>NC_041744.1:39926554-42326554 GCF_004115215.2 Ornithorhynchus anatinus | reverse complement strand
TCTCTTAGCATCTCTGGGCCTCAGTTATCTCCTCTGTAAATTGGGGATTAAGAATATGAGCCCCATGTGGGATAGGGCTGTGTCCAACCTGATAAACTTGTATCAGTTTTGGTGTTTAGAACAGTGTTTGGCACATGGTAATTGCTTAACAAGTACCATTAAAAATAATAATAATTTTAAAAAAAGAGCGCTCTCCAAGGGAGTGGGTGTAGATGGAGAATGGGGCCTTGAGAGACTCTCAGTCAGGGGCTGGAAACAGGAAACAGCAACAGACAAAGAGCGACCAGGGACTTAGGAAGAGAGCCACAAGAGAACTGTGTACTAGAGAAACCAAGACATACCATAACACTTAAAAGACAACCTATGAAGCAGTAAAAAATTTTTAAAGAGGAAAAAAATAGAATTTTTGCTGGTGTAGACACTGAGAAAGCTTTACATGGAAAGTTAAATGCCACTGGGAATTTAACTTGAGGTCAAAGGGGCTGGGGTGGGGTAGGAGAAAATCCATCAAGTTCGATTTGAAGAGGAGCAGTTGCTCAAGAAAAATAGCTCAAGTTGGTAAACTCTTACAGATACCACCACTTTTCCACAGACAACAAACTTAGTTGACCGTCCTGAATCTTCATGGGATAGCAGCAGCTCCAGAGAGGCAGTTACCTACTTTGGACCTGTAAATTTAAACACAGGCGACAAGGCAAAGTAGGGTCAGACTTACGTTTCGGGGGGGCCCCCTGCGCCGGCCAAAATAGCCCCGCCGGTAACGGCGTCGGTCGGCAGCATAGCGGCTGCCCTCCACAGGAACGCCGTCTGGGCCGGTGACATTCGCCGCTTCTGCTCCCTGATGGATCCAAGTGAAGAATGAGGATAAGATACAGGACTCGAAGAAGATATTAAGCAACCCTATTTTAGAGCCTCTCTGTCTTCTACCCAGTGGTAGGGCTTGGGGGCGGGCAGGGTGTGCGTTTCTAAAAATCTCTGGTAAAAAGCAGAACGGTATGAAGGCTATCCTTACTAATTACGAACCTAACAAACTGAATATATGAATTTCTTCCAGGAAAGGTAAAAAAACAAAACAAAAATAAAAAGCGAGTTAGGGCATTAGTTCTGCTTGGGATTGCTTACAAAGGAAGAATACAGTAGTTTGAGAACTCATCCCCGTCCCGCTTTCGACGGCTCTTAGCCTGGCTTAACCTGAGGTTCCAGGTCAAATCCAGGACAGTGTTAATCCACCTCACCTCCAGAGACTCGAGGGGGACTCCAGGGCTTAAGGACAGTTGTCAAGCCACCGCTACACAACTACAGGAGATCATGCCAAATCTGCCCTATTTAAAAAGGGTCTTTCTCCAGCTGATGACTAAGATTCAGGTCCCCTGTCACTGATCAACCCAGCTAGGTCCATTAGAGAACACACTCTCTTGCGATCCAAAAGAAGGCTACCTGACTTGTTTGACCAGCATCAGCACTGGGACGGTAAGGACCTGCGTTCTACCAACACTTTTTAATCCCTGCTCGGCTCACCCAGCAACCACGCAGTAACTTCCTAGGCATTTTTAGCCAAGTGTCTAGCACTAAGAAACCAGAAACTATTAGACTTTTACAGCCTAGTGGATGAAGCACAGGCCTGAGAATCAGAGGGACCTGGGTTCTAATCCCAGCTTTGACAGTCATCTGCTATGTGACCTTGGGCAAGTCACTTAGTTTCCCTGTGCCTCATTTACCTCATCTTAAAATGTGATAGGGACTGTGTCCAACCTGATTTCTCGTACCCACTCCAGTGCTTAGAACAGTGCTTGTCACATGCGAGCACTTAAATACCACAAATGTTATCATTCTCTGTGCCTCAATTCCCTCATCTGTAGAATGGGGATTAAGAATGTGAGGCCTATGTGGGACAGGGACTGTGTCTACCCCTATTTACTCCAGTGCTTAGAGCAGTGTCTAGCACAGTTAGTGCTTAATACCAAAATTATTGTGATTATACTTATATTAGACTATTTAAAACTCAGCACTGGGCAGGCAAAAGATATCAAGTTTGCAGCCAGGTGATGAAGCCTCTGTTACCTTCTCGCCTTCCACCACATCGAATTCCACAGTCTCTCCATCTCCAACACTGCGCAGATATTTCCGTGGATTGTTTTTCTTGATTGCTGTCTGTCAGAGGAAGAACAGATTAAAACTTTACATACTAAACATTCCCTCTCACCACTACCGCCTTCCTTTGTGTGGTGGGCCTCGCAAGCTTAATGCATTCTTTTGGGGATGCCCTCAACTGAGCCCTGGGCATCAAAAGTGATTAGCCATTCTGGTGCTAACAACTTCAACTGAGAAGATCCCCTAGATGCTGCAATGAGCACACACTCTGGACACCTTAAAGGGACCCTATCTCCTTCCCATAGAATCATCCTCCTGGAGGTGTACCCGTAGCTGGGAGGTTTTGCATCATCCAAAATAGGGGCGTGACTCACCAGAGAGCCAATCAGGGTAAGGTAGAGAAACCCCCTGCCCCATTGGCTCCATCAAAACCAAGCTAGCACTAACATAAGTCCAGGGCAGCACTCCATTTTAGGCCAGGGAAGGGTATTGCAACTGTGCTCTTCCCCAGCTGCATAATGAAGCCATTCAAATGCAGTTGTGAGGACCTAGAAGTCCTGGGGGCGGGGAGAAGGATGTGTGTGCCCACACCATACTAAGCAGGCAGGAACCTCCCCCGCCCTCCCGAGGAGCCTGGATTTTTGAATTTGACCTTCAGCTGGGACCAGGATCCCATGTTCAGTCTGTGCAAGGACTCTGAGTGAATCCTCAGAAAGCAATCTATGGGAGGAAAATGGGGCCGCAGAAAGCTTTCGCCTCCTGCCAGACTTCCAGAGGATACAAACCACACAACTCTCCAAGATGGTATAAGGGATGAGAAGAACAAAGACCCAGAGATCTAATCCCTCTGAGAGGAAGTTTCATGTTGGACTTAGAAGGAAAAAAAAACTTCACGACGAAGGTTGCAAGTCCTAGCCACTGTGGTCATTTTGGATTAGCCAAAACACAAGGGTCAACTGGGAATATTTCTTAGAAAGGCTAGGTTTTGAAGAGTAGGAACAAAAAAGGGATGGGCAACCATGAGGCTCAGTTCTCTACCTGCATATTAATTATCAGTTAAAAGCTAATGGGTTCAGGGAACATACAGAAGACCAGAGGTGATTGATCGTCTGTACATGTTCGAATAAACTTTCTATACACCCCTTCCACAGAACTCCACTTCCTTAACTGAGAAGCATCCCTTCTAAACAGAACCTCCCTGCCTGTTGATGAACATAGGGAGCGTTGGAGCAGGAGAGCCCTCGGGTCACTTTCCAGGTATGTAGGTCAGCCTTACTTAAGGATCTGGGGAGGAATCCGGTTCCTCCCCTGCTCCTAGAAAAGGGGGGGGGGGGGAGTGGGGAGGGTGCGCACAACTGACAGGGTAGACATCTTCCAAAGGGGAAAGAGGTGTGTATGCCTGGCACATGCAACCAGTCCAACAGTCACCCCTCCCTGCCTGTTGGTTGCCTTTTCCTGCTCAACAAGGCAGGCCCCAACTCATCTGGCTGAATCACCATGCCACTACAAAGGGTGTAATCACAACACACACACACACACACACACAAAAAAAAAAAAAAAAAAAAACCCACCACACAGGGGTGGGTAACATCCCATGACCAGACTCCCCAATTGGAAGCAATTCAGTTCTCAGAAGCACTAAAGATTCCTCGGGACCCACCCTAATTCTCCACTGTCAGAGACCACTCCACTCAAACTTCCACTTCCAAATCTATAGATTTCAATGGCATGTTATCCTCCCCCGCCACTTAGAATGATAAAGCCCACCGCAGCCCAGGATTCTAGAACAGAGGCCTGGACATTCAGCATTATTAATGGACTCTAGACAATGTGGGGCGATAATAATGATCAACAGTCAGGAGCAGAGTAGCAAGGAAATAAAAGTAAATCCTTAATTAGGCAGGTTGCAAATGTACAGAATGGTTCAAGTGGATTTGTTCATAACCTCTGAAGAACCACCATGGCACTGGGTTAAGAAGCTTTGAAATAGCCTCCCTCAATCAATTTTAATAAGCACATCCTATGACTGTAATAGAAAGGAGGTAGGGCTTCAAAGAGATTATTACTTTTAAGGCCTGCAACCCATTTCTTTAGCTTACTTGATGTGCTTCCCTGGAAACATTCCCACACTTACCCCACATGGTGCGGGAAGAATACTTCTAGGCAAAAGGCCCATGTTCCCCTTCCATTCATGTACTGTCTCCTCCCTCAGTTCTTCCCTGACAATAGTCCTGCTTGTGACTAAATGCCCCACTCTAGGACCATCTATTTTCCTCACTCCATTGGGCTCCTGGCCCAGTGATTAGCTTTGCCTAAGAACTGGTTGGCAGTTCCCCCGGTTCTTAAGCCAACGTTTCTTTGCTCCGTTCCCTCCAAGAACGTGAACACCATGTCTCTTCAAAACAGAGGTGAGGGGAGAGAGAAGAGATGCGGAACCCGCATCCTAAGCCAACAGCCGATGAATACCTCAACCTCTACGTACTACCCTGAAAAGTTGACCTGCTACTGCGTGGAATGGGTTTTCCATCCATCTTACCTGGTGTACAAATACATCTTCTTTAGTGTCGTTTCTGAAGGAAGGAAACAAAAAGACACGTCTTAGTATGCAAAAGGAAAGTATCGAAGACAGAAGCCCCCTGGTATCTCTTCACCACTCTCCGAAGTTTCACGCGATAATTCGCCGGCCTCCCAGAGGATGGAAAGGGCCTAAAACAGATTCCATCAGGCAACTGGGATTCCTGAAGCGCAAAGCTCTCCTATTTGCTTCTCCAGCCCCAAGTCTGGTGTTCCCAACAGCGACGGCTTGTCCGCCTTTCCAAGGACCAGGCACCCTCTTGCTCCACCCCTTAATCCCTGGGCAGAATCCAAGGTTACGTGTCCGACAACGGCGGCCACCCTTTTTAGTAATCTCTCTCCCCTCCTTCCCCCCTTGTCATCCCACCACGTGGTATGTAACCAGAGCCCAAGCTTGTTTGCCCAGCAGAGGCAGAGCAAAGCTGTCAACAGGATAGGACACAGCTGTGGAACAGGCTCTCCTTACACTGAAACCCAAAACAGCCCTCGACACAGGGAGGAGCAGGGGATCGGAACAGGAGGGGTTTGGCCAAGAAATACTGATCCAGCAGGAAGAAAGAAGGGAGAGACACAGAGAGCCTTGGGTGCCTCTGGTTTGATGGCACGAGAAGCTGGACATGTCCCTTAACATTAAAAAAGCATCTCCCCACAAAGTAGGAAGACATTTCGTTTGGAAGAAAAATGACAAAAAGTCTTCCTGCTCTCCATGCCGATGGAATCCCTTCCTCTGGAATAATCCCCAGGACTAATTTATTTTCCCTAGCCCATCTAAGAGAGATAAGTCCACCATCAACCGGGATGAAACCCAGTACCTCCTTCTCCTCAGGACCCACCTTGATTCCCTAGAATCTACTAGATGGTTTTTTTTTTTTTTAAATCACCCCCTCTTTAGCAACAGCAAGTTTTCTCCACTTAGATTTGAAATAGTTTCTTTGGTCTTAATTTAGAATATTTAGTTGCATATTATCCCTTGAAGAATTATTGGCTTCCCAGCTTCCCTGAAGAAAAACTACTCATTTTTCCCTTGTTCACGGCAGGGAGAAGTAACACGGCCTAGTGGAAAGGGCACGGGCCTGGGAGACAGAGGAACAGGGTTCTAAACCCAGCTCAGTCACTTGCCTGCTGTGTGACCTCGGGCAAGTCACTTAACGGCTCTACGCCTCAATTTCCACATCTATAAAACGGGGACTGTGTCTTAACCTGATGATGATATCTTGTATCTACACCAACGCTTAATATAGGATATGGCACATAGTAAGCACTCAATAGATACCATATGCAGTGGGAGTCACAAAATAATACCTACCGATTGATAAAACCATATCCATTTCTGACGTTGAACCATTTGACTGTACCAAGGACTTTGGTGGCTGAGGAAAAAAGAAAAAAAAAAAAAAAAGAGACATTAGTCTGATATAACCCAGCTTGGTTATAAAAATCATTGCACGGTTGAGCTCCAGAGAAACCTCCACCCCCAATAACTTCTGTGCTCATTTGCTAGTGACCTGGAACAAAAAAATATCCTCCATAATTCCAATCGTCAATCAGGGCCAGGGCCTAACTGCTGCCAATCAAGACACCCTTTCAGGACCTTGCTCCTCCCATCCCGGATAGTCCCAGGAGGCAGAAAGAAGTTCCGAGAGCAGTTTTGAGAAGAGAGAGGAGTCCTACAAAACCAGGAGGGCTTTAACCGACTGCTGCACAGGCCTAGGACCTAGAGGCATTTCACAACCAGTGACAGGGCTCATGCCATTAACCCAAATGAGGAGTCCAAGGTATGTCACCAACCCACAGTTCTACCTGCCGATCAAGAATCCAGCCCCTACGTTTCCCAAAGGGCGAAGGCTGGATTTAAATTTTTTTGTAACCATCACTGGTCGTATCCAGCAACTCCCCAGACATATAAGTCATTTCCCTCTTCCACACCTTCTTAGTTGAAAAGCCCTGGATCAGCCACTAAAGCTCAGTTAGAGCAAACACATATTTCTTGCCATTTTCAGTTACACTGGTGGCCCCAACAAGTGTGGAGGGGTGGGGGGGAAATGGAGACACCTGCCCCAGCCCGGCTAGCTGTGGTAGTAACTAGTAACTTGGGACCAGAAGCAGCAGCAGCAGCAGCAAGATGGCCTGGCACAGGGCGAGTTCTCTCATCTGCTTTCTCCCCAGCCCACTACAGGAGATGTTGATTGGCTAGAAACTCTTCATGCATGTGTGGCATTTTCTGATAACACGCATCCTGTGAATTCTGGGGGTGGGGGAAGAAAGAGATGGGGGACTACTCAGAAACACCACAGAAGATGCTCTCTGAAAACATTTGTGGAGGGAAGGGTTTGAGTTACTTTAAAAAAAAAAAACACAACAAAAATGAGTAAAGGCACAGAAAGGTTTCTTAAAGGCAAGATCATGGGTGATGAACATTAGAAGTCATTCCATAAACTTCAAGTCAAGACAATAAAGGCAGGATACACGGCATTTACTGTAAACAACACTTCAAATTCTGTCAATAATAGAAAGACCTAGAGTATTCTGATCTCAAATGCGAGCAGAGTGCGCTGACTCTGTGGGCTCTATTTGCCAACAGGGGACTGCGTGGCAGGGCCAAAAATAAGAATAGAACTGATGCTATCCTGATCCAGTCCTGTGAAGGCCACGAGACAGGGCATCAGCAAGCCTTTCCTACCTCTCAACAATGATTCGTTTGGGCTTCTGGTCCCTCCTCTGAAAAGCGACTCTCCTGTAGTCAGAGGTGAGTTAAAGCCAACACTCCTCCCTCTCCCCTATCTTTAAACTCCCGTAGCTCTCAACTTGGCTGATCGGTCCCCTAAGTTTTGCTACCTGGAGGCGAAATCTTCCGCTCCAATTGACACTATTTGTTCCCTTAATACGGAGTGGACAAAATCTGGCCAAAAGGCCAAACCTAAGCTGAGTGACTCCCATTGAGCGGTAGTGGAGCTAAAGTTCTACTCCCAGCAGTTCTTTCAATCATGAGCCCCCACTGTGTGCACAGCACTGTACAGGAGAGTTAATCCATGGCAATGAGAATGGGATTCCTCAAGGTTTAAGGTGCCAAGCACTGGTAGAGTACAATCAGATCAGACGCAACTCCTGTTCCTGTTCGATATAGGCTCAGGTCCAAGTGGGCGTAGTTAATCCTCATTTTTCAGGTGAGAAAACGAAGGCCCAGAAGTTAAACGCAAGTTTGAGCACCCCTCCAAGTCTACGCAGCAGGTAAGTGGCATATCTATGCGCTTAGTACAGTGCTCTGCACACAGTAAGCGCTCAGTAAATATGACTGAACGAATATATGAACCCCAAGTCTCCAAGTCTCTTTTCATTGGGCCAAGCTGCTTCTCCAGGTTTTACTGGATATCTACGGGGAGTAAGGCACAGTAGAACCGCTTTCTAGCTCCGAGCCCGTCGCAGATACAGCCAATCACTGATCCCCACACAGTCCAGGGCCCCAGTACAAGGTTGGGGGGGGGTTCAGGGGGAGGGGGTGGGGGCGCACACACTGTGCTGGTCGTGGGAGATTTGCATTTTCCACGGGCTTGGAGCTAGTTAGAAAAACACTGAGTAAGATTGCCAACGGGCCACCACAATTTATGAAATTGACAAAAACGTGGTTAGTACGACCACTCCGAAGGCACCTTCGACTCAAAATATGTAAGTCTTTTTCAATCTTTTTTCCGTGGCAGGTGGATTCCGCCACACAAGCCATGGGAAAAAAAAATAAGTCCAAGAGGTAGAATGACTGTGCCAGTCATAATTCAATAGGCAAGAGGGGGCTAGAACTTGGTCCCTATTACAGGGGATCATTATCAAAGTGCGGCTGACTGACTCCTGACTGTCTGTGGGGTTTTGGGGTTTTTTTTTTTTGAGGGGGGAGGGGTGTATTTGTTAAGCACCAGGTGCTGGGGTAGATACAAGCTAATCAGGTTGGACAGAGTCCGCCCACATGGGGCTCCCAGTACTGATCCCCATTTTACAGATGAAGTAACTGAGGCAGAGAAGACCCAGCAGACAAGTGGTGGAGCCAGGATGAAAACCCCAGGCCCTTCTGACTCCCAGGCCAGTGCTCTACCCACTAAACCGAACTGCTTTTATGCAAGATTTGGCTGATGGTTAATTCAGGATTCCATGTCTAGAGTAGTAAGTTTCTCTCTCAGGCTCACCACTAAAATCTGACCTAAGGGATAGCTACTACATTCCAGATCTTCCCTTGGAGACCCACTCATAACCGAGAGATACATACCCATCACACATACTAGTGTTCAGGCTGTGTTCACGGCCTTAAACGCAGGCAGGGCTGACAGAGGGAATTCAAGCCAGTTTAAATGAGGTAGGCGCTGCAGGAGCAGACCTGCCCTGACCAATGTGAAACCCGCTCCAGGGAACACAGAAAGCTACGGTAGACCCGAGAGAGGATTTTAAAGCAAAACGTGCCTACTCAAACACCTCCAACCCCCTAACCTTCAGGCCCTGCCAAGGGGAAGTTATTCAGCTCACACTACCTCCAGGCAAAAACAGCTGAGGCAAGATTCATGATTTTAAGGCGCTTGCCTACAACCCGGCCCCAGTGCCAGCACACCTCTGTGCGAAAATGAACTCTCTTTTCCTGTGCCGAGCACACCTCTAACTTTCAACCAACCACCTAGGAGACTCTAGCAACTGGGAAGATGAGAGGGATCTTTCTACCAGAATGGCCACATATTTTCCTAGGGCAACGAAGTAAGAAGGAATGATCAGAGATAGATTCTTACTTTAAACATTACCTAGGCTGCCTAGTTTACGTGACTACCCGCTACAAATGAAAGTGTAGGTAGGAAGGATCTTGCCCTATTTTAACTCTGGCTACACAACTGATCCAAAAAAAAAAAAAAGGGGGGGGGGTGGGTGAGGGAGGAATCAGCAGTGCATTTTCTATTTTTTACATTTTCTTTCCCTGTACAGGCCTAGTTAGTTGTAGCACAGCTATAAACTAGAATCTGTCCCTACTTTGTATCTTGGATGACTGGATGTATGTCGCCAGGCTAATTTCCAGCATTCGAACATTCATGTCCAGGTCTGGCCAACAACCAGGAAGCCTACCAATCCTTAATACCTCCATGTACGCGCCTGAGAAAGAGGTAGCTAATTTTTTTTCCAATACTGATGCCAATCGAGTCTGACTTCCGAGACAAAGTCCGTACCCCTAAAGAAGTATTTTTGCGCTCACAATCCCTGGCTAGTTTTTAAATTCGTCTAATACAGCCACAAAGGGCTTCCTGAAATATAGCGAGTGGGCCTTCATCTTGCCCTGGAGTTACACTAGCCTGTCATTCTACACACACTTAGCCATTTTAGGCCCACCTCTTTCCCCCTCCACCCCAAATACTGATGGTAACTATGTGTCAAGCACTGTTCTAGGCACTGTTCCCGGTGCCGGACGGAGCTCACCGTCCAAGTAGGAGGGAGAATATTTCACCCCCGTTTTAGAGATGAAAAAACTGAGGCGCAGAAGCGCCCCGCCTAAGATTATTAAATCCGCAACTTCCAAGACTGGCATTAGAATCCAGGTCCCCTGAGTCCCTGGCCACTGCAAGGCCTCACTGAGCCTTCCCTATTTGGCCAAAAATAGAAACTACCACCAAGGTAGAGGAAGAAAAAAAGAAAAACAACAAGAAACACAAAAACAAAACCAAACAACAACAAAAAACCCATTCAAGCTATAGGGAATCACTTAGTGATTCTATCACGAAGAATCACTAATAACACATAGCATTAGGGACATTGCAAAGTAGCACGGCCTAGTGGATGGAACACGGGCCTGGGTCCTAATCCTGCATCTGCCACCTATCTGCTGTATGATCCTGGACGAGTCACCTTACTTCTCTGCGCTTCCATTCCCTCCTCCGTAAAATGGAGAGTAAGACTTGTGAACCCCACGCGGGGCAGGGCCTCCATCCAACCTGATGAGCTTCTCCACACGGTGCCGAGCATGAAATACGTACTTAAATACCAATAAAAAGCCCACCACGATTTGGAGAGCTAGAGGGCCCCCCTTCCAGTCGATAAATTCCAACCGGAGATCCGGACAAACGTTTCACCGAGAGGCCGATTCCCCAACCACCCCACACTGGGTGTGTGTTCTTCCTGAGGCTGGGAGCCCAGGTGGGAGGGGGCCGACCTGAGGAGAAATCGTCTCTACAAGCCTGGAGTGGGACACACAAGCACTTTGACGACACTAAGCAGAAAGTGCCCATAACAGGGGGTGGGGAATGTGGCTTTAGTGACAAAAAGTCCACCTAAGGGGAAAGGCCCTGGCTGACACGTGGGCTGCAGACCGACCTGCGGCCACGCTCCCTCTCCTCAGGCCCGATGGCACCCACAGAGTCCCGCTTGCCTTCGAGAGAAAATCTGGACCCCACTCACCCCCGACCATCGGAATCACCACCCCCTTCTGGCCCCATTCAGGCCTCATCTCCATCAGCCGTTTGGATTGTGAGCCCGTCCCTGGGCAGGGATGGTCCCTGTCCGTTGCCGACTCGTAACAATAGTGTTGGTATTTAAGCGCTTACTACGTGCAGAACTATTCTATTCTATTGACTATTCTAAGCACTGGGGTAGATACAGAGTAATTAGGTTGTCCCACGTGAGGCTCAGTTAATCCCCATTTTCCAGATGAGGGAACTGAGGCACCGAGAAGCGAAGTGCCTTGCCCACCGTCACACCGCTGACAAGTGGCCGAGCCGGGATATGATAGCCTTGGTATTTAAGGGCTTACTACTGTGTGCCGACCACTGATCTAAGCGCTGGGGGAGATAGAGGGTCATCAGGTTGTCCCACGTGAGGCTCGCAGTCTTAAGCCCCATTTTCCGGACGAGGGAACTGAGGCACCGAGAAGTGAAGCGACTGGCCCTCCGTCACCCGGCTGCCAAGGGGCAGGGCCGGGCTTCGAACCCACGACCTCTGCCTTTCCCCTGAGCCAGGCCGCTTCTCTCGCACTTGTCCGTGCAGGGCGCCGGCACCGAGGCGGGGCTCAAGAGACACGACCGAACGAACGAAGGCCTCGCTCCGGCGCCCCGTCCCGACCTCGCACCCCGTCGACGGGGGGGGAGGGGGGGTCGGGCGGGCAGAGAGGGCCGGGACCGGCTCTCTCTCTCTCTCTCTGTCACCGAGCTGCCCATTCCCGGCGCTTAGTAGAGCGCTCTGCACAAAGTGAGCGCTCAACAGATACTATGGAATGACTAGAGACGGAGGGCCAGGGGGCCTTCCAAGTCGGGCGGCCGCTGGCCAACTCGGGGGGGGGGGCGTCGGGGCGGCCCCACGTGCGCCGGCTGCCCCCCAAGCCCGCTCGGCCCGCGGCTCCCCCGGTGCCCGGGCTCCGGCCGCGTGGGCCGGGCGAGGCGCAATGGCGCCCGGCGGGGCCCGGGCTCTCCATGTGCGGCGGGCGGCGCGGCCCGGCCCGGCCCGGCCCTCCCCTGCCACCGCCGCCCTCTTCCTCCTCCTCCTCCTCCTCGGCCCACGTGGTGCCCGCCCAGTCCCGAGGGGAGGAGGAGGAGGCGGCGGCGGCGCCGGGAAGCCGCCCCAACTTGCGGGCCGAGCACATGGGGCGGAGCGGGGCCCGCGCACATGGGGCGGGGGGGGTTTGGCGGGGGGGGGGGGGTCCGGTGGGCGCCTCCCGCCCCCGCACGGTGCCCCCTGGGCCCCGGCCCGTCCCCCCGCACGTGGCCGCCCCCTGGGGCCTCCTCCCCGCCGTCCCGCCCTGCCGAAGTTTGCGGGCCCGCGGCCTTCCTCACCCAGAACTTTCTTTTCCGGGTCTTCGGTGGCGGCGGCGGCGGCGGCGGCCGGCGGGGGGGCGGCGGCGGCGTTGGCGGCCGGAGCGGCTTCGGCGGGCGGGGGTCCGGCGGCGGCGGCGGCGGCGGCGGCCCCGGGGGTGTGGGCGGTGGCGGGGTCGTGGGGGGCGGGGGCGTCCGGAGCCTGCGGCGGGGCGGCCTCGGGGGCGGCAGTGGTGGTGGTGGTGGTGGTGGCGGCGTCGCCCGCCTCGCTCATGCTCATGCTCGCCTGGGGCTGGGCTGCGGGGCCGCGGTCGGCGGGGCGGTCGGTGGGTCGGTCGGTCTGTCTGTGCGGCGGGCGAGCGGGCGGGCGGCGGGGGGCCGGGCGGTGTCTGGGCGGGCGGGCGGGCTGGCGGGCGCGGGCCGGCTCGGCGGGGCTCCTCGCTCGGTCTTACTGGCCGGAAAATGGCCCCGCACAAGTTTTTGAAGGCGAGGGGGGGCGGGGGGGGGCGGGGAGGGGCGGGGGGAGCGGCCCGGGCCCCTTCGCGCGCCGCCACGCCGCCGCCTCATTAGCATTTAAAGGCGCCGCGCCTTTAAGCCGCCCGCGGGAGCGCGCCCCCGACCCCACCGGCCCGGGAGTGCGCGGTGGCGGGTTCTAATCCCGCCTGGGGCCGGTCACGTCGCTTCTCCGGGGCTCGCTTCCCTCAGCTGGAAAATGGGGAGGAAGACCGGGAGCCCCACGTGGGACCGCCTGATGAGCCGGGAGCTCCCCCGGCGCTCAGGACGGTGCTTGCCACATGGCGAGCGCTTCACAAATAGCAAATAATAAGCGTGGTTATTATTATTATCGGAGAAGCAGCGTGGCTCAGGGGAAAGAGCCCGGGCTCGGGAGTCAGAGGTCATGGGTTCGAATCCCGCCTCTGCCACTTGCCCGCTGGGTGACGGTGGGCGGGTCACTTCGCTTCTCTGGGCCTCAGTTCCCTCATCTGGAAAAGGGGGATGAACTGTTCACGTGGGACCAGCTGATGGCCCTGTATCTCCCCCAGCGCTTAGAACAGTGCTCTGTACGTAGTAAGCGCTTAACAAATACCGACGTCATTATTCCCCGGGCCTCAGTTCCCTCAGCTGGAAAATGGGGAGGAAGACCGGGAGCCCCCAGTGGGACCGTCTGATGACCCGGTATCTCCCCCAGCGCTTAACAAATACCGACATTAGTATTATAGGGGAAGGAGCCCGGGCTCGGGAGTCAGAGGTCATGGGTTCGAATCCCGCCTCTGCCACTTGTCCGCTGGGTGACGGTGGGCGAGTCACTTCGCTTCTCTGAGCCTCAGTTCCCTCATCTGGAAAAAGGAGATGAAGACTGTGAGCCTCATGTGGGACAGCCTGATGACCCTGTATCTCCCCCGGCACTTAGAACGGTGCTCTGCGCATAGTAAGCGCTTAACAAATACCATCATTATTATGATTATTGAGCCCTCACTGCGTGCGGAGCACTGACCTAAGCGCCCGGGAGAGTACGCCATAACACTCCGACCCCCCCAAAGCGAGGCAAGCCCCCTACCTCATCCGTTCACAGCACCCCAACCTCCACCTGCTCCCTAACCTGCCAGCCTTAATAATAATAATACTAATAATAACGGTGGAGAAGCAGCGTGGCTCAGTGGAAAGAGCCCGGGCTTGGGATCAGAGGCGGTGGGTTCTAATTCCGCCTCTGTTGCTTGTCTGCTGTGTAACTTGGGGCGAGTCACTTGACTTCTCTGGGCCTCGGCGACCTCATCTGGAAAATGGGGAGTAAGACTGTGAGCCCTTGTGGGGCAACCTGATGACCTCGTATCCTCCCCAGCGTTTAGAACAGTGCTTGGCACGTAGTAAATGCTTAACAGATGCCATCATTATTATTAAAAGGGGGGATTAAAACTATGAGCCCCACTTGGGACAACCTGATGACCTTCAATCTCCCCCAGCGCTTAGTGCCTGGCCCATAGTAAGCACTTAACAAATACCAGTATTATATAATAATAATAATAATAATGTTGGTATTTGTTAAGCACTTACTATGTGCCGAGCACTGTTCTAAGCGCTGGGGTTGACATAGGGGAATCAGGTTGTCCCACGTGGGGCTCACAGTCTTAATCCCCATTTTACAGATGAGGGAACTGAGGCACGGAGGAGTTAAGTGACTTGCCCACAGTCACACAGCCGACAAGTGGCAGAGCTGGGATTCGAACTCATGAGCCCTGACTCCAAAGCCCGTGCTCTTTCCACTGAGCCACGGATTATTAATCACCTTGGCTCATCCTCTCACAGCTCCCCCTCCTCCCACCTGCTCCCAAACCTGGCCATCTTAATCATAATGATAATAATAATAATAATAATAATAGCAGTGTTTTTTAAGTGCTTACTATATGCCACTCACTAGAGTGGATGCAAGCAAATTGGATTGGACACAGTCCCTGTCCCTCCAGGGGCTCAGTCTCAATCCCCAGTTTACAGATGAGGTAACTGAGGCACAGAGGAAGTGAAATGACTTGCCCAAGGTCATACAGCAGACAAGTGGCAGAACTGGGATTAGAACCTTCTGGACTCCCGGGTCTGTGCCCTAACCACTACTTCATCGATAATTCTATTGATTTATATCGATTCTATTAATAATGATAATGGTATTTGTTAAGCGCTTACTATGTGCCCAACACCATTCTAAACACTGGATAACGATGGTACTTGCTAAGCACTTAGTATGTGCCCAGCGCTGTTCTAAGCACTGGGGTAGAAAAAAGGTTGTCAGGTTGTCCCACGTGGGGCTCCCAGTCTTAATCCCCATTTTACAGATGAGGTACCTGAGGCCCAGAGAAGTGAAGTGACCTGCCCAAAGTCACCCAGCTGACGAGTGGTGGAGCCGGGATTATTAATAATAATAATAATAATATAATGGCATTTGTTAAGCACTTACTATGTGCAAAGCACTGTTCTAAGCACTGGGGAGGATACAAGGTGATCAGGTTGTCCCACGTGGGGCTCACAGTCTTTATCCCCATTTTACAGATGGGGTAACTGGGTCACAGAGAAGTTAAGTGATTTGCCCAAAGTCACACAGTTGACAAGTGGCTGAGCCGGGATTTGAACCCATGACCTCTGACTCCCAAGCCCGGGCTCTTTCCACTGAGCCACGCTGCTTCTCTAGAACCCATGACCTCTTTCTCCCAAGCCCATGTGACCGCCTGTCTCCTTGTTTTGATGCCTGTCTTCCCCCTTTTAGACTGTAAAACCCTTGTGGGCAGGGATTGTCTCTCTTTATTGCTGAATTGCACTTTCCAAGAGTTTAGCGCAGTGCTCTGCACACAGTAAGCGCTCAGTAAATACGATCGAATGAATGAATCATGCTGCTTCCCGGCGCTGACCCCCTTCCCGCCCCGGGTGGCCGGACAAACCCTCCCGTCGGGGAGCGCCCGCCCCGCTCACCTCAACTGCAATGGGTGCGCCTTCCCTGCTCCAACCCATCCATCAGTAATAGCAACTGTAGTATTCGCTAAGTTATTACTACGTGCCAAGCACTGTGCTAACTGCTGGGTCCCATGGGGTTGAATCTAAGGGCGAGGGAGAAGATTAGAGATGAGAAAACCGAGGCACAGAGTTCAGTGACTTGTCCAACGTCACGCAGCAGGTGAGGGTACAACCAGGAATCCAAACTCCCAGCCCTGTACTCTTTCCACTAGGCCATGGGGCCCCTCAGTCAGTCGATCACGTCGATTCGGTGCCCTGGGAGCGTGTCTGCCAACTCTTACAGTGTGCTCTCTCCAGCACGTAGTCCAGTGCTCTGCACACGGTAAGCCCTCCGTAATTACAATCGATTGATGGATCATATGGTATGCCACAGAGTTAGTAGATGTGGTCTCCCTGCCCTTGAGTAATTTACAATCTAGTGGACCTGTAGGCTATTCCCAAGGTGTGAGCTGAGTCCCGCCTCTTAGAACGGTGCTTGGCACGTAGTAAGCACCTAACAAATACCATTATTGTTATTATAATTATTATTATTATTATTATTAAGGACCTGCTACTTGTGAGCCACTCAGGGTGATTCAGGCCTTCCTTGCCAGTGGTTGCTTTGTTCAGGGACGATGGAGGGATTTTGGCAACCTAGCGGGGACCCTGCCTACATCACTCAGCTGTCCAGGAGGAACTCGGTTCGACACAGCATTATAACGAAGGCACGAGCAAAGCAGAGTGGCTCAGTGGAAAGACCACAGGACTGCAAGGCAGGCGACCTGAGCCCTGCCGCTTGCCTGCTGGGTGACCTTGGCCCGGTCACTCCCTGTACCTCAGTTTTTTCATTTGTAAAAATGGGCATAAAATACCTCTTCTCCCTCCTACTTAGACTGTGAGCCCGATGTGGGACCGTCCCCCGTGTCCAGCCAGATGAATTTGTATCTTGTGCTTAGAACACATAGTAAGCCCCTAAGAATAAGAATAATAAGGTTGTGAGTCTTCAGCTGTAACTATAAGATAACCAACTCCTAAGCGTGGAAATGTGAAGCCAGCCCTTCTCAATGGAGCTTATGGTCCTCGTGGCCCCGGATGATTTTCTTAAGTGCTTAGTACAGTGCTGTGCACACACTAAGTGCTCAAGAAATGCCACTGATTGATACTTTTAAAATGGGGGAAAAGGCCCGCTTCCTATTCAAAGGAGTTTGGAAGTACGCAGGGAGAATGTGGAAGTATTATTATCAAGCGCCGTAGAGTCATTTCCGATTCGCAGCGGCTCTGTGGATGTATTTTCTCCAGAACGTCCTGTCTTCTGGCATAATCCCTAACCTTGCTCACGGTTCTTCCTTTATAGTTTCTATCCATCTGGCCGCTGGTCCGCCTCTTCCACGGTTTCCCTGGACTTTTCCTAGCACTAGTGTCTTTTCCAGAAAATTAGGATACGTGTTCAAAATATGCTACTCCAAGTCGAGTCATTTGGCCTTCCAAATTTGGCTCCAAAATGCATTTGGGCAGTCCGTGGTATCCTCAAAAGCCTTCTCCAACACCACATTTCAAAAGCATCGACGCTCTTTTCACTGTCCAGCTTTCAGATCCAAACATTGTCACTGGAGACACCATGGAATTGACAGTTTGTGTTTTTGTGGCAAATCTTAGGTTTCATAACTTTTTTCCAGGCTCTTCATAGCCAGTCTTCCTAACATTAATCTTCGGCGTATTTCTCGACTACCAGTTCCTTTATTATCGATTATCGATCCCGGGCGGGAAAAGATTGTCAACTCTTTCGATCGTCCCTCCATCCACCACAGATGTGCTAAAGCTTCCAGTTGTCACGATCTTTGTTTTCTTGACATTCAAATATAGGCCCATCTTTCTGTTTCATTCCTTAACTTTTAATAATAAGCCCTTCAAGTCTTCTTCACTTTCCCGCTAGTAGGGTGGTACCATCAGGTTGCTCATATTCCTTCCTCCCATTTTTACTCCCCGTTTATCTTCATCCAATCCGGCTTCTCTAATCATATATTCGGTATAAAGGAGGGAGCAGATAAGGCGATGAGATACACATCCTCATCTTACACGCTTTATAATAGGAAACCAATCTGTTTCTCCATATTCTGCTCTTACTGTAACCTCCTATTCGGTATTCAGGTTCCATATTAATGCAATTAAATGGTCCGGCATGACCATTTTCCTTAATGTGCTCCAGAGCTTCTCGTGATCCACGCAGTCGAAGGCCTTACTGTAATCATTAAAGCACAGGCTGACTTCCTTTTGCTATTCTTTTGTCCTTTCAGTTATCCAGCGGACATCAGCGATAATACCTGCGTGCTTCCCTCCTCCTTTCCGGAATCCTGCTGGAACGTCGGGCAATTTACCTTCCATGTATGTCTCCATTCGATGTCGTGTGACTTAGCGATGCCTTGCTGGCATGTGAGATCAAGAAAACTGTACGATAATTGTCGCGTTTAATTATATCTCCTTTCTTCAGTATTGGAACATAAACTGATCTCTTCCCATCCAGTGGCCATGGAGTGGTTAGCCATAGCTGCTGCCATAATTCGGTAAGGACTTGAACCGATTCCTCTCCAGCTGCCCGAAACACCTCAAAAGGAAGCCTAGTAAAGCCGGGTGCCTTATTTTGGGCCAGACAGAGCAAAGCTGCTCTAACTTCACTTTCCATGACGAGTGGCTCTCATTCAAAAGGAATTTCTTCAAATACTTCTTGTATATTGCTGTCTTTCCGGTTCTCGTGTGTGTGCCTTCCATCTCTGAGTCCACGTGCAAGTGCTATCACGTTAAATACAATCACTCACCCTCTGCCTCCTGGATTATTGCATCAGCCCCCTTGCTGACCTTCCAGACTCCTTTCTCTCCCCCGATCTAGTCCATACTTCACTCTGCTGCCTGGGTCATTTTTCTACAGAAACGTTCAGGACATGTCCCCCCCATCCCTCAAAAAACTCCAGTGGTTGCCCATCCACCTCCACTTCGAAGAGCAACTCCTCATCACTGGCTTTAAAGCACTCAGTCGCCTTGCCCTCTCCTACCTCACCTCGCTACTCTCCGACTACAACCCAGCCCGCACACTCTGCACCCTCACTGTGCCGCGATCTCATCTGTCTCATCGCAGACCCCTGGTCCACATCCTGCCTCTGGCCTGGAACGCCCTCCCTCCTCAAATCTGACAGACAATTACTCTCCCCTCCTTCAGAGCCTTATTGAAGGCACATCTCCTCCAGGAGGCAGGCCTACCCTGGCTAAGCGCCCCCTTCTTCTTCTCCCACCCCCTTCTCCGTCACCCTGATTTGCTCCCTTTGTTCTTCCCCCATCCCAGCCCCATAGCACTCATGTACATATCTGCCATTCATTTGTATTTATATTAATGTCTATTTCCATCACGCTCCCTCTCCACCCCAGAATGTAAGCTCGTTGTGGGAAGAAATGTGTCTGTTTATTGTTAGAGTGCACTCTCCCAATTGCTTAGTACAGTGCTCTGCACGCAGTAAGTGCTCAATAAATACAACTGAATGAAAGAATGAACAGAGAGAGGTTGGGAGGGCTTTCTTCCCTTGTGGGGATGAGATCTCTGTACACCGCGGCAATGGCAGCCTGAATCGCTCTGTTTTCGTCCTGCTCCCTGTGGCTGTGGGGACAAAGAAGTCTTTTTCACAGGACAGCAGGAGGGAAGTCCCAGACTTCAGGTCTGGAAAGTACTGGAGCTCAGCGGAAGGAGCGCTCTGACTCCCAGGCCCATGCTCTTCCCTCTAAGCCAGGGTGCCCTTCGGCTTACATGTTCTTTTGGAGTTAACTCTTTCCTCTGTTGCCTCCACCACTCTTAGATTAGAAGATCCCTGAGGGAAGAGCTGGTGTCTTCTATCATTTTCATTGCAGACTGTGACTAATAATAATAGCTGGGATATATGTTAAGTGCTTACTCTGTGCCAGGCACTGGAGTAGGGGTAAAATCAACAGGGTGAACACGGGCAGTACAATGAAATCCTTCCCTCTAAACTGTCAGGTGAGGTTCCCGTGCTTCAGAGGATCATAAAACAATCGCCGAGCAGGCACCTCCCTGAGATTTCCTGGAATTTCTGCTCAAATTACACCCATAAGCACACATAATCTACAACCACCAAACCACTGAACACCTGTGCTGCACTAGGGACTCCACAGAGTTAATGAAAACAGAAATGTTCCCTGTCGTCCCACAGTTTAGGATCTCAAAACACAGCCTAGATGTGGAACCACATAAAGTTAGGTCGTTGAGAAGAAATCCGTCGAGAACATGTGTCTGGGCGCTGGGGAAGTGACCAGGGAAGATAACCCAGTCGCTAACGTCCAGAAGATCATCGTTGTCATCCTCATTAGGGCTGGATTAAACCTTCTGTGGGCCCTGGGGCCAATGCACACCTCCCAAGTGATGTCATTATAGCATGCGAGGCCCACTGCCCAGCTCCTCCCACTCCCAAAGCTATAGTCAAAGTCTCCCCACTGCCCTTCCTCCAACCCTCCCCATCCCCACACTCATTCCCTTTAGTCTCCAGCAGATTCCCACCAACCCCAGGATATGCTGGGGATGGGGGAGAGGGGACCAGGGACCAGGTGGGACATCTAAAGGCCATTTGTCTGACAGAGACATAGTCTGTCCTTTGCTCTTTCCCCTGCCTCCCTCTCCCCCACCCCCCATACTTATGAACCCCAGATGGAGAGGAGCGCTCCCTCACCTCTCCACCCTGCTCCCACTGACCCATGGAGTGAACTGAATCCAGCTGAGACGCGGTGTGGTCTAGAGGAAAGAGCCCAGGGCTAGGCGTCAGGGGACCCGGGTTCTAGTCCCAGCTCCACCACTTGCTGCTGGATGACCTTGGGCAATTCCTTTAACTTCCCTTGGACCTCAATTTCCTTATGTGTAAAATGGGAATTCAATTCCTGTTCTCTCTCCCCTCTTTGACTGGGAGCACCGTGTGGGACAGGGACTGTGTCTGACCTGATCATCTTGCATCTCCCCCAGTGCTTAGTATAGTCCTTACACCACAAGTATTGTTATAATTATTATTTTTATTAACTCCTTCAAGCTGCCAGGTCTATCTGGGCCTCAAGAAGAGCTGGGCAGCTGGGGCCCGGTGGCTTTTTGTCTCTGTTGACATCTGGCTGGGAGGGTCGGTCCTCGAGGGGAGCAGGAGAGCAGGGAAGAGTCTGTCCTGCTGAGGGGAGACTTAGGAGGTACCTGCAGCCCCCGGGAGACATGACTTTGGCCAGCAGTGACCCCAACCCAGCTCTCTGAGTGTCACAACCTCACTCCCTTACACTCTTGCAGCAAGGGAACCTGCTCTGACCCTGACCCCATGGATGGGGCAGAAGAGAGAGCGAGAGAGCATGGGTGCCCCAGAGAGTGAGATCTAACTGCACCACTCTGGCAGAAGTCAGGACCACCAGGCCTAGCCTCCAGCTTCCTTCCATCCTTATCGATACCTGTGCCCATTGCCCTTGCCATCTGTTCCAGACTCCCTCCTCAAACCCCTGTTCACCAGCCCTTGCTCTGTATGACCTGGCCTCCTATTTCATAGAGAAAATGGACACTATCAGGAGTGATCTTCCTAAAATCTCCTCTGACCCTTCCCAGTCCCTCCCCCTTCCTGCCCCTTCTTCAACTCTCCCATCTTTCCCAACATTATCTCTAGAGATCTCCTGCCTTCTTTCAAAAACCACCCCTTCCACATGCGCATCTGACCCCTTTCCTTTACACCCTATCAAAACACTTGCCCTCTCCCTTCTTCCCTCCCTAACTGCCATCTTCAACTCTTCGCTCTCCAGTGGCTTCTTCCCCACTGCTTTCAAACATGCCCGTGTCTCCCCTATCTTAAAAACACCCTCCCTTCATCCCACAGCTCCCTCCAGTTATTGCCCCATCTCCTTCCTATCATTCCTCTCCAAACACCCTGAGTGAGTTGTGTCCACCCGCTGTCTCAAGTTCCTCTCCTCCAATTCTCTCCTTGATCCCCTCCAATCCGATTTCCATCCTTTCGCTCCACAGAATAGACCTCTCAAAAATCAAAATATTCAGGCACTCCTCAAGGATCTCCTCAGTAACCTCCAATGGTTGTCCATCCACCTCTACATCAGACAAAAACTCCTCACCATTAGTTTTCAAGCAATCAATCAACTCGTCCCTCCTACCTCACCTCGCTACTCTCCTACTACAAATCAACCCCTATGCTCTGCTCCTCTAATTCTTACCTTCGCACTCTACCATGATCTCGTCTATCTCACTGCCGAACTCTTCCCCAAGTTCTGCCTCTGGCCTGGAACGTCCTCCCTCCTCCTATTCAGCAGACCATTACTCTCGCCCCTTTCAAAGCCTATTGAAGGCAAATCTCCCCCAAAAGGGCTTCTCTGACTAAACAGTCATTTTCTCTTCTCCTACTCCCTTCTGCCTCACCCTGACTTGCTCCCTTTACTCACCCCTGACCAGCCCCATAGCCCTATGTATGTCTCTAATTTTATTTATTAATATTAATGTGTATCTCCCCCTCTAGACTCTAAGCTCAATGTGGGCAGGTAATATGTCTATTATATTGTTGTACTGTACTCTCCCAAGTGCTTAGTACAGTGCTCTGCACAGAGTAAGCATTCAATAAATGCTGATTGACTGATTGACTGACTAGCTTCACTCCCCAACCCATCCAGCCTGGATGATCCAGGTGAGCGGGTCCCCCCACAACAATTTTCTCCAGGACCCGGAATCCAGATTCCCACCAGGCAATGGCCACATGCTCCTGAAGACATCATTCAGTTTGCTGTGTGCTGAGTGTTACTGTTCTAAGCGCTTGGAACAATACAGTAGAGTTGGAAGTCACGATTCCTGCCCTCAATAATAATAATAATAATTATTGTTAAGCACTTACTATGTGCCAAGAACTGTTCTAAGCTCTAGGGTAGATACGAGTCAGGTTGGACACAGTCCCTATCCCACATGGGGCTCACAGTCTTCATCCCCATTTTACAGATGAGGGAACTGAGGCCCAGAGAAGTGAAGTGACTTGTCCAAGATCACAGTGTGTTTATTGTCATATTGTCGTCTTTCAACGCTCAATACAGGGCTCTGCACACAGTAAGAGTATAGTAAATACGAATCAAGCAGCTTACAATCTAGGGAACATCTAGCTCCCCACTCCCTCCTGGTGTCAGTTAGTCGATTGTATTTATTATGCACTTATTGTGTGCAGAGTACTGTACGAAGCGCTTAGGATCGTGCAATATAACAATAAAGCAGACACATTCCCTGCCCATAATGAGCTCACAGTCTAGACCTGGCGAGACCGTGGGCTGGGGGTGGCAGAATGGCCAGGGGTGGCAGGAGAGCCGGGGCCATGTCAAGGCAGCACCGGGTTGTTCAGTAGCAACCCGAGCATCGTCCCACCCAATCTCCCTCCTCCTTCATCAGCCTCCCATCCTATCACAGAGAGGAAGATCTCCAGAAAAAATTGGAGATGGGCCATGCGCAGGCGCAAGGTCAGAAGGACCATCTGGGCAAGGGGTTCTGGTGGTGGGAACTGCATATCGGCTGCGGCATTGTGTCTCCCCCTTGGACACTGTGCAGGCCAAGCCTGGGTGCCATCTTCATAGCATCAAATTCAGCAGCCAAGTTGGTAGGGGCTGGAAACACAAGATAACCGAAGGTACACATTTCTGGATGGTGTCCAGCATAGGTATGGGCGGCAGGGGGGAGGGGGAAAGAGAGCCTTATCTTGGGAATCAGGGTCACAGCCCCTTAAAGCCTCTTCAGTAATCAGCCTCTGACCATCATCATCATCAAAATCATTTTTAAAGTACTTCTTTGGTGGTATTGACTAATTGTAAAGAAAGAAAATGTAATGCTTCCTCCCCCATCAGTTAGGAAACACACACATTAAGGGATTTAAGATTTAAGCCTAGAGGAACGGCACGGCTTAGTGGATAGAGCATCAGCCTGGGAGTCAGAAAGACCTGGGTTTTGCTTCCAGCTCTGCCATTTGTCTGCTGTGTGACCTTGGGCAAGTCACTTAACTTCTCTGTGTCTCTGTCCCCTCATCTGTAAAATAAGGATAAGACTTGTGAGCCCCATTTGGGACATGGCTTGTGTCCAACCTGATCAATTTGTATCTACCCCACAGTGCCTGGCACAGAGTAAAGTCCTAAGTACCATAAAAATGAATGAAAGCTTTGGACAAATTAATCTCACTAAAGGATATATTTGGGAAATAGAGGGGAAAGTTCCATCCTCATTGTCAGGATGTCAAGGGGGAAAACTATCATTCAATTCCTCAAAACATCCTCCAGACTCTAAACTCGTCATGAGCAGGGACTGTGTCTACCAACTCTGTTGTACTCTCCCAAGTGCTCAGTAGAGTGCTGTGTACACAGTAAACACTCAGTAAATATGGTTGAATGACTGATTCTGGTGCCGCTGTTGAAGACAGACTTCTGATCAAGGGGCTGAACAAGTGGAGACATAGCCCATGGTCTTACCGGGTTAGGAAATAGAGCAGTGGGTGGATGAATAAGAGGGTGAAGCAAGAGTAAGATTTAAAGGAAGGGAGAGCATGATAAAGTATAGTTAAGAGAGAGAGGAGAAATAATGATTGTAATCAAAAATGCAACATGGTTAAACCTCCCCACCGTGATCTCTGCCATACCACTTTGAAGGTTGCACAGTTGCTTCTGTTTCCAGTTATTAGAGAAAGAGTTCAAGTTCTATGGGTAGGAGGGCATCTAGAGGATGGAAGAACTGAGACTGAATAAGCACCATTTCCTTGAATGATCAGAGAGGTCAATCTTTCTAACGAGAACAAAGAAAGCCAATTTTCCCCAGTAGTTCCTGTTTTCACCGTGTCCATTCCCTACTTTTCGTTGCTGTTGGGCAGATGGCCACCTACCTCCTTGCCTATCTCAGCACCAGCCTGAGAATGAAAACAAACTGCTGCTTTTGGTTTTATTTTTCTAGCGTTTTGCTGCCAACGCAGGCAGGGTTTAATGGAAGGAAAGAACATCGGATGAGGACTCTGTTGTATTTTACTCTTCCAAGTGCTTAGCACAGTGCCGTGCACACAATCAGAACTCAATAAATACCATCGATTTATTGACTGGGGGGGAGAGGGGGTGTCAAGAAACCTGAGTCCCAATCCCCGCTTCGTCTCTTGCCAGTTTATTCATGTGAGGGGGCGGTAGGGTCTGGATTTGGCATGAGGAGAGGGCCCTGGAAAGAGGGAGCTGAAGGAGGCTTTTTAATTCCAAGATTTCTTGGGACTCATAGTTTGGTAACACGGTCCAGACTTTTGTTTTAGCCCTATCTCAAATAAAGACGTCCTACAAACTCACAACGTTGGCATTATCCCTGACTCATCTCTCTCCTTCAACCACCATATTTCCTCTGTCACCAAATCCTGACAGTTCTACTTTTTATGGTCTATAAGGGCTTACTTTAGGTCAAACACTGTTCTAAGCACCGAGGTAGACATGGGTTAATTAAAAATTGGACACAGTCCCTGTCCTGCATGGGGCTCACAATCCAGAATCTGCCCCTTAGTTTCCATCTAAACTCCTACCCTGCTGGTTCAAGCACTTGTCATAACCCACCTTGATTCATTCATTCATTCATCCAATCTTTCAATCATATTTAACGAACACTTACTGTGTGCAGAGCACTGTACTAAGTCCTTGGGAAATACAATTCGGCAACAAAGACAATCCCTACCCAACAACAAGATCACAGTCTAGAAGGGGGAGAAAGACAACAAAACAAAACAAGTAGACAGGCATGACTACCATCAAAGTAGATAAATAAAACCCCAGATAAATGCACATCATTAATAAAATAAATAAAGCAATAAATTTGTACAAATATATACAAGTGCTGTGAGGGAAGGGGGTAGAGCAGAGGGAGGGAGTAGGGGCAATGGGAAGGGGAGGAGGGGCGGAAGGAAAGGGAGGGCTCAGTCTGGGAAGGCCTCCTGGAGGAGATGAGGTGCGATTGATTAGACTGTAAGCCCGTCAGTGGGCAGGGACTGTCTCCATCTGTTGCCGATTTGTACATTCCAAGCGCTTAGTACAGTGCTCTGCACATAGTAAGTGCTCAATAAATACTATTGAATGAATGAATGAATGAATGATTACTGCATCCACCGCCTCACTGACATCCTTGCCCCTCCACTCTCCAGTCCAAATGCTTCATTCTGTTGCCCAGATCATTTTTCTAAAATTTCTGCACACATCTTCCCACTCCTCAAACCCTCCAGTGGCTGCCCATCCACCTCCATATCAAGCAGAACTCTATGTAAGTTTTAAGACATCCAATTGACTCTCTCTCTCTCCTATCTGGAGTGTGTCCAACCCAACTTGTTTGTATCCTCCCCAGGGCTCAGAACAGTTCCTGACACACAGTAAGTGCTTAACGACTACCACAGTTCCCTATCCTAGCTCTTCTTCCACTACAACTTAGCCTGCACGCTTCACTCCTCCAGTACCAAATTACTTCCACTGCCTCGCTATTGTCTCTCTCACCATCAAACCCTGGCTCACAAGGCAGACAAGTGGTGGAGCTGGGATTAGAATCCAGGTCCTCTGACTCCCAGGTTCATGTTTTTTCCACTAGGCCACACTGTTTCTCTGACAAGCCACCGTTCTCCCCACCTTCTAAAATTGTATCTTCTCCTGAAAAACTTCCTTCGCTAATCTCCCGTCCCCCCCACTCTATTTGCCTTCCCTACTGTGTCACCTATGTCCTTGGGCCTTTACCCTCTAAGCACTCCACTCCCACAGGATTTATATTTAATCGATCATATTTATTCATTCAATCATATTTCTTGAGCTCTTACTGTGTGCAGAGCACTGTATTAAGCCTTTGGGAGAGTATAATTCAACAATATAATAATAATAATAATAATGGTGGTATTTGTTAAGCGCTTACTATGTGCAAACCACTCTTCTAAGCGCTGGGGGGATACAAGGTGATCAGGTTGTCCCACATGGGGCTCACAGTCGTCATCCCCATTTTACAGATGAGGTAACTGAGGCCCAGAGAAGTTAGGTGACTTGCCCAAAGTCACACGGCTGGCAAGTGGCGGGGCTGGCATTCGAACCCATGACCTCTGACTCCCAAGCCCGGACTCTTTCTACTGAGCCACACTGCTATTTGTTAAGCGCTCACTATGTGCAGAGCACTGTTCTAAGCCCTGGGGTAGATACAGGGTAATCAGGTTGTCCCTCGTGAGGGTCACGGTCTTAATCCTCATTTTGCAGATGAGGTAACTGAGGCCCAGAGAAGTGAAGTGACTTGCCCACAGTCACACAGCTGACCGGGGCGGAGTCAGGATTCGAACACATGACCTCTGACTCCCAAACCCGTTTCAATATAACATACATGGCTCTGCCACTCGTCTCCTGTGCTACCTTGGACCAGTCGATAAATCAACCGTATTTATTGAGCACTTACGGTGTGCAGAGCGCTGTACCAAACACTTAGGGGAGTACAATACAACAGAGTTGGTGGACGCGTTCCCCGGCAATAAGGACTTCTACAGTCTAAAGGGAGAGACTGACGGTAATGTAAATAAATTGCAGATACGTACACCAATGCTGGGGCCTGAGGGACACGTGCAAATCTAAGTGCAAGGTGAAGAAGAAGGAAGTGGGAGAAGAGGAAATGAGGGCTTAGTGGAGGAAGGTATGCTGAGCCCTCAGGCCCCTCCCTGCATATACACCTCCAAATAAACAGTTTGGAGGGGAGAGTCTCCACCACCCCCGGGCCTTCCTCCACTGCCGGGGAAACCTAGGATGGCTCCAGAGGGAAAGGACGCCTAGCCCTCAGGCCCCTCTCCTCACACCCGAGGCCTAAGATCTCGCCTGAGGAGAAAAGGCCCCTGACCACCCCAGCTCCCACCCGGCAAGCCCTCTGCACATGGGTGCCCAAGGGGACTGAGCCCAGCCCACCAGAAACCTGTGCACCGGGGGCCTAGAACTGCACTGGGTGAGGGGACACCTAACAATAATAATAATAATATTGATAATGGCATCTGTTAAATGCTTACTCTGTGCCAGGCACTTGACTAAGCGCTGGGGTGGGTGCAAACAAAGCGGGTTGGATGAAGTCCCCTCCCACATGGGGTTTACAATCTCAATCCCCATTTTACAGATGAGGTAACCGAGGCATAGAGAAATGAAGTGACTTGCCCAAGGTCACACGACAGACAAGTGGTGGAACCGTGATAAGAGCCCATGACCTTCTGACTCTCAGGCCCCGTGCTTTATCCGCTATGCCATGTTGCTTCCTCTTTCATAATAATAATAATAATGTTGGCATTTGTTAAGCACTTATTATGTGCAGAGCACTGTTCTAAGCACTGGGGTAGATACAGGGTAATCAGGTTGTCCCACGTGAGGCTCACAATCTTAATCCCCATTTTACAGATGAGATAACTGAGGCACAGAGAAGTTAAGTTCATTCATTCATTCAATAGTATTTATTGAGCACTTACTATGTGCAGAGCAATGTACTAAGCGCTTGGAATGTACAAATCGGTAACAGATAGAGACAGTCCCTGCCCTATGTCAGCTTACAGTCTAATCGGGGGAGACAGACAGACAAGAACAATAGCAATAAAGTGACTTGCCCACAGTCACACAGCTGACAAGTGGCAGAGCTGGAATTTGAATCCATGGCCTCTGACTCCCAAGCCCCTGCACCTTCCACTGAGCTACACTGCTCTCATCTGGTGAGGAGACACCAGCATCCTCATCCCTCTCCCCCACCCCTCCCCAATCTGTGCGCCAAGGATCTGAGACTACACGAGGAAGGAATCACCCCCACCCCTTCGCATCCCTGATCCCGGGCCCCACCACTAAAGCGGGAGAGAGACTGTGAGCCCATTATTGGGCAGGGATTGTCTCTATCTGCTGCCAAATTGTACATTCCAAGCACTTAATACAGTGCTCTGCACATAGTAAGCGCTCAATAAATGCTATTGAATGATTGAATGAGAGAGGGAATCTCCAAGGAGATAACAACAAGGCAACAATCACCCATTACAACTAATAGCTTGAGAGCGCTCACCTACTCACGCCGGACCAAGGTTTTGTCGATTCACTAATTATTATTATTATTGTACATGTTAATAATTGTGGTGTTAGCTAAGTGCTTACTATGTGCCAAGCACTGTTCTAAGCGCTGAGCACTGTTCTAAGCGCTGAAGCGCTTCTGTAGATTCGCCCCCATCTTGGAGTGGCTGAGTTGCCCTCTACTTGAGGAATTTGCCACAACCCACTGGCTCTACAGATCAGCTGAAGCAGCTTGAAGCTTTCTTTATTTCTCACCCTAGCCCCACCATGTGCCTTCAATCTGATCCCTTTGATATCCCACCCCCTGTACCCCACCCCTTCTTGCCCCCCCTTCCCCACAGGCCAGACCTCCTCAGTTCCCACCCCTTCCCACCCCCTGAGCGGTCTCCCATCCCTGTCATCCTGTTCCAGCATTACCTTTCATCCCCCTCCTCCTACCCCTCATACCGTCCCCCACAGCCAAGTGTGACCTGTGGAACCCCCGCTCCATTATGGGAAAGCTTCCCTACATCATGGACCTGTTCCTAACCCGGTGATCGCTCCCCGGTGTCATCACTGAAACTTGTCTCCCCAGATGACACAGTCTCCTCTGCTGCTCTCTCCGGGGGGTTGGGTGGGGAGGGGGAGAGTGATAATTGTACAATCTCTACCCTCACCATTCTCAAATTCCTCTATCAGGCCACAACCTCCACATCTTCTCTCTTTTCATATACCCACTCCCAGCAAATCTGCCCACAGAGACCCCTGTTCTTTTGACCCCCTCCAATATTCTACAGCCATCCTAACCCATTTGGCCTCAACACCCAGACTATTGTCTCGATGCACAAATCCATGCCCTCCACACCACCCTCTCCACAGAACTGAAGACCCTTGCTCCCTGTCCACACCACTAACCTGAAACCCTGAATCACCTTCATAGTACTCTTCCTCCGCTCCCGTACCCAAGCTGAGGGTCCCTGTTAGCGGAAATTCACATACCCCTCTGACCTTGTTTACCTTAAATTAAATGAATTCTTACCAGCTTCAATTCGGCCCTTTTCTCTGCCCAACAAAACGTCTCCTTCCTAACTCATTCCTATTCCCACCATCCCTGCCGGCTGTTCCAGTCATTTAACTCCCTCTTCAAACCTTCTGTCCCTGGAAGTGGTTTCATCCCTGCCTCTTTCCATGCAGTCAACTTGAGTCTCTGCTCTCGACTCTCTCCTATGCTGCTGCCCAGCACAGGTGAATTTTGACCTGTAGCAGAATGCCTTCCACTCGCTAACCACTGCTCAAACTAGGAATGGAATGGATATGCCTCTGCTTGACTCTCCTTCCCTTAATCGAGACAGGTAGAGTGCTGGAAACTCTCCAGATGTGACCCCGAAAGGGGATCTCCCTATCTCGCCAGCTGTAATCTTGGCATTGTCCTTGACTCATCTCTCTCATTCCACCCACATATTCAATCTGTCACCAAATCCTGTCGGTTTGACCTTCACAACATTGCCGAAGTCCACTCTTTCCTCTCCACCCAAACTGCTATTACGTAAATCCCAACACTCATCCTACCCTGCCTTGATTACTGCATCAACCTCTTTGCTGACCTCCCTGCTTCGTGTCTCTCCCCACTCCATTCTGCTGCTTGAATCTAAAAATGATTTTAGAATCATTTTTCTAAAAACACATTCAGTCTGTGGCTCCTTACTCCTCGAGAACCTCCAGTCGCTGCCCACCAACCTCCACATGAAACAAAAACTTCTTACCTTTGACTTTAAAGCACCCAATCGGCTCATCCCATCCTACCAGCCGCTGGCACACTTCACTCTAGTGCCAGTTTACTCACTGTGCTCCATCTCATCTATCTCTCCACCTGGCACCCTTCACTCTAGTGCCAGTTTACTCACTGTGCTCCATCTCATCTATCTCTCCACCGACCCCTTTGTCACGTCTTCAATGCTAAGCCTGGAACCCCTTCTCCCTCTATATATATCAGATCAGCACTGTCCCCTTCAAAGCATTATTAAGGTCTCATCTCCTTCAAGAGGCCTTCCCCAATTAAGCCCTCATTTTCCTGGCTCCCTTTTCTTTCTGCGTGTCTATGGGATCTGTGACATTTGGGTATTTGATATTTGACTCATCCTCAACCAAGCAGCACTTATATACAAATATTTAAATCATATATTATAATTTTTTTTTTGTAGTAATGTTTGTCTCCCCACACTAGACTGTGAGCTCGTTGGGGGCAAGGAACGCGTCTGCTAAATCCGTTGTACTATCCCAAATGCTTAATGTAGTGTCCTGTGCCTAGTGAGCACTGAATAAATACCATCGATGATGATTAGATGTTTCTAGTAAGGTTTTGAAGGCAGGGAGAGGGATTGTCAGTCGTATCTGAAGAGGGAGGGAGTTCCAGATCAGAGGCAGGATGTGGGCAAGAGGTACAGTGAGTCTAATCAGTAGATTGGCATTAGAGGAGTAAAGAGTGGGTGTCGAGTTGTAGTAGGAAGTCAGGGAGGTAAGGTATGATGGAGTAAAGTGATTGAGTGCTTTAAAGTTTATGATAAGGAGTTTCTGTTTGATGCAGAGGCGGATGGGCAACCACTGGAGACCCTTGGGGGGAGGGGAAACATGGACTGAACATTGATGCAGGAAAATGATTCAGGCAGTCGAGTGAAGGATGGAGTGGAGTGGGGAGAGACAGGAGGTTGGGACGTCAGCAAGGAGGATGATGTAATAATCAAGGCTGGGTAGGATGAGTGTTTGGATGAACATAATAGCAGTTTGGATGGAGTGGAAAGGGCAGATTTTAGCAGTATTTTGAAGGTTGACCCAACAAGTTTGTGACAGGTTGACTATGTGGGTTGAATGAGAGACATGAAAGAAGGATAATGATAATAATAATAATGATGATGATGGTATTTATCAAGGGCTTCCTATGTACAAAGCACTGTTCTAAGCGCCGGGGTAGATATAAAGTCCTGAGGTTGTTCCACGTGAGGCTCACAGTCTTAATCTCCATTTTACAGATGAGGTAATTGAGGCATAGAGAAGTGGTGACTTGCCCCAAATCACACGAATGATAAGTGGCGGAGCTGGGATTAGAACCCATGACCTCTAACTCCCAGGCCTCGTGCTCTTTCCATTAAGCCGCGCTGCTTCTCAGAAGGATAATAGCAAGGTGATGGGTTTGTGAGACAGGTGGGACTGTCTACAGTGGCAAAAAAGTCAGTGGGAGGGCAGGGTCTGGGTGGGAACATGAGTTCTGATTTGGACATGTTAAGTTTGAGGTGTCGGTGAGACAGCCAGGTAATGATAATAATAATAATGTTGGTATTTGTTAAGCGCTTACTATGTGCTGAGCACTGTTCTAAGCGCTGGGGGAGATACGAGGTCACCAGGTTGTCCCACGTGAGGCTCATTTTACAGATGAGGTCACTGAGGCCCAGAGAAGTTAAGCGACTTGCCCACAGATACCCAGCTGACAAGTGGCAGAGGCAGGATTCAAACCCATGACCTCTGACTCCCCAGCCCATGCTCTTTCCACTGAGCCATGCCGCTTCTCCCGAAGCATGATGAAGAGATGTCCTGAAGGCAGGAGGAAATCGGAGACTGCAGAAATGAAGAGAGTCCAAGGTTGGAGATGTAGATTTGGGAATCATCCTCAGAGAGGTGGTAGTTGAAGCCATAGCAGCGAATTAATTCTTCAAGGGAATGGGTGTGGATGGAGAATAGAAAGGGACCCAGTACTGAACCATGAGGGACTCCCACTGTTGGAGGGAGGCAGAGGAGAAGCCCACGAAAGAGGCTGAGAATGGGCCATCGAGAGATAGGAGGAGAACCGGGAGAGGATAGTGTCAGCGAAGCCAAGGTTGGGTAACGTTTCCAGGAGAAGAGGGTGGTTGACAGTTTCGAAGGCGGCTGAGAGGTCAAAGAGGATTAGGATGGAGTAGAGGCCATTGGATTTGGCAAAAAGGAGTTCACTGGTGACCTTTGAGAGGGCGGTTCTGGTGGAGTGAAGGAGTGAAGTAGAGAAGAGGATTGATATATATCCTTATTCTCTGTTGCTTGCCTCTACCTGTTATTTAAATTCATTCATTCAATCGTATTTATTTAGCGCTCACTATGTGCAGAGCACTGTATTAAGGATTTGGAATGGACAATTCGGCAACAGATAGAGACAATCCCTGCCCAACAAAGTGCTCACAGTCTAAACGGGGGAGACAGACAACAAAACAAAACAGGACAAAACAAGTAGCCTGGCGTAAATAACATCAAGATAAATAAAATTATAGATAAATACACATCATTAACAAAATAGTGATAAATAGTAGTGTCTTTCTCTCTGACTAGAGCGTAATATCCTTGAGGTCAGGGATCCTTCCTACCAACTCTATTCTACTGTACTCTCCCAAGCACTTAGACGGTGCTCTGCACACAGTTAGTGCTCAATAAATAGAGAAGCAGGGTCACATAGTGGATAGAGCAAGGGCCCGGGAGTCAGAAGTTTGTGGGTTCTAATCCTGGCTCTGCCTCTTGCCTGCTGTGTGACCTTGGGCAAGTCACATCACTTCTCTGTGTGTGCCTCAGCTATCACATCCGTTAAATGGGGATTGAGACTGTGAGCTCCACTTTGGACAGGGACTGTGTCCAACCCAATTTGCTTGTAGCCACCCCAGTGCTCGGTACAGTGCCTGGCACATAATAAACACTTTACAAATTCCATAATTATTATTATTAATAAATACCATTGATTGGGTAGAGGATATGCTGATGCAGTTAAGGTAGCATCAATCAAGCAATCAATCAGTCTGAGCATGTCGTGCTGTTACAAACGGTTGGCCCGGCCATTTAAGCGAGTCTCTTGCGGCATAAAAATAGTTATGTTCGGTCGCCATAGTGATGCTGCAGGTCAGCTCTTAAATGGTTAGTTCCACCTAAATAGCAGGCTGTGGGAAGGGGGAGATTCCTCCTCAATTTCCAGTTGGTGCTAGCCCGTCACTCTCTGCACCATCTCTAGGTCTCCGCAGCATTTTCCACCCAATCTGCTCAGCTGCCATTATCTTTGGGGGGGGGGGGCGGGGGGGCTCTCCTGGAAACTGGGAACCTCCCCTCATCTGGGGCACCTCAATGTTAACCTTATCATTCTCTCACAGTACTCAATGGAAGACAAGAGACACAAATTCTCTGCCCTCAAATTAGATATAATGACGATGGTATTTGTTAAGCATTTACTATGTGCCAAGCACTATTCTAAGTTCTGGGGGAGAAAGAAGGTGATCAGCTTGTCCCAGGTGGGGCTCACAGTCTTAATCCCCATTTTACTGATGAGGTAACTGCGGCACAGAGAAGTGAAGTGACTTGCCTGAAGTCACATGGCTGACAGGTGGCAGAGCCAGGATTGGAACCCAAGACCTCTGACTCCCAAGCCCGTGCCCTTTCCACTAAGCCAAGCTGCTTCTCTAATATCTATGGGTATTATCTATGGGTATAATTTATTGGGAGAAATAGCAAAAGGTATAGACAGCTAATTGTGGTATTTTTTAAGTGCTTACTATGTGTCAGGTACAGTACTAAGTACTGTGGTGGATATAAGCAAATCATCTTAATGATGGTATTTGTTAAGCACTTACTGTGTGCAAAGCACTGTTTTAAGCACCTTACCCCTTCCTACCTCACCTCACTATTCTCCTACTGCAACCCAGCCCACACACTTTGCTCCTTTAATACTAACCTTCTCACTGTGCCTCGATCTCGCCCATCTCACTGCCTATCCCTCGCCCACATCCTGCCTCTGGCCTGTAGCATCCTCCCTCCTCAAGTCTGATAGACAATTTACTCTCCCTCCCCCTTCAAGGCCTTACTGAAGTTACATCTCCCTGGGTTCTAATCCCAGGTCTGCCACTTGTCTGCTTTGTGACCATGGGCAAGTCACTTCACTTCTCTGTGTCTCAGGTACCTCACCTGTAAAATGGGGATCAAGACTGGGAGCCGCATGTGGGACAGCAACCCGATTTGCTCGTATCCACCCCAGGGCTTAGTACAGTGCCTGGCACATAGTAAGCACTTAACAAATACCATCATCATCATCTCCTGGAGGCCTTCCCTGACTAAGCCCCCCTTTCCTCTTCTCCCATTCCCTTCTGCATCACCCTGACTTGCTCTCTTTATTCCCAGCCCCATAGCAGTTATGTACATATCTGTAATTTATTTATATTAATGCCTGTCTCTCCTCATCCCCCCATCCCCCAGACTATAAACTCATTGTGGGCCGGGAATGTGTCTGTTTACTGTTAAATTGCACTCTTCCCAGTGCTTAATACAGTGCTCTACACACAGTAAGCACTCAATAAATATAATTGGATTAATGAACGTCAGACACAGTCCCTGACCCACATCGGGTTTACAATCTTATGCCCATTTTACAGGTGGGGTAACTGAAGCACAGAGAAGTGAGTGATTTGCCCAACTCACACAACAGTCAAGTGGCGGAGGTGGGATTAGAACACAGGTCCTTCTGAATCCCAGGGCCTTGCTTTATCGGCTAGGCCACGTTGCTTCCTGTGGAAAGAGCCAGGAAGTGGGACTTTAGAGACAGTGGTTTGCTTTCCAGCTCCTCCACTAGCTTGCCATGTGTCTTGGGGCAAGGGATTTAACCAATCTAGGCCTCCATTACCTCATCTGTAAAATGGGGATAAAATTAAATGTGAATCCCGAATGGGGCAACTTTTTTGTCTGATCTCTTAATATGACAATTACCTCATTACTGATAGCCTGAGGAAGAACAAGGATAAAAAAGTAGGAAGCAATATGGCTCAGTGGAAAGAGCATAGGACAGATAGTCGGACACCTGGGTTGAAATCCTGGCTCTACCACTTTATCATTATTATTGTGTTTTTGGTGTGGCAGAGCTTATATCATCACTGTGAATCAGTTTTCCTTTTTTAAAAAAAAATTGTTAAGCACTTACTATGTTCCAGACACTGTACTAAGCACTGAAGTAGGTACTAGCTAGATAAATTGTTAGACGGTGCTTATCCCACAATGGGGCTCACAGTCTTAATCCCCATTTTACAGTTGAGGCTGCTAAGGCACAGAGAAGTTAAGTGCCTTGCCAAAGGTCACAGAAAACAAATGACAGAGCTGGGATACCTATATATAAGATGGTTATAAAATTATAACCCAGGTCCTTTTGACTCCCAGGGCCATTTTCTTTCCACTAGGCCATGCTGCTTCCTATCTACCTCTTAATACCATAGCTAATTATAATAGTGGTATTTTTAAGCACTAACTACATGCCAAGGACTGTACTAAACTCTAAGGTAACTACAAGGCAATCAGATTGGACAGAGGGAAAGGGAATGGGCTAACAAAGCTTCCCTGACGAGGAATGGGATTGGAGATGTGGAGGGTCAATCTGGGAAGACTTCCTGGAGGAGGGGGCTTGGTGCAGCTCGGTAAAGGAAAGGGAAAGAGGTCAGCGGGCAGAAGCTGACTGGGGCAGGTGGAGGGGGCAGGCCAGACCCCATCCCCACCCCAACCCCACTCTGAAAGCCATAGTCACTGCCGTGTGGTGGAGGGGCTGGTTCAAAAGCCCTGGTGGAACAGGCTTGGTGGAGGTCACACATTATCCAGCCAATGCAGGTTAATCACCACGATTTTCTGTTTCTCTCACCCAGGAAACATTCCCACTCCCTGAGCACATCTCTGGTTCAGGCTACTGGGTCACTTTTCAGCTGAGGATTTTCATTGGATCACAATTCAGCAGTACACAAAAAAACAACCGTGAACTGAAGAGGTTGACTCAATCAGATATCTCACTTGACTGTAAAATCTCTGCCCCTGACCTTCTTGCAGAACTGTGAATGTCCCTGATTACTGCTGGGTAATCTACCAGGATCCTATCTCCTGCACCTTTCAACTGATCAAAGCTCTGGGTGGTTTTGCTTCCTCCACCTATAATTGATTTATGGCTAATTGGTTTCACATGGCAGTTACTGACCAATTGAGAGAGGTTTGCCGTTCCCTCTGTTATCCATCCTTTGGATTAGCTGCACCTCCCTTCCCTATGTGACCCAGTGAAACATTTGGATCCAGTAGAAAAGCTCTGTCAAGTTTAGCTGGGAAACCCTGGTTACTTTGAGTGAGTTCCTGATGCTAAATTTAAAAGGTTTCCTGTACTGTAGTCAAATCAAAATATTAAAAATACTAAAATACACTTAAATGTTTTGTCATATTTTGATGCTGATAAATAGAATGCATGGGACAAGGGCCTGGGAATCAGGAGACCTGGGTTCAAATCCCACTCTGCCTGCTCTGTAATCTTGGGCACATCACTTAACTTCTCTGTGCCTCAGTTTCCTCATCAGTAAAATGGAATCAATACTTGTTCTCTCTCTTCCCCTTAGGCTGTGAGCCCTATGTGGGACAGGGACTGTGTCCAAACAAATATCTATTTTGCATTTACCCCATCCTTGACCCGTAGTAAGCGCTTAACCAATACCATTATTATTAGTCACATAATCATTAGAAGTGATCGACATGCTCCTGTCATATTTTGAGGCCAGTAAATGGTTCGTGTGCTCGGTGTGTCATGTTACACAGGAGGGCAGCTTCTGAATCATTCTTCTGTCTGGGCCTCACTTACCTCTGTATGGCCAGTGGATATTCAACAGCAACAGCAGAAGAAAAAGATTAACCTGTTAATCCCAGGGGGTTAGCTGGGAAGCTTCTCGGAGAAACAGCAGACCCGATGACCCAAAGTGCTGTCCGGCTTTAAGAGAGTCCTGCCCTCTCTTGGACCATGATTCCCTTTCTTTAAATGCAACTCCATGATACCAACCCATATCCCCGAGCATGCTGAGGAGTGGCTCATAAAAGAAATAGTATGGGCTCTGCAAACATGGGAGTGCCCCTAGAAAGTAAATAAATGATAGAGTGTCTCTGCCTTCTCTGCAGGGGTTGCAGACAACCAGGGAAAGTGAGCAGCAGTTAGTAGCCTCCAAGAGAATTTCCCAGGCCCGGTAATAATAATTACAATAATACTGACTGTGGGTGTTAAGCATGGGGACACACAGGGCTCACAGTCTAAGGGAGAGGGTGAAAAGTATTTAATCCCCATTTTACAGGTGATGGCAATGAGGCAGAGAGAAGCTAAGGGACTTGTGCCAAGTCACACAGCAGGCAAAACGGAGCTGGGATTAGAACTCAGCTTTCCTGACTCCCAAGCTCGTGCTCTTTCCAGCAGGCCAAGCTGCCTCATTTGATGTACATCAGGACCTTGATTTATTTTAATCTCTGTCTCCCCAGCTAGACTGTAAGATCCTTGATGTCAGGAATTATGTCTATCAACTCTATTGCCTCGAACTAACCTGTCCTTCCCCAGCCTTTAAGTGGAAACAATGGGGATAGGATTGGGGGTCCACGTTGGACATTTAAGCCACACGTGCACCCATGGGGCAAAGGCCGGCAGGGAACTCTTTTTCTAGGACAAAGGACAGTGAGATAATGCAAGAAGTCTAATAGGCAGGGGCCCTAAACTGGTTGGTGGCCCCTTTCGATGTCCCATGGCTAGAAACATACCTGCCAGTGCTACTCAGTGGCAAGCCATGCTGGAAAGTTAGAAGGAGAGAGTTGCTCAGTGGCTCCCACCACCTCTCATTCATTCATCCAATCGTTTTTATTGAGTGCTTACAGTTTGCAGAGCACTGTATTAAGCTCTTGGAAAGTACAATTCAGCAATAAAGAGAGACAATCTCTGCCCCCACTGGGCTTACGGTCTAGAAGACTCTCAACTCCCTCCCACCCAATCAATGAATAAATGCTATTTTTTTAAGATATTTCTTACTATATGTCAGGCACTGTACTAGCACTGGGGAACACACAAGTTAATCAGCTTGGACATGGGGCTCACGGTCTTAATCCCTATTTTCAGATGAGGTCACTGAGGCATAGAGAAGTTAAGTGACTTGCCCAAGGTCACCCAGCAGACAAGTGGAAGAGTCAGAATCAGAATCCAAGTCCTTCTGACTTCCAGATCTATGCTGTACCCATTAAGCCATACTGCTTATTTATTTATTTATTTATTTATGTGCTTACTTTGTGCAGAGCACTGTACTAAGCACTTGGGACAACAGATTGGTAGACATGTTCCCTTCATACAATGAATGTCCTGTCTTTTCTCCAGCCAATCCAGATTTCTGTCACCTAGTCTCCACTCCTCTTGCTAGTTTCTTCCCCAGAACACTCCTCCCCTTCATTTTTCTTAGACCGCATCCCTCTACTCCCTCAAAATTTAGCTCTCTCCAAGACCCACCTGCTCAAAGCATTAAAATTGCTTCAGTTACGCCTGAATAGCAATAATTACAGACCATGAGTCTGAGAGTCAGAAAGATGTGGGTTCTAGGCCTGGCTCTGCCACTTGTCTGCTGTGTGACCTTGGGCAAGCCACTTAACTTCTCTGGGGCTCAGTGACCTCATCTGTAAAGTGGAGTTTAAGACTGTGAGCCCCATGTGGGACGTGGTCTGTGTCCAACCTGATTACCTTGAATCTACCCCAGTGCTTAGAACAGTGTCTGGCACATAGTAAGTGCTTAACAAATGCCATAAAAATAACAATGACAATAATAATCATATTGGTTGAACACTTACTATGTGTCGAGCATTGTTCTAAACGCTGAGGTAGATAGAATTTAATTAGGTCAAATACAGTCCCTGTCCCACATTGGGCTCACAATCTAACTAAGCGGGAGAACAGATATAGAATCCCCATTTTACAGTTGAGGAAACTGAAGCCCAGGGAAGTTAAGAGATTTACCCAAGGTCACACAGCAGGCAAGAGGCAGAGTGGAGATTAGAACCCAGGTCTTTTACTTCCCTAAATATTTGTTTACTCCCGGTAAAGGATGAATGGATGCTCTGCATCTTGTTCTTATTGGTCTTTCAGTCGATGGTCGGATAGTGGTGTGTATCAAGCACCAACCCTGTGCCGAATACTGTCCTAAGTGTTTGGGAAGCAGAAACATGGCCCTGTCCTCTGGAAATTTTCAATCTAATGAGGGAGACAGGGAGACAGATAAATGATAATATCCACCCAAATATTGATACAGACATAAGTGCAGAGGAGGGGGCGTAGAGAGAGCCTCGAAGGGTGAAGACTGGATGACACAGATAGGAACAATAGGAATTGATCAGGGAGGATGGGGAAATGGACATGGGGAGAGCTCTGAGTTAGCCAGCCTGAAGAGGGAAGAGAATTCCAGGCAGAGGGAATGGCAGGAGCAAGGTCCTGATTAGCTTATATCTACCCCAGTACTTGAACAAAGCTCGACACACTTAACAAAGACTATCATTTTGATTATTAAGGGCCTAGAGCTGGGAAAACTGTGAATAGCATCCATGTAGAATGCAAATGTGGGAAGAATGAAAGGTGAAAACTGGAAGGTGGCAGATGAAGAGAGCTGGATTTCTAAGATGGGGAAAGCTGGTGGAGAACCTTGTATCTAGTGGTAAAGAGTTTCTGTCAGTCAACTGTATTTATTGAGTACTTCCTGTATGCAAAGCACACTACTAAGCGCTTGGGAGAGTACAGTAGAACAATGTAACAGACCCATTCCCTGCCCGCTTGATGTGGAGGGAAATTGGGAGCCGTTGGAAGTTTTGGAGGAGCACATCATGGCCTAGTGGGAAGAGCCCAGGACCGTGAGTCAGAAGACCTAAGTTCTAATAATGCTTGCTGCATGACGTTGGGCAAGTCAACTAAGCTGGTGCCCCAGGACGAGATCTCTGATCTGCAAACCTGCAGGAGAGGTGGTCTGGTTGTGCACAACTTCACTTTAAGACTGGGCTTTCCCACTGGGGTGGGCAGTGGGGGCTGGAATAGCTGAGAGCTTTTCCTGTTACTTCTTGCTGCGGCCCTTACCCTCCTGCCCAGACTCCAGGATCCAGGACCCACAAACAAAAATAATAACAATAATAATAATAATTTGGTATTTGTTAAGCGCTTACTCTGTGCTAAGCACTGGGTAAATACAAGGTAATCGGGTTGTCCCACGTGAGGCTCACAGTCTTTAATCCCCATTTTACAGCTGGGGAACTGGGGAACATTTTACAGCAGCCCAAAGTCACACAGCTGCTAAGTCCCTCTGCTCCTCCCCCTCTCCCTTCCCCTCCCCTCAGCACTGTACTCATCTGCTCAACTGTATATATTTTCATTACCCTATTTATTTTGCTAATGAGATGTACATCACCTTGATTCTATTTATTGCTATTGTTTTTGTCTGTCTGTCTCCCCCGATTAGACTGTAAGCCCGTCAAAGGGCAGGGACTGTCTCTATCTGTTGCCGATTTGTACATTCCAAGCGCTTAGTACAGTGCTCTGCACATAGTAAGCACTCAATAAATACTATTGAATGAATGAACGAATGGTAGGAGTCTGGATTAAAACCCAAGACCTCCGACTCCCAAGCCCGTGCTCTGTCCACTGGGACCCATCATGGCTGCAGTTGACATCTACCCGGACCTCAGGGGGGCCCAGGACAGAACAACATATTTTTCCTGCCCAAAGGGGCAGGCTGGGAGGGGCAGTTCTTGGGAGAGGTCCATTGTTCTGCCCCAGTTCCCTTCAAAGGGGCCGGCCACCTGGTTCCATCTCCCACAGCCCACTCCCTCCAGGAAGCCTTCCCTATTTGACCTTACTATCCTTCCTCTGTGTGTTTTTAATCTTAATCTCAGCTCTCAACTACTAGTATATTCATTCAATTCATTCATTCAATCGTATTTATTGAGTACATACCATGTTCAGAGCGCTGTACTAAGCACTTGGCAAGTACAATTCGGAAACAAATAGAGACAATCTCTACCCAACAACGGGTTCACATCTTTATGTTATTGATAATAATAGTAATAATAATAATAATAATGGCATTTGTTAAGCGCTTATGTGCCAAGCACTGTTCTAAGCATTGGGGGGGATACAAGGTGATCTGGTTGTCCCACATGGGATTCACAGTCTTGGTCCCCATTTTACAGATGAGGTAACTGAGGCACAGAGAAGTGAAGTGATGTGCCCAAAGTCACACAGCTGACAAGTGGCGGAGCCAGGATTAGAACCCACGGTCTCTGACTCCCAAGCCCGGGCTCTTTATCTGTACCCTGAGTGATTTGTTTAGCTGCTTTGTCCTGATGGACGGTTCTCCCCATGTACGAAGCCCACCTAGAATCCCACCTCCTCAAACAAGCCTTCTCTGATTGATCTCCCAGCACCTGGAGCCAGACAATCCCTTCAGCCAACTCTAGGACCGGCGAATTTTTTTACGCCCTCCTTAGCACTCTGGTATACATGTATACTCATTTATTTTGACAACTCTAGCTCTAACTACTCTTACGTTTGTCTCTCTCATTAGAGGGTAAGGTCCCTGTGTGCAAATAACCCACATTATCCATTATCCTATACTGTCCCAATGCATTCCATTACAGCTACCTTACTATTACTACTATTCATTCAGTCATATTTATTGAGCGCTTACTGTGTGCAGAACAGTGTACTAAGCACTGAGGAAAGTACAACACAACAATAAACAGTGACGTTCCCTGCCCACAGCGAGTTTACAGTCTAGAGCGGGGGAGACGGACATCAAAACATATACATAAAATTACAGTTTTGTACATAAGCGCTGTGGGGCTGGGTTGGGGGAAGAACAAAGGGAGCAAGTCAGGGTGATGCAGAAGAGAGTGGGAGATGAGGAAAAGTGAGGCTTAGTCTGGGAAGGAGATAGGCATTTGAAAGGGGGAAGAGTAATTGTCTGGAAGATGTGAGGAAGGAAGGCATTAAAGGCCAGAGGAAGGACGTGGCCTAGGGGTTGGTGGCGAAACAGGCGAGATGGAGGCCCTTTGAGAAGGTTAGCATTTGAGGAGCAAAGTGTGAGGGTTGTAGAAGGAGAGAAGTAAGGTGAGGGAGGAGGGGACAAGGTGATGGACTGCTTTAAAGCCAAGGGTGAGGAGTTTTTGTGTGATACGGAGACTATTACCACTAGTCATTCATTCAATTCAATCACATTTATTGAAAGTGCGTGGGTAAAATAAAGCAATCAACTGGTCATATTCCCTACTACTATTATCACCACTACTCTTACTATCAATCTATCATTCAGATTTATTTAGTGCTTATTGTGTGCAGAGCAGTGTACTGAGTGCTTGGGAGAGTACTAGTAACTAAGAAAAAGTGTGGCCAAGTGGATAGGGAGTGGGTCTGGGAGTCAGTAGGACCTGGGTCTGTGACCCTGGGCAAGTTGCTTAACTTCTCTGTGCCTCAGTTCTCTCATCTGTAAAATGGGGATTAAGATTGTGATCACAACGTGATTATCATATCTATAACTGCGCTTAGTACAGTGCTTGGCACGCAGTAAGCGCTTAACAAATACCACAGTTATTATTAGTACTATTACTAATTGCTACTAATCACTATCATTACTCTCCTTCTCCCACTCCCCCAGACTCACCGGTAAGGGAGGAGGCGTCGGCTTCCTCCTCTCGCCCCGTTGCCGCTTCCGCACTATCCCTCCTCCCCCCCCCTCTCCTTCCCCTCCTTCGAAGCCCAAATCATTCACCTCTACCACCCTCTCCAGATACTTGTCGCTGTCATCTACCGCCCTCCTGGTCCCACCTCTGACTTCTTCAACCACCTGGACCCCTTTCTCACCTTCCTTCTCTCCTTCTCTCTGCCCACTCTGATCCTCGGAGACTTCAACATCCATATGGATGTACCCGATGACTCCTCTGGCGCCCGCCTGCTATCCCTCCTCCACTCTGCTGACCTCCTCCTCCACCATACCGCGCCCACTCACCGACTCGGTCACACCCTCGATCTCGTCATCTCCTACCGCTGCACTATCTCCTCCCTCACCAACTCTGAAATCCCTCTCTCTGACCATAACCTTCTCACCTGCCTCATCTCTCACACTCCCTCCCCCTGCAAATCTTCGCTACTGCCCCACAGAGACCTCCGCTCTCTTGATCCCATCCGTCTTTCCAAAAGCATCTCTCCTCACCTTGCCACCCTGTCCTCACTTCCCACCCTCGATCATCAGGTCTCCACTCTCAACTGCACCCTCTCTACTCATCTCTACTCCCTCGCCCCCCTTTCCCTCCACCGCTCTCGCTCCACTAACCCACAGCCCTGGATCACCTCCTCCGTCCGCCTCCTATGCTCCTATGCTCGAGCTGCTGAGCGCTGCTGGCGAAAGTCCAAGCACCAAGCCGACCTCACACACTTCAAATTTATCCTTTCCTGCCTTAACTCTGCCCTCTCCTCCGCCAGGCAAAACCTCTTCTCCTCCCTCATTGACACCCATGCCCGTCACCCCCGCCAATTGTTCCGGACCTTTAACTCTCTCTTTAGGCCCCCTGTTCCTCTCCCTCCCCCATCTCTCACCCCTAATGATCTGGCCACCTATTTCATCACAAAAATCAACACAATCAGTTCTGAGCTCCCCAAAGTCACCCCTCCGCCTCTCCCCTCCCCCCCACCAACCCTCTCCCCTTTTCCATCCTTCCCTGCAGTATCCTCAGAGGAGATCTCCTCCCTCCTCGCAAGTGCCACCCCCTCTACCTGCGCCTCGGACCCCATTCCCGCTCACCTTATTAAAACCATCACCCCTGCCCTCCTCCCTTCCTTAACTTCTATTTTTAACCACTCGATCTCCAATGGCTCCTTCCACTCTGCCTTCAAACATGCCCACGTCTCCCCCATCCTAAAAAAACCCGCCCTTGACCCCACTTCCCCCTCCAGTTATTGCCCTATCTCCCTACTACCCTTCCTTTCCAAAATCCTAGAACGAGTCGTCTACAATCGATGCTTAAAATTCCTTAACTCCCATTCTCTCCTGGACCCCCTCCAATCTGGCTTCCGTCCCCTCCACTCTACCGAGACTGCTCTCTCTAAGGTCACCCATGACCTCCTTCTTGCCAAATCCAATGGCTCCTACTCCATTCTAATCCTCCTTGATCTCTCTGCTGCCTTTGACACTGTCGACCATCCCCTCCTCCTCCATACCTTATCTCACCTTGGCTTCACAGACTCCATTATCTCTCTGGCCGGTCATTCTCGGTCTCCTTCGCTGGCGGCTCCTCCCCCTCCTTTAACTGTTGGAGTTCCTCAAGGGTCAGTTCTTGGCCCTCTTCTGTTCTCCATTTACACTCACTCCCTTGGTGAACTCATTCGCTCTCACGGCTTTGACTACCATCTCTACGCAGATGACACGCAGATCTACATCTCCGCCCCTGTCCTCTCCCCCTCCCTTCAGGCTCGCATCTCCTCCTGCCTCCAGGACGTCTCCACCTGGATGTCAGCCCGCCACCTAAAACTCAACATGAGAGAGACTGAGCTCCTCATCTTCCCTCCCAAACCCGGTCCTCTCCCAGACTTCCCTATCACCGTGGATGGCACGACCATCCTTCCCGTCTCTCAGGCCCGCAATCTCGGTGTCATCCTTGACTCGTCTCTCTCGTTCACCCAGCACATCCTATCCGTTACCAAGACCTGCTGGTTTCACCTTTACAATGTCGCCAAGATCCGCCCTTTCCTCTCCACCCAAATGGGTACCTTACTGCTACGGGCTCTCGTTATATCCCGGCTAGACTACTGTGTCAGCCTTCTCTCTGATCTCCCCTCCTTCTCTCTCTCCCCGCTCCAGTCTATTCTTCACTCCTCTGCCCGGCTCATCTTCCTGCAGAAACGATCTGGGCATGTCACTCCCCTTCTTAAACACTGCCAGTGGTTGCCTATCAATCTCTGCTCTAAACAAAAACTCCTCACTCTAGGCTTCAAGGCTCTACGTCACCCTGCCCCTTCCTACCTACCTCTCCTCCCTTCTCTCTTTCTACTGCCCACCCCGCATGCTCCGCTCCTCTGCCGCCCACCTCCTCACCGTCCCTCGGTCTCGCCGTCGACCCCTGGGCCACGTCCTCCCGCAGTCCTGGAACGCCCTCCCTCCTCACCTCTGCCAAACTAATTCTCTTCCCCTCTTCAATACCCTACTTAAAACTCACCTCCTCTAAGAGGCCTTCCCAGACTGAGCTCCCCTTCTCCCTCTACTCCCTCTACCACCCCCACTTCACCTCTCCGCAGCTTAACCCTCTTTTCCCCCCATTTCCCTCTGCTCCTCCCCCTCTCCCTTCCCATCCCCTCAGCACTGTACTCGTCTGCTCAACTGTATATATTTTCATTACCCTATTTATTTTGTTAATGAAACGTACATCGCCTTGATTCTATTTAGTTGCCATTGTTTTTACAAGATGTTCTTCCCATTGTTTTTACGAGATGTTCTTCCCCTTGACTCTATTTATTGCCATTGTTTTTGTCTGTCTGTCTCCCCCGATTAGACTGTAAGCCCGTCAAACGGCAGGGACTGTCTCTATCTGTTGCCGACTTGTTCATTCCAAGCGCTTAGTACAGTGCTCTGCACATAGTAAGCGCTCAATAAATACTATTGAATGAATGAATTACCACTGTTACTATCACTACTAATAATAGCAATAATTATCTGGGCATATCCCTTACTATTACCCTATTTATTTTGTTAATGAGGTGTACATCCCCTTGATTCTATTTATCGTGATTATGTTGTCTTGTTTTTGTCCGTCTGTCTCCCCCAATTAGACTGTGAGCCCGTCACTGGGCAGGGACTATCTCTATCTGTTGCCGAACTGTATATTCCAAGCACTTAGTACAGTGTTCTGCACATAGTAAGTGCTCAATAAATACTATTGAATGAATGAATGAATGGATGAATGAATATGATCAATTCTGTGGTTGACATGAGGTTATAATATCAGATACAGTCCCTGCCTCACTCTGGGCTCACTTCACCTCATCTCCATTTTACAGACAAGGAAAAGGAGGCCAAGAGTGGGGCAGTGACTAGTCCAAGGCCACACAGCAGGACACTGGTGGAGCTCGGTCTTGAACCGTGGTTTCCTGATATTCCCTATCCTGTGTTTTTTCCACTCGGCCGTGAAAAGGAGGGGCCTGGCTAGAGAAGAAACATGATTTAGTGGAAAGAGCTTGGGCCTGGGAGTCAGAGGACCTGGATTCTAATCCCAGTTCCACCACTTTTGTTGTGTGACCTTGGGCAATTTCTCTGTGCCTCAGTGATTTCATCTGTAAAATGAAGAGTATGAGTGTGAGCCCCACCTGGGTCATCTAGACTGTAAAATCGCTCTGGGCAGAGAAAGTGCCTGTTAATACTATTGCTTTGTACCCTCCCAAGCATTTAGTACAGTGCTCTGCACATAATAAGCACTCAATAAATGCCATTGATTGATTGATTGATTGACAAGGACTGTGTCCAACCTGATTAGTTTGTATCTATCAGAATGCTTAGTACAATGCCTGACACATAGTAAATGCTTAATAAATACCATTAATAAACAAAAAACAAGCAAACAAAATCCAAGGCTGAAAGATGCCTCCTCTCCCGGAAGCAGCGTGGCTAGAGAAGCAGCGTGACATAATGGAAAGAGCATGGGCTTGGGAGTCAGAGGTCACAGGTTCTAATCGCAGCTCTGCCACTTGTCAGCTATGTGACCTCCCACCCATGCCCCATCCCAGTCCTCTTGTCCCACCGCTACCCCTCATCCTCCTCTCCCCGTCCAGGGCCCCGCCACCTCCTTCCCATCCAAACCCTCCCCTCCCCCCGCCCTTCCCCCCCGCCCCCCTTGCACCCACAGCTACTTTCAAGTGTGGCCTCTGGAACCCCCGCTCTATTACAGGTAAGCTACCTTTCATCCATGACCTTTTCCTCTCTCACTCTCTCCTCCTCCTCGCCCTTTCGGAAACGTGGCTCTCTCCCGAAGACACGGTCTCCGCCGCCGCTCTCTCCAGCGGAGGCCTCTCCTTCTCCCACTCCCCCAGACTCACCGGTAAGGGAGGAGGCGTCGGCTTCCTCCTCTCGCCCCGTTGCCGCTTCCGCACTATCCCTCCTCCCCCCTCCCTCTCCTTCCCCTCCTTCGAAGCCCAAATCATTCGCCTCTACCACCCACTCCAGTTACTTGTCGCTGTCATCTACTGCCCTCCCGGTCCCACCTCCGACTTCTTCAACCACCTGGACCCCTTTCTCACCTTCCTTCTCTCCTTCTCTCTGCCCACTCTGATCCTCGGAGACTTCAACATCCATATGGATGTACCCGATGACTCCTCTGGCGCCCGCCTGCTATCCCTCCTCGACTCTGCCGACCTCCTCCTCCACCATACCGCGCCCACTCACCGACTCGGTCACACCCTCGATCTCGTCATCTCCTACCGCTGCACTATCTCCTCCCTCACCAACTCTGAAATCCCTCTCTCTGACCATAACCTTCTCACCTGCCTCATCTCTCACACTCCCTCCCCCTGCAAACCTTCGCTACTGCCCCACAGAGACTTCCGCTCTCTCGATCCCATCCGTCTTTCCAATAGCATCTCTCCTCACCTTGCCACCCTGTCCTCTCTTCCCACTCTCGACGATCAGGTCTCCGCTCTCAACTCCACCCTCTCTATTCATCTCTACTCTCTCGCCCCCCTTTCCCTCCACCGCTCTCGCTCCACTAACCCACAGCCCTGGATCACCTCCTCTGTCCGCCTCCTACGCTCCTATGCTCGAGCTGCTGAGCGCTGCTAGCGAAAGTCCAAGCACCAAGCCGACCTCACACACTTCAAATTTATCCTTTCCTGCCTTAACTCTGCCCTCTCCTCCGCCAGGCAAAACCTCTTCTCCTCTCTCATCGACACCCATGCCCGTCACCCCTGCCGATTGTTCCGGACCTTTAACTCTCTCCTTAGGCCCCCTGTTCCTCCCCCTCCCCCATCTTTCACCCCTAATGATCTGGCCACCTATTTCCTCACGAAAATCAACACGATCAGGTCTGAGCTCCCCAAAGTCACCCCTCCGCCTCTCCCCTCCCCCCCACCAACCCCCTCCCCTACTTTCCCATCCTTCCCTGCAGTATCCTCAGAGGAGATCTACTCCCTCCTCGCAAGTGCCACCCCCTCCACCTGCGCCTCGGACCCCATTCCCGCTCACCTTATTAAAACCATCACCCCTGCCCTCCTCCCTTCCTTAACTTCTATTTTTAACCACTCGATCTCCAATGGCTCCTTCCACTCTGCCTTCAAACATGCCCACGTCTCCCCCATCCTAAAAAAACCCGCCCTTGACCCCACTTCCCCCTCCAGTTATTGCCCTATCTCCCTACTACCCTTCCTTTCCAAAATCCTAGAACGAGTCGTCTACAATCGATGCTTAGAATTCCTTAACTCCCATTCTCTCCTGGACCCCCTCCAATCTGGCTTCCGTCCCCTCCACTCTACCGAGACTGCTCTCTCTAAGGTCACCCATGACCTCCTTCTTGCCAAATCCAATGGCTCCTACTCCATTCTAATCCTCCTTGATCTCTCTGCTGCCTTTGACACTGTCGACCATCCCCTCCTCCTCCATACCTTATCTCACCTTGGCTTCACAGACTCCATTATCTCTCTGGCCGGTCATTCTCAGTCTCCTTCGCTGGCGGCTCCTCCCCCTCCCATCCTTTAACTGTTGGAGTTCCTCAAGGGTCAGTTCTTGGCCCTCTTCTGTTCTCCATTTACACTCACTCCCTCGGTGAACTCATTCGCTCTCGTGGCTTTGACTACCATCTTTACGCAGATGACACACAGATCTACATCTCCGCCCCTGTCCTCTCCCCCTCCCTTCAGGCTCGCATCTCCTCCTGCCTCCAGGACATCTCCACCTGGATGTCGGCCCGCCACCTAAAACTCAACATGAGCAAGACTGAGCTCCTCATCTTCCCTCCCAAACCCGGTCCTCTCCCAGACTTCTCTATCACCGTTGATGGCACGACCATCCTTCCCGTCTCTCGGGCCCGCAATCTCGGTGTCATCCTTGACTCGTCTCTCTCGTTCACCCCACACATCCTATCCGTTACCAAGACCTGCCGGTTTCACCTCTACAATATTGCCAAGATCCGCCCTTTCCTCTCCACCCAAACGGCTACCTTACTGTTACGGGCTCTCGTTATATCCCGGCTAGACTACTGTGTCAGCCTTCTCTCTGACCTCCCTTCCTCCTCTCTCGCCCCGCTCCGGTCTATTCTTCACTCCGCTGCCCGGCTCATCTTCCTGCAGAAACGATCTGGGCATGTCACTCCCCTTCTTAAACAACTCCAGTGGTTGCCTATCAACCTCCGCTCCAAACAGAAACTCCTCACTCTAGGCTTCAAGGCTCTCCATCACCTTGCCCCTTCCTACCTCTCCTCCCTTCTCTCTTTCTACCGCCCACCCCGCACGCTCCGCTCCTCTGCCACCCACCTCCTCACCGTCCCTCGGTCTCGCCTATCCCGCCGTCGACCCCTGGGTCACGTCCTCCCGCGGTCCTGGAACGCCCTCCCTCCTCACCTCTGCCAAACTGATTCTCTTTCCCTCTTCAAAACCCTACTTAAAACTCACCTCCTCCAAGAGGCGTTCCCAGACTGAGTTCCTCTTCTCCCTCTACTCCCTCTGCCATCCCCCCTTTACCTCTCCGCAGCTACACCTTCATTTTCCCCTTTTCCCTCTGCTCCTCCACCTCTCCCTTCCCATCCCCACAGCACTGTACTTGTCCGCTCAACCGTATATATTTTCGTTACCCTATTTATTTTGTTAATGAATTGTACATCACCTTGATTCTATTTAGTCGCCATTGTTTTTACGAGATGTTCTTCCCCTTGACTCTGTTTATTGCCATTGTTCTTGTCTGTCCGTCTCCCCCGATTAGACTGTAAGCCCGTCAAACGGCAGGGACTGTCTCTATCTGTTGCCCACTTGTTCATCCCAAGCGCTTAGTACAGTGCTCTGCATATAGTAAGCGCTCAATAAATACTATTGAATGAATGAATGAATGAATGACCTTGGGCAAGTCACTTCACTTCTCTGTGCCTCAGTTACCTCATCTGTAAAATGGGGATGAAGACTGTGAGTCCCACGTGGGACAACCTGATTACATTGTATCTATCCCTGTGCTTAGAATGATCCTTGGCCCGTAGTAAGCGCTTAACAAATACCAACATTATTATCATTATTATTATTTACTGTCTCATCCTTCCTTGATACCTCTCAAAAGGAGGGATCAACCATCTCCTTTTCACCTGCCTCTCCCACCCCATCCCTTTGCACCTCATCAAAACACTTGTCCCCTCCCTTCTCCCCTCCCTGACGACCATTTTCATTGTTCACTGTCCAATGAGTCCTTTCCCACTGCTTTCAACGCGACTAGTCTCTCTACTTACTCCCTGCTGTGTGACTAGCACTTGGATTATTCCTTGTCTCGTGATTCAGTTTATCCATCTGTAAATGGAAAATAGAAACGTGGTTAGGGTTAGAGGCTAGGGTTAGGGTTAAGGATAGAGCTAGGGTTAAATTCTCCCATGTGGTCAAACTGAGATAGTCTGAAATTTCAGCAAAAGAATTTCAATTAACCCCCTGGTAGAACTTTTCAGGTCCAAGGATTGACACACCGTGCACAAAAATGGAGACATCTGTGTCCTGGAGAATCTTTGAGAAAAGGATAAATCCACAGGAACTGTATGGCCAAAAATGTCAGTACATTTTAGAGGGCTTAGATAAATTCTAAATTAATATTCAAGGTGCTCATAATAAGTCACCTAAAGGGAATTTAGGGACAGAGTGGAGAAAATCAGGAGTGTGAAAGGTCTGTCCCTAACAATCAGGTGGATGTCTGAGAGAGTAACTAGCACACGGTAACTCCACACTTCCTGTTGCTCATGTTGGGGGAGAATCCCAGGCTGGCAGAGCTCATGGTTTGACGAACAGAGTTGAGACTAGGGTGCAAGAATTCCAATTCTCCATCTACTGTTCTAATAATAATTGTGGTATTTGTCAATCTTTTTTTACTGGTATTTGTTAGGCCCTTACTGTGTGTCAAGCATTGCTCTAAGTCTTGGGTTAGATATAGAGTCCCTAACCAACTTGGGTTGACAGTCTAAGTAGGAGAGAGAACAGGTTTTGAATCCCCATTTTACCATTGAGGAAACTGAGGAACAGAAAAGCTAAGTGACTTGCCCAAGGTCACATAGCAAGCAAGTGGCAGAGTTGGAATTGGAAACCAAATCTTCTGACTTTCAGGTCCATGTTTTTTCCATTAGGCCATGCTGCTTCCCCAGTTGCTGTGTGCCAAGCACTGTGGTTAGCCCTAGAGTAATAATAATAATAATAATTAAGGCATTTGTTCAGCACTTACTATGTGCCAAGCACTCTTCTAAGAGCTGGGGTAGATACAAGGTAATCAGGTTGCCCACGTGGGGCTCATAGTCCTCATCCCTATTTTACAGATGAGGTAACTGAGGCACAAAGAAGTTAAATGGCTTGCCCAAGGTCATAGAGCAGATAAGTAGTGGAGCCGGAATTAGAACCCACATCCTCTGACTCCCAAGTCCAGTCTCTTTCCACTCGTTCAAGATAATAGGATTGGACACAGTGCCTGACCCACAAGCAGCTCATAGTGTTCTCCCTCCAGGTATCTAATCCCCATTTTACAGATGAGGAAACTGAAGCAAAGAGAAGTTAAAATGACTTACCAATGGTCACACGACTGGCAAGAGGCGGAGCCAGGCTTAGAACCCAGGTCTCCTGATGCCCAGTTCTGTGCTCGACCTACTAGGCACACTACTTTCCATCCTTCCACGTTGCCACAGTCACTCCTGGACTGGCCAGCTGGCAGCTCTGATAAATGTGTGAGGGGCCGGGGCCAACCGGCATTGTGAGCAAAAAAGGCGCTCTCTAGCCGTCTGCAAAACGTGACATGTGGGACGAGGGACGGAGAGGGAGACAAGCTGCTCTGCAAGAACCCAGGCTTCTGCTCTCCACGGCCAGAAGCTCCAGAGACCAGCATCTGGGGAGTTTTTATTTTTTAAATTTGTAATGGTATCTGTTAAGCACTAATTGGTGCCGGGCATTATCCTAAGTGCTTGGGTAGATACGAGGACTCACACAGGGCTCATACTCTTAATCCCCATTTTCCAGATGAGGGAACTGAGGCCCAGAGAAGTGAGGTGACTTGCCCAAGGTCACACAGCAGACTTGTGGCAGAGCCGGGATTAGAACCCAGGTCCTTCTGACTCCCAGGCTCATGCTCTACCTACTAGGCCATGCTGCTCCATTAATTGTAGTTTTTGTTAAGCGTTTACTCTGTGCCAGGCACCGCACTAAGCGCTGGGGTGGATAGATGCAAATGGGGTTGGACTCAGTTGGACACACGTGGTAGAGCTTTAACCTTCTGACTCCTGGGCCTTGGCTCTACCCACAGCAGCAGCAGCAGAGCAGGAGAAGCAGCAGGGAAGAGTGGATAGAGCAGGGAGGCCTGGGAGTCAGAAGGTCATGGGTTCTAATCCCAGCTCCACCGCTTGTCTGCTGGGTGACTTTGGGCAAGTGACTTCACTTGCAGGGAAGCAGCGTGACTTAGTGGAAAGAGCCTGGGCTTGGGAGTCAGAGGTCATGGGTTTGAATCCTGGCTCTGCCACTTGGCAGCTGTGTGACTGTGGGCAAGTCACTTAACTTCTCTGTGCCTCAGTTACCTCACCTGTAAAGTGGGGATGAAGATTGTAAGCCTCACATGGGACAACCTGATTACCCTGTATCTACGCCAGCGCTTAGAACACTGCTTGGCACATAGTAAGTGCTTAACAAATACCAACATTATTATTATTATTATTTACCCCAGTGCTTAGTACAGTGCCTGGCACATAATAAGTGCTTAACAAATACCACTCATTCACCTCTCTCCCTCTGGTTTATCTACTTTCTCCTCCCCCAGGTGGCAATTTTCATTCCTCCAAAGCTAATCTAATATAGTAGGGAGACATGATCCCTACCCTCAAGGATTTTACAATCTAGCTCAAGGCCTCCCCACTGCCTGGAGCGCCCTCCACCCTGATAACCCACACATTATAGCCCTCCTTAAATTTAAAGTCCTTCTGAAATCATACCTCCTCCATTCAACCAACCATATTTATTGAGCACTTTACTAAGACCTTGGGAAAGTAAAATATAACAGAGGTGGTAGACATGTCCTTGCAAGCTTTATTAATAATAATAATAATAATAATGATGATGGTATTTGTTAAGTGTGCACTTTGTGCCAGGCACTGTACGTAGCACTAAGGTGGATACAAGCAAATCTGGTTGGACACAGTCCCTGTCCCACATGGGACTCACAGTCTCAATCCTCATTTTGCAGATGAGGTCACTGAGGCACAGAGAAGTAAAGTGACTTGCCTAAGGTCACACAACAGACAGGTGGCAGAGTGAGAATTAGAACCCGTGATCTTTTGACTGCCAGGCCTGTGCTCCATCCACTCTGCCAGGCTGCTTCTCCTGCCCTGCCAGGCAAAATGATTTTTCCATCCTTATTGACAACCATTCCCATTGTCCTTGCCAGTTGTTCTAGATGTTTAACTCCCTCCTCAAGCCCTCTGTCGTCCCGCCCCGCCTCTCCCATCCCTTGCTCACAATGACCTGATGACCTATTTTATTGGAAAAATTGAAATTACCAGGTGTAGAATCCCTACAATCTCCCCTGCCCCTCCCCAGTCCCTCCCGCTTCCTGCCCCTTATTAAACTCTCCCATCTTTCCCAGCAGTATTTCAAGAGCAGATCTCCTGCCGTCTCTCAAAATGCCCTCCACCTGTGCATCTGACCCCATTCCTTTGCACCTTATCAAAACCCTTACCCTCTCCTTTCTCTTCTCCCTAATAGCCATCTTCAACTGTTCGTTCTCCAGTGACTTCTTCCCCACCGCTTTCAAACATGCCCATGTCTCCCCATCCTGAAAAAACCCCTCCCTTGACCCCATGGCTCCCTCCAGTTATCACCCCATCTCCCTCCTACCTTTCCTCTCCAAACTCCTTAAGTGAGTTGTCTACATCCTCTGTCTCAAGTTCCTCTCCTCCAGTGCTCTCCTTGACCCCCTCCAATCTGACTACTGTCCCCTTCACTCCACAGAACCCACTCTCTCAAAGGTCACAGATGATCTCCTTCCTCCCAAATCCAAAGGCCTCTATTCCATCCTAATCCTCCTCGACCCCTCAGCTGCCTTCGACACCGTCGACCGCCCCTTTCTCCTGGAAACATTATCCGACTTCGGCTTCATTGACACTGTCCTTTCCTGGTTCTCCTCCTCTCTCTGGCCACTCAATCTAAATCTCCTTCGTGGGCTCTTCCCCTTCCTCCCATTCCCTAACTAGATGTCCCTCAAGGTTCACTTATGGGTCCTCATCTATCCTCCACCTCCACCCACTCCCTTGGGGACCTCATTCGCTCCCATGGCTTCAACTACCACCTCTATGCAGATGATTCCCAAATCTACATCTCCAGCCCTGATCTCTCTCCCTCTCTGCAGTCTCACATTTCTTCCTGCCTTCAAGATATCTCTACTTGCATGGCCTCCCGTCACCTCAGACTTTACATGTCTAAAACAGAACTCCTTATCTTCCCACCCAAACTCTGTTAATATGTCTAAGACAGAACGTCTTATCTTGCCACTCAAGCCCTGTCCTCCCCATGACTTTCCCATCACTGCAGGTGCCACCACCTCCCTTCCTGTCTCATGAGCCCATTAATTTAGCGTTTTCCTTGACTCCTCTCTCACACTCAACTCACATATTCAATCCATCACTAAATCCTCTCAGTTTGGTCTTCACAACATTGCTAAAATCAGTGACTACAATGGAATATGTCCATTTATAGTTATATTGTAGTCTCCCAAGAGCTTGGTACAGTGCTCTACACACAGTAAATGCTCAGTAAGTATGATTAAATGAATAATCAGTCACTTATCCTATCTCACCTTGATTACTGTATCAGTCTCCTTATTGACCTCCCTGACTCCTGTCTCTCCCCACTCCAGTCCATACTTCACACTGCTGCCCAGATCATTTTTCTACAAAAATTTCAGACCATGTTTCTCCCCTCCTCAAGAACCTCTGTTGGTTGCCCATCCACCTCCACATCAAACAGAAACTCCTTACTAATGGCTTTTAAGCAATCACCTTGCCCCTCCTGTCTCACTTCACTACTCTCCTACTACAACCCAGCCCACACACTTCACCCCTTCTCACTATACCTCAACCTCGTTTATCTCACTGCCAACCTCTCGACCACATCCTGCTTCTGGCCTGGAATGCCCTCCCTCTTCATATCCAACAGACAATGGCTCTCCCCACCTTCAAAGCCTTATCGAAGGCACATCTCCTCCAAGAAGTCTTCCCTGACTAAGCCCTCTTTTCCTCTTTTTCCACTCTCCATTGTGTTGCCCTGACTTGCTCCCTCTCCCCATCCCCCTTCCCAGCCCCACAGCACTTTTGTACATAGCCGTAATTTTATTTTTTATATTAATGTCTGTTTCCTCCAGTAGAGAAGGAGCGTGGCCTAGTGGATAGAGCATGGGCCTGGGAGTCAGAATGTCATGAGTTCTAATCCTGCCTCTACCACTTGTCTGCTATGTGACCTTAGGCAAGTCACTTAACTTCTCTGGGCCTCAGTTCCTCATCTGAGAAACAGAGATTAAGACTGTGAGCCCTATGTGGGAGAGGCATTGTGTCCAACACGATTATCTTGTATATACCCCAGTGCTTAGAACAATGCCTGACACATAATAAGTGCTTAACAAAAACCATTATTAGAAGCAGGGTGGCTCAGTGGAAAGAGCACGGGCTTGGGAGTCCATGGTCATGGGTTCAAATCTCGGCTCTGCCACTTGTCAGCTGGGTGACTGTGGGCAAGTCGCTTAACTTCTCTGTGCCTGTTACCTCGTCTGTAAAATGGGGATTAAGACTGTGAGCCCCACGTGGAGCAACCTGACCACCATGTATCCTCCCCAGCGCTTAGAACAGTGTTCTGCTCATAGTAAGTGCTTAACAAATACCAACATTATTATTATTATTATTATAGACTGTAAGCTGAATGTGGGTAGGGAATGTGTCTGTATTATTATGGTGGTGTGCTCTCCCAAGGGCTTAGTACAGTGCTCTTCACACAATAAGCGCTCAACAAATACGATTGACTTTCCCAGTGAATTTCCCCATTTTATTCCCCCTATTGCCATTTCAGCACAGTGCTCTCCACACAGTAAGGACTCAATAAATAACACTGTTGGATTAATTCCATGCCACCAAAGTATGGATACTCACGCCCTGCTGTAAACTTATGAATCTAGTTATATAGTCTATTATTTCATCCCCGTTATTTATTGTGGAGTCAGTCTTGTCCACTGGACTGGAAGTTCCAGGGGACTCTATTATACTCAGTTATGTGCCTACTACACTGCTCTGCACCCAGTAGATGCTCGATACTTTTAATTGATTGCCCAATAATACTATCAATTGATTGATGAGTGTTTGGATGCATGAGTGAGAGTGTTTGTGGGTGTTTTTGATGAGGTACGTTCATTCATTCATTCATTCAATAGTATTTATTGAGCGCTTACTATGTGCAGAGCACTGTACTAAGCGCTTGGGATGAACAAGTCAGCAACAGATAGAGACAGTCCCTGCCGTTTGACGGGCTTACAGTCTAATCGGGGGAGACGGACAGACAAGAACAATGGCAATAAACAGCGTCAAGGGGAAGAACATCTCGTAAAAACAATGGCAACTAAATAGAATCGAGGCGATGTACAATTCATTAACAAAATAAATAGGGTAACGAAAATATATACAGTTGAGCGGACAAGTACAGTGCTGTGGGGATGGGAAGGGAGAGGTGGAGGAGCAGAGGGAAAAGGGGAAAATGAGGCTTTAGCTGCGGAGACGTAAAGGGGGGATGGCAGAGGGAGTAGAGGGGGAAGAGGAGCTCAATCTGGGAACGCCTCTTGGAGGAGGTGATTTTTAAGTGAGGTTTTGAAGAGGGAAAGAGAATCAGTTTGGCGGAGGTGAGGAGGGAGGGCGTTCCAGGACCGCGGGAGGACGTGACCCAGGGGTCGACGGCGGAATAGGCGAGACCGAGGGACGGTGAGGAGGTGGGCGGCGGAGGAGCGGAGCGTGCGGGGTGGGCGGTAGAAAGAGAGAAGGGAGGAGAGGTAGGAAGGGGCAAGGTGATGGAGAGCCTTGAAGCCTAGAGTGAGGAGTTTTTGTTTGGAGCGGAGGTCGATAGGCAACCACTGGAGTTGTTTAAGAAGGGGAGTGACATGCCCAGATCGTTTCTGCAGGAAGATGAGCCAGGCAGCGGAGTGAAGAATAGACCGGAGCGGGGCGAGAGAGGAGGAAGGGAGGTCAGAGAGAAGGCTGACACAGTAGTCTAGCCGGGATGTAACGAGAGCCCGTAACAGTAAGGTAGCCGTTTGGGTGGAGAGGAAAGGGCAGATCTTGGCGATATTGTAGAGGTGAAACCGGCAGGTCTTGGTAATGGATAGGATGTGTGGGGTGAACGAGAGGGACGAGTCAAGGATGACACCAAGATTGCGGGCCTGCGGGACGGGAAGGATGGACGTGCCATCCACGGTGATAGAGAAGTCTGGGAGCGGACCCAGTTTGGGAGGGAATATGAGGAGCTCAGTCTTGCTCATGTTGAGTTTTAGGTGGCGGGCCGACATCCAGGTGGAGACGTCCCGGAGGCAGGAGGAGATGCGAGCCTGAAGGGAGGGGGAGAGGACAGGGGCGGAGATGTAGATCTGCGTGTCATCTGCGTAGAGATGGTAGTCAAATCCGTGAGAGCGGATGAGTTCACCGAGGGAGTGAGTGTACGTTTAGTGAAAATACGTGTTTGAAAGTGTATATGCCTGACAGTAGATATATATGTGAAAGTGTGAGTTTGTACTTGTCTTTCTAATTCTTTTTATTTGTGTGGCTTGTGCATAGGGTCATATTTGTAGTAAGTTTGGAAGCTATAATTAGAGCAGTTGTATGAAGTTTAGTAAACATCTGTTCATTGAACTACACATTAATGTGCATTTTTTCTAGTCATGTGTAAAGTTGAGTGCTGCATAATCATTTTATTTATTCAATTTAAATGAAATTATTATATATCACTGTCGGCTCTGCCAATCCCAAGGATATTTTACTTTCTTCTCTATTACAGGAAGACCTGCATATTATAAAATAGCTCAAAAAATGTGTACCAATAAGGGTTATATGTTGTCGTTCTTTTCACTACAGCGCAGCTCTGCTTAGAACAATGCTTCAGTAGAAGCACCCTGGAAAAGGCAGTTGAATTTGGCTCCAAGCCCAGCAATCTGAGGGTGAGCCAGGAGTGGCTTTCTAAGCTAAAGCTGAGTTCCAGACCATCCTGTCTGGCTGCTCTCGGGGCGGCCTCTGACAGCACTCGGAAATACCAGACGAGGCCACCTATGAGGTCACACACACGTTACACTGGCCCACCGGGTATCACGGTGACATCGTACGGATGCCCTAGCTGCAGAAATCCACTCGATTCACTCAAACTTTGAGCATGTCTCCAGGATGCTCTGACCTCCTCTCTTCCTCCATAATAATAATGATAATAATAATAATGTTGGTATTTGTTAAGCGCTTACTCTGTGCAGAGCACTGTTCTAAGCACTGGGGTAGATGCAGGGTAATCAGATTGTCCCTCGTGAGGCTCACAGTCTTCATCCCCATTTTACAGATGAGGTAACTGAGGCACAGAGAAGTTAAGGGACTTGCCCACGGTCACCCAGCTGACAAGTGGTGGAGCTGGGATTCGAACCCATGACCTCTGACTCCCAAGCCCGGGCTCTTTCCACTGAGCCACGCTGCTTCTCTGAAACAATGATAACAATTGTAATATTTGTTATGTACCTACCATGTGCCAAGCACTGGGTAGATAATAATAATGTTGGTATTTGTTAAGCACTTACTATGTGCCGAGCACTGTCGAAGCGCTGGGGGAGATACGGGGTAATCAGGTTGTCCCACTTGAGGCTCACATTCTTAATCCCCACTTTCCAGATGAGGGCACTGAAGCACCGAAAAGTGAAGTGACTTGCCCAAAGTCACACAGCTGACAGGAGGCAGAGGCGGGATTAGAACCCATGACCTCTGACTCAAGAGACGAGACCCACATGGAGCTCACAGTCTAAGCAGGAGGGAGAACAAGTTTTGAATCCCCATTTTACAGATGAGGAAACTGAGTCATCCAGAAGTTAAAAGCTTGCCCAAGGTCACTCAGCAGGCAAGTGGCAGAGTCAGGATTAGAACCCAAAGCCTCTGACTCCCCAAAAGCAAGTTCTTTCATCTAGACCATGCTCCTTCCCCATGTCCTCCTGACTGCTTCTCTCTGCGAAAGTCAAAGTGTTTCTGTTCTAGCCAGGAGGGTTGTCGGGAACCTGGTTCCACATTACTAAACAGATCCCTCAAGTTACTCCTGTTCTAATAATAATAATAATGTTGGTATTTGTTAAGTGCTTACTATGTGCAGAGCACTGTTCTAAGCGCTGGGGTAGATACAGGGTAATCAGGTTGTCCCACGTGAGGCTCACAGTAAATCCCCATTTTACAGATGAGGTAACTGAGGCACAGAGAAGTTAGGTGACTTGCCCACAGTCACACAGCTGACAAGTGGCAGAGCTGGGATTCGAACCCATGACCTCTGACTCCCCAACCCGGGCTCTTTCCACGAGCCACGCTGCTTTTAGACTGTAAGCTCATTGTGGGCAGGGAACGTGTCTACTTATTGTTGTACTCTACTCACCCAAGTGCTTAGCGAAGCAGCGTGCCAGGGGCTTGGGAAGTCAGAGGTCTTGGGTTCTAATTCCGGCTCCACCACTTGTCAGCTTTGGGACTTCGGGCCAGCGACTTTAGTTCTCCAGGCCTCCTCATATGGAAAATGGGGATGAAGACTGTGAGCCCCATGTGGGACAACCTGATTAGCTTGTATCTACCCCAGTGCTTAGAACAGTGCTTGGTACCTAGTAAGCGCTTAACAAATACCATCTTTTTTATGAAAAATTTTAGCACCGTGCGCTGCCCACAGTAAGCGCTCAGTAAATACGACCGGATCCTCAGTGTGGCTCAGTGGAAAGAGCCCGGGCTGGGGAGTCAGAAGTCATGGGTTCTAATCCCGGCCTCCGCCGCTGGCCAGCTGTGTGACCTTGGGCCTGTCAATTCACTTCTCTGGGCCTCGGTTCCCTCATCTGGAAAATAGGGATGAAGACTGGGAGCCCCAAGGGGGACAACCTGATCACCTTGTATCCCCCCAGCGCTTAGAACAGTGCTTTGCACTTAGTAAGCGCTTAACAAATACCATTATTATGATGATGATGATGATGATGATGATCCTCCAGGCCCTCTGACCCTGCTAGCTTTTTCAGCTCTACTGCCCTCCGGTGGATCAATCGAAAAGCACAACGCGACTCCGAACACGAAGAGCGTCGTTCCTGCTTCCCTGTTGTGGAACCTGTAAGAATTTCTCCTAGTCCTCATTTTCCAATTCAGTAGTGTAATAATAATGATAATAATAACAATAATAATAATAATAATAATAATGGTATTTGTTAAGCACTTACTATATGCCAAGCACTGTTCTAAGCTCTGGGGTGGATACAAGGTAGTTAGGTTATCCCACGTGGGGCTCACATTCTTCATCCTCATTTTCCAGATGAGGGAACTGAGGCACTGAGAAGTGAAACGACTTGCCCAAAGTCACCCAGCTGGCAAGCGGCGGAGGCCGGGACTGGAACCCATGACCTCTGACTCCCCAGCTCGGGCTCTTTCCACTGAGCCACCCAGCCCATCAATCAGTCATGCTCATCGAACGCGTAGGCAGTACAGTCATTCAATAATAATAACAGTTGTGGTATTTGTTGTGCTTAATAGGTGCAAGACACTGTACTAAGCACTGGGGTAGGTACAAGGTAACTGGGGTAGGTAGGTAACTAATTATGTGACCCCCCTTTCCACCTGGAATGCCCTTCCTCCTCACATCTGCCAAACTAATCTCTTCCCCTCTTCAAAGCCCTACTTAGAGCTCACCTTCTCCAGGAGACCTTCCCAGACTGAACCCTCCCTTTCCTTCTGCTCCTCATCCCCTCCCCATCGCCCCTACTCCCTCCCTCTGTTCTACCCCCTTCCCCTCTGCACAACACTTGTGTATATTTGTACGTATTTATTACTCTATTTTATTAATGATATGTATATATCTATGATTCTATTTTGATAGTATTGATGCTTGTCTACTTGTTTTGTTTTGCTTTGCTGTCTGTCTCCCCAGTTTAGACTGTGAGCCTGTCATAGGGTAGGGATTGTCTCTATCTGTTCCCAAATTGTGCTTTCCCAGCACTTAGTACAGTGCTCTGCGCACAATAAGCTCTCAGTAAATATGATTGAATGAATGAATGAATGAATGAATGAATGAATACAAGATAAATGGGTTGGACACAGTCCCTGTCCCACGCAGAGCTCACAGTTTTAATCCCCAATCTCCAGATGAGATATCTGAGGCCCAGACATATCTGAGGCCCAGACACATGAATGACTTGCCCAAGGTCACACAACAGACATGTGGCAGAGCCGGTAATAGAACTGAGGTTCTTCTGACTTCCAGGTCCCTACTCTATCTACTAAGTCACGCTGCTTCTCAGTGGCTTGGGAGAGTACAGTACAGTAGAGTTGGTAGTCGTGATCCCTGCCCACATTAAAATAAATAATTAATTTATAATAGTAAGGTAACAGTTTGGATGAGAGGAAGAGATGGATTCTAGAGATGTAAGAAGGAAGAACTGATAGGATTTGCTGACAGACTGAACATGCGGGTTGTACTGGAGGGACGCAGGGGAGATTTTAGGGAAACTACACCTAATGATTTATTTTATTATGGTATTTGCCAATGAAAGATTGGTAGGGAGGGACAGACTTGAAAATAAATTGCAGATAGTGCAAATAGTAGTGTAAAAGGATATGACATAAGTGCCAGGGGGTTGGGTGGTATACATATTCAACTACTTAGGGGTACACACCTAAGGGCGTAGATTACAAAAAAGCAAGGATGAATAGAATGGGGAAATGAGAAGTTAGTTGGGAAAGGCCTCTTGAAGGAAATGTGATTTTAATAAGGCTCTGAAGTAGGGAGAGTGGAGGTCTGTCAGATGTGAAGGGGGAGGGAGTTCCAGGCCAGAGGCAGGACGTAGGCAAGGGGTCGCCGGCGAGATAAACGACTTTGAGGTACAGTGAGTACGTTGACTTTTGAGGAGTAAAGTGTGCAAAATATAATTTCTCTGCGCCTCAATTCCCTCATCTGTAAAATGGGGATTAAGACTGTGAGTCCCATGTGGGACAGGGGCTATGTCCAAACTAATTACCTTGTATCCACCCCAGCATTTAAAACAGTGCCTGGCACATAGTAAGTGATTATCAAATGCCATTTAAAAAAAAAAGATGAGCTATAGTAGGAAATTAGCAAGGTAAATTGGAAGGGAAGAACTAATCGGGGAAGCAGCGAGGCTCAGTGGAAAGAGCCCGGGCTTGGGAGCCAGAGGTCATGGTTTCGAATCCCGGATCTGCCACACTTGCTGTGTGACTGTGGGCAAGTCACTTAACCTCTCTGTGCTCAGTTAATAATAATGACAATGTTGGTATTTGTTAAGCACCTACTATGTGCAGAGCACTGTTCTAAGTGCTGAGGTAGACACAGAGGAATCAGATTGTCCCACTTGGGGCTCAACAGTCTTAATCCCCACTTTACAGATAAGGTAACTGAGGCACAGAGAAGTGAAGTGACTTGCCCACAGTCACACAGCTGCCAAGTGGCAGAGCCAGGATTCGAACTCATGACCTCTGACTCCAAAGCCCGTGCTCTTTCCACTGAGCCATGCTGCTTCTCTAAAAAAAAAAAAATAATGTTGGTATTTGTTAAGCACTTACTATGTGCAGAGCACTGTTCTAAGAGCTGGGGTAGATTTACAGGGTAATCAGGTTGTCCCACATGAGGCTCACAGTCTTAATCCCCATTTTACAGATGAGGTAACTGAGGCACAGAGAAGTGAAGTGACTTGCCTACAGTCACACAGCTGACAAGTGGCAGAGCTGGGATTCGAACTCATTCATTCATTCATTCATTCATTCATTCAATAGTATTTATTGAGCGCTTACTATGTGCAGAGCACTGTACTAAGCGCTTGGGATGAACAAGTCGTCAACAGATAGAGACAGTCCCTGCCGTTTGACGGGCTTACAGTCTAATCGGGGGAGATGGACAGACAAGAACAATGGCAATAAATAGAGTCAAGGGGAAGAACATCTCGTAAAAACCGATGGCACTAAATAGAATCAAGGCAATGTACAATTCATTAACAAAATAAATAGGGTAATGGAAATATATACAGTTGAGCGGACGAGTACAGTGCTGTGGGGATGGGAAGGGAGAGGTGGAGGAGCAGAGGGAAAGGGGGAAAAGAGGGTTTAGCTGCGGAGAGGTGAAGGGGGGGTGGTAGAGGGAGTAGAGGGAGAAGAGGAGCTCGGTCTGGGAATGCCTCTTGGAGGAGGTGAGTTTTAAGTAGGGTTTTGAAAAGGGGAAGAGAATCAGTTTGGCGGAGGTGAGGAGGGAGGGCGTTCCGGGACCGCGGGAGGACGTGGCCCGGGGGTCGACGGCGGGATAGGCGAGACCGAGGGACGGTGAGGAGGTGGGCGGCAGAGGAGCGGAGCGTGCGGGGTGGGCGGTAGAAAGAGAGAAGGGAGGAGAGGTAGGAAGGGGCAAGGTGATGGAGAGCCTTGAAGCCTAGAGTGAGGAGTTTTTGTTTGGAGCGGAGGTTGATAAGCAACCACTGGAGTTGTTTAAGAAGGGGAATGACATGCCCAGATCGTTTCTGCAGGAAGATGAGCCGGGCAGCGGAGTGAAGAATAGACCGGAGCGGGGCGAGAGAGGAGGAAGGGAGGTCAGAGAGAAGGCTGACACAGTTGTCTAGCCGGGATATAACCAGAGCCCGTAGCAGTAAGGTAGCTGTTTGGGTGGAGAAGAAAGGGCGGATCTCGGCAATATTGTAAAGGTGAAACCGGCAGGTCTCGGTAACGGATAGGATGTGTGGGGTGAACGAGAGAGACGAGTCAAGGATGACACCGAGATTGCGGGCCCGAGAGACGGGAAGGATGGTCGTGCCATCCACGGTGATAGAGAAGTCTGGGAGAGGACCGGGTTTGGGAGGGAAGATGAGGAGCTCAGTCTTGCTCATGTTGAGTTTGAGGTGGCGGGCCGACATCCAGGTGGAGACGTCCTGGAGGCAGGAGGAGATGGGAGCCTGAAGGGACGGGGAGAGGACAGGGGCGGACCTCTGACTCCCAAACCCGGATTCTTTCCATTGGGCCACACTGCTTCTCATCTGTAAAATGAGGATTAACTGTGAGCCTCAAGTGGGACAACCTGATTACCCTGTATTTACCCCAGCGCTTAGAACAGTGCTCTGCACATGGTAAGTGCTTAACAAATACCAACATTATTATTAACTGAGTGCCTTAAAGTTGATGGTAAGGAATGTCTGATGTGGAGGTGGATCGACAACAATACGAGGTTTTTGAGGAGTGGGGAGATGTGGACTGAGCTTTTTTCAGAAAAATGATCTAGGCAGCAGAATGAAGTAATAATAATAATAATGATGATGGTATTTGATAAGCGCTTACTATGTGCCGAGCACTGTTCTAAGAGCTGGGGGAGATACAAGGTAATGAGGTTGTCCCACGTGGGGCTCACAGTCTTAATCCCCATTTTCCAGATGAGGGAACTGAGGCACAGAGAAGTGAAGTGACTTGACCAAAGTCACACAGCTAAATGGCGAAGCCAGGATTAGAACCCACGACCTCTGACTCCCAGCCCTGTGCTCTTTCCACTGAGCCACGCTGCTTCTCAGTACTTCTCAGAAGAGTGGAGAGACAGGAATCGGGGAGATCAGTGAGGAGGCTGATGCAGGAGGCCAAGTGGGATCTGATGAGCTCTTCGATCATCATTATCATCATTATCAATAGTATTTATTGAGTGCTTATAGCATACAGAGCACTGTGCTGTGCACTTGAGAAAGTACCAAACCACAGGGTTTGTAGGTACATCCCCTGCCCACAACGAGTTTACAGTCTAGAAGAGAAACAATAACAATAATAATAATAATAATGTTGGTATTTGTTAAGCGCTTACTATGTGCAGAGCACTGTTCTAAGCGCTGGGGCAGACACAGGGGAATCAAGTTGTCCCACGTGGGGCTCACATTCTTAACCCCCATTTTACAGATGAGGTAACTGAGGCACAGAGAAGTGAAGTGACTTGCCCACAGTCACACAGCTGCCAAGTGGCAGAGCCGGTATTCGAACCCATGATCTGTGACTCCAAAGCCCGTGCTCTTTCCACTGAGACACGCTGCTTCTCATTAATACATTAATACATTAATAAAAACAGACATTAATATAAATAATTACTTTATAATAGTAAGGTAACAGTTTGGATGAGAGGAAGAGATGGATTCTAGAGATGTAAGAAGGAAGAACTGATAGGATTTGGTGACAGATTGAACATGCGGGTTGTACTGGAGAGATGCAAGGGAGATTTTAGGGAGATTATACCTAATGATTTTTTTTTTGGTATTTGCTAAGCACTCACTATTTGCCAGGGACTCTACTAACTGCTGGGGGAAAGACAAGATAATCAGGTTGGATGCAGCCTATATCTCACATGGGCCTCATATTTTTAATGCCCATTTTACAGATGAGGGAACTGAGGCTTAGAGAAGTGAAGTGATTTGCCCAAGGCCACACAGCAGACAAGAGGCCAAGCTGGGATTAGAACCCAGGGATTCTTCTGAGTCCCAGGTCCGTGCTCTATCCACGAGGCCACACTGCTTCTCATATTGAATATGAGGGTTGTACTGGAGAAGTGCAGGAGAGATCACACCTGAAGGTTTCCATTTTATTGATGAAATATATGGAAAGATCATAATCATCATCAGCAGCAGCAGCAGTGGTATTTAGGGAGATCACACAATGGTTTCAATTTTATTGATGAAATATGTGGCAAGATCACAATCATCATCATCATCGACAATGGTATTTATTGAGCGCTTACTGTATGCATAGCACGGTGCTAAGCGCTTGGGAGAATATAATACAACAGAGTTTGTAGACATGTTCCCTGCCCAAATAAGTTTAAGAGCAAGAGATAGAGGAGGAGGGGAGACGGGGGTTTGAAGAAGGAGTTAAAGTATGAAACAGCTGGTGCAGGCCATGGGCATATGAGTTAGGGAGGAAAGAGAAATATTGTTGCTGGGCAGAAGAGGCGAGAGTTATAGCTGGAGAGGATGAGTTTAAGATAGACTAGGTCAACCTGGTGTCCGGATTTCCAATCAATCAATCAATCATATTTACTGAGTGCTTACAATGTGCAGAACAATATACTAAGCACTTGGGAGAGCACAATACAACAGAATTAGCAGAGACGTTCCTTGCCCACAACAAGCTTTCAGTCAAGGGGGGAGACAGATATTAATATAAATAAAGAAGCAATTTTTAATATATAATTTCAAGGTACACACATAAGTGCTGTGGGGATGGGGGTGGGGAGAATATTAAAAGCCCAAAAAGTAAAATATCGAAGTGCATAGACGAGGCAGATGGGAAAGTGAGGATAAAGAAGGCTTAATCCGGGAAGACCTCTTGGAGAAGATGGGACCTTAGTAATCTCTGAAGGGTGGGAGACTGGTGGTCTGGTGTATTTGGAGGAAGAGGGAGTTCCAGCCTAGGAAGAGGATGTGGGAAAAGGGTCAGTGATGAGATAGAAGAGAACAGGACAGTGAGCAAGCTGAGACTAGAGGAGTGGAGTGTGCGGGCTGGGTTGTAGTAGAAGATCAGTGAGGTGAGGTAGGTTGGGGAAAGCTGAGTGAGTGCTTTAAAGCCAAAAGTAAGGAGTTTCTTCTTGATGTAGAGATGAATGGGCAGCTGTTGGAAGTCCTTGAGAAGTGGGGAGATGTGAATTAAACGCTGTTGGTGATAAATAATTGATGCAACAGAGTCAAGTATGGATTGGAATGGGGAGAGATTGGACACTGGGAGGTCAGTGAAGAGTTAGATGCAGTAGTTAAGTCGGGATAGGTTTAGTGCTTGGATCAGCATGGTAGAGTTTGGTTGGAGAGGAAAGGGTGGATTTTAGCAATGTTGCGAAGGTCGAACCAACAGGATCTGGTGACAGATTGTATACGTAGATGAAATGAGATGAATCGAGGACGATGCCAAGGTAATGGGCTTGCGAGGATGATGGTGTTGTCTACAGTGATAGGAAAGACACAGGGAGGACAGAGTTTGCCTGGGAAGATAAAGAATTTAGTTTTGGACATGTTCAATTTGAGGTGTTGGTGGGACATCCAAGTAGATGTGTCTCGAAGGTGGGAGGAAATGTGAGATTGCAGGGAAGGAGAGAGGTCAGGGCTGGAGATGTAGATTTTGGAATCATCAACATAGAGGTGGTAGTTGAAGCCATGGGAGAGAATGAGTTCTCCAAGGGAATGGGTGTAGAAAGAGGGACCTAGAATTGAATATTGAGAGACTCTTACTGTCAGAGGAGGCAGAGGAGGAGCCAGCAAAAGAAACTGAGAAGTGGTCAGAGAGATAGGAGGAGAACCAACAGAGGGAAGTGTCAGTGAATCCAAGGTTGGTTAAAGTTTTGAGGAGAAGGGGGTGGCCTATAGTGTCAAAGGCAGCTGAGAGGTCTAAGGAAGATTAGGGTGGAGTAGAGGCCATCAGATTGGGCAAGAAGAAGGTCACTGGTTTCCTTAGTGAAGGATGTTTCTGTGGAGGGAAGGGGGCAGAAGCCAGATTGGAGGGCATCTAGGAGAGAATTGGAGGTGAGGAAGTGGAGACAGCACGTGTAAACTCTCTCAAGACGTTTGGAGAAGAACTGTGGGAGACAGATGGGGCGACAACTGGAAGGAGCCATGGGGTTAAGGGAGGTTTTTCTTTTTGTTTTAGGAAAGGGGATACAGCAGCATGTTTAAAAGCAGTGGGGAAGAAGCTGATAGAAAGTGAACAGTTGAAGATGGCGGTCAAGGAGGGAAGAAGAGAGGGGGTGAATGTTTAAGAAAGGTATGAAGGGCTGGGCTCAGAAGCACAGTTGGAGAAAGGAGGCAAGAGATGTCATCTTAAGTCACTGAATTCCACCAGAGGTACCACATAAATCAAGCACAAGAGTGGAAGAAGAGTATTGTAGGGAGGATCCCGGGCTGTGGGTTGGAGGTTTGAACTTGGCAGAGGGACAGAAAATAAGAGAGATAAATTCAATGCAGAGGGTGGACTTGGAGTTGAGGCTCAGGGTTTGTGTATCAAGAGAATTGGAGACCACACAGGGCACGATGACTTTGGAAAATTGAAGAAGGTAGAGAGAGTGAGGTCTCTGTGGAGAGATAGGACAATTTTGTAGGGTGTGTGGTGGGGGGGGAAGAGGCAGGTAAGAAGGAGTTTTTTTGTTTTGTTTTGTTTCCTTTAAATGGTATTGGTTAAGCACTTACTGTGTGCCAGGCACCTTGCTAAGTGCTGGGGCAGACACAAGGTAACCAGATGGGACACAGTCCACAACCCACATGAGTCTCACGATCCTATTCCCCATTTTACAGTGATGGTATTTGTTAAGTGTTTACTATGTGTCAAGCACTATTCTAAGCACTGTGTTAGATAGAAGCTAATCAGGTTGGACCCAGTCCCTGGCAGCATGGCGTAGTGGATAGAGCAGGGGCCTTGGCATCAGAAGGTAATGGATTCTAATCCTCACTCCCCCACTTGTCTGCTGTGTGACCTTGAGCAAGTCACTTCTCTGTGCCTCAGTTACCTCATCTGTAAAATGGGGATTGAGACTGTGAACTCTATATGAGACAGAGATGCATCCAAACTGATTTGCTTGTAACTACCCCAGTGCTTAGTACAGTGCCTGGCACATAGTAAGCACTTAACAAATACCATTATTATTATTTCTATTATTATTACATGGGCTCGGAGTCCTAATCTCCATTTTACAGATGAGGGAACTGAAGCATAGATAAATTAAGTGACTTGCACAGATCACAAAGCAGACAAATGGCAGAGTTGGGATTAGAACCCAGGTCCTTCTGACTCCCAGTTCCATGCTCTTTCCATAAGGAAACACCACTTTTCATTGGGGTGGGTTGGGGTTGGAGAGTGGAATTTCAGAGTTGGTGAGGTTAGAAATTCTCCAGTAACTAGAGATGAGGGGATTGAGTATATGTCCAAGTTGGGGAGTGGATGAGGTGGGATGGAGCAGGAGGTCGATAAAATTGAGGAGTGATAGGAAGTGGCCAGGGGGAAGGTTGTCTGGAAAATTCTTGTAGACATTGAAAACCTTGAGAATTAGTGTTCTCTCCAAAGAGCTAGGGAGAGTACAATATCATAAGGAGCATAGTGAAGTGGATAGAGCAGGGGCCTATTGGTCAGAAGGTCATGGGTTTTAATCCCAGCTTTGCCACTTGTCTGCTGTGTGACCATGGGCAAGTCACTTCACTTCTCTGTGCCTCAGTTACCTCATATGTAAAATGGAGATTGAGACTGTGAGCCCCACATGGGATAGGCAATATGTCCAACACAATTTGCTTGTATCCACCTCAGTGCTTAGTATAGTGCCTGGCACAAAGTAAGCACTTTAACAAATGCCATCATCATCATCATCATCATCATCATTATTAGTCAGTTAGTAAATTGTATTTACTGAGCTCTTATTGTGTGCAGAACACTGTACACGTGCTTGGGAGAGTGTAATGCACTGTAACAGACACATTCCCAGCCCACAGTGAACTTACAGGCTAGAGGGGGAGGCAGATATTAATGTAAATACATAAAATTACTGATATAAGTGCTGTGAGGCTGGGAGGGGTGATGAATAAAGGGAGTAAGTCAGGGAGACACAGAAGGGAGTGGGAGAGAGAAAATGACGGCTTAGTCAGGAAGGCCTCTTGGAGTTGTGCCTTCAGTAAAGCTTTGAAGGTGGGGAGAGTAATTGTCTGTCAGATATGAAGAGGGAGGGCATTCCAGGCCAGAGGCAGGATGTGGGCAAGGGATAAACAAGATCGAGGTACAGTAAAAAGGTTAGCATTAGACAAGCAAAGTGAGCTGGCTGGGTTATAGTAGGAGAGTTGATCTCTTCCCGCACAGAGCTTACAATCTAGACGGGCAGACAGACACTGGAATAAATTACTAGTAGGGGAAAGTAAGTGAGTTTCAAGATATGTACCCCAAAATTGTGGTATTCATTAAGCACTTACTATGGGCCAAGCCTTGGGGTAGATAGAAGATAATCAGATAATAAGGCCTTCCTAGACTAAGCCCCCCTTTTCCTCTGCTCCCTCTCCCCTCCCCATCGCCCTGACTCACTCCCTTTGCTCTACTTCCTCCCCGCCCCACAGCACTTGTGTATATATGTACATATTTGAAATTACAATTCTATTTATTTTTATTAATGGTATGTAAATATCTATAATTCTTATTTATAGCGATGCTGCCGATGCCCGTTTACTTGCTTTGATGTCTGTCTCCCCCGTTTTAGACTGTGTGCCTGTTGTGGGCAGGGATTGTCTCTATTTCCTGCTGAACTGTACTTCCCAGGCACTTAGTACAGTGCCCTGCACACAGTAAACGCTCAATAAATACGATCGAATGAATGAATGAAAGGTTGGACATAGTCCCTGTCCCACATAAGGCACACAGGCTGAGTAGGAGGGAACACAGATATTTAATGCCTGTTTTATAGATGAGGACGGTGAGGCAGTGAGCAGTGATGTTACTTACCCAGGTACCACAGCAGGCAGGTGGAGGTGCTGGGATTAGAAGTCAGAGGATCTGGGCTCTTCCCACTGGATCACTGCTTCATAAGTGCTACCGGTGTACTTGTGGGAGGAGGTGTAGGGAGTGAGTAACCGAGTGCTTAGGTGATGAGTAACTGATGAGTGACTGGGTCCCAAACATTGCTTTCCTGTTTCAGCCCTGACTTGTAGCCGCCTTGATGATGCCCATTGCCCACTGCGTCATCCAGGGCTCTGCTCCCTGCCTGTTTTGAGGAGCGGGGTCTGGGAGGACTGGAACAGTAGCAGCGTGTAGACTCAGAGCTCTAACCATACCAGGTTTTGGAGCTCCGGGGTCTGACCTTTCCCCTCTGCCCTTTCCCCCCCTCCGCTACTCTCCTACTACAACCCAGCCCTCACACTTCGCTCTTCTGATGCTAACCCTCTCACTGTATCTTGACCTTGTCTATCTCGCTGTCGACCTCTCGCCCACATCCTGCCTCTGGCCTGGAACGCCCTCCCTCCTGGTAACCAACAGACAATTACTCTCCCCATCTTCAAAGCTTTATTGAGGGCACATCTCCTCCAAGAGACCTTCCCTGACTGTGTCTTCCTTCCCTCTTCTCCCACTCCCTTCTGCATCACCCTGACTTGCTCCCTTTATGCATCCCCCCTTCTCAGCCCCACAGCACTAAGGTCTCTAATTTTATATATTTATAGTAATGCCTGTCTCCCCCTCTAGACTGTAAACTCATTGCGGTCATGGAATGTCTGTTTATTGTTATATTGTACTCTCCCAAGCGCTTAGTAGAGTGCTCTTCACACACTAAGTGCTTAATAAATGTGATTGAATGAAAGAAGGAAGGAATTAATTCATGATTAGACCATGTGGAAGTGAAATGAGGCACACTCTCTCTCACCCCTCCCTGAGACTAAGCTCTGACAGGCTCTTTCTGAATCCCTTCTACTTACTTTTTTCCTTCTCCTTGCTTGCTGTTGGGAAAGTCAAAGGGTCAGATTTGGGAAAGTCAAAGGGTCAGATTTGGTCTGGTGGAAGGCTTCTTCTCCTCAACGTTTTCTATGGACGTGCTTTCAGTGATCTTCTCTGCCTCTGACATACCCAAGGCTCTGACTTTTACTCTGACCCCCTCCTCGATCAATCAATGGTATTTATTGAGCACTTACTGTGTGCAGAACACTGTACTAAGCAATTGGGAGAGTAAAATAAAACAGAATTGGTAGACACATTCCCTGCCCACAAGGAATTTACAGTGTAGAGGGTCTCCTCAGGGCTCTGATTCAGCATTCTTCCCAGCTCTGAACCTCTGACTTACCTAGGCTTCTGTTCCTCTGACTTTCCCAACTTTTGATTCCTGCCTTCTTCCCCGCTCTGAACCTCAGATTTAGCCCGGGTTGAGCCCGGGCTTTGGAGTTAGAGGTCACGGCTTCGAATCCTGGCTCGGCCACTTGTCAGCTGTGTGACTTCGGGCAAGTCAGTTAACTTCTCGGTGCCTCAGTTACCTCATCTGTAAAATGGGGATTAAGACTGTGAGCCCCACTTGGGACAACCTGCTTCCCCTGTGTCTACCCCGGCGCTTAGAACAGTGCTCGGCACATAGTAAGCGCTTAACAAATACCGACATTATTATTCCTCTACTTACCTAGGACTCTGCCCCCTGCTCTGTACTTCTGACTTGCAGATGAGCCTATATACCTCGGGATCTCAATGAAATAGCTAACGATGGCAATGCCTTTAGCAGTTCCAGGACTTTTTCTTAAATCCTTTGTTTGTCTTTGTTCCCTCAGGAGCCAAGCAGATAATTCCTTCCTCTTCCTGCTCTCACCAATGACTGCTCTCTTTCTTCTTGGACCTGGGCTGTTTTTGCCTCGGATGACATTTCCACAACTTCCAGATGAACTCATTCCCATAAAGTAATGTTTGCTATCTGTCAGGCAACATAAAAATAGAAAGAAAAGATGACAAGATGCCAATAGGAAGAAGAACAGGTATACACAGTTTTAGTATTGCAAAAGAACTTTGCCCTAATTAGAAACTCAGTTTTCAGAATAGAAGAGGGAATTGTCTTTGGCAGTCGTTGAAGAGCTGGAGAGTCTTCTCCAAATCCCTTCCACCTCTGTGACTTTACCAAGTCGGCAATCCAAGCAGTTGCGTGCTTTGATAATGATCACAACTTGGCTTCCTTTTACTTTGACTCTGTTCTAAACAAGGGTAAATTCACAGAGTTGCCTAATTCATTAATATCAATCGATCAATCAGTGGCATTTGTGTACAGAGCATTCAACTAAGAGCTCTGGAGAATACAGAATTGGTAGACATATTTCCAGCCCTCAAGGAGCTTAAGGTCTGGTGTCTGGACTACTTTATTTTAAAGTCCCACTAGATTGTAAGCTCCTCGAAAGTAAAGACGATGTCTTTTTACTCTATGGAGCTCTCCCAAGCGCTCTGCACAGAGTAAGAGCTCATTAAATGCCATCGACTGATTAACGGATTAGTCTCTCTAGCTGAAGAACCCTCAACAGTGGTGTCTAGTTTCAGTTTTGAAGTCTCCTTCTGCAGGAGATGATTTTCAGTCTCTACTAGTCACCCAGAGACGATTTGCAGGCTGAGGTGTCCCTGGAGGGAATGTGTCTGTTACACTGGTATATCAGACTCTCCCAAACGTTTAGACTCTCCCAAACTGCTCTGCACACAGTAAGCACGCAATAAATTTGATTAACTGATTGATTGACTGACTGGAGAGAAAAATTTCTGAGGTGGAGGACGGACCTGGCCACCTTTGTCCCCACTGAACTCTCACACCCCTCCTCGCCTCCCTCCCCTTTTCGATGCCTACCTGACGTCAAAAGGAGAACAACTGATTGGTGCAATGATTTGGGGCCGGTCCCACTCCCCTTCCACCCAGCCACGCTTTTGGGCTCATTCAATCAATCAATCGATCGTATTTATTGAGCGCTTACTATGTGCGGAGCCCTGTACTAAGAGTTTGGGAGAGTACTGTGCAGCAGAATTAGCAGATAATAATAATAATGTTGGTATTTGTTAAGCGCTTACTATGTGCAGAGCACTGTTCTAAACAATTGCCATCATTATTATTCTAAGCGCTGGGGTAGTTACAGGGTAATCAGGTAGTCCCACGTGAGGCTCATAGTCTTAATCCCCATTTTACAGTTAAGGTAACTGAGGCACAGTTAAGGGACTTGCCCACAGTCATACAGTTGCCAAGTGGCAGAGGCAGGATTCGAACCCATGACCTCTGACTCCCAAGCCCAGGCACGTTCCCTGCCCATAACGATTTTACAGTCTGGAGTGGGAGACGGACATTAATATGAATAAATAAGTAATTTATCATAGATCATTAAAAGATTTGGGTGTGAATGCTGTGGGGTTTGGAGTGGGGCGAATAGCAAATGTCCAAATGTCACGAATCCAGGTGCATAGACGGTGCAGCCAAAGAGAGGAAAGGGTGGTGACGTTCAGGAAAGCAGAGTGATTTATGCAGTCCTCTCCCTCCAAGACCACTCACTCTCCCCCTGCCCCAGCTGGGCCCCTCCCAGAGTGAGATTGTCTCTGATCTCTAGACTGTAAGCTCGTTGTGAGCAGGGAATGTGTTCATTTATTGTTCTGTTGTACTCTCCCAAGCGCTTAATACAGTGCTCTGCACACAGTAAGCGCTCAATAAATACGTATAACTGACTGCTTATCTTGTTTCTAATCTTTGGGCATTTACTATTCACCCCATCCTCAGCCCTCAGCACTTAGGTACATATCCATAAATTATGAATTGTACTTTCCAAGAGCGTAGTACAGTACACACAGAGAAGCAGCATGGCTCAGTGAAAAGAGCATGGGCTTGGGAGTCAGAGGTCATGGGTTCAAATCCCGGCTCTGTCACTTGTCAGGTGTGTGACTGTGGGTAAGTCACTTCGCTTCTCTGGGCCTCGGTTCCCTCATCTGTAAAATGGGGATTAAGACTGTGAGTCTCATGTGGGACAACATGATTACCCTTTATCTACCCCAGCGCTTAGAACAGTGCTCTGCACAAAGTAAGCGCTTAACAAATACCAACATTATTATTATACACAATAAGTGCTCAATAAATACACCTGAATGAATGAATTTATTCATTAATGAATCTATGCACTTGGATTCGTGATCTTTGGACATTTGCTATTCGCCCCTCTCCCAACCCCACAGCATTCGTATCCGTATCTTTAAATCATATATTATAAATTATGTATTTATTCATATTTATGTCTGTCTCCTCCTCTAGACTATAAACGTCTTGTGGCCAGGAAATGTGTCTACCCACTGAGTTATATTGTTCTCTCCTAAGTGCTTAGTAGAGTGCTGTGCACACAGTAAGCACTCCCTCTGCTGCCTCTCTGCCCCCCTCTTCGCCTTCCCTCAGCTAAGCCCCCTTTCCCCCCGCTTCCCTCTGCTCCTCCCCCTCTCCCGCTCCCCTCAGCACTGTGCTTGTCTGCTCATTTGTATATATTTTTATTACCCTATTTATTTTGTTATTGAGATGTACATCCCCTTGATTCTATTTATTGCTATTGTTTTTGTCTGTCTGTCTCTCCCGATTAGACTGTTAGCCCGTCAATGGGCAGGGATTGTCTCTATCTGTTGCCAAATTGTACATTCCAAGTGCTTAGTACAGTGCTCCCCACACAGTAAGCTCTCAATAAATACTATTGAATGAATGAACACCATCAATTGACTGATTACTCTGTCCACTTAGTACAGTGCTTGGCCCATAGTAGGCTCTTACTAAGTACCACTTTTGGTAAAAGCAGTATCCTGACTGGAGTAGGTTGTATATTCTCCAGTGGGATCATCTTCTCCTCCCAGGGCCTGCTTCCTGGAGCCCCTCTCGCCCCCTCCCCTAAGTATCTGAGTTGCCATCCCTGGAAAGCAGTGTGGCCTAATGGAAAGAGCACAGGATGAAGAGTCAGTAACTCCTTGAGGGCAGCCATGCTTGATGAACCATCCCCCGATGATGGTTGCCTGATGAATAATCTATCTTCAGATTTACATGTGTATTAGCTCATGTTCGGGATCGGGGCGGGTGGCTCGGGTCACATTTTTTATCGAGTTACAGTACTTATTAGGCATTTGCTCTGTGCCAAACCTTGGGTTAGACACTGGGATAGTTACAAGACAATCAGATTAGGGAAGCAGTGTTGCCTAATAGATAGAGTGTGGGCCTAGGAGTCAGAAGGACCTGGGTTCTAATCCCTGCTCCAACGCTCATCTGCTGTGTGACCTTGGACAAGACACTTCACTTTTCTGAGCCTCAGTTACCTCATCTGTAAAATCAGGATTAAGACTGCGAGCTGCATGTGGGACATGGACTACATCCAACTTTATTACGTTATATCTACCCCGCCACTTAGTACAGTGTCTGGCATGTAGTAAGCACTTAATACCATTTTAAAAAAAATTGGATACCTTGGCAGCCCTATGCAATGCTCCCAATCTAAAATGGAGGGAATGTGGGTATCATAGCCATTTTAGAGTTGAGGAAACCAAGCCATAGAAATGACTTCCCCAAAGTCACACAGCTAGTCACTGGCAAAGTTGGGTTTAGACCCGGACCTTCTGATCCCTAGTCCCAGGTTCTTGTTGATGATGATTTTCTCTTGTTAAACTAGTCACTGTTTACAGTGATGCAGATGGTTATCCAACCAGGAGAAGTGCTTCCATGCTTTTAAGAAAGTTAGCTCAGACAAGGGAACATGGGTTAAATTCTGAAATGGCCACCCTAGAGGTCCAGGATATGCTGGATGTGGTGACCAATGAATTAGGATAAATCAAGACCACTGCCTACTGCCTGACTGGGAGTCAGAGGACCTGGGTTCTAATCCTAGCTCCACCACCTTCTTCCTGTGGGACCTTGGGCAAGTCACTTCACTTCTCTGGGCCTCAACTTCATCATCCAGAAAGTAAGGAAGAAATTCCTGTTCTTCCTTCATTCATTCAATCATATTTATTGAGCGCTTATTGTGTGCAGAGCACTGTACTAAGCGCTTGGAAAGTACAATACAGCAATAGAGAAAATCCTGGCCCACAACGGGCTTACAGTCTGGAGCTGGGGAGACAACATCAAAACAATTAAGCAGAGAACAGAGCAGGGTCAGGAAGAGGCAGAATGGAGAAAAACAAGCGGACTTACAGGAAGTGGCTGAAGCCCCTCCCCGCTCGCCCCCAAACATTTGTGGAGGACAGGGAGTCTGGTGGATTGGTGAAGGCCCCCATACTGCCACGCAGGGATTGCAACTGGAGGCAGGGGGCTGGCTTGCAGGGATGTGAGGGAAGGAAGGAGAGAGGGGGATAGGGAGAGAGGGAGAGAGGGCGTGTGAGAACAGACGCTTCAGAGTCTGACCCCTCCTGTGACCCTATAGTCAGGAGACTGGTTTACCAGTCCACATCTCCCCATTTCTCAAGAACCTCCAGTGGTCACCCATCCACCTCTCCATCAAACAGAAACTTCTCACCATAACCTTTGAAGCCCTCATTCACCTTGCTCCCTCCTAACTTACCTCCCTGCTCTCCTACTACAACCCAGCCATCACACTTGGGGCCTCTAATGCCTCAATCTTGTCTATATCAGCGCTGACATCTCACACGTGTCCTCCCTCTGGCCTGGAACTTCCTCCCTCTTCATATTCGACAGACCATCACTCTCACCACCTTCAAAGCCTTATTAAAATCCCATTTCCTGCAAGCACCCTGGGCAAGTTCTCATTTCCCCTACTCCCTCTCGATTCTGACTTACCTTTGCACTTGGATTGTGGTCTCTTCCCTACTGCTTTCAAATATGCTCATGTCTCCTCTATCCCAAAAAAACCCTCCCTTGACCCCTCAGTTCCCTCCAGTTATCGCCCCATCTCCCTCCTACCATTCGTCTCCAAACTCCTTGAGCAAATTCTCAAGTTCCTCTCCTCCAGTTCCCTCCCTGACCCCCTCCAATCTGATTTCCATCACATATCTGTAATTTATTTCCATTTTTTTACCCCTCTAATAATAATAATGACATTTGTTAAGCACTTACTATGTGCCAAGCCCTGTCAAAGCGCTGATGATGATGATGGTATTTGTTAAGCGCTTACTATGTGCCAAGCACTGTTCTAAGCGCTAGGGTAGATACAAAGTAATCAGGTTGTCCCATGTGGGGTTCATAGACTTAATCCCCATTTTACAGAAGAGGTAACTGAGGCACAGAGAAGTTAAGTGACTTGCTCAAAGTCACTAAGCTGATTAGTGGCGGAGGTGGGATTAGAACCCACGACCTCTGACTCCCAAACCTGAGCTCTTGCCACTAGGCCATGCTAGACTGTAAGCTCCTTGTATGCAGGGATCATATCTACAAACTGTTCTATTGTACTCTCACAAATGCTTAGTACACTGTTCTGCGCACCATAAACAGTCCATAAATATCACTGATTCAAAGGTAAATCTAAGGCTGCAGGCTTCTGGATCAGGGAAGATGGTGGTGCTTCCAGCAGAGTTAGGAAAGTTGCCTAGAGGCAGGAGGAGATGCGAGGTTGGATCCTGGGGGAGCGATCTGGATTTGAGAGGTAGAATTGGGAGCCATCTGGGTACGGGTGGTATTAAAACCAGGTGAGGAAATGCTCCACTAGATAGTGGGCAAACCGGGAAAGGGGGATAAGTGGCCAGTTGGAGCTGAGGACACTGTGGTTTCCTGAGTCTGCAGTTGTCACTGGGAGTCTCAGCATGGCTGGAGGGGAATGTGCCGTCCTCTCAATTGCTGCCCTTGACTCTGGACCCCAACGCTGTTTCTCAGCCTCCTCAGATGCCCCAGGAAGCTCCCGTAGCTCTTACTGGCTCTTTGTTTCTGTTTCATCTAGCGATGTAATTCATGTTATTTTGATCTTTCCATTTGTGTTGATCTCTCCCACTAATCCCACTCTTGGAGAAAAAGTTCTAGAGGGGCCTGGGGCATGTACTGTTCAGATGAGTTTCAGTGGCAGGACCCAGAGTCCAGCACCCAACGCCCAGCACTCAACACTCAGCACTCAGGACTCAGAACCCAACACCCAGCAACTATCACCCAGGGGCAGAGTGGGAATGTGTGCTCCTCCCGAAGTGGGGCATGGACTCTGAGGAAGAGATTTCAGAGAAAATTGCTGGCTTTTCAAGACCAGGACCTTGGCTGATCCAAGGAAACTCAGCTGAGAGCCCCCAGTCACCTCTACTGGTCCCAGGGGAGTTGATCACAGCCAGTTACCAGTCACTGGTTGGTTACAATTTTTACACAACACTGACTGAGCCAGGTTCCGGGTAGACCAGCAGTGCTTTACAGAGTCTCAGCTCGCTTCATCCCCAGACCCCTGAACAAGATTCCTTTTCCCACAGATAAAACTTCAACAGACCCAGTGCCAAGGCAGTAGGACACACTGACGGCCCTGTCCACAACCCTGCGGGGTTCAGGAGGAAGAGACTCGTCTGGTTCGTGGCAGAGAGGGCACGGTTCAAACTGGCCTGTCTGAGGGCAGCTAAGCTCCTCCTCTGTCAAATGCAGGTTCCCCCTGAGCCCATTAAATATCCTTCCCCAATTTTCCTATTACCATAGACAATGCCACCATTCTCCCAGTCTCACAACTCCGTTATCTCGGCAACATCTTCGATTCATCTCTCTTGGCAAGTCACTTTGCTTCTCTGTGCCTCAGTTACCTCATCTGTAAAGTGGGGATTAAGACTGTGAGCCCCACATGGGACAACCTGATGACCTTGTATCTACCCCAATGCTTAGAACGGTGTTTGGAACATAGTAAGTGCTTAAACAAATGCGATCATCATTATTTCAACCCACATATTCAATCCATCACCAAATCCTGTTGGTTCTGCCTTCACATCTCTACCTTCTTCCAAACTGCTGTCACAGTGATCCACCTACTTGTTCTATCTCACCTCCACTACTGCATCATCCTCCTCGCTGACTTTCCTGACTCCTGTCTTGCACCATTCCAGTCCATACCCTGCTGCCAAGATTGTTTTTCCAAAAACAAATTCAGTTTTCATTTCCCTTCTACTCAGAAATCTCCAATAATTGCCTGTCCACCTGTACATCAAACAAAAACTCCTTACCATCAGCTTTAAAGCACTCAGTTCCCCCCTCTACACCTTACCTCGCTGATCTCTTACCAATTCAATTCAGTTCAATTCAATTCAATCGTATTTATTGAGCGCTTACTGTGTGCAGAGCATTGTATTAAGCGCTTGGAAAGTAAAATTCGGCCACAGATAGAGACAATCCCTACCCAACAACAGGCTCATAGTCTAGAATGGGGAGACAGATAACAAAACAAAACAGGTAGACAAGCATCATTAGCATCAAAATAAATAGAATTATAGATATATACCACAACCCAACCCACACATTTCACTCCTTTAATGCCAACTTAGTCACTGTGCTCAATCTCATATATCTCACTTCTGGCCTCTTGGTCCACATCCTCCCTTTGGCCTGGCACTCTCTCTCCCCCACTTCATATCTGACATACCCTCACTCTCCCCACTGGCAAAGCCATCTTAAAATCATACCTCTTCCAAGAGAACTTCCCCAACTAAGCCCTCATTTCCCCTGCTCCCTCTCCCTTCTGTCTTGCCTGTTCACTTGGGTCATCCTCAGCTCCACAGCAGGGACTTCTTGGGCAGGGATTTTATCTACCAACTCCACTGTATTGTATAAGCCTAATGCTTAGTACTAGGCTCTGCTCATGGTAAGTACTCAATAAGTATCATCAATTGCATGGGCAGGGAACTGGTCTGCTAATTCTGTTGTAATTTACTCTCTCAAAGGCTTAGTACCTTGTTCTGCACATAGTAAGTGCTCAGTAAATACCGCTGATTGATTAATATAGAATTCAATGCTTTATAGCACTGTAGCATCAATATCAATAGTCTTTAAAGGGCAACCTACTTCATGAAAACTGCATTTTTTGGCAGTGGGGTGTCAGAAGAGGAATCATTCAATCAGTGGTATTTATTGGTCACTCACTTTGTGCAGAGCAATATAGTATGTATGTGGGAGAGTATTCGGTTCCTGACCACAAGGAATTTACAATCTAGTGGGGGACGATGGATGTTTCTTCCTTTAAGGCCTCTAACATTTTCAAACAATTGGAGCAGAACCAGTGGGGAAAGAAAGCTGGAACTTTGTGGGGGGCACACACCAATGATACAATAATGGGTGGGGCAGGTCTCTGGGAATAATCATTTTTTTCTTCCAAAAAGAGCAAACAGGGTCTAACTTGACCAGTTGGCCATCAGTGGTGCTGTCTGCTCCTGAAAGAGGTTGGGCATAGTTCTAGTCAGGGGGTGGGAAGTGTCGGGGGGACACACCCAGGGGGGGAGGGTCTGCACCTCTGGGAGACCTGTGGGAATGGAGCGAGGCCAGGGAAGCAGGGCTGGATGCTGTGGAGTTAATGCTGCCTGAAGAATGCAGGTGGTGCTGAGTGACACTTCTTTCTCCAGCTGGCCCCATCCCTGGCAGCCTCCTCCCCTCACCCCAGCCGCTCAGGTACCCAGTTGGTTACTGGTCCCTGACCCCGTCCCACCCTAAGCCATGCTGTTTCCAGGGTGAAGGAGGTGATGGCAACCCACTTGCTCCCTTCTTCCTTCCTCCTTCCTTTCCTCTCTTCCTCCCTTCCTTCCTTCCCGTAGCTGCCCTACAATGGAAATAATCTCAGATCTTTCTGCTTTAGGGAAACAATCAATAATAATAATAATAATGTTGGTATTTGTTAAGCGCTTACTATGTGCAGAGCACTGTTCTAAGCACTGGGGTAGATACAGCGTAATCAGGTTGTCCCACGTGAGGCTCACAGTCTTAATCCCCATTTTACAGATGAAGTAACTGAGGCACAGAGAAGTTAAGTGACTTGCCCACAGTCACACAGCTGACAAGTGGCAGAGCTGGGATTCGAACCCATGTCTTCTGACTCCCAAACCCGGGCTCTTTCCACTGAGCCACGTTGCTTCTCTACTAATCAGTGGTATTAATTGAGTGATTACTCTGTGTATAAGTGGACACAAACGTACTCACCTGCAAAATGGAGATTAATGATGTGTATATATCCATAATTCTATCTAATTATATTGATGCTATCGATGCCTGTCTAGTTGTCTTGTTTTGTTGTCTGTTGGCCCCCTTCTAGACTGTGAGCCCATTGTCGGGTAGGGATTGTCTCTAATTGTTGCCGAATTGTACTTTCCAAGCGCTTAGTACAGTGCTCTGCACACAGTAAATAGGAAGGAAGGAAGGAAGGAAGGAAGGAAGGAAGGAAGGAAGGAAGGAAGGAAGGAAGGAAGGAAGGAAGGAAGGAAGGAAGGAAGGAAGGAAGGAAGGAAGGAAGGAATCCCACTCCCTCCTACTTAAGCAGTGAGCCCCATTTGGGATGAGGATGATGTCCGGCCTGATGATCTGGTATATTCCCTAGTGCTTAGTACAGCTCAGGGCACAAAGTAAGCACTTAACAAGCACTGTAACACCCCCACCCCACCCCCCACCACCCCCTGCGAATGTACCCTGAAATAGACTCATGCACACGCGTACAAATACACATCCACCCACCCACTCACAAGGATCCCCCTGAGAAAGAGTCACCCTGGGGTTGTTGGAGAGTGAAAGGGGCCCTTCCTTAGGGTCTCTGTTCTCTGTCAGACAGATGGAAGGCGGGGGAAGGGGCTGCAGTGCCTGACCTCTGCCCCAATCCCTGTCCCACATGACACATCTTTGTTTTCCCTCTTGCATTAATCCAGCCCCTCCTGGACCCAACGCTTTGTAAATTGCATGTGACTTTTGCAGGCCTGTGATGCTCTTCAGCAACCGCTTCATTGCCTGTTGCCGAATTGTACATTCCAAGCGCTTAGTACAGTGCTCTTCACATAGTAAGCGCTCAATAAATACTATTGAATGAATGAATGCCTGGGATGCGCTTCATGCTTCCCCCTAGTGGTGGAAAAAAGAATCGCAGCTTCCGAAAGGCCAGTCCTATTGACCAGAGGGACCTTTTTTTTTTTCCAGAGTCAAACACTGTTCTAAGCGCTGGGGGAGAAGCCTCCCCCTCCGATATCACTGCCGGGGCTCCAGAATGATCCAAGGTATTTTCCCACCAGCCCCGCTTTTAGTCCGCCGTGCAGCTGCAAAGCATCACGAAGGAAGGGATCCAGGAGAGAACAGAGCGAAGCGGAGCCCCCCTTTAAATAAGTCTAAGTGAGAACCCTCCCTAATTGGAAGAAGTGTTCACTCCCTTGGTCATCTTTTCCACTTCCTCATCAATCAATCAATCAATTACAAAGCACTTGGGAGAGCAATGCAACAGAATTAAGACATGCTCCCTGCTCATAACGAGCTTACACCATCTAGAGGGGGAGACAGACATTAATATAAATAAATAAGCAATTTATAAAATGCAATTTAAAGACACATGCTTAAGTGCTGTGGGGATGGAGGTGGGGCAAATATAAAATATAATAATAATGGTATTTGTTAAGCACTTACTATATGCCAGGCGCTGTTCTAAGCACTGGAGTGGATACAAGTAAATAGAGCTGGACACAGATCCTGTCCCACATGAGGCTCTGTCTCAATCCCCATTTTACAGATGAGGTACCTGAGGCACAGAGAAGTGAAGCGATTTGCCCAAGGTCACACAGCAGGCAAGTGGCAGAGCCAGGATTAAGACCCATAACCTTCTCCCAGTCCTGGGCTTTATCCACTACGCCATGCTGCTTCTCTGCATCAAAGGTCCAAATGTTTTCTTCTACTAAAACTTTGCTCTCTCTTGGATGGACTGCAGAACTAGTTCCAGAATCCACTTGGGCACTCCAAGGCAAAGGCTTCTTCAAAGGCTCAGCCACACAAATCCCCTCCGGCTCCCAGAGGCCTTCGGGCAAGGTCATCCATTTTGTCCTTCTGTTTCTGTTCGGTCCAGAGAATTGATTTTTGTTATCTTAACTTTTCCTTGTGTGTCAAACAGTCCGACTCATCCGTATTGATCTCCACCATTTGGACATCTTAGGGCAGGCGCCCAAACTGTCTGATCACAGGATCTGCGCACCCCCGAGGCCCAAGGTGAGATGGCGGAAGTGCCTTATGCTGGCAGGATGAGCAGGCAGAGGGTTCTGAGGGCCCTTTGTGTGGAGTTGCAATGATGACATTGTTCCCTGGGCATACATAAGGGTGGGATTCCTTGCCTTCCCCCAGCAGAGAGACAAATCACCCTTCTGCCTTCAAGATGCTGCTCATCTTCCTCACAGCCGCACTGCTAGCCCTGAGCTCAGCTCAGATGACGACTCAGAGTCCAGATGACGGTAAGTTCAGAAATAGGAAGAATGATGGGGCAGCTAGGCTGAGTTGACCACTCTCCCCAAGGAAGAGATGGTATCTTGTATCTTCTGCGGTACTTAGAGCTGTGGTGGGCACATAAAAGATGCACAGCAATACTACTATGAATAATGATAATAATTATGGATTATAATTACAAATAATCAATAACAAAGATTAAAATAAACAACTATAACAATTATAGTTAAGCGCTTACTCTGTGCCAAGCACTGTTCTAAGTGCTGGGGTAGATACGAATTAATCAGGTTGGACACGCTATTATATTGTTATTATTAACCTATTATTACCAGTAATAATAATAGTAGTAGTAATAATAAGGGGAAGGTGGGAACTTGGTAGATCAATCAATCAAACGGATCAATCAATCGATGCTATTTCCTGAGCACCTACTGTGTGCTGAGTACTGTCCTAAGCACTTAATCAAGTCTTTGATCCTTTCCCAATCAATCGATCAATCAATTAATCAACAATATTCACACAATGCTTATTGTGTGAAGAGCTTTTTACTAAGCGCTCTCAGAGAGTATAACAGAATCAGGTGACACGATTCTGGCCCTCAAAGAGCTGACAATCTGGAGGGGGAGACGAGCACTGAAGTAAATTAGAGATAGGGGAGAAAGAAGGAGAGGAGATGGGGAATATGTGCAGAAGTTAGTATCTGGGCAGTGCTTAAATAAAATATATATGTTAAGTAGTATGGAAGGTTGAAAGGTTAGGTAACCAATCTTGGCTTCACTGACCCTGTCTTCTCCTGGTTCTCCTCTTATCTCTCTGTCCGCTCATTCTCAGTCTCCTTCCTGGGCTCCTCCTCTGCCTCCCACCCCCTAACTTTGGGGGTCCCTCAAGGTTCAATTCCGGGTCCTCTTCTATTGTCCATCTATACCCACTCCCTTGGCAAACTCATTCACCCCCATGACTTCAACTACCACCACTATCCATTCATTCACTCTCATTTATTGAGTGCTTACTTTGTGCAAAGCACTATACTAAGCACATATATGCAGATGATACCCAAATCTACATCTCCAGCCCTGATCTCTCTCCCTCTCTGCAGTCTGACATTTCCTCCTGCCTTCAAGACATCTGTACTTGGATGTCCTCCCATCACCCATCCAAAAGAGAACTCCTTCTCTTCCCACCCAAACCCTGTCCTTCCCGTGACTTTCCCATCACTGTAGAGAGCACCACCATCCTTCATCTCTCACAAGCCCATAACCTTGGCATATCCTTGACTCCTTTCTGTCATTCAACCCACACATTCAAGCCATCACTAAATCCTGTCAGTTGGACCTTCACAACATCGCTAAAATCCACCCCTTGCTCTCCATCCAACCTTGTAATGGTAATACAAGCATTTATCCTATCCCTCCTTGATTATTGTAATAATACTAATAATCAGCCTCCTTGCTGGCCTCCCTGCCTCCTGTGTCTCCCCACTGCAGTCCATACTCTACCCTGTTGCCCTGATCATTTTTCTTCAAAAACATTCAGTCCATGTTTCCCCACTCCTCAAGAAACTCCAGTGGTTTCCCATCCACCTCCACATCACACAATAACCCCTCATCATTGGCTGTAAAGTAATCAATCACCTCTCACCTTCCTACCTCACCTAGCTATTTTCCTAACACAACCTGGCCTGCACACTTCATTCCTCTAACACTAACCTTTTCACTGTAACTTGATCTTGACTAAATCTACCGACCTCTTGCCTACATCCTGCCCCTGGCCTAGAATGCCCACCCTCCTCAAATCCAAAGGACAATTACTCTCTTCCACTTCAAAGCCTTATCGAGGGCATATCTCCTCCAAGAGGCCTTCCCCAACTAAGCCCCCTTTTCCTCTTCTCCCACTCCTTTCTGTGTCACTCCTGACTTGCTCCTTTTGTTCCTCCCCCATTCCAGCCCCACAGCACTTATGTACGCATCTGTAATTTTATTTATTTATATTGTCTGTCTCCTCCCAAACCCAGACTGTAAGATCATTGTGGGCATGGATTGTGTCTATTGTTGTAGTCTACTCTCCCAAGTACTCAGTACAGTGCTCTGCACACAGTAAGTGCTCAATAAATACAATTAAATGAATAAATGAATGAATGAAAGGTGGTGATTGACCCAGACCAAAGAGAGAGGTAGTTTCTGCCCCAGAAAGGGCCTTTTGAACAGATAGAGCAGATAGGATGAGGTCTGTAGTCAATTTTACCATGTGTAGAGCATTCTACTAAGCACTTAATAAAGTACAATAAAAACAGAATCAGCAGATATGTTCCCTAATCACAACGAATTTATAGAGATAAGCTTACAGTCTACAGTCTATAGTACTGTACTGAGTGCTGGGGAGAGTACAACAGAGTTGGTAGACAAGGTCCCTGCCCCAAATGAGCTTACAGTCTGGCGAAATCAATACTTAAGGTGTATTTATGCTCCTGCTAAGAAAAGCTCAAGCCCGAGCTCTGTGATTTCCTGATCCTAAAGAAAGAATCTTCCCTAAGGTGAATCCCTTGTTTTGTCCTAAACTTCATAGTAGCTCTATGTGGTCTCTCCCCAGATTCCAGAACTGGAACAGAAGAAAATCTACTTCCAGGTAAAAGCAGCTCAGCCCTCAGTCCCCTGGGGTTGGAGTCAGCTGAGCAGATGAGCTTGAAATCTGTCCTCCCACTGGGCTAGTTGATTGACAGCCCAGTGCTGGATCCCCATCCCATTTTTTCCCCTTTTTGGCCCGCCAGGGTCTGAGGTCTTAGTCTCTTTCCCTTGCTCAGTGTTTCCCAGAATGAAACCCAGGTGGTTGCTGTGCTCTGTGGTTGTTGTGTGGGGTAAGAGGACAGCTAAAAGCTGTCTTCATGGAGGGTGGGGAACAGGGAATGCCCAGAGGGGGCAGCAAGAGTGGGAGGGAGAATCAAGGGGAAAAAACAATGGCATTTGCTTGGGGAGGGAGTGAGGAAGGAGACTAAAAATTGGGGCACCCTGGGAGTGAAGCCCCTTAACAGTCAGAGATGGGGATATTTCTTAGTTCCTAGCTTACCTCAACCCTTGGACTGGCAGTGGAGAGTTGTTGCTGTAACTGACTTTGCTCACCCCAGAGAGAGTGCGATCCTGAGGGGTTATTTCTCTCAGACCTTTCTTAACACTTTCAGTGACACTCCTGCCCAAGATCACAAAGCGCTTCATGGGCAAGAGGTCCAAGGACCACTCCCTCCCCACTGACAGACAGCTTCTTCAGGGTTGAATATGGCTCTGAGGCCCTCATAGAGGAACACCACAAGGAACTGGAATTGAGGGAAATGCCTCATTCTTCATCTCAAACACCAAATTTAAGGGAGAGAGAAAAGAGCTTCTGGAGACTCTTTCCCTCTTTCAGCACCTGGATTTGGGGCTGGATTTGGGGACAGTTTCAGTTGAAGATGAGAAAAGATGTGCAAAAGAAGGGATTGGGTGTGGTCGGGGTGGGCCGGGGGGGGGGGCAGCTAAGTGAAGAAATCTTACTCCGCTGCTCCGGCCTGACCTATTCTCTGTGGGCTCATGTTCAGCTCCCACACCTGATGTTCAGCCTCGGGTGACAGTGATCACAGGGGCCTGAGGAGCAGGGAGAAAGCAAGCCAGGCTTGTCTCTGTGAATGTGGAATTGGGTTTCTGTGTTGACTGCAGACAACCAGACCAAGTACTAAAATCCAGGCTCCCCTTCTTATGTCTCTAAAGATGACCTTTTAGCTGCGGTTTCAGAATCCCCGATCAAGCCAGATGGTAAGTTTCATTGCACTGCCTTACCCACCTTGGGATGCTTTGTTTAACAATTCCTTTCTGGAGGGGGCCTGCCAGCACCTGTGGGGATTGTTATCCCAAAAGGGAATGTCTTGATCATTTAGTTCCAACTAGTTGCTCCATGTAGGCCCTCCAGAGGGAGGGTAGGTGAATCCTTTCACACCCTTTGCTGCCCCCATTTCATCTCTAGTTTCTATTTGGGTCAAAAAGTTACAGTAGTGCACACCTATGGTACAGATGCCACTGAGGATCAGGGAGCTTAAGTGATTAACCTCAGAACATAGAGCATAATAATGAGAACTGGGAGCATATTTCCTGGTTCTGGGACTCCTGGCATGTGGTCTCTGACTGTGATGAGCCTTGCCCCTGGATCTGAGCTTCTTAGAGAGCACTGAAACCATCATCCAAGTTGGATCTGGCTGAGATTCTGGAGAAGACCAGTGGACCGTTGGCTGGGGAAAGTGACCCATGGGGTTTGGGACCTTCCCAGAACTGGGCAGGATAGGGACCCTCCTAGGGCAGCAGGAGAAAGGGAGATTTGGGACACCTTCCAAATCCTTGTGGACTGGAGAGGGAAGACGCTCTGCCCTTCTGACCCTACAATTTCTCCTGCTGTAGATATCATGAAGCCTGGCATTTGTCCTGTGGAGGACATTCCCAACGTCAAACCCCTCTTCAAACTAAAGAAAGTGAAACATCACGTTAAAGTTCCCGGTAGAAATCTCCTCAGCCTTTCTCCAACATCCCCCAACCTTCCCAGTGTTTCCAGAAGCAATTTTGATCAGCCTCTTCAAGACTTAGCTAGGTTTCCCAACCCGAGTGTCCTGCCAAGCTGTACTAAGGATGGACACTGTATTGGACCTCTGAAGTGCTGCCCTACCCTCCATCAGGGCCTACAGTGCAAGAAGCCCATCTTGGAAGGTTCTGGCTCACTACCCACCCTGGCCAGGTGAGAACAATGCTCTGCCCTTCACACACGTCCCCTCTGTCCTTCTACTCTTGGCATATTTGGTCCCAGATTCATCTCATCTTCTCTGTTCCTCCCTTTGCTCTGTGACTGGAAAATCCTTCTCCTCAGCAGCTACTCTTATGATGCTGCTGTTGATAGTCCTTCTCTAGTCTTTGGCTTTTGGGGACCTAACCCCTTTCACGGTACCACATATCCAGAGCACCCTGAACATAGATCACTCCACCTCTTTTTTTTTTTTTATGTAATGGCATTTGTTAAGTGCTTACTCTATGGCAGGCCCTGGTCTAAGTGCTGGGGTAGGTACAAGATAATCGAGATGGATGCAGTCTCGTCCCACCTGGAGCTCCAAGTCTTCATCCTCATTTCATGGATGAGGTAACTGAAGCACAGAGAAGTGAAATGACTTGCCCCAAGGTCACCCTCAGCAGGCAAATGATGGAGCTGGGATTAGAACCCAGGTCCTCTGACTCCCAGGCCCTTGCTCTTTCCACTTGCCACTCTGCTCCACTTGTGTTAGAGTTTCTTTATGCATCAGAGAAAGCTAACAGCCTGACCAAGCTGTCTCCTAGGACTGACTCTTTTATCATCTTCTTTTATTTCAGAAGCTGAATGGAGATATGTTCCTGACTCTGGAGGGAGACCCCCTAGAACTTCCTTTCTGACTCCTCCCCTGGGGCCATTCTGACCTCGCTCCTTCTCAAGCTGTCTAAATTCCAATAAACTCATCAGCATCAAGAAACTGGAAGCCCCGTGTTTCTGCGATTCTGGGTGTAGAGCTGGTTATCTTAGCAACCACAGTATTTATTAAGCTCTTACCATGTGCCAAGCACCATGCTAAGTGCAACCTAGTCAGATTGGACAATGTCCTAGTCCCACATGAGCTCACGGCAATCAATCAATCAATCAATCAATGGCATTTCTTGAGTGTTTACTATGTGCAGAACACAGAACTAAGTGCTTGGTAGAGTTGGCTGACACAATTTCTGCCCAAAAGGAGCTTACAGGCTAGAGAAGACAGACAAATTAGATAAATTAGAGAAGGGAAATGGCAGAGTGTGAGGATGAGGGTGGGCTGAATATCAGGGCTACAGAACCCAAAACATAGTTGATGTGGCCGGGAGGGTAGATAGGGGAAATGAAGGCTTAGTCAGGGAAAGCGTCTTGGAGGAGATGTGATTTTAGGAGGGTTTTGAAGGTGGGGAGTGTGGTGGACTGCTGGATGTGAAGGGGGAAGGGGTTCCAGGCCCAAGGGAAAAAGTGGGTAAGGGATCAGTGGTGAGATAGATGAGATTGAGGTACAGTGATTAGGTTGGTTTTAGAGGAACAAAGTGTGTGGGTTGCGTTGTAGTCCAGTGAGGTAAAGCGGGAGAGTGAGAACTGATTGAATACCTTATAGCCAAAGTAGAAGGAGTGGGGACAGCTATTTAATCCCCATCTTACAGATGAAGAAACTGAGGGCAGACAGGTTAGGTGACTTGTCCATGGACACACACCAGGTAAGTGGTGATGGGCTACACCACAGGGTCAGTTTGGTGGGGCTTGTTGGGGGTTCCCAACAGAAGATGACAATCGGTTCTATGGAATTGGTTTACTCAGAGAAGGGATTTGGGTGTTCTGAGCCCTGACATGATTAGCTGGTTGATGGGCTGAAGGAGCTGGACCTTTTTTTATGGTATTTGTTAAGCGCTTACCATGTGTTGGGCACTAAACTAAACACTGGGGTAGATACTAACTAATCAGGTTGGACACACCTTTGCACACAGTAAGCACTCAATAAATACAATTGAATGAATGAATGAATTGAGGTGGTAGATGAAGCTATGAGAGAGAATGAGGTCTCTAAGGGAGTGGGTATAGATGGAGAATAGGAGGCCAGAACTGAACCTTGAGGGCCCCCCACAGTTAGGGGGTGGGACGCAGAGGTGGAGCCCACAAAGGAGACTGAGAATAAACAGAGAGATAAGAGGGAAACTACGAGAGGGCAGAAGCAGTGAAGCCAAGGTTGGAAAGCGTTTCCAGGAGGAGGGGGTGGCCCAGTGTTGAAGGTAGCTGAGAGATAGAGGAAGATTATGATGGAGTAGAGGCTATCGGATTTGGCAAGAAAGAGATCACTGATGACATCTGAGAGGGCAGTTTCTGTGGAGCAAATAATATTGTCAATATTAATAATAATATTCTTATTATCATTACAAAGAGTCAGAGCGAGAGGAAGAACAAGTATATATACATTAGTAGCACAAATGTCAGGATGAGATAGTGAAGCAGCGTGGCTCAGTGGAAAGAGCCCGGGCTTGGGAGTCAGAGGTCATGGGTTCGAATCTCGGCTCTGCCACTTGTCAGCTGTGTGACTGTGGGCAAGTCACTTGACTTCTCTGTGCCTCAGTTCCCTCATCTGTAAAATGGGGATTAAGACTGTGAGCCTCATCTGGGACAACCTGATGACCCTGTATCTACCCCAGCCCTTAGAACAGTGCCCTGCACATAGAAAGCGCTTAAGAAATACCAACATTATTATTAATATTAGATAGCTGAATAACCAAATCTACCAATCATATTTACTGAGCACTTATTGTGTGCAGGGCACTGTACTAAGTACTTTGTAGAGTACCATGCAACAGAGTTGGAAACCTGTTCCCCGTCCACAGTGGGTTTACATTAGAGGTGGGGCTCTCCCCACAAATCCTGAGACCCCCCCTTTTCAGGTACAGAGCTAAGCCCCATCACAAGCCAAACACTGGAGGAGGAATAATCATATTATTAAGCAGTAACTGTGTAGAGAGCACTGTTCTAGGCGCTGGGAGAGAAGACATAGGTGGAAATTAGACAGAGTCCTTGTGCTTTGAGGTGGTGAGCAGTGAGTTGTTGCCAGTCTCAGGAATATAGAATCTCCTCCTCATCTTACTTCTTGCAGGAAGGGAATTGGCATTTGAGACATGGCATTTCCACTGAGATCATCTTCAGTGATATTTATTGAGTAATTACTGTGTGCAGGGCACATAGTAAGCACTTTACAAATACCATAATAATACTAAGATGTTTGGGAGAATACAGTGCATCCGAGCCAGTAGACATGTTCCCTGCCCACAGTAAGCTTACCTTCATTCAATCACATTTACTGAGTACTTACTTTGTGCAGAGCACTGTACTAAGTGCTTGGGAGAGTACAATACAACAATAGACACATTCCCTGACCAAAGCAAGCTTACAGTCCAGAGCCAGTGAGACAGACATTAATATAAATAAATTACAGATACATACGTAAGTGCTGTGGGTTGGGGGGGTGGGGGAAGAGCAAAAGGAGCAAGTCAGAGCGATACAAAGGGACTAGGAGAAGAAGAAAGGGGGTGCTTAGTCAGGGAAGGCCTCCTGGAGGAATGTGCCTTCCATAAGGCTTTGAAGGTGGGGAGAGTAATTGGCGGATTTGACATGGAAGGGTGTTCCAGGTCAGAGGCAGGATGGGGGCAAAGGTCAGTGGTGAGAGAGGCGAGATCAAGGCACAGTGAGAAGGTTAGCATTAGAAGAGCAAAGTGTACATGCTGGGTTCTAGTAGGAGCATAGAGAGTTAAGGTAGGAGAAGGCAAGGTGATGGACTCTTTAAAGCCAATGGTGAGAAGTTTTTGTTTGATACGGACGTGGATGGGCAACCACTGCCTAGAGGATATACGATCTAGAGAATATAACAAAACCAAAGGAAATACAATTTTTTTTAGTGGTATCTGTTAAGTGCTTACTATGTGCCAGGCACTGTTCTAAGTGATAGGTTAGATACAATTTAATTAGGTTGGACACAGTTCATGTCTCACAAGGGGCTCACAACCTCAATTCCCATTTTACAGATGAGGTAAATGAGGCACAGAGAAAGGATGTGATTAGAGGGATTTTTTTTCTCCCTTCTAAATTACACAGGAACCCAAATGTGTGAAATAATGATGACTCTGAAAGCAAAATCTGAATATTAATAATAATATCTGTTGAGTACTCCCTGTTTAACACTGTACTAAGCACTGCTCGAGATACAAGATAATCAGGTCAGGCATTGTCCCTGTCCCACATGGGACAGACTGAAGGGAGAGGAGAACTGGCATTTTATCTCCATTTTATATAAGTGGGAACTGAAGCATGAAAAAGTTACATAGAGCGATAGCAGAGAACGTGTCGTTAGCCATTTATTTAGCTTAAGCATTTAAAGAAGAGAAAAAAAGACCAAGCCAAATTATGTTTTAGTGAAGATGAAAACCAATTCCCTACTAACATATGTTTCTTTTGCCTTTGCATACCATTAAGCCCAGTAACTTTTTCCTGGGCTTCCTTAGACTGTAAGCTCCTTGTGAGCAGAGCTCATGTCTACGGGATCATACTCTCTCAAGCGCTTAGTAGAGTGCTGAACATGTAGTAAGCGCTCAATCGATACCATTGACTGCTTACTTGATTGACTGGGCCTGTAGTCCACAGCACGGGCTCCCACCCTCTCAATTAGCTGTCTGTTGTCTTCACCTCCTTCAGGCGCTGTCACTCTTACTGGCTCCTTGTTTCTGCTTCCTCTGGCGATATAATTGATATTATTTTGATCTTTGCTTTTGTTTTCAAGTCTCCCACTAATCTCTGCCATTAGGCAAAAGTGCTCTGAAGACCCAAAGTCAGGTGAGAGTGCCCTGAAGCAAGACACTGTGAGGACCTTTTCTGCTGGGTTATTCAACACAGGAGTGAAATGAAAGTGATTTCAGCCCCTTTCCTTCATCCTCCTATCTATGAGTCCCAGACTAAACCACCCTTTTCCTCAGATGCCCATCCCTTCCATTCACCAGGATTCGCTCCCTTTGTTCTTCCCCACGCTGCACTCCACAGCACTTATGTATATATCTATAATTCTATTTATTGATATTGATGCCTGTTTACTTGTTTTGATGTCTGTCTCCCCTCCTCTAGTCTGTAAGCCCAGTGTGGGCAGGATCTGTCTCTCCTGATTGCTGAACTGTACTTTCCAAGGGCTTAGTACAGTGCTCTGCACGCAGTAAGCACTCAATAAATACGCTTGAATGAATGAATGAGTCTGCAGGGTCCTTGTTCAGGTCACCAGTGGAGTTGGGGGGTGGTCTGATCACCCACCTGACTTCTGACCCTCCCAGGTGTGGACAAGCTACTCCATTAGTGGGGCTGTAAAGGTCGGCATTGCATGAGGAGCTCCAGAAGGAATAGGGTGAAATCCAAGCTGAGTCAGTGAATGAGAAGGAGTATGGCTCAGTGGGAAGAGCATGGACCTAGGAGTCAGGGGACCTGGGTTCTAATCGCAGCTCCACAACTTGTCTGCTGTGTGACCTTAGACAAGTCACTTAAATTCTCTGTGTCTCAATCACCTCATCTGTAAAATGGGGATTTGTGAATCCCATGGGGAACAAGGACTGTGTCCAACTTAATTATTTTACACCTACCCTGATGCTTAGAACAGTGCTTGGCACATAGTAAGCGATTAATAAATACCGTAAACCTCCCCTCACTGAAAAAACAAAACTGGGTCAGCCACATTCTCATAAATCCAGTCCCTGCTGGAAGACTTTAAAGAGTAGAGATTTGATGGTGGTGGTAGAGGACTTCTTCACAACTGTGGTAAGTGCCAAGAACAGTACCGGGCTCTGGGGTAGATATGAGATAATCAAGTCGGACGCAGTCGGACCTAGCTTAATACAGTGCTCTGCACTGTAAGCATTCAATAAGTACAATTGAATGAACGTAGCTCCTCCATTACAACTGAGAGCAGGGATCATGTTTACCAACTATAGTGTATTCTCCCAAGCTCTTAGTACATTGCTATGCACCCGGGATGCATACCATTGACTGACTGATTGATAGGGCCTCACAGTCTAAGTGGAAGAGAGAATTCCCATTTGAAAGATAAGTAAATTAAAGCACAGAGAAGTGAAGAAGCACACAGAAGTGAAGACATTTGCAGACAAGTGGTGGAGTGGGGATTAAAACCCAGGTCCTTCTGGCTCCTTCTGTAGACTGTAAGCTCGCCTCTAGACTGTAAGCTTGTTGTGAGTAGGGAATGTGTCTGTTATATTGCACTCTCCCAAACAATAGCCCATAGTAAGCGCTCAATAAATTCCGTTGAATAAATGAATGAATGAAGCCATGCTGCTTCTCACTTCTTACAGAACTGTTGTGCCCAGTTTGATACATGAACTCAGTCATATTTGACCCTAATTGATCCTGTTCCTGTTGAGACTCAGACTTGCATGTCAGTTTGTTGATTTATTGGAAACTCAGCAGAGAGTTCCAAGCCCCAGACAAATCCTTGTTGGTTCAGACAGCTTAGTTTCTTATCATTTTTGCATAAGTCTAAGCGGCATTGATGAGCAGATCCTGAGTCACATGCCGTGTAGATGAGAAATACTTTAGTGAGTTGTAGAACTGGACCTATTTGAGATAGATGTGAAAATCAACTTCTACAGCAGTTCCATCAGAGCAGGTGCCTGGAACAACTATGTCTTCAACCCCAGTCTTTCTCCTTCTCCGCAGTCTCGTATTTCCTCCAGCTTTTAGGACATCTCTACTTGGATGTCCCGACGACACCTCAAGCCAAACATGTCCAAAACAGAATTCCTTAGTTTCCCATGCAAACTCTTTCCTGCCACTGTCATTTCCATTACTCTAGACAATTACCACTATCCTCCCTTTTACACAAACCCATAACCTTGGTATTATCCTCAACTCATCTCTCCAATTCATTCCTCACATTTATTCTGTCACCAAATCCTGATGGTTTTACCTTCACAACATCGTTAAAATCCCCCTTCCTCTCCATCTAAACTGCCCCCAAGTTGATCCACGCACTTATCCTATCCCAACTTTACTACATCAGCTTCTTCACTGACCTCCATGCCTCCCGTCTCTTCACACTCCATTCCGTATTTCACTCTTCTGCCCAAATCATTTTTCTAAAAAAAAAATTCAGTCCATTTTTCCCCACTCCTCCAGAACCTCCAGGGGTTACCCATCTACCTCCTCATCAAGCAGAAACTACTTATCATTGGCTTTAAAGCACTGAATCACCTTGCCCCTCCTATCTTATCTCACTGACTGCCGACTACAAGCCAGCATGTTCATTTGGATTCTCTAATGCCAACTTGCTCACCGTACCTTGATTTTGCCTATATTGCCTCCGACCCCGACCCATGACCTGCCTCTGGCCTGAAACACCTTCTCCCTTCATAGCCATTGGACCATCACTCTCCCCACCTTCCAAGCCTTATTAAAAGCACAACTCCACGAGACCTTCCTCTACTAAGCCCTCCTTTCCTCTTATCCCACTCCCTTCTTCATCACCCTTGCACTTGAATTTTTACGCTTTGTTCACACCACCCTCAGCCTACAGCCCTTACATAAATATCTGTAATTTATTTTAATGCCTGTCTCTCCCTCTAGACTGTAAGTTCCTTGTGGGCAGGGAACATATTAATTTGTTATCTTACAGAGTGCTCTGCACACAGTGACACTCAATAAATACCACTGAAGGACTGATTGACTGACTGAGACATCTGCTCTGTGGTGAGCTGAAAGATTAAAAGCATAGACACGATGAACAGAACATTTTTAAAGGCAAATTCAAATTCATATGATGTGGCAGTTAGGAAACAGAAGCAGAAGAGAGTCCAGCCTGGCACGTATGGAAACAGTCTTAGAACAGAACCCTATCAGTCCGAGCTGCAAAAGAAGCAGCAGCGTGGCTCAGTGGAAAAGAGCCCGGGCTTTGGAGTCAGAGGTCATGGGTTCAAACCCCAGCTCTGCCACTTGTCAGCTGTGTGACTTTGGGCAAGTCACTTCACTTCTTGGTGCCTCAGTTACCTCATCTGTAAAATGGGGATTAAGACTGTGAGCCCCACGTGGGACAACCTGATTCCCCTGTGTCTACCCCAGCGCTTAGAACAGTGTTCGGCACATAGTAAGCGCTTAACAAATACCAACATTATTATACTCCACCGCCACTCCTGAATATATTTACCCATCTTGAACACTTCTGCATTTATATATATTCAAATGTGCATCCATTATTTTTTCTGATTTATTCTGATATATCCTGGCATATCCACGCTGTTAACGATGGTCCTTCTTCTTTTGATCGCTCCCACTATAAATCTCAATTGTAAATATAGTAACTTGTAGAACAATAAATATTTTCAAGATCCTGACTTTTGCTTCTCGGTACTTTCCCAAGTGCTCAGTGCAATGTTTTCTACTCAGTAGAACAGTAGGTGTTCAATAAATACCAAAACATTCAGTACTACCACTGTTATGGCTACTATTCATTCGTTCGATCGTATTTATTGAGCGCTTACTATGTGCAGAGCAATGTACTAAGCACTTTGGAATGGACAATTTGACAACAGATAGAGACAATCCCTGCCCAGTGACAGGCGCACAGTCTAAACAGGGGAGGCAGACGGCAAAGCAAAACAGAACAAAACAAAAACAGACAACATCATCAAGATAAATAGAATCAAGGAGATATACACCTTATTAACAAAATAAATAGGCTAATAAACAATAGATACAGATGAGCAAAGAGCTGAAGGGAGGGGAAGGGGGAAGAGCAGAGGATGGGGGGAGCAGAGGGAAAGGGGGAGCTCAGTCTGGGAAGGCCTCCCGGAGGAGGTGACCTCTTTCTACAAAGCCGGAGAAACACACCAGTTTATATGACCAGCAATTGCAGCAGTGTAATCTTTACAACACAAACTGTCAACAAGATTGACAGTCGTGAAGTAATCTTAACAGCAGTTTTTGTGAAGGGCTTGCTTCATGCTAAACACTGAGGTAGATATAATACCTGACCCACAGTCCAAAGGGAACAGATGTTCATCCCCATTTTACAGATGAGGTAACTGAGGCACAAAGAAGTTGAGTGACTTGCCCGTGATCACCCAGCTGGCAATGGCAGAGCTGAGATTAGAAGCCAGGTCCCCTGACTCCCAGGTCTGTGCTCTGTGCACTAGGCCACGTCACTCGTTTTATCTGCTTTCAAGCAAGGCAGCATGGCCTAGTGGATAGAGCATGGACCTGGGAGTCAGAAGGACCTGGTTCTAATCCTGGCTTCACCGCTTGTCTGCTGTGTGAGTTTGGGTAAATCACTTCACTTCTCTCTGCCTCAGTTACCTTGTCTGTAAAATGGGGATTGAGACTGTGAGCCCCATGTGGGACAGGGACTTTGTCCAACCCGATCTGCTTGTATCCACCCCAGCACTTAATGCAGTGCCTGGCACATAGTTAAGTGCTTAACAAATGCCATAATTAAATTAAGCCTGTAACCTTATCAGAATTTATCAGAATTTTGAATTATATCATTATCAGTAATAATTATTAAGTGCTTACTTTGTGCACTTGGGGGAGTACAATACAACCGTTGCCTGCTCACAGCAAGCCTACAAGCCACAGTTTTCTACTCTCCAAAGTTCTTAGTACAGCGCTCTATGTGCAGTAATCACTCAGTAAATACCTTTGATTTAAGCTGGTTATAGGCAGGGAATGTGCTTATCAACTCTGTTGTATTCTCTTAAGAGCTCAGTACAGTGCTCTGCATGCAGTAAGAACTCAATAAATGCCATTGATTCATTAATTGATTAATAAATAAATTATAGATATGTATGTAAGTGTCTTGGGGCTGAGGGTGGGGTGAATACTAAGTGACCAAATGATACAGTCCAAGTGTGTAGGCTAAGGAGAAGGGAGGGGGAGTCAGAGAACAGAGAGCTTCACTGGGGAAGGCCACTTGGAGAAGATGTCACCTTAAAAATGTTTTGAAGATTGAGGAGAGTAGTGGTTTGGTGTGTATAGAATAGGAGAGAGCTCCAGGAAAGAGGGAGGAGGTGAGAAAGGAGTTGGTGATGAGCCAAATGAAAATGGGGTACAATGAGCAAGTTAGTACTAAAGGAGAGATGTGTGCAGGCTGGGCTGTAGTAGGAGATCAGTGAGATAAGGCAGGAAGGGGTGTGCTGATGGAGTGCTTTGAAGCTGATTATAAGGAGCTTCTGTTTGATGTGGAGGTGGATGGACAACTATTAGAAATTTTTGAGAAGTGGAGAGATGGAGAGATGTGGACTAAATGTTTTTTTTTTTAGAAAATGATACAGACTGTGGAGTGAAGTATAGACTGGAGGGGAGAGAAAGAAAGTGGGGAGGTCAGTGAGGAGGCAGAAGCAGTAATCAAGGCGAGATAGGATAAGTGCTTGGAGCAGCATAGTAGCAGTTTGGATGGAGTGGAAAGGGCAGATTTTAGGAATATGTGAGGGTAGAACTGACAGGATTTGGTGACATTGAATATCTGGATTGATTAAGAGAGCTGAGTTGGAGGATAATGTCAAGGTTAGGGGCTTGAGAAAAAGGGAGGTTGATGGTATTGTCTAGAGTGATGGGAAAGACAGTGGGAGGACAGGGTTTGCGTGGGAACCTAAGGAGTTCTGTTTCAGACATGTTTAGTTTCAGTTGTCAGCGGTACATCCAAGTAGAACTGCCCTGAAGGCAGAAGGAAGTATGAAACTGCGGAGAAGGAGAGAGGTCAGGGGTGTTTAGATAAATTTGGGAATCATCTGTGAAAAGATCTGCAGAAAGTCTTCTAGACTGTAACCTCACTGTGGGCAGGGAATGTGTCTACCAACTCTGATGTAATGAACTCTCCCAAGTTCTCAGTGCAGTGCTCTGCACAAAGTACAGGTCAATAAATACCAAGATAGTACTTGCAGCTTTGAGAGCGAATGGGTTCTTCAAGGGAGTGGGTATGGGTGGAAAACAGAAAGGAATCCAAAACTGAGCCTTGAGGGACCCCTGATGTCAGAGGGTGGTAGATGGAGGAGGAGCCCACAAAGAAGCCGAGAAGGGACAGTCAGGATAAGAGGAGAACCAGGAGAGGACAGGGTCAGGGAAGCCAAGGTCAGATAATGTTTCAAGAGGAAGTCAGTCAGTCAGTCAATCCTATTTATTAAGCGCTTACTGTGGTGCAGAGTACTGTACTAGGCATTTGGGAGAGTACGATATAACCACATAACAGACACATTCCCAGCCCTCAATGAGCTTATAGTCTCGAGGTGTAGACAGACATTAATATAAATAAATTAAAGATATGTACATGAGTGCTGCGGGGCTAGAAGGGGGGATGAATAAAGGGAGCAAGTGGGGAAACAAAAACGGGAGTGGAAGAAGAGGAAGGAAGGTGGTGGTCAGCAGTGTCAGAGGAGGGTAAGGATGGAGTCAGAGATGACAGTGAGGTCGCCAGCTCCTGAAACCAGGAGGATGCTGGTGATGTTGTCTGTAATGGAAAAGCTGGGAGGATGAATGTGCTTAACGAGAAAGGTGAGGCATCATGCTGAGTTGAAATTGCAGATGGAACATTCTTACGAGCACTTGCTTTTTTGACAGGCAGAGAAGCAGCGTGGCTCAGAAGAGACCGGGCTTGGGAGTCAGAGGTCGTGGGTTTTAATCCCTGCTCTGCCACTTGCCCCACTCTGCCACTTGTAACCCTGGGCAAGTCACTTCACTTTTTTGTGCCTCAAAAGGATGTGAGCTCCAAGTGGGACAACCTGATAACCTTGTATCTATCCCAGTGCTTAGAAAACTGCTCGGGACATAAGTAAGCTCTTAACAGATACCATCAATAATACAAGGTAAACTGGTTGGACACAGTCCCTGTTCCACGTGGAGCTCACAGTTCTCAATCCCCATTTTACAGATGAGGTAGCTGAGGACCAGAGAAGTGAAACAACCTGCCCAAGGTCACACAGCAGACAGTTGGAGGAGCCAAGATTAGAACTCATGACCTTCTGATTCCCAGGCCTATGCCCTATCCACTGTATCATGCTGCTTCCCACCTCAGTGGATGTATTTTTCACTTCTTTCATGGTGGACATTCCTTTCTCCTCCAACTTCCCTTACTCCCTCTCCAGAGTGGAACTGGGATCCTTTCACGGTCTCCAAGTTGAGGGCCTTTCCCCTGTGACACCATTCCCTTGCTCCCATGACCTAAGGGTACCTAAGTGGGCAGTCACCCCACCTCACCCCCTCAGCACAAATTGAACATGGTGGCTTCATTCACCTATATTTTAACGTCTGCTTCTCCCACTAGACTGGAAGCTCCTTGGAGGTGGGGAGTTGCATCTACTTACCCTATTTTATCGGATTCTCCCAAGTGCTCAGAACAGTGCTGTGCACGCAACAAGCACTTACTAGATACCAGTGGTTGATTGTTGCACTCAGAGGAATGTGAGCAGGGTCAATCCCACCCTTTTTGACTGTTATTCTTTTTCAATTAGTGATTTCATTTTTGTTATCTTAACTTTTCTTCATCTGGCAAACACTCGTCTTTACCCCCTCTATTAGGAAAATTTAGGGAAGTAAACTAGCATCTCACATATCATCGGTCACAACGTGGCACCAGTGAGGAGCTCGGCAGAGGAAAATTAGTATGCAAAAATAGTACTCTCTGATAAGGAATTCTGAAGGCCTTTTGTTTGGAGCTGCGATGATGACGTTGTTGCCTGAGTATAAATAAGGGATGGAGCCCCGCTTTCCTCCAGCAGAGAGCTAGTCGGCCTTCTGCCTTCAAGATGCTGCCCATCTTCCTCTCTGCCACTCTGCTAGCCCTGAGCTCAGCTCAGAACACAAATGACAATTCCAGTGCGGGTGAGTTGTGAAGTCTTGGTCACTTCAGGGGCATTGGTTCGAGCGGGTTGGATTCCACTGGGAGGGATTGTCTGGGGGAGAGAGAGGCAGACTCAACAGCACGCACACATTCATTGCTCCGCACATATTCCTGGCTTTAAAGCCAACGTGCTCAAAAGGCAATTCATTTGGCTATTAGTCAGCCTTCGGATGCTTGGGCTAGTGATCATCTTCTGATGGAGATGGCTCTTCTTTTAACCATCTGGACATTTTTATCTTCTTAATTAATCGATCATCTTGATCGAGCTTTGACTCTGAAGCCACCGTTGTACCAAGCGCTTGGGAGAGTACAACAGAAATGGTAAAGACAATCCTTGCCCTCAAGGAGGCTTACCACCTAGCAAGAGAGATGGACACTAAGATAATGGCGACCGGGGGAATACGCAAGTGCTTAGGTAATGAGAGTGCTGAAGTGGCAGTCGGAGTTGAGAAAATAGGAGTTTAATTGTGGAGGGCTTCTTGGAGGAGATGCAATTTAGGAAGGCTTTGAAAATGGAGTGAGTAGGGCAGAATTCGGGTGGACTTAAAGATAGAAACTAATGCCGGACCAGCCAATCAATCAGTCAATGGTATTTATTGAATGCCCACTATGTGTAGAACACTGTACTGAGCGCTTGGGAAAATACAATATAACAGAATTGGTAGATCCAACCCCTGCCCTCAAGGAGCTTACGGTCTATAGGGAGAAGCAGATAGGGGAAATAGAAGACAAAAAGATTTGTACACAAGTGACGTAGGACTGGGATGAGTTTCAACATGTTTAAAGGGTACAGAGCCAAGTGCATAGTTAATAATGAGGAAAGGGCGGTTAGGGGAAGTGAGGGTTTATGGGATGGGTGGTTTGTGTTACCCAGGCTTGGGGATGTCTATATATTTGGTAGTCCAGTCAGGTGAACTGTGACTCTTGGGGTACATGTGGATTGTGGGGGTCAGAGTGGTGGCCAGTAACCACTTCAGTCACGAATGTTGTCCTCTGGCTGTGGCTAGTTGGCCAGGATCAGTGGGCAGCCCATCTTAAAAGTTGCTTGCTGAGCGTCCACCTGCTCCTTTCCTTTTCCAAGCACAGGGAAGGCGAGTGGGTTGCGGACATGTCGGAAAGCCATCGTACTCCTAGAGCTTCCTCTTCAGCACTGACTGACTGCAGCAAAAGCAGTCCTGGATGGTTGGAGGGTCCCCCAGGGGCCAAAACTCTCCATGGAAACATCAATGGTTGGGGGTGGGGAGGATTTGGGATATGGGTCAAGCCTGGGGCATGAAGTGGGCCCCTGGGAAATAGAGAGGCTCGGACAGAAATAGGGTAACCTTGTTGGGATGGCACTATTTAAATGGAAAAAGGGGGAAGTGTCCACATGTGGCAGATTCCTGTTCCAGGACAGAGGACCACTCTGCTTCTGTTCCTGCTTCTGCAGTCATTTCAAAATGCTAGGAAGTCAGGACAGAGCTGCATCTGGGATTTCACAGAGGTCTTTGCTGGCTGAGTGTGTCTTTCCAGAATCACCTCTAGAAATGAGAGGAATTGTTAAATTAAGGGAATAGTTTTAGAGCTGGTAGTTGAACTTCCAAAAGAACAAACAAAGTTTTACACTTCCCCACAAACAATTGATTCATACATATACATAGATACACCAGCACACACACTCACACCCTTACCTAGTGCCTCCAGGTGTGATAGCCAAAGAAGGGGGGGTTGGGGGGGGTCTGGAAATATTGGGAATCGTTGATTCAGCTGGCTACCATATCAGATCTATTTCCCATTGGGCTCTCAGCATTCAGCAATTCAGCAATTAGGATCATACATTCTCCCCAGGGTGATATGGAAAAGGTTACTGGATTCCCATGCCCTGGTCCAATACTGGGCTGGCAGGATGGCTCAATGCCCTACTTCTGACCTGGGTGGTGGGCAAAAGCAAAGCAACAGATAGATGGAGGAGCAGAGAAGGAGCCTCCGAGGGAGGGTCTTACTCACGTGGAGGGTTGAGTAGGTGAAGTTTCTGAGGCTTGGCTCTACCTTGGGGAGGAGGAGGAAGGACAACCCTGACCTGAGGGGTTCAGTATGGGTCTTAGGAAAGCAGCTGTGCCTATGTTTCATTCTGTCCTTGTGTTGTTTTTGTCCAGTTGCCATTAATGGAACCACGGATAATCAGCTGCCAAGTAAGTCCTAGTTCATCTCTGGATCTTCTTGCCCATCTTATGACTCTCCATTTCCCTCTACATTGCTTTCTTCCTTTTTGGCCATTCCCCTTAGCTCTATGGCTGAAGGATGCCTTTGTAAGGGAAGTGACCTAGGGGTGGGGAGTCAGGGACAACCAGTGGCGGGGGAAGAGGGTCAGCTGTTTGGGGTAGGGATGGGGTGAGAGTAGAAATCCTAATAAAACTGCCCAACAGTCGGAAGGGGAAAATTCTGGTTTTAGAATGTGCTAGGAATGGGGTTTTTTTGTGTGGTAATTATTAAGTGCTTACTATGCGTCAGACACAATTCTAAGCACCGGGGCAGGTACAAGTTAATTAGGTTGGACACAGTTTCTGTCCTGCATGGGGTTCCCAGTCTAAATAGGAGGGAGAAAAGTACTTAGACCCCATTTTACAGCTGAGAAAACTGAGACCCAGAGAACTTAAGTGACTTGCCCCCGGTCACACAGCAGGCAAGGGGTGGAGCTGATATTAGAACCCAGATCCTCTGATTCCCTGGTCCATGGTCTTTCCACTAGGCCACGGAGACTATTGGCAAACTCTTACTGGAGCTTTATCTGACATGACCTCCGCTGAGAAAAGAATGATCCTTCTTTCATATAGTTCAGAGCACTCCCGCAACCCTTCATGGGGCCAGATGTATGAAGAAGAGTCCTTTCCACCTGACCTGCAGCTGGGTCTGTGGCGAAGCATGACTCTGTGGGCCTCACCCAGGAATGTCTCGGAGAGAGGGAGGAGGAGAGAGGGAATGGTCACTGCTTCACTGGAAACCTTAAGGGGATGAAGGAGGGAAAGAGAGAGAGAAGACGACAGAGAGGGAGAAAGAGAAGAGAGAGTGGGTGAAGACATCCCTGCCCCGCCGCCAATTAGCTGATATTTCTTCTCCAGGACTCAAGTATTGGAGATTTTAGGGTCCAGTGATAGCTAGAAAAGGAAAAATTCAGGTACCTACAAAGGAATTTGGCTGGCTCAGGAACCGGCCTGAAAGAAGCCCTGGATGAAGAGGGAACCCCCGACCTCTCTTTCAACACCAGATGAGGGTGACTGTGGGACCTCAGGAAGGAGAGAGGGGTCAGATCTGCCCTTCTAAGCCTGTTGACAGCAGAACGATGCTTTAAAATTCAATCTCCCCTTGCTGTGTTCCTAAAGGTATCCTTATAGCTCCAGTGCCAGGATCTCTGATTCAACCACCGAGTAAATCACCTGGTGAGTCTCATTACACGGTTCTATAGTTCTGTACTTAGTTCACTGGTTCCTACAGAGGATTCTGGTTTGGCTTCGTGGTTATTCTCCAAGTGTAATTCCTCACCCCTTTACCTTAAAGTCTCTTAATAATAGTAATAATGAATAATTGTGTTATTTGTTAAGTGCTTACTGTGTGCCAAGCACTTACTAAGCGCTGGGGTGGATACAAGCAAATCGGGTTGGACACAGTCCATGTCCCACACAGGGTTCACATTTTACAGATTTTAATCCACATTTTACAGATGAGGGAACTGAGACCCAAAGAAGTAAAGTGAGTGGCCCAAGGTCACACAGCAGACGTGTGGCAGAGCTGGGATTAGAACCCCGGTCCTTCTGACTCCCGGGCCTGTGCTCTATCCACTTTGCCAAACTGCTTCTCTTTAAGTTATTTCCTCCGGGTTACCCTTTCCGGCCTCAATCAGTCAATCGATGGTATTTATATTGGACTTTCCCAAGCACTTAGTACTGTGGTCTGCACATAGTAAAGCTAAGTAAATACCATTTATTGATTGATTAAATGAGTGCTTTACTATGTTCAGAGCATTCATTAAAAGCCCTCAGCAGACTACAACAGGGTTGGTAGAGCCGGTCCCCGTCCTCGAGGACCCATCGATTTAGCAGGGACTGGGGATGGATGCTTTCGCATCCTGTTTCTCAGGAAGTTTCTATTTAGTGTGAGAAGAGTGGTTTGTGTATGTTATCAGGTGGCGAAACAGGATCAGAGTGGTAAAATGATTTATCTTAGGTCACACAGCCTTTTTGTGACAGAGCTGGGTGTTTATCTTCTAGGTCTGGGATTCCTTGGGCGGGGGGGGGTGTTCTCTGCTAAAACCTTCAGGCCTCTCAGCTTTAATCAGCCTCTTCTGTGGCTGAGAACTGCTTAGAGAGCCCAGAACCAATTCTCAACCCTGAGGCATCTGGGCTTCTGGAGGAAATTAACAGTGAACTGTTGGCCAGAGAAGGTAATCCTGGAGAGTCAGGAGCCTGCCCAGCTCTGGCCCTGGACGGGAACCTTCCTGGGACAAGAAGAGAAAGGGGAACTGTGGGAGAAATAGAAATGAGGGATTGTAACTTGGAAGTATCTTAGCCACTCCATCCTCTTAATCCTTCAATCTCTCTTTCTGCAGATGTGGTGAAGCCTGGAGTGTGCCCGACCAAAAAAAAATCCAAAAACAATAAAAAATCCCTCAAAAAAGACCACAAATCAGAAAATGACGATTCGGAGTCCCACCCTGAGTCTCCTAATGACTCTGCCGATCACCCGCCTCCGCCCAAGAAGGGCAAAGGGAAGGGTAAGGGCAAGGGCAAAGGAAAGGGGAAGGGCAAAGGAAAAGGCAAGGGAGAAAAGAATTCCCAACAATCAACTCCACCGCCCTCCTGCACCAAGGACGGAGACTGTGAGAACGAGCTGAAATGCTGCCCCTCCAAGAATCAGTCCATGAGGTGCAAGAAGCCTGTCTTTGAGACTCCAAAGGTAAGAACAAGCTCTGGCTACCTGGGGCTCATCCCTGCCCCTCTTCTGCGGATTAACTCTAGGCTCAGATGGCCTTTCCTGGTCCTTTATGCCCCACGACCGTCATATTTACTTCTGCAGTAAATGCATGAATCTTCATGGCATAGTAGATGGAGTACGGGCCTGGGAGTGAGAAGGTCATGGGTTCTAATCCTAGCTCCACCCGTCTGCCATGTGACCCATGTGATCTCTGGCCTCAGTCACCTCATCTAGAAAATGGGGATTGAGACTGTGAGCTTACATATCATAGGGACTGTGACCAATCTGATTGGCTGGTATCTACCCCACCACTTAGTCCAGTGCCTGGCACGTTGTAAGTGCTTAACAAATACCATAGTTATTATTATTATTATTGTTATTATTCCCCTCTGCATGGCCCACACTCTTGATCTGCCGTGTTTGCCTCTCTTGACCTTGGGGCTCTTTGGTGGGAGTCCAGTGCTAGTCTCTACCCCTTCTCCTAATAGCACCTATTCCATACGGACCAAGGATCACTTCCCTACTGAGGTTCAGGGAAAATATAGGCCACAGCCAAGCTTTCTACTAGGACTGATTCTTTTATCTTCTTTCTGACAGTAATTTATTGAAGAGACCCAGGTCCTGACTCCAGAGAGGCCGAATGGAGCTTCCTTGGAACTGTGCTGACCTTATCCCTCCCCAAACTGTCTCTAAATATCAATAAACCCTTCAGCATCAAAGATCTGGGAGCGCCCTTCTCCTTTGGGGTTGGCATGTCTATTAATCAGCCGATCAGTCAATGGTATTTATTGAGTGCTTATTGTGCACAGATGCTTGAGAGAGTACAATGCAGTAGGTAGACAAGATCCCAGTCCTCAAGGAATTTACAATCCAGCAGGAGAGACAGTGCTTAGGGGGTATTTAGTCCACAAGTGGGGGAGTAGGAAGAGGAAATCAGGTTGGGGGAATGAGAGTTAGTCCAGGAAGGCTTCCTGTAAGCTTGCGTCTTGCCTAAACACGTCCAAAGAAAACTCCTTATATCCCACGCAAACCCTGTCTCTCCTACACCCCTGCCACCATTTCCATCACCATAGAAGGCACTACCATCCTCCCTATCTAACAAACCTAGGCGTTATTCTCAATTCATCTCTCATGCAACCCAATCTGTCACCAAATCCTGTCGGTTCTGCCATCACAAAATCACTAAAATCTGCCCTTTCCTCTTCATCCGTAGCATCCACTGTGCTGATCCAAGCACTCATCCTAGCCCACCCTGACTACTACATCCGCCTCTTCGCTGACCTCCCTGCCTCCTTTCTCTCCTCACTCCTGTCCATATTTTTCACTCTGCTGCCTTAATCATTTTTCTTCGAAAGCATTCAGTCCACATCCTCCCACTTCTCAAGAATCTCCTGAGGTTGCCCGTCCATCTCTGAATCAAACAGAAACTCCTTACTTTCATCTTTAAAGCACTCATTCAGCTTGCCCCCTCTTACCTTCTCCCACTGCACTGATCTCCTACTACAGCCCAGCCCACACACTTTACTCCTCCAGCGTCAGCTTGCACACTAAGCCCCAGAATCATCTATTTCACTGCTGACCCCTTCCCCACTTCCTCCCTCTGGCCTAGGACTCTCTTCCTCCACATAACCCGAACTCACCACCCTTTCTACCTTCAAAGTTCTATGAAAATCAAATCTCCGATTGGCCCTCCCCAATTAAGTCCTCTTTATCTTGACCCCCTTTCCCTTTTACATCATCTCTATACTTGGATCTGTAACATTTGAGCACTTAGCACTCACCCCACCCTCAGCCCCACAACACTTATGTACATGTCTGTAATATACTTATTTATATCAATGTCTGTCTCCCTCTCTTAACTGTAAGAACTGTAAGAAGCAGCGTGGCTTAATGGAAAGAGCACGGGCCTGGCAGTCAGAGGACATGAGTTCAAATCCCGCCTCCACCACTTGCCTGCTAGGTGACCTTGGGCAAGACACTTAACTTCTCTGTGCCTCTGTGCCTCAGTTCCATCTGTAAAATGGGGATGAATACTGTGAGCCCCACATGGGACAACCTGATTATCCTGTATCTACCCCAGAGCTTAGAACAGTGCTTAGCACATAGTAAGGACTTAACAAATGCCATAATTATTATTGTTATTATTACCACCTCAGTTATAGGTGCTTCCAGGTGCTCAGTACAGTGCTCCTCACACATTAAGCACTCAACAAATACCATTGATTAAAAAATGTTTTAATGATATTTTTAAGCATTTACTATGTGCCAGGCACTGTACTAAGTGCTGGGGGAGATACAAGCTAATCGGGTTGGACACAAACCACTTCCCACATGGGACTCACAGTCTTAATCTCCTTTTATAGATGAGGTGACTGGGTCACAGAGAAGAGAAGTGACATGCTCAAGGTCACACAGGAGACAAGTGCTGAAGTCTGGATTAAAGCCCAGGTCCTTCAGACTCCCAGGTCTGTGCTCTATCCATTAGGCCACATTAGGCTTCTCACTAGGCTACTGATATGATTTCGGTAAGGGCTTCGAAGATAGGGAGAGAAGGGGTCTGTCGAATATGTCTGAGGAAGGAGTTGCAGGTGGGAGTGTGAGAAAGGGGCCCAGGGTGGGCGAGGTGAGAGTGAGGAACATGAATAGGTAGGAATTAGAGGAGTGAATTGTGCCAGCTGGGTTATGGCAGGAGAGGAGCAAGGATAAATAAAGAGAGGAGCCGACTGAGTGTCTCAAATCCGGTGGTGTGGCGCTTCTGCTCTAGGTGGAGAGATGAACGGACCCTCATTGGAGGAACTTGAAGTGTGGGGAAACATACACAGAATTAGTTTTTTAGAAAGGTGATCCAGGCAGTAGAGTGAAGGCTTAACTGGAGAGGGCAGAGGCTGGAGACAGAAAAGTCAGCAAGGAAGCTGGAGCAATAGTCAAGACGGGAGATGACAAGTGTTTGGATCAGCATGGCAGCAATTTGGATGGAGAGAAAAGGGAGGATTTTAGCAATGTTTTGAAGGTAGAACTGACAGGATTTGGTGAGAGATTGAATATGTGGGTTGAATGAGAGAGATGAATTGAGGATAATGCCAAGGTTATGGACTTGTGAGATAGGGAGGATGGTAGGGCTGTCAGTTCTAACATTTAATCTGTTGCTAAATCTTGTCAGTTTTTCCTCCACAACACTACCCCATCCTCTCCAACCTGGAGAAACATCATGGCCTAGTGGAAAGTGCACAGTTCTATGAGTCTTTTTTTTCCTTCAATTGTATTTATTGTGTATTTACTGTGTGCAAAGTATTCATTTATTCAATCGTATTTATTGAGCACTTACTGTGTGCAGAGCACTGTACTAAGTGCTTGGAATGTACAATCCGGCAACAGATAGAGACAATCCCTGCCCAACAATGGTCTCACGGTAAGTCCTTGGGAGTGTAGAATACAACAACAGACACATTCCCTACCCACGACGAGCTCATAGTCTAGAGGGGAGACAGATATTAATATACGTACATAAATAAATAAATTTCAGACATATACATAAATGCCGTGGGGCTGGGAGTGGGAGTGAATGAATCGAGCAAGTCAGGGTAACGCAGAAGGGAGTGGGAGAAGAGGAGAAGAAAGTTTAGTCAGGGATGGCTTTTTGGAGGAGTTGTGCCTTCAATTAGGCTTTGATGTGGGGGAGAGCACTTGTCTGTCTGATATGAGGAGGGAGGGCATTTCAGGCCAGAGGCAGGATGTAGATGAGAGGTTGGCATTCAAAACAGAATGAGAAGGTTAGCATTAAAGGAATGAATTGGGTTGTAGTGGGAGAGTGGCAAGGTGAGGTAGGAGGCAAGGAGATTGAGTGCTTTAAGGCCAATGATGAGGAGTATTTGTTTGTTGAGGAGGTGGATGGGCAACCACCTGAGTTTCTCGAGGAATGGAGAAAGATGGACTGAAAGGTTTTGAAGGAAAACGATCCAGGCAGCAGAGTATGGACTGGAGTGGGGAGAGACGGAAGGCAGGGAGGTCAGCAAGGAGGCCGATACAATAATCAAGGCGGGATAGGATAAATGTTTGTATCAACGCCATAACAGCTTGGTTAGAGAGGATGGAGTGGATTTTAGTGACGTTGTGAAGGTAGAACTGACAGGATTTGGTGATGGCTTGAATATGTAGGTTGAATGACAGAGAGGAATGAAGAATAACACCAAATTTATGGGCTTGTGAGACAGGGAGGATAGTGGTGCCACTACAGTGATGAGAAAGTGAGAAGGAGGACAGGGTTTGGGAGGGAAGATAAGTTCAGTTTTAGCCATATTAAGTTTGAGGTGATGGGAGGACATCCAAGTAGGGATGTCTTGAAGGCAGGAGCAATGGTGAGAATGCAGGGAGGGAGAGAGATCAGGACCAGAGATGTAGATTTGGGTGTGATCCGTATAGAGGTGGTAGTTGAAGCCATGTGAGAGAATGAGTTCTCCAAGGGAGTGGGTGTAGATGGAGAATAGAAGGTCATCGAAGGTGGGCAACAGAAGGGTCATCGGGAGCATCTATATGGACAATGAAGTCCCCAAGCATCGATGTAGGCATGGAGAAAGAGAGAAGGAATGTGAGAAAGGGATCAAAATGGTTAAAAAAGTTGGAGTCAGAGAACTTGGGTTCTAATTCCAGCTCTGCCATTGTCTTCTGTGTGACCTTGAGTACCTCATTTCAATTCTCTAATAATAATGTTGGTATTTGTTAAGTTTACTGTTTACTGTTTACTATGTGCAGAGCACTGTTCTAAGCGCTGGGGTAGACACAGGGGAATCAGGTTGTCCCACGTGGGGCTCACAGTCTTCATCCCCATTTTACAGATGAGGGAACTGAGGTACAGAGAAGTTAAGTGACTTGTCCACAGTCACACAGCTGACAAGTGGCAGAGCCGGGATTTGAACTCATGACCTCTGACTCCAAAGCTCTGTTTCCTCATCTGCAACATGGGAATTCAATACCTACTGTCGTTTCTATTCTAAGAACCCCATGGTAGGCAGTGATTGTGTAAATCTTGTTTCTACTACAGTGCTTGTCACATTGTAAGCACTAAACAAATACCATAATTCTTTTTACCCAAATGGCCACTCCCCTGGTCTAAGCACTTGTCTAATCTGCTGAGCCTATTTTTTTACGATGCTTGTTAAGCACTTTCTACAGGCTAATCAGATTAGACACAGTCCATATACCACATGGGTCTCCCGGTGCTAATCCCCATTTTATAGGTGATGTAACTGAGGCACAGAGAAATTAAGTGACTTGTCCAAGGTCACATAGCAGACAAGTGGCAGAGCCAAGATTAGATTCCAGATTCTCAGACTCCCAGTCCTCTGTTCTTTCCATTAGGCACCACCACTTCTCACAGCCTTTCTCGCAGCCTTCAGTCATTATTTCCTGCTGCAGTCATTATTTCACTCAGCTGGTTCATGGATCACGTTTCCAAAATATCACTCAACACATGTCTTTCTGCTTTCAAACACCTTTTATTCTTATCCATTCCTCTCTGAATCAAGCAGAAAGACCCAACCACAGGCTCTAAGATACTCCATCAGCTTCCTTCTTTCTAGTTAAACACTCTCTTCTCCAACTGCACCTCAGAACTCAGTCTTCATCTCTCCCAATCTTACTTTTTCATCTCTTCCAGGAGGCTTTGCTTGGTTAATTCTTCTTTTTCCCTAAATCATACCCTCCCAACCACCACCTCATCACTTTACATGATCTCAGCCTTCCTGCATTACCAGTCACCCATAGCACTTATAAATGTGTTGATTTACAGCCTCTTTTTTACTGTATTTATTTAGGGCTCACTATGTGCCAGGCCTGCTACTTATCAGTGCGGTAGATATAAGATAATCAAGTTGGACTCAGTCCATGTCCCATATGGGACTCACACTCTTAATCCCCATTTTCGGTTGAGGGAACTGCAGCACAGAGAAGTTAAGAGACATGCCCGAGGTCACACAGCAGACAAGTGTCTGAGCCAGGATTACAACCCAAGTCCTCTGACCTCTAGGCCCGTGACCATGCTGCTTCTGTACCATTTAAGTACATCTCCTTCTTATCAGTAAATTATTTTTTGCTGTCCCCCCCTGTAATAATAACAATAATGGTATTTAGTAAGTGCTTACAATGGACTGTGTTTACACTTCTTAGCTCGGGGGTAGATGCAAGATAATCAGGTCTCACGGGAGGCTCACAATCTAAGTAGTAGGGAGAAAAGATATTAAATTCTCATTTTTCAGATGAGGGAATTGAGGTACAAAGAAGTTAAGTGACTTGCCTGAGGTCATACAGCAGACAAGTGACAGAACTAGGATTAGAACTCAGATCCTCTGACTCTGTGCTTTTTATACTAGGTCATGATGCTTCCTGATTGTAAACGCCATATGATTATAAGGTACTTGAGCACAGAAGTTGTCTTCAAACTGTATTCATTCATTCATTCAATAGTAATTATTGAGCACTTAATATGTGCAGAGCACTGTACTAAGTGCTTGGAATAGTGTATTGTTTTAAGGACAGTGCTCTGCACGCAGTGAATACAATTGATTTATCCGATTGGTTGATTGTTTGGGCTGAGAAGCAGCATGGTGTAGTGGATAGAGCACGGGCCTGGGAGTCAGAAGGTCATGGGTTCTAACCCCAGCTCCACGACTTGTCTGTTGTGTGACCTTGGGCACGTCACTTCAAAATAAAAATATTCATTCATTCATTCAATAGTATTTATTGAGCGCTTACTATGTGCAGAGCACTGTACTAAGCGCTTGGAATGAACAAGTCGGCAACAGATAGAGACAGTCCCTGCCGTTTGACGGGCTTACGGTCTAATCGGGGGAGACGGACAGACAAGAACAATGGCGATAAATAGAGTCAAGGGGAAGAACATCTCGTAAAAACAATGGCAACTAAATAGAATCAAGGCGATGTACATTTCATTAACAAAATAAATAGGGTAATGCAAATATATACAGTTGAGCGGACGAGTACAGTGCTGAGGGGATGGGAAGGGAGAGGGGGAGGAGCAGAGGGAAATAGGGGGAAAAGAGGGTTAAGCCGCGGAGAGGTGAAGGGGGGGTGGTAGAGGGAGTAGAGGGAGAAGGGGAGCTCAGTCTGGGAAGGCCTCTTGGAGGAGGTGAGTTTTAAGTAGAGTTTTGAAGAGGGGAAGAGAATCAGTTTGGCGGAGGTGAGGAGGGAGGGCGTTCCGGGACCGCGGGAGGACGTGGCCCAGGGGTCGACGGCGGGATGGGCGAGACCGAGGGACGGTGAGGAGGTGGGCGGCAGAGGAGCGGAGCGTGTGGAGTGGGCGGTAGAAAGAGAGAGGGAGGAGAGGTAGGAAGGGGCAAGGTGATGGAGAGCCTTGAAGCCTAGAGTGAGGAGTTTTTGTTTGGAGAGGAGGTTGATAGGCAACCACTGGAGTTGTTTAAGAAGGGGAGTGACATGCCCAGATCGTTTCTGCAGGAAGATGAGCCGGGCAGTGGAGTGAAGAATAGACTGGAGCGGGTCGAAAGAGGAGGAAATAAATAAATAAATAAATAAATAAATAAGAAAAAAAAAATAAAATGTTGGTATTTGTTAAGTGCTTACTATGTGCAGAGCACTGTTCTAAGCGCTGGGGTAGATACAAGGGAATCAGGTTGTCCCACGTGAGGCTCACAGTCTTCATTCCCATTTTCCAGATGAGGTAACTGAAGCACAGAGAAATTAAGTGACTTGCCCAAAGTCACACAGCTGCCATGTGGCAGAGCCGGGATTTGAACCCATGACCTCTGACTCCCTAGCCCGGGCTCTTTCCACTAAGCCACACTCCTTCACTTCTCTGTGCCTCAGTTACCTCATCTGCAAGATGGAGATTGAGACTAGGAGCCCCACTTGAGACAGGGGCTGTGTCCAACTCAATTTCCTTGCATCCCCCCCGGCACTTAGAACAGTGTCCAGCACATAGTAAACACTAAACAAATACCATCTTTGCTTTTTTTAATCAAGTTTCTTCTCTTCTATGACTGGAAATCCAGTTTCTGGTTTAAAATGCAAAGAGAGCCACATTGGCTGCTTCCAGCCAGCAGATGGCAAGCAGGTCCTTCTCTCACAAGTAGTGTTCACGCTAATGTGAGTTTTAGGAAAAATGCCAGAGGAAACTAGAAATTTGGCTCTCAGAGAAAGTTTCTTCAAAGTGTTTTGGGATTTTATGCTCTGTATACTCCCCCCTCCCCACTCCCAACCATGCTTAGCTTTGGAGCAAGTTGACGATCCGTTCAAGCAAACAATCAATCAGTGTGAGGATGGCTGATTGCCAGTGATTCCCATCGATATAATAAGTCTCCCCAGTCATCAAATATGACTAAACCACGCCCTCCTCCATTAGATAATCAATAGGCACGTAAACTAAAAAGGTGAAATGTGTGGGCACTGAACTAAAGGCTGAGAAGAATGCAAAGACTTTTATTCCATTAGAGTTTGAAGCAGTGTGGTCTAGTGAAAAGAGCAAGGGCCAAGGAGTCAGAGGACCTGGGTTCTAATAGTGGTTCTGATATTTGCCTGCTGTGTGACCTCGGAGAAATCATTTAACTTCTCTGTGCTTCAGTTGTCTTGTCTTATGCTGTCGAGTCGTCTCCATCCCATAGCGACTCCATGACGCACATCTCCAGAACACCCCACCTTCACCTGCAATTGTTCCGGTAGTGTATCTGTAGAGTTTTCCGTGTAAAAATATGGAAGTGGTTTACCATTGCCTTCTTCTGAGCAGTAAACATGAGTCTCTATCCTCAAGCCTCTCCCATGCCGCTGCTGCCCAGCACAGGTGAGTTTTGGCTTGCAGCAGATTGCCTTCCATTCGCTAGCTACTGCCCAAGTTAGGAACGGAATAGATGCGCCTCCGCTCGACTCTCCCCCCAAGAGCCGACACCGGTAGAGTACGGGAAACTTTCCAGGTGCGATCCTGAGAAGGGGTGCTTCAGTTACTTAATCTGATAAATGGGGACTGTGAGGCCCATGTGGCACTTAGTATAGTACCTGAAACATAGTAAACATTTAACAAATACTATTTTTAAAAAAAATTGTTCCCAGCTTACTGGGGGCTCGCAGTTTAAACAGGTGGAGGACAGACACTGGGAAAAAATATGTAATAAAAATCACAAGCAACCACTCAATAATATTTATTCAGCACCTACCTTGTGCAGAGCACTGCATTAAGCTATTCCTTCCTAATCCTCCTTGACTGCCTCCAGCTGCCTTCGGCACTGTCGACCAACACTTTCTCCTGGAAGCATTATCAAACCTTGGCTTCACTGACACTGTCCTCTCCCGGTTCTCCTCTTATCTCTTTGGCCATTCATTCTCTGTCTCCTCCATGGGCTCCTCCTCCACCTCCCAGCTCCTACTTGTGAGGCTCCCTCAAAGTTCAGTTCCGGGTCCCCCTCTATTCCTCATCTACACCTACTCCCTTGGAGGACTCATATGCTCCAATGGCTTCAGCTACCACCTCTGTGTGGATGATACCCAAAATCTCCATCTCCAGTCCTGATCTCACTCTATCTCTGCAGTCTCATTTTTCCTCCTGCCTTCAAGACATCTTTACTTAGATGTCCTCCTGTCACCTCAAACTTAACATGTCCAAAACAGAACTCCTTATCTTTCCACCCAAACCCTGTTCTCCCCCTTGACTTTCCCATCACTGTAGAAGGTACCACCATCCTTCTTGTCTCCCAAGCCCTAACCTTGGTGTGATCCTTGACTCTTCTCTGTCATTCAACCCACGTATTCAATCCATCACTAAATCCTGTCAGTCCCACTCTCACAACATGGCTAAAATCTATCCTTTCCTCTCCATCCAACCTGTTACCACAATCCATATAATCCACTCATCCTCTCCTGCCTGGATAACTGCATCAGCCTCCTTGCTGACCTCCCTGCCTCCTGTCTCTCCCCACTCCAGTCCATACTTCACTCCTCTGCCCCAGGTCATTTTTCCACTAAAACGCTTAGTCCATATTTCCACACTCCTCAAGAACCTCCAGTGATTGCCCTTCCACCTCCACATCAAATAAAAACTTCTTACCATTGGCTTTTAAGCACTCAATTTCCTTGCCCCTACTACCTCATCTCACTGCTCTCCTACTACAATCCAGCCCAAATGCTTCACTCGTCTAATGCTAACCTTGTCACTGTGCCTCAATCTCTCCTCTTGCCACCGACTCCTCGTCCACATCCTGCCTCTGGCCTGCAACGCCCTCCCTCCTCAAATCCATTTTCAATTACTCTCTCCTCCTTCATAAGGCATGTCTCCTCCAAGAGACCTTCCTTGACTAAGCCTCCTTTCCTCATCTCCCACTCTCTTCTGCATTGCCCTGACTTACTCCCTTTGTCCTACCCTCCTCCCAGTCCCGCAGCACTTATGTACACATCTGTTATTTATTTATTTATATTAATCTCTGTCTCCCCAACTCTGGAGTGTAAGCTCATTTTGGGCAGGGAATGTGACTGTTTATTGTAATGTACTCTCCCAAGCTCTTGGTACAGTGCTCTGCACCCAGTAAGAGCTCAATATATACAACTGAATGAATGAATTAAGCTCTTAGGATAATACAAAAGAATTAGTAGAGATTGGTCAATCAATCACATTTATTGGGTGCTTATTATGTTCAGGGCACTGTCCTAAGTGCTTGGGAGAGTACCATATTACCAAATCAGCAGATGTGTTCCCTATCCAAAGAGCTTACCATTTAGAGGGGGGACAGACGTTAACATGAATAAATAGTAATTTAAAATAAAGGATATGTACATAAGTAATGGGGGATCATCCCTGCCTTCAGAGAGCTTTACAATATAATGGAGAAAAGTAAAATAGATATAAAGATATGTAAGAGTTTCAGGTGTGTGAATATCCAAGTACTTTGGTAATGCAGAATCGCTGAAAGGAAAGATAGGGGTATATAGGGTGGGGACATGAGAGATTTATTGGTCCTCAGAGTAGATGCCATCTCAGGACTTCGAAGATGGGGCAAGCAGTGGCTGCTAGATGTTAAGGGGGAAATATCTGTCAGTTCATAAGCTTCTGCTATACATTCTCAGCCCCTTTCTATCACCACTTAACCTGGTAAATAGTAAGTGCTTAACAAAAACCCTAATTATTAGTTATTATTATCATGGTCCATCAAAGAAACTGTATTTTCCACCTCCCCCACATCACTGAGAATCCCTGCTCCCGAAGAACCCTGTGTCTACCAAGCCGGGGATAAAAGCTGCTGCCGGGTGTTCCCAGCATCCTCCCCATGGGACATCCAGCCATGCAGAGAAGTTAAGTGACTTACCCAGAGTCATATAGGCATATAGCAAGTGGCAGAGCCAGGATTAGAACCCAGGTCCCCGGACTCCCAGGACCATGCTCTTTCCACTAGGCCACACTCAAGTTGTCTTTCTCATTGTCTAGCTTTGCCCTGGGGTGGAAAGGTGGGCAGGTGGTTGAGTGGATGTGTTGAGGGCCAAGCCCTCGTGACTAACCTCATCAGACTTTAGCATCTTGAAAGCAGGGATTGTGTCTACCAACTCTATTGGATTGTACTCCCTCACGCACTTAGTACAGTGTTCGACACTCTCTCTCAAGCACTTAGTACTGCCCTCTAAACACAATGAGTGCTCAGTAAATACCATTGATTGAGTGATTGAATGACCATACTGGCTATTTCCTCATTGGTAGATGAGCAGGAAGTGTAATGCGCGATGTCGGAGGGGGAGAGGGGTGCAATTTTTTGCCTCTGACAAGACTCTTCATTCTTCATGCCGTCTCTATCATTTTTCTAAAACAAATAGTTCTGTATCCAGCCCATCACAGCTCAAAGGCATCCAGTGCTTGCCTAATAATAATGATACTGATTTTTGGTAAGCACTTATTGTGTGCCAGCCACTGTACTAAGAGCTGGAGTGGATACAAGCAAATCGGGTTGGACACAGTCCCACTTGAGACTCACAGTCTTAATCCCCATTTTACAGATGAGGAAATTGAGGCACAGAGAAGTGACTTGCCCAAGGTCACACAGCAGATAAGTGGCACAGATGGGATTAGAACCCATGACCTTCTGACTCCCAGGCCTGGGCCCTATCCACTATGCCACGCTCCATCTCAGAATCAAACAGAACCACCTCACCACTGGTTAAGGCATTCAAACGGCTGTCTTCACCCCTACTCATAGATGCTCTTCTCCCACTGTCAGCCAGTTTGCACACTTCTCTCCCCTATTAACTGAGCGGCTTGGCACTAAAACATTGTTCGGGAGAACTATACAATGGATTCAAAATGCCCCGGACACAGCCTTGGGTAAGAAGTCAAGTTGAGCAGCCTGGATAGACTCTAGCCTGTTCAGTCACAATTTGTGACTTGAGCCAGGGCCCAGAAGAGTCACGGGACGGGAGATCGATGCCGGATGTGGCCACTGTTATTACTTTTTCACCATTGTGTGTTTCTCACCCTGGCGAACAACAACCAGTCCTTGCTGACCTAGCACTGTGTCCTAGGACGAGAGAGTGGGTCAAATCCACTTAGCTCCTGTCCCTCATCCCTCAATGACAGGAACAAGATTAGGAGACTGGCTCAAGGGAACCACTGAAAGAATAAAGGGAGAGGACAGAGTTGAGGACTGTGCATTCACGCATTGAGGACGGAGTACGATAAGAAGTAATAGCGGTAATAATAATAATAATTGTGTTTATTGAGCATCTGCTGGGTTCAGTGCATTAAGCCAAGGACCTGGAGAGATGCAAGATAAAAAAGGGACACATTTCCTACCCACAAGAGGTTTACGCTCTCATGGGAGGGGATGAAGGGGACAGACATAAAAGTATTTCTAGCTCAAGTAAATCAAAATAAATTTTAATTGCAAAATTAGCAAAATTCTACAGACTGATAACAATGTTTCCTATGGAGATTAGGTGTTTTTTTATTACTGAAGCAGTACATAAGTATCTATAAATGATCAGTTTTGCTTTTTAGGAAGGAGTGAGAGTGGAAGTGGTCATGGGTTCTAATCGCTACTCTGCCACTTTCCTGCTGTGTCACCTTGGACAAGTCACTTCACTTCTCTGTGCCCCAGTTACCTCATGTATAAAACGAGGATTGAGAATGTGAGCCCCACATGGGACAGGGACTGTGTCCAACCTGATTTGCTTATATCTACCCCAGGGCTTAGTACAGTGCCTAGCACATAGTAAGCATTTCTGAAAATAAAAAAAAATCAAGTAAATAATGACAGTGGCTCCAATAGCTATAATACCTTTAAACAGACTGGTAAAACTATTTTGTGTTCAAAACTTTATCAGACCATGCTGGGAGGAAGTATGGAAGTGAGAGAGACTACAGCATAAACATTGATAGCGGTCATAACTTAGTAGAGGAGAGGCATTTATGTGGTACAAAAATAATCTTAATTTTCCTTTTGAAATTGGAGTAGGAACATTATATGATGGAATCAATTATGCAAATAAAGAAGGTAAGTAAAGGATTTCACTAGGCTTTGGGGGCCTGATGAGAGAATGAATCTATCATTCATTCATTCAATCGTATTTATTAAGCGCTTACTGTGTACTAAGCTATAATATTACCACCAATACTATCAGTAATGATAATATTAAGCCACCTCTGCTCCATCTTAATCCTCCTGAATCTCTCAGATGTCCTTATTAACACTGTCGACCATACCCTTCTCCCAGAAACATTATCTAACCATGGCTTCACTGTCATTACTCTCTCTTGAATCTCTGACCACTCATTCTCCAGTCTCTTTTGCAGGCTCGTCCTCTGCATCCCACCCCCTAACTGTGGGAGTCCCTCAAGGTGCACTTCTGGGTCCTCTTCAGTTTTCCATCTATACCCACTCTCTTGGAGAACTCATCTACTCCCACAGCTTCAACTACCATCTCTGCATTGATGATTCCCAAATCTGCTTCTCCGGCCCTGATCTCCCTCCTTCTCTACAGTCTTTCATTTCCTCCTGCCTTTAGAAGATCTCTATTTGCCTGTCTTGCCAACACCTCAAAATTGACATGTCAAAAATCACACTCTTCATCTTCCCTCCTAAAACCTCACCTCCTCATAGTTTTCCCATCTCCATTCACAACATTACCATCCTCCCTGTGGCAGAAGATTTCAACCTAGAAGCAGCATGACTTAGTGGAAAGAACACAGGCCTGGAACCAGAAGGACTTGGGTTCTAATATCAGCCACACAATTTACACATAGTAAGCGCTTAACAAAATACCATCATTATTATTATTATTATTATTATTATTATTATTATTACGCTGAGGTGGATAGGTAGCCACTTGCAGTTCTTGAGGAGTCGGGAAACGTGGACTGCATGTTTTTGTAGAAAAATGATCTGGGCAGCAGAATGAAGTATGGACTGGAGTGGAGAAAGCGAGGAGACAGGGAGGTCAATCAAGAGGCTGATGCAGTAATCAAGGCAATACTGAGTAAGTGCTTGGATTAACCTCACTTAATCCTGGCTCTGCCATTTCTCAGCTGTGTGACTCTGGGCAAGTCACTTAATTTCTCTGTGCCTCAGTTACTTCATCTGAAAAATGGGGATTAAGATTGTAAGCCTCATTTGGGACAACCTGATTACCTTGTATCTACCCCAGCGCTTAGAACAGTGCTTGGCACATAGTAAGCGCTTAACAACTATCATTAGTATTATTATTAATGATAATAATAATAACCCAGCCTGATTACCTTATATCTACCCTAGCTCTTAGAACAATGCCTGACACATAGTAAGAGCTTAACAAATACCCTCACTATTATTATTAACGTGGTAGTTGTTTGGATGGAGGGGAAAGGGCAGATTTTAGCGATGCTGTAAAGGTTGAACTGGCAGGATTTGGTTGAATATGTGGGTTGAATGAGAGAGATGAGTCGAGGACCATGTCAAGGTTACAGGCTTGTGAGGCAGGGTGAAATGGTTGTGCTGACTATTGTAAAGGGAAAGTCATGGGAAACACAGGGTTGGGTGGGAAGATGAGGAGTTCCGTTTCGACAAGCAAAGCTGGAGGCGTAGGAGAGACATCCAAGTAGAGATGTCTTGAAGGCAGGAGGAAATTTAGGAATCATCCCTGTAGAGATGATTTCCAATGCCTGCCTCCCAAACAAGTTCCTTGAGGGCAGGGATGTGCCTACTTACTCAGTTGTGCTCTCCCAAGTACTTAGTACAGTAGCCTAGCATAGTGTCAGTAAATACCACTGATTGTTTAACTGATTGAGCATTCACTGTGTGCAGAATACTGTTTGAAGCACATGGGAGAGTACAATAGCCACCATTCCTGTCAACAAAGAGCTTTTAATTTCGAAGGGGAAGAGTAGAAGAAGCCAAACCTTTTGGCTAGAAGGACTATAGTCTGGCTTCAGGATGAGCTAGCCCAGAGAGGTAATCCCTAAGGTCAGTCACCAGGACCACTGGTTCCACTCTGGATTTTGAATCCGATATTGGCTCCCTTCAAGCTCAGAGCAGAGCACCTTAAATTTAGGGTTTGAGGGATGCCCCTTCCCGCTTTCCTTTTAACAATGGCCTAGGGAGGAGACTAAACAGAACTCCTTATCTTCCATCCTCCCCTTGACTTTCCCATCATCATAGACAGCACCACCATCCTTCCTGTCTCACAAACCCTAAACTTGGCATTATCCTTGATTCCTTTCTCTCATTCAACCCCCTTATTCCATCCACCACTAAATCCTGTCTGTTCGAACTTCACAAAATTGCTAAAATCCACCCAAACTACTACACGTTAATCCAGTCACTTATCCTATCGGGCCTTGATTACAATATTGGCCTCCTAGCTGACCTCCTGTCTTTTCTGACTCTAGTCCATTCTTGACTGCTGCTCGGATCATTTTTCTTCAAAAACGTTCAGTCCATGCTTCTCCACTCCTCTGCACCGAACTGAAACTCCTCACCATTGGCTTGAAAGCACTCGATCACCTTGCCCCCTCCTACCTCACCTTGCTGTTTTCCCACTACAACCTAGCTCACGTACTTCGCTCCCCTGATGATAACCTTCTCACTGCAACTCAATCTTGCCTTTCTCACCATACCTCAGTCTTGTCTATATCTCACTGCTGACCTCTCCCTGAAGCCCTCCCTCCTCATATCCAACAGACAATCACTCTCCTCAGTGCAGTGGCGCATTCTACCGCTTGTTTTCTATGTGACCTTGTGACCTTGGGAAAGTCATTTAACTTATCTGTGCCTCAGTTATCTCATCTATCAGATGGGTTAAATCCTACTCCCACCTACTGTGAGCCCCATATGAGACTAGGGACTACATCCAGCCTGGTTATCTTGTACCTACCCAGGCGCTTAGTAGTGCTTGGCACATAGTCAATACTTAACAAGTACCATTTAAAAAAAAAGGTCATAACTTCTCTGTGCCCTCGTTTTCTCATATGCCTCATATGAATGAAATATCTGTTCTCCCTTCCCCCTTAGACTGTGAGTCCCATGTGAAACAGTGACTGTGACTGTTCTGATTATATTGCACTGGTTCCAGTATTTGGCACATAGTAAGCATTTAGCAAATAGTACTATCATTTTTAATGGTATGTCTTGAGTACTTACTATATGCCAGGCACTGTAATAAGATGGACACAATCTATGTTGCACTTCATTCATTCATTCATTCATTCATTTAATTGTATTTCTTGATCGCTTACTTTGTGCAGAGCACTGTAGTTAGCGCTTGGAAAATATAATCTGGCAACAAATAGAGACAATCCCTACCCAACTGGATCACAGTCTAGAAGCGGGGAGACAGATAACAAAACAAAACAAAGTAAGTGGACAGACATCAATAGCATCAATGTAAATAAATTGAATTATAGATATATACATGTCATTAATAAAATAAATAGAATAAAAAAGTACATATTTATAATCTATTATACATATCTATAATATGTACATATGTACACAAGTGCTGTGGGAAGGGGAAGGGGATAGAGCAGAGGGAGGGAGTGGGGCGATGGAGGGGAGGAGGAGCAGAAGAATAGGGGGGCTCAATCTGGGAAGGCCTCCTGGAGGAGGTGGGCTTTCAGTAGGGTTTTGAATGGGTGAAGTGAGCTAGTTTGGAGGATGTGAGGAGGGAGGGCATTCCAAGCCAGAGGTAGGATGTGGGCCGGGGTCAATGGTGGGACAGGCGAGAACGAGGCACAGTGAGGAGGTTAGCAGCAGAGGAGCGGAGGTGCAGGCTGGGCTGTAGAAGGAGAGAAGGGAGGTGAGATAGGAGGGGGCAAGGTGATGGAAAGCTTTGAATCCAATAGTGAGAAGTTTTTGCTTCATACAAAGGTTGATAGGCAACCACTGGAGATTTTTGAGGAGGGGTGTGACATGCTCAGAGCGTTTCTGTAGAAAGATAATTCAGGCAGCAGAGTGAAGTATAGACTAAAGTGGGGAGAGACAGGAGTTTTGGGAAATCAGAAAGGAGGTTGAAGCAGTAATCCAGTCGGGATATGATGAATGATTGTACTAACAAGGTAGCAGTTTGGATAGAGAGGAAAAGACGGATCTTGGCGATGTTATGAAGGTGAGACCGGCAGGTTATGGTGACAGATTGGATATGTGAGGTGAACAAGAGAGCAGAGTCAAGGATGACACCAAGGTAGCAGGCTTGTGAGCCAGGAAGGATGGTAGTGCCATCCACAGATGGGAAAGTAAGGGAGAGGACAGGGTTTGGGAGGGAAGATAAGGAGCTCAGTCTTGGACATGTTGAGTTTTAGGTAGTGGGCCGACATCCAGGTGGAGATGTCCTGAAGGCAGGAGAAGATATGAGCCTGGAGGAAGGGAGAGAAAACAGGGGAGATGTAGATTTAGGGATCATCCACAGAGATGACAGTTGAAACCGTGGGAGCAAATGACTTCAACAAGGGAGTATAGATCGAGAAGAGAAGGGGCCTAAGAACTGACTCTTGAAGAACCCCAAGGAGTGGTAGGAGAAGCCCATGAAGGAGACTGAGAATTAATGGCCAGAGAGATAAGAGGAGAACCGGGAGAGGACGGAGTCTGTGAAGTTAAGGTTGGATAATGTATTGAGGAGAAGGGGATGATCGACAGTGTCATAGGCAGCTGAAAGGCCGAGGAGGATTAGGTTAGAGTAAGAGCTGTTGGATTTAGCAAGAATGGGGCTCAGAATTTGAATTCCCATTTTATAGGAGGTAACTGAGGCACATAGAAGTGAAGTGATTTGCCCAAAGTCACAGAGTAGACAAGGGGTGGAATGGGTATTATTTTGATATATGTGATATTTATATATATATGTATAAAATAATGATAATAATTATGGAATTTGTTAGGGCAATCAGGTTGTCCCACATAGGGCTCACAGTCTTAATCCCCATTTTACAGATGAGGGATTGAGACACAGAGAAGTGGCTTGCCCATGGTCAAGCAGCAGACAATTGGAGTAGGTGGGATTAGAACCCATGGCCTCTGACTCCCAAGCCCATGCTCTTTCCAGTGAGTCACACTGCCTCTCTAATATATTTATTGAGTGCTCACTGTGTACAGAGCACTGTATTAAGCACTTGGAAGGGTGCATTGCAAAAGTTGGTAGACCCCTTCTCTGCCTTCAAGGAGCTTGCAGTCTAGAGGGAGACAGATACTAATATAAGTAAGTAATATAAGTATAAGATGAGGGTAGAGTGAACATCAAGTGCCTAAAAGGTACAGATCATAACTAGAAAAGGTAAAATTCATTGACAGATAGAACATTCAATCCCTAGGACCAGATGCTTTCACTAGAGGAAGTAGTCTCCATTTTGATAGATTTTACTCTTCCTCTGTTTAAAGACAGGGATCTGGACCTGATGACCTTGCTTAGTCTTAACTAAATTAATGCTGGTTTGATTGTTTGATTGTATGCTCCCTCATTGTGAGCCCTATGAGAAAACTGATTATCTGGTATCTGCCCCAGGACTCAGTTCAGGGCTTGGTACATAGTAAATGCTTAACAAATATTATTATTATTCTACAACACACATAAATCCTTAGATGATCCCAGAACCCATACTGCATCATGACAAAAATGTGATCTTCCTGCCATTTTGTTGCTTGAAATAATGTGTAATGTTCCCAAATCTCTGTAAAAATTGGTGAATCATACAAGAAATCTAAATATTCTGATATTACAGTGTCCTAGTGTTCTTTTTATAACCCTTTTGCGTCTTTGATTTTTTGGTATATTTTACTAATCTTCAGAGTGGTGAATAATAAATCTTTCAAAATAGAACAAACCCTAAGAAAAAGCATCTCAGAAGGGCTGCAGCTTTAAGCTTGCCTAGACGGAATATGTTGTGATTGTAATAACTGTGGTGTGATAGCACATCCATCTCTATTAGAGGGAAAACAAAAAGTACTCGTACCTAATGCTGTACTGTGACTTTTTGCTTCTAAAGCTCCTTTGTCTTGTGGGCACTTTGATAGATGTGCGGAAGCTCAGGGCTCTGTTGGGCAGTTGCCTTAAAATCCCATTCTCTGAAAATCAGGACCTGGGTTTTCTCTTTACCCTCCTACCTAATCTGTGAGCTCCAGGAGGGACAGGCACTGTCTCTAACATATTAACCTTCTACCTCTCCCAGTGTTTAGAACAGGGTTAAGCACATAGTAGCTATATCTACAAATTACTATTCTAATTACCCTCTCAGCTACTTCATGAGCAAGAATCCCCATCATCTCTTCATAATAATAATTAATAATTATGGTACTTATTAAGGGCATACTATGTGCCAGACACTGTTCTGAGAGCTCAGGTAGGTGTAAGTTAATTCATTCATTTGTATTTAGTAAGCGCTTACTCTGTGCAGAGCACTGTACTAAGTGCTTGGGGAAGTTAACCAGTTTGGACACAGTCCCTGTCATTCATTCATTCATTCCATTCATGTAATTATATTTATTGAGCGCTTACTGTGTGCAGAGCACTGTACTAAGCTCCTGGAAAGTACAATGCAACAATAAAGAGAGACAATCCCTGCCCACAGCAGGCTGTGTCCCACATGGGACTCACACTCTTCATCCCTTTTTACAGATGAGATAACTGAGGCACAGAGAAGTTAATTGATTCACCCAAGGTCACACAGCAGGCATGTGTTGGAGCCACAATTAGAACCCAGGTCCTCTGACTCCCAGGTCCCTGCGCTATTCACGAAGCCACACCGCTTAACACATATCACATTTATTAAGGAAACAGTGTGGACTCATGAAAAGAGCATGGGCCTGTGAGTCAGAGGGATCTGGGTTCTAACCCTAGTTCCACCACTTGCCTGCTGTGTGACCTTAGGCAAGTCACTTGCAGTTCCTCTGCAAGGAATTGTTAACCTCTCGTCCTCAACCTGCCTTTGGCGTGGAACTCCCTTCTGCTTCATATCTGATAGATGATCATTCTCTCCATCTTCAGACCCTTATTAAAAGCCCATCACCTCCAAGAAGTCTTCCTGGGTTAAGCACTCATTTCCTCTTCTCCCATTCCCTGCTGCACCACCCTTGCACTGTCATTCATTCATTCATCCAATTGTATTTATTGAGCCCTTACTGCATGCAAAGCACTGTACTAAGCACTTGGGAGAGTACAATAACAGACACATTCCCTGCCCACAACAAGCTCACAGTCTCGAGTGGGAGACAGATATTAATATACATAATAACAGATATATACAGATATATACATATGTGCTATGGGGATGCACTTGGATTTATATTCTTTTTTTCACCAAACCCTCAATCCACAGCACTTATAAATTGCAGAAGGGAGTGGGAGAAGGGAGTGGTCTAACTTGCTCCCTTCATTCATTCCTCTCCCAGCCCCACAGCCCTTTATGTACATGTCTGTAATTTCTTTATATTAATGTCTATCTCCCCCTCTAGACCTTAAGCTTGTTGTGGGCAGGGAACATGTCTCTTTATTGCTATTTCATACTATTAGGATGGAGCAGAGTCAGTTGGATTTGACAAGGAGATAATGGGTGATCTGGGTAGGCAGAAGCCAGATTGCAGGGGATGGAAGAGTTAAAGAAGAGGACAGATGTGGAGTCAGGTGTAAATGCTTGTTCCTGGAGTTTGGACAGGAATGGTAAGAGGGAGCTGGGTCAGATGTTAACTACAGGGTTCGATGGGATCAAGGGAGTATTTTTAGAATGGGAGATATAAGGGTGGATTTGAAAGAAGGGGAGGGTGAGTGGTTGAAGATGGTGGTCAAGAGAGGGAAGAGTGGACAAGAGTAAATGAGGTGAGAAGGTATGGGGTTGGAGGCGCAGGTGGAGGGGATAGATTGAGAGGTGGGATCTCTTTAGAGAGGGCTGGGAAGGATAACAGAATGGATGGGAATGGAACTGGGGAGATTTTAGCATCTCTCTGATAAAGAGATCTGCAGTGGTGGAGCAACCAGCTCAGTAAGCATCCACAAGTACAACTACTCTCTCCAGCCCCATTCCCTCACTCCCAGGGTGTCTAACTGAATGGTCAAGAACAGGGCTACAACTAACAATTCCCATGGATAGTCTTCCTCATAGGTCAGCAAGAAGGACCATACTCTATTACCTGCTCTTTAAATGGAGAATGGGGGAGAGTGAAGTGAAAGTGGAAGATCAGGGTTGTGACTATATTTCCCAAAAGACTGAACAAGATTCACAAATATACCCCTGGAGACAAGTATGGTCATGTTATCACACTTTTTTCAGTACATCCTAGCAGGATAGTGCAGTGGATAGAGCATGGGTCTGGGAGTCAAAAAGTCATGGGTTCTAATCTTGGCTCAGCCACTGCTGTGTGACCTTGGACAAGTCATTTTACTTCTCTATGCCTCAGTTACCTCATCTGTATAATGGGGATTGAGACTGTAAGCCCCATGTGGGAGAGGGACTGTGTCTAACCCGATTTGTTTGTATCCACCCAAGTGCTTAGTACAGTGCCTGGCACATAGTACCATAAAATTATTATGAGTTCACACCCTGCCCCCCTCCCCAACGCCAACCTAGGCCCTCTAAGAGCCCTCTCCAGGGGAGCATAGAAAGACCAGGACCAAAACCAAATCTGGGAAGCTGGTAATCTTGTGAATACATTCTTTATTATGGTGTTCCAGCTGGGAGAGAGAGGTAGAGGGGTTCACAAAAAAGGTAACCAATATCCCAATCTGCCACATTCATCAAGAAAAATTCCCAGGATTCTGGCATTTTGTAAACAATTCTCAATCTTTCCTCTCAACTGGTCAGCCTAAAGCAATCCCCCTGCCTTGGTCCCTCCCCAAAGGCAGGGCCCTGGAGACATTTGTGGAGAAGAAGGATCTGGGGCTGTAGGACTGACCCAGCTCCTGAAATAGACTTATGGGGCCTGGCTCAGCATCCCGGCAGTTATTTGCACCAAAGTCAGAGGAAGAGAATTAGTAGGCAACTTGCCTGAGAGAGTAATAGCAGCTGGACTCTGGTCCTACGCTGCTGCTTGCCAGCTGCCAGACAAGATAATGTGTGTAAAACAGGAGATTAAGAAAAAGTTTCAGAAGTCAAATTGGCCTTTGCCCCCAGGGTAAGGGTGAGGTCAGAAGAGCAACACTGAATCTAGCAAATATACCACTGGCCCTTATTGACTAGCCTCTCCAATCCAGGCAGCCGGGTTAATTGGACAGAGCAGAAGTCTGCTTTGATGAAAGTAGTATCCAGTCCAGGGGTAAGTCCACGGCAACTTGGCTTGGCTTAGCTCCTACTTCGGCTTCTAAAACGGGGAGAACAGAGTGAATGAGAGGAGGATGGGGGATCAGGTTGCTGAGTCTGAGGGAGCTGGAGGAGTGTCAGACCCAATCACCCTGCTCTTCTTAGCAGGACCTTCTAACTCTGGACCCATCTCCCAGGCCCTCCCAGTTCTCTCCAGGTTCCAGCATCCTAGGTAGTTACAATATGGCACTTCATTCATTCAATAGTATTTACTCAGCGCTTACTATGTGCAGAGCACTGTACTAAGCGCCTGGAATATACAATTCGGCAACAGATAGAGACAATCCCTGCCCAATGACGGTCTCAGTCTAAACAGGGGAGACAGAGGGCAAAGCAAAACAGAACAAAGCAAAAACAAGACATCATCAAGATAAATAGAATCAAGGGGATATATACCTCATTAACAAAATAGGGTAATAAATAATATATACAAATGAGCACAGTGCCGAGGGGAGGACTCTGTTTTTGATACAATCTATCAGAGATATTTATTGTGCAGGAGACTGTATTAAGCACTTGGGAGAGCACAACAGAAGGCAGTCCCCCATTCCCAACCCTCAAGGAGCTGAAAGGGGAGTAGAATCCTGGGAAAGTTGAACAACAAATCTCCACTCCCCAGAGCCTGAGGCCTGGGATTAGGGCTACCAGATTGGAGTGGTCATCCACCTGGTGTTATACTGTTTTTTTAAGATGTTCCCTGCCTAGTAAGGGCATGGCATATTCTATTTTGGGCACCATTCATCTTGAGATTTCCAGCACTCTGCTTTGCAGGGCAGTGGGAGGGGAAATAACCCTAGAGTAGTGGGGAGGGAAAGGAGGTCAGATTACCCGGAGAAATGCTCAAGATTTATTGGACTTCCAAAGTGTTCTATGTGCCAAGTGTGTTATAACTAGAGGTGTAAAACCCATAGAGTAGCAAGTGTTGGGGTCAGCTCTCCACTCAACACTGGCCTGCTTTCCTCCAAGAGCCAGACTTTGTGCTAGGAGAGGCAGGAAAAGCAGATACTGGGGCTATTGGAATGGAGGAAAGCGGAGGAGGCAGGCTCCTTAGTAGTGCTTACTTACACCTTCTTCTTCTCCCGTTCCCAGCCCTCCCACCAACTGGACTTTGCAGTGGTCTCAGGGCAGGTCTGGATCAGGGGAAGCTACAGGCACAGTGATGAAATCAGGGATCAGCCCCACCCTGGGAAACGGGAGATAGAAACTTACAATGTAGCACGGGGCTCTCGCTGCTGTTGTTTTCCTCCTCCGGGAAGGTGGTTTCCTCTGGAACTAGAAAATAAAAATGCCATTCCCTTATTCCAGAAGGCAGATAGGAAAAATTGAAAGGCCAGGGGAGCTGGAGAGAAGGCCTTGGAAGAGCAGGAGGATGGATTGAAGAAGGGATTCCCAGAGAAGAAGAGCTACTCTAAGGCTGTGAGCCCACAGGGGACAGCAACTGTGCCCCATCTGATTAACTTGTACCCACCCCAGGGTTTAGAACAGCACGTGACAGTTAGCACTTTACTAATAATTAGTCATCTGACTCAGACATTTCATTCATTCAATTCAATCGCATTTATTGAGCTTTAACTGTGTGCAGAGCACTGTACTATGCGCTTACAATGTACTGGAGAGGCCTCCATCACCCTGTTCTCTCCCCATACTTCCTCCTTCCTGTGAGCCCCATGGGGACAGGGTTACTGTCCAGCATAACTATCTTGTATCTAGCCCAGCTCTTAGTACAGTGTTTTGCACATAATAAACAAATGTCATTGATTGCTAGACTCTATGAGTTGGCCATTCCAGAGGGTACTGGGAAGGAACTCCAGAACTCCCTCAGCAGTAGGGATCTCTCAGGATTTCTCAGGATCAAGTACTAATATTTAATCCCCATTTTGCAGATGAAGAAACTGAAGCCCAGTTGTTAAATGACTTGTCATTAGGGAAGCAGCGTGGCTCAGTGGAAAAGAGCCTGGGCTTCGGAGTCAGAGGTCATGGGTTTGACTCCCAGTTCTGCCACTTGTCAGCTGTGTGACTGTGGGCAAGTCACTTCACTTCTCTGTGCCTCAGTTCCCTCATCTGTAAAATGGGGATTAACTGTGAGCCTCATGTGGGACAACCTGATTACCCTGTATCTACCCCAGCACTTAGGACAGTGCTCTGCACATAGTAAGCACTTAACAAATACCAACGTTATTATTATTATTGTCCAAGGTCATGCAGCAGGCAAGTGATAGAATCAAGATTAGAACCCAGATCTCCCGACTCCAGGCCCACGCCCTTTCCACTAGGCTTCACTGCTGCTCCAGAGTGATTTTCCTCACCTGGCGCGGCACTGATGGCTTCCTCAGTAGAGATGGAGGTGTTGGCTTCAGTGTCTGGAAGAAAAGTTCAGAGGACCTCAGGATGGCTAAACCTCTGTCCTCCAGCTCATAGCAGACATTCAGAAGGCTGATGCTGAAAATGAATTTACACCACACATCCCTCCCCTTACAAGTCTTTCTAGAACTATAAACCGGGAGCTTTGGGGCCCTGGGAGAGTCAGAGACATGGCGGTGGAAGAAGGCCAGGCCTGAATGAATGGACATTAATGGGAATGGTAGAAGACAAGATCTAGGATGGGCAGCCTAGAACACTGTAGAGAAAGCTTGAGCAGTACTGGCAGGTGGACAAGGCTACCTGTGGCCCACCTGCCGGTCCATAAGCTTATCTTTGGGAGGCTACATTTGGCTACAAGTGGCTACATTTGGAACAAACAGATTTAGCTATTTCCCCAGCTTCAGTAGTTTCACTCAAGAGATTCTGGGCCCTCCCCATGGAAGACAGGAGTAAGGCTGATCATAGTTCTTCCAGGATTTGAGACAACCTCCACCACATGGCTTGGTAGCTGACACCTCCTGTCCTCCCCTTCCTTCTCACCTGGGGATTAACTTCACTTACACAAATTTGCAGAAGGGGAGCAGATCTCTGACCTAAATCAAGCAGTGGTTTAATAACAGTGGGTTGGTTGCTAGGTTCTAGGTACCAGTGGGTCATTTGTGCTTATCCTCTCCCAGAAACAAGGTTGGGCTGGATGTGGTTAAGGCACAGAAAAAACAAAATGAACTCACTGTCTTCTGGCTCTTCCAAGTCTTCAGTCTGGGTAGGGCTGGGCTTCCCTGGGAAAAATGTGTGGAAGAAGAGGATTTAGGTTTAACCTCTCAGTCTGCCCCCAGCTCTGATGCTGTTTACATCTTAGAGGGGCAGAGGAGTGGGGAGGTCAAGGAGGAGGGCAGCTGGTATCCTAGGTTGAGAGGAATTGGCAAGAGTTGCCCGCCTCAGAGGACCTTCCCAAAAGGAAAGATCCTGATAGGACTGAAGGGGTTGCTGGTGACAGGAGGAGGCTGCAGGCATATGGGAGGAGCTACAAGCCAACCCTCAGCATGTCCACATATTTCCCGACAGCCAGTAGGCCGTAACTGGCTTAGTATAACCAGATCCTCCCTGACTTCCTTCCTTCCTGGTCTTATATGGATTTTTTTAATGAGAGCTCTGGGAATGGAGGAGGGTCTCCAGGGACAGCCACAAAATCTGTGGTTCTGGATGCTGTCATGGCCCATTCCAGGACAAACTTAGCTCCCAACCCAACTGGGTAAGCAAGAGAGAGGGGTAGAGAGGGGAGAAGTATATTGAGGAAAATGCAATGGCTCATCCTGTTCCAACCAAGTAAAGTCTCACCTGTGAACTCGGTCTCCTCGGAGGAGGGAGCAGAAGAATCTGGGAAAGCTAAGCAGAAGAAAGAAGTTACAGAACTGGGATGGTCCATAAGGTAAGTGAGTACTTACTGTATCCTAGGCACTATACTAAGTGCTTGGGAGAGTACAATACAATAGTTGATGGACAAGTTTCCTGCCCACAATGAACTTACAGTCTAGAGTCAGAGCATAGCTTTCCTTATCTTCAAATCTCTTCTAATAGTAATAATCATTTTTTTGGGGGGACCAAGCATAGAAAAGCAGTATGGTCTAGTGGAAAGAGCATAGGCCTGGAAGTCAGAGGACCTGGTTTCTAACCCCAGCTCCACAACTTGTCTGCTACATGAACTTGGGTAAGTCACTTCTGTGCCTCAGTTGGATCACCTGTAAAATTGGGATTAAGATTGTGAGCCCTTAATAAGAAAGGGAACTGTGTCCACCCTGATTAGCTTGTAGCTGCCCCAGCGCTTAGTACAGGGTCTAGCAGAGTAAGTACTTTAAAGGTATTGCACTAAACACTGGAATGGATAGAATACAATCAGATCGGATACGGTCCCTTCACCACAGGGGGCTCATGGTCTAAACGGGAGGGAAAAAAGGTATTCCACAGATGAGGAAACTGAAGCCCAGAAGTTAAGTGATTTGCCCAAGCCAGGATTAGAGAACACAGGTCCTGAATCCCAGGCTTGCGATCTTTCCACTAGGTCATGCTACTACTCAAATCCCACCTCCTCTAGGAAGCTTTCCAGGAAGCTACAGATGACACTGTAGCACTTTTTTGTTGCATTCCATGACCCTGTGTTTTCCTGCACATCTTGATTTATATACTCTATTATTAGTTAAACACTTGTTCATCCACATAGCTACTTTTCCAGTCTCTTCTCTCTACAGATTAGGGTATGCTTGTCTTCCCTTATTAGATTGGTAATTCTTTGAGGACAGGGATTCTTCTTCCATTGCACTCTTTTAAGTGCTTAGCCACACTACTCTTCGGAACAATAGGAGCTCAATACAATTGATTGTTTAGGGCTAACCCTTAGCCCAAGGGCCCCAGAAGCTAAGGACATGGAACTCTTACCAGTGGGAGTCTGGATCCAGTCTGGAGAACTATCTTCAGTTTGTTCAGGGGTCACATCTAGAAAGAGTGAGAAAAAATAAAAAAATTATGGTATCTGGTAAGTGTTACTACGTGTCAAGCACTATTCTAAGTGCTAGGTTAAATCAAGTTGGACAGTATCTGTCCCACATGGGGATCACAGTCTAAGTAGGAGAGAGGGCATCGAATCCCCATTTTGCAAATGAGGAAACAGACACAGAAGCTAAGTGACTTATCTAAGGTCACTTAGACCTTAGGAAAATGGCAGAGCCAGAAATAGAACTCAGGTTCTTTCTCAGATTCGAGCTCTTTCCACCAGGTTTTGTTGCTCCTTTAAAAGTAAAGCAAGTTGAAGCACAGTCTCCACATTTTCTTCTCAACAATTTCAATTTTTAAACTTTAATCTGGGTCTCAGCTACCTCATCTGTAAAATAGGAATTAAGACTGTGAGTCCCATGTGGGACAGGGACTGTGTCCAACCTGATTAACTTGTATCTACACCAGTGTTTAGAACAGTGTCTGGCACACAGTAAGTGCTTAACAAAGATTATTTTTTAAAAAGCAAAACTGGTTGGGCTGAGGTTAGGAAGTGAAATAAAAATAATTTGTCGAATTTGTTAAGCATTGAGAAGCAGCATCGCTCAATGGAAAGAGCACGGGCTTTGGAGTCAGAGATCATGGGTTCGAATCCCGGCTCTGCCACTTGTCAGCTGTGTGACCGTGGGCAAGTCACTTCACTTCTCTGGGCCTCAGTTACCTCATCTGTAAAATGGGGATTAAGACTGTGAGCCCCACGTGGGACAACCTGATTCCCCCATGTCTACCCCAGCGCTTAGAACAGTGCTCTGCACATAGTAAGCGCTTAACAAATACCAACATTATTAGGAAGTCGAGGGGCAGGAATAAAGTGACTTGCCCAAGGTCACACAGCATAAAGTGGCAGAGCCAGAATCACCAGGGCCGTGCTCTTTCCAGGCCACACTGCTTCCCCAGTAAAACAGAGAAATGTTTTCTCTGGGAAGGGGGGTAGATGGAGCCCTGTGAAAGAATACACTTTCAATGCTAAGAGATTAATCCCAAAGGAATAGGAAGAGATTTATGAATTTGTGGGTTTAGTTTTCTGAATCTTTTTTCTAAAAAAAAAGGTGTAGGGTGCAAATTCAAAATCAAGCCATTCCCTATAATAAGGGGATCTTCTGACTGGGAGCTCCAGGTGAGACGGACTGTGTCTGACCTGATTATCTACTCCATACTTAGTTCAGTGTTTGGCACATAGTAAGCAATTAATGCCATTATTATTACTGGAATTAAATTACCTTAATAAGCATTTAACAAATGCAGTATTAATCATAATTACTAGAGAGAGCCTGGTAGCAATAAAATATGGGCAGCTGCCATGCTTCTCCATCTTCAATCAATTAATGGTTTTTATTGAGCACTTAGCTTTGAGAGGTACAGTGATACTAAAATACCTGGGAAGCTCTTCTGAAATTCCATCTCCTTCGCTGGGATTCATTTTAATTCTCTCTGTATGTACCCGACTACCACCTCGGCTTTGAGACGCTATCTCTGCCTTCTTGCACTCTTTCGTTCTAAGCGATTTACTTAATCTACTATTGAAGCATTCTTTATCCATTAATCATTCGTCAGCTTAGTAATAATAATCATAATAATAATGGCATTTGTAAAGTGTTTACTATGTGCCAGGCACTATACTAAGAACTGGGGTAGATACGAGCTAATCAGGTTGGACAGTCCCTGACCCATGTGGGGCTCAGTCATTCATTCATATTATATATATATATTTAAAATAATGCATACTATTATATAAAATACAATTATACATTATATAGTATATAATGTACTGTATGTTTTATTATATGAGCTCTTACTATGTGCAGCACTGTAAGAGCACTTGGGAGAGTTCAATACAATAAAAAGATGCATTCCCTGCCCACACTGAGCTCAAAGTCTGGGGGTTGGGACAGGGGTCTGGGAGGTGGGGGAAGACAGAAGTCTATAAATAAACAAATTACAAATATGTTCATAAGTGCTGTGGGTCTGGGGAGGGGCGGGGAAGCAAAGGGAGCAAATCAGGGCTCAGAAAGGAGTGGGGAAAGAGGAAAGGGGGATCTTAGTCCGAGAAGTCCGAGCTTGTATCCACGAGCTTAGTACAGTGGTTGGCACATAGTAAGCGTTTAACAAATACTACAGTTATTATTAAGGCCTCATGAAGGAGATGTGCCGGATGGGGGAGAGTAATTGTCTGTCGGATTTGAGGAGGGAAGGCATTCCAGGCCAAAAGCAGGACGTGGGAGAGGGGTCGGCATTGAGGCAGTGAGAAAGTTAGCATTAGAAGAGTGAAGTGTGCGGGTTGGACTGGGTTGCAGTAGGAGAGTAGGGAGGTGAGGTAGGAGAGGACAACGTGATGGAGTGCTTTAAAAGCCAATGGTGAAGTAGAAGGGCAACCACTGTAGTTTTAATCCCATTTTATAGATGAGGGAACTGAAGCACAGAAGTGAAGTGACTATTCCAAGGTCACACGACTAGTGGCAGAACCAGGACCAGAAACCAGGTGCTGAGAGTCCTAAGGCCAGACTCTCAAGCCCGTGCTCTATCCACACTGAATTTAGATCAGCACTCAACACAGGGTGAACACCTAACAAATACCACAAAAGTTGTTACCAAAGCCTCTCTCATTCTTGTTCCAGCCATATGGTAGGCCATAAGGTAAATTTTAGGTCATGGCTTAAAAATAAAGGCGAGGGAGTTGGGGGAAGAGGGGGCTAAATCTCGTCGGGCTGAGATTTCAGGCACAGACCTTCTAAAATCGTTCTGCCTCTGCAAAGGGGATTATCAAGGAATCTGAACTCCAGGAAGGATAGGGACACAATCTAATTTGATAGGGGTAGTTCAGCCTTGGCAACTTCCCCGAAGGGTGATAATTCCCCCCTCAGGGTGATGTGGCTCTTCATTTTTTGGGACTTAAATAATTTTTAGTCAGTCAACCATAATTTGTTAAGCACTTACAGTGTGCAGAGAATGGTACTAAGCACTTGGGAGAGTACAGTATAACAGACATTCCTTTCCCTGCCCACAACAAGTTTACAGTGTAGAGGGATTTACCTATTTTACCCAATTTATTGTCTCTTCTGCTAGATTGAAAGCTCCTTGAGCATAGAGATCATTAATATCACCTCTACTTTCCCAAGTGCTTAGAACCGTGTTCTGAACAGAGTCGGTGCTTAATAAGTACTATTGATTAATTTCCCATTCTTCACTGAAACTTCACTATACATTTTAATCTCGCTTTAGCACCATCAACCTAACATAATAACTGTGGTATTTACTAAGTACTTCCTATGTGTCAAGTCCTGCACTGGGGCAGATACAAGATAATCAGGTCAGGTAGTCTCTGTCCCACATAAGGTCACACAGCAGGCAACTGACATATCTGGGATTAGAACCCAGGTCCTCTGGCTTTCAATCCCATGGTCTTTCCACTTGGTCATGCTGCTCGGTGACTCTGTTGTCAAATGCTATTTGAGTTTCCTAGCCAGTGAAACTGTGAAAGATGAGGTGACTGAGTTGTTAATCTCTCTCTCCACCTCTCTTTTTTCTTTCTTTCAGATCCCCAGTTCATGTTCCCATTTTTCTCCCTGACCCTGTCCTCCTGCTCCTTCCTTCCCCTGCCTCCTCCGTAGCCTAACAAGGTGATCAATCCCAGCCCTCCAAGCCCCCCACGAACCGAGCGCAAGCCCAAATCGCTGACGGCAAACCCAAGTCCCTGACCTACCTGCTGTCGGGGTGGGGAAAGCCACGGCCAGAGCCACCAGGGCAGAGAAGACCAGGAACTTCAGCATGGCTAGCAGAGGTCAGCGGAGAGGGTAAGTACAGGCAAGGAAGGAAGGATGGAGAAAAGGGCAAAGTAGCTGTGTCCAAAAGAGAGCAGCTGGCCCTATAAAAGCTAGTCACCCAGGCCCTGAGGCCAGCATTCTCAGGTGATCATCTAATTAGCAGGGAGATTCCCTGGGGCCGTGGGAGGGAAGAAGGGAGTGAGGGAAGGAAGATGCCTGAGGGAAAGCAGAATCAGGCTTGGGGAAGGGCTGATAAGTGCTTTAGCAAAACCGGGCTGAACTGCCCCAGTGACATTCCTGAATTTTATCTGCAGGACATCAGGTTGAAGAGAATTCCTCTTCTCCCAGGCCACAACTGCACTCACTGAGGAGATGGTGGAGGTGAAGGGTTATTTTCCAGGCTGGGCCTGAAGGAGCCCAAAAGGTCTCTTCTAGCACCTGAAGCCTCTTTGATTCATTCATTCAATTGTATTTATTGAGCACTTACTGTGTGCACAGCACTGTACTAATTGTTTAGAAAGTACAATTCAGCAATAAAGAGATAACCCTTGCTCACACTGGGTTTACAGTCTAGAAGGGGAATGATGATGGTATTTGTTAAGCACTTATTAATGGCCAAACACTGTTCTAAGCTCTGGGGTAGATACAAGGTAATCAGGTTGTCCCACTTGAGGCTCACAGTCTTAATCCCCATTTTACAGATGAGGTCACTGAGGCACAGAGAAGTTAAGTGACTTGCTCAAAGTCACACAGCTGTTAAGTGGCAGAGCTGGAATTAGAACCCATGACCTCTGACTCCCAAGCCGGTGTGCTTTCCACTAGGTCACGCTGCTTCTCTTTTCTCCCAGTCTGAACCTGTGTTCTAGTAATTCTATTTACTCAGTGCTTGCCTGTGCTGAACATTAGACTAGTTACAAGGGGAACAGATTGGGCAATTTCCCTTCCTGACATGGGGCTCATGAGTAAGTATAACATGAACAGATGTCTCACGTGGGACTCACAATCTAGTTCATCCCCACTTGGCAGATAAGGAAACTGAGGCCTGGAGAGTTAAATGACTTCTCCAAGGTCACACACTGGGCAAGTGGCAGAGCTAGAATTAGAACCCAGATCCAAGCCAAGCCCTTGGATCTAGGCCCATGTTCTTTTCAGTAGGCCCAGCTGCCTCTCTGAGTTGGAAAATGGGCATAGACTGCGGCTTCAGTCTGCCCAGTGCAGGAATTGAAAAACTGCCTGTCTCTGATCACTGCTGGCCCTGACCTGACCCTGGGCTTGAGCTGGGCTCATTTCTTCATGCAGACTCAAGACAGCAGACCTCAGTCTCCTTTCCACACACTTCACTAAGACACCTATTCTCTTACATGTCAAAGGTTTTGTATTCAGTCTTAGTTCCTCCTGTCTAGAGAAGCATGTGTTATCTTTATCAGGGTTGGTGGTGTTGTCTAATCTTTACAGCTATGAACCCTACACCCCATACGGCTCCATGAGCACTTCCCTTCAGTGCTACTTCCGGGCCAGAGACAATATCAAATGGGAAGATGGGATTAAGGAACAGTGAAGTTCTGGGACCTGATCAACCGCCCAGCATGACCTTTCTGCTCACCTTAACATGCTCTCGTGGGTGGGCTGTGTGAGAATGAGTGATGGCGGAGACCCAAACAGGTGCTCGATGGAGAGCTGCAACTGGGAAACTGAGAGCAAGGAGGGTAGAAGAAATGTTTGAAAGACAAAGTAAAATAAAGCCTCAGGCAGTGTTGTATTCCAGCTTAAAACTGAAAGTCAGTTGTTGAGGACAGATCTACTGCCTCCAAGAAAGGAGTGGCTCTCTTTGGTTCATAAAGAACTAGAGACAAAGGAAGTAGAAAAGAAAACAATATCAGATTCCGCAAACATTAGGCGTGACAACCTTTTTGTGAGCATATTGTCCAGCATTTGCCTGTTCAAGCCCACGCTATCATAGCTGAAGTTCATTCATTCATTCGATCACATTTATTGAGCACTTACTGTGAGCAGAGCACTGTACTATGCATTTTGGAGAGTACAGTACAACATAGACACATTCCCGGCCCACAAGGAGCTTACAGTATAGTTCATGTCATCTTCAAGGCTATTCTGAAGTCACATCTTCTCCAGGAGGACTGCCCTGATTAATCTTTCATCTCCCCACCCTAACTGGCTCTCCTTCTTTCCCTTCAGCACTTCTGAGTCACCTAAGCCTTCAGGCACTCACCCACACAGTACTCCCACTGCATTTATGTGCATATATTGAAACTCTGGTGCTTCCCCTACCTGTAATTTATTTTATTGTCCCGCTTACCCACAAGATTATGAGCGTCTTGAGGGTGGGGATCTTGTTTTCTAGCTCTTCCCAAGTGCTTACTATAGGGTTTTGCACAGAGTAAGTGCTCAATAAATACTACTTAATGATTTGCTTGACTCCTAGCTGGTACTCTAGGAGAATGCAGGGACTCAATTCATTCTGACCTCTTCCACCCATGGAGAAATGGAGGCTCCCGAAGTGTAAGAGACTTGACCAAAATTACACAGCTAAATACTGTGAGATCAGTATGCCAAGTCCTTTAACATGTGATTCACTTACAGGGCAAAGTACTGTGACTCAATTTCCCCATACATGAAAGGAGACAGAGTACTTTTGCTGTCTGTATAACTAATGAGAGAGCAGCTATCCTGCTGGAGAGAGGCCATTTCCTGGGGTTAATAATGATAATGATGACCGTGATATTTATTAAGTGCTTACTGTGTGCCAAGCAATGCAGATACAATATAATCAGGTCATACATAAGCCCTGCTTGACACAGTACTCACCAGCTGAGAGTGAGGGAGAACCGGTGTATTAATCCTATTTTACAGATGAAAAAGCTGAGGCACTGAGAAGTGAAGTGATTTGCCCAAAGTCACAGAGCAGACAAGTGGCAGAGCCAGGATTAGAACTCAGGTCTCTTAACTTTCGGGCCTCATGCTCTTTCCATTAGGCTACACTCCTCCCGAGAAACCTCGGTGGATGTGCTCTTTGCTTATGTGGGCCCAGGGCTGAACGCCCAGCAAGAGTGAATGTTAACCTTGGGATGGTCCATCCCTAAGCCCCCAGCTCTCGTCCCATCCACAACGGGGTAAAACTGAACACCACAATCTGGAACCAAAAATGGACAAAACTGCTGGGGAACCTGCAGCTGAGGGCACACTTATTGAACGCTTACTGGGTGCACAGTATTTTTCTAAGCTTTCAGGAGACAACTATAGACTAAGAAGTAGCAGAGCGTAGTCGAGTAAACCTGGAATGGACTGAAGGAAAAATTATTTCAGTTTGGAAGCGCTCTGGGCTGTAAACTCACTCTAGATTGTAAATTCATTATGGGCAGAGAACAGGCCTGCTAATTTAATTTTGATGTACTGCACTCTCCCAAGCACTTAGTACCATCGATGGACTGACTGATTGAAGAGCTTTTAGAATCTCTAAAGACTTAAACTGACAAGGTGTCCACAACTTTGCAGAAGCTTACTGCAGTAATTACAGTAAGCATTCAATAAATACAATTGAATGAATCCCCCACCAACTGCACCCTGGCCCCACGCACATCTCCACCTGAAAAGCAGCAGTCCCCAGAGAGAGAGCCCGACAGGTTGGGAGAGGGAATCTGAGAAGTCCTGGTTTTAATCCTGAGTCTGAGCCATCCCCTGGGCCTTGGTTTCCCCTTGTACACATGGGGTGCTGGCACCTCTCTCACTTCTCTGCCTCCTGGATGGGTGAGATTCCAGACTGGGTGGAACAGATGCCAAGAGCATCCACCCCCTGGTCACTTAAACCTGGGTCTGTCTGGGCCGGGGGGGTGGTGATCCTTGGCTACAAGATCCCCTGTGGCCTCCTGATAGGGTTGATGGCTGAATGCCCACCCCACCACCCTCTCTGGCCCCACCCATGAGAGCCTGTGCCTCCTTTCTCCCTGCCAACCCAGTGAAAATTGCAGGAACAGAGGGTCCCATGTCTTATTGCTGACATGTTCCATCAGTTGGACACCCTGCCCCACATGGCCATCTGCATGGGAAGCCCATTGACCTCACTACCCTATTGGTGGGGGTGGAGGGAAGAAGCCTGGCCTAGTGGAGAGAGCACTGACCTGGGAGTCAGAAAGCCATGGGTTCAAATACTGACTCTGCCACTTGTCTGCTGTGTGAACTGGGTAAGACCCTTCACTTCTCTGTGCCTCACTTCCCTTATCTGTAAAATGGGGATTGAGACTGGAAGCCCATTGTGGGACAGGGACTGTGTCTAATCTGATTTGCTTGTATCCAGCCCAGCACTTAGTACAGTGTCTGGCACATGGTAAGTTCTTAACAAATATCACAATTACTACGATTATCTACGACTGTGACTCCCAGGGGTGCTTTCCCAACCAGTGTCTTGTAACTGGGCTCCTGGTCTGGCTTAAGAATCAGTCAGTGTCAGTCGGTTAATTGTATTTATTCAGCACTTACTGTGTGCAGAGCACTGTACTGAGCACTTGGGAGAGTACAATATAACAATAAACAGACACATTTCCTGCTCATGATGAGTTTACAGTCTATAAGGGGAGACAGATATTAATATAAAAAAATTACAGATACACACATAAGTGATGTGGGCCTGGGAGGGGGCATGAATACAGGGAGCAAGTCATGGTGATGCAGAAGGAAGTAATAATGTTGGTATTTGTTAAGCACTTACTATGTGCCGAGCACTGTTCTAAGCGCTGGGGTAGATAGGGGAATCAGCTTGTCCCACATGGGGCTCACAGTCCTAATCCCCATTTTACAGATGAGGTAACTGAGGCACTGAGAAGTTAAGTGACTTGCCCAAAGTCACACAGCTGACAATTAATCAGGGTAATCAGGTTGTCCCATGTGAGGCTCACAGTTAATCCCCATTTTACAGAGGAGGTAACTGAGGCACAGAGAAGTTAAGTGACTTGCCCACAGTCACACAGCTGCCAATGGCAGAGCCGGGATTTGAACCCATGACCTCTGACTCCCAAGCCCAGGCTCTTTCCACTGAGCCATGCTGCTTCTCATAAGTAGGAGAAGAGGAAAGGAGGGCTTTGTCAGGGAAGACCTCTCGGGGGGAAACATGGTTTTAATAAGGCTTTGAAGCTAGGGAGAGTAATTGTCAGATAAGAGAGGCCACAGTGAAAGGGACCTTGGTCCAGCAGATGACTCAACTCCTGAGCTTCCAGGAATGTGGCCCAGGACCCCAGGGATCCTACAACCAGGCACTTCCTCCATTCCAGGGCTCTTGCCCTCTCCCCAAGGGGAATAAGCTTCAGTATCTGCTGATCTCAAGATCTTCCCCTGAGAGGAGAGATCAGAGATGGGATATGTAGCCCCACTCCTTCCTCCTCTCCCAGAGCGGGATGCCCTGCCCCCAAGCACACACCTGGCTCTAGTCCAGTGACAGATCCTTCCTGTGAGAAAGCCAACCCCAGAAGCGGGTGGCATCTGAGAGATGACGCTGGAGGGCACCTCTCCAGCTCCCTGGAGGTTCAGCCTGGGTCATCCTCCCCAGCCCCAGCCCAAACATTTGAAGGGCCTGGGGAAACTTGGTCCAGTGGTCTCGGCTTTAAGTAAACACCTGGCACTGGGATTTTCCCAGCTCCCCTCTGGGGGCACCTGGGGTAGGTTCCCCCTGGACCCCAACCTGGGTCCTAACTCCTGGAGGCCACATCTGTGGAAGATGAGGTAGAAAGGACTCTGGTTGGGATAGAATAGCAATAATAATAATTGTGGTATTTGTTAAGTGCTTACTATGTGCCAAGCACTGTTCTAAGTACTGGGCTAGGTACCAGACACTCAGATTGGACATAGTCTTGGAGCACCATGGTGTAGTTAGGAGCATGGTGGAGTGGATACAGCACAGGCCTGGGAGTCAGAAGGTCACGGGCTCTAATCCTGGTTGTGCCACTTGTTGGCTATGTGAACTTGGGCAAGTCACTTCACTTTTCTGGGCCCCAGTTACCTCATCTGCAAAATGGGGATTGAGACTGAAAGTCCCACATGGAACAGGGACTGTGTCCAACTGACACATTTCGCTCCTCTAATGCTAACCTTCTCATTGTGCCTCTTTCTCGCCTGTCTCGCCTCCAACCCCTGGCCCGCTTCCTGCCTCTGGCCCGGAACACCCTCCCTTCTCAAATTATTCTTGAGATAATTCTTCTTCTTCTTCTGGCAATTATTCTTCTTCACCCTCCTGCCCTCACTTTCAAAGCCTTATTGAAGACACATCTCCTCCAAGGGGCCTTCCCAGACTAAGCCCCACTTTTCCTCATCTCCCACTCCCTTCTGTGTCACCCTGACTTGCTCCCTTAGCTCCCCTGCCCCCAGTCCCACAGCACTTATGTATATATCTGTAATTTTATTTATTTGTTTTGATGTCTGTCTCCCCCTTTCTAGACTGTAAGCTCGTTGTGGGCAGGGAATGTCACTGTTGGTTGTTGTACTTTCCCAAGCGCTTAGTACAGTCCTCTGCACACAGTAAGTGCTTAATAAATATGACTGAATGAATGAATGATTTGTTTGAAACCACCCCACCACTTAGTACAGTGCCTGGCACATGGTAAGCACTTAGCAAATACCATCACTTAGCAGATACTACTAATCCCCACTTTACAGATGAGGAAACTGAGGCACAGAGAAGTTAAGTGACTTATCCAAGGTCACAAAGCAGACAAGTGGCAGAGCTGGGATTAGAACCCAGATAATTCTGACTCCCAGGCCCATGTTCTATACACTATGCTGCTTCTCATGGATAGAAACTGTCCCCTTCCTAATGATTACTATAGCACTTGTTCACTCTGGGATCTTGGGAAAGATTCAGTTTAGAGCCGACACTGTTATTCCAGTAACTTCCAGATATAATGATAATATTTTGTGGCAGTTAAATGCTTACTATATGCCAAGCACTGGGCTAAGCACTCAAGTAGGTACAAGACAGTACCTAGTTTTTTCTCAAGTGGGGCTTACAGGCAAGGGCCGTGGTGAAGGAACTTTTCCTTTGGTTAAGCTGTTTGAGGAGGAACAAGAGAAGTAGGAGAGGGAGGAGGACAAGGAAGGACAAGGAGGACAAGGAATAGGAGAAAGAGGAGAAAGAAAAAGAGGAATAGCACATAGTGAGCAACCACTTGGCATGATGCACTGTAATACAGAAATGCAGAAGTAGAAAAAAATCAGGGGACATATTCCCTGCCCACAAGGAGCTTATACTCAAACACAAAAAGTATTATGACTAGAGTGGCCAAAATAAATACACTGTGATAGACATAGAAAGAAGAGTGCTAAGGAGGGTGCTGGTAAGTTCATAAAGATTAGAGACAAATATGCAGCCCTGGGATCAAGTAGGGGTCATATTGCTGCCATCCATTCTTCCAGTCTTCCAAGAACCCAGGACCCCAGAGGGCACATCTGTGAAGCTCAGAGCTGGCTACCTGATCCACCTGGAAGCCAGGCCCTCCTACTGGCCTTGAACCTTTGTTCTTTGGCTGAAGACAAACTGAGCCACTGCTGGGAAGGGCCACAGAGGAGGTGTTCGATGTTCAATGAGGATTAGCCCATAAGAGGCCTAGTTACCTCACTGGGTTTGGTATTTCAGTGGAGATGGCACAACTGGGTTGGGTAGAAAGGGAAGTTACACACATCAGTGAGGGAGAAAGCCATCATCCCCCTACAGTGGGAGGATCACATAGTGCAATCCCCTGTGTCCATAGCAACACTCTGTCTTCTGCAGAGCTTCTGCAATCAATCCATCCATCCATCCATCCATCCATCCATCCATCCATCCATCCATCCATCCATCAATCAATCAATAGCAACTCTACAGTTGCTGTTTGCAATGTGGTTTAATGGATAGACTACCAGTCTGGGAGCCAGAAAGACCTGGGCTCTAATCCCAGGTCTGCCACATCCACTGTGTGGCCTTGGGCAGGTCACTTTACTTCTTTGTGCCTCTGTTACCTCACCTGTAAAATGGGGATTATTAATAATAATAATAATAGTAATGATGATCTGCTCCCCCTCCACCCCTCCTTCACCTCCCCTCAGCTAAGTCCTCTTTTCCCCCCTTTCCCTCTGCTCCTCTCCCTCTCCCTTCCCCTCAGCACTGTGCTCGTTGGCTCAATTGTATATATTTTCATTAACCTATTTATTTTGTTAATGAGATATACATCACCTTGATTCTATTTATTGCTACTGTTTTAATGAGATCTTCATCCCCTTGATTCTATTTATTGCTATGGTTTTTGTCTATCTCCCCCAATTAGACTGTAAGCCCATCAGTGGGCAGGGACTGTCTCTATCTGTTGCCAATTTGTACATTCCAAGCGCTTAGTACAGTGGTCTGCACATAGTAAGTGGTCAATAAATACTATTGAATGAATGAATACTATGTGCCAAGCACTGTTCTAAGCACTGGAGTAGATACAAGGTAATTAGGTTGTCCCACATTAATCCCCCTTTTCCAGATGAGGTAACTGAGGCACAGAGAAGTTAAGTGACTTGCCCAAGATCTCACAGCTGACAAGCGGTGGAGCTGGGATTAGAACCCATGACCTCTAACTCCCAAGCCCGTGCTCTTTCCACTAAGCCATGCCACTTCTTAATAATTATGGTATTTGTTAAGCATTTACTAAGTGCCAAGCACTGTTCTAAGCGCAGGGGTAGATACAAGGTAATCAGGTACTCCCACGTGGAGCTCACAGTCTTAATCCCCATTTTCCAGATGAGGTAGCTGAGGCACAGAGAAGTTAAGTGACTTGCCCAAGGTCACCCGGCAAACAAGTAGCAGAGCTGGGATTAGAACCCATGTCCTCTATCTCTCAAACCCGTGCTCTTTCCACTAAGCCGTGCTGCTTTCCTTAAGAGAATCTCTTAAGAGATTAAGAGTGTGAGCCCATGTGGGACAGAGACTGTGTCCAACCTGATTAACTTGCACCTCCCCCTGCACTTAGAACAGTGCTTAGCACAGAGTTAGTGTTCCAAGTACCATTATTATTATTAATCATGAAATGTGGGCAGAGCACTGTGCTAAGTGACTGGAAGAGTCCAATAAAAGCAGAAGAGATGGTCCCTCTCCTCCATGAGTTTACAAGCATATTGATTCGGTCTTCCCGCCTGCCAATGGACCCACTTCGGTGCCAGCAGAACAGTCACCCAGACCCAGGGAGTGTGTGGCACATGGGTTCCGAGACCGGAGAATCATGAACCCAAAGGCTCCCTCCCCATTCACAGGCAGCAGAATGGAGGATGGCTGGGGGAAGGTATTCACGACAGAAAAGAGAATTCTTGTGGAGCTGGAGCGTAGCATTTCCAACTAGATACAAGTCCAACTAGATACTAGATAGGGAGCCACTGTCAAAAAAAATAGAGACTCCTACTTGCTGATAATTTATAGGCTGAAGGCACCAAAGAGAGACACCAAATAACATTAGCATTTGCCATTAATTAATCAATCAACAGTATTTATTGAGGGCTTACTCTGCAAAACTCTGTAGTAATTCTTCGGAGAAGACAATAGAAATCGTAGATGCGATCCCTGCTCTGACAGAGCTTACAATCTAGCAGAGGAGACAGAAATTAAAATAAATTACAGGTAGGAGGAAGCAACAGAGTTTAAAGATATGGAATAATAATTATGGTATTTGTTAAGCATTTACTATGTGCCAGGCACTGTACTAGGTGCTGGACATTAGTGTGATGTGGGGGGGTGGGCACGGGGAGGGCTACAACAGACTGTGAGAGAGATGAGATTGAGGTACACATAGTAAGTAGGTTGACCTTAGAGGAAGAGGAGCAAGCTGATTGAGTGCCTTAAAGCTAACAGTGAGGAGTTTCTGCTTGATGCAGAAACAATTGGAGATTTTTGAGTAATGGAGAGATGTGAGCAGAATGATGCTTTAGAAAAATAAACCAAGCAACAGAGTGAAATACGGACTGGAGATGAGGCGGGGAGAGGAGGCTGTGTGCTCATTCCGTCAATTCCCAGAGCCATCAGTATAAGAAACAAAAGTCAATCCCTGCAATTCAGGACCCATGAATAAATGGTACATAATGATAAGCCCCCGAGGCTAATCCTCTGCAAGCTTTTGTCTTGCACCAGAGATGTCACCTGGCACTTTGCAGTTCACATTCTCTTCTGGCCTTGCTAAGGGTCAGGCTTTGGCCCATCAGAGTGGATTAATTCAGTCTGTGCATTCAAAAAAAGAAAATAAGTTGTCAAAAAGGGAGGCCTTCCAGGAATTTCCTAAAAATACCTGCCACTTTTTCCCCACAATCCCTACCTGATTGAAACTTGGAAATGATCGGTTTCAAGGAAAACAAAGGATTTCCCAAGAATCTCAGGGGCTCCCTCCACTTCTAGTGTCTCTACTGGGGCCTTAGAGATATTTGATGAGGGATTTCAGCAGGTTTCTCCTCCTTCTTAACTACAGCCCGGGAGCAGTTCCTGGAACAATCTCCTGGTCCCAGACTGTCCCACTCAGCCCAGCCCAGACCACGTGGAGAGATGGAGAGGTTCAGTGTTTGTCAGTTCATCAGGGAAATGCAATCCCAGGCGAACATGAAGAAGAACAGGTGAACAGCACGGCAGTTTATTTCCCGGAAGCCTTTTCAAACACTTGAAGTGGAGGAGGTGGAGAGGCAGGAGTAAGGGTGGAAATGGCAGACAAGTGGCTATGAGGAACAGGAGGAGATAGAAGGGAGGATGAACTTACAGGACTCTGCGTGGCATTGGCTGCTGCCATCTTGAGATTCGGCTTCTCTGAAACTAGAAATACAAAGATATATGACGTTGCCTGCTTCCCTGCTAATTCTCTGCCTCTCTCCCTTTTTAGAGTGTGAGCCCCTTCAAGGGATAGGGACCATGTCCAATTCGACCCAGCTGTCCTTTCCCGGTGCTGAGTACGGGGCACTGAACACAGTGAGCTCTCAATAAATTACTACTATTGTTATTTTCCAGGGGTTGCAAGGACCTGGACCCAGTGAGCACTAAAGGATGAGGAGGTCCAAGCACACAAAGATTCTTTATAGGCAAGGAGCTAATTAATGGGAGAGAATTCCCACTTTGAATAAGTAACTTTCTCCTTAGAGCCCTCATTTCTTCTTCTCCCACTCCCTTGTGCCTTGCCCTCCTCTAGGGTTTGCCCCCTTTAATCACTCCTCCCTCTTCCCCTTAGCACTTATATATGTATCTGTAATTTCATTTATTTATTTTAATATCTGTCTCCTCCTCTGGACTGTAAGCGCACTGTGGGCAGGAAACGTGTCTACCAACTGTGTTATCAATATAACAGAGTTTCTCTACCAAGCGCTCAGTACTGTCCTCTGCACAAAGCAAGCGCTCCATAAATACAGTTGATTGAGTGATCCTTATCATTATCAACATCACCAACAGCAGCTGTATCTACAGCGTGCAGGGCACTCGACTGGGGGCCTTCTTTAGTCAAACCATGATCTGAGTTCCTATTGACTACCTACTGGCCACCGCATTAGTTCAAGAATATCCTGACTTGGCTATTGTGGAAACCTCCTCATTGATCTTCCTGCCACCAGACTCCAGGAGAACTGAATCACTCTTCCAGAACTATGGGCAAGATGACTCATGGATACTTGGAAGAATCAGTTCTCCTTCAATGGAGGCACACTTCTTGCCAAGGATTTTAACAATACCATTCTTGGAAGAACTCATTCTCAGGAAGGGCGGCCCTTTCAACTCTCTGAGCAGAGATCACACAGCCACGGAAGTCTCTGGCATCACGTCAAATAGGAACCAGGCCCAACGTGAAGAGCTTCCCAGTGCACAGTGGAGCTGGGGAAAAGAGGTGGTTTTGTGAGGTGTTTGGGAGAATGTGGGATCTACCAAGCAATCAACTGTATTTATTGAATATATACTAAGAGTTTGGAAGAGTTGGTAGACACATTCCCTGCCCACAATAAGCTTACCATGGGTATTTTCTGTGCAGCATTCTAACAATGCAGGGAAGATAGCAGCTTTGTGTACAGACCTGTGGTTTATTCAGGTGTGAAGAAAAAGGGAAATGTAAAAAAAAGAAATTAAAAATGAAAGGCATCCAGTAGTATTTGTGCTATCTTGAAACTCTGTCACTTCCTCATTATCTGTAATTCATTTTAATAACTATCTCCCCCATTAAATTTTAAGCTCTTTTAGGGCAGGGATCATGACTACAAATTCTATCACAGTGTACTTTCCTGAATACTTAGAACAATGTTCTGCACATAATGCTCAATAAGAATAATGGTAACATTTGTTAAGCGCTTAGAGCACAAACCTCGGAGTCACAAGGACCTGGGTTCTAATCCAGGCTCCGCCACACTCTGCTGTGTGACCTTGGGCAAGTCATTTCACTTCTCTGTGCCTCAGTTACCTCATCTGGAAAATGGAGATTACGACTGTGAGCCCTTTGTGTGATGGGGGCTGTGCCCAACCCAATCACCTTGCATCTACCCCCGTGCTTAGTACAGTTCCTGGCACATAGTAAGTGCTTAACAAATACCACAATTAGTATTATTATTATGACTCTGTGCCATCCACTGTACTGAGCAGTGGGGGAGATAGGTTATAAATAGATCGGACTCAGTCCCTGTCCCCCCACAAGACTCACAGCCTAAGTAGGAGGGAGAACAGGTATTGAATCTCCATTTCACAGATGAGGAAACAGAGGCCCAGAAAAGTTAAGTGATTTGCCCAGGGTCACACAACACGGAAGTAGTGGAGCCAGGATTGGAACTCAGGTTCTTTGATTCCCAGGCCCAGGCTCTTTCCACTAGGTCTTGCTGCTTCCCATAAATGAATAAGTAAATGGCATTGATGGATGGATTGACTTACCAGATGGGTCTCTGTTATATTCTCCAACCAGGTCCCCAATTGGCTCTTCCCTGGAATCCCAGTCAAAATGACTTTCTGACTCCCAGAGCTCCTCTTCACTGGATTCTCCATAGGGGTCTTCACTGGGTTGCTTGATTGAGTTTTCATTGTTGTACCCACTGGCTTCTCCTGTGGAATTTCCACTGAGTTCCTCGTTGAGTTCTTCTGCAGATTTGTCACCAAATTGCCCATTGAAATCCCAGTCAGAATCCCAAATGGGTTCTCCACTGGCTTCCTCCAGAGCGGGGCCACCATGCTGTGCTGAAGAAACTAAACACAGTCATTATAAACACAAGAAATCAATCGATGGAATTTATGGGATTTACTGTGTGCAGAGAACAGTACTAAGTGTGTGGGAGAATACCATAAATAGAGTTGGTAGATATGATCCCTGCTGCCAAGCAGCATAGAGTCTAGAGGGAAAGATGACATTAAAATAAATTACAGGTAGTCAGTCAATCGTATTTATTGAGCACTTACTATGTGCAGAGCAGAGTGCCTAGGAAAGTACAATGTAAACGATAAATAGACACATTTGCTGCCCACAATGAGTTTACAGTCCAGTGGGGAAGGGGAAGAGTATAAGAGTATTTCTGTTGCCGAATTGTACACTCCAAGTGCTTAGTACAGTGCTCTGCACATAGTAAGTGCTCAATAAATACTATTGAATGAATGAATATAAGGATAGGTACTTAAGTGCTGCAGGGTTGGAGTGGAGTAAGTAGCACAGGACTTATGGGGTAGGGGCCCAACTGCATCGGAGATGCAGAAGAGAGGATGAATAGGGTGGGAAGATGAGGGATCAGTCAGGGAAGGCTTCCTGGAGGAGATGGGATTTTTTTTAGGAAGGTTTAGATGGTGGGGAGAGTGGTTGTCTGGAGTTCTAGGCCAGAGGAAGGATGAGAGCAAGGGGCTGATGGTGAGAGAGACAAGATCAAACTACTTCACAAATTGCTTTCCTGTCTACCTACTGTATTGGACTTTCCCAGGTGCTCACAGTAAGCTCTCAGTATACAAAACTGATTGATTGATTGACTGATCCCTGTTCATTCCATCCAACAAACACCCCAGAAAGCCGATCAGAGCCCTCACTCCTCCACCTCCTCCCCGCCGGGACTCGATTCTGCACCATGAACAGCCTACACCTGGAACGGGCAGGTGTCTTGGGAAAAGAAAGAGTCCACGAAACAGGCTACGATGCCGGATACCTTGTGCTGAGGACAGATTCCCCCAAAGCGGAGGCAGAAGTAATGCTAACAGGACCAAACTCCCTCCTTGCATAGTGTTTTCTTCCACAGGTAGGATATGTCAGCAGAGTCCAGTCCAGGTGAGGTGAGTTCTCTCCCTCTTTGGTCTCCCTGGGGAGAGGAGGGGCAAACAGAACAAATGATACGCCGAGGGGGTTGAGCAGAACTCATGGGAGGGCTGAAGGAGAGGTCACCTTGATGACAGAAAATGAGGTGGGGGTCAGGGGGAGCAGCTGGAATCATAGAAAATCCACATTATCACCCTCAACCCATTACTGATGCAACTGACCTGAAACAGGGGGCCACCTAACATGGTTACCACAGGCTTAATAAGGAAGTGATCGGGATCGGGGTAGCTGGTCCAGAGCAGGCTCAGTCAGCCAGCCAGCTCGTTTCCTCCAGCAGGCTGGTGGAGTGAGAGATGCAGCCAAGGACCCCTGAGGAATGGCAGGACTGCAGCGGGTCTGCTGGACAGACAGCCAGGGCTCTCTGAGGGGACCCAGAACACGAACCTACCTGTCAGTATGCTAAGCTGCCGTGAGGTTCCTGCGGGCCTCAGAGACTGGGAGCAAGGAGGACGGGACTCACAGAGAGCTGGGAAGCCAGAATCTGGATCCCGTCCGTCCGGGCTACCACACCTCCTCGGATCATTCTTCACCCAGTCAGCCGTGACCCAGAATTACTTGGCCAGAAAGCTTCTGGTGGGAAATGCCCAGCTGGGCCCAGCTTGCCCTGGCTCTCTGCCTGACTATCCGGCTGGGACTGAGCCCCCCTCTGGGTTCCTCCCTTTCTCTCCCAGGCCCTCTCAACCAGCCCTCACCCTGGCCCTGACTCTGTGCCCCACAACCTCTCCCCACCCCAGTGGATTGTTCTGCAAAAAAGGGCCGTGGTTAATGAGTGAAAACATAATCAAGAATAGGCACTTCTCAGGTCAGAAAGAGTACACTTTAACTGGAAAGTTTTCGGAGGACAGGAAATTGATTGCAAATAAACTACCCATGACGTCCTGTTTTCACTTTAGACCTGGAAAATCAGATGTTGGAACAGAGGCAGATAGAGGAGGCTTCAAGGCTCTCCATCACCTTGCCCCTTCCTACCTCTCCTCTCTTCTCTCTTTCTACTGCCCACCCCGCACACTCTGCTCCTCTGCCGCCCACCTCCTCACCATCCCCCATTCTCACCTATCCCACCGTCGACCCCTGGGCCGCGTCCTCCCGCGGTCCTGGAATGCCCTCCCTCCTCACCTCCGCCAAACTAATTCTCTTCCCCTCTTCAAAACCCTATTTAAAGCTCACCTCCTCCAAGAGGCCTTTCCAGACTGAGCTCCCCCCTTTTCCCTCTGCTCCCTCTACCCCCCCTTCACCTCTCCGCAACTAAATCCTCTTCTCCCCCCTTTCCCTCTGTTCCTCCCCCCTCCTGTCCCATCCCCTCAACACTGTACTTGTCCGCTCAACTGTATATATCTTCATCACCCTATTTATTTTGTTTAATGAGATGTACATCACCCTGATTCTATTTATTTGCCATTGTTTTAATGAGATGTTCTTCCCCTTGACTATTTATTGCCATTGTTCTTGTCTGTCTGTCTCCCCCGATTAGACTGTAAGCCCGTCAAAGGGCAGGGACTGTCTCTATCTGTTACCAATTTGTACATTCCAAGCGCTTAGTACAGTGCTCTGCACATAGTAAGCGCTCAATAAATACTATTGAATGAATGAATGAATGAATGAATGAAAGGAGGAAAAATCCCAGGCAACCACCTGTTCCTCCTTCTAAAAAGCAGATTAAGGCTGTGAGCCTTTCATGGAATTCAGACTCTGTGCACAACCAAATTACTTTGTACTTACCCTAGACCTTAGACTAGTGCCTGACACTTAGTAAGCACTTAAATACCAACCATAAAAATAAGCTTTTCTCCAGTTTCCTTCCCTCATTCATTCAATAGTATTTACTGAGCATTTACTATGTGCAGAGCACTGTACTAGCGCTTGGAATGTACAAATCGGTAACAGAGACAGTCCCTGCCCTTTGACGGGCTTACAGTCTAATCGGGGAAGACGGACAGACTAGAACAATAGCAATAAATAGAATCGAGGGGATGAACATCTCATTAAAACAATAGCAAATAAATAGAATGAAAGCGATGTACATCTCATTAACAAAATAAATAGGGTAATGAAAATATATACTTTTGAGCGGACGAGTACAGTGCTGAGGGGATGGGAAGGGAGGGGGGAGGAGCAGAGGGAAATGGGGGGAAAAGAGGGTTTAGCTGTAGAGAGGTGAAGGGGGGTAGAGGGAGTAGAGGGAAAAGGGGAGCTCAGTCTGGGAAGGCCTCTTGGAGGAGGTGAGCTTTAAGTAGGGTTTTGAAGAGGGGAAGAAAATTAGTTTGGCGGAGGTGAGGAGGGAGGGCATTCCAGGACCGCGGGAGGACGTGGCCCAGGGGTCGACGGCGGGATAGGCGAGAAGCGGGGACGGTGAGGAGGTGGGCGGCAGAGGAGCAGAGCGTGCGGGGTGGGCAGTGGAAAGAGATAAGGGAGGAGAGGTAGGAGAGGGCAGGTGATGGAGTGCCCCTTCCCTCTCCCCTCACCTGAACCTTGCCCCAAGTTCCACTGCTGTGTGGGGGTGGTCTCGTCTTTATCAAGCACCCAGGACAGGCAGGTTTTATGCCTCTCCAGCAATGACGATGGAGTTGTGAGGTTGTGTCTGGGCCGTGGCTTTAACCACTGCACCCCAGGACTGCTGAACAAGGGTGAGCCCTATATCCTCTGTGAAGGATGAGCTTTTTAGAGGTTGAAAGGCTGCTCCCAACCCTCCCATAATCCGCCGGATAGACAGGTGACCACCATGGACTGTGGGAAAGGGCTAGTAAAGGTGGGTTCAACAGGTTTAGAGACCCACCGACCTTGCCAGGTCATCTCCCTTCCCATCGGGGCAGCCAGATTTGCAGGAACTGGGAGAGAGGAATGTGCCGGAGGGTGGGGGAAGCACAGAGGAAGCTGACTTCATCGGAGTCAGGATCTAAAAATCAGCACTCCTGGCTTCTCGTGCCTTATCTGATCTCTCCCCCAAATGCCTTGGTCACTCTGAGCCTCAAGCTCCTCTCTAGCAATCGACCGGGGTGAAATAGTAATAGCAGCAGTAATATTTATTAAGCACTTACTAAGAGCACATCACTACACTAAGTGCTGAGAAATAATTCACAGGTGGGAATTAGAAATGGCCTTGGCCCTCAGGGGATTCACCACTTAAAAATGGAAAGGGTGAGAGGGAAGTAGTGTTAGACACATTAGGAGAGAAGAAACAGAACACCAAGACAACATAAAGGCATGAACAGACAGAAAAAAAAATACAAACTAAGATTTGTAGAATTCTGTGGCTAGAGAAGCAGAATTAAGGCTCAAAGTCCAGTCACAACCACAGCTATGGTGACTGCTATAGCAGCAGCTACCTCAACCAGCCTGAGGCTTAAGAGAGGCAGCCTGGCTCAGTGGAAAGAGCACAGGCTTGGGAGTCAGAGGTCATGGGTTCCAATCCCAGTGCCACTACTTGTCAGCTGTGTGACTTTGGGCAAGACACTTGACTTCTCTGTGCCTCAGTTATCTCATCTGTAAATTGGGGATTAAGACTGTGAGCCCCATGTGGGACAACCTGAATTCCTTGTATCCCCGCTACCACTTAGAAAAAGGGTTTGGTACATAGTAAGTGCTTAACAAATGCCATTATTATTATTATTATTTTGTTGGGAGGCACACCAACCTGAAAGTTTGGAGACTCATCTCTCTCCTTTTCTCTTTGTCCAGGATTTCAATTCTTATGCTATGTTTCTTCAGTGATTTGAGTCACCTCAGTCCTATTAACAACAAGGTTGACGTTCATTTTACTAGCATCTAACACTGTATTAAGCACTGTGGTAGATATAATCATAATAATGTTGGTATTTGTTAAGCGCTTACTATGTGCAGAGCACTGTTCTAAGCACTGGGGTAGATACAGGGTGATCAGATCGTCCCAGGTGAGGCTCACAGTCTTCATCCCCATTTTACAGATGAGGGAACTGAGGCACCGAGAAGTTAAGTGACTTGCCCAACGTCACAAAGCTGAGAGATGGCACAGGGGGGATTAGAACCCATGACCTCTGACTCCTAAACCTGTGCTCTTTCCACTGAGCCACACTGCTTATCAGGACAGACACAGTGCCTGTCCCACATGGGACTTGGTCTATGGGGGAGAGAGAACATATATTGAATCCCCATTTTGCAGATGAGGAAACTGTGGCCCAGTGAATAATAATAATAGTAATCATAGCATTTATTAAGCACTTACTACATGCCAAGCACTGTTCTAAACGCTGAGGTAGATACAAGGTAATCAGGTTGTCCCACTTGAGGCTCCCAGTCTTACTTCCCATTTTACAAATGAGGTAACTGAGGCACAGAGAAGTTAAGCTACTTGCTCAAGGTGATACAGCTGGGATTAGAATGCAGTTCCCCTAACTCCCCGGCCTATGCTCTTTCCATTAGGCTGGGCTCCTGCCCAGGCCTGACTTTCCCAGCCCCCACCCCACCAACTAGACATTCCAGGCCTCCTCTGTCCCTTGGACATCCAGCTATGGAAAGGAGCAGTGGAAATATCAAACCCTGTGGCTGGGACCACTAAAACCCCACTGAGAGAAACCCTGGCAATCCAGAGTGAAGCTTCCTCCCTCCCCCGTCTCAACCTCCCTGATCCCAGAGTTTCTGTGGCTCACCCAGCATTAAGCACCCACCCACACACCTGTGTCCACTTCAGACTACGAGCCCCAAGTGGAACAGGGGCTGGGGTTGATTTTAGTCTTCCTCACTTCTATCTGAATTCTTTAAGCAAATTGCTATTCACACTGCCCTCAGCCCCTCAGCAATAAAGCTCACCTCCTCCAAGAGGCCTTCCCAGACTGAGCTCCCCTTTTCCCTCTGTTCCCTCTACCCCCTCGCCTTCACCTCTGTGCAGCTAAACCCTCTTTCCCACCTTTCCCTCTGCTCCTCCCCCTCTCCCTTCCCATCCCCTCAGCACTGTACTCGTCCGCTCAACTGTATATATTTTCATTACCCTATTTATTTTGTTTATGAGACGTACATCACCTTGATTCTATATTTTTGCTATTGTTTTAATGAGATGTTCATCCCCTTGATTCTATTTATTGCTATTGTTCTTGTCTGTCCGTCTCCCCCATTATACTGTAAGCCCGTCAAAGGGCAGGGACTGTCTCTATCTTTTACCGATTTGTACATTCCAAGCGCTTAGTACAGTGCTCTGCACATAGTAAGCACTCAATAAATACTATTGAATGAATGAATTGTGTCCATTTCCATAATTTATTTTAACGTCTGTCTCCACCTCTAGACTGTAAGCTCTTTGTGGGAAGGGAACACGTCTATAAATTCTGTTATATCTCTCCCAAATGCTTAGTACAGTGCCGTGCGCATAGTCTTCTTCAAATGCCATCGCGTCTTTCCGACCCTCAGTGCTCTGCAAACAGAAAGAGCTCAATCAATATCACCGATTGGTTGATTGATTGTGCAAGGCTTGGCACATAGTAAGTGTTGAACAAATATCACTCTTATTATCATTACCTCCAATATCAACCCAGAATCTTTAGAGAAATCACCACTTTCTGACCTTAATGAGGCTACTGGAAATCACTGAACATTTCCCCATTTTGTGTCTGCCTTTGAGAGAAGTAGCACAGCTTAGTGGAACGTTTAGTGGAGTCAGAGGTTGTGGGTTCTAATTCTGGCTCTGCCACTTATCTGTGTGACTTTGGGCAAATCACTTAACTTCTCTGTGCCTCAGCCTCCTTATCTGTAAAATGGGGACTAAGACTGTAAGCCCCACGTGGGGTAACCTGATTATCTTGTCTCTACCCTAGTGCTTAGAACGGTGCTTGGTACATAGTAAGCACTTAACAAATGCCATCATTACTATTATTTTCATTATCATCATCATAACTGTAGTATTCCTCAAGTGTGTGCTATGTGACAAACACTGTGTTAAGTGCTGTGGCCTTGTTTTTCGCTGCCATCTCCGACCCATAGCGACGCTGTAGTAGCTAAAAGATAATCATATCAGGGACTGTCCCTGTTCCACAGAGGCTTACAGTCTAAAATGGAGGAAATAGGAATCTTATTCCCATTTCCCAGATGAGGGAACTGAGGCACAGAGAGGTTAAGTACGGGACTGGGAGTCACTAGAACCTGGGGTCTAGTTCCAGATTCAAAACTTGTCTGCTGTCTGACCTTGGGCAAGTACTTCACTTCTCTGGGCCTCAGTTACCTAATCTGGAGCCCCATGTGGGACACGGACTTTGTCCGACCTACACTTATTTTGCGTCTACCACAGCGCTTAGCTCAGTGCCTGGCACATAGTAAGTGCTTAGCCATATCAAAAAAAAAAGTGAAAAAGTGTCCCGCTGAAGGTCAAACAGCAGGCACATGGCTCTGATGCTTCAATTCGTACCCTTCCTTAATTTTCCAGCAAATTTGGGTTTTTCTGTCGGCTGCTGGGAAGTGTTGAAAGACTGTCTTCTGGATTCACCACCGCTAGGCCTAGTCAAACTCGGTTGCACTCTTCAGTTGTTCGCCAGTCCTGAATACCACTGGATTTGGGGGGCACGGAACAAGTCTTGCCCCCACTCCCACCCCCACACCCCTAGGAGGCGAGGCTCCTTCCCAGTGTGCTACAGATTGTGACAATATCACCCATAATAAAGAAGTCCCCGGCCAACTGGCCAGAGCCTCTGGCCATGGTAGAGGCTCATCCATGTGTTAATGCCCCTTGAGCAGCCCAATTGCCCTGCTAATGAGGTGACCCTGAGCTTTGGCTGGAGGGCTGCAAGACTTTTTGCTCCCAACTCCCTGGTGGAATCAAGGCCAGGAGAAGGGGAGACCTGAAAAGGTTGTGGCTTATGCTCCACCAGGGTTCCTCCACCCCAAGTCCCACAGAAACTGGTTGGCCTTGTGCTCCCAATCAATCAATTAATGTCATTGATTTTTTAAATGAGCAGTGTGGTCTAGTGGAAAGAGCACAGGCTTGGTAGTCTGAAGACCCAAGTTCTAATCCCAACTCTGCCACTCTGTGACCTTGGACAAATTATTTCAGTTCTCAGTGCCTCAGTTTTCTCATCTGTAAAGTGGGGATTCAATACCTACCCCTCTTCTGCCCACCCTCCCCGATTAGACTATTACTTCCATGTGGGACAGGGACGCTGACTGATCTGATTATCTCGTATCTACCACAGCATTTAGCCTAGTGCTTGGCACACAGTAAGCAATTAACTAGTACCTCAGTTGTTATTATTAGAGTGCTTACTGTATCCAAAGCACTCTGCTGAGAGTTTGGGATAGTATAATAATAATAATGATAATGGTATTTTTTAAGCACTTACTATGTACAAAACACTGTTCTAAGAACTGGGAGGGGATGCAAGGTGAGCAGATGTCCCACGTGGGGCTAATAGTCTTAATCCCCATTTTACAGATGAGGGAACTGAGGCACAGAGAAGTGAAGTGATTTGCCCAAAGTCAAACAGCTGACAAGTGGTGGAGCTGAAATTAGAACCCACAACCTCTGACTCCCAAGCCCAGGCTCTTTCTGCTGAGACATGCTACTTCCCAAAATAGAGTAGGTAGTCACGGTCCCTGCCCTCCAAGGACCTTGAAGTACAGCGATGACCATTTATTCAGCTCCTCCTTCCCCCCAGAAGCAGCTCAGCCTTGTCTGTGACTCTGAACTAGTGAGGAAACTGAAAATCAGGAAGTGAGTCAGAAGCAGGGCCCAAACTGTCAGCTGTGAAAACTGACAAGGTATGGCTGAGTGCCTGAAACCTCAGTGTCTCAAATTCCCATCAGTTTCTTTTAAATTAAATAATGTTGGTATTTGTTAAGTGCTTACTATGTGCCGAGCACTGTTCTAAGTGCTAGGGTAGACATAGGGGAATCAGGTTGTCCCACGTGGGGCTCACAGTCTTAATCCCCATTTTACAGATGAGGGAACTGAGGCACAGAGAAGTTAAGTGACTTGCCCACAGTCACACAGCCGACAAGTGGCAGAGCTGGGATTCGAACTCATGAGCCCTGACTCCAAAGCCCGTGCTCTTTCCACTGAGCCACGCTGCTTCTCCTATTAATGGGTGTGTGCGTGTGTTGGGGGGGTGGGCAAGGAGAGGGGGATGCCAGTGGGAAGGGGACAGTTGAGGGGGGAGTTTGCCTTCCCTGTGAGAACATCTGCAACTGAGAGAGAAATCCCTCCCTTAGCGAGTTTTGGAAACTTTGTAAGATTTGCATGAATCTGGCCCTTGTTGAATAGATACATTTGAAATTTGTGGTATTTATTGGACACAGGCCAAAGCACTTTATTAAGCACAGAATAGGTGACTTGCCCACAGTCACACAGCGGACAAGTGACAGAACCGGGATTCAAACCCATGACCTCTGACTCCCAAGCCTGGGCTCTTTCCACCGGGCCTCTGGGCAGGGTCTATTTCTGGGTGATGTGAGGTCCACCCTGGGATCAACGATCTCCCCTGAGCATCTGGTGTTCCCTCTTGCTGGGCTGTCCTCCTGAACAGCTCCCAAGCGCTTAGTACAGGACTCGGCACACAGTCCTCAATAAACAACCCTCAGCTGTGTGACTGTGGGCAAGTCACTTAACCTCTCTGTGCCTCAGTTACCTCATCTGTAAAATGGGGATTGACTGTGAGCCTCACGTGGGACAACCTGATTACCCTGTATCTACCCCAGCGCCTAGAATAGTGTTCTGCACATAGTAAGCGCTTAACAAATACCAACACTACTACTATAATCAGATTGAAAAGAGCCCCTGTACCAACCGAGGTTCACAGTTTAGGAGGAAAGGAGAACAGGTTACAGATGTGAGGCAAGTTAAGTGACTTGCTCAAGATTATCCAGCAGACCAGTGAAAGGGCAGGGATCAGTCCTGGAGTCTCCTACTCCTGGATTCAGTAGTATCATCTGTTTCCTGAACCCTTCTCAAATCTGGTTTGAAGTGGGCAGGAAGAACCATGGTTATCACTCATTCAGACAGCACTGGGTGCTTGGGGGGTGGGGGTGGTCACTCTTGACATTGAAGTAGGCTGGGCTAAGGGTGAGAGTTTAATTAATAAAATACGGAGAGGTTTCTGGAGTTAGAGCTTAGGCAGTCCCAAGCAGGTAAAATGTAAGTAGGTGAATGACTACCAGCCCAAAGAAAAAAGGTGAAATAACCTCACTTCCAGGTAACAGGTATACAGATTACTGCCAGGTCATAGTTTCTAGACCCTGAGCTCACTGTGGACAGGGAATGCCACTGTTTATTGTTGTACAGTACTTTCCCAAGTGCTTAGTACAGCGCTTTGCACACAGTAAGCAGTCAATAAATACGATCGAAAGAATGAATGAACCGAGTAGGTAACAGAGGATAGCTAACATAGAGACACGGTCAGGTGACACACCTGTTTACACCCAATCAGTCAATAGTATTTATTGAACCCTTACTGTGCGCAGAGCACTGCGCTGAGTGCTTGGGAGAGTACAATATAACAGAGTTGGTAGATATGGCCCCTGCCCACAACAGCAGAGAAGCAGCGTGGCTTAGTGGAAAGAGCCCGGGCTTGGGAGTCAGAGGTTGTGGGTTCTAATCCCGGCTCCACCACTTGTCTGCTTGGGCAAGTCACTTAACTTCTCTGGGCCTCAGTTACCTCATCTGTAAAAATGGGGATTAAAAAATGTGAGCCCCACGTGGGACAACCTGTATCTCCCCCAGTGCTTAGAACAGTGCTCTGCACATAGTAAGTGCTTAACAAATACCAACATTATTATGTCCAGACTTTATGATTTCTGAGATCCTGTAAACTGCAAGAAGCTCCTCATGCTTGAAGGCATCTATCAGTAGCCAAAGAGTTTGGTGGTCATGTTCCCAACGCCTGCATCCGAAGCATTATTCCAGCCCTCCACTTTGCAATTAGTGGGAGGCCACTCAGTGTTTTGAAAATAGTTCCAGATCTCAATTTTCAATATAGGTGTTCTAGTTTATTTTCTCTTCTCTCCCTTGAAACCAAGTCTACAGGCCAGGTTTTCCAGGGGAGTGTTTAGCTGCTGAGGCAGGAATGTCTCTCCCCAAAGGATCTTCCTTGTTTAGTCAATAAACCAAAGTACCACAGGCTCCCAAGCCATTATCATGGGTCCTCCTGAGTCATGAGGATGAGAATCAGCGACTCCCCTAAGGCCGTCCTTCAAACAAAGGCGGCAGAAAGGCAGGAAAAGGGCAAATTTCCATCTAACTCGAAGCAGAAGTTTAAACCCAACTCACTCCTGTTCAGACTCAAGGGTAGCTGAAGTGATAGTGCCCCCAAACCTCGGCTGCAGCCCCAGATTTCAAGACAAGGCACAAGAAAAATTCAGATTGTAGAGGAGCAGTTGTCTCTGTGGGATCCCATCCGTCTTTTATGTTGATTTTGTGTTTTCACTGTTCTATTTTTTTTCTTACATGTTCCTCAGCAGTACCCTTCCCTGTGGATTTTCCCTTTGTAGACAAAGATGCATCTTTGTGATGATTATCTAAGATGATTGTGTATTTTTTTTGAGGTTTCTTGGTATTTGGCTGCTGAGGGTTTTGTTTTTTTCCTGGGAGTGAGAATCCTCCCTTTGAGAGATGTGGAGCTGCTGGCTCTGAAATGACACGTTAACTGCTTGACTTGAAGAAGTTATTTTGGCAAAGGTGTTTTTCAGTTTCCTTCCTAAAAGAGAAGGCTAGATCTAATAATTTGAAACGTGGGAAAAGATCATGTCTCCCACATTCATTGTAGTCTCCAGCATTTAATAGAGTGCTTTGCACACAGGTGCTCAAAAAGTAATGGTGAATTGGATTTCAGAGTATGTTGCTATTAATTTGTAAAGAAGGGACTTTGGTTGAACTAGGAATGCAAATGAAACTTATTGTGTTGACTTGTATAGAAGTGAGAGGTAGCCTGAATAAAAGTAAGCAATATTGAAAGTGAAATGCTCTAGACTGAGCTCCTTGTGAGCAGGAATGTGTCTTTTGTTAGATTGTGCTCTCCTAGTTTAATACATTAAACTAAGCTTGAGTAAACTTATTTATTAAACTTATTTATCATTTATTAAACTTATTTATTGAGTTAACGCTAAATCAATCCAATTGAATGAATGAATTCTTTGCTTGTGAGCCAGCTCCTCGAGGGCCAGGGCCAGGGCCCCTGTATAATTCTCACCCCAGCACTTTGTATAGTGCTTTGCACACAGTGAGCACATAATAGTTTTTATACAGTAAGCACCTAATAAATACTTTTACTACTACTCAGGGGGTGAAGCGTCTGGATTTTCCAAGGGCTGTTTATAACATCATAAATACCACAAAAATTTCATAAAAACCAACTACCATTGAGTGAGTCAATAAATAGTATTTATTGAGTGCCTAATGTATGCAGAACTCTGAACTAAGCACTTGGTCGAGGACAATACAGTTGGCAGACATGAGGAGTTTACGATCTAGAAGGGTTCACAGATTAAAACAGTTTACAACCAGAGAATCACTTCAGCAGAGACTATGGCTGTAGAAGAATCAATATGAAGGAAACACATTTAACAATTTAAGTAGCCATGTGTATGGAGACTCCCTCCTTTTTTAAGCAGCATGGTATAATGGAAGATAATAATGATAATAAGCACTTACTAGTATTATCGACAAAAATTAGAAAAATTAGAAAGGGTTCGTTTAGTCGATGAAGAGATGAAAGACTCCGAGAGAACGGGTCAAAGAACAGGACAGGAGGAAAGTGGCGAGCGGCCCATTCACCCCAGTGGGGTACGAGTGACCGCAGCGCCCCGATCCCGGGCCGCCCTGCCAGCTTTATTGGTACGGCGAAACCCCCCGCTGGCACAGGGCACCCAATTGGGGCTAGGCACACATAGTAACAGTAACCAATCAGTAAGCACTTTCATGATCCCGTGACACCCGACCAGTCCGCGCGAGAGTGGCGCACGAAGTTTGAAGTGGCACATGGTGGAGGAGTTTCACGTGGCGTGGCCATTTTACAGTCCACATGGCACAGGCAAAGGCGCAGGCATTTTACAGGTCACATGGCACAGGTCCCTTGACTTGGGGTTGAGGCTGGCCTTACCATCGCCATCTTGAGGCGATCCGCAACAGTCCCCCCTCTGCGTCCTTGGGGCCAAGAGGCCCCCCGAGAGACGCACCAGGGGCCCTGGCTGTTATCGGGGCGAGGATGGGCAAGCAGCCGGAACCTGTAACCCACCCTAGAGTGCCCTGAAGACAACACAACCAGGAAAATACAAAAAAAATATATAACCAGCACAGGCAAGGAAGCGCAGCCCATCCAGACAAGGATCGACAAAGACGTAGAGGTGGGACGCGGGAGGCCTGCAGGGACGGAGGCATTGAAGGAAGGCCCAAGGCAGCCGTCGGCATGGGAGGCGACGGTGCAGGTCCTCCGGGAGCCATCCCAGGGACGTCCACAACAGCTGCTTTCACCTGCGAATGATGGATCCACGCCGAGCACTCGGCAACACGTATTGCAGAGAAAGTGGTTAAGAGAGAACACAAACAACCACGAGGACAGTACAGGTCCTTGCGGGGAAAGCCTCAACTCAGCCCGTTGGGCATGGCAGAAGCCCTCAGCTCAGGGAAGGGTAATAAAATCAATTTGGAGCACCTCTAAAGGGAGATAAACCTAGGGATGCCCTGCACAGAGTGGAACCAGAGGATGGGCCTGATTAAACAAACGGCAGATGGGACATGTCTCTGTGACTCGGCATTCCAGCGGGTGAATGCCAGGGGCAAACCAGCAACAGGGGACCATGTCGGCTAAGGCCCCTGTCCCAAAATGGGAAGACTTGTAGATCAACTGACAAACAGTGAACACGGCTGAATGGGGGAAGATGGGGTTGCGGTACCCATCCCACTCGGTAGCCTCATACTTGGTCTGCAACAGTCCCAGACCTTCTACTCAGCAGTAACAGGCAGGGCGGTAGTCAACAGGGTCGCATCTGCATCAAGCATAGCCACTACCATTCTGTCTCGGACAGGGTCCCGAGCAGCCGCCAAAACGGTGTGCTCTGCCCTGGCGTTACCCAGGCTGATAGCATCTCGGGACCTTGTGTGAGATCGGACGTGGATGACGGCCACTGCAGCAGGTTCTGCCAGAGCCTGAAGCAGCCCCGCAATGAGGTTGTCGTGGGCAATAGGCCATCCAGCTGAAGTTACCTAACCACGGGCTCACCAAATGGCCCCAGTAGCATGGCAAACTCCAAAGGCATAGCGAGAGTCCATGCAGACATTCACACGGCAGCCTGCAACCAAAAGGAGCACCCAAGTAAGAGCGACTAGTTACGCAGCCTGAGTGCTATAGGAAGGAGGTAAGGCGGTCAACCAGGATGGCAGGGGAGGTAACAACTGCGGCCCCAGAGACTGGAACCCATCGTCCACCTAGGAGGAACTATCCGTGAAGAGCTCAAGGTCAGGGTCCGGGAGAGAAACGTCCGTTAAGTACGGACAGGCTATGGCCACTGTTGAAGCAACCTGGACACAATCATGTGGTCCCTCAGCTGGAACCATTGGGTCTAATGACCCAGCTCCCAGTAGGGTGCCGGGATTTAAAGCGCCACAGCGCTCCACAGTGACAGTGGGGTTACCAATCAAGGTGAGCTCGTAATGTGTCATACGGGCAGCGGACAAGGCCTGTGTGGCCCTTGAACGACGAGGTGTGTATGACAACCCGGTGCCCCAGAAGCAAGTCCTGGGCGCCATCAAGGATATTACAGGCGGCTTCAATGCAACAAATACAGGGGACCTGGGCTTGAATAACAGGATCCAATTGTAGTGAATAGTATGCCACCGGAACAAGGGCAGGGCCGAGGTACTGGCTAAGGACCCCACACGCCACGCCAACCCGCTCATGGGCAAACAGGTGGAAAGGTTTTGAATAATCAGGGAGCCCAAGGTCAGGGGCAGTTCCTAATGCAGAACGTAAAGGATCGAAAGCTTGCCGGGTCTCGGTATCCCACGGGAGGGGCTCTGGGGTCCCAGCTGTCAGAAGGGCATATAAGAGTTTGGTGAGAAGGCCGAGTTCAGGGATCCAGGAGCAACAGAAATCTAATGCTCCTAGGAACAATGGAATACCCTACCCCACCTCAAAGACAGAATTGCTGAACCCACCTTATCAGAAAGCATACCCACACACATGAAAATTACCAAACCTTTCTTTTCAAACAGCTTTTTGTACAACTACAAAGTACTGCAGGTTAAGATGCTCATCTTTGCCTTTCAAAAATTATCCAGCTTTGCATTTCAAGAATTTTTCTACCACCACCACATGAACTTTGTTTAGATTAAACTAAAAGCTCTGTGGAAAGACTATACATTTCAAACTTACAGAAACGCTTAATACAAATGCAGTTTCTCCTTGTGAATATTCCACTAAAGACAGTACCCAACCTCTTCCTGAATAAACAGGCTTGTCAAAGCTCAGGAAGTGAAGATTTTGCTATACAAACAACCTGAAGAAACTGAACCTGCATCTTTAAAAAAAGTATACAATTTCAATCAACTCCTGTACTTCCAAAGGTTATAAAGTTGGGAACATTTAGATTCAATTAGTTTGGTTCAAAGAGGAAGGTCAAATGATAAGATTCTGCAATTCCAATTTCACCCCATTGTTTTCCTAGATTGGCTTATCAGACCTATGTACATTTAAAAATCCCATATACTTTTCTTATTCCCATTGTTTAGGATAAAATTTCATTTGGCACCTGAATTGAATTTACAAAAAAAAAAAAACCAAACTTTCAGCATTACAGTTATAGTTCAAGTATATTAACAGTGGGATGAGAAAAAAAACCACAGACAAAACCAAGGCTCTATGCCGTCAACTACTACCGGAATACCTATTACAAAATATGCAAATTAAATTGTGCTAGCTTTGTTATTAAATAACAATTCTGTGCTTAAATTTACAACATTTGACTGTCTCAATTCAAAAGGCTAGGATCATGTACAAATTTTGGTTCTAAAATCTTGTGAATATTTCAAATTTTACATAGAAAAATTAAGTCACTTTCCTTTGAATATATTTCCTTTGAATATATTTACCCACCAAGTTAGGCGAAAGGGGAAGGAGGAATGCCTACCTCATAAGGGGTTGCCTGGTACCTAAACCCATTGGAAAAGAACCTTTACTCATAGGTCAAATACCTGTTTTCTTATCTTCCCAATAACGCATTTCCCAAGAAAGATGAACTGTTCTAAAAGGGAAGTTTTTCCACTTTCCTGGAAAGTTTTTCCAGTCCCACCATTCCCAGGACAAGGCCAGGGCAGCTGAGGCAGGCAGCAGCAGGGAGGGCGAGCACACGGCAGCAGCCAGTGTGGATAGTCCTCTCAAAGCCACCCGACTCGTTCTGGTCATTAATTGGATAACCGGGTCCATCCGAGGACTGAGACAAGGCCACACCACAACACACTCCACGTGGAAAATTCAGGCCCAAGGGACCAAGAGACAGGAGACCCCGCAGACCCAGAAGAGCAGCGGCGGGCGCAGGGAAAGTTACCAAGGGGGGAGAGAAAGGTAAGAAGCGATTCTAGGATCGAGGGGTCAAAAGTACCCCCCTCTGCCCAAAAGTAAAGACCCTTTTCATCGGTTAAACGTTCCCAGTCTGGGCAGCACCAAATTAGTTTCTGCTTGGTCGCTGCCTTTTTAAAAAAAATCTCTCTTTTTTTTTCTCTCTCTCTTTCTTTTTTCTTTTGGGGAAGGCAACCTGTCTTCCATGATTCCCAAACACGGTAACGCAGCGATCTGGCTTGGGGTGACTACTCCCCATTTCGTCCAGACAGCCCTACCGATGAGGACTCTTGGACAGTCCCACTGGACAGCCGCACTGGGGCTCTCAGTATTGCATGTTGGCCAGGGTCCGCGACCCTCCTCGACTCCACCTGCGCAGGAGTTTTCCCAACGTCCTCCAGGGTCCTCGACCCCTCGACGTTACCAAAATTTAAATTTAGGAGCCTCCCCACCGAAGGACTACCAGGGCTTCCCTAAAAGCGGGGTTTGGGTTTAGTCGACTAGTCTTCTCCCTAGTAGGCGTTCGTCAGAGCGGGGATAACTCACCGTCCCACGTTCTCTCGTGCGGAATCAGTCAATCAACATGACAGGGTCCCTTCGTGGTCGCCAAAACTGTTATCGACAAAAATTAGACAAATTAGAAAGGGTTCGTTTAGTCGATGAAGAGACGAAAGACTCCGAGAGAACGGGTCAAAGAACAGAACAGTAGGAAAGTGGCGAGTGGCCCGTTCACCCCAGTGGGGTATGAGTGACCGCAGCGCCCCGATCCCGGGCCGCCCTGCCAGCTTTATTGGTACGGCGAAACCCCCCTCTGGCACAGGGCACCCAATTGGGGAGAGGCACACATAGTAACAGTAACCGATCAGTAATAATAATAATAATAATGTTGGTATTTGTTAAGCGCTTACTATGTGCTGAGCACTGTTCTAAGTGCTGGGATAGACATAGGGGAATCAGGTTGTCCCACGTGGGGCTCACAGTCTTAATCCCCATTTTACAGATGAGGGAACTGAGGCACAGAGAAGTTAAGTGACTTGCCCACAGTCACACAGCCGACAAGTGGCAGAGCTGGGATTCGAACTCATGAGCCCTGACTCCAAAGCCCGTGCTCTTTCCACTGAGCCACGCAGTAAGCACTTTCATGATCCCGTGACACCCGACCGGTCTGCGCGAGAGTGGCGCACGAAGTTTGAAGTGGCACATGGTGGAGGAGTTTCACGTGGCGTGGCCATTTTACAGTCCACATGGCACAGGCAATGGCGCAGGCATTTTACAGGTCACATGGCACAGGTCCCTTGACTTGGGGTTGAGGCTGGCCTTACCATCGCCATCTTGAGGCGATCCGCAACACTAGGTGCCAGGCACTCTACTAAGTGCTGAGGTAGATATAAACTAATCAGATTGGACACAGTCCACATCCCGCATGGGGATCGCAGTCTTAGTCCCCATTTTACAGATGAGGTGATGAGGCCCAGAGAAGTGAAAGGATTTGCCCAAGATCACCCAGATTAGAGCCAGGATTAGAATCTGACTCTCAGATGCAAATGCCCACTAGACTGCAAATTCCTCAAGGGCTGGAATCACATTCCTTAATGAGTTTGCTTTTTCAGAGTCAAGGTTTTAAGACAATCAAGGCAGGAAGAAGTAGAATAGAACCAAATGATATCAGATAGTGAGAGGCTGGTGCTGATCCTGGGTCAGGTCCACAGCCCGGGAATCGGTCTCTGCCAGGGACACCAGAATTAGGGTTGGCCCACTTAACAGTCCTGACTGCATCCCCTCTTCATGTGTGATGTTCCCTCTAGAAATCCGTTATGGACTTCAGGTCTGTGAATTTATCCAAACCACTTTTCTAATAATAATAATTATGGTATTTGTTAAGCGCTTACCTTGTGCCAGGCACTGTACTAAGCGCTGGGGTGGATACAAGCAAATTGGGTTGTACACAGTCTCTGTCTCCATGAGCAGAAGGAAGGGGTGTGTGTGGGTAAGGGCGGGGGGGTGGAAGTGGAGCTGTCCCCCAGCGCAAGAAGCAGAGCTGGTGTCACTTTTTGCACAGAGGGCCTCCACTGTTAAAAAGCCTGGTTTGCCCAGAGTTGTGTTGCATCATCTGGCAGCCTCCCTCTTTTCCCCAAAGCCCGCTGAGCCGCCGCGGGGTAATAATAATAATAATAATAGTGGTATTTGTTAAGCGCTTACTCTGTGCCAAGCACTGTTTTAAGCGCTGGGGTGATCAAGTTGCCCCAGGTGGGGCTCAGAGTTTTCACCCCTATTTTCCAGATGAGGGAACCGAGGCCCAGAGAAGTGAAGCGACTGGCCCAAAGTCACCCAGCTGGCAAGCGGCGGAGCCGGAATTCGAACCCACGACCTTGGACTCCCAAGCCCGGGCTCTTGGGCTTAGAGAAGAGAAGCAGCGTGGCTCAGTGGAAAGAGCCCGGGCTTAGAAGTCACGGATTGTGGGTTCTAATCCCGGCTCCGCCGCCTGTCAGCTGGGTGACTTTGGGCAAGTTGATTGACTTCTCGGTGCCTCGGGGACCTCATCTGTAAAATGGGGATGAAGGCTGTGAGCCTCACGTGGGACAATAATAATAGCACGTGGGAACAGTGCTAAACATAGTAAGCGCTTCACAAATACCAGCCATTTTTCCACTTAGACACGCTGCTTCTCTGGGTAGGCAGGACGAGGATCTGCAGCCTGGCAGAGAAAGGCAGGGAGCGGGGAAAGGAGGGAGGGAGAGGGAATGTGTGTGTGTAGATAGACACTTCTTCTCCTTCTTTGGAGCCTCCTCCCCCTCCCACCCTTTAATTGTCGAAGTTCTTCAAGGGTCAGTTCTCGCCCCTTTTCTGTTCTCCATTTACACTCACTCCCTCGGTGAACTCATTCACTCTTATGGCTTTGACTACCATCTCTACGCAGATGACACGCAGATCTACATCTCCGCCCCTGTCCTCTCCCCCTCCCTTCAGGCTCGCATCTCCTCCTGCCTCCGGGACGTCTCCACCTGGATGTCGGCCCGCCACCTAAAACTCAACATGAGCAAGACTGAGCTCCTCATCTTCCCTCCCAAACCCGGTCCTCTCCCAGACTTCTCTATCACCGTGGATGGCACAACCATCCTTCCCGTCTCTCAGGCCCGCAACCTCGATGTCATCTTTGACTCGTCTCTCTCGTTCACCCCACACATCCTATCCGTTACCGAGACCTGCCGGTCTCACCTTTACAATATCGCCAAGATCTGCCCTTTTATCTCCACCCAAACGGCTACCTTACTGCTACAGGCTCTCCTCATTTACGAAGATGTTCTTCCCCTTGACGCTGTTTAGTGCCATTGTTCTTGTCTGTCCGTCTCCCCCGATTAGACTGTAAGCCCGTCAAACGGCAGGGACTGTCTCTATCTGTTGCCGACTTGTTCATCCCAAGCGCTTAGTACAGTGCTCTGCACATAGTAAGCGCTCAATAAATACTATTGAATGAATGAATGAATATCCCGGCTAGACTATTGTGTCAGCCTTTTCTCTGATCTCCCTTCCTCCTCTCTCGCCCCGCTCCAGTCTATTCTTCACTCCGCGGCCCGGCTCATCTTCCTGCAGAAACCATCTGCGCCTGTCACTCCTCTTCTTAAACACCTCCAGCGGTTGCCTATCAACCTCCGCTCCAAACAAAAACTCCTCAGTCTGGGCTTCAAGGCTCGCCATCACCTTGCCCCTTCCTCCCTCTCCTCCCTTGGTCGGTTGGTAACAGATAGAGACAGTCCCTGCCCTTTGACGGGTTTACAGTCTAATCGGGGGAGACAGGCAGACAAGAACAATGGCAATAAATGGAGTCAAGGGGAAGAAAATCTCATAAAAACAATGGCAAATAAATAGAATCAGGGTAATGTACATCTCATTAAACAAAATAAATAGGGTGATAGCTGCGGAGAGGTGGGGGGGTAGAGGGAGCAGAGGGAAAAAGGGGGAGCTCAGTCTGGGAAGGCCTCTTGGAGGAGGTGAGCTTTAAGTAGGGATTTGAAGAGGGGAAGAGAATTAGTTTGGCGGAGGTGAGGAGGGAGGGCGTTCCAGGACCACGGGAGGACGTGGCCTAGGGGTCGACGGCGGGATAGGCGAGACCGACGGACGGTGAGGAGGTCAGGAGGTGGGCGGCAGAGGAGCGGAGCGTGCGGGGGGGGAGGGGGCATAGAAAGAGAGATGGGAGGGCACGACCTCTGCCTCCCCATCCCGGGCTCTTTCCCCTGAGCCACGCCGCTTCTCTCCCTCCCCGCCCCCGCGGTGTCCTTCTTCTTCTCGGATTACCGGGCCCCGCGCCCGCCCCGCCATCCGGCGGCCTCCCGGGCCGTGACGCTTCCTCTCCCCGCTCCGCCTCCGCCCGGGCCCCCCGCACCTAGCCGGTTGCCAGCGGCTCCCGGGGGGATTCTGCAGAGGGGCCGAGCGCTCCTCTTGTTGCAGCGGCGTCCGTTACCGACCGTCCTGCAAGACGCCCACCCGCCCGGTCCGCTCCGGTCCAGTCCTCTCCTGCCCCCCTCCCGGTCCTCCCCTCTCCTGCCCCCCTCCCGCTCCTCCCCTCTCCTGCCCCCCTCCCGGTCCTCCCCTCTCCTGCCCCCCTCCCGCTCCTCCCCTCTCCTGCCCCCCTCCCGCTCCTCCCCTCTCCTGCCCCCCTCCCGGTCCTCCCCTCTCCTGCCCCCCTCCCGCTCCTCCCCTCTCCTGCCCCCCTCCCGGACCTCCCCTCTCCTGCCCCCCTCCCGGTCCTCCCCTCTCCTGCCCCCCTCCCGCTCCTCCCCTCTCCTGCTCCCCTCCCGCTCCTCCCCTCAGCTGCCCCCCTCCCGCTCCTCCCCTCTCCTGCCCCCCTGCCGCTCCTCCCCTCTCCTGCCTGCCGCCCTGTCCGGTCCGGTCCGGTCCGGACCTCTCCTCTCCTCTCCTCTCCTCTTCTCTCCTGCCCGCCGCCCACCCACCTGCCGATGCAACAGCCAAGTGAGTCCCGCGGAGAAAAGGGCTGGGGGAAGGGCATCGCCGGTAAGAGCCCCGTCCCCCCCCAGCCCGGGCTCCCAGCCTGGGCCCCCAGCCCGGAGCTTAGATCGGAGGGAAGAGAAGAGAAGGGAGCCCTCGGCCAGGCTCGGGGACCGGAGGGGGGCGGGAGGGAGCGTGTATTCATTCATTCATTCATTCATTCATTCATTCATTCATTGTATTTATTGAGCGCTTACTATTTGCAGAGCACTGTAATAAGCGCTTGGAATGTACAAATTGGCAACAGATCGAGACAGTCCCTGCCCATTGACGGGCTTTAATAATGTTAATAATGTTGGTATTTGTTAAGCGCTTACTATGTGCAGAGCACTGTTCTAAGCGCTGGGGTAGATACAGGGTAATCAGGTTGTCCCAAGTGAGGCTCACAATTAATCCCCATTTTACAGATGAGGTAACTGAGGCACAGAGAAGTGAAGTGACTTGACTGTGAGCCCCATGTGGGACAACCTGATTCCCCTATGTCTACCCCAGCACTTAGAACAGTGCTTTGGACATAGAAAGCGCTTAACAAATACCAACATTATGATTATAGTCACACAGCTGCCAAGTAGCAGAGCTGGAATTCGAACCCATGACCTCTGACTCCCAAGCCCGGGCTCTTTCCACTGAGCCACGCTGCTTTATTTAGTATTTATAGTATAGAGTAAATTTATATATAGCGTATATGTATAGTATTTTTAATATAGTAGTTATAGTATTTAGTAGAGTAATAGTAATAATGTTGCCGAATTATATCAGGGAATTATGGAATTTTGGGGGGAAGCAGCGTGGCCCAGTGGCACGAGTCCAGGCTTGGGAGTCAGAGGTCATGGCTTCTACTCTGGGCTCTGCCGCTTGGCAGTGGCATGACCTTGGGCAAGTCACCTACCTTCTCTGGGCCTCAGTGACCTCATCTGGAAAACGAGGATGAAGCCCGGAGCCCCGCGTGGGGCAACCTGCTGACCTTGTATTATTCATTCATTCAATAGTATTTATTGAGCGCTTACTATGTGCAGAGCACTGTACTAAGCGCTTGGGATGAACAAGTTGGCAACAGATAGAGACAGTCCCTGCCGTTTGACCGGCTTACAGTCTAATCGGGGGAGATGGACAGACAAGAACAATGGCAATAAATAGAGTCAAGGGGAAGAACATCTTGTAAAAACAATGGCAAATAAATAGAATCAAGACAATGTACAATTCATTAACAAAATAAATAGGGCAATGGAAATATATACAGTTGAGCGGACGAGTACAGTGCTGTGGGGAAGGGAAGGGAGAGGTGGAGGGGCAGAGGGAAAAGGGGAAAAAGAGGGTTTAGCTGCGGAGAGGTAAAGCGGGGGTGGCAGAGGGAGTAGAGGGAGAAGAGGAGCTCAGTCTGGGAAGGCCTCTTGGAGGAGGTGATTTTTAAGTAGGGTTTTGAAGAGGGGAAGAGAATCAGTTTGGCGGAGGTGAGGAGGGAGGGCGTTCCAGGACTGCGGGAGGACGTGGTCCGGGGGTCGACGGCGGGATAGGCGAGACCGAGGGACGGTGAGGAGGTGGGCGGCGGAGGAGCGGAGCGTGTGGGGTGGGTGGTAGAAAGAGAGAAAGGAGGAGAGGTAGGAAGGGGCAAGGTGATGTAGAGCCTTGAAGCCTAGAGTGAGGAGTTTTTGTTTGGAGCGGAGGTTGATAGGCAACCACTGGAGTTGTTTAAGAAGGAGAGTGACATGCCCAGATCGTTTCTGCGGGAAGATGAGCCGGGCAGCGGAGTGAAGAATAGACCGGAGCGGGGCGAGAGAGGAGGAAGGGAGGTCAGAGAGAAGGCTGACACGGTAGTCTAGCCGGGATATAACAAGAGCCCGTAGCAGTAAGGTAGCCGTTTGGGTGGAGAGGAAAGGGCAGATCCTGGCGATATTGTATAGGTGAAACCAGCAGGTCTTGGTAACGGATAGGATGTGCTGGGTGAACGAGAGAGACGAGTCAAGGATGACACCGAGATTGCGGGCCTGAGAGACGGGAAGGATGGTCGTGCCATCGACGGTGATAGAGAAGTCTGGGAGAGGACCGGGTTTGGGAGGGAAGATGAGGAGCTCAGTCTTGCTCATGTTGAGTTTTAGGTGGCGGGCCGACATCCAGGTGGAGACGTCCCGGAGGCAGGAGGAGATGCGAGCCCGAAGGGAGGGGGAGAGGACAGGGGCGGAGATGTAGATCTGCGTGTCATCTGCGTAGAGATGGTAGTCAAAGCCGTGAGAGTGAATGAGTTCACCGAGGGAGTGAGTGTAAATGGAGAACAGAAGAGGGCCAAGAACTGACCCTTGAGGAACTCCAACAGTTAAAGGATGGGAGGGGGAGGAGGCTCCAGCGAAGGAGACCGAGAATGACCGGCCAGAGAGGTAAGAGGAGAACCAGGAGAGGACAGAGTCCGTGAAGCCAAGGTGAGATAAGGTATGGAGGAGGAGGGGATGGTCGACAGTGTCAAAGGCAGCAGAGAGGTCAAGGAGGATTAGAATGGAGTAGGAGCCATTGGATTTGGCAAGAAGGAGGTCATGGGTGACCTTAGAGAGAGCGGTCTCGGTAGAGTGGAGGGGACGGAAGCCAGATTGGAGGGGGTCTAGGAGAGAATGGGAGTTAAGGAATTCTAAGCATCGATTGTAGACGACTCGTTCTAGGATTTTGGAAAGGAAGGGTAGTAGGCAGATAGGGCGATAACTGGAGGGGAAAGTGGGGTCAAGAGCGGGTTTTTTAGGATGGGGGAGACGTGGGCATGTTTGAAGGCAGCGGGGAAGGTGCCATTGGAGATTGAGTGGTTAAAAATAGAAGTTAAGGAAGGTAGGAGGGCAGGGGCGATGGTTTTAATAAGGTGAGAGGGAATGGGGTCCGAGGCACAGGTGGAGGGGGTGGCACTTGCGAGGAGGGAGGAGATCTCCTCTGAGGATACTGCAGGGAACGATGGGAAAGTAGGGGAGAGGGTTGGTGGGGGGGAGGGGAGAGGCGGAGGGGTGACTTTGGGGAGCTCAGACCTGATCGTGTTGATTTTTGTGAGGAAATAGGTGGCCAGATCATTGGGGGTGAGAGATGGGGGAGGGGGAGGAACAGGGGGCCTAAGGAGAGAGTTAAAGGTCCGGAACAATCGGCGGGGGTGACGGGCATGGGTGTCGATGAGGGAGGAGAAGAAGCTTTGCCTGGCGGAGGAGAGGGCAGAGTTAAGGCAGGAAAGGATAAATTTGAAGTGTGTGAGGTCGTCTTGGTGCTTGGACTTTCGCCAGCAGCGCTCGGCAGCTCGAACATAAGAGTGTAGGAGGCGGACAGAGGAGGTGATCCAGGGCTGTGGGTTAGTGGCGCGAGAGCGGCGGAGGGAAAGGGGGGCGAGAGAGTCGAGATGAGTAGAGAGGGTGGAGTTGAGAGCGGAGACCTGATCGTCGAGAGTGGGAAGAGAGGACAGGGCGGCAAGGTGAGGAGAGATGCTATTGGAAAGACGGATGGGATCGAGAGAGTGGAGGTCTCTGTGGGGCAGTAGCGAAGATTTGCAGGGGGAGGGAGTGTGAGAGATGAGGCAGGTGAGAAGGTTATGGTCCGAGAGAGGGATTTCAGAGTTGGTGAGTGAGGAGATAGTGCAGCGGTAGGAGATGACAAGATCGAGGGTGTGACCGAGTCGGTGAGTGGGCGCGGTATGGTGGAGGAGGAGGTCGGCAGAGTCGAGGAGGGATAGCAGGCGGGCGGCAGAGGAGTCGTCGGGTACATCCATATGGATGTTCGTGGCTCGGGCTTTGGAGTCAGAGGTCATGGGTTCAAATCCTGGCTCGGCCATTTGTCAGCTGTGTGACATTGGGCAAGTCACTTAACCTCTCGGTGCCTCATTTACCTCATCTGTAAAATGGGGATTAAGACTGTGAGCCCCACGTGGGACAACCTGATTCCCCTGTGTCTACCCCAGCGCTTAGAACAGTGCTCGGCACATAGTAAGCGCTTAACAAATACCAACATTATTATTATTATTATTATGTTGAAGTCTCCAAGGATCAGAGTGGGCAGAGAGAAGGAGAGAAGGAAGGTGAGAAAGGGGTCCAGGTGGTTGAAGAAGTCGGAGGTGAGACCGGGAGGGCGGTAGATGACAGCGACAAGTAACTGGAGTGGGTGGTAGAGGCGAATGATTTGGGCTTCGAAGGAGGGGAAGGAGAGGGAGGGGGGAGGAGGGATAGTGCGGAAGCGGCAATGGGGCGAGAGGAGGAAGCTGACGCCTCCTCCCTTACCGGTGAGTCTGGGGGAGTGGGAGAAGGAGAGGCCTCCGCTGGAGAGAGCGGCGGCGGAGACCGTGTCTTCGGGAGAGAGCCACGTTTCCAAAAGGGCGAGGAGGAGGAGAGAGCGCGAGAGGAAAAGGTCATGGATGAAAGGTAGCTTACCTGTAATAGAGCGGGGGTTCCAGAGGCCACACTTGAAAGTAGCTGTGGGTGCAAGGGGGGGAGGGGGGAAGGGCGGGGGGAGGGGAGAGTTTGGATGGGAAGGAGGCGGGGGGGCCCTGGACCGGGAGAGGGGGATGAGGGGTAGCGGTGGGACAAGAGGACTGGGATGGGGCGTGGGTGGGGAAGAGAGAAGGGGGGAGGGGGTGAGGAGGGGGTTTGGTGGGGGGAAGAGTAGGGGGAGGGGGAAGAGGGGTAGCGCTGGTAAAGTGAGGTTCTAGGGCGGGGGGGGGGGGAGGAGACAGAGGAGAGAGCGGGAAAGAACTGAGCGAGAGAGGGGAAGGGGAAGGGGAGGATAGGAAGGGGCGGGAGGGGGGAGGAGGGACATGGCGAGGCCAGAGAGGTGGGTGGCAGCACTGACAACAATAAACAGTAATAAACGAAATCGGTAATATAGCAACATGATACAGTATGATACAATATAGTCGTGTTAATAAAAGGGCGATGACCAGGGTCGGGGGTAGGCTCGATTAAGGGGCGACCTGATCAAACTCAAAGTCTGACGACAATAAACAATAACAAGCGAAATCGCTAATATAGCAACATGGTACAGTAAGACACACTACAATAGTGTTAATAAGCAGGCGATGACCAGGGTCGGAGGACGAGCCGACCCTACCCGATCAGACTCAAAGTCAAGCGGCCAGCGGCCGAGAGAGTCCCAGAGCTCATGACCAAATGTCCCTGTGGCGGTGGTGGGGGCCCTGAGGTTGTCCGGGGTGGGTGGCGGCCGTAGGCGGAGGCTAAGGTAAGGTAACATTGTGAGAACAAGGACGTCGTCGCCCCGGGGCGGGGGCGGGGGAGATAAGTCACCTCAAGGGGGAAGAGGGAGTGAGGCCTTCCCAAAATGGCTGCCTCAGGCAGAGTGGGGGCTTCCCAAAATGGCCGCTTCGGGCGGAATGGGGGAGCGGTTGGGGAGCACAATGTCCCCGGGCCCGAGCAGGGGGACACAGTGTCCCCAGAGGACACAATGTCCTTGGGGCCGAGCAGGGGAGCACAATGTCCCCAGGATCGAGAAGGGGTGTATTAGAACAGTGGGTGCTTAGAACAGTGCTTGGCACATAGTAAGCGCTTCACAAATACCAACCTTACTATTATTATTATTATCAGAGAAACGACTCTGATCTCACAATCGCCTGAGAGGGTTTCGTGACCTCGGTGTAGAAATGAACAGACTCAAGAGGGATGAGCGGAGGGAGAGCAGGAAAGGGGGGAAAGTGGCTGCCCGCCCCTTCACGCTGGGAGGGGTAAAGGGGACGAACAGCCCAACTCTTGCAGAGTACGCCCCAAATCCCACCCGATCACCTTGCTTTGCCCGCTCTCCACCCTCCAATCAGAACCAGTTCTGAGGAATGGCCCGTTGTAATTGACACATAATAATAATAATCATGGTATTTCTTAAGCGCTTACTATGTGCGGAGCACTGTTCTGAGCGCTGGGGTAGTTAGAGGGTAATCGGATTGTCCCACGTGGGGCTCACATCTTTTTAATCCCCATTTTTACAGTTGGTAACTGAGCTCAGAGAAGTTAAGTGACTTGCCCAAGGTCACCCAGCAGACAAATGGCGGAGCTGGAACTAGCACCCACGACCTCTGACTCCCAAGCCTGGGCTCTTTCCACTAAGCCACGTTGCTTCTCTGTTACTACCCAGACTTAAATAGTAAGAATATTGTTGGTGCTTATTGAGCATTTACTATGTGCAGAGCACTGTTCTAAAGAGATACAGGGTCATCAGGTTGTCCCACGTGAGGGCCCCAGTCTTCATCCCCCTTTTCCAGATGAAGGAACCGAGGCCCAGAGAAGTGACGTGACTTGCCCACAGTCACACAGCTGACCGGTGGCAGAGCTGGGATTCGAACCCATGACCTCCGACTCCCAAGCCCGGGCTCTTTCCACTGAGTCATGCTGTAAATGATTGATCTACCCCAGGAAGGAGATTCAACGGAGACAGGATGTCCAGTACAATATGGGAAGGAGATAGAACGGAGACAGGATGGTCCATCGTCCAGTACATTATCAAGCGCTTCCTCTGTGCAGACCACTGGACTAAGCGCGGCGGAGGGGGACTGCACGCTAGAACCTGGGAGGGGGCTGGCGCTTTCCCTCCTTCCCAATTTGTCATAGCCCGTTATTGGGCAGGGATGGTCTCTATCTGTTGCCGAATTCTACCTCCCAAGCACCTAGTCCAGTGCTCTGCACACAGTAAGCGCTCGATAAATACGATTGAATGAATGAATAATAATAATAATATTGGTATTTGTTAAGCGCTTACTATGTGCCATGCACCGTTCTGAGCGCCGGGGAGGGTGATCATGAATAATTAGGGGAGGAGCCTCTAAGTAAACCCAGACGGTTTCAGTTGTGCTCACCCTCTCCTCATCCCTCCCTTTAGATTGACTGATTTATTTCTGGCGTTTCAGTGCTTACTATGTGCCAGGCACTGTGCTAAGCGCTGGGGTAGGCAGAGGGAGGGATGGGGGAACTGTAGCTCAGTCTCTAGGTAGAGTAAATAAAACCAAGTGATTCATTCATTCATTCAGTCGTGTTTCTTGAGCGCTCACCATGTGCAGAGCACTGTACCACGCACGTGGAAAGTACAATTCAGCAACAGAGACAATCCCTACCCGACAACGGGCTCCCAGTCTAGAAGATCGAAAAACCAAGCTTTACTGTTATGATCAAAACTGGGGTTCCAATAGTCTTTCCGGCTCCAGTCACCACAGCTTCCTTCTCCGGTAATTAACAACAAGTATTTTATATTCAATAGTATTTATTGAGCACTTACTAGGTGCAGAGCCCTGTACTAAGCGATTGGAATGTACAATTGGGCAACAGATAGGGACAATCCCTGCCCAATGGCGGGCTTACAGTCTAACTGGGGGAGACAGACAAAAACAAGACAACATCATCACGATAAACAGAATCAAGGGGATGCCCACCCCATTAACAAAATAAATAGTTTGTGAGAGGGTCTTTCCTCTTTTCCATGCCTAAATAAACCTCAGTGAGTAACACACCTTGGACGGTATCTTGTGGAGACTTAATAAGTATCCAGTAGATATTGCCCAAGACTGTAAGTGAGTCTTATTTGAGCTTGAGTCTATGGGCTCTGGGGTCTTTGTTGCACTCACACTCAGATGGCAGCCTGACTCAGTGCCGTGCTCAGTAAACTGAATTGAAAAGGATTAGTAGTAATAGTTTGCATTATGTGCTTATAATATACAGGGGTGGAAGCTGGACACCGTCCCTGGCCCTCAAGGAACTCAGAATCTAAGAGAGCCACCCTAACTGACTCTTTCTTCTTGCAGCCATCATCTCCAGCATTAAAAAGAAACTCCACAACCCATTCCTCTGGGCTGGTCTTCTGATTTGTTTGCTAATCTTTTCCATCATGTCCTTGTATCCCGGTAAATTCTGAGGTGCTCCTGTTATGTTGATCTCCTTTTAGCCTGGGGACACACCCCTTCTCTGGAGACTGGGTTTCCCCTGGATGGTATTTAAGTGTTTACTATGTGCCAAGCACTGTACTAAAGGCTGGGATAGATAGGAGATAAGCAGGTTGGACACAGTCCCTGCCCCATGGGTGCTCAGTCCAAGGCGGGGAGGAAGAGAGAACAGGTAATCCCCATTTTGCAGATGAGGAAACTGAGGCCTGCGGCAGTTAGGGAATTGCCCAAGGCCACACAGCCGGCATGTGGCAGAGGTGGGACTAGAACCCAGGTCCCCTTGCTCTCATTCATTCATTCAGTAGTATTTATTGAGTGCTTACTATGTGCAGAGCACTGTACTAAGCGCTTGGAATGTACAATTCGGCAACAGATAGAGACAATCCTGCCCACTGATGGGTTTACAGTCTAATGGGGGAGACAGACAAAAAAAAACCAACTTAATCACGATAAATAGAATCAAGGGGATGTATACCTCATTAACAAAATAAATAGGGTAATAAAATAAATTGGGTGATAAACTCATGCCCGTGGGCCCACCCTCCAGCTCCGCGCTCCTCTTCCCTCACTTTCCTCTCTCCATTCTGCTTCACTGGCCCTTCGGATGGGATGGCTCTCAGCATTGCGGGAAAGCCACAAAAGGCCCTAACCCAGAAAAGACTCCATTGCCTGTCCGTTTTCTGACATGGTTTGGATTCCCCTTCTGTGACGCCTTTGTTTCTAGGATTGCGAGCTAGGTGTCCCACCTGCCCCTCGGAACCGTGTCCATCAGACGCCTGGCAGTATCATCACAGGAAGTGCTATTTCCTCTCTGAGGATCAAGGGGAGTGGACGGAGGGACAACAGTCCTGCTCCTCTCAGGGAGCATCTCTTGCTGTGATTGAAGATGAGAGAGAGCTGGTAAGGGCACCACCACATCCCTTGCCTTCTGACCTCCCCCTGAACCCTCTCTTTATGGGGCCCTCATTTATTGTGGGCAGAGCCAGCCCGGGGCAGAGCTCAATATGGGATGGGCTTGAAGACATAACTGAAAGCCTGCCTCCTTTTCCACCTCCAGTGGGTTCAAAAAAATCCCAGGAGCTGGTCAGGGAGAGAAAAGACACTGACCCAATCCTAGAGCCTGATGGAGTGAAATAATAATACCATGACTTTATAAACCTTTCATGTTATTTAGACCATTTTGATCATTATATAAGTCCCGGGAGGGAGAGAAAGGCAGATATTATTATCCCTATTTTGCATATGAGGCAACTGAGGCCTGAGGTGGTTAAGTGATTTGCATACCAGGTCAGTGGGAGAACTGGGACTAGAATTTGAGGCCCTAACTCTTAGGCCTGTGTTATTTCCAATCCATCAATCATATTTATTGAGCTCCTACTGTGTACAGCGCATCGTACTAAGGCGATTGGGAGAGAACGATATAACGATATGACAGGCCCACTCCCTGCCCTCAACGAGCTTACAGTATAGAAGGGGAGACAGACATTAATATAAATAAGAAAATTACAGTTAGGCGCATAAGTGGCTTGGGGCTGGGCGGCGTGATGAATAAAGGGAGCAAGTCAGTGCATGCAGAAGGGAGTGGAGGAAAAGGAAAAGAGGGCTTAATCAGGGAAGTCTTGGAGATTTCCCTTCAATAAAGCTTGAAAGTGGGGGAAAGTAATCATCTGTTGGTTATGAAGAGGGATGAGGTTCCAGGCCCGAGGCAGGTCATGGGCGAGAGGTCTGTGGAGAGGTACAGTGAGTCACTTGGCATTAAAGGAATGAAGTATGTGGGCTGGGTTGTAATAGGTCACTGCCTCTAAGGAACCCAACTTCACTAATAGCATTTATTGTGCACTTTCATTCATTAATAATAATAATAATAATGTTGGTATTTGTTAAGCGCTTACTATGTGCAGAGCACTGTTCTAAGCGCTGGGGTAAACACAGGGGAATCAGGTTGTCCCACGTGGGGCTCACAGTCTTAATCCCCATTTTACAGATGAGGGAACTGAGGCACAGAGAAGTTAAGTGACTTGCCCACAGTCACACAGCTGACAAGTGGCAGAGCTGGGATTTGAACTCATGAGCCCTGACTCCAAAGCCCGTGCTCTTTCCACTGCGCCACGCTGCTTCTCATTCATTCAATAGTATTTATTGAGCGCTTACTATGTGCAGAGCACTGTACTAAGCGCTTGGAATGAACAAGTTGGCAACAGATAGAGACAGTCCCTGCCGTTTGACGGGCTTACAGTCTAATCGGGGGAGACGGACAGACAAGAACAATGGCAATAAATAGAGTCAAGGGGAAGAACATCTCGTAAAAACAATGGCACTAAATAGAATCAAGGCAATGTACAATTCATTAACAAAATAAATAGGGTAATGGAAATATATACAGTTGAGCGGACGAGTACGGTGCTGAGGGGATGGGAAGGGAGAGGGGGAGGAGCAGAGGGAAAGGGGGAAAAGAGGGTTTAGCTGCGGAGAGGTGAAGGGGGGGTGGTAGAGGGAGTAGAGGGAGAAGAGGAGCTCAGTCTGGGAAGGCCTCTTGGAGGAGGTGAGCTTTAAGTAGGGTTTTGAAGAGGGGAAGAGAATCAGTTTGGCGGAGGTGAGGAGGGAGGGCGTTCCAGGACCGCGGGAGGACGTGGCCCAGGGGTCCACGGCGGGATAGGTGAGACCGAGGGACGGTGAGGAGGTGGGCAGCGGAGGAGCGGAGCGTGCGGGGTGGGCGGTAGAAAGAGAGAAGGGAGGAGAGGTAGGAAGGGGCAAGGTGATGTAGAGCCTTGAAGCCTAGAGTGAGGAGTTTTTGTTTGGAGCGGAGGTTGATAGGCAACCACTGAAGTTGTTTAAGAAGGGAAGTGACATGCCCAGATCGTTTCTGCGGGAAGATGAGCCGGGCAGTGGAGTGAAGAATAGACCGGAGCGGGGCGAGAGAGGAGGAAGGGAGGTCGGAGAGAAGGCTGACACGGTAGTCTAGCCGGGATATAACGAGAGCCCGTAGCAGTAAGGTGGCCATTTGAGTGGAGAGGAAAGGGCAGATCCTGGCGATATTGTAAAGGTGAAACCGGCAGGTCTTGGTAACGGATAGGATGTGTGGGGTGAACGAGAGAGACGAGTCAAGGATGACACCGAGATTGCACTTGCTCTGCAGAGTGCTGCACTATTTGGAGAGTACCTTAGAATTAGTAAATTCTAAGTTCTGCTCTCAAGGAAGTGACAATGTAGCATGGGAGACAGATCAAAAAATTAATTTTGGATGAGAGAGAAGGTATTTGCACATGAGTTAGTGATTAAGTACTAGAATGTTCAAGGTATGAATATTGAGACTGTAGGCTCGGCGAGGGCAAGGAATGCCTCTACCAACTCTGTTGGTCAGTTGTATTTGTAGAGCGCTAACTGTGTGCAAAGCACTGAACTAAGCACTTGGGAGAGTACACTATAACAAAATAAACAGACACATTCCCCGCCCACAGCAAGCTTACAGTCTAGAGAGGGAGGTAGACATTAAATAAACTACAGATACGTCCATAAGTGCTGTGGGGCTGGGATGAGGGATGAATAAAGGGAGCAAGTCAAGGCAACGCAGAAGGGAACTGAAGAAAAGGAAGAGGGCATAGTCAGGGAGGCCTCTTGGAGGAGTTGTTCTTTCAGTAAGGCTGTGAAGAGGGGGAGAGTAATTGTCTGTCAGATATGAGAAGGGCCATCTGTAATTGTCTGTCAGATATCCCAGGCCAGAGATGAGACTTGGGCAAGAGGTCAGCGGCAAGATAGACGAGATCAAAGTACAGTGAGAAGGTTAATAATGTTGGTATTTGTTAAGCGCTTACTATGTGCAGAGCACTGTTCTAAGCACTGGGGTAGATACAGGGTAATCAGATTGTCCCATGTGAGGCTCACAGTCTTCATCCCCATTTTACAGATGAGGGAACTGAGGCACAGAGAAGTGAAGTGACTTGCCCACAGTCACACAGCTGACAAGTGGTAGAGTCGGGATTCGAACCCATGACCTCTGACTCCCAAGCCTAGGCTCTTTCCACCGAGCCACGCTGCTTAAAGGTTAGCATTAGAGGAGTGTAGTAAGTGGGCTGAGTTGTAGTAGGCAAGTAGCAAAGTGAGGTAGGAGGAGGGGGCAAGGAGATTGAGTGGTTCAAAGCCAATGGTGAGAAGTTTCTGTTTGACGCAAGGGCAATCACTGGAGGTTCCCGAGAATTGGGGAAAAGTGGCCTGAGCGATTTTGTAGAAAAATGGTCTGGGCAGCAGAGTGAGGTATGAACTGGAGTGGGGAGAGATAGGAGGCAGGGAGGACAGCAAGGAGGCTGAAACGGTAATCAAGGCAGGATAGGAGAAGTGATTAGATTAACATGGTAGTAGTTTGGAAGAAGAGGAAAGGGAGGATTTACTCTCCCAAGCCCTTACTACAGTGCTCTGCATGCAGTAGGCACTCAATAAATTCCACTGATTGATAAGGGCTTCACAAGAGGTTGGGAGAACATAAGTGCCTTGATGGCACACAAGTAGGGGTGAAGTCTAAGTAGAGGAGTTCAGAAATTAATCGGGGAAGAGCCCCCTGAAGAAAATATGCCTTTAGAAGGGCTTTGAGGATGGAGAAGGTTATGATCTTATGGATTTGAAGGGAGAGAGAAATTCAGCATATGAGAGAGTGGTGGGCAGCAGTTGAGGTGGGAAAAAGGGCCTTGAAGATGGAGAGAGCAGTGGTTTGCCGGGGTGTTGGGGAAGGGAGCTCCAGAGAGGAGGAAGGGCATGAGCAAGAGGTTGGAGAGGCCAGAGAGAAAAGAGCAAAGCAAAGAGATCAGGCTGACTTGATGGTAACATGAAGTGTGTGAATTAGGTGCGATGGGAGAGGAGTGAGGGTGAGTAGTGGGGAGACTGCAGATCGAGTGCCTGGAAGCCGATGATTAGGAGTTTCTGCTAATGCAGAGAGGAACGGACAAACTTGGAAAGTCTTTGAAGAGTTGGGAGAAGTGTGTGGCATGATGTGGAAGAATGATTCAAGCAGTGGATGGATGGACTGGAGAGGCTAGATCTGGTCTGAAATCACTGCTCCTTCCAGGGAAGATGAGTAATTCAGTTTGGACATGCTGAGTTTGAGGTGCCGCTGGGATATTGATGTAGAAATGACCTGGAGGCAGTAGGACCCACGAGAGAGCAGAGGAGGAGAGAAGTCAGGGCTGGAGAGGTAGATATGAGGATCATTGCATAACAGCGGTAGTTGAAGTCATGAGGACAGATGAACTCATCGAGAGGGAGTGTAAGATAGAAGAGGACCCAGAACAAAGCTTTAAGGAATCCCCACAGTTACGGAGTGGTGCCGAGGAAGAGCCAACAAAAATGACGAAGAAGGATCAGTCAGAGGAGGAGAACTATCAGTGAAACTAAGGTTAGATTGTGTTTCCAGGAGAAGGGGATGGTCCACAGTGTTGAAGGCATCAGAGAGGTCAAGGAAGATTAGGATGGAGAGGAGGGCTTTAGATCTGCTCCCCTGGGGAGCCAACTGAATCAGCCCCCACATGGACTCGGGAGCTCCTCTCCCTTGCAGCGGAGCCTTGGACCGCCCGGCCCCCATTCCCGGCTAGCTCTTTGGCAGCTCTTTGGCCACCGATCACCGACTCATCCACACCAGGTTGTCACCCGTCGCCGGGGACAGGTTCTTTTGGAATCGGTGTGGCGAGAGAGACAGAGAGAGGCCGGGGATGGAAAAACCTGAGTTTTGTATAGAATTTATTCCGCGGGGCAGATTGAATTTAATTAATTATTTAGACGCGACAATCGGCCTTCCCTTTTGGGGGAAACATGGTGTTAAAGCTTCCCCTTTGGGAGGAATATGGGGTTAGAGCTTCCCTAACGGAAGGAATACACTGGTATGTTACTCGCGTGGGGGTGGACACCTGAGCCCACTTATGATTTACTCCCAACCCCACGGGCTCTCAGCAGGAGAGGACACTCACCCATCCCACGGCTCCTCACTTGGTGCAGGCAGAGCGGCCTTCTCACGCTCTGGACAGAGGTGACCCACAGCTGGCTGCTGCAAGTCCCATTCCTCTGTACAGAAGGTTAGAGGCGGCAGGTATTTATCACCTATGCCCTTAGGCCATTCCAGCTTCCGGCCTCAGTTTATCCAATCTCTGCCCTTCCCCCTCCTCCATTCCTAATTTGATTGGCACGAGGGCGAGGGGCACCTTCTGTATTCCTAGCTGGGGCTGTCAATCTGGCAGTTTCGGTTGTGGGGGCAGTGTCCCACCCTGACTTCCCAGTTCCGCCTGCTGGCTCAGGAGGTCACCAGGTAGCATTTGACCTTGAGATGGTCGGTACCCCAGGGTCACCTGGGACATCGGGACCGCCTCTCCTGGGAGCTGAGCCTTGGACCACCTGGCCCTTATTCCCGGCAAGCCCTTCGCTTGCCGCTCACCGACTCATCCGCGCCGCCAGCGCCTCTGCCAGGGAGCTGCGCCTTGGACCGCCTGGACCCGTGCCCGCCTCATCCTTTCGCAACCTGGTTCCCCCGCACCCCTGCTCAAGGACTCCGACACTAAGGATCTTCCTCCCCGCCCCCACAGGCCCCCAGCCACCAGCTCCCATTCTGCCCCCCTGCTCGGGCCTGGGGACACTGTGCTCCCCTGCTAGGGCCCGGGGACATTGCTCTCCCCTGCTCGACCCTGGGGACATTGTGCCCCCCTGCTCGGACCTGGGGAGATTGTGCTCCCCTACGCGGCCCTGGGGACATTGTGTCTCCCTGCTCGGGCCCCGGGACATTGTGCTCCCCAACCGCCCCCCGACTCCACCTGAAGCGGCCATTTTTGGGAAGCCCTCACTCCCTCTTCCCCCATGAGGTGATTCATCGCCCCCGCCCCGGGCGACGATGTCCTTGTTCTCACCATGTTACCTTACCTTAGCCGCCACCTCCGCCCGAAACCCACCCTGGACAACTTCAGGGCCCCCGCCGCCTCAGAGACATTTGGTAATGAGCTCTGGGACTCTCCTTGCCGCTAGCCTTTTGACTTTGAGTTTGATCAGGTCGACCCTCAGTCAAGTCGACCCCCGACCCCGCTTATTAACACTATTTTATTGTATCATACTGTATCCCCTGAGAAGCAGCGTGGCTCAGTGGAAAGAGCCCGGGCTTTGGAGTCAGAGGTCATGGGTTCGAATCTCACCTCTGCCTCTTGTCAGCTGTGTGACTGTGGGCAAGTCACTTAACTTCTCTGTGCCTCAGTTCCCTCATCTGTAAAATGGGGATTAAGACTGTGAGCCCCACATGGGACAACCTGATTCCCCTGTGTCTACTCCAGCGCTTAGAACAGTGCTCTGCACAAAATAAGTACTTAACAAATACCAACATTATTATTATTATTATCATGTTACTATATTACCAGTTTTGCTTGTTGTTTATTGTTGTCAGTGCTGCCACTTACCTCTCTGGCCTCACCATGTCCCTCCACCCCCACCCCCTCCTGCCCCTTCTAATCCTCCCCTTCTCTCTTACCCAGCTCTATCCTGCTCTCTCCTCTGCCTCCTCCCCGCCCCCCCGCCCTAGAACCCCACTTTACCAGCGCCACCCCTCTTCCCCCTCCCCCCTTCCCTCTTCCCCACCCACACCCCATCCCAGTCCTCCTGTCCCACCGCCACCCCTCCTCCCCCTCTCCCCGTCCAGGGCCCCGCCACCTCCTTCCCATCCAAACCCTCCCCTCCCTCCGCTCTCTCCCCTCCCCCCCTTGCACCCACAGCTACTTTCAAGTTTGGCCTCTGGAACCCCTGCTCCATTACAGGTAAACTACCTTTGATCCATGACCTGTTCCTTTCCCGCTCTCTCCTCCTCACCCTTTCGGAAACTTGGCTCACTCCTGAAGACACGGTCTCCACCGCTGCTCTCTCTAGCGGTGGCCTCTCCTTCTCCCACTCCCCAAGACTCACCGTAAAAGGAGGAGGCGTCGACTTCCTCCTCTCACTCCATTACTGCTTCCGCACTATCCCTCCTCCCCCTTCCCTCTTCTTCCCCTCATTCATTCAATAGTATTTATTGAGCGCTTACTATGTGCAGAGCACTGTACTAAGCGCTTGGAATGAACAAGTCGGCAACAGATAGAGACAGTCCCTGCCGTTTGACGGGCTTACAGTCTAATCGGGGGAGACGGACAGACAAGAAAAATGCCCTTCAAAGCCCACATCATTCGCCTCTACCACCCCCTCCAGATTCTTGTAGCTGTCATCTACCACCCTCCCGGTCCCACCTCCGACTTCTTCAACCACCTAGACCCCTTTCTCACCTTCCTTCTCTCCTTCTCTCTGCCCACTCTGATCCTCGGAGACTTCAACATCCACATGGATGTACCCGATGACTCCTCTGCCGCCCGCCTGCTATCCCTCCTCCACTCTGCCGACCTCCTGCTCCACCATACCGCGCCCACTCACCGACTCCGTCACACCCTCGATCTCGTCATCTCCTACCGCTGCACTACCTCCTCCCTCACCAACTCTGAAATCCCTCTCTCTGACCATAACCTTCTCACCTGCCTCATCTCTCACACTCCCTCCCCCTGCAATTCTTTGCTACTCCCCCACAGATAGCAGCGTGGCTCAGTGGAAAGAGCACGGGCTTTGGAGTCAGGGCTCATGAGTTCGAATCCCAGATCTGCCACTTGTCGGCTGTGTGACTGTGGGCAAGTCACTTAACTTCTCTGTGCCTCAGTTCCCTCATCTGTAAAATGGGGATTAAGACTGTGAGCCCCACGTGGGACAACCTGATTCCCCTATGTCTACCCCAGCGCTTAGAACAGTGCTCGGCACATAGTAAGCGCTTAACAAATACCAACATTATTATTATTATTAGATACCTCTGCTCTCTTGATCCCATCCATCCAAAAGCATCTCTCCCCACATTGCTGCCCTGTCCTCTCTTCCCACTCTCGATGATCAGGTCACCGCTCTCAACTCCACCCTCTCTACTCATCTCAACTCTCTCGCCCCCCTTTCCCTCCGCCGCTCTCGCTCCACTAACCCACAGCCCTGGATTACCGCCTCTGTCCACCTCCTATGCTCCTATGCTCGAGCTGCCAATTGCTGCTGGCGAAAGTCCAAGGACCAAACCGACCTCATACATTTCAAATTGATCCTTTCCTGCCTTAACTCTGCCCTCTCCTCCGCCAGGCAAAACTTCTTCTCCTCCCTCATCGACACCCATGCCCGTCACCCCCGCCAATTGTTCCGGACCTTTAACTCTCTCCTTAGGCCCCCTGTTCCTCCCCATCCCCTATCCCTCATCCCTAATGATCTGGCCATCTACTTCATCACAAAAATTAACACAATCAGGACTGAGCTCCCCAAAGTCACCCCTCCCCCTCTCACCTCCCCCCCCACCCCTCTTCCCTACTTTCCCATCCTTCGCTGCAGTATCCTCAGAGGAGATCTCCTCCCTCCTCGCAAGTGCCACCTCCTCCACCTGTGCCTCAGACCCCATTCCCGCTCACTTTATAAAAACCATCGCCCTGCCCTCCTCACCTCCTTAACTTCTATCTTTAACCACTCACTCTCCAATGGCTTCTTCCCTCTGCCTTCATACATGTCCACGTCTACCCCATCCTAAAAAGTACCCTCTCTCGACCCCACTTCCCCTTCCAGTTATTGCCCTATCTCCCTACTACCCTTCCTTTCCAATATCCTAGAATGATACGTCTACACTCGCTGCTTAGAATTCCTTAACTCCCATTCTCTCTTGGACCCCCTCCAATCTGGCTTCTGTCCCCTCCACTCTACCGAGACTGCTCTCTCTAAGGTCACCCATGACCTCCTTGCCAAATCCAATGGCTCCTACTCCATTCTAATCCTCCTTGACCTCTCAGCTGCCTTTGACACTGTCGACCATCCCCTTCTCCTCCACACCTTATTTCACCTTGGCTTCACAGACTCCGTCCCCTCCCGGTTCTCCTCTTATCTCTCTGGCCAGTCATTTTCGGTCTCCTTCGCAGGCTCCTCCTCCCCCTCCCATCCTCTAACTGTTGGAGTTCCTCAAGGGTCAGTTCTTGGCCCTCTTCTGTTCTCCATTTACACTCACTCCCTTGGTGAACTCATCTGCTCTTATGGCTTCAACTATCATCTCTAGGCAAATGACACACAGATCTACATCTCTGCCCCTGTCCTCTCCCCCTCGCTTCAGGCTGGTATCTCCTCCTGCCTCCAGGATGTCTCCACCTGGATGTCTGCCTGCCACCTAAAACAACATGACCAAAACTGAGCTCCTCATCTTCCCTCCCAAGCCCGGTCCTCTCCCTGACTTCCCTATCACCGTGGATGGTACGACCATCCTTCCCGTCTCTCAGGCCCGCAACCTCGGTGTCATCTTTGACTCAGCTCTCTCGTTCACCCCACACATTCGATCTGTTACCAAGACCTGCCGGTCTCACCTTTATAATATCGCCAAGATCCGCCCTTTCCTCTCCATCCAAACAGCTACCTTACTGATACAGGCTCTCGTCATATCCCAGTTAGACTACTGTGTCAGCCTTCTCTCTCATCTCCCTTCCTCCTGTCTCTTCCCACTCCAGTCTATTCTTCACTCCGCTGCCCGGCTCATCTTCCTGCAGAAACACTCTGGGCATGTCACTCCCCTTCTTAAACACCTCCAGTGGTTGCCTATCAACCTCAACACGAAACAAAAACTTCTCACTCTAGGCTTCAAGGCTCTCCATCACCTTGCCTCTTCCTACCTCTCCTCCCTTCTCTCTTTCTACTGCCCACCCCGCATGCTCCGCTCGTCTGCCGCCCACCTCCTGACCTTCTCACCGTCCCTCAGTCTCGCCTATCCCGCCATCGACCCCTGGGCCATGACCTCCCACGGTCCTGGAATGCCCTCCCTCCTCACCTCCGCCAAAGTGATTCTCTTCCCCTCTTCAAAACCCTACTTAAAGCTCACCTCCTCCAAGAGGCCTTCCCAGACTGAGCTCCCCTTTTCCCTCTGCTCCCTCTACCCCCCCCACCTCTCTGCAGCTAAACCCTCTTCTCCCCCCTTTCCCTCTGCTCCTCCCCCTCTCCCGTCCCATCTCAGCACTCTACTTGTCCACTCAACTGTATATATCTTCATCACCCTATTTATTTTATTTAGTGAGATGTACATCACCCTGATTCTATTTATTTGCTATTGTTTTAATGAGATGTTCTTCCTCTCGATTCTATTTATTGCCATTGTTCTTGTCTGTCTGTCTCCCCCGATTAGACTGTAAGCCTGTCAAAGGGCAGGGACTGTCTGTGACCAATTTGTACATTCCAAGTGCTTAGTACAGTGCTCTGCACATAGTAAGCGCTCAGTAAATAGTATTGAATGAATTAGGCAAGGAGGAGGTCATTGGTGATCTTGGAGGGAACAGTGTCAATAGAGTGAAGAGGATGCAAACCGGATTGTGAAGGGTCAAGAAGGGAGGTGAAGAAGAGAAAGTGGAGGCAGAGGCTGTATATAAGAATTTTAGACAGAAATAGGAGCAGGGAGATGGAACTATGTGATCAAGAAAGGTTATTTTTGAAAATGAGGGGATGAGGGCATGTTTGAAGTCAAAAGGGAAGACTGAAAGCTTGTTGTGGGCATGGAATGTGTTTTTTGTATTGATATCTTGTACTCTCCTGAGCACTTAGTATGATGCTCTGCACACAGTAAGTGCTCCATAAATACGAATGACTTACTGACTGGAAGAAGCCATCAGAAGGTGGCAGTCTGGGAGGGAAGAAAAGGTGTTGCAAGTGTTTTTTGGAGGGTGAGATGGGATGGGAGGCACAGTTGGAGGGGGTAGATTCGGAAGTAGGTAAGAGCTCTCCTCTTGAGAGATTCCTGAGAAGGACGAATGGATGTTGGGGTGGCCGGGAATTGAGTACGTGATGGGGAAGTGATGGGGGGGGGGATCAACAGGGTGAGGGTAGAGGAAAGTGGGGCCTGCAGAGGTTTTAGGGGGGAAGCAAAGGTCTACAGTTGGAGGGGAATAGGCAGGAGAGTCGGTGAGGGTGACCTAGTGTTGCTGAGCAGAGCAGAGCAGGGTTACAGTAAATCAGGGTGAATTTGAAGTAGCTGAAGTCAGCCTGGTGTGTGTATTTTCACCTACACTGCTCCAGGTAGAGGAGCAAGCAAGTATACTTTTCAGGTGTTCGAGGGCTGAGGGGTGGTGGTGCAAGATTGCGGAAGGATGAGAGGAGAGGGAGTGTAGTATGGCAGAGAGGGCGGAGTTGAGGGTGCGGATTTCTGCATTTCAAGAGAAGGGAGTGTGGGTAGAGTCCATGTGCAGCATTATGAGTTCGAATAAGTGGTGGTGGTGGTCTAGAGTTGAGGCAGGGCGGTGAGCGGAGGAAGTTTTATAGGGTGGGAAGGCATGGGAGAGAAGTTGGTCATGAAGTTGTGGTTGGAGAGTGCTAAGTTTAGAAATGGTATAGTGACAAGCGATCATGAGATCCAGCAGGTGCCTAAGCGAGTGAGTGAGGTGGGGTAGAGTGGGAGGTTGGTGGAGTTGAAGATTGAAGAGAAGCAGGTGGCTGGAGAGGGTCTTCAGGATCATCCACATGGGGGTTGAAGCCCCTGAGGATCCGTGTATGGGGGGAAAAGGAGAGAGGGAGGCTGAGAGAGGTGGCAGAAATTGCTCAGTTGTTCAGAAATTGGGAGGTGAGACTAGGAGTTTGGGAGGTGACTGCAACAAGTCATTGAAGTGGCTGTTGGGGGATGGCCAGGGAGGGATGGGGGTGAAAGCGGCATTGGGAGGCAAGAAGCAGGCTGAATGCTCCCACTTTTCCAGTGAGTCAGGGCCTGGGAGAAGGTGAGGTCCCCTCAGGAGAGAGCCACAGGGGAGGCAGTAGAGTCTGGAGCAAGCCAGGTTTCAGTGCTGGTGAGAAGGAACAGATTGGGTCAGGAATAGGAACAGGTCCCATAAAGATCAGGAATAAGATGAAGGGGATATTGCCCATGATGGAGTGGGGATTCCTCAGGTTCATGGAGAAAGGATGGAGGGAAAAGGGCATGGGTCAGGGGTGTGGGTTGGGTTGGATGGGCGTGAGCTGAAAGGGTGTGATGCTGGAGTTGGGGCGGGAGGTTGCAGCAGCAGTAGTAAAGGAGGGCTGGGATATAAGCGAGGTATGGGTGAGATCATGGTGAAGGTCTGCAGTATCTGAAACCCAGTCAATCAATCATTATATTTACTGAGTGCTTACTGTGTGAGTGGGAAAGTCCTTGGGAAAGCGCAACAGAGTTGGTGGACCTGATCCCTACCTACAAGGAGCTTATGATCTGCAGAATGAAGAGTATAAGGATACATACATTGATGCTGTGGGATTCAGGTGAATATCAAAGTGCTTAAAGGGTTCACAGCCGAGTTGATAGTCAAAGCAGAGGGGAGGGTGGTTGGGAAAATGAGGACTTAATCAGGTGTCACCCTCGTGTGGGAACGGGTTCGAGGATCGGTGCAGCAAGAGTGAGAGACCAGAGTCAGGAAGGCTGAGCCATGCAAGATTTTTTCTTCATGGTGAATTGAACTTCCCTTTTGGGAGGAATATGCTTATTTAGTTACTCTTTTTTGTCTGTTTTTTTATGGGATTTGTACTTGCATGGCGAAGTACCTAGGTCCCTCCCCACGAACACTTCCCATCGGGGAAGGAATACACTTATGCGGCCAGTACCGTCCCCAACTTCTATCAGCTGGCAGAACCTGGAAAGAGATGCTGGTTGTCTCCAGGGATACAGTCACAGGCTGCCTTTCAAATCATCTGGCAATCGAGCCCCCCCCACCCCCCCACGGGATGCTCACTTCTCCTTGCTCCATTGAGGAGGTCCGATCGGTCATCTGAAATTTGAAGGCATGGAATGTGTTCACTTCCAGCCCCTCTGGTGTTAATTAGCTAAGCGTGTTTGCCTGACCAAGGTGTGACAGCTCACATCAGGAAAGACCTCTTGGAGGAGAAATGATTTGAGGAGGGTTTTGAAGATGTGGAAAGTGGTGGACTATTGGATATCAAGAGATAGGTAGCTCCAGGCTCGAGAGAGAATGTGTTCAAGGGATCAGCCGCAAGAGAGATGAAATCGGGGTACAGTGAATAGGTTGGTATTATATTGGGATGAAATAGATCAGCAAGGTAAGGTAGGAGGTAAAGACATGAATGAGTGCCTTAAGCGTACGGTAAGGAGGTTCTGTTTGATACAGAGGTGGAGGGGAAGCCACTGGAGGTTCTTGAGGAATGGGGTGATGTGGACTGAAAGATTTTTCAGAAAAATGATCGGGGCAGAAGAGTGAAGTATGGACTGGAGAGGGGAGAGCCAGGGAGGAGGCTGATGCAGTAGTCAGGGAGGGAAATAAGTGCTTGCCTCAGTGCAGTACCTGTGGTCCCGAGGGTCCAGAGTTCTCAAGGGGATGGGGGCATCCTTCGATGGGACTGTTTCATAGCCAAAGTCAGGGCCGCAGTGAACCACAGATGTCAGGTGTCAGAGCCTGACCGAGCAGATAAATCTTGAGAAATCTTGACGTTTTTCCCTGCTTTTCTCCTACACTTGGCTTGCAGCAAAAGTCATATCTATTGTGTCAGGGATGGTGGGTGAGCCTCAGGACTAAAGAATCTGTGCAGAGGAATTGATTCTAGTGCTAGTGGCTTGCATTGCCATCCTCACACATTCTCGTCCCTGCTGGACTTGTTCCATCGGGGGCAGACAGTGCAGTAAGAGATTAAGTGGGCCAGGATGCAGCATTTGGCAAAGTGCATCAATCAGTTAATGGTATTGATTGAGTGCTTAGTGCTTACTATGTACAGGGCACAGTAATAAGAGCTGGGGAGAGTTCAGTACAATAGAGTTGGTGGACCACGATCCCTCTCCACTAGGAGCTTACCGTCTAAGTGTCTCTCCACATTAGCCAGCTATGGACAGAATTAGGATTAGAAAGCAGCATGGCCTAGTGGAAAGAGCACAGGTCAGGGAATCAGAATCAGTCAATCAAATCTAAGCGCTTATTGTGTGCAGAGCACTGTACTAAATGCTTAGGAGAATATAACATAACAGAGTCGATAGACATGTTCTCTGCCCCCAGTGAGCTTACGGATATTGTGGAACTGTAAACGCAGTGTACATAAGTGTACATAAGTATTGTGGGACTGAAGGAGGGCTGAATAAAGGGAGCAGATTCCAAGTGCAGAAAACTTGAGATCTAATCCTGGCTCCACCATTTGCCTGCTGTGTGACCTTGGGCAAGTCACTTCTCTTTGTCTCAGTTTCCTCAACTGTAAAATGAGGATTCAGTGCCTGTTCTCTCTCCTACTGACCCTGTGAGTCCTACGAGGGACAGGGACTGTCTCTGACCTGATTAACTTGTATCTACCCCAGTGCTTAGAACAGTGCTTGACACAGAGTAAGCACTTACTAAATAATAATAATAGAACCCATTATATTCCCAGAACCACATTCCTTCCCCTGGCTCAATAGGAGGGTTTGAAGAGGAGTGAGATCCCATAATCTCTCTTTCCTCCTCAAAGTTGGTGGTAAGGCCTGGAAATCCTGGATGTTTCCTCAGTGTTCCACGTGTTATATCACATATCATGTTATCCACGTGATATATCACAACAGAGTGATATATCAACTTCTGTTTACAGAACTGTCACTTCCCAGCTAACAAATAACCAGATCTGGGTGCTCTGCCGTCCTTCTTAATGACATCAACCCAGGGTGGGTCACGTATCGATCGGGCCTTCCTCTGTTTGGCAGTCAAACTCTTCTCTGGTCTGCATCATCCTCAGGGGGTAGAGAGTGCACAAAGGAGATCGCAAAAGTGTTTTAGCCTTCTCTTTAAGATTCCCCCTGTGCTGTGACGAGGGCTTTGTTTGAGTGCTACTGGGCTGAGCTGGCATGTGGCAACCTCCATTTTTTAAAATGGTATTTGTTAAGCCCTTACAATGTGCCAGGCACTGTATTGAGCGCTCCGGTAGATACAGGATAATCAAGTTGCACACAGTCTCTGTCCCACGTAGGCTTCAGTCTTAATCCCCGTTTTACAAATGAGGACGCTGAAGCCCAGAGAAGTGATTTGCCCAAGGTCATACAGCAGACAGTTGGCAGAGCCAGGATTAGAAGCCAGGTCTTCTGACTCCCAGGCCCAGGCTGCTTGCACTAGACCATACTGCTTCACTCTGGTTTCTTCTGGGTGCGGTCACCCCATTCATTCCACCGTATTTTGTTCAATTGTATTTACTGAGTGTTTACTAGGCACAGAACACTGTACTAATTCCAATCCCATCCTCACATGCCCCTAGCAGGGAGAGCGACATGAGGCCTGACATTGCTTGGGGATTGAATCACGGTGTTTTCATTCCAGGCCACTCTAAGAAAACTCATGTTTAAGAAAGAATGTTGGATTGGGCTTCGCAAGAATGAGCGCTATTTCTTCTGGGTGAATGGCACCAAGCTGGACTCGAAAAGGTAAGATTGGCTTAACTGTGTTGAGAAGCAGGTGTTTGTGGACAGTGGGGAGGAGCAGATCGGCTCCTTCTTCCACCCGCAGGCTTTAGCAGGGTTGGGAAAGCCAGAAAAAAGTCACTTGGGGGTGGCGGGGAGAGGGGAAGGGAGGGAGGGGAGAAAGACAGGTATTTTCTGGACTACCTTCTTTGAGAAAAGAACAAAACTTCCTGGGGTTCCCTGTCAGGATTTCTCTTTTCTCTCAGGTCTGGAAAAAAGGGAAGCGCCCTGCCTATCTAATCCAGCCCCCGACTCACACATAGGTTGGAAAGGGTTCCTTTTAGGAACTTAATCTTGCCCATCTCTCTTCATGTGCCTCAGGTTCCAAGTGTCAGACCACGCAGACTGTGCCTATATCACTCCATCCACCGTGTCTACATCATCCTGTGAGATGCGCAGGAACTGGATCTGCAGCTGCCGTCCTTTCCACTCTTCCAAGCCCATCCTTTAGTGAGAACCTACGCATCAAACAAAGTCTCCTCCGAACACCCAGTGATTGTCAAGAGACCATCTAAGTCATTTTCTCTTAAAGCTAGTTGTTACTATTATTAATAATAGTGATAATAATAATAATGTCGGTATTTGTTAAGCGCTTACTATGTGCCGAGCACTGTTCTAAGCGCTGGGGTAAATACAGGATAATCAGGTTGTCCCACGTGAGGCTCACAGTTAATCCCCATTTTACAGATGAGGTAACTGAGGCACCGAGAAGTTAAGTGACTTGCCCAAAGTCACATAGCTGACAAGTGGCCGAGCCGGGATTCAAACCCATGACCTCTGACTCCAAAGCCCGTGCTCTTTCCACTGAGCCACACTGCTAGTAATTATGGTATTTATTAAGGGCTTCTTATTTTCGTCTAAGTGGGGAGAAAACAAGTATTTAGTCCCCTTTTTGCAGGTGAGAAAATAGAGGTACAGAGACATTAAGTGTCTTGTTCGAGGGTTTTTTTTTCCCCTCTGTGATATTTAAGTGCTTACTATGTGCCAGGTACCTTACTAAACTCTGGGGTAAATACAAGCTAATGAGGTTGGACACAGTCCCCGTCCCACATGGGGCTCACAGTCATAATCCCCATTTTACAGGTGACATAACTGAGGCACAGAGAAGTGAAGTGATTCGCCCAAGTTGCAGAACCTACCACGTACCCAAGCCCTCTGACTCCCAGGCCCATACCCTGTTCACCAGACACAACAGGTGAGAGGCAGAGCCGGGACTAGAAGCTGGGACTCCTAGACCCATTCTCTTTCTATTACACCATACTGTCTCCCTGCTTCTTGGTATTTATTAATAATAATAATAGTGTTGGTGTTTATTAAGTGCTTACTATGTGCAGAGCACTGTTCTAAGCACTGGGGTAGATACAGGGTAATCACGTTGTCCCACGTGAGGCTCACAGTTAATCCCCATTTTAAAGATGAGGTAACTGAGGCACAGAGAAGTTACGTGACTTGCCCACAGTCACACAGCTGACAAGTGGCAGAGCCGGGAGTCGAACCCATGACCTCTGACTCCGAAGCCCAAGCTCTTTCCACTGAGCCATGCTGCTTCCCCTGAACCTCCAAGGGCTGCCCATCCCTCTCCGTTTCCAACAGAAACTCCTCGGGCCCTCCTACCTAGCCTCGCTCCTCTCCCACCACATCCCTATTCACCATCTTGCTCCCCCTCAGGGACTCCCACTGGATCTCACTCGCGCCTCTTGGGCCATCAACCCTTTTGCTCACACCTTCCCTTCTCCCCCTTCATAACTGACAGAACATCCCACTCCTCCCCATCTTCAGAGTCCTACTACAATCACATCTCCTTCAGAACGCTCTTCTTGACTCGTCTCTCATCTCCCCTCCCTAAGGCCCGACCCATCCGTGTCATCAACGCACGCAAGTCCATACGTACTCCCTAAGTACTTGGACGCTCACCCGTGCCCACGCCATTCAGGTCTCTGGTCTTATATTGTTTCTCTCCCTAACGGTAAATTTATTTTAATGTCCGTCTCCCCACTGGACCGTAAGCTCGAAGGCAGTGGTCGTATCTACTTACTTTATTGCATTCTCCCAAGAGCCCAGTCCGGTGCTCAGCACACGGTAAGCGTTCAACAGATACCGCCGACCGTTTGCCTTACCTGCTATAACCACGTAAACAACGGCCAGGATCGGGCTGGGCCTCTGGTGACAGGACATTTCCCACTCGGCTCGTCGTCCGCGGACGGCGGGAGTCGCGTGAGCACGGGATGGATGGCCCGGCTACAGAAGGCCTCCTGCCGGCTTTCCCGCGTCCCCACTACAACAGCGAGCCCCTGCCTAGGTCCCCCGCTTCCTCCGGCTCTGACCCGGCCCCATGGAGAGAGATGCTGGGGAAGGGGCTGGCAGAAGTCAGAGGGGCTCCATGGTCCCCCGGACTCACCGCCGGATCGCTCTATTGCCCACCCTGAGAAGGACCCAGCTTGGGAGCTGAAGTTTGGCAGATTTGCAAGAAAAACACTAGTCACCACCTCCCAGAATGAGGCTAGTCAAAACCAAAGTTTACTTTAGCAATCTGCAGCAACACAATGCAGTGTTTAATGGATTCTACCATGCTATTGGTTGTCTCTTTGACATTATTGTTGTTATTGTTATTTGTTAATCATATTTGTTGAGTGCTTGCGGTGTGCAAAGCACTATACTAAGCATTTGGGAGAGTACAGGACAACTTCAGACACATGCACAATTCCCAAAGTCACACTGCTGCAAGTATACCAAATTGGGATCTCATGGGAAAGTGCTTTAATTTCTCTAGGTCTTTTTTTTCCCTCCCCTTCCCCTCTCCTCAGTTGATCAATCAATCAGTGGTATATGTTGAGCACCTCCTAAGAACTTGGGAAAAGTACAGTTACTGAACCTAGGCCCTTGGGAGATTTAACCCACCACTCCCAGCCACGTAAGGGCTTCATCAACCCACAATCTGCACTGTGGGCTGATGCATTGTGAACCAGAGTCGTCTGCTGGAGCGTCAATCAAGCAGTCAGTCGATGGTATTCGAGTGCTTAGGTTGTACAGATCACTGTACTAAGTGCTTGGGAGAGTACAGTACAGCAGAGTTGGCAGACAAGTTTCCTGCCCACAAGGAACCTACAGTCTAGAGGAGGAGCTTACAGTCTAGAGGATTTGGGGGAAGGGGATAAAAGGGAAGAATGGAAGATCTTTCTAGCTCTCTCTGCAAGGAATACATGTCCAAGGAGTTAAATGTATGCAACAAGGCAAGGAGCATCTTCTGTGTTTATAGAGAATCTCCTTGTCAGAGTTTTGTGACTTCTTTATTTTGCCTTAATGTTTTAAGTGCATTGATGTTCTGTTGGAAACACTGCAATTGCAGGCGTTATGTTCTTGAGGAGCCTCATGTTATAAGGAAAACTCACATTTGGTCCATATTTTTTGAGCAGTGCCACATGCATGCATTTCTCCTGACAGACGTGTTGTTGGAAGAGCATTTCCCTTTTTCCCGACAATATTTAATCCAAAATGCAGAATGAAGACGTGTGCTATTCTTGTCTGACCGTCTCCCCGATTAGACTATAAACCCGTCAAAGGGCAGGGACTGTCTCTATCTGTTACCGATTTGTACATTCCAAGTGCTTAATACAGTGCTCTGCACATAGTAAGTGCTCAATAAATACTGTTGAATGAATGAATGAAAGTGTGAAAGGAGAACTGGCTGTAATATGAAAATTAGAAAGCCTCTCAAGTACTGTTTGGAAAAATCCTGATAAAGATGATCAAGCCCATCTGAGGTAAATGTCTTATCCTTTTCATTAAGAGAATCTTTGATCTTTTGTTTTGGAATAAATCATTTTACTAAATTCTTTTCCGGTGATGTGTGGATTTATATACGTTTTCTAGAAGTGAAAATGGGAAATACATTTGTGCCCATTCAGTTTGCCTGGAGTCGTATATCCAATTTTGTGTTCATCAAAACAGGAAACTGCTTCTGCTGATCTTTGCCCTGAAAGTCATGATATTGTTGGACCAGGGAGAAGAGAGTTTTGGTGAACAATCAGTCAGTTCTCTCTTGGGCTTTCCAGAGTGTCCAGTTATGTCCCCAGACCGGATGCCAGGAAAGTCAGATTCTGGACACTAGAGTTAAATCACTGATGGTCCTATCCCTCTCCAAAATATACCCTGATGGTCAGTGGTTGACCACAGAGGCAATGTTCTACCTTAGTTGGGCAGGCAGAAGTTCACAGGAAACCCCACCCTCTGCTCTTCCCCCTCCCCTCAGCACTGTGCATATTAGTATATATTATTTATTGCCCTATTTATTTTGTTAATGAGGTATATATCTCCATGATTCGATTTATCTTGATGATGATGTTTGGTTTTATTCTGTTTCGCTTTGCTGTCTGTCTCCCCCGTTGAGACTGTGAGCCCGTCATTGGGCAGGGATTGTCTCTATCTGTTGCCCAATTATACATTTCAAGTGCTTAGTACAGTGCTCTGCACATAGTAAGGGCTCAATAAATACTACTGAATGAATGAATAGAAGAAAGGGGCCACCCCCTCAATGGTGGAGCCAGGAAAGCATCCAAAACAAGGATGGATGTGTCAGATTCTTCTTTCCATTACTCCCGAGCCCTATTTGTTGCCGAATTGTACTTTCCAAGCACTTAGTAAAGTGCTCTGCACACACTAAGCACTCCATGAATATGATTGAATGAATGTATGATTGAATGAATAGTGCAGCTGCTGGAGAAGGTTCCCGTGATGTCACCCAGGTTTTGCCAGGCACAGCAATGTCACACCCTGGGTTGGATGAGCTCAGGGGCTAAAACAAAAATGGGGGAGGGAGGTCCCGATGACAGGATAAAATAAGCCAGAGCAGTGGCTGGGGTGGAGCTGAGGTTGCAATTCCTTCTCAGCCTCCTCTCCACAAAGGGGACAGAAACCCCGGATAAGGAGTCCCTATCCCTTCCTCCGAGCAGTTTTATCCGCTTCTTCTCACAGCGTGGAACACCATGAGTGAGAGAATGTGTTTGTGAGTGATTTTGTACGTTTGTGTTGATCTCCACCTTGTTGTGTGTCCACTTGCACATGTGTGTGTAGGCATGCATGCATGCAGGCAGGCACACATATTCACACTAAACAACTGGAGTTCTCGGCTTGAATGTCACAGCAGGGTCAGCCCAGGCTTGGGGAGGGGCTGAACCGATGATAGCAAGGAGGGAGAGGGGGTTCAACAGCTGCTTTCATTGGCTAGGGAGCCATGCTAGGGATGGCCACCGAGGCTGGGGGGATCTGAGTGCTCCCTCCTCATCCTCCTCCTCCTCTTCTCCTCGTTTTCTTCTCTACTCCCCTGGCTCCAAAGAGCTGCTGAGCCCAGAGAAGATGCAGAGTGGCTGGGGGTTTCCCCAGAGGAAGGGCCAAGAATTCCCCACTGGGCAAAATGGGGTGAACGCTGCAGATCAGCGGGGGCCCGCCGCAAGAGGAGCAGCCAGCCGAGCCCCAGAGAAGTCTCCTGGCTCTTAGCGGGTTCTGGGACAGGAGACAGAGTCCCTCGGCCTTTCAAAGGATGGCACCCACTCACCTCACTGGGAGCAGCATGGCTTAGTGGGAAGAGCCCGGGTTTGGGATTCAGAGGTTCTAATCCTGGCTCTGCCACTCATCAGCTGTGTGACCTCGGCCAAGTCACTTGACTTCTTTGTGCTTCAGTTACCTCATCTGTAAAATGGGGATTAAAACTGTGAGCCCCACCTGGGACAACCTGAAACTTTGTATCTTCCCCAGTGCTTAGAACAGTGTTTGGCACCTAGTAAGTGCTTAAATACCATTGTTATTATTATCATTATGTCTGTTACTGGCAGGTGCTCAGGGGAGGCGATGCTGCCTATGGCTGACTCCCTCCACCCCTTATCCCCTGGGTCCTGGCAGTACTGGACCAGATGAGTCCCGCAGTCTCTGCTGTGGCTTTTGCATAAGGTGGCCCCGCTTATCAGAAACTCCACAGATGGTAAAGTTCACCCGTGGGTACATGTGTGGGATTCACAGTCCCGGCAGCGACGGTCACACATCAAGGCTGCCTGTTGTGTTGTCACGCTTAATGTTTGCAGTTCTCTTTTGCCTCTGGATCTCTCTTTCCTTACAAAGCTTTTGCCCAAAAAGAGCCCCCCCCCCCCCCCAGTGCACCATGAGGGCCCTGTCCTCAGCAACTGACTCTGTTTTCAGCTGAGGCTTTGTTTTACTAGGTCATCATCAATGACATTTATTTAGCACTTACTATGTGCAGAACCCTGACCTTAAAACAATTCCTTGGTTTCCCAGTTTCAGCTCTCCATCCATTATGGGTTTGGGTCTCCTGCCCTCAACTCATTTTCACACATCCCACCCAGCGTAGCCATGTTAAGGTGTACAAAATTCTTGGGAAAGAATAATTAGAAGTAAGTCTGGAGGAGCAGTGTGGCCTATCGCTCATTGTGGGCAGGGAATGTGTCGCTGTACTGTTGTTTTGTACTCTCCCAAGCTCTTAGTACAGTACTGTGCATATAGTAAGGACTCAGTAAATACTACTGAATGAATGATTTAATAGAGCACGGGCTTGCGGGTCAGAAAGACCTGGGTTCTAATCCCAGCTCTGCCACACTTCTGCTGTGTGACCTTAGGCAAATCATTTTGCTTCTCTGGGCTTCAGTTCCCTCATCTGCAAAATGGAGATGCAAACTGTGAGCCCCGTGTGGGACATGGATTGTGTCCAACCTGATTAACTTGTATCTACCCCAGTGCTTAATACAGTGTCTGGCATATAGTAAGCTCTTACCAAACACCATTAACAAATACACATCAACAATAAATGTGATCTCTGCCTACAATGAGTTTACAGCCTTACTGGGGGGAAACTGACACTAAAATAGATTAGGGATAGGGGCTCCGCCAATTCCTAATACAATCAAGACTTAAGATCCATTCTCCTTACGATAGGAGATGCTTTCTGTGCCTAGAGAAACCCCTGGAAAAACCAGGAAAACCTCCTTTATGGAGGTTATCCTCATTGTTCTTCTCAGTCCACTTTCTATCCGAGTACTGGGAAGTTTTCTCCTTGGGGCATCAGAAAATGAGTAGAGGGCCCCTGGCCCACTTTGGGCAGGAAATAATAGTAATTGTGGAATTTGTTAAGTGCTTATTATGTGCTAAGCACTGTATAGATATAAAATTTTCAGGTTGAGTACAGTCCCTGCTCCTCATGGGGCTCACAGTCTAAACAGGAAGTAGAAAAGGAATTGAATCCCCATTTGACAAATCTTCATTATCATCATCAGTGGTATTTATTGATCTCTCTTACTGAGAGCACTGCATTAAGCAAATGACAGCTGAGGAAACTGAGGCCCAGAGGAGTTAAATGAGTAGCTCACGATCACACAGAGCAGGCAAATGGCAGAGCGGGGATTAAAACCCAAGTCCCGTGACTCCCAAGCCCCAGGCTCTTTCCAGTAGGTTTCTAAAAAGAGAAAAGGAGGTAAAACAGAAAAGGAAATTAGGAGCATTAAGAGCCAGCACCCATGACAAGAATCCCCTATGATGATAATAATAATTATGGTGTTTAAGTGCTTACTATGTGCCAGGCACTGTACTAATTGCTGAGGTGGATACAAGCAAATTGGGCTAGACATAAAGCCACATGGGGCTCAAGTCTCGATCCCCATTTTACAGATGAGGTAACTGAGGCACAGAGAAGTGAACCCCCAGACTAAGCCCCACTTTTCTTTACCTCCTACTCCCATGTCACCCTGACTTGCTCCCTTTGTTCTTCCCCCCTCCCCCCCGCCAACTGCACTTATGTATATATCTATAATTCTATTTATTTATATTGATGCCTGTTTCCTTGTACAGATGTCTGCCTCCCCACCTCTAGACTGTGAGCCCATTGTGGGCAAGGATTGTCTCCCTTTACTGCTGAATTGTACTTTCCAAGTGCTTAGTACAGTGCTCTGCACACAATAAGTGCTCAATAAATATGATTGAAGGAATGAATGAAGTGTCTTGCCCATGGTCACACAGCAAAGTGGACCTTCTGACTCCCAGACCTGAACTCTTTCCACTATACCATGCTGCTTCTCCCCTATGAAGGACTCTCCACCCAGCATCCCTTTCCAACTCTCACATTCGGTTGCTGAATTGTACTTTCCAAGCATTTAATACAGTGCTCTGCACACAGTAATCGCTCAATAAATATGTTCAAATGAATGAATCCAGTAAGCAGTTGTCAGGGATGGCTTCAGTAAGATTGATTTGCCTGCTGGTGAGCCCGATGGTTAGGAAAGCAAAGGTCTACCAGATGGGAATCACTTTGGACAGTTGTCTCTGAGCAGAGCCCAGGGAAGGGGTCCAGCCCCTCTCCTTTCTACCTCTTACATCTATTCAGGATTGGCACCTTGCCTTCCATCCCTCGCTGTGGCCTTTCTTCCCTCCTTGCCCCCGCTGTGTGGTTTCAGGACACTTACTGGGCCAATGTCCCATTTCCAATGTTTCCACAAGGTCATCATAATCATCAGAATCTTGGGTTTCAGGAATTTAATTTCATTCTATTTCTATTTAACTCCTGAGGCTACTCAATCCCTCCGCCCAGCAAAGCATTCCCTTGACATTCATTTCAGCCCCACACTGGCCTCTCCAGGCACAGGATACACAAGGTCACTTGCTGCTGATCCAGGATTGGGATGAGAGACAGTCAGAAACAGAGAGTGCGTTGATAGAGGTACAGTCTCCTCCATCCGGCAAGCCTAAGTGGAACCTAAAAACGGCCTTGAATTACTATCGCCCGAAATCACGTTCTACTAGCCACCTCTCAGTCTCTTTCTCCATCTCTTCTTCCAGCTCTCAGTCCCTAAGGCCCTAAATGTGGGGGTCCTTCAAGACCCTGTTCTGGGGCCCCTTCTGTTCCACCTGCACACTCACCCCCTTGGGGAACTGATTTCCTCCCACGTGTTCTGTGTTTCTGAATCCCTATTTTAGATTGTTAGCTCTGTCCTGACCTCCTCTGCATTCTCACCTTTCCTCCTTCCCTCAAGACATCTCCCCACGGATGTCCCGTTGACACTTTAAGCTCAACAATGTTTAAAAATGAATGGATTTTCCTTCCCAAATCTCCCCTGCACCTCACTTTCCCATCGCGGTTGACCTGCTCACTGACTGTCAGCTCAAATCAGTTTGTGATTGAACACTGGCAGTTTGTGTCCACAACATTTCCTGGTTTTGTTCTTTCCTCCATATCAGTCTGGGCACTCATCATTAACCCAGTGGGACTACTGAGTGAGCCTCCTTTCAGGTCTCCCTGCCTCTGCTCTCTCCTTCCTCCAGTCTCTACTTCACTCTGCTGCCTGGGTTATTTTTCTAAAATATAGTTCTGCACATGCCTACCTTCACTTCAGAAACCTTCAGTGGTTATAATTCCTCGCTGAATGAGGCCAAAGCCTCTAGCCATAAGACACTCCAACCTCTTATCCACTCTTTTCTCCCACTATACCACACTCGCACTCTTTGTCCTTCCCAAGCTAATTTATAACTGGACCTTGATCTCGTCTCTCTCACCTCTGACCCCTTGTTCAAGCCCTTCCCCTGCCTGGACCTCTTTCCCCATTCCAAACCATCAGACTGCCTCACTCTAATCTCAGATTCTAGTTAATCACTTTGAGACGCATCATTCTTGCTTTGTAGCCAATAAAAATACTTCTTATCCCGTCCCCAGAGCACCCCTAAGAACTAACTCTAGACAGTGTAAGCTTGTTATGGGCAGGAAACATATTTACTAATTCTGTTGCACTCTCCCAAGTGCTTATTACAGTGCTTTGCACTTAGGAAGCACTCAATAAATATCATTGATTGAGACAGTGAAATTACAGAGATGCATCCAGAAGAGCTCCATTCACCCAAGAGAAATCTCTTTCCCTACTGTGGAGAGGACGCGCTTCATAAGGAGATCTTAGGCCAAACCAAGTCAGTCACCTCACCATCACCTTGATCTCTCAACACTTTAGTGGTTTGTGAACTAACATTTTCATTGGTACTCATGATAGATTGTCATCCCCATGTCAGGAAGGGGGAAAATAAGGCTCAAAGAAGGAGAGCAAACACTCCAGGCCACACAGCCACTCAGTAATAATAATAATAATGATGGTATTTGTTAAGCACCTCCTATGTGCCAACCACTGTTCTAAGCGCTGGGGTGGATAGAAGGTAATCAGATTGTCCCATGTGGGGCTCACAGTCTTGATCTCCATTACAGATGAGGTGACTGAGGCACAGAGCAGTTGAGTGGCTGGCCCAAGGTCACACAACAGAGAAGTGGCGGAGCTGGGATTAGAACCCATGTCCTCTGACTCTCAAGCCTGTGTTCTTTCCACCAGGCCACGCTGCTTCTCCAGCAGTGGGGATGCAAGTGTTTCCGAACTTCTTTCATCTGTTCTCTATTTATTAGAGGAACCAACATTCTCAGTGATTTGGAGCAGAGCCTGTTAGGAATGCACTGCTTTACTATTAAGATGCTTCTCCTAACAGCTGAAGTTAGGAGGATGGAAGCGGTGTGGCCTAGTGGAAAAAAACTCAGGCCTGGAAGTCAGTTGGCCTCGGTTCTAATCCTGGCTCCACCACTGATCTGCTGTGTGATCTTGCCCAAGATCAAGCCTCTTAACTTCTCTGTGCCTCAATTTCCTCATCTGTAAAATGGGGATTAAATTCTCCTCCCTCCTACTTAAACTGTGAGCTCCATGTGGGAGAGGGACTATGTCCAACCTCAGTACCTTGTATCTACCCCAGCACTTAGTGCTTGGCACAGAGTGAGTGCTTAACAAGTTTCATTCATTCATTCAATCATACTTATTGAGCGCTTACTATGTGCAGAGCACTGTATCTTTATGACTATGCGTTCTAGAATGATTTACATTAGCAGTTTTACAATATGATGTCCTTCTGCCAGGCCTTCACTACTCATTTTGGTGGAAACTCTCTGTACTGAGTGTTTTTCCAAAAGAGGAGGTTTTATTTTGGAGTAGGATTTTTTCCCCCTCTGGGCATAGAAAAAGGTTTTCAGGTTGGCTCTGCTAACTGATTCAAATGTGATTATAACAACCCAACTCATTCCATATGAGTACTCTAAATAGGGAAGAAATTCAAGTCAAATACGAACAGTATTGTGATGGATTGGGTTAACCCTTCATCATGAAAACTGTAGCACCCCTTCGAGTTTGCAATTCCTCCAGACCCTGCCTGGGGCTTTTGAATTCCTTTTTCTTATAAATGTAAAGTTTCACTTCCTAGGCAACTTGGAATGCATTTCTAGCTTCGGTTTTCAGTACGGGTGGAGGACTGAGGGATGTGCAGGGCTTCTGTACCAGGAACTTCTCCCATCAATAATAATGGTAATAACAATAATAATAATAATGATGGCATTTGTTTAAGCATTTACTGTGTTCCAAGCACTGTACTAGCTTCTGGGGCAGATAAAAGATAATCAGGTCAAATTTAGTCCCTGACCCACATGGGGTTCACATCTAAAGATGAGAAAGAACAGGTATTTAACCCCCAATTTACAGATGAGGAAACTGAGGTTCAGAGAGGTTCCCTGACTACCAGATTGATGTTCTTTCTACCAGACCATGCTGAAGTAGAAAATGCTCAGGCCTTGGAGTCAAGAGATGTGAGACACGAGCCTGCTGTGTGACCCAGGGCAAGTTACTTACTTTCTCTGGGCCTCAATTTCCTCATCTGTAAAATGGGAATTAAATACCTGTTCTCCCGTCCCTTCAGACTGTGAGCCTCACTTGAGTCAGGGACTGTTCCTGGCCTGATTACATTGTATCTTCTCCAAGGTTTAATATAGTAATTGGCACATTGTAAGTGCTTAACAAATACTGTTATTATTACTACTACTGATAATAATAGAGTTAGAAGCTTACTCAACTGGTAGGCTCGGTTTGTATGTGAAGAACACCAAGCGTTTAGTACAGTGCTCTGCACATAGTAAGCGCTCAATAAATACTATTGAATGAATGAATGAAGAATATGACTTTGTCATCTCATTTAGTTTGGCCTTTTTTGTAAAGTCATTGGTCAGTTAGAAAAGTAACTGAAGAACATTGTAATGATTTGTCTTCTTTTTTAATGGTATTCGTTAAGTGCTTACTATTCATTCAATAGTATTTATTGAGCGCTTACTATGTGCAGAGCACTGTACTAAGCGCTTGGGATGAACAAGTCGGCAACAGATAGAGACAGTCCCTGCCGTTTGACGGGCTTACAGTCTAATCGGGGGAGACGGACAGACAAGAACAATGGCAATAAACAGAGTCAAGGGGAAGAACATCTCGTAAAAACAATGGCAACTAAATAGAATCAAGGCGATGTACAATTCATTAACAAAATAAATAGGGTAACGAAAATATTTACAGTTGAGCGGATGAGTACAGTGCTGTGGGGATGGGAAGGGAGAGGTGGAGGAGCAGAGGGAAAAGGGGAAAATGAGGGTTTAGCTGCGGAGAGGTAAAGGGGGGATGGCAGAGGGAGTAGAGGGGGAAGAGGAGCTCAGTCTGGGAATGCCTCTTGGAGGAGGTGATTTTTAAGTAGGGTTTTGAAGAGGGAAAGAGAATCAGTTTGGCAGAGGTGAGGAGGGAGGGCGTTCCAGGACCGCGGGAGGACGTGACCCAGGGGTCGACGGTGGGATAGGCGAGACCGAGGGACAGTGACGAGGTGGGCGGCAGAGGAGCGGAGCGTGCGGGGTGGGCGGTAGAAAGAGAGAAGGGAGGAGAGGTAGGAAGGGGCAAGGTGATGGAGAGCCTTGAAGCCTAGAGTGAGGAGTTTTTGTTTGGAGCGGAGGTCGATAGGCAACTACTGGAGTTGTTTAAGAAGGGGAGTGACATGCCCAGATCGTTTCTGCGGGAAGATGAGCCGGGCAGCGGAGTGAAGAATAGACCGGAGCGGGGCGAGAGAGGAGGAAGGGAGGTCAGAGAGAAGGCTGACACAGTAGTCTAGCCGGGATACGGGTAGAGAGCCCGTAATAGTAAGGTAGCCGTTTGGGTGGAGAGGAAAGGGCGGATCTTGGCGATACTGTAGAGGTGAAACCGGCAGGTCTTGGTAACGGATAGGATGTGTGGGGTGAACGAGAGGGACGAGTCAAGGATGACACCGAGATTGCGGGCCTGAGAGACGGGAAGGATGGTCGTGCCATCCACGGTGATAGAGAAGTCTGGGAGAGGACCGGGTTTGGGAGGGAAGATGAGGAGCTCAGTCTTGCTCATGTTGAGTTTTAGGTGGCGGGCCGACATCCAGGTGGAGACGTCCTGGAGGCAGGAGGAGATGCGAGCCTGAAGGGAAGGGGAGAGGACGGGACGGAGATGTAGATCTGCGTGTCATCTGCGTAGAGATGGTAGTCAAAGCCGTGAGAGCGAATGAGTTCACCATGCCAGGCACTGTACTAAGCACTGCGGCAGATACTAGTTAAGCAGGTTGGACACTGTCCCTTTCCCACACAGGACACACAGTCTTAATACCCATTTTCAGATGAGATAAATGAGGCACAGAGATGTTAAGTCAAGGTCGCACAGCAGACAAACGTTGGGGCCAGGATTAAAACCCAGGTCTTTCTGACTCCCAGACCCGTGCTCTATCTACTAGGCCATTTTCAGTTCCTGAATAATTCTGGAAAAACCTCAAACCCTTTGAGTGGCAGAGAGCATTTCTGAAACTTTCTCCCCTTTCACAGTCCTTCCCATCTTCAGAGGGAGATGGTCCCAACTAATTAATTCTGCTGACCACGGACGAACTCAAAATTCCTAAATGGTTGTCAGATTTCCTTTAGGAATCTAAATACATTTCAGGTCCACTGCCAGATATATATATTTTTAATCTTCCCAGTCCCTCCAGGCCCCTATCCTAGCCTACAATCTCCCTAACCATGCTCAGAGGGATTGGATTTCTGGGTTGGAGAAAGTTAAGTTGTTGGGGCTGTGTGACGCAGAAAGTAGTGGTTGCCTATCAACCTCCACACGTAACAAAAACTTCTCACTGTGGGCTTCAAGGTTCTCCATCACTTTGTCCTCTCCTACCTCTCCTCCCTTCTCTCTTTCTACTGCCCACCCTGCACGCTCCACTCCTCCGCTGCCCACCTCCTCACCATCCCCCGTTCACGCCTATCCCGCCTTTGATCCCTGGCCCACGTCCCCCCTTTGTCCTGAAATGCCCTCCCTCCTCACCTCTGCCAAACTAACTCACTTCCCCTCTTCAAAGCCCTACTGAGAGCTCACCTCCTCCAAGAGGCCTTCCCAGACTGAGCTTCCCCTTTTCCCTCTGCTCCCTCTGCTGCCTCTCTGCCCCCCCCTTCACCTCCCCTCAGCTAAGTCCCCTTTTTCCCCTTTCCCCCCTCCCTTCCCCTCCCCTCAGCACTGTGTTCATTTGTATATATTTTTATTACCCTGTTTATCTTGTTAATGAGGTGTACATCCCCTTGATTCTATTTACTACGATTAGGTCGTCTTGTTTTTGTCTGTCTCCCCCGATTAGACTGTGGGCCCATTAATGGGCAGGGATTGTCTCTATCTGTTGCCGAATTGTCCATTCCAACCGCTTAGTCTAGTGCTCTGTGCATAGTAAGCGCTCAGTAAATATTATTGAATGAATGAATGAATGAATGAATGAATGAAGAGACCAGAATAGGGCTGCTAGCAGGAGGAGCTGGGGCTCAGGTAAGAGTGGGGAAAAAGGTTGGCGATGGAGGGGCAAGGGCCTCTGGCAGGTGAGGGCAGGGGTACAGTTCTATGAATGACGGGGGTGTGAGTGGCTAAGCCATCCTTGTGGTAGCTCCGGAACAGAGTGGGACCCAGGGAACTTCCCCTCCAAGACGTCTTACTGGTTCCTGATCATGTTCAATCACAGGCATAGTGGCTCCGCGCGAGGAGCAGAAGCTGGGAATGGAAGCAGTCTTTCTCCTCATCTGAGAAGCAATAGCATTTTCTCCAGTAATACAGCCAGTCCTCAGGACGTAGTTCCCAGCGAGGGAGATGGGGTGTCACCCATCTTGAGGGGGTAGGTTTGAGGACTGGTGTGACGAGAGTGAGAGTGAATGTAAATGTGAGAGTGAGAGAACTTCCTTTTTAGGAGGAATACACTTACTTAGTTACTCGCATGTGGAGAAACACCTAGCTCCCTCCTCATGAACACGTCCCACTTGGGAGGAATACACTTGTGCAGACAGCATGGTTTTTCCCTTCCCCTTTCCCTTCTTCCCGGGGGCTGCTATCCACCATGTGGTGAATTTTCTTTCACCAAGCCAGCTGAGTCTCTCCATTGCCGGTCAACCCAATTGGCTTTCCACTTAGGGGAATCTTACCACTGGTTCTTCAGGGAAAGAGTCAGGGGGGTTCATTCCAGTTGCCTTCCATCCCACTTCTGACACCAAATTTATGTCACCAGCGACAAGGATAACTCCTGAGCTTGTGAATCTGAAGATTGGAAATAGACTCGTAAACTAGAGGGTTAATGAATAATAAAAGCAGGTTTATTGAGATGATGGCCCAAAGAATCTGTGATAAGTAATCCTCAGGAACAAAGCTATTCCTAGGCTATTAAGTAGTAACTAGCCAGTGATAAGGTCCCCAAGTGTCTCCAGGGCTACCTTTTAGATCACCCGGGAATCAAGTTCTCAAGGGAGAATACTCCCTCTTCCTGGGTCCGAAGAGGAGATCCGATTGGTCATATTGGCACCACACAGGGTCCAACAGAGTGAGCATCCCTGACTCTGGATGGAGGCGATTCGCCGCGTTGGTGTGACGGAGTTCCAACCTACTTTCAAGAGTTCGTGGGGACTCCCCTGCCCCCAGATATACCTTGCTACTTCTCCATTCTCTCCCCTTCCATTGAGGGAAAGGGATCACGTGACAAGGCCCATTGCAATTTTCTCATTTCAGTTGTAAGTGTTCGGCCTTTTTGCTCACACAGGTCTCCGGGGTCGATAGTGTTGGGAGTTATGGTGTGTGCTTGTTTAGTCAACTCCTTCCTATCGCTCACTACCAGCCCCTCTGGTATTAGTGGCTGACTGGCCACAGAGGGGGAAAGGAGGGATTTCATGAAAGAAGAAAGAGATTAAAATGGACCATTGGGAGAGATTCCTAGGTATTACTTTCCCAGTTACTGGAATCAAAAGGAAAATGTGTCTACTCTTTATCACACGGCTTAAGCTGTAGTCACAGGAGTACACCCCTCCCCCCAAACACACATACAATCTTTCAACTCTTATCAGCTCACTGAGAAACTCTTTTGATAATTCAACAAAAACATTTTGGGGTTTTCTAGACCAAATACTGTTCCCACATCCTGTAACATCCTGTATGCTAACATAAGGGCAGAGCATAGACGGTAGGCAGCAGGCAGTTGAGGGTGAGGGGCAGGGGGAGGAGAGAAGCACAAACCTCCCCTTCCCCCCTCAGCATCCTCAGACGGCAGCTTCCAATCAAGTGGATTCTGGAGACAATAAGGATAGAAGAAAAAGATGTAGTTTATGTGTGGTGAGTGAGTCAGAAACCTGTTTTTACAACTTGAATGCAACAATCTTCAAATAAAAATCTTTGCACTCAGCTGGGTTAATGAATCAGACTCTCAAAAGGCCAATAAGCAGCATGGAGAAATTGCAGATGTTTCTCCAATTAATACTAGATGACAGTGCATATCCGTTGGATTTTTGCTGCCAGAATTGAGAAGAATGATGTCAAAGGTCATAAATAACCACCCTAGGGACTAGATCTGTGATAAAGAGAGCAGACTGGAAGGGTGGATAATTTCGTGGGGGGAGAGACATATTTAATTCTCTTTCCTGGTGACGTTTTTTGGGGGAAGACCAAGACTTGTGGCAAGAGTTGGATGCTGATGAGTCAAACAGGGACCCGCACATGCCCAGTTCTGGGTTTCCCATCTCCTTCCCTTGGAAGGACATTGTTCATGTGCTTGGACTGAAGCAGAGGCCGGGGCTAGGGCTGGAACTGGACTGACTGTGGGTGGGGAATGTGCTGGTTATATTTTTATATTGTGTGGTTACACAACTCTGTGTACTTTCCTCTGCCGGCCCCTTTCACCTCAGGTCGGGCTTCAACCATGCCATTCATTCATTCAATCATATTTATTGAGTGCTTACTGTGTGCAAAGCGCTATACTAAGCACTTGGGGGCGGACGACATAACAGTAAACAGACACATTTTCTGTCCACAATGCCCATCCTGAGCGACTTCAACCCCCAACCCATTCAGAATAGTCCCCTCTCCTGGGATCCACGAAAGGGGTGCTGCGCTGGGCCATCTTGAACCTGTTCCAGTGCTTACTGCAGTGCTTGGCACATAATAAATGCTTAACAAATGCCACAGTTATTATTATTGTCACCTCTTCCATGGGGAAATTAAGACCTAGGCAAGGGTTGAGTCTTGGGGGATTTCTCCCAGGGTTAAGAAGGATGAGGTCAATCTGGAGGGAGAGGGAGAATCCAGGAGGCTTCCATCTCCCCTCACCTTCCTCCTTCCCTGCCCTAGAGCCCCGGGCCCGAGGTTCTTTTCTCTTCCCAGCTGGGGCTGGAACTGGAGTTGGGACTGCACATGACTGTGGGCAGGGAATGTGTCTGTTATATTGTACTCTCCCAAGCACTCAGTACAGTGCTCTGAACGCAGAGTTCAATAAATATGATTGACTGAGACTGGGGCTGGAACTGAGGCTAGGGCTGGGATTCGATCTGAGGCTGAGCCTGGAGTTGAGGTTGGGGATGGGGCTGAGGCTAGAGCTGGGCCTGAGACTGGAGATACTGCTGGGAAAGTGGGGAGAGTTGAAGAAGGGCCAGGAGAGGAGAGGGACTGGGGAGAGGCAGGGGCGATTTTAGGGAGTTCACACTCGATAGTGTCAATTTTCTCAGTAAAGTAGGTGAGCTGGTCATTAGTGACTAGGGATGGGGGGAGACGAGGAGCCAGGGGGCTTAAGGAGGGAGTTAAACATCTGGAACAGCTGGTGAGGGCAGTGGACTCAGGTGTCAATCAGGATGGAGAAATAATTTTGCCGGGTAGAAGAGAGGGCATAAATAAAGCACACAAGGATAAACTTGAAGTGGATGAAGTTGGCCTGATATCTAGATTTCTGCCAGCAGCATTCTGCAGCTTGTTCATAAAAAGAGAAAGAGTACTGATGATCCAGGGCTGTGGGTTAGTGGTACGAGATTGACGAAGGGATAGGGGAGCGAGTGAATTGAGTTCAGTAGAGAGGGTGGTGTCGAGAGCATCAATTCGGTCATCAAGGGGAGGTAATTTGGGTATGGAGGCTAAACGGGGCATGATGACTTGAGAAAATGGGATGACAGGTCGGGGCTCACCTTCTGCCCCGGAGCCCAAGCCTGAGGACGGCTAGGGTAATATTAAGCCCCAGGGTAGTAGAGAGAAGATACCCAGGCCAGGTACAGTCCCTGTCCACCTCTGGACTCGCGGTCTAAGGGGAGGCAGAACTGATATTTAATCTCCATGAGGAAACTGATGCACAGAGATAAGCGACTTGCCCAAGGTCACACAGCAGATGCGTGGCGGATCCAGGATTAGGGTTAGAGTTTAGATCAGGTCCTCTGATTCCTAGGCTCATGCGCTCAAGTTAACCAAATCGATAAAATAAGAGACTATATATAAGCAGTATCAATATAGTAGTAGAAATAATATTTCTTAGTGTCCACTGTGGACCAAGCACTATACTGAGCATGGGGAAAAACCTGTATGAGAATTAGACCCAGTTCCTGGACCTCAAGAGGTTCATAATCTATGGATGAGGTGGGAGAGGTTTGGTGACAGATGTACACGGAAAGAGGAAATAATATTGCAGAAACGAAACAGTACAAACGATAAGGGCAGTGATAAATACAATATGAGCAATAAACTATGGTGGCTAGAGGAGCAGCGTTTCTGGTTAGATTCCAGTGGATCACAACCATCGTAGCTGGGGGCACAGCTACAATCTCCCCCACATTTTAAGAGTTAAAAGCTGGTTTCTCTTCACCCCATGTGGCAGAAGGAGTTTTTTAATGGACTTTGTTAAGCGCTTACTATGTGTCAGATGCTGTTCTAAGTGCTGGGGTAGATAGAAGATAACCAGGCCAATAAAGACGCTATCTCACATGGGGCTCACAGTCTAGGTAGGAGGGAGAACAAGTATTGAATCCCCATTTTGCAGTTGAGAAAAACTAAGGCACAGAGAAGTGAAGGTCACAGAGCAGCCGGGTGGCGAAGCTGGAATTAGAAGTCAAGTCATCCGGCTCTCGGGCCAGTGCTTTCTCCGCTAGGCCAGGCTGCTTCTAAAAGGCATGTTGGTGTGGGCTCAGAACAGCTTCTTTCCCAAAAGGAGCTTCAACAACTAGTAGTTGGAGAGTAAAGGGACCAGATAGAGCTCACGTTGCTGATTTCTCTTTTCCCTGGGTGGCAAAAGGATAACCCTTCCAAGGGGACAGTTTTGACCCTTCTTTTTTCAGGAAGAGGCCGCCTTCCAAAGTCATCCTTGAGGTTCTGTTGGCACAGGCTCCTGATGCCATTGACCACCCCCATCCTTAGGGGATGCTCCTCCTCTAGATTGTAAACTTCTTATGGGCAGCGAATAGGTCTGCCAGCTCTGCTGTATTATACTCTCAAGAGCTCTGCACACAGTAAGCACTCAGTAAATGCTACTGATTGATTGACTCTCTCCCCCTCCCCAGCTTGTTCACTAACTCCACAGCAGGGTGAGGGCCAGGTATTCTTTCCGCTATTGGGAAAAATCTGGAACTGTCACTTTAGTTGAAATGGTTACTAAAAGAAAAAGGAGCTACTGGGGTGGAAGTCCATTCATTGAATGAGAAGGATGCGGGGAAAGAGCTGAACTCCAGTTCTGCCTTTGTCACTAACTTGCTTCGTGACCCGGGGCAAATTACTTAATTCATCTGAATATCAGCTGCCACATCTGTGCAGTGGAAATCATTATACCAGCTCCTCCCAACTTCACAGGGATGTGGTGAGGACAAATGAAATGACTGATGTGGAGGTGTTGTGGAGAAGAAAAAAGTGCTAAATAAATCAAAGATGTTATCACTGATATCTTTGGTTTTAGTCCTCCAGTGATTATAGTTGTGATTGTGAATAACAACTGACAATAGTAGTGATGATAGTTTCCTACTGAGCCCACAGAACTCAATGAATGCTGGCCTGGTATTGGCGGGGGAGAAACGAGTTGGTGCTGATTTGGGGGTTGATGCAGAATGTGCAACAGAGAGGAAGCGGAAACTCTGCAGAGAGACCTGCCCAGACCACGCGAGGCTGTCCACCCCCAAGATACGGAGCTTGCTTGCAAGCTTGTCGGTGACATTCGTCTCAAAGAGGCTCGGTGGAACAGCCCAGAGAGGGGAGCGAGACAGCTGATGATAAGGAGCAGTGTGAAAACTGTGCGATCTCTCAGAAGGCGGGCAGGACAACCAGCCATCCCATCACACCCTACAATGCTTGTGGAAATTTGGTAGTCATTTCATCAGGAATGGACCCCACAGGTAATGATCTCCTGGGGATCAAGTCATGTAACTAGAGAAAGCACTTGTGCCTAATACAAGCTCCACTGGATAGGCAATAATGCAAACGGCTAAAGATCAATTAATCAACAGTATTAATAAGTTGGTATTTGTTAAGCACTTACTATGTGCCGAGCACTGTTCTAAGCGCTGGGGTAGATACAGGGTCATCAGGTTGTCCCACGTGAGGCTCACGGCTTAATCCCCATTTTACAGATGAGGTAACTGAGGCACCGAGAAGTTAAGTGACTTGTCCAAAGGCACACAGCTGACAGGTGGCGGAGGCAGGATTAGAACCCGTGACCTCTGACTCCTAACTCCTGACTCCATTGAGCCACGCTGAGTGCTTAATCTGTGCACTCAATCGATCAATGGTATTTATTGAGCCCTTACTGTGTGCAGAGCACTGTACTAAACGCTTGGGAGAGTACAGTACGACAATAAACAGACACATTCCCTGCCCACAATGAGCTTAGAGTCTAGAGGCAGGAAGATGGACGTTAATATAAATAAGTAAATGACAGATGTGCACGTAAGTGCTGTTGGACAGGGAGGGGGTGGATGAATAAAAGGAGCAAGTCAGATTGATGCAGAAGGACGTTGGAGAAGAGGTCAGGAAGCCTTAGTCAGGGAAGGCCTCTTGGAGGAGATGTGCATTCAATAAGTCTTTGAAGCAGGGGAGAGTCATTGTCAGATTAGAGAAGCAGGGTGGCTCAGTGGAAAGAGCACGGGCTTGGGAGTCAGAGGTCATGGGTTCAGATCCCAGCTCTGCCACTTGCCAGCTGGGTGACTGAGGGCAAGTCACTTCACTTCCCTGGGCCTCTGTCACCTCATCTGTAAAATGGGGATGAAGACTGTGAGCCTCACATGGGACAACCTGATTACCCTGTAACTACCCCAGTGCTTAGAATAGTGCTCTGCACATAGTAAGCGCTTAACAAATACCAACTTTATTATTATTATTACTTCATCCTAATCCTTCTCGAGTTCTCAGTTGCCTTCAGCACTGTCAACCACTGGCTTCTCCTGGAAACATACTCTCCTGGTTCTCCTCCTAGCCCTCTGGGCACTCATTCTCCGTCTCCTTCTCGGGCTTCTCTAACTGTGGGGGTCCCTCAAGGTTCAGTTCTGAGTCCCCTTCTGTTCTCCATTTACACCCACTCCCTTGGCAAACTCATTTGCTCCCATGGTTTCAACTATGACCTCTCTGCAGATGATTCCCACCTCTACATCTTCAGCCCCGATCTCTGCCCCTCTGCCGTCTCGCATTTCCTCTTGCCTTCAAGACCTCTCTACTTGGATGTCCCGCTACACCTCAAACGTAACATGTCCAAAACAGAACTCCTATCTTCTCACCTAAACCCTGTCCTTCCCGGGACTTTCCCGTCACTGTAGACGGCACCACCATCCTTCCTGCCTCACAAGCCGGTAATCTTGGCATTGTTCTCGTTTCCTCTCTCTCATTCAATCCGCATATTCAATCTATCACTAAATCCTGTTGGTTGAACCTTTAGTCATTCATTCATTCAATATTCATTTATTGAGCGCTTACTATGTGCAGAGCACTGTACTAAGTGCTTGGAATGTACAAATCGGTAACAGATAGAGACAGTCCCTGCCCTTTGACGGGCTTACAGTCTAATCGGGGGAGACAGACAGACAAGAACAATGGCAATAAATAGAATCAAGGGGAAGAACATCTCATTAAAACAATAGCAAATAAATAGAATCAGGGTGATGTACATCTCATTGACAAAATAAATAGGGTGATGAAGATATATACAGTTAAGCGGTCGAGTACAGTGCTGAGGGGATGGGATGGGAGAAGGGGAGGAGCAGAGGGAAAGGGGTGAGAAGAGGGTTTAGCTGTGGAGAGGTGAAGGCGGGGGTAGAGGGAGCAGAGGGAAAAGGGGAGCTCAGTCTGGGAAGGTCTCTTGGAGAAGGTGAGCTGTAAGTAGGGTTTTGAAGAGAGGAAGAGAATTAGTTTGGCGGAGGTGAGGAGGGAGGGCGTTCCAGGACCACGGGAAGACGTGGCCCAGGGGCGACGGCGGGATGGGCGAGAACGGGGGATGGTGAAGAGGTGGGTGGCAGAGGAGCGGAGCGTGCGGGGTGGGCAGTAGAAAGAGAGAAGGGAGGAGAGATAGGAAGGGGCAAGGTGATGGAGAGCCTTGAAGCCTAGAGTGAGAAGTTTTTGTTTCGTGCGGAGGTTGATAGGCAACCACTGGAGGTTTTTAAGAAGGGGAGTGACATGCCCAGAGCGTTTCTGCAGGAAGGTGAGTCGGGAAGTGGAGTGAAGAATAGACTGGAGCGGGGAGAGAGAAGAGGAAGGGAGATGAGAGAGAAGGCTGACACCGTAGTCTAGCCGAGATATTATGAGAGCCTGTAGCAGGAAGGTAGCCATTTGGGTGGAGAGGAAAGGGCGGATCTTGGCGATAGTATAAAGGTGAGACCGGCAGGTCTTGGTAACGGATCGGATGTATGGGGTGAATGAGAGAGCCGAGTCAAAGATGACCCGAGGTTGCGGGCCTGAGAGACGAGAAGGATGGTCGTACCATCCACGGTGATAGGGAAGTCAGGGAGAGAACCGGGCTTGGGAGGGAAGATGAGGAGCTCAGTTTTGGTCATGTTGAGTTTTAGGTGGTGGGCAGACATCCAGGTAGAGACGTCCTGGAGGGAGGAGGAGATGTGAGCCTGAAGGGAGGGAGAGAGGACAGGGGCAGAGATGTAGATCTGTGTGTCATCTGCATAGAGATGATAGTTGAAGCCATGAGAGCGGATGAGTTCACTGAGGGAGTGAGTGTAGATGGAGAACGGAAGAGGGCCAAGAACTGACCCTTGAGGAACTCCAACAGTTAGAGGATGGGAGGGGGAGGAGGAGCCCGTGAAGGAAACCTAGAATGACCGGCTAGAGAGATAAGAGGAGAACTGGGAGAGGACGGAGTCTGTGAAGCCAAGGTGAGATAAGGTGTGGAGGAGAAGGGGATGGTCGACAGTGTCAAAGGCAGCTGAGAGGTCAAGGAGGATTAGAATAGAGTAGGAGCCACTGGATTTGGCAAGAAGGAGGTCATGGGTGACCTTAGAGAGAGCAGTCTTGGTAGAGTGGAGGGGACGGAAGCCGGATTGGAGGGGATCCAGAAGAAAATGGGAGTTAAGGAATTCTAAGCAGCGAGTGTAGACGACTCATTCTAGGATCTTGGAAAGGAAGGGTAGTAGGGAGATAGGGCGATAACTGGAAGGGGAAGTGGGGTCGAGAGAGGGTTTTTTTAGGATGGGGGAGAGATGGGCATGTTTGAAGGCAGAGGGGAAGAAGCCATTGGAGAGTGAGTGGTTAAAGATAGAAGTTAAGGAGGGGAGGGCAGGGGCGATGGTTTTTATAAGGTGAGCGGGAATGGGGTCCGAGGCACAGGTGGAAGGGGTGGCGCTTGCGAGGAGGGAGGAGATCTCCTCTGAGGATACTGCAAGGAAGGATGGGAAAGTAGGGGAGAGGGTTGAGGGGGGGAGGTGAGAGGGGGAGGGGTGACTTTGGGGAGCTCAGTCCTGATTGTGTTAATATTTGTGATGAAGTAGGTGACCAGATCATTGGGGGTGAGGGATGGGGGAGGGGGAGGAACAGGGGGCCTAAGGAGAGAGTTAAAGGTCCGGAACAATTGGCGGGGGTGACGGGCATGGGTGTCGATGAGGGAGGAGAAGAAGTTTTGCCTGGTGGAGGAGAGGGCAGAGTTAAGGCAGGAAAGGATAAATTTGAAATGTATGAGGTCAGGCTGATGCTTGGACTTTCGCCAGCTTGCTAAATGGTCTGGTGGACAGAGCACAGGCCTGAGCGTCTGAAGGACCTGGATTCTAATCCCAGCTCCACCACTTGTCTGCTGGGTGACCTTCGCTTCACTAAGTCACTTGGCTTCTCTGGGCCTCAGTTCCCTCGTCTGTAAAATGGGGATTAAGACTGTGAGCCCCGTGTAGGACAGGGACTGTGTCCAACCTGATTAGCTTGTATCTACCCCAGTGCTTAGAACAGTGCTTGGCACATAGTAAGCGCTTAACATATATCACAATTTTTATTATCATTATCAAATCTGCTGGGATTAGGGGAGTCTAATCCCAGCTCTGCCAATTGTCTGCTGTGTGACGTTGGGCAAGCCACTAAACTTCTCTGTGCCTCAGTTACCTCATCTGTAAATAGGGATTAAGACTGTGAGCCCCACGTGGGACGACCTGATTACCTTGCATCTACCCCAGTGCTTAGAACAGTTCTTGGCACATAGCGCTTACAGAATACCAGCATTATTATTAATTAATTATGATGAGCAAGCTTGAAAGCAGTGGGGAAGAAGCCACTGGAGAGTGAACAGCTGAAGACGGTGATAAGGGAGGGAAGAATAATAATGTTGGTATCTGTTAAGCGCTTACTATGTGCAGAGCACTGTTCTAAGCGCTGGGGTAGATACAGGGTAATCAGGTTGTCCCACGTGAGGCTCACAGTTAATCCCCATTTTACAGATGAGGTAACTGAGGCACAGAGAAGTGAAGTGACTTGTCCACAGTCACCCAGCTGACAAGTAGCAGAGCCGGAATTCGAACCCATGACCTCTGATTCCCAAGCCCGGGCTCTTTCGCCTGAGCCATGCTGCGGGGACAAGTGCTTTGATAAGGTGTGAAGGGATGGGATCGGATGTGCAGGTGGAGGCGGGGGCGGATTTTGAAAGAAGGGAGGGAGTCTTCTCCGGAGATGCCGCTGGGAAAGATGGGAGAGTTGAAGAAGGGACAGGAGGAGGGTGGAACTGGAGAGGAGCGGGGGAGATTTTAGGAAGATCACGACTCCTTTACGACCACCCGAGAAAAGCAACTATTTTTATTAGAAGCAGTGTGGCTCAGAGGAAAGAGCCCGGGCTTGGGAGTCAGAGGTCATGGGTTTGAATCTCTGCTCTGCCACTTGTCAGCTGTGTGACTGTGGGCAAGTCACTTAACTTCTCTGTGCCTCAGTTACCTCATCTGTAAAAGGGGGATTAAGACTGTGAGCCCCACGTGGGACAACCTGATTCCCCTGTGTCTACCCCAGCGCTTTGAACAGTGCTTGGCACATAGTAAGTGTGTAACGCCACATGCCGTCGAGTTGCCCAGATTCCGGAAAAGGATGCAGACCACGCCAGTCAGGCTTAGTGAGATCTATATAAAAGTGGTTTATTTGAGGAAGTTACTTACGGGACAGCCCTGGGTGGTGGCAGGGCACAGGAGACACACCATGCCCCGTCTAACTCGAGCCACCCCTTTATATGCCGCAGGACATCACTACAAAAGTAAAACAGCTTAGATAAGGTGTTTACCAGCTCGATCTGTGCATGTCCAGGGCACATACCATAACCACGAAAACACAGCCTTGGCCTTGAAACTCTGGTGGGTCAGACCCGGGGCACAACATCCCCTACACACCACCCCTTCTGACCCGCTCATACAATCTAAGCCCAATAGTCTTCCGCAGAGGTCCCTGAGTGGTTCACAAGGGGCTTCACCGTCAGGGAGGCGATTTGTGCCCCACAAAGGTTGACACACTGGAGGTACACACCACAACAACAATATATACCCATGCAAGTGAGGAGCAAGATACCTCCCGCGCAGAGGACATAAAGCATGTAACGCCTCCAGCCCACTCCCCATGCCTGCAACCACTTGTTAATGCTGTCCTGGGGGGCAGAAAGGTGCTCTATCTCCTGTCGCATGTGCTCTAAATAATGAGTCGCATTACCCTCTTCATCTGGAATGTATACACAGCATGTGGTACGTACTATAGCGCAAGTTCCCCCTTGGGCCGCAGTTGGAATGTCGAGGGCCATGCGGTTCTGTAGTGTTACCTTTCACATATGTGCCACCTCGATGTTAAGGAAGGACAGACAGTGGTAACTATCATTTATAGCAGCTTGCGTAAAAGCGTTCAAAGCTTCTACTTGCGTCATTACTAACTCTAGACCTATCCCGGGAGTAAATACGTTTAGGAGGTGGTTATATCATTGGAACACCTCCCTGGTCCAATGAGCCCGTACAAGGGGCAGGTTTGAAACTGCGGCTGGCAGGTGCCTATGTACCTGTCCTTGGGAAAAAACGTATCCCATGGTGCGAGGGCCTACCCAACCTGCAGGTAGCCATGGCCACAGATATGGTCTGCAGCTCCACTGTGTCCCGTCTGGGGCCAAGTGGACCAAAGTAGAATCAGACATGTTCTTTGAGCTGGTCCAATATGCATCATTCACCTTCCAGGTGTAGTTGCACAGCGCCTGGGGGTCCAACCCTTCCTTAAGGAAGGCATGGGGCAACGGGGTGACCCTGCTACACTTAAGCACCGTACTGGGTCCTCCTGCTGTTCCCAACAGAGCGTGGCAGAGGCAGCTAATTGCCCAGACCCCGCCGTCACCCACATCTGATCCCTCCAGAGTTGGTAAGCGTCCAAATTCCCAGTAGCGTTGAGCAGGTCTTGGGCTCGCAGCCGGGCCTCAGCATGGGTCTGGCCACTGCTGAAGGTGCGATTGTGTCAGGGTCCTCGGCTCTCCACTGGCCACAGGCTGGTGGCCACCACTCCGTCCCAGGCTTGTACCGCAGTCCAGTCGGTCCCACGCAGAGGGGATACCCACCACGGGATACCTGACACGCTGGAAACTGGCAGGTGGGCACACACCCAGCAATCAGACGGGTTCATCGCAGAGGCCATGGTGCTCGCCCAGGGAAGGAAGACGTTCCCTGTAGCCGGCACAAGCCAAGTGACAAGGAGTGCTAAGCTTAAGGGCAAAGAGACAACATGTTAGACGGAACCCGTGTAGGGCAGTCTTCCCCGTCTTTCAGGACTTGTCGGAATTACTTTGATTGCCATGTCCAGTGGGGGAGCTGACTTGGGCAACAAAGCATTTGCTGACTTATCCCCCTTAGGGGCCATATTGAAGGCCTGCAGTGTCTCGGGCAACATTTTGGTCCACCCCTTGAGTGAGGGGTGACCCAGCAGAGGCTCCGAATGGTAGCATTTTGATTAGCTTTCCCACAAGGGAATGCCTGTAGAAGTCCAGTGGCTGTGTCCACACAAGTAAAGGCATATTTCTGCCATTCACTAATCGGGCGGGGCCCTATGTAGTCAACTTGTCAAGCCTGAGTAGGTATATCACCACGGTAGATATGGCCCATGCCCCTGGGGACAGCTCTAGGTCTCAGGCTAGAGCACACTGGACATTGCGCAACCGCTTCTTCCAGCATGCCGAGAGTGAGCGGTAAGTCTGAGACCTGTGCAATCCGCCATCCCGCTTTGGCTCCTCTATGTCCACTACGACGGTGGACCCAGTCTGCCATTTCTGTCGCGCTAGAGGGCACTATAGTGCGCATCCGGGCAATAGCATCCGCCTCCTGATTACCAGGGGGTGTTGTATTACAGTGTGCCGGGACATGATACACCATGAGACCATTTGTGGTAGCGGCTATCTGGGCTCAAATGTCACTCCACATATCTGCTCCCCACAAGGGCTTACTCCCGATCGACCAGGCCTCATGCTTTCACTGTTCCATCCACATAGTAAGACCTCGATACACTGCCCAGCCATCCGTACGAAGAGATAAAGGTAACGGCTCGTGGGTAAGAACCAGCCCGGCGGCACGCAACTCGGCCCACCAACTACTCTTACCAACCCCCTCTTCCAACCACACGATATCAGTGCAGGGTTGTATGGCTACAGCTGACCAACACGGGGGGTTACCTCTACATGACCCATCAGTATACCATGCCATCTCAGGAATAGTCCCTATATTCATTCATTCAATAGTATTTATTGAGCGCTTACTATGTGCAGAGCACTGTACTAAGCGCTTGGAATGGACAAATCGGTAACAGATAGAGACAGTCCCTGCCCTTTGACGGGCTTACAGTCTAATCAGGGGAGACGGACAGACAAGAACAATGGCAATAAATCAAATCGAGGGGAAGAACATCTCATTAAAGCAAGAGCAAATAAATAGAATCAGGGTGATGTATATCTCATTAAACAAAATAAACAAAATAAATAGGGTGATGAAGATATATACAGTTGAGCAGATGAGTACAGTGCTGAGGGGGTGGGATGGGAGAGGGGGAGGAGCCGAGGGAAAGGGGGGAAGAGAGGGTTTAGCTGCGGAGAGGTGAAGGGAGGGTAGAGGGAGCAGAGGGTAAAAGGGGGGAGCTCAGTCGGGGAAGGCCTCTTGGAGGAGGTGAGCTTTAAGTAGGGATTTGAAGAGGGGAAGAGAATTAGATTGGCGGAGGTGAGGAGGAAGGGCATTCCAGGACCGCGGGAGGACGTGGCCCAGGGGTCGACGGCGGGACAGGCGAGACCGAGGGACGGTGAGGAGGTGGGCGGCAGAGGAACGGAGCGTGCAGGCTGGGCAGTAGAAAGAGAGAAGGGAGGAGAGGTAGGAAGGGGCAAAGTGATGGAGAGCCTTGAAGCCTAGAGTGAGGAGTTTTTGTTTGGAGCTGAGGTTGATAGGCAACCACTGGAGGTATTTAAGAAGGGGAGTGACATGCCCAGAATGTTTCTGCAGGAAGATGAGCCGGGCAGCGGAGTGAAGAATAGACTGGAGCGGGGCGAGAGAAGAGGAAGGGAGATCAGAGAGAAGGCTGACACAGTAATCTAGCCGGGATATAACGGGAGCCTGTTAGCAGTAAAGGAAAGGGCGGATCTTGGCGATATTGTAAAGGTGAGACCGGCAGGTCTTGGTAACGGATCGGATGTGCAGGGTGAACGAGAGAGATGAATCAAAGATATATATCCCTATACCCTCTTGGACCCGAGGTGGAGGCTCTATATCCCCTGGAGTGGATGGTACCTCCGGGTCTACGGACCACACAGGCCCCAGTAGGCATGGTAATTCCACGGAGAGGGGGCTGCGTGATAATTGTCCTCTACTGTAAATATGTGTGCCATTTTAACAGCAGCATCTGTGCCTGAGTTACGGCTGATGAAAGACGTCCAGATAAGGCATGCACCCACCCAGCTATGGGGTAGGTTGTGCACATGGTAACTTCGGTAGCCCCAGTCAAGGGCTCTACATGTTGTAAGACCAGGTATATGGCATACAACTGCTTCTCAATGACAGTATATCATCCCTCGGCCCCCTTCCATACCTGTGACCAGAACCCTAAGGGGATACGGCCCTCTGGGCTGGTATACGCTAGGGCCCAGCCCATGCCAGCATCATCGACATGGGCATCCAGAGACAATGGGACTCCGGGCTTACAGGTGCCTAAGGCCTGTACTTGTGCTACCGGCATTTCAACCTTCTCAAATGCTTGCTGTCGGGTAGTCCCCCAGTCCCATTGGGATCCCCTCTTTACCAGTCGATACAGGGGGCGGGAGGTTTGCGCTAGATGAGGGACGAAGCTCCGTCAGAATCCCACTAAGCCTAAGAACGTTTATACCTCTTTGACAGTTGTAGGGATCGGATACTGTTGTATTTTATCAATGACAACCTGTGGCATCACTCTCATCTTACCCGACCAGACAACCCCCAGAAACTTGACCGATGTTCCGGGGCCCTGGATTTGGTCCAGGTTTTACCTCCCATCCTCGAGTTCGCAGGTGTGCCACCAGGGCGCTTGATACAGCCTGTAAACACAGAAGTGCTGTCCGCAGTTAGCATGATGTCAACAATATTACTCACCCAGGGTGCGTCACTACGGAATGGAACCTTTCCACATCTCTGGCCACCGACTTACGGCAAATGGTGGGGCTATGGACATATCCTTGGGAGAGAACTTGGGAAGTCCACTGTCACCCTTCCCACGTGAAGGCAAACTGGTTCTGAAACCTGGGGTTTAAGGGTACGGCTGTTCCGGGTCCAGTGGAAAACAAAACACATTACCATGGATTAAGGTACATTCTGCCCCGGTGTCCACCACGGCTAGGACCCGCTGCTTAGTGGTGCGGGGCCAGTAAATCACCATCTCTGCATGGGAGGCTCAGATCTCCCACCAGGGCCTACACTTGGGAAAAGACCATGGGTCTACCCCTAGGGGAGGGGCTGGGCTAAGAATCAGCTCTCCTATGCCTCCACCCCCAGGGAAGGGGCTGGGGCGAGAATCAGCCCTCCCCCACCTCTACCCCCGGGGGAGGGACTGGGATAAGAACCAGCCCTCCTCCGCCACCTACCCCTCTTCTACCATCGCGGGGCAGGGAGCCGGGGCAGTGCCAAATCTAAGGGTCGACACTGCTGTGGCGGGCCTAGCCGTTGTGCCCAGCTCACTAGGACTACATTAGGTTGTTGATCAATCTTAATCTAAGGGCCGATACTGCTGTGGCGGGCCTAGCCGTTGTGCCCAGCTCACTAGGACTACATTAGGTTGTTGATCAATCTTAATCTAAGGGTCGACACAGCTGTGGCAGGCCTAGCCGTCTCGACCAGCCCACTGTGAGTACATTAGGTTGTTGATCAATCCTTTCTCGCGGGGTTCCCGCACGAAGGAGATCGCTCCACCTCTGTGTAGGGCTGACCCTCACAGCCCCCCCGCCCGCTCCCACTTTGGGGTAGGTCCTGGGGCCTGTCGGTCCATCCCGCGGACGGGACCATCCCGGCTCTCCTCCCGTCCACTCCACCTTGCCTACATCCGCCCCACAGTCTCGGTGGCGCACTCACTAGCCAGGCGACTAGAGTCTCTCACCCCTTCTGTTGGAACGGAGAGGCAAGCTCTATCAGCTCTGCCGGGGCGTAATACCAAGCGGTTACATTCTCCTCCGTGCCATCCCGATCCCTTCCCCCATCTTCAGCAACCTGCTGTCCCTCAAACCTCCGTGTCACATTGGGGCGTGGCCTCGGCGGGCACAGACCAGGGCAGGGTCGGCTCCCCTCCCCAGTTACTCTCACTTCGTCTTCTTCCTCCGTGTCCCCACTGTCCACCTCCCAAGGCTTCCAGGCCTTTGCATCCCACCCCGGGGGCTGGATGCAATAATCGTGCGCACCAGCGGGCGGGGCATCCTGCAGCCTCCTAACCGCACAAACCTACATGCTAAGTTCCCTCGTTTTCTCCCCTGCTCCTCCAGCGTCTCCTATAACTCGGAGGCGAGCAGGGTAGTAGACGCACTCACATCCTGTTCCCGTGCTAATTTGTCTCTTCTCTGCGCTATTTTACTTTCTAATGCAATCATCCGGGCCTCTGCCTGCTCAAACCTACATGCTAAGTTCCTTAGTTTTCTCCCCTGCTCCTCCGACCTTTCCAATGACTCGGAGGTTAGCAGGGAGGTAGCCGTACTCACAGCCCATTCCCGGGCTAATTCGTTTGGTCTCTGACCTATTTCACTTTCTAGTGCAGTAATGCGGGCCTCCGCCCGCATCTGTGCCTCCGCAATTAGTCTGCCAGCCCACAAGAGAAGCCAAGCCACGGCCTCGGCCCCTTGGCGCCAGTCCTTCGCTGGCACCGTCCCCGCTCCCTCTGTCAGGAGATTTACTAACCTAGCGGGGATCTTGGGGTCCTCCCCATCCTCCCCACCCATCAATCAGTTGGGCTGCCTTCGTCCACATCGAAGTGGCTGACCACTCCGGGACTCCCCCTGGCATTGGGCTGCCTTTGTCCACATCGAAGTGGCTGACCACTCCAGGACTCCCCCGGCATTGGGCTGCCTTCGTCCACATCGAAGTGGCTGACCACTCCGGGACTCCCCCTGGCAACGTCCCTTCCCCCATGCTTCCTTTTTTGGAATCCTGCAGACTACGCCAATTGGAAGGGCACATGCTATCGAGTTGCCCAGATTCCAGAAAAAGAAGCAGACCACGCTAGTCAGGCTTAGTGAGATCTATATAAAAGTGGTTTATTTGGGGAAGTTACTTACGGGACAGCCCTGGATGGCGGCAGGGCACAGGAGACACACCACCCCGCCTAACTCGAGTCATCCCTTTATATATCGCATGACATCACTACAAAAGCAGAACGGCTTAGATAAGGTGTTTACCAGCTTGATCTGCACATGTCCAGGACGCATACTATAGCCGTGAAAACACAGCCTTGGCCTTGAAACTCTGGAGAATCAGAGCCGGGGCACAATGTCCCCTACAAAGTGCTTTACAAATATAATAATAATAGCAATAATGTTACAATAGTCTCTGCCATATTCAGCCAGGGGCAGGGGAGTGTCCTGGGCTTAGCTGGCCCAGGCTCAGGGTATCTCCAGAGAGCAGTGACAGCCAAGCTAACCTCTAACCCCTAAGAGCTTAGTACAGTGCTCTGCGCACAGTAAGTGCTCAATAAACACGATCGAATGAATGTCAGGAATGCCAAAACCGAGGCCTAAGAACTCCTTTTAGGGGCTTAAGAGTGAGAAGCAGCGTGGCCTGGTGGGAAGAGTATGGACCTGGCAGTCAGAGAACTTGGGTTCTAATCCCAGCTCTGCCACCTGTCTGCTGTGTGTCCTTGGGCAAGTCACTTAACATTTGTGCCTCACTTTCCTCATCTGTAAAAGTGGGGGTGAGATCCTAGTCCCTCCTCTATATCTCCTCCCCTGTTCTCTCTCCCTCCCTCCAGGCTCATATTCATTCATTCATTCATTCATTCATTCATTCATTCATTCATGTAGTATTTATTGAGCGCTTACTATGTGCAGAGCATTGTACTAAGCGCTTGGAATGTACAAATCGGTACCAGATAGAGACAGTCCCTGCCCTTTGACGGGCTTACAGTCTAATCGGGGGAGACGGCAGACAAGAACAATGGCAATAAATAGAATCATATCTCCTCCCGCCTTTAGGACATCTCCACCTGGATGTCTGCCCACCACCTAAACCTCAACATGTCCAAGACTGAGCTCCTTATCTTCCCTCCCAAACCCTGTCCTCTCCCTGACTTTCCCATCTGTGGATGGCACTACCATCCTTCCCAGCTCACAAGCCCGCAATTTTGGTGTCATCCTTGACTCCGCTCTCTCATTCACCCCACACATACAATCTGTCACCAGTGCCTGCCGGTCTCACCTTCACAAAATCACCAAGATCGGCCCTTTCCTCTCCATCCAAACCGCTACCTTGTTTGCACAATCAGTCATCATAACCTGACTAGATTACTGCATCAGGCTCCTTTCTGGTCCCCAAACATCCTGTCTCTCCCTGCTTTAATCTATACTTCACTCTGCTGCCCCCATTTTCTTTCTACAGAAACGCTCTGGGCATGTCATCTCCTTCCTCGAAAACCCCCAATGGTTGCCTATCAACCTTCGTATGAAGCACTATTGGATTCAAAGCTCTCCATCACCTTGCCCCCTCCTACCTCACCTCCCTTCTGTCCTTCTACAGTCCAGCCCGCACACTCCACTCCTCTGCCACTAACCTCTTCACTGTGCCTCATTGTCATCTGTTCCGCCATCGACCCCTGGCCCATGTCCTACCTCTAGCCTGAAATGCTCTCCCCTCTCACATCCACCAAACTAGCTCACTTCCCTCCTTCAAAGCCCTACCGAGAGCTCACCTCCTCCAGGAGGCCTTTCCAGACTGAGCCCCCCCTTTCCTCTACTCCTCCTCCCCCCCCCCGGCCCTCTACTCTTTCCCGTTCCCCTCCTGACAGCACTTGTGTATGATGTGTATATATCTATAATTCTATGTATTTATTTTGATGCTACTGATGGTTGTCTTCTTGTTTTGTCGTCTGTCTCCCCCTTCTGAGCTCGTTGTTGGGTAGGGATTGTCTCCATCTGTTGCTGAATTGTACTTTTCAAGCGCTTAGTACAGTGTTCTGCACACAGTAAGTGCTCAATAAATATGATTGAATAAATGAATGGACTGTGTGCCCCACAGGGGAATGGGCACATCTAGACTGTAAATCCGGTGTGGCCAGGGATTGCCTCTATTGCTGAACTGTACTTTCCAAGCCCTTAGTATAGTGTTCTGCACATAGTAAGCACTCAATAAATACAACTGAATGAATGAATGAAAGGGAATGGGGAGGGGAAATCAGAGAATAATAAGGATGATCGCTAATAATGTGATCAGAAAAGCATTATCAATAAGCCCTACTGAGAGTTCAACTCCTCCAAGAGGTCTTCCCAGACTGAGCTTCCCCTTTGCCCTCTGCTCCCTTTCTCTCCCCCTCCGTCCTCTGCTCCCTCCTTCCCCGTTCACCTCCCCTCAGCTAAGCCCCCTTTCCCTTTGCTCCTCCCCCTCTCCCTTCCCCTCCCCTCAGCACTGTGCTCATTTGTATATATTTTTATTACCCTATTTTTTTTTTAATGAGGTGTCCATCCCCTCGATTCTATTTATCGTGATTAAGTCGTCTTGTTTTTGTCCGTCTGTCTCCCCCGATTAGACTGTGAGCCTGTCACTGGGCAGGGATTGTCTCTATCTGTTGCCGAATTGTATATTCCAAGTGCTTAGTCCAGTGCTCTGGACATAGTAAGCGCTCAATAAATACTATTGAATGAACGAATGAATTTGCAGCCATTTTGGAGCTGGCGGGGTGCATAATGCATCCGGTGGATCTTCAAGCAACATCCCTCCATGAAGCCCAGACCCCTCCAAGAAGCATGGAGTGGAACAGAGAGGGGATTCAGAAGTGTCTTTCGACTCATAAAATGCAGAGAAAAGAGCAGCAGCTGATCCCCATATCACGGATGGCCTGTACTATCCTTACAACATGTCCTCTCCCCTCTCCCCCACCCCATTCCCTCTTCATCATTCTGTTATTCTCTCCTGCCACCCCTCCAAGCCTCCTCTTCCTTTGGGTACCTCACCCCTTCTTTCCCCCACCACCCTCCCTCCCGAATCTCCATCCCAAGTGGGGTTTGTGGAACCCCCTCTCCAGGGTGAGCCAAGTCCTCGTCATCCTCGACCTGTTCCTGGCCCACTCGCTCCTCCTCCTCTCCTCACCATTCCCCCTGTAGATTGCAAGCTTCTTCTGCACAGGGAATCGCATCTACCAACTGTTTTGGAGAGGTTCCCCAAGTGCTTAGTACAGTGCTCTGCACACAGTAAGTACACAATAAATATGACCGATTGAGTGTCTGAGACCTGACCCCTGGCTCCTGCCTGATGACGCTGTCTCCCCTGTGACTCTTGCACCTTGGCCAAGTTCATGAGTTTAGCTCATTAGCACCGAAGGGGTTGGTAGGGAGCGATAGGAAGAATTAACGCTCTCCATACAGCCCAGCGCTACCGACCTGAAGGGGCTGCCTCTGCGTTAAGGCCGAACGGTTAGACTTGGAATAAGAAAATCGCAACGGGTCTTGTTGCGTGATCCTTTTTCACCCCGAATATTCATTCAATAGCATTTATTGAGCACTTACTATGTGCTGAGCACTGTACTAAGCGCTTGGAATGTACAATTCGGCAACAGATAGAGACAATTCCTGCCCACTGACGGGCTTACAGTCTAATCGGGGGAATATGGCCAACAGAAGGGAAGAGGATCAGGGAGGACTGGTCTTCAGGAGCTCTTGGTATCAGGTTGAAACTCTGTCAAACCGACATGGCGAGTCGCCTCTACCCAGAGTGAGGGACGCCTAGTCTGTCAGACCCTGCGTGGTTCTAAGAGACCGAGCGGACCTCCTCACTGGAGTTAGGAGGAGTGAATATTCTAGGAAGCTGATCCGGGAACTTGAAAGGAAGCCCGCTGGGGGTGGTTTGAGAGGTAGTCCGCTTGGGGTTACTTGAAAGGAAGTCGTTAGGGGTGGTTTGAGAGGTAGTCCATTTGGGATTACTTGAAAGGAAGTGGTTTGTGAGGTATCTCCTTCCCAATTTCACCAGCTACTTGAAGTGGGATACCATGCTGAGCAATGTATTTACTGTTTATTAGTCTATGGATAGCTTTGTTCCGGAGGGCTACCTATCACGGGTTCTTTATGCCATCATCTTAATAAATCTGCTTCCCTTACCAATAACCCTCGAGCCTGTGAATCCATTTCCAACTCTCCGATCCGGGAGCCCACAAGTTACCCGGAGGCTGGTTCCGACCGGTGACTCTCTCTCAGGGAGGTGAGGGGAGGATGGGGGAGGTTTCATCTCATGAGGGAAAGGGGAGGAGTTAGTCTGCTCATCTCCCCCAATTTGCCTTCTCTTTCTCTGCCCCTGCCTTCTCTCTCTGTCATCCATCTCTACCACCCCCTCTAGTTACCGTTATCTACCACCCTCTTAGTCCCACCTGTGCATTTCTGGCTTTTTCTCGCCCTCCTACTCTCACTCCGGGCCTTAATCTGATCATTGTAAACATCAGTCTCCTTGTTGATGACCTCCCCCCTCCAACTCCCCAGCTCCTCAACCCCACTAACCTCTTGTGTACCCCACCTCAGCCATCCCAGCAGGGACTCGATACAGGATCTAATCAACTCTAATCGAGGCTCACCTCTCACCTCATCAACTGTGCCTTAGTCCTTTCGGATTCCAACCTCCTAAGCTGACCCCTCACCCACGTCCTCTACCCCACAAATTTGGTTTCCATCCCTTATCACGGCCTCTGTATCCTAGACCCAAGGGCTCAATCTACCCCAGGCTCTCTCACCCCCCCGTCCTCCTGCTAGCCCTTTCCTCCCTGAGTGAAAAAAATACACTCAACTGTCCCCTCTCCATCCATCTCAGCTCCCCTGCCTCCCTGTCCCATGGCTGCTCTCAGCCCTCCAACCCTCAGCCTGGATTACTGCTCCAGTGCATTTCTCTGCACTGCTCCCGCGTCCATGCAGCTGAATGCAGCTGCCAGGTATCCAGGCTCCAGACCAACTTCTGCCACTACGAATTCCCTCTGCCATGCCCTAACTCAGCTCTGTTTTCTCCTTTCCGACCTGACTATTCCTTCCTCGTTGACTCACGAAACCACACCCCTCACCGATTTTTCCAAACCTTCCATTCCCTCCTGAAACTTTCAGCACCCCCCACCTCCCTGTTGAACCCATTGGATGTGTCCCCATCACACCCGCAACACTTTACTGATGCTTTCTTGTCTTTTTCCTGGTCCCGAAAAGAGACCTCCTATCCACTCCCTAGAGAAGGAGAGGCAAGTGGAAAGTGGTAAGACCCCAGACCCAAGAGTCAGAGGACCTGGGTTCTAATTCCAGCTCTGACACTTGCTTGCTGTGAGGCCTCATTTGTAAAACTGGGGATACAATGTCTGTTCTCCCTTCCTACTTAGATTGTGAGGCCGCAGGTGGGACAGGGACTGTGCTCAACCTTCATATACTGTACCTACCCCAGTATTTAATACAGTTATTGGCAAAAATCACAATTATTTTAATTAAATTACCCCCCCCCCCCGCACATACACCCTCTGACCCTATCCTCCTCTCCCTTCCTACAATAATTTTCTCCCACTGTCCTCCTCTCTCTACCCCTCTCCTTTTTTTTAATGGTATTTGCTAAGCACTTACATTGTGCTAGGCACTATACTAAGTGCTGGAGTAGATACAAGATAATCAGTTTGGACAGAGTCCATGTCCCGCATTCATTCATTCATTCATTCAACCGTATTTACTGAGCATTTACTGTGTGCAAAGCACAGCATTTAGCACACGGGAGAGTACAGTACAACAATAAGCAGACACATTCCCTGCCCACAACGAGTTCACAATCCAGAGAGGGGGATCACAGTCTTAATCCCCATTTTACACAGATGAGGCACAGAGAAGTTAAGTGATTTGCCCCAGGTCACACAGCTGACGAGTGGAGGAGCCAAGATTAGAACCCAAGTCCTCTGACTCCCAGGCCTGAGCCCTTTCCAGTAGGTTATACTGCTTCTCGCAGTGCTAATCCTCAATGCTATTTCCAACATTTAACTCTCTAATGGCTCCTTCCCCACTTCCTTCAGACACATTCAAGTTTCCCCATCCTAAAATAACCCTCTCTCAATCCTATGGCTCTCTCAGCTATTATCCCATCTCCCTGATCCTATTTCTATCCAAACACCTGGAAGGAGTTGTATGCATCCGCTGCCTTAATTTCCACTCTACCAACTCTCTTCTGAATCCTGTGAAGTCACTTTGCTCTGTGACCTTGGGTAAATTACTTAACGTCTCTGTACCTCAGATCCCTCATCTGCAAAATGGGGATTTAGTACCCCTGTTCTTCCTCCTACTTAGACTGTGAGCCTCACATGGGATCTGATTACCTGTTATGTAACCCAGCACTTACTCAGTGCTTGACACATAGTAAGTGCTAGTTACCTCATCTGTAAAATTGGGATTGAGACTGAGCCCCATGTGGCTCATTCCAACCCTCTTTGCCTGTGTCCACCCCCCAGCGCTTAACAAATACCCCTTCTATTATTATTATCATTATATTAATAAATACCGCATTTTTTATCATAATGATTAGTATTTCCATTATTATTCCACCCCTTCATTCCACCAAAACTGCCCTCTTCCAGGTCACCACTGACTTTATGTCTTGGCTTATGCTGTCAAGTTGTCTCAGACCCCTAGTGATGCCATGGACACACTTCTCTCAGGATGCCCCACCTCCGTCTGCAATTGTTTTGGTCTTGTCTTAGGCCGTCGAGTCGTTTCCAACCCGTAGCGACACCATGGACACATCTCCCAAAACGTCCCGCTCTCCATCTGTAATCGTCCCAGTGATGTATCCTTATAGCCAAGCCCAAATGGCTATGACTGATCCTAAGCCTCCTAAACCATTCTGCTGCCTTTGACATCATGGATCAATCGTATTCAACTGTATTTATTGAGCGCTTACAGTGTGCAGAGTGCTGTACTAAGCGCTTGGGAAAGTATAATACAGCAATAAAGAGCGAAAATTCCTGCCCACAAGGAGCTCACAGTCTAGAGGTGGGGAGACAGTACAAATAAATAAAATTACAGATATATACACAAGTACTGTGGGGCTGGCTAGGGGAGAGCACAGGGAGCAAGTCAGGGTGAAGCAGAAGGGAGTGAGAGATGAGGAAAAGTGGGGCTCTTGGAGGAGATGTGCCTTCAGTAAGGCTTTGAAGGCGGGGAGAGTAATTGCCTGGTGGATTTGAGGAGGGAGGGAGTTCCAGGCCAGAAGTAGGACGTGGGCCAGGGGTCAGAGGCGAGACAGGCGAGATGAAGGCATAGTGAGGTTAGCACCGAGGAGTGAAGTATGTGGGCTGGGATAGAGAAACGAGGTGAGGTAGGAGAGGGCAAGGTTATAGAGTGCTTTAAAGCCAATGGTGAGGAGTTTTTGTTTGATATGGAGGTGGATGGGCAACCACTGGAGATTTTTTAGGGTGACACGGCCCGAAAGTTTCTGTAGAAAGATGATCTGGGCAGCTGAGTTGACTGGAGTGGGGAGAGGCAGGAGGTTGGAAGGTCAACAAGGAAGCTGAGGCAGTAATCTAGGCGGGATAGGATGAGTGATCATATAAACGTAGTAGCAGATTGGATGGAGAGGAAAGGGTGGATTTTAGCGATGTTGGGAAGGTGGAACTGGCAGGATTTAGTGATGGATTCAATATGTGGGTTGAACGAGAGAGAGGGGTCAAGGATAAGGCCAAGATTAGCAGCTTGTGAGACGGGAAGGACGGTGGTGCCGTCTACAGAATGATTATCATTATTATTAGTAGTAAGTTCTTTATAGAAACCATCGGTATCATTTGGTGATGAATTTGAAACTCCCAGATAGGTCATTTCTCATCTTGCCCCAGGGCCTCTCATTAGCTTACTTTGTTCCGATTTCAGTTTGCCTGACTCAAGTAGCCATGGTTTTGGGTCTGCAGCCCTGTGAACACTGTTTTTTTTCTTTGTTGCCCGGGGGTGGGGGTCTCCAACATTATTATAAAGGGCAAGGAACGTCTGCTAATTCTGTTATACTGTATTCTCCCGAGCACTTAGCACAGTGCTCTGCACCATAGGCAGTCCTCCATAAGTCCCGTTGATTTATGGACTGATAATAATGATAATAATAATGTTGGTACTTGTTAAGCACTTATTATGTGCAGAGCACTGTTCTAAGCGCTGGGATAGATACAGGGTAATCAGGTTGTCCCACGTGAGGCTCACAGTCAATCCCCATTTTACAGATGAGGTAACTGGGACACAGAGAAGTGAAGTGACTTGTCCACAGTCATACAGCTGACAAGTGGCAGGGCCGGGATTCGAACCCACGACCTCTCACTCCCAAGCCCGGGCTCTTTCCACTGAGCCACGCTGCTTCTCTATAAGTGGTTAATTAGTAGATTAATAATTGACTAATAAGTGGTTACTATGTAGAAGACGCAGTAGAGAAGGAGCGTGGCTTAGTGGCAAGAGCCCAGGCTTGGGAGTCGGAGGTCATGGGTTCGAACCCCAGCTCTGCCGCCTGTCAGCTGTGTGACTTTGGGCAAATCACTTAACTTCTCTGTGCCTCAGTTCCCTCATCTGGAAAATGGGGATGAAGGCTGTGAGCCCTACGTGGGGCAACCTGATTACCTTGTATCTACCCCGGCGCTTAGAACAGTGCTTGGCACATTGTAAGCGCTTAACAAATACCAACATTATTATTATTATTACTAAGCACTGGAGTAAATAGAATCCATCAATCAGGGGTAATTATCGAGTGCTTACGGTGTGAAGGGGGCTGTACTAAGGATTTGGGAGAATATATTACCAAAGAGTTGTAAACATTACACCTGTCCTCCGGGGTTTTAGAATCTATGAGACCAAATAAATCTAAGGTCCTTGTCCAGCAAGGAATTTACCATCTAAATTGGTAAGAATGTCACAGAAAGTCAGTGAAAAATTGAACAATAAATACTGAAAACATGAGCAGTACTCAACCCATCAACTAATTTGGAGGATGCAGAGCGTGCACGTACTCGTACAGGAACTGAGAAGTGCAATGAGTTCAGTGGCAGCTCCCCATTGTGGATCGGTGCTGACAACATCAGCATGATATGGGTTTTGGGCCGCCTTTAGCAGACGTCATATCGGGCCTTCAGGTTCCAGTGGTATTGAGTGGGTTTAGCTACTGCCTCAGCCCCGCTTCTGTAAGGGGTGTTCTGGGCATAAAGCATAACCCCGCACTGTACATTCTGCCACCAGGCATTTGTAGTTTTCCTCTTAAGATTAAATCAGTGGCTTGCTGGAACCAGCCACCTAAACCCAGGCCTCTTCCGGACTTTCCCGTCACTGTAGACGGCACCACCATCCTCCCTGCCCCACCAACCCGTAGCCTTGGTCTTACTCTTGACTCTCTCTCATTCAACTCTCTCATTCAACCCACGTATTCAATCCGTCACCACATCTCGTCGGTTCAACCTTTGCATCATCGCCCAAATCTGCCCTTTCCTCTTCATCCGAACTGCGGCCACGTTAATCCAGGCATTTATCCTATCCTACCTTGATTTACTGCATCAGCCTCCTTCCTGACTTTCCTGCCTCCTGTCCATACTTAATTTCACAGATGATTTTTCTAGAAAACCATTCGGTCCACTCCTCAAGAACATCCAGTGCCTACCCATCCACTTCCACATCAAACAGAAACCTCTTACCATAAGCTTTAAATCACCTTGCCCCCTCCTGCCTCACCTCCCTGATTTCCTACTACAACCCAGACCACACACTTCACTCCTCTAATTCCAACCTACTCACTGCACCTCAAACTCGTCCGTCTCGCCGTCGACCTCTCACCCACGTCCTGCCTCTGGCTTGGAGCATCCTCCCGCTTCATATCCTACAGATCATCACTCTCCCCACCTTCAAAGCCATATTAAAAGCACATTTCCTCCAGGATGTCTTCCCCGCCTAAGTCCACATTTCCTCTTCTCCAACTCCCTTTTGTATCACCCTTACCCTTGGATACTGATGCCCATTTACCTGTTTTGATGTCGATCTTCCCCCATAGACAGTAAGCCTGTCGTGGGCAGGAATCGTCTCTCTTTACTGCTGAATTGGACTCTCCAAGAGCTTAGTACAGTGCTCTGCACACACTATCGCTCAATAAGTATGACTAAATAAATGAATGAATACAGTGATGGGAAAGTCCAGGGGAGGACAGGGTTTGGATGGGAAGATAAGAAGATCTGTTTTGGACATGTTAAGTTTGAGGTGACAGGAGGACATCCAAGTAGAGATGTCTTGAAGGCAGCAGGAGATGCGAGCCTGGAGAGAGGGAGAGAGATCGGGGAGGAGATGTAGATTTGGGTATCGTCTGCATAGAGATGGCAGTTGAAGCCGTGGGAGCGAATGAATCCTCCAAGCAAATGAGTGTAGATGGAGAATAGAAGGGGACCCAGAACTGAACCTTGAGGGACCCTCCACAGTTATGGGGTGGGAGGCAGAGGAGGAGCCTGTGAAGGAGACTGAAAATTAACGGCTAGAGAGATAAGAGGAGAACCAGGAGAGGCCAGAGTCGGTGAAGCCAAGGTTGACTGGAGTGGGGAGAGGCAACACCTGTGTGTTGGGCGGTCCCCATGGCACATTTAACCCTGCCCCTGCCTATTTAGAGCAGCAGCATGGTTCAGTGGAAAGAGCCCGGGCTTGGGAGTCAGAGGTCATGGGTTCGAATGCCAGCTCTGCCATTTGTCAGCTGGTGAGGGGCAACCTGATTATCCTGTATCTACCCCAGCGCTTAGAACAGTGGTCTGCACATAGTAAGCACTTAACAAATACCAACATTATAACTATTATTAGTGGGAGCTTCACTTCATTAATTATTAATCAATGATATTTATTCCTCACTCCCTGTATACTCCCTGCATACCTTGTGCAGGGCCACGAATTAGGCAGCTCCAATCAAGAAGAATCGTGGCCTAGTGGAGAGAAAACAGACTTGAGACTTAGAGGACCTGGGTTCTAATCCCAGTTCCGCTACATTTGCTCTGTGACCATGAGCAAGTCACTTAACTTGGTGTACATCCCCTTGATTCTATTTATTGTGATTACTGGTCTTGTTTTTGTCTGTCTGTCTCCCCCGATTAGACTGTAAACCCATCACAGGTCAGGGATTGTCTCTATCTGTTGCCAAATTGGACATTCCAAGCGCTTAGTACAGTGCTCTGCACATAGTAAGCGCTCAATAAATTCTAATGAATGGTTGAATTAATTAATTAACTTCTCTGTGCCTCAGTTCCCTCAACTGTAAAATAGGGATTCAGACTGTGAACCCCAAGTGGGACAGCGACTGTGGACAATCTGATTAGCATGTATCTATCTACCCCATTGCTTAAAACAGTGTGTGGCATAGAGTAAGCGCTTAACAAATGCCATTTAACAAACAACAACAACAACAACAAAAAGCCCTCCTGTATGCAGAGCACTGTAGTGGACATCTCTTTTCTGCATAGTACTCTACTAAACACCTCAATGTCATTATTATTATTATTATTATGGTATTTGTTAAGCACTTTCTCTGTATAAGTTCACATCTTCTCCCAAAAGCCTTCCCCAAATAAACCCTCTTTTCCCTGGTTCCTCTCCCTTCTGTGTCCTTTATACACTTGGATCTGTGACCTTTAGGCATTTGATATTCATTCAATTGTATTTATTGAGCACTTACTGTGTAATAAGCGCATGGGAGAGTACAATGCCACAGCAAACAGACACATTCCCTGGCCAAAGTGAGCTCACAGCCCCACTCTCAACCCCACAGCATTTACGTATGTACCTTTAAATTATATATTATGAATCATGTACTTATATTAATTTCTATCTCCCCCTCTAGACTGTAAACTCACTGCGGGCACAGAATGAGTTCGCCAATTCTCTTGCTAGTGAGGCTGGACTCAGTCCCTGTCCCACATAAGGGAGAACAGGTACTGAATCCCCATTTTACAGATGAGGAAACTGAGGGACAGAGAAATTACGTGATTTGCGCAAGGTCACATAGCAGTCAAATGAATGGCAGAGCATGGATTAGAACCCAGATCCTCCCGACTCCCAGGACTGTGTTCTAGCCAAGTGGCCACACTCCTCATCTTCCTTCCCCACGGACTGGAACGATAAAAAGAAGGCGAGATGCCTGTCTCCACTCAGCCTATGTTTCCAGCCTCAGGTTTCTCCTAGTGCCTAAATTATTGTCCGGCTCCAAAACAGAGATCTCTGATTTTTCGACTCCCTCCAATTTCCTAAAATCAACGTGTGCCATTTGGTCTTCGTAAACAAACTACCCTTTCATCATAAATGACACCCCTCCACTGAACTAAATAAATTTCATCGCTATCCTGTTCCTCTTCCAATCTTGTGTCACTCACCCCTCCCCTCTTCTCCCCCTGACCACCATCTTCAACTATTCACTTTCCAGTGGCTTTTTCTCCACTGTTTTCAAAGCTGTTCATGTATCCCTATCTTCAGCACGCATCCTTGACCCTACAGCTTCCTCCAGTTATCTGTCGCCCCACCTCCCTCCATCTATTCCTCTCCAAATTCCTGAAGCGAGTTATCTATCCCCACGACCTTCACTTCCAATTTTCCATTTCTCTTCTTGACCCCCTCCAATCTGGCTTCCACCCAAGGAAACCGATCTAAGAACCTCAGTGACCTCCTTCTTGCCAAATCCAAAGGCCTTTACTCCATCCTAATCCTGCTTGACCTCTCAGTTACCTTCAGTACTTTAGACCACACCCTTCTCCTTGGAAACATTATCCAAGGTTCACTGACATTATCCTCTCCTGGTTCTCCTCTTATTTCTCTGGCCGCTCCTTATCGATCTCTTTCGCAGGCTCCTCCTCTGCCTCCCACCCTCTAACCGTGGGAGTCCCTCAGGTATCAGTTCTGGGTCCCATTTTTTTCTCCATCTATACCCATTCTTTTGGAGAACTCATTCAACCACCAGCTCTCCTTGGATGATCCCCAAATCTACCTCTCTAGTGCTGATCTTTCTCCTTCTCTGCAGTCTCCTATTTCTTCCTGCCTTCAAGACATCGCTCCTTGGATGTCCCACCGATACTTCCAAGTAAACATGTCTGAAACAGAAGTCCTCATCTTCCCACCCAAACCCTGTCCTCCCCATTTCTTTCCCATCACCATAGACACCACCACCATTCTTCCATCTCACAGGTCCGTAACCTGGGCATCACGCTCCTTTCATCTCTCTCATTCAAGCCACACATTCAATCTGTCACGAAGTCCCACTGGTTCTACCTTCGTAACATCACTTAAATTCACCCTTTCCTCTCCATCCCAAGTGCTACCACGCTGAACCAGGCACCATTCAGTTCCAGCTTTCATTACGGCACCAGTCTCTTTGCTGACTGACCAGTTTTCTGTCTCTCTCCATTCCAGTCTATCCTTCAGTCTGCTGCCTGCTTCCATTTTTTGAAAAATCATTCAGAACCTCCAGTGATAGCCATCCACCGCCACAACAAACAGAAACTCCTCACCACTGGCTTCAACGCCCTCATTCAGCTCGTCCCTTACTGCCTCACCTCACTTATTTCCCACAACGAGCCAGGCCACACACTTTGCTCTTCTAATGCTAACATATTCACTGTACCTTGATTTTGTCTGTCATCCCCTTGCCCATGTCCTTCCTCTCAATCATATTTATTAAGCGCTTACTGAACTAAGTGCTTGGGATTGTACAATATAACAGAGTTGGAAGTCGCATTCTCTGCCCACAGGGAGCTTAGGGACAGTAATGTAAATAAATTACAGACATGTACATAAGTGACGCGGGGCTGATGGAGGGGTGAATAAAGGGTGAAAATCCTAGTGCAAGGGCCGTCGCTGGAGAGAGGGGGAGAAGTAGAAATGAGGCCTCTTCGAGATGTGCCTTCAATAAGGCAATGAAGGTGGGGAGAGTGATATTCTGTCAGATGCAAATAATAATAATTGTGATATTTGTTTAGTGCTTACTACGTGCCAGGCCCTGTACTAAGGGCTGGGGTGGATACGACCAAGTTGGGTTGGACGCAGTCCCTGTCCCACATGGGGCTCACAGTCTTAATCCCATTTTACAGACGAGGTAACTGAGGCCGAGAGAAGTTAAGTGACTTGCCCAAGGCCACACAGCAGGCAGAGCTGGGACTAGAACACAGGTCCTGATGACTCCCAGGCCTGTGCTCTATCCACCAGGCCACGCTGCTTCTGAAGAGGGAGTGCATTCCAGGTCAGAGGTAGGATGTGGGCAAGGGTTTGGGAGGAAGATAGACGAAATGGTGGTTCAGTGAGTAGGTTGGCATTAGGAGAGCAGATGTGTGGGCTAGGGTGTATCAGGGAGATAAGGTAGGAGGGGCAAGGTGATTGAATATTAATAATAATGACAATAATAATAATTATGGCATTAGTTAAGCATTTACCATTTGCCAAGCGCTGTTCTAAGCACTGGGATAATTACAAGGTAATCAGGTCCCTGACCCACTTGGGGCTCACAGTCTTAATCCCAAGAGCAGCAAGGCATTCATTCAATAGTATTTATTCAGCGCTGACTATGTGCAGGGCACTGAACTAAGCGGTTGGAATGTACAATTCGGCAACGGATAGAGACAATCCCAGCCCAGTGACGGGCAAAGAGTCTAATCGGGGGAGACGGATGGCAGAGCAAAACAAGCAAAACAAAAACAAGACAATGTTATCACGATAAATAGAATCAAGGGGATGTACACCTCATTAACAAAATAGAGTAATAATATATATAATGAGCACAGTGCTGAGGGGAGGGGAAGGGGGAGGAGCAGAGGGTGGAGGGGGAGCAGAGGGAAAAGGGGGGCTCAGTCTGGGAAGGCCTCTTGGAGGAGGTGAGCTCTCAGTAGGGCACAGTGGCTAGAGCACGGGCCGGGGAATCAGAAGGTCAAGATTTCTAATCTCGGCTACCCCACTCATCTGCTGCGAGGCCTTGAGCAAGTTATTTCACTTCTCTGGCCTATGTCTCATCTGTAAAATGGGGATTAAGACCATGAGCTTTAGGCGGGTCAGGGACTGTGTCCAATCTGATTTGCTTGTATCCACCCCAGCGCTTAGTCCAGCACCTGGCATATAGTAAGCCCTTAAGAAATACCATAATGATTATTTTACAGATGAAGTAACCGAGGCACAGAGAAGTTAAGTGACTTTCTCAAGGTTACACAGCAGATAGAATGGTGGAGCTGCGATTAGAACCCAGGTCCTCTGACTGCCAGGCCTGTGCTCTTTCCACTAGGTCACACTGCTTCCCATTAAGTGCTTTAAAGTCAATGGTAAGGAGTTTGTTTGATGTGGAGGTGGATGGGCAACCACTGGAGGTTCTTGAGGAGGGGGGAAACAGGCCTCAACGTTTCTGTAGAAAAATGATCCGGGCAGCAGAGTGAAGTATGGACCGGAGTGGGGAGAGACAGGAGGCAGGGAGGTCAGCAAGGAGGCCGATGCAGCAATCAAGGAGGGATAGGGTGAATTCTTGGATCAACGTCGTAGCGGTCTGGATGGAGAGGAAAGGGTGGATTTTAGCGATGCTGTGAAAGTTGACTTGTCGGGATTTAGTGACAGATTGATACCCGTGTTGAACGAGAGAGACCAATCAAGATAATAATAATAATGTTGGTATTTGTTAAGCGCTTACTATGTGCAGAGTACTGTTCTAAGCGCTGGGGTAGATACAGGGTCATCAGGTTGTCTCACGTGAGGCTCAAGAGTTAATCCCCATTTTCCAGATGAGGTAACTGAGGCACAGAGAAGTGAAGCGACTTGCCCACAGTCACACAGCTGACAAGTGGCAGAGCCTGGATTTGAACCCGTGACCGCGGACTCCCAAGCCCGGGGTCTTTCCACTGAGCTACGCTGCTTCTCTAAAACACTGTTCTTAGCACTGGGGAGGATACAAGAGGATCAGGTTGTCCCACAGGGGCTCACAGTCTTAATGCCCATTTTCCAGATGAGGTAACTGAGGCACAGAGAAGTGAAGTGACTTGCCCAAAGTCACACAGCTGACAAGCGACGGAGCCGGGATTTGAACCCATGACATCTGACTCCAGCCCGTGCTCCTTCCGCTGAGCCGTGCACTGGCTTGTGAGACAGGAAGGATGGTGGTGCCGTCTTCAGTGAGGGAAAAGTCGTATGAAGGACAGGGTTTGGGTGGGAAGATGAGGAGTTCTGTTTTGGTTACGTTAAGTCTGAGGTATCTGGCGGGACATCCGAGTACATACGTCCCGAAGGCAGGAGGAAATGCAAGACTACGGGAGAAAGAGAGAGATCAGGGCTGGAGACGTAGATTTGGAAGTCATCCACAGAGACTGTAGTTGAAGCCCCGGGAGTGAATGAGTTTTCCAAGGACGTGAGAGTAGATGGACAATAGAAGGGAACCCAAAAATGAACGCTGTGGGACTCCCATAGTTATGGGGTGGGAGGCAGAGGAGGAGTCCACCAAAGAGACTGAGAATGAGCGGCCAGAGAGATAGAACTAGAAGGATTTTTCTATAAAAAAGTTCAGGACACGTTTCCCCACTACTCGAGAAGCTCCAGTGGTTAATAATAATAGTAATGGTGGTATTTAAGCGCTTACTATGTGCAAAGCACCGTTCTAAGCACTGGAGGTGATACAAAGCGACCAGGCTGTCCCACGTGGGGCTCACAGTCTTAATCCCCATTTTACAGATGAGGGAACTGAGGCACGGAGAAGTGAAGCGACTTGCCGAAAGTCACACAGCCGACAGGTGGCGGAACCAGGATTCGAACCCACGACCTCTGCTCTTTCCACTGTGCCACGCTGCTTCTCTAAGTGCAAAAACAAATACCATTAAAAGCAAAAATCCACAGAGACACCCCTCCCATCCCTTGCCCCCTGTGACCTGGCCACGGTCTTTCTTGAGAAAACTGAAAACAATGGCAGCCGAGTGAAGCGTTTCGCCCCGGGTGGCGGGCGGCCGAAGAATCGACCCAACACTCGAGAGGAACAAGAACAGGGCAAAAGTTTTATCGTAGTAAGCGCTTAATAAATACCAGTATTGTTATTCTTATTTGTGACCTCTGAGGGCACTTTCTCTGGCACGAAGGATGCAGAGGTCAGATTGGAGGGGGGCAAGGAGAGGAACTGGAGACGGCGGTGTAGACGACTCACTCGCTTCACTTCTTGCTGCCTCAGTGGCCTCATGAAGCAGCGCGGCTCAGTGGAAAGAGCCTGGGCTTGGGAGTCAGAGGTCACAGGTTCTAATCCCGGCTCTGCCACTGGTCAGCTGTGTGACCTTGGGCAAGTCACTTAACTTCTCTGTGCCTCAGTTACCTCAACTGTCAAATGGGGATTAAAACTGTGAGCCCCACGTGGGACGACCTGATCACCTTGTAACCCCCGAGCGCTTAGAACAGTGCTTTGCACATAGTCAGCGCTTAACAAATACCACCATTTATTTATTTATCAGTAAAATGGGGCTGAAGACTGTGAGCCTCACGTGGGACAACCTGAGGACCCTATATCTCCCCCAGCGCTTAGAGCAGTGTTCTGCACCAAGTAAGCACTTCACAAATTCCCACATTATTATTATTATTACGATGTGAGGCTCTCTCCACTCCTGCCACCCTGGCAGGGCCGCCAGGCTCAGCGCGGCCCAGCGCCATGGAAGCTTCCTCTCCACCTCATTTCCTCCCCGCGCCCAGACCGGAAGTCGCCCTTCCCCGACCGGAAGTCGCCCTTCCCCGACCGGAAGTCTCCCTTCCCCGACCGGAGGTCAGCCTTCCCCGACCGGAAGTCGCTATGAGCAACGTGCTAGGAGGCCGGGGCCGGGACTGGATTCATTCATTCATTCATTCATTCATTCATTCATTCATTCATTCATTCATTCATTCATTCATTCATTCGTATTTAATAATAATAATTCTCTGACCTTCTCTCTGACCTTCTCTCTGACCTCCCTTCCTCCTCTCTCGCCCCGCTCCAGTCTATTCTTCACTCCGCTGCCCGGCCCATCTTCCTGCAGAAACGATCTGGGCATGTCACTCCCCTTCTTAAAAACCTCCAGCGGTTGCCTATCAACCTCCGCTCCAAACAAAAACTCCTCACTCTAGGCTTCAAGGCTCTCCATCACCTTGCCCCTTCCTACCTCTCCTCCCTTCTCTCTTTCTACCACCCACCCCACACGCTCCGCTCCTCCGCCGCCCACCTCCTCACCGTCCCCGCTTCTCGCCTATCCCGCCGTCGACCCCTGGGCCACGTCCTCCCGCGGTCCTGGAATGCCCTCCCTCCTCACCTCCGCCAAACTAATTCTCTTCCCCTCTTCAAAACCCTACTTAAAACTCAACTCCTCCAAGAGGCCTTCCCAGACTGAGCTCCCCTTTTCCCTCTGCTCCCTCTACCCCCCCTTCACCTCTCCACAGCTAAACCCTCTTCTCCCCCCTTTCCCTCTGCTCCTCCCCTTCTCCCATCCCATCCCCTCAGCACTGTACTCGTCCGCTTAACTGTATATATCTTCATCACCCTATTTATTTTATCAATGAGATGTACATCACTCTGACATTATTTATTTGCTATTGTTTTAATGAGATGTTCTTCCCCTTGATTCTATTTATTGCCATTGTTCTTGTCTGTCTGTCTCCCCCGATTAGACTGTAAGCCCGTCAAAGGGCAGGGACTGTCTCTATCTGTTACCAATTTGTACATTCCAAGCATTTAGTACAGTGCTCTGCACCTCCGCCAAACTGATTCTCTTCCCCTCTTCAAAACCCTACTTAAAACTCACCTCCTCCAAGAGGCCTTCCCAGACTGAGCTCCTCTTCTCCCTCTACTCCCTCTACCACCCCCCCCCTCACCTCTCCGCAGCTTAACCCTCTTTTCCCCCCATTTCCCTCTGCTCCTCCCCCTCTCCCTTCCCATCCCCTCATCACTGTACTCATCTGCTCAACTGTATACATTTTCATTGCATTATTTATTTTGTTAATGAAATGTACATCGCCTCGATTCTATTTAGTTGCCATTGTTTTTACGAGATGTTCTTCCCCTCGACTCTATTTATTGCCATTGTTCTTGCCTGTCCGTCTCCCCCGATTAGACTGTAAGCCCGTCAGACGGCAGGGACTGTCTCTATCTGTTGCCGACTTGTTCATCCCAAGCGCTTAGTACAGTGCTCTGCACATAGTAAGCGCTCAATAAATACTATTGAATGAATAATGTTGGTATTTAAGTGCTTACTATGTGCAGAGCACTGTTCTAAGCGCTGGGGGAGATACAGGGTCACCAGGTTGTCCCACATGAGGCTCACAGTCTTCATCCCCATTTTACAGATGAGGGAACTGAGGCCCCGAGAAGTGAAGTGACTTGCCCACAGTCACACGGCTGACCAGTGGCAGGGGCGGGATTCGAACCCATGACCCCTGACTCCCAAGCCCGGGCTCTTTCCACTGAGCCACGCTGCTTCTGGGCGCTTACTGAGAGCATGTCGAGCGCTTCCTATGTGCACGGCACTGGACTAGGCGTTTGGAATGGCCAGTTCGGCAACAGATAGACGATCCCCGCCTGTGAGGGGCTCACAGTCTAAACGGGGGAGACAGCAAAGCACAACAGAGCAAAACAAAAACAAGACGACATCATCAAGATAAATTGAATCAAGGGGAGGTACACCGCACTGACAAAATAAATACGGGAATAATATATATAACTAAATGAGCACGGTGCGGAGGGGAGGGGAAGGGGGAGCGGAGGGAAAGGGGCTCCTCTGAGGGGAGGGGCAGCAGAGAGAAAGGGGGGCTCGGCCTGGAGGAGGTGAGCTCTCAGTAGGCCTTGGAAGAGGGGAAGAGAGTGAGTTTGGCGGAGGCGAGGAGGGAGGACGTGGCCCGGGGGTCGACGGCGGGACAGGCGTGAACGGGGGATGGTGAGGAGGTGGGCGGCGGAGGAGCGGAGCGTGCGGGGGGGGGGGGCAGTGGAATGAGAGAAGGGAGGAGAGGGAGGAGGGGGCGAGGTGACGTAAAGCCTTGAAGCCCAGGGTGAGAAGTTTTTGTTTGGGGCGGAGGTTGATAGGCAACCGCTGGGGCTTTTGGAGGAGAGGGCTGACGTGTCCATCTGCCGCTGGTGGCCGGCGGCCTGGAGCGAGAAGGACCCGGATGGAAGTGGCCCGGAGCCCCGCCCGCCCCCGCCCCCCCCGGCCAACCGCCCCCCCCCCCCGGCCCGTCTTCTCCAGCGCTTGGCGGGCGGCGAGGCCGTGGTGGCTGAGGCGCAGTCATGCCGGCGTATTTAATGTTGGTATTGGTTAAGCGCTTACTCTGTGTAGAGCACTGTGCTAAGCGCTGGGGTAGTAGACACAGGGGAATCAGGTTGTCCCACGTGGGGCTCACAGTCTTCATCCCCATTTGACAGATGAGGGAACTGAGGCCCCGAGAAGTGAAGCGACTTGCCCACAGACACACGGCTGACAAGGGGCAGAGCTGGGATTCGAACTCATGACCTCTGACTCCAAAGCCCGGGCTCTTTCCACTGAGCCACGCTGCTTCCCATTTAATAGTATTTAATAGTAATCAGAATCATAATGTGGGTATTTTTTAAGCGCTTACTCTGTGCGGAGCACTGTTCTGAGCGCCGGGGGAGATACGGGGTCATCAGGTGGGCCCCCGGGAGGCTCACCGCCTTCATCCCCATTTTCCAGATGAGGTCACCGAGGCCCAGAGAAGAGAAGCGACTTGCCCACGGTCACCCAGCTGACCAGCGGCGAAGCTGGGATTCGAACCCCTGACCTCGGACTCCTAAGCCCGGGCTCTTTCCCCTGAGCCCCGCTGCTTACTGAGGGCAGAGCACTGTACTAAGCGCTGGCCACCAAAGGGAGACGGTCCCGAAAGGGGGAGCCAGACATCAAAACAAGGAAGCAGGCGTCACTAGTAATAATAATAACATTGATAATGATGATGGCATTTGTTAAGCGCTTACTATGTGCCGAGCACTGTTCTAAGTGCTGGAGGGGATACGGGGTCATCAGGTTGTCCCACGTGAGGCTCACAGTCTTCATCCCCATTTTCCAGATGAGGTCACTGAGGCCCAGAGAAGTGAACAATAATAATAATAGTAAGGTTGGTATTCGTTAAGCGCGTACTATGTGCCAAGCACTGTTCTGAGCGCTGGGTAGATACAGGGTGATCAGGTTGGCCCACGTGGGGCTCACAGTCTTCATCCCCATTTTACAGATGAGGGAACTGAGGCCCAGAGAAGTGAAGTGAAGTGACTTGCCCACAGTCACACAGCTGACAAGTGGCAGAGTCGGGATTCGAACCCATGACCTCTGACTCCCAAGCCCGGGCTCTTTCTAATGAGCCGCGCTGCTTCTCGACTTGCCCGAAGTCACACGACTGCCAGGTGGCGGATCCGGGATTCGAACCCGTGACCTCTGACTCCTAAGCCCGGGCTCTTTCCACTGAGCCCCGCTGCTTCAATAGCATCGATATAAATATGGAATTATGATATATCTATATGTCATTAAAAAATGAAGAGAATGATCACTTCAGTCATATTTATCGAGTGATTACTGTGTGCGGAGCACTGTGCTAAGTGCTTGGGAGAGTACCGTATAATGATGAACAGAACTTTGCTCTTTGGTGCCTGGCCTCGAAAAATAACCTGGAAGTGTCAGAGTGAAGATCGGCGATTCCGATCGTAGGGTTCGATTACTCCAGGTGGTGATATAGATAGAAAGACTCCGAGACAGGAGTGGGGATAGCACAGAAAGGAGGAAAGTGGCTACATGTCCGTTCATCCCGGTGGGATACGAGTGGCGGGTGGCCCCGAGCCTCCCTCGGGACATCACCTTGATTGAAGCGGACGGCCAATTAGTGAGGAAGGGAGGAATGGGGGAGTTCGCCCTCAGTTCCTATTTTCCGGAGATAAGCAGATGTGCAGTCGACAATTAGCAGCTGCAGTCAGGGGTTAACGACATGAAGTGATCACGGATTCTTGACACGGGAGTCAAAAGAATGTTGTGGTTCTCTTTCTTGTCTGGGGGTCGACAATTTCACAAACTGGAGGGGATCATAAAATGGAAGGAAGTCCTGGACTCACTAAAATGGAGTCACTCTTGTCCGCTCAGTTCTGCTCCATAGGCCTGGCTGCCAGTCGGTCGGTTCTTGTGGACAACAGTGCCTCAGTTTCCTCATCTGTAAAATGGGGATTGAATCCTCCCCCCTTAGACTATGAGCCCCATGCCGGACAGGGACTGTGTCCAAACTGATTCGTTAATTAACGAGGGGGGATGAATCAAGGAATGAACTAGAGTGTGGAGAACTCATGGAGAACTCAAGTAGTTACACGGTCACTAACTGTGAGCCTCATGTGGGACAACCTGATTACCCTCTATCTACCCTAGCGCTTAGAACAGTGCTTTGCACATAGTAAGCGCTTAACAAATACCACCAGTATTATTATTACTATTATTGAATTGGATTGGGGGGCAATGGATAAGAGGGGATTTCTTAGACTTTGGATGATCTTGCCAAAAAGAACTTTGCTACCCACTTGACTCCATTCTTCCTAGCTGCAACGATTGCTAAGGCTCCAAGGCAACAAGGCATCTCTTCCTCCAAGTGATGCCCAAGCCCCCCAGCCCTCGTGCCCAGGTGAGCTCACCGGGGCCCCTGCCTCCCAGACCTTCTCCGATCCCGGGTCTTTTGCGCCCTGACCAGCCCGAATCCAGAGGGCCTTTGCAAAAAAATGGAAGGGTTGGGATGGTGCCAAAAGGTAGAATATCTTCCAACATGGCCCTTGCAGAACCATCAGGGAAGTCACCTCACCCATCAATCCATGAAAAATGGTGAAGCGTGCCATGCTCATTGAGATCTCTACAGAGGGGACACCAACTCTGTCGTACTTTTCCGAGCGTTTAGTACAGTGCTCCTGCACACAGTAAGCTCTCCATAAATACCATAGGTTGACTGATTGATCCAGGGACCCTCTGCTTGAATACTTACCACAACACGTGGAGCACTGGGAAAATGCATAGCATCTCCAGCCTGCCGTCTCCAAGAAGTCAAACCACCGGATTGAGACAGCAGCTGAGGAGTCTCATTCCGAGGTCTTTCTGGATCGCTGCATGAAGAATATCATTGGTCAGATGTTCTCAGAATTCCATGTGGCTTCCAACTCCAGCCTGGCACAGTGAATGTGATCTTTGCGGCTTCTCGGTCACCTTCCCTGTAATGGTTTTCAGAGACCACACAAAACTATTTGACACCATCAGTAGGTAGGGACTTTAGAAGTTACTTTGTAGACTGTAGGCTTTAAGGGTTAGAATTCCCTTTCGCAACTCTGGGAAACTTGCAACTCACCAGGCTTCGAGCCTCCAGGTTACCTTCCCTGACTAAGCCCTCTTTTCCTCTTTTTCAGTTCCCTTCTGTGCCACCCTGACTTGCTGTCTTCGTTCTTCCCTTCTCCCAGCCCCACGGCACTTATGTACATACATATAATTTGTATTGTCTGTTTCCTCGCCCCCACTTTAGACTGTAAGCTCATTGTAGGCAAGGAATGTGTCCATTTATTGCTGTATTGTACTCTCCCAAGCGCTTAGCATAGGGCTCTGTGCACAGTAAGAGCTCGATAAATAAGATTGAATGAATCAATGAATGAATGTGCATCAAATGTCAATAATAATAGTGTTGATATTTGTTAAGCACTTGCTATGTGTCGAGCTCTGTTCTAAGCGCTGGGGTAGATACAGGGTAATCAGGTTGTCCCACGTGAGGCTCACAGAGGTAACTGAGGCACAGAGAAGTTAATTGACGTGCCCAAAGTCACACAGTTGTGAAGTGGCGGAGCCGGGATTAGAACCCATGACCTCTGATTCCCAAGCCCGTGCTCTTTCCACTAAGGCATGCTGTTTCTCTTACCTGAGGCAAGGGAGTAATAATAATAATTTGTTAAGCATTTACTAAGTCCCAAGTTCTGGTCTAGATAAAATAGATGAGACGCTCCTTGCTGTAATTTATTTCTAATAATAATAATAATGGTGGTATTTGTTAAGCGCTTACTATGTGCCGAGCACTGTTCTAAGCGCTGGGATAGATACAGGGTAATCAGGTTGTCCCACGTGAGGCTCACAGTTAATCCCCATTTTACAGATGAGGTAACTGAGGCACAGAGAAGTTAAGTGACTTGCCCACGGTCACGCAACTGACAAGTGGCAGAGCCGGGTTTCGAACTCATGACCTCTGACTCCCAAGCCCGTGCTCTTTCCACTGACCCACGCTGCTTCTCTCTATATAGTTGTCTATATATAGTTGTCTATATATAGTTCTATATATAGTTGTCGGCCCCACGCAAGAACATTATACTGGAGGAGGAAAACCAGAGGAATGTGGGGTGCTGTGTATCACAACCTGGAGGCCCCACACACAGATTACATAACACTTTGATTTGTGGCCTTGAATCCTGCTGACAGTTGAATGGGCCCACGACAGGATGCGGTGACAAGAGGTATAGGGAGGTAGTAGGCTGATAAGCCTCGGAGGCCCCGCTGCGCATGTAAGCTGGAAAACCAAATGGTATATAAGACTCTTGGGAAGATCTAGGGAGTTGAGCCTCAGCCTTGAGTTCAGAAATGCTACAGCAGATCAGAGGCAACCCGAAACAATGTCAGAGTTCTACTGGAAAATCCGGGGCTCCCTCAACAATAATAATAATAATAATGTTGGTATTTGTTAAGTGCTTACTATGTGCAGAGTACTGTCCTAAGCGCTGGGGTAGATACAGGGTAATCAGATTGTTCCACGTGAGGCTCACAGTTAATCCCCATTTTACAGATGAGGTACCTGAGGCACAGAGAAGTGAAGTGACTTGCCCACAGTCACACAGCTGACAAGTGGCAAAGCCGGGATACGAAGCCAGAAGGACACTGCTATGATATTATTATTATTACCTATCTCTTCAGGACCTATAGCTCTAATTACGTGCATACCTACTGACTGCAATTATCCTATCGACTCCCTCTTGCATCTCTGTAGCAGCAATATAAAATCAAAATGCTTTCTTGACCATATTGTGTGTATTATGATTTTACATTTCCATCTCATACGTGGAGTACTTCAGAATCCAAGTACCCGAGGGTCCTGCGACCCCTATTACAAGAGAGTCTGTGATTTATATATCCGTAATTTATTTATATTAATGTCTCTTTCCCCCTCCAGTCTGTAAACTCATTGTGGGCAGGGAATCTGTTTATTGTTGTATTGTCCCAAGTGCTTAGTATGGTGCTCTGCACACAATAAGCACTCAATAAATATGAATGACTGACTGATAAAGGACTCACATAGAGGGTGGGAGGACAAGTCCCCATTTTACAGATGAGGCCTAGAAAAGTTAGGTGACTCACCCCAGGTCCTACAGCAGGCAAATGGCAGTGTCAGGATCGGAAGCCAGGACTCCTGACTCCTAGCCCTGGGCGTATATTGCTACTTACACTCTGTCACTAACTCTGCCAACGCAGAGCTCAAACAAGGCAGCAGGGAATGTGGGCAAGGGGTTGCGGAGGGGGAAGAGTTCATTGCACCAGACCCTTCTCCACCTACCTCCATCACCCCGGTGCCCCCTGTCAACCGTGGCACAGCTCTGCCCAGGTGGGTAGGGACACTAAAAGAAACCTGGGGACTGCTCTGCTATGACTGTAGAAAGTCCTGGCACCACCCTGCAGAAGATGAGTAAAGCAGACAGATTATTTATGGCTACCGAGACGTGGCTCTCTCTGGGTTTTGCTGACAGGTCAGGCGCCACTCACAGACTTGGAGAAGATTGTGAGCCCTGTTGGATTTTGTAATCAGTCAGTGTTTATTGAGTGATACTTGCACTGTACTAGACACTTGGGAGAGTACCATAGAATACCTAGACATGATCCTGCTTTTTAAGAGCTAATCAACTAGTAAGCACCCCAGTACTTAACACAGTGCTTGGTACAAAGTAAGCACTTCATCCCATAACTATCTAGAGACTAGGCCTGTCAAGATTCGCCCTTCACAAGTTCTCACGTTAAAAAACTCCACACCTGGTTTCTTCTCATGCTCATTTGTTGGGTTTTCTCTCCCTCTTCTTCTGAATATCAACAAGGTGCTAAACCATCACAGGTTTTTTTTATTTTTTTAAATTTAACAAAACCTTCCTAATGGAGCTCCCAGATGGTTTCTGGTAGGTTCATGCGATAGATAAGAACACATTCTAGGGTCAGTGATTGGGTTGGGATTTTCATTTTTGTCAACAGTCTTACTTGGGTCCAGCCCGATGGCTTTCTAACCTGGAACTTGGGCAAGTTTGCAGGTCTGCATTTTGGCAACTGGTCAAGGGATTTCTCAGCCTACATGTCTGTTGGATTGTCTTTTTAGACTTTCTGCTCTCCCATTTCATATCAGTGTAGCCTAGTTGAAAGAACACAGGCTTGCATGTGTCCAATCCTGGCTCTGCCACCTATCTCCTGTGTGACTTTGAGCAAGTCACTTAACTTCTCTGCACCTCAGTTCCCTCATCTGTAAAATGGGGATTCAATACTGTTCTCCCTCTTACTTAGACTGTCAGCTAACTGAGGAGTAGGGGCTGTGTCTCACCCGATTATTTTTTTTAATCAACCCCAGTGCTTAATACAGTGCCTGGCACATAGTAGGCACTTACAGAGGCCACTAGTATTAGTCGTCTTGTCTTGTCTTGTGCTGCCAAGTCATCTCCGACCCATAGCGACGCCATGACACGACGCCATGACACATCTCTCCCAGAACAGTTCACCTCCATTTGTGATTATTCTGGTAGTGTAACTACAGAGTTTTCTTGGTAATAATAATGATTAATAATTGTGGTATTTGTTAAGTACTTACTATTTGTCAAGTACTGTACTAAGCACTGGGGAAGATACAAGCAACTTCTTTTGGACACAGTCCCTGTCCCATGTAGCACTCACAGTCTCAACTCCCAGTGTAGAGATGAGGTAACTGAAGCCCAGAGAAGTGAAATGACTTGCCCAAGGTCACACAACAGACAAATGGTAGCGTAGGTGGCCTAACATTGCTTCCTTCTGCGCAGTAAACTCGAGTCTCTGCCCTTGACTCTCTCCCATGCCGTTGCTGCCCAGCACAGTATGGTAGTAATATTAGTTTATGAATCATCTCATTACTATCAAAAATTCATAGTAAAATAGCCGAAGAACCTGATCCGTTTTCCTTCAGAACAGCCGAAAGTTCACTTGCCAGTCTTCTCTACTAAAATCAGTACTTGATCTGAGGTACTGTAAAAATTCCCCTCCACACCTAAATTAAGAGGGAAAGTAAAAGTCAGGCAGGCCCAGAAAAGGGAAAGCCAAGTTGGCGGATTAAAAAAGACTGAAGAAAGTTCCTTAAATTTTCCTGCAGCTCCTAGGGGCTTACTGGGACACAAAGGAAACAAAAGGCCCTGCATAAAAAGGTAAACCCTGCAGGAGCCACATTTTCTCTTCAGCTGCCCATCCTCGACCCTGAAACAACCCGCCCCCGTTATAGATAATAATGATAACAGTGTTGGTATTTGTTAAGCGCTTACTATGTGCAGAGCACTGTTCTAAGCACTGGGGTAGATAGAGGGTAATCAGGTTGTCCCACGTGAGGCTCACGGTCTTAATGCCCATTTTACAAATGAGGTAACTGAGGCACAGAGAGGTTAAGTGACTTGCCCACAGTCACACAGCTGACAAGTGGCAGAGCCGGACTAGAACCCATGACCTCTCCCAAGTCCGGGGTCTTTCCACTGAGCCATATAGATTTCTCATCCAAGCTCTGACCTTGTTAGTCTTTTGGCCGGGGGGAGACGGTATAACTCTTAAACCCACAAGGAGAACCCCCGAACCTGCCCAGCTGGTTAGCTACAGAGACTCACTGAGACATGGCAGCCTTTAAGTTCTGCCTCTCAGAGCTTCATTGCCTTCCTTCTGGTAGCTTGGGGATTTCCAGTCCGGAACTACCTGGGCCATGGATTTTGTAGAGAAGAGTGGGAACAGTGAGTAAGTTCCCCTGGAAAGGAATAATGACCGTGATACTTGTTTAGACCTGCACTTTGGCAGACATGAGATAATCAGATCACAACGCCTGTCCCACTCTAAGCTCACAGTCTACGAAGGGAGGAGAATAGGTATTTAACTACCTTCAGCCCCATAGCACTTATATACACAGCTATAACTTCTTTCCTTCCTTCTTTTCTTCCTCCCTTCCAGCTCCTGGTGGGCAAGAATGCTCCCCACTCAATTGGAGTGTACTCTCCCAAGTTCTTAGTATAGTGCTCTGTACACAGTATGTGCTCAATAAATACCATTTTTTTTTGATCGATTAATCTCCATTGTACAGGTGAGGAAACTAGAGCACAGAGCAATGAAGTGATTTGCTCAAGGTCACACAGCAGGCAAATGGCAGAGTCAGTATTAGAACCTAGGTCTCCTGAGTCCCAGACCTGTGCTTTCTCCGTTAGGTCTTGCTGCTTAGTACACCTAGCCATCTTTTTGAATCAGTGTGAATCATGATTATCACCATCAATATTTATTGAGTGCCTACTCCACGTAGCATAGTCCACTAGGGGCTTGAGAACATACCATAAATTACAAAAACACGATCCCGGGGGTGGTCACCGAAGTCCCTCCCACACGGCCAAGCTGACTAGCTCTGCTTCGTGAGATCACAGCACTGGGCAATCACAGCAGGAATTCTCCAGGGAGGGGAGAGTTGCCCCACGGCTGTCTTCCAGGGGAAGCCGGCTAGGACAGGACCCAGGAGCTCAGTCTGGTGGAATTTTTCTTGCAGATCCATTTGTAGGAAGACAGGCAGCGATCAGGATGGATCTCCTCTTTGTTCCGGAATGCAGCGCAGTTCTGCTGATCTCGGCTGCTGTTCAGGCCCCCCCTGGCCAAAAAAAGAACCCCAAATAATTTGTTGGGCACAGTGGGACAGTAGGAGGGGTGGCTAGCGAAGACGAAGCTGCCGAAGTCAAGAGGACCAGCACTTGAGAATGAGGCCCTGTGACGGTTACACAAGCTCTCCTGTGCGGACAGGTTGGGGTGAGGTGGGAACAGACCTCAGAGGTTGCTAGAGAGAGGACAGAAATTCATGGATTGAGGGACAGCTGGTTGGATTAGAGGGTGACTGCCCCTGGAGCACAGCCGATCACGGGGGAGAATTGGGAAAAGAGGAGGGACATAGTTAAGCTGGGGAGACGAAGCCCCTCGGCCATTTTTAGTAGTTGGGATGGAGTGACCCTGGGGGCAGGAAGCAAGCAGAAGGTTCTTCAGAAGAGGGTCAAGAAGCTAAGACTGTGAACCCCACATGGGAGAACCTGATTACCTTGTTTCTACCCCAGCGCTTAGAACAGTGCTTGGCACATAGTAAGCACTTAACAAATACCAGGTTGTTATTATTATTAGGCTCCCAGAGAGCAAGGCACCTCCCCCTGAGGGGGAAAATGGTCATGTGGCACCTGAAAATCCTGAGGGAAGGATCCAGCAGTGGTGGACCTGGAACTGGGAATTCTTTGAAAGAGGGGGAAGGGAATGGACCAGAAGAACTTGTGCACCAGGATGCTTAAAAGGAAGGTTGAAAGACCCTGGGAAAGGGAAAATGGAGGAAAGGAAAGGGTGTTTCTGAATCAGAATCCTTTCATATTTGTTACTATAAGGTGTGGAAAATCCTTTCAATCAGCTCTCTCCCTCCTTCCTAACCTCACTCATCTCCCACCTCGATCCAGGTCTCACGCTGTGCTCCTCTAATGTCAACCTACTCGCCACACCTCAAACTGGATTCTCTCACCATCAACTCCTTACTCAAGTCCTCCCTCCCGCTTCACATCTGACAGACCACGATTCTTCCCATCTTCAGGGCCCTACTGAAAACACATCTCCTTCAAGGAGCCTTCCCTAACACCTCCTTTTCCCACCTTGCTTGCTCCCCTTCTGGGTTGCCTATAATGTTGGTATTTGTTAAGCGCTTACTATGTGCAGAGCACTGTTCTAAGTGCTGGGGTAGATACAGGGCAATCAGGTTGTCTCATGTGAGGCTCACAGTCTTAATCCCCATTTTACAGATGAGGTAACTGAGGTCCAGAGAAGCTAAGTGACTTGCCCACAGTCACACAGCTAACAAGTGGCAGAGCCGGGATTTGAACCCATGATCTCTGACTCCCAAGCCCGGGCTCTCTCCACTGAGCTACGTTGTTTTTCTAATGCACGTGGATCTGTACTTCCCTAGGCACTCTCATACTTCCCTGGTCTCTAGCCCCTCTCCATTTATGTACATATTCATTCATCTAATAGTATTTATTGAGCGCTTACTATGTGCAGAGCACTGTACTAAGCGCTTGGAATGTACAATCCTTATACTCTACCATTTTCCCTAATTGTAATTTATTTTAATATCTATCCTCCCCACTAGATAACAAGCTTCTTGAGGGCAGGGATCCTGTTTACCACATCTATTATAGCACATTCCCTCTTCTCAGTAATCGATCAATCAGTAGTAAGTATTGAGTGCTTACTACGTGCAGAGCACTGTAGGAAGTGCTTTGGATCGTATACCACAATAGAATTAGTAGATAGGATCCCTGCCCACAAGAAGCTTATAGTCTGTGGGAAGCACTCAATAAATTCCATTGACTGATGGATTGATTGACTGATTTCATCTGTTAAAAACTTGTATAGAGCTGAACCCTTTGTGCCAGCCTTTGATAGGGTCTTGGGTTCCAGGGATGCAGTGGAGATGCATTTACCGGGAAGCAGAGTGGGTGTAGAGGTAAGATTCCTCCGAGACTCCTACAACCAACCTCGGGAGGGAGGATGGCTGAATGGAGCCCGAATCATCCCCTTAACTGTTTGGGCACCTTATTTGAGGACCAATGGGTGGTAATAGCAGCCTAACTGGTGGAGGAATTGGGGATCGTTTGGCAAGGGCTCCAAATTGGCATCCTTTCCTGGAAGGAAAACCCAGAGACGGTTAGACCCCATGGACATCCCAGGCACCTGCCCCTCCCAAAGTGGTGGTGGGGGCTATTTTGGCAGGAGAAGGGCTGAGGACATCCTCCTGGTCACAGGCCCCTGGACTGGCTGGTCAGGACCAGGCCCCTCAAAGTCCTCGGGGCTCCGGCGGTGACACAGCTGAAGACTTACGACTCTAAATTCTGGTCCTGACCTGTATCCGTGCAGTTCAGGATGTCCGAGCCACAACCACTTTCCTTCCTTCTCTTGGAAATGGAGTCCAAGCCAGAAGTAAAAAGCCTCTTCCTTACGGTTGCTCACAAAGTCCTGGGGAGCGAATGATCAAATGTGGCTCTGAGCTTCTGTCTCTCGGGGGCTTTATTCTGCCCCATACATCACCTGTTCAGGTCATGGTTAACTCATGGAACGGTAAGAGGGAACCTCCCACCCCTGCCCCACACATTTAACATTCCACAAATCTGGGCCGGATTCCCCTGCCTGGCCCTGGTAACAGTGATAATAATAATAATTGTGGTATTTGTTAAGTGCCTATGCAGTGTACAGCACTGTGCTAAACTCTAGGGGAAATAGAAGTTAATCAAGTTGGACACGATCCCTGTCCCACATGGGGTTCACAGTCTAAAGTAAGAAGGGGAACTAGTACTTATTCCCCATTTTACAGATGAAGAAACTGAGGGCCAGAGAAGTTAAGTGACTTGCCCCTGCTCGCAAAGCGTGTAAGTGGCAAAGCTGGGATTTCAACCCAGGTCCTCTGTCTCCTAGGCAGGTGCTCTTCCCTAGGCAGGCTTCTCCAGGCTTGGCGGCCTCCACTCTCCCTCACTCGGAGTGGCCCAAGAAATCCTCCCCGGGGCTCACCATCTCTGCCTCATCCTTCAGAACCAGGAGCTGGGATCTTCTGGCATCACAGTCTCGGACACTTTCCTCCCAGCTCTTCCGCTCTTCTGAGAAGTAATAGCAGCTGTGCCTGTGTAGCAGCCAGCCCTGGGGACAGAGCTCACAAACGACTCCTGCAAGGGAGGTGGGGGAGGAGGGACAACAGACATGGATAATATCTTCTCAGTCAGTCAAGCAAGCAATTGGTGGAATTCGTCGTTCGCCTACTGAGAGTAGAACACTCCTCTAAACACATGGGAAGCTACCTCAGAAGCAAACAGCTCGGTCCCGCACTCAGAGAGGAATGGAGACGGGCAAATAAGATAAAGTGCTCATACGCTCACACGCACACACACATACACCCAAACGTAAATATAAATAAAAGTGCTGAGGACAGCTATAATCACAGGTGAGGTCTGAAGTGGATGCAACTCGGGGTGATGGAAATTAATTTGGGAAGACTTTCTAGAGGAAGTGGGATTTTAGGCCAGCTTTGAAGAAAGGGAGAGTTCTAGTTGTCTGTTGTTGCTTCTGTCTCCTCAAGAGGAATCAACTACTTGATTGACAGTATGTACTGAGGGCTTACTGTGAGCAGAGAACTGTACAAGTGCTTCGGAAGGGGCCATAGAGTTGATAGACATGATTCCTGCTCATAAGAAGCTTATGATCTTCACGGAGAGACATACATTAAAACAAATTACAGATTGGAGAAATAGTAGAGTATAAGGATATTTATGTAAGGGCTGTGAGGCTGGGATATCAAAGTGCTTAATTGCTTCACAATGCATGGTCAATCTTGAAGGGAGGGCAGATACGGGAAATGAGGGTTTAAGAGAAAGGATATCAAATAACTCTGTAAACATCCTCAGGAGGGGGTGTGGACAAAAGCAGTGAGAAGGATTGAAGTTGGAAACAGAAATATATCATGAGAGTGTTAACTTCTCATGATGGTTTTAACTTTTCCTATTTCTATTCCTGTTTGGGATTTTCAGAATATATCTCTGCCGTTCTCAGTGGCCATATCACCACCACTTTTATGGAGGATAGAGATTTTCCTTCTAGGGACTACAAACTCTTCCTTGGGAGCTCTTGAGATGAGTCAATGAGGAAGGTTGTGGAACTGTGGAATCTCTGCCTTTTTTTTTAATGGTATTTATAAAGTGCTTACAATGTGCCAGGCACTGTACTAAGCACTGGGGTAGATACAAGCAAATCGAGTTGAACACAGTCTCTGTCCTGCAAAGGGCTCACAGTCTTCATTCTCATTTTATAGGTGAGGTAACTGAGGTAGAGAAAAGTTAACTGACCTGTCGAAGACCACACAGCAGATGAGTGGCAGAGCAGGAATTAGAACCCATGACCTCTAAATTGTAAACTCATTGTGGGCAGGGATTGTGTCTGTTTATTGTCTTAATATACTCTCCCAAGTGCTTAGTACAGTGCTCTGCACATAGTAAGCTCCCAATAAATACTACTGAATGAATGAATGAATGAATGAATGAATGAATGAACCCAGTTCCTTTTGACTTCCAGGCCCATGTTCTCTCTGTTAGAGATCTGCAGGAACAAACTCCTTTTTAATCCTGGCACCACGATTTGCTTACTGTGTGATCTCGGTCAAGTCACTTACCTTCTCAGTGACTCAGTTTCCATTTCTGAAAAATGGTAATGAGATATCTGTTCTCCCTGCCCCATAGACTGTAATCCCATGTGGGACAGGGACTGATTTGGAACCGATTATCTTGTATCTACCCCAGAACATAATGTATTGCTTGGAATATTGTATGCACTTATATTAACAGTGCTTGGCACATAGTAAACGCTTAACAAATACCATCATCATCATATTAGAATTCTTCTTCTTATTGCTTTAGCTAGGTGTCTGATGATCTTGACTAAGGGTAGAAGGAGAGACTCATTGATCCCTCCTCAACTCCACCAACCAAAGTAGCCGGTGGTTCTGTAATCTCCCATCTTCACAGAGATAAAATGGAATAATTTGTGTGAAAGTGCTTTGGGAAAATCAAAGTCCCCTACAAAAATCAACGAGGTATGGTTATTTTTTAATGGTATTTGTTAAGCACTTACTATGTGCCAGGCACTGTTCTAAGCACTGGGGCAGACGCAAGATGATCATGTTGGATACAGTCCCTTTTCTACATGGGGCTCACAATCTTAATCCCCATTTAACAGATGAGGTAACTGAAGCACAGGAAAGTGAAGTGACTTGCCAAAGGTCATACAGCAGACAAATGGTAGAGCTGATTAGAATCCAGATCCTTCTGACTCCCAGGCCCATGCTCTATCCACTAGGCCATGCTGCTTCTTTGAGTATGATTATAATATATTGTGTAGAATAATGATATAAGATATTAATAATCTCATCAACTTTCAGAGAAGCAGCACAGTTTATTGGAAAGAGCCCAGGTTTGGGAGTCAGGGACGTGGGTTCTAATCCCACCTCTGTTGCTTGTTTGCTGTGTGACCTCGGACAAGCCACTTCACTTCTCTGTACCTCAGCTACCTCATCTATAAAATGGGGTTGAAGACTAGGAGCCCCACGTGGGACAACCTGATTACCTTGTATCTACCCCAGCGCTTAGGGTGCTTGGCACATAGTAAGCGCTTAACAAGTACCATTATCATTATTATAATTATTACTAATATTAATCAGAGGACCTGGATTCTAATATCAGTTCTGCCAGTTGCTTCCTCTGTGACCTAAGGCAAGTCACTTAACTTCTCTGTGCCTCTATTCTCTCATCTGTAAAATGGGGATTCAATACCTTTTGGCTTCTCCTACTTAGACTGTGAGCCCCATGTGGAACAGGGACTGTGTCCAACTTGATTAACTTGTATTTACTCCAGTGCTTAAAACAGTGCTAGACCCATAGTGAGTGCTCAACAAATGCCATAAGAATAATAATGAGAATACCCTAGGGTGGTGGGTACATTTTTCCTTCCTCATCTGGCCCATTGGTACTGGGTAACCCTTGCCCGATTTACTCAGCAGAGCAGTGGTGGAACCAGGCATGAGCCTTCTCTCAGGATACAGTGTTGCTTAGAGGACAGTCAGTCAGTCAATTAGTCAATCATTTTTATTGAGCGCTTACTGAGTGGAAAGCACTGAATTAAGCACTTGGGAGAATACAGTATAACACTAAACAGATACATGCCCTGCCCACAATGAGTTTACAGTCTAAAGGGGGAGACGGACATTAATAAAAATAAAAAATCACAGATAATTACATAAATGCTGTGGGGCTGGGAGGGGGATGAGTAAAGGGAACAAGTCAGTAAGATGCGGAAGGGAGTGGGAGAAGAGGAAAGGAGGGCTTAGGGAGGGAAGGCCTCTTGGAGGTGATGTGTCTTCACTGTCCTTCCTCACCATTGGCATGGTATGTTCCTGAGGCCTCTTTTAAGGTGCAGCTCACAGAAGCAGCTCCCTTTAGACTGTTGTGTGTCTACCAACTCTGCTGTATTGAACTCTCTCAAGTGCTTAATACAGTGTTCTGCACACAGTAAGTGCTCAATCATTATCACTGATTGATGGGTTGATTGATAGGAGGGAGTAGGGCTTCCACTGATTCAGAGGAGTTTACTAGTACCCCAGTTCCCTGGACAAGGAGCGGGGGTTGTGGAAAAGGAGCCAAAAAGTGGTTTCTGCTCACCCAGCTTATCGATGCACAAGTCCTCCTGGAATTCCTGCATCATCTCTCGGCAGCTGTTCCCCTCCAGAGTGCTCTCTGACAGCCCACAGGTGTGTTGGTGGGTGGCCCTGGAGCTGACTGCCATCCAGCAGATAACTGTGTGCCCTGAATTCAAGTCACAAGTTGTTAGAGCAGAGACAGAGGCATGGAAGTGGAGGCATGATCTGCAGTGGGATGTTTGCCAGAGCGGGACTGGAGCATCTATGGAGCTTTCTGGATTCCCTCTCTTTTCTTTCTTTTCCACACCAAACAATAATAAGAATGGTGGCATTTGTTGAGCGTCTACTATGTGCCAAGCAGTGCCCTAAATTCTGGGGTAGAGAACAAGATAATCAGGGCAGACAGAGTCCCTGTCCCAGTTTAGGGAGGAGGGAGGTCAAGCATTTAATCCCCATTTTACAGATGAGAAGATGGAGGCTTGGGAAGCTGAGTGACTTTGTGGGACGCAGCATGGCCTAGTGGAAAGAGCATGGGCCTGAAAGTCAGTTGCTCTGGGTTCTAATTCCTGGTCCGCCATGTACCTGTTATGTGATCTTGGGCAAGTCGCTTAATTTCTCTGTGCCGCAGTTCCCTCTTTTGCAATATGGGGATTCAATTCCTGTTCTCCTTCCAATTTACTTTATGAGCCCCACGTGGGACCTGATTATACTGTACATACACCAACGCTTTGTACAGTGCTTGGCATATAGTAAGTGCTTAACAAATACCAAAATTATTATTATTTTTATTCAAGGTCACCCAGCAGGCAAGTAGTAGAGATCAAGTCCGAAATATCAGCTTCATCCAGCATCTTCCTCAGGTTGAACCCTGAAGAGGGTCTTCCTGACACCTGGGGATGGGACAAGAGCCTTCCCTGACTAATCTCTCATTCCCCCACACTGCCCCCATCCCGTGTATGTAACCTATTCACTTGAGTCTGTACCCCTAAGCACTTTGAAACTCACCCCACCCCCAGACCAACACCACTTATATTCCTTGTCTCATCTCATGCTGTCAAGTAGTCTTCGACCCATAGCGACGCCGTGGACGCATCTGTCCCAGAACGCCCCATCTCCATCTGCAATCCTTCTGGTAGTGGATCCACAGAGTTTTTAGTAAAAATAGGGCAGCGGTTCACCACTGCCTTCTTCCGCACAGTAAACTTGAGTCTCCACCCTCGATTCTTTCCCATGCTGCTGCTGCCCAGCACAGGTGAGTTTTGACTTGCAGCAGTTGCCTTCTACTCACTAGCCATGGCCCAAACTAGGAATGGAATGGGTAGGCCTCTGCTTGACTCTCCCGTAGCCAAGACTGGTAGAGGACTGGAAACTCTCTAGGTGCGATTTTGAGAGGGGACTTATATGCCTACCACTGAATTATTTATATTAGTATCCGTCCCCTTCCCCCTCTCATAGTGTAAGCTCACTGTGGGTAGGAAACATGTCTGTATTGTAATAATAACAATAATTACAGTATTTGTTAAGCATTTACTATGTGTCAGATATTGTACTAAGAGCTGGGGTGGATGCAAGCAAATCAGGTTGGACACAGTCCCTATCCCACGTGGGGCTAGCTGTCTCAATTCCCGTTTCACAGATGAGGTAACTGTAGCACGGAGAAGTGAAATGACTTCCCCAACGTCACACAGCAGATGCGTGGCAGAACCAGGATTAGAACCCATGAACTTCTGACTCCCAGCCCTGTGCTCTATCCATTACACCATGCTGTTTCTCCATTGTAATCTCCCAAGTCTTTAGTATAGTGCTCTGCACACAGTAAGTGCTCAGTAAATACCACTGATGACTGATCTCCGGTCTGTAATTTATTTTGAAGTCTGTCTCCCCTGCTAGATTGCAAGCTCCTTGCCGGCAGGACTCGTGTCTGCCAATTTTGTTATATCGTACTCTCCCAAGGACTTAGCCCAGTGCTCTTTAGACAGTAGGCACTCAATAAATACTATTGCATGTTTGCTGACTCACCATGCAGAATTGCCACAGCCCCAATGCCCAGCACCATGGCCTTCAGCCCCAGGATGGCACCAAGAACATACCAATTTAGTCCTGTGGGAAAAGAGTCGGGGTCAGAAGGGAGACACCATAATTCTGGTACTCGTTAAGTGCTTACTTTGTGCCAAGCACTGTTCCAAGTACTGGGGTAGATATAAATTAATCGGGTTGAACACAGTTTCTGTCCCACATGGGGTTCACACTCTTAATCTCCATTGTACAGATGGGGTAACTGAGGCCCAGAGAAGTCAAGTGACTTGCCCAAGATCACGCAGCAGACATGTGGCGGAGCTGGGATTAGAATCCAGGTCCTTCTGACTCCCAGGTCTGTACTCATTAAGCCATGCTGTATTTGCTCAACATTTGCCGTGAACTGAATCTGGGGTAGAAATAAGATTATCAGATCAGATTCAGGTCCTGTCCCACACAGGGCTTCCAGTCTAAGTGGGAAGGAGAATAAGTACTGAATCCCATTTTACAGATAGGGAGACTGAGACACAGAGAAGTGAAATGACTTACCCAAGATCCCACAGCAAGGACCTGGCAGAAATGGAGTTAGAGCACGGATCCTCTGACTCTTTTTACACTAGGCCACACTGCCAGTCCAGCTCTGGGGTGAATCAAGGCTACTGCCTCAGGCTCCATGTTTTAGGGGCCTCACCCTGCCCCCCTCAGCCCAGGCGAACAGCTGATGTTGGACTAGAGCAGACCCCAGAATCAATGTCTCGTGGGCCCGGACTTAGGAAGGAGAGGAGGAAGGAGTGGAATCGCTGCACCAGTGTGTTCCTTAGCTCGGTCCCTAATATTCCTCCCGATCCAAGCTAGCCTGGAAAGCAGGGCCTCTCACCCCCAGGGTCCATTCTGTCTGCAGCTTCCCTCCCTGGAGTCGCATTACCGTTCTTTATTTAAAGTGTAAGTTCTTTGAGGGTGGGATCTGGACCTGTTTTAAACAGTTCCCAGTGCAAATTACAAACGTTTGGCATTTTATGACTAGTATAAAGCTAAAGGATATTAATCCATGTCCCCTTGCCTAGGAAAATATGTGATTTCTTTTTCATGGTGTTTGCTAAGCGCTTATTTATACCAGCAGTACCAAGCACTTTGGAAGATACAAGTTAATCAGGTTGGACACAGTCCACATCCCAAATGAGGTTCAGTGTCTTGATCCCCATTTTACAAATGAGGAAACTGAGGCCCAGAGAAGTGAAGTGACTTGCCCAAGGTCACCCAGCAGACAGGTGGTGGAGCTGGGATTAGAACCCAGATCCTTCTGACTTCCAGGCCCATGTTCTCTCCACTAGGCCACGCTGCTTTTCAGATTCTATCTGCATTCACCTGAAAATCTGAAGAAAGCTCAATAACTCAACTATGACCTTTCTGTGATTTTCCTTTCAGGTTTTCGAATGACTTTCAGATTCTTATCGCCATCACCATCAGTGATATTTGTTATCACATCAATCTTCACAAGTCCCTGCTGAGAGAGTTGAGTCCCCATTTAACAAATAGAGAAATTAAGTCAGACGTATACTTTGCTGCAATCTGCTACAAGTCAAAACCCAGCTGTGCCGGGCAGCTGTGGCATGGGAGAGAGTGAAGGGTGGATGAAACTCAAGAGTCAGGTTTACTGCACGGAAGGAGGCATTGGTAAACCACTCCGTACTTTTACCAAGAAAACTCAATCGATACACTAGAGAATGATTGCAGATGGAGATGGGGCATTCTGGGAGAGATGTGTCCGTGGGTCGGAGACGACTCGACGGCATGTGACTGTGGGCAAGTCACTTAACTTCTCTGTGCCTCAGTTACCTCATCTGTAAAATGGGGATGAAGACTGTGAGCTTCGCATGGGACAATCTGATTACCCTGTATCTACCCCAGCACTTAGAACAGTGCTCTGCACGTAGTAAGTACTTAACAAATACCAACATTATTATTATAAGACAAGTGTCATTGTTATTTAGGGGAAGAGGGTAGAACGGGCTTGAAGTGTGAAGAGATGGTCTTTGGAGGATTCATAGGAAACTGAAACAGAAACTTTTGTGTATCTTGTGAATTGGGTCATTATGCAAATGAGGTCTTTTGGCCACCACCCAAGGGGTCCCAAAATCTGCCTCTTGCAGGAATTAATCAGGACACAACTTTCAGGATTTGGAAAGCTTTATTCTTAAATCCATGACAGTGGATGGCACTAAACTTCATGGAAGGAGGCAGTGTGGCCAAATGGAAAGACAATGGTCCTGGGAGTCAGAACACCAGGGCCATCATTTGCCTGCTGTGTGACCTTGGAGAAGTCACTTTACTTCTCTGTGCCTCAATTTCCCCCATCTGTAAAATGGGATAAAATATCTATCTTCCATTCCACTTGGACTGTGTGCCCTGAAAGGGACAAGAACTGTTTCTGATCTCATTATCTTGTATCAACCATAGTTCTTGGCACATAGTAAGCACTTAATAATACCATTATTGTTTTCATGGCAGGTCAAAGACCCCCAAATTGGTTCGATTCAAATTAGTCACAAATAAAAAGACAGCACTTGTCTGCTGCATGATCCTAGGCAAGTCACTTGACTTGTCTGTGCTCCAATTTCCTCAATTCTAAGTGGGGAATCCTAACCATTCCCTAATGAGTTTGTGAGTCATCTACAAAGTCGTCTACGAGTCTATGAGTCATCTACATTCGTTGCTTAGAATTCCTTAACTCCCATTCTCTCCTGGACCCCCTCCAATCTGGCTTCCGTCCCCTCCACTCTACCGAGACTGCTCTTTCTAAGGTCACCCATGACCTCTTTCTTGCCAAATCCAATGGCTCCTACTCTATTCTAATCCTCCTTGACCTCTCAGCTGCCTTTGACACTGTCGACCATCCCCTTCTCCTCCACAACTTATCTCACCTTGGCTTCACAGACTCCGTCCTCTCCCGGTTCTCCTCTTATCTCTCTGGCCGGTCATTCTAGGTTTCCTTCACGGGCTCCTCCTCCCCTTCCCATCCTCTAACTGTTGGAGTTCCTCAAGGGTCAGTTCTTGGCCCTCTTCTGTTCTCCATATACACTCACTCCCTCGGGTCATCCGCTCTCACGGCTTCAACTATCATCTCTATGCAGATGACACACAGATCTACATCTCTGCCCCTGTTCTCTCCCCCTCCCTTCAGGCTCGTATCTCCTCCTGCCTCCAAGACGTCTCTACCTGTATGTCTGCCCGCCACCTAAAACTCAACATGACCAAAACTGAGCTCCTCATCTTCCTTCTCAAGCCCTGTCCTCTCCCTGACTTCTCTATCACCGTGGATGGTACGACCATCCTTCCCGTCTCTCAGGCCTGCAACCTCGGTGTCATCCTGGGGCTCTCTCATTCACCCCACACATCCAATCCATTACCAAAACTGCCGGTCTCACCTTTATAATATCGCCAAGATCCGCCCTTTCCTCTCCACCCAAATGGCTACCTTACTGCTACAGGATCTCGCAATATCCGGGCTAGATTACTGTGTCAGCCTGCTCTCCGATCTCCCTTCCTCCTCTCTCTCCCCGCTCCAGTCTATTCTTCACTCCGTTGCCTGGCTCATTTTCCTGTAGAAACGCTCTGGGCATGTCACTCCCCTTCTTAAAAAGCTCCAGTGGTTGCTTATCAACCTCCGCACAAAACAAAAACTTCTCACTCTAGGCTTCAAGGCTCTCCATCACCTTGCCCCTTCCTACCTCTCCTCCCTTCTCTCTTTCTACAGTCCACCCCATAGGCTCCGCTCCTCTGCCACCCAGCTCCTTACCGTCCCCTGTTCTCACCTATCTCGCATCGACCCCTGGGCCAAGTCCTCCCGCGGTCCTGGAATGCCCTCCCTCCTCACCTCTGCCGAACTAATTCTCTTCCCCTCTTCAAAACCCTACTTAAAGCTCACCTCCTCCAAGAGGTCTTCCCAGACTGAGCTCCCCTTTTCCTTCTGCTCCCTCTAACTGCCCCCCTTCACCTCTCCGCAGCTAAATCGTCTTCTCCCCACTTTCCCTCTGCTCCTCCCCCTCTCCTGTCCCATCCTCTCAGCACTGTACTTGTCCACTCAACTGTATATATCTTCATTACCCTATTTATTTTGTTAATGAGATGTACATCATCTTGATTCTATTTATTTGCTATTGTTTTATTGAGATGTTCTTCCCTTCGATTATATTTATTGCCATTGTTCTTGTCTGTCTGTTTCCCCCGATTAGACTGTAAGCCCGTCAAAGGGCAGAGATTGTCTCTATCTGTTACCAATTTGTACATTCCAAGAGCTTAGTACAGTGCTCTGCACATAGTAAGCGCTCAATAAATACTATTGAATGAATGAATGAGTCCAATGTGGGACAGGGATGTGGTCCATCCTAATTATCTTGTATCTACCCCAGCTTTTAATATAGTGCTTGGCACATAGTAAATGCTTACCAAACACCTGTAATAAAGGCAAGCAATGCAACAGCACCATTGTGCAGCCCCTCGTGATCATTCATTCTTTCATTCAATCCTATTTATTGAGCGCTTACTGTGTGCAAAGCACTGTACTAAGTGCTTGGAAAGTACAATACAGCAATAAAGAGAGACAATCTCTGCCCACAATGGGCTTACAGTCTGGGAAAGGGGGGTCGGGGGGAAGACAGACATCAAAACAAGTAAAAGGCTTCAAAATGAATAAATAAATTATAGATATATACATTTTTACATAAATTCTGTGGGGTGGGGGTTGGGGAAGAGCAAAGGGAGCGAATCGAGGTGACGTAGAAGGGGGATCTTAGGAAGAGGTGGAGCTGAGGAAAAGGGGGTTTAAACTGGGAAGGCCTCTTGGAGGAGGTGCACCTTCAGTAGTGCTTTGGAGGGGGGAAAAGTGATTTTTTGATAGATTTGAAGAGGGAGGGTGCTCCAGGTCAGAAGTAGGACATGAACCAGGGGTTGGCGGCGAGACAGGTGAGATTGAGGCAGAGAGAGAAGATTACCACCAGAGGAGCAGAGTGCGCAGGCTGGGATGTAGAAGGAGAGAAGGGAGGTGAAGTAAGAAGGGGCAAAGTGATGGAGAGCTTTAAAGCTTAAAAGTTAGTGAGGAGTTTTCATTTGATAAGGAGGTTGATAGGCAACCACTGGAGATTTTTGAGGAAATGTGTATTGGTCTCTTCATTGACATGAAAATCCTTAAGTAATCTCCACCATCAGTGGCCCGTCTTCAGAGACGGAAGGACTTTATGCAGACACCCTGCAAATCCTGGAAAACCAACACTGTTAATGATCTGCCCTGTCTGTTGGTTAGTCACACATCCATCGCCTTCTCATTATTAGAAAGTAGAGATGTTCACATCACGTGGGGCATTAAATGTAGTGATTTATTGAAAATGAATTGAAAGTGTAACTCTCCTGAGTCAGGGCTTCCTCTAAAAGCGATAGCTTTCGATCACTTCGGAGGAAGTGAATCACAAGTAGGCAGAGCTGAGGGGGTGCTGAAATAAGGTCCAATGGTGAGACTTTTCCCACTTCTTGGGCATAGAACATAGCAAGGATCTGATTACCTTGGCGCAGAGTAAGCACTTAAATACCACAATCATCATCATCATCATCATCATCATCAATTCGGTCACTTAACTCGGTATTGTTCATTCTTTCCTGAAAATAACCCGCGAGTACTGCACACATAGAAGGGATAGCAAAACAGAGAATCAGTATGGTAGCATAGCATATGTTAAGTACACACTATGTGTGAAGCACTGTACTAAGCACTGGGGTAGATACAAGCTAACCAGGTTGGACATGGTCCATGTCCCACATGGGGCTCACAGTCTACTTATCCCATCCATGTTTTCAAGATCACGATTCATAACCATCCCCCACAGTTCCGCAGACCCCTTGCTCCTTGTTTAGATGACTTTTTCACCCATTGTATTTTCCTTTTTACAATCCCTCAGGAAAGGCAGAATTTCCCTTCTAGTGAATGATGGAGAGTTGACATTTGGAGAGGTTGGTGAAGCAAAAGAGAAAGAATAGCCACAATTGTAACAGGTGAGAGATCCAAGAGAAAACACACACTGATCCACCTTACCTCTTTCTGACCAATGCTGCCTTCTTGAAAAGTCCAGAGTGGCGAAACTCCCCTTCCCCTCCATTTTAAGCTCTTCTGAGATGAGGATCCTGAGAGACAGCTCAAGTCTCTGCTCTCTGAGTGTGATGTTTGACGACGCATAGAGAGGAAATGGGACGGGGTGGAGATGTCACTTATTTGGTTGAAACCACACGGAGGGCTCTTTTCTGGGTCACTCCCTTGGTTCCGCAGGGGTGACCGATGTCAGAACCCTTCCTCCGGCACTGCCTGGCCACGGTCTCCAGCAGCACTGCCCAGCTAGAGTACAAATTCATTCATTCATTCAATAGTATTTATTGAGCGCTTACTATGTGCAGAGCACTGTACTAAGCGCTTGGGATGAACAAGTCGGCAACAGATAGAGACAGTCCCTGCCGTTTGACGGGCTTACAGTCTAATCGGGGGAGACGGACAGACAAGAACAAATCTGCAGCACCGGTAATTTCTCAGTCTCTTTGCTTCTCAGAGCATTTCAAGGACATTTCAAGCCACCACATGTGTGACTCCAGATGAAATCCTGCAATTCACAGGACTAGCTGACTTGGAGTCAAGGGGCTGTTGCTTATTAACAACCGAAATACAGAAATGAAATTAGGCAGAATTGCAGGCCTGAGTGCCAGAGGAAAGTACATGCCTACACTTCTCCTTCCAATTTTACTCTCCCTCCCCTGTTCCACACCCATGTGCAGCCTCCCCTCCAGGGGACTTGAAAGAGAGGGGGGGACCAGGGCAAATATCAAAGACGCCTCATACTAGTGATGGCCTGGAGATGCTCAGCGCTGACCTCCAAAAGAATCCACTTAGCATCCTCCTTCGAGTAGCCACCCTCCTGCTTTTCCCTTCCGTCTTTGCAAGAAAATCTCACATCCTTCTCCAGTTTGGGTTTTATAACCTGCGGTCATGAAGTTCCTTATCTTGGCTGATCCAGAAGGGTGATGGAACTGATTGTTTGGAAAAGCAGCATGGTGTAGTGGATAGAGCACGGGACTGGATGACAGAAGGTCTTGAGTTCTACCTGGCTAAGCCATTTGTCTGCTGTGTGGCTTTGGGCAAGTCATTTCACTTCTCAGTGCCTCAGTTCCCTCATCTGTAAAATGGGGATTGAGAATGTGAGCGCCACTTGGGACAGGGACTGTGTCCAACCCGATTTGTTTGTATCCACCCCAGCACTTAGTACAGTTCCTGGTAACATAATAAGAGCTTAACAAATACCATAATTAACACTATTATTATTGTTTGCATAAGGAGGTGAGCTTGGGGCAGAGCTGTGAGGGGTGGGGAAAAGGAAAGGAGGAAAAGATGGGGATGTGGGGAAAGTCAAAGAGGGGTAGGGAAAGAGGGGAAAGGACAGACGAGAGGAAGGGGAGAGGGAGAGAAAGGAAATGAGGAAGATGGAGGGAAATAAGGGAAGAGGAAACATGTGGATGGCCTAGTAGAAAGAGTGTGATCTTGGGAGTCCGAGGACATGGATTTTAATCCCAGCTCTGCCAATCGCACATGACTTTCCTCATATGTAAAAATAGGGATTAAATGTCTGTTCTCCCTCTTACTAAGACTGCAAGCCCCATGTGGGACAGGGCCTGTGTCTTGAGCTGTGTCTTGCCTGATTAACTTGTATCTAGCCCAGAGTTTAGCATGGCCCCAACTAAGCCCTCAATTCCTCTTCTTCCACAGCTTTCCGCATTGCCCTTGCATCCTTTATCCACCCCTCCCTTGGCTCCACAACATTTATGTCCATATCCATAATTTATTTATATTAATGACTGTTTCACTGTGGGCAGGGAACCTGTCTACCAAATTTGTTCATTCCTCTCCCGCTAACATTTCATCTCCCTACTCCCATTTCTACCCAGACTTTTGGGGCAGGTTACATATACCCACTGTCTTCAATAATAATAATAATGGTATTTCTTAAGCGCTTACTATGCGCCAAGCACTGTTCTAAGTGCTGGGGTAGATACAACGTAATCAGGTTGTCCCATGTGGGGCTCACAGTCTTAATCCCCATTTTACAGATGAAGTAAGTGAGGCACAGAGAAGTTAATTGACTTGCCCAAGGTCACACTGCAGACCTGGGTTCTAATGCTGCTCTGCCACTTGTCTGCTGTGTGACCTTGGGCAAGTCAATTAACAGTTACCTCATCTGGAAAATGGAGATTAAGACTGTGAGCCCCACGTGGGACAACCTGATTACCTTGTATCTACCCCAGCTCTTAGAACAGTGTTTGGCACATAGTAAGCACTTAACAAATGCCATAATTATGATTATTATTATAAGTGGCAGAGCTGGGATTAGAACCCACATCCTCTGACTCCCAAGTGCATGCTCTTTCCACTAAGCCACACTGCTTCTACCATTCTACCTACTTTCTGCCTACCTACACCTTTCTACCTACTCTCTTCTTGACTCCTCTTCAATCAGGGTTTTGGGCCTCTTCATTCCACTCAAAATGCACTTTCTAAAGTCACCAATCACCTGCTTAAGATCAAGTCCAGTAGACTATTCAGTTCTAAACCTCTGTGATGTCTTAGTTCCCTTGGACACTGTGGACTTCTCCTTCCTCCTTAAGAAGGATCTTGACCTACTGGATAGAGTATGGGCTTGGGAGTCAGAAGAACATAGGTTCTAATCCTGATTCTGCCACCTGTCTGCTGTATGGCCTTGGGCAAGTCACTTAACTTCTCTGTGCCTCAGTTACTTCATCTGCAAAATGGTAATCAAGACTGTGACCCCCCTGTGGGACACGGACTACATCCAATCTGATTATCTCTACTTACTCCAGTGCTTAGAACACAGTAAGTGGTTAACAAGTGGTTAGACCTTGGTTTCGCCACCATGATATTAACCATGGGATATCCCCCTTTCCCTCTGCTCCTCCCCCTCTCCCTTCCCATCCCCTCAGCACTGTACTCGTCCGCTCAACTGTATATTTTCCATTACCCTATTTATTTTGTTAATGAAATGTACATCGCCTTGATTCTATTTAGTTGCCATTGTTTTTACGAGATGTTCTTCCCCTTGACTCTATTTATTGCCATTGTTCTTGTCTGTCCGTCTCCCCCGATTAGACTGTAAGCCCGTCAAACGGCAGGGACTGTCTCTATCTGTTGCCGACTTGTTCATTTCAAGCGCTTAGTACAGTGCTCTGCACATAGTAAGCGCTCAATAAATACTATTGAATTGAACCAGATTCTCCTATTTCTGTTGCCGCTCCTTTTCAGTCCCGTTCACTAGCCCCTCTCCTGTCTTGCATGCCCTAACTGCAGGCGTCCCGCAATGCACTGTACTGGGTCCCCTATACTCTTCTAGCTTTACACTCACTCTCTTGGGGAACCCATCTGCTTCCTTCACTTCAGCTGCCCTCTTAATGTGGACAACTCTCAAATCTACATTTCCAGCTCTGACCCCTCTTCGCACTTATGAACCTGCATTTCCTCTTGCTTCCAGGAAATCTCCAGTTGAAAGACTTGCTGATATCTCAAGCTTAGTATGTCTGAAGCTAAATTACTCATTTTCTCTCTTAAACATTCTCCATCTCCATACTTTCCTATCCTTGTCAATGACACCATCATCCTCCATATCCCAGAAGTTGACAATCTTGTTATCTTTTACTCTTCAATTTATTTCAATACTCACATCCAAACCACTGCAAATCCTATCTGTTATTACTATCCAGCATTTCTGCCCATTCCTCTTCATCCAGGCAGCCACTAACTTGGTCACTACTGAGTGCTTACTCTGCCCATGTCTTCCCCATCCTAAAAAAACCCTCTCTCGACCCCACTTCCCCTTCCATTTATCGCCCTATCTCCCTTCAACCTCTCCTTTCCAAGCTCCTAGAATGAGTTGTCTACACCCGCTGCCTAGAATTTCTCAACTCCACTTCTCTCCTGGTCCCCCTCCAATCTGGCTTCTGACCCCTCCACTCTACCGAGACTGCTCTCTCAAAGGTCACCCATGACCTCCTTCTTGCCAAATCTAATGGCTCCTACTCTATCCTAATCCTCCTCGACCTCTCAGCTGCCTTTGGCAATGTAGACCATCCCCTTCTCCTCCATACCTTATCTCACCTTGGCTTCACGGACTCCGTCCTCTCCCGGTTTTCCTCTTATCTTTCTGGCCGTTCATTCTGGGTCTCCTTCGCAGGCTCCTCCTCCCCTTCCCATCTTTTAACTGTAGGAGCTCCTCAAGGGTCAGTTCTTGGACCTCCTCTGTTCTCCATCTACACTCACTCCCTTGGTGAACTCAATCACTCTCATGGCTTCAACTATCATCTCTATGCAGATGTCACACAGATCTACATCTCTGCCCTGTCCTCTCCCCCTCCCTTCAGGCTCATATGTCCTCCGGCCTCTGGAACGTCTCTACCTGGATGTCTGCCTGCCACCTAAAACTCAACATGTCCAACACTGAGCTCCTTATCTTCCCTCCCAAGCCCTGTCTTCTTCCTGAATTCCCTATCACTGTGAATGGTACGTCCATCCTTCCCGTCTCTCAAGCCCTCAACCTTGGTGTCATCCTTGACTCGGCTCTCTCATTCACCCCACACATCCAATCCGTCACCAAGACCTGCTGGTCTCACCTTAAAATATTGTCAAGATCCGCCCTTTCCTCTCCACCCAAACAGCTATCTTACTGGCACAGGCTCTCATAATATCCCGGCTGGATTATTATGTCAGCCTTCTTTCTGATCTCCCTTCCTCCTGTCCCTCCCCACTCCAGTCTGTTCTTCATTCCAATGCCTGGCTCATCTTCCTGCAGAAACACTCTGGGCATGTCACTCCCCTTCTTAAAAACCTCCAGTGGTGGCCTATCAACCTCCGCACAAAAAAAAACTTCTCACTCTAGGCTTCAAGGCTCTCCATCACCTTGCCCCTTCCTACCTCTCCTCTCTTCTCTCTTTCTACTGCCCACCCTGTAGGCTCCGCTCCTCCGCCGACCACCTCCTCACCGTCCCCCGTTCTCACCTATTCCGCCGTCGACACTGGCCCACCACCTCCCGCTGTTCTGGAATGCCCTCCCTCCACACCTCAGCCAAACTAATTCTCTTCCCCTCTCCAAAGCCCTACTGAGAGCTCACCTCCTCCAGGAGGCCTTCCTTCCCAGACTGAGCTTCCCCTCTTTCCCTCTGCGTTCCCTGCTGCCTCTCTGCCCCCCCTTTACTTCCCCTCAGCTAAGCCCCCTTTTCCCCCCTTTCCCTCTGCTCCTCCCCCTTTCCTTTCCCCTCCCCTCAGCACTGTGCTCGTCTGCTCATTTGTATATATTTTTATTACCCTATTTATTTTGTTAATGAGATGTACATCCCCTTGATTCTATTTATTGCTATTGTTTTTGTCTGTCTCCCCCGATTAGACTGTAAGCCCATCAAAGGGCAGGGACTGTATTTGTTACTGATTTGTACATTCCAAGCGCTTAGTACAGTGCTCTGCACATAGTAAACGCTCAATTAATACTATTGAATGAATGAATGAATGAAATACAATAGTTGGTAAAGTTGTGCAGTACAATAGTTATGTTATTATGGGTGGAGCCGTAATACCAGAACGCTATTGGTAGAAATCCAGATATCAGACTGACCTTGTCCACTTCAAGTTGATCCTTGCTTGCTATACCTCTGCCCTCTTCTCTGCCTGGCAACAATGCTTTTCCATCTTAGGGCAGGGACTGTCTCTGTTGCTGATTTGTACATTCCAAGCACTTAGTACAGTGCTCTGCACATAGTAAGCACTCAATACTATTGAATGAATGAATGAATGAATGAATGAATGAATGAATCTTTTTTGACTCCAATGCCCTTTGCCCTCACCAGCTGTTTCAGATGTTTACCTCCCTCCTCAAATCCCTTGTGCCCCACTTCTCCCATCTCTTCCCCCTAATGACCTGACCAAGTGCTTTAATGCCCCATCCTCCTCCTACTATTCCTCTCCAAACTCCTTGAGCAAGTTGTCTACACTCGCAACCTCAAGTTCCTCTCCTTGACCCCCTCCAATCTGACTTCTGCAGCCTTCACTTCACAGAAACCACCCTCTCAAAGGTCACGAATGAACTTCTTTTTGCCCAATCCAATGGCCTATGCTCCATCCTAATTCATTCATTCATTCATTCAATAGTATTTATTGAGCGCTTACTATGTGCAGAGCACTGTACTAAGTGCTTGGAATGTACAAATCGGCAACAGATAGAGACAGTCCCTGCCCTTTGACGGGTTTACAGTCTAATCGGGGGAAACAGGCAGACAAGAACAATGGCAATAAATAGAGTCAAGGGGAAGAACATCTCATAAAAACAATGGCAAATAAATAGAATCAGGGTGATGTACATCTCATTAAACAAAATAAATAGGGTAATGAAAACATATACAGTTGAGCGGACGAGTACAGTGCTGAGGGGATGGGACAGGAGAGGGGGAGGAGCAGAGGGAAAGGGGGGAGAAGAGGGCTTAGCTGAGGAGAGGTGAAGGAGGGTTAGAGGAAGCTGAGGGAAAAGGGGGGACTCAGTCTGGGAAGGTCTCTTGGAGGAGGTGAGCTTTAAGTAGGGATTTGAAGAGGGGAAGAGAATTAGATAGTTGGAGGTGAGGAGGGAGGGCATTCCAGGACTGTGGGAGGACGTGGCCCAGGGGTCGACGGCAGGATAGGCGAGACCGAGGGACGGTGAAGAGGTGGGCGGCAGAGGAGTGGAGCGTGCGGACTGGGCAGTAGAAAGAGAGAAGGGAGGAGAGGTAGGAAGGGGCAAGGTGATGGAAAGCCTTGAAGCCTAGAGTGAGAAGTTTTTGTTTTGTGCGGAGGTTGATAGGCAACCATTGGAGGTTTTTAAGAAGGGGAGTGACATGCCCAGAGCGTTTCTGCAGGAAAATGAGTCGGGCAGCAGAGTGAAGAATAGACTGGAGCGGGGCGAGAGAGGAGGAAGGGAGATCAGAGAGAAGGCTGACACAGTAGTCTAGCCAGGATATTACGAGATCCTGTAGCAGTAAGGTAGCCGTTTGGGTGGAGAGGAAAGGGCGGATCTTGGCGATGTTATAAAAGTCCTAATCCTCCTTGACCTCTCAGCTGCCTTTGACACTGTCAACTACGCTCTTCTAGAGACATTATCCAACCTCGGCTTCACTGACACTGTCCTCTCCTGGTTCTTCTCCTGTCTCCCTAACTGTGGGAGTCCCTCAGTTCTGGGTCCCTTCTATTCTCCATCTACACCCATTCCCTTGGATAATGCTGGATAATATTTCTAGGAGAAGGGGGTGGTTGAAGGCAACTGAGAGATTGAGGAGGATTAGGATGTAAAGAAGCTACTGGAGTTTGAAAGAAAGAGATCATTTGTGACGTTGGAGAGGGAGGTTTCTGTGGAGTGAGGGGGCAGGAAGCTAGATTGGAGGGGGCCAAGGAGAGAATTGAAGGAGAGTCACTTGAGACAGCAGGTAATATAAGTAATACAAGTAATTAGATATTGACGTATTGTCTCCATTGACACGTGCATACATGTATGACCTATGATACAGTCACTTTATTTGTTCTGATTATCACATTTGTAAATACTTTCACATCTTGCTTCCCCACTAGAGTGTATGCTTTTTATAGGCTGGGAACACTATTTATAATTCTTTTCTACTTTCCTAAGCACATATTTAGGACACTGCATTACATACAATGTCCACACAATCATAATAATAATTATGGTATTTGTTAAGCACTTACTCTGTGTCAAGCACTGTTCTAAGCACTAGGGTAGATACAAGGTAATCAGGGTGTCTCGTGGAGCTCACAGTCATAATCCCCATTTTACAGATGAGCTAACTGAGACACAGAGAAGTGAAGTGACTTGCCCAAAGTCACACAGCTGATAAATACCTGTGACAACAACTACTGGAAAATAAGGAAAAGGTGAGATCCATGTGCCCCAGGGTCCTTAGAATATGGGAAATTCTGGGGTTTGCAGGACCCCCAAATGGCCAAGACAACCACCTTCTTTCTTCCTGACACTAAGGGAGTGAACACCATTCCCACTTTTGGAGTTCTGGTAAGGTTCTTACTAAGAGCTGTCTACCTGGAGGGGCAAAATTGCTTCACCTAAGTACTGTCCCAGTGAAATATTTTATGTTGTCAAGTTTTACTCTTTCAGTCTTTTATTAGTTATTTGTTCATCATGTGTCTGCTTCCACCTCCTGTTGAGAACTAAAGTGAGCTTGTCTGAAGATTCAAGTGGAAGGTAATGGAGGAACATGGGTTCCTGTTTTGGCACATGTTTTAAGAATTCTGAGGGGTTGGGTTATTGTTTTGGGAGGGGGTTTTATAGGAACCTGTAGTCATTCCACTCAGGCAGGGGGAGGGAGCGGAAAGGGGAGTGGGTCAGGAGTAATCAATCAATGGTATTTATTGAGACTTATTAATTTCTGAGTACACTGTATTAAGCACTGTACTTTGGAGAGTATAATATAGGAGAGTTGGTTAGACATGTCCTCTGCCCCCAAGAGCTTATAGTCTAGAGTGTGCAGTTCTGCATTTTAGGGTAACCCTTCCCTCTCCACCCAAACTGCTATCACGATAATCCTATCTCTTCTGCTATCTGACCTTCTTGCTGACCTTCCAGCCTCCTCTCTCTCCCCACTTCAGTCCATACTTCCCTCCAATATCTGGATGATTTTTCTACAAAAACTTTCAAGCCATGTTTCTCCAATCCTCAAGAACCGGAAGTGGTTGCCCATCCACCTTCAAATCAAACAGAAACTCCTCACCATTGGTTTTAAAGCACTCGATCACCTTGCCCCCTCCTTCCTCACCTCGTTATTTTCCTACTACAACTCAGCCCACACACTTTGCTCCCCTAATGTTGACCTTTTCATTGTACCTCTGTCTTGTCTATCTTGCCGCTGACCACTCGCCCACATCCTGTCTCTGACCTGGAACGCCTTCCTGCCTCATATCCAACTGACAATTTCTCTTCACCCCTTCAAAGTGCTATTAAAGGCACGTCTCCTCCAAGAGGTCTTCCCTGACCTTTTCCCTCTTCTCCCTCTCCTTTCTGCCTTGCCCCGACTTAATAATATTAATAATACCAATAATGATAATAATAATCATGGTATTTGTTAAGCACTTACTATGTGTCAAGCAATGTACTAAGCACTGGGGTAGGTGCAAAATCACCAGGTCCCACATGGGGCTCACAGCCTAAGTAGAAAGGGGAACAGCAAGAAGCAGCGTGGCTCAGTGGAAAGAGCTCGGGCTTGGGAGTCAGAGGTCGTGGGTTCTAATCCCGCCTCTGCTACTTATCAGCTCTGAGACTTTGGGCAAGTCACTTCACTTCTCTGTGCTTCAGTTACCTCATCTGTAAAATGTGGATTAAGACTGTGAGCCCCAAGTGGGACAACCTAATTACCTTGTATCTACCCAGCACTTAGAACAGTGCTTGGCACATAGTAAGCGCTTAACAAATACCAAAATTTTTAACAGGTATTGAATTCCCCATTTTGCAGATGAGGGAAATGAGGCACTGAGAATTAAAGTGATTTGCCCAAGGACACACAGTAGACAAGTAGTGGAGCTGGGATTAGAACCCAGGTCCTCTGATTCCCAGGCCTGTGCTTCTAGATCATGCTTCTTCTCACCCCTACTCCCAGACCCAAAGAATTTATGTACATATGTGTAATTTATTTGTTTATATTGTTGCAGACTGCCTCAAGATGGCGATGGTGAGGCCAGCCTCAAGCCCATGTCAAGGACCTGCGCCACGTGAAATGTAAAATGCTTGCGCCATTGCCTGTGCCATGTGGACTGTAAAATGGCCACGCCATGTGAAACTCCTCCACCATGTGCCACTTCAAACTTCGAGCGCCACTCTTGCGCGGGCCGGTCAGGTGTCATGGGATCATGAAAGTGTTTACCAACTGGGCCTGCCAGCACTCCTCAGGAAATGCTCCTCTGTCAACCATAGAGTGTGCAATTCTAGAAGAATGGAAGAGGAGGGCAAAACATGCGATTGTTGGATTTGGAGAAAATCAGGATACTGGTTAAGAGGGACCTAACTGTTCCTGGGCCGAAGGCTCAGTCTCCAAGCCTCCGGTGCAGGACGTGGGAGGGCGATAAAAGAGAATTTTCAGTGGGAGAGGAGGCATTTTGCATCATGCCCAATTCTGGAAAATCTGTGCTTCATGCCAACAGCCTCACCTCAAAACGTCTCCCATCACGGGTCTTCACGGCCCAGGGGCGTGTAGGGGAAAAGTCATTTGATGCAGAAATCTTCTTTTGGCTCACCATCATCCATCCTTGCTTCCCTGGTCTTTGTGGTGGGTGAGGGGGTGGGGGGAACCCCAAAGAAACCCTGCAGGGGCAAAGGGGAGATTCTCTCCATACAGAATCTCCTGAAAAACCTGGTCCAGCTGTCCAGGATATCCACAATATGGAGAAGCAGCGTGGCTCAGTGGAAAGAGCATGGGCTTTGGAGTCAGGGCTCATTCGTTCGAATCCCAGCTCTGCCACTTGTCAGCTGTGTGACTGTGGGCAAGTCACTTAACTTCTCTGTGCCTCAGTTCCCTCATCTGTAAAATGGGGATTAAGACTGTGAGCCCCACGTGGGACAACCTGATTCCCCTATGTCTACCCCAGCGCTTAGAACAGTGCTCGGCACATAGTAAGCGCTTAACAAATACCAACATTATTATTATTTACCGATTGGTTACTGTTACTATGTGTGCCTAGCCCCGATTGGGTGCCCTGTGCCAGCGGGGGGTTCCGCCGTACCAATAAAGCTGGCAGGGCGACCCGGGATTGGGGCGCTGCAGTCACTCGTACCCCACTGGGGTGAACGGGCCGCTCGCCACTTTCCTACTGTCCTGTTCTTTGACCCGTTCTCTCGGAGTCTTTCGTCTCTTCATCGACTAAACGAACCTTTTCTAATTTGTCTAATTTTTGTCGATAACAATATTAATGTCTGTCTCCTCCTCCAGACTGTAAGCTCACTGTGGGCAGGGAATGTGTCGGTTATATTGTACTTTCCCAAGATCTTATACAGTGCTCTGCACACAGTAAGCATTCAATAAATATGATTGACCGGCTGACTACAATCTAGTGTAATGTCAGTCATAATTCTGAGAGAGGTGTCAGGTGATAATTCAGGTGTTTGGAAAAATACCATTACCAAGTGACCCAAGTGATTCTGGGAGGCCTGCCAAGCCTGAGGGTAGGTAAACCAGGAGATAGACATCACGGATTTTTGGCAGTGGTTCCTTCTGGGTGTGCTTCTAAAGCTTATTCGCCCCTCCTTTGCATTTATATGTCAGTCATTGGATCAGTTGTATTTAGTGAGTGCTTACTGTGTGCAGAGAGTTGCAATAAGTGCTTGGGAGAGTACCATATAACACAACTGGATGTCATGCTTCCTGCCTACAATGAGGCTCTCAATTTATCCAACCAATCCACTGTGCTAAGTAATTGGGGAGTTTAGGAGAGTTGTAGACATGATCCTTGTCTTCAAGAAGCTTTCAGTTTGGTAGGGATCAGAGATCAAAATACATTACAGGCAGCGTGAAAATAGACACATAAGAGCTGGGTGGACAAAGGATTGGGCGAAAACTAAGTTCTAAAGGTGATAGACTCAAATGCAGAGGTCACACATATAGGGAGGGAAAATAGGCCTCCCTTAACCCCACGGCTCCCTCCAACTATTGCCCCATCTCCCTCCTACCATTCTTCCCCAAACTCCTTGAGCGAGTTGTCTATACCTGCTACTTCTACTTCCTCTCCTCTGATTCTCTCCTTGACCACCTCTACTCTGGCTTGTGACCCCTTTACTTCATGGACACTTCCCTCTCTGAGGTAACCAGTCACCGCCTTCTTGTCAAATCTAATGGCCTGTATTCCAACCTAATCTTCCTTGACTTCTCATTTGCTTTCTGGAAACATTATTGAACCTTGACTGCACTGATACTGTCCTCTTCTGGTCCTCCTCATTCATTCTCATTCTCAGCTTTTTTTGCCGGTTCCTCTCTGTCTCCAACCCCTAACTGAGGGAGTTCCTGATGCTTTCATCTATACCCACTCCCTTAGAGGACTAATTCACTCCCATGACTTCAACTACCATCTCTATGAGATTGATTCCCAAATCTATGTCTCCAGTCCCGATCTTTCTCCTTCTCTGCAGTCTCATTTTCCTTCTGCCTTCAGAACATGTCTACTTGGATGTCCCACTGATACCTCAAACTAAACATGTCCAAAACAGAAGTTTTCATCTTCCCACCCAAACCCTGATCTCCCTGCAACTTACCTATCATTATAGACAGCACCAGCATCATCGGTGTCTCACAAGCCTGTAAACTTTGCTTCATCTTTCAGCCCACCTATTCAAACTGTCACCAAATCCTTTCAATTCTAAATTACTAAATTACTAAAATCTGCTCTTTCCTCTCTATCCAAACTACCACATTAAGTATTTATTTGTTCATTCACTATATCGTATTTATTGAGAATTTACTGTGTTATTTATTGAGAGCTTACTGTGTTATTTACTGAGAGCTTACTGTGTGCAGAGCTTACTAAGCACTTGGGAGAGTACAAAACAATGATCAACAGATACATTCCCTCCCCACAACAAGCTTACAGTCTAGAGACTGTATCCTTTGCCTCCTTGATTATTGCATCAGTCTCCTTTGCTGACCTTTTTACCTCCTGTCTCTCCCAAGTCCAGTACATACCTCACTCTCCTGCCCAGGTCATTTTTCTACAAAACCATTCAGACGATGTTTCCTCACTCCTCAAGTATCTCTAGTAGTTGCCCATCCACTTCTGCATCAAACAGAAACTCCTACCTTTGGCTTTAAAGCACTCGATCACTTTGCCCCCTCCTATCTTACCTTACTGATTCCCTACTCTAAACTAGCCCACTCTCTTTGCTTCTCTAATATTAACCTACTTTCTGTACCTCGATCGCATCTATCTCACCACTGATCACTCACCCACATCCTGCCTCTGGCCTGGAACTCCCCCCTCCTCCCCCTTCGTATCCGACAGATGATCACTCTCACCATCCTTAAAACCTTATTGAAGCAGCATCTCTTCCAAGAGGCCTTCCCTGATTAAACCCTCTTTTCCTCTTCTCCCTCTCCATTCTGTCACCCTTGCACTTCGATTTGCACTCTTTATTCACCCCACCCATAGCCCCAGGCTACTTATGTACATACCCACAATTTGTTTATTTATGTTAATGTCTGTCTCCTAGACTGTACAGTCTTTATTGGCAGGGAACATGTCTTCTAACTGTTATATTGTACTCTCCCAAATGCTTACTGCTATGCACACAATACGTGCTCAATAAATATGATTGACTGATTGGTGAGGGAAGGTTTACTGGAGGAGATATGCTTTTTTTAGGGTTTTGAAGTTGGGGAGAATAGTGGTCTCTCGGAATATGAAGGTGGAGGGAGTTCCAGGCTCGAGGGAGGGCTTGAGCAAGGGGTCTAGTTGTAAATATTTTTATGTGTATCTCCCCCATTGGAGTGTAAACTCCTTGTGGGCAATGTCACTCAATTATTCTGACCTTTCCAGGGGTCTAGTACAGTGTGCTGCACCAAATGGGGCTCAGTAAATTCTGTTACTATTCCTATTACTATTATTACCGCCTGTGCTTGGGGTTAGCCATAAAATCAGTTTTATTAAGAATCTCAGGTTTTACTCTTATGAACCCACCACATCTAAATACCCTAAATACCCAAGAAGCAGCATAGTGGATAGCGCATGGGCCTGGGAGTCAGAAGGTCATGGGTTTTAATCCCAGCTTTGCCATTTGTCTGCTGTGTGATCTTGGGCAAGTTACTTGGCCTTTCTGTGACTCAGTTACCTCATCTGTAAAATGAGGATAGAGATTGCGAACCCCACATGGGACAGGGATAGTGTCCAACTTGATTTGCTTGAATCCATCCCACCTCTTAGTACAGTGCCTGGTACATAGTAAATGCTTCACGAACACCATCATTATTATTATTATTACTGGAAAAAGCAGCATCTTCAACTATGAAGGATGGGTATGTGTATAAAGCATGAGACAATTAAAAAATACCTATGTCCTAAAATCACTTTACATTTCCATTCTCTTTTATCATAGGTGGTTTGTTAGGATCGATATCATCCCTATTTAGCCCATGGTAAGGTTCAGAGATGGATCTTTCCCCATGTGATGCCTCGAAGCTACCATTAGGAAACTGGCTTAAAGGAAGATGAAGCTAGGACTAGTCCCCAAGTCTCCTGAATCTCACCCCAAATCAATCACCTTGCTCCAAAGTTAGGAAAATGTTAGATTTCCTTTGGACTGCAGCCAAGAGGTATTGCTTTTCTTCAATTCCTTCCTTAGTAGAAATAGTATTTATTAAGTGCTTACTGGGTGCAGAGTACTGAAGTAAATGCTAGGAGAGAATACTCAGGTGGGAATTAGACAGGGTTTCTGTCTCTCAGGATGCTCACAATCTAAGGTGGTGGGAGGGGTAGTTCTGAAGATCCCGTTTCTCTTGCTTTAGGAGCAAAGAAAGAGGCTTTGGGGTGGGGGTGGGGGGGTGCTGGTCCACATATCTAAGGCTTCCCTCAGCTGGGCAGAGGGTGGGGCTGAGGAGTGCATGGCTTATCCCGACTCTGCCCCTTGTCAGCTGTGTGACTGTGGGCAAGTCACTTCACTTCTCTGTGCCTCAGTTCCCTTATCTGTAAAATGGGGATGAAGACTGTGAGCCTCACGTGCGACAACCTCATTCCCCTGTATCTACCCCAGCACTTAGAACAGTGTTCTGCATGTAGTAAGCACTTCACAAATACCAACATTATTATTATTATTATGGCTTCCCGGCTCTCTTCGACCTTTGCAGCCTCTGCTTCTTCTTCCTCAGCTTCCTTGGCTCACCGGGAGCTCCAGATCCCCATCCTTCCACTGCTCCGTTTCTCCCTGCTCCTCCATCCTCTCCCTCTGGGCTCTTGTCCGGCTCTCCCAGTTCCCTCTCTTCCTCAACTGGAGAAGAGTCTGGGGCAGCAGAGAAGGAGACAGGTAAGAATCGGAAAGGAATGTGACCCCTTTCTGGGACCTAGAGATTTGGACAAGGTTCATGTCTAATTCCCACCTGTGTACTCTTTTCCAGTGCTTAGTACAGTGCTCTGCACTCCCTAAGTGCTCAGTAAATACTATTACTATCACTATTATAACTAGTGCAGGGAGATCCCTGTTTCAACTTTTTCACCCCTCTTGCTGAAGTGTGAAATGAGCATGGAGTGTTGCCTGGGTAAAGATAACAGATTGCTACAAGAGGAGAATATTTGAGGAGAGATAGTCTCTTCCTTGGAAATGAATTGAAGCAGTAATGGAAACTTCGTTTCTGAGTTCTACTACCTTTAGTAATGAATTGTGGTATTTGTTTAACACAAACTATGTGCCAAGCACTGGAGTAGATACAATGTCATCAGCTGAGACACAGTCCCTGTCCCGTAAGGGGTTCACAGTCTACCAAGGAGGAGAACGGGTATTGAATCCCTATTGTACAGATGATGAAATTGAACTGCAGACCAGTTAAGTGACTTGCTCAAGGTCACATAGCAGGCAAGTGTTGGAATCAGGACTAAAACTCTGATCACGTGATTCACAGGCCTGTGCTCTTTCCACTAGGTCACGGGCTTTTCTTGTTTTCTGGAGTTTTTTTGTATTTGTTAAACATTTAGATACAAGGTAATCAGGTCAGACACAGTCCATGTCCTACATGAGGCTAACAGTCTAAATCAGATGAAGTTCCACTGAGGCACAGAGAAGTGAAGTGACTTGCCCAAGGTCATGCAGCAGACAAGTGGCAGAGCTATGATTAGAATCAGATCCTTCTGACTCCCAGACTCTTGCTCTAGGCCATGCTGTTTCTCCTCATGCATGTTTTCAGGTAGAAGGAAAGTAGATAATCATACCTCTGGGAGGATGAAAATGGTCTTAAACCTCCACCAGAATCTCTCACCAGGGCCTCACTCAGGTGTATGAATTCTACAGAGGCACCACACGTGCAGGTGTATAGTTGTTTCCACATAAATTGTCTAGGTTTTATGGCATCTACAGGGACCGCTCAAGTTCTGAGAAGTAGCATGCCTGAGCGAAAAAGCCGCAGGCCTGGGAAGCAGGAGACAGGAAGTCAGACTCTAATCTCAGGTCTGCCCTTTGCCTGCTGAGGAACCTTGGACAAATCACTTAAACCTCTCTGTGCCTCACTTTCCTCATCTATAAAATGGGTATTAAATTTCTATTCTTCCTTCCCAGTAGATTGTTATTCCAGACAGGGACTGTATCTGATCTTATTGTACTGAACCTACCCCAGTGCTTGGCACATAGTAAATGCTTAACCACATAATACCATAATACCACGATTATTCAGCTATTCTCTAGCATGTGTTCAAAGTGTACTTCTGTTCCAATGAAGCTGATGGCTTCTTTGTTCTTTCTTTGTTCAATCAATCATAATAACTGAGAGTTTACTGTGTGCACATATGTATCCTTTACCACACCCTGCCTCGTGTCTTAATCTAAAAATAATTTAGCATTTCTCCAACTTCACTTCCTTCTGTCCCCTGCTTATTAATAATAATAATAGTAGTATTTCTCAAATTCTTAACTATGTGATTCACTAGGGTTAGAAGCCATACAATCATATCAGTCCTGTACCACATGATCAAAGTCCAAAAGGGAGGAAGAACGGGCATTTAATCCTTATTTTACAGATGATGAAACTGAAGTAAAGGGAAGATGAGAGGTGGAGATAGATTAAAGTGCAGCTCTCCTGACTCTCAGGCCTGTACTCTTTCCTGCGACGAGAAGCATGAGAAGCAGTGTGGTGCAGTGGAAAGAGCCCGGGCTTTGGAGTCAGAGGTCACGGGTTCGAATCCTGGCTCTGCCACTTGTCAGCTGTGTGACTGTGGGCAAGTCACTTCACTTCTCTGGGCTTCAGTTCCCTCATCTGTAAAATGGGGATGAAGACTGTGAGCCCCATGTGGGACAACCTGATTACCCTCTATCTACCCCAGCACTTAGAACAGTGCTCTGCACATAGTAAGCGCTTAACAAATACCAACATTAATTACTGTGTTCTATTTTCATTTTGTTCCCCCAACCACCTCTCTCCTGCTTTCCTGCTTTCACCAATCTCACTTCCAGGCAAGCACAAGTTGTGTAATTTAGTAAAATTTATTGCTTAACAGAGTATCTCCACCCGGCAAATAGTACCTGGACTTGGTTTCTGTTTTCTGCTCATTGTCCAGTGCTTGCTAGAAAGAATTCAGTGAGGTTGTTAAAAACAAACAAACAAACAAAACCCAGCAGCTCTTTTAGGGGGGGCGTGAAGTAAAATAGTTAAGTGGAATGATTTATTTATTGTGTCATGTGGAGAAATAAGGTAGTGGGCTGATTCGTGTTCCCAGACAGATTTAGGCTCTAAAAAGACAGTGGTCTTCCAGAAAGCATGGACCTGCACCTCACCCTGTTCTGTTCTGCTGTTGGCATTATATCTGCCACAAAATGCCAAGGAAGTTCTCGAAAATGTCCTGAAGACAAGCCACAACCTTTACCTGAGGATGTTGGAAAAAACAGCACTGTTTAGGCTTCCACAGCCTTTTTTTGCCAAATCCAGGTGCAGAAAGTTTGGCAGAAGTCAGGATGGATGTCTATTTTTGTCTCGAAAGCAACATAGTTCTGTCCATGCATGTTTCTAGGCAACATCACCCTAAAAAAGAGGAAAAACCAGAAAGGCCTACTGGAACTACCACAGGCCCAGGAGTCATAGGAACTGGATTCTAATCCTGACTCTTCCACTTATCTGCTGGGTGATCTTGGGCAAGTCATTTAGCTTCTCTGTGCCTTAGCTATCTCATCTGTGAAATGAGTATTATACCTTTCTCCCTCTGATTTAAGCTGTGAGCGCCAGGTGGGATAGGGACTGTGTCCATCTTGATTATCTTGTATCTACACCAGCAGTTAATACAATGCCTGGCACCTAGTAAGCACTTAACAAATACCATTGACAAAAAAAAAAATGGGAATAGGAAAGTTGGCTCCTGAATCAGAGAACCAGGTGAGTGTGAGGAACTGGCTGTGAGTCTGCCTGCATGGCAGGTTACTGCAATCCTGTGTGTTTGTTTGAGAAAAGAGAAGTGTGACCAAGGCTTGAGGAAGTCCAGTGTCAGAGACGGTAGCCGACCCATTCCCTCCATAGAGGCGTAACCAGTCTGCATCCCTGTGAAGCCTTAGGAGAGTTCCTGCCTGGTCCCACCCCGCTCGGATGATCTTTGAATTCAAGAATCCTTAGGCTGGAAAGGTCCGTGGAGAAGTCACCTAGTCCATTTCCGTGGCCCCGGTGACCACCCCAAAAACTTGGTGGTGGTGGGGAGGCAGCAGAATACGAAGAAAGAGGGTATTCAGATGGGGTCCTGAGGCTCTTCTTGATCAGAGTTGTGAGGATGCAGAGAAAGTTCTGGAACTTGGGACCAGAGGCCCTGTTGGGGATGGTTCTGGCCCATGCTGGCCTCCAGCCTGGATTTATTCATTCCTATTCATTCATCCATTCATTCATTCAATCATATTTATTGAATGCTTGCTGTGTGCAAAGCACAGTATTAAGCACTTGGGGGAGTACAATATAACAATAAACAGACACGTTTCCTGCCCACAGAGAGCTTCCATTCTAGAAGGGGAGAGAGACATTAACACAAATAAATTATATATATGTATAATAATAATTGTGGTGAGCAAGAGTTACTCCGTATTGTCACATAGAAGATCTTTTGACCCTGGGAGCAACGAGGCTGAAGGAAGAAGTGGGGGAGAAACAGTACTATCTTTCTGAGAAGTTTTGAGGCCATGTATTGTTGGAGAAGAAACTAAATTGCTTTGCAGAGGGACCTGAGGAGGGGCTAAATTGCTCTGGTGACATCCCGGCCTACCCAGTAACAAGGAAGACAGCAGGCAATCTTGAGCAGCCCCCCTGCAACCCCTTAACCTCAAAACAATGGATAAAAGGGGAAGAGAACTGGTCCCTTACCCCACACAGCACAGCCAGCTAAGCCAAGATGCTTACGGTGTGGCCACAATGAAACCACCTAAGCATGCACTGAGACACCTACTGGGGCTGAGAGCAGTAGGACTTCTCGAAATCCTCCAACTTGAGATCATCGTCAAAAAGATTTGGGGAAAGCTAATTGGATTGGTAATTATAAGTGTTGTGGTGTGTGTGTGTGTGTGTGTGTGTGTGTGTGTGTATGCATCTACCCCCTGTAGGGGTAGGTTAAATATGAAATAAAGCTTTCTCTCCACACAGTGGTGGTTTGGTTTCACTTTTGGAACTTGTCATTAAGCGCCTGAATTTAGAGGGGAGGTAATCCCGAAGGAAGGGCCCATAGATCATGCACCTGAATTTAGAGGGAAATCCCTACGGAAGGGCTCGTAGGTCGAGCGCCTGAAACTGGCAAGGGAAACAATGCCCCGTGACGGCTCATGCCAGTAATGATGGTATTCGTTAAACGCTTGCTTTTATCAAACATTGCTCTAAACACTGGGCTAGACACAAGCTAATCAGGCTGGACCCAGTGCCTGTCCCGCATAAGGCTCACCGCCTTAATCCCCATTTTACAGATGAGGTAACTGAAGCACAGAGAAGTTAAGTGATTGCCCAAGGTCACACAGCAGAAGAGATGGAGCCAGGATTAGAATCCAGTTCCTTCTGACTCCCGGGCCCGTGGTCTATCCGCTAAGCCATGCTGCATCAGGTCAGGAGATGAGAGGCTCGGATTTGTCTGTGGGCCAGATAGCAGGAGCCCCACTGGGGCAGAGCTCCCAACATTCCCTCCCCAAGATCCTGGACTTCCCAGAGCAGGGAGAGAGGGAAGGTGGAACAGGCTCTGGGGCAGCTCTGGCAAAAAGCGGGGTGGTTCCAGGCCCAGCTTGAGCCAGGGGTGGTAGCCAGGCTGGAATCCAGCAGCTGTTGGCTAGTCGGGCCTGAATTCTGTTACTGAGAGCTAGAGCCCGCACCAGAACACCTGTGGGATTTTCCTTCCAGTAGTTAGCGAGGGCAGGACTATTCCTAAATTCTCTGACTCCACTCCTTTCCCCCACCTCTCTTATCATCATCAACCTCACCCTTAATCTAGAGGGCCCATGCTGGTCTCTAGGTGTGAAGGGTGTTTCACAAATTCTCCCACAAACTCATGCTCCTCTGCCACTAAGTGAAGCAACTAGTAATTGCCTCCTCCCCTCCCTTTCACCAGAAGCTCCTGCTCTCAACCTGCTCTGCATACCAGGCACTGGGATTAAAAGCTGCAGCTGAACACCTACACTTCCTTCTCTGGAACTGTCACCGGCTCTTTTCCTCTATGCCCTCGAGGTGTCTGCATCCCATTAATAATAATGTTGGTATTTGTTAAGCGCTTACTATGTGCAGAGCACTGTTCTAAGCGCTGAGGCAGATACAGGGTAATCAGGTTGTCCCTCGTGAGGCTCACAGTCTTCATCCTCATTTGACAGATGAGGTAACTGAGGCACAGAAAAGTTAAGTGACTTGCCCACAGTCACACAGATGACAGTGGCATAGCTAGGGTTCGAACCCATGACCTCTGACTCCCAAGCCCATGCGCTTTCCACTGGGCCACGCTGCTTCCCCATTTATGTCATCTTTTCATTTAGAGCTCTACCCTTTGGGTGCTTGGTATTCACCCCACCCTCAGCACCACAGCACTTATGTCCATATCCGAAATTGATCTATTTATATCAATGTCCGTCTCCTTCCTTAGACCGTAAGCTCTTGGCGGTCAGTCAATCGTATTTATTGAGTGCTTACTGTGTGGAGAGCACTGTACTAAATGCTTGAGAAAGTACAATATAACAGATTCATTCCCTGTCCACAAAGAGATTACAGTCTAAAGGGGGAGGCGGACATTAATATAAATAAATAAATTACATGTATGTACATAAGGGCTGTGGGGCTGGGACAGGTCTACCAGCTCTGTTGGATTGTACTCTCCCAAGTGCTTAGTAAAGTGCTCTGCACACAGTAAGTGCTCAATAAATACCATTGATTGATCGAAAGAGTAGATTGTAATCTAATACAATTAGACTCAACCAGGCCCCATCTCTGTCCCACATGGGATTCACTCCTACTTCCTGGCTCTGGTTGCTCATATGCCACTATTAACGTGGCCCAAGAAGTAACAGACAAGGAAATCGGGCAAAGACAGAATCTCTCTTCCTCTGTCGTGATTGGTTCTTGGTTTCCAGCTGAAGGAGATAAAGTCAGCAAAACAAGCAGCAAAGCAGAGAGTTAATGTGGCCTAGAGGAAAGAGAATGGGCTTGGATGCTAACCTTGTCAATCACTTTCTGGGTGACCTTGGGCAAATCATTTAACTTCTCTGTGCCTCAGTTACCTCAACTGTAAAATGAGAATTAAATCCTCCTCCCTCCAACTTAGACTGTTAGCCCTATGTAGGATAGAGACTGTGTTCAACTTGATAAACTTATAACTACCTCAGCATGTAGAACAGTGCTTGACACATAGTAATTGATTAACAAATGTAATAATAATAATAGTAATTGTGCTATTTGTTAAGCGCTTACTATGTGCTAGGCACTGTACCTAAGACTTGACTAAGTCTTGATTAAGACTGTACTAAGTGTTGGGGAGAATACAAGCAAATTGGGTTGAACACGGTCCCTGTCCCACATAGAGCTCACAGTCTTAATCTCTATTTTACAGATGAGGTAACTGAGGCACAGAGATGTGAAGTGACTTGCCTAAGGCCACACAGCAGCCAAGTGAGCCGGGATAAAAACTCATATCCTTCCGACTCCCAGGCCCGTGCTCTATCCACTAGGCCATGCTGCTTCTCTATTAAAAAACAATATATAAAAGTGGAATTAGCATTCTTCTTCCCCTGTCCATGCCCTTCTCCCTTGTTAGGGGGTCCCAGGCAGGAGGGAGGAAGGGATGGAGGTTGGGGGCGAGAGAGAGAGGGAGAGAGGCTGCCCAATCTACTCTCACCTCACTGACCTTGGCCCTGGGCCCTCCTGCTATAGTTCCAGGGCCTCACTCTCAGCCCCTAGGCCTACTCACCCTCCTCTGCCCATCATACGTTGGGCAAGTTTAGCCAGAATTGTACTCTCCTAGTGTCACCCGTCGCCGGGGACAGGTTCTTTCGGAATCGGCGTGGCGAGAGAGAGAGAGAGGCCGGGGACGGAAAACCTTAGTTTTGTATAGAATTTATTCTGCGAGGCAAATTTAATTAATTAATTATTTAGACGTGACAAATCGGCCTTCCCTTTTGGGAGAAATATGGTGTTAAAGCTTCCCTAACGGGAGGAATACAGTGGTATGTTACTTGCATGTGGCTGGACACCCGAGTCCACTTATGATTTACTCACAACATGGTGAGGCGGCTGGCTCCCACCATGTGCTCGCCTCACCCTGGAGGAATCCACCTTTGCATTAAATACACTTATGCTTTAAACACTAATGAGTTATGTACACTTATGAGTTACATACACTTATGCATTACACTCAGTTATGCTTTACCCACTTATGGTTACTCGCGCTTGGTGAGGTAGCTAGCTCCCACCATATTCATGTCCCACTGGGGAGGCACCCACTAAGACATCAAATCCACTTATGTGCTACTCGCACTCGGTGAGGCGACTAGCTCCCACCCTGTTCACGTCCTCCTGGGGAGGCACCCACTTAGACATCAAATCCATTTAAATGTTACATACCCATGGTGAAGCATGGCTTCCAACCCCACGAGCTTTCAGCAGGACAGGACACTCACCTGTCCCACGGCTCCTCACTCGGTGCAGGCAGAGCGGCCTTCTCACGCTCTGGACAGAGGTGACCTGCAGCCAGCTGCTGCAAGTCCCATTCCTCTGCACAGAAGGTTGGAGGCGGCAGGTATTTATCACCTGTGCCCTTAGGTCATTCCAGCTTCCGGCCTCAGTTTATCCAATCTCTGTCCTCCCCCCTCCTCCATTCCTAATTTGATTGGCACGGGGGCGAGGGGCACCTTCTGTATTCCCAGCTTGGGCTGTCAATCTGGCAGTTTGGGTTGTGGGGGCGGTGTCCCACCCTGACTTCCGAGTTCCGACTGCTGGCTCAGGAGGTCATGAGGTAGCATTTGACCTCGAGATGGTCGGTACCCCAGGGTCACCTTGGGACACATAAAAAAATAATAATAATAATGTTGGTATTTGTTAAGCACTTACTATGCAGAGCACTGTTCTAAGTGCTGGGGTAGATTTACAGGGTAATCAGGTTGTCCCACGTGAGGCTCAGTCTTAATCCCCATTTTACAGATGAGGTAACTGAGGTACAGAGAAGCTAAGTGAGTTGCCCACAGTCACACAGCTAACAAGTGGCAGATTCGCATTCGAACCCATGACTTATGACTCCCAAGCCCGGGCTCTTTCCACTGAGCCACGCTGCTTCTCTGTAGCCATACTGCTTCTCTGCTTCTCTTATGTCTCCCAGTTTTCTAGCCCTTTTCTCTTTCAGCTCTATGCCTAGTTTCCCACTGTCAGAAATATCACGGGTCATCAAACCCCTGTGTAGACAAGGCTCCCTAATTCTGCTCATCAAATAAACCAAAATGCACCGACTGAGCAGACTGCTAACTGCAGTGTTAAAGCACAGAGCTTAAGACATATATTTTATCCCGTGGCATTTCCTGGAAATTCTCATTGTCTCTCTGCTGGGAAGACAGCATTTTACTGTGTCTTTCCCTAATTATCTGTTTAAGGTCTTCACCCTTTTGACTTCAGGAACAATAAGCACATCTGAAGGCTCAATAAATACACTTTGATGATGATCTAGAATCAGCATCATGATCCATCCTGCCCTCTTTCTCTCTCTCTCTTTCTCTCTCAGAAAGTAGTCTAGTCATATGACTCATCCTAGGTGCAATAATCAACAGATTCGAGTGTAAATATTTCCTTTTTACTGGTGTATGTCTCTAACTATTTTAAGTGAAACATATATTCTAAATTAAGAAAATTTGGCAGGGGACACAAGAGGAGATCAAAATGTACCTGAAAAAAACAGAATGAGGTGTGAGCTGTTTTGTGGTTGAGTCTGAGACTGTGGGTTCTTTAGAGGAAAACGTCAGGACCTTTCCCCTGTCTGGCAGGGCGGAATCTGTCCCTGTGAGAACAGACGGTGGCACCATCGTGTGGCCAATAATAATAATAATTGTAGTATTTGTTAAGCACTTAATATGTTGCCAGGCACTGTACTGAGCGATGGGATGGATACCAACAAATCAGGTTGGACACAGTCCCTGTCTCACGAGGGGCTCACAGTCTCACTTCCCATTTTACAGATGAGGCCCAGAGAAGTGAAGTGACTTACTCAAGGTCACACAGCAGACAAGTGTCAGAGGCAGAATTAGAACCCATGACCTCCTGATTCCCAAGCTTGTGCTCTAGCCACTACACTACATCTGGTCCTGGTGCCCTGCCTGAGCGAGACGATGCCTCTGAGCCCCTCCCTCTCCCAACCTGCCCCAACTTCCCTGGGGATTTTTGAAATCTCCCTGCAATTATCCTGCCTCCCTTTTTTGCACCCCTTAACCCACCTCTTCTTATTGATCCCTCCCAGTCCCTAGAGTTTCCACCATCTCCTTCCCACCAGGCCAGGCTTGGCTCTGCCTGGCCTGTCGCTTCCCAGGCCTGTGGTCCTCATCTCCCGGGCTGATGCCACGAGGTTGGGACCAGATAGGTCAGACTGGACCAGCGTGGAGGAGAGAGGCAGCTGCCCCCACCAAGCACCCCATCTGGTCCCTTCCCATGATTTTGGAGGTCCCAGAGGTACAAGCTGTGGGAAGAGACAGGCTGGAGCCAGCAGTCATTGCCCGGCAAGGAAAAGATTGGAAAAAGCAGTGTTGCTAGTGGAAAGAGCCTGGACCTACAAGTCAGAGGACCTGGATTTTACTTCCAGCTCATCCACTCATCTGCTGTGTGACCTTGGTAAACTTCTCTGTGTCTCAATTACCTCATCTGTAAAATGGGGATTAAACTGGGGTGGGGGAAGGTGCGGAAGGGTTCAGGAAAAATGGGTGGGGAGATGTAGGGAAGGGTGAGGCTGAGGTCCGAGAAGCAGTGGGGTCTAGTGGACAGAACACAAGACTAAAAGTCAGAAGACCTGGAATCTAATCTCAACTCCTTAACTTGACAGCTGTTTGACCTTGGGCAAATCACTTCACTTTTCTGGGCCTCAGTTTCCTCATCTGTAAAATAGGAATTCAAAACCTATTCTCCCTCTTACTTAGCCTACATATACTGTATAGGACAGTGAGTGTGCCTAATATGATTGCATTGTTTCTATTCCAGTGCTTAGTACAGTACTTGACACATAGTAAGCACTTAACAAATACCACCATTATTATTATGTTTAGGTGCTAATTATTTAATATAAATTATTATATTTGTTAAGGTGCTTGCTATGTGTCACGGACTATAGTAGACACAAGACAATCAGGTCGGACTTAGTTCCTGTTCCCTCATGGGGCTCACAGTACAAAGGGAAACAGATTAGCAGCTGTGTGACTGTGGGCAAGTCACTTCACTTCTCTGGGCCTCAGTTCCCTCATCTGTAAAATGGGGATGAAGACTGTGAGCCCCACATGGGATAACCTGATTACCCTCTATCTACCCCAGCACTTAGAACAGTGCTCTGCACATAGTAAGCGCTTAACAAATACCAACATTATTATTATTATTATTATTAATTCTCCTTTTACAGGTGAGGAAACTGAAGTATAGCAAAGTCCAGGTCACACAGCCAACGACTGACAGAGTCGGGATTAGAAACCAGGTCCTCCGACTCCCAGGGTCATGCCCAATCCATTCACTAGTCCACAGAGCTTCCCAAGACTAGCTTCCTACTGAGCATGGACAGACAGCTTCCTTCAGCTGGCTAGGTCATCTCTGAGCACAGTAGGGTCTTGGCTGGAGCCCCCTAGGAAAGCCTAGGCAGGGCATCGTCCCGTTTCATACCTTTCTTAGCGCAGCAAGGCCCATTAGCTGAATTCTTAGAGAAGATTCTAGAGGAAGCTTTAAAGTCGGAAGGAGAAAGGGCAAGATTCAGTTTCTTCTGGCTTTGCCACTTGAAGGTTCTAACAGGGCTCTCCTGGGAATCAATCAGATCTATCACTTTTTTTTTAAATGGTATTTGTTGAAGGTTTATAATGTGTCAGGCATTGTACAGAGTGACAGGGTAATCAGGGACATATAGGGCTCACAGTCTTAATCCATATTTTACAGATGAGGTGAATGAGTCACAGAGAAATTAAGTAACTTGCCCCAAATCACACAGCAGACAAGTGGCAGAGCCGGAATTACAACCTAGGTCCTCAGGTTCCCAGGCTCTGTTCTTCCCACTAGACCACACTGCTTCTCACTGTACTAAGCATTTGGGTGTCTACCACTCTCTTTTTTTGTTTTATTGCATGCACTCCATAAATACAATTGATTGATTTGTTTGATAGTGGACAGAGCAGAGGCCTGCGAGTCAGGGGACTTTGATTTAATTCTGGCTTTGCCACTCTGCCACTGTGTGACCTTGGGCATATGATTTCACTTTCTCTGTGACTAAGTTTATTCATCTCTAATATAGGGATTAAATAACTTTTCTCCCCCTCAGATTGTGAACCCCATATGGGACAGGCCCTGTATCCGACCTGATGATCTTGTACCTACTCCAGTGCCTGGCACATAACAAGCGCCTATTATTATTATTATCATCACCATCATCAATATATTATTATTATTATTATCTGCAACCAGCAATTCCATTGCTGACCACTTTTCCACTGCCAATACAGTGGAACATTAGAAATCAGAGTCTTCTTGAAAACTTCAGTATATCTCAGGCTTCAATCTATCTTAGGTTTTTAACTTTTTCCTCTCCCAATCCTTTATTCTCTACAAGCACCACTTCCATATCATAACCCCACTGCTCATGGAGCTGGGTGCTGGGAGGCCGGCATCAGAGAAGCAGCACTGGCTAGTCAGTCAATCAGTCAATCGTATTTATTGAGCGCTTACTGTGAGCAGGGCACTGTGCTTGGGAAAATACAATATTACAGTATAACAGAAACATTTCCTGCCCACAGTGATCTTACAGTGGAGAGGGGGAGACATATGTGTCTGTCCCAAGTGCTTAGCACAGTGCTCTGCAGAGGGGAAGATGTATATGTCTGTTATATTGAACTCTCCCAAACACTTAGTACAATACTCTGCACACAGTAAGTGCTCAGTAAATTTGATTGACTGACAGGACTAGTGGATAGAAAGAGGCCTGGGAGTCAGAAGGACCTGGGTTCTAAACCCGGCTCTGCCACTTATCTGCTGTGTGAACTTGGCCAAGTCACTGCACTTCTCTGTGCCTCAGTTACCTCATCAGTCAGATGTGGGCCCCATATAGGAAAGGGACTGTGTCCAACTTGATTTGTTGGTATCAATCCCAGCACTTAATATGGTTCCTGGAACATAGTAAGTGCTTAATAAATACCACCATGATTATTATTATCACCCAGGAAGGATGATGTCCCCGGTCACATGGGTGGCCCAGATTCAGAGTCCATCTAATAATAATAATTGTGGTATTTATTAACACTAATTATGTGCCAGGCACTGTACTAAGCACTAGGGTGGATACACACAAATCAGGTTGGTCACAGTCCCTGTCCCACAGGAGACTCACAGTCTCAATCTCCATTTTACAAATGAGGTAACTGAGAACCAGAGAAGTGAAGTGACTTTCCCAAGGTCTCACAGCAGATAAGTGGTGGAGCTGGGATTAGAACCCTTGACTTTCTGACTCTCAGGCCCATGCTCTGTCCACTACACCATGCTCCATCTCACAACCCAGGGTCAGAGTGAATGACCTGTTGAAGGGCAGGTCACAGAGACCCTTGCTTTGTCTTATAGGAGTCTTTCCTCATCGGAGTGGAGACGGTTGGAGGGGAAGGGGATTTTACACTCATACACTCATGCAGGACAGCCCCTGCAACTCACCCCAAATTGGGTAGAAATTATCTCTCCCGGTATTGTCACCGTCGCCGGGGATAGGTTCTTTCGGAATCGGCGTAGAGAGAGAGAGAGAGAGAGACTGGAGATGGGAAACCTGAGTTTAGTATAGAATTTATTCCGCGGGGCGGATTGAATTAATTAATTATTTAGACGCGACAGTCGGCCTTCCCTTTTGGGAGAAATATGGTGTTAAAGCTTCCCCTTTGGGAGGAATTTGCTGTTAAAGCTTCCCTGATGGGAGGATTACACTAGTATGTTACTCGAGTGTGGGCGGACACCAGGGCCCGCCCAGGAAGAGCTCGTTAATGGTTTACTCACAACGTGGTGAGGCGGCTAGTTCCCACCATGTGCGCACACACTTGGGAGGAATCCACTTAAGCATTCAATCTACTTATGCGCCGACCCCATTTGAGCCTTAGATTTACTTATGCGTTACACTCACTCATGCGTTAAACTCACTTGCGTGTTACACTCGCTTGTACGCTACCCACTTACACACTAAACTCACATGTGCATTATACTCACTTATACATTGCCCGCTTATGCACTAAGCTCACATATGCGTTACACTCATACATTACCCACTTATGTACTTAACCCAGTTATGTGTTACACTCACCCACCCACGACCCCTGTCTCTGTGCATTGTTCCTGGTGGCAGAATGGCGTCTGGTGCTCGGGACAGGGAGAGACACGTGGGGTGGCCGTTGCTACCGCTGTGATCTTCTCAGAGAGATCCGAGCACCAGAGGCAACAGGTATTTATTACCTTTGGTTTGGGTGGTCCCCACTTCATTCCTGTTCAATCTCCGCCCCCTTCCGATCCCTTCCCTTCCATACCTTATTGGGTGGGCACGGAGGTGAGGGACACCTATCTTCCCGTCCTGCCTCCTCTGGCCAGAGAGGTTACGTCACTGATGGCATTTTGACCTTTGACCTTTGGTCCACCTTGGTACAGGTATATCTCAACTTGTATGATTTGTTCCTCTCAGTTCCACTGAGAGCATGGGATTTGGAGTCTGGGGTAGGTACAGGGTAATCAGGTTGTCCCATGTGAGGCTCACAGTCTTCATCCCCATTTTACAGATGAGGTAACTGAGGCACAGAGAAGTGAAGTGACTTGCCCACAGTCAGACAGCTGACAAGTGGAAGAGCCGGAATTCGAACCCATTCATTCAATAGTAATAATAATAATAATGTTGGTATTTGTTAACTATGTGCCGAGCACTGTTCTAAGCGCTGGGGTAGACAGGGGAATCAGGTTGTCCCACGTGGGGCTCACAGTCTTAATCCCCATTTTACAGATGAGGTAACTGAGGCACCGAGAAGTGAAGTGACTTGCCCAAAGTCACACAGCTGACAAGTGGCCGAGCTGGGATTTGAACCCATGACCTCTGACTCCAAAGCCCGGGCTCTTTCCACTGAGCCACACTGAGCCCTTACTATGTCCAGAGCACTGTACTAAGTGCTTGGGATGTACAAAGTGGTAACAGATAGAGACAGTCCCTGCCCTCTGATGGGCTCACAGTCTAATCGGACCCATGACCTCTGACTCCCAAGCCCGACCTCTTTCCACTGAGCCACGCTGCTTCTCTGAAATACCATCCTTATCATTAATATTCTCCTTAGAAGTCAAGGGATCAGAAAAGATCCACTGTTATATTTTCATGGGAATGGAGAAGCAGTGTGGCCTGGTGGAAAAACCTTGGGGATGGGAGTCAGAGGGCCTGGGTTCTAATCCTGGCTCTGCCAATTGCTCTGCCAACTGCTTGCTTTGTGGCTTTGGGCAAGTCGCTTAACTTCTCTGAGCCTTAGTTTTCTCAGTCCTACTTGAGATTGTGAATCCTATGTGGGACAGGGACTATATCTGACCTAATTGACTCGTACCTGCCCCAGCACTTAAAACAGTGTTTTACAGATAATAAGCACTTAATGAGTACCATAAAACAAACAAAGAAAGCGTGCAAGAGATCTTCAGGGTGATAAACACACTCAAGCACTCTCACTGTCAGCTGTGTCCTCAAACCAGAGGACAGCTCTTCACTCTCGCCCTCTGGAATCCAGCATCCCTTACTGCTGGCTTCATCCTAGCCAGAGTCACCTGCTTCCTGTGCCCACTTTCACCTCTGAACTGCCCCTCCCCACTCATTTCACTCCATCATGGTGCTCAACTGCTGCCAAACTGTGTGTTTCCTTTCACAAATCTATTTAGACTATTGAACTTTAATAATTATAATAATAATGTTAGTATTTGTTAAGCGCTTACTATGTGCAGAGCACTGTTCTAAGTGCTGGGGTAGATACAGGGTCATCAGGTTGTCCCATGTGAGGCTCTCAGTCTTCACCCCTATTTTACAGATGAGGTAACTGAGGCATAGAGAAGTGAAGTGACTTGCCCACAGTCACACAGCTGACAAGTGGCAGAGCCAGGATTCGAACCCATGACCTCTGACTCCCAAGCCCGGGCTCTTTCCATTGAGCCACGCTGCTTTCTCAAAGCAGTGTTTAACTTTAGACTACTGAACCTTCTCTAGACTTAATACAGTGCTCTGAACAATGTAAACACTCAATCAGCAGCATTTATTGATTGGTTGTCCAGTCAGATGAAATTTTCTCAGACAAAATCACTCAACTTCTTTATGCCTCAGTTTCTCATCTGCAAAATGGGAATTAAATACCTGTTCTTCCTCCCCCTTTGACAATGAGTCTCAGATGGGACAGTTACTATGTTCAACCTGATTATCTTGTTGCTACCCCAGTGCATAGTACACAGTAAGTACTTATCAGATACCTCCATAATGATAATGATAAAAATAATAATTCATTCATTCATTCATTCAATAGTATTTATTGAGCATTTACTATGTGCAGAGCACTGTACTAAGCACTTGGAATGTACAATTCAGCAACAGATAGAGACAATCCCTGTTCATTGATGGGCATACAGTCTAATCGTGGGAGACAGACAAAAACAATAGCAATAAATGGAATCAAGGGGATGCACACCTCATTAACAAAATAAATAGGGTAGTAAAAATATATTCAAATGAGCAAATGAGCACAGTGCTAAGGGGAGGGGAAGGGAGAGGGGGAGGAGAAGAGGGGAAGGGGGACAGGGGGCTTAGCTGAGGGGAGGTGAAGGGGGGGCAGAGAGGCAGCAGAAGGAGCAGAGGGAAAAGGGGAAGCTCAGTCTGGGAAGACCTCTTGGAGGAGGTGAGCTCTCAGTAGGGTTTTGAAGAGGGGAGGAGAGTTTGGCGGAGGTGAGGAGGGAGGGCATTCCAGGACAGCAGGAGGACGTGGGCCAGGGGACGACGGCAGGATAGGCAAGAACAGGGGTGGTGAGGAGGTGGGCGGCAGAGGAGTAGAGCGTGCGGGGTGGGCTGTAGAAAGAGAGAAGGGAGGAGAGGTAGGAGGGGGCAAGTGATGGAGAGCCTTGAAGCCTAGAGCCGTTTCATGTGGCGGTTGATAGGCAACCACTGGAGGTTTTTAAGGAGGAGAGGGACATGCCCAGAGCGTTTCTGCAGGAAGATGAGCCGGGCAGCGGAGTGAAGAATAGACTGGCGTGGGGAGAGAGAAGAGGAAGGGAGATCAGAGAGAAGGCTGACACAATAATCCAGCCGGGATATTATGAGAGCCTGTACCAGTAAGATAGCTGTTTGGGTGGAGAGGAAAGGGCAGATCTTGGTGATATAAAGATGAGACAGGCAGGCCTTGGTGACAGATCGGATGTGTGGGGTGAATGAGAGAGCTGATTCAAGGATGACACCAAGTTTGCGGGCTTGAGAGATGAGAAGGATGGTTGTACTGTCCACAGTGATAGGGAAGTCAGGAAATGGACAGGGCTTGGGAGGAAAGATAAGGAGCTCAGTTTTGGACATGTTGAGTTTTAGGTGGTGGGCAGACATCCAGGTGTTGGTATTTGTTAAGCGCTTACTATGTGCAGAGCACTGTTCTAAGCGCTGGGGTAGACACAGGGGAATCAGGTTGTCCCACGTGGGGCTCCCAGTCTTCATCCCCATTTTACAGATGAGGGAACTGAGGCACAGAGAAGTTAAGTGACTTGCCCACGGTCACACAGTTGACAAGGGGCAGAGCTGAGATACGAACTCATGAGCCCTGACTCCAAAGCCCGTACTCTTTCCACCGAGCCACGGTCCTGGAGACAAGAGGAGATACGAGCCTAAAGGGAGGGAGAGAGAACCGGGGAGGAGATGTAGATTTGTGTGTCATCTGCATAGGGATGATAGTTGAAGCTGTGGGAGCGAATGAGTTCACCAAGGGGGTGAGTGTAGATGGAGAACAGAAGAGAGCCAAGAACTGACCCTTGAGGATCTCCTACAGTTAAAGGATGGGAGGGGGAGGAGGAGCCTGTGAAGGAGACCGAGAATGGCTGGCCAGAGAGATAAGAGGAGAACCAGGAGAGGACGGAGTCTGTGAAGCCATGGTGAGATAAGGTGTGGAGGAGAAGGGGATGGTCTACAGTATCAAAGGCAGCTGAGAGGTTAAGGAGGATTAGGATAGGGTAGGAGCCACTGGATTTGGCAAGAAGGAGGTCATGGGTGACCTTTGAGAGAGCAGTCTCGGTAGAATGGACGGGACGGAAGCCAGATTGGAGGGGGTCCAGGAGAGAATGGGAGTTAAGGAACTCTAGGTAGCAAATATAGACGACTTGTTTTAGGAGCTTGGAAAGGAAGGGTAGGAGGGAGATAGGGCGATAACTGGAAGGGGAAGTGGGGTCAAGAGAGGGTTTTTTTAGGATGGGGGAGACATGGGCATGTTTGAAGGCAGAAGGGAAGAAGCCATTGGAGATTGACCGGTCAAAGATAGAAGTTAAAGAGGGGAGGAGGGAAGGGGCGATGGTTTTTATAAGCTGAGTGGGAATGGGGTCCAAAGCACAGATCGAGGGGGTGGCACTTGCAAGGAGGGAGAAGATCTCCTCTGAGGATACTGCAAGGAAGGATGGGAAAATAGGGGAGAGGGTTGAGGGGGGAGACAGAAGGGGGAGGGTAGACAGAAGGGGGAGGGGTGACTTTGGGGAGCTCAAACCTGATTGTGCTAATTTTCGTGATGAAGTAGTTGGCCAGATCACTGGGGGTGAGGGATTGGGGAGGGGAAGGAAAAGGGAGCCTGAGGAGAGAATTAAAGGTCTGGAACAATTGGCAGGGTTGACGGGCATGGGTGTCAATGAGGGAAGAAAAGTAGTTTTGCCTGGCGGAGGAGAGGGGAGAGTTAAGGCAGGAAAGGATATATTCGAAATGCATAAGGTTGGCTTGGTGCTTGCACCTTCGCCAGCAGCGCTCAGCAGCTCAAGCATAAGAGCGAAGGAGGTGGACAGAGGCAGAGACCCAGGTTTAGTGGCGCGAGAGCAGAGGAGGGAAAGGGGGGCGAGTGCGTTGAGATGAGCAGAGAGGGTGGATTTGAGAGTGGTAACCTGATCATCGAGAGTGGGAAGAGAGGATAGGGCTGCAAGGTGGGGAGAGATGCTTTTGGAGAGATGGCTGGGATCAAGAGAGCAGAGGTCTCTATAGGAGAGTAATACAGATTTGCAGCAGGAGAGGATTTGAGAGAGGAGGCAGGTGAGAAGTTTATGACCCGAGAGAGGGATTTCAGAGTTGGTGAGGGAGGACATAGTGCAGTAGTAGGAGATGACGAGATCGAGGGTGTGACCAAGTTGGTGAGTGGGCGAGGTGTGGTGGAGCAGGAGGTTGACAGAGTTGTGGAGCGATAGCAGGCGGGCAGCAGAGGAGTCATGGACGGGTACATCCATGTGGATGTTGAAGTCTCCGAGGATCAGAGTGGGCAGAGAGAAGGAGAGAAGGAAGGTGAGAAAGTGGTCAAGGTGGTTGAAGAAGTCAGAGGTGGGACCAAGAGGGCGGTAGATGACGGCTACAAGAATCTGGAGGGGGTGGTAGAGACAAATGATATGGGCTTCAAAGGAGGGGAAGGAGATAGAAGGGGGAGGAGGGATAGTGTGGAAGTGGCACTGGGGTGAGAGAAGGAAGCCGACGCCTCCTCCTTTTCCGGTGAGTCTGGGGGAGTGGGAGAAGGAGAGGCCTCCGCTGGAGAGAGCAGCGGAGGAGACAGTGTCTTCCGGAGTGAGCCAGGTCTCTGTAAGGGCAAGGAGGAGGAGAGACTGGGAAAGGAAAAGGTCAAGGATGAAAGGTAGTTTACCTGTAATGGAGAGAGGATTCTAGAGGCCACACTTGAAAGTAACTGTGGGTGCGGGGGAGGTGGTAAGGGGGAGGGAGCACGAGGAGAGGACGGTTTTGATATGAATGAGATGGCGGGGCCCTGGATGGGGAGCAGGGGATAAGGGGTGGTGATGGGACAGGAGGATAGGGATGGGGCATGGGTGGGGAAGAGGGAAGGGGGGAGGGTTGGAGGAGGGGGTTTGGTGGGGAGGAGTGTAGGGGGAGGGGGAAGAGGGGTGGTGTTGGTAAAGTGGGGTTCTAGGGCGGGGGAGGAGAGGAGGGGAGGAGGCAGAGGAGAGAGCAGGAAAGAGCTGGGTGAGAGAGGGGAAGGGGAAAGAGAGGATTGGGAGGGGTAGATGGGAGGGGGGCGGTGGAAGGACATGGAGAGGTCAGAGAGGTAAGTGGCAGCACTGAGAACAATTAACAATAACATGCGAAAGCAGTAATATAGTAACATAATACAATAAAATGTTATTATTCATTCATTCAATTCGATAGTATGTATTGAGCGCTTACTATGTGCAGAGCACTGTACTAAGCGCTTGGGATGAACAAGTCGGCAACAGATACAGTCCCTGCCATTTGACGGGCTTACAGTCTAATCGGGGGAGATGGACAGACAAGAACAATGGCAATAAATAGAGTCGAGGGGAAGAACATCTCGTAAAAACAACGGCAACTAAATAAAATCAAGGCGATGTACAATTCATTAACAAAATAAATAGGGTAATGAAAATATATACAGTTGAGCGGACGAGTACAGTGCTGTGGGGATGGGAAGGGAGAGTTGGAGGAGCAGAGGGAAAAGGGGAAAAAGAGGGTTTAGCTGCGGAGAGGTAAAGGGGGGGTGGCAGAGGGAGTAGAGGGAGAAGAGGAGCTCAGTCTGGGAACGCCTCTTGGAGGAGGTGAGTTTTAAGTAGGGTTTTGAAGAGGGAAAGAGAATCAGTTTGGCGGAGGTGAGGAGGGAGGGCGTTCCAGGACCGCGGGAGGACGCGGCCCAGGGGTCGACGGCGGGATAGGCGAGACCGAGGGACGGTGAGGAGGTGGGTGGTTTATTAATAAGCAGGTGAAGCCCAGGGTCAGGTGTTGACTTGACTAAGGGTTGATCTGATCAAAATCAAAAGGCTAGCGGCAAGGAGAGTCTTGGGGCTCATGGTCCAAAGGTCTTTGAAGTGGCAGAGGGAGCCCTGAGGATGTCTGATGTGGGTTGCGGGCGCAGGTAGCAGCTAAGGTAACACCGTGAGAACAAGGGCATTGTTGCCCGGGGTTGGGGGTGGGGAAGGTGGGGCGGGGGAAATCAATCACCTCACAGGGAAGGAGGGAATGAGCCCTTCCCAAAGGATGGCCGCTTCCTGGAGGGCGGTTGGGGAGGTAATTATTAGAGCATCACTTCCTCACCCAGGTCCTTCAGTCACTGGTGCCTTTTGCTGTAAAGTTGTTCCATAGTTAAAAACTGCTATATTGCCAGCTCTGAGCCACCAGAGTCAATCCACAGGGCCTTACCAGCCCTCTTAGAGTAGGAAATGAAAGGAACAAGGATTTACTTTGACTTGGCTCCTTCTTGGTTCTTAGGAAGGGCAGGTTTATGTAGTTGTTGTCCCTTGCCATTCCATTGTCCTGGTAATAATAATGTTGGTATTTGTTACTATGTGCCGAGCACTGTTCTAAGCACTGGGGTAGATACAAGAGAATCAAATTGTCCCACGTGGGGCTCACAGTTTTAATCCCCATTTTACAGGTGAGGCAACTGAGGCACCGAGAAGTTAAGTCACACAGCTGACAGGTGGCAGAGCCAGGATAGAAACCAGGGTGGACAGAGCCAAGTCAGGCTGGAACTCTTTCACCACTGAGAATGCAGAAGAAATACTATTGAATGAATGAACTGGTTACCAAACCCCCTGAAACCATAGTTTGTTCTGATGATGGTTTTTATTTAAAGGGGCTGTGTCATGTAAGAAAAATTGAACCTTGTCCCTTGCTCAAAAAGTGAAATATTTGCTTTCATGAGTTGTGGTATTTTCATATTTTGAATTAAATTCACTTATGCCTTGTCTCATTACCATCTTTAACAACACACTGTTATCTTTGTCAAGTACTTAATGTGGGTGGGACAATGCGAACTGCTTTATAGATTGAGTTGGACAATTTGGGTCAGTTTCAGCCCTCAAGGAATTTTAAACAAAAGACTGGTCATATTGAGCCAGGTGGATGCAAAGGACACACAGATGCCTGGAAAATGCACTGGGTAATGAATAAACAAGATCATCCGGTGTCAGAGTAGTTTACTGTTTTCCACGGCCCCAGGGGAGGAAGCAGGAGTTTATTAGGTTAAAGGGAGGCAAGAGGGGTTTTGGGAGAGTTCAACAGAAAGGTCACATTTTCACTTCCCTTAAGAAAATTACAATCTAATGGGGGAGGCAAACAATAATGATTTACAAATAGAGGGAGCAGGAGAATGTACAATGAATCAAATAATGGCATTTATTAAGTGCTTACTGAATGTTGAGCACTTACTAAACTTTTGGGAGAGTACATTACAATAGAGTTGGTATATAGCATCTCTGCCCTTCAGGACCTTACGATCTAGTAGGAGAGATAAACATTAAAATAAGCTCCAGGTAGTGGAAGCAGCGGAGTGAATGGAGATGTATATGAATACTGGGAGGCTGGGATGGGGTGAGTATCAAAGTGTGTAAGGGGTATTGCCCAAGTTTATAGGTGATGCAGAGGGAAGGCAAAAAGGATGGGAAGTTGAGAGGTTAGTCAGGGAAAGCTTCCTGGAGGAGATATGATTTTAGTAGGACTGAGAAGGTGGGGAGAATGGTGATCTGTTTTTGATATGAAGCAGGAAGGAGTTCCATGCCAGAGGAGGGATTCATTCATTCATTATTCATTCATTCATTCATTAGTATTTATTGAGCACTTACTATGTGCAGAGCACCATACTAAGCGCTTGGAATGTACAAATCGGTAACAGATAGAGACAGTCCCTGCCCTTTGACGGGCTTACAGTCTAATCGGGGGACACAGACAGACAAGAACAATGGCAGTAAATAGAATCAAGGGGAAGAACATCTCATTAAAACAATAGCAAATAAATAGAATCAGATATATACAGTTGAGGGGACGAGTACAGTGCTGAGGGGATGGGATGGGAGAGGGGGAGGAGCGGAGGGAAAGGGGGGAGAAGAGGGTTTAGCTGAGGAGAGGTGAAGGGGGGGTAGAGGGAGCAGAGGGAAAAGGGGAGCTCAGTCTGGGAAGGCCTCTTGGAGGAGGTGAGCTTTAAGTAGGGTTTTGAAGAGGGGAAGAGAATTAGTTTGGCAGAGGTGAGGAGGGAGGACGTTCCAGGACCGCGGGAGGACGTGGCCCAGGAGTCGATGGCAGGATAGGCGAGAACGGGGGATGGTGAGGAGGTGGGTGGCAAAGGAGTGGAGCGTGCAGAGTGGCCAATAGAAAGAGAGAAGGGAGGAGAGGTAGGAAGGAGCAAGGTGATGGAGAACCTTGAAGCCTAGAGTGAGAAGTTTTTGTTTTGTTTTGTTTAGTTTTTGTTTTGCCATGAAGCCTAGAGTGAGAAGAAGGATGTGGGCAAGATGTCAGTGGTGACAGAGAGGAGCTCAAGGTACAGTGAAATAGGTTGGCATTAGAGGAGTAAAGTATGTGGGATGGACTGTAGTAGGAAATCATTGCGGTAAGGTAGACGGGGAGAGCTGATTGAGTGCCCTAGAGTAGATGGTATGGGGTTTCTGTTTGATACAAAGGTGGATGGGCAACCACTGGAGGCTTTTGAGGACTAGGGAGATGTAGAAAAGTGATCTGGGCAGCAGAGTGAAGAATGGACTGGAGTGAGGAGAGATAGGATGCAGGGAGGTCAGTGAGGCTGATGCAGTAGTCCAAGTGGGATGAGATTAAATTCTTGAACCAGCATGGTAGCAGACATAACAGGAAGAAGTACAGATGCATCAGGGTGAAATAGCTGAATAAGAAAACAAATACACAAATAAATATATACCTATTTCAAAAGAGCTGAGTGTAGGAATTTAGTACACAAATGCCCAGTGAAGTTATAGTGCTGGAAAAGTTAGAATTTTAGGAGAGTTTTGAGCATGGATAGGACATTTTTTAAGTGGAGGGAGTTTTAGGTCTGTGGAAAATGAGTGAGGGGTTAGAGGTGGATGAATCAAGGCGGGTTTAGGAGGATTCAAGACTGTGAATAGAGGAGTAACAGGTAAAAATAGCCAATGTATAAGATGGAGAAAGTTGGTGGCAAGTTTCAAGTCAATGATAGGAAGTTTCTGCTTGATGAAGCGGGAGATAAGTTGCCATTGGAAGTTTCTGAGGAGTGCAGAGACATGCTGAATGACATTTGAAGAAGATGATCTATGCAGTAGCATGGAGTATAGAATGGGAGCAGGAAACCAGTGAGGAAACTGAAAGCCAGGATATAACCAGAGCATGGGCCAGCATGGAAGCTGTTTGGCTGAGGCCTGATGGGGGGATGATGATTTGAGGGTGGCACCAAGGCTGCAATGAAAATAATAATAATAATAATGTTGGTATTTGTTAAGTGCTTACAAATGTGCAGAACACTGTTCTAAGCGCTGGGGTAGACACAGGGGAATCCGGTTGTCCCACGTGGGGCTCACAGTCTTAATCCCCATTTTACAGATGAGGTAACTGAGGCACAGAGAAGTTAAGTGACTTGCCCACAGTCACACAGCCGACATGTGGCAGAGCTGGGATTCGAACTCATGACCTCTGACTCCAAAGCCCGTGCTCTTTCCAATGAGCCATACTGCTTCTCTAAAATAAAAATAAAAATAATAATAAACTATTAGTATTATTACTACTGTATTTGTTAAGCACTTACTATGTTCCTGTACAAAGTGCTGGGGTGGCTACAAGCTAATTGGGTTGGACACAATCTCTATCTCACATGGAACTCAAGGTCTTAATCCTCATTTTCCAGATGAGGTCACTGAGGAACAGAGAAGTGAAGTGATTTGCTGAAGTGTGCAGTTTGCACCTCGTGTAAGTACCGTGGTAAATCTAATGCCTATCAACTTATTGCTTTTCGTGATCGCAGGTGAGCCAGGCAGCCTGGCTCCAAGCAAGACCTAAATGTTGACACACTAGCAAATGTCCAGGCCAGATGTCTTCTAAGAGCAGAAGATAATGGAAATATAATTGGTAGATTAGGTCTATTACATGAAAAAGCTAGATGAAACTGTCAACAAGCATAGTAAAAAGGCTGAGGGGAAAACACCTGTCTCTGCTGCTCACTGTTACCCAAAAGGGATGCCCGCACTGGTCTTAGCCCACACTTGGTTGCTCACTGTCCTCTGAAAGGAGGTGCTGATGGACCAGACAGGAGACCTTTTCTCCAAGGACACTCATGCTGCTCTTAACTGGACTGAACACCAAACGGTGTCGATCCCATAGTAGGAAATTCTAAATGCCCCTGGGTTGAGGGCTTAAATAGTGTCAGAGATCTCACTGCCCCTGGATTGAGGGCTTAACAGAAGTAGGATCCTTTATTATTGTTTTTCTGTATGCTAATAAATGTTTTCTTACTGTAATACTGAGTATCAGGGTTTATTCCATCTCTAAAGTTGATTCACGAACACCCCCATCCCTGACTGACTCTACTGGGATTTAAAACTAGCCCAGTGTTACACAACAGGCAGTGATGGAGCTAGGATTAGAACCTGGGTCCTCTGACTCCCAGGCCCATGCTCTATCCACTAGACCATGTTGCTTCTCTTTTTTTTTCTTCTTCCCCACCTGCTAGACTTTGTGCTGTAATACACTCCCTGGTGACTCTTTGGGAAAGAGGAAACCACCTGGAAAGGAGAACAGTACAGTTAAGGTAATGGGAACACTTGCTTTGCTGGAGAAACCTATCACTTAGCTACTACTTACACCACACCTCCTCCTCCTCCCTCCCAACCCTTCTTCAGGGAAACAAAAGAAAACTTTGTTGGTTCTGCAGCAGGGGAAGAGACTTTACATTCCCTTGTGAACTCTGGGAGATTCCATTATTGGAGGGGAGATCTGTGCGGTTTCAGCACCCCGCTTAGTGATGGAGGATCTAATAATAATAACATTGATAATGATGGTATTTGTTAAGTGCTTACTATGTGCCAAGCACTGTTCTAAGCTATGGGGTAAATACAAGGTAATCAGGTTGTCCCATGTGAGGCTCACAGTCTTAATCCCCATTTTCCAGATGAGGTAACTGAGGCACAGAGAAGTTAAGTGGCGTGCCCAAAGTCACATAGCAGACAAGTGGCAGAGCCAGGATTAGAACCCATGTCCTCTGACTCCCAAGCCCATGCTCTTTCCACTAGGCCACGCTAATCAGTGGGGGCTGGGGGAAGGGCAGGGTTGGAGCAGGGCAGACTTGGCTTCTGGGGTTTAGGGTTTATTCTGATAGAAAGAGCTGGTTTGTTCTAGCCTGACTGTTTGCAGAAGGAATGCGGCTCCTTCAGTGGGATTTTATCTTCTGGCTGCAAATATCCCTCCTCTCCCTTACTCTCTATGGTATTAAGCACCTGCAATGTGCCAGGCTCTGAGCTAAGTACCAGATGAATTCAAGATAAACAGGTCAGACATGATCCCTGTCCCCCTCTGGACTCCCAGCAAAGGTGTGGGAGGACAGATACTTAGAAAAGGGAAAGCAAAGGCTGGCAATGTGAGTTTTAAAAGAAAATACAGTTAGATGGACAATGCCAGAAGGGAATAATGCTGATATCTCCCAGTCTTTGCTTCCAAACAGCAGCAGCTTCCTTTTCCAAACAGCTGGGAAAGGGCTATTTGGAGACCCTGACTCTTGGAGAGAGAGGTAAAGAGGGGAAGATGGAGAATGGATTTCCAGGGGTCAGGTGGGTGGGGGAGACTGCTCTGAGCAGAAGCAGTCTGCAGAGCTCCCAGTGGCCTGGCTGCTCTGGGCACTCTTCATTTTCGTTCCCTTGGATCCATCTGCATTCCTGGGAGCCCCTGGAAGCCTCCCACTGATCTTCCTAGGGTCAGGCCCCTGACTCTCCCAAATGCTTAATGATCTCCACAGGGAAAACAGGGAAAACTCTCAATAAATCTCAAGTGATTGCTTGACTGATTGCTTGCTCAGTGATTCTGAGAGAGCACTTGCTGAAGATAACACCATTATTAAGGATTGCCACATTGAGGAGTGGGGGAAGCAGATGGTCTCCAATCAGTCAGTGGCATTTATTGAGTGCTTATTATGTGCAGATCACTGAAGTAAGCACTTGGGACAACAGAATTAGCAGACACATTTTCTGCGTTTAGGGTCCTTACAAGAGGGAGGGGCCCAGAAACTTCCTAGGGGGTTTTTCAGTTTCAGTCCTCCTGGCCGGAATGAGGTGGGTGTTGGCTGACCGTGACCTCATGGAGGGTGGGAAGGGAGTGGAAGTGGGATGTAGAAAGAGAGGAAATATCTGCTGCTCCAGCTGCTTCCTTCTTTAAACAAAGGCAAACACCTCTGGGTTTGAGGGGTGATTTAAGGAGCCACACTGCCGCAGGGGAAGAGAGTTCTGTGCTTTTTACCTATGCTGGATGAGGACAAAGAAGGCTTTTATGATTTCTAATTCAGGATTCCACAGAAAGTGTAAGTAGGAAGGAAGGAAGAGGGAGATCAGATCAAAGTATAATTTAAAACCACGTGAAACTAATCAAACAGGTGGCCTTCTACCCTGCCTGGATGATAGACAGAGTTGAACTCCACTGGGCAGGCAGGAACTCTAAAATTTCAGGAAGCTGTTTTGTACCACCTTCCTGGCTGGCAAGGAGACAGGCCCAGCTAAAGAGAGGAGCCGTATGGTACAGGCAGAAACAGCCTAATAGAATAAACTGCAAAAGACAGCCTTTATTGTTCAATGGGCAGATTATAAACAGGCACAAGATGGGGTTAATATGCTTATTTAATTTTTCTGTATGTGGGATGAAGGGGAGGTGGGCCATCTAGGCATCTACCCACTCTTAGATAGCAAGAAGCAGGCACTCAAAAAGGCAGAGGCTTGGGGTGGGACAAATGCCAAACTGTACATTCCAAGTGCTTAGTAGAGTGTTCTGCACATAGTAAGCGCTCAATAAATACGATTGAATGAATGAATGCATTAACAGAGAAGAACCTGCTTTCATGTGCACAAAACACAGGAAAAAAATGTGTCACACACCAGCCTCTTCTCACACACTCACATTCATGCTATTTTCATTCATTCAATAGTATTTATTGAGTGCTTACTATGTGATAATAATAATAATGTTGGTATTTGTTAAGCGCTTACTATGTGCCGAGCACTGTTCTAAGCGCTGGGGTAGACACAGGGGAATCAGGTCGTCCCACGTGGGGCTCACAGTCTTAATCCCCATTTTACAGATGAGGGAACTGAGGCACAGAGAAGTTAAGTGACTTGCCCACAGTCACACAGCCGACAAGTGGCAGAGCTGGGATTCAAACTCATGAGCCCTGACTCCAAAGCCCGTGCTCTTTCCACTGAGCCACGCTCTTGGAATGTACAAATCGGCAAGAGATAGAGACAGTCCCTGCCCTTTGACGGGCTTACAGTCTAATCGGGGGAGACAGACAGATAAGAACAATGGCAATAAATAGAGTCAAGGGGAAGAACATCTCATTAAAACAATGGCAAATAAATAGAATCAGGGTGATGTACATCTCATTAAACAAAATAAATAGGGTGATGAAGATATATACAGTTGAGCAGACGAGTACAGTGCTGAGGAGATGGGAAGGGAGAGGAGGAGGAGCAGAGGGAAAAGGGGGAAAAGAGGGTTTAGCTGCGGAGAGGTGAAGGGTGGGTAGAGGGAGCAGAGGGAAAAAGGGGGGGCTCAGTCTGGGAAGGCCTCTTGGAGGAGGTGAGCTTTAAGTAGGGTCTTGAAGAGGGGAAGAGAATTAGATAGTCGGAGGTGAGGAGGGAGGGCATTCCAGGACCACGGGAGGACGTGGCCCAGGAGTCGACGGCAGGATAGGCGAGACCGAGGGACGGTGAGGAGGTAGGCGGCAGAGGAGGGGAGCGTGTGGGGTGGGCAGTAGAAAGAGAGAAGGGAGGAGAGGTAGGAAGGGGCAAGGTGATGGAGAGCCTCAAAGCCTAGAGTGAGAAGTTTTTGTTTTGTGCGGAGGTTGATAGGCAACCACTGGAAGTTTTTAAGAAGGGGAGTGACATGCCCAGAGCGTTTCCAAAATGAAGGGTTGATGGAAATAATTAACATTCTAATTACTAAATCTATGGCTAGATCACATTTGCAGGGTACTGTTCTAAGGAAGTGGGAAGCTTTTGGAACAAGGTTTGAAGCAGCTTATGCCCATACCATGCATCCTTAGATCAGTGGCTTAGCTTCTCCAGTTTCATTGACCCTATACATTAGTACTGGCAGGGAGATGGAGTCAGAGGGTGTGGGTTCTAATCCCAGCTCTGCTGCTTGTCTGCTGTGTGACCTTGGGCAAGTCACTTAACCTCTCTGTGCCTCAGTTACCTCATCTGAAAAATGGGGATTAAGACTGTGAGCCCCACGTGGGACAGCCTGACCACCTTATATCTACTCCAGTGCTTAGAACAGTGCTTGACACTTAATAAGCACTTAACAAATACCATTATTATTATTATTATCATTATTCCTTCATTTTGTTTTTGCTGAACCGTTTTGCACCTGCCCTTAATCTCCTTCAGTTCATTTATTACTGAGCAAATGGATGTCTTTGATTCATTTTGTGTCAGACTACTTTGTATTCCACAGCAGATTTGGAGCATATTTTACCAAGTTAGTGGAAATATTTCAACATGGTGCAAATAGGTACTAATTTCAACCTGGAGGACTACACCTCATTTAACTCCATTGACAGATTTCAATCATTGTTGTTTCAAAAAAATACAAATCGAACTATTGATGATGTTGCTAATTGGTTTTGTTGATAGCTGGAATGTTGAGGAATGGAAATTGCAAAGGATTCTTTGAAAATTGTCTTTTAGGCATTTGGTTTTCAGTATTTTTGAAATGGACCTTCTCGATGGATCTGCAGTTGGGAGCAACTGATACACCAAGATTAAAAAATAACCTTCAGAGCAAACTAACAGTTTCTGTGAAGCAGGCAACCAACATTTGGATAAAATAATTAAACTAATTGTCCTACTGTCTCCAGAGACTTTGACTCTAGGGTATGCAATCTTTAGCAACATAAATTTCTATATGATTTTATCTCATTTTGGAGTTGGAATTTTCTGATTGGAGCCTAATTAACATATCTTAGTGCTAAATAGATTCTTTGAAAATATTAAAATGTTCTCTTGCAAAATGTGTGTGTGTATGTATGTCTTTGTGGTCTCTGTGGGGGAATAGCACAGATTTACAGCGGGGAGAAGTTTGGGAGGGGAGGGGGTGGCATTTGAGAGGAGGCAGGAGATCTCCTCTGGAGATATTGCTGGGAAGGATAGGAAGGGGCAATAAGGGGAAGGGACTGAGGAGGGGCAGGGGCAATTTTAGGGAGCTTGCACTTGGCGTTCAGTTTCTTAATAAAGGGCCACATCAGTGGGGGCAAGGGAAGGGGCAGGGATGGGGGAGGAAGGAGGACAGGGAGCCTGAGGAGGGAATTAAATGTCTGGAACAACTGGTGAGGGCGATGGGCATGAGTGTCAATAAGGGAAGAGAAATAGTTTTGCTGGGAAAAAGTGTGTGTGTGTGTGTGTGTGTGTGTGTGTGTGTGTGTGTGTGTGTGGGGAGCGGTCTCTGTAGGGGAATAGCACAGATGTACAGGGAGGAGGAGTAGGGGAGAGGAGGCAAGTGGGGTGTGGGGGAGGTTGGGGTGTGCTGCTGGCTGGGCATGGGAGTGTCTCACAAATGCTGCTAGGAGGTGGCATCAAGGACATGTGCAGGTTTCTGAATTTCTGGTATTCTGCCTCCTTTGCCCCAACAGCTTTCCTCTAGGTCGACCCCTTTGGACGGTGGGCAAGACCATCTGTTTGAACTCTTGTTTCATTAGTTTCATTAATTTATTTAACCAATTTGACCCCTTTCTCACCTTCCTTTTCTCTTTTTTCATGCCCACTTTGATCCTTGAAGACTTCAACATCCACATGGATGCCCCCAGGGACCCCTCTGCTGCCCGCCTTCTATAATAATAATAATGTTGGTATTCGTTAAGCGCTTACTATGTGCAGAGCATTGTTCTAAACACTGGGGTAGATACAGGGTAATCAGGTTGTCCCACGTGAGGCTCACAGTCTTAAATCCCCATTATACAAATGAGGTAACTGAGGCATAGAGAAGTGAAGTGACTTGCCCTCAATCAGCTTCTATCACTCCTTGACTCCGCCAACCTCCTGCTCCATCCCCACTTGCCTACTCACCAACTTGGTCACATACTTGATCTCATCATCTCTAACCGCTGCACAATCTCCACCCTCACCAACTCTGAAATCCCTCTCTCTGACCACAATCTTCTCACTTGCCTCCTCTCTCACACTCCTCCTCCCCATAAATCTGTATTTTCCTCCACAGAGACCTCAGCTCTCTCAACCTATCCAACTCCGACACTACGGATCTTCGCCCAGCCACCAGCTTCCAGTCCACCCGCCCCCCCCGCCGCTCGGGCCCGGGAACATTGCGCTCCCCTTCTCGATCCTGGGGACATTGTGCTCCCCTTCTCGGCCCCAAGGACATTGTGTCCTCGGGGGACATTGTGTCCCCCTGCTCGGGCCCGGGGACATTGTGCTCCTTCCCTTCTGCCTTCAAACATGCCCACGTCTCCCCCATCCTAAAAAAACCCGCTCTTGACCCCACTTCCCCCTCCAGTTATCGTCCTATCTCCCTACTACCCTTCCTTTCCAAAATCTTAGAACGAGTCGTCTACAATCGATGCCTAGAATTCCTTAACTCCCATTCTCTCCTAGACCCCCTCCAATCTGGCTTCCGTCCCCTCCACTCTACCGAGACTGCTCTCTCTAAGGTCACCCATGACCTCCTTCTTGCCAAATCCAATGGCTCCTACTCCATTCTGATCCTCCTTGACCTCTCTGCTGCCTTTGACACTGTCGACCATCCCCTCCTCCTCCATACCTTATCTCACCTTGGCTTCACGGACTCTGTCCTCTCCTGGTTCTCCTCTTACCTCTCTGGCCGATCATTCTCGGTCTCCTACGCTGGAGCCTCCTCCCCCTCCCATCCTTTAACTGTTGGAGTTCCTCAAGGGTCAGTTCTTGGCCCTCTTCTGTTCTCCATTTACACTCACTCCCTCGGTGAACTCATCCGCTCTCACGGCTTTGACTACCATCTCTACGCAGATGACACGCAGATCTACATCTCCGCCCCTGTCCTCTCCCCCTCCCTTCAGGCTCGCATCTCCTCCTGCCTCCGGGACGTCTCCACCTGGATGTCGGCCCGCCACCTAAAACTCAACATGAGCAAGACTGAGCTCCTCATCTTCCCTCCCAAGCCCGGTCCGCTCCCAGACTTCTCCATCACCGTGGATGGCACGACCATCCTTCCCGTCCCGCAGGCCCGCAATCTCGGTGTCATCCTTGACTCGTCCCTCTCGTTCACCCCACACATCCTATCCGTTACCAAGACCTGCCGGTTTCACCTCTACAATATCGCCAAGATCCGCCCTTTCCTCTCCACCCAAACGGCTACCTTACTATTGCGGGCTCTCGTTATATCCCGGCTAGACTACTGTGTCAGCCTTCTCTCTGACCTCCCTTCCTCCTCTCTCGCCCCGCTCCGGTCTATTCTTCACTCCGCTGCCCGGCTCATCTTCCTGCAGAAACGATCTGGGCATGTCACTCCCCTTCTTAAACAACTCCAGTGGTTGCCTATCGACCTCCGCTCCAAACAAAAACTCCTCCCTCTAGGCTTCAAGGCTCTCCATCACCTTGCCCCTTCCTACCTCTCCTCCCTTCTCTCCTTCTACCGCCCACCCCGCACGCTCCGCTCCTCTGCCGCCCACCTCCTCGCCGTCCCTCGGTCTCGCCTATCCCGCCGTCGACCCCTGGGTCACGTCCTCCCGCGGTCCTGGAACGCCCTCCCTCCTCACCTCCGCCAAACTGATTCTCTTTCCCTCTTCAAAACCTTACTTAAAAATCACCCCCTCCAAGAGGCCTTCCCAGACTGAGCTCCTCTTCCCCCTCTACTCCCTCTGCCATCCCCCCTTTACCTCTCCACAGCTAAAGCCTCATTTTCCCCTTTTCCCTCTGCTCCTTCACCTCTCCCTTCCCATCCCCACAGCACTGTACTCGTCCGCTCAACTGTATATATTTTCGTTACCCTATTTATTTTGTTAATGAATTGTACATCGCCTTGATTCTATTTAGTTGCCATTGTTTTTACGAGATGTTCTTCCCCTTGACGCTGTTTAGTGCCATTGTTCTTGTCTGTCCGTCTCCCCCGATTAGACTGTAAGCCCGTCAAACGGCAGGGACTGTCTCTATCTGTTGCCGACTTGTTCATCCCAAGCGCTTAGTACAGTGCTCTGCACATAGTAAGCGCTCAATAAATACTATTGAATGAATATCCATCTCTCTCAGCGCATCACACCCCACCTAGCCTCACTACCCACTCTACTCACTCTGCATGACCAAATAGGTGCTCTCAACTTCATCCTCTCTAATAATAATAATAAGGATGGCATTTGTTAAGCGCTTACTATGTGCAAAGCATTGTTCTAAGCGCTGGGGAAGATACAAGATCATCAGGTTGTCCCACGTGGAGCTCACAGTCTTAATCCCCATTTTGCAGTTGAGGGAACTGAGGCCCAGAGAAGTGAAGTGACTTTCCCACAGTCACACAGCTGACAAGTGGCAGTCGGAATTTGAACCCATGACCTCGGGCTCTCAAGCCGTGCTCTTTCCACTCAGCCACACTGCTTCAATTCAGTTCACTCCCCTATCCCTTCGTCACTCTCGCACCACTAACCCACAGCCCTGGATCACCTCCACTGTCCATCTCTTTCAATCTTATACTCAAGCCGCTGAGCGCTGCTGGCGAAAGTCTAAACATCAGACCAACCTTGTCCACTTTAAGTTTATCCTTTCTTGCCTTAACTCTGCCTTCTCCTCTGTCAAGCAAAACTGTTTCTCTTCCTTTATTGACACCCTTGCCCATCACCCCCGTCTGCTGTTCTGGACATTTAACTCCCTCCTCAGGCCCCCTGTTACTCACCCTCCCCAGTCCCTCAGCCCCAACGATCTGGCCACCTACTTCATTAGGAAAATCAACACCATCAGATCTGAGTTTCCCCGTCACCCCTCTCCCTCCTCTATCCCCCCCCACCCCCTCTTCTACTTTCCCATCCTTCCACGCAGTATCTTCAGAGAAAATCTCCCTCCTCTTAAGTGACACCTCCTCCAAATTGCACTTCAGACCCCATTCCCTCCCACCTTATAAAAACTCTCGGCCCTTCCCTCCTCCCCTCTTTAACTTCCAACTTCAACCGATCGTTCTCCAATGGCTTCTTCCCCTCTGCCTTCAAACATTCCCACATCTTCCCCATCCTAAAAAAACCCACCTTTGACCCCACTGTCCCCTCCAGTTATTGCCCCATCTCCTTTCTACCCTTCCTTTCCAAACTCCTGGAGTGAGTCATCTACACTCTCTGCCTCGAATTCCTCTCTTCCAACACTCTCCTGGACCCCATCCAATCTAGCTTCCTTCCCCTTCACTCCACTAAAACTGCCCTCTCAAAGGTCACCAGTGATGATTTCCTTCTTGCCAAATCCAACGCCTTCTACTCCATCCTAATCCTCTTCAATCTCTCAGCTGCCTGTGACACTGTCGACCATTCCCTTCTCCTTAACACGTTATCCAACCTTGGCTTCACCGACTCCATCTTCTCCTGGTTCTCCTCAACTCTCTGGCCATTCAGTCTCAGTCTCTGGGCTCCTCCTCCCCCTCCCATCCCCTAACTCTAGGGCTTCCTCAAGGGTCAGTTCTTAGTCCCCTTCTGTTTTTCATCTATACTCACTCCCTTGGTGAACTCATTCACTCCCACGGTTTCAACTGTCATCACTACACAGATGACATCTACATGTCCCCTGTTCTCTCTCCCTCCCTCCAGGCTCATATCTCCTTCTGCCTTCAGGATATCTCCACCTGGATGTCCTCCCTCCACCTAAAACTCAGCATGTCCAAGACTGAGCTCCTTATCTTCCCTCCCAAACTCTGTCCTCTCCTTGACTTTCCCATCACGGTGGACAGCACTACCTTCCTTCCCGTCTCAAAAGCCCGCAACCTTGGTGTCATCCTTGAATCTGTTCTCTCATTCACCCCACATATCCAATCTGTCACCAAAACCTGCCAGTTTCATCTTCACAACATTGCCAAGATCTGCCCTTTTCTCTCCAAACAAACCTCCATCATGTTAGTACAGTCATTCATCATATCCTGGCTGGATTACTGCATCAGGATTCTTTCCTATCTCCCAACCTCCTGTCTCTCCCCACATCAGTCTAGACTTCACTCAGCTGTCCAGATTTCTACAGAAAATGCTCTGGGCATGTCACCCCTCTCCTCAAAAATCTCTTATCAACCTCCGTATCAAGCAAAAATTCCTCACTATTGGTTTCAAAGCTCTCCATCATCTTGCCCCCTACTGCACCTCCCTTCTCTACTTCTACAGCTCACACCGCACACTCTGCTCCTCTGCCACTAACCTCCTCACTGTGCCTCGTTCTCACCTGTCCCACTGTCAACCCCTGGAACACATCCTATCCCTGGCCTGGAATGCTCTCCCTCCTCAAATCTGCCTAACTAGCACACTTCCCCCCTTCAAAGCCCTACTGAAAGCTCGCCTCCTCCAAGAGGCCTTCCCAGGCTAAGCCCCCCTTTTCCTCTGCTCCCCCTCTCCTCCCCATAGCCCTGACTCACTCCCTCTGCTCTACCCCTTCCCCCGCCCCACGGCACTTGTGTCTATATGCACATATTTATAATTCTATTTATTTGTATTAATGATGTGTATATATCTACAATTCTTTTTATTTATAATGATGCTACTGATGCCCGTTTACTTGTTTTGATGACTTTCTCCTCCCTTCTAGACTGTGAGCCTGTGGTGGGCAGGAGTTTTCCTATTTGTTGCTGAATTGTACTTTTCAAGCGCTTAGTACAGTGCTCTGCACACAGTAAGTACTCAATAAATATGATTGAGTGAATGAATGAATTAGCTTTACCATCCAGCCTCCCTTCCTGCTGGTGTCCAGTAACTGCCTTTCTACAGGCATCCTGAAGTGATCCAGCACTTAGAACGGTGTTTGACAAATAGGAAGCACTTAAAAAATACCACTGTTATTATTATTCTGGCCCACGGAGCCATCCAGCATCTGGCCAGTGCTGAGGGTTTGACAGCTGTGGGTGGATAGATATTTCCCAGGCCAGTGGGAATTGCAAGGATTGCAGCACTGGAATTCCCTTTCTCTTCTCAACACTAATCTAGTCTGGAAGCTTTTTGTGGGTTTTTGTGCTGTATTGTACTCCCTAGTCACCAACCCCTGAATCCACCATTACTTGGGCATACCACAATCAAGATGATGCCCCCTAAAACCTAGCTGTTCTAAGAGATACCCAGTGAAGCTGAGAAGATGAGAAGAATCAGGAAAAGTCCCAGAGGGTCACAGGCCTGAACACAATCCATGTGCATCACACAGCATAAGAAGCAGCATGGTATAATAGTTAGAGCGAGGGCCTAACTAACTTAAAAGTCTAAGTCAGAATCAAGGAACTCATTGGCTATGTGCTGAGATTGAATGTTTTTTTTTTCAGTACATGCCAAGAGGGTAGTGTGGAATGTACTGTTGATTAAAGCTTAGGCATAAATTGGGCAAAAATCTCTCATGGTCACCACTCCATTAACTGTCATGTGGTAAAACAGCTGTAGATACACTCTGCCAAGGGTGCAATCGGCAAAGGAGTGAAGCAGCATGGCCTAGTGTAAAGAGCACGGCCTGGGCGTCAGAGAAGCTGAGTTCTCATCCCAGCTCAGTCACTTTTCTTTATATGATCTTGGACAAGTCACTTAACTTCTCTGGACCTCAGTTACCTCATCTGTAAAATGGGGAGTAAAATGGGGATTAAGACTGTGAGCCCCATGTGGGGCATGAATTGAGTCCAATCTGATTATCTTGTACCTACCCCAGAGTTTAGTACAGTGCCTGGCACATAGTAAGTGCTTAAGAAATAGCATTAAAAAAAAGAGGGGAGCTAGGGCTGGTTGTCTCTACACCTTTCATCCCTGAAAGACTCCAAACTCCAGGACCTACTTTTTCTCCATCTGCCACTTCTACAAATAATGCCAGAGCTTTCCCATTGTAACTCATCTATTTGCATCTGATAATCACTTAGAAAGAAAGTCTGGGGTATACACTATCAACTCACAGGTTGTTTAAGCAAGTATTGGCTCCAGGCCAGGATTCTCCAGGTTTTGACATTTTTTGTTAATGAAATGACTCCCTTTCAAATGAATGATTTGCATCAGACTCAGAAAAGTTCCAACCATAGTTTTTTTTCAACTCAGGGCCCAACTCTATCAAAAATTACCCTGCTCACTGCCCTCTCCCCAGGCCCAGTCCACTCTTCCCCACTCCACTCTGAAAAAGAATTTCTTTATTTAGGAGTTAAAGAGCAAACAGGATTTAAATTAACCGTTAAGAAACAGATGGTAAAAACAGATGGTAATGATGTTGAAAGGCAACCGTTAAATGGTTGGTTTTTATTTTATCATAGCAAGATAATTTATTGCAATTGTAAAGTATCATTATTATACATCTATTATCTTCCTTTAGTGTTTCAGTACCGGTTCATCACGTGATTTTAAGAACTATGAATAATCATATACATCTAGAACCATCTTCTGAAACTTTAAGGATATTCTAGAATGCCTGAGAAATTCATGACAAAGGAGCCTATCCTTTTCACTTGAAACTGTGGTATTTGTTAATCACTTACTATGTGCCGGGCACTGTACTAAGCACTGGGGTGGATATGAGCAAATCAGGTTGGACACAATTCCTGTTCCACATATGACTCACAGTTTCAGTCCTCATTTTACAGATGAGATAACTGAGAAACAGAGAAGTGAGATTACTTGCCCAAGGTCACACAGCAGACACGTGTCAGAACCAGGATTAGAACCCATGACCTTCTGAATCCCAGGCCTGTGCTCAATCCACTATACCATGCTGCCCACTTTTTCTGAAATAGAATAACACAACTCTTTTTTCTAATTCACTTTCATTATTCATTCTCCTCTCCATACAAAGATTACAAACAAGTGCTTAGTACAGTTCTTTGCATACAGTAAATGCTCAATAAGTATGATTAAATGTATTAATTTTCATTCATTCAATCGTATTTATTGAGGGTTTACTGTTGATATTTATGTCACTGTGAATGATTTAAGTGGTAGATTAGCAGGACTTTTAGTGTAGGAACAATATTTATTAAGCATGTGTCATTTGCAGAGCCCTGTAGTAAGTAGTAGGGTAGAAAGGTACCCAGAGAAAAATAGACATTCATTCATTCATTTAATAGTATTTATTGAACGCTTACTATGTGCAGAGCACTGTACAAAGCACTTGGAATGTACAATTCGGCAACAGATAGAGACAATCCCTGCTCAATGATGGGCTCACAGTCTAATCGGGGGAGACAGACAGCAGAGCAAAACAGAACGAAACAAAAACAAGACAACATTATCACAATAAATAGATTCAAGGGGCTGTACTCCTCATTAATAAAATTAATAGGGTAATAAATAATATGTACTAATGACCCCAGTGCTGAGGGAAGGGGAGGGGGGAGCAGGAGGAGCAGAAGGTGGGATGGGGAGGGAAGGGGGAGCAGAGGGAAACGGGGCTCAGCTGCGGAGAGGTGAAGGGGGAAAGGGTAGGAGCAGAGGATGGAGGGTGAGCAGAGGGAAAAGGGGAGAGCTCAGTCTGGGAAGGCCTCTTGGAGGAGCTGAGCTCTCAGTAGGGCTTTGAAGAGGGGAAGAGAGTTAGTTTGGCTGAAGTGAGGAGGGAGGGCATTCCAGGACAGCGGTAGGACGTGGGCCAGGGGTCGACGGCGGGATAGGTGTGAACGGGGAACCGTGAGGAGGCGAGTGGCAGAGGATCGGAGTGTGCGGGGTGGGCAATAGAAAGAGAGAAGGGAGGTGAGGATGGAGAGGGCAAGGTGATGTTCACAACCTTAAAAATGAGAGGAATAGGGGATTTGTGATAGATACCACTCCTCAGAGGAGCACAGTGTAGAAAACACCTAGCAGCTCATTCCATTCCAAGTGACTGTTCTCTCTCCTTCTTGGCAGGTCTCCACACATGATAGAGAAGCAGTGTGACCTAGTGGATAGAGCATGAGTCTTGGAGTCAGAAGGCCCTGGGTTCTAATCCTGGCTCTGCTACATGTTTGCTGGGTGACATTGGGCACGTCACTTCATTTCTCTGGGCCTCAGTTACCTCTGTAAAATGGGGATTAAGAGTGTGAACTCCATGTGGGACAGGGACTGTGCCCAACCCACTTAATTTGTATCTACCCCAGGGCTTAGAACAGTGCTTGACCCATTGTAAGTGCTTGACAAGTATCATATCTGCAGGTTCAGGCATTGAGCCTGTGTTACCTACAAATCTGGTCTTTTATAGTTTCGGTCCCTTCTCCCGGCAGTCTTGCCAGCACAAGTCCTATGTAGTCTTCCATTGGTTGCTGGGCCATCAATCCGTTCCTGCAGCCAATCAGTGGTTGCCCCCATCAGAGTTTGCTCCTCCTGGTGGGGCATATTGGGACCCGCCATCTTGGCTTTCCTTCTACCATGGGTCCAGGGTCCAGGGCTTGAGTTCTGGGTGAAGACAAGAAATGTGTGAGTTTGGGAGTAGTGGGAGAAGAGTGACGATAAGTGGCAGGGAGAGGATGAATGAGTGCCTTGAAGCTGATGAGGCTGATATGAAGAAGATTGGTTGGAGGGTTTTGACAATTGTGCCTCAGTCTCACCTGTCTCCCTGCCAACCCCTGGCTCATGTCCCACCTCTGGCCTGGAACACTCTCCTTCCTCAAATCTGCCAGACAGTTATTCTCCCTCCCCCTTCAAAACTTTACTGAAGGCACATCTCCTCCAAGAGTCTGAGCCCACTTTTCCTTATCTCCCACTTCCTTCTGCATCATCCTGACTAGTCCCTTTGCTCTTCCCCCTCTCCCAGCCCCACAGCACTTATTGTATATATCTGTAATTTTATTTATTCGTATTGATGTCTGTTCATTTGTACTGATATCTGTCTTCCCCTCTCTAGCCTATGAGCTTACTGTGGACAGGGATTGTCACTCTATTGTTGTATTGTACTTTCCCAAGCCCTAGTACAGTGCTCTGCACACAGTAAGTGCTTTATAAATACAATTGAATGAATGAATGAATGATTTTGTATCTACCCAGTACTTAATACAATGCTTGGCACATAATAAGCACTTAAATAGTATTATTATTTCTAGGAAGAACCAGTAGAATGAATATGAGAGTTGGCTGTAGATTAAACCTGAAAGAATATAGGAATGTGAGAAAAGGATTTAAGAAACACAACCAAAAGCACCAGGGAATGGAGGGACCATGTGGAACCAGAACTGGAGATAAAAATATAGGCAGGGGAGTCTTTCTCTTCTAAAGTTATTTGTTAAGTGCCTACTTTGTGCCAGCCACCATACTAAGCGTTGGAAGTGATACAGGCTGACACAGTCCCTGTTCCAAATAGAGCTCTCAATCTTAATTCCCGTTTTACAGATGAGGGAATTGAGGCACAGAGAAGTTAAGTGACTTGCCTAAGGTTACACAGCAGACAAGTGGCAGAGCTGGCATTAGAACCCAGGTCCTCTGACTCTCAGACCTGTCTTCTTTCCCCTAGGCCAAGCTGCCTTTCTGGATCGTATGTGACTTTACATGGGATCCCCACCTCAGGGGCTTCTTATGCTGTCAATTCCAATCAATCAATCAATGATATTTATTGTGTTCAAACTGATTATCTTGGATTTACCTCAGTGTTTAGAACAGTGCTTGGCACAAAATAAGTGCTTAACAAATACTCTAATTAAATGTCATAATTAAGGCTCCTCACCAACCCTCATCTTACACATCAGCCCTCTTCATTCACTACTCTCCAACTTGCTCTTTTTGTTCCTCTCAGGTCAAGCTTCTAGCTGTACTTCACTTTTGATCAATGGTATTTATTGAGCAGTTTCTGGGTGCAGAGCACTGTACAAAGAAGTGCTTGGGAGAGTACAATACAACAGAGTTGGTAGATACATTCCCTGCCCACAATGAGTTTAAAGTCTAGAGGAAAGGACAAAGGATAGAAGATATAGCTGATTTCAAAGAAATCCTTCCTACTCAAGAAGCATATTTCTCCTTTAGACTGGTGACCCTACATATTTTTGTGTTTAGGTATAGATTACTGTTCTTCACATGCTTTCTACCAAATTCATAGAGAAGCAGCATGGCTCAGTGTAAAGAACACGGGCTGGGGAGTCATGGGTTCAAATCCCAGCTACGCCACTTGTCAGCTGGGTGGTGACTTTGGGCAAGTCACTTAACTTCTCTGTGCCTCATTACCTCATCTGTAAAATGGGGATTAAGACTGTGAACCTCATGTGGGACAACCTGGTCACCGTGTATCCTCCCCAGCACTTAGAATAGTGCTTTGCACATAGTAAGTACTTAACAAATGCCATCATTATTATTATTATGACCAGGCTGGCCACTTGCCCTCATTTGATTGCCCCTCTGAAAAGGAAGTACACACACCTTCAGAAATACTCTACTCAGATAAATCGAAAAGACACCACTAAATGAATAACTTTGAGAGCTCTGTCTGAGGAAATTCATTTGCATACTCTTAACTGACTTCACATCTGTGGATTCAAGAGGTCTCAAACACATCCTGTCGTTTAAACACTGAAACAGTTTCAAAATCTCCGTTCAGTACTGTTACTTTCATGTGATATTTGTTAACCTCTTCCTATGTACCAGGCACTGAACTAAGTGTTGGGGTAGATTGAGCTGATCAGGTTGTACACAGTCTATGAACTGCATGGGACCCGCAGTCTTTAATCCCCATTTCACAGATAAGGTAATGGAGGCACTGAGAAGTTAAGTGACTTGCCCGAAGTCACACAAAAGACAAGTGGCAGAGTCAGGATTAGAACCTAAGTTCTTTGACTCCCAGGCCCATGTTCTTTCCATAGTGATTATCAGCTACTGAAGAATAGATTGTCTTGTTGTGAACACTCACTCCCAGAATCACAGAATGGCTTCAGATGATAATGTAGCACAGTGGACTTGATCTTTGCATTCTGTCAGGGACAGAATCCTGGCTTGGAGCCACACCAAGACCCGTCTGTGGTTTCCACAGACCATTCGATAGATTTCAACACCATCAGGCGGCACAGATTCTGGGAGCAGCTTAGCCAATTTGGCCATCTTGAAAAATCTGTTAAGATTCGGAGGTCATTTCAAGATGGCAAGGCTGGGCGGGGGGAGCCATAGATGCTCTGTCTGATCCACCCCGTCTTCGATGGGGCAAAACTAGGATGCAGAGTGGGCTAGACTGTAAGCTTATTGTGGACAAGGAACATACTCTCCAAAGTGCTTAGTATAGTGCTCTGCACACAGTAAGGATTCACTAAAAACCATTGATTGATTGAGTGATTATTCCACACAGCCATGCTGGAAGATGCAGAGAGATTCTGTAGCAGGTATTACAATATAATATTGCTCCTCGGGGCAATTCTTCCAACTCACCAGACTCTGAGCGTCATCCAAAGTCCTTGAGGCAGTCACTGAAGAATGACTGTACTAACATTACCACAACCTAGAAGAAAACATAAGAAGACATGATGATTAACCTCTTTGCTGAATCTGCCAGGCACCAGGTAAGCTATACACACATCTCCAAATTTGTGTTCTGTTATCAAGACAGCACACTGATTGCTGATGTAACAGTAGGCACTGGAGTAGAAAATGGAATCACTAAAGTCAGTCATTTGGGAAGCTGTCAAATGGAATGTTGAAGCCAAAAAACATTAGGGTCTAGGCTGAACGAAATGTCTTCAGAGCTGGGGGTGCTGTCCAAACTTCTTAATGGCCCTGAGACCTGGACTCTCACAATCCTTCCACAATTCTATCACTGTCATTTTGGGATGTCTTTCAACATCAACTTGCAAGGAGGGATTGAAAGCACTGATGTCCTAGAGTGGAATCAGTCTGTCCTAGTTACACTCACTTCATCATAGCTGTACTAGGTAGGATCTGAGAGGAGAATAGAAGGTGGGACCAGAGAGGAGAATGGGAGGAAGGATTTTAGAGAACACACCACAGTAGGAGACCTAAACAACTGCTGTAGAGAGTGGGCTCAAGCTGGAAAACCACAGCAAGGGGGACAGAGGATGTTTTAAGGACAGAATAGAACAAAACCTCAGCCGATGCTGAAAACTGGGAGTCAAATGCTGCTGTTAGATCAGCATGGCACACTGTAATGAAGAAAGCAGCTGCTCTTTTCACAGTGTGTTCAGAACTGTGGATCCCCCACTTGGCTTATCAGCCTCATCTACACCCTGTAGGTAAATTTGATCAAAAGTGGTGTTTTCTTTGAATATGAAGGGTATAAGCATATATACCCTTGCTTACTGTGTGCAGAGCCCTGGGTAAGATTATTGGAAATGCTTTTTAATCACTTGTCACTGAAAAACCTGCGATCACTTTAGTTTGCTTTGTTACTGCTATAGTTGTTCAATTTTACTCCTTTTATCTATTAAAAGTAGTGTAGTGATCAGTGTCCCTGCTGTCCCCCGGATTTGTTCTGTGACCACAGAAGGGGACCACACTGGCAGCTAAAGAGACAGCTGTGATTCCCACAGTGAAGACGGTTAAGGTCTAAGGTTGGTGGTCTTGTATGATTTCAGGAAAGTTGTAAACCACTTAGTCTCAGGGTACTGGGGGCAGTGGCTAAGTCACCTCTAGATTTCTGAATCTGTGGCTTCTTGTCCCCCCGTAGCTTGGTGGAGCCCCATTTGCTGACCTGTTGGGCAGGAGAGCCCATCTATTTGAACTATTATTTCACTGATTCTAAGACTCAGCCCTCTTTCCTGCTGCTGCAGGTTTTCAGCGTCTGATGCTCTGCTGGTCCCTGAGATGAGTTCACACCCAGGAAACAGCTTACACTCAGGCCCCATGCTGAAAGGGAGGCGGAAAGCCGACATTTCATGGGCCAGGGGTGTTAGAAAGAGCGGAACTGGCTGCTGCTGCAGCTTTGGCAGCAGCTCCTGGAGGCTAAAGGACAGAGACAGCCCCACCAGAACTAGGATGAATCCTGAGGACTGAACCTCACCTCCACTGCTGATGCTCTGCAGTTCTAAGTAAGTTTCTGGACACTGAAGCTCAGCTTTGTAGCTATTTAAAGATTTGAATTTCAAAGCTGAAGGGAGGCCATAAGCTTGGTTCCTGTGATGAAAAAGGACAAGTTTCCTTGCTGGAGTGATGACTCTGAGGACAGTCTTCCTGGGGTTCAAGTGGAGCTGTTGTTCCCCCATCTATCGGGGGAGGGGAGCAGCAGGCGGAAAGGATCCCTCCACCCCCCAGGGCCCCCGCACTCAGAGCCACATGGCTCTGGCCATTGCAGGATGCCTGGGCTGACCCCAGCTGGGCCACTTCAGTCCACAAATGACCAGTGCTCTCGGGGAGGGACCATGGACCTGGCAGGAGACTAAGAGGAGGAGCAGGGAGAGAGCCTGGGGAGTGGGTGGGTGCCGGGATCACTGAGCACCAAGACTTACCATGCCAGGCTGCTCTATTGGTTTTGGACCACTGCCAAGACTGGGCTGATTGTGCCATCTTCGGCTCTCTGGGCCCCTCCCCTCCTCCATGTCCCCTCCAGCACCTCCTCCATCCTCCAGCCCTCTGCTTCATAGTCTTTTCCAATCAATCAATCAATGTTGGATGAAGCGCTTACTGTGTGCAGAGCCCTGGGTAAGAGCTTGGGGAGTACAATAGGATCCCTGCCCGCCAGGAAAGGCAGTACCCCAGAAAGTGGGAGAGCAGAGCTCCTTGCCAATGGATTCTTGCTGGATGGTCTGGGGAGCAGAGGACACCAGGGGCAGAAAGTGAGCACTCTTCTACAAGCCTCGTGCTTGGACCAGCTCCAACTATGCCCAGGTTGGTGAGGGGAAGGGTGCTAGGCAGGTGTTTGGTAGAGGGGCAGGGGGGATCTTGGGCTAGAGCTGGCTGTTCCCTGCCCTCCCTCCCCACTGCCCTCCCCGCCCAGTTGAGGTCTTCCCCAAGTACTTGTAGTGGGGAGAACAACCAAGTACTTGGGGTCCCCATGCAGGAAAAGGCCCACATATGGGCTCCTTGCCAGGCCAGAGGTCATGCCTACCTGGCTTCTCTGATGCACACCTGCTTTCACCCAGCAGTGCCAGCTGTTCATCCTGGGCCCTGGATGGTTTTGTTTAAATAGGAAAAATGTTCACATTCAGACTCAATGTGAAATCATAAACCACCCCTTCATTGAGAAAAAGGCAAATAATAAAACAACACGAAAGTGGAAGTAGGAGATGAGTGCCATATGGTAGAAATCTCCAGAACCAGGGTCTCTGATAACATGAGAATTTTTTATGGTACTTGTTCAACATTTACTTCATGTCAAGCATTTTTCTAAGCACTGGGGTGTATACAAGTTAATCAGGTCAAAGACAGTCCTTGTTCTAGATGAGGCTCACAGTCTGAGTAGGAAGGAGTAGGATTTAGTCCCTATTTCACAGATCAGGAAATGGAGGCACAGAGAAGTTAAGTGACTTGCACAAGGTCACAAAGCAGACAGGTGGAGGAGCTGGGATTGGAAACTAGTCTTCTGACTCCCAGGCCCATGCTCTTTCCACTAGGCCATACTGCTTCTCTCTCTTCCTCCTCCTAAATCATCACTCCCTCCCACCCGCTATTTCCTTCCCACCCCCCACCTCTCTCCCTGTAACCTTCCCCCCAACTGCTCGATCAATCAGTGGTATTTACTGAGAGCTTACTGTGTGCAGAGCACTGTACCCAGCACTTGGGAAACTACAATTCAACAGAGTTGGTAGATGCAACCCCTGCCCAAAAGGAGCTTACTCTGCTCTTCTTCTTCCCACCCATTTTCTACTGAGATCTTTCCTTTTATTCCTGCTTCTTGCTAACTTGTTTCCTCTGGATCCTTTTCCTTTTCTCCTTTCAGTTTTCCTTCTCCACTTATCTTGCTCCTTGTTCTGTTTTGTGGGTTTTCTCCTTTCTATTGCCTTTCTCTGCATCGTTTCCTCTTGCAATGCGCCATTTGCATTTTGCTCCTTTTCACATTCCTGTGTCCTCCATCCTGTCTTTGTTTCGCCTGCCAATTCTTGAGGGTCCTTTACCCTCTCCATTCTGTTTTCTCCCTTCTCCCCCCTTGGCCACCAGAATCAGTCCTGCAGCCAACTGGAACTTCTACAGCAGAAGTAGGTCCTGAGGAGAGAGACAGAGAAAGGGAGAAGAGAAAGAAGACAGAAGCAGAGATGAGAAAGTTTCCCTGGACCTCAGGCTCACATGGAACTTTCTGGTTGACTTCCTAGCTAGTGGTGCCAACTGACCCAAGAATGTAGGTGATGTGGGGACGTACTTGTGGGGCCTAGCTTGTGTTGGCGGGGCACAGTCCTGACTGCTGGGCTGCCTTGTTGGCATCCGGGAAGAGAGAGGACTGCCTAAGCAAAGTCAATTTGAGAATGGAAGAATATGGAACTGGAAGTAGGGAGAGCCTTCATGATAACCACTTTCTCTGTTTTTGAGTTGTCTCCTGAAAAAAACAACTCTGGGCTAATACTGGTTGGGAGCTGCCCTAAGCTCCTGAGAAAACTATAACTCCCAGCCCTAAATCTTTCCCCTCCTGGCCTAGCTCCCGAATGGCTAAATAGAGAGTGTCAAGAATGGCTAAGCGAAGATCCTTGGGGATCCTGAAAAAATCTGAACAGGCCTCCTTGGGCCTTTCCAAAGCAACTCTGAGGTCAGAGCCACTTGAGAGAGAGTGGTTGAAAGGGCTCTTCCCACAGCAGGAGCTCAGTAAGTACTTTTGCAGGAGATGTGTGTGTATGTGTGTGTGTTTTTGTGTGTATGTATGTCCTTCATCCTTGAGAAAAGTTCCATGATAGTGAAATTTGCCTATGGCCAGTGTGGGTCCCTCATTCCCACTTGCATTGTGCACACCTCAAAATGTTTTGTGCTGACATGATTGTTTATAATTGACTCTGGCACTCTTTCCCCTTTTCCCCCCTTATCTCACATGCATAAGAAGCTTCTGCTCAAACAGAGGCATTTCTTCCTTGTCAGCAGTGCACCGAGCTGGGCAGACTGCAGCACTGCCTGAGGTCTTGTCTTACTCTATCACTGAAACATTTCTCCGTCTTCCTTGGTTTTGATTTCTGGATTTTCAATTATCATACAGCAGCTGGTTGGACACTCTTCTGGGGTCCTGTAGTTGGTCTAGTGATTAGAGGACTGTGTTGCAAGGCAGGCCTACTTTCAACGCAGTGGTTGTGTAGCGAGGGTGAGCTTGGAGTGTATCAGAGAAGTACAACAGTAATGTTGGTTAAAAGCATACTGTGTGCACAGCTCTGCACTAAGCATTGCGTAGATACAATACAATCTGATCAGACACAGTCCCTCTCCAACATAAAGCTCATAGTATAAGGGAAAGGGAGAACTGAGGATGAAACTGAATCACAGAGAAGTTAAATGACTTGCACAAGATCACACAGCAGGCAAGTGGAGGGGCTAGGATTACAACCCAGCCATCCTGACTTTCAGTCCTGTAGGTCACATTGCTTTTCTCTGATGATGGTCCAGCCATAATTCTGCTCCACACATGGCCGCTATGATCTGTACATTTTTGAGATTGTTTTGCTTCATTATGGTAGAATGAGTTAAATGCCACTTTAGATATTGGACGTGCTTTCTTTTTGTTTGGCAGGCAGAAGAAGGTACTTGGTGCATTCTCTCAGGAGACCATCACTGATGGCCAATCCCTTGTGGTCCCTAGTGACATTTTTCTAGTGGATGGACTTTGGTTCTAATTTCAGTGATAAAATTGTCCATCATAATTAGTTTATCCAATTTTGATACTCTTGCAATGAATTTGTTTAGAGCTTTGTATTAACAATACTTTTCTTCACCGCGGTCAGTTATTATGCAGGCATATGCCCTTCTAATGGTGGTCACCTTTCTTTGTGGGTAAATTTGGAAGGACTGATATTGGTGACTGTCAGATTGCAAATCCAATCACTCAATACCTCAATAGCTGTTATTCTGAGAAAGAATCTCCAGAAGAAGGTGCTTTCAGTTGCCTACCTGTGTGAGCTGCCTTTCATCAGGTCTTGATTAATGTTTGCATGATTGCCTCCATCTCTGGCTGGTTCATGTCTAAAACTCTTTCTCTACTAGGCCAATAACTGTTTTCATTATGGCATTGCATCCTGATGCGAAGCAGCGTGGCTCAGTGGAAAGAGCCCGGGCTTGGAAGTCAGAGGTCATGGGTTATAATCCCGACTCTGCCACTTGTCAGCTATGTGACTTTGGGCAAGTCACTTAACTTCTCTGGGCCTCAGTTACCTCATCTGTAAAATGGGGATGAAGACTGTGAGCCCCATGAGGGGCTCTCTCCCACATTCCCTAGCCAATCCCACTGATCACCTTGTATCCCCGCAGCACTTAGAAGAGTGCTTTGCACGTAGTAAGTGCTTAACGAATACCAACATTATTATAATTATTATACTATTCTCTTAATATAATTTTTTTTCTGTTATTGATTTTTGCATCACAAGTGTTCAGGTCACTATGATGAATTAATTTGTTTGGGGCAAGCAATTTTTAGGGACACATCTCTCATCCACATTCTCATCAGGGGTAAGCAGTGTGCCCAACAACAGAACTGCTCAGACATCCAGGGTACTGTTAGTTGCTGCAGCTGACTGTTCAGTGACCAAGCGACTGATGACATCTCGGACCTGGACCTTGGTGCAAGGATGATGATCTCATGACTGGGACAGCTTGAGCTTGATTTTTTTTTCAATTGGCAGTTTTGATTGTGTAGAGCCATCCACACTCTTTTACCCAATCCCCCTGTGGACAACAGCATACACTGTGAGATGGTTGTTTAGGGAATGGGATGCGGTCACGGACCAGCATATCTGTGTGCACCTCCTATAGCAGGCTTTGACCTCGTTGGTCTCTGCACTGTGACTGAGTCACTCACACCCACCCTATAAATCTTTGAGGTCTTTACCGGGGGACCAGTTGCCGTCTGTTGTTCGGGAGCAGCATATCTGTCCCTCCACTCAAACCAAGCTCACCGTGCCCTCATCCGCTCCGATCACCGATGCTGAGGGAAGCACTCCCATCTGCTGGACCAATCAGTGCGGTCTTCACTGGGAAGTCAGGTGTGGCCCATGGTGGTGGAACAGGATAGCTCTGTCAGCTAATTAACAGTAGAATCCCAGTGATGGAAGATAGATGGATGGATGCTGGAAAGATGCCTGAGACTCCTGCAGGAATGGGTATTGGGGCTTTTTCCACTCGGTGTTCAATAGGTTAGGTGGAGATGAAATTTAACTGATTTCATCAAATTATAATGGCCTCATTCTTCTCATTGCCACGAGCTACCAGCAGCTTGTCTCCATGAATTCCCAGAATGACTCTCTCCCACATTCCCTAGCCAATCCCACTTCGCCATACCTCATTCTCTAAACTCACCCTTCCCACATGGGGCTCACAGTCTTAATCCCCATTTTACAGATGAGGTAACAGAGACACAGAGAAGTTAAGTGACTTGCTCACAGTCACACAGCTGACAAGTGGCAGAGCCAGGGTTCAAACCCATGACCTCTGACTCCTAAGCCCGTGTTCTTTCCACTGAGTCACACTGACATCTTACCTGATGGTTTCAATTTTCTTAATAATGTACATGACAGAGACTCAATACCCATTCCAGCAGGAGTCATGAACATCTTTCCAGCATTCAGGTCATCATTCTTGTCTTTCCTGTCTCTGACCTCTTTCTCACATCTTTCTCCCTACCTGGAATTCCCTCCCACTTTAGATCTGACACACCACAGCCTTCCTCATTTTCAAAGCCCTTCTGAGGTTACATCTCTTTCAGGAAGTCCTGCCCCAATTAATCTCTAATCTCCCCAACTGCCAAATCAGCCCTCCTGCACCACTTAAACCCCCAAAACAATCCCAGAAGCATTTACGAACATATGTTATATCCTCTATTACTTGCTCCTGTCTATTAATTTAAATGTCTATTTCCAGGGCTAGATTGGCAACTCCTCAAGGGCAGGGATCATGTATTCTATTCTATTGTATTCTCCCAGGTGTGTAATACAGCCCCCTCCCCGGCCCCCACAGAGTAGACACTAAATACAGTTGATTGAATGATTGATTCTTCTGTCCACTCTATTTGTGTCATGCGTATGGCGTTTGTTGTGGTACTCCACAGTAAGCTTCTCATTGTGGACAGGGGATGTGTCTGTTTATTGTTGTTTTGTACTCTCCCAAGCGCTTAATACAGTGTTCTGCACACAGTAGGTGCTAAACAAATATGACTGAATGAATTAATGAATGAAAGTTTCTTCTGCTTTTGTGCTCAAGCCATGGAGTGCTGCTGAGGAAATCCAGGCATTGACTGACCTCGTCCATCTCAAACTCATCCTCACCTACTATAGCTCTGCCCTCTCCTCTGCCTAGCAACAATAGTTCTCCATCCTTATTGATTGCCATGCCCATTCCCTGCACCAGCTGTTTCAGACATCTAACTCCCTCCTCAAGCCCCCTGACTCTCCACCACCCCAATCCCCACAATAACCTGGCCACCTGTTTCATCAATAAAATTGAAACCACCATGATCGGATCTCCCTAAAATCTCTCCTGGGCCTCTCTTGTCCCAATCTCCTCCTGCTTCCTTTACCATCTCCCATCTTTCCCAGAAGTATCGAGGAGACCTCCCCTTCCTCTTAAAATCTACCCCCTCTACCTATGCCTCCAATCTGCATCCTTCTTACTATTAAAATATTTGCCCTCTACTTTTATTCCCTGCCTCATTGCCATCTTCAACCATTCACCTTCCAAGCCAATATTTTTTAATATAACCTTGTATCCCCCATCCTACAAAAGCCTTCCATTGACCTCACAGCCACCTCCAATCATCACTGCATCTCTTTTCTACCTCTACTTTCCTGAATGAGTTGTTTACAATGGCTGCTGCCACTTCCTGCTCTCCATCTCCCTTCTCAACTCTGTGCAATCTGGCTTCCTGCTCCTCCACTCCATGGAAACTGCCCTCTCTAGGGTCATCAGTGACCTCTTGCCAAATTCAACAGCCTCTAGTCCATCCTAATTCTCCTCGACCTCTCAGCTTCCTTCCACATTGTGGACCACCTCCTTGTCCTGGAAAAATTATCTAACCTTGCCTTCATTGACACTGTCCTCTCCTGGTTCTCTTATCTCTCTGACTACTCCTTCTCAATCTCTTTCACAGGGTCCTTCTCTGCCTCCCGTTCTCTAACTGTGGGAGTCCCTCAAGGATCAGTTTTGGGTCCCCTTCTCTTCTTCATCTACATTTTCATCTACACCTACTCCCTTGGAGAATTAATTTGCTCCCACGGCTTCAACTACATACATGGATGCTCCCCTTGAGCTCAATAAATCAGCTGTTGCCTGGCCAGCTCTACAAAGGCCTCCTCTCATCTGTTCTGAACACCCTCTAGCCCATCCCTGGGCTGATGGTCATGGGGCACCAGAGTTCCCAGCAGGTATTTCCTTAATCCACGAGGACCCTAGCTGTTTCCTCTTGTATTCCCAGCTGATGTCTTCAGATTCCAAGAGATCTCCCCCTGACCTGGACACCATTTATTTCTCTTTTGCCAAACCCCCGACCTCGGTGACTGCTTCCCCAGTGTCTGGTTCCTCATACCCTTCCAGCCCTGGACACAGACCTGAGCCCTCCTGGCAGCCTCTTGGGAAGCTCAGAGAAAAGTAGCCTCATCTTTCTCATTCCTTTGAGAGGCTTCACAGCCCAAACCATGGTGGTGCCCCCCGCCCAACACACATCAACCCCCCACAAGGGCTGGTTGAACCCCACTTTGTCAATATCCCCATTTCTCCACCAGCCAACAGCGTCTTCCACATTTGATTTTGGTTCTGCACTGAGTGTTCCTCCACCATGGTTACCCCTGGGACTGGCCATTCTGGAAACTCATCCCAGCTTGATGTGTAAGGGCCTCCATCCCTCCACCTGCCCCGGGCCCGGACTCCACTTCATCCTTCTCCTTCCACCCACTTCAGGGCTCCTCGTGGCTGATGGTCCTGTTCATTCATTCATTCCATTATATTTATTGAGTACTTATCATGTGGAGAGCACTGTACTAAGCTCTGTTAGAGCCATCTTGGAATGGAGGGCCACTTCCATGTCCCTACCCTGATGGGGACTCCCCCCATCTTATCAGAGCAGCACTAGCCTCCACAACGAGGGTATAGTTTTCTTCAATTTCTGGGAGGGGGGATAGGCCAAGGTAGAACCACCCTCCTACTCTCCCTGTCCTCTTTTCCACCTCGCATTTGTTCACCAAGGTGTGTCACCTCCTTGTAACACCTCCTCTCAGAGATGGTGTCCCTTTCTCCATCTCCTCCGGTGTAGCCTTCAGCGCCATTTCCTGGGGTAGTTGACTTCCAGCAGCGGCTGTTGGGATAGCAGCCGCTCTACACTATCACCTCCTCCAGTCCCTCAATGGCCTCCGGAGATGCTGTTCTCTCCACAGTCACTTCCTGTCATGGGTCACCAGGGCTGTATCTTTGGGGCCCAGTGGTTCTACAGCTGGAGACCCACCAGCTTAGGCCCTGGGCACTCATCACCCCCATATCACAGCTCCAAATCTGTCACAAAGCTTCATGAAACAGGCCCTGCAGGGACAGGATCTGGTAGCAGCAGATCAGAGTGCCCCTGCTAGCTAGTGCAGACACCTCACATAACTGTACACAAACATAAAAGGCCTTTATTCACACTCCACACCATATCCACAACTCTGGACTCACCGCTACCAGTCAGTCCGTATCTACTGAGCAGTTACCATTCATAGTGCATCATTCCAAGTGCGTGGGAGAGAAGAATTCAGTTGGTAGACACAATCCTTGCCCGCAACAAGCTTACACAGTCTAGTGAAGGAGCTAACAATCCCAGTCACGCTGAAGAGAGGGCTCCTGACTTTCCTCCTCCTCCTCCCTGTTTACAGGTTTCCAACTGGTCCCATCTCTACTCTCTTCCTCCCTCATGTCACAGTCAGACTCATGCTGCAAACAAAGGGCTTGGATTCGTTACAGCCATTTGTAGCAATCTTATTTGTAGAGATGTAAGCACAGTTTCCAGGATCGGTGACTGGAAACCTGAATTGAGAAAGAGGACACAAGTTATGTTAGGAATAAGCCAGTTTTCCCAGATCTCCCCATGGGCCTACGTTGAGAATAGGGGGTGTCTTGGGAGAGGAAGCCTCCATTGGGCTATGACCCTGCGGTCCAATCTTAAGCCCGTGGGCAATATAAGTGACACTAGGGTGGAGATGAGATAATTTTTCTTTTGTAAAAGCTGGAAAGAATAGATGCACAGGGAGGAGATTAAAAATCGGCATCTCATGTCCATTTAACAAATACTGGAACGGTGAAGAGCGGGGAATGAAGGTGCTCTAGGCTCAGTCTGCTACTTCTCAATCAATCAATTGTACTTATCGAGGATTCACTGTATGCAGAGCACTGTGTTGAGTGCTTGGAAGAGTACAATATAACTGAGTTGGTAGACGTTCCCTGCCCACAATGAGTTTACAGTCTATAAGGGGGAAGAGACATTCAAATAATTTGCAGATATATAGAGAGGTGCTGTAGGGCTGAGGGTGAGGTGAATGAAGGGTACAAATCCAAGTTCAAGGGTGACACAGAAGGTAGAGGGAATAGGGACAGTGAAGGTTTAGTCGGGGAAGGACTCTTAGGGCGGGATGTAATTTTAATAGACAAGCAGGATGACCTACTGGCCTAGTGGATAGACCATGGGCCTGGGAGTCAGAAGTTCCTTGGTTCTAATCCTGGCTCTGCCATTTGCCTGTTATTGTGACCTTGGGCAAGTTGCTTCACTTCTCTGTGCCTCAGTTATGTCATCTGTAAAATAGGGATTAAAACTGTGAGCCCTATGTGGGACATGGACTGTGTCCAACCTGATTACTTTCTATCTACCCCAGCACTTAGAATAGTGCCTGTCACATGGTAAACACTTAACAAATACCATTAAAAAATAGGCTTTGTAAAAATAATTAAAATAATTATAATTAAAATAATAATTATTATTGGTATTTTTTCAGTGCTTATTATGTGCCAAGTACCGTTCTAAGTGCTGGGGTAGACACAAGGCAATCAGGTTGTCCTACGTGGGGCTCACAGTCTCAATTTCCACTTTGCAGATGAGGTAACTGAGGCCTAGAGAAGTGAAGTGATTTGTCCAAGGTTACACAGCAGACAAGTGGCGGAGCCGGGATCAGAACCCACAACAGATCCCAAGTCGCTGCTCTTGCCACCAGGCCATGCTCCTTGCGGCTTTATAGGTGGGGAGAGCGATGGTCTGTCGGAAATGAATGGAGAGGGAGTTCCAGGTTAGAGGCAGGACATGGATGAGGAGTCAGAGCAAGATAGATGAGATCAAGGTACAGTGAATACGTTGGTATTGTAGAAGTGAAGTGAGCATGTGGGGTTGTAGGAAGAAAGGTAAGATAGGAGGGGGCAAGGTGACTGAATGTTTTAAAGCAGACGCTAAGGAGTTTCTGTTGGATCGATGGGCAACCACTGGAGGTTCTTGAGCAATGGGGAGACGTGGACTGAACTTTTTTAGAAAAATGATCTGGGCAGCAGAGTGAAGTATGGACTGAGAGAGGAGAGAGACAGGAGGCAGGGAGGTCAGTTAGGAGGTTGATGGAGTAATCCAGGTGGGATAGGATGAGTGACTTGATTCATGTAGCAGCAGTTTGGATGGAGAGGAAAGGATAGATTTTAGCAATGTTGTGAGGTTGAACCAACATGAGTTGATGTCCAAAACTTCCCATTCTCTAAAACCAATATGACTATGTGTGGAGGGAAACTTTGTACATTCAGCGTATGAAGTTCAACCTTCACAACACTATTAAAATCATCTGCCCTTTCCTCTCCATCCAAACTGCTATCACTTTGATCCAAGCACTTATCCTACCCTGCCTTGATTTCTGTATCAGTCTCCTTGCTGACTTCTGTGCCTACTCTCTCTTCCCACTCCAGTCCATACTAAACTCTGCTGCCCAGATCATTTTCTACAAAAGCATTCAGGCCATGTTTCCCCACTCCACAAGAACCTCCAGTGGTTGCCTATCCACCTTCAAACAGAAACTGCTCACCATGGGTTTAAAGCATTCAGTCACCTTGTCCCCTCCTACCTCACCTTGCTACTTTCCTACTACAACCCAGCCTGTACACTTTGCTCCTCTAATGCCAACCTACTCACTGTACCTTGATCTCCTCTACCTCATACTGCTGACCCTTCACCCACGTTCTGACCCTGGATGGGAAGGCCCTCCCTCTTCATATCCGACAGATGACTCTCCCTGCCTTCAAAGCCTTATTGAAGGCACATCTCCACATTTCTTCCCTGACTAGGCCCTCCTTTCCTTTTCTTCCACTCCCTTTTGTGTTACCCTGACTTGCCCCCTTCATTTATCCCCCTTCCCAGTCCCACAGCACTCATGTACATATCCGTAATCAATGTATTTATATGAATGTCTGTCTCTCCTTCTAGACTGTAAGCTCGTTGGAGGCAGAGAATGTGTCTGTTATATTGTTATGCTGTACTCTCCCAAATGCTTTGTAGAGTGCTCTGCACACAGTAAATGATCAGTAAATATGATTGATTGATTCAGAGCACAATTTTATTTTAAATTTTCTGCTTCTCTTAGGCCATCAGATAGAAGAGTTAAAGGGAACTTACAGACTCTCATTTAGTGGAACTCCATTCACCCAGAAGAGTTTTCCATTTTCCCTGAAGAGACCAATCCAGTGACCCTTGAATTTCTGAACAAATGACTGCAACGGAAAGAAGGAGAAATCCTGCTATTAGACCCTTACCAGAGACCCGACTGTTCTCTCTGATACAAATTCTTCCAGAAGAGTCCCATGATGTTTGAGGCTCCTTTCTCCAAAGAGAAGACCATCACAGACACAGATGGCCTCTCAGCTAAGGACATGCATCCCTCATTATCGTCCGTGCCTCAGGTCAGTTTGTCAGGCTAGAATCATGACATATTGTCCCCTCAGCTACCAGCCCAGACAGACAGAGATTCGGCCAAGTAGACTGAAGGTAAGCCCTCCACATAGAGACATGGACCTGGGTGTCAGAGCTGTCAGAGGAGTTCCTTGAAACTAGCGTGGTTGTTCTCAGACAGATCAGGGTTGACAATCTCAGTGGAAACACTAACAAAGAGTCAGTTCATCTCCTCCAGGAAACTGCATTCCTCCACCCTAAAAGCCCCCATTCACACTTATATACATATCAATCTAGATGCCTGCTATAGGCACAGGGAATTTAAGTGACTTGCCAAGGTCAAGCAAAAGTCAAGTGGGAATGGAACCCAGGTCCTCTGATGCTTTATCCACTGAGTCACACTGGAACTGCATTCTGCAATGAAGCCTAGTATGAAGATGATGGGCTGGGAGTCAGGTGACCTGGGTTTAGTCTCCACTCTGCCACAGACTGCCTATGTGACATTGTCACCTTCACCTTTCTGGGTTTAGCTGTACAATGGGGAATAACAATATTTACTTCTCTTTAGTGCCAAGGATTATTGTGAGGCAAAAATAAAAATAATGGATATAAAACTGATTTGGAATAATAATAATTAAGGTATTTATTATGCACTTATGTGCCAAGTACTGCACTAAATGCTGCATTGAGATACACAGGATAAGCAGATAAGAGATAGTCCCACGTAGGGCTCACAGTCCACGGGGGGGGGGGGGGGGGGGGGGGGGGGGGGGGGGGGGGGGGCGGGAGAACAGGTATTGGATCCTCATTTAACAGATGGGAGAAAAGGTTCAGGAAAGTTAAGCATCTTCCCCAAGGTCACACACAGCAGAGTTGCTTGGGCCCATCATTCTCAGGCCCATGCTCTTTCCTCTAGGCCAGGCTGCTTCCCATTGCACATATTCAAAGCATTGTAATTGCATTATTATTGTATGCTCAAACCAGGTCATTCCCTACTCCCAAAGTTTCTATCCTGACACACTCACCAGCTCCTGATGGCTTTCAATCACAACTAGATTAGCGCCTTGGGATTTACAGACTTCTTTGCTCTTGGGCCAATTAATGTTTCCATTATTATATGAGTAGCACTTGTTTCTGAGCTGCAGCCAACCATCTGGACAAGTTTCATCACATTTAGGACAAGTCTTACTTGCTGTGGAATAAAAGAACAGGACGGTCAGTGCTCTCAGGTGGGTGTCCACGTATGTGCTCACTTGGGCGAATGGTTCCTTACCCAGAATCCCTCTCAATAATTAGAGTCCAAAACCCTTCATTTTACAGAACATTTCTATTTTCCATAATATTCTCACACAATTTTGACCTCTCAAGAACATGGTGAGGTAGGGAAGGTCAGAGAAAATCATCCTATTTTACAGATGGGGAGTCCAGAGAGGTTAAGTGATTTTTCCAATATCTCAAAGCAGATGATTTTTCTTCTGCCCTCCTTGTTTTCCAATTCCCAATTTCAGCTCTCCATTCAGTAGCTGCTTGGGTCTCCTGCTGTTGCTCATTCACCTCATTCACCTCACACTACCCACCCAGCATAGCTGTCCTGGGAGTCAGAGGACCTGCATTTGAATCCCAGCTCTTCCACCTGTCTCTGTGTCACCTTAGGAAAATCACTTAACTTCTCTGCACCTCAGTTTCCTCATCTGTAATATGGGGATTAAGGCTGTGAGCCCCATGTGGGACAGGGACTGTGTTCAATCCAATTATCTTGTATCTATCCCAGCGCTTAGTACAATGCCTGGCTCAAAGTAAGTGCTTAACAAATACCACAATTATCATTATTATTATCATCATCAATGATATTTGTTGAGAGCTTATTGTGTGCAGAACCCTTTACCAAGCACTTGGGAGTGTACAATAGAACAGAGTTGGTAGACACGTTTCCTGTCCACAATGAGCTTACAGTCTAGAGGGCGAGACCGACATTGATATAATTTATAGCATACTATTTATATATATATACGTGAGTGCTGTGGGGCTGAGGGTGGGGCAAATGTCAAATGTTCAAAGGTCACAGTCACAGATTCAAGTGCACTGATGTCATAGAAGGGAAAGAGAGCTGGGGGTAAGGGGGTTTAATTGGGGAAGGCCTCTTGGAGAAGATGTGCACTTTGAAGGTAGAGAGAGTGGAGGTCTGGTATATATGGAATGGTAGAGAGTTCTAGGCTTGAGGGAGGACGTGGGAAAGGGGTCAGCGATGAGACAGATGAGATTGGGACACAGTGGGCAATTTGGCACTAGAGGAGTGGAGTGTGTGGGCTGGGCTGTAGAAGGAGATCAGAGAAGTAAGGAAGGAGGGGCAAGCCAGAAGGAGATTCTGATATCTGATGCAAATTCCTCTTCCTCCTGTCTCATGGAAATGAAGTTATCTGGGTGAGGAAGTCAAAGTAAATGAGCTCTTTTCCCACACACCAGGACACTGGATTTAGGAAGACTTTAACATAATTTTTTTTATCAAGTTTAAGAATCTTACCTTCCACAGTGCTGAATAGGTATGGAAAAATGGTTTTAACAGCACCCTTTTAATTCCTGTTTATCTATCAAACATTATTTCAGGGACAAAAACAAACTTATAATCACCCTTAATCAATGTCCTTCATACTTCCCAGAGAACTGTTAATTTCAGTTCCCTAGTTTTATAGCTTTATTCCCATGCTCCACAATAAAATAATTTGGACGTGACCTGCTACTCACACACAGAAACAGGATAGAAACTTACCTTCTGAAATGTAATCTCCAAAATGAAGGATAAGTGTGTATGAATGTGTGTAGGAAGATCCTGGGTGCTGCTGGAAATAACTCTCACAATCACCAAGGCCGTGTCACACTCCAGTCTCAGTGTTGCCTGAACAAAGTTTAATCCAGGAGGAGATGTGACCATGGGATTAAAGGCTCGGAATAAAACACATCCACATGCTTGAGTAGCTGTCAATCACTAGTCTTCCTGTTGGCTTCTTCCCTCAAGCAGAGGTCAGCAGGATTGGGGATCCAGGGCCAAACTAGCAAGAACTAGAAAATGTTGGAATGGCTGGAATCCAATAGCCAGTCATTCCCAGAAGCTATTGTGGAAGCAGCCAGAAGACCACAGGAGTAAAAATAGTTTTATCCGTTACCCTCCCAGCTATGCCTCATACTAAGGCATCTCATGGTTTTGGTTAAATCTTGGTGAGAAAACAGACTGAGGGTTCATTCAAACACTCACCTAGAGCAATGAGCACCACTATTAGGATAATCCCTGCGGTGCTCGGAATGAGGATTGTGTACCATTTAAGTTCAACGGTCCCATCTGAAAAACAGGGAAAATTATTCTGAATTCATCTCACAGAATAGGAAGCAAGAGCAGTCTTCTGGCCAGTCACTAAACAACATTCATGCTTTCTTGTGCCCGGCACTGTACTAGACAGCATGCAGATGCCCCATTCTCATTTTGAGTGCACAGGTGAAAAGAGGCAGGGATTTTACAGGCAAGCAAGTGGAATGGGAACTTGGAAGGTACTAGCCTTAAAAAGCTAAAAGGCCAAAAAGCCATTATTTGGGGACTTTTCGGTCTTGTTCAGAGGCTCTCAAGTCTAATCAGAGACCAGGCATAAAGAAGGCTGTGAGTTCAGCTCAAAACCCTTTTGAAGGCATTGTGCTTCCATGACTCCATGGAGTTGGCATTTAGGTTTAGGACCCAGGGGACTTCTGAAAGGCTAATATATTCATTCAAACATATTTACTGAGAGTTTATTGTGTTTAGAGCACTGTACTAAACTCCTGGGAGAGTACAATACAACAATTAACTGACACATTCCCTGCTCATAATGAGCTTACAGTCTGGGGGTGGCAGCCAGATATTAATATAAATAAATTACAGATACATACATAAGTGCTGTGGAGCTGGGAGGGGAGATGAATGAAAGGAGCAAGTCAGGGGGAGGCAAAAGGGAGTTGGAGAAGAGGAAAGGGGAGGCTAAGGAGATTTACCTTCAATAAGACTTTGAAGAGGGGGAGAGTAATTTGCATTTGAGGAGGGAGGGCATTTCAGGCCAGAGGCAGGATATGGGTGAGGGGTCAGTGGTGAAAGAGAAGAGACTGAGATAAAGAGTGAGAAGTTTAGCATTAGAGGAGTGAAGTGTACAAGATGGGTTGTATTAGGAGAGTAGCAAGGTGAGGTAGGAGAAGGCAAGGTAATTAAGTGAGTGCTTTAAATCCAGTGGTGAGGACTTTATGTTTGATGCAGAGGTGGATGGGCAACCACTGGAGTTTCTTGAGGAGACATGTTCTGAATGTTTCTGTAGAAAAATCACCCGGGCAGGAGAGTGAAGTATGGGTTGGAGTGGGGAGAGATAGAAGGCAGGGCGATCAGCAAAGAGGCTGATGCAGTAATTCCGGAAGGATGGAATGAGTGATTTTATCCAAGTGGTAGCAGTCTGGGTGGAGAGGAAAGGGTGGATTTTAGCGATATTGTGAAAGAGGGACCAACAGTATTTAGTTATGGATTGAATATGGGTGGTCAAATGAGAGAGAGGAGTCAAGGATAATGCCACCAGTACAGGATTTTGAGACAGGAAGGGAAGGACAGGGTTTTAGTGGGAAGATGAAGAGTTCTGTTTTGGACATGGTAAGCTTGAGATGATGGGAGGGCAAGAGATGTCATGAAAGCAGGACGAAATGCATGACTGCAGAGAGAGAGAGAGAGATTAGGGCTAGAGATATAGATTTCGGTATCATCCAGAGCGGTGGTAGTTGAAGCCATGGGAGCGAATGAGTTCTTATCAACAAGAAGCTCATGATCTATTGATGGAAGACAGACAAATAAAGGACAAAATTCAACAAGTTCTTGTTTACTCTATGGGAGGAACATTAGAAGCAGCATGGCCTAGTGGAAAGAGCACGGGCCTGGGAGTCAGAGGATCTGGATTTTAATCCTGGATCTAGCACTTGTCCTGTGTGACTTTGGGCAGGTCACTTAACTTCTTTGTGCCTCAGTTACCTGATCTGAAAAATGGACATTAAGGCTGGGAGCCCCATATGGGACATGGACTACATCCAAACCGATTGTCCTGTACCTACCCCAGTGCTCAGTGCGGTAAGCATTTAACAAATACCAGCAAAAAAAAATAGCAGTAACCATGAGGCATAGTTACCTATATTATGCATAAACTGTCCCTGGTGGTTTGCAAAATATAATACTCCTCAAAAAGGATATGACATTGGGAAAATAGGGCTCAATAAGAAAGCTATAAATAACATAAAATAGACGCAATAGCCAACTGATATAGATGGACTTGTGCATGCATATATACACACACACACAACGAAACACACCTCTCTAGGAGGTGTGGATTCACCACACTGCATCAGGTAGGAACAGGTCAGGATGACAGTATTTGCAAATTTTCTGCTTACTATTTTGGGAAATTTATGGTATGGTATTCTCAGTTGTCCTATCAGCGTGGTGTGAAGCTCTGAGAGCTGGTTAAAGCTCACAGTCATTTGCAAAAGGACCATGATGATACTATTTCAGCAAAGACCCACCAGAATGAGGGTTGTAATTTTCTCAAATGTTGTTCTCCGGCATGGCAGAGGGAGAACCAGAGGACAGCTGGTCTTTCTGACTTTCAGAAGGTTGGGAAACCTGTGACTGACTGTGGCTACAGCCTTCCCCAGCCCTGCAGGATGCCAGGCACCGGAAGCCCCAGTTGCTCTGCAATGGTGGGTGGGCAGGGTTTGGGTCACGGGTGGCTCGCAGCCATCATAAAATGCCAACCCATCTCTGGATCAATCTTCCCTATTGCCTTCAATCATCAATCATGAGAAGCAGCATGGCTTAATGGTTAGGGCAAGGGCCTAGGAGTCAGAAGAACCTGCATTCCAATCCTACCTCTGTCACATGTTTACTGTGTGACTGTGGGCAAGTCACTTCCACTTCTCTTTACCTCATCTGTAAAATGGGGATTAAGAATGTGAGCCCCATGTGGGAGAGGGACTATGTCCAACCTGATTAATCTGTATGTACCCCAGTGCTTGCGACAGTGGTTGGCACATAGTAAGTGCTTAACAAGCACCATAATAATAATAATATTATTATCAATCAATCGAACATTTGCTGAGTACTTGCTCTGTGCAGAGCACTGTACTGACTGTTTGGGAGAGCACACTAGAGTTAGATGTTTTACAGATTTTTAATTACCTTCCCAACCCCCTGCCTCCCTCACTCACCCCATTCCTCTTGCCCTTGATAATTCTGCCAAGTATTTCATCGATAAATTGTAACCATTGTGTGAACCCCCTAGAATCTCCCCAATATCTCCCCAGCTCCTCTCAAGTGTCACACTCAAGTCCCTCTTTGACTATCAATCAGTCGACTAATTGTGTTTATTGAGTGCTTACTGTGTCCAGAGCACTGTTATAAGCTTGGCTTAGGAGTCAGAGGTTGTGGGCTTTAATCACGACTTCGCCACTTCACTGCTGTGTGACCTTTGGCAAGTCATTTAACTTCTCTGTGCCTCAGTTACCTCATCTGTAAAATGGGGATTAAAAGTGCGAGCCCCATGTGGGATAACCTGATTACCTTGTATCTACCCCAGTGCTTAGAACAGTGCTTGGCACGTAGTAAGCGCTTAACAAATACCTAAGCTCTTGGGAGAGTTCAGCATTACAGAGTCGGTAGACGTTCCCTGCAACAAGGAGCTTACAGTCTAGATGGGGAGACAGATATTAAAATGAATTAGGGATATGTACAGTGTCTGGCACATAATGAGCGCTTAACAAATCTTGTCTTGGGTGACGCTGTCCAGTTGTCTCCGACCCCTAGTGATGCCATGAACACATCTCTCTCAGAACCCCCCACCTCCATCTGCAATCGTTCTGGTAGTGTATCCACAGAGATTTCTTGGTAAAAATACGAAAGTGGTTTACCACTGCTTCTTTCCGTGCAGTAAACTTTAGTCTCCACCCTCGACTCTCTCCCAGGCTGCTGCTGCCCGGCACAGGTGAGTTTTGACTTGTAGCAGATTGCCTTCCACTCCCTAGCCACTGCCCAGCTAGGAATGGAATGGTTATGCCTCTGTTTGACTCTCCCTCCAATAGTCGAGACTGGTAGAGAACTGGAAACTCTCCAGGGGTGACCCCGAGAGGGTCTAAATACCAGAATTATTATTATCATTATGAGTGCTATGAAGCTGACGGTGGGGTGAATAAAGTAAGTACTGCCTCAGGGAGGGGCTCCCAGCAGGGCCTGGAGGTCAGGGCAGAGAGACCCAGCTTCGGCCCAGCTTCTGGCTTCAGACCTGGTGCTGCTAGCAGGTCTCTGGATTCTGGGGCTCAATCCCTGCAGGCTGGAGATTTGGGGGAGCAGGAGCCACAGGGGAGAGTAGTAGAGTCTGGAGCTGGGCTTCTCAGCAGGACGGGCCTGGGGATACTCCCTCCAATTGATGCTGCTTCTGCTTCCCATTGTCCAAGGGGAAGCAGCATCCGTCTCTCTGCCTTCTCGGTGTTTCTCTGTAACTTGGCCTCTCCTAGGTCTTTCTGAATTGCTGCCTCTGCTATGTCTCTCGCTACCTAACGTGTTTATTAAACACTTACTCTTTGCTGAGCACTGGGGTGGAGACAAGGTAGTCAGCTTGGACACATTCCCTGTCCCACACAGGACTCACGTGGCATAGTGAATACGGTATGGGCCTGGGAGTTAGAAGGTCCTCATCCTGGTTCTGCCATTTGTTGGCTGTGTGACCTCGGGCAAGTCACTTCACTTCTCTGGGCCTCAGTTACCTCTTCTGTAAAATGGAGACTGAGACTGTGAGGCCGATGTGGGACAGGGACTATGTCCAACATGATTTGCTTGTATCTACAAGAGTGCTTAGTAATAATAATAATGATAATGATAATAATAACTTGGTATTTCTTAAGCTCTTACTATGTGCCAAGCACTGTTCTAAGTACTGGGGTAGATACAGGGTAATCTGGTTGTCCCACGTGGGGCTCGCACTTGCAGAAACTGAGACACAGAGAAGTGATATGGCTAAGACCTGCCCATAGCAGGTAAGTGGCAGACCAGATTAGAATTCAGTTCTCTGATTAGCAGACCTGTGCTCTCTTCACTAGATCATGCTGCTTCATGCTTAGACTGTGAGCCGGTCATTGGCCCTCTTCTGTTCTCCATCTACACTCCCTCCTTTGGTGAACTCATCTGCTCTCACGGCTTCAACTATCATCTCTATGCAGATGACACACAGATCTACATCTCTGCCCCGTCCTCTCCCCCTTTCTTCAGGCTCGTATCTCCTCTTGCTTCCAAGACGTCTCTACCTGGATGTCTGCCTGTGCCACCTAAAACTCAACATGACCAAAACTGAGCTCCTCATCTTCCCTCCCAAGCCCTGTCCTCTCCCTGACTTCCCTCTCACCGTGGATGGTACGACCATAATTCCCGTCTCTCAGGCCTGCAACCTCGGTGTCATCTTTGACTCGACTCTCTCGTTCACCCTACACATCCAATCTGTTACCAAAACCAGCCGGTCTCACCTTTATAATATCGCCAAGATCTGCCCTTTCCTCTCCACCCAAATGGCTACCTTACTGCTACAGGCTCTCGTAATATCCTGGCTAGATTACTGTGTCAGCCTTCTCTCTGATCTCCCTTTCTCCTGTCTCTCCCAACTCCAGTCTATTCTTCACTCCGCTGCCCGACTCACCTTCCTGCAGAAACGCTCTGAGCATGTCACTCCCCTTCTTAAAAACCTCCAGTGGTTGCCTATCAACCTCCGCACAAAACAAAAACTTCTCACTCTAGACTTCAAGGCTCTCCAACACTTTGCCCCTTCCTACCTCTCCTCCCTTCTCTCTTTCTACTGCCCACCCCACATGCTCTGCTTCTCTGCCGCCCACCTCCTCACCATCCCCCGTTCTCGCCTATCCCGCCGACGACCCCCTGGGCCACGTCCTCCCACAGTTCTGGAATACCCTCCCTCCTCACCTCCGCCAAACTAATTCTCTTCCCCTCTTCAAAACCCTACTTAAAGCTCACCTCCTCCAAGAGGCCTTCCCAGACTGAGCTCCCCTTTTCCCACTGCTCCCTCTACCCCCCCTTCACCACTCCGCTGCTAAGCCCTCTTTTCCCCCCTTTCCCTCTGCTCCTCCCCCTCTCCCATCCCATCCCCTCAGCATTTTACTCCTCTGCTCAACTGTATTCATCTTCATTACCCTATTTATTTTGTTAATGAGATGTACATCACCCTGATTCTATTTATTTGCTATTGTTTGAATGAGATGTTCTTTCCCTTGGCAGCGTAGCTCAGTGGAAAGAGCATGGGCTTTGGAGTCAGAGGTCATGGGTTTGAATCCCTGCTCTGCCACTTGTCAGCTGTGTGACTGTGGGCAAGTCACTTAACTTCTCTGTGCCTCAGTTACCTCATCTGTAAAATGGGGATTAAGACTGTGAGCCCCACGTGGGACAACCTGATTCCCCTGTGTCTACCCCAGCGCTTAGAACAGTGCTCTGCACAGAGTAAGCGCTTAACAAATACCAACATTATTATTATTATTATTCTATTTATTGCCATTGTTCTTGTCTGCCTCCCCCGATTAGACTGTAAGCCCATCATAGGGCAGGGACTGTCTCTATCTGTTACTGATTTGTACATTCCAAGCGCTTAGTACAGTGCTCTGCACATAGTAAGCGCTCAATAAATACTATTGAATGAATGAATGGGCAGGAATTCTCTCTATCTGTTGCTGAATTGTACATACCAAGCGCTTAGTACAGTGCTCTGCACACAGTAAGCCCTCAATAAATACTATTGAATGAATGAATGCTTATGCATTTACCACCAGTTTTCCTTGAATGTAGTTTGGGAAAGCTCCTTGTGGGCAGGGAATACATCTTGTGGGAAGAAAATTTGTCTACCAATTCTGTTATACTATATTCTCCCAAGCACTTAATATAGTGTGCTGCACACAGTAAGCACTAAGTAAATACCATTGATTGATTAATTGTTGGCCTCTGTACTTTTTTTTCAAACTTTCAATATATAAATCTATAAAATAAAGTGAGTTTGTCCTTGTTCATAACTTGAGAATTCCTGTTATTCTTAAACATAATTATTGCTTTCACTACTACTATCACTATTATCACTTCTTTTACCACTAAAACACTCATGTCAAAGTATACTCACTTTTTACCACTAAAACACTCACATCAAAGTATAAAAATAGTAATTATGCATGGCATATATTTTGGATAAATGATCAGAGAGGCAGCATGATCTAGTGGAATGAGCAAAAGCCCGGGAGGCAGCCCAGAAAACTCCACCATCTGTCTGCTGTGAGAGCCTGGGCAAGCCACTTAACTTCTCTGTGCCTCAGTTTTCTCATTGGCAAATTGGGGAGGCAATATCTGCTCTGTTTCCTGCTTACACTGTAAGAGGGTCAGGGACCGTGTCTTTACTTAACTTATTATCTTGTATTGACCCCACAGGTTAGCACAGAATTTGGCACATAGTAAGCACTTAACAAATGCTACAATTATTATAATTCCACTTCTGTGAACCAGGCAAGGTTTGTTAGACCAGACCATTACTCCAACAGTTTCTGACCGTGGGAAGATTTTGTCTACATGAACCGCTGGATATAACCTGTGTGATCTTTTAACTACAGAATTTATTCTGAACATTGCCTTCTGTCACCTGGAAGGGTAGTAGCACAGCTATAATACCTGTGATCACGTCTCTATGCATTCATTATTACTGTTTTTGTTATCTACTGCTCTTATATCCCTTGTGGCCACTGACATGTTCACTTTCATCACGGGTATTTGGAATAGCTACATGGGAAATACATTTCTTTCCTTGTAGGTAGAATACCTGGGTTTATATTTGTATTCACTTATTATTCCCATTGCCCGCTGCTATCACATCCCTCCATATCCTTATCATATCCACACAGTTACTGACATTAACGTAGTCATCGCTAGGCCCACCATCTGCCGGACGGGGTACTTTCCTTCAGCACACAAAGATCAATACAGGAATAGCTGCTAACCGTTAGCCTGTTAAAGGTATTTGTTGAGTGCTTACTGTGTGCAGAGCACTGTACTAAGCGCTTGGGAGAGTACAATAGGACAGATACATTCCCTGCCCACAGTTTCCGGTTTAGGGGGCAGACAGACATGGATATAATAAACGTGGTGCTCAGGGACTGGACAGTTTCTGTTCCTGCAGCTGGGCCTCTCTGGGCTGGATCTGATCCGTTTCTCCTCCTTCCTGGCCGGGGAGAGGTCAGAGTCTCTCACCCCACATTCCCCCACCCCCCCGTTTTCCGACCCCTGCCAGGCAGGATTTCTGGACTTTGCCCGGTTCATTCCCCAGGGAATGACATCCCGGACAGGAAACCCCCAGCCTCTGGAGAGCAGCAGAGCAGCGTGACTCAGTGGCAAGAGCACGGGTTTGGGAGTCAGAGGTCATGGGTTCTAATCCCAGCTCCCGACTTTGGACGAGTCACTAAGCTTCTCTGGGCCTCAGTGAACTCATCTGGAAAATGGGGATGAAGACTGGGAGCCCCACGTGGGACAACCTGATCATCTTGTATCCCCCCCAGCGCTAGAACAGTGCTTTGAACATAGTAAGCGCTTAACAAATACTATCATTATCGGTCATGCGGGACTGGACCGCGCCCCTCACACCGACTAGCATCGGGCCCCGCCGCACACAATAACTTCTGTGATTATTTTACTAAAGGATGTATTCTGCATATTGCCTTATTGTCGTCTGAAAGGTCAGTACTACCTCTGAGACTACTTCTGTGCATTCACTATGGTGATGATGATGGTATTTGTTAAGCGCTTATTATGTGCCAAGCACTGTCCTAAGCGCTGGGGGAGAATACAAGAATCAGACTGTCCCACGTGGGGCTCACAGTCTTAATCCCTATTTTCCAGATGAGGGAACTGAGGCCCAGACAAGTGAAGTGACGTCCCCAAAGTCACACAGCTGACAAGTGCCAGAGGCCGAATTTGAACCCATGCCCTCTGACTTCCAAGCCTGGACTCTTTCCATTGAGCCACGCTGCTTAATAATAATAATAATGTTGGTATCTGCTAAGCGCTTACTATTTTCAAAGCACTGTTCTAAGCGCTGGGGGTGTGGGATACAAGGTGATCAGGTTGTCCCACATTGGGCTCACAGTCTTCATCCCCATTTTACAGATGAGGTAACTGAGGCCCAGAGAAGTAAAGTGACTTGCCCAGAGCCACCCAGCTGACAAGTGGCGGAGCCGGGATTAGAACCCACGCCCTCTGACTCCCAAGCCCGGGCTCTTTCCACTGAGCCACGCTGCTTCTCTCGTTTCGGTTGTCTACTGCCCACCGGCCCCTGTGGACAGACCCGTCTCGGACCCTGCAGACCGACCAGCCCCCACCTAACAGGTCTGTAATTTTCGCTCTTTCTCCTAATGCCCGTCTCCCCCTCTAGACTGTAAACTCGTCGTGAGCAGGGAATGCGTCTGCGGCGTTGTTATAAGGTCCTCTCCCAGGCGCTCAGAATAGTGCTGTGCGCCCAGGAAGCGCTCAGTAAATAGGTGTGGCCGCGGAGAGCGGACCGCCGGGCCCGGGACCCCCAGATCCTCTTACCCCTCCACTGGCGTTTTTCTCCCGTCCTCTGCTCCTGCCGTGAAAATTGGTTGGATAAGACTTTGCCTTCCTCCTGGTGCCCGCCCTGCTCCGCCATGCCCCCCGTGCCCAGCGCGCCTCCCGTCTTCTCTCTCTGCTCCTGTCAATTCCGAGCAGGCTGGGGCGGGATTTTCTGGGTAAGAGAACCGGGGTTGGAGTGGGTGAGACGGGAATCCGGTGGAACTCGGAAGTGTCGGCTCTCGCCCCTCCGCCTGTTCCCTCCTCCCAATGAAAAAAACAAACAAACCCCGTCTCCCGCATCCTGGAAAACCTTCCCTGCATCCCACCGCCCTTCCAGCTATGGCCCCTCTTCCCCCACCCCTTCCTGTCCTCGGGATCTGGTGTTAGGCTCAGGGGGTTCTCACCCCTCCCCCTATTTTCCCTCCCTACTCCGATTAGACTGTAAACCCGTCAAACGGCAGGGACTGTCCCTATCTGTTGCCGACTTGTTCATTCCAAGCGCTTAGTACAGTGCTCTGCACATAGTAAGCGCTCAATAAATACTATTGAATGAATGAATACTCCATCGCTTAATAATAATACTAATAATAATGCTATTTGTTAAGCACTTACTACTACTAATAATGTGGGTGTTTGTTAAGCGCTTACTCTGTGCATAGCACTGTTCAAAGCACTGGGGTAGACACAGGGTAATCAGGTTGTCCCACGTGAGGCTCACAGTCTTAATCCCCATTTTACAGATGAGGTCACTGAGGCAGAGAGAAGTGAAGTGACTTGCCCACAGTCACACAGCTGACAAGTGGCAGAGCAGGGATTCGAACCCATAACCCCTGACTCCCAAGCCTGTGCTCTTTCCACCGAGCCATACCGCTACTATGTTCCAACTACCGTTCTAAGTGCCTGGGGAGATACGAGGTAATTAGCTTGTCCCACGTGGGGCTCATAGCCTTCACCCCCATTTTCCAGATGAGCTCACTGAGGCACAGAGAAGTTAAGTGACTTGCCCACGTGGGACTCACAGTCTTCATCCCCATTTTCCAGATGAGATCACGGAGGCACAGAGAAGTTGTGACTTGCCCACAGTCACACAGCCGATAAGTGGTGGAGCAGGAATTAGAACCCATGACCTCTGACTCCCAAGCCCATGCTCTTTCCACTTAACCACACTGCTCCTCCAGCAGCTTAATCACACTTCCAAAGCACTCCATCCCGATTCCTACAGAATTTATGGACATCTTATACTCGACAATTCCCCTTCCTGGAATTTAATAGTAATCATCATCATCATCATCATAATGATGTCGGTTAAGCACTTAGTACATGCCGGGCACTGTACTAAGCAGTGGAGCAAAAGCAAACAAATTGGGTTAGATACAAACCCTTGTCCCACGTGGGGTTCATAGTCTCAATCCCCATTTTACAGATGAGGTCACTGAGGCCCAGAGAAGTGAAATGACTTGTCCAAGGTCACACAGCAGACAAGTGGCAGAGCTGGGATTAGAACCCATGATATTCTGACTCCCAGGTTCATGCTGTAGCCAATATGCCATGATTTACTTTAATTTGTATCCTCCCTAGTAGTTTGTAAGCTCATTAAGAGGACAGGGATTCTGTTTTCTTACTCCATTGTGCTTAGTACAGTGCTTTGCCCAGAGTAAACACTCAATAAATATCATTGATTGTTTGACTGATTCAAGTCTCCTGACTCCCAAGCCTGTGCTGTGCACTTTCCACTAGGCCTTGCTGTTTACCATGCTCTTGCATCACCCACATCCCTAGAAATTATCCCAGACCTTCAGTGTCCGACTAATACCAGATGCTGCAGACTGAACAGCCCCACCGCACTTATATACATATCTGCAATTTTATTTATAAATTCTAACATCAGTCTGCCCGTCTAGAATGTAAACTCAGGGTGGGTAGGGAATGTGTCATACTGTTATATTGTGTTCTCCCAAGTGCTTATCACAGTGCTCTGCATACAGTAAGCGCTAGGCAGTTGACACCCAAATCTACATCTCCTCATCTCCTCCGCTCTTCTCTCTCCCTCCCTCCAGACTTGTATCTCCTCCTGCCTTCAGGATCTCTCCACCTGGATGTCCACCTGCCACCTAAAACTCAACGCGTCCAAGACTGAGCTCCTTATCTTCCTTTCTAAACTCTGTCCTCTCCCCACTTTCCCGTCACTGTAGACGGCATTACCATCTTTCCCATCTCACAAGCCCATAACTTTGGTGTCATCCTTGATTCTGCTCTCTCATTCACCCCACACATCCAATTCGTCACCAAAACCTTCCGGTCTCACCTTCACAACATCGTCAAGATCCACCCTTTCCTCACCCAAACCGCTACCTTGTTGGTACAATTTCTCATCATATCCCCACTGGATTACTGCATCAGCCTCCTTTCTGATCTCCCAAAACTCCTGTCTATCCCCGCTTCAGTCTATATTTCACTCTGCTGCCCCGATTATCTTTCTACAGAAACACTCTGGGCATGTCACCCCCCTCCTCAAAAATCTCCAGTAGTTGCCTATTAACCTTCGCATGATGCAAAAACTCCTCACTATTGGCTTCAAAGCTCTCCATCGCCTTGCCCCCTCCTACCTCACCTCCCTTCTCTTCTTCTACAGCTCAGCCCGCACACTCCACTCCTGTGCCGCTAACCTCCTCACGGTGCCTCGTTCTCGGCTGCCCTACCACCGACCCCTGGCCCACATCCTACCTCTGACCTGGAATACCCTCCCTCCTCACATCTGCCAAACTAGCTCTTTTCCCCTCTTCAAAACCCTACTGAGAGCTCACCTCTTCCAGGAGGCCTTCCCAGACTGAGCCACCCTTTTCCTCTGCTCCTTCTCCCCTCCCCATCACCCCTACTCCCTCCCTCTGCTCTACCCCCTTCCCGGCCCCACAGCACTTGTGTATATGTGTACATATTTATTACTCTATTTTATTAATGATGTGTATATATCTATAATTCTATGTGTCTATTTTTGATGGTATTGATGCCTGTCTACTTGTTTTGTTTTGTTGTCTGTCTCCCCCTTCTAGACTGTGAGCCCGTTGTTGGGTAGGGATTGTCTCTATCTGTTGCTGAAATGTACTTTCCAAACACTTAATACAGTGCTAGGCACACAGTAAGCGCTCCATAAATACGATTGAATGAATGAATAAATGAATAAATACGATTGACTGACTGACTGACTGATCTGCCCCACACATTTTCTCTCAGAAAATTCATCCACTTATGTGGTTTCAGGTACCATCTCTGTGAAGATGAATCCCCGAGCTACCTCATCAGCCTCAACCTCTCACCTGCCTTAAAATTTCTTATTCTTCCTGTCTCCAGGACGTCACTACTTGGTTAGCGACATCACTATTTGGATAACACTCTGGCTCCTTAAAGTCACCAGGTCTGAAATTGAACTCATCTTTCCTCCTAAATCTTCTCATTCTAGCTTTCTCATCATTTGTGACACCATCTCTCTCCTCCTTGTTCCAAAAGCTTGCTGTCTTGGTGCCATATTGATCTGTCCCTGTCTTCCAACTTGCATATTCAAAAATTCCAATTTCTCCCTTCTCTTCCATTGGAAGCAAATTTATCCTGCACTGCTGCCTGTCCCTTGCGTAGGGCTAGCTACAACTGCACAAGATTTAGAAACTAGTAGCCAAAGGATAAGGGGACAAGAAAGGTCAGTGGTCCCATGTGAGCATCTAAGCATGTGCTTTCATTGACCTCAAAATAGCAATGAAGGTCAGAAAAGGGAAGGAATGATTCTGCTTGTGACTGTTAAATACCCAGGTCTGTGTGGAGATGTAGGGGTTCGATGGAATCACTATGAATCTTGGACATTTAAATTGAAAATTCACCTTTAAATTTAAATTCACCAGTTGCAAAGTTTCCCCTGCCCCCTCCCTCCTTTTAGCTTCATGATGCTGGTGGTAAAGCCTTCGGATTCATTTGAACCTGAGTCAGAACTCAATCCTACAAACCTCTCGTTATTCTTGACCTCTTCCTCACTTTCCACTCCTATATTCTATCTGTCACCAAATCCTCACAGTATTTTCTCCTCAATATTTTCAGGGCCAATCCCTTCTTCTTCTTCATCAAAGTTGCCATCATGCTGGTCTAGGCGCTAATACTGCAACTTGACTACTGCATCAGCTTCTTCGTTGACTTCTTTGCCTCCAGTTTTTCTCTTCTTAGTCTCTATTTCTCTCTTTTGTCCAGATAATTTTTTAAAACATTATCTTCTCTTGCCTTTCTACCCCTCAAAAATCTCCAAAATCTCTGACTCAAATAATACAGTGTTCGCCACACAGTAGGTGCTCAGTAGATATTACTGAGAAACTAAATGGTTGATTATGTAGGTGGGATTAAATGGGAATGACCATTGAGCCCCACTGACACCCACCATCAGAATTAACACAAAGCCCACCTACCAGTGGTCCTTGGATTCTCAGCAATACAAGAAAACCTACTTTCTTCAATTCTCTTTCTCCAGAACCCACAGGGGGACCTAATTTAGTCTGTTAAAATGGGAGCATGGTGCTTCTTTCTAGGAAAGTCTTCATCCATCAGCCACATTAGCCAGATACGGTGGACCAACTGACTGATTGTGAAAGCTGAAAATGATTCCCCAGGAAGAAAAGCCTACCTGTATCACAGATAGAGGCCCTTACATCATATAGAGTAAAAGCATAGCCTAACAGAAAAAGCATAGGTCTGGATGTCAGGAGACCTGTGTTCTAATTCTGGCTCTGCTCCTTGCCTGCTGTCACTTCATTTCTCATTGCCTCAGTTTCCTCATTTATAAAATACCAGCTCTCCCATCCTCTGTATCTTTGAGCTCCTTGTAGGTTAAGGACCGTGTCCAATCTGCTTATATTGTATCTACCCCAATGTGCAGTGGTTGGCCTGAGAGAACCCTGACTAGAATTTGCCAGCAATGGCTAGAGATTCCCTTGATATTTTCTATACTCGATTCTCCCAGTGTCATCTTGAAGATGGTGATAGTAGTGGCCTCCTAGAAATCCTGGGTCACTTCTGCACTGTTCCTGAAGTTATTTAAGGGTGTGGATTCTGTCGGCAGTGACCCATGGCCTGCAGAGTGGCAAGACCAGAAATAGAGGCCTTCCAAGGAGGAGTTCGGACTGGGGTCTACTCCACCATGTGGCACTGGGACAGTGAGTCCAGACTGAATTCATCCTGCCCTAGCTCCACTCCAGGAGGGACCCAGCCACCCAACTGTCCCCCAAATCCACTCCTGTGGGCTTGTCAAGTTTGGGGAGGGGGATCCTGCTGCAGCTCAGAAAGGACACAAGGATGAGACCAGGGGCTGGCTGCTGGAAGCATCAGCTCACTTTCCAAGATGGCCACTTCCAAAGCCTGTTTCCTGGCTCTGCTCTGAAGAACAGAAAAATCACCGACCTCTGCAAACTGCTTGAGGAATAGGCAGTTGATGAGCTAAGAGTTAGGCAAGTGAATACCAGAGGAATAGAAACTCCTGACCCAAGGGATTTATACTTCATGAGCAAGGAGTTAGGCAAGGAGAATGTGAGAACAGCAGATGCTTCTAAGCAAAGTACAGCAAAATAAAAACAAAGACTAAAACAAGCAACTATCAGAGCTTTAACTTTAGGCACAAAATAACTATCAGTCAACAATAGACCATCCTTGCTATTTCATAGCTTAACAAATAATTTAAGTGAATTCTTCATAGACAATGCTGTGTATGTTTCTAGTATGTAAATCATTGATATCTCCCTGTTTTCCCCAATAAATAATGAGCTCTTTTAGGGTGGGGTTCTTGTCTTTTTCTTCTGGTGACTCATACAGTGCTCTGCTCATCATCCATATAATAAATATCATTGGAATACTGATTTACTGGTGAATCTCCTGGGAGAGAACAATGATCTCATTCCTCTTGACTGAAGGCAGAGCTGTTGGGTCCATTCTTGAAATGAAATGAAATGAAATCCATTGAAATTTTGACTACAGAGCCCATGTGAGCTCTTATTTTAGTACTGGATGGAGTGTGTGATAGGTTAGCTAAAGGCCTTTCGCTCAGAATCTATCTGCACAGTGCCACACTGCCATTTGAAAGACTTTTGTATTATTTTTTTGTCACTTTAAAATCTGTGACAACTCTGCTTTCATTACTGTTCGTTTTGCACATTGAAATAATCTCTTTTGGTTGTGGCAAGTTTAGTGTAGTGATCACTGTGCTTATCATCTCCTGGACTAAATAGTAATAATGGTAATGGTATTTGTTAAGTGTTTACTAGGTGCCAAGTACTGTTTTAAGCACTGGGGTAGATACAAGGTTATCAGGTTGTCCCACACGGGGCTCACAGTGTTAATCCCCATTTTCTAGATGAACTAAAGAGTCCAGTCAATTCTTCTTTAGCAAGGTGGTTGCCTTCTTAATAGACCCCATGTTAGAGAAAACTTGGGTTTTAGGTCCTACCCCATGGCCAAAACCGTGCATGCACAAAACCATTAATTCTGGCAGTGTTTTCCCCTAGTAAGCCAGGTGGAAAGAGTACAGGCCTGGGAGTCAGGGGATCTGGGTTCTAATCCTAGCTCTGCCTCTTATCTGCTTTGTGACCCTGATCCAGTCAATTAACTTCTCTGTTCCTCAGTTTCCTCATTGACAAAATCAGTCAATTAATCTATCAATCAATTGTACTTGTTGAGCACTTACTGTATGCAGAGCACTGTATTAAGCCCTTGGGAGAGTACAGTACAATAAGCTCACAGTCTAGAGTGGGAGACAGACATTAATATAAGCAGCGTGGCTCAGTGGAAAGAGCAAGGACTTGGGAGAGAGGGGTCACGGACTTGGGAGAGAGGGGTCATGGGCTCGAATCCTGGCTCCACCACCTGTCAGCTGTGTGACTGTGGGCAAGTCACTTAACTTCTCTGTGCCTCAGTCCCCTCATCTTTAAAATGGGGATTAAGACTGTGAGCCTCACGTGGGACAACCTGATGACCCTGTATTTACCCCAGCGCTTAGAACAGTGCTCTGCACATAGTAGGTGCTTAACAAATACCAACATTATTATTAAATAAATAAATTAGATATATGTATATAAGTTCTGTGGGACTGAGGGAGGTGTGATTAAAGGGAGAAAATCAGGGTGATGCAGAGTGAGTGAGAAAAGAGAAAATGAAAGCTTAGTCAGAGAAGGACTCTTGGAGGAAAAATGCCTTAATAAGACTTTAAAGTTGGGAGAGTAATCTTCTGTTGGACATGAAGGGGGGGCATTCCAGGCCAGAGGCAGAATGTGAGCAGGAGGTCAGCGGCAAGATAGACGAGATCAAGGTAGCGTGAGTATGTTGGCATTAGAAGAATGAAGTGTGCAGGCTGGGTTTGTAGTTGGAGAGCAGAGAGGTGAGGTAGGAGAGGGGGCAAGGTGATTAAGTGCTTTACAGTCTTAAGGAGTTTCTGTTTCATACAGAGGTAGATGGGCAATCACTGGAGGTTCTTGAGGAGAGGGGAAACATGGACTGAAAATTTTTGTAGAAAAATGATCACGGCAGCAGAGTGATATATGGACTGGAGTGGGGAGAGAAAGAAAAGAGTGCAAAATGGTGCTTCAATACCTGTTTGCCCTCCTACTTAGACTGTGACCTCCATATTGGACCTGATTATCTTGTATCTACCCAAGTGCTTAGTACATATAGTGCTTGGCACATATTAAGCACCTAATAAGTATCACAATTATTATTATTATTATTATTGTTATCAACATTCACCTCTTTGCTGGTCTCCCAGCATCCAGCCTTTCCCCACTCCAAACTAAACTACCAGCAACTGCACAGATCATCTTCCTTCCCATCACTTGCTCCACCTCTCTCCTCTCCTCAAAACCCAAAACTCTTTCCCTTTGTAATAATAATAGTGATAATTGTTAAATGCTTACTATGTACCAAGCACTGTACTAAGCAATGCTTACTATGTACCAAGCACTGTACTAAGCACTGGGAAAGATACAAAATAATGAAGTCAGACACAGTCCCTGTGACCCAAGGGGGTCTAAGTGGGTTAAAGAACAGGAATTGAATCTCCACTCTGCAGATGAGGCACAAATAAGTTAAATGACTTGTCTGAGTTCATACAGCAAATGAGTGGTAGAGCCAGGAGTAGAACCCAAGCCCTGGGATTCCCAGGACTGTGCTCTTTCCACTAGGTCACACTGCTTTCCAGGATCAAACCAAAACCCTCCATTGTCAGTTCCAAGACTACCTGCTGTCATCACCTGCTATTTCCCAACTCTCTGTCTTTGGATTTACCAGGCCAACCATCTAATTCCACTTCACTGTTGACTTTCTTGCCCTCGGTCTTGCTCATTTGTTCCTTGGATTTATCAGACAGGCCACAGCTCTACCCACAGTAAGAGCCTCATCTAAAATCCCACCTCCTCCAACAAACTCTCCCCAATTAATCTCCCAGTCCCCTGACCATTTTATCCCTTCAGTCACATTTAGCATTTATGGACCTATTTTTGCCCTCCTTTAGCACTCATGGTTACATAAAAACAACTGTGCTATACTTTAAGCATTTACTCTGTGCCAAGCACTGCACTAAGCTCTGATATGTGATAGATCCCACATGGGGCTCACGGTCTCAGTAGGAGGGAGAATAGGTATTGTATCCCCATTTTGCGGATGAGAGAACTGAGGCACAGAGAAGTGAAGTGATTTGCCCAACATTCTGCAGCAGGTAAGTGGCCGACCTGGGTTTAGATCCCAGATCCTTTGACTACCAGACCGATTCTCTTTCCACTAGACCACACTGCTTCACTATTCTATGCTATTGAATTCATTTATTTTGACCAGTCTAGTTGTACATTTATGTTTTTCTCCCTCATTAGAGTGTAAGCTCCTCATAGGCAGAAACCATGTCACTTTATTATTCTGTATTTCCCAAGCACCCACGATAGGGCACTGCATCATGGAGGCTGTCAGGAAATGCTTTTTTAAAAATCAACACCACCACCAAAACAACAACAATAACTACAACTAATAAGAACAACACACATTCTCGGGAAGAACATTCCTTAATTCAACCATTGTGCTCTCACCTAAATGTGTCAGATATTCCAGAAAAACTCTCAGAATTACTTTCTGTGGGCATCATGAGGTGACATCCACAGGAAAAATTCTTAAACTCAGGCCTGGTGTCAAAGGTTTGGTTTAGGGACATTTCATGGAGTCAGGGTGGGAGATATGAACCCCCATCACTACAGGTCCCCTCTCTATGCTGCCTCCTTCTTCTTTAAACTACCCGCAGAGGCCCCTTCCTCTTCACCACAGTCTGAGAAGGAAGGGTGAACTATTAGATTGGCAGTTAGTTTCTATTTCTGCTTTGGAAGTTTCACTACCGTCTTTCCCCTTCCCCATCCTCCAAACCTGGGCCTTGAAAATCCCCAAACACCCCAAGTAGGTCCAAGCGACAGAGATGGGGGACACAGGTGAAATGGAGAGAGGGACCAAATCAGGAGAGTGTGCCAATCAAAGAGGAACATTCGCTGCCAAGTCCAGAATTCAGTCTGATTCCCATTCCTCATGTAACAAACTGATGGGAGCTGAGCAACCTCTTCTGCCCAGAGGAAAAGTGATCAAGTAGCAGAAGGCATCAAAGAGCCCAGCCCTGCTAGAATGTCTCCTTCCCTCCCTTATCCTTCCCTATTTAACCCCTCTATCAGTCTATTGGTGCAGGTATTGCCTGCCATTTCCTTCTCTGTCATATATTTCAATAACTCCTTTTACAAATAATCACCTTTTAGTAGGATTATCTATGCCCAATACCATTTTTCAAAATCAACAGTTACTTTTAAAAAGCAACAAAGTTACTTTTGACACATAATAAGCAGTGAACAAATACCATAAAAAAACCTTCGTATGCTGCTATAAAGGAATACTTGCTTTAGAAAACCTTGTACATTTGAGGTTTCTAAACGTGCCTTTGTAATGAGTCATTGGAGTATTAAATGAAATAATTTTTACACAGATAAAATTATCAGTTCTTTTTACTTAGTTTATATGGGAATAACGAGTTCTTTGTGTCTTTCAAATAAAATAAGGCTTTCACTGGATGAAAGTATGGAGCAACTATATTCAGTTTTGTTGAGAAAACAGTAGGCTCAAAGAGTTCTCTAGACCGTGAGCTTATTGTGGACAGGGAATATGTCTACCAACTCTGAGGTATTATACTCTCTCAAGTACTCTGCACATAGAGTAATTGTACACAGTAAGTTTTCAGTCAAAACCACTGATTGATTGATGTTGTGCCTCTTAATCATTCAACCGGTGGTATTGATTGAAGACCTACTGTGTGTGACATACTGAACTTAGCCCCTGGGAGAGAACAACAGAAGCAAGACACATACTCCCTGCCTTCTAGGAGCCCACAGTCTAATGGAGAAGAGAGAGAGACCAGAATGATTCATACATATTGTGAGTAGGAGGCAAAACTGAAAGAGGGATAAGGAAAAACCCAAATATAAATTATTAGTCAGTTGGAAAATTTCTTCATGGGTGAACTCTGTCCAATATCGAGGGCAATGGGGGCCACATATCTGAGCTGTGCTGGTTGTGCTGCCAGCCAAGATCCCAGCTGGAAGTGTATCCATAGTGGCTGGGGGAGGGGGATGAGTGGGAAGTTTTAGCTTTCCTGAGATGTGGGCGAGTGGGAAGCAGCATGACCTAATGGTTAGAGCACCCACCTGGGCAAAAGGACCTAGGTTTTAATCCCAGTTCTGCCACTAGCCTGCTGTGTGACCTTGGGCAAGGCACTTAGCTTCTCTGTGTCTTGGTTATCTCATCTGTAAAATGGGGATTAAGACAGTAACCCCATGTTGGGCATGGACTTTGTCCAACCTGATTATTTTCCATCTACCCCAGCGCTAAGAATAGTGCCTGGAATATAGTAAACACTTAACAAATACCATTAAAAAAATGTGGCATCAGTGGGCAGTGGGGTTCAGGGAGGTGGGCTCAGGCAGGGCAGACCCACACACTGTGCTGAGAGTTCAGGCTGTTGTGAGACTGGCAGAGGTGGGAGGTCTCCTCAAGGCAGGGGTTTAATGAGGGAGTTAAAAATCTGAAACACGTGGCCTACACAATGGGCATGGGAGTCAATAAAGGTGGAGAAATATTCTTACCAGGCAGAGACAAGAACAGAATTATAGCAGGTTACGCTAAGTTTGAGATGGATGAGATCAGGCTGTTTGTGTGCAGAAGCTGAGGAAAGGTACTGTGGACTTGATCCAGGGTTGTGGGTTAGCGATGTGAGATCGGCAGAGGAACAGAGCAAGGGAATTGAATGCAGTGAAAAGGAAAGTGTTGAGGGAGTGGAATTTTGGGTCAAGAAAAGTTAAGTTGAGTATGGAGATTAAATGGAGCATGATGACTTGGGATAATTGGAGGGCGCCAAGAGATCAGCAGTCTCTGTGGGGGAACAGGATAGCTTTGTGGTGAGGAGATGTATGGGAGAGCAGGCTTGTGAGATTATTTTTGGAGAACAGGATTTCGGAATTGATGAGGTTGAAGATCGCACAGAGACTAGAGATGACGAGATTGAACGTGTCCAAGTTGGGAAGTTGGTGAGGCAGGATGGAGCACTAGGTCAGTGGAGATGTGGAGTGAGAGGCAGATCTCGCCTCCCACGGCTGCCAAATCAGGGGACCAGGCTGGACTGGGGTGGGATGCGGGGAGACCTGGTGGCAGGACCAGTGGGAGAAATGGTGGAGGAGGAGGAGGAGAAAAAAAGGAGGATGAGGAGGAGGAGGAGGAAGGGGAGGAACAGAGGAGAGCTTCAGACCATCTGCCCTCACCCACCCCTCCTCCACCTCCTCTTCTGTCACCATGAGAGCCATGAAGTTCTCAGCACAGACCGACAGGTAACTCCCAGGGACACAGGGTGTCATGAGGGTTTTTGCTGCCCTCTGGTAGCCAAACTGAGACCTCACTTGGATAGCATTCTGTACTCGGTTCTTAAATACTTGAACTAATCTGCAAATCAGTTTCGGGATGAAGGACCACCGCCAACCTTTGCAGAGATATTGTATATGCAGTGCTGAACTGACACCACCTGGAGTGGAGTCTCTGCACCCCCAGAACCTCCCCTAGCCCCTCCCACAGCCTCACTCACGTGCAGCCTGTGGAACCCCCATTCCATCATGGGGAAGCTTCCCTTCATTACTGACCGTTCCTGACCCAATCATTCCTCCTCCTCACCATCAATGAAACCTGGCTCTCCCCAGATGACAAGTCTCCCCTGCTGCTCTCTCTAGCAGGGGGCCTCATCTTCTCCCACTTCTTCAGACTCACTGGGAAAGGAGGAGGGTGTTGACTCCCTTTTCGCGCCTCAGTGCCGCTTTCGCACCATTCCACCTTCCCCATCCCTTTCTTTCGTTCATTTTCACCTCTACTACCCACTATCTAATAATGTTCTCTGCTAACCCCCAGGTTCTACCTCCAACTTTTGATACCTTTCTCACATTAGTTCTCTCTTTCTCCATCCCTACATCGATCCTTGGTGACTTCAATATCCACGTATATTTTCCTGACAACCCTTATCCTGTCCCTTTTCTATTACTCCTCAACTCCTCAGCTCTACTCCAGCCCGCCCACTCATCAACTTGGACACATACTCAATTGCAACATCTCTAGCCACTGCCCAATCCCTACCCTTCCCAACTCTGAAAACTCTCTCTCTGACTACAACCTCCTCACCTGCCTTCTCTCCCACACATCTCCTCCCCACAAATCTGTCTATTCTCCCACAGAAACCTCTGATATTTTGACCCCAGCCAATTTTTTCAACTCATCTTGCCTTCCCCATTTAGCCTCTGTACCCAAACTACCTTCTCTTGATGACCAAAATGATGCACTTAACCCCACTATGTCTACTGTACTCAACTCACTTGCTCCCCTATCCCTTCGTAGATCTCGTACCATTAACCCACAGCCCTGGATCACCTCCACAGTCTGCCTCTTCACTCCTGTGCAGAAGAAATCTAGATATCAGGCTGACCTCGTCCACTTCAAGTTTATCCTTGCGTGCTTTAATTTTGCCCTCTCCTCTTCCTGGAAAAAATATTTCTCCATCCTTATTGAACCCATGCCCATAGCTCTTGCCAGTTGTTCCAGACATTTAACTCCCTCCTCAAAACCCCTGTCCCACCACCTCCCCCACGTCATGCCCCTAATGATCTGGCCACTTTCTTTATTGAGAAAATTGAAGCCATCTGGCAAGACCTCCCTAAAATCTCCCCTGCCCCTTCCCAGTCCTTCCCCCATCCTTCCTCTTCTTCAACTCTCCCATCTATCCCAGCAATAACAAGACAAAATCTCCTATCTTCTCTCAAAATCCTCTCCTTCCACTTGCACATCCATCCCCATCCCTTTCCCCCTCCCTTGTTCTTTCCCTATCTTCCAGCTTTAACTGTTTGATCTCCAATGACATCTTTCCCACTGGTTTCAGACATGCCCATGTCTCACCTATTCTAAAGAAACCATCCTTTGACCCCATGGCTCCCTCCAGTTATCGTCTCATTTCCCTCCTACCATTCCTCTCCAAACTCCTTGAGTGAGTTGTCTAGGCCTGCTGTCTTAAGTTCCTCTCCTCCAAATCTCTCCTTGATTCCCTCTTATCTGACTTCCATTCCCTTCACTCCACAGAAACCACCTTTTCAAAGGCCATCCATGATCTCCTTCTTGCCAAATCCAGTGGCCTCTACTCCATCCTAATCCTCCTTGACCTCTCAGCTGCCTTCAACACTGTGACCAACCCGTTCTCCTGGAAACATTATCCAACTTCAGCTTCACTGGCACTGTCCTCCTTTGGGTCTCCTCCTCTCTCTTTGGCCACTCATTAATAATAATAATAATAACAATAGTAATTATAATTATGATATGTGTTTAGCAGTTACTTTGTTCCAGGCACTGTACTAAGTGCTGGGGAGATACAAGCAAATTGGGTTGGACACAGTCCCTGTCCAACATCAAACTCACAGTCTTAATCCCCATTTTACAGATGAGGTAACTGAAGCAGAGAGAGTGAAGTGACTAACCAACCAAAGGTCACACAGCAGACAAGTTGCAGTCGGGATTAGAACTTCTGACTCCCAGGTCTGTGTTCTATCCACTAGGCCATGCTTCTCCTCATTCTCAGTCTCTTTTGTGGGCTCCTTCTCTGCCTCCCACATGTCCTAACTGTGAGTGTCCCTCAAGGTTCAGTTCTGGGTCCCCTTCCATTTTCCATCTACACCCACTCCCTTGGAGAATTCATTTGCTCCCTTGGCTACAACTATCACCTCTATGCACCAGCACCACATATGCACTCTATCCACCAACAACAGGCTCATATTATGATCTCATAGTAAGCATTTGATGAATACCAGATATGTACATAAGTGCTGTGGGGCTAATGGTCACAAAGAATCCTCAGTTACTAATCATCATCTCTAATCATCATCATCAGGATCTCTAACGATCAATAGAATGAATTGAACACTTACAATGTGTGGAGCACTGTACTATGCACAAGTAAGAGGACAATAGAGCTAGTAGATGCAGTCTCTGTCCTCAAGGAGCTTACAGTTTTGTCGGGGAGACAGACAGTGAAATAACAGTTGTCGAGATATGTATGTAAGAGCTGATGCAGTAATCGAGTCAGTATTCATTCAATTGTATTTATTGAGTGCTTACTGTGTGCAGAGCATTGTACTAAACACTTGGGAAAATAGAATGCAACAATAAACAGACTCATTCCCTGCCCACAACGGGCTTACAGTCTAGACTGAGGGAGAGAGACATTAATATGAATATATAAATTACAGATATGCACATAAGTGCTGTGGGGCTAGGAGGGGGGATGAGTAAAGGGAGCAAGTCAGGCCCACATAGAAGGGAGTGGGAGAAGAGGAAAGGGGGTACTTAGGGAAAGCATCTTGGAGGTGATGAGACTTCAGTAAGACTTTGAAAGTGGAGAGATTCATTGTCTGTCAGATTTGAGGAGGGCGGGCATTCCAGGTCAGAGGTAGGTTGTGGGCAAGGGGTTAGCAGTGAGGTAGACAAGATGGAGGCACAGTGAGAAGGTTAGCATTAAAGGAGTGCAGTGTGTGGCAGGACTGTAGTAGGAAAATAGTGAAGTGAGGAAGGAGGGAACAAAGTAATTTAGTGCTTTAAAACCAATGGTGAGGAGTTTTTGTTTGATACAGAGGTGGACAGGCAACCACTGTAGTTTTTTGAGGAGTGGGGAAATATGTCCTGAACATTTTTTTATAATAATAATAATGTTGGTATTTGTTAAGCGCTTACTATGTGCAGAGCACTGTTCTAAGCGCTGGGGGAGACACATGGGAATCAAGTTGTCCCACGTGGGGCTCACAGTCTTAATCCCCATTTTCCAGATGAGGTAACTGAGGCCTAGAGAAGTGAAGTGACTTGCCCACAGTCACACAGCTGACAAGTGGCAGAGCTGGGATTCGAACCCATGACCTCTGACTCCAAAGCCCGTGCTCTTTCCACTGAGCCATGCTGCTGAAAAATGATCCGGACAGCAGAGTGAAGTATGGAATGGAGTGGGGAAAGAAAGGAGGCTAGGTGATCAGCAAGGAGATTGATGCAGTAATCCAGGTGTGATAGGATGAGTGATGAGGAAACTGAGTTGCAGAGAAGTGACTCACCCAAGATCATAAAGCTGGCAAGTGGAGGACCTAGGTTTAGAACCCAGTCCTCCCAACTCTCAGTCTTGTGCTCTGGGTGCAGTCTGTGGTTGTGGACCAGCATATCTGCGTGCACATCCTGTAGCAGGAGGCCTGAATGATCTCCGCACTGAGGCTGAGTCACTCATATCCACTCTATCAATCTCTGAAGTCTTCATGGGAGGACCAGGTGTTGTATTTGGTTCTGAAGCAGCATGTCTCTGTCTCCCTCAGCGACCTCACTGTGCCCTCATCCTCCACTCTGATGGCTGTCGCTGAGGGATGCACTCCCATCTGCTGTACCAATCAGTGGAGGCTTCACTGGGAAGTCAGGTGTAGCCTGTGGTGGTGGAACAAAATATCTGTCTGCCTTTAAGCACTTTGATCATCACCCTACCCCACCCCCACAGCATTTATGTACATTTCCTTGTACTCTGTCACTTCCCCTTGCTGTAAGATTTTAATATCTGTTTTCCCCACATTAAGGGCAGGAATCCTGTCTGCCAACTCAGTTGTATTGTACTTACCCATGTACTTAGCACAGTGCTTTGCACATAGTAAGTGCTCAATAAATACAATTGATTGATTACCCTCTCAGTAGCAGACACTGCTGTCATAGCAGGGACTTGTAGTTATGTCCATCTATAGCTCCAAAAACCTCAGAGGAAAAGAGTTGAGACAGGCAAGTGCCAAAAATTAATTAATACTTGTGTAACTGCTATCTGGAATCTCAGTGATGGAGGAAGGATGGATGGATGGAAGGATGGATGGATGGATGGATGGATGCTGGAAAGATGTCCAAGACTCCTGCGGGAATGGGTATCGAGAGCTACTACCAGCCACTGTTCAATAGGTGGGGATGAAATTGAACTGATTTCATCAAATTCCTAATGGCCTCACCCATCTCACTGCCATGAGCTACCAGCAGCTTGTCTCCATGAATTCCCAGATATCCTCTTCACGTTCCCTGGCCAAACCCACTCCATCATACCTCGCTTTCTCTAAACTCACCGTCTGTGATGCACTGGTCACTGTCAGTTCTAAATCAGTTAGTTCCTGGTGACACTTAAGAGAGCAGATTGGCTTGCTGGAGTCCTAAAACCTTTTGATTCTTTCCTTCCAGGATGGACAAGATTAGGGCCCACTGCTAATAATAATAATAATGATTATTATTATGTTATTTATTAAGCATTTACTATGTGCCAGGCACTGTACTAAGCACTGGGGTGGATACAAGGTAATCAGGCTGGCCACAGTCCCTGTCCCACGTGGGGCTCACAGACTCTATCCCCACTTTACAAATGAGGTAACTGAGGCACAGAGCAGTTAAGTGACTTTCCCAAGGTCATAAGTGGCAGAGCCGGGATTAGAACTCATGACCTCCTGACTTCCAGGCCTGTGCTCTATCCCCTATACCATGCTGCTTCTATACACTGTCTGTAGGGCACCAGCTTGACTCAGTGGAAAGAGCACGGGCTTGGGAGTCAGAGGACACAGGTTCTAATCCCGGCTCTGCCACTTGTCTGCTGTGTGACCTTTGGCAAGTCACTTAACTTCTCTGTGCCTCAGTTACTTCATCTGTAAAATGAGGATTAAAACAGTGAGCCCCACGTGGGACAACCTGATAACCTTGTATCCACCCCAGCACTTAGAACAGTGCTCGGCATGTAGTAAGCGCTTAATAAATACCATAATTATTATTATTATATACTTCTGTACATTTTAAGCACTTGATTTTCTCCCCACTCTCAGCCCCACAACATTTATGTATATAACTGTAATTTATTTTCATGTTGTGGGTAGGGTATGGGTCTATCAATTCTGTCAGTGTCCCATCCAAAGCTCATAATACAGTGCTCTGCACACAATACACACTCAATGAATACCATTGATTGACATTAGAGAGGGCAACTTACTGTGGAGTGAAGGTAGCAGAGGCCAGATTGGTGTGGGGGGAAGGAAAAGATTGGAGGATGGGAAGTGGGGGCAGCAGGTGTAGACAACAGGTGAGTTTGGAAAGGAATGGTAGGAGGGACAATGGGATGATAACTGGAGGGAGCTGTGGGGACAAGGGAGGGTTTTTTAAGGGTAGGGGATACAGAAATATGTTTGAAAGTAGTGGGGAAGAAACCAGCAGAGAGTCAACCATTAAAGAAGGTGACCAGGGAGGGAAGAAGGTATAAAAGGTAAAGGTCTGAGGCATAGATGGAAGGGGAGTGGGGAGTAACAGCATAGCCTAGTGGATAGAGCATGGGCCTGTGAATCAGAAGGACCTGGGTTCTAATCCCAGCTCTGCCACTTGTCTGCTGTGCAAATCACTTAAATTCTCTGTGCCTCAGTTACCTCACCTGGACAATGGGGATTAAGACCGTGAGTCCTATGTGGGACAGGGAATGTGTCCATCCCAATTTGCTTGTATCTACCCCAGCACTTAGTACAGTGCCTGGCACATAGTAAGCGCTTAACAAATACCAACTTTATTATTATTATTTTGGGGGTTCTCTTCTTGAGATACTGCTGGGAGAGATGGGAGAGTTAAAGAAGTGGCAAGGGAAGGGGGGGACTAGAGAGGAGGAGGGGAGATTTTAGGGAGCTCACACCTGATGGCTTCAATTTTTTCAATAAAGTACATGACCAGGTCATCAATCTTGTCTTTCCTGTCCCTACCTGAAACTCCTTCTCTCTTTAGATCTGACCCACCACAGCCTTCTTCATCTTCAAAGACCTTCTGAAATTACATTTCTTTCAGGAAGCCCTTACCTGATTAATCTCTAATATCCCCAATTCATAGCCTGGAACTGCCACTTCAGGCCTCCCACAAAACAATCCCTGAAACAGGAACATATGTTTCGTACTCTATCACGTCCTCCTGTCTATTAATTCAAATGTCAGGTTCCAAGGATAGATAGGCAACTCCTCAAGAATAGGGATCGTGTCTACTCATTCTATTGTGTTCTCCCAGGTGCTTAGTACAGTCCCCTGCACTAAATAAATATGATTGATTCTTCTTTCCACTCTGTTTGTGGCATGCTTGTGTCACTTGTTTGTAGTACCCCACAGGACATTTTCTCGGCTCGGGCTCAAGCCATGGAGTGCTGCTAGAAGAAATCCAGGCACTGACTGACCTCATCCATCTCAAACTCATCCTCACTTACTATAGCTCTGCCCTCTCTTCTGCCTAGCAACAATACTTCTCCATCCTTATTGATTCCCATGCCCATTGCCTGTACCAGCTATTTCAGACATCTAATTCCCTCCTCAAGCCCCCATCTCCCCACCACAACCCTAATCCCAGTAATGACCTGGCAAATGAGTTGTTTACACCTGCTGTTTCTACTTCCTCTCCTCCAACTCCCTTCTCAACTCTGTGCAATCTGGTTTCCAGTTCCTTCACTTCATTGGAAACTATCCTCTCTAGGGTCACCTATGTCCTCCTTGCCAAATCCGATGGCCTCTATTCCATTCTAATCCTCCTCGGCCTCTCATTTTCCTAGAAGCAGTGTGGCTCAGTGGAAAGAGCACGGGCTTGGGAGTCAGAGGTCATGGGTTCGAATCCCGGCTCTGCCACTTGTCAGCTGTGTGACTGTGGGCAAGTCCTTTAACTTCTCTATGCCTCAGTTACCTCATCTGTAAAATGGGGAATAAGACTGTGAGCCTCATGAGGGATGACCTGATTACCCTGTATCTGCCCCACCACTTAGAACAGTGCTCTGCACATAGTAAGCACTTAACAAATACCAACATTATTATTATTATTATTTGATATTGTTGACCATCCCCTTCTCCTGGAAACATTATCTAACCTTGCCTTCATTGACAAGGTTCTCCTATCTCTCTGCTCCCTCTGCATCTCTTTCACAGTCTCCTTCTCTGCCTTCCACTCTCTAACTATGAGAGTCCCTCAAGGCTCAGTTTTGGGTCCCCTTCTATTCTTCATCTACACCTATTCCCTTGGAGAATTCATTTGCTCCCAAGGCTTCAACTATCATTTCTATACAGGTGATTACCCAATCTTTCTCTCCAGCCCTGACCACTCTCCTTTTCTGCTGTTTCCCATTTCCTCTTGCCTTCTCTACGTCTCTCCCTGGATGTTCCACCATTACCTCAAACTTCACATGTCCAAAACAGCATTCCTCATCTTCCCATCCAAACCCAGTCCCACACCTGCATGCCATCTTTCCCAATACTGAAGAAACACCATTATCGTCTCTGTCTCATGTTTGAAAATTATTTACAAATCTTTAATTCTTTTATTAGTATTAACATCTGTCTTCCCCTCTAGACTGTGAATTGGTGTGAGCAAGGAACTTGCCTACCAACTCTGTTATATTATACTCTCCCAAGCACTTAGTACAGTGCTGTGCACACAGTAAGCACTCAATAAATATAATTGACTGAAGTAACGTAAGCACTATCCTTGACTCACCTCTCCCATTCAATCCTCATATTCAGTCTGTCACCTAATCCTGTCAGTTCTACCTTCACAACATATCTAAACTTTGCCCCTTCCTCTTCATCCAAACTACTGTCACATGGATCCAAGACTTATCATTTCCCACCTTGTTCCTCTCTGATCTCACTGTCTCCTGTCCCTCTCCACTGCAGTCCATACTTCACTCTGCTGCCAGGATCATTTATCTAAAAAGATTTCTGTCCATTTCTCCCCACTCTTCAAAGTCTCTTCCATTCTTCTCTGCATCAAACAGCAACTACCTAAGCATTCAGACCCTCAGAAACAGTGGGCCAAGTCTCAAGAGCGTGGGTCTTGGAGCTAGAAAGCCTAGGTTCTAAACCCAGCTCTGCCAATTGCTTGCTGTGTGACCTTGGGCAACTTGACTCCTCTGTATCTGTTTCCTCAACTGTGAGCCCAAATTGAGACCTAATTATCTTGTATCTACCCCAGCACTCAGTACAGTGCTTGGCACATTGTAAATGCTTGATGATGGTGATGATGGTGATGATTATTATTATTATCATTTAACCTTGCTTATTTCTGACTACAGCCCAGCCCACACACTTGGTGTTATAAAACCACCTTATTGAACCTCGATCTCAGCTGTCTCACTGCCAAACCCTTGCCCACCTCTTCTGTCTGGCTGGAACTCCCTCCCACTTCATATCTAACAGACCACTCCTCTCCACATCTTCAAAGCCCTACTAAATTCACATTTCCTCCAAGAGACTTGACAAACCCCACATTTCCCCACCTTTTTGCCTTCCCTTGATAGTAATAATAAGGACAGTATTTGTTAAGGGCTTTCTATGTGTTAGGCACTGTACTAAGTGCTGGAATGGATACCAGCAAATCAGGCTGGACACAGTCCCTGTCCCCCGAGGGGCTCACCGTCTGAATCCCCATATACCAGATGAGGTAACTGAGGCACAGAGAAGTGAAGTGACTTGCCCAAGGTCACACAACAGACTGGTGGCAGAGCTGGGACCTTCTGACTTCCAGACCCACACTCTATCCACTACGCCATGCTGCTTCTCACTTCTGTGTTGCTTATGCACTTTGTTACTTTGATATACACCCAACCTCAGTTCCACAGCACTTTTAAACACATCCTTATATTCTACCATTTCCCCTATCTTTTAATGGTATTTTTTCAGACTTACATGTCTCAAACCCTAAGCACTGAGGCAGGAACATGTTCCGCTTGGGGCTACAGTCCAGATAGGAGGGAGAATAGGCATTCCCATTTTACAGTAGAGGAAACTGAGGCACAGAGAAGTTTAGTAACTTTACCCAAGGTCACACAGCAAGAAATTGGCATAGCCAAGATTAGAACCCAGGTCCCTCTGACTCCAGACCTGTGCTCTTTCCACTAGGCCACACTGCTTCAAGGGCCTAGAAGTCAGAGGACTTGGGTTCTAATCCCAGCTCTGTGATGTGTCTGTAGTGTGACATTGGGCAAGTCACTTGACTTCTCTGGGACTCAGTTCTCTCATCTGCAAAATGGAGATTCATTACCGGTTATCCCTCTTACTTAGGCTGTAAGCCCCGTGTGGGTCCTGGTTATCGGATGCCTACCCCAGCACTTAGTAGAGCACTTGACACATCATAAGTGCTTAACAAATGCCACAACTCTAAGAGTTGTAGAGACACATAAATAAGGAAGTCTCCCTCCATACCTGGGTCCCAAGGACCATCCTGGCATCTACCTTGTGAATCTGGCACTGAGCAGGGGTCTGATGGCAAGATGGTTTGGCTGCTGTTGGGGAGGCAGCCATCAGAAGTTTGAGGAGTGGAGGAGGAGGAGCTCCAACACACCTGAGGTGTCCAGTCCAGTGCTCCCCACCCTGTGACAACTCTGGCAGCCATGCTTGACCACCGCATGATGGGCATGGTGGTGGCGGACCCCCCTCCCTTTGGACCATTCTGCAGTCTCGAGTCATGGGGGACCTCCCTGGTCAGCGCTTGCAGGCTATAAACCCAGCCATAGCACACGATCGGTCACAGAAAGTTGGTCTCCTTGTCAGAAAGTTGTGTGTGCCACATAGGGCCTGTGGCCACAGGATCTGGGGCCCCCTGGTCTGAGGTCTTTGTCGGAGGGAGCTCATTTTGGTGTCCCCATAGCTTTTCAGGCTTTCCCAGGCCAGTAGTCCCTCTTCTGTCCCCCTGACCACAATCTGATCACTCCAGATCCCTCCCCTTGAGCTCACTGCACCGAGTGGTCATCAACCTTTGCCTGGCCAGCTCTACAAAGACCCCTTCCCATCTGCTCCGAACACCCACCAGCCCATCCCTGCCTGATGGTCTTGGGACACCAGAGTTCTTAACATGTGCTTCTCTCATCCATGAGGACCCCAGCTCTTGCTCTTGTATTCCCAGCTGCTGCCTTCAGCTTCCAGGAGACCATCCTCTTACCTGAACACCATTTATCCATCTTCTGCCAATCCTCTGGCCCTGGTGGCTGCTTCCTCAGTGTCTGGTTCCTCGCACCCCTCCAGCCCTAGACACAGGCCTGAGCCCTCCCAGTGGCCATCTGGAGAGCTCAGGGGAAAGTAGCCTCATCTTTCTAATTCCTGTGACAGGCTGCACAGCCCAAACCATGTTGGTATACATGTCCCCACGCCTCCTCGCCCCCAGCCCCCCAAAGGGGCTGGCCAAACCCCACTTTATCAATAACCCCATTTATCCACCAGCCAATAGGATCTTCCACATATGATTTTAGTTCTGCTCTGAGTGTTACACTATCGTGGCTTCCCCTGGGACTGGCCATTGTGGAAACTCATCCAAGCTCGATGTGTACACAGCGTCTCTCCCAGTGGTGGTTAGTGACGTGATCGTTGAATCCACACATTCCTTGTGACTCTCAGTCCACCTGCCCTGGTCTGAGACCCCTCTCCATTCCCCTTCCACCTCTCTCAGTGCCCGATGGCTAATGGTCCTGTTAGGGCCATACTGGAATGGAGGGCCATCCCCTGTCCTCCCAATGTCAGCTCCATTCTCCTGGTCATCCAGCACTAGCCTCCACTCTGAGGGTATAGGTTTTCCTCAATTTCTGGGAGAGAGGGATGGGCTAGGGTAGAACCACCCTCCCACTCTCTCTGTGTCCTCTTTTCCACCCCATTTGTCCGCTGAGGTGAGTCACCTCGTCTCAGAGATGGTGTCCCTTTCTCCTGCCCCTCGGTGCAACTTTCATCGCCATTTCCTGGGACAGTTCACCTTCATCACTGGCTGTTGAGGGACATGACCAGGTAAGGGCAGATCAGAGTGTTCCTGCTGGCAAGAGCAGACACCACACATGGCGTGTACAAACACCAAAGGCCTTTATTCCCCCTCCACACCATATGCATAACTCTGGTCTCCCTGCACCATTCTAAGTGATTGGGAGAGAAGTATACACTCAGTACACACAGTCCCTGCCCACAAGAATCTTACACAGTCTAGTCTGGGGAGCTAACAACCCCAGCATCCCTCAACACCGAGGACTCGTGACTTTCCTCCTCCTCTTTGTTTATAGTTTTCCTGCACGTCCCACCTCCACTCTCTTCCTCCCTCATGTCACAGTCAGACGCTTGCTGCAAACAGCAGATTTGTTTGTAGAACAGCCATCTGTAGAAATTTTATCTGTAGAAATGTAAGCACAATCTCCAGGATCAGTGAGTGGAAACCTGAGTTGAGAAAGAGAACATGAGCCATGTTAGGAATAAGCCAGTTTTCCCAGATCTTCCCGTGGGCCTAGGCTGAGAACAGGGGGTGTCTTGGGAGAGGAAGCCCCCATTGTGCTGTGACTCGGTGGCCCAATCGTAAGTCCACGGAGGAGATAGGACACAATTTTCTGGGCCCCAAGGTGCCAGCAGGATAATTCACCCTTTCCAAAAGCTGGAAAGAAGAGAGGCACAGGGAAGAGATTGGAAATCAACATCTCATGCCCATTTAACAAATATTGGAAAGGTGAAGGGCAGGAAACTCAATCAATCTTACTTATTAAGTACTCACTGTGTACACAGCATTGTGTTAAGCACTTGGAAGAGTACAATATAACAGAGTTGGTAGACGTGTTCCCTTCCCACAGTGACCTTACAGTCTAGAGGGGAAGGCAGACATTGAAATAAATTGCAGATATGTAAATAAGTATTGTAGGGCTGAGAGTGGGGTGAATGAAAGGCACAAATCCAAGTGCAAGGCTGACACAGAAGGTAGAGGGAGTAGGGAAAATGAAGGATTACTCAGGAGAGGACTCTTTGAAGAGATGAAATTTTAATAGAGAAGTACATGACCTAGTGGTCTAATGGATAGAGCACAGGCCTGCAAGTCAGAAGATCCTTTGCTCTAATCCTGGCTCTACCACCTGCCTGCTGTGTGACCTTGGGCAACTCACTTCACTTCTCTGTGCCTCAGTTACCCCATCTGTAAAATGGAGATTAAGACTGTGTGCCCTATGTGGGACATGAACTTGTGCCCAACCTGATTACTTTGTGTCTACCTTAGCATTTAGTACAGTGCCAGACACATGGTAAACACTTGACAAATACCATTTAAAAATAATAAATATTTGAAGGTAGGGAGAGTGACGGTCTGTTGGGTATGAAAGGAGAGGGAGTTCCAGTCCAGAAGCAGGACAGGGGTGAGGGTCAGCAGTGAGATAGAGGAGATCAAGGTACAGTGAATTGGTTGGTATTGTAGAAGCAAAGTGAACTTGCTGTGTTGTAGGAGAAAAGGTAAGATTGGAAGGGACAAGGTGATCCAGGGTTTTAAAGCTGATGACAAGGAGTTTCTCTTTGATGCAGAGTTAGATGGGCAACCCTGGAGGTTCTTGAGGAGTGGGGTGACATGGGCTGAACTTTTTTTAGAAAAATGATCTGGGCAGCAGAGTGAAGAATGGACTAGAGAGGGGAGAGATAGGAGGCAGGGAGGTCAGTGAGGAGGCTGATGCAGTAATCAAGGTAGGATAGATAAGTGCTTGGATCAATGTGGTAGCAATTTGGATGGAGAGGAAAGGGCAGATTTTAGCAATGTTGTTAAGGTTGAAACAATGATTATGGTACTTGTTAAATGCATACTATGTGCCAAGCACTGTTCTAAGTGCTGGGATAGATACAAGTTAATCAGGTTGGACACAGTCCCTGTCGCACACAGGGCTTGCATTCTTAATCCCCATTTTATAGATGAGGTAACTGAGGCCCAAAGAAGTTAAGTGATTTGGCCAAGGCCACACAGCAGACATGTGGCAGAGCCAGGATTAGAACCCAGGTCATTCTGACTCCCACACCCATGCTCTGTCCACTAAGCCATGCTACTTTCCATTCTCTGAAACCAGTATGACAGGTGTGGAGAGAAACTTCAAACGTTCAGAGTGGTCGGCACTACTATACTTCCGTCTCACAAGCCCTCAACCTTGTATCACCCTTGAGCCCGCTTTCTCATTCACCCTACATATCCGATCCATCACCCAAACCTGCCGGTCTCACCTTCACAACATCACCAAGATCCGCCCTTTCCTTTCCATCCAAACTGCTGCCTGGTTAGTACAAGCACTCGTCATATCTCGACTTGTTTACTGCATCAGCATCCTTTCTGATCGCCCAACCTCCTGTCTCTCTCCACTTCAGTCTGTACTCTGCTGCCCGAATTATCTATCTACAGAAACGTTCTGGGCATGTCACCCCCCTCCTCAAAAATCTCTAGGTGTTGTCTATCAGCTTCCGTATCAAGCAAAAACTCCTCACTGTTGGCTTCAAAGCTCTCCATCACCTTGTCCCTTCTCACCTCACCTCCTTTCTCTCCTTCTACAGCCCAGCCCACACACTCCGCTCCTCTGGTGCTAACCTTCTCACTGTGCCTCGTTCACACCTGTCCCACCTTCGACCCCTGGCCCACATCCTACCTCTGGCTTGGAATGCCCTCCCTCCTCATATCTGACAGACAATTACTCTCTCCTCCTTAAAAGTTTTATTGAAGGCACATCTCTTCCAAGAGGCCTTCCCTTACGAAGCCCCCTTTTCCTTTTCTTCTACTCCCTTCTGTATCTTCCTCACTTGCTCCCTTTATTCTTTCTTCTTTCCAGCCCCACAGAATTTATGTGCATATCTGTAATTAATTTATTCATATTAATGTCTGTCTTCCCCTCTAGACTGTAAGCTCATTGTGGGGATAGAATGTGTCTGTTATATGGTTATATTGTATGCTCCAAGTGCTTAGAACAGTAAGGGCTCAATAAATATGATTGGCTGGTTGTCAGTCAATCATACTGATTGATTGATTCAGAGTATATTATTATTTTAAAACCTCCTACTTCTCTTAGGTTATCAGACAGAAGACTTAAAGGGAACTTACAGAGCGTCATTCAGTAGGGTTCCATTCACCCAGTAGAGTTGTCCATTTATCCTTTGGATACCAATCCAGGAACCCTGGAATTTCTGAACCAATGCCTAAACCAAGAATAAGGAGAAATCCTGAAATTAGACCCTTTCCAGAGATATGGCTGTTCTCTCACAGGAATTCTTCCAGAACAGTCCCAGGATGCTCTGACTTCCTTTCTCCAGAGACCAGCAGGAAGTGCAGCACAGACACAGATGGCCTCTCTGTAATGGAGAGCCATCCTTCATTGTTGTCCACTCCTAATGTCAGTTTGTCAGGCATTGTGTCCCCGCAACTAATGGCCCAGACAGACAAAACACTGGCCCAGACAGACAGAACACTGACCAAGCAGATTGTCCGGAAGACCTCCGCATAGATGCACATGCCTAGGTGTCAGTGCAGTCAAGGCATTCCTTCAAACTATGGGGGTTGTTCTCAGAGAGACCATCGTTGACAATCTCATCAGAAAGACACACTGTCAGGAATCAGTACACCTCCTCCAGGAAACTTTCACACCATTCACCTTTACATATGTATCAGTCTAGCTGTCCCATTTACTTAGCTGTTTAATCACTTGACTGCTCTTGCTATTATCAAGACTACATATGGTTTTTCTCCTGCTTCTTTTATTTGTGTGTAAGTTGGGTCTCCTTGTCTCCACCATTAGATTGTGAGCATCTTGAGTACTGAACCTATGTCTTTTTTTCTGTTTTAGGTTCCTAAACACCCAGTTCAGTTTCTCAAGCAGTGGACATTTAGGAAGAAGTACTGATCATTAACACTGTCAGGGAAATTGTCCTCCACACCTCAATTATGGGCTTGGGCCCAAAGGGGTCTGGGAGGGCTACCAAACAAATGTCTCAGTGGTCAGGAGATATCCATTTCCAGAGACTGCCAGAAAGCTGTTTAACTCCTCAACGCATGCAGTTGTCCAGGCCAGGGATTAGGAAGCCTTTGAGATCAAGGCAGTGACAGCTACTGGGGAACACAGTGTCTTATTCACAGGGAAGAAGGGCTCCTACCCTGTCCCTTTTACACCCCTGAAACACTAGTTGAAAAAGCTAAAATCTAGACCAAAGACAGTCATAGCCTGGGGTAGAAACATGGACAGAGTAATAACAATGATAGAAATAATTATAATAATAATGATAATTGTGTTGTTAGGCTCTTACTGTATATAAAGCACCATACTAAGCTCTGGGGTAGATAAACTATGAGAAGATCAGACATCGTCCATGTCCCACACAGAGTTCACAACCTAAAAGGGAGATAGAACAGGTATTTTATCCCCATTATAAAGATGAGCTAACTGAGGTTTAGAGGATTTAAATGACTTCCCAAGCAAGCACAAGCCAAGAACAGGCAAGTGTCAGAGTTGGGATTGGAATCCAGGTCCTCTGACTTCCAGGCCTGTGCTCTATCCACTAGGTTTGGTTGAAACTACAGTCCACAGTGAAGTCTAGTAGGAAGATGATGTGCTGGGAGTCAGGTGACCTGGGTTTAGTTGACCTGAATTTAGTCCCCACTCTGCCATTGACTGCTTGTGTGACCTTGTGACTTTCACCTTTCAGGACTCAACAAAGGGGAGTAACTATATTTACTTCTCTCTAGTTTAAAGGATTATTGAGAAACAAAAACAATAATAACTGACTTTAAAACTGCCTTGGAAAAATAATAATCAAAGTAATTATGGCATTTATTAAGTACTTATTATGTGCCAAGCACTGTACTAAATGCTGGGCTAAGATACACAAGTTAAGGAGGCCAGATACAGTCCCTGTCCCACATTGGGGAGGGAGAACAGGTACTGAATCCTCATTTAACAGATAGGGAAAAAGGCTGAGTAGTTAAGCATCTTCCCCAAGGTCAGACAGCAGGCAATTGGCAGAATCAGGCTGTTTCCCATTGCACATATGCAAAGTGTTGTAAAGTGTATTATTATTGTATGCTCACAACAGGCCTTTCCCACTGTTGTGCATTTGGTATTCATTTTTCCAACTCAAGGTACACCTGCAGGTCCAGGCACACCAGATTTAAAACATGGGAGTTAGTTCCAAGAAGGAAAATTCAACCCAAACTTTCCATTCTGACACTCACCAGCTCCTGATGGTTTTCAATCACAACTAGATCAGCATCTAGGCTTTTGCATAATTTCTGGCTCTCAAGCCAATTTTTTTTTTCAGTATCATATAAGTAGCAATTATTTCTGAACTGCAACCAGTCTCCTAGACATGTTTCTCTACATTTAGGACAAGTCTTCTTTGCTGTGGGATAAAAGAACAGGACAGTTAGTGCTCTGAGATGGGCATCCTAGCATGTGCTCGTTTAGAGGAGTAGCTCCTTATCCAAAATCCCTCTCAATAATGAGTCTAAATAGTTTTAATTTACAGAGTACTTCTATTTTCCATGAAATCTTCACACAATTTTGACCTCTCAAGAGCTACGTGAGGCAGGAAAGGTCAGAGAAGATCACTCTATTTTACAGATGGGGAGTCCACAGAGGCTCAGTGATTTTTCCAATATCTCAGAGCAGATGATTGACAGAAAATGGAGGCCTCAACTAATTCCTCAAGTTTCTCCACTTGTCCTTATGTCCCAACAACATGAGAAATGGTTTCTTTAGAATAGAAGCTCTGAGAGGGCAGGGATGGTGTCACTACCCATTTTGCGATATGGTACTCCTGCGTCTAGCGGGTGACTAGTAAACACTGGTGAGCAAACTTGTGTATTTTATAGGTCTGATTCTAAATGTCAATTACCTGTGAGCTCACCAAAATTTCCTCAAAGTTACTATTAATAATAATAATAATAATAATAATGATATTTGTTAAGCACTTACTATGTGCCAGGCACTATAGTAAGTGCTGGGGTAGGTACAAGCAAATCAGGTTGAACAAAGTCCCTGTCCCACGTGGGGCTCACTGTCTCAATCCCCATTTTACAGATGAGGTAACTGAGGCGCAGAGAAATGTAGTGACTTACCCAAGGTCACACAGTAGGCAAGCAGTGGAGCTGGTATTAGGTTAGTTAGTCTTTCCCAGAGAAGGGAGTGATCCACAGTGTTAAAGGCTACCAGGTCAGTGAGCAGGATTAGGATGGAGTGTAATCTGTTAGATTAGTCAAGAAGACCGATCTAGACTTTGGAAAAAGTGGCCTCTGTGGAGTGAAGAGGGTGTAAACTAGATGGTACAGGGTGAAAAAGAGGGTCACAAGGTAGGAAATGGAGGCAGAAAGTGGACAGACCTCATTTGAGGTGTTTGGAAAAGAATGGAAGGAGGGAGATGCAGTGATAGAGGGTGGAGTGATACAGGCTCAATAGCCAGAAAGAAACAGTGTAGCCTAGTGGATACAGCACAGGCCTGGGAGTCAGAAGGACCTGGGTTTTAATTCTGGCTCTTCCACTTCTCTGCTCTGTGAATTTGGGCAAGTCGCTTCACTTGCTCCCCTTCTTCTTCCCTGTTCCCACCGCCACAGCACTTACATACATATCTGCAATTTATTTTTTTATATTAATGTCTGTCCCCCTGACCCCCCTCCCGCACCCATCTAGACTGTAAGCCCATTTCTGGGCAGGGAATGTATCTGTTTATTGTTGTATTGTACTCTCCCAAGTCCTTAGTTCAGTTCTCTGCACACAGTAACTGCTCAACAAATACAAATGAATGAATAAATGATTGAATGAATGAAAAAAATGGAGATTGAGATTGTAAACACTATGTGGGATAGGGACTTTGTCCAACCTGCGTAACTTGTATCTACTCCAGCGCTTAGTACAGTGTCTGACACATGGTAAACACCTAACAAATACCATAAAAAGGCATATAAATCCATTTCCCTGCAGCCTGGCCTGATCCTGATATTATTTTCATTCATTCATGCATTCAATAATATTTACTGAGCGCTTACTATGTGCAGAGCACTGTACTAAGCACTTGGAATGTACAAGTCGGCAACAGATAGAGACAGTCCCTGCCCTTTGACAGGCTTACAGTCTAATCGAGGGAGACAGGCAGACAAGAACAATGGCAATAAATAGAGTCAAGGGGAAGAACATCTCATGAAAACAATAGCAAATAAATAGAATCAGGGTGATGTACCTCTCATTAAACAAAATGAATAGGGTGATGAAGATATATACAGTTGAGCAGACGAGTACAGTGCTGAGGGGGTGGGACGGGAGGGGGGAGGAGGGGAGGGAAAGGGGGAAGAAGAGGGTTTAGCTGCGGAGAGGTGAAGGGGGGTGGGTAGAGGGAGCAGAGGGATAAAAGGGGGAGCTCAGTCTGGGAAGGCCTCTTGGAGGAGGTGAGCTTTAAGTAGGGATTTGAAGAGAGGAAGAGAATTAGATTGTTGGAGGTGAGGAGGGATGGCATTCCAGGACCGTGGGAGGACGTGGCCCAGGGGTCGATGGCGGGATAGGCGAGACCGAGGGACGGTGAGGAGGTGGGCGGTGGAGGAGCGGAGCGTGCGGGGTGGGCAGTAGAAAGAGAGAAGGGAGGAGAGGTAGGAAGGGACAAGGTGATGGAGAGCCTTGAAGCCTAGAGTGAGGAGTTTTTGTTTTGAGCGGAGGTTGATAGGCATCCACTGGAGGTTTTTAAGAAGGGGAGTGACATGCCCAGAGCGTTTCTGCAGGAAGATGAGCCGGGCAGCGGAGTGAAGAATAGACTGGAGCAGGGCGAGAGAGGAGGAAGGGAGATCAGAGAGAAGGCTGACACAGTAGTCTAGCCAGAATGTTATGAGAGAGCCTGTAGCAGTAAGGCAGCCATTTGGGTGGAGAGGAAAGGGCGGATCTTGGCGATATTATAAAGGTGAGACTGGCACATCTTGGTAATGGATCGGATGTGTGGGGTGAATGAGAGAGACGAGTCAAAGATGACACCGAGGTCACCACCTTGACACCACCCTGTCAGTCTCCCAAAGGACACATGCTATTCTACTATGATGTTTGACTCTCAGCTTTCAGCAGGGTTATAACAATGACTGAGACTCACAGGTACCTTAAAATTTTTCTTCTGCCCTCCTTTTTTTCTTATTCCCAATTTTGGCTTTCCAACAAGGAGCTCCTTCTGTTTCCTGCTGTTGCTCATTCTCCTCACATTACCCGCCCAGCATAGCTGGATTAAGGGGATCATAACTATGATGTTAGGGGACTGACTGCATTCCAGAACTTCATTGTTTATGACTTTTTCTGACCATTTGATATGGAGTATGGCCGGTAAATGAAGCTGCTGGAACTGCTCCAAGAGCCAGATTTGGAGCCTGGGTGAAGCCCATGTCTCACAGCCATAGAGAAGGTTGTTCAACACTAGCTCTGTTGCCCATGAGGTTGGACTGGAGACTGATTCCACCCTACCACGCTACTCTCATAATCTCCCCAGAGATGTGCTGATCATTTTCATTCGGTTTTTATTTCCTTGTCTATTGTTATGTTATGGGTCAATGTGCTGCCTATGTAACAAAATTATGTAAGAACTTTTAGCTCTGCATTCATTCAATTGTATTTAATGAGGGCTTACTGTGTGCAAAGCACCGTACTAAGAACTTGGTAGATCAAAAGATCTATCAATCAATGGTATTTATAGAATGCTTACTGTGTACAGAGCAATAATTTTTAATGGTATTTATTAAGCACTTATTATGTGCCAGGCACTGTACTAAGCGCTGGGGAAGATACAGGCAAATCGGATTGGAATCAGTCCCTGTCCCACATGGGGCTCACAGTCTCAATTCCCATTTTACAGATGATGGAACTGAGATGCAGAGAAGTGAAATGACTTGCCCAAGGTCACACAGCAGACAGGTGATGAAGCTGGAATGAGAACCCCTAACCTCATGACTCCCAGGCCCGGGCTCTAGCCACTACGCCATGCTGCTTCTCAATTTTTGGTTGTGTGAATGGCTTCCCTGGTATCACTTCAGCTTTCTTCGGACTTTTCATAAGTCTACGGTACCACAATGAAATCCCCTCTCAGGAAACCTGAAGAATTTCCAGTACTCCACCAGTTTCGACTACAGGAGGGAGAGTCAAGCAGAGGTATACCCATTCCATTCCTAACTTGGGCAGTGGCTGGCGAGTGGAAAGCAATCTGCTACAAGTCAGAACTCATCTGTGCTGGACTACAGCAGCATGGGAGAGAGTCAAGGGTGGAGACTCAAGTTTACTGTGCGGAAGGAGGCAGTGATAAGCCACTTCTGTATTTTTACCAAGAAAACTCTATGGATAGACAACCAGACCGATTGCATATGCAGGTGGGGCATTCTGGGAGAGATGTGTCCATGTTGTAGCTATTGGTCAGAGACAATTCGACAGCATAAGACAAGACCACAATGAAATGGTTTATAAATTGGCATGTCTTCTTAGGTGTGGGCCTCTGAGGGCAGGCATCTACATGTAGTAATTCTTAAATGACTGAGAACCTTGATTTATATATTGCTATCTCAGAGACTTCAAGCATCATTCAAAGTCATTCAAAGGAATGACAGTCATTCAAGATGCTTTGATGTTGCCCGCATCCTGATTAGGTGAGAGCTTTTCAGGGGTCTGGAACTGTGTACTGTCCCCAGTTTCCAGATTCCCTGTGAAGTCTTTGGACATATAATTTATTTACATTAATGTCTGTCTTCCCCGCTAGACTGTATGCTGGCTGTGGGCCAGGATTGTGTCTATCAACTCTGTTGTATTGGACTTTCACAAGTACTTAGGACAGTGCTCTACACACAGTAAGCACTCAATAAATCCCATTGATGGCGATGATGATGATGAGGAGATAGCTGCCCAGTATTCATCCCCCATTTACTCCAACATTGGCTGACGAAAGGCTCTGACATGAACTTTCCAATTGTGACAGACAGCAGTATCATCATGGAAAAATTTAAAGTCTTTATACACGTCTCAGGAGCAGACTACCATTTTAGTAGTTAGCAGAGTCATGGTCTACTAATGGAATCGAACGGTTACATGAAGTTCATGTTTTCCATGTACAGATTTTAATGTAGTTGCCTGACTTTTCCTGAGTCTGACACAGAGCACAGATCTATCACTCTATGTGTGTGGTCTGACACTCAAGGTGATTCTGTGAAAACAGGGTTAGGAAAGTTCTTTATTAGTCAGTCTAGGAGAACTCCACCTAGTAGCTTTACCAATTGAGACGAATGGAGAGAAGTAGCATGTCCTCCTGAAAAGAGCTCAGGCCTTAGAAACAGGTGACCAGGGATCTAATCTCACCTCTGCCACTTGCCTGCTGTGTCACCTGGGAGAAGTCACTTAATTTATTTGTGCCTCAGTTTCTCCACCTGTAAAATGAGGCTAAGAAATCTGCTTTCCGTACTTGCTATATTGGGAGCCCTATTTGGGACAAGGACTGGGTCTGGCTTGATTATTTTGCATCAGCCACAGCACTTAGTACAGTACTAGTCATACAATAAGTTCTTACAATTATTATCTTTAATGGGGTCACTAAGATCTCATGCCAGTTTTCCTGGTCAGCTCTTTCATTTCTCTTAAAGATAGTGATTAGACAACTTTGATATCTGGTGACGTTACCTCAGTGTTTCCTGTATTAAGATGAGACATTTTCTGTCCAGGGAGTATACTTCCTATATGTACTTCATATATATATATATACACACACTTCCTATATAGAGGGGTATTCTCCTGTACTTCCTACCAATTGAGCTTCACCTCTCAGCAGTCATGAGATGAAACACCACTGGGGCTTTTTAATATTTTTATTAGCTTCAAAAAACTGTAAAACTCTTGTGGGCAGGGATCATGCCTATCAGCTCCTTTGTATTGTAATTTCCTAAGCACTTAATATCATGCTCTTCACACAAGAGATCAAAAAATACATTGATTGCTTGATTAATGTTGCCAAAGTCTGGTACTTAGACAGCACACTATCTAATGATTCATGGCTAGACAAAAAAGCTGAAAGAATGAAAAAGTGTCACTGTTTTTGTCAGATTGATTGAGAGTGTGTGACTTTGAGACTTCGAGCTCTATATGAACCTGAAGGTGAAGCTGTTTTGTTGTCTAATCTATCTAGTTGTGAGATCCAGATGTTGTATCATCCAGTTCCTGAAGCAGTTTTACCAGCATTATCCAAGACCCATAGTCAACATTAATAATAATAATGTTGGTATTTATTAAGCACTTACTATGTACAGAGCACTGTTCTAAGCACTGGGGGAGATACAGGGTCATCAGGTTGTCCCATGTGAGGCTCACAGTCTTCATCCCCATTTTACAGATGAGGTAACTGAGGCACAGAGAAGTTAAGTGACTTGCCCACAGTCAGCTGACAAACGACAGAGCCGGGAATCGAACCCATGACCTCTGACTCCCAAGCCTGGGCTCTTTCCACTGAGCCATGCTGTTTAAATGACAGGGCAACGAGTTTGGAAATGCATGCAGTTAGCTCAGCATCACTGAAGTAGTGCTCACAGAAACACAGTTTTCCTGGAGAGATCATGTGCACAGAATGGATGACAGCAGGATATTCGAGTAGCTGTTGTATGATGAAAGGAAAGAGATCACGGCTTAGCCTCGGAGGGAACAATGCATTATTTGAAAAGACATAGTGAAACACATTCAAAAATGTGATGTATTGGGTGATCACCTCAGGAAATTGATCAGTTTGGCAAACAGCAACCAAGAGAGTAGAGACTTCATAAAAATAGGGGTACTAGGAGACACTTAAAAACAGTGACAGGGCCTAGGATGTGCCAGGCACATTTTGGTATTTTCAGCCAAACTTCTTTTTTTTGCTTCTTTTATACTCTCCTAGATCCTTAGTACAGTGCTCCGTACTCAGGAGGTACTCAGTACATATCACTGATTGATTCATTTGACTTGTTAGGATGCCTTCAAGCCCTCATCCAGCTGAGAGAACAAGATCCACAGATTGGAGGGTACTTGGATCATGAGCTTCTTGATGACAGGAATCATATAATATCAGTAACAAGAATGATAGTATTTGTTAAGTTCTTATTATGTGCCATCCCTAAATTCTGGGGTGGATACAAGCAAATCCAGTTGGACTGAGTCTTCAAGAAGTCCTGGGTTTAGTCTGATCAACCATCAACCATCAACCATACATTACAGCTTCTCAGGCAGCCATCCTTTGATTTCTTCTCTCAGAAGAACCAAAAGAGGTGAGACCCACCATACAAAAATCTAAAGATTCTATTTTTCTCACTTTTTTTGTAGGTTTTTTGCCTTCTTTCTTAGCTTGACTAACACACTCCCCTTTTCTTTCTCTCTAATTATCCAGAATGAGATATCTGATATCCAATGCAAATTCTTCCTGTTAACTATCTCTGTCATGAGCAGAGCAGAGAAGTCAAGGTAAGTGAGCTCTGATCCCACCCACCAGGAAAATAGACACAGGAAGACCAATTTAATGTCTTTTAGCAAGGTTGAGAGTTGGCAATAACTCTGTCTCAGTGTTGCCTGAACAAAGTTTAATACAGGACCAGATGTAGCTATGGGATTCAAGGTCCAGAACAAAATTGACCCTCATGTTTGAGGAACTGTCAATCACTGGTCTTCCTGTTGGCTTCTTCCCTCAAGCAGAGCCCAGCAGGACAGGACTAAACTGGCAAGAGCTTGAAAATGCTGGCCCGAGAGAAATCCAATATCCAATGTCCCTTAGCAGATTTTGTGGGAGTAGCCAGAAGACCACAGAAGTAAGTCTAGTTTTATTCCTTACCTCCCAGCCATGCCTCCACTAAGGATACCCCATCATTTCATGGCTATGTAAGATTCATCCAGACACTTACCTAAAGGAATAATGAGCCCCAGTAAAGCAGCAATCACTATGATGCTCGGAATGAAGAGTTTTTTGAGTTGAATGGTCCCATCTGAAAAACAGGGAGAATCGTCCTGAATTCATTTCACAGCACAGGAAGGAAGAACACTTTTGCAGCCAGTCCATAAACATCATTCATGCTTTTTTTGTGCTGAACACTGTACTAGACAGCACACAGGTGCCCAATTTTCATTTTGAGTGAAGAGTTGAAAAGAAGGAAAGGAATTTACAGGCAAACAAGTGCAGTGGGAATTTGGAGGGGACTGGCCTTAAAGAGCTGCAAGGCCAGGAAGCCATCATATGAGGACTTTCAGTCTTGCTCAGAGGCTATCAAGTCTAGTCTGAGACTTGGCATAAATAAGGTTGTGAGTTAAATTCAAAACCCTGCTGTAGGCATCATGTCTCTAATGGCTCCTTAGAGTTGGCACTTAGACTTAGCACCCAGAGACTAAGCAGCATTCTCTAGTGGATAGAGCACAGGCCTGGGAGTCAGAAGGTCACGGGTTCTAATTCCAGTTCTGCCACTTGTCTGCTGTTTGACCTTGGGCAAGTCACTTTAATTCTCCATGCCTCGGTTACCTCATCTGTAAAATGGGGTTTGAGACTGATCACCCCATATGGGACAAGGACTCTATCCAACTGGATTTGCTTGGATCCACCCCAGAATTTAGGGATGGCACATAGTAAGCACTTAAATAATACTATCATTCTTGTTATTCTTATTATGATTCCTGTCATCAAGAAGCTCATGATCTAATGATGGAAGACAGACAAATAAAGGACCAAAATTCTAACAATATCTGTTTACTCTATGGGAAGAACAGGAGCAGCAGCATGGCCTAGTAGAAAAAGCATGGGCCTGGGAGTCATAGGACCTGGGTTCTAATCCTAGCTCTACCACTTGTCTGCTGTGTGACCCCAGGAAAGTTACTTAACTTCTTCATGCCTCACTTGTCTGATCTGTAAAATGGGAGTTAAGACTAGGAGCTCCATATGGGACATGGACTGCATCCAAACCGAGTCTAGGATTCGGTCATAGGCGGCTCACAACTCCCATAAGATGCTGGCCCACGCTGTGAACAATCTTGTCCACTGTCTTCAGTCTTCAATCAATCAATCATTTGTTGAGCACTTGCTCTGTGCAGAACACTGTACTAAGTGCTTCAGAGAGTACAGTAGAGTTAGATGTTGTACAGATTTTTAATTCCCTCCCCAAATTCCTGCCTCCTCCCCTCACCCCATTCCTCTTGCCCCTGATAACTTGCTATTTCATTGATAAATTAATAATAATATTGATGGTGTTTATTAAGCGGTTAGTACAGTGCTAAACACTAGGGTGGATACAAGCAAATCGAGGTGGACACAGTCCCTGTCCCATGCGGGGATCACAGTCTCAATCTCCATTTTACAGATGAGGAAACTGAGGTCCAGGGAAGTGAAGTGATTTGCTCACGTTCACACAGTGAACAAGTGGCAGAGTGGCGATTTGAACCCACGACCTTCTGACTCCCAACCCCATGCTCTATCTACTACACCAAACTGCATCATGTGACCTCCCTAACGATCTTCCCAACGTCTCCCCAGCTACACTCCAGTGCTGCACTCCTCAAGCAATGTTGTGAAGGTAGAATCAATAGGATTTGGTGACAGATTGTATATGTGGGTTGAATGAGAGAGAGGAGTAGAGGTCAATGCCAAGGTTACAAGCTGATGACACAGGAAGGATGGTGGTGTTAGCTACAGTGATGGGAAAGTCGAAAGAGAATGGGGTTTAAAGCAGGAAGATGAGTAGTTCTGTTCTGGGCATCAGAAGCATGGGAGAGAGTCGAGGGCAGAGACTCACGTTTACTACGTGGAAGAAAGTAATGGTAAACCACTTCCATACTGTTACCAAGAAAACTCTACGGATATACTACCAAAATGTTTGCAGATGGAGGTGGAATGTTCTGGGAGAGATGTGTTCATGGAGTCGCTATGGGTTGGAGAAGACTCAACAGCATAAGATGAGAGAAGACAAGGTGTTTACTATCTCTCCCAAGTCCTTAGTACCATGATCTGCACACAGTAAGCACTCAATAAATACCACTGATTGATGTGTGTGAAAATATTTTCCCATAGTGAGCATAGTTAAGTGGAATAAGGACATTTTGGTAGTGATTGGTGTGATAGGTGGGTAGTTTTGCAGCTCTCTCCCCTCTGGTATGCACAAGAGTCATGGAGGCCTGTGTGGTTGAAGGATTCTTCCCGCCCTCTTCGCTATTCTGTTCTCTTCTCAATGTGCTTGCCCCATGAAAAACAGACACGTCTAGCTCTCTGCCACTTCTTATTCCTTCTGCCTATGAGTAGAGATCTGCCAACAGGAAACACTCAATAAATATGATTGATTGATTGATTTAATGGCATTTGTTAAGCAATTACTATGGACCAGAAACTGTACTAAGTGCTGGGGGAGATGCAAGATTATCAGGATGGACTTAGTCCGTGTCCCAGACATGGCTCACAGTCTTAATCTCCATTTTACAGTTGAAGTAACTGAGCCACAGAGAAGTCAAGTAACTTGCCCAGGGTCTGCCCATAGCAGATAAACGGCACAACTAGGATCATAATTCAGGTCTTGTGACTACCAGACTCATGGTCTTTCCACTAAAGCATGCTGCTTCATGCAGATGTTTATGCATTTACCATCAGTTTTCCTTGATTGTGGTTTGGAAAAGCTCCTTATGGGCAGGAAATATGTCTACTAACTCTGTTTTACTCTACTGTCCCCAGCACTTTGTGGCTTAGTGGGAAGAGTAGGGGCTTGGGAGTCAGAGGATGTGGGTTCTAATCCCTCCTCTGCCACTTGTCTGCTGGGTAACCTTGGGCAAGTTACTTAACTTCTCTGTGCCTCAGTTACCTCATCTGTAAAATGGGGATTAAAAGTGTGAGCCCCACGTGGGACAACCTGATAACCCTGTATCTGCTGCAGTGCTTAGAACAGTGCTTGGCATATAGTAAGTGCTTCCTTCCTGTTTCTCAGGCCCACAATCTCGGTGTCATCCTTGACTTGTCTCTCTCGTTCACCCCACACATCCTATCCGTTACCAAGACCTGCTGGTTTCACCTTTACAATATCGCCAAGATCCGCCCTTTCCTCTCCACCCAAACAGCTACCTTACTGCTACAGGCTCTTGTTATATCCCGGCTAGACTACTGTGTCAGCCTTCTCTCTGATCTCCCTTCCTCCTCTCTCACCCCGCTCCAGTCTATTCTTCACTCCGCTGCCTGGCTAATCTTGCTGCAGAAACGATCTGGGCATGTCACTCCCCTTCTTAAACACCTCCAGTGGTTGCCTATCAACCTCCGCTCCAAACAAAAACTCCTCACTCTAGGCTTCAAGGCTCTCCATTGCCTTGCCCCTTCCTACCTCTCCTCCCTTCTCTCTTTCTACTGCCCACCCCGCACTTTCCGCTCCTCCACTGCCCACCTCCTCACCGTCCCTCGGTCTCGCCTATCCCACCGTCGACCCCTGGGCCACGTCCTCCTGCGGTCCTGGAATGCCCTCCCTCCTCACCTCCGCCAAAGTGATTCTCTTCCCCTCTTCAAAACCCTACTTAAAACTCACCTCCTCCAAGAGGCCTTCCCAGACAGAGCTCCCCTTCTCCCTCTACTCCCTCTACCGCCCCCCCCTTAACCTCTCCACAGCTTAACCCTTTTTTCCCCCCATTTCCCTCTGCTTCTCCCCCTCTACCTTCCCATCCCCTCAGCACTGTACTCGTCTGCTCAACTGTATATATTTTCATCACCCTATTTATTTTGTTAATGAAATGTACATCGCCTTGATTCTATTTAGTTGCCATTGTTTTTATGAGATGTTCTTCCCCTTGACTCTATTTATTGCCATTGTTCTTGTCTGTCTGTCTCCCCCGATTAGACTGTAAGCCCGTCAAATGGTAAGGACTGTCTCTATCTGTTGCCGACTTGTTCATTCCAAGCGCTTAGTACAGTGCTCTGCACATAGTAAGCGCTCAATAAATACTATTGAATGAATGAATGAACAAATGCCATTATTATTATTATTGTTAGTATTACAGTGTGCTGCACCCAGTAAGCACTCAATAAATAACATTGATTGATTGATTGATTGAGTCTTTTGTTGGCCTCTTTCCTTTTTTTCAAAGGATCGATAAGTAAATCTATAAAATAAAGGGTGTTTGTCCTTGTTCATGACTTGGAAATTCCTATTACATTTAACATTATTGCTATAGTGCTATTACAGCTTATTAGCACTACTATTTCTTTTACAACTAAAACACTTCAAGGTATAAGAATAGTACATATGTATGGCTTATATTTTGGATAAATTATCCAGTTTGGTCTAATGGAAAGAGCTCAGACCTCTTAGTCAGGAGAGCAAGTTTCTAATTTTGACTCCACCGTCTGTCTGCTATCAGGCCTTGGACAAGGCAGTTAACTTCTCTGTGCCTCAGTTTCCTCATTGGCAAATTGGGGATTCAATACCTGCTCTGTTTCCTGATTAGACTGTAAGACCCGTAAGTATCAGGAACTGTGTCTGAACCTATTGTCTTGTATGGACCCCAGAGCTTAGTACAGTGCTTGACACATAGTAAGTGCTTGACAAATGCCATAATTATTATCATTCCTTTTGTATGAACCAGGAAAGGTTTTTTTGACCAAACCATTACTCCAACAAGTTCTTACTGTGGGAAGACTTTGACTATTAGGAACTGGTAGGTATAATCTGTGTGATCCTTTACCTAAAGGATTTATTCTGAATATTGTCTTATTGTCATCTAGAAGGTTATGATCATGGCAATAATATATGTGAAAATATCTCTATGCATTCATTATTATAATAGCAATAATAATAATGTTGGTATTTGTTAAGTGCTTACTATGTGCAGAGCACTGTTCTAAGTGCTGGGGTAGAGACAGGGTAATTAGGTTGTCTCACGTGAGGCTCACAGTTAATCCCCATTCTACAGATGAGGTAACTGAGGCACAGAGAAATTAAGTGACTTGTCCATAGTCACACAGCTGACAAGTGGCAGATCTGGAATTCGAACCCATGACCTCTGACTCCCAAGCCCAGGCTCTTTCCACTGACCCACGCTGCTTTATTGTTGTAGTCTATTGCTCTTCATTCATTCATTCAATTGTAAGAGCACCTACCCTGTTCAAAGCACTGGTACTAAGCACTTGGGAGAGTACAATATAACAATAAACTGACAATTTCCCTCCCCACAATGAGCTTATATCCCTTGTAGTGATTGACATTTTCACTTATAGGTATTTAGGTTAGCTACAAGGAAAAGAACATGTTCTTTTCCTTGTAGGTATAATACCTGGGTTAATATTTTTATGCAGTTATCATTACTTTTGCCCACTGCTGTCATGTCCCTCGTAGTTACCGACATTAACATAATGATCACTAGACCTACCATTGTACTGGTTTTGGAATGATTTTCTTCAGCACAAAAAGATCAGTACAGGAAGAGCTGCTAATTGTCAGTCAGTCAAATGTATTTATTGAGCATTTACTGTATTAAGCACTTGGGAGCATATAATACAGCAATATAGCAGACACATGCCCTGCCCACAATGAACTTAAAGTCTAGAAGGGTAGACAGACATTAACATAATAAAGGTGGAGCTCAGACACTGGTCAATTTTTGTTCCCACTGCAGAGCCTCTCTGATTTGGAGCTGACCCATTTCACCTCCTCATCCCCCTCCAGTAGGGCTGCGACGCAGGGGTGGAGGGGAGGGTCAGCATGGCTGAGGACAGATCAGGGTCACCGCCCCACGTTCCTGACCCTGAGGTCCCTGGTCCCGCCCTCTCCCTGGCCTGGGCAGGACCTCAGCCTGGTGGACCCCTGGAGGCTGGGAGGGTGGGTGAGGGGGCAGCAGTGGGCAGAGCAAAAGGGAGGGAGTGTCTGTCCACGCTGCTCTGGCCCCAACGTTGGGATCCAGCCTCCCTTTCTGCAGGGCAGGATTTCCCTGCTTGGCTCTGTTTATTCCCCAGGGACCTCTGTCCTGGCCAGAAAGCCTCCCAGACTCGATGGAGCAGAAGACTTCTCATCTGCCCTAGACCAGACCTCTCACATTGACAAGGACCAGACCCTGCAGACTGACCAGCACCAGACCCGACTTGTTTCCCCACTCCTCGAGAAAGTCCACTGATACCCATCCACCTCCTCATCAAACAAAAACTCCTCACTATTGGCTTTAAAGTACGCAGACACCTTGTCCTCTCCTACCTCAGCTCACTACTCTCCTCCTACAACCCAGCCAACACACTTCGCTTCCCTCATACTAACCTACCTCACTGTGCCTTGATCTCATCTATCTTTCTGCCGACCCCTTGCCCACGTCCTACCTTTGGCCTGGAGTGCCCTTCCTCCTCAAATCCGACAGACAATTACTAACCCCCATCTTCAAAGCCTTACTGTAAGCACATTTCCTCCATGAGGCCTTCCCTGACTAAGCCCTTCTTTCCTCTTCTCCCACTCCCTTCTGCTGCACACCGACTTGCTCTCTTTATTCATCCACCCTCTCAGCCCCAAGGACTTATGTACATAGCTGTAATGTCTTATTTATATTAATGTCTATATACCCCTCTAGACTGTAAGCTCACTGTGAACAGGGAATGTGTCTGTTACATTGTTATACTGTACTGTCCCAAGAGCTTAGTACGGTGATCTGAACACAGTAAGTGCTCAATAAATACGATTGACTGACTGACTAGTACTAGCCCTGTGGAAAGACTAGAACCAGACCATGCTGATCAACTTGTACTGACCCTGAGGATGGACTAGCACCAGCCCCAAGGACTGACCAGCACCGTTCAGTGTGCAAGCAAGGCCGGGGTGGTGGGAAGGGAGAGGGGGATGCTGGGCTGTAAACCCCGAGGTTCTTACTCATCCAGCTGCATATTCTTGTCATCTGGTCCTGCCATGAAGATTGGCCAGACATCGTGCTGTCCTCGTCCTCGCCCCCGCTCTGGTCTGCCTTGTCCCCTGTGCCCTCCTTCTTCCCAGTCTGCTCCCGTCGTCTCACTCTGGTCCTTTCACCTCACTCTGCTCCTGCTGCTTTGCACCCAGAAATGAACCTTGAAGGACCCCTACAGTTAGGGGGTGTGATGGAGAGGAGGAGCCCATGAAAGGGACTGAAAATGAACAGCCAGAGAGATAAGAGGCCAAGACTCCCCATTATCAGTTTCAAGACTTTCTGCCATCTGACCCCACCCTACCTATCTGCTGTCTTCACCTGCTATTTCCCAGCTCTCTATCTTGGGTCCTTCCAGGCTAAACCTTCTAACTCTATTTCACTGTCAATTCTCCTTCCCCCAGTCTTGCTCATGTTGTTTCCTGGCTTGGAACACATTTTTCTTTTTCAGGCTCTCCCCACAGTAAGGGACCGCCTAAAATCCCACTTCCTTCAACAAGCTCCCATTTAACTTCCCAGTCTCCTGACCATTTTATCCCTTCAGCCACCTCTAACAGTTATGGACCTATTTATTACCTCCCTTAACACTCAGTGATACATAATAATAATTGTGTTATATGTCAAGTTATGCTTATGTTATGCTTTCTGCTTATGTTAAGCATTTATTCATTCATTCATTCAACAGTATTTATTGAGCGCTTACTGTGCAGAGCACTGTACTAAGTGCTTGGAATGTACAATTGGGCGACACATAAAGACAATCCCTGCCCAATGACGGGCTCACAGTCTCAAGGAGGGAGAGAGACAGCAAAGCAAAGCAAAACAGAACAAAACACAAGACAACATCATCAAGATAAGTAGAATCAAGGAGAGTGCTGAGGGGAGGGGAAGGGGGAAGAGCAGAGGGTGGATGGGGGAGGGGGAGCAGAGGAAAAGGGGGGCTCAGTTTGGGAAGGCCTTGTGGAGGAGGTGAGCTCTCAGTAGGGCTTTGAAGAGGGGAAGAGAGTTAGTTTGGCAGATATGAGGAGGGAGGGCATTCCAGGACAGTGGTAGGACATGGGCCAGGGGATGACGCATGATAGGTATGAACAGGGCACTTTGAGGAGGTGAGCGGCAGAGGAGCAGAGTATACGGGGTGGGTAGTAGAAAGAGAGAAGGGAGGTGAGGTAAGGGGGGGCAAGGTGATGAAGAGCTTTGAAGCCAAGAGTGAGGAGTTTTTGTTTCAAACGAAGGTTGAGAGGCAACCACTGGAGATTTTTGAGGAGGGGAGAGACATGCCCAGAACGTTTCCGTAGGAAGTTGATCTGGGCAGCCGAAGGAAGAATAAACTGGACTGGGGAGAGACAGGAGGAAGGGAGATCCGAGAGGACACTGACACAATAAGCCAGTCGGGATATTATGAGAGCTTGCACCAGCATGATAGCAGTTTGGATGGAGAGGAAAGGGTGGATCTTGGTGATATTGTGAAGGTGAAACCAGCAGATGTTGGTAACGGATTGGATGTGTGGGGTGAAAGAGAGAGCTGTGTCAAGGATGACACCAAAGTTGCGGGCATGTGAGATGGGAAGGACGGTAGAGCTATCACAGTGACAGGGAAGTCAGGGAGAGGAGTTTGTACCAATCATTATAGTAATGAGAAGGAGCGTGGCTCTGTGGAAAGAGCCCGGGTTTGGGAGTCAGAGGTCATGGATTCGAATCCCGGCTCTGCCACTTGGCAGCTGTGTGACTGTGGGCAAGTCACTTAACTTCTCTGTGTCTCAGTTACCTCATCTGTAAAATGGTGATTAACTGTGAGCCTCACGTGGGACAACCTGATTACCCTGTATCTACCCCAGCACTTAGAACAGTGCTCTGCACATAGTAAGTGCTTAACAAATACCAGCATTAACCACTGAGGTAGATACATGATAATCAGGTCTCACATGGGGCTTGCAGTGTCAGTAGGATGGAGAATAAGTATTGGATCTCCATTTTGCAGATGAGGAAACTGAGGCACAAAGAAGTGCCATGAGTGAGTTATCTACACCTGCTGTCTCAAATTCCTCTCCTCTAATTCTCTCCTTGACCCCCTCCAAACTGGCTTCCGGCCCTGTCACTAAACAGAAACAGCCCTCTCCAGGGTCACTAATGATCTCCTTGCCAAATCCAAAGGCCTCTATTCCATCCTAATCCTCCTCAACCTCTCAGCTGCCTTCGACACTGTCGACCACCCCCTTCTCCTGGAAACGTTATCTAACCTTGGCTTCACTGACACTGACCTCTCCTGGTTCTCCTCCTATCTCTCCGGCTGCTCATTCTCAGTCTCTTTCATGGGCTTCCCCTTTGCCTCCCACCCCTAACTGTGAGGGTCCTTCAAGATTCAGTTCTGGGTTCCCTTCTATTCTCCATCTACAATGACTCCCTTGGAGAACTCATTTGCCCCCATGGCTTCAACTACCACTTGTACACAGATGATACCCAAATCTACATCTCTAGCTTTGATCTCTCTCCCTCTCTGCAGTCTTGCATTTCCTTCTATCTTCGGGATATTTTTTTCCTTGGATGTCCTCCCATCACCTCAAGCTTAACATGTCCAAAACAGAACACAGAACTCCTTACCTTCTCACCCAAACCTTGTCCTCCTCTTCTCACCCAAACCCTATTCTCCCGATGACTTTCCCATCACTACAGATGGCACCACCATCCTTCCTAACTCACAAGCCCATGAGATTGGCATTATCCTTGACTCCTTTCTCTCATTCAACCCACATATTCAATCCATCGCTAATTGCTGTTGGGTCCACCTTCACAATATCACTAAAATCCACATTTTCCTGTCCATCCAAACTGCTACCATGTCAATACAGGCACTTATCCTATCCCACCCTGATTACCGTATCAGCCTCCTTGCTGAGTTCCCAGCCTCCTGTCTTTACCCACTCCAGTCCCCACTTTATTCTGCTGCCCGGATCATTTTTCTACAGAAACGTTCAGGACATGTTTCCCCACTCCTCAAGAAACTCCAATGGTTGCCCATCCACCTCCACATCGGACAAAAACTCCTCACCATTGACTTTAAAGCACTCAATCACCTTATCTCCTCCTATCTCACCTTGCTACTCTCCTACCACAACTCAGCCCACACACTTTGGTCCTCTAAGTGACTGAGCAAGGACTCCCCGGTTGTCGGAATGAGCTCTTGGCTCCCTGAGTGGTGGGACCCCTCATCGTGTCTGGCATTGGAAGCCTGGGCTCTGCCCAGCTGGAAGTTGGGACGTCTGCTGGTTGTTGGATGGATGATATGGTTAGAGGAAAAGGGTTTTGGTGAGGGTAGGGCTGTGGGCTGGGGCTGCGAAGCAGATAGCTGTAAATTTAGTCCTGAATTTTGGGACTCTTTGGAGGGGCAACAGTGACTCCCCCGCACCCTTCAAAGCCTCACTGAAGGCACATCTCTTCCAAGAGACCTTCCCTGACTAAGCCCTCTGTTTCTTTTCTCCAACTCCCTTCTGCATCACCCTGACTTGCTCCCTTTATTCATTTCCGCTCCTAGCCTCACAACACTTGTATACATATCTGTAATTTATTTATGTTAATACCTGCCTCCCCCTCTAGACTTCCAGCTCACTGTGGGGGGGATGTGTCTACTTATTGTTATATTGTACTCTCCTAAGTGCTTAGTACAGTGCTCTGCACACAGTTAGTGCTCAATAAATATGATTGACTGACTGACTGACTAATGCTAATCTTCTCACTGTACCTCAATCTCTTCTATCTTGCTGCTTACACCTTGCTCACATCCTGCATCTGTGCTGGGAACACCTTCCCTCCACAAATCTGAAAGACAATTACTCTCCCCCTCCTTCAAAGGCCTTCCCTGACTAAGCCCCCCCCCCATCCTCTTCTCCACTCTCTTCTGTGTCCCCCCGACTTGCTCCCTTTGTTCATCCTTCCTCCTAGCTCCAGAGCACTTTTTTATATATCTGTAATTGATTTATGTACATTAGTGTCTGTCTCCCCCTCTAGACTGTAAACTTACTGTGGGCAGGGAATGTGTCTGTTTATTGCTACATTGTACTCTTCCAAGTGCTTGGTGCAGTGTTCTGCATACAGTAAGCCCTCAATAAATATGATTGAATGAATGAATGAATTTGCCCAATGTCACACAACAGGTAAGTGACAGAGCTGGTATTAGATCTTAGGTCTTCTGAATCTCAGGCCCATGTTCTTTCCTCTAGACCACACTGCTTCACTTGTGAGCCCATCATTGGGCAGGGATTGTCTCTATCTGTTGCCTAATTGTACATTACAAGCACTCAGTACAGTGTTCTGTACATAGTAAGTGCTCAATAAATACTATTGAATGAATACTCCACTACTCAATTTATTTTGAGCCGTCCAGCTGTAAATTGGTGTTTGTATCCCTCTTTAGAGTGTAAGCACTTTGTGGGCAGGAAGCTTGTCACTTTATGATTCTGTACTTCCCAGCACCTAGTATCCCAAGTGGGATCTCAATAAATATTATTACCACAACTAAAACAGCACCTAGTTCAAGAGTAACTACTACTAACAAGAACAATACGTGTTTTTGGAAGAACATTCCTTAATTAAATCCATCATGTTCTCCTGTAGGATAGAAATTTCTGTTCTGGAAGAACTCTCAGAATTACTCATCAGCCCACAGTGGTTCTCACAGAAGTGCATCTTGGTGGTGGTTGTTGGGAAGCAGCTGTTTGTGCCCAGATAATGGTCTGTGTTGCTTACAAGGAGAGGTTTATGTTATCTTTGGAGCAAGGGGCTTTCTGCTGCCATTTCCCCACTGCCACTCAGTGAGGAGGGCTGAGGGCAAAGACATCTTTCCGACTGTGAAGTCCCCAAGTCTGTTTCTTTTCATGGGTGTCCAGGAAAAATTCTTACACTCAGGCCTGGTGTTGAGAGTTTGGTTGAAGGACATTTCATGGGATGGAGGTGGGGGTTATAAAACGTAAATCCCCTTCCCCTGTGTCTACCCCAGTGCTTAGAACAGTGCTCTGCACAAAGTAAGCGCTTAACAAATACCAACATTATTATTATTATCACTGCAGGTCCCCTTTTTAGGCTGCCTCCTTCCTCTATAAGCCACCCACAGAGGCCCCTTTCTTTCCACCTCAGTCTGAGGAGGAAGCTGTTTAGAGGTGAACTGTTTATAGCAGGGGCTATTTGACCCTTTTGCTTTGGAAGTTCCACTACCTTCCCTTTCCCCTCCCTCATCCTCCACCCTGGGATCCTGAAAATCCCCACCCGGCCCAGCAGATCCCAGCAACAGAGATAGGGGACATAGGTTAAAGGGAGAGGGACCAGATTGGAAAGGGTCCCAGTCAAAGAGGAACATTTGCTGGCAGGTCCAGAACTAAGTCTGTTTTCCATTCCTCTTGTAACAAACAGACGGGAGCTGAGCAACCTCTCCTGTCCAGACAGAAATGTAATCGTGTAGCCGCAGGCATCTCAATCACCCCAGCCCAGCCTTCCCTACCCAACTCTGTCCCTCCCTCTCTTCTTCCCTCCCTCACCCCGCCCCGTTTAACTCCTTTCAGCACCCTGTTGGTGTTGTTATTGCCGGTCATTTCCTTATCTGTCATATATTTTAATGTCTCTGTTCTAATAACTCCCATTACATGCTATCACCTTTTAATGGGATTATCTCTGCCCAACACCTATTTTACAAAATCAATAGTTACTTTTCAAAATCAACGAAGTTTCTTTTGACACATAATGAGCACTTTACAAATACCATTTAAAAAACAACCTTCATATGCTGCTATAAAAGAATATTTGCTTTAGAGAACCTTTTACATCTGTGGTTTCTAAACCTGCAGTTGCAATGAGTCACTGGAGTATTAAATGAAAGAATTTTTACAGAACCAGAATTATCAGTTCTTTGTACTTAGTTTATAAGGGAAAAGCCTGATAATGAGTTACTTGTGTCTTTCAAATAAAATAAGTCTTTCACTAAATGAAGGTATGGAACAACTATATCCAGTTTTATTGAGAAAACAGTGGGCTCACATAGAGTTCTCTAAACTGTGAGCTGATTGTGGACAGAGAACATGTCTACCAACTCTGTGATATTGTACTCTCCCAAGCTCGTAGTACAGTGCTCTGCACACAGGAAGTGTTCAGTCAAAACCATTGATTAATATTGATCCTGTTAATCAATTGTTTGTCGATAATGATTGAGGGCCTACTGTGTGAGACACACCAAATTTAGGTCTTGGAAAAGAAAAACAGAAGCAAGACACACTCCCTGTCTTCTAGGAGCTCCAAGTCTAAGGGAGGAAAGAGAGAGAGACCTGTGGGTAGGAGGCAAAACAGGAAGAGTGTTAAGGAAAAACACAAATAGAAATTGTTACTCAAGCAGAAAATGTCTGTCTGGGTGACACCCTGCCCAATACTCAGGGCAGTGGGGGGCATTTAGTAGGGATTGTCTCCATCTGTTGCCGAATTGTACTTTCTAAGCGCTTAGTACAGTGCTCTGCACACAGTAGGCACTCAATAAATATGACTGAATGAATGAATCAGAGCTGTGCTGTGCTGGTGTTGCTACCAGTCAGAGTCCAGGATCCCAGAGTGTGCCCGCAGAGGCTGAGGGAGGGCAAGAAGTGGGGAGTTTTCCTGAGATGCAGGCAAGTGTCATTAGTGGACAGTGGGGGTCAGGGATGGCAGGCTCACATACCATGCTGAGTTATGCTGCTACGGGGCTGGAGGATATGAGCGATCTCCTCAGGGCAGGGGTTTGAGGAAAGAGCTAAAATTCTGAAACATTTGTCCTATACAGTGGCCAGAGGAGTCAATGAAGGTGGAGAAATATTGTTCCCAGACAGAGGCGAGGACTGAATTATAGCAGATGAGGCTAAATTGTAGATGGACAAGGTCAGCTGATGCCTGGTTTTCTACCACAGTGCTCTGCAGCTTGTGTTCAGAAGCTGAGGAATTGAACTGGGACGTTGATTCAGGGCTGTGAGTTAGCAGTGTGAAATTTTAGCAGTGTGAAATAATAATAATAAAAATAAATAATTATTAAGCACTTACTATGTGCCAAGCACTGTTGTAAGCGCCAGAGTAGATGAAAGGTAATCAGATTGTCCCACATGGGATTCACAGTTCTAAGCAGAGGAATAAGAGAAAAAGGGAATTGAGTGCAGTGGAAAGGGGGGTGTTGAAGGAGTGGATTTTTGGGTCAAGAAAGAGTAAGTTGGACACTAAATGGAGTATGTCGACTTGGGATAATTGGAGGGGGCCAAGATATCGGAGGTCTCTGCAGGGGAACAGGAGAGTTCTGTGGTGAGGAGATGTGTGGGAGAGCAGGCAGATGAAGAGGTTGTTGTTGGAGAATGGGATTTCAGAATTGATGAGGTTAAAGATTACTTAAAGATGGCACAGTGACTACAGATGATGAGATTGAGTGTGCATCCAAGTTGGGAATTTGGTGAGGTGGGGTGGAGCAGACGGTCAGTGGAGCTGAGGAATGAGAGGAAGAGGGCAGCTGGGAGGTGGGAGAGAACATTCATGTGGCTACCCAAGTCCCTAAGGATCAGTGTAGGGATGGAGAAGGAGAGAAGGAATGTGAGACAGCTATCAGAGTGGTTTAGAAAATTGGAAGTGGGTCTTGGGAGGCAATAGATGACTGTGACCAGTTATTGGAGTGTGGGTAGAGATGGGTGACATGGGCTTCAAAGGAGAAGAAAGATGGAGGGGGTGAGATGGTGTGAAAGCTACTTTGTGGGGAAAGAAGGAAGCTAACTCCTTCCTCATTTCCAGTGAGTCCTGGGGGATGGGAGAAGGTGAGACTCACTTGGGAGAGAGAGGCAGGGGAGACAGTATCCTCTAACGAGAGCCAGGTTTCGATGATAATCAAGAGGAGTCGTGGCTGGGGAAGAGATGGGAAAGGACAAGGGTGGGGCGATTAGAGGTTAAAATGGGGGCATGGTGAGTTCAGAGTGAGAGATTGTCCAGAGCAGTTGCAGCTTAGTCTGGTGTTTCCTGCAATTAATTGTGGGTCCTTCTAGGTGGATGAGAAGGAATCTTACCAGCTAGAGGGATCCTTGAGAGTACATTAGACAAATGTTGACATGTCTGCTAGTTGTCTGCTGTGTGACCTTGAGTGAGTCACTTAACTACTCTGTGCTTCAGTTTCCTCATTGGCAAAGTGGGTATGCAATACCTATTTTCCCTCTTACTTAGGTTGTGAGCCCTCTGTGGGACAGGGAAGGTGTCTGGTGGATTATCTTGTATCTTCTACAGAGCTTAAAACAATGCTCAACACATAGTAAGTGCTAACAAATACCACAAAAATAAAACAAAACAGAAGGCACTTAATAAATGCTATTATTACAAGTATTGTATATAGTGTGTTTGTGTGTGTGTGTGTATTTGGGTGTGTGTATATGTATGCATATATATCCTATAAAGCAAACATATAAAGAACCACCATCCTTCCTGTCTCACATCCTTCTCTCTCTCATTCAAGCCACATATTCAGTCCGCTTGTCAATTCCACATTCCTCTTCAGCCAAACTGCTACCAAGTTAATACAATCACTTATCCTATGCCCCTGGATTATTGCATCAGTCTCCTTGCTGACCTCCTAGTCTCCTGTCTCTCCCCACTCCAGTCATACTTCACTCTGCTGCCCAGATCATTTTCTACAAAAACACTCAGAGCATGTCACCCCACTCCTCAAAAAACTCCAGTGGTTTCCCATCCACCTTCGCATCAAACAAAAACTCCTCACCATTGGCTTTAAAGCACTCAATCTCCATGCCCCCTCCGATCTTACACTCCTTCTAGTAATAATGTTGGTATTTGTTAAGCACTTACTATGTGCAGAGCACTGTTCTAAGCACTGGGGTAGATACAAAGTAATTAGGTTGTCTCACATGAGGCTCACAGTTAATTCCCATTTTACAGATGAGGTAACTGAGGCACTGAGAAGTTAAGTGACTTGCCCACAGTCACACAGCTGCCAAGTGGCAGAACCGAGATTTGAACCCATGACCTCTGACTCCCAAGCCCGAGCTCCTTCCACTGAGCCATGCTGCTTCTCTAACCCAACCTTCTACAACCCAACCTGCACACTTCATTCCTCTAGTGATAACCATCTCACTGTGCCTACATCTCTCCTGTCTCACCACTGACCCCTCACCCACATCCTGCCTCTGGCTTGGAGTGCCCACCCTCTGTAAATCCAATAGACAGTTACTCTCCTCCCCTTGAAAGCCTTAATGAAGACACAGCTCCTCCAAGAGTTCTTCCAAAACTAAGCCCCACTTTTCTTCATCTCCCTCTCCCTTGTGCATGACCCTGACTTGCTCCCTCTGTTCTTCCCCCTACCAGCCACACAGCATTTATGAAAATACATATCTGTAATTTATTTATTTGTATTGATATCTGTCTCCCCCTCTAGACTGCAAGCTCACTGTGGGCAGGGAATGTGTTTGTTATACTGTTATATTGTATTCTCCCAAGTGCTTAGTATAGTGTACAGCACACAGTAAGGGTTCAATAAATACAATTGATTGAATGAATTAATGAATAAATACAATTGAATGAATGATTGAAGATGGGCTTTAGTAGAGCTCACAAATGTGGCTCCTTCCCCTCTGCTTTCAAAAAACACCCCCCATCCTCCATCCTAAACAACAGACCCTTGACTCCACTCCCGTATCCTCCAGCTAACACCCCATCAGTCTCCTACCATTTCTGTCCAATTGGCCTTGAATGAACTGTTTACTTTGGCTGCCTCAACTTCTACCCCTTCCACTCCACTGAAATTGCTCTCTCCAAGGTCATCAAAGACCTTGTCATATCTAAAACACTCTACTCCATTCATCCTTCTTGACCCTGTGAGCCACCCTTTCTCCTGGAAACTCCGTCTAACCTTGTTTCTCTAACAAAGCTCTTACTTTGTTCTTCTCTTACTGCTCTGTCATGAGGGAAGCACCATGGCCTAGTGAAAGATCTCAGCTCTGGGAGTCAGAAGACCTGGGTTATAATCTTGGCTCTGACACTTACCTGTTGTGTAACTTTGGGCAAGTAACTTAACTGATCTGGGACTCTATTTCCTCATCCTTAAAATGGGGATTAAATACCTGTTATCCCTCCTAGACTGGGAGCCTTATGTTGGACAGGGCTTTGTATCTGCTTTGGAGAAGCAGCGTGGCTCAGTGGAAAGAGCATGGGCTTTGGAGTCAGGGCTCATGAGTTCGAATCCCAGCTCTGCCACTTGTCGGCTGTGTGACTGTGGGCAAGTCACTTAACTTCTCTGTGCCTCAGTTCCCTCATCTGTAAAATGGGGATCAAGACTGTGAGCCCCACGTGGGACAACCTGATTCCCCTATGTCTACCCCAGCACTTAGAACAGTGCTCGGCACATAGTAAGCGCTTAACAAATACCAACATTATTATTATTATTATTATTATCTACCCCAGAGCTTAGAAGTGTGCTTGACTCATGGTAAACACTTAACCAATACTGCAATGATGATATCTACTTGGATGTCCCACTGACATCTCAAGCTCAACATGTCCAAAACTGAACTCCTCACCTTCTCTCTCAAATTCTCTCCTCTCCATGACTTGCCTATCAGCATCATTATCCTCCCCATCTTATCAGCCCACAGCTCAATGGAAAGAGCATGGGCTTTGGAGTCAGAGGTCATGGGTTCGAATCCCGGCTCAGCCACTGGTCAGCTGTGTGACTTTGGGCAAGTCACTTAACTTCTCGGTGCCTCAGTTACCTCATCTGTAAAATGGGGATTAAGACTGTGAGCCCCACATGGGGCAACCTGATTCCCCTGTGTCTACCCCAGCTCTTAGAACAGTGCTCGGCACATAGTAAGCGCTTAACAAATACCAACATTATAACAACTTGACCCTCATCTCTTTCAACCTATATATTCTGTCAGCCTCCAAATCCTGTGGATCCTATCTTCACTGTATCTCCAACATCTGCTCCTTCCAACCTGCCACTATGCTGGCCTACTCATATCCTCACTTGCCTTCTCTCTGACCTCCCTATTTCCAGTACCTCCCCTCTTCATGTCAAAAAAGTTTACTCTGCTGCTCAGATCATTCTTTAATACATTTCTCCCCATTCCTCCAATGCTTATCCATTCCTCTCCATCAAATGGAAACTCCTGACCATCAGCTTTAGGTACTCAGTCAGCTTTGTCCATATACTTATTCCCCTGCTCTTCCACTGCTCTCAGCTCACGTATTTTGTTCTTTTCAAGTCAAAGTACTCACCATGCCAGGTTCTCAACTTTCTTGCCATCAATCTCTTGCCTCCTCCCTTTTAATTGGAACTCTCTCCCCCTTCACATCTGACAGGTCACTGCTCTTCCCCCTTTCAAAGCCCTTCTGAAATCACGACTCCTCAAGAAGGCCTTCCCTGATTTAACTCTCAACTCTACACCTAATTTTCTCATCTATTTCCACTTCAGCACACGGCCCTGTATCTTTACCACCCACCAAACTCCACATATGTTTAAACTGTTTATTCCCCAAACTTGACTTTATTTTAGGGCCTGTCTCCCCTGCCAGACTGTGAGCTTATTGAGGGCAACGATCATATCTACTAACTCTACTGCACTTTCCCAAAATGCTTAGTACAGTGCTCTGTACAGAGTAAGTGCTCAGCATGGCACAGTGGATAGAGCAAAGGCTTGGGAGTCAGAAGGTCCTGGGTTCTAATCCCAACCCTGCCACTTGGCTGCTGTGTGACTTTGGGCAAATCACTTCACTTCTCTGTGCCTCAGTTACCTCATCTGTAAAATGGGGATTGAGACGGTGAGCCCCAAGTGGGACTGGGGCTGTATCCAACCTGATTTGCTTGCATCCACTCCAGAGCTTAGTACGGTGCCTGGCACATAATAATAACAGTGAACGATACCTGTGAAGTGCTTACTATGTGCCAAGCACTGTTCTAAGTGCTGGGGGAGATACAAGGTGATCAGGTTGTTCCACTTGGGGCTCACGCTCTTAATCCCCATGTTACAGATGAGATAACAGGCACAGATAAGTTAAGTAACCAAGTCACACAGCTAACAAGTGGTGGAGCCTGGATTAGAACCCATGACCTCTGACTCCCAAACCCCTGGTCTTTCCACTAAGCCATGATGCTTCTTAGCAAATTCCATAATTATTGCTATTATTAAAAAATACTATTGACTGCTAAACAGCACTCGGCTTAGCTTTAAATACTGTATTTGAGAATCAATCATTGGTGTTTACTGGTGCTTATGGTGTGCAGAATGCAGTATTTAGTGCTCAAGAAAGTACAATGTGAGGGTGTTGGCAGGTATGACCCCTCTCCACAGGGGTCTTACAGTCCAGAGGGGGGAGACAAACATTCATTCATTCATTCAATCATATTTATTGAGCACTTACTGTGTACAGAGCACTGTACTAAGTGCTTGGAAAGCACAGATCAGCAACAAAAGAGGGACAATGCCTGCCCACAATGGGCTAGCAGTCTGGATTGGGGATGGGGTAATAGGGGAAACAAGAAGTCCCCAATTTCTGTCTTTGAGACTTTTCCAGTGAACTAACCTCACTCTTTCCCACCCCTAGCCCAGCGCAAGCTAGTCATGGTGACAGAAAAGGAGGCGGAGAATGGGTGGGCAGGGCAGACCATCTGAAGCTCTCCCCTGCTCCTCCTCCTGGTTTTTCCTCCTCATCCTAAAGCTCTCCCTTGCTCCTTGCTCCAGAAGCAGCGTGGCTCAGTGGAAAGAGCATGGGCTTTGGAGTCAGGGCTCATGAGTTCAAATCCCAGCTCTGCCACTTGTCGGCTGTGTGACTATGGGCAAGTCACTTAACTTCTCTGTGCCTCAGATCCCTCATCTGTAAAATGGGGATTAAGACTGTGAGCCCCACGTGGGACAACCTGATTCCCCTATGTCTACCCCAGCGCTTAGAACAGTGCTCAGCACATAGTAAGCACTTAACAAATACCAACATTATTATTATTATTATTATTATCCTCCTGCTCTTCCTCCTCCTCCTTCTTTGCGGCTTCTCCCACTGGCCCTGACACCAGCTGTCCCTCCATTCCACCCTTGTCAAGCCCGGCCCCCTGCCTGGACAGTCCTGGGAGGAGAGAACCGCCGGTAGCAGAGGTAGCCAGAGTGGTCATGGTGGTGGTGATGGTGGTGGGGAGGCGCCTGGAGGCAGCAGGAGCAGAGAGGTGCCAGGCTGGACTCCGCAGAGTGGGGTCTGTAGAAAAAATATAGCAGAAGGGTCAAAGGGCACAGGGGGGTGGGAGAGAAAGATTGAGAGTTTGGGATGTGACTGAGACCGCAGTGTGCCGACTGACCGATAACTGCTGGGAAGGCAGTGCTTCGTGGGCTTTAGTTAGGGAAAAAGCAGAGTATAAACTTTTTAATTCACCACCTGATGGCCATCAGCCAGAAAGGATTTGCCAGTGGAGTAGAACAGATTATTCTTGGAGCTGGACCAGTGCTTGAGAAATACAAAAAGAGCAGACAATGAGTTTATTCAATTAATTTTTGCTGCTGCCTGGAGGCTCAACCGAGTCCTCACTGGGCTAGCGTAGTGCACCGGGCTCTTCGACTCTTCAACAAATCTGCAAACCGGTTTCGGGGCTGAGGGCCCCCCACCAACTACTGCGGAGTTGTTGTATAGGCGGTGCTGAACTGACATCACCTGGAAGGTAATCCCCGCATCTCTATTCCCAAACCAAAGTCACCCCAAGTACTGACACTGCTGCTGGGACCTTGAGCTTGCCAGCCGGTCCGAGACCAGTGGTGAGACCAGGACCTGGGCCTGGGGCACAAGGATTCTTCCCGCTGCCAGGTCCGCCGGCAGGGTAAGCCAGGTCAGCTGAGATGTCGCTGGCCCTTTGACCTGGCCAGACATCGGAGGCTTGCTGGGGTTGGGCGGCCACCCTGGGGAGTTGCCTGCCACCCTAGGTGGGTGCCTTAGTGGTCCTTCTAAGATCGAGGAAATCATTGCCTCCCCATCCTGGCATCCCGCACTGTAGACCCCGGGACACATGTCAAGACGTCCAAAAGAGGGGGAGGCAGAAGGTACTAAAATCCAGTTTAAATTGCCAGCTGTCCTGAGCTGGAACAGACATCTGAATATAGAAGGCCTTTTCCACATGGAGATTTCCCATCTGTTGCAGGCCCTCCCAGCCTGTTTGCAGGGCCTCCATTCCACCTTCTCGTCCCTGTTCCTAATCTTCTCCTCCACCGCCGGGCCTCCAATCTCTGCTCTTCCATGTCCCAGCTCACTGTCTGAGCTTTCCCCTCTCTATACAGGCGCAGACTTGTCCAGATGACTCACGTTGAACTTGTACAAGGGGGACGGGTGAGGCGGAGGGGAGCCCAGGGTGGGCAATAGGTGAAGATATTCGGGGGAAGTAACAGGGAGCAGAGGCAGGTGGTGGAGTAACTGGCTGCCACACTTTGCTGCTCCTGCCTTATTTGTGTCCCAAGCCTCCAGTGGGTCAGGGGGCTATGGGTGGTCCCTGAGCACAAAGCAGATCCACTTGATGGTGGATTCTCAGTTCTGGGCCTAGCCGGCCGGCTCCTACTACCCGGGGCTGGAGACCGGCTGACGAAGTCTGGGCCTTGTGGGGAGGGGATCTGGGTGGGAATGGTGAGGGATCTGGGTGGGGATGGTGAGGGTGGGAGCTGCCTCTGTGTAAAATTAAGTCCCCAAAGATCTTCTGGCCAGCACTGGGGCGGGTTTTCTTCTCTCCCACTCACCTTTGACCTTCCCCATTCACACCCACTGCTCTCCTGAGCCCAGGGGGTGGAGTGACCCACATACAGTCACAGAGCTGATAAAGCACTCAAGCTCTGAGCAAAAGCAAGAACCTCTCTCAGGCAATGCCTCTAGCAGGTAATCATTGCCAGCAGGACTGATTCCATAATTATATGGATCCTTGTGTAACCCCTGGATTCCAGGATGACTTTTATCCCTCTCCCCCTCCTGACCTTTTACTCCATCTACTCTTCAAGGCACCTGGCAGCTACTTGCGTTTCAAATGAAAGGTTTGTTGTCGGTCAATAATCAATCAATCAATCAATCATATTTATTGAGCACTTAATGCATAATGAGTAACCTACAAAGAGCTTTGGAGAGTACAGTATAACAGAGTTGGCAGACATGTTCTTTGCCCACAGCAAGCTTACAGTCAAAACCATAAATACATTTATTTTCAAGTCAGATAATAATAATAATGATTATTATGGTATTTGTTAAGTACTTACTATGTGCCAAGTACTGTTCTAAACGCTGGATCACAAGTAGGTACAAAGTCTGTCTCCCTCCACCCCACTAATTAGTTTGTTAGAAGACTTTAAATAATAGATTTTAGAGGCATTTTCAAAGACACATCTCTTTCATAAAGTAGACTTTTAGATGCTTTTTCAATGTAACAATACATAGGTTGAGTCCTCTTCTAATAGTGTTAACATATTTTATTTCATTCTGATAACATTATTCATCTTTAATTTGAATAGATATGGACAATAAACCACATCTGTAACCATCTTCTGAAACTTCATTCAATCAGTGAATCATTGGTATTTATTAAGTAGACAAGATCTCTGCTTGCAAGGAGTTTACAGTCTACAGGGGGAGACAGACATTGAAAAAACTGCAGATAGAGGAAATAGGTGAGTATAAAGATATGTACACAGGAGCTAAGGGGCTGGGGCATAAAAAGTGCTTAAGTAGTACATAGCCAAGTGCATGGGAGACTAGAGAAGATGGTTTGGAGAAGATGGTTTTGAGAAGGTGATATTTTAGGAAGGTTTTGAAGGTGGACTGTTGGATACGAAAGGGGAGGGAGCTTAGGCCACAGGAAGGACACAGGCAAGAGGTCAGAAGTGAGAAAGATGAGATCAAGATACAGAGAGAGGATGGTGCTAGAGGAGTAAAGTGTGAGGGTTCAGCAAGACAATGTATGAGGGAGAGAGGTAATTGAGTGCCTTAAAGCCACTGGTAAGTAGTTTCTGCTTTAAGCTGAGGTGGATGGGCAATAACTGGAGTTTTGAGGACTGGGGAAGATATGGAGTGAACAGTATTTCAGAGAAGTGAGCCGAGCAGCAGAGTGAGGTATGGACTTGAGAGAGGTATTGAACATATTTAGGATATTAAAGCAGATATTTTTCTAGAACACTTGAGAAATTAACAACACCAGAGCCCATAATATTCACTTAAAATTATTAATCAGCTTCCAGTTATTTCTTAAAGAAATTAATCAGAACTTCTACTTATTAGTTTTTTTTGTTAGTTTGATTATTCAATCTCCTCTCTTCATAGCAATAAATTGTCTTATGATGATATTTTTTGTGGGGTTTACAAGACTTCTCATGAATTGTTTCAAGTTTTAATTGAAATGGACCTTTAGGAAATGGATTTTATTTTAGATTTCATCCTTTCAATTTTATTTTTCATCATTTTTGTTTGTAATCATTTAATTATTCATTCGCTCATTACGGCAATCACTTTTCTTATATTGCTTTTTGGCATGGAGTTGATAAATGCCCTGGATAATAAACCCCCATATTTCTCAGTTAAATTTAAACTAAAAACTATTTGACAACCTGCAGTTTTTAACTAGTGTTAAACCAGCCCCTGCCACTATTACAGTTTCTCAGAGTTTTTCCACACCCCTCTCTTTTTGATTATACTGAACAAGAGAAAACCCGTAAGGTGATAATCACTTTGGTAAAATAATTGGGAGTTGTTTAAACAATCAAAATTATTCTTTGCTACAGGTCCCTTACACCAAAATCAAATTCAAGCACATAGTCCCCATCTTCACTCTCACCCACTCAAAATCCCCCCATTCCAATCTCTCTTGTCATGTCTCACCCATCCCCTTTTGCTCCCCTTCCTCCCACTCATTCTCTACTAAAACCTTTCCCTTCACTTCTGCTTCTTATTACTTTGTTGCCTCTGGATGCATTTCTACTTTTCTGTTCCTTTCAATTTTCTTTTATTCCTTCATCCTGCCTTTTATCAATAGTAATTATCAATCATTGATGATTTACTAAGTGCTTACAGCACATAATTACTGCCAAGTGGGGAGAATACAATAGAAAGGGTAAGCACAATCCCTGCCTTCAAGGAGTTTACAATCTAGTGGGGCAGCCACCAAAATAAATCATAAATTGGGGGATTAACAGAGTGTAAGGATATTAGAGTATTAAATGCTCCCCACTGGGCTAAGTACCAAGAGAGGTACAAGATAATCAAACTGGACACTCCCCTTGTGCCCATACACCCCTCATATTTGATCTCCATTTTTCAGATGAAGAATCTGGGACCAGAAATGTTAAGTGACTTGCCCAAGGTCACATGTCAGGTCAGTGGCCGAAATAATATTAGTAATCAATCAATAAATCAATGGTAATTACTGAGTGCTTACTGTGCGCAGATCACTGTACTAAACATTTGGGAGGGAATAGTGTGAGAGAGCAGAACCTACCAACTGGCAGCCAGGCCTATGGAGCAGAACTGAGAGGACAAGAGTGACTCCATTTTAGTGAATCCAGGACTTCCTTTCATTTTATGATCCCCTCCAGTTTGTTTTATGATCCCCTCCAGTTTGTTTTATGATCCCCTCCAGTTTGCTTTATGGTTCCCTCCAGTTTGTTTTATGATCCTCTCCAGTTTGAGAAATTGTCGACCCCCAGACAAGAAAGATAACCACAACATTCTTTTGACTCCCATGTCAAGAATCCGTGATCACTTCATGTTGTTAACTCTGACTGCAGCTGCTAATTGTCGACTGCACATCTGCTTATCTCCGGAAAATAGGAACTGAACCCAGGAACTGATGGCGAACTCCCCATTCCTCCCTTCTTCACTAATTGGCTGTATGCTTCAATAAAGGCAATGTTCTAAGGGAGGCTAGTAGGGACTACCCGCCACTCGTATCCCACCAGGATGAACGGACGTGTAGCCACTTTCCTCTTTTCTGCGCTATCCCCACTCCTGTCTCCGAGTCTTTCTATCAATATCGCCACCTGGGGTAATCGAACCCTATGATTGGAATTGCCGATCCTCACTCTGACACTTTCAGGTTATTTTTCGAGGACAGCAGCAGTTACACAGAATCCTTGCCCTCAAGTAGCTCACAGCCTACAGGGGGAGACAGACACTAAAATAAATTACAAAGAAGGGAAGTTGCAGAGTTTGGGGGTAGGTACACAAGAGCTGGGGGCTGGCAATAGAGTGAATTATATAGTGCTAAGGGGAAACAGAGCCAAGAGCTTAAATGATGGAACACCCAGGACTCCTGACTCCTAGCCACAGGCTCTCCAGTGTGACAGTGTTTCCTTTCTGTGTGTTTACTCCTCGCTTTGGTACTGCTTCCTCTCTTGAGTTCTCCTATTAGGATTGTTCCCCACCTCCCATAAGTTTCACTCTCACTTTCCCTCTCACCCTCCCCTCAAGCTTCTCACAGTCACTGTTTCTCTTCCTCCTCCTCCTCTTCCTCTTTCTCCCCAGAACTCAATTTCCCAAACTCCCTGCTGTCAAGCTGTGAGTCTGGTCTAGTCTGGCCTACAAAGTGCTTAATGTGACATTGGTGAGTGTTTTGAGAAGTCATGCTTTCTGAAACATCTCCAGGACGGCCACGGAGGAAATCTCACGCTACCCAGGGCTGACAAGGAACTGTGGGAAGCAGAGAAGGATTGTGTCAGGCAGAACAGGCGGCCCCACTCAGTTTCTTGACCGGACTGTGCTCAGGAAGTGTCTTGATAAGGCTGTGCTGTGGCTGTCCTGGGGATGTGCTGGGTTGGGGCTGGGCTATTTTGGGGCTGTACTGTGGTGGGGTTGTGCTGAACAGGGGTTGTTTTATGCTGTGTTGGGGCTGTGCTGGAGTGGGTAGGTGCTGTGCTGAGGCTCTGTTGAAGTGGGGTTGTGCTGAGCTGAGGTTGTGCTGTGTTGGGGCTGTGCTGTGACTGGGCTGTGGCAGGCCTTGCATCCTAAGCCCCCTTTTCCTCATCTTCCACTTCCTTCAGCATTGCCCTGGCTCGCTCCCTTTGCTCTTCCCCCTCTCACCGTCCTACAACACTTACGCATATATCTGTAATTTTATTTATTAATGTTATCTGTTATCTGTTATCTGTTTATATTGATGTCTGTCTCTCCCCATCTAGACTGTGAGGTCATTGTGGGCAGGGATTGTCTCTCTTTATTGCAGTATTGTACTTTCCCAATTGCTTAGTAAGGTGATCTGCACAAAGTAAGTGGTCAATAAATATGATTGAATGAATGAATGTTGAGGTGGGGTTGTGCTGCACTGGGGTTTGCTGTACTGGGGCTGTGTTGGGGACTGTGCTGAGGTGGGGCTGTGCTGTGCGGGGGTTTTGCTGTGCTAAGGCTGTGCTGTGTTGTGCTGTACTGAGGTGGGGTTGTGTTGTACTGGGACTGTGTTGGGCCTGTGCTGTGCTTTGGTTGTGCTGGGCCTGGGACTGAATAGAGGAAGGAGCATTGCTAATTTAGAATAACAAGCAGCATGGTCTAATGGATAGAATAAGGGCCTGAGCATCAGAAGTAACTGGGTTCGAATCCTTGCTCCACAACTTGTCTGCTGTGTGACCTTGAGAAAGTCACTTAACTCCTCTGTGCCTGAGTGACCTCATCTGAGCAAAATGGAGATTAAGACTGTGAGCCCCATGTAGGATAGGGACTGTGTCCATCCTGATTAGCTTATATATATCCCAGTGCTTAGAGCAGTGCCTGGCACATAGTAAGCGCTTAACGAATACCATCACAAAATAAATAAACAAACAAATAAATAAATAAAATAAATAAATAAATAAATAAGAAACATCAGAATGTAGATAATTTCCAAACCTCATGAGGTAATGCAGGGAGGGAATTGAGGAAATATTAAAAGAAACTTCACAGAGGACCAGATGGGAGAGAGACTTGTTATCTTGTAACCCTGTATCTTTCTAGGGAAAGAGCTTTAGGGAACTTTAACCACCTTTAGGTTTTCCCTGAATGATCTGGATCACAGTCATGTGTCCTTTCTTCCCTTTCCTGGCACATCATGTTCCAGATCCACCCCTTCCTCTCCACATAAACTGCTCCCACCCTGGTACCAGATGTGCTATTGTCATGGCGAGTCTAATATATCAGCCTCGTCGATGGTCTCCCAGACTCCAGCCTCTCCCCGCTCCAGTCTAGACTACCGGTTGCTGCATAGATCACCTTCCTGAGGCATCACAAGGCCCACATCTCTCCTCTCCTCAAACCCTCCACTGGCTTCCTGTGCTTCTCCACATCAAGCAAAAAATCTCCTCACAGTCGGCTTTATGGCTCTCCACTACCTGGCCCCACCTGACCTATCTGCCTCCGTCACCTCCAACTCACCTTATTCATTCCTCTCAAGTCACTGCCTATCTGTACCTCACTCTCCTCTCTCTGGCCTCCATCTCCTGGCTCACGCTGTTCCTGTGGCTTAGAACTCTCCCTCCCCACATCAGAAAGGCCATAGCTTTCTCCACATTTAAATTCCTTCCCAAATCCTACCTCCCTCAACCATCCTTCCCCAATGAATATCCCAACACCCCGAGTCATAGCATATGACTTCAATCAGCAATAGCACTCATGGACTTATTTAACCCCTCCTTGACACTCATACATGCTTGCACACACAATTATTTATTTTGACCTCATTTTTCATAATATTTTTGTGTTGGTCTCCTCCATTAGAATGTAAGGACCTGGTGAATAGGGGATATGTCACTTCCTAAATTCTCTATTTCCCAGACACCTTGCACAGTGCACAGCACCAAGTGGGTGCCCAATTCATGCTACTGCTATTACTTCTCCTCCTATTTCTACTGCTACTATTACTACTGTCCCCGAATTGTACATTTCAAGTGCTTAGTACAGTGCTCTGCACATAGTAAGTGCTCAATAAATATTATTGAATGAATGAATGCCTTTATTACTGCTACTACTGATTTTCCAGCTACTAGTATTATTCTACTACTCTTACTCCTCCTCCTCCTGCTACTATCGTCAGATCAGTGTCGGTGGTTCTGACCCTGCTCTGCTCCTTTTGTACTGAGCAGATCCACCTGAGCGAACTGCTCGTGAGCTAGAAAATGGATGCTTCTGATGGAAACCACATGGAGGGGGCAATAGAAGCTTTGCATTATTTCTAAGCCACAAAACCCTCCTGTGGGGGAGGTAGGAAACTCCGACAGAGCACAACTTTAAGTGTAAGTTTTTGCTCAGGCCTTGATCAGAATTGATAAAAGCAATTAAACCCCAATTCTCTTAGCAAACGCTCCAGACCATGGAGCTGAAATCAGCGTCCTAAAGCTTCTCTCACAAGAGAGAAGCCTCCAGAAGAGGTTGAAAGGTGAACTTCAAAGGAAACACGCCCAGGATGTCCTGAAGCTCATTTCACCCTGATAAGGGTCCTATGATCGGAGCAGATTAAGCAGGTGTTAGAAGGGAGGAGTCCAAGTGTTAGGTTGAGAGGTAAGGAGATGTTGAGTATGGACTGAAAGACCTCAGCCATGGAGGGTGAGGTCACTTACACGGAGGTAAAGCTTGTACCCAAGGGAAAACACCGTCGTCCTTCTACAGGTAAAGTCATCTTGCATTTTACATAGCTCATTTTTTTCCTAAATGGGACAAAGTTTAAAATGACCCTGTGGAAATGGCTAGAAAGACTACCAAAAGTTCAGTCCCTGATTTGTTTGGCCCATCAGTTTAATGGCCAAATTTAATGTTGTGCTAATTAATTTCATGTTAAGTTTTGTTTTATCTTAGAATTAAATCTTATTTGGTATGAAGGAGTAAGTGTGATGCACTTTGTAATGCCTTTTGAGCCATAATCTGAATGGTCTATGAATTTAATAATTCCTGGTGAACTCCAGGATTTTAACGGGACTACAGAGATCCCTGAGATCTAAGAAACTGTAGATCAGTAGGAAAGTTTACTGGTAAAATGTTAGTTGTATGACTGTTTCATTCAGCAAATTTTTCCATCACCATCTTTCTTAAAGTATTTTTCCCCAGAGTAAGTGATGATCTGAAACTCTCAGTAAATTGAGATGCACTGCAGATTCAGATACCAGACATGAGTTTTCCTAACAACCATGGGTTGTCTCGATCATTGTGAAAAGTGGTTTATTTTCCATCATTATTCCTGAGAGACTAATGCTCTAAGCAAAATTGCAATAATAATAATTGTGGCATTTGTTAAGCACTTACTATGTGCCAAGCATTGGGGTAGATACAAGTAAATTGGGTTGGACAGTCCCTGTGCCACATGGGGCTCACAGTCTCAATCCCCATTTTACAGATGAGGGAATTGAGGCTCAGAGAAGTGAAGTGACTTGCCCAAGGTCACACAACAGACATGTGGTGGAGCAGGGATTAGAACCTGGGACCTTCTGACTTCCAGGCCTGTGCTTTATCCACTGTGTCATGTTGTTTTGTTAGCAATCATCAGGCTATTAAAGCATGTGGAAACATACAGTGAGATTATGTAGATAATATTATTTAGAAAAATTTCACATCCGCTTAAAGACATAATTCTAGATCTGAAATAGTTAATCGTTTTGGATTAGTAATTTGTAATCATGAGGAAATAAGTTTATTGTGATGAATTGTGATGAAGACTAAGGACAGTTACATGTTTTCTAGAAAATTGATTTACTAATTTGGGAGCTATTTGTTAACCTAGTCCTGGGTTGCAATCTTTAATCGTCTTCCATCATTTCAGCTTTGTCCCTTCAGCTTTGTCTCTGGGCTGAGCTAGATGGGGAGACATTGGTAGACAGAACTGAGTCAGCCTTGGATGGGGCATGGATTAGAACAAAAAAACCAAATCCACATATAAGACCCTTGCGATCAGAGAATAGATTTTGTACTCATGTTGCACTTCTCAAGGACTTAGCCTACTGCACTGCTGTCAGTAGGGTCTCAGAGGCCAGGACTTCAAAAAGAACATAACACCGTGAGTGACAAACACCATTACATAGTCAGAGCCCCGGGACCACAAGTTGCTTGAAGCAGCCCAATGCTGCTTGCCCTCCTCGACTCATCTCTTGCTGGAAGCCAGTGCTTTTGTCTTGCTTTTCTCACTTATGGAGAGAAGTATTATTGCATTTCATCTGATTGCTGTGGAGTAAACTCTTAGGCTTAATTAAAATTAGTAAATTTAAAGAACTGATCAAGTCCCGCATTCCATTTCTCCCAATTCTTTGAAGCAGACTCTGCCTGCTAACAACATTGCTTCTGACCTGTGATGAGTGCATTTTGACAGAGATTCCTTCTACTTTTATATTTTATTCCACTTTCCTGTTTTCTCCTTCCAGAACAGCATACACAGTGTGCAACTGTAAGAGTCCCTCAGAAATCAGGCAGCAGGAACCCACCTTCAACATCTCCTTCTGGTACTGTACTTTTCAACTTTCTCTTTACTTAGTTTTGTGTTCTGAATAGGGCAGGGTTAAGAGCAGAGATTGTGTCTAGCACAGCGAGTGCTCAGTAAATTCTGTTGAGTGACGTTAAAGATGCGTTACAGAAGAGCAAGTGGAAATGTTCTTGTAGTATTTCCATGTCTTTTTGTCATAGATAGGAATTTAGGGGAGCTTTGAATAAGAAATAATTTGAACTATGTAAAAAAGACTACCCCGGACATTGCCTGAAGGTTTTTGGTTTGTTTCATGATTCCAAATTCATGTTTCAGTTTAATTTAACTATTCATAAAGGGGGGAATATAGATATGCTCATTATACAGCTCTTTGAAATTGTGAGAACCTATTATTGTACCATCACTTTTCCCTTAGATGTACATATTATAAATTCGGGTCTACACTAGAATACTTAGAAAAATAACACAAAATTCCTACGTACTATCATCCTAAACATCACTGGTAATTTATTCACCTTTTTAAAAAAAAATAATTCAAAGCATAACATCACATTATTAAGGCCCAGAGGGAATGCTGATCAATAGCTTGTAAATGTGGGCAGAGAAAATGAATAATGGCATTTGTTAAGTGCTTACTATGTACTAAGCGCTGAAGACCACGGTGACTACTGAGGAAACCGCCTACCACGTCATGGTGCTACAGCACAGCATCAGAACTTTGTTATTGTCACTTTGACTGTCAAAGGGTTTTGTTCAAAAAAACCTTTTCAAGTTTAAAGAAAGCTGTGTGATTTTGTTCTGAAAATGAGAAACGACCCAGGAAGATGCTTGCAGAAATGTCCCGTGTCTGTAGCTAATTGACTCAGGCAGTTGAAAAATGCTAGGGAGATCCTCCTGCCTATTACCAGCTCTTTCAGTGACTCTTGCAGATTCCTTGGGGAGCATGTGCTTGGAAATGGCTTTGTGAACTGGCCAACTCCTCACCCACTGTGTGAGAAGCACTCTATGTCCTAGTGGGAACATGGCTGACAGAAAAGGGGGGACCGTGCAAATGGTTCAGAGCAAACCACCGTCACTGTAATCAATTCCTTCTCTCAGCTTCTCCATCTTGAAGATTCAGGACTGAGGTCTGTCCATCTTTTCAGCTGAGCAACCCCATCAACGTGGCAGCGTGGCTCAGTGGAAAGAGCACGGGCTTTGGAGTCAGAGGTCATGAGTTCGAATCCCGGCTCTGCCACTTGTCAGCTGTCTGACTGTGGGCAAGTCACTTAACTTCTCTTTGCCTCAGTTACCTCATCTGTAAAATGGGGATTAAGATTGTGAGCCCCACATGGGACAACCTGATTCCCCTGTGTCTACCCCAGCACTTAGAACAGTGCTCTGCACATAGTAAGCGCTTAACAAATACCAACATTATTATTATTATTATCAACAACTAAAGGAGGGGTTGGGATATGAATATGAGTCTTTGCAGGAGGCTGCAAAAATAGAAGCTCATTCTGGCTGTGGTAGCATTTCAATGGCTACAGAGGAGTTTTTCCATTTTAGGTTGAACAACTGCTTTCTTCATTAAGTACCTTGTATGTAGCAAAGTAACTCCTTCTGAACACCTCTGGTCACCTAGGATCACCGTTTCCATCAACACATTTTATAAAGATATCCACTTTCTTGAAAATTGACCAAGAATTTTTAATCCCAAAATCCTACTTAGTGATGGAGACCACACCTGATTCTAATAATAATGTTGGTATTTGTTAAGCGCTTACTATGTGCCGAGCACTGTTCTAAGCACTGGGGTAGACACAGGGGAATCAGATTGTCCCACGTGGGGCTCACAGTCTTCATCCCCATTTTACAGATGAGGGAACTGAGGCACAGAGAAGTTAAGTGACTTGCCCACAGTCACACAGCTGACAAGTGGCGGAGGTGGGATTCGAACTCATGACCTCTGACTCCAAAGCCCGTGCTCTTTCCACTGAGCCATGCTGCTTCTCAGATTCTGTTTTGTCACCTTGTAATGATGCGGTGAATTTCCAAACTTTGTTGAGGTCCTAATAGGGTGATCCTGTAAATAAGAAGCAACAAACTCATTAACTCCTGCATCATCCATTTCTAAATTAAGTTTCCTTCCCAGTTTAACAATTTCTCTGGTTATCTACTTTGGGGCCTCTTCTACCCCTTGAAAATCTAGCACACACTGTGGGCACAGCCTCCTCCCAAATCTATTCATTGTTGAGTGCTTAATCTCAGCCCAGGAAAGGAGGAGGCAGGGAAGAATTTACTTACTTGAATCTCTCAGTAGGAATTTCAAGGGAACTGAAAGCCTTATTCACCTGGGTTGTTAAATATACGGGGCACCAGAAAAGGTTGTTGTCATCACTCAGTTGAAAACCATGAGCGGAGTTGCTCTGTGGCGTGTGTGTGTGTGTGTGTGTGTAGATGGAGAAACCCCTTCCATTCCTGAAATCTCCCAAACCAGGTGCTGCCCCATTCAGGAGTTGGGAAGAGGTTGGGGAAAAGGAGAAGCCACTCTTACTTCGCTTATCCTGTACATTTCCTGGAAGGAGCAATTGGGAGATAAAAGTCTCAATCCAGAAGCCTCTCCAGCTGATCGTGGATCACATGACCCCAAACCTGCATCTACACAGGGACAAACGGCCATTTGGGTCCATTTCCAAGGCCACACTGAATTATGATCAGCATCCTTTCATTCTGAGTAAGAGCAGTATTGTTTATCTTGGATAGGTTAGAGGTCCTCAGTACTCTGGAGTTTTGTGAAGCCGATACTGGCTTCTGCTGGTGCAGACATGACCAATGAATACATTACTCTCTTGCTCAGCATAAGGAGGGTGCGTCCTAGCACACACATGTGAGCCATCAAATGCAGAGAAAATGGTGGAGAACAAGAGTCAGCCTGGAGGGGCCCAATCATTTGATTAATAATAGTTTCCGAGCACTTATTTGCTTACTCTCTTACTTTAGCACTGTACTAAAAGCCTAGAAGAATACAATGAGTTAGTAGACCAAGTTAAAAACTGTGTGAAATGTCAACTAAGCAGATGAACAAGGAGCAGGTCACACATGGCACCCACTAGTCTCAAGAAGCCTTCCCTCAGGCACTCACACATCTCTGAGCTGTTAATAATTCTCAGGTGCGAAAACCAAAAGCAGAGCCCAGGAGGGAAGGAGCTGTCATATTTCCTAAGTTGGTAATGTCTCACACCAAATAAAAGGAGACAAAATGTTTCTGTTGCTTCATGGAAGTTGTGCTTCATGGCATCCTTATACCATTTATTTGGTCCTCTGGGTTTTGTCTTCCTTTTTCTGCTCTTAGTTTCCACCATATCAGGCTTCAGTGGCTTCATACGCCTAACAGATAAGATCAAATAGATGCATAAATTCAGGCCATATTAATAGGTCATTTCTTAGATACACAAAATCACCTAGACTGTGTTTCGGGTTTCTCAGCATAGAACATGAAGCTGGGAGACCTGATTCAACTTTGACTGTTCTCCATTGCAGGTCCTGGGTCTCGGCATCCTTGTCGGTGGGTGGCCACTGTTCTGGGGATTGCTTCACTTTCGCTCCTACTCATCATTGTGTATCTGAGTGGTGAGTGTTCTGCCTGGGACACACCATGGCAGATCTGGTTTAATCTGGTTTCTTCTTCAACCCTAGCCTTTTGATCTTCTGGTCTTCATTCTGAATTACCCCAAGCTTCTTTAGGGGCATCAGGGAACGGCACAGGGAGAGGAGAGCAGGGCAGGCTAGTTAGCCCTACTCCACCAGAGCCCTGACTCTCTAGACACTGCATTAGACACTGCTGGTCCCCGGCTCCTAGCAGTGCTGGAAGTAGTAGTCTTAGTGCTGGATGGTCCCCAGTGACACCCTTCTCTGCTTTCTGCAGAATCTTGTTCTCTGGTGACCAACCGCTATTCTTCTAAGCACTGTGAAGGCCAGGAGACCAGCACCCGGGGTTACTAGTGCCCTCATGATCTGAGGGCCCCGGGAGGCCTGGAGTTCCAAGATCCAGATCATGGTTTCATTGTCCAGGATGGCCTGTGGATCTAACTGCACTCCCAGAACTTGAAACATGATTCAGATCCCACAGGCTTACATGGGGTCCTTCTGCCTGGATGTATCCACAATCCTCTGCCACAGGAACTCTGAGCCCATCTGAGAGTTGAGGGGGAGCCACACTGGACCCCAAATAGCAAGGAGGAATTCTGGGAACCCACAATCTCCATTTCATTGCAGCCACAGACTGGAGCAGTTGGATAAGGGAAGGAAGATTGTTTTACATTTTAGAATCATGGTTTTGTTCTCAGGGTGTATCTGTAGGTCAATACTACCTTTTGTGACTCTTTCATTGGCCTGTCTCAGAAAGCCAATCCATCCCTGGGCCTCACACTCCCAGAAGCCCCACCCAGAGTCCTGGCTTGAAAATATGCTTGGAGGTAACAAGAGTTCTCTTCTCCTTGGAGCAGGGCTCTCTGGGATCTAAGAAATGTCCCGTCCCTAAACCAGCTGTGCTAGTTTCTCCCACACCCATATTCCATTCTGTGACATCACAGAACAGGGGTTCCAGGTGATAGAGACAACACATTTTCTCATCTCAATATTTAACTTTCTTACCATTTTGTTTACAGCCCATAAGAACTGTGAAAATTCTCAGGGATCACAGAAAGGGAACACGAGTTTTTCCAACATTTCCTGTGTAGATGGTCCTGGGAACAAGAACTCAACATGGATTGCAGCCCTGAAGGAGGAGCTGTGCCCTGGCCAACAGGGTGAGGAGAGACTGTTGAATGCTGTGAGAAGCTGCCCTCAAATCAAAATTGATTCCTCTGACCATGTAGGAGAGAACCAGGGAGTTGGTAGCTTCATAAAGAGATTACTCAAATCTCAAATATTTTCCCACTGATGCTTCTTTAGAAAGATTTTTTATTGAGGAAATCTCAGCTCCGCCCTGGCCAGAACCCCTGAGAGACCAGGAAAGACCAAGGGCCAGAGAAGGAGATGGAGCAGGGAGGGGTGAGAGGAGAAAGGGTGAGCAGGGGGAACAGAGAAGGGCACACACAAGGACAGGCAGAGAGGAGGAGTTCAGGAACCAATACATTCATTGGTGTTTATTGAACAACCAGTAACACCCTTGTACAGCGCTTTGTTAACAAATGAAATAGTCAGTCAGTTTTATTTACTGAGTGCTTTTTGTGTGCAGAGCACACCATACCTCCACTACCACCAGCAATTATAAGGATAACAATTATAAGAGCAAAAAATGGATGAATATTTTGAAGCCACCCAGATAAATTCTTCAGGTAGCCCTGCTCCCTGAAGCCCAAACCTGTCATTCAGGAAGATTTTCCAATTTCTGATACACAAGGCCTCCAAACTGTCAGTCAGTCAATTGTTTTTATTGAGCACTTTTGTGTGCAGAGCACTGTACTAAGTATTCGGGAGAGTACTACGATACAACAACAAAGCAGAGATATTCCCTGCCTACAATTAGCTTACTGTCTAGAGGGGGAGACACATATTAATGTAAATACATAAAATTACAAATAAATTAAAAAACTGCTATTTACTATGCCAACAAAAAAGAAGGCACTTAGTAAGTGACCTCTTCCTGTGACACTCAGCTTATTCATTGATTCATTCAATAGTATTTATTGAGCGTTTACTGTGTGGGGAGCACTGTACTAAGCAGCATAGCTCAGTGGAAAGAGCACGGGCTTGGGAGTCAGAGGTCATGGGTTCGTATCCCAACTCTGCCACTTGTCAGCTGTGTGTCTGTGAGCAAGTCACTTAACTTCTCTGTGCCTCAGTTACCTCATCTGTAAAATGGGGATTAAGACTGTGAGCCTCATGTGGGACAACCTGATGATCTTGTATCTCCCCCAGCGCTTAGAACAGTGCTCAGCACATAGTAAGCACTTAACAAATACCAACATTATTATTACAATTCGGCAACAGATAGAGACAATCCCTGCCCAACGACGGGCTCACAGTAGTTCCAAACTTCTAATGGCTTGCAATCAGTCAGAAGCAATGTGTCCTTGGGGAAAGAGCATGGGCCTGGGAGGACCTTGGTTTTAATCCTGCTCACACTTAATACAGTGACTGGCTCATAGAAAGTGCTTAACAAATGCAGTTAAATAAAGTGATGGGCTGGAACTAAAATTATATTACTGTAATTGGGAGCTGACTGACACCTGACCCATATTTAGGCTCACTACCAAATTCATTTTTTGTCCTGTGTTCATATTTTTTTTTAAACTTGGCTATGTAACACTTAATAGGAAAACAATATTTAATCATATATTTATACAGTATAGTAATATATAACAATACATAGTATTGTTTTTTCTATATTTCAGTTCTTTTACAATATATACCCCTATTTGTAATATAACAAAATAAAAATGCTTTTTGATAGATTAACATAAATTAAAATTAATTGCTGATATAAAAAAATGGAATTGCACAGAGCTCAACTGTCCTTATTACAGTGTGGTATTCATTAAGCATTATGTGCCAAACACTGTCCTATGTGCTGTGGTAGCTGCAAGGTAATGAGATCAGACATAATTCTTGTTCTGCTTAGAACTCACTTAGAACTCACAGTCTAAGGGGGATGAAGAACAGTTGCTATGTTCCCATTTTACATATGAGGACACTGAGTCTCAGACCAGGTAAGTGACATGCCCAAGTCCATACAACAGGCAAGTGGTGGAGCCTGGATTAGAACCCAGGTTCTCTGAGTCCCAGACCTTTGCTCTTATTGAAGGCACATCTCCTCCAAGAGCCCTACTTTCTTCTTCTCCCACTCCCTTCTGCTTCACCCTGACTTGCTCCTTTTATTCATCCCCCCTTCCAGTCCCACACAACTTATGTAAATAGCTATAATTTTTAAATTTATATTAATATTTGTTTCCCCCCTCTAGACTGTAAACTCATTGTGGGCAGGGAATGTATCTGGTTATTATATTATACTCTCCCAAGCACTTATTACAGTGTTCTGCACACAGTAAGCACTCAATAAAAATGGTTGAATAAATGAATGAATGAATGAACTCTCCACTAGGCCACGCTGGAACAAAATAATATACTTTAAATACTAAAACAAATATGTAAGTTTTAAAAATAAATCACATCTCCACCAGCTAATTTATCTTCTTCCCAGAATTTATCCTGCAACTACCATTTCAATACTTCTGCACAAACAATGCATTTGTGAACTCACCAACCCTCATAACACTTCTGCCTATATTGACTTTCATCCCCTCATGCTTAAACAAGTACATATCTGTTTCTCCTCCTTCCTCCCATCTGCAAATTATTTTAGTGCCCATCTTCTGCCCTAGATTGGAAGCTCCAAGAGGGCAGGGATTATGTCTAATAATTCTATTGTACTCTCCCAAGTGTTCAGTATAGTGCTGGGCACACAGTAAACTCTTAGTAAACACTATCAGTTGATTGAATGAAAAGTCTTCCATTTCATTATTCAGCTTCTTATTGAACTAGGGAAGCATCATGGCCTAGTGGATAAAGCATGGGTCTGGGAGTCGGAAGACTTTCACTCATCAATCGTATTTACTGCGTGCTTACTGTGTGCAGAGCACTGTACTAAGTACTTGGGAAAGTACAATACAGCAATAAAGAGTGACAAAACCCCCGCCCATAACAAGTTCACAGTCTAGTGGGGGTTTTAATTTCAGCTCTGCCACTTGTGTGTTTTGTGACCTTGGGCAAGTCACTTAACTTCTCTCTGCTTCATTATGTCATCTGTAAAATGGGGATAAGAATTTGAGCCTCATGTGGGACAAGGACTGTGCTCAACCTGATAAGAACTTAGTACAATGTCTAGTACATAGTAAGGACTTTAACAAATGCCATAAAAAAAGCTCAGTACCATTATTCTCCTTAAACCTTCCATATTTACAGATTTGACTATCACTGTATCTTCAAGACATTAAATTACAAGTCAACCAAATGAGAAAATGCAAATAAAAAACACCAACCCTGTTACACATTCTCTTTCTTATACACCCTCCACCACACTTTATTTCAAATGCTCCCTCACATGCAGTGTCTCTCACAGGTCCTTTCTCACATCCTCTCTCGAGCTGTCTCACTTTTTCTCACACACAGATATTCACTTACACAACAGAGAGTCTTTCTTTCCCACAGCTCATCAGGTGCAGCAGAAGGAAAGGCAGTCATTTAGCACAGGGACAGTAGTTTGGTTAAGAGGAGAGGCTGCCGAGATTGGCTGTGTCTGAGGGAGCAGAGGAAAGTTTTGAAAGAAGAGAGTGAGCAGGATTAGGAGATTAGAGTAAAAAAGATATAATACAGAGTGGAAAGTGGAGGCGCAGGAGTTTGTGTTATCATAGGAGTTGCAAGATCTGGTAATAATGAGATCCAGGGTGGGTTCCATGTTGACTTGTGTCGGAGGTGAGTTATTGTTATTATTACTAATGTGCAAAGCACTGTAGTAATGATAACAACTCGCCTCGGCCACAAGTGCGCAAAGCACTGTAGTAATCCTTGGGAGAGTACAATATAGCAAGGAACAGAAACATTCCCTGCCCACAATGAGCTCACAGTCTAGAGAGGGAGACAGACTTTAATATACACAAATAAATTACAGATATATACTTATGTGATTTGGAGATGGGAGGGAGGATTCATGAAGGACGCAAGTCAGGGTGATGCAGGGGGAGTGGGAGAAGAGAGGAGGGGTTAGTCAGGGAAGGCTTCTTGGAGGAGATGTGCCTTCAATAAGGCTTTGAAGGGGGAGAAAGTTATCTGTCTGATATGAGGAGGGAGGGCGTTCCAGGGCAGAAGTAGGATGTGGGCGAGAGATCAACAGTGAGATAGATGACATCGAGGTACAATTAGAAGGTTAGTATTAGAGGAGAAGCAGCGTGGCTTAGTGGAAAGAGCATGGGCTTGTGAGTCAGGGGACATGGGTTCTAATCCTAGCTCCACTATTGTTTAGTGTGTGACCTTGAGCAAGCCACTGAACTTTTCTGTGGCTCAGTTACCTCATCTTTATAATGGGAATTAAGACTGTGACCCCTCCCATGGGACAATCTAATAATAATAATAATCATTATTTGTCAAGCGCTTACTATGTGCTGAACACTGTTCTAAGTGCTGGGGTAACTACAGGGTAATCAGATTGTCCCACGTGGGGCTTACATTTTCTAATCCTTATTTTTACAGATGAGGTCACTGAGGGCCAGAGAAGTAAAGTGACTTGCCCAAGGTCACACAGCTGACATAGTAAGCGCTCAATAAATACTATTGAATGAATGAATGAATGAAAAGTGGCAGAGGTGGGATTAGAACCCACGACCTCTGACTCCCAAGCCACTGAGCCTTACCTTGTATCTACCCCATCACTTAGAACAGTGCTTAGCATATAGCAAGCACTTAATAAATACCATAATTGTTATTATTATTAGGAAGAAAGTGTGCAGGCTGAATTTTAGTAGGCGAGTAGTGAGGTGAGGTAGGAGGGGCCCAAGTGATTAAGTGCTTTAAAGCCAATGGTGAGGAGTTTTTGTTTGATGCAGAGGTGATGTGGGGTTGGGACAGGAGGTCAGCGAGGAAGAGATTGGCGTGGGGACAAGAGGCCAGGAGGTCAGCGGGGTAGAGCGGGGAGTGGGGATGAGAGAAGGAAGTTGAGGGAAGGCATGAGTCTCATCTCGAAACCTAGAGATGGACCCTCCAGGCTGGGGGACCATGGTGACTAATAGCTGCAGACAGACTAGACATTTAGTGTGGAGGGAGATGATCTCAGGAGACAATGACTGTTAACATGACAGTGTACAAATTTTTGTCCATCTCCAAAATGCAAGAACTGAAATGATTGAAAACATCATAAATCTAGTTTTATTTCTTCTCCTATCCCTCAGATGCCATATGTGAGCTCTGCCCCCAGGGGTGGAAGCTGAACGGCAGCAGGTGTTACTACTTCTCAGAAGAGCTGCAAAACTGGACTGTGGGTGCCCAAGACTGTGCCAACAAGAAATCCTGGCTCCTGGTCCTAGAGGATGAGGCTGAAGCAGTGAGAATATGGAGGAGACCCCAGGGCCCCCAAAACAGCCACAAACCCCTATTCCATCCCCAAATTTATCTTGATTTGTTGTCTGTAGCTGTGTCAGTCTTGTCTTGTGGCTAAGGACTCAGGCTTTATCCTTCCAGGGGCGAGAGAGGAGGAGAGAGGGTGGGGGTGTCTGGGGAGAAGTCTGATGCTGTGTCCTTCCCAGACAGCTTAGAGCTGGTTGCTTCTCAGTGCAGGCTGGAGGGACTGTACTGACTGAGGGACTGTCAGGGCTCAGCCTGTTTCCATTGACTCCACAGGACAGGGTCCGTGCGATGAGGCCGAGAGATGAGCATTTCTGGATTGGTTACAAGTACAACACAACTCGAGGTCAGTGGATGTGGCTGGATGACTCTGGATTCTCTGGATACAGGTAGGCCCGGTCTCAGGTTTGGGACTTTGAGTTGAGGAAAACAGTACAGGAGAACAGCTCAGGGTGTACTCATAACTGAAACTTCATTGTCTGCTTTCCTTTAAATACCCAGTCCAGTCCCTTCTGCTCTTACTTCATGTTGCCTCTAGAAAACTGGTTTGAAAGGAAGATAGAGAGGGATGGAAAGAGGCTTCCAAGCTCTAGCAAGAGATTGATGGGAAGAGGACCCACCCTTGGGAGTGGCAGGTTAGAGATTCTCACAGGGAAAGAGGGCCTCAGCCCCATTCCTTCCGCATGATCTTTCTGGAGGACTTTGCCATGAACACTCCAGAAACTCCCTTCTCCACTGAAAGTGCCCTCTCAAAGGTCACCAATGACCTCCTTCTTGCCAAATCCAATGGCTCCTACTCTATCCTAATCCTCCTCGACCTCTCAGCTGCCTTTGACACTGTCGACCATCCCCTACTCCTCAACATTTTATCTCATTTTGGCTTCACGGACTCCATCCTCTCCTGGTTCTCCTCTTATTTCTCTGGCCGATCATTCTCAGTCTTCTTCGTGGGCTCCTCCTCCCCCTCCCATCTACTAACTGTAGGGGTTCCTCAGGGTCAGTTCTTGGCCCTCTTCTGTTTTCCATCAATACTCACTCCCCTTGTGAACTCATTCACTCCCAGGGCTTCAACTATCATCTCTATGCAGATGACACCCAAATCTACATCTCCTCCCCTGTTGTCTCCCCCTCCCTCCAGGCTCGTATCTCCTCCTGCCTTCAGGACGTCCGCCAAACTAATTCTCTTCCCCTCTTCAAAACCCTACTTAAAACTCACCTCCTCCAAGAGGCCTTCCCAGACTGAGCTCCCCTTCTCCCTCTACTCCCTCTACCACCCCCCCTTCACCTCTCCGCATCTTAACCCTCTTTTCCCCCCTTTCCCTCTGCTCCTCCCCCCTCCCTTCCCATCCCCTCAGCACTGTACTCGTCTGCTCAACTGTATATATTTTCATTACCCTATTTATTTTGTTAATGAAAGGTACATCACCTTGATTCTATTTAGTTGCCATTGTTTTTACGAGATGTTCTTCCCCTTGACTCTATTTATTGCCATTGTTCTTGTCTGCCTGTCTCCCTCGATTAGACTGTAAGCCCATCAAACGACAGGGACTGTCTCTATCTGTTGCCGACTTGTTCATTCCAAGTGCTTAGTACAGTGCTCTGCACATAGTAAGCGCTCAATAAATACTATTGAATTGAATACACCTGGATGTCTGCCCGCCACCTAAAACTCAACATGTCCAAGACTGAGCTCCTTATCTTCCCTCCCAAACTCTGTCCTCTCCCTGACTTCCCTGTCACTGTGGATGGCACTACCATCCTTCCCGTCTCATAGGTCCGCAACCTTGGTGTCATCCTTGACTCTGCTGTCTCATTTATCCCACACATCCAATCCGACACCGAAACCTGCCGGTCCCACCTTCACAATATAGCCAAGATCCACCTTTTCCTCTCCATCCAAACTGCTACCTTGCTGGTACAAGCTCTCATTAATATCCTGACTGGATTATTGTCTCAGACTCTTCTGTGATCTCCCATCCTCCTGTGTCTCCCCACTCCAGTCTGTTCTTCATTCCACTGACCAGATCATCTTTCTACAGAAGTGCTCTGAGCATGTCACTACCCTCCTCAAAAATTTCCAGTGGTTGCCTATCAACCTTCGCATGAAACCAAAACTTCTCACTCTTGGCTTCAAAGCTCTCTATCACCTTGCCCCCTCCTACCTCACCTCCCTTCTCTCCTTCTACAGCCCACTCCATACACTCCGTTCCTGTGCCGCTAACCTCCTCATGGTCCCTTATTCACTCCTGCCCAGCCATCGATCCCTGGCCCACGTCCTACCCCTGACCTGGAATGCCCTTCCTCCCCACATCCACCAAACTAACTCTCTTCCCCTCTTCAAAGCCCTTCTGAGAGCTTACCTTCTCCAGGAGGCCTTCCCAGACTGAGGCCTCCCTTTCTCTCTGCTCCTCCTCCCCTCCCATTCCCCCTTCTCCCGCCCTCTGCTCTCTCCTCCTTCCCCTCCCCAGAGCACTTGTGCATATTTGTATATATTATTTATTACTCTATTTTATTAATGATGTGTACATATCTATGATTCTATTTATCTTGATGATATTTACGCCAGACTACTTGTTTTGTTTTGTTGTCTTTCTCCCCCTTTTAGACTGTGAGCCAGTTGTTGGTCAGGGATTGTCTCTATCTGTTGCTGTATTGTACATTCCAAGTGCTTAGTACAGTGCTCTGCACATAGTAAGTGCTCGATAAATACGATTGAATGAATGAATGAATGAAATGATCTGTAACGTATTTTAAATACCTGAGATTAGAAATGGGCCTGGGAGCTAGAGGGCCTAAATTCTAATCCTGGTTCTACCATGTGCCTTCTATGTGACCTTGGGAAAGTCACTTAGCTTCTCTGTGCCTCAGTTACATCTGTAAACTGGGGATTAAATCCTACTCCCTCCTTCTTAGACAGTGAGCATCTTGTGGGACAGGATCTGTGTCCAACATGAATAACTTGTATCTGTCCTAGTGCTAAGAACAGTAGAACAGTGCTTGATACATAGTAATTCCTTAACAATTACCAAGCATCATATATATATACATACATATACATATACATATATATGCATATATACACAAATCAAGAGACAGATTGGAAGATGATGCCATAACCCTCTGGCATTAGAGACTGAAGACTGATGCAGGACCAGAACCAGGAGGTAGAGGAACTGCTTAAGGCCAGTGGTTGGACATCTTTTGATGCTCCTGCAATTTTCTCATCATAGCCCATTTTGCCTCCATACTCAAACTACCTTACCTTGATGACCAAACTGACACCCTCAACACCATCCTCTTTACTGGACTAAAATTATTCCCCACAGCCCTGGATCACCTCCACAGTCTGCTCTCTTCTCTGAAAGACCCAAGGTTGAGACAGAGCCAGGCAGACAGAGATCAGAGAAGTCAGAAAACCAATGGAACTTTAGACACACAGGCATCAGATGAAACCCAGGATAGCCAGCATACAGATATCGAGGCTGACAGTGGGAAAGCAGGAATTGTAAAAATTTACCCATTTTATTTGTCTGCATGCTCTGAATTTACCTATTTTCCATGAGCTACAGGACATATCACCAAATGATGATGTATTTCTGTGAAATACGTTTGATGTGGAAGCAAGTTCATATGGGGAAGTGGAAAGTAAGGGGATCTTCCTGGGGTGTGGTAGGGGGAAATGGGGTTTAGGGTCAGTGTGTTTTTCAAAGATTCAGCATTTGCTCCCTTGACAGTCCCAGGGAAAAGGAACTGGTTTGAGACATTTTTATGCCTGGGGTATGTGGAGACAGGCACAAAGTAAGAACTCAATGAATATAATTGATTGATTGATTGACTGATTCACATCAGGAGGGCTGATGTGAAATCCATCTCACACTCTGTCCTGCCTAAGCACGTGCTCTCTATATATCTGCAGTGAAGGGCAGAGGTGCATTCAACACGAGATTGGCATTGCAGCATGAGAAGATGCTGATTCAAGAGGGCTGCTACCTCTTCACCAATCACAAAGAGAAATCTTTCTCCCACCTGAACAAGAGAACTGAAAGCACTTTCTATCTAGAGCAAGATTAGGAAGCACCATTCCACCTCTCCCATCCTTTTCTTCCCCTTTCATCCAAGCCCATGACAAACACCTCAGTCACCCACTCCAGATACTAGTCATAGACCCTACCTCCAACTTTTTGAACCATTGTGATCCCTTTCTAACATCTCTTCTCTCTTTCTCCATCCTCACAATGATCCTTGGGGACTTCAATATCCACAAAAATATTCCTAATGACCCTTCTGCTTACCACTTTCCTCAACTCCACTGACTTCCTTCTCCACCCCGGTTTGTCCACTCACCAACTTGGACACACACTTGATATCATTTCTAGTCACTGTACACTCTCTACCCTCACCAACTCTGCAATCCCTCTATCTGAACACAATTTCCTCTTTTGCGTTCTGCCTGACACATCTACTCCCCACAAATCTGTCCTGTTCCCTCACAGAGATTGGCTCCAATTTTCTCAAGCCATCATAGTCCATTTAGCCTCCATACCCAAACTACCTTCCCTAGATGACCAAATTGAGACCCTCATCACCACCCTCTCTACTGAACTCAAATCACTCACTCCCCTATCTCTTTGTTGATCCCATACCACTAACCCCATAGCCCTGGTTCATCTCCACAGTCTGCTTTTTTCACTAATGTGTCTGAGCTGCAGAGCACTCTGAGCAGACACACAAATATCAGGCTGACCTCATCCACCTCAAGTTCATCCTTGTGTGCTTTAACTCTGTTCTCACCCATGCCCAGCAAAATGATTTATTTAGCCTTACTGATACCGCTGACCATTGCCCTTGCCAGGTATTCCAGTCATTTAACTCCCTCCTCAGTCCCCCCGTACTTCTACTTCTCCCATCTCTGTCCCCTAATGATGTGGCCACCTACCTTATTGAGAAAATTGAAACTATCAGTCATGAACTCCCTTACATCTCCCCTGCTTCTCTCCAGTTCCTCCCTCTTTTTGCCCCTTCTTCAACTCTCCCATCTTTCCTAGGAGTTTCTCAAGATCTCCTAAAGACATCTCCTGCCTTCTCTCAAAATCCACCCCTCCGCTTGCATATCCAATCACATCCCTTTGCACTTTATCAAAGCACTTTCCTTCTCCCTTCTTTCCTACCTGACTGCCATCTTCAACTTTTTGCTCTCTAATGGCTTTTTCCCTACTGCTTTCAAACATGTTCATAGTAATAATAATGTTAATAATTAGGGTACTTGTTAAGTGCTTACTATAGGCCAAACGCTGTTTTAAGTCCTGGGGTAGATACAAGTTAGGCAGGTTGGACACAGTCTCCATTCCACATAGGGCTCACACTCTTAATCCTCATTTTACAGATGAGGTAACTGAGGCCCAGAGAAGGAAAATGACTTGCTCAAGGTCACACGATAGACATACTATCCTAGGAAAACCCTCCCTTTACCCCACAGCTCCCTCCAGATATCGCCCATCTCCCTCCTACCTTTCCTCTCCAAACTTCTTGAGCGAGTTGTCTGTATCAGCTGTCTACACCAGCTGCCTCAAGTTACTCTCCTCCAGTTCTCTCCTTGGCCCACTCCAATCTGACTTCCATCCCCATCACTCCACAGAAACCTCCCTCCCAATGGTCACCAACGATTGCCTTCTTGCCAAATCCAGTGGCCTCTACTCCATCTTAATCCTCCTTGACCTCTCAGCTCTTTGACCCTTTGGTCCACCTCCTTCTCCTGGAAACAGTACCCAACAGTGGGTTCACTGACACAGTCTTCTCCTGGTTCTCTTGCTATCTCTCTGGCCACTCATTCTCAGGCTCTTTCACAGGCTTCTCCTCAGCTTCCTACCCGCTAACTGTAGGAGTCCCTCAGAGCTTCAGTTCTGGTTCCCCTTCTACTTTTCATCTACAACTACTCTCTTGGAGAACACATTCGCTCCTATGGCCTTCAACTACCACCTCTATGTGGATAATCCCCAAATCTAAATCCCCAGTTCTGATCTCTCTCCCTCTCTGCAGTCTCTCAATTTTGCCTTCAAGAAATCTCTACTTGGATGTCCTGCCTCAAACCTAACATGTCCAAAACTCAACTCCTTATCTTCCCACCCAACCCCTGTCCTTCCTATGATTTTCCAATCATGGTAGACAGCACCACCATCCTTCCTGTCTCACAAGTCTGTAACTTTGACCTTATCCTTGACTCATCTCTTTAATTCAACCCACATATGCAGTCTATCACGAAATCCTGTCAGTTCAACTTTCACAAAATCACTAAAATCTGACCTTTCATTTGGAGACCTCCAAAGTGCTATCACATTAACCCAAGCACTTATCCTATCTTGTCTTGATTACTGTATCGGCCTCCTTGCTGATCTCCCTGCCTCCCATCTCTCCCCAACCCAGGACATACTTCACTCTGCTGCCCAGATCATTTTTCTACAGAATCATTCAGTCCATGTTTCTCCATTCTTCAAGAACCTTTAGTGTGCCCATCCACCTCCACATCAAAGCGAAACTCTTTACCATCAACTTTGAAGCACTCAATCACCTTGCACCCTCCTGCCTCACCACACTGCTTTCCTACTACAACCCAGCCCACACAGTTCACCCTTCTAATGCTAACCTACTCACTGTACTTCGATTTTGTCTATTTCATCACCGACCTCTTACCCACCTCCTGCCTCTGGCCTGGAACACCTTCCCTCTTCCTATCCAAAAGACAATTACTCGCCTCACCTTCCAAGTCTTACTGAAAACACATTTCCTCCAGAAAGCCTTCCCTGACTAAGCCCTCATTTCTTCTTTTCTCACTCATCTGAGTCACTCTGACTTGCTTCTTTTATTAACTCCTCTCAGCCCCACAGCACTTACATACATATCTCTAATTTTATTATTAATATTAATGTCTGTCATCTCCTCTAGACTGTGAGCTCATTCTGAGCAGGGAATGTGTCTAGCAACTCCCTCATATTGTTATATTGTACTCTCCCAAGCAATAAGTACAGTGCTCTGTATAAGTGCTCAATAAATACGATTGACTGACTGATGAAACAAGTAACCAAGACCTCTCCTCACTCCCTTCAGTTTCCCCCACACTATTCCCCATTTTTTTCTTTCCTGACTATGGGTATACCATTATTTTGTGACTCTCAATTTTGTGAGCAGTCCTTGAAAAATGATCTCCCATAAACTGCCAGGCACAGAGAGATCTACCTGCCTGAGGATCTGGCTGCTAATAAACTGAGACTTCTTACACTGGCCTTCTTTCCCTTGTACTGTAGCTCCTTGAGGGCCAGGAACAGTTTCTGATTCTCACTTCTGTATTCTTTCCCAGTGCTTAATACAGTGCTATGTGATACAGATAATAAGCACTCAATCAATACTATTATTATTACTACTAAGGGGTGGGCTTAGAAAAGAACCTCAGTCACTCATCCCAGGAGCAGGAATTGAGAGCTCTTTACAGAGCTTGACTGAAATTTTTCTTTATTTTGTTTTAACAAAAATCACCTGATCAAACAAAATTCCATTAAACTATCTTAAAATGCAAACACTATTTTGCCTTTTTACAGGTCATTTTTCTGCCATCCCATTGCCTTTTTCATAACTCTATCCCCATGTCTTGTCTTCCCCAAATGGTAACTCATTCCTTTCTCTCCAGCAGCTTCCTTCTTGATCCACTATAATTAGATTTTCATTCTTTCATTGAGGTAGCACCCTACAAACTCACCAATAAGTGCCTCATAGCCTTTCATTCTTCATCCCTTCTGTCATCTATTCTATGTGTACTTTTCAACCAGCAAGACTATGTGAGTTAATAATAATAATAATAATGTGTAGTATTTTTAAATGCTTACTATATTTAATCAGTAGTATTTATATTCCAGGTACCATATTAAGTGTTGGGTTTGATATATTTTAAGCAGATCAGGTATAATCCCTGCCTTATATGGGCCTTCACAGTATAAGGGGGAGGGAGAACAGGTATTCATTCCCATTTTCATACAAAGTAACTGAGGCACAGAGAGTTAAGTGACTTGCCCAAGGTCATACAACAGGCAAGTGGTGGAGCCAAAGCTAGAATCTAGATCTCTTGACTCTCAGGCCTGAGCTCGTTCCTCTGGGCCACACTGCTTCTCTCTCTCTCATTAGCTCAGTTGCATAGACCCCCTTTCCTTCTTCCTCCCTTATGCCATTTGTTTTAGTGTATATCTTCCCCTTGTAAGATACATGTGGTCACTTTTACTAATTAACCAATCAAAAGATAATATTTCATTCATTCATTCAATCTTAGTTATTGAGCACTTACTGTGTGCAGGGCACTGTACTAAGCACTTGGAAAGAACACTTGGGCAACAGATAGAGACAATCCCTACCCAACAATGGGCTCACAATCTAGAAGGGGGAGACAGACTACAAAATAAAACAAGACAAAACAAGCAGACAGGCATCAATACCATCAAAATAGATAAATAGAATCATAGATATATACACGTCATTAATAAAATAGAGTAATACATATGTACAAATATACACAAGTGCTGTGGGGTGGGGAAAGGGGGTAGAGCAGAGGAGCAGTTGGGAGGAGAGGGGGAGCAGAGGGAAAGGAAGGGCTCAGTCTGGGATGGCCTCCTGGAGAAGGTGAGCTCTCAATAGGGCTTTGAAGAAGGGAAGAGAGTTAGTTTGGCAGATGTGAAGAGGGAGGGCATTCCAGGTCAGTGCTAGGACGTGGGCCAGGGGTCGACGGCGGGACAGACGAGAACAAGGCACAGTAAGGAGGTTAGTGCCAGAGGAGTAGAGTGTGAGGGGTGGGCTGTAGAAGGAGAGAAGGAAGCTGAGGTGAGGTAGGAGGGGGCAAGGGGATGGAAAGCTTTGAAGCCAAGAGTGAGGAGTTTTGGCTTCATGAGAAGGTTGATAGGCAACCACTGGAGATTTTTGAGGAAGGTAGTGACGTGCCCAGAGCGTTTCTGTAGAAAGATAATCCAGGCAATGGAGTGAAGTATAGACTGAAGCGTGGAGAGGCAGGAGGATGGGAGATCAGAAAGGATTTATTGAGTACCAACAGCGTGGAGAGGCAGGAGGATGGGAGATCAGAAAGGATTTATTGAGTACCAACTCTGTGCAGGGCATTTGGTTATTGAGTGTTTTATGAAAGATAGTAAGGAGTTTCCGTTTGATGCAGAGGTGTGTAAGCAATCACTGGAGGCTTTTGAGGTGTGGGGAGATAGGAACTGATGTTTTTTCCAAAAAATGATCCAGGGAGTGGAGTGAAGTATGGATTGGAGTGGGGAGTTTTGGTTTTTGAGCTTGACTGTTTTCTGTTTTTGAGTTGATTCGGTTCAAAGATTTCATTGTTAGTAATCTTCTCATGAGGCTAACATTAGTAGTAATAATAATAATGATCATTTTTAATCATTATTAGATTTGCCAAGCACTATGCTACAACCTCGAGTAGATGCAAGATGTTTAGAACAAACACAGTCCCCATATAAGATGGGATTCACAAGCTAAGAGGGAGGGAGAGCCGGTATTTAAGCCTTAATTTACAGATGAAGAAACTGAGGCACTGAGAGGTTCCTCAAGGACATACTCAGTTCAGTGGTAGAGCATGGATTAGAACTCATGTCTCCTGATTCCCAGTGCTGTCCTTTTTCCACTAGACCAAACTATTAAAAATATATATGTATACAAGTACGTATTTATACTTATAATTTGACTTATTTTTTATTAATGACGTATATATATCTATAATTCTATTTATTTATAATGATGCTACTGATGCCCGCTTACTTGTTTTGATATTTGTCTCCCCGCTTCCAGCCTGTGAGCCCATTGTGAGCCCATTGGAATTGCACTTACCAAGCACACAATAAGTGCTCAATAAATATGATTGAATGAATGAATGAAGAAAGTCTCAATAGTAGAAAATACTAAAGAAACTGTGGTTTCTGTGCTAGCTGCTATTCTAGATTTATAGACCTTCAATTTCATATAGACCTACAAGGATATATGGCATCACAGTCTTCAAATTGTTTCTGTCAATCTTCTAAAAGCCATGATGGCTTTCTTGATTTTATATTTTACTTCACAGCTTATTAGGGTATATGTAGACAGTATACTGTTGAGGCAGCACAATTTTGTAAGACTATTTAGCTCTTTGTTCCTGGGTGTATGTTGGTAAATAACAAGATCTCAGAACAGTGAATGTGTGAGAGTCCAAGGGAGTCTGGGACAAAATCTGGAATTAAATACCTGCATTAATAATGCCCCTAATGCTGGAACTGGATATTTTGGGTGTGAGATATAGTGAGGCAGACCACTTCTCTCTCTAGGCTTGATTAAGAGTCATCTGAGAGTCTCTATAAATGGAAAAGGAAGCCTGGAGTTATCTCTTCTAGGTACCATCTCTTCGTTTCCCTACCTGCAATTTAATTTAATGTCTGCCTCCTCCACTAGATTGTAAACTCCTTATGAGCAAGGATCATGTGTACCCACTGTACTTTACTCTCCCAAGCGTCTAGTACAGTGCTCTGCACACAGTTAATGCTCAATGAATTCCGCTGATTGTTTGATTGGTCTTCCAAACAATCTAGTACCTCAACCCCAGGATCCAACATGCCTGTTTCATCTGTATGTGATTTTAGATGAGATAAAATAAATTACTTGTATTCTTTCCTTTCCAGGATAGAAATTAACTATCCCACTGGAAAAAACTGTGTTTCTTCCAAAGGAAAGTCTAGCATCACCCCTGAAGATTGTGACACTTCTCATCGTGCCTGGATCTGTAAGCGAAATGTGACTGTGCTGGAGCCCTGAATGTCTACAGGGAAGCTACCAGCATCCTCTGTGATGACCCTTTCTCACTGACTTTGTGTGCTTTGATTAAGGGCTTGAAGTCCTAAGATGAAGAGTCAGGACAGTACAGAAAATGAACCAAAAGCAGGAATTGGAATAAGAAAAACTCCTGGAATGTGAATCTCGAGGTAGCAGGGATGGGGGAGATGAAGGGGAAGGTGAGGGGAGGTGGGGGGATGGGGCAAATTGAGGAGGGCATTGCCATAGTTTGACTCCAACTGGGGCCTAGCAGCTGCTGATTCTTTAGTTTTCAGTATCTTTGACCTTATCTCTTCCATTTCACTCTTTGCCCCAAGGCCATGGTCTATGTGCTGGTATCTGCTTCCCCCAAGCCCACTTTCTTACCATCATGACCATCCCAGTCACCAACTTGCCCTTCTCACCCCTGAGATTTCCCCTTACCCATGGTGCAGAGGGGTAGGGACAACTGCTGGTGTTCTGCTTGGAAATGTTTTTAGTTTCGAATTGGTTTAGAAATAACCTGGGGACAAGTCTAATCAGAATATTGGGCAGCCTGAAGAGTGTGGTACCAGGCTGCTTGGGACATTGTGTCTGGGTGTGAGTCCAAAAAGAATAAACTTTACTAAAAAAGTTAACTTGTTCTGACTTGCCTGAAACCTTTGGAATGAAGGGACTTGAAAAAGATGGACTTTGGCTTTAGAGAGATCTGGGAAATAACAAAGGTAAAGGAGGGAGTAGAGTTGGTGGGGACTCCAGTGTTCAGGCTGTTAAAGATCAATGATACTTTTAATAGTGGGAGGTTGCAGAAATGAATCTTCTGGGGGAGGTGCCAGTCTGATGGGTTGAAAATTGAAAACAAGTATCAAAATCACTTTGAAGATGTGAGTTTGGATCTGCACCGGGGGGTAATGTAGGATCAGGTAAGAGGCAAAGAACCCTGTATTGGAAGAGAGTTATGTTAATTTCAGAAGAATTTGAGGGGAATCAATCAGTGGTATTAATTGAGTGCTTACTATGCTCAGAGCACTGTACTAAATGCTTAGGAGAAACAGCATGGCCTAGTGTAAAGAGCACAGGCCTGAGAGACAGCAGATCTGGGTTCTAAACCCCTGTTCTGCCACTTGTCTATTGTGTGACCTTGGGCAAGTCATTAAACTTCTCTGTGACTCAGTTACCTGATCCTGCTCTCCCTCCTACTTAAACTGTGAGTCCCATTTGGGGTCTGATTACCTTGTATCTACCCCCATCACTTAGTTTAGCATGGCTCAGTGGAAAGAGCAAGGGCTTGGGAGTCAGAGGTCATGGGTTCGCATCCTGGCTCCGCCGCTTGTCAACTGTGTGACTGTGGGCAAGTCACTTAACTTCTCTGTGCCTCTGTAACCTCATCTGTAAAATGGGGATTAAGACTGTGAGCCTCATGTGGAACAACCTGATTACCCTGTATCTACCCCAGCGCTTAGAATAGTGCTCTGCACATAGTAGGCACTTAACAAAAACCAACATTATTATTATTATTATTATTAAAATAGACTACAATTGTTATGATATAAAGAGCTAGTAGACATAATCCCCACCCTTAAGGATCTTACAGTCTAGAGAAGTGGGGAGCTGTTAAAATAAATCTGTACAAAAGTGCTGTCGGACTGAGAGTGGCATGAATATCCAGTGTTTAAAGGGTACAGATAATAATAAAAATTATTATTATGATGATAAGGGCTTACGATGTGCCAAGCACTGCTGGGGTAGATACAGGGTAATCAAGTTGTCCCACATGAGGCTCACACTTTTAATCCCCATTTTATAGATGAGGTAGTTTAGGCACAGAGAAGTTAAGTGACTTGCCCAAGGTCACACAGCAGACAAGTGACATAGATGGGATTAGAACCTACATCCTCTGGCTCCCAAGCCACCCGTGCTCTTTCCTTAAACCACGCAGCTCCAAAGTGGTGCAGAAGGAAGATGGGGTAAGGAAGATGAGGGATTAGTCAGGAAAGGCCTCTTGGAGGAGATTTGATTTTAGTAGGGCTTTGAAGGTGGAGAAAGTGGTGGTCTATGAAAGGGGAGGGAATTTCAGACCAGAGAGAGGAAGTTGGCAAAGAGTCAGTGACAAACTAGATGAGAATGAGGAACAGTGAGTAGGTTGGTGTTAGCGGAGAAAAGTAGCAGAGTAGATCTTAGTAAGGGATTAACAAAGTAAGGTAGAAGAGGGAGAGCTGATGAGTGCTTTTAAGTCTATGGTAAGCAGTTTCTGTTTGATGTGGACGTGAATGGGTAACCAATGGAGGTCCTTGAGGAGTGGGGAGATTTGTACCAAATTTTTTTTAGAAAAATGATCCTGTCAGCACAGTGAAGTAAGAAGTGGAATGAGAACCTTGCAGTACTCAAGGTAGAAAATACATGGGAGAAAGTAATAGAGATAAAAAAATACTATGCCTTCCCTTGAGGAGTTTATAAGCTTGTGGGGAGATAGGCAAAATCTGAGCAGTAGCTTGGCCTAGTGGATAGTGCATGGGCCTAGGAACCAAAAGGACCTGTTTTATAATCCCAATTCTGTCAATTGTCTGCTCTGTGACCTTGGGCAAGTCACTTAACTTCTCTGTGCTTCAGTTACCTCAGCTGTAAAATGAGGATTTAAATAGTGAGTTCCATATGGGATAGGGATTGTGTCCAAACTGGTTTGCTTGTATCCACCCCAGAGCTTATAATAATAATTATAATAATGATGATAATGGTATTTGTTAAGTGGTTACTCTGTGCCAAGCACTATTCTAAGCACTGGGGTAGATACCAGGTAATGAGGTTGACCCATGTGGGGCTCACAGTCTTAATCCCCATTTGACAGATGAGGTAACTGTGGCACAGATAAGTGAAGTGACTTTCCTAAAGGCACACAGCAGACAAGTGGCAGAGCTGGGATTAAAATCCATGTCCTCTGACTCCCAGGTTGTGCTTTACCCAGCAAGCCACGCTGCTTCTCCATGCTTGACAGTAACTACACAAGACCTCCAGCAGCTGCTTCACCTCACTCTCCTTTTCACCGAAGCAATCTTGGTTGCATTTGGCAACCAAGAATAGTGACCATGTAGTGTCAAGATTCATGCTATCTGAATAAGAGTGTAATAAGGTATAGCCATTTACAATTCACGTGCATTTTTAAGGAGCCCATCATGTCAAAACATGGAATCTGCCTGTCTGACTTGGATTTCAGGATCTGGGAAGCGGTAGGGAAAGGGGAGGGGAGAGGTGTTATCATACCCCTTACACACTACAGAGGGTAATAATTCCTGAAGGGAACACACACACACACACACACACACACACACACACACACACACACACACACACCTTGCCACCAAGCAAACTGCTCTCAAGTCCCCCCACAAATTAATACAACTCTCCTTCACCAATATGCCTTTTTCCCCAATGATCCTATTCCGGTTTGTTTGTCCTTGACCCATTTACCTAAACCTTCTGTTCCTTGCTGGGATGTAATAATAATAGTTAATAATTATGATACTTGTTAAGCTCTTAGTATGCAGAAAGCACTATTTTAAGGGCAAGGGTAGATATGAGCAAATCAGGTTAGACACGGTCCCTGTCCCACATGGGACTCATATTCTTAATATACATTTGACAGATGACTTAACTGAGGCCTAAAGAAGTTAAGTAACTTGCCCAAGGTCACACAGGAGACATGTGATAGAGCTGGAATTAGAACCCAGGTCTTTCTGACTCCCAGGCCCGTGCTCTATCCACTAACCCACATTGCTTCTCCCTGTAGCCCCTGAGATTAATTAGAGTTCAATAAAATGATTCCTGTACTTTGCTCTGAGCTGGGTAACCCTCTGTCTTTCTTTTTGGCCCTCCTCCAATCAGAAGCTTTCCAGGCTATTGTTAAATTCTGTGAGTTACTTTCCACGTTGCATTTGGGTCTCCATCTTTACCCAAATTTCTGTCACAATTGTTTGTTAAGGCCTAATGGAAAGACCACAGGTCTGGGAGTCGAAGGACCTGGGTTCAATTGTCACTCTTCCACTTGTCTGCCATGTGACATTGGGCAAGTCACTTGCTTCCCTGTGCTTCAGTTTCACCATCTGAAAAATGGGGATTAAGTACTGCTTGTCTCTTCCAATAGACTGTGAGCCCGCTGTGGGTTAGGGAGAATGAGAAGCAGCATGGCATAGTGGATAGAGCACCGTCCTGGAAGTCAGAAGGTCATGGGTTCCATTCCGGCTCCGCCACGTGTCTGCTGTAGGACCTTACGCAAGCCACTTCACTTCTCTGTGCCTCAGTTACCTCATCTGTAAAATGGGGATTGAGACTGTGAGCCCTACATGGCACAGGGACTGTGTCCAATTCAATTTGCTTATATTCACCCCACCACTTAGTTCAATGCCGGCCACATAGTAAGAACTTAACTAATACCATCCTTATTATTTATAATTAAATGCTGGGCCTGATTTTCTTTTATCTCCCCCAGGGCTTAGTGCATAGTAAATGCTTAAATACTATAATTATTATTTTTAACAGCTTATAAGCTGGTTGCTCATTTGCTTGAGCAGCAAGATATGGGCTTAAGTGGTAACAAGGGGCAGCCCAAGGTCACTGGTATCTGTGCCCCAGTGACAGCTGTTGCCCCTGCCTTGATCTGGTCCATCCCTGTTTTAATTTCCGCAGCTGGGCTGGGACTGTGCTGAGGCTGGGGCTCAGCTGGGACTGGGGTTGTTCTAGGGCAGGGGTTGGGCTGGGCTGGGGTTGGGCTTGGAATGGGAACTGGGGTCATCAACACTCCCGAAGAGATCATGAGGAGAGAGGACTGGGACTATTCCAGGCTGAGGGTTCTCTTCAGGAGTGTTGATGACCCCAGTTCCCATTCTAAGCCCAGCCCCTGCCCTTTGGAAAGAGTGCTCGATCCAACTAGGCTCTGGATCTAACAGCTACCTTCTGTGGGGATGGGGATGGGATGAGTTTCTAGACTGTATACTCATTGTAGGGAGGGAATGTATCTATTCATTGATATATTGCACTCTTCCAAGTGCTTAGTACAGTGCTCTGCACATAATAAGCACTCAATAAATACAATTGAATAGATGAATGAATGAATGAGCACTGTGGGGACAGCCTGCGAGGCTGGAGGCTGCTGTGGTCATGGCTGGGGTGATGCTGGAGAGGCTGGCATAGCTGGGGACTGCTATGGCCACATTGGAAAGCTGAAGGGAAGGAGTTAGGAGGAGAGGAATGGTGAAAGAGGTGGGAGGGAGGAGCTGCATCAAAGGCAGTGCAGAAATGGAGCAGAACAGAAAGGGCAGGGTCTCGTCGCCAGCTTAATCTGACCCCACTCCCCACTTTCTCCTCCCTCTCCCCCTCGTCTTTTCTTCTTTCTTCCCCTGGTAAAGGGAGCCCCACTATTTGGCTGTCTCTGCCCAGAACCAGCAGGGGGCAGTAGAAGATTGTAACTTCAAGCCCTGATGGGAAAGCGAAGGGGCAGAAGGGGTGAGGGGAGACGGGCTGGAAGAAAATTGATTTTCTGTAATACTGGGGGATGGGCGAGGGGATGGTTCACAGAACCTGGGCTCCATCCACAGTTAGTGCATGACGGATCTGCAGATTTTACAACTTGTGGTGGTTCTGAACTCCATCTGTGGCATCTGTACCCCACTGACTCTTGGGCCAAATTCTTCCATCTCAGCGGATCCCTGCTTGATGTCAGCTTGCTTTCCGTTAGCCCCAGTTTTGAAACCAATCCCTCCTATTCGTCTTTAATTGCTGATTGGGTCTAAAGAATTACTATATATTGTCTGCATTGGGAGACAGTCTCATCACTTTCCCAATCAATCATTCATATTTATTGAGTATTTACTGTGTACAGAGAACAGTATTAAGATCTTGGGGGAGTATAGTATAACAGAATTGGTTGACACAGTCCATATCTTGAATGAGCTTACAGTCCGGAGGGGTATATGACATTGAGAAGCAGCGTGGCTTAGCAGAAAGACCACGGGCTTGGGAGTCAGAGGTCGTGGGTTCTATTCCCAGCTTCGCTGCTTGTCCACTGTATGACTTTGGGCAAGTCACTTCACTTCTCTGGGCCTCAGTTACCTCATCTGTAAAATGGGAATTAAGACTGTGAGCCCTAAGTGGGACAATCTGATATCCCTGTATCTACCCCAGTGCTTAGAACAGTTCTTGGCACATAGTAAGAGCGTATCATTATTATTATTATAAATACATAAATTACAGGTATGTACATCAGTGCTATGGGCTGAGAGCTGAGGAGTAAATTAGACACGAAAATACAAGTGCAAGAATGACACTAAAGGGAAAGGGAGAAGATGAGTGAAAGCTTAGTTGGTGAAGGCTTTTTGGAGGAGAAGTAATTTTAAAAAGGTTTTGAAGTTAAAGTGAAGTGTGTCTATCAGATATGAAGCAGGAGGGTGTTCCAGACCTAAGGCAGGACTTGGATGAAAGGTCAGCAGTGAGGTATGCAATATTTAGTTTAAATAATTAGGTTGACATTAGAAAAGCAAAGTGTGTTGGTTGGGTTGTAGTAGGAAATCAGGGAGACAAGGTAGGAGGGGGCAAGGTGATGAAGTGCTTTAAAGCTGATGGTAAGGAGTTTCTGTTTGTTATGGAGGTGGATGAGCAACCACTGGAGATTCTTGAGGAGTGGAGAAACATTGGTTTGGTAGAAAATGACCTGATCAGCAGAGTGAAGTATGGACTAAAGTGGAGAGAGAAAGGAGGAAAGAAGGACAACAAGGAGGATGATGGTAGTAATCAAGGTGGGATAGGATAAGTGCTTGGATTAACAAGGTAGAGGTATAGATGGTGAAGAAGGAGAAGAGTTTAGTGATGTGAAGCTTGAACCAACTGACTTTAGTGACAGATTCAGTATGTTGGTTGAATGACAGGGATGAGTCCAGCATAATGCCAAAGTTACAGGTTTGTGAGATATGGAGGATGGTGGTGCTATCTAGAGGGATAGGGTGGGAAGCTAAGGAGTTCTGTTTTGGACATGGTAAGTTTGAGGTAATGATGGAACTTTCAAGTAGAGATATCCTGATGGCAGGAGGAAATGTAAAAAAGCAGAGAAAGAGAGAGATCAGGGCTGGAGATATGGATTTGGGAATTATCTGCATAGAGATGGTAGTTGTAGCCATGGGAGCAAATATGTTTTCTAAGGGAGTGCGTGTACCTGGAGAATAGAAGAGGATCCAGAACTGAGAATTGAGGGATACCCACAGATAGGGGGTGGGTGCAAAGGAAGAGCTCGTGAAAGAGATTAAAAGTGAGTGGTCAGAGAGAATAGAGGAGAACTAGGAGTGGACAGTGTCAGTGAAGCCGAGGTTGGATAATGTTTCCAGGAAAAGGGATTGATTGACAGTGTCAAAGACAGCTGAGAGGCCAAGGAGGATCATTAATTGTTTATCATATTTATTGAGAGCTTACTGTATGCAAGGCACTGTACTAAGCATTTGAATTAGATTAGAAAGCACTTGGCAAGAAGGAGATCGTTGAAGACCTTTGAGAGTAGTTTCTTTGGAGTGAAAAGGTCAGAAGCCAGATTTGGCTGGGGGGGGGAGTCAAGGAGAGAAATGGAGGAAAGAAGTGGAGGCAAGGAGTGTAGACAAGTCACTCAAGGAGAATGAGGAGAAATGGTAGGAGGAATGGGGCAGTAACTGGAGGGAGCTGTAGGGTCAAGGGAAGGTTTTATTCTAAGGCTGGAAAAACATGAACATGTTTGAAAGCAGTGGGGGAAAAGCCATTGGAGAGTGAACAATTGAAGATGGCAGTCAGGGAAGGAAGAAAGAGGGGGCAAGCACTTTGATAAGGTATGGGGGATGGGGTCACAGGTGCAGGTGAAGGGGTGAATTTTGAGAGGAGGCAGATCTCTTGAGATAATTCAGGAAAGATGGGAGAGTTGAAGAAGGGAAAGGAGGAGGGAGGGACTGGAGAGGCTTGGGGGAGATTTTAGGAAGATCACAACTAGTGGTTTCATTTTTCTCAGTGAAGTATTTGGTCAGGTCAGTGTGGGAAGAGATGGGGGAGATGGGGGGGACAAGGGATCAAAGGAAGGAATTAAACATCTGGAACAACTGGTGAGGGGAAAGGGCATGGTAGTCAATAAGGATGGAGAAATAAGGTTGCCAGGCAGAGGAGAGGGCAGAGTTAAAGCAAGGAAGGATGATCTTAGGTGGGGACAAGGTCAACCCGATGTTTGTTTCTCTGCCAGTAGTGCTCTGCGAATCACGCAAAGGAGGGAAGGAAGCTGAATGTGAAGGTGATCAAGGGCTGTGGATTATTCATTCATTCATTCAGTAGTATTTATTGAGCACTTACTATGTGCAGAGCACTGTACTAGCACTTGGAATGTACAATTCAGCAGCAGATAGAGACAATCCCTGCCCACTGACGGGCTTACAGTCTAATCGGGATTAGTGGTACGAGATCAGCGAAGGGTTAGGGGAGTGGGTGAATTGAGTTCAGTAGAGAGGGTGACCTTCCATCAGTACTTAAAGTTGTCTTCAAGCACGAAGTTTCATCTCTGCCATTTTGCTTTCCTCATTCTTGGTGAAATCCTTAAATTGAACCAGTTAATCTTAAAAATCTTCCTGTGACTTGGTCTTATATTTGTAGTTCTGATGAGAAAGTAGATAAAGATTGTTCTTAAATCCAAACCTAACCACAAGGTTTTTTGCAGTCTTCATACCCAGAGTGCACTCGCGCAATAAGTTAGTCGAGAACAGCATCAAAAGCCTCCATGGCAAAGCTTCTCTTGGCTTGACACCTTTCTGTCTGGCTCCAGGGACTCTCCCTGCTGTTTTTGACACTTCTGCTTACGGTGCTTTTCCGATTTGTGCTGTTGAGAAGTTGGAGGTGTAAATTGTTGAGCTGTAGTTTAAAAGCTGTCAAAGTGCATGCAAAGACCAGCCACAAAATCCTGCCCAGAGCCCACCCACTTTACAGTCAGAAAGTCGATATAGGGCAGTTGAAATCTCTTTGCTCTTGAAGTTGAACAGAAGAGCAATTTCCAGCGTGTCCATTTTAATGTGCATGTTCAGTTCATTTCTGTGTCATTTCTGTGTGCATCATTGTCGAAAAGCAGCGTAGCTCAATGGAAAGAGCACGGGTTTAGGAGTCAGAGGTCATGGGCTCTAATCCCGGTTCCGCCACTTAGCAGCTGTGTGACTTTGGGCAAGTCACTTCACTTCTCTGGGCCTCAGTTACCTCATCTGTAAAATTAGGATTAAGACTGTGAGCCTCATGTGGGACAACCTGATTACCCTGTACCTACCCCAACACTTAGAATAGTGCTCAGCATATAGTAAGTGCTTAACAAATGCCAACATTATTATTATTATTATTAGTATTTTATTTCAGGCCCTTGCCCCGGCATGAGATTCAGTGCAAAAGATTAAAAATCACACTGTAAATCTCTCTTTTGTCCTCTGACTCTCCACCTTTATTGTCTTCCCCTGCCCTGTTCCTAGGGGCTTTCCTGCCCCTCAGGTCCACATATTTGCCCTCTTCTTACCCAGTTTCCCTACTGGTCATGGCCCAGCACAGTTCTTTAAACTTAATTTCATGTTGGGGCAGACTGTGGTGCCATGCAGAAAAATACTCTTATTGATGATGAGAGGACTTTAGCACTGGCAGGCAAAGTACCTGGCTGGCACAAGGTTGGGGGAAGCATGTTAAATCTGGCTGTGTTTATGGTAGCTTTCAGTGGGGCAAGGGTGGGAATGGCACAACTCAACTTACATCAATCAATCACTGAATCAGTGTGCAGAACACTGTACTAAACAATTGGGAGAGTACAATTCAACACAGTTGTTAGGCACATTCCCTGGCCACAGCGAGCTTACGGTCTAGACAGGGAGACAGACACTAATACAAATCAAGAATCTGTAAATTATTACTAAATAATCTATTTATATAGATTGTTTGACTCATTTACATGGCGTACTCAGCTTTGCTGTGCGTAGAATGCCCTGCCCCTGAGGATTGGGTGGGCAGGTGGGGATGAAGCCATGTATGCTGGTTGTTGAGGTTGTCTTTCCTGCAGTGATTGATGGATATTATGAATTTTGATGTTCTGGTTCATTATCAGGAGCCCAGTGCCCTGGGCTACAGCCTTTCAAGCCCCTCCATTAAATTGGGACAGACTCAGACATGTGCTGGGAGCCCTGACTATAGATCTACAATCTGGACTATTATTTGTTATTTTATAGCTAAGAAATACAATTACTGCATCACCAACAACAATAATAAATGGTATTTTTTAAGTGTTTACTATGTGCCAAACACTGCATTAAGGCCTGGGGTAGATGCAAGGTAATCAGGTCAGAGTGCACAAGGGACTCACAGTCTAAATAGGAGGGAGAACAGGTATTGAATCCCCATTTTGCAATTGAGGAAACTGAGGCACAAAGAAGGTCACACAGGAGGCAAGTGGAGGAGCCATGATTAGAACCCAGGTCCCCTGACTTCCAGACCTGTGTTTTTTTTTCCAGGTCACAATGCATCATCAACATAATAATCATCATAAGGACTGATTGAAACTCTATTTCCAGTTAAATCACAATCCACAGCTCTGACCAGAGCACAAAAGGGGGAAGAGACATATTCCTGGGCCCTTAGGAGGGTCAGAGTTGAAGAGCAAATGGGTGAGGGAGGCTGAAACCCAGATCATTTCAACAATCCAAAATTCATCGTACTTAACCTCCACTGGCTTTTCAGAATCAGTGCATTTTGAGGCAGAGAGGCAGCACTGGGATACTCTCAGAGGCAGGTCAGGGCAATACCTCTTGACTCGCTCTGGGCCTGTTTTGGAACCATACTAGATGTACCATCCCTGAGGTAACAAATGCCCACTCTGCCTGCCCCTAATACTCTCTGTGCTGCTGCTGCTGCTGCTATGAGAGTCAGAGCTCTGACAGGAGCAGTGAAAGAGAAGGGAGCAAGAGCACTGTGGGGCAAGGGCAGAAACAGGAACACCCAGGGGCAAACACCCAGGCTCTTTGGGCTGTTTTTCTATAGACCCATATCCAGCTACACAGAGAGAAAACCTTCTCTGACCATCCTTTCCTCTATCTTTAACATTATGCTGAGAGATTTTCTATCCTTGGGACTAAGGGTGATGGAAAGTTGGTATTTGTTAAGCACTTACTATTTGCAGAGCACTGTTGTAAGTGCTGGGGTAGACACAGGGGAATCAGGCTGTCCCACGTGGGGCTCTATTTTGTTCTAGTGAAAAGAGCAGGAGCCTGGAAGTCAGAGGATAAGGAATATTAATAATAATAATGATAATTATGGTATTTGCTAAGTGCTTACTATGTGGCAGGCACTGAACTAAGCGTTAGGGTGGATGCAAGCAAATCTGGTTGGACACAGTCCTTGTCCACACAGTCCTTGTCCCAATTCACCTATTACAGGTGAGGTAACTGAGGCACAGAGAAGTGAAGTGACTTGCCCAGAAGTCACAGAGCAGACAAGTGGCAGAGTGGGGATTAGAATCCATAACTTTCTACTTGGCAGGCCTGTGCTCTATCCACCACACCATGCTGCCTCTCTAATCCTGGATCCAAATCCCAGCTCTGACACCATTCATGGCCCTCTTCTGTTCTCCATTTACACTCACTCCCTTGGTGAACTCATTCGCTCCCATGGCTTCAACTATCATCTCTATGCAGATGACACACAAATCTACATCTCCACCCCTGTTCTCTCCCTCTCCCTTCAGGCTCGTATCTCCTCCTGCCTCCAGGACGTCTCCACCTGGATGTCTGCCTGCCACCTAAAACTCAACATGTCCAAAACTGAGCTTCTTATCTTTCCTCCCAAGCCCTGTCCTCTTCTTGACTTCTCTATCACTGTGGATGGTACGACCATCCTTCTCGTCTCTCAAGCCCGCAACGTTGGGGTCATCCTTGACTCAGCTCTCTCATTCACCCCACACATCCAATCCGTCACCAAGGCCTGCCGGTCTCACCTTTATAATATCTCCAAGATCTGCCCTTTCCTCTCCATCCAAACGGCTATCTTACTGATGCAGGCTCTCATAATATCCCGGCTGGATTACTGTGTCAGCCTTCTCTCTAATCTCCCTTCCTCCTGTCTCTCTCCGCTCCAGTCTATTCTTCATTCTGCTGCCCAGATCATCTTCCTGCTGAAATGCTCTGAGCATGTCACTCCCCTTCTTAAAAACCTCCAGTGGCTGCCTATCAACCTCCGCACAAAACAAAAACTTCTCACTCTAGGCTTCAAGGCTCTCCATCACCTTGCCCCTTCCTACCTCTCCTCCCTTCTCTCTTTCTACAGTCCACCCCATAGGCTCCGCTCCTCTGCCGCCCACCTCCTGACCGTCCCCCGTTCTCGCCTATCCCACCATCGACCCCTGGGCCAGGTGCTCCTGCGGTCCTGGAATGCCCTCCCTCCTCACCTCTGCCAAACTAATTCTCTTCCCCTCTTCAAAACCCTACTTAAAGCTCACCTCCTCCAAGAGGCCTTCCCAGACTGAGCTCCCCTTTTCCCTCTGCTCCCTCTACCCCCCCCTTCACCTCTCCGCAGCTAAACCCTCTTCTCCCCCCTTTCCCTCTGCTCCTCCCCCTCTCCTGTCCCATCCCCTCAGCACTGTACTTGTCCGCTCAACTGTATATATCTTCATTACCCTATTTATTTTGTTAATGAGATGTACATCACCTTGATTCTATTTATTTGCTATTGTTTTAATGGGATGTTCGACCCCTGGCCCACGTCCTCCCGCTGTCCTGGAATGCCCTCCCCCCTCACCTCCACCAAACTAACTCTTTTCCCTTCTTCAAAGCCCTACTGAGAGCTCACCTCCTCCAAGAGACCTTCCCAGACTGAGACTGAGCTTCCCCTTTTCCCTCTGTTCCCTCTGCTGCCTCTCTGACCCCCCCTTCACCTCCCCTCAGCTAAACCCCCTTTCTCCCCTTTCCCTCTGCTTCTCCCCCTCTCCCTTCCCCTCCCCTCACCACTGTGCTTATTTGCTCGTTTGTATACATTTATATTACCCTATTTATTTTGTTAATGAGGTGTACATCCCCTTGATTCTATTTATTGCTACTGTTTTTGTCTGTCTGTCTCCCCCGATTAGACTGTAAGCCCGTCAATGGGCAGGGATTGTCTCTATCTGTTGCTGAATTGTACATTCCAAGCGCTTAGTACAGTGCTCTGCACATAGTAAGCATTCAATAAATACGATTGAATGAATGAATGAGTTCATTCAATCGTATTTATTGAATGCTTACTTTGTGCAGAGCACTGTATTAGGCACTTGCCCACTGCGTGATCTTGGGAGAATCACTTAACTTCTCTGTCCCTAAGTTACCCCTTCTGTAAAATGGTTATTAAATCCTACTCCTTCTAATTTAGACTGTGAGCCCTCTGTGGGACTTATAATCTGATTATCCTGTATGATTTTAAGAAGTACCATAAAAAAAGGTCAAGTATATCTAACTGTAATTTATTTAAATATCTGTGTCTCTTTAGGGCAGAGATCACCTGCTAATTCTATTGTCTCCTCTCAAATGGTTGTCAATCAGTCAGTCAGTCAATCGTATTTATTGAGCACTTGCTGTGTGCAGACCACTGTAGTAAGTGCTTGGGAGAGTACAATATAACTATATAAATAGACACATTCCCTGCCCAAAGGTAGCTTACAGTCTTGATAATATTAATAATAATAATGATTATGATATTTGTTGAGCACTTACTATGTGCCAGGCACTGTACTAAGCCCTGGGATGGATACAAGCAAATTGGATTGGATATAGTCTCTTGTCATTCATTCATTTATTCAATCTTATTCATTGAGCGATTACTATTCATTCATTCATTCAATAGTATTTATTGAGCGCTTACTATGTGCAAAGCACTGTACTAAGCATTTGGAAAGTACAGTGTGGCCCCAGAGACAATCCCTAACAAATGGGGTCTCAGTCTAGAAGGGGGGAAAGAGACAACAAAACAAAACAAAGCAAGTAGACAGGCATCAATATCATCAATATAAATAAATGAAATTATAGATATAAATACATTATTAATGAAAATAAATAGAATGATAAATATGTGCATATGCACACAAGTGCTATGGGGTGGGGAGGGGAGTAGAGCAGAGGGAGGGAGTAGGGGCGTTAGGGAGGGGAGGCGGAGTATAGGAAAAGGGAGGTTCAGTCTGGGAAGGCCTCTTGGAGGAGGTGAGCTTTCAGTAGGGCTTTGAATGGGGGGAGTGAGCTAGTTTGGCGGAGGGAGGGCATTCCAGGCCAGAGGTAAGATGTGGGCCAGGGGTCTACAGAGGGACAGGCGAGAACGAGGCACAGTGAGGAGGTTATTGGCAGAAGAGCAGAGTCTGTGAGCTGGGCTGTAGAAGGAGAGAAGGGAGGTGAGGTAGGACGGGGCAAGGTGATGGAGAGCTTTGAAGCCAAGAGTGAGGAGTTTTTGCTTCATATGAAGTTTGATAGGCAACCACTGGAGATTTTTGAGGAAGGGGGTGACATGCCCAGAATATTTCTGTAGAAAGATAATCCAGGCAGCAGAGTGAAGTCCTATGTGGGGTTCACAGTCTCAGTCCCCATTTTACAGATGACATAATTGAGGCATAGAGAAGTGAAATGACTTGCCCAAGGTCACACAGGAGACAAGTGGCAGAGCCAGGATTAGAACCATTGACCTTCTGGCTTCTAGGCCCCTGCCCTATCCACTACATCTTGCTGCTTCACAAGGGAGCTTAATATGCACACAATAGGTGCTAAACAAATATTACTAGTTAGCATGCCTGCAATCCTTCCTACACTGGGTTCACAAAGGCTCCTCTAGAGTTCTAGGGTTGTGGGTGTTCCTTTAATAGTAATTAGGTTAGACACAGTCTCTGCCTGACCTGAGCTCACAGTCCAAGAGGGAGGGACAGCAGAACACTTTACAGATGAGGATACTGAGGCCCAGCAAAATTAAATGACTTGCTCAGGATCACAAAATAGGAAAGTGGCAGAGATTGGATTAGAACCCAAGTCCTTTGACTCCCAGGCAGGAGAAATTTCCCACAAGGTGTACTGTAATACATATATTGGGCACTTGGTTAATATTGCTTCAAAACTGTAGCAAAAAATGAACAATTTTAGAGAGCAACTGGTTAAAAAAACATGCTTTTTTTGGAAAAGATTTGTCACTTTTAAAAAATAATGACTCACTTGGGTTGTCAGTTGGGAAGTAAAAAAAAAAAATGTTGATTTCTTGTGACAAACTACCTTTATGTGGTGTGCAGACTGTTGGAACTCTTTAGTAATCTGGTGAATGTGGTGCTCTTTTTTACATTCATTCATTCATTCAATAGTATTTATTGAGCGCTTACTATGTGCAGAGCATTGCACTAAGCGCTTGGAATGAACAAGTCGGCAACAGATAGAGACAGTCCCTGCCATTTGATGGGCTTACAGTCGAATCGGGGGAGACAGACAAGAACAATGGCAATAAATAGAGTCAAGGGGAAGAACATCTCGTAAAAACAATGGCAACTAAATAGAATCAAGGCGATGTACATTTCATTAACAAAATAAATAGGGCAATGAAAATGTATACAGTTGAGCAGATGAGTACAGTGATGAGGGGATGGGAAGGGAGAGGGGGAGGGGCAGAGGGAAATGGGGGGAAAAGAGGGTTAAGCTGCGGAGAGGTGAAGGGGGGTGGTAGAGGGAGTAGAGGGAGAAGGGGAGCTCAGTCTGGGAAGGCCTCTTGGAGGAGGTGAGTTTTAAGTAGGGTTTCGAAGAAGGGAAGAGAATCAGTTTGGCGGAGGTGAGGAGGGAGGGTGTTCCAGGACCGCGGGAGGACGTGGCCCAGGGGTCGACGGCGGGATAGGCGAGACCGAGGGACGGTGAGGTGGTGGGTGGCGGAGGAGCGGAGCGTGCGGGGTGGGCGGTAGAAAGAGAGAAGGGAGGAGAGGTAGGAAGGGGCAAAGTGATGTAGAGCCTTGAAGCCTAGAGTGAGGAGTTTTTGTTTGGAGTGGAGATTGATAGGCAACCACTGGAGGCGTTTAAGAAGGGGAGTGACATGCCCAGATCATTTCTGCAGGAAGATGAGCCGGGCAGCAGAGTGAAGAATAGACTGGAGCGGGGCGAGAGAGGAGGAAGGGAGATCAGAGAGAAGGCTGACACAGTAGTCTAGCCGGGATATAACGAGAGCCCGTAGCGGTAAGGTAGCCGTTTGGGTGCAGAGGAAAGGGTGGATCTTGGCGATATTGTAAAGGTGAAACCGGCAGGTCTTGGTAACGGATAGGATGTGTGGGGTGAACGAGAGAGACGAGTCAAGGATGACACCGAGATTGCGGGCCTGAGAGACAGGAAGGATGGTTGTGCCATCCATGGTGATAGGGAAGTCTGGGAGAGGACCGGGTTTGGGAGGGAAGATGAGGACCTGATGTCACATGATTGTCCAGGTCCTAGTCTGTGATTGAAGAATCTCAACTTGAATCCAGTGGTTTATGTTTAACATAGGGCCACCAAGAAAGAAAAGGGAAAGAAAAGGAAAAAAAAAGCTCCCTCCAAGAAAAGGGAAGAGGGGAAAGGCTGATTGCAAATCCCCCAGATAATCACCATCATCATAATAATGATAATAGTAAAGAAAATCTTACTGAACCCTGTCTCAGACAAGTAGCTGTACTAGCAGACCTAAGACTATAGGCCCAATTCTGACATTCCCCAATGAGATGAGACTTTCCACTACTAACATTTGGGAAATCCGCAGATTGGTGAGGATCATTCTTTCTAAAAAAGAGCTCAGTACATGTCTCCCCACTCCTCAAAAACCCCCCTATCTCTACACCAAAAAGAAAGTCCTCATCATTGCCTTTCAGAGACTCCATCAACTTGCCCCCTCCTACCTTACCTCACGGATCTCCTACTCTAACCCAACCCCTTCACTTCACTCCACTAACATCAATCTACTCACTGTACAACTTGATCTCACCTTTCTCACCACTGACCCCTTGCCCACGTCCTCTCTCTGTCCTTTAACTCCTTCCTCATTCATTTCCAACAGACCACTCTTCTCCCCATCTTCAAATCCCTACTAAAATCACATCTCCTCCAAGAGACCTTCCCTCACTAAGCCTTCATTTCCCTGTCTAAATGTTCCCTTCTGCATTGCCTAAATTCCCCTTGAGCACTTTGATTTTCACATCTCCCTCACAGCACTGATGTACTTTGTGAACAGGGATTGTGTCCGTCATAGCCTTGTGGCAAGATCATGGGCTTGAAAGTCAGAGGACAAGGGTTCCAATCTCGGCTCTGCCACTTGTCTGCTGTGTGACCTTGGACAAGTCCCTTAACTTCCCTGGGCTTCAATTTCCTCATCTTTAAAATGGGGATTAAGACTATGAGCCTCATGTGGGACAGGGACTGGGTCCAACTTGATTTGCATGTATTTACCCCAGTGTTTAGAACAGTGCTTTTCACATAGTAAGTACTTAACAAATACCATTATTATTATTATTATTTATCTGTTCTACTATATTGTTCTCTCCCAAGCATTCAGTACAGTGCCCTATACACAGTGAATGTTCAGTAAATATCACTGACTGAGGAACCGGTGGAAGCGATATCACTGTAAATTGTTGTTTCATCGTGTGCCATCTTTGTGCTTTCATCACCATGGTCAGCCACAACCACCTTCCTTTACCTGTTCTTTAAACAGAGAATTCCCCATCCTCCAGTTTTTCTCTTTTCCCCCTTGCCAATAATTTCAAACCATGTCTTCCAATCAATCATTAATGACATTGATTGAGTGCCAATTTTACACTAGATGTACAAAGTACTTGGGAGAATTCAACAATAACAAGATACATGTCCCCTACCCTCAGACTGTGAGTATAACCAGGAGGATGGAGCAGGGACCCTCACAAACAGACAATGACCTGAGAAAATTGCACAAATTCCACAGCAAGAGAAGCCGATCAATCAACAGCATCTATTGTTAAGTGCTTACTATGTGCCAGGAACTATACTAAGCTCTGGGATAGATACAAGCTAATCAGGATGGACAAGATCCCTGTCCCACGTGAGGCTTACAGTCTTAATCCCCATTTTACAGATGAAGAAACTAAGGCCCAGAGGAAGTGAAGTGACTTACCCAAGGTCACACAGCAGACAAGTGGTGGAGCTGGGATTAGAACCCAGGTCCTTCTGACTCCCAGTCTCACACTCTGTCCACTAGGCAATGCTACTTCTCCTATATTATATATATATACCTATCTCTTATATAAAGAGACCCTCTCTATATTACATAGGGATAATTAAAGAATCAGGATCTCACCATCTCAGGCAGTGCGCTGGACTGGCAGACTATCTCACTTAACAGACCAGCAAGGGCAGCAGCAATAAGGAGAGGGGGTGCTCTCTTGGAGCAAAACCTCGCAGATACTGGGGAGACAAGAAGCAGGCTCAAAGACAGGTTCTTTGTTGGGAAAACCCATTAGTAGAATGAGAATCTATCTTTACCTGAAAACAATGTGGAAATGAGTATTGTTCATGAATTATGAGAAGCAGCATGGCTTAATGGCTAATAGTGACCGGTGGCCTAGAGCACGGGCCTGGGAGTCAGACAAACCTGGATTCTAATCCTGACTCTGCCACTTGTCTGCCAAGTGACCTTGGCCATGTCACTTCACTTCTCTGCAACTCAGTTACCTCATCTGTAAAATGGGGATTAGGATTGTGAGCCCCATGTGGGACAGGAACTATGTTCAATCTGATTGCTTTGTATCTACCCAATGTTTAGTACAATGCCTAGCATATAGCAAGTGCTTAACAAATACCATGAAATATGTCATTTCAGCCATATTTGTTTGCCTGGTTAGGTTCTCATCATCAGTAGTCTGGTCTTCACATTGAAAGATTGTGTGTGTATGGACACATCCATGCATATGTGTGTGTGTGTGTGTGTGTGTGTGTGTGTGTATGTGTGTTAGGAAAATCCTGGCTACAGTGGGCAGTAGCCCTCACATCCCGCAGACAATCAATCAATCAAACAATCAGTCATATTTATTGTGTGTTTACCATGTGTACAGTACCACACACACCACACTACACTATACATTGGGAGACTACAATATGCCAGAGTTGGTAGACAATTCCCTGTCCACAATGAGGTTACAGTCTAGAGTGAGAGAGACATTAATATAAATAAATTAAGGATATATACATAAGTACTGTGGGGGGTGAGGGAGGGGTAGATAAAGGGTACAAAACCAAGGGAGTGGGAGAAGAGGAAATTAGGGCTTAGTGGAGGAAGGCCTCTTGAAGAAGGACCACATCACACTTTTAATTATTCATTCAATCGTATTTATTGAGTGCTTACTCTGTTCAGAGCACTCTACTAAGAACTTGGGAAGTACAATTTAGCAACAAATAGAGACGATCCCTGTGCACAATGGGCTCATAGTCTAGAAGGGGAGAGACAGACATCAAAACAAGTAAACAGGCATTAGTAGCATTATTATAAATAAATAGAATTTTAGATATATTCACATCATTAATCAAAATGAATAGAATTATAATTATAAATATGTACACATATACACAAGTGCTGTGGGGCAGGGAGGGGGGTAGAATAAAGGGAGTGGGTCAGGCCAGTGGGGAGGGGAGGGGGAGGAGAGGAAAAGAGGGGCTTAGTCCGGGAAGGTCTCCTGGAGAAGGTGAGCCTTCAGTAGGGGCTTGAAGGGGGGAAGTTTGGTAATTTGGTGGATTTGAGGAGGGAGGACATTCCAGGCCAGAGGTAGGAGGTGGACCAGGGGTCGACGGCAGGACAGGTGACAATGAGGAACAGTGAGAAAGTTAGTACCAGAAGAGTAGAGTGTGCAGGCTGGAATTTAGAAGGAGAGAAGGAAGGAGAGGTAGGAGGGGGTAAGGAGATAGCTTTGAAGTCAATAGTGAGGAGTTTTTGTTTAAAACAGAGGTCAATAGGCAACCACTGGAGATTTTTGAGGAGGGGAGTGACATGCCCAGAACATTTCTGTAGAAAGATAATCTGGGCAACAGAGTGAAGTATAGACTGAAATGGGGAGAGACAGGAAGTTGGGAAATCAGAAAGGAGACTGATGCAGTAATCCAGTCTGGATATGATGAGTGACCGTACTAACAAGGTAGTGGTTTAGATGAAGAAGAAAGGGCAAATCTTGGAGATATTCACCCCACTCTGAACTCCACAGTACTTAGGTACATGTCTTTAAATCATACATTCTAAATTATATTGATGTTTACCCCCTGCCTTGGTGTGCTGGGGAAGAGAGGATTTAATTGGAGAAGGCCTCTTGGAGTTGATCTGAACTCAATTATTCTTTGAAGATGGGTAGAGTGGCGGTCTGGTATATATGTATGGAGAGGAAGTTCCAGGCTAGGGGGAGGATGGGGGAAAGGGTTAAACAGCAAGATAGATGAGACTGGGGCAAATTCTACCTTGATTACTACATCAGCCTTCTCGTTGACCTCCCTGCCTCCTGTTTCTCCCCAATCCAGAACATACTTCACTTTGCTGCCCAGATCATTTTTCTACAGAATCGTCCAGGCCATGAGACTCCAGTGGTTGCCCATCCATCTCTGCATAAAACAGAAGCTCCTTACCATCAGCTTCAAAGTATTCAGTCACCTTGCTCTCTTCTACCTCACTGCTCTCCTACTACGACCCACCCGCACACTCCACTCCTCTAATGTCAACCTACTCACTGTACCTCGAACTTGTCTATCTCACTGCTGACCTCTCACACATATCCTGCCACTGACCTGGAACACCCTCCCTCTCCATATCCGACAGACAATAACTCTCACCACTTTTAAATCTTTATTGAAGGCACAGTTCCAAGAGGCCTTCCCCAACTAAACCTATCTTAACTTTTCTCCCTCTTCCTCTGAGTTATCCTTGAACTGGATTTGCTCCCCTTATCCACCCTTCCCACAGCACTTATATACATATCTAAAATTCATTTATTCATATTTTTGTCTATCTCCCCCTCTATACTGTAGATTCATAGTAGGACAGGGAACATGTCTACCAACTCTGTTATATTGTACTCTCCCAAGCACTTATTGCAATATTCTGCACACAGTAAATGCTCAATAAATATGATTGATTAATTGATTGATTGAGAGGACATTGTCAGGGAAGTTAAGATAGGATAATGTTTTCAGTAGAAGAAGTTGGTTGACAGTGTCAAAGCAGCCGAGAGGTCAAGGAGGATTAATATGGAGAAGTCATTGGATTTGGCAAGAAGGAGATCACTGGTGACCTTTGAGAGGGCAGTTTTTGTTGAGTGAAGGGGACAGAAACCAGATTGCAGGGGGTCAAGGAGAGAATAGGAGGAGAGGAAGTGGAAACAGTGGGTGTAAAATACTCCCTCAAAAAGTTTGGAGAGGAAAGATAAGAGGGAGAAAGGGTGATAATTGAATGGAGTCTGGGTTCAAGAGGGTTTTTTTTTTTAGGATAGGGGAGACATGGGCATGTTCGAAAGCAGGGGGGAAAATGATTGGAGAGTGAATAGCTGAAAATGGTGATGGAGGAAAGAAGGAAGGGGCAATAATTTTGATAAGGTGGGAAGGAATGGGGCCAGAGGCACAGGTGGAGGAGATTAATTTTAAGAGAAGGTAGGAGATCTCCTCTGAGATACTGCTGGGAAAGATGGGAGAGTTGAATGAGGAGCTAGAGGAGGGAGGGACTGGAGAGGAACAGTGGGGGTTTTCAGGAGATGACACATGATAGTTTCAACTTTCTTATTAAAGTATGTGGCCTGGACCTTTAGGACAAGAGATGGGGGTGGTTGGCGGATGAGGGGTTTGAGGAAGGAGTTTAATGTCTGAAATGGCTAGTTAGGGCAGTGGACATGAGAGTCAATAAGACTGGAGAAATAAAGTTGCCATCCAGAGGAACTTGTCTAGTTAAAGCATGCAAGGATGAACTTCAGGAAGATGAAATCGGCCTGGTATCTGGATTTTCATTTATTCAGTTTGTATTTATTGAGTGCATACTGTGTACAGACCACTGTGCTAAGAAATTGGGAGAGTATGATATAACCAAAAATAGACATTTCCTGCCCACAACGAGCTTTCAGTGTAGAGGGTATAACAGACATTAATAATATAATTATATATTTACATAAATACATTGGGGCTGGGGTGGTGGAGGTGAATACAGAAAGCAAGTTAGGGTGAAGTAGAAGGGAGTGGGAAAAGAGGAAAGGAGTGTTTAATCAGGGAAGGTCTCTTGGAGGAGATATATTTTCAATAATTTTGATTATTAAAATAATTTCAATTTCTCTCTGCTCCCTCTGCTGTTTCTCTGCCCCCCCTTCACCTCCCCTCAGCTAAGCTCTCTTTCCCCCCATTTCCCTCTGCTCCTCCCCCTCTCCCTTCCCCCCATCCCCTCAGCACTGTGCTCATATGCTCATTTGTATATGTTTTTACTAACCTATTTATTTTGTTAATGAGATGTACATTCCCTTGATTCTATTTATTGCTATTGTTTTTGTCTGTCTGTCTCCCCTGATTAGACTGTAAGCCCATCAATGGGCAGGGATTGTCTCTAACTGTTGCCGAATTGTACATTCCAAGCACTTAGTACAATGCTCTGCACATAGTAAGCGCTCAATAAATACTATTGAATGAATGAATGAATTAATGAATAAGGCTCTGAACGGGGAGAGAGTAATTATTTGTTGGATTTGATAAGGGAGGATGTTCAGGCCAGAGGAAGGATGTGGACAAGGTGTTGAAATAGATGGGTTTGAGGTCCGCCAGTAGTGGAAGAAGTGGACTGTGGAGGTGACCCAGGCTTATGGGTTAGTGGTTCGAGATCAACTAAGGGACAGGGGAGAGAGTGAGTTCAAATCAGTAGAGAGATTGGTGTTCCATCAGAGCTTGAAGTGTCTTCAAACACAGATAAGGGCTGGAGACGTAGATTTGGGAATCATCTGCCTAGAGATGGCAGTTGAAGCCATGAATTCTCCAAGGGAGTGGGTGTAGGTTGAGAATAGAAGGGGACCTAGAACTGAGCCTTGAGGAACCCCCATTGACAGAGGGTGGGAGGGAGGCAGAGAAGCCAGAAAAAGAAACTGAGATGGAGTAGTCAGAGAAATAGGAGGAAAACCCAGAGAGGATATTCTCAGTAAATCTAAGTTTGGATAAAGTTTCAAGGAGACAGGTCTAATGTCTTGAAAATAGCTGAGAAGACTAGGGGGCAGATTAGGATAAGGTAGAGGCTGTAAAATTTGGTGAGAAAACGGTCATTGGTTACATTAGAGAGGGCTATTTCTGCAGGGTGAACAGGGAGGAAGCCAGACTGGAGAGGTCTGAGAAGAGAACTGATGGAGAGGAAGTGAAGACAGTGGGTGTGAACAACTCTTTCAAGAACTTTGGTGAGAAATGGTAAGAGGAAGATGGGATGGTAACTGGAGGGAGCCGTGGGGTCAAGGGAGAATTTTTTTAGGATAGGCGTTACGTTAGTGTGTTTGAAAGCAATGGAGAAGAAACCATTGGAAAGTGAACTGTTGATGGCAATCAAGGAGGGAAGAAGGGAGGAGATGAGTGTTTTATAAAGGTATGAAGGGATGGGGTCAGAAGCACAGGTGGAGGGGATAGATTTAAAGAGGAGGCGAGAGATCTCTTCTTGAGTTACTGCAGGGAATATAGGAGAGTTGTAAAGGGTGGAGGAGGGGGTTGTTGGAGAGGAGTAGGGAAGATTTTAGGGGGATCACATCTGATGGTTTCCATTTTGTTGAGGAAGTATGTGGTGGGGTTATTAGGGGAAAGAGATGTGGTCGTGGTGGGACAGGAGGTTTGAGAAGGGAGTCTGGAACATCTGTTGGGGGCAGTGAAGTGGAAATTAATATTCTTTCAAGGAATCAATCAATCAATCAGTGGTATTTATTGAACACTTACTGTGTGCAGAGTACTGTACTAAGCACTTGAGAGAGTTAGTATAATGCAACAGAGTTGGTAAATGCTTTCCATGCCTAAAAGGCACTTACTGTTTAGAGGGATAGACAGACATTAATATGAATAAATAAATAAATTACAAAGACTTAACTGGTACTATGTCAGACAAGGTAGCTTTCTCAAAAGTGATTGTCATGTCTAGCTAACTAACCAACACTTGATCAATGTACAGATGGCATACAAAGTGATTATTCCTTTTTTCAAGTCCACTTTGAATCAATTCCCACCCTACCAGCAAACTGTGGGCAGGTGGAATGGGAACACCTCCAAGCAGACAGCAGCCCACTCTACCCCAGCATCCTTCGTCCTTCCTTCCCCAGAGACCACCCAGTCACCCCAAATTCATTCATTCATTCAATAGTATTTATTGAAAGCTTACAATGTGCAGAGCACTGTATTAAGCGCTTGGAATGTACAATTTGGCAACAGATGGAGACAATCCCTGCCCAATGATGGGCTCACAGTCTAAATTCCCCCGGAGAATGTCATCTGTTTTCTAGACCTGCTGTCCTCTCTGTGCACCCCCAGCACAGAGGGAAGCTGCAGCCAGGTCAAGGACAGCCAGATATATACTTACATTTTTCTTGGTTCAATTAGGATTTAATTTGAAAGCAGTATCAGAAGAGTTTTGATTTTTAAACCTAATGATAATAATGACAACTGGCATTCATTAGACACTTACTCAGCACTAAGTGCTAGGGTAGGTACAAGGATATCAAATGTTATCAAATATATATTGTGGTTTACTTTTTTTCCCCCTTAATGAAAAGTTTTGGGTGATTTTTTTTCAGCTGATGGATTGAATACAAACCCTAGGGACCTCATTCTTTGAACTTTTCACACTGTAAACTCCTTGTGGGCAGGGAATGGGTTTACCAACTCTGCTATATTGCACTCTCCAAGCATTTAGTTCAGTGTTCTGCACAAGTAGGTGGTCAATAAATACCATTTTGACTGAATAACAGATCCAGTTTTTGAAAATCCTTTCTTAAGGTTTATATAGCGTAGGAGGAGACTAAATCTACTACTATTGTGATTTTTATTGTCTTCAAAAATATATTGTTTTGGTCACTTTTTTATCTTAGAACTTATTAGTGTACTTCACATTATTTTGCTTGGATTTTTTTTGAGCACACTTTTACCTAACTCATGTATTTTTATGGGCTATAGCAATATTTAATCATATTTCTCCTAATCCATCCTGAAATAATCTTGTTGCTACCCATTACCTCCTTGCTCTTCTCTTGCATTCACTATCTATTTTCTACATTCAAGAGTTTGTTGGTTTGTTTGTTTGTGGATGAGCTTGTGCAAAATAAAGTCATATGTCATGATTACCTACAGATACAAAATTTTAGTTCCACAAAGATGCCACTTATAGCTGACCTGAATTGCTTTTTACGCTGGATAGGCTAGGTGAGAGGGTAAAGGGTTTTGTGGGAAGAGCCTTTGGGATGAGGGAGGCAGTGGGCGGGGCAATTGTATTTGCTTCCCCAAATCCTAGGTCTGGGCTGAGGGAACTGATGGAGGATTCATTCATTCATTCATTCATTCATTCATTCATTCATTCATTCATTCATTCATTCATATTTATTGAGCACTTACTGTGTGCAGAGCACTGTACTAAGCATTTGGAAAGTGCAATTCAGCAATAGAGACAATCCCTGCCCAAAATGGGCTTACAGTCAAGAAGCGGGGAGACAAGTGACATCAATAGCATCAATACAAATAAATAGAATTAGAGATAGATACACATAAAAATAAGTAGATGGGCATTAATATAAATAAACAGAATTATAAATATGTTCATTCAGTAGTATTTATTGAGCGCTTACTATGTGCAGAGCACTGTACTAAGCACTTGGAATGTACAATTCGGTAACAGATAGAGACAATCCCTGCCCATTGACGGGCTTACAGTCTAATCGGGGGAGACAGACGGACAAAAACAAGACAACTTAATCGCAGTAAATAGAATCAAGGGGATGGATACCTTTTTAATGAAATAGATATGTACATATATACTCAAGTGCTATGGGACGTGAAGGGGAGGTAGAGCAAAAGGACCCAGTTGGGGGAATGGGGAGGAGAGAGGGAGCTGAGGAAAAGGGGTGATTAGTCTGGAAAGTCCTCTTGGAGGAGATGAACCTTCAGTAGGGGTTTGAATGGGGGAAGTGTGATTGGTGGATTTGAGGAGGGAGGGTATTCCAGGCGAGAGGTAGGAGGTGGACTAGGAGTCGACAGCAGGACAGGTGAGAACGAGGCACAGTGAGAAGGTTAGTAACAGAAGAGCAGAGTGTGCGGGCTGGGATGTAGAAGGAGAAAAGGGAGGTGAGGTAGGAGAGGGCAAGGTGATGGAGAGTTTGAAGCCAATAGAGAGGAGTTTTTTCTTGATAAGGAGATTGATAGATAACGATTGGAGATTTTTGAGGAGGGAGGTAATATTTCTGTAGAAATGTTCTACAGAAATTTCTACAGAACATTTATGTAGAAAGATAATCCGGGCAGCAGATTGAAGTATAGACTGAAGTGGGGAGAGACAGGAGGTTGGAAGATAAGAAAGGATGCTGATGCAGTAATCCAGTCGGGATGTGATGAACGATTGTATTAACAAAGTAGCGGATTGGATGGAGAGGAAAGGGTGGATTTTGGCGATGTTGTGAAGGTGAGACTGGCAGGTTTTGACAGATTGGATATGTAGGGTGAGTGAGAGAGTGGAGTCAAGAATGACACACCAAGGTTGCGGGCTTGTGAGACGGGAAGGATGCTGTCCACAGTGATGGGAAAGTCAGGGCGAGGACAGGTTTGGGAGGGAAGTTAAGGAGCTCAGTCTTGGACATCAGGAAAGGGAGAGAAAGAGAGGGAAGGAGGGAGAGAGGGAGGGAACAATGCTGTGAAGACTGTGGAGCAGAGGAAACTGGAAAAAGAGACATTTCGAAGAAGATTTCAAGGCTGAGGCCCACACCAAATGCAGCTCTGGGACCATGAGTCCAGGCTGACCTCTTCCCACCCTATCCCACACCCAATTAAGAGCCAGCAGAATGGTCCTCCAGCAGAATCACTCTTGTGTGTCAGATCTTTGGAGGGGAACTCTGGCCCCACCTCAGGGCGGGGATGAGGACCAAGGTGGGGGCTGGTGGCTGGGAGTGGCATCTCATTTTCCAAGATGGCTACCGGCAGAGTCTGTTTCCTGGGCCTCCTCAGGAGAAGAGAGAACAACAGGACACTGACCACACCAACTGCCTGACTGAAGGGTTAGGAGACTTAATGTGCAAAGAATTAGACAAGTGATTGCCAGAAATACTGAAACTGCCATCCAAAGGGATTTAGACTTGATGATCAAGGAGTTAGGCAGGAAAATGGGAAAGCCACAGAAGTAATGAGGAAAAAAATCAGTAATAATAATTATGGTATTTGTTAAGTGCTTGCTAAGTGCCAAGCACTGTTCTAAGGGCTAGTAGATACAGGATAATCAGGTTGTCCCACATGGAGCTCACAGTTTTAATCCCCATTTTACAGATGAGGTAACTGAGGCACAGAGAAGTTAAGTGACTTGCCCAAAGTCATACAGCTGATAAGTAGCAGATCTGGGATAAGAACCCACGAACTCTGACTCCCAAGCCCATGCTCTTTCCACTAAGCCATGCTGCTTCCTTCCAGACCAGCAGAAGCCTTTGTATTGAACATCTTTGTCCAGTTAACAGGAAGCTTCACATGCTATTTCATAAACATGACTTTCCACAGATTTTAAGCAAATCTTTTTCAGGTGACCCAGGGTACTTTTGCTAGTTTGTAAATCGTCACTGTCTACCTGTCGTCCCCATTCAAATGTAGGTTCCTCTAGGTCGGAGCTAATGTCTTGTGTTTTTGATGTGCTCTGGAAAGAATGAAGATCTCAACCCGCTCGACTGAATGCAGAGCTGTTACATCTGTTCCTAGTAGGGTGAGATTTTGACTTCAACACCTGTGTGAGCAAGTGTGAGGAAAGTATGACAGCTTAGATAAAAGTCTTTAGCAAAATGCTTATTTGAATAATACCATTTCACTGTATGAAAAGTTTTTATATTCCTTTCCTTGTCACTTAAGCCCCAGCGAAAACTTTCCTCATCACTTAAGCACCAGTGATAACTTTCCTCTGGTCTTATTACTACTGCTCTTGTCCATTGCTATTATATCTATTTTAGTATTTGAAAGCTTTTTATTATTATCATAATCATTATAATAGTAATCATTACCATTTACTATGTGTCAAGCACTGTTCTAAGCACTGGCCAAATGCAAGTAAACCAGGACACAGTTCCTGTCCCACATGAGGCTCATAGTCTAAAAAGGAGGGAAAACAGTATTGAATCACCATTTTATGGATGAGGCAACTGAGGCACAGAGAAGTTAAGAGACTTGCCCATGGTCACACAGCAGATAGCTGGCAGATCTGGGATCAGAACCCAGGTCCTCTAATTCCCTAGCCCATGTTTTTTCTTCTCAGCAACACTGGTCCCTAATTCCTGCACCTAAAATCTTCTGGATTAGAGGAAATGGAAGCAGCATGATCTAGTGGATAGAGCATGGGACTGGGAGTCAGAAGGACCTGGGTTCTAATCCCAGGTCTGCCATTTGTCTGTTATGTGACCCTGAGCAAGTCACTTCACTTCTCTATGCCTCAGTTACCTCATCTGTAAAATGGGGATTAAGACTGTGAACCCCATTTGGGACAGGGACGGTGTTCAATCTGATTAGTTTGTAACTACCCCAGCGGTTAGAACAGTGCTTGACACATAGTAAGGGCTTAACATATGCTATCAGTACAATAGTTATTGTACTATACTACTATTGTACGATAACTATAGTAGTTATAGTTATTAGAGAATCCTCAGTTTTCCTACTGCATGAGGGTAGCGTTCTCAATGAACAATGGACCCCATGTTAAAGAAAATTCACCCCTTGACCAAATCACATGTGGGGACAAAATTATTTCTTCCAAAACTGTATTGCTTTTTAATCAAACGGGGATGTATTATTGAAAGAATGTTTCCTAACTCTTGTCACTGGGTTCTATCCAAAACATACAGTGAAATTATACCTTCTGGCACCGCTTGCTGATTGATCTGTTCTGGCACACAAAAGCACAACACTCATGCAGCTTCTGGAAAACCTGCTTTCTGCTCAAGGAGAACAGTCATGGCTTGTGACTAATATTATTATTATTATTGTTTTCATCTTCATCATCATCATCATTATTGTATTTAAGCACTTACTATGTGTCAAGCATAGTTCTAAATGCTGGGTAGATACAAGATGATAAACAGTTAGATACTGTCCCTGTCTCAAATGGAGCTCACAATTTAATTAGGAGGGAAAATGGGCACTTAATCCTCTATTTTGCAGATGAGCAAATTGAGGCACAGAGTTGAGTGACTTGGTCTAGCTAACACAGCAGGCAACTGACAGAACTGGAATTAGAACCCAGGTCCTCTGACTCCCAGGCCTGTGCTCTTTCCACTAAGCCACTCTGCTTCTCACTGGTTGTATTTGAGCTGTTTCAATTATCACTGGAGCATGAGACCTTCTGTTGCTGGCCATGCCTCTCTCTCCTCTACCTCCCAGTTGGAAAGGCTGCCTTCAGAAGTGTTTCACTGGTAGCCAAGTCACCTCCAGACCTCCAGATTCCTGTGGGCCTTCTGCTCCCGCCCCCTCACCCCACTCCTCTCAGCTCAATAGAGCAGCTGATCTTCTGGTTAGGGGGTTAGGAACTGTCATTTCATCTGTTAGGAACTGTCATTTCACCAACATTACCATTCATCCCCGCTTCTTGCAGCCGTTTCTGTAAATGTCATCTTTTCTGGTGGCATCCTGAGGTGAATCAAATTCACAGGAAACATTTCACACTCAGGCCCAGTTTTGAGATCTCGGTAGCTCTAAGCAAAAGGGGATTTCGCAGGCTTGGGGCATTGTATAAAGAAGGATACAGTACGGTATTGCTTCAGTTCTGCTCTTCTAACCACATTCCTCTTGTATGAAATCACTCTATCAGCAACCTATTCAATGTGCCTCTCTCTCATCTCAGTTACCACCGACCCCTTGCCCACATCCTCCCTCTGGTCTGGAACTCCATTCCCCTTCATATCCAACAGACCACCATTCACCCCATCTTCAAAGCCCTCCTAACATTCTATCTCCTTCAGGAAGCCTTCCCTGACAAAGCTGTCATCTTGATATCCTATTTGCCCTCCCATCTGCATCGCTTATGTACTTGGATCCACATGGCTTAGTAAAAAGAGTTAGGAAATGGGTTCTAATCCCACCTCTGCCATTGGCCTGCTGTTTTTAACTGGAACAAGTCACTTAACCTCTCTATACTTGTTTCCTCATCTGTGATGAGATCTTCTCTCCCTGGCCATGATGCAGGTGGTTCCATCCAAATTCCTCAGCAGGACAGTAGCACTGTGCCTAGGCCTTAGAGCATCTGTAGTGCTAAATGCAATTCTTGCGTGTAGTGGCATTGAGCCTCTCCTTGGCTCTCTTCAGTCTCGACTTCCTTCCAAAGTTTGTGCATGTTTATCTGCCAGACTTGTATTTTGGAGAGCCCGGTTTTGTTTGGTCATGAAGAGCTCCAAGATGTTGTTTGTGCACTTCCTATTTGATTTCAAGCTATTTTTAAATATTTCCCTGCCTTGGTATGGCCACTTGGTGACAGTCTTGGTGACAGTGAAATGATGGATGAGGAGCTGAAATGACTCCAAACTCGCATTACCAATACCCAGTGGAAAAAACACAAGGATGGAAGTCCAGAGATGTTGATTTGAGTTCCAGCTCCACCAAAGACTTTTCATTTATCTAGTCATTTATCCTCTCTGTTCCTCAGTTTTTTCAACTGTAAAATGGGGATAAGATAGGTTCTAAACCCCCTGAGAGACAGGAACTGTGTCCAGTCTCATAACCTTTACTTATACACCAGAACGTAGCACATAAGTACTTAATGAATGCCATCATTATTTTCAAAAAAGTGCATTTGTTCATTCAATGGTATTTATTGAACGCTTACTATGTGCAAAGCACTGAACTAAGCAGTTGGAAGAGTACAATATAACGTCAGACATATTCCCTCCCACAATAAGCTTACAGTCTAGAGGGGGAGACACACATTAATATAAAAAATAAAGAACTAAACTATCAAGAGGTTAAATATGAAACCTCTGGAAAATAAGGAAATCAGAAGGACAATTGATAGCTTAACTGGGAAATATATAACTGGGATATAACTGCAGCTTAACTGGGAAAAGGGACTAGAGCTACCAGCAATGGCACTGACAGAGAATGGACATTTCAAAGAGACCATGTCTACCAAGCCATCAACAAGTACCATTGGTTCAGAAAGGGGACAATGTCAAGAACTGATTTGACGAAAATGACTCTGGATTAAAAAATGACCTGCAACCAAACGGAAACACATCATAACAGCATGCAGCTCCTCATGATCACAACAAAGCAGAGTCCGACACAAGTTTATGCTGGGACACATACATATATATATATATATATGTAGGTAAGAAGCATGCAGGCCACCAGGTGGGATGTCACAGCTGAAAAAATTCAGGACTCTGCTGACCCACAGAAATTAAGGATTTATATTCAGTACTACAAACTCTATGACCCCATACATTAAGGAATAATGATGACACTATCCTAATGATGGCAAATGAGGGATTCTCACCTGCAGAGGCCTGAAAAGTCCCCTTTCCCCATCACTAGCCAGTTAATCAATCAATGGTATTTACTGAGCACTTACCCTGATCAACACGATCAGGTCTGAGCTCCCCAAAGTCACCCCTCCGCCTCTCCCCTCCCCCCCACCAACCCCCTCCCCTACTTTCCCATCCTTCCCTGCAGTATCCTCAGAGGAGATCTCCTCCCTCCTCGCAAGTGCCACCCCCTTCACCTGTGCCTCGGACCCCATTCCCTCTCACCTTATTAAAACCATCGCCCCTGCCCTCCTACCTTCCTTAACTTCTATTTTTAACAACTCAATCTCCAAGGGCTCCTTCCCCTCTGCCTTCAAACATGCCCACGTCTCCCCCATCCTAAAATAACCCGCTCTTGACCCCACTTCCCCCTCTAGTTATCGCCCTATCTCCCTACTACCCTTCCTTTCCAAAATCCTAGAACGAGTCGTCTACAATCGATGCTTAGAATTCCTTAACTCCCATTCTCTCCTAGACCCCCTCCAATCTGGCTTCCGTCCCCTCCACTCTACCGGGACTGCTCTCTCTAAGGTCACCCATGACCTCCTTCTTGCCAAATCCAATGGCTCCTACTCCATTCTGATCCTCCCTGACCTCTCTGCTGCCTTTGACACTGTCGACCATCCCCTCCTCCTCCATACCTTATCTCACCTTGGCTTCACGGACTCTGTGCTCTCCTGGTTCTCCTCTTACCTCTCTGGCCGGTCATTCTCGGTCTCCTTCGCTGGCGCCTCCTCCCCCTCCCATCCTTTAACTGTTGGAGTTCCTCAAGGGTCAGTTCTTGGCCCTCTTCTGTTCTCCATTTACACTCACTCCCTCGGTGAACTCATTCGCTCTCACGGCTTTGACTACCATCTCTATGCAGATGACACGCAGATCTACATCTCCGCCCCTGTCCTCTCCCCCTCCCTTCAGGCTCACATCTCCTCCTGCCTCCAGGACGTCTCCACCTGGATGTCGGCCCGCCACCTAAAGCTCAACATGAGCAAGACTGAGCTCCTCATCTTCCCTCCCAAACCCGGTCCTCTCCCAGATTTCTCTATCACCGTTGATGGCACGACCATCCTTCCCGTCTCTCAGGCCCGCAATCTCGGTGTCATCCTTGACTCGTCTCTCTCGTTCACCCCACACATCCTATCCGTTACCAAGACCTGCTGGTTTCACCTCTACAATATTGCCAAGATCCGCCCTTTCCTCTCCACCCAAATGGCTACTTTACTGTTACGGGCTCTCGTTATATCCTGGCTAGACTACTGTGTCAGCCTTCTCTCTGACCTCCCTTCCTCCTCTCTCGCCCCGCTCCAGTCTATTCTTCACTCCACTGCCCGGCTCATCTTCCTGCAGAAACGATCTGGCCATGTCACTCCCCTTCTTAAACAACTCCAGTGGTTGCCTATCAACCTCCGCTCCAAATAAAAACTCCTCACTCTAGGCTTCAAGGCTCTCCATCACCTTGCCCCTTCCTACCTCTCCTCCCTTCTCTCTTTCTACCACCCACCCCGCACGCTCCGCTCCTCTGCCGCCCACCTCCTCACCGTCCCTCGGTCTCGCCTATCCCGCCGTCGACCCCTGGGTTACGTCCTCCCGCGGTCCTGGAACGCCCTCCCTCCTCACCTCCGCCAAACTGATTCTCTTTCCCTCTTCAAAACCCTACTTAAAACTCACCTCCTCCAAGAGGCGTTCCCAGACTGAGCTCCTCTTCTCCCTCTACTCCCTCTGCCATCCCCCCTTTACCTCTCCTCAGCTAAACCCTCTTTTTCCCCTTTTCCTTCTGCTCCTCCACCTCTCCCTTCCCATCCCCACAGCACTGTACTCGTCCGCTCAACTGTATATATTTTCTTTACCCTATTTATTTTGTTAATGAATTGTACATCGCCTTGATTCTATTTAGTTGCCATTGTTTTTACGAGATGTTCTTCCCCTCGACTCTATTTATTGCCATTGTTCTTGTCTGTCCGTCTCCCCCGATTAGACTGTAAGCCCGTCAAACGGCAGGGACTGTCTCTATCTGTTGCCGACTTGTTCATCCCAAGCGCTTAGTACAGTGCTCTGCACATAGTAAGTGCTCAATAAATATTATTAAATGAATGAATAGAGCACTGTACTAAGAGCTTGGGAGAGTAAAATTCAACAGTATTGGTAGACACATTCCCTGCCCACAGGCTCTTAAAATCTAGCCAGATGGGCAAGTCCAGTCTAGCCATTTGGAATACTGGGAAGGTTGTCTCTGTGATGACCAGTGGACTCAGGATTGACTTGCTTCAGTGAAGCTACTCTTATTAAACAGGCTCCCTTATCCATAACTTTACACTGACTTTTATTTTATACTTTTGCTGTTTAAAGATGTTTTATTTCAATCTTTCCAGAGAAGCTCATTGCCTTCACTCCTTGCCCACTTCATTCTTAGATTGTACAGGTCTAATTTTTCTTCTCCAGTCCTTAGTAGAGAGCTATACATTGTAGTTAGTTAATACAAATGAATGAATGGGATATCAAAAGAGTACGGTAAACCTCCCCAGTGACTGTCCACCAATGAGTAAGAAGTCCATTAAAGCACAGGAAATGAACTGGAATATGGATGTAAGAGTCTAGGGCCTACTTCTTTGGAGAAGACACTGACAGGAAAAGTCCAGGGAAAACGTGGAAGAAGCAGACTGGCAGTTAGATGGATAGAGATCATAACGATAATGGTCTTGTTTTGTTTTGTTCTGTTTTGCTTTGCTGTATGTCTCCCCCATTTAGGCTGTGAGACCGTCATTGGGCAGGGATTGTCTCTATCTGTTGCTGAATTGTACATTCCAAGCACTTAGTACAATGCTCTGCACACAGTAAGCGCTCAATAAATACTATCGAATGAATGAATTAGAAAGGTTGTGGATTATGGCAGAAGACAGGACGTTCTGGAGAAACTATCCATTGAGTCGCTATGAATCAGAAATGACTCGAAAGCACTTAATAATAATAATAAAATAGCCCCTGTAGATTGGACTGCATTTCTGTTGAAATCTACCAGGATGGATGGAACCTAGTGTTCAGAAATCTGCTTGACTTGAGCTTTATGTCAACATATGGTCCTCTGAGGAAATGCCACATGACTTCAAAGTAGTAGCACTACTCTGTATTTACAAAGTGCTTACTGTGTGTGAAGGACCTTATTTAACTTCTGGAAAGGAGTAGACCGGTGGGAATTAGACACTGTCCCTGGCCCTCAAGGAGCTCATAATTCAGGTATATAAAGTAAGGTTATAGGATGGTGCTGGCTAAAGTTTGGGGAGGCAGGAGGTGCTGAAACTCAATTCGAATTACCAGCTGTACTAGGCAGGAACAGGAATCTGGACTTGAGGGCTCTTTCCACACCAAGATTGCCCATCTGCACCAGGCTCTGTCAGCCTGTTTTCACTGTCTCCATTCCATAGTCTCATTCCTGCTCCTAACTTCCTCTTCTATTTCCCGTCCTCCACTCTTGGCTCTTCTACCACCCAGCTCACTCCCCTGTCTTTCCCCTCCCTGTCCAGGCACAGGCTGCCCCAGACAGAAGGGTGGAATCACTCTTGGCCAAATGACTCACATTAGCTTTGCACTGTGGGTCAGGGGAAACAGAGGAAATCCTGGGGTGACCAGTGAATGAAGGAGAGCTGGGGAGTAACAGAAGGCAGAGGCAGGATCACAGGGGAGCAGGAGAGACAGGTGGTGGAGGGAACAGACTGACATACTTTGCTTCCCTTGCTAAATTTGTGCCCCAGGCCCAGGTGGGTCAAGGGGCTCTGGGTGGTCTCTGAGCTGAGCTGACTGGCTCCTGCTCTCTGGGGCTAGAGACCAGCTGACTAGACAGGCTGGTGTACAGTGAGAAAGTTGGTGTTGCAGAAGCTGAGTGTGCTGGTTGGGTTGGAGTAGGAAATCAGAGATTAGATAGGAGGGGGAGAGAGGATTAAAGCTGATGATAAGGAGGTTTTGTTCGATGTAGAGATAGAGAAACAAAGGTTAATGTCAAAATTCATTCATTCACTCATTCATTCAATAGTATTTATTGACCGCTTACTATGTGCAGAACACTGTACTAAGCGCTTGGAATGTACACATCGGTAACAGAGACAGTCCTTGCCCTTTGACGGGCTTACAGTCTAATCGGGGAGACAGACAGACAATAACAATAGCAATAAATAGAATCAAGTGGATGAACATCTCATTAAAACAATAGCGAATAAATAGAATCAAGGTGATGTACATCTCATTAACAAAATAAATAGGGTGATGAAAATATATACAGTTGAGCAGACGAGTACAGTGCTGAGGGGAGAGGAAGGGTGAGGGGGAGGAGCAGAGGTAAAGAGGGGAAAAGGCTTAGCTGAGGGGAGTTAAGGGGGGGTAGAGGGGGAGCAGAGAGAGCAGAGGGAAAAGGGGGAGCTCAGTCTGGGAAGGCCTCTTGGAGGAGGTGAGCTCTAAGTAGGGTTTTGAAGAGGGGAAGAGAATTAGTTTGGCGGAGGTGAGGAGGGACAGCATTCCAGGACCGCGGGAGGACGTGGCCCAGGGGTCGACAGCAGGATAGGCGAGAACGGGGCACAGTGAGGAGGTGGGCGGCAGAGGAGTGGAGCATGTGGGGTGGGCAGTAGAAAGAGAGCAAGGAGGAGAGGTAGGAGGGGGCAAGGTGATGGAGAGCCTTGAACCCTAGAGTGAGAAGTTTTTGTTTGGTGCAGAGGTTGATAGGCAACCACTGGAGGTTTTTAAGAAGGGGAGTGATGTGCCCAGAGCGTTTCTGCAGGAAGATGATCTGGGCAGCGGAATGAAGAATAGATTGGAGCGGGGAGAGACGGGAAGGGAGATCAGAGAGAAGGCTGACACAATAATCCAGCCGGAATATTATGAGAGCCTGTACCAATAAGATAGCCATGAGGAAGGAGAAGAAAGGGCAGATCTTGGTGATATTATAAAGATGAGACCGGCAGGTTTTGTTGATGGATTGGATGTGTAAGGTGAATGAGAGAGCCGAGTCAAAGATGACACCGACGTTGCGGGCCTGAGAGATGGGAAGGATGGTCGTACCATCCACAGTGATAGGGAAGTCAGGAAGAGGACAGGGCTTGGGAGAGAAGATGAGGAGCACAGTTCAGATTCCGAGCTAATCAATCAGATGAGTATTTATTGAGCACTCACTAGAATTAAAATTAGCAGAATTCTCTGTCCTTAAAAACATTACAACCTAGTGGAAGGGAGACAGGCGCTAAAATAAAATACAGTCGGAGGAAGCAATAGAGTGCAAAACCATGCACGTAAGTGCTACAGTGTGGGTGTGAAGACCTAAGAGCATGGTGTTGGCAAAACATCATAAGAACGAGAAAAAAACTAAGTAATGTACGATCTCCAGAAAAGAAGTGGGGACTGATTGCGAAGTGATTCAATTTTCAGCAGAACCAGTGTCACTGATAGAGAAATAAAATTGAGAAATATGTAATCTCCTGGGGACTAGCTGTCATATTTTATCCTTTTCTCCATCCCGCCCTCCCACCTCTCCTCTTACACCTGCTGATATTGTCATTCCCTCCCTCTCACTGATTTCCAGCCATTGAAGGCTCTCACTCTAAGCAGGAGGGAGAATAGGTGTCTAATCCCCATTTTATAGGTGAGAAAACGGAGGCACCGAGAAGTGAAATGGCATGCCCCAGGTCACACAGCTCCAGAGTCAGGATTAAAACCCAGGTCCTCTTACTCACAGGCCCTTCCTCTTTCCACTAGGCCATGCTACTTCTCTATTGCTGACTGCTATTAATATCAGTACTTCTGCTACTATTAATTACTTTTACAATGGCTGCTATGACTATTCCTGCAGCTTCTCTTCCTCCTCCTCCTCCTCTTCCTCCTACTCCTCGACCTCCTCCTCTGTGGGGCTCAGGTAAGAACTCCATCAAGCAGAAGAGTCAGCCCTCCAGCAGACAGTGTGGGTGGCACGTGACAAGAACAACCTGCAGAGAGCTGTCGGCAGACACAGCCCCAACCAGGAACCAATGGGCCCTGGAGCACCGGGCCAGAGCTGTGCCTGGGCAGAACCCCTGGCCCAGTGATATAGACAGCTCCCTCTTCGCCCTCGACAAGGGTTGCAGGATGCATGGGGCTGCTCACTCAGTGCGAAGCCCCAACAGGAAGTTGGGAGGTAGGGAATGTGCTCTTTTCTCATGCTCAGTTCCCTCTCCGGGAGTTATTCAACAGTGGCGAACAATAATGATTAATTAGTCCAGATCAACGTGGTTCTCTATTGCTACAGCTGCAGAAGATAGGGCCAGAGAGAGGGACACTGAGCCAGCAGAAAAAAGAGAGGAAGTCAAGGGAAAGATCTGGGTCTGAGTTCAGTCATGAAAGTGGAATGGAGAGGTGGGGAAAAGACCTATCTGGAAGGGCAGCTTCCCCCAGTGAGGACAGTTTAGCCAACTTGTTATACTTGGTCCTTAATGAATTGTGATTAACTGTCCCTGTGCTAGGTCAATGTTCATGGCTCTGACTCTCTCTGCTCTTTCTCTAGTTGTGTGGGTCCACGTAAGTGAACTGTTAATAAGTTAGAAATGGATGCTTCTGATGGAAACCACCTGGCGGGGCAAAGCAAGCTTCACATTATTTCTCAGCTACAAAACCCTCCTGTGGGGAAGATAGGAAATTCTGGCAGATCACAACTTTAGGTGTAAATTTTCAGTGAGAATTGGTAAAAAACATTTAAACCCTGACCTTCTTAGCAAACACTCCAGAGCTTGAGTTGAAATGAATCCCCCAGCACTTCTCTCACACCAGAGGCACCACTAGAAGAGGCAGAAAGGCAAACTTCAAAAGAAACTGTAAAGCCAGAGGATGTCCTGTATCTCATTTCAACCTGATCGAGGGTCCCAGGCTCGGAGTGGTGAAGGGGGCAGAATTGAGCAGGTGGTGTGGAGGAGGGGAGGTAAGGAAAGGCTGACTCTGAATTGATCATCAGCCATCGAGGGTGAAGTCATTTACATGGATGTACAGATTGTACCCAAGGGGAAACGCCGTCGTCCTTCTCCAAGTAAAATCACCTTGTTATTTGCATGGCTTGTTTTCTGCTAAATAGGATAAGGTTTAAAATGACTCTTTGGCAGTAGCTGCAGAGATTTTCAGCAATTTAGTACTTAATTTTGTCCAAGTTGGATTTGATTCTAGTTAGTTATGTTAATGTTTATTTATCTTAAAATATCATACTTGTTATGAAGGAATGAGATAAAATTTAGAAGGCATTTTGTGGCTGTATGTTTTGGAAGGCTATTTAATGTGCTCCGTGTAGATTTGGTGCTAATTAGTTCTGTGTTAAACTTTCTTTCATCTTAAAATATCTAATTTGGTACAAAGGAGTGAGTGAGATGCAATTTGAAATGCATTTTGTCACTGTATATTTCGGGAGGATAATTCAATGTGGTCCATGTTAGGTTTGGGTCTGAGTAGTTTTGTGTGAAGCTTTATTCCATTTTAAAATATCTTATTTGGTACAAAGGAACAAAGTGAGATACATTCTACACTGTAAGCTTGTTGTGGACAGGGAATGTGTCTGTTAATTGTTGAATTGTACTTTTCCAAGCACTTAGTACAGTGCTCTGCCCACAGTAAGCACTCAATAAATACAAGTGAATTAATGAATAAATGAAGTGTATATTGAGCCATAAAATGAGCATGTTATGAATGTAATCTTTTCTGATGAATCCTAGAATTTTAAAAGGATTCTATATTAGTCTGATATCTAGGAAAATAAAGAGTAGCAAGATAGTTTATCAACAAACTATATACTGTTTAGTATTGAAAAAATTTCCATCACCACCATTTCTCTTATGTTAGGTTTCCCCAGAAGATAAGGAACTGAAAGTCTCTTCATGAATTATACATTGTATAATTAACAAATATATCAAATTTGTTCGATGTTTAGAGACTGCCCTGATCTTTGAGAGGTTTCTTTTGTATCAAATCTGTTCTCAAGGGACTAACGCTGTAAGCAGAATTGTAATTTTCATATTATAAAATCATTTTTAATGATATTTATTAAGTGTTTACTGTGTATCAAGTACTGCTCTAAGCCTTGGAGTAGACACAAGTTCATTAGGTTGGATACAGCCTGCATACAGTCCTTGTCCCACATAGGGCTCACAGTCCAAGTAAGAGAGAGAACAGGCATTGACTCCCCATTTTGCAGTGGAGCAGATGGAGGCATAGAGAAGTGAAGTGACTTGCCCAAGGTCACAGAGCAGGGAAATGGTGGAGCCAGGTTTAGAAGCCAACTTTCTCTGGCTCCCTACCCCATGCTTTATCCATTAGGTTAAGCTGCTTTCCATTAGAACCAAGCATGGAAAATGAGCATATTCCCAACTTCCCATTTGAGCTTTCCCATTCATATTCCTATGTTCCTATTGGGACTATTCAGTAATTTAAAATTTTAGCAAGAATGAGAAGGATTATGTAAGTATTATATGATTTATTTTGTATTATTCACTCATTCAATCATATTTATTGAGCACTTATTGAGCAAAACACTGTACTAAGAGCTTGGGAGAGTACCATATAAGAAAAAACAGATGCATTCCCTGCTCTGTGAGTTCAGAATCTAGAGAGGGAGACAGACATTAATGCATATAAATAAATAAATGAATAAATAAATTACAGACATATACGGATACATATATATATATAAGCTGTGGGAATGGGACAGAGGATGAATGAAGAGAACAAGTCAGAGCGATGCAGAAAGGGGTGGGAGAAGAGGAGAGGAAGGCTTTAATAATAATTATGGTATTTGTTAGGCACTGTTCTAAATGCTGGGATAGTTACAAGTTAATTAGGTTGGACACAGACCATGTCCCTCATGGGCTCACACTCTGAATCGCCATTTTACAGGTGAGGTAACTGAGGTCCAGAGAAGTTAAATGACTTGCCCAAGGTCACACAGCAGAGATGTGGCAGAGTTGGGACTAGAACCCAGGACTTTCTGACTCCCAGGCCCATGCTGTATCCACTAAGCCATGCTACTTCTCTAATCATTTGAAACTATGAGGGCATAAGGCTACTGCTATGTAAGACTAATGACAGTTCAAGAAAATGGATTAACTAATTCATGAACCAGAATTCAAACCAGCCCTCAATGCTGATCTTTAATCAGCTGCTGCAGTTTCAACTCTATCCCTCTACTACCGGGACTGAATTAGATGGGAGTCAGAAAGGGAGACTACTTTGAATGAGTCATGGAACAAAAAAACAAAATTAAAGTGTAAACGCTTTGTCCAAAAGGAACATGCCTTGTGTTGTGTTTTACTTCCCAAGCACATCGTTCAGTGTATTGATGCAGTAGGGACTCAGTCAAAGAATCAGTCCCTGGCATTTACTGAAAATTTGGGGTGTACGGAGGACTGAACTAAATTCTTGGGAGAGTGCAATAAAATAGACTTGGTAGACATGATCCCTGCCCACAGCTTTTTGAGCTTACAGTCTAGAGGGGGAGGAAGACATTAAAATTAATGATGGAAAAGGGAAATAATAATGATATTTTTAAGCACTTACTCTGTGCTAAGCACTGTACTGCTGGCTGGCAATGTAATGCATTTATCCGTAAGTGCTGTGGGACCGAAGGAAGGGTGACTATTTAGTGCTTACAGGGTTCAGATCCAAGTGCCTAGGAGATGGAGAAAGGAGAGGAAGTCTGGGAAAACAGGGCTTAATCGAGGAAGACCTCTTGGAGGATTTGTGACCTTAAGAAGGCTTTGAAGGTAGAGAGAGTAGTGGCCTGTGGATTATGAAGAGACAGGGACTTTCAGGCCAGAGAGAGGATTCATTCAATCATATTTATTAAACACTTAACTGTGTGCAGACCACTGAACTAAGTACTTGCAAGAACACACTGTAACAACAAGTAGGCACATTCCCTGCTTACAATGACCTTATAGTACAGGGAGTGATTGGAATTAGAAGAGTAAAGGGCCTGGGCTGGATTGTAGTAAAATCAGTGAGGTAAAATAGGGGGAGGAGGGCGATCACTCATCCTATTCCAACTGGATTACTGCATCAGCATCTTTTCTGATCTCTCAACCTCCTGTCTCTCCCCACTTCAGTCTATATTTCACTTTGCTGCCCGGATTATCTTTTTACAGAAGCATTCTGGGCATCTCACCCCACTTCCTCAAAAATCTCCAGTGGTTACCTATCAAGCTCCGTATCAAGCAAAAACTCCTCCCTATTGGCTTCAAAGCTCTCCATCACCTTGCTCTCTCCTACCTCACCTCCCTTCTCTCCTACATCCCAGCCCAGACACTCTGCTTCTCTGGTGCTAACCTTCTCAATGTGTCTCATTCTTGCCTGTCCCTCTGTTGACTCCTGGCCCACATCCTACCTCTGGCCTGGAATGCCCTCTCTCCCCAAATCCCCAAACTAGCACACTGAAAGCTCACCTCCTCCAGGAGGCCACCCCAGACTAAGCCCCCCTTTTCCTCTGCTCCCCTTCCCCTCCCCAACACCCCTACTTGCTCCCTCTGCTCTACTTCCCCTCCCTGCCCCACCGCACTTGTGTGTATATATATGTACATATTTTTAATTCTATTTATTTTATTAATGATGTAAGAACCCATAAAAACTAGTGCTTGGTCTCTAAAGGAATAAAAATGTTTGGAAAAGGGCTGAGCATGTGATAGACAAAGGAAGTGTAGATGTCATGCTAAGGTCAAGATGGGAAATTCTTTCTTTATCTATGGCAGAATGGGGTGTAGCAATTGATGGCAGGCAATAATCCCAAATTACCATTGGGGTACTCTGAGAACCCAGCGTTTAAGTGTGTTGTCTGGCTGTGGTGTCCTGTTCTGTGGCTAAACACTTATACTTACCTGACCCCCTGTGCTCTGGCTATGCTGACCCCTGTGATTTCCCCAGTTCAGGGAAGCTCAACCACATAATTTGTGGTACTGGGAGACTGCACCATGACACCTTATTCTAAAAGTACATATGGGTATTTTGTTGATTTGACAAGTTCTTATGGGATATGAAGTAATTAATTTCTGGGCACAACTGCCATTGTTTATACTCCACTTTAATTTAAGAAATAGAGACTAAGGGACTCGGTATCTAGGTGGCATATTTCCATTTTGTAGCATGCCATCTCTTATTCATTCAGTCAGTTGTATTTATTGAATCCTTACTGTGTGCAGAAGACTACTAAGCACTTGGAAGAGTACACTATGACAATAAGCAGACATATTCCCTGTCTACAACAAGTTTACAGTCTTTTATGGTCTTTTTAGATTGGAGTTTTGAGGATTGAGCATGTGCAATTAAGAATAAATAGAACGAAACGAAAGGTAGAAGGAAGAGTCTGGCCAGTGACGTCAGCAACGAGTTTATGAGCTATGCAGAAGAGCCTTGTGCATACTGGAAAGTGCTTCTGCCATACTTTCAATATTGTCATTTAAGTGACTTTGAAGAGAAGAGCAGCATTTTACTTGTAAATTAGTGATTAGGACAGCCCCATAGCAAATTCTTCATGAGGTTGTAGTACATGCTATTGAGCAGTTGTTGAGTGGTTAAGTTTTACTGACCATGTTCATGTAGGTGGTTTTCCCAGGGTGAGGCTCAGCCATTGCACTCTGGCTGTGCTGACCCCTGTGATTTCTCCAAATGTGGGAAACTCTACTGAGTTAGCACTTTCCCCTGAAATTCTTGATTTAAAAAGAGATAATTTAAGAACTCGTGGTAGTTGCTTTAAGCCTTGGTGGGGTTGTAGTTTGAAAGTTTTTCTCTGTTTTTTTTCCGTTGCTTGGGTCTTGCTTATTTTTGGAGGGATGTGGGAGTTAAGGTGTTTTCCGCTGTTTTTCCCCATATGTAGTCCAGTTACTTGTGCATTATAAATATTTAGTGAATGCAGTTAATGAAGGGGAAAACTTGCTTTGTAAGGAATAATTAGCTTTTTGTTTTATACAGAGCACTGTATTAAGCACTTGGGGGATTATAAAGTAGATAGGCACTCTTCCTGCCCACAATGAGTTTGCAATCTAGAAGGGGAGGTAGATTTTAATTTTAAACTAACTGCTTATAATATATAATTGATAGTTATGTACATGAGTATTATGTGATTGAAGGGGAGGTGAATATAAGGTGTCCGAAGGTCACAGATCCAAGTGCATAATCATTCATTCATTTAATAGTATTTACTGAGTGCTTACTATGTTCAGAACACTGTACTAAGCATTTGGAATGTACAATTCGGCACCAGATAGAGACAATCCCTACCCAATAATGGGCTCATAGTCTAAAATGGGGAGACAGACAACAAAACAGAACAAAACAAAACAACATCATCAAGATAAATAGAATCATGGAGATACACACCACATTAACAAAATAAATAGGGTAATAAATAATATATACAAATATGCACAGTGCTGAGGGGAAAGGAAGGGGGAAGAGCAGAGGGCGGGAGAGGAGGGAAAGGAGAGGGAAAGAGGAGCAGAGGGAAAGGGTGGCTCAGTCTGGGAAGGCCTCGTGGAGGAGGTGAGCTCTCAGTAGGGCTTTGAAGAGGGGAAGAGAGTTAGTTTGGTGGATGTGAAGAAGGAAGGCATTCCAGGACAGCCGTAGGACCTGGGCCAGGGGTCGATGGCAGGACAGACGCGAATGGGGGCTGTGAGGACGTGGGCGGCAGAGGAGCTGAGTGTATGGGGTGGGCAGTAGAAAGAGAGAAGGGAGGTGAGGTAGGAGGGGGCAAGGTGATTGAGAGCTTTGAAATCAAGAGTAAGGAGTTTTTGTTTCATGCGAAGGTTGATAGGAAACCACTGGAGGTTTTTGAGGAGGGGAGTGACATGCCCAGACTGGAGTGGGGAGAGACAGGAGGAAGGGAGATCAGAGGGGAGGCTGATGCAATAATCCAGTCAGGTTATTATGAGAGCTTGTACCAGCAAGGTAGCAGTTTGGATGAAGAGGAAAGGGCGGATCTTGGTGATACTGTGAAGATGACACCGGCAGGTGCTGGTGACGGATTGGATGCGTGGAGTGAATGAGAGTGCATAGATGGTACAGAAGGGAGAGAGAACTGGGGAAAAGGACTTAATCGGGAAAGGCCTCCTGGAGATGTGACTTTAGTAAAAGGCTTTGAAGGTAGAGAGGGTGGTGGTCTGGTGCATATGAAAGGGTAAACTCTGGGGAAAGAGCAGGGACTTGGGAGTCAGAGGTCATGGGTTCTAATCCCGTCTCTGTCAGTTGTCAGCAGTGTGACTTTGGGAAAGTCACTTAACGTCTCTGGGCCTCAGTTACTTCATCTGGAAAATGGGGATTAAGACTGTGAACCCCATAGAGGAGAACCTGATTTCCTTCTAACCCTCCAGCATTTAGAACAGTGCTGGGCACACAGTAAGCACTTAACAAATGCCATTATTACTATTATTACTATAAATCTATGATTCTATTTATTTATATTGATGCTACTGATGCCTGTTTACTTGTTTTGATGGCTGTCTTCCTGCTTCTCGTCTGTGAACTTGTTGTGGGCAGGAATTGTCTCTGTGGCTGAATTTTATGTTACAATGCTTAGTACAGTGCTCTACACATAATAAGTGCTCAATAATTACGATTGAATGAATGAATGAATAATGGAGTACCTGAAAGATGTAATAATAATAATAATGTTGGTATTTGTTAAGCACTTACTAGGTGCTGAGCACTGTTCTAAGCGCTGGGGGAGATACAGGGTAATCAGGTTGTCCCACATGGGGCTCACACACTTTTAATCCCCATTTTACAGATGAGGGAACTGAGGCACAGAGAAGTTAAGTGACTTGCCCACAGTCACACAGCTGAAAAGTGGCAGAGCCAGGAGTTGAACTCATGACCTCTGACTCCGAAGCCCAGCCTCTTTCCCCTGAGGACGCTGCTTCTAAAATAATATTTCCGCCCGGTTTCGAACTGGGGACCTTTCGCGTATTAGGCAAATGTGATAACCACTACACTACAGTAGTATTGATATTTACAAAGCTCTTACTGTGTGCAGAAAACTGTGCTATGTGCTTGGAAGAGTAAAATAGAGAAAGTGCCTTCACTAGGAAAAGAATATAACATCATAATTAGCACCATCACAGGGTCAAAGGCGTGACCCATCCTGCCCAGAGACAACAGCTGGCTTGGAGGAGTCTTTTGCTGGTCGCCCTCCTTGATTTGTCTCCTCTGAAAGCCAGTGTTGTTTTCTTGCTTTTCTGATTTATGGGAAGTTTGCTGCAATTTCATGTGCCCAATGTGGAGAAAATTCTAGGAAGCACTGGATTTAATTTTAGGAATGGTAAATAACATCTTAGTTACCATATACAGTGAAATCTATGAGGGTGTCAACTTGGAGTTCTGCTATGAAGTGGATCATCCCAAGTTGTTAATATTTACAGAGCTGTCAAGCCCACCACTTGACTTCATTCTGTTTCTGAATCCAAACTCTGCCTGATGACAACATTGTTCTCATTTACAGTGAATGCTTTTTGACAGAGATTCTTCTTCTTGCCTGATTTTGTAACATGATCTTATTTTTCCTTCCAGAACAGCAAATACTATATGCTACTCTGAGAGTCCCTCATAAACCAGACACCAGCATTCTACCTTCAGCCCCTCCTCCTGGTACTGTATTCTCTTTCTGAGATGTGTGAACCTCCTCTTTACCTAATTTGGTGTGTTTTGAAGAGGGAAGGGTGGGTGGAGGGGATGTATTAATGATGTAGAGCAAGTGGAAATGTTCTTGACATGTTTTCAAATGTTTTCTAATAGATTGTGGCTCAGTGTTTGGTTTAGGAAAGAAAATGCTTATATAATGTAAAAGAAGTTGCTTCAGATACTGACTTTTGGTTTGTTTTAATATCGTAAATTCAGTAGTCAGCACATTCTTCTCGTCAATACAGGGGGAAAGCAGTGACTTTTTTAAAATAAAGGGAAATAAAAATAAAGGAACATACCTACATTCAGAAGGCTCATTAGCTAATTGGCTTTGAGATCTTGGTAATTTCATCTGGGGCCATGGCAGGGACAATTTAGAAAATGGTTCCTGTTGGGCAGCAGGAAAAAACTTACTGATGATGAATTACATCATGACTCAGCTTCTCCTAGGGGATTCTCTCCTCTTTCTGTTATCAGAAAGATTCTAGCCAGAGCAAACTGCTATAGAACGCAGTCTACATTGAACTTTCTTGCTTCTTAATATAGTTTCAGATCAAACTGCAACTCAGCAGATATAAGCAGCAACTCAGCAGATAGCTGAGAAGCAGCGTAGCTCAGTGGAAAGAGCACGGGCTTGGGAGTCAGAGGTCAGGGGTTTTAATCCCAACTCTGCCACTTGTCATCTGTGTGACTTTGGGCAAGTCACTTAACTTCTCTGGACTTCAGTTACCTCATCTGTAAAATGGGGATTAAGACTGTGAGCCCCACGTGGGACAACCTGATCACCTTGTAGCACCACCCCCCAAGAGCTTAGAACAGTGTTTTGCATATAGTAAGTGCTTAACAAATACCATTATTATTATTATGATTATTGTTATAATCTTTGTGGTGCAAAAAATAGAGAAAAAGCCCAGAGAACAATGCCAACATCTTTGTATTGAACCTGTTCTCACAAAAGCTTGGTGTGCATCAGTAGACCTCTGGAAATTCCCAGGCTAATTCGAGTGTCCTCACAAATTCAGCATGCTCCCTAGGCAAGATTCAGCAAGATCTTTTGATAGGATGGGTGATCGAGTTGGAGTTGCAGAAACCCTCTCTCACCCTTTCCCTATCACTGTCTGTGTGAACCAGGACTGAATGATTGGTCTGTTCCTGTCAAACCTGCTCTATGCTGTCATGGTTAAGAATGAAATGAGGGTCACCACAATAAGCTCACAATCTTCCAGGAAACTTTTTCAGCTCAGCATCATCAACCATTGAGACAGCAATTCAGGAACTTCCAAATACAGAAGAAAGTGTGTTAGAGGCACCAGACCAGAAGACCTGCAAATGTTTATGAATCTCTTTGAAGATGTAGCACAGCTTTACGACCTAACAATAAGTCTGAAGAAAACAGATTTAACATACCAGCCTACACCTGAGAGAGCTAGTACACAACCAAATATTCCATTGTCACCCTGCAACTCAGGTCAGTCAATGAATCCACCTACCTAGGAAGTTCATTGTTCAACAGGACACTGAGAGAAGAAATGATAAACTGAGTCAGAAATTCCAGCCTGGTCTTCAGAAGACTGCAGGTGGTAGCAATAGGGCATCAAGTTCCAGTCTGTAATGATGTCCAGTCCTCTGTAAAGCTGGGAAGCCTGGATTTGCTACAGGTGACATTTCCAGCCTGGAGCAGTTTCATCTGCAGACCATTCTCAACATCAAAGAGTAGGACAAGGTCACTGACAATGAGGCTCTAAAACAGGCAGCCCACCAGCACCAAAGCCATGCCCAGAGAACTCTGCTCAGCTGGGTGGGACAAGCGATGCTAGTGGACAACAGCAGAATACCCAAACAGCTGCTCTCTGGGAAATTGGATGGAGGCACTCTCTACCTACGATGCCATAAAAATATTATAAAGACCTAGGGAAGCACAGCTTCAAAGCGAGCTCTCAATAGAATGTGGGGAAAATACCATAGCAGACAGAGAAGTCTGATGGGTGGTTGGCTCTCCTAGAGCGGAGGCTTCCTAAAAATCGGAACATAATGCAGGGTTGAAAATAGAGAAAAGACAGATGTGAGATAAAAAAGCACAACAAGGAACTAGCCTTAGTTGTAAACCATGCAAGATGGTGTAACAATCTTTTGACAATCTTCAGCCATGTGGGATCAGTACAACACTGGAAGAGTCATCTTTGAGTACCCAGGACATCTCTATAGGGTGTGCAGATGACTGCAACCTAAGGGTACACACCCAAGAAGATATGTGAAAGATTTTAAACCTCTTTGCTGAATCAGCTATATATTAAGGATTAATAGTAGGCAAAAAAAAGAGGTAATATATCAGCCTGACCAAAAAAACCACAAACCCTATACTGGAAATGCAGAAATAGCTTCCATCAAAGAGTTGTATTACTTAGGCACAGAATTCTACTACTGACCAACATTACAAAGACAGAATAGGAAGCAGAAATTTGAATCAGGAAGGTTAGCACGTCCTTTAGCATCTGTTAGGGTGTGGCGCCTGTGTGGTTTCAGGTTAAGTTTCTACAGAGCTGTAATACTCCCCGGGTTTCTCTATGGGGAACTTCCATCAGATGCCACATCTGAATCTCTGAGCCGTTTCTTCAGGGTCATTGACAGGTTATACTCAACATCAGGTGGCAGAGCAACATCACAAGCAGTGAAGTCTTACAATTGAAGCTTTGTGCTGAGCCATAGTGCTGGGGATATATGCGAGGAGAATGGTGACTATTGCTGTCCCTGCCAAATTAATCTTACAGTCTGAGGGAGGTTTGTGAACAGCCAAAAAACTTGGCAACTAACAAGTAGAGATTTTTGAGAAGCAAGAAACTAGATCAAGAACCAAGATCATGTCTTCTAACTCTACTGTATTCTCTCAAGCATTTGGTAGAGTGCCCTGCATAGAATTAATGCTCAGTTAATACTATTGATTGATTACCTGATTGATTGTCCATTTATTGTTGTATTATAGTCTCTCAAGTCCTTAGTACAGTGCTATGCACACAGTAAGTGCTCAGTAAATATGATTGATTGATTGATTGAATGAATGAATAACTGAGTTGCTTAAGAATGAAATGAAGTCTGCCCAAGCAAATCTGTGGGAACAAAGAAATCCCCAGCCCAGTTTAACAGGATTGCTTATAGTGAGTTCTAGGTTGATACAGCAGAAAAATCTTTGGAAACCATTTTTTAAAAGCAGATTTTATTTACAGAGGAGTATGGCCTAATACAAAGAGCAAAGGACTGGAAGTCAGGGGACTCGGGTTCTAAAGCGAGCTCCGCCACTTGCCTGCTGTGTGACGTAGGGCAAGTCTTTTTACTTTTCTGTGCCTCACGTTCTTCATCTGTAAAATAGGGATGAGATACTATTTTCTCTCCCCTTTAGACTGTAAGGCCCATGTGGGACAGAAATCATCTGAGCTGATTATCTCGTATCTACCCTAGAGTTCAGTACAGTGCTTGCACATACTAAGCATTTAACAAATGCCACAGGCATTTATAGATGAGACAGCCCTCAGATAAAAGGGAAGTTGAAGGAACATAAATCCACTAAGGAGAACTTATAATAGGGGCCAATCATTTACCTCTGGACTCTCCAGAACTACCAGGGAAGACCCACTCAGAGGGAAGAGGTGAGATTTAGCCAGCAGGAGAAGTTTTTAAGAGGATGTGTGTATTGAGGCAGAAAGGGAGATTCTTAAGGATTTCCTATTACAACCCAACCCACACACTTCACTCCTCTAATGCCACATGCTCACTGTTCTCCTATGACCTCTCAATCCCTGCCCTCCACTAAATCCATCCCAGTCCTCTCCTACCAACACATCTCTCCCTCCCCTTCCTCCACCCTCCACCTCCCCACCCCTTGAGCCATCTCCACTCCCTCCCCCACTCCATCCCTGTCATCCTACCCAGTACCTCCCGTGGTCCCCCTTCCCCCTGTATCAGCCCCCGTTAACTCACTCCCATCCAAATCCTCCCCACCCTAGCACTGTCCTTTCTCCCAGAATCTCCCATACAGCCTTAACCATGTGCAGCCTGCAGTATACACCCCTCCATCACAGGGAAGCTTCCCTTCATACTTGACCTGTTTCTGACCCAGGGACCTACTCCTCCTCACCATCACTGAAACCTGGCTCTCCCAGATAACACAGCCTTCCCAGCTGATCTCTCCAGAGGGGGCCTCATCTTCACCCACTCCCTCAGACTCACTGGGAAAGGGGGAGGTGTTGGCTTCCTTTCTGCACCCCAATGCCGCCTTTTCACCATTTCATCTCCCCATCCCTTTCTTTCCCTTCCTTCTAAACCCATATCATCCACCTTTACCACCCACTCCAGATTCTATTAACAGCCACCTACAACCACTCTGGTCCCACTTCCAACTTTTTTGATCCTCATTTAGATCCCTTTTTCACATTTCTTCTCTCCTTCTCTACCCCTACATTGATCTTGGGAGACTTCAACACTCACAAATATGTTGGTGACCACCCTTCTGCTGCCCACTTTATATCACTACTCAACTCCACTTACCTCCTACTCCACTCCACCTTGCCCACTCACTAAGTTAGGAAGCAACTAATTGTCCAACTCAATTTGCTTGTATCCCCCTCAGTGCTTAGTACAGTGCCTGGCACACCATTTAACTTGGACCTACACTCGACCTCATCATCTCTAGCCAATGAACAATCTCTACCCTTACCAGTTCTGAAATCCCTCTATCTGACCACAGCTTCCTTACCTACCTTCTCCCTATAAATCTATCCTGTTCCCCCACAGAGACCTCTGATCTTTAGACCCCGTCCAATTTTCTCAAGTCAACTTGCCCCATTTAGCCTCTGTACCCAAACTACCTTCCCTTGATGACCAAATTGATGCTTTCAACACCACACTTTTTACTAAACTGAAGTCACTCGCTCCTCTATCCCTTCACTGATCATGTACTACTAACCCACAGCCTTGGATCACCTGCACAGTCCACCTCCTTTGCTCTTGTGCATGAGCTGTGGACCACTGCTGGTGAAAATCTGGATATCAGGTCGACATGGTCCTTGCATGCTTTAACTCTGCCCTCTCCTCTGCCAGACAATATTCTTTCCCCAACCTTATTGACACCCCTCTCCTATGAATCAATGCCTTATTGTGGCAGGAGAGCTTGTGTACACCAATGAAGCTTAGAGCTATGCCATTGAAAGATATTCTCTTTCCAGGGTTACCCATAATGGAAAAGTCCAAGATGAAGTGTCCAAGTGAATTCACTTGTGCTGGGCAGCAGTAACATGGGAAAGAGTCAAAGGTGGATGATCAGGTCATCAAAATGTTGATCAAAGACAATGGCAGAGACCTAAGTTTTTACTGCATGGAAGAAGCCAATGGTAAACCACTTAAAAAACCATATTTTTTAACAAAAAAACCTTTACGGTTACATATACCAGAATGGCTACATATATAGTATTGGAAGATAAGCCCCTCAGGTCATTAAAGCACTCATTTAGCTACTGGGGATGAGTAGATGATGTCTCAGAGTCATGGGTGTTTGTGACATGTCTGGAATAAAGCCTCTGGGCCCTCTGGTTGCTGATAATAATGTTGGAATTTGTTAAGCGCTTCCTATGTGCCGAGCACTGTTCTAAGCACTGGGGGAGATACAGGGTCATCAAGTTGTCCCACGTGAGGCTTACAGTCTTCATCCCCATTTTACAGATGAGGTAACTGAGGCCCAGAGAAGTGAAGTGACTTGCCCACAGTCACCCAGCTGCCAAGTGGCAGAGCTGGGATTCGAACCCCTGACCTCTGCCTCCCCAGCCCGGGCTCTTGCCACTGAGCCACGCTGCTTCTGCCATGCGAGAAATGAGTATATGATGCTGTAAAGATACCCTTATCATTGGAGCATGAAAATGTGAAGAGTGTGAACCAGGAAATGCTGGAAATAGTTAAGAATAAAATAGACTGATTGAAGATAGACATCCTAGGAATAAGCAAACTGAAATGGACTGGTATCGGGGATTTCCAATCAAATGAGCACATCATCTATTACTCTGCAAATGCTGAAAAAAGAAGAAATGGCATAGTTGCAACTGGGACAAAGAAAATTGCTAAGACAGTTATCGGTCATTGCTGTCAATGACCAATTGATATCCATTAGATTTAGAGGAAACCATTCAATATGACAATACTTCAGGTTTACATCCCAACCACAGATGCAGAACAAGAAGAAATAGACAGGTTTAATGATGAAATGCAGAGAGCGATTGATAAAAGATGCAAGTAAGATTTGTAGATTATCACTGGGAACTGGAATGCAAAAGTTGGCAATGGAATGGAAATGAAGGTTGTTGGAAAATATGGCCTTGGAAATAAGAATCAAGCCGGAGATCGACTTCATTGATTTCTGTGAATCGAATGTTTTTTTATTGCCAACACCTTCTTCAACTAACTTAAACAATGACTATACATATGGACTTCACTGGATGCACAGTAGACAAATCAAATAGACTATTTTATTTGTAGAAAGAGATGGAGGAGTTTTATTTTGGCAGCAAAAACAAGTCCTGGAGCCGATTGTAGCTGTTAATGTGTAAATCGAGGTTAAAGCTTAGAAAGATCAATCATGCCTTATAGTTGCCTAAATATGACCTGATGAATATTGCCCCTGCATTTAAGGATCACGTAAAAACCGATTTTAAAGGATTAATATCACAGACAAGGAACCAGATAAAATGTGCATGGAGATTAAAAATGTCATCAGGGAAGAAAGAAACATAATATTGCAAAAGGTCAGGAAACAAAAGAAGCCAAAATGGATGTCGAACATAACTCTGGAAGTAGCCAGAAAAAGGAAGGAAGCAAAAATCAGAGGACAAAAGAATCTCATTAAAGAAATGAGCTAAGAATTCCAGTGTTCTGCCAGAAAGGACAAACAGCAATATTATAACAGCATATGCAAAGAAATAGAAGTCAATAACAAAAGCGGATGGACAAGATCAAGGGAACACTTCATCTTCAGATTAGCTTTGTTGAAAGCAAAGATGGACTGATGATAAATGATGCCAATGGAATCAAACAGAGATGGAAGAATTATACGTGGGAACTATACCAGAAGGACAGTAAAGTACAAGAAGTATTTGAAGAAATTCCTTATGAATTAGAGCTACTCATCATGAAAAGTGAAGTTAGATCAGTTTTGCACCGTCTTGCCAAAAACAAGGCATCTGGTTTTGATAGGCTTCCTATTGAGGTGTTTCAGGCAGCTGGAGAAGAATCTGTTAAAGTCCTTACCAAATTATGACAACAGGTTTGGCTAACCACTCAATAATCATCTGACTGGTCACTTTATGTTCCAATACTGAAGAAAGAAGACATAACTAAATATGACATTCAACGTAAAATTTCCTTGATCTCACATGTCAGCAAGGTAGTACTTAAAATCATATCCTATTGAATGGAGAGCTACATGGAATATGAATTGTCCCATGTTCAAGCAGGATACCAGGCAGGATGAGGGACACAAGGCATTATCACTGATGTCCAATGGTTAATGGAAAGGTTAGGAAATATCAAAAGAAAGTCAACATGTGCTTCATTGATTACAGCAAGGCCTTTGTCTGGATCCTGAGAAGCTCTGTAGCACATTAAGGAAAATGGACATCAGGCCATTTAATTACATTAATATGTTACCTGTATGTCCGACAGGAGGCCACAGTAAGAACAGAATATGGAGAAACTGATTGGTTTCCCATTAACAAGGGTGTAAGACAAGAAGTATTTTATCGACTTATCTGTTCATTCCTGATGCTGAATGCATAATGAGGGAAGCTGGATTGGATGAAGATGAATGGAATGTAAAGATTGGAGGAGAGAGTATAAACAATCTTCATTATGCTCATGATACTCCCTTACTAGAAGAAAATGAAAAAATTTGAAGGGTTAATTATTCGAAGTCAAGGAGCAGAGCAAAAAGATGGGCCTGCATTTGAATGTCAAGAAAGCAAAGATCATGACAACTGGAGTTTTAAACCCATTTATAGTGGTTGGAGAGAAGATTGAAATAGTTGACAGTTTTTTTCTCCTGGGATAGATAATCACTAACAAAGGAACGATAAGTCGAAAATATGTGAAGGATTAATGTTAAGAAGACTTTCTATGAAGAGCCTGTAAAAAATCATGAAATGTGCTGATGTAACAATTGCCACAAAAATACAAATTGTCAAAGCTATGGTATTCCCAGTGACAGTGAAAAAAAAGCTGGACAGTGAAAAAACAGGATAGAGAGAGAATCGATTATTTTGAAATGTGGTGTTAGAGAAAGGCTTTTGCAAATATCATGGACTGCCTGAAAAACAAAAGCGTTCTGGAGTAAATTAAACCAGTGTGGTCTCTAGAATGCCAAATGACTTAGATTAGCATATTTTGGACACATCATCAGGCAGACTAATTCTCTAGAGAAGACACTAATGTTAGGAAAAGTCCAAGAAAACTTGGAAGAGACGGACCAGCATCTAGATGGACAGAAACTGTGAGAATGATCATGGAAGAGTCATTAGCAAGGTTACAGATTATGGCAGAAGATAGGACATTTTGGAGGAAGTATGTCCACAGAGTCACTATGAATTGGAAATGACTAGACCTGACCACATGCTTTATTGAGAAAATTGAATATATCAGATATAATCTCCCTAAAATCTGCCCTGCTCCTCCTCTCCAGTTCCTCCCTCCTCCTGCCCCTTCTTCAACTCTCCCATCCTTCCCAGCAATATCTCAAAAGGAGATCTCCTGCCTGCTCTCACACACCCTCCACCTGCACATCCAACCCCATCTCTTTTCTCCTTATCAAAACACCTGACCCCTCCTTTCTTCCCTCCCTCACCACTGTCTTCAACTGTTTGCTTTCCAAAGCTTCTTCCCCACTGCTTCCAAACATGACCATGTCTCTCCAATCCTAAAAAAAAAACTCCCTTAACCCCATAGCTCCTTCCAATAATTGCCTATTCCCTCCTACTGCTCCTCTCCAAACTCCTTGAGCAAGTTGTTTGCACCCACCATTTCAAATTCCTCTCCTCCAATTCTCTCCTTGACCCCCTCCAATCTGGCTTCCATCCACTTCACTCCACAGAAACCACCCTCTCAAAAGTCACAGATAATCTCCTTACTAAATCCAACGGTCTCTACTCCATTCTAAGCCTCCTCAACCTCTCAGCTGTCTTGGACACTGTCGATCACCCCTTTCTTTTGGAAAATTATCCAATCTAGGCTTAACTGACAATGTCTTATCCTGGTTCTCGTCTTATCTCTCTGGACGCTCATTTTCAGTCTCTTTTGAGGGCTTCTCCTCTGCCTCTCATCCCCTAATTGTGGCTGTCCTTCAAGATTTAGTTCTGATCCCCTTCTAGTTTCTATCTTTAAGCATTCCCTTGGAGAACTCATTCACTCACATGGCTTCAACTACCTCTTCTAATGCAGATGACACCCAAATCTACATCTCCAGCCCTGATCTCTCCCTCTCTGCACTCTCATATTTCCTCCTGCCTTCAAGATATCTCTACTTGAATGTCTTCTCAACACTTGGAACTCAACATGCCAAAAACTGAACTCCTTATCTTCAAACCTTCAAACCTCCTTATCTCAGGCCAAACACTGCCTTCTACAAAAACATTCAGGTCATGATTCCACATTCCTCAAGAACCTCCAGTGGTTGCTCATCAACCTCTGCATCAAACAGAAACTCCTATCATTGGTTTTAAGGCAATCAATCAAATTGACCCCTCCTACCTCACTTCACCGCACTCCTACTATGACCCAGCCAACAGATGTCAATCCTCTAATGCTAACCTTCTCACTGTACTTCGATCTCATCTATCTCGCCACCGGCCTCTTGCCCACATCCTGCCTCCAGTCTGGAACATCCTCCCCACTCATATTCGACAGACAATGACTCTCCCCCACTTCAAAGCCTTACTGGAGGCACATCTCCTCCAAGAGATCTTCCCTAAGCCATTGTTTCCTTTTTTTCAACTCCTGCCTGTATCACCCTGGCTTGCTCCCTTTATTCTTCCCTCCTTTCAGCCCCACAGCACTTATATACATATCTGTAATTTACTTGTGTGTATTAATATCTGTCTGCCCCTCTAGATGGTGTAGGGAATGTGTTTGTTATATTGTTATATAGCACTCTCCCAAGTGCTTAGTACAGTGTACTGTGCTCATTAAGTGCTCAGTAAATGTGATTGACTGACTGACTGACTGTTCCTTGATCTTATCTATTTCACTGCTGACCTATTGCCTAAATCCTACCTCTTTCCTGGAATGCCGTCCCTCTTTGTATCCAACCTTCTACTCTCCCCATCTTCGAAGCCTAATTAAAAGCACATCTCCTCCAAGAGGCCTTCCCTGACTAAGCCCTCATTTCCTTTTCTCTCACTTCCTTCTGTGTCACCCTTGCCCCTGGATTTGCATCCTCTATTCAGTCCTCCCTCAGCCCTCCAGTACTTATGTTTTGTCTTATGCTGTCAAGTTGTCTCTGACCCATAATGACTCCATGGCCGCTTCTCTCCCAGAATGTCCCACCTACATCTTCAATCATTCTGGTAGTGTATCCTTAGAGTTTTCTTGGTAAAAATATGGCAGCAGTTTACCATTGCCTTCTTTCAAGTGATGAACTTGAGTCTCCACTCTCTACTCTCTCCCAGGCTGCTGCTGCCCAGTACAGGTGAGTTTTGACTTGTAGCAGATTGCCTGCCACTCACTAGCCACTGCCCAAGTAGAGGTATGCCTTTGCCCAGCACTTATGCACATATCCATGATTTATTCATCTATATATATTAATGTCTGTCTCCCTCTCTAGACTGAAAGCTCACTGTGGGCAGGAAATGTGTCTATCAACTCTTTTCTACTGTATTCTTTTCTACTGTACTTTCTTGTACTTTGCTGAGAAGCAGAATGGCTTAGTGGAAAGAGAATGAGCATGGGAGTCAGAAGACAAGGGTTCTAATCCCAGCTCTGCCACTTATCTTGTGTGTGACCTTGGCAAGCCATTTAACTTCTCTTGCCTCAGTTACCTCATCTGTAAAATGGGGATTAAGATTGTGAGTCCCATGTGGGACAACCTGATTACCCTGTATCTACCCCAGTTCTTAGAACAGTTCTTGGCACATATTAAGCACATAACAAGTACCATAATCATTATTATTATTATTACTTTCTCATGCTCTCAGAACAGTACCTGCACCCAGGAAACACCAAATATACTATTATTGTTCTCATCACTTTTATTATTATTATCATTATTATCCTTATTATCTTAGTTGTCTCTCAGGGTCCTCACAGCTGTGAGAATCTGTGGGGGACTCCAAATTGCTATAAATGGGCAGCTCAGCGGCACCAGGTGTGACAAGTGAGGAAAATGGACAGTGGAAGGCTACCCAAACAGCTGCTGTAAAGGGATGTGCAATTGAGAAACAAAAGCAAAGAGGACAGAGGAAGTGACTTGGGACTTAGGGATTTGTAAAACACAGTCTCAGCCTATGTTGCTTCTTAGCTGATCCCCCCTCCCCACCCCACCCCCCCATATTCCTTGACTCCTCACTGTCTTTTAACTTACATTCAATCTGTTGTCAAATCCTGCTGGATTTTCCTTTACTACAATTCCTGGATCTGCTCCCCTCCTCTCCTCCCCGCCCTTTCCCCTCCTCCCATCCAAATGGCCACTACCCTGGTCCAGATAAGCATCCTTTCCAAGCCAGACTTCTGTATCAACTACCAACTCTATTGTATCACACTCTCCCAAGTACTTAGTGCGATGCTCTGAACATGGTAATAATAATAATAATAATGTTGGTATTTGTTAAGCGCTTACTATGTGCAGAGCACTGTTCTAAGCGCTGGGGTAGACACAGGGGAATCAGGTTGTCCCACGTGGGGCTCACAGTCTTAATCCCCATTTTAATCTTAATGCTCACAGTTTTAAGGCTTAAGGCTCACAGTCTTAAGGCTCACAGTCTTAATCCCCATGGTAAGCACTCAAAAATACCACTAATTGAGTGATTGATTAATATTGATCACCCATATTCTGTTTTCTCACCATTCCAATTCATACTTCACTGTGCTGCCTCAACTATTTTCTAAAATGTCATCGTGTGCATGTCTCACCACTCCTCAAAAGCCTTCAATGGTTAACTATTCCTCTTTGCATCAAACAGAAAGTGCTGAAAATTGACTTCAAGCCATTCTACCAGGTTTCTTCCGCCTACCTGTCCACTCCCTTTTCCCACTGTACCCTAGCTCACACTCAGTATTCCTTCCCATCTAGCTTCACTGTGCTTCATTCTTAACTCTCCCCACTTTGATCTCTAACTAATGCCCTTTCTTTTATGTAAAACTCCCTCACCTTGGGCCCAACTCTCCCTATATGCAAAGCACTTCTGAAGTCATATCTCCCAAGGAGGCTTTCCCCAGTTAATTTTTCTCCTTCCCAAATCTTATCCTCCTAGCTTCCACCTCAGCACTCATTCAGGTATTCATCTTTCTTCCTCCTAACAAAAATTATTTTGTGTCTGTTTCCCTCTTAGATAGTAAGGTCTTTGAGGGCAGGGATTGTGTCTTTCACTCCATTGACGTCTCCCCTGTTCTCAGTGCAATGTTATGGACACATTAGGTTCTCGGTTTGCTTATTGATGGATTGGAGGAGTAATAATAATGATAATAATGATGGTATTTATTCAGCACTTACTAAGTGTCAGGCATTGTGCTAAGCACTGGGGTGGATGCAAGCAAATCAGGTTGGATGCAGTCTCTATCCCTCATGGGACTCACAGTCTTAATTCAAGGGTGCAGGGGCAGGAGCTCTCATGGGAACTGTCAGGAAAGAAAATTATGCCAGCATTTGTGGAAAAAGTTAAAAATAAAGAAAAAGAAAGTAACAGCACCCAGCAGTCCTGGAGGAGGAGGGTTCGGGGACACACCCTGAATGGACAAAGGAGGGGAGAGGAGGGAAAGTGGCCTCGAGACAAGGAAACTTGAGGGGGAGCTTTCAGTTAGCTGGGAGGGAGAGGCAACTGAGAGTTGGCACTGGGAAGGGGACAACAAAACTGAGAGGGGATGCGCCAGGGGATGAGCCGCAGATGTCAGAGTCAAGTCAAATTTACACTGCTGTTGCATTACCGTGCCATCTGCTAGTACCACCTAGGAAAAATAATAATGTGCTTCGTGCCAAGCACTGTACTAAACACAGTGTAAGAAGCTGACACATTCCCCTTCCTACATGGGGCTCACTGTATACAGCAGAGAGAAGAACAGATATAACTCCATTTTTACAGATAAGGCCCAGAGATGTTAAATGACTTGTCCAAAGTCACACAAGAGTCAAGTAGGGGAGCTGGGATTAGAACCCAGATCTCCTAACTCCCAGACCTATGCTTTTTCCACTGTGCCTTGCTACTCCTCATCTAACAATATCCCCGTATGCTGCAATGTGCGAGCTGTGCTTTATGGTATCTATCATTTATTCTGTCCTCTATGTTTTGCTTCTACTATTTGTCCCCACTCTTACTGACCCCTAAATTTCTACCCATTATCCAGTGAACTGATAAAAGAAGTATATAAAGCCAACACTATCACCTACCTTCCTGGATCATTTCTTAGCTGCATCAATGCACCTTCATAACCTTCTTGATTATCTTAGTGCAGCAAGAGATGCCCGGTAGACTCTGATACAGCTTTGATGTTTCTCCACTGTAGGTCTCAGGCCTCAGGATCATGTATGGCGTGTGGCCTCAGTTTCCCTGGGGATTGCTCTGGTCATGCTGCTGGTCTCCACTCTGTGTTTGTACCTGAAAAGTAAGTGCTTTTGCCTGGGATGCACCACAGCAGCTCTAGTTTAATTTGTTTTCTCTTTCAATCCTGGACTTTTGGTCTACTCAATCAGTCAATTAATCGATGGTATTTATTGAGCACTTGCTGTGTGCAGCACACTGTACAAAGTGCTTGACAAATTACAATGCAACAGAGCTGATAGATGTGATCTCTGACCAAAGGGGAGACAGACCTTAAAATAGATTAAGGAGAGGGAAAACAGTAGAGTATAAAAATATTTAAGATAAGTATTGGCCTGCATACTGAATAACCCCAAGCCCCTTTAGTGTGACAGGGAACAGAGGATGGAGAAAGGAGAGCAAGGCAGGTTGATAAGGTGTGCCTCAACATTCATTCAATTGTATTTACTGAGCGCTTACTGTGTGCAGAGTGCTTTACTTGGAAAGTACAATTCAGCAACAAATAGAGACAATCCCTACCCAATAAGGGGCTCACAGTCTAAAAGAGGGGAGACAGACAACAAAACAAAACAAAGCAAATCAGGCATCAATAGCATCAATATAAATAATTATACATACACACATATACATCATTAATAAAATAAATAGAATAATAAATATGTACATATGTACACAAGTGTTGTCGGGGGGAAGTAGAACAGGGGGCAGAGTTGGGCTGATGGGGAGGGGAGGAGAAGCAGAGGAAAAGGGGAGCTTAGTCTGGGGGGCCCCAGAGCCCCAAAGCAGCATGGCTCAGTGGAAAAGAGCCTGGGCTTCCGAGTCAGAGGTCATGAGTTGGACTCCTGGCTCTGCCACCTGTCAGCTGTGTGACTGTGGGCAAGTCACTTAACTTCTCTGTGCCTCAGTTACCTCATCTGTAAAATGGGGATTAACTGTGAGCCTCACGTGGGACAACCTGATTACCCTATAATAATAATAATGTTGGTATTTGTTAAGCGCTTACTATGTGCCGAGCACTGTTCTAAGCGCTGGGGTAGACACAGGGGAATCAGGTTGTCCCACGTGGGGCTCACAGTCTTAATCCCCATTTTACAGATGAGGTAACTGAGGCACCGAGAAGTTAAGTGACTTGCCCAAAGTCACACAGCTGACAAGTGGTAGAGCCAGGGTTCGAACCCATGACCTCTGACTCCAAAGCCCGTGCTCTTTCCAGTGAGCCACGCTGCTTCCCCAGCGCTTAGAACAGTGCTCTGCACATAGTAAGCGCTTAACAAATGCTAACATTATTATTATTAACTCTCTGGACAGCTGTATTGGAGGCTGATGATCTTCCCCCCACCCCCGAGCAGTTCTGGGACCAGTAGTCTCCATGCTGATGGTCCCCCAGTGACACCCCTCTCCTGCTCTCTGCAGAGCCCTGTTCTGTAGTTACCATCCATTATCCTTCCCAGTACTGTGAAGGCCAGGAGACCAGCACCTGATGTGTGGGGAGTAGAAAAGGGGTAGGGGCTGCTGGGGAGTGGAGAGGAAAAGAACAGCAAGATGGGAGAAAGGGAAGACAGAGAATGAGAGGAAGAGACTGCGTTACCAATGCCCATTGGAAACAGGAAATAGGTCCAAAGACAAAGGCTGTTCTCGCCACCTGGTGAGTTATCTTGTCTCTACCCTAGCACTTAGTACAGTTTGGAACGCCATGCACTTAGCAAGTACCATAATTATTATAAAAATATCTGCTTCTTCCCCAACACATGAAGCACATGAAGTTCAGAGAGTCTAACGTTCTTATAGCGGAGGGAATCCATGTGGCTGACCAGTGGACCCCAGGAGGGTCTGGGGCTTTGTGGGCCTGAGCAGAGACAGAGGGACTCTCCTGTGAGAGCAGAGCTTCCACATTCTGTGAGGCCCCCAAACTCAATAGGTGGGTTTGACCTCTGCGCTGAACTGCTGGGATCCGTGAGCAGAGAGGAGCACTCCCTCGGGGTGGTGGGTGCCGGAAAGGGAGAGAGGGAGAAGGATCGCTATGGGACAAGGGATGGTAAGTGATGACAAGGGTTGTGGATGGCTTGAGCAGGCCTGAACAGCCACAAGGAAATAGAGGGCAGGATACTGAGATGCATTTCCTCCTCTTCCTCCTCGTTCTCTTCCTCCTCTGGCCCCCCGTGACTCTCCCTCCATGAACGCGGCTGCTGCTGCCCCAGGCCCCATGATCATCACCACTACCACATGCTGCACTGTGGATTGGCCTCAACATGACGTTAGCCAGAGCCCGGGCTGGGTCGTCCCCACTGCCACTGAGGCTCTTGCTCTAGGCCTGGAAAAGGATGGAGATGCCGTGGAGGCCTCACACACGAGAAGGGATAGTAGTTGAAGTTGTAGCCATTTTATGGGGCAGCCATCTCCCCTACTGACCTGGAAACCATTTTGTTCTGTCCCCTAGTAAGTGTTCCCCTCACCCCGACCCCTGGAAGCTCCTTCAACCACCTGCCTGCCAATCACCAAGCAAGAGCATAGACTGGGGAGGGTGGATAAACAGCGGTTGATGGCCTCCCCACACCAGCCTGTTAATCCAGCCCAGGGTCCATCCTGGCAATGATGTTATTGCATGGTAATTGCCTTGTTATTGCAGCCGGCATGATCCCCATTCAAGCTGGATTTCTGGATGTGGAAATGATTCAGGTCCTTGTGGAAACTTAAATGGGATCTTTAATGACTGGAAAATGTCCATGCCTGAGAGCCCTGGGATCCACAGGCCCAGGAGTTCTGAGCCAGTTTGGGTCAGATCCAAACCCAAGTTGTTCAGGGGAAGACATGCTGTACCCATAATAAAGAGAGGGATCCTGGGTACTCAGAGTTTGCTTTTGCTCTGTTTCAACAGATTCATGGCTTGAAGCAAGAGTAGGGGTGAAAGAGGGAAGGAAGAAGGATAATTTTCAAAATTTTGCAGTCATGATTTCATCCTCAATCTGCAGGTTAATCTTTTAACATTATTTTTATTTTATCAACCTGCCCCAGAAACCAGTCTAGCCTAATGGAAAGAGCATGGACTTGGGAGTCAAAAGACCTGAGTTGTAATCCATACTCTGCCAATTACCTGATGTGTGACTTTGGGCAAGTCACTTAACTTCTCTGTGCCTCAGATGCCTCATCTGTAAAATGGGGATTAAATGCTTGTTCTCCCTCCTATTTAGACACATAGTAAGCACACAGTAAATTCTATAAAAAACAAAAAGTGTCCCTGGGCCTCACACCCTGCCTGGTCGGGGCAGTGAGTCTCTCCTCCTTGGGACAGGATTCACCCTCCCCTTAATCCAGGAAAACCTCCTTTCCCTAACCAGCCTTGGCCATCTTCTCCCATGCCCACACACCCACCATCACTCTGTGACATCTCAAACCCTGAGCTCCAGGGGACAGAGATGACACCCTTTCCATCCTACAATTCATTCTAATTTTCTCTCCAATTTCATTTGCAGCCAGTGAGGGAAGTAACTGTGAGAATGACTGGGTCCCAAAGGTTTCCTGTGAAGATGATCTTGGCAACGAGAGCTCAGCAAGACTTGCAGCCCTGAAGAAGGAACTATGCATTGGCCAACAGGGTGAGGAGAGACCGTGAAATGTTCAGAAAGCCTGCTCAGAAACCCCAGATGGACAGCTTGAATCACATAAGAGAAAATAAGGAAGGCAGATGCTTCAGGGGCTCTTTATTGAACTGGAGGAAATATCTTCACTCCATTTCTTCCTCAGAAAGGTGTTTCATCAGAGAAATTTCAGGCCCAGGTTAGTGGGGCCCCTGGAGAGAGCAGGGGTTAGTGGCAAAGAGGGAGACTGTAGGGGTGAGGAAAGTGTCACTGGGGGTTGGGAGATAAGGCACAGACAAGGGGAAGGCAGAGACCTGCTGCTTCAGCCCCTGGAATAACCCTGCTCCCGCAAAGCTTGCCAGATCCAAGAGGGCAGGGGTCATGTATACAAACTCTACTTTTACTGTACTCTCCCAAGTGCTTACTTTGGTGCTCGGCACACAGTAAACATTCAAAAAATACCATTGATTGGTTTATTGATCGATTGATCAATTTATTGAAGAGATAGGGGATGGAGAGGAGGGTTCCAGGTTAGAGGTACTGGAAATCACTTCCTTTCTAATTCGAATCAGAATTGGTGTCATCAAGAGGTAGATCTGGGAAGTAACCTTCCTAGCCCAGCTGTTCTCCTCCATGGAGGTCTCCAGCAGCTTCTGGAAGGAGAGGGCTCGGGGAAAAGGTGTTTCTGTCGCCCTCCCTTTTCTGCCACTGCCTGCTTACCCCTCCCACTCCTCCCTGGTCCTCCAAGTTTGCTGCTGAGGGATGGTGGGACCCTCAGAGGATCCAGCATCATTCACCCAGAAGCTCTTCCCCTTCGAATCAGCTGCAGACAGGCATCGGCCATGGCAAGGTCAGTAGTTTGGGTGGACTGGAGAGGGTCCAGATGTCAGAGGTCTCCTTAATAATAACAATAATAATTGTAGTATTTAAGTGCTTACTATATGCCAAACACTTTACAAAGCATTGGAGTAGATACAGAGTAATCAGGTCCAACATGGGGCTCACAGACTAAGTAGGAAGGAAAACAGATATTGAATCCCCATTTTGCTGAGAGGCACAGATAAGTTAAATGACTTGCTCAAGGTCACACAGCAAAGGTGTGGTAGAACTGGGATTAGAACCCAGTTCCTCTGACTCTCAGGTCTGTACTCTTTCCATTAGGCCATGCTGCTTCTCTCTTTGGGGCCAGAGCAGAATTTTGAAGGGGAAGTGGGTGAAAGTTAGATAGCAGGTTACGAAGTTATGGACAAAAAGCTTTAATACAGAGTTGGAGGTGGAGAGCATGGTATCTGTGATGTCACAGGAGGTGCAGGGCCTGGTAATGATGAGGTCCAGTTGGGGAGTGTCCAGTGTAAGCTGGATTTGAGCAGGTTATTATGTGTAAGGGAACAGTGGAAAGTCATCAGGACAACAAACAGGAAGGGCCTGGAGGTCAGTACAGTAAGAGTTTGAAAGGAAGGAGAGGCAGTAAACTTCCCATCTTCTAGGCTGTAAGCTCAGTGTGGGCTGGGAATGTGTCTGTTTATTATTGTAGTATACTCTCCCAAGTGTTTAGTACAGTGTTCTGCACACAATAAGAGCTCAACAAATACACCTGAATAAATGAATGAACTCATTAAACGGATCTGAAAATGCAGAATGGAGGACAGTAGATGAGAACAGCTGGTAGACAATGGTTGCAGAGCCATATCCATCTCAGAATACAAATGGCCACATTACTTGTCCATCTTCATAATGTGCCACCATCCCAACCATCTGTCCTTGTCCTTCCCCCAGGTGCCATGTGTGAGCTCTGCCCCCCAGGGTGGTGGCTGAACAGCAGCAGGTGCTACTTCTTCTCAGGAGAGCGGCGGAGCTGGGAGGCCAGTGCCAAAGATTGTGCTGACAGAAAATCCCGGCTGCTGGTTCTGGAGGATGAGGCTGAAGCTGTGAGAACTGGAGAGATGTCAGGGTCCCAAATGGCGAACAAAACTACTGTGAATTGCCATGTTTAACTCAATATCAGCCAATTCTCCTGAGTTGTAGTTATCTTCTTCTGGAATGACCTTGAGGAATTCCATTACTCCAGGGAAGTGGCTTAAGGAGAATCAGACCTAGTGTCATTCAGGTCCAGGCATTCAGCATAACCTGACTGAACTAGAGAATTAGCCTCCTCCCTCGTTCCCTGCTTCCAGTCTCTCCCCTCTCCACCATGCATTTTACTCTACTGCTTGGATCATTTTTCCAGAGAGTCATTTTGTATAAGTCTCTGCCCCTCCTTACAACCCATCAGGCAGGACCCATCTACTGCATCTAGTAGAAATTCCTGAGTTTAGCCAACCATTAGTCTCAGTCAACAACATACTGGGGTCCTTGAAAGGAAAACCCACCACAAAACCCACAATTTCCCTGCCCCAGTATCCCAGCATAGGAGGCATCCACATGCCCAGAAGTCCAGAGCAAACCCAGGACCTGGGGTGGGGGTGTTATTCACGAAACTTCCTTTTTGTCTGATCCAACATCCCCCACTTCTCCCTGGTTCTGTCCCAAATAAGAGTGTCCCCATCTCTGAAGTCACTTCTTTGGTGGGCTAGGGTTCTGAGGTTTTTCAATATCATCTGGAATTTCCTGGCTGAGGTTCTCCTGGTCCTTACGATAAATCATTACCATTTCAACTGACATAACCTTTGTGTTTGAAAATTCTTATCTAACCATCTAGGGAAAGGAAGGGGTCATCCTTATTTTCTTGTCTTTTTGTGATTGCTATTTTCTACCCTTCAATAATAATGATAATAATAATAATGATATTTTAAAGTGCTTACTACATGCTGAGCACTTTTCTAATTTCTGGGGTAGAAACTTTTCTAATTTCTGGGGCTCACAGTCTTAATCCCCATTTTACAGATGAGGAAACTGAGGCACAGAGAAGTTAAGCGACTTGCTCAAGGTCACACAGTAGATACGTGCCTCCCCATTTTATTCTTTAGTGTTTATGGTTTTGACCTTCTTCTTGAGGTAATCAGTGCATCTTGCTCTTGTCCACTTCTCAGTCTACTGAACAGTAAAGATAATCCCTTCTTGCTTCCAGTAATTGTTCTGATTGGATAATCTGGACCAATACACTCCATTTACTCGTTTGCCCCCATCAGTAACTTCCCTTCCCTTCTTTTGCTCCATTTATTATTTTCTCCCCAACAATGTTGGGAATCACAGCCTCCTAGAGCAGAGCTCTCACTCCTACCTATCTACTCTTTCTAATCCTTTCTAATCCTTTCTAATCCATTTTGCACTCTTGGTCCCGGTCAGCTAATCTACACATTGTGCCTGTGCCTATTCAAAGTTCTCATCTTTCTGGCCTCCAACCCCTTCTTCATCTTTTTTCTCCTGCCTGTTACTCCTTTCTCCTTCAGATTCACCAGGCTGCATCTTATCCTATCTTCCTAGCATTTCTGAAATCCCACCTACCTGAGGAGGCTTTCCCAATTAATTTTTCCTCTTCCTAGGGTAGAGTAGTAGTAATAGTGTTTATTTAGCACTAACAATGTGCAAAGCACTGTACTAAGTTCTGGGAGAGACTATACAAGTGGGAATTAGATACAGTCCCTGTCCCCCAGGGAGCTGACAAACTTAGACCCTTCCAACTATGATCTCAGTACTTTCATGACACTTCTGTATTTATTGCACTTTTGTTCATAAAGACATACATTACTATTTTTGCATTTGTTCATGAACACATGCATCTTAAATTCTCTTCATCCTCCTATTTTAAATGTATTTGGATAGTTTCTTCCCTTTTAGATTATAAACTCTTTGAGGGCAGGGATCATGACTACTTACACTATTGTACTGTTTTCTCTCAAACACTTAAAACAGTGCTCTGCACCCAGTAGGCATTAAAAAAACACCTAATCGAGAGTTTCTTTCCCTTAAAGGTCAGCACTGAGCCCTGAACTGGGGAGGGAGGAGATGGGGTTGGTTGAGGGACTGTCAGGGCTCAGCCTCTTTCCATTTACTCCACAGGTTGAAGTCCCTAGGATGGGGCCAAGAGATGAGTACTTCTGGATCGGGTACAAGTATAACATGACCCAGAGAACGTGGACGTGGCTGGATAATGCTGGATTTTCTGGATACAGGTGAGCCCCACTGCAGGTCTGGGATGCTGCACTGAGCCAGGTAGCATAAGAGGCACAGTGGTGGAGACTTTCATAATGACAACTTCAATGTCCATTACCCTTTAAACATCCAAGTCCATTTCCAACTTCCCCAGACCAGAACCCTGCCCTTGCTTCAGCCTGCCTCTAGGAGTTGTTAAGGGTAGGAGGAAGGTCCAGAGAGAGGCTTCCTGAACTCAACCTTTACTGAAGAGCATGGGAACAGACACTCCACCAGGTGCCAGGCTGGTTGTGGTCCAGGGGGGAAAGGAGAGCTTCAGAATCCCGCCCGTTGCTACACTGGGTGAAAGATGCAGCATGGTCTAATGGGAAAAGCACATGACTAGGAGTCAGTGGATCTAGGTTCTAATCCCAGCTCCACCATATGTCTGCTATGTGGCCTTGGGCAATCCATCACCATCATCATCAAGGCTATATACTGAGTGCTTCCTGTGTGCAGAGCGCTGTACTAAGCTTGGGAGAGCACAAAGCAACAGAGTTGGTAGACATGTTCCCTGCCCACAACAAAATTACAGTCTAGATAATCGACAATTGATTCATTCATTCAATCGTATTTATTGAGCACTTACTGTGTGCAGAACACTGAACTAAGTCCTTGGAAAGTACAATTCATCAATAAAGAGAGACAATCCCAGCCCACACCAGGTTTACAGTCTAGAACGGGGGAAACAGACATCAAAACAAGTTAAGCAGCATCTATATAAATAAATAGAATTATAGATATGTACATATGTACACAAGTGTTGTGGGGCAGGGAGATGGGGCTAGCGCAAAGGGAGCAGGTTGGGACAATGCGGAGGAGAGGGGGAGCTGAGGAAAAGGAGGGCTTAGTCTGGGAAGGCTTCTTGGATGAGGTGACCCTTCGGTAGGGCTTTGAAGCAGGGAAGTTTGGTGGATTTGAGGAGGAAGGGTGTTACTTAGAGATTGACTGAATTCACTGGATTCAGTCAATCGTATTTACTGAGCACTTACTATGTGCAGAGCATTGTACTAAGTGCTTGGAATGTACAATTCAGAAACAGATAGAGACAACCCCTGCCCAACAACAGACTCACTGTCTAAATGTGGTGAAGGAGAGAGATGAGTCTATAATAAGGCAAGGTTGCAGGTTTATGAGGCAGGAAGAATAGTGACTACAGTGATGGGAAAGTTGTTGGGAGGGGAGAGTTTAGGAAGGAAGAAGGAAGACGAGAAGTTCAGTTTTGGACATGTTGGACCTGGGAGTCAGAGAACCTGGGTTCTTATCCCGGCTCTGAAACTTGTCTGCTACGTGACCTTGGGCAAGTTAGTTATTCTCTCTGTGCCTCAGTTCCCTCACAGCAAAATGAGGATCCAGTATACGTGTTCTCCTTCCTATTTAGACTGTGAGCCCCACCATAGTCTTCTATCTACCCCAGCACCAGTTACAGCACTTGGCACATGGTTGGTTCTTAACAAATACTACAAATATCTTGGATCTACCCCAACATTTAGTACAGTGCCTGGCAAATATTCATTCATTCATTCAGTTGTATGTATTGAGCGCTTCCTGTGTGCAGAGCTCTGTACTAAGCGCTTGAAATGTACAATTTGGCAATAGATAGAGAAAATCCCTGCCCAACAACGGGCTCACAGTCTGAAAGGGGGAGACAGACAGCAAAACAAAACAAGTATACAGGCATCAATACTATCAAAATAGATAAATAGAATCACAGATATATGCACATCATTAATAGAGTAATAAATAATATATATAAATATACCCAAGTGCGGTGGGAGGGGGAGGGGATAGAGCAGAGGGAGGGAATGGGGGGAGGGGCAAAGGGAAAGGGAGGGCTCAGGCTGGGAAGGCCTCCTGGAGGAGGTGAGCTCTCAGTAGGGCTTTGAAGAGGAGTTAGTTTGGTGGATGTGAGGAGGGAGGGCATTCCAGGTCAGTGGTAGGATGTGGGCTGGGGTCGATGGCAGGACAGGTGAGAAGGAGGCACAGCGAGGAAGTTAGCGGCAGAGGAGCAGAGTGTACGGGATGGGTTGTAGAAGGAGAGAAGGGAGGCGAGGTAGGAGGGTGCAAGGTGATGGAGAGCTCTGAAGCCAAGAGTGAAGTTTTTGCTTCATGCGAAGGTTGATAGGTTGATAGGCAGCCTCTGGAGGTTTTTGAGGAGGGGAGTGACATGCCCAGAGCACAAGTGCTCAACAAATAACAAAAAAAAGAAAAAAAAAGATGCTGCCCACCTGTGTCTCTTAGGCACATTTATTCTTCCTCACCCCCTCCAGTTTCTCCTTTTCCTCCTCTTTTTAACGGTGCTTTTTGTCATTGTGGCTCAATTCACAGGAAGTCATGCAGGCCAAGAATACAAACAAATTTAAGAGAAATTTGAACCACTGAGCTCGAAGAGGAAAATTTAAGGATGTTAATTTATTTATTCAATAGTATTTATTGAGCGCTTACTATGTGCAGAGCACTGTACTAAGCACCTGGAATGTACAATTTGGCAACAGATAGAGACAATCCCTGCCCATTGACAGGCTTACAGTCTAATCTGGGGAGACGGACAGACAAAAACAATAGCAATAAATAGAATCAAGGGGATGTACATCTCATTAACAAAATAAATAGGGTAATAAAAATATATACAAATGAGCAGATGAGCACAGTGCTGAGGGGAGGGGAAGGGAGGGGGGAAGAGCAGAGAGAAAGGGGGGGAAAGGGAGCTTAGCTGAGGGGAGGTGAAGGGTGGGGCAGAGAGGCAGCTGCAGAGGGAGCAGAGGGAAAGGGGAAGCTCAGTCTGGGAAGGCCTCTTGGAGGAGGTGAGCTCTCAGTAGGGAGTTAGGATGTTAGGAGGTCTCCCTAACCATGAGGATGAATATCCAGGAGGGAAACAATCTCCCATTTTCTCCAAATATTCAGTTGTCATTGTTGGGGGGTAGAATCCTGGGCTGGATAGAGCATTGGTCTGACCCAAGAATATGATTTCTTACGTTCTTAAATCCACATCACCTGAGGGTTTAATCTTAATTAACCTTACAAATGGGATGAAGCTAAAGGGTGGAGCTAAGATCTGGGAACAAATGTGTGAGAGAGTGGAAGTACTCTTTCTTCCTGTCAGGACTGACTGCCTGGAGAGAGGATCGGAGGTAAAAGAATGAAAAGTGACAGAGAACAGCAGGGCATGAATGGTGACGGAAAAGCTGGAAAGAGAGTTACCTATGGAAGTTTGTATGTGACTGTAGAAGATCCACCTGGCTGAAGTCATCTACTTCAGCCTCTTTTAGGCTTGGATGTCTGGAGTGTATCCGGGGTCCTAAAGACCTCCTGTTAAGAGTAAATGTAGGAGCATTTTTAGGGTCCCCATTAGTGTAAACTGAGCTTGTCCCTTAGTCTGCTGACCCCACTCAATTGATCGCAGAGGCTTCCCACTTCCAAACAGCAAGGAAAGCATCCAGGGTCCAGCAAGACAGTCCTAACTCTTCCAAGGGCTTGATCATTGGGGCATAGATGTATACATACCCATCCTCCCTTCTGTGAAGATCTTATCACTTCCTATTCCTGGACTCTTGGTATAGTGCTTTCTCCAAAATTCTTATGAGTTCCCCAAGCACAGAACATGCGAACACCACTGGTTATGAAAGGATACCAATATTTACTTTCTTAATGAATTAACGTGTTACCCCTGAACCACTCTGGTAGCCCAGGATTGATTGCCTATCCCCGATTCTAACAATTCTCCTTCAGAGTATACTTCACTGTAGCCAATCAGTGGGTTGCCTAATGGATAGAGCTTCCTGAGGTGGATGGGAGAGGGACAAGGCAAGGGAGCGATTCCATCCCAAGCCTCGCACTCCTCTCAGTCTGCAGATGGGGGAGTCAACTACAGCTGTGAAACATGAATAAAAAAAAAGTTGGGAGAAGAAATGAGCAGTGGAAGAAGCATATTTGGGGGCACAGGGAGGAGTGGGAACGTAAGGGAGCTACAGTGAAGTTGGGAAACAACTTCTAGAGCCTTGGGGAATTAAGGGTGGAGGTAAAATCAATCAATAAATCAATTATTGATCTCTTGCTGTGTGCAGAGCGCTGTACTAAGTGCTTGAGAAAGTACAAAACAATAGTGTTGGTAGACATGACCCCTGCCCACAAGGTGATTACAGTCTAGAGGGGGAGATAGACACTAATATGTTACTGGTATGTATTTAAATACCGTGGGGCTGAAGGTGGGTTGAATATCAAGTGTTTAAAGGTCTCCCCCTCTAGACTACATGCTCGCTGTGGGCAGGGAATGTATCTACCAATTGTACTCTCCCAAGCGCTTAGTACAGTGCTCTGCACATAGTAAACACTCAATAAATACCATTGATTGACTGATTTATTGATTGATTCATTAAAGGGTACAGTTCCAAGTTCTTAGACAACAAAGAAGGGGCAGGGAGTAGGGGAAATGAAACCTTAGCCTGGAAAGACCTCTTGGAGGAGGTGTGATTTTAGTAAGGCCTTGAAGGTGGGGAGAGTGGTGGTCTACCATACATGACTATAAGCCCATTGTGGGCAGGGATTTTCTCTCTTTATTGCTGAATTGTACTTTCCAAGTCCTTAATACAATGCTCTGCACGTAGTAAGTGCTCAATAAATATGACAATGAATGAATGAATGAATGAATGAATGAATGAATGAATGAGAAGGGAATTCCAGGCCAGCGGGAGAACAACGGGCAAGGGATCAGTGACAAGGTAGAGTTACAGTGAATGGTTTGGCATTAGAGGTGTGACGTGAGTGGGCTGGGTTGTCCTAGGAAAGCAGCGAGGTAACGTAAGAGTGGGAGAGATTATTGAGTTATTGAGTGCCTTAAAGTCAATGATGGTAAGGAGTTTCTAATTGGAGCGAAAGTGGATGGACAATCACTGGAGATTCTGGAGAAGTGGGAGACTTCTTTTTCCATCACTAGGTGGAAATGCCAGGAAAGTATAAAATGATTATGTTACTTTAGCTGAAATAATGTCAGCAACCCTATAGTCAAAGTTCATTTCCCTTTCCAGATTTGACTGAGAGGTCTCTGGGCTCTTTCAGAGCCTCTCTCTCTCTCTCTCTCTCTCTTTCTCTTCCCTCACCTAGACTCAGCAAAGGCCGGACAGACCCTGTCCCCTTTCCCCCCTACCCACCCCGTTCACGCAATCACAGTCAAATGAGATTTAAATCACTTGTCCCTCCCCTTTTCAGGATAAGAATGGAAAAATACACTGATGGAAAGCAGTGTGCCTCTTTCAAGGGAAAGGATGCAATTTATTCTTATGGATGTCAACATCTTCTGCACTGGATCTGTAAGAGAAATGCGACTGTGTTGGAGCCCTGAGAATCTGCAGGAATGTTGGCAGCAACTTCTGGAGAGGTTTATCTCTCAGTGCTGGGGAGGGTGGAGGCCTTCATCCTACCTTTCCATTCTCTTCTTCCTCTTCTCTGTAAATTATTTTGTATTTGTCTTCCCCACTAGATCTAAAATCTTAAGGGAAGAAGTTCTTTCTTCTAAGCTTATGTTGCCCTCCCACCCACTTAGTTAATTTTTCTGTGCACAACAGTTTTTCTAGATTTGTAAGCTCCCTGAGGGCAGGGAACCTGTCTACTTACTCTATTGTATGCTTCCAAGATCTTAGTACAGTGCTTTGCCCACAGTAAACTGTAAACTCCTAGATGACAGGAAGCATGTCTATTAACTCCACTGTACTCTCCCAAACACAATTCATTCAATCATATTTATTGAGCTCTTACTGTGTGCAGAGCACTAGACACTCAATAAATATCACTGATTGATAGATGTGCTATAAATATTATTGACTGATTGTCCTCAACTGATATGTTTGGCATATGTTCAGAATTTAGGGCAGTGAATAGAATGAGGTACAAGACAGCACAGATAATAGATCTATGTGGTGGTGACTGTGAAGTGGAAAACAAGTAAATCTTATTTTTAAATGCAACTTACTATGATGTCTCATGAACCTGGGGGAAAGGGGATTAGGTGCACTAGAGGCTGGTATTTGGATTGAAGGGATTGGGATTTGGGGGACACTGGGAGAAATGTTGGTGGAGCAAATGGAGCCATATTGTTGAGGTTGTCAGGGTTGGGGGATCCTGTTGAGGGGGAAATGAGGGGACCCCTGAGAAGGTCCCTGGGTTAAAAAGCCAGTGGATGGTGGCAGTTGAATTCTGGGAGGGGACAGGGACAGAGAGGGTGAATCTCCATTAACTGATCAATCTCTACCCTCACCAATTCTGAAATTCTTCTATAATAATAATTATGGTATTTGTTAAGTGCTTACTATGTGCCAAGCACTGTTCTAAGTGCTGGGGTAGATACAAGGTAAGCAGGTTGTCCCACGTGGGGCTCACAGTCTTAATCCCCATTTTAAATATGAGATAACTGAGGCACAGAGAAGCTAAGTGACTTGCCCAAAGTCCACAGCTGACAAGTGGCAGAGCTGACATTAGAACACATGACCTCTGACTCCCATCCTGTGCTCTTTCCACTAAGCCATGCTGCTTCCCATGTCTGAACATAACCTCCTCAACTGCTCCCTTTTCCATGCATCCAATTCCCACACATTTGTCCTTCCCCCCACCACCTCAGAAACCTCCATTTTTTTTTTTTACACACTCAGTTATTCTACAGCCATCCCACCCAATTTGGTTTCCGTACCCAAACTACCTACCTTCTCCTGACACAAATCCACACACTTACCACCACCCTCTACACCAAACTGAACTCCCTTGCTCCCCTTCCCTCCACCAGTCTTGTACCACTGACCCTCAGCCCTGGATCCCCTCCACAGTATGCTTCCTCTACTTCTGTACCCAGGCTGCCGAGTGCTGTTGGAGGAAATATAGAGATCTCTTTGACCTCATCGACCTTAAATTCATTCTTATCTGCTTCAATCTGGCCCTCTCTGCTGCTAAATGACAATACTTCTCCTTTCTAATTCACTCCTATACCCACTGTCCCCACCAGTTCCAGACATTCAACTCCCTTCTCACACCTCCTGTTCCCCCGACCCCATTTCTTTCTCCTAAAAATCTGGCTACCTACTTCATCAACAAAATTGAGACCATCAGGTGTGATCGCCCTAAAATCTTCCCTTCATCGCCCCCCTTCAATTATGTTCCCTGCAGTAACTCCAAATGACTTCTCTCACCTCCCCTCTTAATCTGCCCTCTCCACTTGTGCTTCTGAAGCAGCGTGGCTCAGTGGAAAGAACATGGACTTAGGAGTCAGAAGTCATGGATTCTAATCCTGGCTCTGCCACTTCATTCATTCATTCAATAGTATTTATTGAGCACTTACTATGTGCAGAGCACTGTACTAAGCACTTGGAATGTACAAATCGGTAACAGAGAGAGACATTGACGGGCATACAGTCTAGTCACCTGGGTACTTTGGGCAAGTTACTTAACTTCTCTGTGCCTCAGTTACCTCATCTGTAAAATGGGGATTAAGACTGTGAACCTCATTTGGGACAGCCTGATTACCCTGTATCTACCTTAGTGCTTAGAACAGTGCTCGGCACATAGTAAGTGCTTAACAAATACCAACATCATCATTATTATTATTATTATTATGACACAATCCTTTCACAATTTTTTAAAACACTCACTCCCTCACTTCCCTTCTTGACTATCATTTTTAACTATTCATTTTCTAACAACTTTTCCTCACTGCTTTCAAACATGCTTATGTAACCCTTGACCCCATGGATTCCTTCTAATTATTGCTCCATCTCCCTCCTACCATTTCTCTTCTATCCAAAGTTTCCTCCTAGATTCTCTCCACAATTTATGTACATATCTTGAAATTATATATTATAAATTACTTATTCATATTAAAGTCTGCCTCCCCTTCTACACTGCAAACTCATAACGAGCAGAGAATGTGTCTCCTAATTCTGATGTCTTGTACTCTCCCAAGTGCTTAGTATATAATAAGCACTCAATAAATGTGATTAATTGATTATTTCAATCTCTTTTCTCCCATGTTAGATTGTAAGCTTCTTGAGAGCAAGGATTCTGTCTACCGATTGTATAATGATTGCAATAATAATGATAATATTTGTTAAGCACTTACGAAGCAGTAAACTAAGGCCTGGATTAGTTGCCAGGTGATCAGTTCCCACATGGGACTCACAGACTAAGCAGGAGGAAGAACCAGTATTGAATCCCTGTTTTGTAGAAGAGGGAGCTGAGTCACAGAGAAGTTAGTGATTTACCCAAAGTCACACAGCATATAAGTGATGGAATAGGGATTAGAACCCAGGTCCTCTGACTCGCAGGTCTGTGCTCTTTCCACTAGGCTACATTGCTTCACTAGTACTTTCGCTGCTTGGGAGAATGTTTGTTCTCTCTTAAATGCTTAGTACAGCACTCTGAACTCAGTCACCACTCAATAAATACTACCAATTGATCAATCTATCAATGGTATTTATTGATCATCTACTTTGTGCAGAACACTGTACTAAATTCTAGGGAGAGAGTACAATACAAGTTGGTAGACATATTTCCTGCCCACTAAAAATAGTTTGTTTTCTGAACTCTCTCACAGTGGCTTCCCTTCCTGTCTGCTTGGTTTCGTCTCTTCCTTGACTCTTCTCTCTGATTGACTCTTCCCTGTTAATCCGGGAATGGTCAAAAGTAAATGATTGCCATATTGTGGTGATTGGCTTTTCTGTTAATGGAATGGGGCATTCTGAGTTTACCAGTGATCTCTTTCTTGCCAAATCCAATGGTCTCTACTCCATCCTAATCCTCCTGCCTTTGATACTGTCGACCACTCTCTTCTCCTATTACCCACTATCACTGACACTGTCCTCTCCTGGCTCTCCTACTATTTCTCCGGCCATTCATTCTCAGTGAATGAGAATCTTTTGCAGGATCCTCCTCAGCCTTCCACCCCCTAACTGTGGGGATCACTCAAGAATCAGTTCTGGGCCCCCTTCTTTTCTCCATCTACACCCACTCCTTTGGAAAACTCATTCACTCACACAACTTCAATTAACACCTCTATGCTGATGACACCCAAATCTATATCTCCAACCCTAATCTCTCTCCTTCTCTGCAGACTCACATTTCCTTCTGCCTTCAAGACATCGCCATTTGTATGTCTTCCCATCATCTCAAACTTAATATGGATAAAACTGAACTTCTTATCTTCCCACCCAAACCTTGCCCTCAGTCCCACTTTCCCTTCACTGTTGATGGCACCACCATCTTTCCTGCCTCACAAGCCCGTAACCTCGGCATTATCTTTGACTCCCCTCTCTCGTTCAACCCCACATATTCGAGCCATCACTAATTCTTGTTGGTTCTATCTTCCCAAAATCACCAAAATCCATCCCTTCCTCTCCATCCAAACTGCAACCACAGTAATGCATCCATTTATCCTACAATAATAATAATAATAATAATTATGGTATTTGTTAAGCACTTACTATGTGCAGAGCACTGTTCTAAGTGCTGGGGTAGATACAGGGTAATCAGATTGTCCCACGTGGGGCTCACATTTTTTTAAATCCCCATATTTACAGATGAGGTAACTGCGGCACAAAAAAGTTAAGTGACTTGCCCAAGGTCCCACTGCAGACAAGTGGCGGAGCCGGGACTAGAACCCACGACCTCTGACTCCCAAGCCCATGCTCTTTTCACTAAGCCATGCTGCTTCTCTAACCCTATCCTATCCCACCTTGGTTATTGTATCTGCCTCCTTGCTGACCTCCCTGGCTCCTGTCTCTTCCTTCCTTCTCTTATCAGACAGATAATTGCTGTCCCCCTCTTCAAAGCCATAATGAAGGCCCATCTCCTCCAAGAAGCCTTCCCTGAGTAAGCCCTCCTCTGCTCTTCTCCCACTCCCTTCTGCATTACCCTTATGTGCTCCCTTCATTTATCCTCCCGCCCATTCCCACAGCACATCTGTATAAATCTGTATATATCTGTAATTTATTTATTTATTTATGTATGTTAATGTCTGTCTCTCCCTCTAGTCTGTGAGTTCGTTGTAAGCAGGGAATGTGTCTATTTATTGTTATATTGTACTGTCCCAAGTGCTTAGTACAGTGCTTTATATACAGTAAGCGCTCAATAAATACAACTGAATGAATGAATGAATGAACAGTATGTGCTCAATAAATATGATTGAATGAATGAATTAAATAATAGATGCTAATAAGTCTATCTTGGAAGAAACAACTTGGTAAGCAAACCCCTTCCTCTCTTCACTGCCTATCCAACTGGCAAAAAATTTACTAAACTAAACCTGACTCCTACTTGCCCAAGGCTACACAGTCACAAGTGGTGTAGTCAGAACTTGACTCCTGGACTCTTGCCTGGGTCCCAATCCTGTGCTCTTTCCCTTTCTCCAAAGAACATAGGTTTCCCCTGACCAGGACTTGAGAATATGAATTCTCATAAGAACATTGTTTCTGAAGTTGATTGTACATGAAGTTGAGAAGCAGCATGACCAAACATGGCCAGGGAGTCAGAGGGCTTGGGTTCTAGTCTTGGCTCCCACCACTCAACTGCCGTGTGACCTAGGGCAAGTCACTTAATTTATCTATGTTTCAGTTCCCTCATATGCAAAATGGGGATTTAGTACCTGTTCTCCCTCCTACTAACATTATGAGCCCCATGTAGAACCTGATTATCTTGTATCTACCCCAGCACTTAGTTTAGTGCTTGGAACATAGTCAGCACTTAACGAATATCACAAAATCATCATTATTATTAATAATTACAAGCATCACTTCAAGTTGGTCTTGTATGGTTCAAGTCTAAAATTTTTATGTGCTAGAACTGATGCTAGATCTGATCATAGTCAACTGGAAGGGAACCGGGTTTTTTTTAATGGTATTTGTTAAGCTCTGACTATGCGCAAGGCACTATACTAAGCACTTGGGTCAAGACTGACTAATGAGATTGGACACAGTCCATGTACCATATGGGGCTCATAGTCGTAATCCTCATTTTTCTGATGTGGTAACTGAGGCACAGAGAAGTTAAGTGGCTTGAATGGGGTCACATAGCAGACAAGGTGTGGAGCTGGGATTGGAACCCAGGTCCTCTGACTCCCAAGGCTGTGCTCTTTTCACAAGGCAATGCTGCTCCTCAGTTCATTCAACATCACTGGCAAAGCAAGCAGGTTCTGGGACCAGTTTTATTCATTCAATTGTACTTATAGAGTGCTTATAGAGTATTTATAGAATATAGCATTTATAGAATAGCAGAATATAGAATGATATAATATAGTATTTACAGAATACATTATTTACAGAGAAGCAGCATGGTTTAGTGGAAAGAGCATGGGCTTGGGAGTAAGAGGATGTGGGTTCTAGTCCCTGCTCTGCCATTTGTCTTCTGTGTGACCTGGGGCAAGGCATTTAGCTTCTCTATGCCTCAGTTACCTCATCTGTAAAATGGGGATCAAGATTTTGAGCCCCATGGGACAATCTGATTACCTTGTATCTATTCCAGCATTTAGAACAATCCTTGGCACATAGTAATCACTTAACAAATACCATGATAATTATTGTTATTGTTACATTCCTGTTCTACTAAAGAGAAGTAGTAGTAATATCATTTATTAAGTGCTTACTATATACAGGGCACTATACTAATCACTGGGAAAGTGTTCAAAAGTGAGACTCAGCACAGTCCCTGGCCCTCAAAGGGCTCACCGTCTAAGGTAGAAGAAACCCAATATTATTGGCCCTTAGCCAATTTCCCGGTTTCTCCAGTCTGATTCGCAACAGGTTTCCCTTTGCCTGACAGCTGGTGGATGATGACTTTTCAATGACAGGATACCAAACTTGCCAAAGCACGGAGTTCTGAGAATCAGTCAATCGATTATAATTATTGAATGCTTACTGTGTGCAAAGCACTATATACAAGGTGCAGGAAAGGACAGTATAACAGAGTTTGTAGTTAAGTTCCATCCCCATAGTTAGATAGCCCCCATCTCCCAGTCTAGAATGGGAGAAAAACATTGATAGAAATAAATAAATTACAGGTGTTTACATAAATGCTGTGGGGCTGAGATTGGGGTGAATAACACGTGTAAATTCAAGTGCAAGGGCAATGCAGAAGGGAGTGGAAAAAGAGGACATGAAGGTTTAATCAGGGAAGACCTCCTGGAAGAGTTGTTTCCAATTTTCTCAAGCCATCACGACCAATTAGTCTCCATACCCAAATTGCCTTCCCTTGACAACCAAATTGATGCACTCAACACTGCCTTCTCTGCGAATTCAAATCACTTGCTCCCCATCCTGTCATTGATCTACCACTAACCCACATCCCTGGATCACCTCCACAGCCTGCTTCCTTTGCTCCTGTGCATGAGTCATAGAGCACTGCTGCCAGAAATTCAGAGGTCAGGCTGACTTCATCCACTTCAAGGTCATTCTTGCCTGTTTTAATTTTTTTTTAACTCTGCCCTCTTCTCTGACTGACCCACATTATTTTCCCATCTTGATTGACTTACCTGCCCATTGCCCTCACCAGTTGTTTCAGATGTTTAACACCCTCTTCAAGCCCCCTATGCCCCCATCTTCCTCATCTCTTGCTCCTAATGAAATTGTAAACTTGCTGTGGGCAGGGAATGTGTCTGTTATATTGTTATATTGTACTCTCCCAACCATAAGCGCACATGGTAAGCACTCAGTAATATGAAAAACTGACTGACTGACCACCTACTTTACTCAAAAAATTGAAACTATCAGCTCTGAGCTCTCTTGTCTCTTCTCAGTCCCTCCTTCCTCCTGCCCCTTCTTTGATTCTCCCATATTTCCCAGCAGTATCTCAAGAGATCTCATGCCTTTTCTCAAATTCCACCCCCTTTACCTGAGCATCCGACACCATCCCATTGCACTTTATCAAAATACTTGCCCTTCCCTTCTTCCCTCTGAAACTGCCATCTCCAACTGTTCACTCTCCAATGGCTTCTTCCCCAATGCTTTAAACATGCCCATGTCTCCCCTATCCTAAAATAAAAACTCCCTTGATCCCACAGATCCATCTAGGAATTGCTCCATTCCCCCCTCGACAACCCCCCCCCCCCGCCCCGCCTCCTACCCCACCATTTCTCATCAAACTCCTTGAGCAAGTAGTTTACACCCACAGTCTCAAATTCCTCTCCTCTAATCCTCTCCTTAATCCCCTCCAATCTTGCTTCTGTCCCCTTCATTCCACAGAAATTACCCTCTCAAAAGTCACAAATGATCTCCTCCTTGCCAAATCCAATGTCCTCTACACCATCCTAATCCTCTTTGATCTGTCAGCTGCCTTCGACACCTTCGACCAACCCCTTCTCTAGAAGCATTACCCAACCTTGGCTTCCCTGACATTGTCCTCTACTGGTTTTCCCCCTGCTACTCAGGCTGCTTATTCTCTGTTTCTTTTGCTAGCTCTTCTCCTTCCTACCCCGATAGTAGGGATCCCTCATAGCTCAACTGTAGGTCCCCTTCTATTCTTCCTCTGGATCCATTTCTTAGGAGAACTTGTCTCCCTCCCTCCAGGCTCACATCACCTCCTGCCTTCAGGACATCTCCACCTGGATGTCCTCCTGCCACCTAAAACTTAACATGTCCAAGACTTAGCTCTTTATCTTTACTTCCAAACTCTGTCCTTTCCCTGACTTTCCTGTCACTGTGGATGGCACTACCATCCTTCCTGTCTAACAAGCCCACAACCTTGTTATCGTCCTTGACTCCGATCTCTCATTCACCCCCCAAATCCAATCCATCACCAAAACCTGCCAGTGTCACCTTCACAACATTGCCAAGATCCACCCTTTCCTCTCCAACCAAACCGCGGCCTCATTAGTACAATCACTCATCATATCCCGACTGGATTACTACATCAGCCTCCTTTCTGATCTTCCAACCTCCTCTCTCTCCTCATTTCAGTCTATACTTGACTCTGCTGCCCAGATTATCTTTCTAGAGAAATGCTCTGGGCATGTCACCCACCCTCCTCAAAAATCTCCAGTGCCTGCCTATCAACGTCTGTATCAACCAAAATTCCTCACTATTGGCTTCAAAGGTCTCCATCACTTTGCCCCTTTCTGTCTCACCTCCCTTCTCTCCTTATTCATCTCAGCCTGCACACTCTGCTCCTTTGGTGCTAATCTTCTCACTGTGTCTTGTTCTCACCTGTCCCAAAGTTGACCATTGGCCCACATCCTATCTCTGGCCTGGAATGCCCACCCTCCTCAAATCTGCCAAACTAGCGCACTTCTCCTCTTTAAAGCTGTGTTGAAGGCTCACCTCCTCTAGGAGGCCTTCCCAGACTAAGCTCCTCTTTTCCTCTGCCCCTCCACCCCGACTTCCTCCCTTTGCTCTACACCTCTCCTTGCCCCACAGCACTTTCATTTATAGGTATATATTTATAATTCTATTTATTTATAATGTGTATATATCTATAATTCTGTTTATATTGATGCTATTGATGCCTTGTTTACTTGTTTTGATGTCCGTCTCATTCATTCATTCAATAGTATTTATTGAGTGCTTACTATGTGCAGAGCACTGTACTAAGCGCTTGGAATGTACAATTCAGCAACAGATAGAGACAATCCCTGCCCATTGATGGGCTTACAGTCTAATCAGGGGAGACAGTCAGACAAAAACAATAGCAATAAATAGAATCAAGGGGATGTACATCTCATTAACAAAATAAATAGGGTAATGAAAATATATACAAATGAACAGATGAGCACAGTGCTGAGGGGAGGGGAAGGGAGAGGGGGAGGAGCAGAGGGAAAGGGGGGGAAAGGGGGTTTAGCTGAGGGGAGGTGAAGGCGGGGGCAGAGAAGAAGCAGAGGGAGCAGAGGGAAAAGGGAAAGTTCAGTCTGGGAAGGCCTCTTGGAGGAGGTGAGCTCTCAGTAGGGTTTTGAAGAGGGGAAGAGAGTTAGTTTGGTGGAGGTGAGGAGGGAGGACATTCCAGGACAGCAGGAGGACGTGGGCCAGGGATCGACAGCGAGATAGGCAAGAACGGGGGACAGTGAGGAGGTGGGCGGCAGAGGAGCGGAGCGTATGGGGTGGGCAGTAGAAAGAGAGAAGGGCAGAGAGGTAGGAGGGGGCAAGGTGATGGAGAGCCCTGAAGCCTAGAGTGAGAAGTTTTTGTTTTGTGTGAAGGTTGATAGACAACCCCTGGAAGTTTTTAAGAAGGGGAGTGAAATGCCCAGAGCGTTTCTGCAGGAAGATGATCCGGGCAGTGGAATGAAGAATAAACTGGAGTGGGGAGAGACAAGAGGAAGGGAGATCAGAGAGAAGGTTTACACAATAATCCAGCCGGGATATTATGAGAGCCTGTAACAGTAAGATAACCATTTGGTTGGAGAGGAAAGGGCTGATCTTGGTGATATTATAAAGATGAGACCGGCAGGTTTTGGTGACAGATTGGATGTGTGGGGTGAATGAGAGAGCTGAGTCAAGGATGACACTGAGGTTGCAGGCTTGAGAGACGGGAAGGATGGTCGTACCATTCACAGTGATAGGGAAGTCAGAAAGAGGACAGGGCTTGGGAGGGAAGATAAGGAGCTCAGTTTTGGACATGTTGAGTTTTAGGTGGCGGGCAGACATCCAGGTAGAGACGTCCTGGAGGCAGGAGTAGATACGAGGCTGAAGGGAGGGGGAGAGGATGGGGCAGTGATAGGGAAGTCAGGGAGAGGACCGGGCTTGGGAGGGAAGATGAGGAGGTCAGTTTTGTTCATGTTGAGTTTTAGATGGTGGGCAGACATCCAGAAAGAGACGTCTTGGAGGCAGGAAGAGATAACGAGCCTGAAGGGAGGGGGAGAGGACAGGGCCAGAGATGTAGATCTGTGTGTCATCTGCATAGAGATGATCGTTGAAGCCGTGAGAGTGAATGTAAATGGAGAACAGAAGAGGGCCAAGAACTGACCCTTGAGGAACTCCAACAGTTAAAGGATGGGAGGGGGAGGAGGTGCCTGCCAAGGAGACCGAGAGATTTGTGTGTCATCTGCATAGAGATGATCGTTGAAGCTGTGAGAGTGAATGAGTTCACCAAGGGAGTGAGTGTAGATGGAGAAAAGAAGAGGGCCAAGAACTGACCCTTGAGGAACTCCTACAGTTAGAGGATGGGAAGGGGAGGAGAAGCCTGCAAAGGAGACTGAGACTGAGCAGTCAGAAAGATAAGAGGAGAACCAGGAGAGGACAGAGTCCGTGAAGCCAAGGTGAGATAAGGTGTGGAGGAGAAGGGGATGGTCAACAGTGTCAAAGGCAGCTGAGAGGTCAAGGAGGATTAGGATAGAGTAGGAGCCATTGGATTTGGCAAGAAGGAGGTCATGGGTGACCTTTGAGAGAGCAGTCTCGTTAGAGTGGAGGGGACGGAAGCCAGATTGGAGGGGGTCCAGGAGGGAATTGGAGTTAAGGAATTCTAAGCAGCGAGTGTAGATGACTCATTCTAGGATCTTGGAAAGGAAGGGTAGTAGGGAGAGCGATAACTGGAAGGGGAAGTGGGGTCGAGAGAGGGTTTTTTTAGGATGGGGGAGACATGGGCATGTTTGCAGGCAGAGGGGAAGAAGCCATTGGAGCGCGGGGAGGAGAGGGTTTGGATGGGAATGGGATGGCGGGGCCCTGGACAGGGAGCGGGGGAGGAGGGGTGGCGGTGGGACAGGAGGACTAGGATGGGGCGTGGTTGGGGAAGAGGGAAGGGGGGAGGGTGGGAGGAGAGGGTTTGGTGGAGAGGAGCATGGTGGGGGAGAAGAGGGGTGGCACTGGTAAAGTGGGGTTCTAGGGCAGGGGAGGGGAGGAGGGGAGGAGGCAGAGGAGAGATCGGGAAAGAGCGAGAGAGGGGAAGAGGAAGGAGAGGATTGGGAGGGGCAGATGGGAGGAGGGGGGGTGGAAGGACATGGTGAAGCAAGAGAGGTAGGTGGCAGCACTGACAACAATTAACAATAACATGTGAAAGCGGTCATAGAGTAACATGATACAATAAAATATTATTAGTAAGCGGGTGATGACCAGGGTCGGGTGTTGACTTGATTAAGGGTTGACCTGATCAAAATCAAAGTCAAAAGGCTAGCGGCAAGGAGAATCCTGGGGCTCATGGTCCAAATGTCTCTGAGGCAGTGGCGGAAGCCCTGAGGATGTCTGATGTGGGTTGCGGGCACAGGTGGCTGCTAAGGTAAGGTAACACAGTGAGAACAAAGACACTGTTGCCTGGGGATGGGGGAGGGGAAGGCGGGGGGAAATCAATCACCTCAGAGGGGAGGAGGGAGGGAGGGCTTCCCAAAGGATGGCCGCTTCCTCGCAGAGTTGGGGGAGGGCGGTTGGGGAGGTAATGCCCAACGGCCCGGGGGGTGGGGCGGCAGGGGAGCTCAATGTCCCAAGGCCCGGGGGTGGGAGGAGCAGGGGAGCACAGTATCCCACGACCCTGGTAGGGGGAGCGGGTGCTGGGGAGAATAGAGTCCCTCAGCTCGGGTTTGCTACCAGGACGGGCTACGAGGGTCAGGGAAAGTTGTAGGGAAATCTGGGAGCTATTCGTGGGTCTGGTGACTGTGGGATCTGCGGTGGCGTGGGGGGCGAGGGCGTGGGAGGGGATCCTCAGTGTCGGAGTCCCTGAGCGGGGGTGCAGAAGTCCAGGTTGGAGAGCTGATTGTAAGCCCGGGAGCAGGTCACTGAGGACTGATAGCATGGCTCCAAGGAAGCAGAGGTCCCGAGTCGACGTGGCGGCGATGACTGGAGGAGAAAGGTTCAGCTGTGAATTGGGACCAGCGGTCCAAGGCTCGGCTCCAAAGGAGAGGCGGTCTTGGCGCAGATGAGTCGGCGATCGGCAGCCAAAGAGCTAGCTGGGAATAAGGGACAGGCGGTCCAAGGCGCAGCTCCAAGGGGAGCGGAGATCCCAAGTCCATGTGACGGCGGAGTCTCCCCGCTTCTAGGCTGTGAGCTCCTTGTGCGCAAGGGTTATCTCTATTAGTTGCTGAACTGTACTTCCCAAGCACTTAGTACAGTGCTCTGAACACAGTAAGTGTTCAATAAATATGATTGAATGAAGTTGGGAAGGGCTGATTCAGTACCTTAAAGCCCAAGGTAAGGAGTTTCTGGAGGTGGATGGATAGGTATTGGAGGTCTTCAAGGAGTGGGGAGATGAGGAATGAATTTTTTTTTAGAAAAGTGATCCTGCAGCAGGGTGAAGTATGGATTGGAGAGGGAAGAGAAGGAGGCGTGGGGGAGGGACGGTTCGGGGGGGGTGGGGGGGTCAGCGAGGAGGCTGATGCAATAGTCACAATGGAATAAAAGAGGAATTTGGAGGGAGAGGATAAGATGGATTCTTAGAGATGTTGTGAAGGTAGAACCAAACAGGATTTGGTGACAGACTGAATATGTGGTTGAACAAGAGAGTTGCATTGAGGATAATGTCAACATTGCAGGTACATGTGACAAGATGGGTGGTGATGCTGTCTATGATAATGGGAAAGTTAAGGGGAGGACAGGGTTGGCATCAAAAAATGAGGAGGTCTGTATTTTCATTTTCCATTTTAAAATAGCATATGTTAGAAAAATGAAAATCACCTATATTGAGTATTTTAAATTCAATACTCCAATTTGTAATTTGTGCCCCATCATGGCATCATAATTAAGTGGTTGTTTAGCAGGAGGAAACTGATACTACAGACACTGAGTGGTTTTTCTTTGGTTTCTGGTTTAGGCTCCATCCGGATATTCACTTTAGGCCTGAAATAACACCAGGACTTTCCCCAACAATCTCCCTCAATGAAAGATGGAAAGATTCTGGGGTCAAACTGGCACAGAACCAGAAAACTTCTGGAGTGGTAACATCTTGGGGGATGACTCATCCAGCTTCAACAGCTAGGTATAGAAGGTTTCCCATGAGGAATAGTGACTAACAGAACCCTCAGCTTCTGCACCAGATCCCAGTGTAAAACTCACGAAGCTCCTTGAAATGAGCAACTGTGTCAAACTCTTGTCTTTTACTTCTATTTTCTATTCCCAGGCTCTTAGTTTCATGCTCTGAATGCAGTTGGTGCTCAATAAACACTATTGATGAGGATAATGATGATGATGATACCCATTGCTGTGACCACTACCATGTTGGCCTGCTACCATGTTGGCCTGCCCCAGTTCCTCTCCTTATTTACCATGACAGCTAAATAGGATAATCTGCAGGGATCCTGCGCCACATTTGCCAGCTCTCTGATTTAGGGCAAGTCACTTAACTTCTCTCAGCCTCAATTTTCTCAAGTCTATGATGGGAATTTAATACTTCCTCTCCCTTCCCAATAGACAGGAACCCCATCTGGGACAGGATCTGCATCAGATCTGCTTATGTTGTATCTTCCTTAGTGCTCTAGTACAGTACTTGACACATAATAAGCACTTAGCAAATATGACAAAAAAGGGATTATTCTGGGGAAATCTAATTTTCTATGCTGTTCTTAGCCGCTGCAGGCTGCTCTCCTGCCCTGTTGCTGCTTGTTGTTGTCTGGGTGGGACTCTGTTAGAAGGCGTTTTCTTTGTGGTGAGGCATTTTTTTCTGCTCAAACAGTGCCCATGGTAAAGGAAGTGATAATCTAATTTGGGGTCATTCCAGCATAAGGCCTTTGTGCTCTCTTCCTTCAGCACAGACCTTAGACTTAGAATAGATATGTTGCTCCCCAAACTTGATCGGTGCCTTTTCTAATCAGGCAATTAAGCTTGGCATTTGTAATTTTAAATCTCAGTGTCTTTAAATCCAATTCTGTGATTCTCCTTTTGAATCCTTCTGTCAGCATTCTTTCTAACTGTAATATTGATTGACTGTAGACTCTAAACCTGTTCTGTTCTGTTCTGTTATACTCTCCCAAGTGCTAGTATAGTGCTCTGAACATAGTAAGCACTCAATAAATATAATTGATTGATTGAACATTGATTTTGGTCACTATTGTCATGGGAACCTATAGGTCACTATTGACCTAATCTTTTGGCCACATTGTTGTTGAGAAGCAGTATGACCTAATTGGAAGAGCACAGGACTGGGTGTCAGAGGACCTTTGTTCTAATCTTGTCTCCAACAATTTCCTGCTGTGTGATCTTGGGCAAGTCACTGAACTTCTCAATGTCTCAGTTGTCACATCTGTAAAATTGTAATTGAACACCTGTTCCCCTTCCTACTTGAACTACGAGCTCCATACGTCACATTTGATTGACTTGATTCTTCCCCAGTGTTTAGGACAATGCTTGACACATTGTTTAGTCTTATGCTTTGAGTCATTTCTGACCCATAGACGCTCCATGGATACATCTCTCCCGGAACGCTTCACCTCCATCTGCAATTGTTCTGGTAATGTATCCATAGAGTTTTCTTGGTAAAAATATGGAGGTGGTTTACGATTGTCTCCTTCTGCGCTGTATACTTGAGTCTCTACCTTCTACTGTCTCCAGTGACACTGCTGCCCAGCACAGTGTCTTGCAGGCTTGCCTTCCACTTGCTAACCACTGCCCAAGCTAGGAATGGAATGGGTAGGCCTCTGCTTGACTCTCTCACACATAGCCGAGTCTGGTAGAGTACTGGAAACTCTCCAGGTGCGATCCTGAGGGAGGCTTGACACGACGTAAGTGTCAATACCATTAAACAGGAAACAAAACAAAACAAAATCCAAGTTCATTCATGATGACTGAATCCTAAGTAGAACTAGCATACAAATTCTGGTGGGCTTCTCTGACACCTCTTTTTCTCCAGAGATCACTGAAGATCTAAAGATAGGAGGGTTAGTATTTTTAATTCTTGTTCAGTGTTACACAGAATAGAAGCCTCAATTCTGTGAAGACCAGGCTTCTGACTCAATAATGAAAAGTTGCTTAAGCAAAATGTGGTCCCTCTGTGATTGATTGGTTCATCACTAAAAAGATTTTTCTGCCCTTAAGTGTAAAACTGTGGCCACTATTGTTGGTCTGGGTCAGATCATGAAATTTTCTCCTGTTTGCATGGAAAACTCATCCTGGGCGAAGGTATGGAGAGGAGACAGTTATAATTATTATTATGGTTATTAGTATGATTAGTATTACCATTATTGACATTATTATCATTATATTTGCTAAATGCTTACTGTGGGTCAAGCTCTATCCTAAATGGTCAAGTAAATGCATGTTCAACAAGTTAGACAAAGTTTCTGTCCCATAAGGGGCTCACAGTCTAAGGGGAGGAAGGACAGGCATTGAATCCCCATTTTAAAGATGAGAAAACTAAGGCACAGAGAAGTGAAGTCACTTGCCCAACTCCTAAAACAAAATAGTCAAACCTGGTGGACCACACTGTGACAGAGAAATGACAGTTTGGGAATATTCTTAGGCTGAGGAGTATTATCTAAGGGACTTGAGAGGGCTATATTGAATGTTCAAGATGAAATACAATGTTTCCTTCACAGTAGAAGCATAGAAATGCTGTAGTGTTTAACCTATTCATGCATTAATCTGGAACTAGTTTTCTGCTTGTAGAAAACAAGCTTTTGCTTTTGTTTCTGTTTTGTTTTTGTTTTGTAGAAAACAAGCTTCTGCTTGTACTTCTGAGACCAAAGATAGGTATAAGATTTGTAGGTGCAGAAAATCAATGTGAACTAACATCCACAGAGAACTGGCTGAAGATCAGAATCCCAACACAATAAGCAGTGAGTGACTCTCTTGACTTGGGGCAGACAGACACCCACACAGTAGAATGTCACATCATCACTTAGTAGGAAAAATTAGACAGGAGGAGAAAGAGAATAGAGTTGGGTCGTGGCAGGTGATAGATCAGATTGCTGACAAAGGAAGGGGGAATATTGATTCATGAAACATGGGAAAATCAACAAAAAGAGAGGTGCAAAAATGATTGTTAATGGATTTTTCTTCCTAGAATTATGTGAGTTGAACATCATAATGAGTTTGGGGGAAGATGATTGCCTCAGCTCCTTCAGTCAGGAAACGTTTCCTTGGGGGACTGGGATTCTTGAAACTCTTTAAAAAGAGAGGGCATAGAGATGAGTGACTTTGTGGAAGAGAAGTTTACCTGTGTCCACTTGCCTGGATTCCTTTTTTAATAGTATTTGTTAAATGTTCACTATGTGCAAGGCACTGTACTAAGCACTGGGGTAGATGCAAGATAATCAGGTTGGGCACAGTCCATAACCCACATGGGGCTCACAGATTTAATCACCATTTTATAGATGAAGCAAATGACACACAAATAATTTGAGTGACTTTCTCAAGGTCACACATCAGTCAAGTGGCAGAGTTGGGATTAGAACCCAGGTCCTCTGACTCTCACGCTCCTGCTCTCTTCACTCCCGTAACTGTGGGGGTCCCTCAAGGTTTAGTTCTGGGTTCCCTTCAATTCTCCATATACACTCATTACCTTGGAGAACTCATTCACTCCCATGGTTTCAACTACCACCGATGTGTGGATGATGCCCAAATCTACATCTCCAGCCCTGATCTCTTTCCCTCTCTGCAGTTTCACATTTCCTCCTGCCTTCAAAGCATCTCTACTTGGATGTCCTCCCTTCACCTCAAGCTTAACACATCCAAAACTAAACTCCTTATCTTCCTACCCAAACTCTGTTCTCTCCCTGACTTTCCCACCACTGTAATAACAATAATAATAATGATTAATAATGATAATAATGACATTAGTATATTGCTTATTAGGTGCTGGGTACTGTAGTAAGTGCTGAGTTGGATACAAGTTAATTGGGGTGAACTAAGTCCCAGTACCACATAGTGCTCACAGGCTCAATCCTCATTTTACAGAGGAGGTAACTGAGGCACAGAGAAGTGAAGTGACTTGCCCAAGGTCACACTGCAGACAAGTGGTAGAGCCAGGATTAGAACCCATAACCTTCTGACTCTTAGGCCCATGCTCAATCCACTCTACCATACTGTAGAGGACATCACCATCTTTCTTTTCCCTCAAGCCCATAACCTTGGTGTTACACTTGACTCCTCTCTTTCATTCAACCCACATATTCAATCCATCACTACATCCTGTCGATTCCACCTTCATAACATTGTTAAAATCCACACTCTCCTCTCCATCTGAACAGCTACCATATTAATGCAGTCACTTATCCTATCCCACCTTCATTACTCTATCAGCCTTCTTGCTGACCTCCCTGTCTCCTGTCTCTCCCCACTCCAGTCCATACTTCACTCTGTTGCCCAGATCATTTTTCAACAAAAATGTTCAGGATATATTTCAGGATATATTTCCCCAATCCCCAAGGAACGCCAGTGGTTGCCCAGACACCTCCACATCAAACAAAATCTCCTCACCCTTGGCTTTAAACCACTCAGTCACCTTGTCCCCTCCTACCTCATCTCGCTACTCTCCTACTGCCACCCAGCCTGTAAACTTAGCTCTTCTAAATTAACATTCTTAATTTATCTCAATCTCATCCATCTCACCGCCAACCATTGGCCTCTAGCCTGCCATGTCCTCCCTCCTCAAGTCCTACAAACAATTACTCTCCCAGACTTCGCAGCCTTATTGAAGGCACATGTGCTCCACTAGGCTGTCCCTGACTAAGACATACTTTTCCCCCACTCCCTTCTGCATCAGCCTGGCTCGCTCCCTTTATTCATCCCCTCTCCCAGCCCCACAGCACTTATGTACATAGGTGTAATTTGTTTATTTAATATCTGTCTCCCCATCTAGACTATAAGTTCATTGTGGGCAGGGAATGTGCCTGCTTATTGTTATATTGTACTCTCTCAAGTGCTTAGAACAGTGCTCTGCACACAGTAAGCACTCAATAAATACGATTGAATGAAAAAAATGAAAGAACCTCAGGAGAAGGCCCCATTTTAGGAATTGGAGGGACTAGATCAGAGGATTCCACATATGTTGGTGCTTTTTATCCTCTGAAATATTAATCAGACTAAATCCTTCAAGACTGCACTTGAACCTGCGACCATTGGGTATTTGGTTTTGCACCATCCTCAGTCTCACCCAGTTATTCCATATTTATAAATTATAAATCATTCATTTATACTAATGTCTGTCTTCCCCTCTCGACTATGAGCTCACTGTGGGTAGGTAATGTGTCTAACAACTCTGCTATTTGTACTCTCTGAAGCATTTAGTACAGTGCTCTGCACACAGTTAGTGCTCAATAAATGTGATTAATTGGCTGACTGATGTGCCAGGCACTGGGTAGCACTGGGTAGATACAAGATAATCAGGTTGGTCACAGTCTACGACCCATGAGAATGACAATCTTAATCCCCATTTACAGATAAGGTAACAGGCACAGAGAAGTAAGTGACATGCCCAAGGTCACAGATAAGTGGCTCCAGGATTAGAAACCAGATCCTCTACCTTCTAGGCCCATTCTCTTTCCACTAGCCCACATTGCTTCTATCAATGGTATTTATTGAGCAATTATTGTGTGCAGAGCATTCATTCATTCAATTGTATTTATTGAGCACTTACTGTGTGCAAAACACTATAGTAAGTGCTTGAGAGAGTAAAATACAACAACAAACACCATACTAATCACTTGAGAAAGTACAGTACAATAGAGCTGTACTTATATTGCCAGTGTGTTGGCTGGGAATGTTGAGTTCCAATAAGCAAATAACCAGTGGACAACAGGCTGGCAAGGGACCTATAACAGTGGCATTCAGAGAGGTGGCTACCTTTAACCCTTGGACTAAGTTAGAAATGAGTTCTAGATCAGGAATCGGTGATCATTCTGAATTTGTTTTAAGATTCATTCATTCAATAGTATTTATTGAGCGCTTACTATGTGCAGAGCACTGTACTAAGCGCTTGGAATGAACAAGTCGGCAACATATAGAGACAGTCCCTGCCGTTTGACGGGCTTACAGTCTAATCGAGGGAGACAGACAGACAAGAACAATGGCAATAAGATCTGTTCCCCATATATTGTAATCTTTGAAATGTGGTAATTTCAGGTTACCTGTTCATAGCCCACGGTGCCTGTGCAACCTGAGTGCAGAACCCACAGAAATTGGAGTGATGATCTTGGAGGGGGGAGGGCATGTTTTCCCTTCCTCAAGTCCTCAGGAAGCAGTCCTTGAGGAGTGGTGCCAGCTGATTGAACCCAGGATAATAATAATTATGGTATATGTTAAGCACTTACTATGTTCTGTTCTAAGCCCTGGGGTAAATACAAGGTAATCAGGTTGTCCCAAGTGGGGCTCACAGACTCAATCCCCATTTTACAGATGAGGTAACTGAGGCACAGAGAAGTTAAGTGACTTGCCCAAAGTCACACACCTGACAAGTGGTACAGCTGGGATTTGAACCCACGACCTCTGACTCCCAAGCCTGTGCTCTTTCTCCTAAGCCACGCTGCTTCTCGATGCTTCCCCGCCTGCTATGGGGTCAGATTCTGGCACTTAGGGGCAGGAAGTGAGAGGGACAGTCTTGTGCCAACTGGACCCTGAATAACTTACTCCCTTGGCTGGAAACAGGACCCTGGCAATACCCTCAGGCAGCCAGTCAGCCTCAACAGTAGCAAAAGGGGGTGACTCAGATTATTCATTCAATCATATTTATTGAGCGCTTACTGTGTGCGGAGCAATGTACTAGGCACTTGGAATGTACAATTTGGCAACAGATAGAGACAATCCCTGCCCACAGTCTAAAAGGGGGAGATAGTCAGCAAAACAAAACAAGTAGTCAGGCTTCAATACCGACCAAATAGATAAATAGAATCACAGATATATGTACAACATTAATAAAATAGAGTAATAAATAATATATTCAAATATACACAAGTGCTGTGGGGAGGGGAAAGGGGTAGAGCAGAGGGAGGGAGTAGGGGTAATGGGAGGGGAGGAGGGGCAGAGGGAAAGGGAGGGCTCAGTCTGGGAAGGCCTCCTGGAGAAGGGGAGCACTCAGTAGGGCTTTGAAGAGGGGAAGAGAGTTTGGTGGATGTGAGGAGGGAGGGCATTCTAGGTTAGTGGTAGGACATGGGTCGGGGTCGATGGCGAGACAGGCGAGAACAAGGCACAGTGGCAGAGGAGCGGAGTGTATGGAGTGGGCTGTAGAAGGAGAGACACAGGGGGCAATGGAAATCCATTAGCTTTCACAATCATCTTCAACCATCATCGTCCTGATTGTCACCATCATCATGAATCTCACTATTTGTTGGTCACCTACTGAGTGTACAGCATTGTACAAGGCCCTTGGACCATGAAAATCAAAGAGGATAACATGCTTCCATCCTTTCAGAAGCTGATAATCAAATGAGGGATTCAGGCAGGCACAGATAGTGTATATGCAACAAGAGCCAAAGATACAACACAGACGTAACGTTCTGCTGCCACTCTATGTGATGGCCCTGTGTAAGCTTTCTTTCACCCTGTCCCCATTAATATCACATGGCAGTACAGGTGTGGGAACTTGTTATTAAATATTCCCCAAAAGGAATATTAAAGTAGTGTGGCCTAGTAGAAAGAACACAGGCCTGAGAGTAAGAGGACCTGGATTTTAATCCTGGTTCCAAACCCCTTGTGATCTTGGGCAAGTCGCTTGAATTTCCTGTCCCTCAGTTACCTCATTTGTCTCAATCAAGATTGTGAGTCCCATGTGGAACATGGACTGTGTCCAACTTGATTAGCTTCTATCTACCTCCAGTGCCTGGCACATAGTAAGCACTTATCAAATAGCATTAAAAACTAAAGAAACAAAACCAAATATCAAAAAACAGAGGCTCATGACCCCTGTGCCAAGGTTTGCTCCCATCTGCTGCAGCCAAGACTCTCCCTGATCTGAACCACTGGAATTTTCCAAAGCATCTCAAGATCCCCAGCCTCTGTCCTCATGCAGGGATGGTTATACCTAGCAAACCCTGAGATTCCTGTGGTGGATTGCTGGATTGAAGTTGTGTAACCCCCTTCACACATGTGGGAAGAATTCAGGGCTCCATGATAAGGTCCAGGCCCAGGCTGGGGCCGGGAGCTGTGTTGGGACCAGTGGTCCCAATTAAACAATCCTGAGTTCCCTGAATGTGTACACAGCCTGCTTTGCACCACCGTAGCAGGAAGGACTGAAGCAGAAGCAGTGTGTGCCGCAATAAACATGTTGCATGCTGGGAAGGTCAAAGAGCTGTGATGGTTCCTGTGGCTGTAGCTGTGACTGTTGGACTCTGAGCTGAAAGGAAGGGGAAACTCCGCTCCTCTAGCCACAACACTCTACTGGGTTTTTTTGTGCATTTGTGTGTGTGTGTGTATATTTATCCTTGTCCTTGTGTTTTATCATATTTCCCTTATTGTCATTTCATCTATCCTTATGTGTCTGACACCAGTCCTTTCATCCCAACTTGACTTTTAGATTGTGATCCTGTGACCCCTATATTAGAAATAGTAGTAGAGGAGCTTTCATGCTAGTGAGAGAGTCAAAAACAAAACCATCTATAACTAGGGTGGTCAAAACTGTGGTATTTGTTAAGCACTTACTGTTTGTCAGGTACTATTCTACGCACTGGGATTGATACAAATTAATCAGGGCAGACACATTCCCCATTCCACTCGGGGCTCACAGTCTATGTAGGAGGGAGAACAGTTATTGAATCCCCACTATAAGAAGAAGCAGCGTGGCGCAGTGGAAGGAGCACGGGCTTTGGAGTCAGGGCTCATGAGTTCGAATCCCAGATCTGCCACTTGTCAGCTGTGTGACTGTGGGCAAGTCACTTAACTTCTCTGTGCCTCAGTTCCCTCATCTGTAAAATGGGGATTAAGACTGTGAGCCCCACGTGGGACAACCTGATTCCCCTGTGTTTATCCCAGCGCTTAGAACAGTGCTCTGCACATAGTAAGCGCTTAACAAATACCAACATAATAACACTATACAGTTGAGTGAACTGCGGCACAGAGAAGTTAAGTGAGTTGCCCAGGGTCACGCAAGAGGCATATGACGGAGCCAGGATTAGAACCCAGGTCCTCTGACTCTGGCCCATGCTCTTTCCACTTAGACCCAACTGCTTCCCCTAAATAAATAAGATGATGCTGGGCATCAATACATTAGTGTGTGTTAAGTTGGCTGATAAGGGCTTAGGTTGCTGGGGAATTAAGTGGAGAAGGCTAGCGAGGGGAGGTGAAATTTTAGGAAGTGAATAAGGGGCTAGGTGTTGTCCATTGGATTTGGGGAGGAAAGGCTTTCTAAATTGGGGGAAGAGTGTGAGTAAGGGGATGGAGGCAAGAGAAATAACAGGAAAGTACAGCTAGTAGCTGTTTTGGGTGGAATAAAGACAGCAGGTTTGAGAGTAGTACAGGAAGAGAACTGATGGGTGAGGAAGGGTGAGGTGGTGGAGAAACTTGAAAGCTGAGTGTGAGGACATTTTGTTTCATGGGAAGTGACACAGGAAACAGAACAGAACTTCTGATCTCCCCGACCCTGTCCTCCCTGTGACTTTCCCATTGCTGTAGAGAGCACCACCATCCTTCCTATCTCATAAGCCTGTAAGCTTGACATTATCTTCTAGACTGTGAACCTGTTGGTGGGTAGGGAATGTCTCTATCTGTTGCCGAATTGTACTTTCCAAGAGCTTAGTAGAAGTGCTCTGCACACAGTAAACACTCAATAAATATGAATGAATGAATGAATGAATGAATGAATCATTGACTCTCATTCATTCAACCCACATATTCAATACATCACTAAATCCAGTCAGTTCAACCTTCAGTACATCACTAAAATCCACCCTTTCCTCTCCATCCAAACTGCGACCATGTTAATCCATTTATCCTCTTCTAGTTTAATATATCAGCCTCCTTGCTGACCTCCCAGCCTCCTGTCTCTCTCTCCTCCAGTTCATACTGCTGCCACTCTGCTGCATACCATTCTACTGCCCAAATCATTTTTCTACAAAAACGTTAAGTCCATTAAGTCCCTCTCCTCAAGAACCTCCAGTGGCTACCCATCTACCTGCTCAGCAAATGGAAATTCCTCATCTTTGACTTGAAAACATTTAATCACTTTGCTCCCTCCTATCTTACCTAGCTACTCTCCTATTACAACCTATCCCAAACACTTCACTCCTCTAATGCTAATCTCACAGTACCTCCATCTCATCTATCTCACCACCACTCATCCACGTCCTGCTTCTGTCCTGGAACACCCTCCCACCTCATATCTGAAAGACAATTACACTTGCCCTCTTCAAAGCCTATTGAAGGCACAACTCCTCCAAGAGGCCTTCCCTGTCCCAACCCTTCTTTCCTCTTCCCTCACTACCTTTTGCATCACTCTGACTTGTTCCCTTTATTCATCCCCAACTCTAACCCCAGAGCAATTACGTATATATCTGTAATTTATTTATATTGTCTGACTCCTCTACTGGACTGTGAGCTCGCTGTGGGTAGGGAATGTGTCTGCTTGTTGTTATATTGTACTCTCCCAGGCACCTAGTAGAGTGCTGTGCACATAGTAAGCACTCAATAGATATGATTGACTCACTGACTAGTAGATCACCTGACATTTGCTTCACCTTTAAATTTGATTTCACTCACATAATGTAGGAAGGAAACTGCAAAGCTTAGGAACTGAAATAGGAAAGAAGCATGGTCTAGTGGGAAGAGCACAGTTCTGGGAGTCAGAGGACCTGAGTTCTAATTCTGGATCTGACACTTTCCCCCTGTGTGATCTTAGGAAAGTCATTAATGAGAAAGTCATTAATGAGAAGCAGCATGGTCTAGTGGAAAGAGCACAGGTCTGAAAGTCAAAAGACCTGAGTTCTCATCCTGGCTCTGCCACTCAATACTTGTGGTATTTGTTAAGCATTTACTATCTGTAAGGCACTTTTTGAAGTCACTTGTCTGCTGTGTGACCTTGGGCAAGTCACTTCACTTCTCTGTGCCTCAGATCTCTCAGCTGCTAAATGACAATTAAGACTATGATGCCTATATGGGTCAGGGACTGCGTCCAACCTGATTATCTTGTATCTACCCCAGCATTTAGTCCAGTGCCTGGCACACAGTAAGTGCTTAACAAATACCACAAAAAGAAAGAAAAAAAATAACCTCTCTAGGCTTCAATAAAATGGGGATTCAGTAATTGTTCTTCCTACTTTCACTGTGAACTATAAGAAGGACAGGGAATATTTCTGACCTTATTAACTTGTATCTACCCCAATGTTAATATGTTAATTATTATTTATCACTAGGAATTATCTGAGGCAGAAAATCTTTTCTCATACCATCACATTGGAAATAGGAAGATCACATTTGCCTTGATTGCTTGTTTCAGGAAATCTCATTGACAGTAGAGATACTAGCTAAAACAATTGGCAGCATTATTATTATTATGATTATTATTATTACTAGCAATAATAATAATAAAGATGGCATTTTTAAGCTCTTAGTATGTTCCAGGAACTGTAGTAAGAGCTGGGGTGGATACAATCAAATCGGTTTAGATACAGTCCCTATCCCACTTGGGGCTTATAGTCATAATCCCCATTTTACAGATGAAGGAACTGAGACACATAGAAGTGAAGTGACTTGCCCAAGGTCTCACAGCAGACAAATGGCAGAGCTGGGATTAGAACCTATGACCTTCTGACTCACAGGCCTGTGCCACTACGCCATGCTGCTTCTCTAGACACGACATAGTTGTTTGCAGATAATCACGAAAGAGAACTAATCAAGAAAAGGAGCGTGAGCTAAAAACCGCAGAGAAAGAGGCAAATAATATATAAAAAAGTTAATCTTTAGGTATTCAGAAAGTCTGACTTCTTTGATAATCATACAAAGGGATCAAAATATGAACAAGAGAATTCTGCCTGGAGGTGCTGGCTGAGAAAGATCCAAAGGATATGTTCTAGGATCTGAGGACAAAGTTAAAATTTAACTCTTTTGTATTTGAGGTTAAGTGACAGAAAGGGGAAGAGTAGGAGCTTCTAATCAGATTTTGGTTTTATGATGTTGCCATGAGCAAGAATTGTTTATTCTTATGTACAGTATGTACAGCCTCAAGTCGGATATAGTCTAACCAGGGTGTTTGTGGTTAGGCAGGAAAGAGATATTTTTACAGAATGCAATGCAGGTTTACAGAATGCAAATAGTTACACTATCAGAGAATACGAAATAGGAGTTAAAACCTCTCTATTCTATCAACAGCAGCCTTCTGGAAATGATGTGTGTGTGTGTGTGTGTGTGTCTGTATGTGTACGGGAGGTGAGGGGGTTGGAGTGGTGCAGAGTTATTCTTTCTTTCCTTAGCCAGAAGTATGTCTGATTCTCATAGCCCTCCTGTGAGACACAGAAGAGGATGAGGATCATCCACTTTTTGCTCCTTTTCAATGAATGAGTAGTAGTTGAATGTTTTCTGTGTGATGAGCCCAGTTTAGTCTACTGGAGGAGCTTACAAGATTTTAAATCCAACTAGTGGGGAGTCTAGCAGAACCCTGGGGAATACTTTTCCACTTATCTCTAGAACATATGAACTGTCATATTGATTACTTGTCTCTGTCAGACTATCTCCTAGAACCGATCTATTGCACAACAGTCTTGGTTAAGCAGGAAAACCATCTAAAGCACAGGGAATCGATATCTGTTCTTCCCCTTTTTTAATGGTATTTATTAAGTGCTTATTATATGCTAGGCACTGTTCTAAGTGCTGGGGTAGATACAAGGTAATGAGGTTGGACACAGTCCATGTGTCATGTGAGTCTCATAGTCCTAATCCCCGTTTTACAGATGAGGGAATTGAGGCACAGAGGAAGTGAAGTGACTTACCCAGGGTCACACAGCAGACAAGTGGCAGACCTGAGATTAGAACCTTAGATTAGATTGGGATTAGATTGAGATTAGAATCAGGTCCTTCTGATCCCCAGGCCTGTGCTCTATCCATTAGGCCATGACTATGAGCTCTAAGAGATATAGGGACTGTGTCCAACGTGATTATCATGTGTCTAGCACTGAGTTTAGTACAGTATTTGACACATAGGTAGCACTTAATGAATAGTATTATCACCACAGTAATGATGATAATAATAATGGTTCAGGACTTGGGACTGGGTTGAGGATTTAAAAAGAGCACAGGCAGACAGGATGATGAGGAGGATGGAAGCAATAACTTCAGCTCTGGGCAGAAGAAGAAATGCCAAAGAGAGCTCACTGTATGCAGAGCACTATACTTAGCACTTGGGAGAGTGAGAGATGACAGAGTTGATAGACTCATTCCCTGCTCACAAGGAACTTACAGTATAGGGGGGAGACATACTTGGAAATAAATTATGAATATACACATAAATGCTGTGGGGCAGAGGGCAGGGTAAATATCAGTTGAATATGAAACAGCTCATGAATAGATAATGAAGTGGATTGTGACAATATCTGGGGGCCTGGACCTGAATTGAAGGGAAAAATAAAAGAACTAGGGAGAATTCTGCATTTTGTAACTGATTTAATATAATATCTTTTGATTTTATACTGATGCACACTTGTTATTTACTGTAGACCTGTGTAATTCTTATTGTGGTTTAAAATTTTGTATCATATGAAATTATTTTTAGTGAAATAAAATCATTTTTATCTCTTTCTATTATACAGAAGGGAAGTCTGCATAAAGGTAGTTGTAGGAGGGGGAGGAGGGAGAGGAGGAGAAGGAGGAGGAAATTGTAATAATATTCATTATCTATTTTGTGCAAAGAATACTTACTTCCTCTATTTTATTTTCTCAAGTACTTAGTACAGAGCTCTACATACAGTAAAAGCCCAGTAAATACCACTGATTGATTAATCATTCATAAAACAGTGTAAGAGTTGGAAAATAGTACACTGGTGAGATCTAGATATGATCCCTTTTCCACCTTCCTTCCTGACTCCTGATGACTTCACCAGCTTCTTCTTTGGTAAAATCAAAGTCATCAGGAATCAACTTTCCAAAGTCTCCCCATTGTCCTTCCAAATACTCTCCTCCTTCCTCATCTGTCTCCTGCTTCTCAGCTGTTTCTTCAGAGATCTTCCACCTGGTCTGTAAATCCAGGTCCTCTACCTGAATCTCTGGCCCCCTTGCCCTCAACCTCCTCCCACTTGAAGAAGCATTGTGGCTTAGTGGCAAAAGCACGGACTTAGGAGTCAAAGGACAAGGGTTCTAATGCCAGTTCCCCCACTTGTCTGCTGTGTGACCTTGGACAAGCTGCTTTAACTTCTCTGTGCCTCAGTGACCTTATCCGTAAAATGGGGATTAAGACAATGAGCACTATGTGGGACAACCTGATTACTTTGTATCTACCCCAGCACATAGAACAGTGCTTGGCATATAGTAAGTACTTAACAAATTCCAAGTTTATTATTATTACTCTACTTTTCTCTACCCCCTCACTGCCATTTTCAACCTTTCTCTCTCTGCCTTCAAAGTTTTCCTCATGCTAAAAATGCACTCTCTTGACCCCATGGCCCCATCTCCCTACTCTTCTCCTATCCAAATTCCTAGAGTAGGTTATATACACCTATTGTCACTGATATGATTTCCACTCCACCAACTCTCTTCTCAACACTCTGCAGTCTGGCTTCCAACCGTATATCTTTACAGAGACTGAGCTCACTGAGTTCACCAATGAACCCTTTAAAGCCAAGTCAGTCATTCAATCAATCAATCAATCAATCATATTATTGAGCACTTGGGAGGATACAATATAATAGAGTTAGTAGACACATTCCTTGCCCAGAAGGAGCTTACAGTCTAGTAAGGGAGACATACATTAAAATAAATGACAAATATGTAAATAAATGCTGTATAATTGAAGGTGGGGTGAATAAAAGGTACAAATCCAAATGCCAGGGTGACATAGAAAGGAGAGGAAGTAGGGGAAAGTAGGATAAATGAGGGCTTAGTTGGGGAAGGTCTCTTGGAGGAGATGTGATTTTAATAAGGCTTTGAAGATGGGGAGAGTGGTGGTCTTTCAGATATGAAGGAAGAGGGAATTACAGTCCAGAGGTGGGATATAACTCCATCTGGATCCTCCTTAACTTGTCAGCTGCATTTGACACTTTGGATCATTTCCTCCTCCTCTAGAATGACTCCCAAGTCCATCTGGGAGGAGGACATTTTTAGGAAAGTTTAGCTCATTATGAGCAGAGAATGAGAACTTCCATCTGCTAATTCTGTTGAATTAACTCTCTCAAGGCCTTAGTACAGTGTTTTACACTTAGTAAGCACTCTATAAATGCCAATGATTGATTGATTTGAAGAGGAGGAGGGATTTGGATTGGATGGTTTAAAAGGAGATGGAGTCCCAGGCAAGAATTGGACTGTGGACGATGGGGCACGAGTCAGGAGAGTCAAGAGCTGGGAAGGCCAACAAGTCACATCATTGTGAGGAGTGAAGAATGTGAGTGGGATGAAGCTGGTGAAGAGGACCGACATGTGAGGAGATTCAGCTGATAGAATGCTTTGAAGCCAAATATGAGAAAATTATGTTTGAAGAAGAGGCAAAGGGGTAACAATTGGAAGTTTATTAGAAAAGCCTTCCTATTCATCCTTTCTTTTATTTCTCCTCTCATAACTTCTCTAAATCTATTTTTCTCAATTTCCACCCAGCTCCTCATACCTAACTGTGGGACAGCAATGATTTCTGCTACCTGGGCTGCTGCTACTGATGTTGACTTTCAAACCTGAGTCATTCAGTCCATCTGGACTGATCATTTTCCTCAGTGGTGGTTGGGGATCTTCAGTGAATTGAGACAAAGGCCTCCACTCTCTTCCTAGTTTCATTCCCACTCCTCCATTCGGGAATGGGGTTGGTATTGCCAGAGTGAGCTGTAATCTCACTGACCACTCCTTTTTATGGTATTTGTTTAGGGCTTACTATTTGTCAACACTGTTCTAAGCACTGGGGTGGGATTGGACACAGTCCCTGTCCCACACGGGTCTCACAGTCCAAGTAGGAGGGAGACTAGGTGTTTAATTCCTGTCTTACAGTTGAGGAAACTGAGGCACAGAGAAGTTAAGTGACTTGTCCTAGGTCATACAGCAAGCAATTGGCAGACCTGGGATTAGAACCCAGGTGTTTCCCTACTACATTGATTCCCTACTAGGCCACACTGCTTCCCTTCCTCTTTCTTAGGTTCCTTCTCAGTCTCTTTCACAGGCTTACCCTCAGCCTCCCACCCTCTATCTGTGGAGTTGTCTCAAGGTTCATTTCTGAGTCCCCTTATTTTCAATCCCCAAAAGCCTCCATTAGCTTTCTATCTCTCTCTGCATCAAACAGAAACTCAGTACCCTGCCCGACATTGAGGGCAATGGGGACCACCCACCTAAGCTGTTCTGGTTGCTGTCACCAGTGACTCAGGGATGGGTTCGCGAATTGGCACAGAGAGAGTGAGAGACCGGGATCAGAAAGGTTGAGACATGCAAGATTCATTCTGCATGGTGAATTGAACTTCCCTTTCAGGAGAAATACACTTATTTAGTTACTCACATTTGGGAAAGCAACTAGCTCCCACCCCACAAATGCTTCCCACTTGGGAGGATACGTTAATGCAGCCAACAAGGTCTTTCCCTTCCCCTTTCCCTTCTTCCCATGGGCTGCTATCTGTCAGACGGTGAACTTCTCCACCAAGCCAGCTGAGTCGCTCCACTGCCGATCGACCCAACTAGCGGCCCACCTAAGGGACTCCCACTTGTGGTTCTTCAGGAAAAGAGTCAGGAAATACATTCTGGTTGCCCCAAGTCCCACTTCTGACACCAAATTTATGTCACCAGGTGGAACCAGCTGCCAGGTAATTCACGAGCTTGTGGTTTGGAGGGTTGGAAATGGATTCACAAACTAGAGGGTTATATGTAAATAAAGCAATTTTGCTACTTAAGCAATAAGTACACTGGTTAACTTGGTACTAAACTTCTAACAGCTGGTAAAACTGGGAAAGAGATGCTGGTTGTCTCCTTGAGCTACCTTTCAAAGTTACGCCAAGCAGGCAGAGTCCTGGACCCCAGGAAGGAACATGCTTGTGGGGGCTGTGGGGGAGGGATGGGCAGGGAATATGTCTGTTTATTTTTATATTGTACTCTCCCAAGCACTTAGTACAGTGCTTTGCACTGAATGAATGAATGAATGAATGAGGGATGGCATATTTCTGCATTCCTGAGATGTGGGTAAACTGTGTCAGTGGACAGTGCCAGGTCTGGGATGCAGGCAGGAATGAAGGTGGGTACGGTCACCACTCGGAGAGCTCAATTTGCTATGGCGGGGGTAGGAAATGACACAATGCTTAAGGTAACATAGCACCACTGGGAGGGACACCTGAGTAGAATGGATGTCAGCAGGATACCCAAGCAGCTGCCATCTGCCCAAATTGAAGGTCAAACCCATAACGCGGATAAGACGGCCTAAAGACCTGGAAAAGCACGGTACTAAACAGAGCACACAGCAGTCAACTGCTGGAAAACGACCATGGCAGGCAGCGCTACGGGTGGTTGAAACTTGAGAAAGTAGTGTTCTCACATATCAGGACTTAAGCAGGCAGACTAGGGAACAGAGAAAGGCTTGATTTGGGACAAACAGACTAACACAACAAGGACCTATCCCTGTGTAAACAATTCAAGGGTGTGTGTGGATCCTGCATCAGACTTTTTATTCCCATTCCCATTCGTGATAGGACTTCACTTTCAGTAAGAGTCATTCTTGAAGCACAGTATCTATGCCTCCTGGATTTCATCATCATTGATGTAGTCAAGGTAGATGTGAGAAGCAAGAGCAAAATACTCTTAATATACTAATACTTTTGGCTCCTGCTTCCATGTAGTTGGTTGTCTTTGGCAGAAGCCGAGAATCTGGGCTGAGATCCTTCATGATATATTCACTCTGACCTGCTATAAAACTCAGCTCAGTTTTCCTCCTGTGCCCACAATCCCCCCTCCCCCCCACAACAAAGTTCCATCAATATTTCAGTGCTTAGCATATGCTCTGCTCCCAGTAAGCATTTAATAAATACTATTAGTTCTTCCCTTCTGTGGGCAAATCACCCCTCTACTAATAAACCCCTCCTTCAACCTCCTGGTCTCTCCTGAGCCAGCCCCATCTCCTTGCTCCCATATTATCAACAACTCTTGACATGAGTTCTATCCACCTCTTCACCAGTTCTCAAGACCCTTTTACTCCACTAAACCTGAATGACCTAAGGTCCCCAACACCTCTTCATCTTCAAATCTAAAGAGCTGAACTCAGTTTTAATCAACTTTGATCTCTGAGGTATTGTGTGCAATGAGTACCTCCTCCTCCCTGAAATCCCGTCAGGCTTTGGCTTTGCTAAAATTTTTTTTTACCTCCCTGACCATGCTGCCTTAGTTTCACTCCCTGGTTCCTTTTCTGCTGCTCATTCTCTTATGGTGGACATTCTGCAAGGTCTTGTTCTGTTTTCCCAACTCTTTTCACTCTATGCTCCTTCTGAAATGTGTAATGTCAAGGAAACAGTAAAGACTGCAGGTATCCTGTTGCTGATTTTAGTCTGAGCAAATGTCTCTAAGATGCAGAGCATTGAACAAGGGAGAGTCTGAATTGGGTAAGAATAGGTGAGGGGGTGAGCAGTAAGAAGAGGTCCAAGGGGAACTGAATTACCAATAGCCATGGAAAGAGACATCACTGTGGATCTAAAGCATGGTCATCCTCAAACCATCTATCCTCAAGGTAGAGAAATATTAATATTTATTCTTTTATTTGCTTTAAATGGGATGGTATTTTAATTCACCTGTGAAAAACAGTGCCAAGATTTTCCTGACAATTTAATGAACTATACATTGACATGTGAATTTTGTATTAATTAGTTGCACGTTAAGGTTTCTTTTATTCTAAAATGTCTGATTAGACACAGAATATTCTAATATTTTTATCCTTTCCAGAACACTTAGTGTAGTGTTTGGACAACAGTAGACACTCAATACTTGTCAATGATTGATATTGATTGATTTAAGTCATAATTATGATGTGCTTTATAAAGTTTCCATGCATTCAGTGCTGCTCCTGAACTGGTTATGAGCTTCATTGTCACTGGCGAGCTACTGCAGTGAAACAGAGTTGCATACATTACTACTAAGAAAATAGGATATGTACAAGTAAAATATACTGACAGCTACACTTTTCTGGAAACATTTTCTATCTCTACATTACACTTTCCTCCACAACTCCTGCTGATACCCAAAGTACGTGAAACACTGAGACCTCTTTTGTGTGAACAAGCAAAATGAAATTATTTTTGGCAAGAATGCTTTCTCTTTCACAGAACACTTTCTTGGAGAAGAATGCCTTAAGAGGTTCTAACGATTTTGGAAAAATACTGTGCTTTCCATTTTCTCTAAAATGGCACTGAAGTACATCTGTGCCAACTGATATACCAAGATTTTTCTTCTATTCATAGGTAGGATTCCAGATTTAAAATAGTTGAGGCATATTGTAGATATTGTAGCAATGGAGGAATTTTAAATCAGAGGGAGCTGCACACTTTCTAGAAAATGTCTAGCCTGGTTCATAAGCCACAGTTTGTTCCCTTCAGGGGCACATGCCGTCCCTTTCCTTAATTACCTTTCCCAGTGAGATTTCCTCAATTGGGTCTTCACACCCTTCCAAACAAAGTCTAATCTTTGCCCTTTCTGCTCCAGATTGGGTGAAGGGAATGGAGGAGTCAAAACTCAGGAATGAAGCTGTACTGTGGATCTAGTAATAGTAGTCGTAGTGCTGTGTGACCTTGGGCAAGTCAATTCACTTCTCTGGGCCTCATTTACCTTATCTGTAAAATGATGATTGAGATGAGAGTCCTACATGGGGTTCACCCACTGAGTCCAACCTGATCTGCTTGTATCCATCTCCACACTTAATACAGTGCCTGGAACATAGTTAAGCACTTAACCGATACCATTATTATTATTTTTAATAATAGTAGTGATAGTAGTAATAATGGCATTTATTAAGTCCTCACTGTGGACAGAACACTGTATCAAAATCTGGGAAAAATGCACTAGGTGAAAATTAGACATGGTCTCTGGCCATAAGGGGACTTCAAATTTGAGAAGGGAAAGGAGAGAGGGGATGGGTGAAAGACACATAAAAAAATAAAACACTGAAACACAATATAAAAAGACAAGCGCAGCTAGATCCCCAGAGGTTTCAAACACTGACTAAAGGAACAGTAATATGCAGCTCAGAGTCAAGCAGTCAGAGCCCTGCCATAGTCAATCATGGTGGCAGGCACAGATTCCTTGGAGTTTTGAAAGGGGTGGTGGTTTCCCTCTAGTTCCTGTTCATTCATTTATTCATTCATTCATTCATTCATTCATTCAATCAATCAGATTTATTAAGCTCTTACTGTGTGCAAAGCACTGAACTAAGACTTAGGAAAGTGCAATTCAACAATAAACAGTGACATTTCCTGCCTAATGTGAGCTCAGAATCTAGAGGTGGGAAGAGAGGCATCACTACAAATCAATAAAATTACAGGCAGAATCATAGGTCCTGTGGGGTTGGGGTGTGGGGAAGAGCAAAGGGACCAAGAAGTCAAGGTTACATAGAAAGGAGTGGAAGACAACGAAAAGTGGGGTTTAGTCTGGGAAGGCCTCTTGGAGATGTGCCTTCAATAAGGCCTTGAAGTGGGGGAGAGTAAGTCTGTCGGATTTGAGGAAGGAGGGTGTACCAGGCTAGAGGCAGGACGTGGGAGAGGGGTCTGCGGCAAGTCAGGCGAAATCGAGGTTCAGTGAGAAGGTTAGCACTAGAGGAATGAAGTATGCATCCTGCGGTGTAGGAGAGAAGCAAGGTGAGGTAGGAGGGGACAAGGTGATGGACTACTTTAAAGCCAATAGTGAGGAGTTTTTCTTTGATATGGAGGTGGATTTGCCACCACTGGAGATTTTTGAGGAGGAGGGTGACATGTGCAGAACGTTTTTGTAGAAAGATGATTCAGGAAGCGGAGTGAAGTATGGACTGGAGTGGGGAGAGACAGGAGATTGGGAGATCAGCAAGGAGGCTGGTGCAGTAATCTAGGTGGGATAGGATGAGTGATTGTATTAGCATGGTAGCAGTTTGAGTGGAGAAGAAAGGGCAAATTTTAAAGATGTTGTGAAGGTGGGATTGACAGGATTTGGTGATGGATCGAATATGTGGGTTGAATGAGAGAGAGGAGTAACACCAAGGTTATGGACTTGTGAGACAGGAAGGATGGTGGTACCATCTACAGTGATGGGGAAATCAGGGAGAGGACAAGGTTGGGGTGGGAAGATAAGGAACTTTGTTTTGGACGTGTTGAGTTAGAGGTGACAGGAGGACATCCAAGTAGAGATGTGTTGAAGGCAGGAGGAGCTGTGAGCCTGGAGAAAGGAAGCGAGCTTAGGAGAGGAGATGTAGATTTGGGTATCATCTGCATAGAGATGTTAGATGAAGCCATGGGAGCAAATGAGTTCTCCAAGGGAGGAAATGTAGTTAGAGAATAAAAGAGGGCCAAGAACTGAACCTTGAGGGACCCCCATAGTTAGGAGATGGGAGGCAGAGGAGGAGACCGTGAAGGAGAACGAGAATGAACGTCCAGAGAGATAAGAGGAGAACCAGTTGAAGACAGAGTCAGTGAAGCCAAGGTTGGATAATGTTTCCAGGAGAAGGGGTTGGTCCACAGTGTTGAAGGCACCTAAGAGGTTGAGGAGGATTAAGATGGAGTAGAAGCCATCGGATCTGGCAAGCAGGAGATCATTGGTGACGTTTGAAAGGGCAATTTTTGTGGATTGAATGGAATGGAAGCCAGATTTGAGGGGGTCCAGGAGACAATTGGAGGAAAGGAATTTGAGACAGTGGGTGAAGATGAATTGTTCAAGGAATTTGGAGAGGAATGGTAGGAGGGAGTGGGAGTGATAACTGGAGGGAGCTGTGGGGTCAAGGGAGGGATTTTTTTAGGATAGGGAAGATATGGGCATGTTTGAAGGCAGTGGGGAAGAAATCATTGGAGAGCAAATGGTTGAAAATAGCTGTTAGGGAGCAAAGAGAGAGGAGGTGAGAATTTTGATAAAGTGGGAAGGAATGGGGTCTGATGTGCATTTGGAGGGGGTGGCATTTGAGAGGAGGCAGAAGATCTCCTTCTGAGATACTGGTGGGAAGGATGGGAGAGTTGATGAGGGGGCTGGAAAAGGGAGGGACTGAGAAGGGGTAAGGGCATTATAGGGAGCTCGCACCTGAAGGTATTCATTTTCTTTATTAAGTAGATAGCCAGGTCACTGAGGGCAAGAGATGAAGGGGGTGGGGGGGCAGAGAGCTAGAGATGTATTGCCATTTACCTGGGTGGAGAAGGAGAAATTAATGGAAATCCCAATTTGTATATGTGAGGAGGGAGGTAAGTTCTCTCCCAGGTGGCAGGCCCACCTGCCCAGGTGAAGATGACTGGAAAAAAGGGAATTATGGGAATCCTGTTGTGTGTGTGTATGTATGTTCGGGAGTGGGGGCCAGTGGGGAGAGGACTCTCTCCCATGCTGTAGCTCCACTGGGCCAGTGGAAAAGAACCGGCTGTAGGCTGCTTCTTTATCCTGAGGCTGAAGAATTAAGGGGCTGATCTGACATTGATTCCTCTCTTCAAGGAGGCTGCCCAATGTCTTGCCTTTCTCTCTTCCCCTCTTCAAAGCCCTACTGAGAGCTCACCTCCTCCAGGAGACCTTCCCAGCCTGAGCCCTTCCCTTCCCTCTGCACCTCCTCCCCGTCCCATTGCCCCTACTCCCTCCCTCTGCTCTACCCACTTCCCCTCCCCACAGCACTTGTATATATTTGTACATATTTATTGCTTTATTTTATTAATGAGGTGCATTTATCTATGGTTCTATTTATCTATTTTGATGGTAATTGATGCTGTCTACTTGTTTTGTTATCAGCCTCCCCTTTCTAGACTGTGAGCCTTTTGTTGGGTAGGGATTTGTCTCTATTTGTTTGCTGAACTGTACTTTCCAAATGTTTAGTATAGTACTCTGCATACAGTAAGTGCTTTATAAATACGATTGAATGAATGAACGAATGAACTTAATAAGAATACTTCTCAGTGTAGAGGAAAACATTGAAAACTGTTGAAATTAAATCAAGCTGTCCTGATAAGCAAGGATAAGCATGATTTACAGTAGGTGTACTCCTTAACTCCTTCACTTCACACAAGTGTGATTTAGGGGCCTGGAAATTGTCATTTAGAAATTGTCTCTAACAATCTAAGAGTGAATGTTCCTTCTTTCTTAGAATGGCACTGTCCTGCTTCCTAATAGGTGCGTTCATGCCTGCTTAGATCCTTTCCTAGTCCCCAGACGCAATCCTGTTTCCCTCATCTCACAGAGTTGTTGCAAAAATGAGATGTTCCTTTTTCTCTCTCAAACTCTTTGAAATCTGTGAGGAATTGTCAGGTCCAACTATTCATTCCTGTGTAGCTTCTGGACCAAATCTTCCAGTCATTTTTGCCATCGTGCTGTGGGAATAGCCATTCCAGACTGTCTCTATGGGCAGGGCGACTGCTCAGTGTTGAAGCTCACTGGGACTCAACCTGGATGGGCTGGAGACCAAGACTGAAAGTAAGATAGCACAATGATAGCTGAATGGTGACATGAACTGAGATCAACTCAAATGAATGGTAATAATAATAATGATAATAATTGTAGTGACCACTTACTTTGTGCTAAACCTTGGACTAAGCACTAGGGCAGAAACCAGATAATCAGGTGAGACACAGTCCTAGACCCACTGAGGGCTCACACTTGCTGTTGTACTCTCCAAAACACTACGTACAGTACTTGGACCACAGTAGGAATTTATTACATATTATTTATTGATTGATTGGAGGTATAATTTGATGCCCTATGTAGAGTTCCAAGCATTCAGTATGGTATCTAAACTTGTTATCAACTTAATTGTCCCTGGGAACCAATAGCAGTAAAACAGAGTTGCAGGCATTCCTATTATCTAAGAAAATGGAGACTATGAAGATAGTTTACAAGTAAAATATACATATGGGACTCACAGTCTGAGAGGGAAGGAGAACAGGTATTTAATCCCCCATTATATAGGTGAGGAAACTGAGGCACAGATTTGGTAAATGACTGTTCTGTTTTCTTTCTATTAGTCAACACTGTTTCCCCTGGGATGAGGGATGGGGTGGGAGGAAAAATTTTAGACAAAAAAGCCAATGCATGGAAAACTGAGGAGACTTAGGCAGGACTTCTGGGAAGCAGCAACAGCAGCAGACTGACAGTGTAGGTGTGTAGCTTGCAGAAATGGTGGACAGAGGGTGAAGGAAGGAGGGGGTGGAGTTTATTTTAAACTGAACAACACTGAGTTTCTTAGGTGAACAAGAAGAACCACAAACGGAATCAGAGAGCAAGAGGCTTCAGCCATTTTATCGTGACCACCGGGTGAGCCACTCACCGCTCCCCCTAAACCTGGCCTCTAGGTTCCAGCCGAGGTGGAGGGATGTTTCCCTGCCCCTATAACCGCATATCTCCCATCAGCCCCTGCTCCAGCTCCAGCAGCATCATCAGACCTTCTCAACCTTTAGAACGTGAGAAAGTCACCGCCATCACTGAGGCTGGGACTTCCGCGACTAGTTGGTCTGTGCTTTTGGAAACCTGCAATCCTGTGATTGTTTTCAAGTTTAGCATTGTTCCTGTTTTCTATATTTTTATTCATCTTTCTTTATGTTTCTGTTGCCTTGTCTTTGGCCCCTTGTTCTTAGGTTGTGAGCCCCTTGTGGGTCAAAGACTCTTTCTCTATCTCACCTGTGCTTTTCATTCTCAGTGCTTAATACAGTGTTTTGCAAATAGTATTTATACTTCTGCTACTATTATTACTATTATTATTACTACTACTACCAGTAATGAGAAAAGAGAATGCCCAGTTACTCACTCATGTCTCTCTTTCTAGAGAGAGTTGATTCTATACATAGACGGGGCAGGCTATGAGGGCTGAAGAGAATGGACAATAGAATTATTGATTTGGATTTGCATTCTCTGTTTCATCAGCCACTCTGGCAGGATTAGCTGAGTCCACTGCCCTAGGGAATCCTCCTTGATCCCTCATCTAGGAATCTGGGGCTCTGGCTGGTGCTGGGATTACATTTCAGTGGGTCTCCCACTCACAGCTCTGAGATAAGGATGGGGTACTGGATCTTACTGGATCATCGAGGTGTCCATACCAGCTTGGCAGACCAGACAACACCCTCTACTTTCTTATCCCCATATAGTAGGCTTAGATTTTCAAATGTAAAATAATAAATCAGAAGGAAAACAGGTTATAAGCACCCTTAGGGCAGGGGCCATGTCTTCTACTTTTACATCTGCTCTCCAACCTGCTAGAACAGTCCTCTTCATGCAGTCAGTTAGTGTCAGTAATAATAATGTCAATAACAACAGTGGTGATGATTATGATGACGATCATAACAAAGGCTTCTATAGACCTTCCTTGAACAAGGCAGTAGTAATATTTACTGAGCACCCACCTGGTGCAATGAATTGTACTGGAACTGGGAAAACTCCCTCTGCCCACTCCTAGATGAAGATTCAATGGAGATGCCATTTGTCTCTGTGGTTTTGAACAAAATATTTCTGGGAAAATGGTTACCTTGAGATCCCCTTTCCCAGGTCACCAATCTCTCTTTATCCCCCTCCTTTTAACCCCCTGAGATCCTGATTCTCCAATTAAAACTTCCCTGCTTGGGCGACTGGGGAATTGAAATGAGAAGGTGTGAAAAAATTGTCTTCTACTCAAACCAGTTCACTGACCCACTCAAATTTTTCTGGGAGAAAAATCCATAAACATTCACTCCTGTAACTCTGCTGTTTAAGCCTCTATCATCCCTTCCTCTTTCCTCATCTCTTCCTTTTTCCTTCCAACCTTGATTTCTCCTCTGATATCCCCTTATAAACTTGACTGTATAGCACTTAAGCACTTTGATACTCACCCCAACCCACCCCCTGATATGTAAATATTGTTTCTACTCTATTTCTCCTATCCCTAATCTATTTCAATATGTCCTTCCTACAAGATTTTAAGCTCCTCATGGGCGAGAATTTGTCTGCCAATTCTCTTGAATTGTACTCTCCCAAGCACTTATTGTAGTGCTTTGCAAGTGTTCAATAAATACCAATGATTGATTGATTGGTTGATTGATCTCCTTCCTTGAAATCCACCTCCAGGATATGTCTAGTCCTATTTGTCCTAATGAGTAAGCAGGCAACATCTCAGTGTATAAAAGTATATCTGGTCCAGAGTAAGAGGATGGCTGCTTATTGTGGCTGATTGTTCCTCTTTCCATATTCGGTTTTTTCATTTTGCACTTACTATGTGCCAGGCACTGGATTATGCAATAATAGTGATAGTTTTTATTAAGTGCTTACAATGTGTCAAGCACTGTTCTAAACTCTAGGGTCGATGCAAGCTAATCAGATTGGACTCAGTCTCTGTCCCACATGGGGCTCACATTCTTAATCCCCATTTTACAGATGAGGTAACTGAAGCACAGAGAAGTTTAGTGACTTGCCCAAGGTCACACAGCAGACAAGTAGCAGAGCCAGGATTAGAACCGAAGGTCCTTCTGGCTCCCAGGCCTGTGCTCTGCTCTACTGCCAAAGCACTGTGCTAGAAACAAGATAATCAGTAGGGACACAGTCCCCAGAGGGGCTCACAGTCTTAATCTCATTTCACAGATGAGGTAATTGAGACCCGGAGAAGTTAGGTTACTTGCTAAAGATCACACAGCAGACAAATGATTACTCAGTTCCCATATATTAATGATACTTAGTGACAATTTTGCAGCTATAAACCAGGTGATTTCTGTTGGTTTCACAGTGACACTAGGAGCAGAAAGTTAGTTCTGGATAGAATGGAAAAATTGGATAAAAGCCTACTTTTCTAACACATCTAATGGGAAGTAATAATTTTCCACATTTCACCTTTAGCTTTTCTTCCCTTCACATCTGCCAAACCATTACTCTCCCTATTTGCAAAGCACTACTAAAATCATGTCTCCCCTAGGAAGGTTTCCCTGGCTGATCTCTCATCTCCTCACACTATTATGCCCCTAAACACTTAGGAGATGTAGCATGGCTAAGAGAAGCAGTGTGGCTTAGTGGATAGAGCATGAACCAAGGAGTCAGAAGAATCTGGGTTCTAATCCAGGATCCCCCACATGTCTGCTCTGTGACCTTGGGCAAAACACTTCTCTAGGCTTCAGTTACCTCATCTGTAAATGGGAAATAAGAGTGTGAGACCCAAAGTGGGATAGGGACTGTGCCTAACCTGATTAAGTTGTATCTATAATAGAGCTTGGCACTCAAATTACTCACTCCTCTATCCTTTTGTTGAACTCATACCACTAACCTACAGCCCTGGATCACCTCCACAGTCTGCCTCCTTGGCTCTTGTGCACAAACCACAGAGCACTCTTGGTGGAAATTTAGATCTCAGACTGACTTCGTCCACTTAAATTTATCCTTGCATGCTTTATTCTGCCCTCTCCTCCCTCCAGCAAGATTATTGCTCCATCCTTATTTACATCCATGCCCCAATTCTCTCATCAATAGTTCCAGATGCTTAACTCCCTCCTCAAGCCTCCTGTCCTACTGACTCCCCCAATCCCTTGTCCCTGATGACCTGGCGACCTGCTTTATTCAATCTGTCACCAAATCCTGTCGGTCCCTCCTTCACAACATTGCTAACATCCAAACTGTTACCACATTAATACAATTATTTATCCTATCCTGCCTAGATTACTGAATCAGCCTCCTTGTTATCGAAGCAGCGTGGCTCAGTGGAAAGAGCCCGGGCTTTGGAGTCAGAGGTCATGGGTTCGAATCCCACCTCTGCCACTTGTCAGCTGTTTGACTTTGGGCAAGTCACAACTTCTCTGTGCCTCAATTACCTCCTCTGTAAAATGGGATTAAGACTGTGAGCCCCACGTGGGACAACCTGATTCCCCTGTGTCTACCCCAGTGCTTAGAACAGTGCTCTGCATATAGTAAGCGCTTAAGAAATACCAACATTATTATTATTATCCTCCCTGTCTTCTGTCTCTCCCCACTCCAGTTCATACTACACTCTGCTTCCTGGATCATTTTTCTACAAAGTTGTTCAGGCCATGTTACCCCACTCCTCAAGAAACTACAGTGATCGCCCATCCACCTCTACACCAAACAATAACTCCTCACCATTGACTTTAAAGCACTCAATCACCTTGACCCTATTCTAGGTGGGAAGCAGAGTGGCTCAGTGGAAAGAGCCTGCGCTTCGGAGTCAGAGGTCATGAGTGCGACTCCTGGCTCTGCCACATGTCAGCTCTGTGACTCTGGGTAAGTCACTTCACTTCTCTGTGCCTCAGTTACCTCATCTGTAAAATGGGGATTAACTGTGAGCCTCACGTGGGACTGATTACCCTGTATCTACCCCAGTGCTTAGAAAAGTGCTCTGCACATAGTAAGCACTTAACAAATAGCAACATTATTATTCTACATCACCTTGCTACTCTCCTTCTACAACCCAGCCCGCACACTTCGCTCCTCTATTGCCAACCTACTCACTGTACCTCTATCTCATCTACCTCTCCACCAAGCTCTTGCCCACCTCCTGCCTCTGGCCTGGAATGTCCTCCCTTCTCATATCTGACAAATGATTACTCTCCCCCACCTTTCAAAGCCTTACTGAGGGCACCTATCCTCCAAAAGATGTGTCCCTAACTAAGCCATCCTTTCCTATTCTCCTACTCCCTTCTGCATTTCCCTGACTTGCTCCCCTTATTCAAGCCCCTCCTGGCCGCACAACACTTATGTGCATATCTGTAATTTACTTATTTACATTAATGTGTTTCCCTTATAGAATGTAGGCTTGTTTTGGGCAGAGAATGTATCTGTTCACTGTTATATTGTACTCTCGCAAGTGCTTAGTACAGTACTCAGCACACAGTGAATGCTCAGTATATAGGATTGAATGAATGATTGAATAGTAAGCACCTAATAAGTACCATAATCACTATTAAACATTCCACCATGATATTCCCCAAATCACTTGTGTACATATCTTTAAATTCTGTAGTTCCCACATAACTGTAGTTTATTCTAGTGTCTGCCTCCCCAAACTAGACTAATTTCTATGAGGCCAAGGATTGTAACTACTAACTTTATTTTATTCACTGACATATTTAGTAGTGTTCTTCACAGAGAAAGTGCTCAGTAAATGCTACTGAATAATTATTATGCTAAGAATAGAGTTAGAGTTCCTTAGGTGGTACAGTATGCACAGAAGCAGCATGGCATAGTAGAAGTAGCATGGTGCTATGGATAAAGCAAGGGCCTGGGAGTCAGAAGGTCTTGGGTTCTGATCCTGACTCCGCCACTTGACTGATATATGATCTTGGGCAAGTCATTTCACTTCTCTGGGCTTCAGTAACCTCATCTGTAAAATGGGGATTGAGACTGTGAGCCCCACCTGGGACAGGGACTATGTCCAACCTGATTTGCTTGAATTCACACCAAAACTTAGTACAATGCCTGGCATATATGAAGCTCTTACCAAAATTCTATTGTTATTATTATTATTGTTACTTCTTCTACTATGGAGATAAAGTAAGGTTCTGATATAAATCCTTCTGTGCTGTTGTAATGAGCTTGAAGGAGAACCTTCCTTTTTAACTGTCATGGGGATTGAAGACAGGGTTTGGGTAGTTCAGAATGACAGTGCACATTACAAAGAGATTTGTCATCATATTCACCATCAGTTGTATTTATTAAGCATCCACCGGGTGCAGAGTGAACTGAGATTGTGGAAATTTACACTGTAAATCAAAGATGGGATCTCTACTTTCAAAAAACTTTTAATTACAATCAATCAGTCAATGGTATTTCCTGAGTGTTCATTCTGTAAAGAGCACTGTACTAGATACTTGGGAGAGTACAGTAGAGTTGGAAGACATAATTGCTTCCCTCAAGGAGCTTCCAATCATGAGTATCACCTGGACATCTGGTGTCAAGCAATGTTTATTCAATTATTCATCCGGAAAACCCTGTATTCTCAGCCTGAGAGGTGTATAAATTACTCAGCAAGGTGTTGCCAATTTAGGAAATTTCTCTTTCTCGATCAGTGCACTAATAGCATCCTCCAGTCACTCTCTCTCTCTTTCTCTCTCTTCTTATTTCAAGGAGAGAAGTTGAGGAGAACAGCTAAGAATCCACATAGGGAAAGGTTCCTGAGGTCATTTCAGAGTCAAGGAAAATCCCAAGCAAGAATCCTAGACCAGGATCCAGGTAAATGCATCCCTCTCAAAGATATACCATGAGGCTTGTCTTAGTGGATAGGAACCTGGTCAACCTCCTGAATGCCCTCATTGTTAATCCTGGAGCCTCTGTGACTTGAATCCACCTCTAACCAGTCTCCGTTTTAGGTCTCCTCTCTCGGAAACCAGACTGGTGTGCAGCCACGATCATTCTGGGGATCACTGTGCTCATCCTGCTGGTCAGATCCATCTCCTTATTCCAGAAAGGTGTGTATTTCTTCCTGGCACCCATTACACTTAAAACACCCTCAGCTCCTCAACACATGAAAGGAGAAAATCCTGAGGAGTTGAATGCGAGTGAGCTGATGGGGTCACCTTAGGTGAGAGGTGGATACGGAGTGTCCTTGGGACAGGGATGACAGGAAAGAGGTTGGGGAGGAGTGAGGGGACAGAGCAAGGGCTTGAGAGAGATTGGATAGAGGAGGAAGAAGAGAATGCTGGGGAGCAGCCTGGCCTAGTGGATAGGGAGGGCACTGAATGGGAAGTAAGAAAGACCTGGGTTCTAATCTTGGCTCCTCCACTTGTCTGCTGTGTGAACTTGGGCAAGTCACCTAACTTTCTTGTGCCTCAGTTACCTCACCTGTAAAATAGGGATTAAGACTGTGAATCGCATGTGGGAAATGGACTGTGTCCAAACCCCATAGTTTAGAACAGTGCCAAGCACATAGTAAGAGCTTAACAGCATGGCTCAGTGGAAAGAGCATGGGCGTGGGAGTCAGAGGTCATGAGTTTGAATCCCGACTCTGCCACTTGTCAGCTGTGTGATTGTGGGCAAGTCACTTAACTTCTCTGTGCCTCAGTTACCTCATCTGTAAAATGGAGATTAACTGTGAGCTTCACGTGGGACAACCTGATGACCCTCTATCTCCCCCAGCGCTTAGAACAGTGCTCGGCACATAGTAAGCGCTTAACAAATACCAACATTATTATTATTATTATTAACAAATGCCATATTCAAAAAACAGAAAAAAAGGGAACAGGGATGGGCTGATTAGAGGGAGGAAAATTGAAAGGACAGGGTGAGGTCAGAGAAGTTGTAGGTGAGGTTAACAGCAATAACTGATTAATCCAGTGATTTCCTGGATAAATTGCACCATTGTTTACAGGTCCTTGGGTTCTTGAGCATGCAGAGGCAAATTTTTAGGCGTTTAAAGAAGGTTTGGTTGATGTAAAGGCAAGCTGCTACTGACATGTAAAAATCTGGATCCTTGTCCCCTAGATGTCAGATCACCAGGATGGCAGACAGCCACACCTGTCCTCTGTTCTCACCTGGAGATTCAGGCCAGGCTGCAGGGACAGGGAAGATGAAGGAATGGCCACTTCTCGGCTACAGGAGTTCAGCTGAAATGGCTCAGCAGAGAGATCTCAGTCTCCTTGGGCAGCGCTCTGCTCTGAGGCAGCTCAGAGGAGAGATCTCAGTGTCTTCAGTTAGGTCTCTGTCCCAGCTGAGGCTGCTCAATGCAGAGAGAGCTCAGTGTCCTTGGGCAGGTCTATGTCCTTGCTGAGGCAGCTCGGCAGAGAGATTTTAGGGTTAATAATAATAATAATGATGGTATTTGTTAAGCTCTCACTATGTGCCAAGCACTGTTCTAAGCACTCGGGTAGATACAAGGTAATCAGGTTGTGTCAAGGTAATCAGGTGGGGCTCACAGTCTTAATCTCCATTTTAATGATAGTAATAATGATGGCATTTGTTAAGTGCTATGTGTAAAACTCTGTTCTAAGCTTTGAGCACTGTTCCTGAGGCATAAAGAAGTTAAGTGGCTTGCTCAAGGGACGGAGCCAGGATTAGAACCCATGAGCTCTGACTCCCAAGCCCATGCTCTTTCTACTGTGCCATGCTGCTTCTCTCTGGATCTCCAGCCACCCCCTCCTCATCTCTTGCACTTTCCCAACTTTCCTCCCGAACCCCATCCCTGTTATCCTGTCCCAGATCCAGCCCTTGTCCCCCTCTCCGTAAGCCAGCAGACCACACTACATATCTCCTGGTGCCAACCTAACACCTTTGGGCTCCTTTGATTCTGAAAACCCTCAAGGTCACTGATGTCGGAGGGCTAGTAGTGAGTGAAAAAGACACTTGGGACCCTTGATTCTGAACAGCCACTCATTAATTCATTCAATTGTATTTATTGAGCGTTTACTGTGTGCAGAGCACTGTACTAAGCGATTGGAAAGTACAATTGGGCAACAGATAGAGACAATCCCTACCCAACAACGGGCTCACAGTCTAGACAGGGTAGACAGACAACAAAACAAAACAAGTAGGCAGGCATCAATACCATCACAAAGTGCTATCTTGCTGGTACAATCTCTCATTGTACTACTTCATACTGCTGATACTACTGCATCAGCGTCCTTTCTGATCTCTCATTCTCCTGTCTCTCCCCACTTCAGTCTATACTTCACTCTGCTGCCTGGATTATCCTTCTGTGGAAATGCTCTGGGCATGTCATTCCCCTCCTCAAAAAACTCCAGTGGTTGCCGATCAACTTCCGCATGAAGCAAAAACACCTCACTATTGTCTTCAAAGCTCTCCATCACCTTGCCCCCTCCCTCCTCACATCCCTTTTTTCCTCCTACAGCCTAGCCCACACACTCCGCTCCTCTGCTGCTAATCTCCTCACTGTGCCTCGTTCCCACCTGTTCTGCCGTTGACCCCGACCCACTTCCTACCTCTGGCCTGGAATGCCCTCCCTCTTCACATTTGCCAAACTAACTCTCTTCCCCTCTTCAAAGCCCTACTGAGAGCTCACCTCTCCCAGGAGGCCTTTCCAGACTGAGCCCTCTCTTTCCCTCTGCTCCTCCCCCCCTCCCCATTATTCAATAGTATTTATTGAGCGCTTACTATGTGCAGAGCACTGTACTAGCGCTTGGAATGAACAAGTTGGCAACACATTACCCCTACTCCCTCCCTCTGCTCTACCCCCTTCCCCTCCCCACACCACTTGTACATATTTGTGCATATTTATTGCTGTAATTATTTTATTAATGATGTGCATTTGTCTATTTTGATGGTAGTGATGCCTGTCTATTTGTTTTGTTTCGTTGTCTGTCTCCCTCTTCTAGACTGTGAGCCCATTGTTAGGTAGGGATTGTCTCTTTCTGTTGCTGAATTGTACTTTCCAATTGCTTAGTACAGTGCTCTGCACATAGTAAGCACTTAATAAGTGCGATTGAATTAGTAAATAGAATTATGTCCCAGAGGGCTAGTAGTGAGCGATAAAGAATTCTTGCCTCTCAATTCTAAAAACCCACAAGGTCACTAAAGCCAAAGGGGCTGGCAGTGAGCAATAAGGAAAATTCCAATGGGTCTTGCCACACAATCCTCCCAAATATGACCACAGAGTGGGGTTGGATCAGGAATTAGCAAAGTATATATCAAGGGGTACCTCCTAAACCTCTTGGTAATCGGTTAGAACTCTGTCACATCAACCCAGAGCTGTGGACACCGATCAGACCTTCTTGCTGGAGCAAGAAGAAGTGAGCATCCCCTCCGGGAGGGGGCTTAATTTTGAGGTGGGGTAAAAGAATCTGGTTTTTCCCAATCCCACTGGGTTCACACTGGAATCTGATCTACTGTCTTCATAGCTTGGAGGCCTTGGGAGGACTGGAGTCCTCAAGATCCATGTCATGGTTTCATTCATTCATTCATTCATTCATTCATATTTACTGAGCGCTTACTATGTGCAAGGCACTGTACTAAGTGCTTGGAATGTACAATTCGGCAACAGATAGAGGTAATAACAGGCTTACAGTCTAAACGGAGGAGACAGCAAAACAAAACAGAACAACACAAAACAAGTAGTCAGGCATCAATACCATCAAGATAAATAATAATAATAATGTGGGTATTTGTTAAGCGCTTACTATGTGCAGAGCACTGTTCTAAGTGCTGGGGTAGATAGAGGATAATCAGGTTGTCCCATGTGAGGCTCACAGTTAATCCCCATTTTACAGATGAGGTAGATGAGGCACAGAGAAGTTAAGTGACTTGCCCACAGTGACACAGCTGACAAGTGGCAGAGTCATTATTCAAACCCATGACCTCTGACTCCCAAGCCACACTCTTTCCACTGAGCCACACTGTCTCTCTAATAGAATCATAGATATATACAGGTCATTAACAAAATAAATAGAGTAATAAATAACATATACAAATATGCACAGTGCTGTGGGGAGGGGAAGGGGGAAGAGCAGAGGATGGAAGAAGGGGGAATGGGAAGGGGAGGAGGAGCAGAGGGAAGGGGGGCCTCAGTCTGGGAAGGCCTCCTGGAAGAGGTGAGCTCTCAGTAGGGTTTTGAAGAGGGGAAGAGAGTTAGTTTGGTGGATGTGAAGAGGGAGGGCATTCCAGGACAGGTTTCATTGCCCAAGTGACCTGCGCGGTCTAACCACACTCCCGGAACTGGAAACACAATTCAGATCTGTCACCCATCAAACGGAGATGAGTTTAAGGACCAGTGTGGCAAGAGTGAGAGACGAGGCCAGAAAGACTGAGCCACGTAAGACTTATTCTGCGAGGCAAATTGAACTTCTCTTTCAGAAGGAATACACTTAATTAGTTATTCACATATGGTGAAGCACCTAGCTCCTGCCCTGTGAATGCTTCCAACTCAGGAGGAGTAAATTTATGTGGCCAGCAAGTTCTTTCTCTTCTTCCTATGAGCTGCTACCCTCCAGGTAATGAACTCTTCCCCCAAGCCAGCTGAGCTGCTCCAATATCGACTGACCCAGTTGGCGTCCCACCTAAGGGAATCCTACCCCAGTCCTCCCCCCGAAATCACCCTAAATGGACTATCAATTCACCAGGGCTACCTTTCAAACCCCCCTAACATGTGAACCTGTCATTGAGCAGGGATTGTCTCTATCTATTGCTGAATTGTACAAGTGCTTAGTAGAGTGCTCTGCACATAGTAAGCACTCAATAAATACTATTGAATGAATGAATGGGCTACCTTTCAAATCACCCAGGGATCAAGTTCCCAAGAGGGAATACACACTTCTCTTAGCTCCAGTGAGGAGGTCCAACTGGTCAATCAGCATCACATAGGTTCTGACAGAACAGGCATCCCCTATTCTAGGAAGAGACAACTCACAACATCGGTGTGACAGAGTTCCAACCTACTACCAAAAGGTCTTGGAACCCCCTACCAAGATTTACCTTGCTTTTTGCCAATCCACTTCCCTTTCGTTGGCCATATTTGGGAGGGGACAGGATCATGTGACACGACCCATTGCAATTTACGCATTTTGGGTCTACTTGTTTGACCTTATTGCTCACCCAGCTCCTCTCGGGTTGGTAGTGCTGGAAGGTATAGGAAGTGTTAATGTTTCCTATCACTCACTGCCAGTCCCTCCCATGCTAGTGACCTAAACTTATTAGCCTGACCAGGGTGTGACTTGTCCGGGAGTTCAGAGGGATCCACACTGGACCCCAAATAGCAAAGAGGAATTCTGGGAACCCACAATCTCCATTTCAAGGCAGCCATAGGTTGGACTAGGTGAATAAGGGACGATGAACTGTTCTGAATTTTAGAATCATTCCTTCATCCTCAGCATATATATGCAGGTCAATACATATATGCAGGTGACTTTTTTGTTGCCTTGTTCCAGAAAGCCCATCCATCCCTAGGCCTCACAAGCTCCCTAGGCTCCCACCCAGACTCTTGACTGTGAAAATGTACCTGGAGTTCTCTCCTCCTTAGAGCAGGGCTTCCTCCCCCAAGGGACCTAGAAAATGCCCCTTCCCCAAGACAGCTGTACCAGCCTCTCCCACACCAATATTCCATTCTGTGACATCACAGAGTATGGGTTCCAGGTGATAGAGGTAACACATTTTCCCATCTCATTATTTAATGAACTTTCTTATCTTTTTGCTTACAGCCCTCAAGAACTGTGGAAATCCTGTGGGATCAGAGAAAAAGAACATGGGTTTTTCCAATGTTTCCTGTGAAGGTGATCCTGGGTACAAAAGCTCAGCACAGATTGCAGCCCCGTAAAAGGAGCTGCGTCTTGACAAACTGAATGAGGAGAGACTGTCAAATGTTGTGAGAAGCCACTCACAAACTAAAGTCGATTCCTCTAAGCACATAGGAGAGAACCTGGAAGTTGGTAGCTTCATAAAGAGATTATTTTAATTAAAGGAAATATTTTCCCTCTGATGCTTCTTCAGAAAGACTTTCTATTGAGGAGATCTCAACCCCACCCTGGCCGGAACCCCTGAGAGACCAGGAGAGGTCAGGGGCCAGTGAAGGAGTCTGGGGCAGGGAAGGGGTGAGACGAGGAAGGCTGACCTGGGAGACTGGAGAAGGGCACACATAAGGACAGGCAGGAGAAGAGGCACAGGGTGGAGAGGAGCAGTTCAGGAGCCAATCATTAACACATTCACAAATACATGATGGTATTTATTGAGCATCTAGTAACATCCTTGTACAGGGCTTTGCACAAAGTGTTAACAAGTGAAATAAATAACCACCATAACTCTACCACCAGCAATAGTAAGGATAACAATTATAATAGAAGATTGATGAATATTTTGAAAACACCCAGATTAGGTTCATTCATTCAATAGTATTTATTGAGTGCTTACTATGTGCAGAGCACTGTACTAAGCACTTGGAACGTACAATTCGGCAACAGAGACAATCCCTGCCCAATGACAGGCTCATAGTCTAAACAGGGGAGACAGACAGCAAAGCAAAACAGAACAAAACAAAAACAAGACAACATCATCAAGATAAACAGAATCAAGGGGAAGTATACCTCATTGACAAAATAAATGGGGTAATAAATAACATATACCAATAATATATACAAATGAGCACAGTGCTGAGGGGTGAGGAGCAGGTCTTTTGGTGGTCCTGCTTCCTGAAGCCCAAACCTGTCATTCAGGAAGATTTTCCAATTTCTGATAAACAAAGCCTCCCAACTGCCAGTTAGTCAGTCAAATGTATTTATCCAGTGCTTACAGTGTGCAGAGCACTGTTCCAAGCTGTTGTGAGAGTACAATACAACAACATAACAAAGACATTCCCAGCCCATTGTGTGCTTACAGTCTAGAGGGGGAGACAGATATTAATATAAATTAATAACAAGTGATTAATAAATAAAATAGAAAACTGTGATTTATTGCAGTGACAGAAGAGGATGAATTTAGCATGGGACCTCTGCCTATGGCACTCAGCTTATCACTGGTGTCACCAAACTGCTTACAGTTTGAAATCAGAGAGAAGCAGTGAGACTTAGGGGAAAGAGCATGGGCCTGGGAGTCAGTGGACTTGGGTTCTAATCTCAGCTACCCCACATATCTGTTGTGTGACCTATTTCTGAAATTCTACTGCATTAGATTTTGCTAAATTGGTAAAAGAGGCATATAAGGAAATCAAACTGTCATCTTGATATATATATATATATGTGGCTACATGGCTTAGTGGAAAGAACAAGGGTTCGGGAGTCAGACGTTTTGGGCTCTAATCCCAGCTCCGCCACTTGTCAGCTGTGTTTCTTTGGGCAAGTCACTTAACTTCTCTATACCTCAGTTATCTCATCTGTAAAATGGGCATTTAGATGGTGAGTCCACATGGGACAACCTGATTACCTTGTTTCTACCCCAGCTCTTAGAAGAGTGCTTGGCACATAGTATGTGCTAAACAAATACATTATTTTAAAAGCAGCATGGATTAGTGGAAAGAACATGGACTTGGGAATCAGAGGTCATGGGTTCTGTTCCCAGCTCCACCACTTGTCAGCTGTGTGACTCTGGGCAAGTCAGTTAACTTCCCAGTGCCTCAGTTACTTCATCTGTAAAATGGGGATTAAGACTGTGAGCCCCAAGTAGGACAATGTGATTACCTTGTATCTCCCCAAGTGCTTAGAACAATGCTTGGCACATAGTAAGTGCTTAACAAATACCATCATTATTATTATTATTACAGTGGCTGCCTCATAGTGAGTACTTAACAAATACTGTTAAAAATAAAGTAATGGACTGGAATTAAAATTATATTACTGCCATTGGAAGCAAACTGATATCTGACCCATGTTCAGTCTCATTACCAAATTTATTTTCTGTCTCATGTTCCTATTTATTTTTAATCTTAGCCATATAACAATTAATGGAAAAATAATCTTTGTTTTTCTGTATCTATTTTTTATTTTATATTATATATCCCTTTTTATACTATAGCAAAATACAACATTTTTGGATATATTAAAATAAACTAAAGTGTAATTAGTGATTTAAAAAATGGAAATGCATAGAGCTCAGCTGTCCTTATTACTGTGTGATATTCTGGTAAGCACTATGTGCCACACACTGTACTAAGTCCTCTGGTAGCTGCAAGATAATGAGATCAGACATAAATCTTGCTCTGTATAGAGCCCACAGTCTAAGGGGAATGGAGAACAGGTATTATGTACCTGTTTTACAGATGAGGGAACTGAGGCACAGAGCAGTTAAGTGACAAGCCCAAGGATACACAGCAGGCAAGTGGTGGAGCTGCATTAGAACCCAAGTCCTCTGACTTGCAGGCCTGTGCTCTTTCACCTAGGTCATGCTGGAACAAAGTAATGTACTTTAAATAGTAAAATAAATCAGTAAATTTAAAAAATAAATCATATTGCCTCAAATTAAGTTCTTCTCTTCCCAGAATTAATTGTGCAACTACCATTTCAGAACATCTGCATAAACTGTGACTTGTGAACTCACAAATCCTCATAACACATCTGTGTATATTGACATATCCCTTCCTAGTTACTTACATATCTGCCTCTCCCTTTCTCCTATCCTCAAATTATTTTAGTGTCCCTCTCCTGCTCTAGATTGAAAGGTATGAGAAGGCAGGGAGGTCAGCAAGGAGGCTGATACAGTAATTAAGACAAGATAGGATAAGCGCTTGGATTAATGTGGTATCAGATTGGTTATCTTCAAATGAAAGGGCAGATTTTAGTGAAGTTGTGAAAGCTGAACTGACAGGATTTAGTGATTAGATTGCTTATGGGGGTTGAATGAAAGGGATGAGTCAAGGATAATAACAATAATAATGGTATTTGTTAAGTGCTTAATTTGTTCTAAGTGCTGGGGGAGATACAAGGTAATCAGGTTGTCCCACATGGGGCTTAATTCCCATTTTACAGATGAGGTAACTGAAGCACAGAGAAATTAACTGGCTTGCCCAAGGTCACACAGCAGATGGGGGGAGGGGGGCCGGGATCAACACCCACCTCCTCAGACTTCCAAGCCAGTGCTCTTTCCACTAAACCATGCTGCCTCCAGAAAGATCATGGGGAAAGGATGGGGCTGAAGCCCTCTTTCCCCAGGAGAACCTCTATCTAACCTGGCACACCCGAGGGTGGTTTCTGTCCTGTTCCCATCAATCTCTTGTTACAGCTTGGAAGCCTCTTTCCATCCCTCTCCTTCTTCCTTTCAACCCAGTCTCTTAGAGGCAACATGAAGAGCAGAAAGGACTGGACTTGGGTATTTAAAGGAAAACTGACAGTGAAGTTTCAGGTGTGAGTACACCCTCTCTACTGTTCTCCTGTACTGTTTGGCTCAACTCAAACTCCCAGACCTGCAGCAGGGCCCACCTACATCCAGAGAATCCAGAGTCGTCCAGCCATGTCCACTGATCCAGGGGTTCATTATACTTGTACCCAATCCAGAAATGATCATCACTCGGCCTCATCACTTGGACCTTGTTCTGTGGAGTCAATGGAAACAGGATGAGCCCTGACACTCCCTCAGTCAGCCAGCAAAATCATTCATTCATTCATTCATTAGTATTTATTGAGCACTTACTATGTGCAGAGCACTGTACTAAGCGCTTGGAATGTACAAATCGGTAACAGATAGAGACAGTCCCTGCTCTTTGACGGGTTTACAGTCTAATCGGGGGAGACAGACAGACCAGAACAATAGCAATAAATAGAATCAAGGGGATGAACATCTCATTAAAACAATAGCAAAAATATAGAATCAAAGTGATGTACATCTCATTAACAAAATAAATAGGGTAATGAAGATATATACAGTTGAGCAGACAAGTACAGTGCTGAGGGGATGGGACGGGAGAGGGGGAGGAGCAGAGGGAAAGAAGGGAGAAGAGGGTTTAGCTGTGGAGAGGTGAAAGGCGGAGGGGTAGAGGGAGCAGAGGGAAAAGGGGAGCTCGATCTGGGAAGACCTCTTGGAGGAGGTTAGCTTTAAGTAGGGTTTTGAAGAGGGGAAGAGAATTAGTTTGGCAGAGGTGAGGAGGGAGGGTGTTTCAGGACCGCGGGAGGACGTGGCCCAGGGGTCGACGGTGGGAGAGGCAAGAACGGGGGACGGTGAGGAGGTGGGCGGCAGAGGACCGGTGCGTGCGGGTTGGGCAGTGGAAAGAGATAAGGGAGGAGAGATAGGAGGGGGCAAGGTGATGGAGAGCCTTGAAGCCTAGTGTGAGAAGTTTTTGTTTTGTGCGGAGAAGTTTTTGTTTTGTGCGGATCCCTCCAGCCTGCATTTGGAACCAAACAGTTCTAAACTCTCTGGGAAGAACACTGCATCAGACTTCTCCCCAGACACCCCCACCCTCTCTCCACCCCCCTTGCCTCTGGAAAGATAAAGCCCTCCAGAGTCCTCAGCCACAAGGAAAGACTGTCACAGCTACAGACAACCAATTCTAGAAAAATTTGGGATGGAATAGGGGTTTGTGGCTGTGTTTGGGGCCGCGGGGCATCCCCAATATTATCACTGCTTCAGCCTTATTCTCCAGGACCTGGAGCCAGGATTTCCTGTTGGCAGTCTCTAGAACTGGCCTCCCAGCTCTGCTGCTCTCCTGAGAAGTAGTAACACCTGCCACTGTTCAGCTGCCATCTCAGGGGGCAGAGCTCACACACAGCACCTGAGGGATAGGAGAAGAAATAAAATTAGATTTGTGATAGTTTCCATTATTTCAGCTCTTGCATTTTGAAGATGGACAAAAATTTGTCTACAGACATTTCAACTGTCATTGTCTACTGAGATCACCTCCCTCCACAATACATGTTTTGTCTGCCTGCATCTACTAGTCACCATGGTCCCCTGTCCTGGAGATCCATCTCTGGGTTTCTGGGTGAGTTTCATGCCTTCCTCACCTTCCTTGTCTCAACCTGATTAACTGCATGGGCCCCTGGTAACTTCAGCAGTGACATACTGATGATCCTATTGACCTACTGACCTCTCACCCCCACTCCCAGATTAGCCCTCCTGACCTTCTGCTCCAACTCACCTTGGACACAAGCCAACATGCACCCACCCTGGATCTCATAATTACCAGATACTATTTCTCCTGTGACATTACAAACCCCTGCACCTCCTGTGACATCATGAACTACTGAACCTCCACCTTCCACTCTGTATTACAGCTTTATGCCTTTAATCTACTATCCTGCAGACACACTCTCCCTCTTTAAAACTTTCCTTTCCCCCTCCATCACAGCCTACCTTGACAACCTCTCCACCTGACCATACTACAGTCCTTTCCTTCCCTAACTAACTTCCTTTCCTGCTGCTGTGGTGGCATTTGATGAGCTGTTGGAAAGGAGGACTTTCTGTTGTCTCAGTGAATGTGTTTGTGTGTGTGTTTATGTTTGTGAAAAAAAGGGACAGCTTGAGAGAGGATATGAGAAAGTACTTGTGAGAGACAGTGCACATGATGTAATATTTGAAATAAAGTGTGGTAGAGGTGTATAAGAAACAGAACGTATGAAAGAGTGAGGTGTTTTATTTGCATTTTCTGAGTTTTGTGGCTTGTAATTTAATGTCTTGAATATACAGTGATAGTCAAATCAGTAAATATGGAGATTATAAGGAAAATAATGGTAGTGAGTTTTTTTACGATATTTGTTATGCACTTACTATTTGCTAGGCATGGTACTAACTGCTGGGATAGATACAAGCTAATCAGGTTGGACACAGTCTTTGTCCCTCATGGGGCTCACAGTCTTATCCCCATTTTACAGATGAGATAAGGAGGCAGACAGAAGCTAAGTGACTCGTTCAAGGTCACACAGCAGACAAGTAGAAGAGCTGGGATTATTCCCAGGCCCACCCTTTATCCACAAGGCCATGCTGCTTCCCAACTTTGATAAAAACTGAATTATGAAGTGGAAAGGATTTCATTCAATACATTGATAGTGTTTACTAAATGTTTACTATGTGCATCACATCATACTGAACACTTGGGAGAGTTCAATAGAATTAGTAGATCTAATACCATCCCTTCACTCTGCTGCCACATCATTTTTCTAGATAATCATTCAGTCCATGTTTTCCCACTCCTCAAGAATTTTTAATAATAATAATGATAATGTTGGTATTTGTTAAGTGCTTACTATGTGCAGAGCACTGTTCTAAGTGCTGGGGTAGATACAGGGTAATCAGGTTGTCCCATGTGAGGCTCACAGTCTTAATCCCCATTTCACAGATGAGGTAACTGAGGCATAGAGAAGTTAAGTGACTTACCCACAGTCACACAACTGACAAGTGGCAGAGTGGGGATTTGAACCCATTACCTCCGACTCCCAAGCCTGTGCTCTTTCCACTGAGCCACGCTGCTTCTTTAGTGGTTGCCCATCCACCTCCACCTCAAACAGAAGCTCCTTACCATCAGCTTTAAAGCACTTAATCACCTCTCACCCTCCTACCTCACCTCACTGCTTTCCTACTACAACCCACCCCACCCGCTTCGCTCTTCTAATGCCAACCTACTCAGTGTATCTCGATCTTGTCTATCACAGAACTGACCTCTCACCCACGTATTGCCTTTGGCCTGGCACGCCCTCCCTCTTCATATCCAAAAGACAATTACTCACCCCACTTTTAAAGCCTTAATTAAGGCACATCTCCAAGACACCTTCCCTAAGCCCTCATTTCCCCTTTTCTCACTCAACTGTGCAGCACTTATTACATACCTGTAATTTATGTGTTCATATTGATGTCTGTCCCCCCTTTATATTGTGAGCTCAATGTGGACAGGGAATGATAATAATAATAATAATGATAATAATTATGGTATTTGTTAAGCCTATGTTCCAGCTCTTTACTAAGCACAGGGGTGTATACAAGCAAATCATGATGGACAAATTCCCTGTGCCCTGTGGGGCTCACAGTCTCAATCCCCATTTTACAGATGAGGTAACTGAGGTACAGAGAAGTGAAGTGACTTGCCCAAAGTCACACAGCAGAGAAGTGGTGGAGTTGGGATTAGAACCCATGACCTATAAGAGAACCCATAAGAGAAGCAGCGTGGCTCAGTGGAAAGAGCACGGGCTTGGGAGTCAGAGGTCATGGGTTTGAATCCTGGCTCTCTCACTTCTCAGCTGTGTGACTTTGGCCAAATAACTTAACTTCTCTGGGCCTCAGTTACCTCATCTGTAAAATGGGGATTAAGACTGTGAGCCTCATGTGGGTCAACCCAATTACCCTGTATCTACCCCAGTGCTTAGAACAGTGCTCTTAACATAGTAAGCACTTAACAAATACCAACATTATTATGACCTTCTGACTGCCAGGCCCATTATCTCCACTATGCCATGGAATGGTCTACCAACTCTCGCATATTGTTATATTGTATTCTCCCAAGCATTTAGTGCAGTGTTTTGCACACATTAAATTCTTAATAAGTATAATTGATTGATTGATTGATTAAACAGGAAACCAAGACCGCTCCTCACTCCCTTCAGTTTTCCCCACACTATTCCCCCATTTTTCCTTTCTTGACTATGGGTGTACCATTTTTTTGTGACTCTCAGTTTTGTGAGCAGTCCTTGAAAAATGATCTCCCACCAGCTGCCAGTCACAGGGAGACCTACATGCTGGGGATCTGGCTGCTAATAAACTGACATTTCTTACACTGGCCTTCCCTCTCATATATTGTGAGCTCCTTAAGGGCCATCAAAGGTTTCTGACTCCCACTTCTGTATTCTTACCCATTGCTTAATACAGTGTTATATAAATACAGGTCCTGCCCATTATTACCCTATTTATTTTGTTAATGAGGTGTACATCCCCTTGATTCTATTTATCTTGTTGATTTGTCTTGTTCTTGTTTTGTTCTGTTTCTCCTTGCTGTCTGTCTCCCCCGTTTAGACTGTGAACCCATCATTGGGCAGGGATGGTCTCTAACTGTTGCCGAATTGTACATTCCAAGCGCTTAATACAGTGCTCTGCACATAGCGCTCAATAAATACTACTAAATGAATGAATACACAAATTTAGCGCTTATTTATTTATTCATTCATTCATTCATTCAATCACATTTATTGAGTGCTTACTGTGCGCAGAGCATGGTATTAAGCACTTGGAATGTACAATTTGGCAACAAGTAGAGACAATTCGTACCCATCAACAAGCTCACAGTCTTGAAGGGGGTGGCAGACAACAAAACAAAACAAGTAGATAGACACCAGTAGCATCAAAAAAGATAAATAGAATTGTAGACATATACACATCACTAATAAAATCAATAGAATAATAAATATGTACAAATCTACACTATTCTTTGGGGCGGGGGAAGGGGGTAGAACAAAGGGAGGGATTAGGGGTGATGGGGAGAGGGGAGAAGGAGAGGAGGAAAAAGGGGGGCTTAGTCTGGGAAGGCCTCCTGGAGGAGGTGAGGTCTCAGTAGGGCTTTAAAGTGGGGAAGAGAGCTAGTTTGGCAGATGTGAGGAGGGAGGGCATTCCAAGTCAGAGGTAGGATGTGGGCCAGGTGTCGACAGCGGGACAGGCGAGAAGGAGGTACAGCGAGAAGGTTAGTAGCAGAGGAGTGGAGTGTGTGAGCTGGGCTGTAGAAGGAGAGAAGGGAGGTGAGGTAAGAAGGGGCAAGGTGATGGAGAGCTTTGAAGCCAGTAGTGAGGAGTTTTTGCTTAATATGAAGTTTGATAGGCAACCTCAGGAGATTTTTGAGGAGGAGGGTGACATGCCCAGAATGTTTCTGTAGAAAGATAATCCGGGCAACAGAGTGAAATATAGACTGAAGTGAGGAGAGGCAGGAGGTTGGGAGATCAGAAAGGAGGCTGATGCAGTAATCCAGTAGGGATATGATGAGTGATTGTACTAACAAGGTAGAGGTTTGGAAGGAGAGGAAAGAACAGATCTTGGTGATGCTGTGAAGGTGAGACAGGCAGGTTTTGATGACAGATTGGATGTGTGGTGAATGAGAGAGCGGAGTCAAGGATGACACCAAGGTTGCCGGCTTGTGAGACGGGAAGGATGGTAGTGCCATCCACAGTGATGGGAAAGTCAGGGAAAGGACAGGGTTTGGGAGGGAAGATAAGGAGCTCAGACTTGGACATGTTGAGTTTTAGCTACTGGTAGGACATTCCAGGTGGAAATGTCCTCAAGGCAGGAGGAGATGCGAGTCTGGTAGGTGGGAGAGAGAACACAGGAGGAGCGGTAGATTTGGGTATCATCCGTGTAGAGATGATAGTTGAAGCCAGGGGAGTGAGTGAGTTCACCGAGGGAGTGAGTATAGATGGAGAACAGAAAGGGACCAAGAACTGACCCTTGAGGAGCTTAGTAAATACCGTTACCATTACTACTAAGGTGTAGGTTTAGGAAAGAACCTCAGTCACCCATCCTAGGAGCAGGAAATTAGAGCTCTTTACAAGGCTTGACTGAATTTTTTCTTTATTTTAACAAAAATCTCCTGATCAAAACAAAATTCCATTAAGCTATTTTAAAATGCAAACACTATTTTACCTTTTTTCAGTTTATTTTTCTGTCTTCCCATTTACCCTTTCCTTAACTCCAAAGCCATTTCTTGTCTCCCCCAAATGGTGCCTCATGCCTTTCTCTACAACAGCTCACTTCTTGATCCACTACAATTAGATTTTCACCCTTTCACTGAGAAAGCACTCTTCAAGCTAACCAATGACTGCATCACAGCCAAATTCAATGGGCTTTGCTCTGCTTTTATCTTATCTGGTCCCGCTGCTGCCTTTAACTATGTGGATCCTTCCCTCCTCTGTGAAACCTTTCAGTCCTTTGTTTTGCTGAGATTGTACTCATATGGTCCTCCCCCATCACACTGACCATCCTTCTCAGGTTCATTTGCTAGCTTCTCTTCTAACTCTCATCCCATAATTGTGAACATTCCACAAGGTTTGGTGGTTTGGTTTGGTGGATGGTTTCCTTGTGTTTAAATTTTCCTCCTACAGCTCTAGCCCTGACTTCATACCTACTATTTAATCTCACATTTTCTCTTAGATGTCCCTTCAGCACATCACACTCAACATGTCTTTGATCTTTTGACCTTTGATCTTTTACCTAAAGACCTCTTGTTCTATTTGGTCTCCTTACTCAATCTACCTTCTGTTGACACCCCCTCAGAGCAATGTCCTCACAGGGTCCTCTCTACTGAATTCCATTTTCTCATTCCCCCTCCTTCTGTCAGTCTCGTACCAGTTCCCTCATTTACAAAAATGGAGATTCAAAACTTGTTCTCCCTCCTACTTAGACTGTGAGCCTCAAGTGGGACCTGATCATCTACCATGGCACTTAGTACAGTACTTGGCACATAGTAAATGCTTAATAAATAATCAATCATATTTACTGAGCACTTACTGTGTGTAGTGTACTGTAATGAAGCACTTGGGAGAGTAAGGTAAAATAGAGTTGGCAGACACGGTCTCTTACCACATTTCCTTTACTAAAAAAAACAACCCCAAAACCTTTCCCTGACCCCATGACCCTCTCCAGTCCCAACTCTATCCTACCATTCCTCTGCAAACTCTTTGTCAGAATTGTATATAATAATAATGATGGTCCTTGTTAAGCACTTACTATGTGCACTGTTCTAAGTGCTGGGAGAGATACACGGTAATCAGGTTGCCCCACGTGGGGCTCACAGTCTTAATCCCCATTTTACAGATGAGGTCACTGAGGTACAGAGAAGAGAAGTGACTCACCCAAAGTCGCACACCTGACAAGTGGTGGAGCTGGAATTAGAATCCACTACCTCTGACTCCCAAGTCTGTGCTCTTTCCACCGAGCCATACTGCTTCTCACTTCCACTACCACCGCTCCCTGTCCTCCAGTTCTCTCCTTAACACCGGGCAATCGGACTTTGACCTTCTTCACTCCACAAAAACAGCCTTCTCTAAGGATAATCATGATCTGCTTCTTGCCAAATCCAAAGGCCTCCACTCCTTTACCTCTCCACAGACTTTGACACTGTGGACCACTCTATTCTTCTGGAAACCTGATCTAACCTTGACTTCACTGATGCTGTCCTCTCCTGGTCCTCTTCCTACCTCTCAGGTTGCACTATCTCAGTTTCTTTCTCAGACTCTATCTCTGCTTTTCACTCTTTAGCTGTGGTAGTCTTGAGACACAGTCCTGGGTCCCCTTCTATGACTGTGTGCCCCAAATGGGGCCTGATGATCTTGTATCTACTCCTCTTCTTAGTACAATGCTAGACAAATAGTATACTCTTAACAAATACCACAATTATTATCATTATTATTATTATTATTTAGCTTTGTTTTAGTCTCTCAAGCTTTTACTATGGTGTTTTGTACTCATGTGCTCAATAAAGGCCATGGATTGTTTGACTGATTTATTCAGTACTGCTTTCCCATAAGGCAGTAAAACCAAGAACAAAACTTGTTCTTCATGTTTCTTGCCTATATTTTGATCATCTAATACTTTGGCCCTTATCATTCTAGAATCTTTGGTCACTTAGCAATGATTTATGGTGATCTATTTCTGTATACAACTTTGTCTAGATAAGAGTTGCCCTTGACTGTCATAGTTCCTTTCACTCTTAGTTTCTGCCCATGATCAGTCATACTGTATCTTTTTGTTTCCCATTTAGGCTTAGTTTATTTAAAAAAAAGTTTGTTTATTTACTTTCCCCAAAGTACATCCCACCAAGTGGATCCTAGATTTATCCTTGTCTTGTCTTATGCTATCAAGTTGTCTCCAGCCCATAGCAACTCCATGGACACATCTCTCCCAGAATTCCCCTACTCCATCTGCAATCATCTTGAGTTTTCTTGGTAAAAATAGGGAAGTGGTTCTTCTGTGCAGTAAATTGAGTCTCTACCCTCGACTCTCTTCCATGCCTCTGCTGCCCAGCACAAGTGAGTTTTGACTTGTAGCAGATTGACTTCCACTCACTAGCCATTGCCCAAGCTAGGCCTGGATTGGGTATGCCTCTGGTTGAGTCTCCCTCCCGTAGTCTCGATCCTGAGAGGGGAGATCTATCCTAGATCCCTGTTATTTTCTTTAAAGTTGATTTAAGTAAAATCCCTTTTCTTTGAACTCAAGTTTGGTCCTCTCTACTTTCCATTTTATTATTCTTTCAGCCACTTCTCTCTGCAGGTGCCCAGTCTTCTTGCCATCCCCCACCTTCTTTCCAGCAAAAAAGAGCATCGTCGCATCAATCAATACCAGTTCTTCCTCCCTTACAATCTATGGGGGCCCCATATGGGACTGAGACTGTGTCCGAGCTCATTATCTTGATTCTACCCCAGTGTTTAGTACAGTGCTTGGAACATAGTAAGTGCTTAACAAATTCCACAATGATTATGATTAGCTGTGTGAGATGAGCTCTTCATTTCCATCCCCACTTTGATGCCTTTGCCTTTTACAAAGTTAGACTGCATCTACAATAAAAACTGCCCACATTTGGGCTCCTCCCAGGGCCTGGATCCCTGACTCCAACACTCCCAGCATGTATTTGGACTGTACCTTGTGTGCTGATGTGATTTCTGCTCATAGGACCCAGCACAAATTTTTTTAGTCCCTTCAATTACCAAAGTGCTTCCTCTGTGATTGCTGACTACATTTGGCTCACTTCAGCTATTCCTTTCTACTACTGACTACCTTCTGTCATCTATTCTATGCATACTTTTCAACCAACAAGGCTATGTGAGTTAATAAAAACAATGTGTGGTATTTTTAAATGCTTACTATAATTAATCATAATATTATTAGCCAGATACCATATGAAGTATTGGGTTGATATATTATAAGCAGATCAGATATAATTCCTGCTCTATAAGGGGTCTCACAGTCTAAAGGGGAGGGAGAAGAGGTGTTTATTCCCATTTTACATATGAAGTAACTGAGGGTCAGAGAGTGAATTTCAAGGTCACACAGCAGGTGAATGGTGGAGCCACAGTTAGAATCTAGATCCCCTGACTTCCAGGGCTGTGCTTGTTCCACTAGGTCACAATGCTTCTCTATCTCACTTCTTAAGGACTAGTTCAATTACATAGACCCCATTTCCTTCTTTCTCTTATTTATCATTTGTTTTAGTGTATATCTTCCCCTTGTAGGATAAATGTGGTCATGTTTACTAATTAACCAATCAATGGAGAATATTTTTTAGTAACTATGTGCAGGACACTGTAGTAAGCATTTGGTTATGTCAGTGTTTTATTAAAGATAGTAAGGAGTTTCCGTTTGATGCAGAGGTGTATAGGCAATCCCTGGAGGTTTGTGAGGTGTGGGGAGATATGAAAAATGATCCAGGGAGCAGAGTGAAATATAGACTGGAGTGAGGAGTTTTGGATTTTGAGTTGACTTTTTTGTTTTGAGTTGACTCGGTTCAAAGATCACATTGTTAGTAACCTTTTCTTGCTAATAATAATTGTGATCATTTTAATCATTATTATATATGTCAAGCACTATGCCACAAGCTGGAGTAGATGCAAGATGTTTAGAACAAACACAGTCCCCGGGTCAGATGGGATTCACAAGGTAAGAGGAAGGGAGAGCAGGTATTTTAAGCCCTCATTTACAGATGAAGAAACTGAGGCACAGAAAGATTCCCCCAGGACATATGCAGTTCAGTGGGAGAGCGTGGACTCATGTCTCCTGACTCCCAACCCTGTCCTTTTCCCCCTAGACCAAACTATTAAGAAAGACTCATTAGCTGAAAATACTAAAGAAACTGATTGTGTATTCTGTGCTAGGTCTGAGTTTTATAGATAGGAAGTTGGCTGCCATCCTAGATTATTAGACCTTCAATTTCATATAGACCTACAAGGACATGTGGCCTCACAGTCTTCAAATGATTTCTGTCAATCTTCTAAAGCCCATGATGGCTTTCTTGATTTGATGTTTTACTTCACAGCTTCTTAGTGCATCTTTAAGCAGTATACTGTTGAGGCAGCACAATTTTGTAGGAATATTTAGCTCTTTGTTCTTGGGTGTAGACCTCAGAACAGTGAATGTTCATTCATTCATTCATTCATTCATTCAATAGTATTTATTGAGCGCTTACTATGTGCAGAGCACTGTACTAAGCGCTTGGAATGAACAAGTCAGCAACAGATAGAGACAGTCCCTGCCGTTTGATGGGCTTACAGTCTAATCAGGGGAGACGGACAGACAAGAACAGTGGCAATAAATAGAGTCAAGGGGAAGAACATCTCGTAAAAACAGTGGCAGCTAAATAGAATCAAGGCGATGTACATTTCATTAACAAAATAAATAGGGTAATGAAAATATATACAGTTGAGCAGACGAGTACAGTGCTGAGGGAATGGGAAGGGAGAGGGGGAGGAGCAGAGGGAAATGGGGGAAAAAGAGGGTTTAGCTGCGGAGAGGTGAAGGGGGGGTGGTAGAGGGAGTAGAGGGAGAAGAGGAGCTCAGTCTGGGAAGGCCTCTTGGAGGAGATGAGTTTTAAGTAGGGTTTCGAAGAAGGGAAGAGAATCAGTTTGGCAGAGGTGAGGAGGGAGGGCGTTCCAGGACCGCGGGAGGACGTGGCCCAGGGGTCGACGGCGGGATAGGCGAGACCAAGGGACGGTGAGGTGGTGGGTGGCGGAGGAGCGGAGCGTGCGGGGTGGGCGGTAGAAAGAGAGAAGGGAGGAGAGGTAGGAAGGGGCAAAGTGATGTAGAGCCTTGAAGCCTAGAGTGAGGAGTTTTTGTTTGGAGCGGAGGTTGATAGGCAACCACTGGAGTTGTTTAAGAAGGGGAGTGACATGGCCAGATCGTTTCTGCAGGAAGATGAGCCGGGCAGCGGAGTGAAGAATAGACTGGAGCGGGGCGAGAGAGGAGGAAGGGAGATCAGAGAGAAGGCTGACACAGTAGTCTAGCCGGGATATAACGAGAGCCCGTAGCAGTAAGGTAGCCGTTTGGGTGCAGAGGAAAGGGCGGATCTTGGCGATATTGTAAAGGTGAAACTGGCAGGTCTCGGTAACGGATGGGATGTGCTGGGTGAACGAGAGAGACGAGTCAAGGATGACACCGAGATTGCGGGCCTGAGAGACGGGAAGGATGGTCGTGCCATCCACGGTGATAGGGAAGTCTGGGAGAGGACCGGGTTTGGGAGGAAAGATGAGGAGCTCAGTCTTGCTCATGTTGAGTGCTCATGAATGTGTGAGGATCCAAGAGAAGATGGGACAAAATCTGGAATTAAATACCTGCACTCTTAATGCTCCTAATGCTGGAACTGGATATTTTAGATATGAGATATAGTGAGACGGCCCACTTCTCTCTCTAGGCTTGATTAAGAGTCATCTGAGAGTTTCTATAATGGAAAGGGAAGCCTGGAGTTATCTCTTCTAGGTACCATCTCTTTGCTTCCCTACCTGCAATTTCATTTAATACCTGTCTCCTCCATTAGACTGTAAGCTCCTTATGAGCAGGGATCATGTCTACCCACTATACTTTACTCTCCCAAGTGTCCAGTATAGTGTTCTGCACACAGTCAGGGCTCAGTGAATCTCTCCCATCTCTATCCCCTTGCTTGTGCTCTTCTTCCTGTCTGAAACTGCCAGCCACTTCAAAACTTTCTGAATACAACTCTTCTCATCTTCAAAGATCTTTTGAAATCATCTCCTCCAGGAGGTCTTCCCTGATTATAATTTATTCTGCATAGGTTATATCCCCCTAACTACCACTTCGGCACCAACTAACATAATTATGCACTCACACTGCACATGCATTTTTCCTTCCTTTTTGTTTATCGGAAAATGACTTTGTGCCTGTCTCTCTGCTAGGTTATTCTTTCAATAGTATTTATTGAGCACTTACTTTGTGCAGAGCACTCTACTAAGCACTTGGAATGTACAATTCAGCAACAGATAGTGACAATCCCTGCCCAGTGACAGGCTCACAGTCTAGAGGAAAGACATAAGTATTTTCTAACTCTATTACTTTCTCCCCATGTACATTCTACTGTGACTACTGCATCAGCCTCCTCCCTCACCTCCCTCCCTCCTATCTTTTCCCATTCCAGTCCTTACTTCACTCTGCTGGCAGGATCATTTTTCTAAAAAAAATCCTGTATACATCTCCCTACTCCTCAAGAACCTCCAGTGATTAACCATACACCTCTACATCAAACAGAAACTGCTTACCATAGACTTTAAAGGACTCATCAGCTCTCCTTCCTACCTTACTTACTTCACTGATCCCTTACTAGAATCCATCCTGCCACTTTTCTCCTCTAATGCCAACCTATTCACTGCCCCTTGGACCCATCTATCTCATTGCCAATTCTTTAAGTACTTGATATTCATGCCATCCTCAGCCCCACAGCACTTTTGTGCAGATTTATTTTAATATCTCTCTCTAGAATATAAGCTCCTTGAGGGCAGTGATCTTGTCTACCAACTCTATTGTATTATAATAATTGTGTTATTGTGTTTGTGTTTGTGTTTTAAATGCTTACTGTGTGTGAAGCACTCTACTAAGCAATGGGGTAGATACGAGTTAATCAGGCCCCAAATAGGACTCACAATTTAAGTAGGAGGGAGAACGAGTCTTTTATCCTCATTTTGCTGATCAGGTAACTGAGGCATAGAGAAATTTAGCATCTTGCCCAAAGTCACACAGCTGACAAGCAACAGAACAGGGATTTAAACCCAGGCATGCTGACTCCCAGGTCTGTGCTCTTACTACTAGGCCATGCTGCTTCTCCCCAGCACTTAATACAGTGTTCTACACATAGTAAGCACACTCAGTAAAGACCACTGATTGATTGATTCCCCCAAGTTCTTCTGAAATGAACAGAAACCTTCTAATTCAGGTTTTTTTTGCCTCTTACCTGACCCCACTGTCTTCCCCTCTGGTGCAGTTCCTAACTCCCTGTTTGTTCCTCCATGCCAAAACATCCCTAATGAAGCAGGCCTCAAAGGAGGTTTGATTCATATTATCAGAGTCATTTTGTTACTTGTTATCAATTTTCAACCTGTCAGACTGGCACCTCCCCTGGAATCTTCTTTTCTGCCACCTCCTGAGATTAAAAGTATCAACGACCTTTAATCTCTGTCAAACTCCTCCATAGCGCTCAGCCTGGGCTAGACTAGAACATGTAGATTCATTTGTGATCAGCAGTCAGAAGACAAACCCTCAGATAATTTCAAATTTCTACCAGCATTTTTCTCTCTATATGGTCAATCTACTATTGCTGACATCTGGGGTTGCCAAAGCTTGGTCTCCATTCATTTCATCATAGATAGTAGGTGAAAGTTTTGCCAAATCCTGGCCCTGTTTCAAGCTTTTCCAATCTTCAGTCCTTAATTATTTCCTAAGAGAAGACAAGCAGGCCATAATTTTGATCCAAACTGCCTCTGCCTGGTCCAATTTCCTGGAGATCTCTGTACCTGCATTAATTCCTGACTTGTCTCCTCTGGGTTTACAAATATAAACCATCCTAGGTCACATTATGTGTCCCCTTGCAACCAAGGTCCCGTGTTGGTCTGGATACACCCCTGCTAACCACCTGAGCCCTCTCAAGATCAGGCCAAAGAGTTCATATAAATCACTGAATCAGTAGCATTGATTTTTAAGGGCATCACCCATTGAGAAAGATGGACAAGCCTCAGATGGACTATCACTTCAAGTATGTTGTGAACTGTGTGGGGAGGCTTAGGTGATGTCAACGATGACTGATGACTTCTGAGATCAGCGATGACAGGCCTGTTGGATTTAAATTACCTTTTTCCAGCTAGGCTTTATCTTTGCTGCAGCAATGCATTTATTCATTCATTCATTCAGTAGTATTTATTGAGCACTTACTATGTGCAGAGCACTATACTAAGCATTTGGATTGTACAATTCGGCAACAGATAGAGACAATCCCTGCCTAATAACGGGCTCACAGTCTAAACGGGGGAGACAGACAGCAAAGCAAAACAGAACAAAACAAAACAACATCATCAAGATAAATAGAATCATGGAGATATACACCTTGTTAACAAAATAAATAAGATACTAATAATATATACAAATATGCACAGTGCTAAGGGGAGGGGAAGGGAGAAGAGCAGAGGGCAGGGGGAGGGGAGGGTAGGAGGAGCAGAGGGAAAGCAGGGGCTCAGTCTGGGAAGGCCTTCTGGACCCCTCGACTATTGCCTTCCCCAAATAAGCCCTCATCTCCCTAGACTCGTTCTCCCCTCTACATTACTTATGAACTTGGATCTGAACCCTTTAAGCCGTTTATATTCACCTGACACTCATCCCCACTGCACTTATGTACATACCTATAATGTGTTTATATTAATGTCGATTTCTCCCTTTAGACTGTAAGTTCCTTGTGGGCAGGGAACATGTCTATCAACTCTGTTGTTGTACTCTCTCAAACCCTTAGTACAGTGGTCCTCATACAGCAAGTACTTAATCAATACAGTCGTACAGGATCCCTCTCTTCAAGGATCTGGTTGAGATGGAACTCACTGAGTTGTTTTACAAGCTGTTGGTGTGGTGTCTAATGCCATACAGCCATGTAACAATGTTGGAATGACAACAATGACAATAATAATAATAATAATAATAATAATAATAATGATAGTATTTAAGGGCTTACTATGTGGCAAGTACTGGTCTAAGTGCTGGGGTAAGTAAATACAAGGTAAGCACTTTATCCCACTGGGGGCTCAGTGTCTTAATTCACATTTTACAGATGAGGCAACAGGCCCAGAGAAGTAAAATAACTTGCCCAAGGTCCCACTGCAGACATGTGGCAGAGCCAGAATTAGAACTCAGGTCCTTCTGACTCCCAGGCTATCCACTAAGCCATGCTTATTCTCACTGTAGCCCCTGAGGTTAATTAGAGTTCAATAAAATGAACTTTGTACCTTGCTCTGATCTGTCACCCTTTGTCTTTCTTTTTGGCCCTCCTCCAATCAGAAGCTTTTGCAGATTATTGTTAAATTCTTTGAGTTACTTTCCAGGTTACTTTTGGGCCTCCATCATTTCCCAGATTTCTGCACAGGTGTTTGTTATGGCCTAGTGGAAAGATCCTAGATGTGAGGATCTGGGTTCAAATCTCCACTCTTTCACTGGTCACTCTTTGACTTTGGGCAAATCATTTAACTTCCCTGTGCCTCAGTTTATTCATCTGTAAAATAGGAATTAAGTACCCTCCCAGATTATAAACCTACTGTGGGACAGGGAATATGATTGGCCTGATTATCTTTTATCTCTCCCAACGTGTAGTACATAGAAAGTGCCTAACAAATGCTACAGTTGTTATTATTAACAGTTTATGAGTTGACTGCTCATTTGCTTGAGCAGCAAGATGTAGGCTTAGCTGGTTAGAAGGGGCAGCCTGAGAGCACAGATATCTGTTCATCAGTGGCAACCGGTACTTCCGCCTTGATCTGATTCACCCCTGTCTCAATTCCCCTAGCTGGGATGGGGCTGAGTTGAAGCTGGAGCTGAGTTGGGACTGGGGTTCCACCATGCTGTTCTGTGCTGTGCTGTGCTAGGTCTGCTCTGTGCTCTGCTGTGTTGGGTGGGCGATGCGCTGGGCTGGAGCTGGGGCTGGGCCTGGGGGCTGGGACTGTACTGGGCTGTGCTGAGGCTGGGGCTGGGGCTGTGGCTCATCTTGGAGTGGGAACTGGGTTCATCAACACACTAGAAGAGATCATGAGGAGAGAGGACTGGGATTATTCCATCCCAAGGGATAGGGAAAGTGTGCCCGACCCAAATGAGCTCTGGATCTAACAGCTTCATGTGGGGATGGATGCTATGGGGACAACCTGAGAGTCTGGGGGCTGCTGTGGCCATGGCTGGGGTGATGCTGGAGAGGATGGTACAGCTGGAGATTGCTTTGGCCACATTGGAAAGTGGAGGGGAAGGGGGAAAGAGTGGAGGAGTAGTGAAGGAAATGGGAGGGAAGAGCTGCTAACAAGGGTTTCTTGGTTTCTTGACCAAAGGCAGTTCAGAATTGGGGCAGAATAGAAAGGGTAGGGACTCCCTTCCAGCTTGATCTGACCTCACACACCACTATCTCTGCCCTGTCCCTGACTACTTACCCCTTTCCTCCTGCCGTCCCTTCTTTCTTTCCCTGGCAATGGGAGCCCCACAGTTTGACTGTCTTGGCTCAGGACCAGCAGTGGAGCAGTAGAAGATTGGAACTTCAAGACCTGATGGGAAATGGATGGGGCAGAAGAAGTGAGGGGAGACAGGTGCTGGAAGGAATTGACTTTCTGTAATACTGGAGGATGGGAGAAGGGGTAGCTCATAGAACCTGGGCAATTAGTGCATGATCTGTACTCCACTAACCCTCCGGTCAAGTTCCTCCATTTCAACTGATCCCTGCTTGATGCAGCTTGCTTTCCATGAGTGCCAATTTTGAAATCTTACTGTACTGACCCTTCACTGGCTTTCAGAGTCAATGCATTTAGAGGTAGAGAGGGAGCACTGAGATACTCTCAGTGGCAGGACAGGGCTCTCGTGACTCGCTCTGAGCCTGTTTTGGGAGCATATTAGATCTGCTACCCCTGAGGTAACAAACACCTACTCTGCCTGTCCTGAAAACTCTCTGTGTTGCTGCTGCTGCTATGAGGGTCAGAGCACTGACGGGAACAGTGAAGGAGAAGGGAGTAAGAACAGCCTATCAGGGCAGAAGCAGGAACACCCAGGGGCAAACACCCAAGCTCTTTGTGCTGTTTTTCTATAGACCCATATCCAGCCACAAAGAGAAAAAACCTTCTCTGACCATCATTTCCTCTACCTCTAATGTTATGCTGACAGATATTCTATCCATGGGACTAAGGGTGATGGAAAGTTCAGCTTAGTCTGGTGAACAGAGCAAGGACCTGGAAATCAGAAGGTAAGGGTTATAATCCTGGATCCAAATCTCCGCTCTGCCACTATATTCATTCATTCAATCATATATATATATGACACATTCCCTGCCCATAATGAACTTACAGTCTAGAGGGAGTTTATTATGCACACAGTAGATGCTCAACAAATATAATGCTTGTAATCCTTTCTATTCTGGATTCACAAAGGTTCATCTACAGTTTTGGTGTTGTGGATGTTCATTTAATAGTAATTAGGTTGGACTCAATCCCTGCCCATCCTGGTTCATAGTCTAAAATGGAAAGAGAACCAAACAATTTACAGATGAGGAAACTGAGGCCTAGGGAAGTTAAAAGACTTGTTCAGGGTCACAAAACAGAGAAGTGGCAGAGACATGATAAGAGCTCAAATCCTCTGACTCCCAGGCAGGAGAAATTTCTCATAAGGTGTATTGCTATGCTGTGCACATACTGGGGACTTAGTAAATATCGCTTCAGAGCTGTAGAAAAAATGAACAATTTTAGAGAGTAACTGGTTAAAAAAGCCATGAAATGGTTTCTTTGGTAAAGAGTAGTCACTACTTCTTTAAAATAATGACTCACTTGGGTTGTCATTTGGGAAGTAAAAAAAATGCTGATTTCTTGTGACAATCCAATTATCTTTATTGTGGTGTGCAGATTGTTCAAACCTTTTAGTAATATGGTGAATGTGGAGCTTTTTTTATGACATGAGCCTGGTCACATGATTGTCCAGGTCCTAGACTACGATTAAAGAATCTCACCTTGAATCCTGTGGTTTATGGGGCCCCCGAACAACCCCAAGAAAAGGGAGGAGAGAAACGGCTGATCGCAGAACCCCCAAATAATAATAATGATAATGATTATAAAAATCTTCCTGAATTTCATCTTTGACACGTAGCTCTGCTAGCAGAAAGAGGACTATAGGCCCAATTCAGACATTCCCCAGTGAAATGAGACTTCCCCAGCTTCCCCACTTCCAACATTTATGAGATCTGCAGTTTGGTGAGGATCCTTTTCCTAAAAAGATCTCCAATAGCATCAAGGAACACATTGGTGTTTCCACTAGCAAACCATACTTTTATTGATCCATATTTTTCCTTTAGCGTATGCTACCCTAGTACACAAATACCTCTTCACATTCACACACATACACACCTCCTCACACTCACACACAAACATACTTCTCACTCAGGGTAGCTTCAAAGACCTGAGTCCTTATGAGACTCTTTATATATTACTCTTTATATATTACTCTGAGTGTTCAGAATGCTATGCACCAATTATTCATCTTATCTCTTATCCTTTCTTCCTCTGGTACTGACTGGTTCAGTTTCTGCTGCCTTTCAGATTTTGTAGACTCTTCTGATGATGATGATGTTGATGATGATAGTATTTGTTAAGCACTTACTATATGTCAAGCACTATTCTAAGTATGGCGGTAAATACAAGCTAATCAGGTTGAACACAGTACCTTTCCCACATCAGGTTCACTGTCTTAATTTCCATTTTACAGATGGGGTAACTGAGACCCAGAGAAGTTAAGTGACTTTTCCAAGGTCACACAGAAGACACATGGCAGAGCCAGGGTTAGAACTAGGTTCTTCTGGCTACCAGGCCCATGCTCTATCCACTAGGCCATCTTGCTTCCCTTCACTCCTTTGCAAGTGTACCAGAATATCAGAGAGTTACCCACGGCAGGTCCTTATCCAAACTCCTCCTCTCCATGTATAATAATAATGTTGGTATTTGTTAAGCGCTTACTATGTGCAGAGCACTGTTCTAAGCGCTGGGGTAAACACAGGGGAATCAGGTTGTCCCACGTGGGGCTCACAGTCTTAATTCCCATTTTACAGATGAGGGAACTGAGGCACAGAGAAGTTAAGTGACTCGGCCACAGTCACACAGCTAAGTGGCAGAGTGGGATTCGAACTCATGAGCCCTGACTCCAAAGTCCGTGCTCTTTCCACTGAGCCACTAACAAACATATCCAGGAATATTTCACAGTCAGCACATACACTCACACACTTACATCTAGGAAACCTATACACCCTCTTTGAAATTTATGACTTATTTCCCACTCCTTTTTTAACAATGGACTCTGTAAAACAGTTTGAAAAACAGCAAAGTGCAAGTATACTTGTTTCATATATAGATTACACAAATCAAGATCCCAATAGCAATTACATGTAATTTTCCAAGAAATACTACAGCATGTATCCTTATGTTTAATTTAGAAGAAGCTGTTGGAGGCTATCCTTGAAATATCTCAGACAAACAATGAATAAAGTAGTTTTTTACAGTACTTGTTTAGCACTTACTGACAGTCACTGTCCTAAGTGCTGGGCTAGATATGAACTAATCAGGTTGGACAGAGTCCCTGGCCTAAAAAGGGCTCACAGTCTTAATTCCTATTTTACAGATGAGGTAACTGAGTCTCAGAGAAGTTAAATGACTTGCTCAAGGTCACACAACAGACAAGTGGCAGAGCTGGGATTAGACTCCCTGATCCGTGCTCTTTCCACTAGGCCATACGGCTTCCTCATTTTCTATTTCGCTCAATTGAATCATTTCACATTTATCATTAACTCTTCTAGTTTTCACCAAATCTAAAACAGAACTAGCATCCTTGGTAGTTTTACTGAAAAATGATCCTGTTCTTAGGTTATGCCATGATTTTTGTGAATTGCTTAGGAGTTCTGGCATCAAGTTTGTTATAGACATGCATTATCTCCCTTCTAATATTTCCAATAAGCCATCCAAACATTCATTTAGAGCAGTAATCAGCACCGCAGATATAACCATCCTTGCTGTGCTCAGAAAAATAATGACCCATCAGCCAGCCAAAGAAAACACAGCAAAATTAATTCTAGGATCTGTAGAACACTGGCCAAAGGTGCATAGGGAAGGAATATTAGGAGTTTATCTGGTGCATTGCTGTCTTCTACAGTGATACACTTAACTGTGCCCAAGTAGTGTGAAATAGTGAATAATCTATCAATTAATTAATGCTATTTATTGAGTCCTTACTATGTGCAAAGAAACAGAGAAGGAGTGGTCAGAAAAAGTTAGGAGGGGAACCAAGAGAGGACAGCATCAGTGAATCCAAGTTTGGATAAAGTTTAAAGGAGAAAGGAGTGGCCTACAGTCTTGAAGCCAGCTGAGAGGTCTAGAAGGATTAGGATAAAAGTAGAAGTTGCAAGATTTGGACAGAAGAAGGTCCCTGGCTACCTTATGGAGGGCTATTTCCTTGGACTGAAGAGGGAGGAAGCCGGAATGGAGGGAATAAAGGAGAAAATTGGAGGAGAAGGAGAAACAGCGGATGTAAACAACGTTCTCAAGAACTGTGGTGAGAGGTAATAGGAGGAAGATGCAGCAATACCTGGAGGGAGCAGTGGGGCCAAGCATTTTTTTTTAAGATAAGTGTTTTAAAAAGTTATGAAAATATGGGATCAGAAGCACAGGTGGAGGTGGTTGATTTAGAAAGGAGGTGAGAGATCTCTTCTTGAATTAAGAAGTGATAGGGAGACTTGAAAAGGATGGAGGCTGAGGGGTGATTGGAGAAGAGCAGGGGAGATTTTAAGGAGATCATGCCTTATGGTTTCCATTTTGTTGATTAAGAGTGTGGTAGGGTCATTAGAAGAAAGAGATGGTGGGGGCTGGGGGACAGAATTCTGAGGAGGGAATTAAGTGTCTGATGGGGGCAGTGGGTATGAGAGTGAAGTAGAAATTAATACTCCAATCAATCAATCAATCATTCAATCAATCATCTGCATTTATTGAGCACTTATTGTGTGCAGAACACTGTACTAAGCTCTTGGGAGAGATAATATAACAAGACACAGTTGGTAAACACATTCACTGCCAAAAAGGTGCTTACAGTCTAGAGGGGAAGAGAGACAATAATATAACTAAATGAATAAATAAATTACAAAGTCTTAACTGGTACCATGTTAGACAAGATAGATTTTCTCAAAAGTGATTGTCATGTCCAGCTAACCATCATTTGATCAATATGGTTAGCTGGACATTATATGGTTAGCTGGACATGACAATCACTTTTGAGAAAACCTATTTTGATCAATGTACTTGATTGCCAAGTGATTATTCCCTTTTTAAAGTACACTTTGAATCAATTCTCACCTTACTAGCCAACAGAGGATGGGGTGGCATGGGAAGGAGATGGGGAGGGGAACACCTCCTAACAGATAGCAGTCCCTACTACCCCAGCATCCCTCACCCTTCCTCAGAGACCACCTAGTCACCTCAAAATCCCCCAGAGCAGGCCATCTATCTGTCTTCTAGACCTGCTTTCGTCCCGCTCCACCCCTCAGCACCTTGAAGCTGCAGCCAGGTCAGGGATAGCCAGATATATGCTTATATTTTCCTTGATTGAACTAAGATTTTATTTGAAAGCAATTACTGGGGCAGTATCAGAACAGTTTTGCTTTTTAAATATCATGATAATAATAACAATAATAACTGGCATTTATTAGGCACTTACTGTGATACAAAGGTAACAAATGCTATCAAAAATATTATTTATTGTGGTTTATTATTTTTCTCCCCTAATGAAAAGTTTGGAGTGATTTTTCTCTGATTTTTCTCAGACTGAATATAAACCTTGAGACCTCTTTGAAGCTTTCAGACTGTAAACTCCTTCTGGGAAGGGATCATGTTCACCAGGTCATTTGTACTGTATTCTCTCAAGCATTTAGTATAGTGTTCTGCACAGGTAAGGACTTGGTAAATACCATTTTGACTGACTGACAACATATCCAGTTTTTAAAATCCTTTCTCAAGATTTATATAACCTAGGAGGAGACGAAATCTTTTATTATTGTGATTTTTACTGCTTTCCAAATAATATTGTTTGGGTCTTTTTATGTTAGTAACTTATTAATGTACATTATTTTGCTTGGAACTTTGTTTAGCAAACTTTTAACTACTCAATTTTTTTATGGACCTAAATAAGAGTCCTAATTGGGCTACAGTTTTTGCTATTTCATCCTAAAATACACTTGTTGCTACCAGTTTTCTCCTTTCTCTTCCTCCTGCATTCACTATTTTTTACTTTCAATTGTTTTTTGGTTTGTTGGTTTGTGGATTAGTTTGTGCAAAATAAAGTCATACCTCATGATTACCTATCGATACCAAATTTTAATTCCACAGAGATGCTACTTGCTGATCGCACTGCTTTTTGCACTGGATAGGCTAGGTGAGAGGGTGAAATAATTACTACTAATAATTAGTACAAGGGGCTTTGTGGGAGGAGCCTATGGGATGAGGGGAGGCAGAAGGAGAAGTCATCTCTCCCATGGACTGCCTGCCAGTTTCCTGGGGCAACTTTAGATGCTTCCACAGACCTGGGTCTAGGCCCAGGGGCCTGATGGAGGGAGAGAGGGAGGGAAGGAGGGAGGAAAGAGAGTGAAGGAGGGAGACGACAATATTGTGAGTACTGTGGAGAAGAGGAAACTGGAAAAAGAGAACAGTCAAAGAAGATTTCAAGACTGAGGCCCACATCAAATGCAGTTCTGGGATAGTGAGTCCAGACTGACCTCAACCCACCCTACCCCACGTACAGTTTAGAACCAGTAGCATCTACCTCCAGCAGACTCGCTCTCTAGCTAGTTTATAAATCAGCAATGTTCCTGTATTTCCCATTCTCAACTGAGGGTTTCTTTAGGTGGGGGTTCATGTCTTTTGCTTCTGATGTACTCCAAAGAGAATGAAGATCTCAACCCCCTCAACTGAAGGCAAAGCTGCTACATCTGTTCCTAGTAGGGTGATATTTTGATTCCTACACCTGTGAGAGCAAGTGTGAGGAAAGTATGACAGCTTAGATAAAAACCTTTAGCTAAATATTCATTTGTATATACCATTCAGTTGGATGAAGTTTTTAGATTCCTTTCCTTGTCACTTTAGCACCAGTAATTACTTTCCTTTGGTGTTATTACTACTACTGTTGTCCGTTGTTATTGTGTCCATTTTAGTTTTTGAAAATTTCTATCATTATCATTGTTATTATTATTATTATTATTATTATTATACCTGCTACCATTTACAATGTATCAAGCAATGTTCTAAGCAATAGCCAGTTGCAAGTTAACCAGGATGGACACAGTCCCTGTCCCACAGGGGGCTCAAAGTCTAAGAAGGAGGGAGAACACTATTGTTTCGAATGTCTATTTTATAGATGAGGCAACTGAGGCATAGAGAATTTAAGTGACTTGCCCAAGGTCACATAGCAGACAAATGGTGGAGCTGGGATTAGAACCCAGGTCTTGGCTTTCCTAATACTGTAGAAGGCAGCACCATACTTTCTGTCTCACAAGCCCATAACCTTGGTGCTATCCTTGACTCCTCTCTCTCATTCAACCCACATAATCAATCCGTCACCAAATCCGGTCGGTCCCACCTTCACAACATCGCTAAAATCTGCCCTTTCCTCTCCATCCAAGCTGCTATTATGTTAAGATGATCACATCCTTTCCTGCCTAGATTACTTCATCAGCCTCCTTGCTAACCTCCCAGCTTCCTGTCCCTCCCCACTCCAGTCCAGACTTCATTCTGCTGCTCAGATCATTTTTCTATAAAACATTCAGGACGTGTCACTTCCCTCTTCAAAAAAACTCCATCCTCCTGCGTACCAAACAAAAACTCCTCACCTTTGACTTTAAAGTAGTATATCACCTTGCCCCCTCCTACCTCACCTTGCTACTCTTCTTCTACAACCCAGCCTGCACACTTCACTCCTCTAGTGCTAACCTTCTCATTGTGCCTCTATCTCACTGCCCACGCTTAGCGCACGTCCTACCTCTTGGCCTGGAACACCCTTTCTCCTCAAATCTGCGAGGCAATTACTCTCCCCACCTTCAAAAGCTCATTGAAGGCACATCTCCAGGAGGCTTTCCCAGACTAAGCCCCACTTTTTCTCATTTCTCACCCTGTTCTGCATCGCTCTGACTTGCTCCCTCTGCTTTTCTCCACTCCCAGGCCCAAAGCACTTATATACGTATCTGTAACCTTATTTTTATTGATGTCTGTCTTCCCCGATCAAGACTGTAAGCCCATCGTGGGCAGGGAATGTCTCTGATTATTGTTGTATTGAAATTTGGCCAAGTGCTAAGTACATAGTTCTGCATAGAGTAAGCACCCAATAAATACAATTGAATGAATAAATGAAGGTCCTATGACTCCCAGGCCCATGTTCTTTCTACTTGGCCACACTGCTCCCTCATTCCTGAGCCTAAAATCTCTTGGATTAGAGAATCCAGTCTGTTCTAGTGTACGAGGGTGGTATTCTCGATGCACCAATGGATCCCACTTTAAAGAAAATTCACCTCTGGACCAAATCAGATGTGTGTGCCACACCACATGCATGCCCAGAATTATTTCTTCCAAAACCAAAGGTAGGGGCAGATTATTGAAAGAATGTTCCCTAACTTTACCACTGAGTTATATCCCAAATATGCAGTGAAAATATATCTTTTAGCAAACCTCACTGATTGATCTGTCCCAGAACACAGAAGCACAACACTCTTCCAGCTCCTGGAAAAAGGGCTCTTTCCTCAAGGACAGCAGCTTCGGCTTATGATTATCATCATCATCGTCATCATCATCATTGTATTTGTTAAGTGCTTACTTTGTGCCAAGCATTGTTCTAAATGCTGGGATAGATACAAGATGCTAAATAGTCAGAGACTCCCTGTCCCAAATGGGGCTCACAGTCCAAGTAGGAGGGAGAAGAGACACTTAATCCCCATTTTACAGATGAGGAAATTGAAGCACAAAGAAGTTTAGTGACTTGGCCAAGCTAACATAGCAGACAACTGGAAGAGCTGAAATTAGAACCCAGGTCCTCTGATTCCCAGTCCTGTCCTCTTTCCACTAGGCCACGCTGCTCCTTGTCGATTGTATTTGAGCTATTTCCATTATCACTGAAGCAAGGGCCCTTCTGCTGCTGGCCATGCCTCCCTCTCCCTACCTCCCAGTTGGGAAGGTTTCATACACAAGTGTCTCACTGACAGCCAGGTCACCTCCAGATTCCTGTGGGGTTTCTCCTTCTGCCCTCCAGCCCCCCACCCACCTCGGTCCAATAGAGCAGTAGATCCGGAAAGGGGGTGACACCGTTTGTTAGAAACTGTCATTTCATTGACATTACCATTCATCCCCCCTTCCTGCAGCTTTTTCAGTAACTGTCATCCTTTCTGGTGGCATCCTAAGGTGAATCAAATACACAAGAAACATTTCATGCTCAGGCCTGAATTTGAGATCTCAGTAACCACAAGCAAAGGGGGATTTCACAGTCTGGGGCATTATATAAAGAAGGATAGTGAATCGTTTCAGTTCTGTTCTTTGAACCACATTCCTCCTGTATGAAATCACTGAGACCCTGAGGCCCTGCCCTTCTCCAGCTCAATTTGGGGAGGAAGTGGTTTATTGGAGGTGTAAAATGAGAGCAGCCAAGGTTCCTATTTTTTATACCCTACCTTCTCCCCCATCTCCTCCTACTCCATGCAAGCCCTGCTAAACCTGAGTTACCAAACACCCAAACACTGGAGATGGGAGGAACGAGGCAGAGTGAGGCCGAGTGAGGCGGAGCAAAGCAAAGCGAGGCAGGAGCGAGTGGCCCTGGTGACTTCTAAAATTGGCTCTGCTAACACTTCTCTTTCACAAGTCATGGTAACCATGGGTTTTGTTTTGTTTTGTTTTTCATAGTTTTTAAAAAATTATTTGGGATTGAAACGATAAATAGCAGTCATCTACTATGGCTCAGCAAATGGGTCTCATACCTCAATCCTTTAACATCAATCTACTCATTGTGCCTTAATCTCATCTCTGTGCCACTGACCCCTTGCCCATGTCCTCCTTCTGGCCTGAAACTCAATTTCTCTTCATAGCCAATAAACCACCACTCTCCCTAACGTCAAAACTCTCCCAAAGTCATATCTCCTCCAGGAAGCCTTCCCTGACAAAGCTGTCATCTTGATACCCTATTTTCCCTCCCTTCTGCATTGCTTTTCCGCTTGGGTCCACAGCTGCTAAACACTTGATACTTAATCCACCCTGACCCTACAGCTTCTACGTTCATGTAGCTATAGTCTATTATTTCCCCTACGTGTAATGTTGGTCTCCCCAAATAGATTGTAAGCTCCTAGTTAGAAGAGAGCATGTCTCCTAACAATACTGTTCTTTCCCAAGTGTTTAGTACAGTACTTGGCACAGAGTAAGTGCTCAACAAATACTATTGGCTGATAAGGACCTCTATGTACATCTAATGTGGAAGGAACAGAAGGCTATGCAAGGGTATTTCCAGCAACACTCAAATTGATATTTGTTAAGTGCTTACTACGTGCCAAGCACTGTTCTAATCATTGGGGTAGGTACAAGGTCATTAGGTTGGACATAGTCCCTGTCCCACATGGAACTCACAGTCTTAATCCCCATTTCACAGATAAGGTAACAGAGGCATGGAGAAGTTAAGTGACTTGCCCAAGGTCACACAGCAGACAAGTGGAGGATCCAGGATTAAAACACAAGACCTCTGACTTCCAAGCCTGTGTTTTTGCCACTGGGCCATGCTGTTTCACATACTCCTGGTTTCTCACAGTAAGTGCCATCTTCTAAACCAAATGAGTGGTTTGTATTATTTTGAAACAGGTACATTTACTAAGTCATCAGCAGTCTGCATCTGCAATACTAATGATGAGTCCCCTGGACGTATGTCCCAGGAAATCATTTTCACATTTTTCAAATGGCTCAATCACTCAATCATATTTATTGAATACTTACTATTTGCGGAGCACTCTACTAAGCTTTTGAGAGTATAATATAACAGAATTGTGTTAAATGTTCAAAACTCTTTAAACCCATGTGAGGTAAAATAATTTAATCATTTGTGCAGCAAATGGCTATGTACCCAGCCACCCCCAGTAGCTCCCAAGGATGTAGATGTGATGATACAAGACAAACGGTGAAACAAAGAGAGGGTACAGGACAAACAGAAACATTTGCAACCAGTTCCAAAATTCAGTCTGATTTCCATTCTCTCTGTGACATACAGATGGGCCTTGACCAGCCCTTCCTGCCAGAACCCTATTCCTGGACCAGCAGGCATCCTAGGGCCCAGCCTTGTTCAGTCTGGCCCAGCCCCAGTCTGCCCCACCCTCCTCTTCACCCCACTCCCCCTTTGACTCCTCCATCACCCTGCTGATGCTGATGTTGTGCCTGCTAATCAATTATTATTGTTATTATTAGCATTATTATATTTATTAAGCACTTTCTATGTGTCAAGTGGTTTTGAAGGAGAGCCTACTGCATGAGATGGATTGCATTAAGGACTTGGAAGAGAATAACAGAAGCAAGACACAGGCTCCCTGCCATCAAGGAACTTGGAATCTAAACTGACTGTCAAAAAGAAAAAAACTATTTAGAAATAGTAAATGATAGCATGGCTTAGTAGAAAGGGTATAGGACTGAGCTTCAGAATACTTGGGTTCTAGTCCCACCTCTGTCACTGGCCTGCTGTGTGACTTGGGACATGTCACTTAACCTCTCTGCACTTCAGTTTTCTCATCTATATAAAGGGATAAGCAACTTCATCTCCCTGGTCATGGTGAGGATAGTTTTGACTTCCTTCTATGCATTGTGAGTGTTTCTCTGCTAGACCTGTATTTTGTTTCAACCTTTCCAGAGAAGCTCATTGCCTTCTCCCCTTGCCCACTTCATTCTTAGATTATACAGGTCAAGTTTTTCTACCCCAGTCTTTAGTACAGAGCTGTACACAGTAGTTCTCAATAAATACAAATGAATGAATGAATAAGTGAATGGGATATAGAAAAACACTATAATGAACCTCACCAATGTATTGTCCACCATTGAGTAAGAAGTCCTCCAAAGTATAAAAAATGAGCCAGAATACAGAGGCAAGACTTTAGGGCCTACTTTTGAGGAAGTATAACCCCTGAAGATCTGACTGCATTTCTGTAGAAATCTGTAAGCATGGAGGGAACCTAGTTCTCAGACATATGCTTGACTTAAGCTTCACCTCAACATATGGTCTCCTGAGGAAATGCCACGTAACTTCAAAGTAGTTGCAGTATTCACTGTATTTATAAAGTGCTGACTGTGAAGCAGCCAACTAACTTCTGGAAAGTAGTAGATAGGTGGGATTAGACCCCGTCACTGGCCCTTAAGAAACTCATAATCCAGGGACATTAAATGAGGAGCCTTAGGGCCCTCAGCTATTCTTAGCACTTGTAGGAATTATAATAATAGTAACAATAATGATAATAATGATAATTATGATATTTGTTAGGCACTTACTATGTAACAAGGACTGTACTGAGTGCTGTGAAGTTACCAAATAATCAGATCAGACACAGTCTCTGTCCCACACGAGGCTGACAGTCTGAGAGGGAAGGAAAGTAGATAAAGAAACTGAGGCACAGAAAAGTTAAGTGACTTGTTTATGGTCACACAGCGGGAAAACGTCAGAGCTGGGATTACAACCCCAGATTCCCTGAATCCCAGCCCTGTGCTCTGTCGACTAGGTCATGCTTCTTCTCACTGATTTTCTTGGAACTCCATGCTACTGCACCCCATGACTGTCCCGGTAGTTTACTGCCACCATCCTATGACTCATAGATTTAGTACCTCCAAAAGCTACAGAAAGCACAGGGTGCAGATCTGTGGTTGAGACTGGGAGTAAAGAACAAATGTCTCACCCCTTCCCTTTGATAGCAAGTCTCTCTGAATTAACAGGTTCAACATCCATGAGTGGCTCAGGCACATGCTTTGGTAACAAACAGATAAACTAGAATTTTCAAGGTTTGGAGGTTTCAGTAGCAACAGTAGTGATACAGTATTTAGTGATGCACGATGAAATCTCCAACCGGATCCAGGGTTGAAGGCTTAGCTCTGATTTTACATGTAGCTGGGCAGACAGGCTCTGACCAGCCACTTCTCAGGGTGATGTCTTCAGCTGCAGCCCCAATTCCCCAACTTCAATCAATCATACTCATTGAGCACTTACTGTGTGCAGAGCACTGTACTAGGTGTTTGGGAGGGTACAACACAACAATATAACAGACACATTCCCTGCCCACAACACTTCTGTGCAGCCCCAGATTTGAACTCTCCAGCCCATGAAGAACCTGAGCCACCTCCACCATGGAGCCAGTCCCCTTGGTCTACCAAAGCAGGGCACCATGGAGAGCCTGGACCATGATATACCTCCCAGGGACTGGGCTCTGTAGCTTCCTTTAGCCAGTATTTCCATCTCCCACAAAGTCTTGGGGTCAGGACCAACTCAGTTCTCCATTTTCCCCTAATGCCTTCGCCCTGGGGTGGGGCCATACCAAAATGTTTGTGGCTCCAAAATGGAGGATCGGACCATGTGGCGGGCTATGACATCACCTGTTGGAGAAATAGCTGGGGATTTCACAATGAAGGAGGGAAAATTGGTGAGGTTTGCACAGCTCTCTTAGACCAGGGGTATGGACCTCCTGCCCAGTCATCAACAACAGACTGCAGAACACACTGACAGCTCAGACACTAATGAAAGGCCACAGAAGATTTGTATCAGCTGGATCATCTCGGGAAGGTAGGAGGGAGGCTGCCTGCATGAGCTAGGGAAGGTTTGGGATGGGAATGCGTCAAAGTGATAAAGCCCAGATCTGTAGGTTTCATGTACTTAGTGTTGGAGCAGGAGAACACATACGAAGCCCAACCAAGGAGGAGAGGAATTAAGGAGCTTGACTTGGAGTGAGCTGGTGGTTTGAGTACTTAGTATGCTGTGTACCTCCCTGGGAGCAGTAGCATTGTTCATTCTTAAATAAAACCCAGGGTTTCCCCTGACCTGGAAACACTATAACAATAATAATAATAATAATGATTATAATGACAATAAAAATAATAGTATTTGTTAAGTACTTGATATGTTCCAGGCACTGTATTACTTAATACAGTGCTGGGATGGACACAGACAAATTGGGTACAGTCCCTGTCATTCATTCATTCATTCATTCAATTATATTTTTTGAGCCCTTACTGTGTGCAGAGCACTGTACTAAGAATTTGGGGACTACTGTATTGTAGTAACAGCACATTTCCTGCCCACAACAAGCTTACTGTCTAGAGGCAAGGAGAGAGACAGTAATATAAATAAATGAATTACAGATAAGTACATAAGTGCTGTGGGGCTGTAAGCAGGGGGAGAACAATGTCAGGTGACACAGAAGGGAGTGAGAGAAGAGGAAAGCGGGGGCTAAGTCAGGGAAGGCTTCCTGATGGACAAATGCCTTTGAAAGGAGGAAGAATATTAATCTCTTGGATTTGAGGAGGGAGGGCATTCCAGGACAGAGGCTGGATGCGGGCAAGGGGTCAGTGGCGAGATAGACAAGATCGAGGCACAGTTAGAAGGTTAGTACTAGAGGAGAGAAGTATGCGGGATGAGTTGTAGTAGGCGAGTAGCAAGGGGAGGTAAGAGGAAGCAAGGTGATGGAGTACTTTAAAGCCAATGGTGAGAAGTTTTTGTGTGATGTGGAGGTGGGTGGACATCCACTGGAGTTTTTTGAGGAGTGGGATGACATGGACTAAACATTTCTGTAGAAAAATGATCCGGGCAGCAGAATGAAGTATGGACTGGAGTGAGGAGAGACAAGAGGCTGCCAGGTTAGCAAGGAGGCTGATTCAGTAATCCAGGCAGGATAGGATGAGTGCTTGGATTAATGTGATAGCAGTTTGGATGGAGAAGAAAGGGTGGTTTTTAGCAATGTTGTGAAGGATTTAGTGGTGGATTGAATATGTGGGCTGAATGAGAGAGAGGAGTCGAGGATAATACCTAGGTTATGGGCTTATGAGACAGGAAGAATGGTGGTGCCATCTCCAGTGATGGGAAAGTCACAGGAAGGACAGGATTTCAGGGGGAGATGAGGAGGTCTGTTTTGGACATATTAAGCTTGAGGTGATGGGAGGATATCCAAGCAGAGATGTCTTGAAGACAAGAGGAAATGAGAGACTGACAAGAGATCAGGGCTGGAGTTGTAGATTTGGATATCATCTCCATAAAGATGGTAGTTGAAGCCATGGGAGTGAATGAGTTCTCCAAGGGAGTGGTTGTAGGTGGAGAATAGGTGACTTGGAACTAAATCATGAAGGACTCCACAATTAGGAGGTGGGAGTCAGAGGAGTAACCTGAGAAAGAGACTGAGAATGAGTAGTCAGAGAGATAGGAGGAGAACCGGGAAAGGACAGTATCACTGAAGCCAAGATTGGATATTGTATGCAGGAGCTGGGGGTGGCCCACAGTGTTGAAGGCAGCTGAGTGGTCTAGAAGGATTAGGATGGAGTAGGGGCCATTGAATTTGACAAGAAGAAAGTCATCAGTGACTAACATGGGAGGTTTCCCTGGACTGAAGGGGGCAGAAACTAGATTGGGGAGGGTCAAGAAGTATTGTAGAACCCACCTGGCCTCTTTGTTCTGGGATTTTTTCCCCTTTCTTGACCTCACATTTAGCCATATCCTCCCTTGCAATTGGTTTTGTTCCCACTGATGTCACCAGGTGAGTGACTGAAATGCTTTGTAAAATAGTAACTTCCCTTCAATGCTCCAGCCTTTCACCCTTATCTGTGTGAGGGATTAGCCTGATAGACCATTGCAGGGCATGTAACTGCTGTTTTCCTTAGGCTTTTTGACAGTCCTTAGCTTTTTCTTGATTTTGTAAATGGCATTTGTTAAGCACTTTTTTTTTAAATGGTGCTTTTTAAGAGCTTACTATGTGCAGGCACTCCACTGAGCCCTGAGGGAGACGCGCTAATCAGGTTGGGCACAGTCCATGTCCCACATTAAGCTCACAGGCTTAACCCCTATTTTACAGATGTTGTAACTGAGGCACAGAAAAATGAAATGGCTTTTCCAAGGTCACACAGAATGTCATATGATTTATTATAATTTGCCTGTTTCCCTTCGTATTTGCCTCAATAGCACAGTGACTGCCTCAGAGACCTTTGATAATGCTTGTTACTGATTCAGTTGGAAGAGTTTCCTGGTGGCTTGGAAGTGGATTCTAATCCCAGTTCTACATCCCTCAATGTGTCATGGTGGCACAGAATAGGTTTGCCAGGCCCAGATGCATCAACCAGCCAAACTTTACACTTAAAGTGAAGGGGTATTTTCTCCTTGCACCTAGTGACCACACTGCCTTGGAGTAGCTAAGTGCTGAGACAAGGTTTTCAGGGCAGCTGAATTTGCTTAGCAGTTTCCCGATGAGATGTCGGGTACTCAATTTAAGATCAAATTGGAGAAGCAGCGTGGCTCAGTGGAAAGAGCACTGGCTTTGGAGTCAGGGCTCATGAGTTCGAATCCCAGCTCTGCCACTTGTCGGCTGTGTGACTGTGGGCAAGTCACTTAACTTCTCCGTGCCTCAGTTCCCTCATCTGTAAAATGGGGATCAAGACTGTGAGCCCCACGTGGGACAACCTGATTCCCCTAAGTCTACCCCAGCACTTAGAACAGTGCTCGGCACATAGTAAGCGCTTAACAAATACCAACATTATTATTATTATTATTATCAAATGGTTAGAATACTAGGACTTTTCCCTTCACTGAATTAAATTTGGGACCATGTTGCTGTATAACCAAAATCCATACCACTAACAGCCAAACTGTCAGTGTACTCTCTCTTCCTCGATCTCAAGTATCTTACTACTGACTGCTCACCCACATCCTGATTCTGTCCTGGAAAGCCCTCCCTCATCATATCCAACAGATAATTACTCTTCCCATCTTCAAAGCCTTTCTGAAGACACATCTCCTCGCAGAGGCCTTCTGATTTAGCCCTCATTTCCTCTTTTCCCACTCCCTTCTGCATTGCCCTGATTTGTTCCCTTGAATCACTCCCATCTCAACCCTATAGCACATATCCATTATTTATTTATATTAATGTCTGTCTTCCCCCTTAGACTTTAAGTCTGTAGTGGGCAGGGAAAATATCTGTCAACTCTGTTATACTGTACTCACCCAAGTGCTTAGTATAAAGATCTGCAGACAGTAAGTTCTCGATAAACATGATTGAATGATTTAATTTAGTCAGAATTCAAAAGGGCGGTCTTCTTGAACCCTATAAGGAATCACAAAACTCTGATTACCCATGACTACTAACAAATAAGTTTCTAATTGAAGCTACAGTGGAAAAAGATGCAAGCTAACATATTGAAATAGATTTAAAACTTCAAACTAAGATATGCCACAGATAACTCAACACCTACTTGCCTGACCTACCTTACCTAGGGGATGGGGACTTCTTCCTCATGTAGAACTTGCTCTGCAGAGTTATAAGTCTGCTGCCATCTTGTAAATTCCTTGAGGGTAGGGATTTCGTCCACTAATTTTACTTAACTTTCTCAAGTGCTTAGTCCAGTGTTCTGCGCAGAGAAAGCTCTCAATAAATAGTAGTAGTAAGAGGAGGAGGAGAAGGAAGAGGAGGAGTAACAGCATTTATTAAAAGCTTATTATGTGCAGAGCACTGTGCTGTGAGGGAAGCAGTATTGTATAGTGGATAAAGCACAGGCCTGGAAACCAGAGGACATGGGTTCTAATCCTGATTCCACCACTTGTCTGCTGTATGACCTTGGATTAGTCACTTACCTTCTCTGTGCCTCAGTTATCTCAACTGCAAAATAGGGATTCAAAACTCATTCTCCCTCCTACTTAGACTATAAGCTCCATGTGGACTGTGTTCTGCCCAATTACCTTGTATCTACCCCTTTGCTTAGAACAGTGTTTAACACATAGCACTTAAGAAATGCTATTAAAAAGTACTGGGAAAGAAGACAAAACATTATTATTACCCTCCCCTCTTACCCAAAGAGAACTCTGGGTGGTTTGGCTCAAGCAAGTACCATATCTAACTGGTGCAAAAAAGGTAAGGAATCAGTCTCTTGCTTCCTGGAAAATGTCATTTTTTTTCTTTCCTTCCTTGCAATTCTCGTGCCAACTTCCAGCTTGATCTCTGGATGCTTTGAAGGCACACAGTTCACACCAAAGACTGAGCGAGATGCAGACCAGTCTATGGAACACAATACACAGGTCCGGTGGTGTTCCCTGCACATTTTCTGTCTGTGTCTTGCTCTCAGGATCATAACTGCAAGGCTATGTTTGAGCCTGAAGCCGTATTCTAATTCAGGTACTGCATGGGAGAATGTGTTCTTCAATAGTTTATCTGGAAAGATTTATTTTTAATGTTATTTGTAAAGTGCTTACTATGTGACAGGTCCTGTACTAAGCTCTGGGTAGATACAAGATAATCACATTGGACCCACAGTCCCTGTCTCACATAGGGCTCACAGTCTTAATCCCAAATTTACAGTTGAGGTTATGAGGCACAGAGAAGTTGTGACTTGCCTAAGGTCACACAACAAACAAGTGGGAGAGTATGGATTAGAACCCAGGTCCTCTGACTCCCAGGCCTATGTTCTCTCCATTAGGCCATGCTGCTTCTCATGCTAGCTGAAATTTTGCTGGAAATGAAAAGTAGTGACTTTCACTGGTACTTTTCAGTCAGTTCACACACCTGTCCTCATGAAGATAGTAACTGCTCTGAAATCCTACCACCACCTAACCAATTGCAACAGAAAGTGATTTGCTTGAGCAGATCAGGAATAAAGACAGATCAAAAACCTCAGATCACACTAGAGTCAGCACTTTCCTTAGCTTTTTGAACCTTAGCACCAACACAAGTAGATTCCATCAACCGATGAATCAATCCATCAATGCTATTTATTCATTTATTCATTCAATTGTATTTATTGAGCACTTACTGTGTGCAGAGCACTGTACTAAGCACTTGGGAGAGTGCAATGTAATGGAGTTGGTTGACCCAATTCCTGCCCACAAGGACTAGAGAGGGGGACAGGTATTAAAGTAAATTGCAGACAGATGTATATATAAATCCTGGGGGGGTTGGGGGTAGGGTGAGTTTCAAAGGTGTAGCTGTAGTGTATGAAGATTGCTGCTAACTAAGAGGGAGAGAGTTGAAGCCAATGATCAAGACTTGGTGCCATTATGGGGAAAAATGGGAACCACTGAAAGTTTTTAAGAAATGGGAAAATAAGTGATATTTAAGATAGGAGAACTATGAACTGGAGAGGAATAAGACTGGAAGCAGGGAGACCAGTGAGGAGGTTTTTTCAATAATCTAGCCTGGATATGTTGTGGGCAGGGAATGGGTCTGTTTATTGTTATACTGCACTCTCCCAAGCACTTAGTACAGTGATTTGCACACAGTAAACTCTCAATAAATATGATCAAATGAATATGACAAATTAGTGGACATACGCATTGAAAGAAAGGAGGGGATCTGTGCAATGCTATAGAAGAAAATCTAGCAATATTTATAATAGGCTGAATTTAAAGTTGAAAAGAAGGAAGGATTTAAGATGACAAGTCTGAGGTTGCAGGCTTCTGGGGCAGAGAAGATGGCAGTTCTGTCCACAGTCAGCCCCCTGAGGGACAGGAACTATGTTTAATTCCCACCTGTGTATTCTCTTCCGGGGAAGATAATTCCCTCTGCTCACAATAAGTATTTCAAATATACTATTATCAAGCAGTCTGGCTTAGTGGAAGGAACATGGACTTGAGAGTCAGAGGTCATGGGTTCTAATCCCGCTCTGCCACTTGTCAGCTGTGTGACTTTGGGCAAGTCACTTAACTTCTCTGTGCCTCAGTTATGTCATCTATAAAATGGAGATTGTGAACCCCATCTGGGACAACCTGTTTAACTTGTATCTACCCCAGTACTTAGAACAGTGCTTGGCACATATTAAGCTCTTAACAAATACCATTATCATTATTATTACTACTATTACTCTTTCTATTACTCCCATTACTACTACTAGCTATGGTGATGGGAAATTTGGGAGAATGAATGGATTTTGAATAGAAGATGAAGAGTTCTGCTTTAGCTGTGCCTTGATCTTGTCTTTTGGCCACCTGCCCCTAGCTCCCATCATCCCCCAGACTAGAATTCCTTCCTCCTTCATTTCTGACGGACCGTCGCTACCCTCATTTTCAAAACCTTACTAAAATCTCCTCCAAGAAGCCTTCCCTGACTAACCTCTCATCTTGCTACCCTATTCTCCTTCCCTTCTGCATAGCCTATTGCTTTGGTCTATATTCCTTAAGCACTTTGATACTTGTCCACCCCTACAGCACTTACGTACCAATACTACTACTAATAATAGTAATAATGATAATAATTGTGGTTTCTGTTAAGTGCTAAGTATTTACCAAGTACTGCACTAAACCCTGAAGTAATCTGGTCCCCCCACAGGGCTCACAGTCTAAGTAGGAGCAAGAATGGGTATTGAATTCCCATTTTACATGTGAAGGAATTGAAGCACAGAGAAGTTAAGTGACTTGTCCAAGGTCACACAGCAGGTAAATGGCAGAGCCAGGATTAGAATCCAGGCCCTCTGGCTCCCAGGCCAATGTTCTTTCCACTAGGTCATGCTGTTTCCTTACCATCTTTCCTGCTGCTTCTCCTACCTGTTATTTGTTTTAATATCTGTGTTCCCTACTAAACTGTAAACTCCTTGAGGGCAGGGATTATGTCTTTGAATCATATTGTGTTATACTCTCTGAAGAGCATAATACAGTGCTCTGCATATAGTAAGCCCTCAATAAATACCATTTTATTGATTGATTGTTTCAGTGTAACTTTCAAGTGGAAATTTCTTGGAAGCAAGGAAAGATGTGAGTTTGCAGGGGAGGTGGAGAGTCAGGGTTAGCAAGGTAGATTTGGGAGTCATCTACATACATTGAAATCTACATAATTTTCTGGGCATATCTGTCCACTCCTCCAAAATCTCCAGTGATTGCCCAGACATCTCCACATCAAGCAGAAACTCCTCGTCATTGCCTTTAAGGCACTCAATTAGCTCCCCAGTTCCAATCTATCCTCACTCCTCTCCCACTACAACCCACCCCAACTACTTCATTCCTCTAACATCACTCACTGTGCCTCAATCTCTTCTCTCTCACTGCCTTCCTCAAGCCCTTCCCCCTGCCTGGAACTTCCTCCCCTTACAAATCTGACAAACCACCACTCCCCTCATTTTCAAAGCTCTACTAAAATCACATCTCTCCAGGAAGTCTTTCTTGACTATCATTTCTTCACCTCATTTTCTCTCCCTTCTGTGTCACCTATGCACTTGAGTCCATAACCCCTAAGAACTTTGATACTCATGTAATAATAATAATGTTGGTATTTGTTAAGCGCTTACTATGTGCAGAGCACTGTTCTAAGTGCTGGGGTAGATACAGGGTAATCAGGTTGTCCCACGTGAGGCTCACAGTTAATCTCCATTTTACAGATGAGGGAACTGAGGCACAGAGAAGTGAAGTGACTTGCCCACAGTCACACAGTTGACAAGTGGCAGAGCCGAGAGTCGAACCCACGCCCTCTGACTCTGAAGCCCAGGCTCTTTCCACTGAGCCACGCTGCTTCCATTCCCTCACAACATCTACGTGCATATCCTTATAATCTGCTCCTCCACTACCTGTAATTTATTTTAATGTCTGTCCTCTCTGCTAGATTGTAAGTTCCATGAGGACAGGGAGCATGTCTTCTTATTCTATAACACTTTCCCAAGAGCTTAGTAGAGTGCTCTGCTCTGTGAGCTGTAAGCACTCAGAAAATATGATTGAATGAAAAATATTATTTATTGAATGATAGATGGGTGATATGTGAACAGATAAAATGGAGTGAGTGTAAAAAGTGGGCAGTACAGGGGACCAGTTCAGGATGTAGGGCAGCCTCAGCATGTGGTTGAGAGGTGGAAGTAGAGTCAGTTTATAGACCTGAGAAGGAGTCTCCAGAGAGGTAGCAGAAAACCAAACTAATGTTCAATCAGCGCTTCCAGGAGTGGAGAATGCTCAGCAGTGGGGAAGGTGGCTATGCGGTCAAGAACTGTTTGAATAATAAACTTGGCACAACCTTTCTCAAACTCTGATAGACCCCACTCAAATCCAGGGATGTTTTACAATTTTGATGACTCTGGAATGCTCCGTGTGACCCTGGTGGAAATTACTTCCTCTCCAATTGTTGGCCACTTCAGTCTCTGCTTTTGTAAAGTTACCAGGGAGGTAACTCTGCCCCATTCCCCCTAGCCCAGACCTACCTGGTTTCCAAGACTTTTTATTTCCCTGTCTTCCTTCTCCACACCCGAAATTCGCCCCCATCTTCAACGAGGCAGAGTCATATAGAGGATCTCACTGTTCCTGCCAATGCTGCCGTCCCTGCTGTTTTATTCTCTGCCCCTCCCTTCCTTTTTCTCCTTCGTTACTTACTCCTGAGTCTTGTCTTATGCCATCGAGTCATTTCCAACCCACAGCTAGACCACAGACACATCTCTCCCAGAATGCCCCGCTCTCCGTCTACAATCGTTCTGGTAATGAATCTATAGAGTTTTCTTGGTAAAAATATGGAAGTTGTTTACTCCTTCCGGGCAGTAAACTTGAATCTCCACCCTTGACTCTCTCTCATGCCACTGCTGCCCAGCCCAGGTAAGTTTTGACTTGTAGCAGATTGCCTTCCACTCACTAGCCACTGCCCAAGCTAGGAATGGAATGAGTAGGCCTCTGCTTGACTCTCCCTCCCATAGCTGAGACTGGTGGAGTACTGGAAACTCTACAGGTGCGACCTTGAAAGGGGTCCCAAAAGAGAAATTCATTTATCTAAGGTGTCAATCATTTCCCTGATAGTGCCATCTTGAAGATGAGGAAAAGCAGGAGAAGTCTGTTATTTGGAGAAGAAGTTCTTGTTCCTTCTAGGTTTCATTTGTCAAGCACTTGCTATGTGCCAAACACTGTACTAAGTACTGGGTAGATACATGATTGTTAGGTCAGGCAGTCACTGTCCCACAAGGAATTCACAATCAAAGGTGGAGAGGGGAGAATGGTTATTAAAACCCCCATTACAGATGAGGAAACTGAGGACAAGAGAAGCTAAGTTAAGTGCCAAAGATAACAGAGAAGCAGCATGGCTTAGTGGAAAGAGCACGGGCTTGGGAGTCAGAAGTTGTGGGTTCTAATCCCAACTCCACCTCTTATCAGCTTTGTGACTCTGAGCAAGTTACTTCACTTCTCTGTGCCTCAGTTAACTCATCTGTACAATGGGGATTAAGACCGTGAGCCCCAGGTGGGGCAACCTGATTACCTTGTATCTACTCCAGTACTTAGAACAGTGCTTGGCACATAGTAAGCACTTAACAAATACTATCATTATTATTAAATTGCAGAGAAGCCCAGGACTTCTGATGGTAGGGGAAGTTTCCCCTTTTGTAGAAGCTTCAGCTTTAGGGAGAGAACAAAATCAGGGACTTATTTAAAGCTGCCCCCTAACATTTAATAGTTTAATTAAAAATCATTTATGACGATTAGCCACCAAAGTTTGTGTGAGATTCTTGTTTGGATAAGAAAATCTTATCCACAGGGCAGAGCTGGGAAAGATACAGCTCCCCATGTCCCAAGAACCAGCCCAGAACCAAAGTGAAAAATTACATCTGTAATCTGTAAGAGCCCCGAGTGGGCTCTTCCACTCCCCACCTAACTTCCCCGGCTTTCCTGTTCCTGTCCAGGCATAGGCTACCTGTTACAGTGGGGTGAGAATAGCTCTTGAACAGTTGACTCACATTAGATTTGTGCTGTAGAATCGGGGAGGCAGAGGAGAGCTCGGAGTAGGCAGTAAGTGAAGGGGAATTGGGGGAGTGGCAGGGTGCAGAGGCGGGGATATGGGGGAGCAGGGGCAAGAAGCAGAACCAGCTAGCTTCCCCCCAGATGCTTCCCACAGCATTTGGGGTACAATCCTCAAGGTCACTGGATGGTGCAGTCCAAAGGTGGGGGAGGCAGGAGGAGCTATCCACCTCCATATCAAACAAAAACTTCTCACCAATGGCTTTAAATACTCCATCATCTTGCCTCTTCCTAACTCACCATCCTTCTCTCCTTCTACAATCCAGCTCACAAGCTTCACCCACTGGTGCTAACTTTCTCACTGGGTTCGATCTCACCTGTCTTGCCGCTGACCCCTGGCCCATGTCCTGCTGGCCTGGGATGCCCTCCCTCCTCAAATTTGCCAATTACTCTCCCCCCACCCAAAGCTTTATTGAAGGCACATCTCCTCCAAGAAGACTTCCCAGACTAAGCCCCACTTTTCCTCATTTCACACACCCTTTTGCCTTCACCCCCTTAAGCTCCATAGCTTTTATGTATATATCCTTAATTTTATTTATTTTTATTGATGTCTGTCTCCTCACCCTAGATTATGAGCTCACTGTGGGCAAGGACTATCATTATTTAATGTTGTATGGTATTTTCCCAAGTGTTTAGTGCATTTATCTGCACACAGTAAGTGCTTAATAAATACAGTTGAATGAATGAATAAATGAATGAGCTAAAACCCAGTTCAAATTGCTAAGTGTTCCAGGTAGGAACAGGCATCTGGACATGAAGGCTCTTTCCATAGAAAGATTTCCCATCTGTACCAGGCCCTGCCAGCCTGTTTTCATGGTCTCTATTCCATGACCTCTTCCCTGTTCCTAACTGCCTCCTCCACCGCTTATCCTCCACTCTTGGCTCTTCCACACCCAAGCTCACTGCCCAGGCTTCACCTTCCTGTCCAGGCACAGGCTGCCTCCGACAGAGGGGTGAGAATAGTTCCTGGACAATTGACTCACACTGGATTTGCACTGTAAGATGGGGGAGCCAGAGGAGAGCCCCAAGTAGGCAATAAATGAAGGAGAGTGGGAGGAATGGTAGGAGGCAGGGGCAGGGACGGGGGGAGCAGGAAAGACAGGTGTTGGAGGGAACTGGCTGCTACACTTTGCTGCCCCTGCTGCATTTGTGTCCCAGGCCCCAGGTGGGCCAAGGGGCTCTGGCTCTGAGCACATAGCAGATTCACCTGGGGGTGGAGTCCTAGGCCGAGCTGCCCGGACTCTGCTCCTCAGTGCTGGAGACCTGCTGATGAGACAGGCTGGGAACAGGCTGAGATACAGTGAGAAGATTGGGGTTCAGGGAGCAGAGTCTGTGGGTTGAGTTGGAATAGGAAATCAGTAAGGTGAGATAAGAGTGGGAGAGATGACTGAGTGCCTTAAAGCCATTGATATGGAGTTTCTGTTTGAGGTGGAGATAGAGGAGAAAGAAGACTATTGTCAAAATTCAGACCTAATCAAGCATTCAAGCGTTTGTTGAATAATCATTAGAATTAGAATTAGCATAATTCTCTAATCTAATTGGAGGGAGACAGCATTAACAACACACACAGTTGGAGGAAACAACAGAGTGCAAAACTATGCATTTAAGTGCTACAATGTGGGTGTGAAGACCTAAGAGCATGGTGTTGACAAAGCACCTAAGAATGAACAAAACCAAAAGTAATGTATGGTTCTCCAAAAAAGGAGCAGGGGATGACTGCCAAGTGATAAGTTTCCAGCAGAACCAGTGTCACTGATAGAGAAATAATATGGAGCCATGTGCAATCCCTTGGGTACGCCATCTCTCCTTCCCTCCTCGCCTCTTACACCGAGGAAGCATTTATCAAGCCTTTACAGTGTACAAAGCACTGTACTAAGCTTCTGGGAGAGCAGAAGACAATAGAGTTGGTAAAAACAATCTCTGTCTTCAAGGGGCTTACAGGCTAGCAAGGGAGACAGACATTATATTATATCACAGATAGAAGAAGCGTAAGAATATAAGGCTATGTACAAAAGTGTTGTGGATATAAAGGTGCATGAGAACCTAAGTTCTTAGAGGATATGAACTCAAGGGCATTACTGATGCAGAAGGAAGGTGGGGAAATGAGAGTTTAGTCAGGGAAGGCTTCCGGGAGGAGATATGATTTACGTAGGGCTTTGAAAATAGAAAGAATGCTTAAGAATAACTATGGTCTTTGCTAAGTGCTAATTTTTGTGCTAAGTATTTATCAAAACTTTTCTGGCCATGCCTATGTCTTGCAAAGTATGGCCCACAACATGTCTAATGTGCAATTGGCATGAGAGGTTAGTGTTTCTGCTCCCAGAAGCATTTCCCTGTTAGTTGTGAGAAGAAATCTGAAGCTTCTCAGGTCTGACAGGAAATCATGCCACCTTCAAGAAGCCTTCACTACTTATCTTGAACACCTCAAACTATAAAAGCCAACCAGCCATTTCTAGCACTGGTATTTATTCTCACTCATCATCACCATTTGTGTAGAAATGTTTATTCATTGATTGTACATTTGATATTCATTTTGATTACTTTAGTTGTAAGCATTTTTAGGTGTGTCTTCCCTTTTGTAAACTCCTTGTGGACAGAGAATGTATCACTCCTCCTCATTGCACTTTCCCAAGCACTGAGACCAGTGCATTGCACTGAGCTGGAACTCAATAAACAGCACCATAACTACTACTAATAATAAATATTTGGTATTTAATTGCATACTATGGATCAATCACTGGTCTAAGCAGTGGGATAGAAAAAAGTTAATCAAGAAGGACCCAGTCCCTGTCCCACATAGAGCTCACAGTTTAAGTAGGAGGGAGAATAGGTATTTAAACCCTGGTTTACAGGTGAGGAATCTGAGGCACAGAGAAAGCAAGTGACTTGCCCAAGGTCACAGAGCAATCAAGTGGCAGAGTCAGGATTAGAACCCAAGTCCGCCAACTCCCAGGCCCATGCTCTTTCTGCTAGGCCATGTTACTTCTCCACTGATGCTATGACTGCTACTAATTGTTACTGTTATTATTGGATTACGACTTTTATTTCTCCCGATATTACTACTGTTATGTTACCACTTCTATTTCTACTGCTGGTGCCACTATTATTATTATTGTTACTCCTGTTGCTATGACTACTGCTGTGGCTTCTCCTCCTCCTATTTCCGTGGGAATCAGGTAAGGACTCCATCGGGCAGAAGAGGCAGCTTGGCAGCAGACTGGGTGAGAGGCACGTGTTGATAGCTGTCGTGCGGTGAGCAGGGCCAGGCCTTAGAGCAGCCTGCAGACAACCATCAGCAGCCATAGCCACCACCAGGAAACAATGGGCCCTGGAGCCCTTTCGATAGGTCTTCCCAGTCTGAGCTGTGCCCAGGGAGAATCCCTGGCCTGGTGATGTAGACACCTCCTACTTAGCCCTCAGCCACAGTTGAAGGATGCACGCGGCTGCTCACTCAGTGTGAGGACCCAACAGGACGTTGGGAACTTGGGAATGTGCTCACTTCCCATGTTTGGTCCCCTCTCCTGCAAGTCATCCAGCAGTGGTGAACGGTACTGACTAATTAGTTCAGATTGACGTGGCTCTCTGCAGCTAAAGCTGCAGAAGATGGGGTCAGAGAGAGAGACACTGAGCCAGCAGAAGAAAGGAACTTAAGGGAAAGATCTGAGGCTGAGCTCGATAATGAAAGTGGAATGGTCATGTAGGGAGAAGACTGATCTGGAAGGGCAGCTTCCCCCATTGAGGACAGCTCAGCCATCCCGGTAACACTTATTCCCATAATGAATATGATTAAACCTTCCTGTACTAGATCAACGTTCTTGGCTCTGACTTTCTCTACTCCTTCTCTAGTTGTGTAGATCTGTTCAGTGAACTGCTAGTGAGCTAGAAATGGATACTTCTGATGGAAACGGCATGGAGGGTCAAAGGAAACTTCACATTATTTCTAAGCCATAAAACCCTCCTGTGGGGGAGATAGGATACTCTGGCAGATCACAACTTTAGGTGCAAATTTTTACTCAGGCCTTGACCAGAATTGGTAAAAACAATTAAATGTTGACCTATTTAGTAAACACTCCAGAGAATGGAGTTGAAATGGGTCTTCCAGCACTTCTTTAACAGCAGAGATACTAATAAAAAAGGCTGAAAGGTGAACCTCAAAGGAAATAGTGAAGCCTGTAACACATTTCAACCTGATCAAGGGTCCCAAACTCGAAAAGGTGAGCGGGATAGGACTGAGCAGGTGGTGGGGAGGAACAGAGGTAAGAAAAGGTTGACTGTGAATTGACCATCAGCCATGGAGGGTGAAGTCACTTATGTGGATGTAAAGATTGCATCCAAGGGAAAACGCCGTCGTCCTTCTCCAGGTAAAATCGCCTCATTATTTGTATGGCTTTTTTCCTGCTTGATGAGATAGGGTTTAAAATAACTCTTTGGTAGTAGCTTCAAGATTTTCAAAAATTTAATACTTAATTTTGTCCATGTTGGATTTGATTCTAGTTAGTTTCATGTTAATTTTTATTTTATCTTAATATATCTTATTTGATATGAAGGAGTGAAGTACAATTTAGAAGGCATTTTGTGGCTGTATATTTTGGAAGGTTAATATAATTTGGTCCATGTAGATTTGGTGCTAATTAGTTTTGTGTTAATCTTAATTTCATCTAATTTGGTACGAAGGAGTGAGTGAGATGTAATTTGAAATGCATTTTGTTGCAGTATATTTTGGGAGGTCAATTCAGTGTTGTCCATGTTAGATTTTGTGCTAATTAGTTTTGTGTGAAGATAAAAGACATGAACTTTGTTTGATATGTATAGACTGCCCCGATCTCTGAGGAGAGGTTTCTTTAGTATCAAAACTGTTCTCAAGGGACTAACACAGTAAGCAGCACTGTAATTTATAAATTATAAAATCATTTTCAATGATATTCATTAAATGCTTAATATGAATCAAGCACTGTTCTAAGCCCTGGAGTAGACACAAGTTCATCATGTTGGATAAGAGCTCACAGTCTAAATAGGAGAGAGAAAAGGTATTGAATCCCCATTTTGCAATTGAGCAGATGGAGACCTACAGAAGTCAAGTGACTTGCCCAAGGTCATAGAGCAGGTAAATGGCAGAGCCAGGTTTAGAAGCCAAGTCCTCTGCTTTATCCATTTAGCCAAACTGCTTCCCATTAGAGCCGAGCATGGGAAGTGAGCATATTCCCAACTTCCTATTTGAGCTTTCCCAAGCCTATTCCTATGTTCATTTGGGAATATTCAGAAATTTCCATTTTCAGCAAGAATGAGAGGGATTGTGCCTATATTCTAATTTTGAAGTATTTATTTTGGATTATTATTAATAATAATGATATTATGGTACTGGTTAAGTGTTTACTATGTGCCAAGGACTATTCTAAGTGCTGGGACAGATACGAGTTAATCAGGTTGGACACAGTACCTGTCCTACATGGGGCTCACACTCTTAATGCCCATTTTATAGATGAGGTAACTAGGGCCCAGAGAAGGGAAGTGACTTGCCCAAGGTCACACAGCAGACATGTGGCAGAGGTGGGATTGAAACCTAGGTCCTTCTGATTCCAGGCCCGTGCTCTATCCTCTAAGTCATGCTGCTTTCCTAATCATTTGAAACTATGAGGGAATAAGGTTATTGCTATGTAAGACTAGTGACAGTTATGTATTTTCAAGAAAATGGATTAACTAACCCATGAGCCATATTTCAAAGCAGCCCATGACGCTGATCTTTACTCACTTGTCCCCATTTTCAGCTCTATCCTTGAACTCCTTGGACTGAGTTAGATAGGAGTCAGGAATAGAGAGGACCTTGGATGAGTCAAGGAACAAAAGAACAAAATTAAAGTGTAAACCCCGTGTCCAAAGGGATCATACCCTGTGTTGTGTTTTACTTCCCAAGCACATAGTACAGTGCATTGTGGCAGTAGGGACTTAGTCAGTGAATTAGTCACTGATATTTACTGAGTACTTTGTATGTACAGAGGACTGAACTAAGTTCTTGGGAGAGTACAATAAAATAGAACTGGTAGACATTCATTCATTCATATATTAAATCATATTTATTGAGCACTTACTGTGTGCAGTGCACTCTACTAAGCTCTTGGAAAATAGAATTCAGCAATAAAGAGAGACAATCCCTGCTTCTACCAGGCCTACAGTCTTGAAGGGGGGAGGCAGACATCAAAACAAGTAAACAGGCAAACATAGACACGATCCCTACCTACAGTTTTTACAAACTTAGAGTCTAGGAGGGGAGAAAGACATTAAAACTAACTACAGAAAGGGGAAATAATAACAATGATAATGATAATAATAATAATAATGATATTTGCTAAGTGCTTACAATATGCCAAGCATTGTACTAAACTTTGGATTTTATGATTAAACATTTGGATTAAACTTTTGCAGGCTCATCTTCCTGCAGAAACGATCTGGGCATGTCACTCCCCTTCTTAAACAACTCCAGTGGTTGCCTATCGACCTCCGCTCCAAACAAAAACTCCTCACTCTAGGCTTCAAGGCTCTCCATCACCTTGCCCCTTCCTACCTCTCCTCCCTTCTCTCTTTCTACCGCCCACCCCGCACGCTCCGCTCCTCTGCCGCCCACCTCCTCGCCGTCCCTCGGTCTCGCCTATCCCGCCGTCGACCCCTGGGTCACGTCCTCCCGCGGTCCTGGAACGCCCTCCCTCCTCACCTCCGCCAAACTGATTCTCTTTCCCTCTTCAAAACCTTACTTAAAAATCACCTCCTCCAAGAGGCCTTCCCAGACTGAGCTCCTCTTCCCCCTCTACTCCCTCTGCCATCCCCCCTTTACCTCTCCGCAGCTAAAGCCTCATTTTCCCCTTTTCCCTCTGCTCCTCCACCTCTCCCTTCCCATCCCCACAGCACTGTACCCGTCCGCTCAACTGTATATATTTTCGTTACCCTATTTATTTTGTTAATGAATTGTACATCGCCTTGATTCTATTTAGTTGCCATTGTTTTTATGAGATGTTCTTCCCCTTGACGCTGTTTAGTGCCATTGTTCTTGTCTGTCCGTCTCCCCCGATTAGACTGTAAGCCCGTCAAACGGCAGGGACTGTCTCTATCTGTTGCCGACTTGTTCATCCCAAGCGCTTAGTACAGTGCTCTGCACATAGTAGGCGCTCAATAAATACTATTGAATGAATGAATGAATGAATGGATGGCAAGGTAAAAGGATAGGTACTTAAGTGCTGTGCAACTGAAGGTGGGGTGAATATCTAGTCCTTTACTCATAATAAGCACTCAATAAATACAATTAAATGAATGAATGAATGAATGAATGAATCTAGTGCTTAAAGTATACAGATCCAAGTGCCTATGTGATGTAGAAGGGAGAGGGAGTCTGGAAAAAGAGGGTTTAATCAGGGAAGGCCTCTTGGAGTTGTGGCTTTAATAAGACTTTAAAGGAGTAGAGAATAGTGGCCTGTCAGTGAAGGCCTCTTGGAGTTGTGGCTTTAATAAGACTTTGAAGGTGTAGAGAATAGTGGCCTGTCAGTTATGAAGAGATAAAGACTTCCAATCCAGAGGGAGGACTAGGCAAAGAGTCAGTGATGAGAGAGATTCATTCATTCAATCATATTTATTGAGCAATTACTGTGTATGGAGCAGTGTATTAAGCGCTTGGGTGACTACAAGCAGACACATTACCTGCTCACAGTGAGCTTACGGTACAGGGAGTAAGTTGGAATTGGATGAGTCCATGGCATGAGCTGTATTGTAGTAAATCTACAAGGTAAGGTAGGGGGAGGAGGGCTGATGGAGTGCCATAAAGATGTTGGCGGTCTATGATATATGTAAAGCACTTATAGTATGCCCAGCACTGTTCTATGTACTTGGAAGTGCTCAATAGAGTAAGTGCCTTCCCTAAAAAAATAATATAACACCAATATTAACACCATTCCAGGGTCAAAGGTGTGGCCATCCATTCCAGGGACAACAGGTTGCTTGGAGGAGCCCCGTGCTGGTTGCCCTCCTTGATTTGCCTCGGGCTGGAAGCCAATGTTGCTTTCTTGCTTTCCTGATTCATGGAGAGAAGGTTTGTTGCAATTCATATGACCACTATGGAAAAAATTCAAAAAACCAGTGGATTTGATTTTAAGAATGATAAATGACATCTTAGTTACCATATACAGTGAAACCTGAGATTCTACTATAAAAGTAATCAACCTAAGTGGTTAATATTTATAGAGCTGTCAAGTCCAGCATTTGACTTCATCTTGTTCTTGAATCCAATTTCTGCCTGCTGACAGCACTGTTCTCATTTTCAATGAGTGCATTTTGACAGATTCCTCTTCCTTTCTGATCTTATACAGTGACCTTATTTTACCTTCCAGAAGAGAAAATGCCATATACCTCTCTGAGAGTCCCTCAAAAATGAGACACCAACATTCCATCCTCGAGCCCTCCTCCTGGTACTATATTCTCTTCCAGAGACATTTGAACTTCCTCTTTACCTAATTTGGTGTATTTTGAAGACAGCAAGGGGGTGGAGTGGATGTATTAATGTTATAGAGTAAATGGAAATTTTCTTGAAAGTTTTCATCTGCTTTTCTTATATATTGAGGCTCATTGTGGCTTTGGGAAGAAAATATTTGTATAATGTAAAAGGGGCTGCTTCAAAAAATGGCTTTTGGTTTATCTTATTATCCCAAATTAATTAGTTATTTTGAATTACTTGTTAACACAGGGAGAAACAATGACTTGTTTAAATGAATAGAAATAAAAATGAAGGGGCTTACCTTCACTCAGAAGCCTCATTAACACTTTGAGTTCTCAATAATAATGTATGGGGCCATGGCAGAGACCATTTAGAAAATGGCTCCTGTTGGTCAGCAAGAATAAATCTGATGATGAATTACATCATGACTCGGTTTGTCTTTGGGAAATCTCCCTACTATCTGTTACCAGAAAGATTCTAGACAGTCTTTCAGAAGAGATTTCTGTAGAATGCAGTCCACTTTGAGCTTTCCTGCGTCTACAGGTGACGCAAAAGATACAGAAATATCCCAAAGAACAACACCAACATCTTTGTATTACACTTGTTGTTCTCGCAAAAGCTCGCTGTTGACCAAAGACCAGGTCTCTGAAAACCAAGATAATTAGAGTGTTCTGACAAGTAGGAGTAGGAGCAAATTCAGCAAGATCCATAGGCAAGCTTCAGCAAGATCCTGTGATGGGATGGGTGATTGAGTTGGAGTTCAAGGAATCCTCTCTCACCCTTTCCCTGTCATTGCCAGTGTGAACCAGAACTGTGTGATTGGTCCATTCCTGTTCAACCTATTCTATGCTTTCATGAGTGAGAATGAAAAGTGTGCCACCACAATAAATTCCTAATCTTCCAGGAAACTCTTCCAGCTCAGCAAGTTGAAAGCATCATCAACCTTTGATACAGTGGTTCAGGAACTTCCAAATGAAGATGACAGTGAATTAGAGGCCTCAGACCAGAAGGCCTGCAAATGCTTATGAATCTCTTTGAAGATGTAGCTGAGTTTTATGAACTAATAATAAATCTGAAGAAAATAGAGTTAATGTTCCAGCCTACATATGAGAGAGCTTGCATGCAACTAAAGGCTTTTTATTGGCAGCCTGCAATTCAAGTCAGTCAGTTAATCCTTCTACCTAGAGGTCCATTACTCAACAAGGCACTAAGTGAGAAAAAGATAAACTGAGTCAGAAATTCCAGCCTGGCCTTCAGAAGATTGCAGGACAGTATGTGGTAGCAATGGGGTATCCAGTTCCAACCTCGTAGTAATGTCCAATGTGCTCTGAAAGTCTAGGAGACCTGGACTTGCTGCAAGTACAGGTCACATTTCCAGAAACTGGAGCAGTTTCATCTACAAACCATGCTCAACATCAAATAGCAGGACTAGGTCACTCACAATGAGGCCCTGAACTGGGCAGCTCATCAGCACCTAAGCCACGCTCACAGAAGCCTGCTCACCTGGGTGGGACAAGTGATGTGAGTGGATAACAGCAGGATACCCTAACAGCTGCACTCTGGGAAACTGGATTAATGTTGGTATTTGTTAAGCGCTTACTATGTGCCGAGCACTGTTCTAAGCGCTGGGGTAGACACAGGGGAATCAGGTTGTCCCATGTGGGGCTCACAGTCTTAATCCCCATTTTACAGATGAGGTAACTGAGGCATCGAGAAGTTAAGTGACTTGCCCAAAGTCACACAGCTGACAAGTGGATGAGCTGGGATTCGAACCCATGACCTCTGACTCCAAAGCCCAGGATCTTTCCACTGAGCCACGCTGCTTCTCAATGGATGGAGGCACCCTCTACCCAGGAGGGCATAAAAATACTATAGATCTGAAGAAGCACAGTCTTCATCAAAACAATCTCTCAATAGAATGTGGGGAGAAGACAGCAGACAGAGAAGCCTGATTGATGGTTGGCTCTCCTAGAGTAGAGGCTTCCTTAAAAGCAGAACATAAAAAGGCAGTGTTGAAAATGGAGACAAGACAGATGTGGGATAAAGTAGCACAACAGGAATGGTGTAGCAATTTTTCATCAATCTTCAGCCATGTGGGATCAATACATCACCTGTAGCGTCATCTTTGAAAGCATGGGACACCTCTAAGAGTACACATCTAAGAAGATATGTGAAAGACAGCAAACTTCTTTGCTGAATCAGCCATATATTAGGGGTTAATGGTAGACTAAAAAAAAATAGATAATATATCAGCCTGACCAGGAAGCCCACACTCCCTACACAGGAAACACAGAAACAATTTCCATCAGAGTTCTATTACCTAGGCACAGAACTCTACTACTGACCAACCTTTCAAAGACAGACAAGGAACCTGAAACTTGAATCAGGAAGATCAACGCATCCTTTAGAGTCTATTAGAGTGTGGTGACAATGTGGTTTCAGGTTAAGTGTCTGCAGAGCTGTAATGCGCCCCAAGCTCCTCCATAACCGGGAGACCTTTACTTCCATCAGATGCCACATCTGAATCTTTGAGCCATACCTTCAGGGTCCCGGACGAGTTATGTTCAACCTCAGGTGGCAGAGCAAGAGCATGAGCAATGAAGTCTTATAATTGAAACGATGCATGGAACCATAGTGCTGGGGGGAGTAGGCAATGAGCATGGAGTCCATTAGACTGTAAGCCCGTCCATGGGCAGGGATTGGATTGTCTCTATCTGTTGCCAAATTGTACATTCCAAGCACTTAGTACAGTGCTCTGCACATAGTAAGAGCTCAATAAATACTATTTAATGAATGGTGGATATTGCTGGTCCCACCAAATTAATCCGACAACCTGAGGAAGGTTTGTGAAAAGCCAAAAGCCTTGGCAACTAAAAGGTAGAGATTTCTGAGAAGTAAGAAACTAGAAGGAGAGCTGGAATCTTGTCTACTAACTTTACTGTACTCTCTCAAGCATTTGGTATAATGCCTTTCAGAGAGTTAATGCTCAGATAATACTACTGATTGAGTAACTGAGTCACTTAGAAGTGAGGTGAAGTCTTTCCAATCAAATCTGGGGGAAGAGGAAATCCCCAGCCCAGTTTAACAGGATTACATAGAGTGAGTTTTAGGCTGAAACAACAGAAAGTCTTGGGAAACCATTTCTTAAAAGCAGATTTTATTTAGAGAAGCAGTATGGCCTAGTGCAAAGAGTATAAGTCTAGGAATCAGGGGACCTGGGTTCTTTAGTGAACTCCTCCACTTACCTACTATGGGACCTGAAGCAAGTCTCTTAACTTTTCTGTGCCTCAGGTTTTTCATCTGTAAAACTGGGATGAAATACCTATTCTCTCTTCCCTTTAGACTTTAAGGCCCAAATGGGATGGGCTTGTCTGAGCTGATTATCTTTTATCTACCCTAGAGCTTAATAGAGTCTTTGGCACATACTAAGCATTAAAAAAACACCAGAATCATGGTTACTGATGAGATGGCCCACAGATGAAAGAGAAGATGAAGGAACATAAATTTGCCAAAGAGAATTTATACTAGGTGCCAAACTAATGACCTCTGGACACTCCAGAACTATCACAGGAGACCCAATCAGATGGATGAGGAAAGCACTAGCCAGCAGAAGAAATTTTAAACAGGATGTATGTATTGAGAGAGAAAAGTAGATTCTTGAGGCTTTCAGCTCTTGCACTAAAAATAAATAAATAAATGGTGGCATTTGTTAAGTGCTTACTATGTGCAAAACACTGTTCTAAGCACTGGGAGATACAAGGTGATCAGGTTGTCCCACGTGGGGCTCACAGTTGTAATCCCCATTTTACAGATGAGGTAACTGAGGCACAGAGAAGTCAAGCGACTTGCCTGAGGTCACATAGCTGGCAAGTGGCAGATCTGGGATTAGAACCCACGACCTCTGGCTCCCAAGCCCAGGCTCTTTCCACTGAGCTACGCTGCTTCCCAAGGGAGTGAAGTGTGGTCACTGCACTCTGGGACCTCTAAGGGATCAGTATCTGAAGCAGTCTAAACGAAGTATTTCTTGAAAGCTGTAAAAGGGTCTAACCAGTTCCAGAGCTGAAATGGTTAAATCTAAGGTAAGGTGGTTCACAATGGACTCACAGGTTCTTCCCCACCCCTCTTGCCATCCTCTCCCCCCAGAAACCTACCACAGTCGAGGCCTGTGGACTTCAAGCTCCATCATGGGGAAGCTTCCATTCATATTTGACCTGTTCTTGATCCAGTCACTCCTCCTCACCGTCACTGAAACTTGATTCTCCCCAGAAGACACAGTCTCTCCTGCTCCTCTCTCCCGAGGGCATCTCATCTTCTCCCACTCCCCCAGACTTAGAAGGAAAGGGGAAGGTGTTGACTTCCTTCTGATGCCCCAATGCTGCTTTTGCACCATTCCACTTCCCTATATCTTTCTTTCCCTTCCTTTGCAGCCCATATCATTTGCCTCTACCACCCAATCCACCCACTAGTAACGGTCATCCACCACCCCCAAGGTCCCACCACCCACTTTCTGAAACATTTTGATCTTTTCTTTCATTCCTTCTCTCTTTCTTAATCCCTATGTTGATCCATGGGTACTTTGATATCCACGTAGATGTTACTGATGACCCTTACGCTCCCTGCTTTCTCCACTCCTCAATTCCACTGAACTTCCACTCCACCCCAATCCGCTCACTCACTGACTTGGACACATACACTCCATCTCATTATCTCTAGCTACTACAGAATCTCTACTCTCACCAATTGTAAAATCCTTCTATCTGACCACAACCTGCCTTCTCTCCCACACACATGCTCCCCACAAATCTTCACTGTTCCTCCACAAAGACCTCCGAGTTTTAGCCCCCATCCAATTTTCTCCAGTCATCATGCCCCATTTAGCCACCATACCCAAACTACATTCCATTGATGTCCAAATTGATGCTCTCAGCAACCACTCTCTGTACTCAACTCAATTCACTTGCTCTTCTACCTTTCATCAAACTCATACCACTACCAGCCCTGGATCACCTCCACCGTCCACCTCCTTCTCTCTTGTTCACAAGCTGCAGACTGTCATTGGCAGAAATCTGGATATTTGACCAACTTCATCCACTTGAAGCTTATCCTTGCATGCTTAACCCCGTCCTCTCCTCTGTCTGGCCAAATTATTTCTCCATCCTTATTGACACCATGCCCATTGCCCTAATCGGTTGTTCCAGATGTTAAACTCCCTCCTCAAACCCCCTGTCCCCCCATCCTCCCCTATTTTCTCTTAATGACCTAGCCACATAATTTATTGAGAAAATTGAATCTATCAGACGTGATCTCTCTAACAAACACCAGTTCCTCTCCAGTTCCTCCCTTCTCCTGCCCCTTCTTCAACTCTCCCATCATTCCCAGCATTACCTCAAGTGGAGATCTTCTGCCTTCTCTCAAAATCCATCCCCTCCACCTGAGCATCCTACCTCATCCTTTCATACATTATCAAAGCACCTGTCCCCTTTCTTCTTCCCTCGCTGACCACCATCTTCAACTGTTTGCTCTCCAGTGGTTTCTGCCCCATTATTTTGAAACATGGTTATCTCTCTCCTATTCTAAAAAAACCCTCCCTTGACCTCATGGCTCCCTCCAGTTATTGTCCCATCTCCTTTCTACCATTGATCTCCAAATTCCTTGAATAAGTTGTCTACATCTCTTCCATTTCTCTCCGTGACCCCTTCCAATATGGCTTCTATCCCCTCCACTCCCCAGAAACAGCCCTCTTAAAGGTCACCAATAATCTCTTTCTTGCCAAATGCTATGGCCTCTACTCCATCTTAATCCACCTCAACCTCTCAGCTGCTTTTGTTACTGTCAATCACCCCCTTCTACTGGAAGTATTAACCAACCTCAGCTGCAATGACACTATCCTCTCCTGGTTCTATTCCCAATCTCTTTTGCAAGCTTCTCTTCTACCTCCCATCTACTAAGTGTGGGTGTCCCTCAAGATAAGTTCTATGATCATTTCTATTCTTCATCTACACCCACTCCCTTGGAGAATTTATTTGGTCACATGGCTTCAAACCACTTCCTCTATGTGCTGATACCCAAATCTACGTCTCCAGTTCTCATCTCTCTCCCTGTCTGCAGTCTTGCATTTCCTCCTGCCTTCAAGGATGTCTAAAACTGAACTTCTTATCTTCCCACCCAAACCCTATCCTCCTGCTGATTTTCCCATCACTTTAAACCACAACACAATCCTTCTTGTCTCACAAACCCATAATCTAGGCACTACCCTTGACTAATTTCTCTCATTCAAACTACATATTCAATCCATTATTAAATCCTGTCAGTTCAGCCTTCACAACATTGCTAAAATCTGCCCAGTCATTAATTAATTAATTAATTCATTCATTCATTCATTCATTCATTCATTCGTTCCTATTTATTGAGCTCTTACTGTGTGCAAAGCACTGTACTAAGCACTTGGGAGAGTACAATACACCAATAAACAGTCACATTCCCTGGTCACAATGAGTTTACAGCCCAGAGGTGGGGAGACAGATTAATATAAATAAGTAAATTACAGATATGTAAATAAGTGCTGTGAGACTAGGAGGGGGGATGAACAAAGGGAGAAAGTCAAGATGACACAGAAGGAAGTGGGAGAAGAGGAAAGGGATTCTTAATCAGGGAAGGCTTCTTGGAGAAGATGTTCCCTCAGTAAGGCCTTGAATAAGGGGAGAGTAATTCTCTGTCGGATATGAGGAAGGAGGGCATTCCAGGCCAGAGACAGGATGTGGACGAGAGGTTGATGGTGAGCTAGATGAGACCAAGGCACACTGAGAAGGTTAACATTAGCAGAGCGAAGTGTGCCAGCTGAGTTGTAGTAGGAAAGTAGTGAGGTGAAGTAGGAGAGGGCAAAGGTGACTGAGAGATTCAAACCAATGGTGAGGAGTTTTTGTTTGATGAGGGATGTGGATGGACATCCACGGGAATTTCTTGAGGACTGGGGAAACATGTCCTGAGCACTTCTGTAGAAAAATGACCCAGGCAGCAGAGTGAAGTATGAATAGGGTTAGGGAGAGAGACAGGAGTCTGGGAGGTCAGCAAAGGAGGTTGATGCAGTAGTGCAGGTGGGATAGGATGAGTGATTGTATTAACATGGTAGCAGTTTGGATGGGAAGGAAATAGTGGATTTTAATGATACTGTGAAGGTAGGACCAACAAGACTTAGCAATGGATTGAATGTGCAGGTTGAATGAAGGAGAGGAGTCAAGGATAACACCAAGGTTATGGGCTTGTGAGACAGGCAGGAAGAATAGTGGTGCCATCTACAGTGAAGGGATAGTCATGGGGAGAACATCCTCTCCATCCAATTTGCTACCATATTAGTCCAAGAACTTCACCTACCACATCTTGATTACTGTATCAGCCTCCTTGCTGACATCCCAGCCCCCGTCTCTCCCCACACCAGTCCATACTTCATACAGCTGCCCAAATCATTTTTCTACAGAAATTTTCAGGCCACATTTCCCCATTCCTATGAACCTCAAGTGATTGCCCATCTACCTCTGCAGCAAACAGAAACTCCTCACCATCAGCTTTAAAGCACTGTATCAGCTTGCGCCCTCCTACCTCACCTTGCAACTCTCTTACTATGACCGACACTGCACATTTTGCTCCTCTAATGCTAATCTTCTCACTATACCTTAGTCTTAACTATCTCACCACTGACATCTCTCCCACATCCTGCCTCTGGCCTGGAAAGACCTCCCTCCTCATATCTGACGAATAATTACTCTCCCCCTCTTCAAAGCCTTATTGAAGGCATATCTCCTCCAAGAGGTTTTCCCTAACTAAGCCCTCTTTTCCTTCTCTTCAACTCTCTTCTGCACTGCCCTGACCTGCTTCCTTTATTCATCCCCCATCCCAGCCCCACAGGACTTCTGTACGTATCTGTAATTTATTTATTTATATTGATGTCTGCCTCCTTCTCTAGATTATGAACTTGTTGTAGGCAGGGAATCTGTCTGTTTATTGCTATATTGTTTCTCCCAAGCACTTAGTACAGTGCCCTGCACCCAGTAAGCATTCAATAAATATGATTGACTAACTGACTGAATGAATGAATGAACGAGAGGGCAGCAGGGAAGACTGTGTCTTTTGGGGACAGCCAGGTTTCAGTGTTGGAGAGGTGGACTTGAACACATTAGAAGCTCGATGAATACATTATATGTGTTTATTGATGGAGTGGAAGAGCAGATTCAAGACTAGAGAGGCAGGAGCGCTCATGGGAACTGGGAGGAAAGAACATTATGCTGGCAGTTTTGGAAAAAGTTAAATAGAAAAAGGAAGTGACAGCACTGAGCAGGTCTGGGATATACCTTCCATGTGCAAAGGAGGGGAATGGAAGTAAAATGGCCTAGAGACAGGGAAGCTTGATGGAGAGTTTTCAATTACCTAGGAGGGTGAGGTAACTAAGAGCAGGCCCTGGGAAGGGGACAGCAAAACTGAGAGGGAATGGACCAGGGAACACTGGGGATTTGAGCTGCAGATGTCAGAGTCAAGTCAAATTGGCAATGCTGTTGGATCACCCTGCCATCTGCTGGTACCACCTAGGGACAATAATAATGTGGCTCATGCCAAGCACTGCATTATGCTCAATGCAAGAAGCAGACCCATTTTCTGTCTTACACAGGTTTCACATTATAAGGGGGTGAGAGAATAGGTATGTTAAAGCCCCATTTTTACAGATGAGACACAGAGTAGTTGTGACTTGCCCAAAGTCACATAGGAGGCACATGGGGAAGCTGTAATTAGAACCCAGGTCTCCCGGCTTCCAGACCTCTGCTTTTTTCTACTGTGCCTTCCCACCTCTCACCTAACAGTATCCAACTATGCAGCAGTGTGGAAGCTTTGGAACATTTATTCTGTCCTATATTTGGCTTCTACTATTTCTCCCCATGCTTACTGCCCCTGCCCCCACCAAATTCCCGCCCATTGCCCATTGAACTGATGAAATAATATATAAACCCAATTCCATCAACTCCTTTCCAGGATCATTTCTTAGGTGTGTCAGTTCACCTTCATAGCCTTTTGGACCATCTTACTGCATGCAGCACATGAAAGCAGGGAAATCTCTGATACAGTTTTGATCTTCCTCCACTGTAGGTCTCAGGTTTCGGCATCATGGATGGTGTGTGGCCTCAGTTTTCCTGGGGATTGCTATGCTTTTGTTGCTGGTCTACATTTCGTTTTTGGTGGTGAAAAGTAAGTGCTTCTGCCTGAGACACACCACAGCAGCTCTAGATTAATCTGTTTTCTCCTTCAATCTTGATCTTTTGGTCTTCTCAGTCAATTAATTAGTCAGTGGTATTTATTGAACACTTACTGTGTCCGGTGAACTGACTAAAATTAATTATCTTCCCTTCTTCAAAGCCCTACTGAGAGCTCATCTCCTCCAGGAGGCCTTTCCAGACTGAGCCCCCTCTTTCCATCTGGTCCCCCTTGCCTCCCCTCCCCGTGACCATCTGCTCTTCCCCCTTCCCCTTCCCTCAGCACTGTGCTCATTTGTATATATTATTTATTATCCTATTTATTTTGTTAATGAGGTATACATCTTCTTGATTCTATCTATCTTGATGATGTCTTGTTTTTGTTTTGCTCTGTTTTGTCTTGCTGTCTGTCTCCCCTGTTTAGACTGTGAGCCCGTCACTGGGCAGGGACTGTGTCTATCTGTTGCTGAATTGTACATTCCAAGCACTTAGTACAGTGCTCTGCACATAGTAAGTGCTCAATAAATACTACTGAATGAATGATGAATGGGAAAGTACAAAGCAACCGAGTTGATAGCCCTGATCTCTGCCCACAGAGGAGACAGACAGTACAATAGATTAGGGATAAAATGGATTAGAGATAGGGAAAATAGTAGAGTATAAAAACACTTGAGTAAGGCCAGTAAGTATTGGCCTTCATACTGAATAACCCCTAGCCCCTTTAGTGGAGCAGGGAATAGGGGGATGGTGAAAGGAGAGCAGGGCAGGCCAATTAGCCCTGTCCCACCAGATGTCCGATTCTCTGGACCACTGCATTGGAGGCTGCTGGTCCCCCTCCACATCCTAGGAGTGTTAGGACCAGAGGTCTCCATGCTGGAGAGTCACCCAGGGACACCCCCTCCCCTGCTCTCTGCAGACCCCTGTTCTCTAGCTACAAGCCATTGCCCTTCCCGGCACTGTGAAGGCCAGGAGACCAGTACCTGAGGTTACTGGGTAGGAAAGAGGGTAGGGACTGCTGGGGAGTGGGGAGAAGGAGAATAACAAGACAAGGGAAAGGGAAGACAGAGAAAGAACTGTGGGGAGTGACTGGGCTAGCAATGCCCAGTGGAAACAGGAAATAAGAAACAAGACAAAGGCTGTTCTTTGCCACCTGGTGAGTTATCTTGTACCTACTTCAGCACTTAGTACAGTTTGGTACATAGTAAGCATTTAACAAATGCCATAATTACTATAAAAAGATCTGATTCTTTCCCAACCCACTACATTCAGAGAGCCTAGTGTTGTCATTTTGGAGGGAATCACCCAGGGGACCTGAGGCCTCAGGAGCCTGAGCAGAGCCAGAGTGACTCTCCTATGGGACCAGAGCTTTTACATTTCACATTCTCCCAAACACAGCAGGCGAGTCTTGACTCTCCTATGGGACCAGAGCTTTTACATTTCACATTCTCCCAAACACAGCAGGCGAGTCTTGAGCTCCAGGCTGAGCTGGTAGGATCTGAGAGCCGGGGGAGGAGGGGGTCCCCTAGGATGGTGGGTCCTGAAGAGGGAGGGAGGGAGGAGGGTCATGTGGGACCAAGGATAGGGAGAAAGGGAAAAGTTGGGGGAAGGCTGTCTTGACCAAGCCTGCCCACCCCCGAGGAAATAGAGGGCAATATACTGAGATGCATCTCCTTCTCCTCCTCCTGTTCTCCTGTTCATTCATCTCCTCTTCCTCCACGACTCTCACTCCATGAACTCAGCTGATGCTGCCATCACCACCACCACCACCAGCCCCACCACCATCATCACCACAAGCAGTCACCACCAGCACCTCCACCACCACCATAATCATCATCACCACTACCACCCTCTTAGCTCCCCCTTCCACATCAGTGGCAGCAGCAGCAGCTCACTGCTGCACTGTGGATTAGCCTCAAAATGGCAGGAGTCAGCTGGGCCACCCCCTCCGCCCGGCCATTGAGGCCCATACCCTTGGCCTGAGAGAGGACAGAGGTGCCATGGGAGGCCTCCCACATGGGAAGAGGTAGTAGTCTAAGTCATAATCATTTCATGGGGCAGCCATCTCCCTTGCTGACCTAGAAACTATTCTATTTTGTCCCCAAGCAAGCGCTCTCCCTACCTCCACCCCTGGAAACTCCTCCCACCACCTGCTTGCCCAGTCCCCAAGCAGGAGCATAGACTGGGGAAGATGGATAAACAGCAGATGATGTTTCCCCCTCCCCGCTCCACCAGCCTGAGGCTCTGGACTGCAGCTCTAAAACCTCTGCGTTAATCCAGCCCAGGGGCTTTACCGGCCATGCTGTCATTGCACAGGGCAGCCCAGGAGCCTCATTCAAAATGCATTCATTCATTCATTCATTCAATCATATTTATTGAGCACTTACTGTGTGCAGAGTACTGTACTAAGTGCTTGGAAAGTACAATTCAGCAATAAAGAGAGACAATCCCTGCCCTCACCAGGCTTACAGTCTAGAAGGAGGGAGACAGACATCAAAACAAGTAAACAGGCATCAATATAAATAAATAGAATTATAGATATGTACTCATCAAAACAAGTAAACAGACATTAATATAAATAAATAGAATTATAGTTATGTTAATATATACACAAGTGCTGTGGGGCATGGAGGAGGGTAGAGCAAAGGGAGCAAGTCAGGGAGACGTGGAGGGGAGGAGCTAAGGAAAAGGGGGGCTTAGTCTGGGAAGGTCTCTTGGAGGAGGTGAGCTTTCAGTAGGGCTTTGAAGGGGGAAATGTGATTGGTGGATTTGAGGAGGGAGGACATTCTAGGCCAGAAGTAGGACGTGGGGCAAGGGTTAATGATGGGACAGCCAAGAACGAGGCACAATGAGAAGGTTGATCAAGATGGATTCCTGGAACTGGAAATATGATTAGGTCCCTGTGAAGACGTCTGGAAAATTTTCAGGCCTGGTCAGAGCTCTGGGATCCACTGCCCGGGGCACTGGGCTGGTCTAGGTCAGATTCATTCATTCATTCAATCGTATTTATTGAGTGCTTACTGTGTGCAAAGCACTGTACTAAGCACTTGGTACAGTACAATATACAAGTACAATATAACAATAAACAGGCATATTCCCTGCCCATGATGACCTTATTTCCCAACCCAAGGAGGTCAGGGTTGGACATACTGGACCCACAATCCAGAGAAGGATCCTGGGAACCCAGACTTTGTTTCCCCAGATCCATAGCCTAAAGTGGGGATGGAGTTTGAAGGCAGGAGGAAAGAAGAATTTTTCTAAATTTTAGTAATGATTTCTTCCTCAATCTGCAAGTCAGTATTTCAATATTGCTTTTATTTTATCAATCTGCCAGAGAAACGAGCATGACCTAGTGGAATAAGCATGGGCCTGGGAATCAGAGGACATGGGTTCTAATGCAAACTCTGCCAATTGCCTGATGTGTGATTTTGGAGAAGTCACTTAGCTACTCTGTGCCTCAATTGCCTCATCTATAAAATGGGGATTAAATGCTTGTTCTCCCTCCTACATAGACACATAGTAAGTGCACCCTTATTGACATCCATGCCCATTTCTCTTTCCAGTTGTTCCAGACATTTAATTCCCTCCTCAGGCCCTGTAAGGGAAAATCCCGTCAAGTTGCACCAACCCGCCGTAATGGGACGGCATAGAGATTCCGAAAAAGGAAGCAGACCACGCCAGCTTGCTTATCTATTAAGTGGTTTATTTGGGGAAGTTACTTACGGGACAGCCCTGGGTGGCGACAGGGCACAGGAGACACACCACACCCTGTCAAACCAGGGCCGCCACTTTATATGCCGCATGACATCACTACAAAAGTAAAATAGTTTAGATAAGGTGTTTACCAGCTAAATCTGCGCATGTGCACGGGCGCATACCATACTCGTGAAAACACAGCCTTAGCCTTGAAACTCTGGTGGGTCAGAGCCGGAGCACACCATCCCCTACAGGCCCCCTGTCTCCCACCTCCCCTATCCCTTGACCCCAGTGACCTGGCCACCTACTTTGTTAAGAAAATTGACACTCAGGCATGAGCTCCCTAAAATCTCCCCTGCCCCTCCTCCGTCCCTCCCCACTCCTGCCCCTTTTCAACTTCCCCATCTTTCCCAGCAGTATCTCTAGAAGAGATCTCCTGCCTCCTCTCAAAATCCACCCCCTCCGCCTGCGCATCCGACCCCATTCTTTCACACCTTATCAAAACACTTTCTCCTCCATTCATTCTTCCCTCCCTATCAGCCATCTTCAACTGCTTGCTCTCCAATAGCTTCTTCCCCACTGCTATCAAACATGTCCAAGTCTCCCTTATCCTAAAAAAAAACTCTCCCTTGATCCCCAGCTCTCTCCAGTTATCACCTCAGCTCCTTCGTACCATTCCTCTCCAAACTCATTGAGAGAGTTGTCTAAACCCGCTGTCTCAAATTCTTCTCCTCCAATTCTCTCCTTGAACCTCTCCAACCTGGCTTCTGTCTCCTTCACTCCACAGAATCCACCCTCTCAAAGGTCAGTGATTTCTTTCTTGCCAAATCCAACAGCCTCTATTCCATCCTAGTCCTCCTCAACCTCTCAGCTACCTTTGACACTGTCTGCTGCCCGCTTCTCCTGGAAACATTATCCAACCTCAGCTTCACTGATGCTGTTCTCTCCAGGTTCTCCTGATCTCTCTATCCGTTCATTCTCAGACTCCTATGAGGGCTTCTCCTCTGGCTCCCACCTCCTAACTGTGGAGGGTCCTTCAAAGTTCATTTCTGGGTCTGCTTCTATTCTCCATCTATACCCACTGGCTTGGAGAACTCATTCACTCACAATGGTTCAGCTACCACCTCTGTGTGGATGATGCATCTCTGGCCCTGATCTCTCTTCCTCTCTGCAGTCTCGTAATTCCTCCTGCCTTCAAGGCATCTCTACTCCTCCCGTTACCTCACATTGAACATGTCCAAAACAGAATTCCTTCTCTTCCCACCCAAGCCCTGTCCTCTTCCTGACTTTCCCATCACAGTAGATGGCACCACCACCCTTTCTGTCTCACAAGTTTGTAACCTTGGTGTTATCCTTGACTCCTCTCTTTCATAAACCTACATATTTAATCTATCACTAAATCCTGCTGGTCCCACCTTATAAGATTGCTAAAATCCTCCCTTTCCTCTCCATCCAAATTGCTAGCGTGTAAATACAATCACTCATCCTAATTTGCCTGGATTACTGTAACAGTCTCCTTGCTGACCTCCCTGGCTCCTGCCTCTCCCCCTCCAGTCCATACTTCACTCTTCTGCTTGGATCATTTTTCTAGAAAATATTCAGGACATGTTTCCCCACTCAAAAAACTCCAATGGTTACCCATCCACCTCCACATCAAACAAAAACTCCTCACCATTGGCTTTAAACCATTCAATCCCCTTGCCACCTCCTACCTCACCTCATTACTCTTCTACTACTACCCAGCCCTCTCACCTAACTCCTCTAATGCCAATCTTCTTATTGTACCTCCAACTATCATCTATTTCACCCCTTGCCCACATCCTGTCTCTGTCTTGAAATGCACTCCTTCCTCAAATCTGACATACAGTTAAGATTCCCCACTTCACAATCTTATTGAAAGCACATCTCCTCCAAGAACCTTATCTCCTAAATTCCCTTTGCTTTTTCAACCACTCCCTTCTGTGTCACCCTCACTTGCTCCCTTTATTCTTACCCTTTATTAGTCCCAGCCCCATAAAACGTTTGTAAATATCTGTAATTTATTTATTTATATTGTTTGTCTCCTCCTCCCCACCCCCCATACTGTAAGTTGATTGTGAACAAAGATTGTGTCTGTTTATTGTTATACTGCACTCTCTCAAGTGCTTAGTATGGTGTTCTGCGCACAGTAAGCACTCAATAAATATGATTGAATGAATGACAAACAAAAACATCCCTGGGCCTCACACTGTGCCTGGTTGGAGAAGGGATTCTCTCCCCCAGTGGGCATAATTCCCCTCCCATGGGATCCAGGAATCCTCCTTCCCCAAACCAGCCATGCTCAACCTCTTCTATGCCTACACTCCACTCTGAGTCATCACAGACTCGGTGTTACAGGGGATTGAGATGACTTCCTTTCCATCCTACTATTCATTCTAAATTTCTCTCCTGTTTCATTTGCAGTCAGTGAGGAAAATAACTGTGAGAATGACATGGTCCCAAAGCTTTCCTGTGAAGATGATCTTAGCAACAAGAGCTCAGCAAAGCTTGATGTCCTGAAAGAAGAGCTGTGTATTGGACAACAGGGTGAAGAGAGACCATGAAATGCTTGGAGATTTCTGCTCAGACACTCCAAAAGTACAGCTTGAATCACCTAAGAGAAAAATGGAAGGCAGATACTCCAGGAACTCTTTATTGAACTGGAGGAAATATCTTCACTCTCTTCTTCAGAAAAATGTTTCAGTGGGGAAATTTCAATCTCAGGGTAGCAGGGTCCCTGGAGAAAACAGGGGTCAGCGGCAAAGGGGGAGACTGTAGGCGTGAGAGGAAGCAGGGGCACTGGGGGATGTGCGAGAGGGCACAGACAAGAGACAGGAAGAGACCTGCTGCTCCAGCCCCTGGAATAGTCCCATTCCCCAAGGGCCTAACAGCTCCTTAGGTCAGGGGATGGGTCTACCAACTCTACTGTATTGTTATTTCTCAAGTTCTTACTTGAGTGCTCGACGCACAGTAAGCACTCAAGAACTAATAATAATAATAATAGTATTTTTTAAGCTCTTACTATGTTCAAGCATTGTTCTAAGTGCTGTGGGGGGATACAAGGTACTCAGTTTGTCCCATATGGGGGTCACAGTCTTAATCCCCATTTTACAGATGAGGTAACTGAGGCACAGGGAAGTTAAGTGACTTGCTCAAAGTCACACAGCTGACAAGTGGCGGGGCCGGGATTAGAAACCCATCCCCTCTGACTCCCAAGCCCTTGCTTTTTCCACTGAACCATGCTTCGTGGCTCCGCTGTTTCAGTGCTATACCTCTGATTGATCATTCTACTGATTGATTGATCGAATGATTGAAGAGGCGGGGGTGGAGAGAAGCGTTCCAGGTCAGAGGTACTGGAAATCACTTCTTTTCTAATGGAATTGGAATTGGTGTCTTCACCAGGTAGATCTGGAAAGTAACCTTCCTAACCCAAATGTTCTCCTCCCTGAAAGTCTCCTGCACCTTCTGGAAGGAGAGGACTCAGGGGAAAAGGTGTCTCTGCACCCTCCTTTTTCCACCATTGCCTACTTCCCTCCCCACCCGCCAACCCCACTATGGCCCTCCAAGCTTGCTACTTTGGGGTGAAACTTTCAATGCGATCCAGAGCCATTCACCTGGAAGAAGCTCTTCCCCTTCCAGTCAGCTGCAGAATGGGATCCAGAGCCATTCACCTGGAAGAAGCTCTTCCCCTTCCAGTCAGCTGCAGAAAGCCATCAGCCATAGCAGGGTCAGTAGTTTAGGTTATGTGGAGAGGGTTCAGAGGTCAGAGGTCTCCTTAATAAAAACAACAATAACTGTGGTACTGAAGTTATTACTAAATGCCAAACACTGTACAAAGCACTGTGGTAGATACAAGGTAATCAGGTCTAACATGGGGCTCACAGTCTAAGTAGGAGGGAGAACAGGTATTGAATTCCCATTTTAAAGATGAAGGAATTGAGGCACAGAGAAATTAAATGACTAACCCAAGGACACACAGCAGGTTAGTGGTGGAACTGGGATTAGAACCCAAGGTTGTCTGACTCCCAGGCCTGTGCTCTTTCCATTAGGCCATGCCGCTTCTCTCCTTGGAGCCAGAGCAGAGTTTAGCAGGGGAAGTAGGTGAAAGCTAAGTAGCAGTTTAGGAGGTTATGGAAAAAAAAGCTTTAATACAGAGTTGGAGGTGGGGAGCATGACATCTGTGACATCACAGGAGGTGCAGGGCCTGGTAAAGATGAGGTCCAGTTGGGGAGTGTCTAAGATGAGCTGGAGCTGAGTAGGTAATATGTGTAAGGGAGCAGTGGGAAGTCAACAGGGTAACCAAAGGGAAGGGACGTGGAGTCAGTGCGGGGAGAGGTTGAAAGGAACAAGGTGAGAAAGGCAATAAACTCCCACTCACTCTAGACTATAAGACTATTAGCTCAACTCATTGTGGGCAGGGAATGTGTTTGTTTATTGCTGTATTCTACTCTCCCAAGCGCTTATTACAGTGCTCAGCACAGAATAAGCACTCAATAAATACGATTGAATAAATGAATAAACTCATCAAACATATCTGAAAATGCAGAATGGAGGATAATAGATGAGGATGGCTGGTTGTCAGTGGGTGCAAAGCCATATCCATCTTAGAATACAAATGGCTACATTACTTGTCCATCTCCATATTGTGCTACCATCCCAGTCATCTGCTCTTGTCCTTCGCCCAGATGCCCTGTGTGAGCTCTGCCCCTCAGGGTGGCAACTGAACAGCAGCAGGTGTTACTATTTCTCAGGAGAGCAGCGGAGCTGGGAGGCCAGTGCCAGACACTCACGCGTGCGTTAAACTCACTTGTGCATTACACTCACTTATACGCTACACATTTACGCACTAAACTCACATGTATGTTATACTCACTTATACATTGCCCGCTTATGCACTAAGCTCACATATGTGTTACACTCATACATTACCCACTTATGCATTAAACCCACTTATGCGTTACACTCACCCGTCCCACAACCTTTGCCTCTGTGTGTTGTTCCTGGTGGCAGAATGGCGTCTGGTGTTCTGGGCAGGGAAAGACACGTGGGTGGCTGTTGCTACCGCTGTGATCCTTCAAGAGAGACCAGAGCATCAGAGGCGACAAGTATTTATTACCTGTGGTTTGGGTGGTCCCAACTTCCCTCCTGTTCAATCTCTCCCCCTTCTGCTCCCTTCCCTTCCATACCTTATTGGGTGGGCGCGGAGGTGAGGGACACCTATCTTCCCGTCCCGCCCCCTCTGGCCAGAGAGGTTACATCACCGATGGCATTTTGACCTTGGGGTAGCCGATGCCCAGGACCACCTTGGCACAGGTACCTAGTATCCAACCATGAGCTCTTCCCAGTCCAGGAAGAACATCTTTATGAGTTACTCTAGTAAGCAGCAAATACACTGACCAACACAGTCCCCGATTTCTAACATCTGGGGAACAGGGGAAATAAATGCCTTTAGTCTCCCATAGAGGTACCCCTCCAACACGGGCTACCTTCCAATAGCCCATGTGTGAGGACTCTCCCCAAGGAAGTCCAATCAGTCACTCGGCACCACACACTCTCTGACAGAGCGAGCATCCCTGACTCTGGGTAGAGGCAACTCACCACATCAGTGTGACAGAATTCCAATCTACTACAAAGAGTTCATAGAGGCTTCCCTCCACATAAACCCTGCAAATTCCTAATCCATCCCCACTTGGTGGTCATATTTGGGAAGATCATGTGGCAAGACCAATTGAGAATTTTCTCTATTGTTTCCTTTCAGCAACATTGTGTGTTTTCAGAATTGAGGGCCCCCATTTCTTTATTGCTCATTACTAGTCCTCCAACATCAATGCTTATGGGTTTTCGGAATTGAGGGGCCCACTGTTCTTTATCACTCTCTACTAACCCTCCAGCATCAGTGACCTTGTAGGTTTTCAGAATCAAGGGGCCCAGAGTCTTTAGAGAGAGAAGTCAAGGATAATGCCAAGATTATGGGCTTGTGAGATGGGGAGGATGGTGGTGCCATTTACAGTGATGGGAAAGTTCAGGAGAGGAGAGGGTTTGGGTGGGAAGATAAGGAGCTCTGTTTTGGACATGTTAAGTTTGAGGTTGGGAAGACATCCAAGTAAAGATGTCCTGAAGGCAGAAGGAGATGCGAGCCTGGAGAGAAGGAAAGAGGTCAGGGGAGGATGTAGATTTGGGTATCATCTGCATAGAGATGGTAGTGGAAGTCGTGGGAGAGAATGGCTTCTTCAAGGGAATGAGTGTAGATGGAGAATAGAAGGTGAGCAAGAACTGAATCTTGAGGGACCTCCACAGTTAGGGGGTGGAAGGCAGAGCAGGAGCCCTTGGAGGAGACTGAAAATGAATGGCCAGAGAGTAGTGGAGAACCAGAAGACAAAGCCAGTGAAGCCAAGATTGGATAAAGTTTCCAGGAGAAGGGGATGTTCCTCAGTGTCAAAGGCAGCAGAGAAGTCGAGGAGGATTAGGATGGAGAAGAAGCCATTGGATTTGGCAACAAAGACATCACTGATGACCTTTGAGAGGGTGGTTTCAGGCGAGTGAAGGGGATGAAAACCAGAATGGAGGGTGTCCAGGAGAGAATTGGAGAAGAGGAATTTGAGACAGTGGGTGTAGACAACTTGCTCAAGGATTTTGGAGAGGAATGTTTAGAGGGAGATGGGGAGTTAACGGGAGGGAGCTGTGGGATCAAGGAAAGGCTTTTTTAAGATGGGGGAGACATGGGCATGTTTGAAGGCAGTGGAGTCAAGAAGTCATTGGATACTGAAAGGTTGAAGGTGGCTGTTAGGGAGGGAAGAAGGAGGGGGGTGAGTGCTTTAATAATGTGCCAGGGAATGGGGTGAGATGCTCATATGGAGGGGCTGGCATTTGAGAGGAGGCAGGAGATCTCCTCTGGAGATACTGCTGGGAAGGATGGGAAAGTTGAAGAGAGGGCCAGGAGGGGGAGGGACCGAGAATGGGGATGGGTGCTAAAATGGGTGCTCACACCTGATGGTGTTAATTTTCTTAATAAAGTAGATGGTCAGGTCATCAGGGGCAAGGGATGGGGGAGGCAGGGGGACAGAAGGCCTGAGGAGGAAATTAAATGTCTGGTGAGGGTGATAGGCATGGGTGTCAATAAGAGAAGAGAAATAGTCTTGCTGGGCAGAAGAGAGGACAGAGCTAAACAAGGAAGGATAAACTTGAAGTGGACAAATTCAGCTCAAGCAAAAGAGGTGGACTGTGCAGGTGTTCCAGGTTGTGGATTATTGGTAAGAGAATGATGAAAGGATGGGAGAGATTGTGAGTTGAGTTCAGTAGAGACGGTGGTGTTGAGAATGTCAATTTTGTTGATCAAGGTTGGGTAGATTGGGCATGGAGGATCAGTGGAGCATTATTAGTTGAGAGAGTTGGATGGGGTAGAGAGATCGGAGGTATCTGTGGAGGAATAGAACAGATTTATGGGGAGGAGGAGTCTGGGAGGGGAGGCAAGTGAGAAGGCTGTGGTCAGATAAAGGGATTTCAGAATTGGTGAAGCTAGAGATTGTGCAGTGGCTAGAGATGAGATGGAGTGTGTGTTCAAGTTGGAGAGTGGGGGTGGTGAAGTGGAGCAGTAGGTCGGCCACGTTGAGGACTGGTAGATCTGGCCAAGGCCTGACCAATCACAGATTGGCAACCACGGGAGGTTCTTGTAAAGTGAGGTAATATGGACTGAAAGTTTTTTTATGGAAAATGATCTGGACAGCAGAAAGAAGTATGGATTGGAGTAGGGAGAGACAAGAGGCAGGGAGGTCAGCAAGGAGACTGATGCAGTAATCCAGTCGGGAAAAGATGAATGAGTGTATTAATGGGGTAGCAGTTTGGATGGAGAGGGAAGGATGGATTTTAGCAACACTTTGAGGTGGGACCAACAAGATTTAGAGTTGGATTGAATATGCAGGATAAATGAGAGAGAAGCGTCAAAGAAAAGTCAAAGTTACAGGCTTGTAAGACAGAAAGGATGGTGGGGACTTTTACATTGATGAGAAAGTCAGATGAAGGACAGGGTATGAGTGGGAAGATAAATTCTGTTTTGGACATGGTTATCCTGAGGGAGGAAAGGGGAGGCATGAGTGTGTTTGAAATCAGTGAGGCAAAAGCCTCGGAGAGTGAGGTCTTGAAGATGGCAATCAGGGATGGAAGAAGGGATGGGGGAAGTGCTTTGGTAAGGTATAAAGCAGGGGGTCAGAGGCACAAGTGGAAGGAGCAGACTTTGAGAGAATGTAGGAGATCTCCACTTGCGATACTGCTGGAAAGATGGGAAAGTTGAAGAAAGGCCCTGAGGAAGAAGGGACTAGAAAGGAGCATGGGAAATTTTAAGGAATTCACACCTGATGGTTTCAATTTTCCTAATAAAGTACGTGGCCAGGTCATTAGGGGTGAAGGATGGGGCAATTGGGGGACAGAGTTTTGAGGAGGAGGTTATAAGTTTGGAAAAACTGGTGAGAGCAATGATCACGGGAGTCAATAAGGATGGAGAAATATTATTTGGAGCAGAGGAGAGGACAGAGTTAAAGCATGCAAGGATGAACTTAAGGTGGACAAGGTCAAGCTAATATTTCCCCCAGAGGTGCTCTGTGGCTGGTGCACAGGAGCAAAGGAAGTGGACTGTGGAGGAGATCCAGGTCTGTGGGTTAGTGGTATGAGATCAATGAAGGGTTAGGGGAGCAAGTGAGTTGAGTTCTGTAGAGAGGGTGGTGATGACAGCATAGATTTGGTCATCCAGGCAAGGTAATTGGGGTATGGAGACAAAATGGGGTGTAATGACTTGAGAAAATTGGTTGTAGTCAAGAATTTTGTGGTCCCTGTAGTGGAACAGGACAGATTTTGGGGGAGGAAATGTGTGAGAGAAAAGACAGGTGAGGAGTCCATAGTTGCATAGAGGGATTTCAGAGTTGGTGAGTATAAAGATTTTACAGTGACTAGAAATGATGACATGAAATGTGTGTCCCTGTTGAGGAGTGGGTGAGCTGGTAAGGAACAGGAGGTCAGTGGAGTTGAGGAGTGACAGAAAGTGAGTAATGGAAGGGTAGTTAAGAACATCCACATGGCTACTGAAGTCCCCTCGGATCGATGAAGGGATGGAGAAGGAGAGAAGGAATGTGAGAAAGGGATCCAAATGGTTCAAAAAGTTGGAGGTGGGGCCTGTGGAAGCAGTAGATGATTGTAACTAGTATCTGGAATGATTGCTGGAAGCAGATGATATGGGATTTGAAGAGAGGGATGGGGAAGATGGAATGGTGCAAAGGTTGCATTGCGGAGTGAGAAGGAAGTCAACTCCTCCCTCTTTCCCAGTCAGTCTTGAGGAGTGGGTGAAGATGAAGCCTCCTCTAGAGAGAGCAACAGGGGAGACAGTGTCATCTGGGAAGAGACAGGTATCAGCAATGGCAAGGAAGAGCAGTGATGGGGTCAGGGATAGTTCAAGGATGAAGGGAAGCTTTCCCATAATGAAGCAGGGGTTCCACTGGCCACACTTGGCTGAGACTGTAGCAGGAGGGTGTATTGTGCGGCGGGGATGGCTCAGAAGGTGAAGAGGGGTTGGATGGGAGTGAGCTGAAACTTGCAGGCTTTGGGGGAGGGACAGGATAACAGGGATGGGGTAGGAGAGGAGGGTTGGGGCAGCCCAAGAGGTGGGTTGGATGGAGAACCCCAATATCTTTGCTGACCTGCCTCAGTCAGGACAGAGACGTACCCGATGATGCTGAGATCTCTCTCTCCTGAACAGTGTTAGCCAGGATAGAACCTGACTGAAGACATGGAGATCTCTCCAACGAGCTGCTTCAGTCAGGGCAGAGAGCTACCTAAGAGCACTGAGATCTCTCTGCTGAGCCACTTCTGCTGAACTCCTGTCGCTGAGAAGTGGTCATTCCTTCGTCTTCCCTCTCCCTGCAGCCTGGCCTGAATCCACAAGGGAGAACAGAGAACATGCGTGGCTGTCTGACACCCTGGTGTTAAGGGCCCAGAGTCTGACATATCAACATTTGCCTGCTTTTACTTCAACCAAACCTTCTTTTTACTTCTAAACGTTAGCCTCTTCACTCTCAAGGCTCCATGGGACCTGAATACAGTTGAGCAATTTACCCAGTAAACCACTAGATTAAGCAGTTATTACTATTGATAACCTCTTCTACAACTCTTAAACTTCTCTGAGCTCACCATGCCCCCTTAATACCCTCCCTCCAATCAGTTCATCCTTCTCTTTACTTTTTTTTAAAAGATAGGCTAGGTTGTTGTAATGGTACACGCTGTCGAGTTGCCCAGATTCCTGAAAAGGAAGCAGACCACGCCAGTCAGGCTTAGTGAGATCTATATAAAAGTGGTTTATTTGGGGCAGTTACTTATGGGACAGCCCTGGGTGGTGGCAAGGCACAGGAGACACACCACACCCCCCCTAACCAGAGCCACCCCTTTATACGCCACATGACATCACTACAAAAGCAAAACAGCTTAGATAAGGTGTTTACCAACTAGATCTGTGCATATCCAGGGTGCATACCATACTCACGAAAGCATAACCTTGGTTTGAAACTCTGGCAGGTCAGATCTGGGGCACAACATCCCCTACACTCCACCCCTTCTGACCCGCTCATACAATCTTAGCCTGATAGTCTTCCGCAGAGGTCCCTGAGCAGTTCACAAGGGGCTTCACCGTCAGGAAGGCAATGTGTGCCCCACAAAAGTTGACACATTGGAGGTACATACCACAACAACAATATACACCTATGCAAATGAGGAGCAGGATACCTCCAGTGCAGCGGACATGAAGCATGTAACACCTCCAGTCCACTCCTCATGCCTGCAACCACTTGTCATTGCTGTCCTGGGGGGCAGAAAGGTACTCTATTTCCTGCTGCATGTGGTCTAAATAATGAGTCACATTACCCTCTTCATCTGGAATGTATACACAGCATGTGGTATGTACTATAGCGCAAGTTCCCCCTTGGGCCGCATTTAGATTGTCGAGGGCCATGCAGTTCTGTAGCACTACCTTTTGCATATGTGCCACCTCGACGTTAAAGAGGGACAGACCGTGGTAACTATCATTTATAGCAGCTTGCGTAAAAGCGTTCAAAGCTTCTACTTGGGTCATTACTAATTCTAGACCTAACCCGGGAGTAAATACATTTAGGAGGTGGTTATACCAGTGGAATACCTCCCTGGTGCAACGAGTCCATACAAGGGGCAGGTTTGAAACTACAGCTGGCAGGTGCCTATGTACCTGCCCTTGGGAAAAAACGTATCCTATGGTGCATCGGCCTACCCAACCTGAAGGTAGCCATAGCCACAGATATGGTCTGCAGCTCCACTGTGTCCCATTTGGGGCCAAATGGACCAAAGTCAACTCAGACATGTTCTTTGAACCGGGCCAATGTGCACCATTCACCTGCCAGGTGTAGTTGCACAGCACCTGGGGGTCCAACCCACCTGTAATAATAATAATGTTGGTATTTGTTAAGCGCTTACTATGTGCCGAGCACTGTTCTAAGCGCTGGGGTAGACATAGGGGAATCAGGTTGTCCCACGTGGGGCTCACAGTCTTAATCCCCTTTTACAGAAGAGGGAACTGAGGCCCAGAGAAGTTCAGTGACTTGCCCACAGTCACACAGCTGCCAAGTGGCAGAGCTGGGATTTGAACTCATGAGCCCTGACTCCCAAGCCCATGCTCTTTCCACTGAGCCACGCTGGAGGCATGGGGCAACAGGGTGACCCTGCTACACTTAAACACCGTACCGGGTCCTCCTGCTGTTCCCAACAGAGTGTGGCAGAGGCTGCTAATTGCCCAGACCCCACTGTCACCCACATCCGACCAACCAGAGCTGGTACGTGTCCAAATTCCGAGTGGTGTTGAGCAGGTCTCAGGCTCGCAGCCGAGCCTTGGAACGGGTCTGGCCACTGCTGAAGATGCGATTATGTCCGGGTCCTTGGCTCTCCACTGGCCACAGGCTGGCGGCCACCACTCCATCCCAGGCTTGCACCGCAGTCCAGCCGGTCCCATGCAGAGGGGATACCCACCACAGGATACCTGAAACAGTGGACACTGGCAGGTGGGCACACACCCAACAATCAGATTGGTTCATCACAGAGGCCATGATGCTTACCCAGTGAAGAAAGATGTTCCCTGTAGCCAGCACAAGTCCAGCCACAAGGAGTGCTAAGCTTAAGGGTGAAAAGACAACATGTTAGATGGAACCCGAATGGGGCTGTCTTTCCCATCTATCAGGATTTGTTGTCGGAATTACTTCGACTGCCATGTCCAGTGGGGGAGCTGACTGGTGCAACAAGGGATATGCTGACTTATCCCCCTTAGGGGCCATATTGATGACCTGCAGTGCTTCAGGCAACACTTTGGTCCACCCCTTGAATGAGGGGTGACCCAGCAGAGTCTCCGAATGGTAGCATTTTGATTAGGTTTCCCACAAGGGAATGCCTGTAGAAGTCCAGTGGCTGTGTCCACATAAGTAAAGGCATAGTTCTGCTGTTCACTAATCGGGAGGGGCTCTATGTAGTCAACTTTCCAGGCCTGAGTAGGTGTATCACCACGGTAGATATGGCCCATGCCCCTGGGGACAGTTCTAGGTCTCAGACTAGAGCACACTGGACATTCCGCAACCGCTTCTTCCAGCTTGCCGAGAGTGAGCAGTAAGCCTGAGGCCTGTGTAATCCACCAACCCGCTTTGGTTCCTCTATGTTCACTATGATGGTGGAACCAGTCTGCCATTTCTGTTGGGCTAGAGGGCACTATAGTGTGCACCGGGGCAATAGCATAATAATGTTGGTATTCGTTAAACGCTTACTATGTGCACAGCACTGTTCTAAGCACTGGAGTAAATACAGGGTAATTAGGTTGTCCCACTTGAGGCTCACAGTCTTAATCCCCATTTTACAGATGAGGTAACTGAGGCACAGAGAAGTTAAGTGACTTGCCCACAGTCACACAGCTGACAAGTGGCAGAGCTGGGATTCGAACCCATGACCTCTGACTCCCAAGCCCAGGCTCTTTCCACTGAGCCACGCTGCTTCTCGCTGCATCCACCTCCTGATTACCGGGGGTGTTGTATTACAGTGTGCCAGGACATGATACACCGTGAGATCATCTGTGGCAGCGGCTATCTGGGCCCAAATGTCGCTCCAAATATCTGCTCCCCACAAGGGCTTACTCCCAATCGACCAGGCCTCACGCTTTCACTGATCCATCCACATAGTAGGACCTCGATACACTGCCCAGCCATCCGTACAAAGAGATAAGGGTAATGGCTCGTGGGTAAGAACCAACCCAGCAGCACGCAACTCGGCCCACCGACTTTTACCATCGCCCTCTTCCAACCACACGATATCAGTGCAGGGTTGTATGGCTACAGCTGACCAACGCGGGGTGTTACCTCTACATGACCCATCAGTATACCATGCCATCTCAGGAATAGTCCCTAATACCCTCATGGACCCGAGGTGGAGGCTCTATATCCCCTGGAGTGGATGGCACCTCCAGGTCTACAAACCGCACGGGCCCCAGTAGGCGTTGTAATTCCATGGAGAGGGGACTGCATGATAATTGTCCTCTTTACTGTAAATATGCGTGCCATTTTAACAGTGTCTGTGACTGAGTTACGGCTGATGAAAGATGTCCAGATAAGGCATGTACCCACCCAGCTATGGCATAGGTTGTGCACACGGTGACTTCGGTAGCCCCAGTCAAGGGCTCTACATGTTGTAAGGCCAGGTATACGGCATACAACTGCTTCTCAATGACAGTATACCGTCCCTCGGCCCCCTTCCATACCTGTGATTAGAACCCTAAGGGGATACGGCCCTCTGGGACGGTATACAATAGGGCCCAGCCCATGCCAGCATCATCGACATGGGCATCCAGAGAGAATGGGACTCCGGGCATATTGGTGCCTAAGGCCTGTACTTCTGCTACTGGCACTTCAACCTTCTCAAATGCTTGCTGCTGTGTTGAGTCCCATTGGGCTCCCCCCTTTGCCAGTTGATACAGGGGGAGGGAGGTTTGCGCTAGATGAGGGACAAAGCTCCGTCAGAATCCCACTAAACCTAAGAATGTTTATACCTCTTTGACAGTTGTAGGGATCGGATATTGTTGTATTTTATCAATGACAACCTGTGGCATCACCCGCGTCTTACCAGACCAGACAACCCCCAGAAACTTGACCGATGTTCCGGCCCCCTGGATTTGGTCCAGGTTTTACCTCCCATCCTCGAGTTCGCAGGTGTGCCATGAGGACGCTCGATACATCCTGTAAACACAGAAGTGCTGTCTGCAGTTAGCATGATGTCAACAATATAACGCACCCATGGTGCATCACTATGGAATGGAACCTTTCAAAATCTCTGGCCACCAACTTACGGCAAATGGTGGGGCTATGGACATATCTTTGGGAGAGAACTTGGAAAGTCCATTGTCACCCTTCCCACGTGAAGGCAAACTGGTCCTGAAACCCGGAGTTTAAGGGTATGGCTGCTCCGGGTCCTGTGGAAAACAAAACATATTACCATGGATTAAGGTACATTCTGCCCCGGTGCAACGTCCCTTTCCCCATGCTTCCTTTTTCGGAATCCTGCCGACTATGCCAATTGTAACGGCACATGCCGTCGAGTTGCCCAGATTTCGGAAAAGGAAGCAGACCACACCAGTCAGGCTTAGTGAGATCTATATAAAAGTGGTTTATTTGGTGGGTGGCGGCAGGGCACAGGAGACACACCACACCCCCCCTAACTAGAGCCACCCTTTTATGTGACTCATGACATCACTACAAAAGCAAAACAGCTTAGATAAGGTGTTTACCAGCTCGATCTGCGTATGTCCAGTGCTCATACCATAACCGTGAAAACACAACCTTGGCCTTGAAACTCTGGGGGGGTCAGAGCCGGTGCACAACATCCCCCACACTAGCTGACTTCCTACTACAACTCAGCCTATCTACTTCTTTCCTTACTCCTGTCACCACTCCTTGCCCATGTTCTATCTCCCTGGCTTGGAACTCGCTGCCACTCATATCTGACCGAACACAATTCTCCCGATCTTCAAAGCCCCATTAAAATTACTACTCCTTCAGGAAACCTTCCCTGATGAGATTATTATTTCCTCTATTTGCTCTCCCTTTTGCACTGTTTCTGCATTTGAATCTGTACTCCTGAATCACTTACTATTCACCTCATCCTCAGTCCCCCGGCACTTGTGCACATATCTTTATATTCTAGTTTTTCTCCTATCTGTAATTTATTTTAATGTCCATCTCCCCCTCTGGACTGTCAGCTCCTTGTGGTCAGGGAATGTGTCTATCAAGTCAACCGTATTGTTCTCTGCCATGTACCCAGGACAATGCTCTGCACACAGAGAGCATGCAATAAATATCATTGATGGAGTGATTAATTGGCCTTTAATAGACCTGAACGCTGCTTATAAAATAGAACAAATAAAATCATCATATTAAATAGACAAATAATTCTAAAGTCTTTTCCTAATTTTAAATTTCCTGAGTCATTTCTTAGCTATACACTGAGATTTGTTATTTGCGTATGTAAGAAGCATTCTAAGGATTCTAACCATGAAGCCTCTGTGACAGCTCTAAACAGTCTCTACTTTAGGCCTGCACTCTCTGCACCCAGGCTAGCATGCGGCCATGGTCATTCTGAAGCAGCGTGGCTCAGTGGAAAGAGCACAGGCTTGGGAGTCATAGGTCACGGGTTCGAATCCCTGCACTGCCACTTGTCAGCTGTGTGACTGTGGGCAAGTCACTTAACCTCTCTATGCCTCAGTGACCTCATCTGTAAAATGGGGATGAAGACTGTGAGCCCCATGTGGGACAACCTGATTACCCTGTAACTACGTCCGCACTTAGAACAGTGCTCTGCACATAGTAAGCGCTTAGCAAATACCAACATTATTATTATTATTCTGGGGATTGCTCTGCTCATCCTGCTGGTCAGATCCATCTCCCTATTCCAAATATGTCTGTCTCTCTGGCTTTAAGCTGATCTTTTATTCAAGCTAAAGCCAGGAAATCTTCTGGTAACTCTCAGAATAACTCTGTAAATGGTGGTTAAGTTACCTCGGTGGTTAAGTCACCTCTCTGGTCTTTGCACTAAGTAATCCCTTCAGAATAGGATGAGGTAGGTAGGGCTGGATGGGGCAAGATGGGGTAGGCAGAGCAGGGAAACTAATGAGAATGTCAGAAACTGCTCTTTGGCCTTTGGAACTCCATTCTGGAATATAACTTCCGTAAGTCCTCAGTTAGCCCTGTGAACTGCAGAGGCAAGATCAGTGAGTGATTCCTTAATCAACCACCCTCACTGCCCAGCCTGATAAGAAGGATTCTAATTAAAGGAGGACTGCTGCTATTGAGAATGATATTCTGATATATCTGATCATAAAGTGTCTCACGACAATCTTGTATTAACTCTAAATATAACAATGTCTTTCTCTCGATTCTAGAAATGTTGTACTTCACAAGAGAAGCTCTTTGGACTTGAAGATCAGATTCCCCTGTAAGCAACTTCCCTAACCCATCTTTCTGCTTCTTTTAATACTTCCCCTTCCACAATTTTCATACTTATAAAAGAGCCACCCCCAGGTCTCCAGGAGGACCAAGCAACTCACCATGACTGAATAAACAGTACCTGACCTCCTCTGTAGCTCACTCTGGACTGAAAGTAATGTTGGTATGATGGGGAGGAAAATACACAAAGGAGTTAGAGGCACACTCACTCTGGGGAGAGTAAATAGGATAAATTTGAACTTGGGGGGCTCCCCAGCAATTTATTTCAGTAGGTCTTATTAAAAGGACATCTCCTCCAAGAGGTCTTCCCTGACTTTTCCCTCATTTCTTCCTCTCCCACTCTCTTCTGGGGCATTCTTGCACTAGGATTTGGACCTTCAATTCACCCCTTCCTCACAACATTTCTGTATATATCCATAATTTATTTATTTTAATTCCTGTCTCCTCCTCTAGATTGTAAACTCACTGTGGGCAGGGAACAGGTCTACCAACTCCGTTACATTGTACTTTCCCAAGTGCTTAGTTCAGTGTTCTGTGTACACAGTACAAGTTTCAACTTATCCTCATGATGTTGATATGAGAGGCTTGAGCTCTACTTCTAAGTAATGGTTGGATCACCATTTCCTATTTCTCTCTTCAGTCTAAAAATATCTTTTCTATTTCCTGCTTACTTACTTTGTTTTGTTATCTGTCTGCCCCTTTCTAGTCTATGAGCGGTTGTTGGGTAGGGATTGACTCTATTTGTTGCCCAGTTGTACTTTCCAAGCTCTCCTGTCTCTCCCCACTTCAGTCTATACTTCACATCACTGCCTGGATTATCTTTCTACAGAAACCCTCTGGGCATGTCACCCCCCTCCTCAAAAATCTCCAGTGGTTGCCTATCAACCTTCATATCAAGCAAAAACTCCTCACTATTGGCTTCAAAGCTCTCCATCACTTTGCCCCCTCTTATCTCACCTCCCTTCTCTCCTTCTACAGCCCAGCCCACTCACTCCTCTCCTCTGGCGCTAACCTCCTCACTGTGCCTCATTCTTGCCTGTTCCGCCTTCGACCCCTGGCCCACGTCCTACCTGTGGCCTGGAATGCCCTCCCTCTTCACATCTGCAAAACTAGCACACTTCCTCCCCCTTCAAAGCCCTACTGAAAGCTCGCCTGCTCCAGGAGGCCTTCCCAGACTGAGCCCCCTTTTTCCTGTGTTCCTACTCCCCTCCCCTCTCCATCACCCCTACTCCCTCCCTCTGCTCTACCTTCGCACAGCACTTGTGTATATATGTATATATTTATTATTCTATTAATTTTATTGATGATGTATACATAGCTATAATTCTATTCATTTATTTTGATGCCATTGATGCATGTCTACTTGTTTTGTTTTCTGTCTCCTCCAGAAGCAACTGTAGCCAGTTGTTGGGTAAGGATTATCTCTGTTGCTGATTTGTACTTTTCAAGCACCAAGTACAGTGTTCTGCACAAAATAAGCATTCAATAAATGCGACTGAATGATTGAATTAATGAATGAATGAATGCTCTGCACACAGTAAGCTCAATAAATATGTTTGAATGAATAAATCCAGTCATCTAATATCAGGGAAGCTGAAACTCAATGACAGAAATCATATTTTCCTGTGGAGATGGTCCTGGGAATGAAAACTCAGCAAGATTTGCTGCCCTGAAAGAGGAGGTGTGCACTAGCCAACAGGGTGAGGAGAGACTATGAAAGGCTAATGGGGAGCTGCCCAGGAATCAGAACTAGCCGTTATTACTAAGTAGGGGAAAACTACGACAAAGGTGGTCCCCAGAGATTTTCCCTGAAACCAAGGAAACCTCTTCACTCTGGTGCTTTTTCAGGAAGACTTTCCATCGGGAAAATCTCAGCCCCACCTAGCCCAGTTCCTGGAGAAATCAGGGATGGGGAGCAAAGTGGGAAGGTGGAGTAGGGAGGGGTGAGAGTAGGTAGGCCAAGCCAGGGAAAAGGGCAGGGGTACACACAAAGACAGGCAGAGCCCTCCTGCTCCATCAGGGGCATCCTCACTCCCCCTGTGGAAGATGCATTGGGTGGAGAAGACAAGTTCAGGAATCATGGGTTCATCTCTCCTCCTGAATCCTAGGAGGCTCTGCTTGTTCTACTCTGCTACTATACTCTCCCAAGCACTTAGTACAGTGCTCTGCACAAAATAGGGCTCAATAAATACTTCAGCCAAAGTAACATAGTCTTTTTATCCTTTCCTGGCATCGCTGCCTAGAGATGAAAAAAATTTAGTCATTTCGCCATTCCTTAAGAACCTCAAGTAGTTCCCCATCCACCTCTGCATTAATTAGAAACTTCTTACCATCAGGGGTTTAAGGCACTCAATTAGCTCTCCCATTCCTATTTTATGCCGCTGACTTCCAACCCAGGCCACTCAAGTCACACCTCTAATGCCAAACTATTCACTGTTCCTCTATCTCACCACCGACACCTTGGCGACCCCTTGCCCTTGTCCTCCCTCTGTCCTGGAACTCCCTCCTCTTCGTGTATGACAGATCACCACTCCTTCCCACCTTCAAAGTTTTACTAAAATCACATCTCCTCCAAGAAGCCTTTCCAGATTTAGGTTTCATTTCTCCCTCTCTCATCTGTCGCCCAGGAAATTAAATCTGCATCCTTTAATCAATCAATCAATCAATCAATGGTATTACTGAGTGATTACTGTGTTCAGAGCACTGTACTAAGCACTAGGAGCATAAAGTACGAAAAGACACATTCTCTGCCCACAATGAGTATGTAGCCTATAGGGGAGACCCTTAAGCACTTGATATTCACCTCACTCTCAGCCGCACAGCACTTAAGTGCATACCGGTAATTTATTTTAATGTCTACCACCCCTTCTAGACTGCAAGCTCCTTGTAGACAGGGATAGTGTCTACCAACATTACTGCATTGTACTCTCCAAAGCACTTAGTACAGTGCTCTGCATGCAGCATTCAATCAATAATTGATTTTTTGATCAATCCCACCACCAGCCTCAATTCCCCAAGGCTCTAAAAGTTGCTTTCCTATTTCCCTGTGTCTCCCTTATGCGCCCATCCCTCCCTTTGCCCCCAAATATGAGCCCTCTCTGGGTCATTTCTTCTCCTCTCTTTTCTTTTATGAAATCTTGTTCCACTGCTGCATTTGACTCCTTCCACATCTGCAGACAGTGAGGAGGGAGTGGCTTGGGAGGGAACCACCCCCTGCCTTGTCCCTCCCCCATCCACCACAGGAAATCCTGTTCACTAGACAACCCACAGAATGGTTATGGAGAAGTATATTTGGAAGGAGAAATGCTAGAATCAGGGCTAGGCACTCAATCACCAACACCTTCTGGCTATTCAAGTGGTGAAGGGGTAACAAGTGGTGATTCTTTAAGAAAGTAAATATCGGTTATCCTTTCATAACCCCTGGCACTCCCAGTTGTGTTCATGTGCCTGGGGAACTCACAATAATTTAGGAGAAATCACTCTCCCGGGGAACCAGAAGGGGGGAGGGGTATGTAGTCTTCCCTGCCCCAGTGAACCAGCACTTGGAGAGTGAGGACTGCTTAGCTAAACCCTGGGTGCTTCCCTTGTCATATAGAGGTGGGGAGGCTCCTAGATCCATGGAGTGGGGCCAGCAAACTAAGGGACAAGCTCAGGATACACTAGTGTGGGGTTCTGAAAATGTTCCAGCCTTAGCTATAAAAGAGGGATGGTATTCAAACCCTGGAAATACCTCTGGGTAGCCAATTCTAAAAGAGACTGAAGTAGCTGACCCCAGCCATGTGGATCTTCAGTGGTCACACATAAACTTCATTCATTCATTCATTCAATAGTAGTTATTGAGCGCTTACTATGTGCAGAGCACTGTATTAAGTGCTTGGAATGTACAAATCGGCAACAGATAGAGACAGTTCCTGCCCTCTGATGGGCTTACAGTCTAATCTGGGAAGACAGGCAGACAAGAACAATGGCAATAGAGTCAAGGGGAAGAACATCTCATAAAAACAATGGCAAATAAATAGAATCAGGGTGATGTACATCTCATTAAACAAAATAAATAGGGTGATGAAGATATATACAGATGAGAGGACGAGTACAGGGCTGAGGGGGTGGGACGAGAGAGGGGGAGGAGGAGAGGGAAAGGGGTGAGAAGAGGGTTTAGCTGCAGAGAGGTGAAGGGAGGTAGAGGGAGCAGAGGGAAAAAGTGGGGAGCTCAGTCTGGGAAGGCCTCTTGGAGGAGGTGAGCTTTAGGGATTTGAAGAGGGAAAGAGAATTAGATTGTCGGAGGTGAGGAGGGAGGGCATTCCAGGACCGTAGGAGGACATAGCCCAGGGGTCGATGGCGAGATAGGCGAGACCGAGGGATGATGAGGAGGTAGGCGGCAGAGGAGCAGAGCATGCGGGGTGGGCAGTAGAAAGAGAGAAGGGAGGAGAGGTAGGAAGGGGCAAGGTGATGGAGAGCCTTGAAGCCTAGAGTGAGGAGTTTTTGTTTTGAGCGGAGGTTGATAGGCAACCATTGGAGGTTTTTAAGATGGGGAGTGACATGCCCAGAACGTTTCTGCAGGAAGATGAGCCAGGCAGCAGAGTGAAGAATAGACTGGAGTGGTGCGAGAGAGGAGGAAGGGAGATAAGAGAGAAGGCTGACACAGTAGTCTAGCCGGATATTACAAGAGCCTGTAGCAGTAAGGTAGCCGTTTGGGTGGAGAGGAAAGGGCAGATCTTGACGATATTATAAAGGTGAGACCGGCAGGTCTTGGTAATGGATTGGATGTGTGGGGTGAACGAGAGAGACGAGTCAAAAATGACACCGAGGTTGCGGGCGGGAAGGATGGTCGTACCATCCATGGTGACAGGGAAGTCAGAGAGAGGACCGGGTTTGGGAGGGAAGATGAGGAGCTCAGTTTTGGTCATGTTGAGTTTTGGGTGGCAGGCAGACATCCAGGTGGAGACGTCCTGGAGGCAGGAGGAGATGCGAGCCTGAAGGGACGGGGAGAGGACTGGGGCAGAGATGTAGATCTGCATGTTCTGCATAGAGATGGTAGTCAAAGCCGTGAAAGTGAATGAGTTCACCAAGGAAGTGAGTGTAAATGGAGAACAGAAGAGGGCCAAGAACTGACCCTTGAGGAACTCCAACAGTTAAAGGATGGGAGGGGGAGGAGGCGCCTGTGAAGGAGACCGAGAATGACTGGCCAGAGAGATAAGAGGAGAACCAGGAGAGGACAGAGTCCGTGAAGCCAAGGTGAGATAAGGTGTCGAGGAGGAGGGGATGGTCGACAGTGTCAAAGGCAGCAGAGAGGTCAAGGAGGATTAGAATGGAGTAGGAGCCATTGGATTTGGCAAGAAGGAGGTCATGGGTGACCTTAGAGAGAGCAGTCTCGGTAGAGTGGAGGGGACGGAAGCCAGATTGGAGGAGGTCCAGGAGAGAATGGAAGTTAAGGAATTCTAAACAGCGAGTGTAGACGACTCGTTCTAGGATCTTGGAAAGGAAGGGTAGTAGGGAGATAGGGAGATAACTGGAAGGGGAAGTGGGGTCGAGAGAGGGTTTTTTTAGGATAGGGAGACATGGCTTGTTTAAAGGCAGAGGGGAAGGAACCATTGGAGATTGAGTGGTTAAAGATAAAAGTCAAGGAAGGGAGGAGGGCAGGGGCGATGGTTTTTATATGGTTTAGAGAAGCAGCGTGGCTCAGTGGAAAGAGCCCGGGCTTGGGAGTAAGAGGTCATGGGTTCGAATCCCGGCTCTGCCACTTGTCAGCTGTGTGACCGTGGGCAAGTCACTTAACTTCTCTGGGCCTCAGTGACCTCATCTGTAAAATGGGCATTAATTGTGAGCCTCACGTGGGACAACCTGATTACCCTGTATCTACCCCAGCGCTTAGAACAGTGCTCTGCACATAGTAAGTGCTTAACAAATACCAACATTATTATACAGGCAGCCCCTCTTCCAGCTCCCTGCCTTGGTTCATACCCCTGTTGTCTTCCCTGTTGTCTTCCCTGACAACATGGAAGAGCATTTCCACACTCCTACACATTTGTTCCTTTACTTTAACCTCATCCTTCAGCTTTGTCCCATTTTTCTGGTAAATTTGAATGAGCTCTTGGATGAATGCCTTTAAGAACATAAGAAATCACATTCCTGGTTTAGGCCAATGCTTCATCCAGCCCAGGATTCGGGCCCTGACAGTGGAAACACAATATGTGGAGAAAATGGGAAATTGCTTCTCTCATGGATATGCATTCTCATGGTTAGGGAGAAACCTCCTAAGATCCTTAAATTTTTCTCTTGGAGCTCAATAGTTCAAATTTCTCATCTTTGTATTCTTGGTCTACGTGACGTACTGTGATGTTGAACCACAGTAATGAAAAGCACTGTTAAAAAGTAGGGGAAAAGGAGATGCTTGAGAGAGAGGACAAGAGAGTAAATGTGTCTGAGGGACACAGGTGGGCAGCATCTTTTTTTTTTTTTGGTATTTGTTGAGCATTTACTATGTACCAGGCACTGTATTAAGTGTTAGGGTAGATACAAGATAATGATTGTGGTATTTGTTAAGTACCTAGTATGTGCCAAGTACTGCAGTAAGCACTGGGGGAGGTACAAGATTGTCATAGGAGGGAGAACAGGTAATGGAACCCCATTGTGCAGATGAGGGAACTGAGTCACAGAGAAATGAACTGATTTGCCCAAGGTCACACAGCAGACAAATTGCAGAGCAGGCATAAGAACCAGGTTCTCTGACTCACAGGACAAACATGTCTAAAACTCAACATCTCATCTTTCTTCATAAATTATCTTCTCCCCACAGTTTTCCCATCACTGTAGTCACCATTTTTCCTACCTCACAAACCTGCAACCTTGCCATTATTGTTGACTCAGCTCTCTCTCCGAAAAACAGATTCAGTCAATCACTAAATATTGTCCATTATACTTTGTAAATTATATTTTTACATTAGTGTCTATCTCCCCCTCTAGACTGTAAGCTTGTTGTGGGCAGGGGACATTTCCACCAACTCTGTTGTTTTGAACCCTCCCAAGTACTTAGTACGGTACTTTGCACACAGGAAGCACTCAGTAAATAGCATTGATGATGATGGTGATGATATGCCCAAGGCCACACAGCAGACAAGTGGTGGAAATGGGATTAAAACCCAAGTTCACCAACTCCTAGGCCTTTCTCAGAGACCATATTAGACCATAGACTCCTCCCACAGACTGCACCCAGCCTGGCATATGGAAGGGTGTCTGTTCTCATGCCTTTAATTCAGGTTCAGCCAGGAAGCCTCTCTCTGGACCTTCCTTCTCCCATTACCAACTCCTAGAGGTCAGCTGAACTGGGAGCAATTGAGTGCTGGTCTGGTGCTGTTAGAAATGGATTTAGATGTTTAAAAGGAAATGTACATTGAAGTTTTCATTGTGCAAGTCCCCACTACTGTGTTTCTTACACTGCCCTTGTTTAGTGCATCATTCCAGACCTGCATCAGTACCCACCTGTATCCGGAGAATCCAGAGTTGTTCAACCATGTCCACTGTCACTGGGTTGTGTTATACTTGTACCCAATCCAGAAGAACTCATCTCTTCACATCCCTTCATGGACCAAGTCCTGTGGAGTCAATGGAAACAGGCTCAGCCTTGACAGTCCCTCAGCCAACATTGCCCCCACCCAATTCAGGACTAAATGCTGACCATTAGGGGAAATAAAGTTTCTAGTAGTAGTTTTTTTAATGCCTACTGCACTGTTTCAAGTGTTTGTGAGAGAACAGTACAATAAAGTAAGTAGTCATGATCCCCACCCTCAAGGAGTTAATAATCTAGAAGGGAAGAAACTCACAAAATAAATTTGAAATGGAAGGATGAAGAGAGTTTAAGATGCATATGTTTATGAGCAAAATAATAAATTATGTAAAATAATAGAGTATGTAATTCGCTATGTGCAGAATGCAATAAATGCAGAGCTGGCACAAAAGTACTTAGATGGTGGTTAGAATGGTCTTAGATTGTCAGCTCCCCGAGGGACAGGGTCTGTGTCTAATACCTACTTGGGTAATCTCCCCCAGCACACAGAGCTAAATAAACACTATTACTATTACTACATCCTAGGTAAAAGAAAATTTAACTGGGGACATCTTTGACAGGTGGGATTTCAGAAAAGCTAGGAAGATGGAATGAACTGCAATCTGGTTAATTTGAAGGGGAAGGGAGTACCAGGAAGGAGAAAGGATATGAGCAAGGGTTTGGAGGCCAGAAAGTTGAGAACTCTGAGTAAGCACAGGCACAGTGAGTAGGTGAGCTGATGGAGAGCAAGAGTGCAAGATAGGGTGGAGTCGAAGAAGAAGGTGGATGAGTAGAAGGGAGAGACTTGATGATGGTGGAGGACCAAAAAGCCAGTGGGTAGAGCTGTTATAGGTGGTTTGTGATTCCCAACATTGTTGGGAGAAAATGATAAATGGAGCAAAAAGACAGGGTGGAACAATTACTGGTGGGGACAAAAGAGTAAAAGGAGCAAATAGGGCCAGATGATCCAAACAGAGCAATTGCTGGAAGCAAGAGAAGATTATCTTTAATGCTAAATAGACGGAGAAGAGCACAAGGGCACCTTCAAGAACAGGTCAAAACCATGAACACAAAAGAGAAGAAGAGAAAAATGGGGAGGTGGCTTTGAAGCAGCCACAAAGTGATGAGAGAATAAAGATGACCTCTTCCCCTCCCGGAATGATCGAATAAGAATTTTCAAACCCAGAGGTTATGTCAGTCGAAATGACAATGACTTATTATAAGGACTTGGCAGAACCTCAGCTGGGAAATTCTAGACAGTATTGAAATACCCCAGAAATATCCTGACCCACTCAAGAAGACATCAGAGATGGGGACATTCGTCTTTATAACAGAACCGGGGAGAAGTGTGGGATGTTGGATGGGCCAAAAAGGAGGTTTCAGGAATAACACCTTTACCCCCAGATCCTGGGTTTGCTCTGGACTTCTGGGAATGTGGATGGATCCAGTTCTGGGACACTGGGGCAGGAGAATTGTGTGTTTTGTGGTGGGTTTCTCTTTCAGGGACGCCGGTATGTTGTTGACTGAGACTAATGGTTGTCTATAGTCAGGAGTTTCTGCTAGATGCAGTGGATGGGTCCTACCTGATTGGTTTTGAGGAGTGAGAAAGACCTGTACAGAATGGCCCTCTGGAAAAGTGGTACAAGAAGCAAAGCAAAATGCATGTTGGAGAGGGGAGAGACTGGAACCAGGGAGCCAAGGAGGAGGCTGATCCTCTATTTTTGTCAGGTTATGCTGAATGCCTGGACCAATGACACTAAGATCTGATTCTCCTAAATCCACTTCCAGGAAGAGATGGAATTCCTCAGGTCGGGGTCATTCCAGAAGTAAGCAACTACAACACAGGGAAATTGGCTCATATTGGGGTTAAACATGGCTATTCAAGGGAGATTTCTTCCCCATGTGGAACCCTGGGGTCACCTCGGTTCTCACTGCTTCAGCCTCATCCTCCAGGACCAGGAGCCAGGATTTTCTGTCAGCACAGTCTCTGACACTGACCTCCCAGTTCCACCACTCTTCTGAAAAATAGTAACACCTGCTGCTATCCAGCTGCCACCCCTGAGGGGCAGAGCTCAAACAGGGCACCTGGGGGAAGGACAAGAACAGGTGATTGGGATGGTAGCACATTACAGAAATGGACAAGTAATGAAGCCATCTGTATTCTGAGATGGATATGGCTCTGCACTCACTGTCCACCAGCCGTCCTCATCTACTGTCCTCCATTCTGCATTTTCAGACCTGTTGGGTGAGTTTATTCACTCATTCATTCAATCGTATCTATCGAGTGCTTATTCTGTGCCGAGCATGTAATAAGCACTTGGGAGAGTAGAATACAGCAATAAACAAATACATTCCCTGCCCACAATGAGTTGACCTTATAGTCCAGAGCAGGTGGGAGTTTACTGCCTTTTTCACCTTCTTCCTTTCAACCTGTCACCGCACTGAGAGGGCACCGCACAGCCCTTCTCTTTGGTTACCCTGTTGACTTCCCACTGCTCCCTTACACAAATTACCCACTCAGCTCCAGCTCATGTTGAACACTTCCCAACTGGATCTCATCTTTACCAGGCCCTGCACCTCCTGTGATGTCACAGATGTCATGCTCCCCACCTCCAACTCTGTATTAAAGCTTTTTGTCCATAACCTCCTAAACTGCTACTTAACTTTCACCTACCTCCCCTGCTAAACTCTGCTCTGGCTCCAAGGAGAGAAGCAGCATGACCTAATGCAAAGAGCACAGGCCTGGGAGTCAAACAACCATGGGTTCTAATCCCAGTTCCGCCACAAACCTGCTGTGTGACCTTGGGTAAGTCATTTAATTTCTCTGTGCCTCAATTCCTTCATCTTCAAAATGGGAATTCAATACCTGTCTCCCTCCTACTTAAACTGTGAGCCCCATGTTGGACCTGATTATCTTGTATCTACCACAGTGCTTTGTATAGTGTTTGGCATATAGTAAAAACTTGAGTACCAAAGTAATTATTGTTTTTATTAAGGAGACCTCTGACCTCTGAACCCTCTCCATGTAACCTAAACCACTGACCCTGCTAATGGCTGATGGCTTTCTGCAGCTGACTGGAAGAGGAAGAGCTTCTTCCAGGTGAATGGCTCTGGATCCCATTGAAAGTTTCACCGTGAGATAGCAAGCTTGGAGGGCCATAGTGGGGTTGGTGGGTGGGGAGGGAAGTAGGCAATGGTGGAAAAGGGAGGGTGCAGAGACAACTTTTCCCCTGAGTCCTCTCCTTCCAGAAGATGCAGGAGACTTCCAGGGAGAACATCTGGGCTAGGAAGACACCAATTCCAATTCCAATTAGAAAGGAAGTGATTTCCAGTACCTCTGACCTGGAACCTGTCTCTCCACCCCCTGCCTCTTCAATCAATTGATCAATCAGTCAGTTGAATGATCAAACAGTGGTATAGCACTGAAACATTGAAGTCACAAAACAAAGCACTGAGCCATGAAGCATGGCTCAGTGGAAAAAGCAAGGGCTTGGGAGTAAGAGGGCATGGGTTTCTAATCCTGGCCCCGCCACTTGTCAGCTGTGTGACTTTGAGCAAGTCACTTACCTTCTCTATGCCTCAGTTACCTCATCTGTAAAATGGGGATTAAGACTGTGAGCTCCATATGGGACAAACTGAGTAACTTGTATCCCCCCACAGCACTTAGAACAATGCTTGGAACATAGTAAGTGCTTAAAAAATGCTATTATTATTATTATTAGTTCTTGAGTGCTTACTGTGCATCGAGCCCTCAAGTAAGCACTTGAGAAATGACAATACAATAGAGTTGGTAGACCCATCCCCTGACCTAAGGAGCTGTTAGGCCCTTGGGGAATGGGACTACTCCAGGGGCTGAAGCAGCAGATCTCTTCCTGTCTCTTGTCTGTGCCCTCTTGCACATCCCCCAGTGCCCCTGCTTCCTCTCACCCCTACAGTCTCCCTCTTTGCCACTGACCCCTCCTTTTTCCAGGGACCCTGCTACCCTGGGATTGAAATTTCCCCATTGAAACATTTTCTGAAGAAGAGAGTGAAGATATTTCCTCCAGTTCAATAAAGAGTTCCTGGAGTATCTGCCTTCCATGTTTTCTCTTAGATGATTCAAGCTGTACTTTTGGAGTGTCTGAGCAGAAATTTCCAAGCATTTCACCGTCTCTCCTCACCCTGTTGTCCAATACACAGCTTTTCTTTCAAGGCATCAAGCTTTGCTGAGCTCTTGTTGCTAGGATCATCTTCACAGGTAAGCTTTGGGACCATATCATTCTCACAGTTATTTTCCCCACTGACTGCAAATGAAACAAGAGAGAAACTTAGAATGAATAGTAAGATGGAAAGGGAGTCATCTCAATCCCCTGAAACACCGAGTCTGTGATGTCTCAGAGTGGAGTGTGGGCATGGAAGAGGTTGAGTGTGGCTGGTTTGGGAAGGGAGGATTCCTGGATCCCATGGGAGGGGAATTATGCCCCCAGGGGGAGAGAAACCCTTTTCCAACCAGCCACATTGTGAGATCCAGGGATGTTTTTGTTTTTCATTCATTCAATCATATTTATTGAGTGCTTACTGTGTGCAGAACACCATACTAAGCACTTGAGAGAGTACAGCATAACAATAAACAGACACACTCTTTGTCCACAATCAGCTTACAGCATAGGGGGTGGGGAGGAGGAGACAAACAATATAAATAAATTAGGAGACAATATAAATAAATAAATTACAGATATTTACAAACATGCTTTGGGGCTGGGACTAATAAAGGGTAAGAATAAAGGGAGCAAGAGAGGGTGACACAGAAGGGAGTGGGTGAAGAGGAAAAGGGAGCTTAGGAGATAAGGTTCTTGGAGGAGATGTGCTTTCAATAAAGTTGTGAAGTGGGGAACCTTAACTGTATGTCAGATTTGAGGAAGGACTGTATTCCAGGACAGAGACAGGATGTGGGTGAGGAGTGATCAGTGAGATAGATGATAGCTGGAGGTATAATAACAAGATTGGTATTAGAGGAGTTAAGTATGCGGCCTGGGTAGTAATAGGAGAATAATGAGGTGAAGTAGGAGGGGGCAAGGGGATTGAATGGTTTAAAGCCAATGGTGAGGAGTGTTTGTTTGATGTGGAGGTGGATGGGCAACCATTGGAGTTTTTTGAGTGGGGAAACATGTCCTGAATATTTTCTAGAGAAATTATCCAAGCAAGAGAGTGAAATATGGACTGGAGGAGGAGAGGCAGCAAGGAAACTGTTACAGTAATGCAGGCAGGTTAGGATGAGTGATTGTATTTACACGGTAGCAATTTGGATGGAGAGGAAAGGGAGGATTTTAGCAGTCTTATAAGGTGGGACCAGGAGGATTTAGTGATAGATTAAATATGTAGGTTTAATGAGAGAGAGGAGTCAAGGATAACACCAAGGTTACAAACTTGTGAGACAGAAAGTGTGGTGGTGTCACCTACTCTGATGGGAAAGTCAGGAAGATGACAGGGCTTGGTTGGGAAGAGAAGGAATTCTGTTTTGGACATATTCAACTTGAGTTAATGGGAGGAGTAGATGTCTTGAAGGCAGGAGGAAATAAGAGACTGCAGAGAGGGAGAGAGATCAGGGCCAGAGTTGTATCATCCACACAGAGGTGGTAGCTGAACCAATGTGAGTGAATGAGTTCTGCCAGGCAGTGGGTGCAGATGGAGAATAGAAGCAGACCCAGAAATGAACCTTGAAGGACCCTCGACAGTTGGGGGGGGGGGGGGGAGCCAGAGGAGAAGCCCTCATAGGAGACTGAGAATGAATGGATAGAGAGATCAGGAGAACCTGGAGGGAACAGTGTCAGTGAAGCTGAGGTTGGATAATGTTTCCAGGAGAAGCGGGCAGCAGACAGTGTCAAAGGTAGCTGAGATGTTGAGGAGGACTAGGATGGAATAAAGACTGTTGGGTTTGGCAAGAAGGATATCATTGAGTTTTGAGAGGGTGGTTTCTGTGGAGTGAAGGAGGCAGAAGCCAGGTTGGAGAGGTTGAAAGAGAGAATTGGAGGAGAAGAATTTGAGACAGCGGGTTTAGACAACTCTCTCAATGAGTTTGGAGAGGAATGGTATGAAGGAGCTGGGGTGATAACTGGAGAGAGCTGGGGATCAAGGGAGAGTTTTTTTTTTTAGGATAAGGGAGACTTGGACATGTTTGAAAGCTGTGGGGAAGAAGCTATTGGAGAGCAAGCAGTTGAAGATGGCTGATAGGGAGGGAAGAATGAATGGAGGAGAAAGTGTTTTGATAAGGTGTGAAAGAATGGGGTAGGATGCGCAGGCAGAGGGGGTGGATTTTGAGAGGAGGCAGGAGATCTCTTCTAGAGATACTTCTGGGAAAGATGGGGGAGTTGAAAAGGTGTGGGAGGGCGGAGGGACTGAGGAGGGGCAAGGGAGATTTTAGGGAGCTCGTGACTGAGTGTCAATTTTCTTAACGAAGTAGGTAGCCAGGTCACTGGGGGCAAGGAATATTGGAGGTGGGAGACAGGGGGCCTAAGGAGGGAGTTAAATGTCTGGAACAACTGGCAAGGGAACTGGGCATGGGTGTCAATAAGGGTGCGCTTACTATGTGTCTATGTAGGAGGGAGAACAAGCATTTAATCCCCATTTTATAGATGAGGCAATTGAGGCACAGAGTAGCTAAGTGACTTCTCCAAAATCACACATCAGGCAATTGGCAGAGTTTGCATTAGAACCCATGTCCTCTGACTCCCAGGCCCATGCTCATTCCACTAGGTCATGCTCGTTTCTCTGGCAGGTTGATAAAATAAAAGCAATATTGAAATACTGACTTGCAGATTGAGGAAGAAATCGTGACTAAAATTTAGAAAAATTCTCCTTCTTTCCTCTCTCCTTCAACCTTCACCCCCACTTCAGGCTATGGATCTGGGGAAACAAAGTCTAGGTTCCCAGGATCCTTCTCTGGATTGTGGGTCCAGTATGTTCAACCCTGAACTCCTTGGGTTTGGAATTAAGGTCGTCATGGGCAGGGAATATGCCTGTTTATTGTTATATTGTACTTGTATATTGTACTGTACCAAGTGCTTAGTACAGTGCTTTGCACACAGTGAGCACTCAATAAATACGATTGAATGAATGAATGAATCTGACCTAGACCAGCCAGTGCCCCTGGGCAGTGGATCCCAGAGTTCTGACCAGGCCTGAAAATTTTCCAGACATAAAGGCCCCATTTAGGTCTTCAAAGGGACCTTTATCATATTTCCAGTTCCATGAATCCATCTTGATCAACCTTCTCATTGTGCCTCGTTCCCGCCTGTCCAGCCATCGACCCTTGCCCCATGTCCTACCTCTGGCCTGGAATGCCCTCCCTCCTCAAATCCACCAAATAATCACACTTCCCCTCTTCAAAGCCCTACTGAAGGCTCACCTCCTCCAAGAGGCCTTCCCAGACTAAGCCCCCCTTTTCCTTAGCTCCTCCCCTCTGCGTCTCCCTGACTTGCTCCCTTTGCTCTACCCTCCTCCATGCTCCACAGCACTTGTATATATATATGAACATAAGTATAATTCTATTTATTTACAGTGATGCCTGTTCACTTGATGTCTGTCTTCCCAAATCTAGACTGTAAGCCTGGTGTGGACAGGGATTGTCTCTCTTTATTGCTGAATTGTACTTTCCAAGCACTTAGTACAGTACTCTGCTTACAGTAAGTGCTCAATAAATACGAGTGAATGAATGAATGAATGAATTTTGAATGAGGATCCTGGGCTGCCCTGTGCAATGACAGCATGGCCGGTAAAGCCCCTGGGCTGGATTAACGCAGAGGTTTTAGAGCTGCAGTCCAGAGCCTCAGGCTGGTGGGGCGGGGAGGGGGAAACATCATCTGCTGTTTATTCATCTTCCCCAGTCTATGCTCCTGCTTGGGGACTGGGCAAGCAGGTGGTGGGAGGAGTTTCCAGGGGTGGGGGTAGGGAGAGCGCTTGCTTGGGACAAAATAGAATGGTTTCTAGGTCAGCAAGGGAGTTGGCTACCCCATGAAATGGTTATGACTGAGAGTACTACCTCTTCCCCATGTGGGAGGCCTCCAATGGCACCTCCGTCCTCTCCCAGGCCAAGAGTATGGGCCTCAGTGGCCGGGGGGAGGGGGGTGGCCTAGCTCAGGGTCTGACTCCTGCCATTTTGAGGCCAATCCACAGTGCAGCAGTGAGCTGCTGCTGCTGCCACTGATGTGGAGGGGGGAGCTAAGAGGGTGGTAGTGGTGATGATGATTATGGTGGTGGAGGTGCTGGTGGTGACTACTTGTGGTGATGATGGTGGTGGGGCTGGTGGTGGTGGTGGTGATGACAGCATCAGCTGAGTTCATGGAGTGAGAGTCGTGGAGGAAGAGGAGATGAATGAACAGGAGAACAGGAAGAGGAGAAGGAGATGCATCTCAGTATATTGCCCTCTATTTCCTCGGGGGTGGGCAGGCCTGGTCAAGACAGCTTTCCCCCACCCTTTCCCTTTCTCCCTATCCTTGGTCCCACATGACCCTCCTCCCTCCCTCCCTCTTCAGGACCCACCATCCTAGGAGAGCCCTCCTCCCCCGGCTCTCAGATCCTACCAGCTCAGCCTGGAGCTCAAGACTCGCCTGCCGTGTTTGGGAGAATGTGAAATGTAAAAGCTCTGGTCCCATAGGAGACTGAGTCACTCCGGCTCTGCTCAGGCTCCTGAGGCCTCAGGTCCCCTGGGTGATTCCCTCCACCATGACAACACTAGGCTCTCTGAACGTAGTGGGTTGGGATAGAATCAGATCCTTTTATAGTAATTATGGCATTTGTTAAATGCTTACTATGTACCAAACTGTACTAAGTGCTGAAGTAGGTACAAGATAACTCACCAGGTGGCAAAGAACAGCCTTTGTCTTGTTGCCTATTTCCTACTTCCACTAGGCATTGCTATCCCAGTCTCTCCCCACAATTCTCTCTGTGTCTTCCCTTTCCCTTGTCCTGTTATTCTCCTTCTCCCCACTCCCCAGCAGTCCCTACCCTCTTTCCTACCCAGTAACCTCAGGTACTGGTCTCCTGGCCTTCACAGTGCCGGGAAGGACAGCGGCTTGTAGCTAGAGAACAGGGCTCACCATCCCCCTGTTCCCTGCTCCACTAAAGGGGCTAGGGGTTATTCAGTATGGGGGCCAATACTTACTGGCCTTACTCAAGTGCTTTTATACTCTACTCTTTTCCCTATCTCTAATCCATTTTATCCCTAATCTATTGTACTGTCTGTCTCCTCTGTGGGCAGAGATCAGGTCTATCAACTCCGTTGCTTTGTACTTTCCCATTCATCATTCATTCAATAGTATTTATTGAGCACTTACTATGTGCAGAGCACTGTACTAAGTGCTTGGAATGTACAATTCAGCAACAGATAGACACAGTCCCTGCCCAGTGACGGGCTCACAGTCTAAACAGGGGAGACAGACAGCAAGACAAAACAGAGCAAAACAAAAACAAGATATCATCAAGATAAATAGAATCAAGAAGATGTATACCTCATTAACAGAATAAATAGGATAATAAATAATATATACAAATGAGCACAGTGCTGAGGGAAGGGGAAGGGGGAAGAGCAGATGGTCGCGGGGAGGGGAGGCAAGGGGGACCAGATGGAAAGAGGGGGCTCAGTCTGGAAAGGCCTCCTGGAGGAGATGAGCTCTCAGTAGGGCTTTGAAGAAGGGAAGATAATTAATTTTAGTCAGTTCACTGGACACAGTAAGTGTTCAATAAATACCACTGACTAATTAATTGACTGAGAAGACCAAAAGATCAAGATTGAAGGAGAAAACAGATTAATCTAGAGCTGCTGTGGTGTGTCTCAGGCAGAAGCACTTACCTTTCACCACCAAAAACGAAATGTAGACCAGCAACACAAGCATAGCAATCCCCAGGAAAACTGAGGCCACACACCATCCATGATGCCGAAACCTGAGACCTACAGTGGAAGAAGATCAAAACTGTATCAGAGATTTCCCTGCTTTCATGTGCTGCATGCAGTAAGATGGTCCAAAAGGCTATGAAGGTGAACTGACACGCCTAAGAAATGATCCTGGAAAGGAGTTGATGGAATTGGGTTTATATATTATTTCATCAGTTCAATGGGCAATGGGTGGGAATTTGGTGGGGGCAGGGGCAGTAATCATGGGGAGAAATAGTAGAAGCAAAACAGAGGACAGAATAAATGTTAGGTACCATGAAGCAGAGATTTCACATTGCTGCATAGTTGGATACCATTAGGTAAAAGGTGGCAAGGCACAGTAGAAAAAGCACAGGTCTGGAAGCCGGGAGACGTGGGTTCTAATTGCAGCTTCCCCATGTGCCTCCTATGTGACTTTGGGCAAGTCACAACTACTCTGTGTCTCATCTGTAAAAATGGGGCTTTAACATACCTATTCTCTCACCCCCTTATAATGTGAAACCTGTGTAAGACAGAAAATGGGTCTGCTTCTTGCATTGAGCATAATGCAGTGCTTGGCATGAGCCACATTATTATTGTCCCTAGGTGGTACCAGCAGATAGCAGGGTGATCCAAAAGCACTGCAAATTTAACTTGACTCTGGCATCTGCAGCTTAAATCCCCAGTCATCCCTGGTCCCTCTCAGTTTTGCTGTCCCCTTCCCAGTGCCTGCTCTGTTACCTCTCCCTCCTAGGTAATTGAAAACTCTCCATCAAGCTTCCCTGTCTCGAGGCCATTTTACCTCCATTCCCCTCTTTTACACATGGAGGGTTTATCCCAGACCTGCTCAGTGTTGTCGCTTTCTTTTTCTACTTAACTTTTTCAACAACTGCCAGCATAGTGTTCTTTCCTGATAGTTCCCATGAGAGCTCCTGCCTCTCTAGTCTTGAATCTGCTCCTCCACCCCATCAATAAACACATATAATGTATTCATTGAGCTGCTAATGTGTTCACTCCTCCTCTCCAACACTGCAACCTGGCTGTCCCCAAAAGACATAATCTTCCCTGCTGCCCTCTCATTCATTCATTAATTCATTCATTCAATCATATTTATTGAGTGCTTACTGGGTGCAGAGCACTGTACTAAGTGCTTGGGAGAGACAATCACTGGAGGTTCATAGGAATGGGGAAACATGGCCTGAAAACTTTTGTAAAAAAATGATCTGGGCAGCTGTATGATGTATGGACTGGTGTGGGGAGAGACAGGGCGCTGGGACGTCAGCAAGGAGGCTGATACAGTAATCAAGATGGGGTAGGTGAAGTTCTTGGATTAACATGGTAGCAGATTGGATGGAGAGGATGTCCTCCTCATGACTTTCCCTTCACTGTAGATGACACCACCATTCTTCCTGCCTGTCTCACAAGCCCGTAACCTTGGTGTTATCCTGGACTCCTCTCTCTCATTCAACCCGTACATTCAATCTATTGCTAAGTCTTGTTGGTCCAACCTTCACAGTATCATTAAAATCCACTGTTTCCTTCCTATCCAAACTGCTACCATGGTAATACAATCACTCATCCTATCCCACCTGCACTACTGCATCAACCTCCTTTGCTGACCTCCCAGACTCCTGGCTCTCCCTAACCCTCTCCATACTTCACTCTGCTGCCTGGGTCATTTTTCTACAAAAGTGCTCAGGACATATTTCCCCAGTCCTTGTTCTCATCTAGCTCACCATCAACCGCTCGCCCACATCCTGTCTCTGGCCTGGAATGCCCTCCTTCCTCATATCCTACAGAGAATTACTTTCCCCTTATTCAAGGCCTTATTGAGGGAACATCTTCTCCAAGAAGACTTCCCCGATTAAGAATCCGTTTCCTCTTCTCCCACTCCCTTCTGTGTTGTCTTGACTTTCTCCCTTTGTTCATTCCTCCTCCTAGTCTCACAGCATTTATGTATATATCTGTAATGTACTAATATTAAAGTCTGTCTCCCCACCTCTAGACTGTAAGTTCATTGTGAGCAGGGAATGGGACTGTTTATTGTTGTATTGTACTCTCCCAAGTGCTTAGTACAATGCTTTGCACACAGTAAGAGCTCAATAAATAGGAATGAATGAATGAATGAATGAATGAATGGGCAGATTTTAGCAATGTTGTGAAGGCTGAACTGACAGGATTTAATAATGGAATGACTATGTAGGTCGAATGAGAGAAATTAGTCAAGGGTAATGCCTAGATTATGGGTCAGACAAGAAGGATTGTGTTGTGGTTTCAAGTGGTGGGAAAGTCAGCATGAGGATAGGGTTTGGGTGGGAAGATAGGAAGTTCAGTTTTAGACATGTTAAGTTTGTGGTGATGGGAGGACATCCTCGAAGGCAGGAGGAAATGCAAGACTGCAGACAGGGAGAGAGATGAGAACAGGAGATGTAGATTTGGGTATTGGCACATAGAGGAAGTAGTTTGAAGTCATGTGAGCAAATAAATTCTCCAAGGGAGTGGGTGTAGATGAAGAATAGAAAGGGTCATAGAACTTAACCTTGAGAGACACCCACACTTCGGAGGTGGGAGGTAGAAGAGAAGCTTGCAAAAGAGACTGAGAATAGAACCAGGAGAGGATAGTGTCGGTGCAGCTGAGGTTGGATAATACTTCCAGAAGAAGAGGGTGATCGACAGTGACAAAAGCAGCTGAGAGGTTGAGGTGGATTAAGATGAAGTAGAGGCCATAAGATTTGGCAAGAAAGAGATTATTGGTGTCCTTTAAGAGGGCTGTTTCTGGGGAGTGGAGGGGATAGAAGCGAGATTGGAAGGGGTCAAGGAGAGAATTGGAAGAGATGTAGACAACTTATTCAAGGAATTTGGAGAGGAATGGTAGAATGGAAATGGGACAATAACTGGAGGGAGCCATGGGGTCAAGGGAGAAGTTTTTTTAAGACTAGGAGAGAGATAAGCATGTTTCAAAATAATGTGGCAGAAACCACGGGAGAGCAAACAGTTGAAGATGGTAGTCAGGGAGGGAAGAAGAAAGGGGACAGGTGCTTTGATAATGTATGAAGGGATGAGGTAGGATGCTCAGGTGGAGGGGATGGATTTTGAGAGAAGGCAGGAGATCTCCACTTGAGATAATGCTGGGTATGATGGGAGAGTTGAAGAAGGGACAGGAGAAGGGAGGAACTGGAGAGGAGGAGGATCAGAGAGATTTTAGAGAGATCATGTCGGATAGACTCAATTTTCTCAATAAATTATGTGGCTAGATCATTAGGAGAAAATAGGGGAAGTGGGGGAGACAGGGGGTTTGATGAGGGAGTTAAACATCTGGAACAACTGGTTAGGGCAATGGGCATGGGTGTCAATAAGGATGGAGAAATAATTTTGCCAGATGGAGGAGAGGACGGAATTAAGCATGCAAGGATAAGCTTCAAGTGGATGAAGTTGGTTTGATATCCCGATTTCTGCCAATGACAGTCTACAGCTTGTGAACAAGAGTGAAGGAGGTGGACGGTAGAGGTGATCCAGGGCTGGTTAGTGGTATGGGTTTGATGAAAGGTAGAGGAGCAAATGAATTGAGTTGAGTACAGAGAGTGGTTGCTGAGAGCATCAATTTGGACATCATTGGAATGTAGTTTGGGTATTGTGGCTAAATGGGGCATGATGACTGGAGAAAATTGGATGGGGGCTAAAACTCGGAGAACTTTGTGGAGGAACACTGCAGATTTGTGGAGAGGAGGTGTGTGGGAGAGAAGGCAGGTTGTGGTCAGATAGAAGGATTTTACAATTGATGAGTAGAGATTGTGTAGTAGCTAGAGATAATGAGACGGAGTGTATGTGTCCCAGTCAGTGAGTGAGCGGGGTGGGGTGGAGTGGAAGTTCAGTGGAATTGAGGAATGGAGAAAGCAGGCAGCATAAGGGTCATCAGTAATATCTACATGAATAGTGAAGTCCCCAAGGATCAACATGGGGATTAAGAAAGCAAGAGAATGAAAGAAAAAATCAAAATATTTCAGAAAGTTGGTGGTCGGACCTTGGGGGTGGTGGATGACCATTTCTAGTGTGTGGAGTAGGTGGTAGAGGCAAATGATATGGGCTTCAAAGGAAGGGAAAGAAAGAGAAGGGGAAAGTGAAATGGTGCAAAAGCAGCACTGGGGCACCAGATGGAAGTCACCACCTTCCCCTTTCCCTCTATGTCTGAGGGAGTGGGAGAAGATGAGGTGCCCTTGGGAAAGAGCAGCAGGAGAGACTTGCGTCCTCTGGGTAGAATCAAGTTTCAGTGATGGTGAGGAGGAGTGCTCACTCCCTCGGTGAACTCATTCGCTCTCACGGCTTTGACTACCATCTCTACGCAGATGACACGCAGATCTACATCTCCGCCCCTGCCCTCTCCCCCTCCCTTCAGGCTCGCATCTCCTCCTGCCTCCAGGACGTCTCCACCTGGATGTCGGCCTGCCACCTAAAACTCAACATGAGCAAGACTGAGCTCCTCATCTTCCCTCCCAAACCCGGTCCTCTCCCAGACTTCTCTATCACCGTTGATGGCACGACCATCCTTCCCGTCTCTCGGGCCCGCAATCTCGGTGTCATCCTTGACTCGTCTCTCTCGTTCACCCCACACATCCTATCCGTTACCAAGACCTGCCGGTTTCACCTTTACAATATCGCCAAGATCCGCCCTTTCCTCTCCACCCAAATGGCTACCTTACTGTTACGGGCTCTCGTTATATCCCGGCTAGACTACTGTGTCAGCCTTCTCTCTGACCTCCCTTCCTCCTCTCTCGCCCCGCTCCAGTTTATTCTTCACTCCGCTGCCCGGCTCATCTTCCTGCAGAAACGATCTGGGCATGTCACTCCCCTTCTTAAACAACTCCAGTGGTTGCCTATCAACCTCCGCTCCAAACAAAAACTCCTCACTCTAGGCTTCAAGGCTCTCCATCACCTTGCCCCTTCCTACCTCTCCTCCCTTCTCTCTTTCTACCACCCACCCCGCATGCTCCGCTCCTCTGCCACCCACCTCCTCACCGTCCCTCGGTCTCGCCTATCCCGCCGTCGACCCCTGGGTCACGTCCTCCCGCGGTCCTGGAACGCCCTCCCTCCTCACCTCCGCCAAACTGATTCTCTTTCCCTCTTCAAAACCCTACTTAAAACTCACCTCCTCCAAGAGGCATTCCCAGACTGAGCTCCTCTTCTCCCTCTACGCTGAGAAGCAGCGTGGCTCAGTGGAAAGAGCATGGGCTTTGGAGTCAGGGCTTATGAGTTCGAATCCCAGCTCTGCCACTTGTCGGCTGTGTGACTGTGGGCAAGTCACTTAACTTCTCTGTGCCTCAGTTCCCTCATCTGTAAAATGGGGATTAAGACTGTGAGCCCCACGTGGGACAACCTGATTCCCCTGTCTACCCCAGCGCTTAGAACAGTGCTCGGCACATACTAAGCGCTTAACAAATACTTTTTTTACTCCCTCTGCCATCCCCCCTTTACCTCTCCGCAGCTAAACCCTCATTTTCCCCTTTTCCCTCTGCTCCTCCACCTCTCCCTTCCCATCCCCACAGCACTGTACTCGTCTGCTCAACTGTATATATTTTCATTACCCTATTTATTTTGTTAATGAATTGTACATCGCCTTGATTCTATTTAGTTGCCATTGTTTTTACGAGATGTTCTTCCCCTTGACTCTGTTTATTGCCATTGTTCTTGTCTGTCCGTCTCCCCCGATTAGACTGTAAGCCCGTCAAATGGCAGGGACTGTCTCTATCTGTTGCCGACTTGTTCATCCCAAGCGCTTAGTACAGTGCTCTGCACATAGTAAGCGCTCAATAAATACTATTGAATGAATGAATGAATGAATGAGTGAATGGATCAGGAAACGGCCAAGGATGAATAGAAGCTTCCCCATGATGGAGCTTGAAGTCCTCAGGCCTCAGCTGTGGTAGGTTTCTGGGGGGGAGAGGACGGCAAGAAGGGTGGGGAAAAACCGCATTAGACTGTGAGCTCTTTGTGAACCACTTTACCTTAGATTTAACCAGTTCAGCTCTGGAACTGGTTAGACCCTTTAACAGCTTTCAAGAAATACTTCGCTTAGACTGCTTCAGTTACTGATCCCATCCAGGGTCCCAGAGTACAGTGACCACACTTTACTCCTTTAGTGCAAGAGCTGAAAGCCTCAAGAAACTACTTTTCTGTCTCAGTACATACATCCTGTTAAAATTTTTTCCTGCTGGCTAGTGCTTGCCTCTTCCTTCTGATTGGGTCTCCCCTGATAGTTCTGGAGTGTCCAGAGGTCACTAGTTTGGCACCTAGTATAAGTTCTCCTTGGCAGATTTATGTTCCTCCATCTTCTCTTTTATCTGTGGGCCATCTCATCTTATCAATAACAATGACTGTGGCATTTGTTAAATGCTTAGTATGAGCCAAAGACTCTACTGAGCCCTAGGGTAGATACAAGATAATCAGCTCAGACAAGCCCATCTCATTTGGGGCTTACAGTCTAAAAGGGAGAGAGAATAGGTATTTCATCCCAATTTTACAGATGAAAAATCTGAGGCACAGAAAAGTTAAGAGACTTGCCCCAGGTCCCACAGTAGGTAAGTGGAGGAGCTCACTAAAGAAACCAGGTCCCCTGAGTCCGAGTCCTATACTCTTTGCACTAGGCCATACTGCTTCTCTAAATAAAATCTGCTTTTAAGAAATGGTTTCCCAAGATTTTCTGTTGTTTCAGCCTAAAACTCACTCTATGTAATCCTGTTAAACTGGGTTGGGGATTTGGTTGGAAATACTTCACCTCACTTCTAAGTGACTCAGTTACTCAATCGTAGTATTATCTGAGCATTAACTCTATGAATGGCATTATACCAAGTGCTTGAGAGAGAAGCAGAGTGGCTCAGTGGAAAGAGCACGAGTTTTGGAGTCAGAGTCATGAGTTCAAATCCCAGCTCTGCCACTTGTAAGCTGTGTGACTGTGGGCAAGTCACTTAACTTCTCTGTGCCTCAGTTCCCTCATCTGTAAAATGGGGATGAAGACTGTGAGCCCCACGTGGTACAACCTGATTCCCCTGTGTCTACCCCAGTGCTTAAAACAGTGCTCTGCACATAGTAGCACGCTGAGAAGCAGCGTGGCTCAGTGGAAAGAACACGGGCTTTGGAGTCAGAGGTCATGGATTCAAATCCCGGCTCGGCAATTTGTCAGCTGTGTGACTTTGGGCAAGTCACTTAACTTCTCGGTGCCTCAGTTACCTCATCTGTAAAATGGGGATGAAGACTGTGAGCCCCACGTGGGACAACCTGATTCCCCTGTGTCTACCCCAGCGCTTAGAACAGTGCTAGGCACATAGTAAGCGCTTAACAAATACCAACATTATTATTATTAGTAAGCACTTAGCAAATACCAACAGTGTTATTACTATTATTATTACAATAAAGTTAGTAGACAAGATCCCAGCTCTCCTTCTAGTTTCTTGCTTCTCAGAAATCTCTACTTTTTAGTTGCCAAGGCTTTTGGCTTTTCACAAACCTCCATCAGGCTGTAGGATTAATTTGGTGGGAACGGCAATAACCACCATTCTCCTTGCCTACTCCCACCCAGCACTATGGTTCCACACACCGCTTCAATTCTAAGACTTCATTGCTTGTGATCTTACTTTGCCATCTGATCTTGAATATAGCCCGTCAGTGACCCTGAAGGTATGGCTCAAAGATTCAAATGCGGCATCTGATGGAAGTAAAGGTCTCCCAGTTATGGAGGAGCTTGGGGAGCATTACAACTCTGCAGACACTTAACCTGAAACCACATTCTCACCACACTCTAATAGACTCTAAAGGATGTGTTGATCTTCCTGATTCAAGTTTCAGGTTCCTTATCTGTCTTTGAAAGGTTGGTCAATAGTAGAGTTATATGCCTAGGTAATAGAACTCTGATGGAAGTTGTTTCTGAGTTTCCTGTGTAGGGAGTGTGAGCTTCCTGGTCAGGCTATGTTCTCTAATTTTTTTTTAGTCTACCATTAACACCTAATATATGGCTGATTCAGCAAAGAAGTTGGCTGTCTTTCACATATCTTCTTAGATGTGTACTCTTAGAGGTGTCCCGTGCTTTCAAAGATGATGCTACAGGTGATGTATTGATCCCACATGGCTGAAGATTGATGAAAATTGCTACACCATTCCTGTTGTGCTACTTTATCCCACATCTGTCTTGTCTCCATTTTCAACACTGCCTTTTTATGTTCTGCTTTTAAGGAAGCCTCTGCTTTAGGAGAGCCAACCATCCATCAGGCTTCTCTCTCTACTGTGTTCTCCCACATTCTATTGAGAGGTTGTTTTGATGGAGATTGTGCTTCCTTAGATCTTTATAATAATTTTATGGCCTCCTGGGTAGAGGGTGCCTCCATCCAGTTTCCCAGAGTGCAGTTGTTCGGGTATCCTGCTGTCATCCACTCACATCACTTGTCCCACCCACCCATCTGAGCAGGGTTCTGTGAGCTTGGCTTAGGTGCTGATGAGCTGCCCAGTTCAAGGCCTCATTGTGAGTGACCTAGTCCTGCTATTTGATGTTGAGCATGGTTTATAAATGAAACTGCTCCAGTTTCTGGAAATGTGACCTGGACTTGCAACAAGTCCAGGTATCCCAGACTTTCAGAGCACTGGACATTACTACAAGATTGAAACTGGATACCCCATTGTTACCACATTCTGTCCTGCAGTCTTCTGAAGGCCAGGCTGGAATTTCTGACTTATTTTATCTTTTTCTCGCTTAGTGCCTTGTTAAATAATGGACTTCTAGGTAGAAGAATTCATTGACTGACTTGAATTGCAGGCTGCCAATAAAAACCTTTAGTTGCATGCAAGCTCTCTCAGATGTAGGCTGGTACATTAGCATGGCTCAGTGGAAAGAGCCCGGGCTTGGGAGCCAGAGGTCATGGGTTCGAATCCCGGCTCTGCAACTTGTCAGCTGTGTGACTGTGGGCAAGTCACTTAACCTCTTTGTGCCTCAGTTCCCTCATCTGTAAAATGGGTATTAACTGTGAGCCTCACGTGGGACAACCTGATTACCCTGTATCTCCTCCAGTGCTTAGAACAGAGTTCTAAGAGAACAGAGAAGAGAACAGAGTTCTGCACAGAGTAAACGCTTAACAAATACCAACATTATTATACATTAAATATATTTTCTTCAGATTTATTGTTAGTTCATAAAGCTGCACTACATCTTCAAAGAGATTCATAAGTATTTGCAGGCCTTCTGGTGTGAGGCCTCTAACTCACTGTCATCTTCATTTGGAAGTTCCTGAACCACTGTATCAAAGATTGATGATGCTTTCAACTTGCTGAGCTGGAAGAGTTTCCTGGAAGATTACAAATGTATTGTGGTGGCACACTTTTCATTCTCACTCATGAAAGCATAGAATAGGTTGAACAGGAATGGACCAATCAAACAGTTCTAGTTCACACTGACAATGACAGGGAAAGGGTGAGAGAGGGTTCCTTGAACTCCAACTCAATCACCCATCCCATCACGGGATCTTGCTGAAGCTTGCCTATGGATCTTGCTGAATTTGCTGCTACTCCTACTTGTCAAGACACTCTAATTAGCCAGGTTTTCAAAGACCTGGTCTTTGGTCAACACCGAGCTTTTGCGAGAACAAGTGTAATACAAATATATCGGTGTGGTTCTCTGGGATTTTTCTGTATCTTTTACATACATCACCTGTAGAGTCATCTTTGAAAGCATGGGACACTTGTATAGTGTGTGCAGATGACTGCACCCTAAGAGTACACATTTAAGAAGATATGTGAAAGACAGTCTTTGCTGAATCAGTCATATATTAGGGGTTAATGGTAGACAAAAAAAATTATTATATAATATATCAGCCTGACCAGGAAGCCCACACTCTACTGAGTTGCAATTTGGTCTGAAACCATAGTGAGATGCAGGAAAGCTCGAAGTGGACTGCATTCTACAGAAATCTCTTCTGAAAGGCTGTCTAGAGTCTTTTTGGTAACAGATAGTAGGGAGATTTCCCAAGGACAAACCGAATCATGATGTAATTCATCATCAGATTTATTCTTGCTGACCAACAGGACCCATTTTCTAAATGGTCTCTGCCATGGCCTCAGACATTATTATTGAGAACTCAAAGTGTTAATGAGGCTTCTGAGTGAAGGTATGTCCCTTTATTTTTATTTCTATTCATTTTTAAAAAGTCACTGTTTCTCCCTGTGTTAACAAGTAGTTTGAACTAACTAATTTGGGATAATTAGACAAACCAAAAGCCATTTTCTGAAGCAGCCCCTTTTACATTATACAAACATTTTCTTCCCAAAGCCACAATGAGCCGCAATCTATAACAAAAGCAGATAAAAACTTTCAAGAAAATTTCCATTTGCTCTATAACATTAATACATCTCCTCCACCCCCTTGCTCTCTTCAAAACACACCAAATTAGGTAAAGAGGAAGTTCAAATGTCTCTGGAAGAGAATACAGTACCAGGAGGAGGAGTCGAGGATGGAATGTTGGTGTCTCGTTTATGAGGGACTCTCAGAGAGGTATATGGCAGTTGCTCTTCTGGAAAGCAAAATAAGGTCAACATATAAGATCTGAAAGGAAGAGGAATTTGTCAAAATGCACTCATTGAAAATGAGAACAATGTTGTCAACAGGCAGAAATTGGATTCAAGAACAAGATGAAGTCAAATGCTGGGACTTGACAGCTCTGTAAATATTAATCACTTAGGTTGATCGCTTTTATAGCAGAATCCCAAGTTTCACTGTATATAGTAACTAAGATGTCATTTATCATTCTTAAAATTAAATCCCTTGGTTCTTTGAATTTTCTCCATAGTGGTCAGATGAATTGCAGCAAACTTTCTCTCCATGAATCAGGAAATCAAGAAAGCAACATTGGCTTCCAGTCAGAGACAAATCAAGGAGGGCAACCAGTATGGGGCTCCTCCAAGCAACCTGTTGTCCCTGGAATGGATGGCCACACCTTTGACCCTGGAATAGTGTTAATTATGGTGTTATATTCTCTTTTTGGGGAAGGCACTTACTCTATTGACCACTTCCAAGTACATAGAACAGTGCTGGGCATACTATAAGTGCTTTATATATCTTAGATACCACCATCTATAAGACACTCTATCAGCTCTCCTCCCCCTACCTTACCGCATATATCTACTACAATACACTTATGCCGTAGACTCATCCAATTTCAGCTTACTCCCTGTAATGTAAGCTCAATGTGAGCAGGTAATGTGTCAGCTTGTTACTATATTATACTCAACCAAGCACTTAATACAGTGTTCCATACACAGTAAGTCCTCAGTAAGTATGATTGAATGAATGAATTTCTCTCATCACTGACTGCCTTGTCCTCCCCCTGGCCTGGAAGTCTTTGTCTCTTCATAACTCACAGGCCACTATTCTCTCCACCGTCAAAGTCCTATTAAAGCCACAACTCCTCCGAGAGGCCTTCCCCTATGAAGCCCTCTTTTTCCAGACTTCCTCTCCCTTCTACACCACATAGGCCCTTGGATGCTTGTATGCTTGTACCTCTAGATTAATTAATTAATTAATTAATTCATTAATTCATTCATTCATTCATTCGATTGTATTTACTGAGTGCTTACTATGAGCAGAAGACTAGAAATTCACCCCACCTTCAGTTGCAAAGCACTTAAGTACATATCCTCTAACCTTGCCAACCAAAGAACCTTGCCAACCAAAGATTAGTATAGTGCTTGGCATATTGTAAGCACTTAACAAATACCATTATGATTATTATTATTATCATTATCATTGTTATTATTTCCCCTTTCTGAAGTTAGTTTTAATGTCTTTCTCCCCACCTAGACTCTAAGTTTGTAAAAACTGTAGGTAGGGATCATGTCTATGTTTGCCTGTAGGCCCAGTACAAGCAGGGATTGTCTCTCTTTATTGCTGAATTGTATCTTCCAAGCGCTTAGTAGAGTGCTCTGCACACAGTAAGTGCTCAATAAATATGATTGAATATATGAATGAATGAATGTCTACCAGTTCTATTTTATTGTACTCTCCCGAGAACTTAGTTCAGTCCTCTGTACACACAAAGTATTCAGTAAATGCCAATGACTGATTCACTGACTAAGTCGCTACTGCCACAATACATTGCATGTGTCCCCCTGCTTGGGCCCGGGGACATTGTGCTCCCCAACCGCTCCCCGACTCCGCCGGAGGCGGCCATTTTGGGAAGCCCCCACTCTGCCTGAGGAGGCCATTTTGGGAGGGCCTCCCTCCCTCTTCCCTCTTGAGGTGATTCATCTCTCCCGCCCCCGCCCCGGGCGACGACGTCCTTGTTCTCACCATGTTACCATACCTTAGCCGCCGCCTACGGCCGCCACCCACCCAGGACAACCTCAGGGACCCGCGCGGCCACAGGGTTATTTGGTCATGAGCTCTGGGACTCTCTCGGCCGCTAGCCGCTTGACTTTGAGTCTGATCGGGTAGGGTCGGCTCGTCCCCCGACCCTGGTCATCGCCTGCTTATTAACACTATTGTAGTGTGCCTTACTGTAGCATGTTGCTATATTAGCGATCTCGCTTGTTATTGTTTACTGTCATCAGACTTTAAATCTGATTAGGTCGCCCCTTAATCGAGTCTACCCCCGACCCTGGTCATCGCCCCTTTTATTAACACGACTATATTGTATCATACTGTGTCATGTTGCTATATTAGCACTACCGTATTGTATCATACTGTATCATGTTGCTATATTACCGATTTCGTTTATTACTGTTTATGGTTGTCAGTGCTGCCACCCACCTCTCTGGCCTCGCCATGTCCCTCCTCCCCCTCTCCCCCCTCCCGCCCCTTCCTATCCTCCCCTTCCCCTTCCCCTCTCTTGCTCAGCTCATTCCCGTTCTCTCCTCTGTCTCCTCCCCCCCTCCCCTCTCCTGCCCTAGAACCCCACTTTACCAGCGCTACCCCTCTTCCCCCTCCCCCTACTCTTCCCCCCACCAAACCCCCTCTTCACCCCCTCCTCCCTTCTCTCCTCCCCACCCATGCCCCATCCCAGTCCTCTTGTCCCACCGCTACCCCTCATCCCCCTCTCCCCGTCCAGGGCCCCGCCACCTCCTTCCCAAACAAACCCTCCCCTCTCCCCGCCCTTCCCCCCCTCCCCCCCTGCACCCACAGCTACTTTCAAGTGTGGCCTCTGGAACCCCCGCTCTATTACAGTTAAGCTACCTTTCATCCATGACCTTTTCCTCTCTCGCTCTCTCCTCCTCCTCGCCCTTTCGGAAACGTGGCTCTCTCCCGAAGACACGGTCTCCGCCGCCGCTCTCTCCGGCGGAGGCCTCTCCTTCTCCCACTCCCCCAGACTCACCGGTAAGGGAGGAGGCGTCGGCTTCCTCCTCTTGCCCCGTTGCCGCTTCCACACTATCCCTCCTCCCCCCTCCCTCTCCTTCCCCTCCTTCGAAGCCCATATCATTCGCCTCTACCACCCCCTCCAGTTACTTGTTGCTGTCATCTACCGCCCTCCCGGTCCCACCTCCGACTTCTTCAACCACCTTGACCCCTTTCTCACCTTCCTTCTCTCCTTCTCTCTGCCCACTCGGATCCTCAGAGACTTCAACATCCATATGGATGTACCCGACGACTCCTCTGCCGCCCGCCTGCTATCCTTCCTCGACTCTGCCGACCTCCTCCTCCACCATACCGCGCCCATTCACCGACTCGGTCACACCCTCGATCTCGTCATCTCCTACCGCTGCACTATCTCCTCCCTCACCAACTCTGAAATCCCTCTCTCTGACCATAACCTTCTCACCTGCCTCATCTCTCACACTCCCTCCCCCTGCAAATCTTCGCTACTGCCCCACAGAGACCTCCGCTCTCTCGATCCCATCCGTCTTTCCAATAGCATCTCTCCTCACCTTGCCGCCCTGTCCTCTCTTCCCACTCTCGACGATCAGGTCTCCGCTCTCAACTCCACCCTCTCTACTCATCTCGACTCTCTTGCCCCCCTTTCCCTCCGCCGCTCTCGCTCCACTAACCCACAGCCCTGGATCACCTCCTCCGTCCGCCTCCTACGCTCCTATGCTCGAGCTGCTGAGCGCTGCTGGCGAAAGTCCAAGCACCAAGCCGACCTCACACACTTCAAATTTATCCTTTCCTGCCTTAACTCTGCCCTCTCCTCCGCCAGGCAAAGCTTCTTCTCCTCCCTCATCGACACCCATGCCCGTCACCCCCGCCGACTGTTCCGGACCTTTAACTCTCTCCTTAGGCCCCCTGTTCCTCCCCTTCCCCCATCTCTCACCCCCAATGATCTGGCCACCTATTTCCTCACGAAAATCAACACAATCAGGTCTGAGCTCCCCAAAGTCACCCCTCCGCCTCTCCCCTCCCCCCCACCAACCCCCTCCCCTACTTTCCCATCCTTCCCTGCAGTATCCTCAGAGGAGATCTCCTCCCTCCTCGCAAGTGCCACCCCCTCCACCTGCGCCTCGGACCCCATTCCCTCTCACCTTATTAAAACCATCGCCCCTGCCCTCCTCCCTTCCTTAACTTCTATTTTTAACCACTCAATCTCCAAGGGCTCCTTCCCCTCTGCCTTCAAACATGCCCACGTCTCCCCAATCCTAAAAAAACCCGCTCTTGACCCCACTTCCCCCTCCAGTTATCGCCCTATCTCCCTACTACCCTTCCTTTCCAAAATCCTAGAACGAGTCGTCTACAATCGATGCTTAGAATTCCTTAACTCCCATTCTCTCCTAGACCCCCTCCAATCTGGCTTCCGTCCCCTCCACTCTACCGAGACGGCTCTCTCTAAGGTCACCCATGACCTCCTTCTTGCCAAATCCAATGGCTCCTACTCCATTCTAATCCTCCTTGACCTCTCTGCTGCCTTTGACACTGTCGACCATCCCCTCCTCCTCCATACCTTATCTCACCTTGGCTTCACGGACTCTGTCCTCTCCTGGTTCTCCTCTTACCTCTCTGGCCGGTCATTCTCGGTCTCCTTCGCTGGAGCCTCCTCCCCGTCCCATCCTTTAACTGTTGGAGTTCCTCAAGGGTCAGTTCTTGGCCCTCTTCTGTTCTCCATTTACACTCACTCCCTCGGTGAACTCATTCGCTTTCATGGCTTTGACTACCATCTCTACGCAGATGACACGCAGATCTACATCTCCGCCCCTGTCCTCTCCCCCTCCCTTCAGGCTCGCATCTCCTCCTGCCTCCAGGACGTCTCCACCTGGATGTCTGCCCGCCACCTAAAACTCAACATGAGCAAGACTGAGCTCCTCATCTTCCCTCCCAAACCCGGTCCTCTCCCAGACTTCTCTATCACCGTGGATGGCACGACTATCCTTCCTGTCTCTCAGGCCCGCAATCTCGGTGTCATCCTTGACTCATCTCTCTCGTTCACCCGGCACATCCTATCCGTTACCAAGACCTGCCGGTTTCACCTCTACAATATTGCCAAGATCCGCCCTTTCCTCTCCACCCAAACGGCTACCTTACTGTTACGGGCTCTCGTTATATCCCGGCTAGACTACTGTGTCAGCCTTCTCTCTGACCTCCCTTCCTCCTCTCTTGCCCCGCTCCAGTCTATTCTTCACTCCGCTGCCTGGCTCATCTTCCTGCAGAAACGATCTGGGCATGTCACTCCCCTTCTTAAACAACTCCAGTGGTTGCCTATCAACCTCCGCTCCAAACAAAAACTCCTCACTCTAGGCTTCAAGGCTCTCCATCACCTTGCCCCTTCCTACCTCTCCTCCCTTCTCTCTTTCTACCACCCACCCCGCACGCTCCGCTCCTCTGCCGCCCACCTCCTCACCGTCCCTCGGTCTCGCCTATCCCGCCGTCGACCCCTGAGTCACGTCCTCCCGCGGTCCTGGAACGCCCTCCCTCCTCACCCCCGCCAAACTGATTCTCTTTCCTTCTTCAAAACCCTACTTAAAGCTCACCTCCTCCAAGAGGCGTTCCCAGACTGAGCTCCTCTTCTCCCTCTACTCCCTCTGCCAACCCCCCTTTACCTCTCCGCAGCTTAACCCTCTTTTTCCCCTTTTCCCTCTGCTCCTCCACCTCTCGCTTCCCATCCCCACAGCACTGTACTCGTCCGCTCAACTTTATATATTTTCGTTACCCTATTTATTTTGTTAATGAATTGTACATCGCCTTGATTCTGTTTAGTTGCCATTGTTTTTACAAGATGTTCTTCCCCTCGACTCTATTTATTGCCATTGTTCTTGTCTGTCCGTCTCCCCCGATTAGACTGTAAGCCTGTCAAACGGCAGGGACTGTCTCTATCTGTTGCCGACTTGTTCATCCCAAGCGCTTAGTACAGTGCTCCGCACATAGCAAGCGCTCAATAAATACTATTGAATGAATGAATGAATGAATGAATGAATACTTGGGAAGTAAAACATAACACAAGGCATGTTCCCTTTGGACACGGGGTTTACACTTTAATTTTGTTCTTTTGTTCCTGGACTCATCCAAGGTCTTCTCTATTCCTGATTCCCATCTAACTCAGTCCAAGGAGTTCAAGGATAGAGCTGAAAATGGGGACAACTGAGTAAAGATCGGCATCAAGGGCTGCTTTGAAATATGGCTCATGAGTTAGTTAATCCATTTTCTTGAAAATACATAACTGTCACCAGTCTTACATAGCAATAACCTTATTCCCTCATAGTTTCAAATGATTAGGAAAGCAGCATGACTTAGAGGATAGAGCACGGGCCTGGGATCAGAAGGATCTAGGTTTTAATCCCACCTCTGCCACATATCTGCTGTGTGACCTTGGGCAAGTCATTTCCCTTCCTCTGGGTCCTAGTTACTTCATCTATAAAATGGGCATTAAGAGTGTGAGCCTCATGTGGGACAGGTACTGTGTCTGACCTGATTAACTTGTATCTGTCCCAGCAGTTAGAACAGTCCTTGGCACATAGTGAACACTTAAGCAGTACCATAATTATCATTATTATTAACAATTCAAAATAAATACTTAAAAATCACTTCCCATGCTTGGCTCTAATGGGAAGCAGCTTGGCTAAATGTATAAAGCAGAGGACTTGACTTCTAAACCTGGCTCTGCCATTTACCTGCTCTGTGACCTTGGGCAAGTCACTTGACTTCTCTAGGTCTCCATCTGCTCAACTGCAAAATGGGGATTCAATACCTGTTCTCCCTCCTACTTAGACTGTGAGCTCTTATGCAACCTGTTGAACTTGCGTCTACTCCAGAGCTTAGAAGAGTGATTGATTTATATTAAGTACTTAATGAATATCACTAAAAATGATTTTATAATTTGTAAATTACAATGCTGCTTACTGTGTTAGTCCCTTGAGAACAGTTTTGATACTAAAGAAACCTCTCCTATACATATCAAAGTTCATGTCTTTTATCTACAAAGTATATTCATTCATGAAAAGATTTTAGGTTCCTACCCTCTGGGGAAACCTAAAGTAAGAAAGACTGTAATGGAAAATTTTTCAGCACTAAACAGCTATCGTTATATTTTGTTGATAAACTATCCTGTTACTCTACATTTTCCTAGATATCAGACTTATAAGGAATCGTTTTTAAATCCTAGGAGTCACCAGAAATGATTAAATTAATTAAATTCTCAAGTTTTATGCCTTAATATGCATTTTGAATTCACTCATTCCAAATAAGATACTTTAAAATGAAATAGAGCTTCACACAAAACTAATTAGCACAAAATCTAACATGGATGACGCTGAATTGACCTCCCAAAATATACTGCAACAAAATGCATTTCAAATTGCATCTCACTCACTCCTTCGTACCAAATTAGATGAAATTAAGTTTAACATAAAACTAATTAGCACCAAATCTACATGGACCACAGAATGTCTTCTAAAATGTACCTCACTCCTTCATATCAAATAAGATATTTTAAGATAAAATAAAAATTAACATAAAACTAACTAGAATCAAATCCAACATGGACAAAATTAAGTATTGAATTTTTGAAAATCTTGAAGTTACTACCAAAGAGTTATTTCAAACCTTATCCTATTAAAATTAGGATAATTTAAATTTTATTAAAAGCAGGAAAAAGCCATACCAATAATGAGGCAATTTTACCTGGAGAAGGACGACGGCGTTTTCCCTTGGATGCACTCTTTACATTCATGTATGTGACTTCACCCTCCATGGCTGATGATGAATTCACAGTCAACCTTTTCTTACCTTGTTCCTCCCCACCACCTGTTCAGTCCTGCCCCGCTCACTTTTTCGAGCTTGGGACCCTTGTTCAGGTTGAAATGTGTTACAGGACATCCTTTGGCTTCACTATTTCCTTTGAGGTCACCTTTCAGCCTCTTTTATTAGTATCTCTGCTGTTAAAGCAGTGCTGAAAGACCCAGTTCAACTCCATGCTCTGGAGTGTTTGCTAAATAGGTCAGCGTTTAATTGTTTTTACCAATTCTGGTCAAGGCCTGAGTAAAAATTTGCACCTAAAGTTGTGATCTGCCAGAGTTTCCTATCTCCCCAAAGGAGGGTTTTGTGGCTTAGAAATAATGTGAAGTTTCCTTTGATCCTCCATGTCATTTCCATCAGAAGCATCCATTTCTAGCTCACTAGCAGTTCGCTTACACAGATCTACAAAACTAGAGAAGGAGTAGAGAAAGTCAGAGCCAAGAACGTTGATCTAGTACAGGGAGGATTAATCACATTCACTATGGGAATAAGTGTAATGGGGTGGCTGAGCTGTCCTCAATGGGGGAAGCTGCCCTTCCAGATAGGTCTCCCCACATGACCATTCTGCTTTCATTATCGAGCTCAGCCCCTAGATCTTTCCCTTAAGTTCCTTTCTTCTGCTGGCTCAGTGTCTCTCTCTCTCTCTGACTCCCCCTTCTGCAGCTTAAGCTGCAGAGAGCCACGTCAATCTGAACTAATTAGTCAATGCCGTTCACCACTGCTGGATGACTCGCAGGAGAGGGGACAAAACAAAGGAAGTAAGCACATTCCCAAGTTTCCAACTTCCTGTTGGGTCTTCACACTGAGTGAGCAGCTGCGTGCATCCTTCAACTGCTGCCGAGGGCTAAGTAGGAGGTGTTTACATCACCAGTCCAGGGATTCTCCCTGGGCACAGCTCAGACTGGCTCCAGGGCTCACTGTTTCCTGGTGGTGGCTGTGGCTGCTGACGGTTGTCTGCAGGCTGCTCTAAGGCCTGGCCTTGCTCACTGCACGGCAGCTCTCGACACATGCTTCTCACCCTGTCTGTTGCCAAGCTGCCTCTTCTGCCCGATGGAGTCCTTACCTGATTCCCACGGAAGTAGGAGGAGGAGGAGAAGAAGCCACAGCAGTAGCCATAACAACAGGAGTAATAATAATAATAGCAACACCAGCAGTAGAAATAGAAGTGGTAACATAGTAGTAATACTGGGAGAAATAAAAGTCGTAATCCAATAATAGCAGTAACAGTTAGTAACAGTCATAGTAGCAGTAGAGAAGTAACTTGACCTAGTAGAAAGAGCATGGGCCTGGGAGCTGGCAGACCTGGTTTCTAATCCTGACTCTGCCACTTGATTGCTCTGTGACCTTGGGCAAGTCAGTCGCCTTCTCTGTGCTTCAGATTCCTCACCTGTAAAACAGGGATTAGATACCTATTCTCCCTTCTACTTAAACTGCGAGCTCGATGTGGGACAGGGACTGGGTCCTTCTTGATTAACTTTTTTCTAACCCACTGCTTAGACCAGTGGTTGAGCCATAGTAAGCACTTAAATGCCAAAATTATTTATTAGTAGTAGTAGTTATGGTGCTGTTTATTGAGAACCAGCTCAATGCAATGCACTGGTCTAAGTGGTTGGGAAAGTACAATGAGGAGGAGTGATACATTCTCAGCCCACAAGAAGTTTGCATAGAGGAAGATACACCTAAAATGTTTACAATTAAAGTAATCAAAATGAATATTGAATTTACAATCAATCAATAAGAATTTCTACACAAATGGTGATGATGAGTGGGAATAAATACCAGTGGTAGAAATGGCTGGTTAGTTTTTAAAGTTTGAGGTGTTCGAAATAAGTGGTGAAGTCTTCTTGGAGGTGGCGTGATTTCCTGCCAGACCTGGGAAGCTTCAGATTTCTTCTCATAGCCAGCTGGGAAATGCTTCTGGGAGCAGAACCACTCACCTCTCATGCCAATTGCACATTAGACATGATGTGGCTCATACTTTGCAAGATATAGACATGGCCAGAAAGATTTTTCTACATATTTAGCACAAAAATGAGCACTTAGCAAAGACCATAATTATTCTAAAGCATTCTATTTTCAAAGCCCTACATAAATCATATCTCCTCCTGGAAGCCTTCCCTGACTAAACTCTCATTTCCCCTTTCCCTTCTGCATCACTAATGCCCTTGAGTCCATGTTCTCTAAGAACTTAGGTTCTCATGCACTGTCATCCCCACAACACTTTTATACATAGCCTTATATTCTTATGCTTCCCCTATCTGTGATATGTCTGTCTCCCCTGCTAGACTGTAAGCTCCTTGAAGACAGGGATTGTTTTTACCAACTCTTTGTCTTCTGGTCTCCTGGAAGGCTTAGTGCAGTGCTCTGTACACTGTAAAGACTCGATAAATGCCTCCTCGGTGTAAGAGGCGAAGAGGGAAGGAGAAATGGAGTACCCAAGGGATTGCACATGGCTCCATATTATTTCTCTATCAGTGACACTGGTTCTGCTGGAAATTGTTATCACTTGGCAATCATCCCCTGCTCCTTTTTTGGAGAACCATACATTACTTTTGGTTTTTCTCATTCTTAGGGTGCTTTGTCAACACCATGCTTTTAGGTCTTCACACCCACATTGTAGCACTTACATGCATAGTTTTGCACTCTGTTGCTTCCTCCAGCTATATGTGATGTTAATGTTGTCTCCCTCCCATTAGATTAGAGAATTCTGCTAATTCTAATGATTGCTCAATAAATGCTTGAATGATTGATTGATTGATTAGGTCTGAATTTTGACATTAGTCTTCTTGCTCCTCTATCTCCACATCAAACAGAAACTCCATATCAATGGCTTTAAGGCACTCAGTCAGCTCTCCCACTCCTATCTCACCTTGATGATTTCCTATTCCAACTCAACCCAGACTCTGCTCTCCTAACCCCAATCTTCTCACTGTACCTCAGCCTGTTCCCAGCCTGTCTCATCAGCTGGTCTTCAGCCCTGAGGAGTCGGGGTGGGCCAGCTCGGCCTGGGACACCACTCCCAGGTGGATCTGCTATGTGCTCAGAGTCCACCCAGAGCCCCTTGGCCCACCTGGGGCCTGGGACACAAATGCAGCAGGGGCAGCAAAGTGCAGCAGCCAGTTCCCTCCAGCACCTGTCTCTCCTGCTCCACGCTGTCCCTGCCTCTGCCCCCACTCTCCTTCATTTATTGCCTACTCAGGGCTCTCCTCTGGCTCCCCCAGCTTACAGTGCAAATCCAGTGTGAGTCAATTGTCCAAGAACTATTCTCACCCTTCTGTCGGAGGCAGCCTGTGCCTGGACAGGAAGGGGAAAGCCTGAGCAGTGAGCTCAGGAGTGGAAGAGCCAAAAATGGAGGACAGGCAGTGGAGGAGTAAGTTTGGAGCAGGGACGAGGCAGTGGAATGGAGAACATGAAAACAGGCTGGCAGGGCCTGGTACAGATGGGAAATTTTCTATGGAAAGAACCTTCATGTCCAGATGCCTGTTCTTGCCTGGGACCCTTAGCAATTTGAACTGGGTTTCAGCTCATTCATTTATTCATTCATTCAACTGCATTTATTAAGTACTTACTGTGTGCAGATAAATGTACTAAACACTTGGGGAAGTACCATGCAACACTGCATAGTGATGATTCTTGCCCTCAGTGAGCTCATAATATAGGGCGAGGAGACAGACATCAATACAAATAAATAAAATTACAAATATATACATAAAAGCTATGGGGCTTAAGGGGGTGAAGGCAAAAGGGTGTGGGAAATGAAGAAAAGTGGGGCTTAATCTAGGAAGGCCTCTTGGAGGAGATGTACCTTCAATAAAGCTTTTGGTGGGGGGAGAGTAATTGGCAAATTTGAGGAGGGAGGGCATTCCAGGCCAGCAGGACATGGGCCAGGGGTCAGTGGCAAGACAGGTGCGATTGATGCCCAGTGAGAAAGTTAGCACCAGTGGGTGAAGCTTGTGAGCTGGGTTGTAGAAGGAGAGAAGGGTGGTGAGTTAGGAGGAGACAAGGTGATGGAGTATTTAAAGCCATTGGTGAGAAGTTTTTGTTGGATATGGAGGTAGATAGCTCCTCCTGCCTCCCCCACCTTTGGACTGCACCATCCAATGACCTAGAGGATTGTACCCCAAATGCTGTGGGAAGCATCTGGGGTGAAGCTAGCTGGTTCTGTTTTTTGCCCCTGCTCCCCCTTGTCCCTGCCTCTGCGCCCTGCCACTCCCCCAATTCCCCTTCACTTATTGCCTACTCTGAGCTCTCCTCTGCCTCCCTGGTACTACAGTGCAAATCTAATATGAGTCAACTGTCCAAGAGCTATTCTCACCCCACTGTAAGTGGGTAGCCTGTGCCTGGACAGGAAGGGGAAAGCCCGGGGAGTGAGCTGGGGAGTGGAAGAGCCCACTCGGGACTCTTACAGATTACAGATATAATTCTTCACTCTGGCTCTGGGCTGGTTCTGGTGACATGGGGAGCTGTATCTTTCCCAACTCTGCCCTGTGGATAAGATTTTCTTATCCAAACAAGCATCTCACACAAACCTTAGAGGTTAATGATAATAATTGATTTTTAATTAGTTCAATTATTAAGTTAGGAGGCAGCTTTAAATAAGTCCCTGATTTTGTTCTCTCCCTAGACCCGAAGCTTCTATAAAAGGGGAAACTTCCCCTACCACCAGAACCCCTGAGCTTCTCTGCAATGTAATAATAATAATAATAATGATAGTATTCACTAAGTGTTTACTATGTGCCAAGCACTGTTCTAAGCACTGAAGTAGATACAAGATAATCAGGTTGTGCCATGTGGGCCTCACAGTCTTAATCCGAATTGTACAGATGAGGTAACTGAGGCACAGAGAAGTTAAGTAACGTGCTCAAAGTCACACAGTTGGTAAGTGGCAAAGTCGGAATTAGAACCCACAACCTCTGACTTCCAAGCCCGTGCTCTTTCCACTAAGCCATGCTGTTTCTCTGTGATCTTAGGCACTTCACTTAGCTTCTCTTGGCCTCAGTTTCCTTACCTGTAGCAGGGGTTTTAATAACCATTTTCCCCTCTCCACCTTTGAATGTGACTCCCATGTGGGACAGTGACTCCCTGACCTATCATGTGTCTACCCAGTACTTAGTACAGTGGTTGGCACATAGTAAGTGCTTGACAGATGAAACCTAGAAGGAACAAGGGCTTCTTCTCCAACTAACAGACTTCTCCTTTTCCTCATCTTCAAGATGGCGCCCTCAGGGAAACGATTGACACCTTAGATATATGAGTTTCTCTTTTGGGAAGGGGTACTCAGGAGTGACCCCTTCCAAGGTCGCACCTGTAGAGTTTCCAGTACTCCACCAGTCTCAGCTATGGGAGGGAGAGTTGAGCAGAGGCCTACACATTCCATTCCTAGCTTGGGCAGTGGCTAGTGAGTGGAAGTCATTCTGCTAAAAGTCAAAACTTACCTGGGCTGGGCAGCAGCGGCATGAGAGAGAGTCAAGGGTGGATATTCAAGTTTACTGCATGGAAGGAGACAATAGTAAACAACTTCCATATTTTTACCAAGAAAACTCTATGGATACATTACCAGAATGATTGTAGACAGAGAGCGGGATTGTAGACAGAGAGAGAGATTGTAGACAGTCCCCTGTACTGCCCACTCTTTATACTTACTCCATTTTTATCTGTTCACACACCACCCATCTATCATTCAATAAATAATATTATTCATTCAATTGTATTTATTGAGTGCTTACAGCTCATAGAGCAGAGCACTGTACTAAGCTCTTGGAAAAGTGCTATAGAGTAAGAAGACAAGCTCCCTGTCCTCATGGAACTTACAATCCAACAGGGAAGACAGACATTAAAATAAATTACAGGTAGTGGAGGGAACAGATTATAAGGATATGCACATAGATGTTGTGAGGGAGTCGTACATGAGTATCAAAGTTCTTACGGGTTATACCAAAGTTCATAGGGGTTATGGACTCAAGTGCATAGATGACAAAGAAGGGAGAGAAAATAGAGTGAAGAAATGAAAGGATAGTCAAGAAAGACTGCCTGGGGAGATGTGATTTTAGTAGGGCTTTGAAAATGAGGGGAGTGGTGGTTTGTCAGATTTGTAAGCAGAGGAAGGTCCAGGCAGGGGGAAGGGCTTGAGAAAGGTAGTGAGAGAGAGGAGATTAAGGGACAGTGAGTAGGTTGATGTCAGAGGAATGAAGTAATTGGAGTGGGTTGTAGTGGGAGAGGAGTGAGGATAGCTTGGAAGTGGGGAGCTAATTGAGTGCCTCAAAGGCAATGGCGAGGAGTTTCTGCTTGATGTGGAGATGTCTAGGCAATCATTGGAGATTTTGGAGGAGTGGACAGATATGCCCAGAAAATTGTGTAGATTTCGATGTATGTAGATGACTCCCAAATCTATCTTGCTAACCCTGACTTTCCACCTCCCCTGCAAACTCACATCTTTCCTTGCTTCCAAGAAATTTCCACTTGGACATTACAATGAAACAATCAATCAATAAAATGGTATTTATTGAGGGCTTACTATATGCAGAGCACTATATTAAGCTCTTTAGAGAGTATAATGCGATATAATTCAAAGACAAGTAGCCCTCAAGTAGCTTGCAGTTTAGTAGGGGACACAGACATTAAAACAAATAGACAGGAAAAGCAGCAGGAAAAATGGTTAAGAAACAGCATGGCCTAGTGGAAAGAACATTGGCCTGGGAGTCAGAGGGCCTGGATTCTAATCCTGGCTCTGCCATTTACCTGCTGTGTGACATTGGACAAGACAAGTCACTTAACTTCTTTGTGCTTCAATTCCTTCACATGTAAATGGGAATTGAATACCCATTCTTGCTCCTACTTAGACTGTGAGCCCTGTGGGGGACCAGATTACTTCAGTATTTAGTGTAGTACTTGGTAAACACTTAGCACTTAATAGAAACCATAATTATTATCATTATTACTATTATCAGTAGTAGTATTGGTACATAAGTGCTGTAGGGGTGGACAAGTATCAAAGTGCTTAAGGAATATAGACCAAAGCAATAGGCTATGCAGAAGGGAAGGAGAACAGGGTAGCAAGATGAGAGGTTAGTCAGGGAAAGCTTCTTGGAGGAGATTTTAGTAAGATTTTGAAAATGAAGGTAGCGATGGTCCATCAGAAATGAAGGAGGAAGTAATTCTAGTCTAGGGGGACAATGGGAGCTAGGGGCAGGTGGCCAAAAGACAAGATCAAGGCACAGCTAAAGCAGAACTCCTCATCTTCTATTCAAAACGCATTCATTCTCCAAAATTTCCCATCACGGTAGCTAGTAGTAGTAACGGTAGTAACAGAAAGAGTAATAGTAGTAATAATAATGATAATGGTATTTATTAAGTGCTTAATATGTGCCAAGCACTGTTCTAAGTGCTGGGGTAGATACAAGTTAAACAGGTTGTCCCAGATGGGGTTCACAATCTCCATTTTACAGATGACGTAACTGAGGCACAGAAAAGTTAAGTGATTTGCCCAAAGTCACACAGCTGACAAGTAGCGGAGCAGGATTAGAACCCATGACCTCTGACTCTCAAGTCCATGTTCCTTCCACTAAGCCAGACTGCTTGATAATAGTATATTTGAAATACTTATTGTGAGCAGAGGGAATTATCTTCCCCGGAAGAGAATACACAGGTGGGAATTAAACATAGTTCCTGTCCCTCAGGGGGCTGACTGTGGACAGAACTGCCATCTTCTCTGCCCCAGAAGCCTGCAACCTCAGACTTGTCATCTTAAATCCTTCCTTCTTTTCAACTTTAAATTCAGCCTATTATAAATATTGCTAGATTTTCTTCTATAGCATTGCACAGATCCCCTCCTTTCTTTCAATGCGTATGTCCACCAATTTGTCATATTCATTTGATCATATTTATTGAGAGTTTACTGTGTGCAAATCACTGTACTAAGTGCTTGGGAGAGTGCAGTATAACAATAAACAGACCCATTCCCTACCCACAACATATCCAGGCTAGATTATTGAAAAAACCTCCTCACTGGTCTCCCTGCTTCCAGTCTTATTCCTCTCCAGTTCATAGTTCTCCTATCTTAAATATCACTTATTTTCCCATTTCTTAAAAACTTTCAGTGGTTCCCATTTTTCCCCATAATGGCACCAAGTCTTGATCATTGGCTTCAACTCTCTCCCTCTTAGTTAGCAGCAATCTTCATGCACTACAGCTACACCTTTGAAACTCACCCTACCCCCAACCCCCCCAGGATTTATATATACATCTGTCTGCAATTTACTTTAATACCTGTCCCCCTCTCTAGTCCTTGTGGGCAGGAATTGGGTCAACCAATCCATTGCATTGCACTCTCCCAAGTGCTTAGTACAGTGCTCTGCACACAGTAAGCGCTCAATAAATACAATTGAATGAATGAATGAATAAATAGCATTGATGGATTGATTGATCAATTGATGGAATCTACTTGTGTGGGTGCTAAGGTTTAAAAAGCTAAGGGTAGTGCTGACTCTAGTGTGATCTGAGGTTTTTGATCTGTCTTTTTTTCTGATCTGGTTAAGCAAACCACTTTCTGTTGCAATTGTTTAGGTGGCGGAAGGATTTCAGAGCAGTTACTATCTTCATGAGGACAGGTGTGTGAACTGACTGAAAAGTACCAGTAAAAGTCACTACTTTTCATTTCCAGCAAAATTTCAGCTAGTATGAGAAGCAGCATGGCCTAATGGAGAAAACATAGGCCTGGGAGTCAGAGGACCTGAGTTCTAATCCACACTCTTCCCACTTGTTTGTTGTGTGACCTTAGGCAAGTCACTTAACTTCTCTGTGCCTCATTACTTCAACTGTAAATTTGGGATTAAGACTGTGAGCCCTATGTGAGACAGGGACTGTGGGTCCAGTGTGATTATCTTGTATCTACCCAGAGCTTAGTACAGGTCCTGTCACATAGTAAGCACTTAACAAATAACATTAAAAATAAATCCTTCCAGATAAACTATTGAAGAACACATTCTCCCATGCAGTACCTGAATTAGAATACGGCTTCAGGCTAAAACATAGCCCTGCAGTTATGATCCTGAGAGCAAGACACAGACAGAAAATGTGCAGGGAACACCACCGGACCTGTGAATTGTGTTCCATAGACTGGTCTGCATCCCGCTCAGTCTTTGGTGTGAACTGTGTGCCTTCAAAGCATCCAGAGATCAAGCTGGAAGTTGGCACGAGAATTGGAAGGAAGGAAAGAAAAAACATGACATTTTCCAGGAAGCAAGAGACTGATTCCTCACCTTTTTTGCACCAGTTAGATATGGTACTTGCTTGAGCCAAACCACCCAGAGTTCATTCATTCATTCATTCAATAGTATTTATTGAGCGCTTACTATGTGCAGAGCACTGTACTAAGCGCTTGGGATGAACAAGTCGGCAACAGATAGAGACAGTCCCTGCCGTTTGACGGGCTTACAGTCTAATCGGGGGAGACGGACAGACGAGAACAATGGCACTAAACAGCGTCAAGAGGAAGAACATCTCGTAAAAACAATGGCAACTAAATAGAATCAAGGCGATGTACAATTCATTAACAAAATAAATAGGGTAACGAAAATATATACAGTTGAGCGGACGAGTACAGTGCTGTGGGGATGGGAAGGGAGAGGTGGAGGAGCAGAGGGAAAAGGGGAAAATGAGGCTTTAGCTGCGGAGAGGTAAAGGGGGGATGGCAGAGGGAGTAGAGGGGGAAGAGGAGCTCAGTCTGGGAACGCCTCTTGGAGGAGGTGATTTTTAAGTAAGGTTTTGAAGAAGGAAAGAGAATCAGTTTGGCGGAGGTGAGGAGGGAGGGCGTTCCAGGACCGTGGGAGGACGTGACCCAGGGGTCGACGGCGGGATAGGCGAGACCGAGGGACGGTGAGGAGGTGGGCGGCAGAGGAGCGGAGCGTGCGGGGTGGGCGGTAGAAAGAGAGAAGGGAGGAGAGGTAGGAAGGGGCAAGGTGATGGAGAGCCTTGAAGCCTAGAGTGAGGAGTTTTTGTTTGGAGCGGAGGTCGATAGGCAACCACTGGAGTTGTTTAAGAACGGGAGTGACATGCCCAGATCGTTTCTGCAGGAAGATGAGCCGGGCAGCGGAGTGAAGAATAGACCGGAGCGGGGCGAGAGAGGAGGAAGGGAGGTCAGAGAGAAGGCTGACACAGTAGTCTAGCCAGGATATAACGAGAGCCCGTAATAGTAAGGTAGCCATTTGGGTGGAGAGGAAAGGGCGGATCTTGGCGATATTGTAGAGGTGAAACCGGCAGGTCTTGGTAACGGATAGGATGTGTGTTCTCTTTGGGTAAGAGGGGAGGGTAATAATAATGTTTTGTCTTCTTTCCCAGTACTTTTTAAATAGTAGTTCTTAAGTGCTATGTCTTAAACACTGTTCTAAGCAAAGGAGTAGATACAAGGTAATTGGGCAGAACACAGTCCACATGGAGCTTATAGTCTAAGTAGGAGGGAGAATGGGTTTTGAATCCCTATTTTGCAGTTGAGATAACTGAGGCACAGAGAAGGTAAGTGAGTAATCCAAGGTCATACAGCAGACAAGTGGTGGAATCAGGATTGGAACCCATGTTCTCTGGTTTCCAGGCCTGTGCTTTATCCACTATACAATACTGCTTCCCTCACAGCACAAGTGCTCTGCACATAATAAGCATTTAATAAATGCTGTTACTCCTTCTCTTCCTCCTCCTCCTCCTCTTACTACTACTATTTATTGAGTGCTTTCTCTGTGCCAAACACTGGACTAAGCACTTGAGAACGTTAAGTAAAATTAGTGGACAAAATCCCTGCCCTCAAGGAATTTACAAGCTGTCAGCAGGCTTATAACTTTGCAGAGCAAGTTCTACATGAGGAAGAAGTCCCCATCCCCTAGGTAAGGTAGGTCAGGCAAGTAGGTGTTGAGTTATCTGTGGCAAATCTTAGTTTGAGGTTTTAAATCTATTTCAATATGTTAGCTTGCATCTTTTTCCACTGTAGCTTCAATTAGAAGCTCATTTGTTAGTAGTCATGGGTAATCAGAGTTTTGTGATTCCTTATAGGGTTCAAGAAGAGCTCCCTTTTGAATTCTGACTAAATTAAATCATTCAATCAATCATGTTTATCGAGCACTTACTGTCTGCAGATCTTTATACTAAGCACTAGGGTGAGTACAAGATAACAGATATTTTCCCTGCCTACTACAAACTGAAAGTCTAAGGGGGAAGACAGACATTAATATAAATAAATAATGGATATGTGCTATATGGCTGAGATGGGAGTGATTAAAGGGAGCACATCAGGGCAATGCAGAAGGGAGTGGGAAAAGAGGAAATGAGGGCTAAATCAGAAGGCCTCTGCGAGGAGATGTGTCTTCAGAAAGGCTTTGAAGATGGGAAGAGTGACTATCTGTTGGATAAGATGAGGGAGGGCTTTCTAGGCCAGAATCAGGATATGGGTGAGCAGTCAGTAGTAAAATAGATGAGATCGAGGAAGAGAGAGTACACTGACAGGTTGGCTGTTAGTGGTATGGATTTTGGTTATACAGCAACATGGCCCCAAATTTAATCCAATGAAGGGAAAAGTCCTAGTATTCTAACCATTTGATCTTAAATTGAGTACCCGACATCTCATTGGGAAACTGCTAAGCAAATTCAGCTGCCCTGAAAACCTTGTCTCAGCACTTAGCTACTCCAAGGCAGTGTGGTCACTAGGTGCAAGGAGAAAATACCCCTTCACTTTAAGTGTAAAGTTTGGCTGGTTGATGCATCTGGGCCTGGCAAACCTATTCTGTGCCACCATGACACATTGAGGGATGTAGAACTGGGATTAGAATCCACTTCCAAGCCACCAGGAAACTCTTCCAACTGAATCAGTAACAAGCATTATCAAAGGTCTCTGAGGCAGTCACTGTGCTATTGAGGCAATAGTCCTGTCCTTCCTGTGACTTTCCCATCACTGGAGATGGCACCACCATTCTTCCTGTCTCATAAGCCCATAACCTAGGTATTATCCTCGACTCCTCTCTCTCATTCAGCCCACATATTCAATCCACCACTAAATCCTTCACAACATTGCTAAAAACCACCCTTTCCTCTCCATCCAAACTGCTACCACATTAATCCAAGCACTCATCCTACCCTGCCTGGATTACTGAATCCAGTCTCTTTCTCAGGCTACCCCTCCGACTCCCACCTCCTAATTGTGGAGTCCTTCATGATTTAGTTCCAAGTCACCTATTCTCCACCTACAATCACTCCCTTGGAGTACTCATTCACTCCCAAGGCTTCAACTACCACCTTTATGGAGATGATATCCAAATCTACAACTCCAGCCCTGATCTAATACTAGCTCTGACATTTTCCTGCTGTGTGACCATAAGCAAGTCACTTAACCTTTCTGTGCCTTGGTGTCTTTATCTACTTTCCTTCCCTCTCAGACTGTCAGCCTCGTGTGGTACAGAGACCGTTTCTGATCTGATTATTTGGTATCTTCGCAGCACTTAGTATAGTCCTTGTTACATAGTAAGTGCTTAACAAATATCACAGTTATCATTATTATCATTATTGTTACTATTATTATAATTCCTTCAAGTGCTAAAAATAGCTGAGGGCCCTAAGGCTCCTCACTTTATGTCCCTGGATTATGAGCTTCTTGAGAGCCAGTGACAGTGTCTAATTCCCACCCATCTACTCCTTTCCAGAAGTTAGTTAGCTGCTTCAAACACAGTCAGCACTTTATAAATACAGTGAGTACTGCAACTACTTTAAAGTCACGTGGCATTTTCTCAGGAGACCATATGTTGAGGTGAAGCTTCAGTCAAGCAGATGTCTGAGAATTAGGTTCCCTCCATGCTTGTAGATTTCTGCAGAAATGCATTCATACCTGTAGGGGTTGTACTTCCTCAAAAGTAGGCCCTAAAGTCTTTCCTCCATATTCTGGCTCATTTCCTATGCTTTGAAGGACTTCTTACTCAAAAGTGGACAATACATTGGTGGGGTTCATTATAGTGTTTTTGATATCCCATTCACTCATTCATTCATTCATTCATTCATTTGTATTTATTGAGTAACTACTGTGTACAGCTCTGTACTAAAGCCTGGGGTAGAAAAACTTGACCTGTACAACCTAAGAATGAAGTGGGCAAGGGGAGAAGCAATGAGCTTCTCTGGAAAGGTTGAAACAAAATACACGTCTAGCAGAGAAACACTCACAACCCATAAAAGGAAGTCGAAACTATCCTCACCATGGCCAGGGAGAGAAGGTTGCTTATCACTTTATATAGATGAGAAAACTTAAATGCAGAGAGGTTAAGTGACATACCCCAAGTCACACAGCAGGCCAGTGACAGAGGTGGGATTAGAACCCACCTTCAGCGTATTCTGAAGCTCAGTCCTATACCCTTTCTACTAAGCCATACTATCATTTATTATTTCTAAATAGTTTTTTTCTTTTTGTCAGTCAGTTTAGATTTCGAGTTCCTTGATGGCAGGGAGCCTGTGTCTTGCTTCTGTTATTCTCTTCCAAGTCCTTAATGCCATCTGTCTCATGCAATAGCCTCTCCTTCAAAACCATTTGACACATAGAAAGTGCTCAATAAATATAATAATAATAATGCTAATAATAACAATAATAATTGATTAGCAGGCACAACATCAGCATCAGCAGGGTGATGGAGGAATCAAAGGGGGAGTAGGGTGAAGGGGAGGGTGGGGCAGAATGAAGCTGGGCCAGATTGAACAAGTCTGGGCCCCGGGATACCTGCTGGTCCAGGATTATGGTTCTGGCAGGAAGGGCTGGTCAGGGTCCATCTGTATATCACAGAGAGAATGGAAATCAGACTGAATTTTGGAACTGGTTGCAAATGTTTCTGTTTGTCCCGTACCCTCTCTTTCTTTCACCCTTTCTCTTGTATCGTCACATCTACATCCTTGGGAGCTATTTGTGGGTGCTGCACAAGTAATTAGATTATTTTACCTCACTTGGGTTTAGAGAGTTTTGAACAATTAACCCAATTCTGTTATATTGTACACTCTCAAAAGCTTAGTAGAGTGCTCTGCACATAGTAAGTACTCAATAGATATGATTGAGTGATTGAGCCATTTGGAAAATGTGAAAATGATTTCCTGGAACATATGTCCAGGGGACTCATCATTAGTATTGCAGATGCAGACTGCTGATGACTTAGTAAATGCCTGTTTCAAAATAATACAAACCACTCATTTGTTTTAGAAGATGGCACTGATTGTGAGAAACCAGGAGTATGTGAAACAGCATGGCCTAGTGGCAAAAACACAGGCTTGAAAGTCAGACGTCTTGGGTTCTAATCCTGGATCCTCCACTTGTCTGCTGTGTGACCTTGGGCATGTCACTTAACTTCTCCATGCCTCTGTTACCTTATCTATGAAATGGAGATTAAGACTGTGCATTCCATATGGGACAGGGACTGTGTCTAACCTGATGGCCTTGTACCTACCCCAACGATTAGAATAGTGCTTGGCACGTAGTAAGCATTTAACAAATATCAATTTGAGTGTTGCTGGAAAGGCCCTTGCAAAATCTTCTGTTCCTTCCACATTAGATGTACATAGAGGTTCTTGCTATACTTTGAGAAGTTGATGTTGGTACATCAATCAATCAGCCAATAGTATTTGTTGAGCACTTACTCTGTGCCAAGTACTGTACTATACACTTGGGAAAGAACAATATTGTTAGTAGACTTGCTCTCTTCTAAGTAGGAGCTTACAATCTATTTGGGGAGACGGACATTACACGTAGGGGAAATAATAGACTATAAGTACATGAACGTAGGAGCTGAAGGGTCAGGGTGGGTTAAGTATCAAAGTGCTTAGCAGCTGTGGACCCAAGTACTGTTTGTCCTGTACCCTCTCTTTGTTTCACCGTTTGTCTTGTATCATCACATCTACATCCTTGGGAGCTACTGGGGGTGGCTGGGTACATAGCCATTTGCTGCACAAATGATTAGATTATTTTACCTCACATGGGTTTAAAGAGTTTTGAACATTTAACACAATTCTGTTATATTATACTCTCAAAAGCTTAGTAGAGTGCTCCGCAAATAGTAAGTATTCAATAAATATGATTGAGTGATTGAGCCATTTGAAAAATGTGAAAATGATTTCCTGGGACATACGTCCAGGGGACTCATCATTAGTATTGCAGATGCAGACTGCTGATGACTTAGTAAATGTACCTGTTTCAAAATAATACAAACCACTCATTTGGTTTAGAAGATGGCACTTACTGTGAGAAACCAGGAGTATGTGAAACAGCATGGCCCAGTGGCAAAAACACAGGCTTGGAAGTCAGAGGTCTTGTGTTTTAATCCTGGATCCTCCACTTGTCTGCTGTGTGACCTTGGGCAAGTCACTTAACTTCTCCATGCCTCTGTTACCTTATCTGTGAAATGGGGATTAAGACTGTGAGTTCCATGTGGGACAGGGACTATGTCCAACCTAATGACCTTGTACCTACCCCAATGATTAGAACAGTGCTTGGCACGTAGTAAGCACTTAACAAATATCAATTTGAGTGTTGCTGGAAATACCCTTGCATAGCCTTCTGTTCCTTCCACATTAGATGTACATAGAGGTCCTTATCAGCCAATAGTATTTGTTGAGCACTTACTCTGTGCCAAGTACTGTACTAAACACTTGGGAAAGAACAATATTGTTAGGAGACATGCTCTCTTCTAACTAGGAGCTTACAATCTATTTGGGGAGACCGACATTACACGTAGGGGAAATAATAGACTATAGCTACATGAACGTAGAAGCTGTAGGGTCAGGGTGGATTAAGTATCAAGTGTTTAGCAGCTGTGGACCCAAGCGGAAAAGCAATGCAGAAGGGAGGGAAAATAGGGTATCAAGATGACAGCTTTGTCAGGGAAGGCTTCCTGGAGGAGATATGACTTTGGGAGAGTTTTGACGTTAGGGAGAGTGGTGATTTATTGGCTATGAAGAGAAATTGAGTTCCAGGCCAGAAGGAGGACATGGGCAAGGGGTCAGTGGCACAGAGATGAGATTGAGACACAGTGAGTAGGTTGATGTTAAAGGATTGAGGTATGGGACCCATTTGCTGAGCCATAGTAGATGACTGCTATTTATCGTTTCAATCCCAAATAATTTAAAAAAAAAACTATGAGAAACAAAACAAAACAGAACCCGTGGTTACCCTGACTTGTGAAAGAGAAGTGTTAGCAGAGCCAGTTTTAGAAGTCACCAGGGCCACTCGCTCCTGCCTCGCTTTGCTTTGCTCCTCCTCACTCGGCCTCACTCTGCCTCGTTCCTCCCATCTCCAGTGTTCGGGTGTTTGGTAACTCAGGTTTAGCAGGGCTTGCATGGAGTAGGAGGAGATGGGGGAGAAGGTAGGGTATAAAAAATAGGAACCTTGGCTGCTCTCATTTTACACCTCCAATAAACCACTTCCTCCCCAAACTGAGCTGGAAAAGGGCAGAGCCTCAGGGTCTCAGTGATTTCATACAGGAGAAATGTGGAATCAAAGAAAAGAACTGAAACAATTCACTGTCCTTCTTTATATAATGCCCCAGCCTGTGAAATCCTCCTTTGCTTGTGGCTACCGAGATCTCAAATTCAGGCCTGAGCATGAAATATTTCTTGTGTATTTGATTCACCTTAGGACATCACCAGAAAGGATGACAGTTACTGAAAAAGCTGCAGGAAGGGGGGATGAATGGTAATGACAATGAAATGACAGTTTCAAACAAACGGTGTCACCCCCTTTCCAGATCTGCTGCTCTACTGGGCTGAGGTGGATGGGGGCTTGGGGGCAGAAGGAGAAACCCCACAGGAATCTGGAGGTGACCTGGTGGTCAGTGAGGGACTTGTGTATGAAGCCTTCCCAACTGGGAGGTAGGAGAGAGGGAGGCATGGCCAGCAGCAGAAGGGCCCTTGTTCCAGTGATAATGGAAAAAGCTCAAATACATTCGACAAGGAGCAGCGCGGCCTAGTGGAAAGAGGACAGGTCCGGGAGTCAGAGCACCTGGGTTCTAATTTCAGCTTTTCCAGTTGCCTGCTATGTTAGCTTGACCAAGTCACAAAACTTCTTTGTGCTTCAATTTCCTCATCTGTAAAATGGAGATAAGGTGTCTCTTCTCCCTCCTACTTAGTCTGTGAGCTCCATTTGGGACAAGGACTCTCTGACTGTTTATCATCTTGTATCTATCCCAGCGTTTAGAACAATGCTGGGCACATAGTAAGCGCTTAACAAATACAATGACGATGATGACGACGATGATGATGATAATCACAAGCTGAAGCTGCTGTCCTTGAGCAGAGAGCACTTTTTCCAGGAGCTGTTAGAGTGCTGCGCCTTTGTGTTCTGGGACAGATCAATCAGTGAGTTTTCCTAGAAGGTATATTTTCACTGAATGTTTGGGATAGAACATAATGGCAAAGTTAGGGAACATTCTTTCAATAATATGCCCCTATCTGGTTAAAAAGCAATATGGCTTTGGAAGAAATAATTGTGGGCATGCATGTGGTGTGGCACACATATCTGATCTGGTCAAGAGATGAATTTTCTTTAAAGTGGGATCCATTGGTGCATCGAGAATACCACCCTCATGCTCTAGAAGAATTGACAGGATACTCTAATCCAGGAGATTTTAAGCTCAAGAATTAGGGAGCAGTCTGGCTAAGTAGAAAGAACATGGGCCTGGGAGTCAAAGGACCTTCATTTATTCAAATTAATTGTATTTATTGGGTGCTTACTCTATGCAGAACTATGTACTTAGTGCTTGGCCAAATTTCAATACAATAATTATCAGAGACATTCCCTGGCCACAATGGGTTTACAGTCTTGATCGGGGGAGACAGACATCAATAAAAATAAAGTTACAGATATACATATAAGTGTTTTGGGCCTGGGAGTGGGGAAGAGCAAAGGGAGCAAGTCAGAGCGATGCAGAACAGGGTGAGAAATGAGAAAAAGTGGGGCTTAGTCTCTGGGAAGGCCTTTTGGAGGAGATGTGCCTTCAATAAAGTTTTGAAAGTGGGGAGAGTAATTGCCTCGCAGATGTGAGAAGGAAGGGTATTCCAAGCCAAGAGGCAGGATGTGCACTAAGGGTAAGCAGTGAGATCGAGGCACAATGAGAAGGTTAGCACTAGACGAGTGAAGTGTGCAGGCTGGGTTGTAGAAGGAGAGTAGCAAGGTGAGGTAGGAGGGGGCAAGGTGATGGACTGCTTTAAAGCCAAAGGTGAGGAGTTTTTGTTTGATATAGAGGAGGATGGAGGTTTTTTAAAGAGGGAGGTGACGTGTTCTGAGCGTTTTATTGAAAAATGATCTGAGTAGCAGAATGAAGTATGGATTGGAGTGGGGAGGGACAGGAGGCTGGGAGGTCAGCAAGGAGGCTGATGCAGTAATCTAGGCAGAATAGGATGTGATCATCTTAACATAATAGCAGCTAGGATGGAGAGGAAAGGGCAGATTTTAGCGATGTTGTGAACGTGGGACCAACCGGATTTGTTGACGGATTGATTATTTGGGTTAAATGAGAGAGAGGAGTCAAGGATAACACCAAGGTTATGGGCTTGTGAGACAGAAATGATAGTGGTGCCTTCTACAGTATTGGGAAAGTCAGGCCCTGGGTTCTAACCACAGCTCCACCGGTTATCTGCTATGTGACCTTGGGCAAGTCACTTAAATTCTCTATGCCTCAGTTGCCTCATCTATGAAATAGTGATTCAAAACAATACTGTTCTCCCTTCTTCTTAGACTATGATTCCCCTGTGGGACAAGGACTGTGTCTATCCTGGTTAACTTGCAACTGGCTATTGCTTAGAACATTGCTTGATACATTGTAAATGGTAGCAAGTATGATAATAATAATAATAATAATAAGGATGATAGCAAAAATTTTGAAAACCTAAAATGGATTCAATAGCAACAGACAAGAGTAGTAGTAATAACACCAGAGGAAAGTAACTACTGGTGCTAAAGTGACAAGGAAAGAAATCTAAAAACCTTTCATACAACTGAATGGTATTATACAAATGAATATTTACCTAAAGGCTTTTATCTAAGCTGTCATACTTTGCTCACACTTGCTCTCACAGGTGTAGGAATCAAAACAGCACCCTACTAGGAACACATGTAACTGCTTTGCATTCAGTTGAGGGGGTTGAGATCTTCATTCTCTTCGGAGTACATCAGAAACTCAAGACATGAACCCGAACCTAAAGAAACCTACAATTGAGAATGGGAAATGCAGGTAGACATTGCTGATTTATAAACTAGCTAAAGAGCGAGTCTGCTAGAGACAGACGCTACTGGCTCCAAACTATAGTGGGGTAGGGTGGATTGAGGTCAGCCTGGACTCATTATCTCAGAGCTGCATTTGATGTGGGCGTCACTCAGCCTTGAAATCTTCTTTGAGTGGTCTCTTTTTCCAGTTTCCTTTTCTCCAGAGTACTCACAATATTGTCCTCTCCCTCCTTCACTCTCTTTCCTCCCTCCTTCCCTCCCTTTCTCCCTCCATCAGGCCCTTGGGCCTAGACCCAGGGTCTGTGGAAGCATCTAAAGTTGCCCTAGTAAACTGACAGGCAGTTCATGGGAGAGATGGCTTCTCCTTCTGCCTCCCGTCATCCCATAGGCTCCTCCCACAAAGCCCCTACTACTAATTATTAGTAGTAATTATTTCACCCTCTCACCTAGCCTACCCAGTGCAAAAAGCAGTGCAATCAGCTAGAAGTGGAATCTTTGTGGAACTAAAATTTGGTATCAATACGTAATCATGAGGTATGACTTTATTCTGCATAAACTAATCCACAAACCAAGAAACCAAAAAACAATTGAAAGTAAAAAATAGTGAATGCAGGAGGAAGAGCAAGGAGAAAACTGGTAGCAACAAGTGTATTTCAGGATGAATTAGCAGAAACTGTAGCCCAATTAGGACTCTCATTTAGGTCCATAAAAATAAGATTTCCTAAATGTTGGAAGTGGGGAAGCTGAGGAAGTCTCATTTCAATGGGAATGTCTGAATTGGGCCTGTAGTCCTCATTCTGCTAGCAGAGCTAGGTGTTATAGATGAAATTCAGGAAGGTTTTTATAATCATTATTATTATTATTTGGGGTTTTGCAATCAGCCTTTTCCCTCCTCCCTTTTCTTGGGGTTGTTCAGGGGCCCCATAAACCACAGGTTTCAAGGTGAGATTCTTTAAATCATAGTCTAGGACCTGGACAATCATGTGACCAGACTCATGTCTGTAAAAAAAAAGCACCACATTCACCATATTACTAAAGGGTTTGAACAGTCTGTACACCACAGTAAGATAATTGGATTGTCACAAGAAATCAGCATTTTTTTTACTTTCCAAATGACAACCCAAGTGAGTCATTATTTTAAAGAAGTAGTAACTACTCTTTACCAAAGAAACCATTTCATTTTTTTTAACCATTTACTCTCTAAAATTGTTCATTTTTTCTGCATTTCTGAAGCGATATTAACTAAGTCCCCAGTATGTGCAGAGCATTGCAAAACATCTTATGAGAAATTTCTCCTGCCTGGGAGTCAGAGGATTTGAGCTTTTAACTCGTCTCTGCCACTTTTCTGTTTTGTGACCCTGAGCAAGTCATTTAACTTCTCTGAGCCTCAGCTTCCTCATCTGGAAAGGGTTTGGCTCTCTCTCCATCTTAGACTGTGAACTAAGATGGGCAGGAATTGAGTCCAACCTAATTACTATTAAATGAACATCCACAATCCCAAAACTGTAGACGAATCTTTGTGAATCCAGAATAGAAAGGATTACAAGCATGTTACCTAGTAATATTTGTTGAGCAACTACTGGGTGCATAGTAAACTCCCCCTAGACTGTGAGTTTGTTATGGGCAGGGAATGTGTCAGTTATATTGTTATATTGTACTCTCCCAAGGGCTTAGTACAGTGCTTTGCACACAGCAAGTGCTCAATGAATAAGATTGACTGACTGACTGACAAGGATTAAAGAGGCAACAGTAGAATTAACAGGTTATTCCTGCCCTCAAGGGACGGAGATACTAAAACAAATTATAGCTAGACATACTTGACCTTTTGTTTTAATGGAACTTCTTAAGATCATACGTGATAATCCGATTGACCTTCTAGACTGTGAACCCACTGTGGGCAGGGATTTTCTCTGTTGCTGAAGTGAACTTTCCAAGCCTTTAGTACAGTGCTCTGCACACAGTAGATGCTCAATAAATTTATTTTGTTAATGAAATGTACATCGCCTTGATTCTATTTAGTTGCCATTGTTTTTACAAGATGTTCTTACCCTTGACTCTATTTATTGCCATTGTTCTTGTCTCTCCGTCTCCCCCGATTAGACTGTAAGCCCGTCAAACGGCAGGGACTGTCTCTATCTATTGCCGACTTGTTCATTCCAAGCGCTTAGTACAGTGCTCTGCACACAGTAAGCGCTCAATAAATACTATTGAATGAATGAATGAATAAATATGATTGGATGGATGAATGAATGAATGATAATCAGATTGTGAGTCCCATTTGGGGCTCGTAGTCTAAACTGGGGGAAGTAGGATTTAATGCCCATTTTAAAGAAGGGGTAACAGAGGAATAGAGAAGTTTAGTGACTCGCCCAAAATTAAATAAGTGGCCCTCTTCCCCTCCACTTTCCAATGTGGCCAAAGCAATCTCCAGCTGTGCCATCCTCTCCAGCATCACCCCATTCATGACCACAGCAACCCCCAGACTCTCAGGTAGTCCCCATAGCATCCATCCCCACAGGAAGCTATTAGATCCAGAGCTCATTTGGGTCGGGCACACTTTCTCTATCCCTTGGGCTGGAATAAGCCCAGTCCTCTCTCCTCATGACCTCTTCCAGTGTGTTGATGACCCCAGTTCCCACTCCAAGATGAGCCACAGCCCCAACCCCAGCCTCAGCCCAGCTCAGCACAGCCCAGTACAATCCCAGCCCCCAGGCCCAGCCCCAGCTCCAGCCCAGCGCATCTCCTACCCAACACAGCAGAGCACAGAGCAGGTTCAGCACAGCACAGCACAGCACAGAACAGCACTGTAGAACCCCAGTCCCAACTCAGTTCCAGCCTCAACTCAGCCCCATCCCAGCTATGGGAATTGAGACAGGGGTGGTTCAGGTCAAGGTAGAGGTAACAGTTGCCAGTGATGAACAGATATCTGTGCTCTCAGGTTGCTCCTTCTAATCAGCTAAGCCCACATCCCGCTGCTCCAGCAAATGAGCAGTCAGCTCATAAACTGTTAATAATAATAATTGTAGCATTTGTTGGGTGCTTACTATGTACTAAGGCTTGGAGGAGATAAAAGATAATCAGGCCAAGTATATTCCCTGTCCCACAGCGGATTTATAATCTGGGGCGTACTTAATTCCCATTTTACAAATGAATATACCGAGGGAAATGGAAGTTAAATGATTTGCCCAAAGTCAAAGAGCAGACAAGTAGAAGAACAGAGATTTGAACCCAGATCCTCAGATTCCCCAACCTGTGGTCTTTCCACTAGGCCATAACAAACACCTGTTCAGAAATCTGGGTAATGATGGAGGCCCAAAAGTAACCAGGAAAGTAACTCAAAGAATTTAACAATAATTTGCAAAAGTTTCTGACTGGAGAAGGGCCAAAAAGAAAGACAAAGGGTGACTCAGATCAGAGCAAGGTACAAGGTTCATTTTATTGAATTCTACTTAACCTCAGGGGCTACACTGAGAATAAGCTTGGCTTAGTGGATAGAGCATGGGCCTGGGAGTCAGAAGGACCTGGGTTCTAATTCTGGCTCTGCCACTTGTCTGCAGTGTGACCTTGGGCAAGTCACTTCACTTCTCTGTGCCTCAGTTCCCTCATCTGTAAAATGAGGATGAAGACTGTGAGCCCTACGTGGGACAACCTGATTACCTTGTATCTACCCCAGCTCTTAGAACAGTGCTTGGCACATAGTAAACACTTAACAAATACCAACATTATTATGATTATCTCAACCAGATCCTTGAAGACAGGGATCCTGTATGACTGTATTGATTAAGTACTTACTGTATGAGGACCACTGTACTAAGGGCTTGGGAGAGTACAACAACAGAGTTGATAGATATGTTCCCTACCCACAAGGAGCTTACAGTCTAGAGGGAGAAATTGACATTAATATAAATAAATATATCATGGGTATGTACATAAGTGCCGTGGGGCTGAGTGTTGGGTGAATATAAACGGCTTAAAGTGTTCAGATCCAAGTTAATAATAATGTTGGTATTTGTTAAGCACTTACTATGTGCAGAGCACTGTTCTAAGTGCTGGGGGAGATACAAGATAATCAGGTTGTCCCATATGAGGCTCACAGTTAATCCCCATTTTACAGATGAGGTAACTGAGGCACAGAGAAGTTAAGTGACTTGCCCACAGTCACACAGCTGACAAATGTCAGAGCCGGGAGTCGAACACATGACCACTGACTCTGAAGCCCAGGCTCTATCCACTGAGCCACGCTGCTTCATAAGTTCATAAGTAATGTAGAAGGGAGAACGAGTCTGGGGAGATGAGGGCTTATTTGGAGAAGTCAGTAGTCGAGGAGTCCAGAAGGCCTTCCCAGACTGAGAGTCCCCCTTTCCCTCTGCTCCTCTTCCCCTCTCCTTCCCCCTTCTCCCACCCTATACTCTTCTCCTTTCCTCTCCCCTCAGCACTGTGCATATTTGTATATATCATTACTCTATTTTGTTAACGAGGTGTATATCTCCATGATTCTATTTATCTTGATTTTGTTTTGTTTTGTTTTGTTCTGTTTTGCTTTGCTGTCTGTCTCCTCCATTTAGACTGTGAGCCCGTTATTGGGCAGGGCTGTCTCTATCTGTTGCCGAATTGTACATTCCAAATGCTTAGTACAGTGGTCTGCACATAGTAAGTGCTCAATAAATGCTCTTGAATGAATGAATGAATAAATGCATTGCTGCAGCAAAGATAAAGTCTAGCTTTAAAAAGGTAATTTAAAGCCAGCAGGCATGTCATCGCAGACCTCAGATGTTATCTGTCATTGCTGACATCACCTAGGCCTCCCCGTACAGTTCACAATGCACTGGAAGTGACAGTCCATTTGAGGCTTGTCCGTCTTTCTCAACTCTTTGGCCTGATCTTGAGAGGGCTCAGTTGGTTATCAGGGGGTGTATCCAGACCAACATATGACTTCAGTTGCAAGGGGACAAATAATGTGACCTGGGATGTTTTATATTTGTAAACTCAGGGGAGACAAGTCAGGAATTAGTTCAGGTACAGAGATCTCCAAGTAAAGTCACCAGGAGTCAGTCAGGAATTGGACCAGGAAGAGGCAGTTTGGATCAAAATTATGGCCTGCTTGTCTTCTCTGAGGAAATAATTAAGGACTGAAGAATGGAAAGGCTAGAAACAGGGCCAGGATTTGGAAAAACCTTTACCTAATATCTATGATTAAATGAATGAAGACCAGGCTTTGGCAACCCCAGATGTCAGCAATAGTAGATTGGCCATATGGAGAGAAAGATGCTGGTAGAAATTTGAAATTATCCAAGGGCCTGTCTTCTGACTGCTGATCACAAATTAATCTACATGTTCTAGTCTAGCCTAGGCTGAGCTCTATGGAGGAGTTTGACAGAGATTTAAGGTCGTTGACACTTTTAATCTCAGGAGGTGGCAGAAATGAATATTCCAGGGGAGGTGCCAGTCTGACAGGTTGAAAATTGATAACAACTAACAAAATGACTCTGATAATGGGAATCAAACCTCCTTTGAGGCCTGCTTCATTAGGGACATTTTGGCATGGAGGAACAAACAGGGAGTTAGGATCTGCACCAGAGGGGAAGACAGTAGGGTCAGGTAAGAGGCAAAAAAAACCTGTATTGGAAGGTTTATGTTCATTTCAGAAGAACTTGGAGAAATAAATCAATCAATGGTCTTTACAGAGTGTGCTCACTATGCGAAGAGCACTGTATTAAGTGCTGGGGAGAAGCAGCATAGCCTAGTGGTAAGAGCACAGACCTGGAAGTCAGCAGGCCTGGGTTTAAATCCTTGTTCTACTGCTTGTCAGCTGTGTGACTTTGGGCAAGATGCTAAATTTCTCTATGCCTCAGTTACCTAATCAGCAAAATGAGGATAACAGACTTGTTCTCCCTCCTACTTAAATTGTGAGTCCCATTTGGGGCCTGATTAGCTCAGTGAGTCCCATTGCTTAGTAGAGTGCTTCACACACAGTAAGCACTTAAAATATACCACAATTATTATAATAAAATAGTGTTGGTAGACATGATCCCTGCCCTCAAGGAGCTTATATTCTAGAGAGAGATGTTGAAATAAATCTGCACAAAAGTGCTGTGGGGCTGAGGATGACATGAATATCCAGTCCTTAAAGAGTTGGCAGTGAGATAGATGGGACCAAGGGGCAGTGAATAGGTTGGCATTAGAGGAGAAAAGCAGCAGGATGGATTGTCATAAGGGATCAATGAAGTAAGGTAGGAAGGAGAGCTGATGAGTCCTTTAAAATCTATGGTAAGCAGTTTCTGTTTGATGTGGAGGTAGATGGTTAATCACTGGAAGTTCTTGAGGTGTAGGGATGTATACAGGATTTTTTTTTTAGAAAAATGACCCTGCCAGCAGAGTGAAGTAAAGACTAGAATGGGAAAAGACAGGAGGCAGGGAGGTGAGTGAGGAGGCTGATGCAGTAGTCACAGTAGATTGTACATGGGGAGAATGTAATGGAGTTAGAAAATACTTATGTCTTCCCTCAAGACTGTGAGCCTGTCACTGGGCAGGGATTGTCTCTATCCGTTGCTGAATTGTACATTCCAAGTGCTTAGTACAGTGCTCTGCAGATAGTAAGCACTCAATAAATACTACTGAATGAATAGCCTAGCAGAGAGACAGACCTAAAGTCATTTTCTGATAGACAAAAAGGAAGGAAAAATGCATGTGCAGTATGAGTGCATAATTGTGTTAGTTGGTGCTGAATGGTAGTTAGGGGGATATAACCTATGCAGAATAAATTCTAATCAGGGAAGACCTCCTGCAGGAGATGATTTCTAAAGATCTTTGAAGATGAGAAGAGTTGTATTCAGAAAGTTTTGAAGGGGCTGGCAGTGTCAGACAGGAAGAAGAGCACAAGCAAGGGGATGGAGGTGGGAGAGATGAAAATGAGACCAGGTGAATATGGTAACTTAAGAGGAATCAATCAACTGTATTTATAGTGTGCAGAGCACCGTACAAGAGGCTTGGAAGTGTATTATACAACAGATTTGATAGACACATTCCCTGCCTACAAGGAGTGTACGATTTGGACAGGGAGACAGACATTAAAATAAATTACAGAAATGTACAACAAACACAAAGAATAAGAATGGAGATTTCCAGGAGGGAGGCTCTCATGAGCCTGAATGACCTGTTTCAGTGTACCTTGGCATTCGCCAACATCTCTGACATTCCCATCAGACCACAATCCTGAACCCAATGAGCCAGCTCTTCTAGGATCCCTCCTCACCCTCTAGTTCATTGCCCGATGATGTGCCCAGTGGCTCCCTGCAGGGTCCCTACCAATACTGACTGCCTGAGCCCCAGGGTACCCACCAACTCTGCTCCTTCCTTTACCTTTGATATTTCCCAGACCTTTCTAAAGCCAAAACCTATCTCTTTCAAACCCCTAAATTCCACAGGTTTCAGGCAAGTCAGAATTAGTTACTTCGAGTAAAGTTTATTCATTTACACACAGCTCACAACCACATAAATACAATATCCTTAGCAGCCTGGTCCTACAATCTTCAGGCTGCCCAATATTCTGATAAGACTTGTTCCCAAGGTTATTTCTAAAGCAGTTCTTAAACTAAAAACATTTCTAAGCAGAACACCAGCAGCTGCCCCTACAACTCTGCAACATGAGTAAAAGGGAATCTCAGGGGTGAGAAGAGCCAAGTGGTGGCTGTGACGGTCACGATGGTATGCAAGTGGGCTTGGGGGAAGGTGTGGCCAGCCATACAGAAAAGCAGATACCAAGCACATGGCCCATGGCCTCGGGGAAGAGTGAAATGGAAGAGATGGGGCCCAAACTATTGACAATTAAAGAATCAGCAGAGAGCTGAGGCCCTAGTTGGAGTGAAACTAGGCCATGCGCTCCCCAGTCTGTCCCATTCCCCCACCTCCCCTCACCTTCCCCTTTATCTTCCCCATCCCTGCTACCTTGAGATTCACATTCCAGGAGTTTTTCTTATTCCAATTCCTGCTTCTGGGAAGGCCCTTGACTCTTCATCTAAGAAATTCATGCCCTTTATCAAATCACACTAAGTCAGTGAGAAAGGGTCATCACAGCAGATGCTGGGAGCTTCTCTGTAGAGATTTAGGACTCCAGCATAGTCACATTTTGCTTACAGATCCAGCCACGGGAGGTGTCACAATCTTCAGGGATGATGCTAGACCTTCCTTTGGAAGAAATACGGTCTTTTCCAGTGTGCTTGTTAATTACTATCCTGGAAAGGAAAGAATACAAATAATCTACTTTATCTCATCTAGAATCACACATACATGAAACAAGCATGCTGAATTCTGGGGTTGAAGCACTAGACTGTTCGAAAGACCAATCACACAATCAGTGGAATTCATTGAGCCTGAATGTGTGCAGAGCACTGTACTGGACACTTGGGAGGGGAAAATATGGTAGGTGGACATGATCCCTGCTTATAAGGAGTTTACAATCTAATGGAGGAGGCAGGTATTAAATGAAATTGCAAGTAGCGAAGCAAAGAGATGGTACTTAGAAGAGATAACTCCAAGCTTCCCTTTCTATTATAGAGACTCTCAGATGACTCTTCATCAAGATTAGAGAGAGAAGTGGGCCGTCTCACTACGTCCCACATCCAAAATTTCCAGTTCCAGCATTAGGAGCATTTAGAGTGCATGTATTTAATTCCAGATTTTGTCCCATCTTCTTGTGGATCCTCACACATTCACTGTTCTGAGGTCTACACCCAGGAACAAAGAGCTAAATATTCCTACAAAATTATGCTGCATCAACAGTATATTGTCTAAAGATGCACTATGAAGCTGTGAAGTAAAACATCCAATCAAGAAAGCCATCATGGGCTTTTGAAGATTGACACAAACAATTTGAAGACTGTGAGGCCACATGTCCTTGTAGGGTCTATATGAAATTGAAGGTCTAAAAATCTAAGATGGCAGCCAACTTCTTATCTATAAAACTCAGACCTAGCACAGAATACATAATCAGTTTCTTTAGTATTTTCAGCTAATGAGTCTTTCTTAATAGTTTGGTTTAGGGGGAAAAGGACAGGGTTGGGAGTCAGGAGACATGAGTCCATGCTCTCCCACTGAACTGCATATGTCCTTGGGGGATCTTTCTGTGCCTCAGTTTCTTCATCTGTAAATTAAGGCTCAAATACCTGCTCTCCCTTCCTCTTACCTTGTGAATCCCATTTGACTCGGGGACTGTGTTTGTTCTAAACACCTTGCATCCACTCCAGCTTGTGGCATAGTGCTTGGCATATATAATAATGATTAAAATGATCACAATTATTATTAGCAAGAAAAGGTTACTAACAATGTGATCTTTGAAACGAGTCAACTCAAAACAAAAAACAGTCAACTCAAAATCCAAAACTCCCTATTCCAGTCCATACTTCACTCTGCTCCCTAGATCATTTTTCTGGAAAAACATCTGTTCATATCTCCCTACACCTCAAAAACCTCTAGGGATTGCCTATATACCTCTGCATCAAATGGAAACTCCTTACTATCTTTTATAAAACACTCAATAACCAAATGCTTACTACAGTGTCCTGCACATAGTTACTAAAAAATATTCTCTATTGATTGGTTAATTAGTAAACATGAGCACATGTATTCTACAAAGGGAAGATATACACTAAAACAAATGATAAATAGGAGAAAGAAGGAAATGGAGTCTATGTAATTGAAGTAGTTCTTAAGAAGTGAGATAGGGAAGCATTGTGGCCTAGTGGAACAAGCACAGCCCTGCGAGTCAGGGGATCTAGATTCTAACTGTGGCTTCACCACACACCTACTGTGTGACCTTGGGCAATTCAATTCACTCTCTGAGCCTCAGTTACCTCATATGTAAAATGGGAATAAACACTTATTCTCCCTCCCCTTTAGACTGTGAGACCCCTTGTGGGGCAGGAATTATATCTGATCTGCTTATAATATATCAACCCCAATACTTTATATGGTACCTGGCCAATAATATTATGAGTACTTATAGTAAGCATTTAAAAATACCACGCATTATTATTATTAACTCACATAGACTTGTTGGGTGAAAAGTATGCATAGAATGGATGACAGAAGAAAGACAGTAGTAGAAAGGAATAGCTGAAATGAGCCAAATATAGTCAGCATCACAGAAAGCACTTTGGTAATTGAAGGGACTGGGTCCTATGAGCAGAAATCACATCAGTACACAAGGTACAATCCAAATACATGCTGGGAGTGTTGGGGACAGGGATCCAGGCCCTGGCAAGAGCCCAAATGTGGGCAGTTTTTATTATAGCTGCAGTCTAACTTTGTAAAAGGCAAAGGCAGCAAAGTGGGGATGGAGATGAAGAGTTCATCTCCCATAGCTGATCATAATCATTGTGGTATTTGTTAAGAATAATAATAATAATAATGTTGGTATTTGTTAAGCGCTTACTATGTGCAGAGCACTGTTCTAAGCGCTGGGGTAAACAAGGGGAATCAGGTTGTCCCACGTGGGGCTCACAGTCTTAATCCCCATTTTACAGATGAGGTTACTGAGGCCCAGAGAAGTTAAGTGACTTGCCCACAGTCACACAGCTGACAAGTGGCAGAGCTGGGATTCGAACTCATGAGCCCTGACTCCAAAGCCCGTGCTCTTTCCACTGCGCCACGCTGCTTCTCAAGTTAAGTTAAGACTTAAGTTAAGCACTTATTATGTTCTAAGAACTACTAAACACTGGGGTAGAATCAAGATAATCAGCTTGGACAGTTTCAGTCCCACATGGGGCTCTCATAGATTGTGAGGGGGGAAGACCTGGTATTGAATGAGGGGACAATGCTCTTCTTTACTGGAAGAAAGGTGGGGGGTGGCAAGAAGACTGGGCACCTGCAGCAGAGAAGTGGTTAAAAGAATAATATAATGGAAAATAGTGAGGCCCAAGCTTGAGTTCAAAGAAAAGGGACTTGACTTAAATCAATTTTAAAGAAAATAACAGGGATCTAGGATAGATCTCCCCTCTCAGGATCACACCTGGAGTGTTTCCATTACTCTACCAGTCTCTACTATGGGAGGGAGAGTCAAGCAGAGGCATAACCAATCCAGGCCTAGTTTGGGCAATGACTAGTGAGTGAAAGCCAATCTGCTACAAGTCAAAACTTACCTGGGCTGGGCAGTAGAGGCATGGGAGGGAGTTGAGGACAGAGACTGAAGTTACTGCACGGAAGAACCACTTCTGTATTTTTAACCAAGAAAACTCTATAAATACACCATCAAAATGATTGCAGATGGAGGTGAGGAATTCTGGGAGAGATATGTCCATGGAGTTGTTAATAATATTGGTATTTGTTAAGCGCTTACTATGTGCAGAGCACTGTTCTAAGCGCTAGGGTATACAGGGTAATCAGGTTGTCACACATGAGGCTCACAGTCTTAATCCCCATTTTACAGATGAGGTAACTGAGGCACAGAGAAGTGAAGTGACTTGCCCACAGTCCCACAGCTGACAAGTGGCAGAGCCAGAATTAGAACCCATGTCTTCTGACTCCCAAGCCCGGGCTCTTTCCACTGAGCCATGCTGCTTCTCTATAGGTTGGAGACAATTCAACAGCATAAGACAAGACAAAGATAAATCTATTATCCAGTTGGTGGGATGTACTCTGGGGAAAGTAAATGAACTTAACCTTTTTTCAAATGAGCTAAGCCTGAATGGGAAACAGAAAGATACAGTATGTCTGATCATGGGCAGAAACTAAGAGTGAAAGGAATTATGGCAGTCAAGGGCAACTCTTTATCTAGACAAAGTTGTGAGGCAATAGTATACAGAAATAGATCACCATAAATCATTGCTAAGTGACCAAATATTCTAGAATGATATGGGCCAAAGAATTAGATGATCAAAATATAGCCAAGAAACATGAAAAGCAAGATTTGTTCTTGGTTTTACTGCCTTATGGGAAAGCAGTAGTGATTAAATCAGTCAAACAATCCATGGCCTTTATTGAGCACATGAGTACAAAACACCATAGTAAAAGCTTGAGGGACTAAATAAAACAAAGCTAAATAATAATAATAATAATAATTGTAGTATTTGTTAAGACCCTACTATTTGTCTAGCATTGTACTAAGAACTGGAGTCGACACAAGATCATCAGGCCCCATAGAGAAGCAGCATGGCTCAGTGGAAAGAGCAGGGGCTTGGGAGTCAGAGGTCATGGGTTCTAATCCCGGCTCCACCATGTGTCAGCTATGTGACTTTGGGCAAGTCACTTAACTTCTCTGGGCCTCGGTTACCGCATCTGTAAAATGGGATTAAGACTGTGAGCCCCATGTGGGGCAACCTATTTACCTTGTATCTACTCCAGTGCTTAGAACAGTGCTTGGCACATAGTAAGCACTTAACAAATGCCATCATCATTATTATTATTATATGGGGTGCACAGTATTAGATGGGGACCCAGAACTGAGTCTCAAGACTGCCACAGCTAAAGGATGACAGGCAGAGATAGAGTCTGAGAAAGAAACTGAGATGGTGCAGCCTGAGAGGTAGTAGGAGGACAGGAGAGGACAGCATCAGTGAAGCCAAGGTTAGATCATGTTTCCCGAAGAATGGAGTGATCCACAGTGTCAAAGGCAGTGGAGAAGTAAAGGAGTGGAGGCCACTGGATTTGGCAAGAAGGTCACGGTTCTCCTTAGAGAATGTCATTTCTGTGGAGTGAAGAGGGTCAAAATCCGATTGCCCAGTGTTAAGAAGAGAATTGGTGGATAGGGAGTGGTGGTAGTGAAAGTGACAACCAGTGTGGCTCAGTGGAGAGAGCAACGGACTTGGGAGTCAGAGGTAGTGATTCTAATTCCAGCTCCGCCACTTGTAAGTTGTGTGACTTTGGGGGTCACTTCTTTTCTTTGTGCCTCAGTGACCTCATCTGTAAAATGGGGATTAAGACTGCGAGCCCCACGTGAACCTGCTTACCCTGTATCTCTCCCAGCGCTTAGAATAGTGCTTGGCACATAGTAAGTGCTTAACAAATACTATCATTATTATTATATACAATGCTGTCAAAGAGTTTGCAGAGGAATGGTAGGATAGAGTTGGGACTGGAGAGAGACATGGGGTCAGGGAAAGGTTTTTTGGCGGTTTTTTTTGGATAGCAAACGTGGTAAGGGACCATGTCTACCAACTCTATTATATCTTACTCTCCCAAGTGCTTCATTACAGTACAGTATACACAGTAAGCGCTCAATGACTATGATTGATTGATTGATTATTTGTTAAGCACTTACTCTGTTCCAAGTACTGTACTAAGTGCCATGGTAGATACAAGATAATCAGGTCCCACTTGAGCTCACAGTCTAAGTAGGAGGGAGAACAAGTATTGAATCTCCATTTTTGCGAATGAGGGAACTAGTACGAGACTGACAGAAGGAGAGGGGAATGAGAAAATGAAATTCAGTAGAGAGGCCGCTGTGAGGACATTGTTCTGAGGGGATGTCAACAGAAGGTAGATTGAGTAAGGAGACCAAATAGAACAAGAGGTCTTTGGGAAATTGGAGGGGGTCAAAAGATCAAAGACATGTTGAGTGTGATGTGCTGAAAGGACATCAGATAGAAAATGTGAGACTAAATAGTAGGTATGAAATCAGGGCTAGAGCTGTAGGAGGAAAATTTAATCACAAGGAAACCATCCACCAAACCAAACCACCAAACCTTGTGGAATGTTCACCATTATGGGATGAGAGTTTGAAGGGGAGCCAGCAAATGAACCTGAGAAGGATGGTCAGTGTGACGGGGAGGATCATATGAGTACAGTTTCAGCAAAACAAAGGACTGAAAGGTTTCATGGAGGAGGGAAGGATCCACATGGCTAAAAGCAGCAGGGGGACCAGATAAGATTAAAGCAGAGCAAAGCCCATTGGATTTGGCTATGAGGCACTCACTGGTTAGTTTGAAGAGTGCCTTCTCAGTGAAAGGATGACAGTCTAATTATAGTGGATCAAGAAGTGAGCTGTTGGAGAGAAAGGAATGAGGCACCATTTGGGGGAGACAAGAAATGGGTTTGGAGTTAAGGAAAGGGTAAATGGGGAGGCAGAAAAATGACCTGAAAAAAGGTAAAATAGTGTTTGCATTTTAAAATAGCTTAATGGAATTTTGTTTTGATCAGGAGATTTTTGTTAAAATACAGAAAAAATTCAGTCAAGCTTTGTAAAGAGCTCTAATTTCCTACTCCTAGGATGGGTGACTGAGATTCTTTCCTAAACCTACACCTTAGTAGTAATGGTAACAGTATTTACTAAGCTCCTCAAGGGTCAGTTCTTGGTCTCTTTCTGTTCTCCATCTATACTCACTCCCTCGGTGAACTCACTCACTTCCATGGCTTCAACTATCATCTCTACACGGATGACACCCAAATCTACAGCTCCTCCCCTGTTCTCTCTCCCACCCTCCAGACTCGCATCTCCTCCTGCCTTCAGGACATCTCCATCTGGAATGTCCTACTGCCACCTAAAACTCAACATGTCCAAGTCTGAGCTCCTTATCTTCCCTCCCAAACCCTGTCCTTTCCCTGATTTTCCCATCCCTGTGGACAGCAGTACCATCTTTCCCATCTCACAAGCCCGCAACCTTGGTGTCATCCTTGACTCCACTCTCATTCACCACACATCTGTCACCATCACCACCAATCTGTCATCAAAAACTGCTGGTCTCACCTTCACAGTATCACCAAGATCTGCCTTTTCCTCTCCTTCCAAACTACTACCTTATTAGTACAATCACTCATCATATCCCTACTGGATTACTGCATCAGCCTCCCTTCTGATCTCCCAACCTCCTGTCTCTCCTCACTTCAGTCTATATTTCACTCTGTTGCCCGGATTATCTTACTACAGAAACAAAAACTGTTTGTCTATCAACCTTCATATCAAACAAAATCTCCTCACTATTGGCTTCAAAGCTCTCCATCACCTTGCCCCTTCTTACGTCACCTCCCTTCTCTCCTTCTCTCCTTCTACAGCCCAGCCCGCACACTCCACTCCTCTGCTACTAACCTTCTCACTGTACCTCATTCTTGCCTGGCCTGCTGTCGACCCCTGGCTCACATCCTACCTCTGGCTTGGAATGCCCTCCCTCCTCACTTCTGCCAAACTAGCTCTCTTCCCCCCTTTAAAGCCCTACTGAGAGCTCACCTCCTCCAGGAGGCCTTCCCAGACTGAGACCCTTTTTTTCACCGCTCCTCCTCCTCTCCCCATCGCCCCTACTCCCTCCCTTTGTTCTACACCCTTCCCCACCCCAAAGCACTGGTGTAGATTTGTACATATTTATTATTCTATTGATTTTATTAATGATATGTATATATCTACAATTCTATTTATCTATTTTGATGCTATTGATGCCTATCTACTTGCTTGGTTTTGTTGTCTGTCACCCCCTTCTAGACTGTGAGCCCGTTGTTGGGTAGGGATTGTCTCTACTTGTTGTCAATTGTACTTTCCAAGTTCTTAGTACCATGCTCTGCACACATTAAGTGCTCAATACATGTGATTGAATGAATGAATGAATGAATAAGTGCTAACTCTCTGTATTATATAACACTGTATTAAGCACTGGGAAAGAATACAGAAGTGGGAGTCAGAAACCGTTCATGACCCTCAAGGGGCTCACAATATATGGGAGGGAAGGCCAGTGTAAGAAGTGTCAGCGTGGCTCAGTGGAAAGAGCATGGGCTTTGGAGTCAGAGGTCATGGGTTTGAATCCCGGCTTGGCCACTTGTCAGCTGTGTGACTTTGGGCAAATCACTTAACTTCTTGGTGCCTCAGTTACCTCATCTGTAAAATGGGAATTAAGACTGTGAGCCCCACGTGGGACAACCTGATTCCCCTGTGACTACCCCAGCGCTTACTATGTTCAGAGCACTGTTCTAAGCACTGAGGTAGATACAGGGTAATCAGGTTGACCCTCTGAGGCTCACAGTCTTAATCCCCATTTTACAGATGAGGTAACTGAGGCCCAGAGAAGTTAAGTCATTTGCCCAAAGTCACACAGCTGAGAAGTGGCAGAGTCAGGATTCAAACCCATGACCTCCCAAGCCCATGCTCTTGGCACTGAGCCACGCTGCTTCTCTTATGGGTTCTCTTATTCTCTTGTAGGTCATGGGTTCTAATCCCAACTCCACCACTTCTCTGCTGTGTGACTTTGGGCAAGTCACTTCACTTCTCTGTGCCTCAGTTACCTCATCTGTAAAATGGGGATTGAGACTGTGAGCCCCACAGGGCACAGGAAATTTGTCCATCATGATTTGCTGGTATCCACCCCTATGCTTAGTACAGAGCTGGCACATAGTAAGGCTTAACAAATACCATAATTATTATAATTATTATTATTATAATTATCATTCCCTGTCCACATTGAGCTCACAATATAAAGGGGGAGACAGATATTAATATGAACACATAAATTACAGCTATGTAATAAGTGCTGCACAGATGAGTGAGAAAAGGGGAAATGGGGGTTTAGGGAAGGTGTCTTGGAGAAGTGCCTTAATTAAGGCTTTAAAAGTGGGGTGAGTAATTGCCTTTTGGATATGAAGAGGGAGGGCGTGCCAGGCCAAAGGCAATACGTGGGTGAGAGGTCAGTTCTGTGATAGACAAGAGATCAAGATCCACTGAGTAGGTTGGCATTAGAAGAGCGAAGCGTGTGGGCTGGGTTGTAGTAGGAAAGCAGTGAGGTGAGGTAGGAGGGTGTGAGGTGATTAAGTGCTTTACAGCTGATGGTAAGGAGTTTCTGTTTGATGTGGAGGTGGGTGGGCAACCACTAAAGAAGCAGCGTGGCTCAGTGGAAAGAGCACGGGCTTGGGGCTGACAGTCTTAATCCCCATTTTAGAGATGAGGTAACTGAAGCACAGAGAACTTAAGTGGCTTGCCCAAGGTCACACAGCATACGGGGAGAGGAGCCGGGATCAACACCCAACTCCTCAGACTTCCAACCCCTTACTCTTTCTACTAAGCCACGCTGCTTCCAGAAAGACCATGGGGAAGACCCTCTTTCCCCAGGAGAACCTCTATCTAACCTGGCACACCCGAGGGTGGTTCCTGTCCTGTTCCCATCAATCTCTTGTTACAGCTTGGAAGCCTCTTTCCATCCCTCTCCTTCTTCCTTTCAACCCAGTCTTCTAGAGGCAACATGAAGAGCAGAAAGGCTGGACTTGGGTATTTAAAGGAAAAGTGACAGTGAAGTTTCAGGTGTGAGTACACCCTCTCTACTGTTCTCCTGTACTGTTTGGCTCAACTCAAACTCCCCGACCTGCAGCAGGGCCCACCTATATCCGGAGAATCCGGAGTCGCCCAGCCAAGTCCACTGATCCAGGGTTTCATTATACTTGTACCCGATCCAGAATGATCATCACTTGGCCTCATCACTTGGACCTTGTCCTGTGGAGTCAGTGGAAACAGGCTGAGCCCTGACAGTCCCTCAGTCAGCCAGCAAAATCCCTCCAGCCTGCATTTGGAACCAAACAGCTCTAAACTCCCTGGGAAGGACACTGCATCAGACTTCTCCCCAGACACCCCCACCCACCCTCCACCGCCCTTGCCTCTGGAAAGATAAAACCCTCCAGAATCCTCAGCCACAAAGAAAGACTGTCACAGCTACAGAATCAACCAATTCTAGAAAGATGTGGGATGGAATAAGGGTTTGTGGCTGTGTTTGGGGTCCTGGGGCGTCTCCAACATTCTCACTGCTTCAGCCTTATTCTCCAGGACCAGGAGCCAGGATTTCCTGTTGGCACAGTCTCTAGAACTGGCCTCCCAGCTCTGCTGCTCTCCTGAGAAGTAGTGACACCTGCCACTGTTCAGGTGCCATCCTAGGGGGCAGAGCTCACACACAGCACCTGAGGGATAGGAGAAGAAATAAAATTAGATTTGTGATACTTTCCATTATTTCAACTCTTGCATTTTGGAGATGGACAAAAATTTGTCTACAGACATTTCAACTGTCATTGTCTACTGAGATCACCTCCCTCCACACTACATGTTTTGTCTGCCTGCAGCTACTAGTCACCATTGGCCCCTGCCCTGGAGAGTCATCTCTGGGTTTCTGGGTGAGTTTCATGCCTTCCTCACCTTACTTGTCTCAACCTGATTAACTGCATGGGCCCCTGGTAACTTCAGCAGTGACATACTGATGATCCTGCTGATCTACTGACCTCTCAGCCCCACTCCCAGCTCAACCCTGCTGACCTTCTGTCCCAACTCACCTTTGACACAAGCCAACATAGACCCACCCTGGATCTCATAATTACCAGATCCTATTTCTCCTGTGACATTACAAATTCCTGCACCTCCTGTGACATCACGAACTCCTGAACCTCCACGTTCCACTCTGTATTATAGCTTTATGCCTTTAATCTACTATCCCGCAGACACACTCCCCCTTTAAATCTTTCCTCTTCCCCTTCAGTCTCAGCCTACCCTGGCAACTTCTCCACCTGACCAAATTACAGTCCTTTCCTTCCCTAACTTCCTTTCCTGGTGCTGTGGTGGCATTTGATGAGCTCTTGGAAAGGAGGACTTTCTGCTATCTCAGTGAATGTGTTTGTGTGTATGTTTGTGTTTGTGATAAAAAGTGACAGCTTGAGAGAGGATATGAGAAAGGATTTGTGAGAGACAGTGCATATGATGTAATATTTGAAATAAAGTGTGGTAGAGGTGTATAAGAAACAGAACGTGTGAAAGAGTGGGGTGTTTTATTTGCATTTTCTCAGTTTTGTGGCTTGTAATTTAATGTCTTGAATATACAGTGACAGTCAAATCAGTAAATATGGAGATTATAAGGGAAATAATGGTAGTGAGATTTTTTTATGGTATTTGTTATGCGCTTACTATTTGCTAAGCATGGTACTAAATGCTGGGATAGATACAAGCTAATCAGGTTGGACACAGTCCTTGTCCTTCATGGGGCTCACAATCTTATCCTCATTTTACAGATGAGATAAGGAGGCAGACAGAAGTTAAGTGACTTGTCCAAGGTCACACAGCAGACAAGTGGAAGAGCTGGGATTATTCCCAGGCCCACGCTTTATCCACAAGACCATGCTGCTTCCCAAGTTTGTTAAGAAGCTGAATAATCAAGTGGAAGGGATTTCATTCAATAAATCGATAGTGTTTACTAAGTGTCTACTATGTGCACAGCATCGTACTGAACACTTGGGGAAGTTCAAGAGAATTAGTAGATATAGTTCCTGCCATCTCATACCTTTCAATCTAGAGCAGGAGAGGGACACTAAAATAATTTGAGGATAGGAGGAAGAGGGAGAAGCAGATATGTATGTGTTTAACTATGAAGGGATATAAGTCAATATACACAGATGTGTTATTAGGATTTGTGAGTTCACAAGTCACAGTTTGTGCAGAAGTGCTGAAATGGTAGTTGCACAGTAAATTCTGGGGAGAGGAGAACTTAATTGGAGGAGATATGATTTATTTTTAAAACTTACTGATTTATTTTACTATTTAAAGTACATTACTTTGTTCCAACATGACCTCGGTGAAAGAGCAGAGGTCTGTGAGTCAGAGGACTTGGGTTCTAATCCAGGCTCCACCACTTGCCTGCTGTGTATCTTTGGGCTTGTCTCTTAACTGATCTGTGCCTCAATTCCCTCATCTGTAAAATGGGAACATAATACCTGTTCTCCATTCCCCTTAGACTGTGGGCTCTATGCAGAGCAAGATTTATGTCTGATCTCATTATCTTGCAGCTACCACAGGACGACTCAGGATCTCCGCTCCCTTGGAGCTGCGCCTTGGAGCGCCCGTCCCTTATTCCCAGCTGAATCCACTGCCACATGGACGCGGGATCTCCGCTCCCTTGGAGCTGTGCCTTGGACCACCCGTCCCTTATTCCCGGATAGCTCTTTGGCTGCCGATCGCCGACTCATCTGCGCATGGACGCCTCTCCTTTGGAGCTGCTCCTTGGACCGCTGGTCCCTATTCACAGCTGAACCTTTCTCCTCCAGTCATCACTGCCACGTCGACTCGGGACCTCTGCTTCCTTGGAGTCGCGCTATCAGTCCTCACTGACCTGCCCCCGGGCTTATAGTCAGCTCTCCAACCTGGACTTCTGCACCCCCGCTCAAGGACTCCGACACTGAGGATCGCCACCCCCACCCCCGCCTCCTCCCACGCCACCGCAGACCCCACAGCCACCAGATCCACGAATAGCTCCCAGACTCCCCCACAACTTTCCCTGACCCTCGTAGCTCGTCCTGGTAGCAACCCCGATCCGCAGGACTCTATTCTCCCCAGCACCCCCGACCCCCCAGAGATGAGGGACATTGTGTTTCCCTGCTCGGGCCTTGGGACATTGTGCTCCCCTGCCACGCCCCCCCGCCCCCCAGCCGCCTCCCGGACATTACCTCCCCAACCGCCTTTTCTCCACTCAGGCCGGAAGTGGCCATCCTTTGGGAAGCCCTCACTCCCTTCTCCCCTGTGAGGTGATTGATTTCCCCCACGCCCCCTTCCCCTCCCCCATCCCCAGGCAACAATGTCCTTGTTCTCACTGTATTACCTACCTTAGCTGCCACCTGCTCCTGCAACCCACATCGGACATCCTCAGGGCTCCCTCTGCCATCTCAGAGACATTTGGACCATGAGCCCCAGGACTCTTCTTGCCACTGGCCTTTTGACTTTGATTTTGTTCAGGTCGACCATTAGTCAAGTCAATACCCGACCCTGGTCATCACCCGCTTATTAATAATATTTTACTGTATCATGTTACTATATTACCGCTTTCACATGCTATTGTTAATTGTTCTCTGTGCTGCCACCTGCCTCTCTGGCCTCACCATGTCCTTCCACCCCGCCTCCTCCCATTTGTCCCTCCCATTCCTCTCTTTCCCCTTCCCCGCTCTCGCCCAGCTCTTTCCCGCTCTCTCCTTTGCCTCCTCCCCTCTTCCCCTCCCCAACCCTAGAACCCCACTTTACCAGCTCCACCCCTCTTCCCCCTCCCCCTACGCTCTTCCCCACCCACGCCCCAACCCAGTCCTCCTGTCCCACCGCCACCCCTCCTCCCCCCTCCCCATCCAGGGCCCCGCCATCTCATTCCCATCCAAACCCTCCCCTCCCTCCCCTGCACCCACAGCTACTTTCAAGTGTGGCCTCTGGAATCCCTGCTCCATTACAGGTAAACTACCATTCATCCTTGACCTTTTCCTTTCCCACCCTCTCCTTCTCCCCACCCTTACGGAGACCTGGCCCACTCCTGAAGACACGGTCTCCACCACTGCTCTCTCCAGCAGAGGCCTCTCCTTCTCCCACTCCCCCAGACTCACCGGAAAGGGAGGAGGTGTCGGCTTCCTTCTCTCGCCCTGATGCTGCTTCCGCACTATCCCTCGCCCCTCTTCACTCTCCTTCCCCTCCTTTGAAACCCATATCATTGGCCTCTACCACCCCCTCCAGATACTTGTAGCCATCATCTACTGCCCTCCTGGTCCCACCACTGACTTCTTCAACCACCTTGACCCCTTTCTCACCTTCCTTCTCTCCTTCTCTCTGCCCTCTCTGATCCTCGGAGACTTCAACATCCACATGGATGTACCCACTGACTCCTCTGCCGCTCGCCTGCTATCGCTCCTCAACTCTGCCAACCTCCTGCTCCACCACACCTCACCCACTCACCAACTGGGTCACACCCTCGATCTCGTCATCTCCTACCGTTGCACTCTCTCTCCCCTCACCAACTCTGAAATCCCTCTCTCAGACCATAACCTTCTCACCTGCCTCCTCTCTCACACTCTCTCCCCCTGCAAATCTGTATTACTCCCCCAAAGAGACCTCCACTCTCTTGATCCCATCCATCTCTCCAAAAGCATCTCTCTCCACCTTGCCTCCCTATTCTCTCTTCCCACTCTCGATCATCAGGTTACCGCTCTCAGCTCCACCCTCTCTACTCATCTCAACTCACTCGCCCCCCTTTCCCTCCGTCGCTCTTACTCCACTAGCCCACAGCCTCTCTCCACCTCCTACGCTCTTATGCTCGAGCTGCTGAGCGCTGCTGGCGAAAGTCCAAGCACCAAATCAACCTTATCTATTTCAAATATATCCTTTCCTGCCTTAACTCTGCCCTATCCTCCACCAGGCAAAACTACTTTTCTTCCCTCACTGACACCCATGCCTGTCACCCCCACCAATCGTTCCGGACCTTTAACTCAACTGAGCTCCTTATCTTCCCTCCCAAGCCCTGTCCTCTTCCTGACTTCCCTATCACTGTGGATGGTACAACCATCCTTCCCGTCTCTCAAGCCCGCAACCTTGGTGTCATCCTTGACTCAGCTCTCTCATTCACCCCACAAATCCGATCCGTCACCAAGACCTGCTGGCCTCACCTTTATAATATCACCAAGATCCACCCTTTCCTCTCCACCCAAATGGCTATCTTACTGGTACAGGCTCTCGTAATATCCCGGCTAGATTACTGTGTCAGCCTTCTCTCTGATCTCCCTTCCTCCTGTCTCTCCCCGCTCCAATCTATTCTTCATTCCACTGCCCGGCTCATCTTCCTGCAGAAACGCTCTGGGCATGTCACTCCCCTTCTTAAAAACCTCCAGTGGTTGCCTATCAACCTCTGCACAAAACAAAAACTTCTCACTCTAGGCTTCAATGCTCTCCATCAATTTGCCCCCTCCTACTTCTCCTCCCTTCTCTCTTTCTACTGCGCACCCCATAGGCTCCGCTCCTCTGCCTCCCACCTCCTCACCATCCCCTGTTCTCACCTATCCCGCTGTCGACCCCTGGCCCACGTCCTCCCGCTGTCCTGAAATGGTCTCCCTCCTCACCTCCACTAAACTCTCTTCCGCTCTTCAAAGCCCTACTGAGAGATCACCTCCTCCAAGAGACCTTCCCAGACTAAGCTTCCCCTTTCCCTCTGCTCCCTCGTCTTTGTTTCTGCCCCCCACTTCACCTCCCCTCAGCTAAACCCCCTTTCCCTCCCCTCCTCCCCCTCTCCCTTCCCCTCCCCTCAGCACTGTGCTCACCTGCTCATTTGTATATATCTTTATTACCCTATTTATTTTGTTAATGAGATGTGCATCCTCTTGATTCAATTTATTGCTATTGTTTTTGTCTGTCTGTCTCCCCCATTTAGACTGTAAGCCCGTCATTGGGCAGGGATTGTCTCTATCTGTTGCTGAATTGTGCATCACAGAATGTCTGTCTGTGATGATGAATGTGCAGTGCTGTGCACATAGTAAGCTCTCAATAAATTCTATTGAATGAATGAATTGATTAATTAATTAATTTGCTGACTCTACTTACTTGTTTGTGAGCTCCATTAGGGACAGGGCCTGGGCTTAATTCCCACCTCTGTACTCTCTCCTGGCGCTTAATAGAGTGGCCTGTACACATTAAGAGTTTAAATACTATGACTACTTTATATTCTAAAATGTATGCTTTCCGTCAACCTCATTAAGCAAAAAACATCTGAATAATCAGCATTTTTGAGCAGCTATTGAGTCCAGTGGAAGTGAGTAAATAATGATATATAAGAGATATTCACTATGTGCCTTCCCAGACTAAGCCCAACTTTTCCTCATCTCGCACTCCCTTCTTTGTCACCCTGACTTGTCCCCTTTACTCTTGCCCCCTCTCTCCCCACCCCACAACACTTATGTGTATATCTGTAATTTTATTTTTTTTTATATTGATGCCTGTTTATTTGTATTGATGTCTGTCTCTCCCCCTTTAGACTGTGAGCTCATTGTGTGCAAGGATTTTCACTCTTTACTGTTGCATTGTACTTTCCCAAGCACTGAGTATAGTGCTCCAAAACCTCCAGTGTTTGTCTATTAACCTTCACAGGAAGCAAAAGCTCCTCACTCTAGGCTCCTCACTCGAGAAGCAGCATGGCTCAGTGGAAAGAGTACGGGCTTTGGAGTCAGGGCTCATGAGTTCAAATCCCAGCTCTGCCACTTGTCGGCTGTGTGACTGTGGACAAGTCACTTAACTTCTCTGTGCCTCAGTTCCCTCATCTGTAAAATGAGGATTAAGACTGTGAGCCCCACGTGGGACAACCTGATTCCCCTGTGTCTACCCCAGCGCTTAGAACAGTGCTTGGCACATAGTAAGCGCTTAACAAATACCAACAGTATTATTATTATTATTAGGCTTCAAAATGCTCCATCACCTGGCCTCCCTCCTACCTCACCTCCCTTCTCTCTTTCTACAGCTCACCCTGCACACTCTGTTCCTCTGCTGCTAACCTCCTCACTGTGCCTCATTCGTGCCTGTTCCATCGTCGACCCCTGGCCCACGTCCTACCACTGACCTGGAATGTCCTCCCTCCCCAGATCTGCCAAATTAACTTTCTTCCCTTCTTCAAAGCCCTACTGAGAGCTCATCTCCTCCAGGAGGCCTTCCCAGACAGAGCCCTCCCATTCCCTCTGCCCCTCCTCCCCTCCCCATTCCCTCTACTCCCTCCCTCTGCTCTACCCTCTTCCCCTCCCCGCAGAACTTGTGCACATTTGTATATATTATTTTTTACTCTATTTTATTAATGATGTGTATGTATCTGTGATTCTAGTTGTCTATTTTGATGGTTTTCATGCCTGTCTACTTGTTTTGTTTGGCTGTCTGTCTCCCCGTTTTAGACTGTGAGCCCGCTGTTGGGCAGGGATTGTCTCTGTTGCCGAACTGCACATTCCAATCGCTTAGTATAGTGAGCACTCAATAAATATGATTGATTGAATGAATGAATGCTCCGCACAAAATAAGTGCTTAGTAAATGTGATCAAATGAATGAAGAACCCTGCTAAATGCTGGGATAGGTGATCAGAGCAGACACAATTCTATCCCACCCAGGTTCATAATCTAAGAGGCTGGCCTACTAGGATCAATCTATCTTTGGCACTTATTGAATGCTTACTGTGTGCAGGGTGCTGTACTAAGTACTTGGGAGAGAATAATACAATAGAGTTGGTAGACATGATCCCTGTTCTCAAAGAATTTTCAGCCTAGAGGATATTAGGAAAATGAGGAGAATTAGAATCCATGGGACTCTAGGGAAAAAAAATTCTGGAGTTATTTTAAGATTAATTAAAATGCCAGGCCTGGGGCATAGAGCAGGATCCAGGGGAAAATCATCCCATTCCTGAAAGACCAGTCTCCTTAAACTGATCTCCTGCAAAGTTCCTGGCCCCCTGACAGTTAACTGATTTTGTGGTAAAACAAACCCGAAATACAAATTCAATTGCCAGGTTACAAAATTCTTTACATATTTATCTTTTTTTTCCTAATGACACTTATTGTGTGACATGGACATTTTATGGAACTGAGAGCTAATATAATGACAGCAAATAAAACAGATGATCTGAAATGAAAAAAAATTTCTATTTCCAAGTTCTTCAGCTATGTATTGATTCTTAGATAATTAGTTTCAGCAGAATGTCTATGACTCCTGGTTTATCGAGCCCAGAAGCCTCCTAGAATGTTCCTTCTCAACCATGGGATGTTGGGAAGCAGCACTCCACAGTACCAGGGCCTAGAAACAGAACTCCTTTGGGACCAAGATCTGGAAGCAGCACTCTCTCTGAACCAGATCCTGGAAGCAACATTGCTATAGGAACAAGGCCTAGAAAGCCACATTCCCATATCATCAGGGCTTCACCGGGCTCCACAGGGCCCCAGGGCCCCACAGGACCAGAATCTGGAAGCAGTATTTCTTCAACACCAGGCCCTGGAAGCAGCTCTCCTGTAGGAGCAAGATCTGGAAGCAGCACTCTCTCGGGAACAGGGCCTGGAAGGAACATTCCTTCAGGAGCAAAACCTGAAAACATCATTCCCACAAGACTAGGGTCTGGAAGCAGCATCCCCAAAGGACCAAGGCCTGGACACTCCCTAAAGACCAAGATCCGGAAGCAGCACTCTCTTAGGACCAGGGCCTGGAAGCAGAACTCCATTTAGGATGAGGGTCTGCACTTATCCTTCCTATCTCAGAGGCCCATAACCTTAGCATTTTCCTTTTTTTATGGTATTTGTTAAGCACTTGCTATGTGCCAAGCCCTGTTCTAAGTGCTGGGGTCGATACAAGGTAATCAAGTTGTCCTGTGTGGGCTCAGTCTTAATCCCCATTTTACAGATGAGGTAACTGAGGCACAGAGAAGTTAAGTGACTTGCCCAAGGTCACACAACAGACAAGTAGCGGACTCGGAAGTAGAACTCACGACGTAGCCCGTGCTCTTTCTACTGCGCCAAGCTGCTTCTCTCATTCAACCTGCATATTCAATCCATCACTAAATCCTGTTAGTTCGACCTTCACAACATCGCTAAAATTTACCCTTTCCTCTCCATCCAAACTGCTACCACGTTAATACAATCACTTATCTTATTGTACTTATATTACTCTGTCAGCCTCCTTACTGACCTCCCCGCCTCCTGTCTCTCCCTACTCCTGTCCATATTTCACTCTGCTGCCCGGATCATTTTCCTACAAAAATGTTCAGGCCACACTTCTCCACTCTTCAAAAAGCTCCATTTGTTTCCCAACTACCTCCACATAAAACAGAAACTCCTCATCATTTGCTTCAAAGTGCTCAATCACCTTGCTCCCTCTTACCTCTCCTTGCTACTTTCCTAACACAACCCAGCAGCAAACTTAGCTTCGAAGTGTTCAATCACCTTTCTCCCTCTTACCTCCCCTTGCTATTTTCCTAACACAACCCAGCAGCAAACTTGGGTCCTCTAATTCTGACCTTCTTACTATACCTCGATCTCATCTATCTCGCCACCAATTTCTCTCCCAAGTACTGTCTCTGGCCTGGAATGTCTTCTCTACTTATATCTAACAATTACTCTCCTCCTCTTCACAGCATTATTGAAGGCACATGTCCTCCAAGAGGCCTTTCCTGAATAAGCTTTCTTTTTCTTTTCTTCACCCTGACTTACTCCCTTTATTCACCACTGCCCTCCCAGCCCCACAACATTTGCATGTGTATATGTAATCACTTTTTTTAAAATAGATGGCTGACTCCGCCTCTATACTGCAAGCTAATTTTGGTCAAGGAATGTGTCTGTTATATTGTTATAATGTACTATCCCAAGGGCTTAGTACAGTGCTCTGCACACAGTTAAGTGCTTCCAAACTCCTGCCCTCCCTCAGTACTCCACCCACCACTCTCTGATGGATGATCCCATGCTCACCCAAGGTGTGAAGCTTCCACATCCCCCAGAAGACTGGTGGCTTGCAGGTGTACCCTGAACTCTGAGCCACAAGACACTGAAATTCTGCTCCTCTAGCTACATTCCGTACTGATTTCGTTTGTATTATGTGTTTTTGTTTGGGTTGGGTTTTAATGTTCCATTAGTGTTTCATGCACTTAATCCAGTTCTCTGCACCCAGGAAACATTTTATAAATACTATTACTACTTACCTTCTGCTGGCAAATCACCCTTCAACTAATAAAGCCCTCTTTCAATTTCATGGACCCTCCAGTTCTAGCCCCATCTCCTTCCTCTAATTCTGTCAAGAACTCTTGGCATGAGACCTATACACTGACTGCCTCTCCACCAGCTCTCCTCTTGGCATACTAAATTCAGTCTTCTGACCACTTTACTCCATCAAATCTGAATGGTCTTAGATTCCCAATACCTCTCCGTCGTCAAATCCAAGGAGCTGAACTCTCTTAATTCTTCTTGATCTCTCCGGATCTCTTTCACCTTAAAATCCTATCTGGCTTTGGCTCTGCTAACATGGTTCTTTACCTCTGACCACTCTGCCTCATTTTTGGAATCTGGTTCTTCTTCTGCTGCTCATTCTTATTGCGGACATTCTGTAAGGCCCTGTTCTGGGTCCCCAACTCTTTTTGCTCTACACTCCTCTGAAATATGTAATGTAAAAGAAACGATAAAGACTGCAGGTGTCCTGTTGCTGATTTTAGCTTGAACAAATGTCTCTAAGATGCAGAACAATGAACAAGAAAGAGTCTGAAATGGGTTAGAGAGAGTGAGGGGTGAGAGGTAAGAAGAGGGCCAAGGGGAACAGAATAACCATCCGCCATGTAGAGAGACATCACTTTGGATCTGAAATGTGGTCGTCCTCAAATCATCCATCTTCCAAGTAAATAAATCTTAGTATTTACTCTCTATTTAGTTTTAAATGAGATGGTATTTTAATTCACCTGTGAAAACAACGCCAAGATTTTCATGACACTTTAATGCCCTATATATTGGCATGTGAATTTTGCACTTATTATATACATGTTAAGGTTTTTTTTAATTCTAAAATGTCCGATTAGACATAAATTCTTCTAAGACTTTTGTACACTCCAGAACAATTAGCATGATACTTGGACCAAAGCAGGCACTCTATACATATTATTGATTGATATTGATTGACTGAAGTCATACTCGTGATGTGCTTTGTAAAGCTCTTATGCTTTCAGTGTTGTAGTACCTGAACTGGTTATGAATTTCATTGTCAGTGGTGACCTATATCAGTTAAACAGAGTTGCATACATTTCTACTATCTAAGAAAATTGAGTCTATCGGGATATTCACAAGTAAAATATACTGACAGCTATGCTTTTCTGCATGCATTTTGTATCTCTATGCTACACTTCCCTCCACAACTCCTTCTGGCACTCAGATTAATTGAAGATCACACTAAGACCCATTTTCTGTGTACAAGCAAAATGTTCTGTGGATTCTGGAGAAAGATATGAAATTATTTCTAGCAAACATAATTGTTTCTTCCACAAAACACTTGCTTGGAGAAGAATGCTTTAAGCAGAATCCAGAGATTCTAACACTTTTGGAAACATTCTGTGTTTTCCATTTTCTATAAAAAAGAGCTGAAGTAACTGTGTGCCATCTGATATAGGAAGATTATTATGATATTCCTAAGGAGGGTTTCAGATCTAAAATAGTTCAATAATTTGTCTTATACACTGTAGCAATGGAGGAATAATGAATCAGAGAGAGCTGCATATTTTCTAATAAATGCCAGGCTGGTTCAATCCATTTAGGGAGACATGCCTTCCCATTCTTAACTATCTTTCCCATCGATATTTCTTTAATTGAGTCTTCACACCTTTCCAAAGTCTGCTGCCTCAACTGCTGCTCCATCTCCTTTCTGCATTCTCTGTTCCAGACCAGTTGATGGAGAAGTCAAAGCTCAGGAATGGAGGTGGACTATGGAAATAATAATATTAGTAACAGTAGCAGCAGTAGTGATGGCATGTATGAAGCCCTCATAGTGTGAAGAGCACTGTACTAAACACTGGAAAAAAAACCTACCTGAAAATTAGACAGGGTCTCTGGCCCTAAGGGGACTTAGACTCTGAGAAGGAGGGAACAGAGAAGGGATGGGTGACTGACACATAAGGACAAATAAAACAATGAAACACAAAAACAATATAAAGTAAAAGGACAGCTGGATACCCAAGAGAGATGAGGTATAGTGACTAAGGAACAGAGTTCTCAGCTCCTTGTGGCTCCTTGTAGCTTAGAGTCGAACAGTCAAACTCACGACCATAGTGAATCATGGTGGAGACCACAAACTTACCAGAGTTCTGAAAGGAGTGGTGGCTTCACTCTACTGCTGCTTCTCTATTTTCTGGGTGGAGAAAGAAGTGATGATCAGAGCCCCAGTGTGTGTGTGAGTGGAGAGGAGGGATCGCTTTCAGGTGACAGGCTCACCAACCCAGTAGAAAACCACTGGAAAAAGGGGATGATGGGAGTTCTGGTGTGTGTGTTTTGGCAGTATGAGGGGGAGGGTTCTTTCCCATGTGGCAGGCCCACTAATCCAGTGGGAGAGGACTGGCTATAGGCTGCTTCCCTGCCTCCCCATCCTCCAGTCTGGAGAATTAAGGAGCCAATCTAATATTGATTCCACAAGGAGACGGACCAATCCTTTGCTTTTCTGACTTAATAAGAAAAATCCTCACTGTAGAGGAACACATTAAAAATTGATGAAGCTTAATCCAAATGTCCTTATAAGAAAGGATAAGCATGATTTTTGGGAGGCAGACTCCTTAACTCTTTCATTTCACTTCAGGCCCTGGAAATAGTCATTTAGAAATTGTCTCTGACAGACTGAAAGAGAATGTTTCTTCCTTCTTAGAGTGGCACTTCTCATGGTTCCCAACTGGTTCACTCAAACCTGCTCTTGTCTTTGAACCTCTGAACCCCTTCATTCCATTAAATCTAGGGCCACGTTGCTGTATAACCAAAAAAACAGGACTACTGACAGCCAACTTGCATTTAAAGGCATCAAAGGGATTTATGGAATTAGAAACTCCATCTAGTTCTTCAAAAAGATTAAAGAAGGTGTAGAATCTATCACCTTATCATTTTACCATTGGTTTTAAAGAACCCAATCACCATCCCCCCTCCTACCTCACCTTGCTGCTCTCCAGCTGCAACTCTGCCTGCGCACTTTGCTCCTCTGGTGCCAATCTACTAACTGTATCTTGATCTCATCTATCTTGCTGCTGACCTCTTACCCAATCCCTGCCTCTGGCCTGGCATCCCCTCTCTCTTCATAGTCAACAGACAATCACTCTCCCCACTGTGGAAATAAAATGGACAGGGTTTGCATTTCCCTCTTCTTTCTCTGACCTTCCCCTCTAAACTGTTTCAACTGTAGGCCTGCTTGATTGCTTGATTATCTCATAACAGGGAATCTAAGTACTGCTGAGCTTTGCTACTCAAGGCAAGCAGATCACATATCTTCTACCCTTTGTTTCCAGAGCCTGAATTATCAGGAATTTTAGCATATCAACTCAATAGAGGATGCAGCTGTTCCTCCCTTAGCAAGTCAGGACCCCTTGTGGCATTTGATCTCCTGGGGAATAAAGCAGGCCTTGGTACTGGATGGGAAGTCTCCCCAGTGAGAATAATTTTTACCTGTCTTAAAAGTATGCATCCTATATAGTGCTCTTCTGAACACATATGGATGTGGTACGAACTGTATATAAAGAAACTCTGTATTGTGTGAAGATGAACTGGCATTAACTAGCAAAGGAAACTCTGCCCTTCTACCACCACTCATTCATTCATTCAATTGTATTTATTGACCGCTTACTTTGTGCAAAGCGCAAAGACTTCATACTTGTCTCTCATATACCTTTTTTTGTACACAACACAGAGTCAGTGAAATTTTTCTTACACATCACCTTCAAAGCCTTACTGAAGGTACAACTCCTCCAAGAGGCCTTCTCTGACTAAGCCCTCATTTCCTTTTCTCCCACTTCCTTCTGCATCATCTTGATTTGCATCATCCCTTGCTCAGCACCACAGCACTTACATATTGCATATCTGTAATTCATTTTATTTTTACTAATGTCTGTTTCCCCCTCTAGACGGTAAGCTCATTGGAAGCATGGAACACGTCTACCATCTCTGTTATACTGTACTCTCCCAAGTGCTTAGTACAGTGTTCTGCATACAGTAAGAGCTCAATAAATATGATTGATTGATTGGATATAGCCAAAATTCAAAAGGGAGCTCTTTTTGATCCCTATAAGGAATCCTAAAACTCTGATTATCCATGCCCACTAACAGATAAGGGGTGGCTCAGTGGAAAGAGCCTGGGCTTCGGAGTCAGAGGTCATGGGTTCGATTCCTGGCTCTGCCACTTGTCAGCTGTGTGACTGTGGGCAAGTCACTTAACTTCTCTGGGCCTCAGTTACCTCATCTGTAAAATGGGGATTAACCGTGAGCCTCATGTGGGACAACCTTATTACCCTGTATCTGCCCCAGTACTTGGAACAGTGCTCTGCACATAGTAAGCGCTTAACAAATACCAACATTATTATTAATTGGAACTGTAATGGAAAAAGATGCAAGGCAATACATTACAGTAGAGATTTAAAACCATAAACTGATTTGCCCCAGGAAATTCCAGAAGAGACCATAAACTACCAGGCCTGACCTACCTTAATTAGGGTTGGAGACTTCTCCCTCCTGTAGGATTTGCTTTGCAGAGTTGGAGAGAGTTGGTAGAGTCTTGAAGCTAATAGTCAAGATTTTTTCTAATATGGAGAAAAACGGAAAACCACTGAAAGTTTTTAAGAAATGGGAAAATAATTGACATTTTAACAGGTGAAGTATGGACTGAACAGGAATGATATTGGAGCCAGGGAGATCAGTGAGGAGGCTTATTCAATAGACTAGTCTGGATTTGACAAGTTGGTGGACATATGCATCGAAAGAAAGAGGCTGATCTGTGCAGTGTTGTGGAAGAAAATCCACAAATCCATAGAAATCCACAATATTTATGATAGAAGGAATTTAAAGCTGAAAAGAAGTGAGGATTCAAGGATTATACTAATGTTGCAGGTTTCTGGGGCAGAGAGGACTATAGTGTTGTCCACTGTGAACCCCCTGTGAGTCAGCAACCTTGACTAATTCCCACCTGTGTTTTCTCTTCCAGGGATGAATGCAGTGCTCTACCTCCAATAAGTAATCCAGGAAGTCTTCCCTGATTAACCTTTCATCTCCCCCAACCCATTTTCACTCCCTTCTGCCTCATCTATGCACGAGTCCATATCCCCTAAGAACTTCAGTCTTCATGTACCCCTCCCTCACAGCACTTCTATACATATCCTTATAACCTATTTCCTCCCCTACATATAATTAATTTTAATGTCTGCCACCCCTGCTAGATTGTAAACTCCTTGAGAGCAAGGAGCATGTCTTCTTACTCTATTACACTCTCCCAAGAGGTTAGTACAGTGCTCTGCACATATCAGTGATTGATCGATAGATGGGTGGTATGTGAGCTTATAAGGCATAACAGATTGGGGACCAGCATAGGGTCTAGGACAGCCTCAACTTGTGACTGAGTGGTGAAAAAAGAGTCAGTTCATAGCCCTGAGAAGGAGCTGCCAGAGAAGTAGCAGGAGAACCAGGCTAATACAAGTAGTAGGAGAACCAGGCTAATACTGAATCAGCGGTTCATGGAGTGGGGAGTGCTCAGCAGTGAGGAAGGCAGCTACATGGTCAAAGACTGTTTGGATAATAGACTTGCCACAATCTTTCTCAACCCTCCGATAGACCTTGCTGAACCCCAGGGATGTTTTAGGTTCTTATATGTTATGTTCTATAATGTTCCATGGAAATTACTTCCCCTCCACACCCCAAATTCACCTCCACGAATGATGCTGAGTCTTACTGAGGACCTCATTGTTTCTGCCCTACTGCCCTTACAGCTATCTTACTACTTGCCCCTCCTTTCCTTTTTCTCCCTTGCCACTCACTCCTGAGTACTCACTTCTGAAAGAGAAACTCACTTATCTAAGGTGTCAAGATGAAGAAAATAGACTGTGAGCTCATTATTATATGGGGATTGTCTCTATTTGTTGCCGAATTGTACTTTCCAAGCATTTAGTATAGTGTTTTGCACACAGTAAGTGCTCAATAAATATGATTGAATGAAGGAATGAATAAAAAGAAGGAGAAATCTGCTAGATGGGGAAAAGACCTAGATCATTCTAGGTTTTATTTGTCATTTGTCAAGTACTTGCTATGTGCCAAGCACTGTACTACTATTACTACTACTACTACTACTACTACTACTAATGTTGGTATTTGTTAAGCGCTTACTATGTGCCAAGAACTGTTCTAAGCCTGGAGTAGATACAGGGCAATCAGGTTGACCCATGTGAGGCTCACAGTCTTTATCCCCATTTTACAGATGAAGGAACTGAGGCACAGAGAAGTTAAATGACTTGCCCACAGTCACACAGCTGACAAGTGGCAGAGCCAGAGTTCGAACCCATGACTTCTGACTCCCAAGCCCATGCTATTTCCACTGAGCCACGCTACTTAGTGCTGGGTAGATGCTGTCTGGTCAGACAGTCTCTGCCCCACATGGGCTTCAGAGTGAAAGGGGGAGAGGGAAGAATGGATGTTTAAAACCCACATTAAGATGGGGAAACTGAGGCCCAGAACAGCTAAGTGATTTGCCCAAGGTCACATTGATGACATGCCCAAGGGTTCTGGTGGCAGGGGAAGTTTCCCTTATTGTAGAAACTTCAGCTTTAAGGAAAGAACAATCAGGAGCTTATTTTCAACTGTCTCCTAACATTCAAAATTTTAACTAATTAAAAATCAGTTATGATCATTAACTTCCAGAGTCTGTGTGAGACTCATGTTCTGATAAGAACATCTCATCCACAAGGCAGATCTGGGGAAGATGCATCTCACAATGTCCCAAGAAATCAGCCCGTTGGTAGCAGGACTGGCTAGCTGCACCCTACATGCTTCCCACTCCATTTGAGATGCAATCCTCAAGGTCATAGGATAGTTCTGACCAAAGGTGGGGGAGGCAGGAGGTGTTGAAACCCAGCTCAAACTGCCAGCTGTCCCAGGTAAGAACAGGTATCTGGATATGAAGGCTCTTTCCACACTAAAATTTCCCATTTGTTCCAGGCCCTGCCAGCCTGTTTGTAGGGTCTCCATTCCACTACATCCACTAGAGGGATGTAGACACCTCCCGCTTAGCCTGCAGCAGCGGGTGAAAAATGCACGTGGCAGCTCACTAACTGTGAAGCCCCTACCCGAAGTTGGGAAGTTGGCCATGTGCTCACTCCCTGTGTTTGGTTCCTTCTTTTGTAAGTTGTCAAACAGTGGCAAACAGTACTGACCAAATCATTTTGACTCCCTATAGCCAGAGATGTGGAAGATGGGGCCAGAGAGAAGGACACTGAGTCAGCAGAAGAAAGAGGAAGTGAAGGGAAGGGAAAGTTCTAGGACTGAGCTCGGTGATGAAAGTGAAATGATCAGATAGGGAGAAGGCCCATCTGTAAGGGAAGCTACCCCCAGTGAGGACAACTCAGCCATCCTGTAATACTTGGTCCCTAATGAATCGATATTAACTCTCCCCGCACTAAATCAATGTTCGTGACTATCACTTTCTCTGCTTCTCTAATTGAGTGAATCCATGCAAGCGAACTGCTAATGAGTTAGAAATGGATAATTCTGATGGAAACCACATGGAAGAAGCAATGCAAACTTCACATCATTTCTAAGTCACAGAACCCTCCTGTGGTGGAGATAGGAAACTCTGACAGAGCACAACTTCAGGTGTAAATTTTCACTCAGGCCTCGACCAGATTTGGTAAAAGCAATTAAATCCTGGCCATCTTAGCAAATACTCCAGACCATGGCACTGAAATGGGTCTCCCATCATGTCTCTCAAGCAGAGACATTACTAGGAGATGCTGAAACATGAACTTCAAAGGAAACAGTGAAGCCAGCGGATGTGCTGTAACTCATTTCAACCTGATCAAGGGTCCTAGACTCGGAACAGTGAGTGGGGCAGGACTGAGCATGTTGGGGAGGGAAGGGAAGGGGAGGAAAGGAAAAGCTGACTTTGAATTGATCAGCAGCTATGGAGGGTGAAGTCACTTACATGGATGTAAAGATTGCATCCAAGGGAAAACGCATCATCCTTCTCCAGGTAAAATCACCTTGTTATTTACATGTATTATTTTCTGTTAAGTAGGAGAAGGTTTAAAATGACTCCTTGGCAGTGGCTGCAAGGATTTTCAAAAAGTCAGTACTTAATTTTGTCCAAGTTGGATTTGGTTCAAGTTAGTTTTATATTAAGGTTTACTTATTCTTAAAATACCATACTTGATATACTTGGCATAAAAGAGTGAGATGCAATTTGAAATACATTTTGTGGCAGTATGTTTTGGAAGGTTGATTTAATGTGGTCCATGTAGATTTTGTGCTAAGTAGTTTTATATTAAACTTTGTTTCACCTTAAAATACCTAAGAACAAAGGAGTGAGTGAGATGCAATTTAAAATGAATTTTGTTACTGTATATGTTGGAAGGTTAATTCAAGGTGGTGCATGTTATTTTGCACTAATTACTTTTGTGTGAAGCTTTATTTCATTTTAAAATATCTGGTACAAAGGAACAAGTGAGATACAATTTGAAATCCATATTGAGCTATAAAATGATGATTTTATGAGTTTAATCATTTCTGGTAAATTCTATTACTTAAAAACGATTCTATTTAAGTCTGATATCTAGGAAAATTTAGAGTGGCAGGATAGTTTATCAACAAAATGCAGTGATAGCTGTTTAGTTCTAAAAACTTTTCCATCACCATTGTTCTTACACTAGGTTTCCCCAGAGTGTGAGGAACTGAAACTTTCTTCATGAATTTATATACTTTGTAGATAAAAGACATGACCATTGTTCAGTGTGAACAGACTGTCCTGATCTTTGAGAAGAGAGGTTTCTTTTCTTATCAAAACTGTTCTCAAGGGACTAGTTTTGTAAGCATAATTGTAATTCACAAATTATAAAAGCATTTTAATGGTATTTATTAAGTGTTTACTATGTATCAAACATTGTTCTAAGTCCTGGAGTTGACACATGTTAATCAGGTGGGACACAGTCTGGATACAGTCTCCATCCCACTTTGGATTCACAGTCTAGTAGGAGGGAGAACTGGTATTTACAGTTGAGCAAACTGAGGCATAGAGAAGTTAAGTGACTTGCCCAAGGTCACAGAGCAGGCAAATGGCAGATCTGGGATCTGGGCAGAAGCAAGATCCTCTGGTTCCTAAGCCCTTGTTTTATCCTAGACCACACTGCTTCCCATTGGAATGGAACAGGAGAAGTGAGCATATTCCCAACTTCCCATTTGAGCTTTCCCATACCCATTCTAATGTTCCACTGGGAATATTCAGTAATTTCCAATTTCAGCAAGAACGAGAGGGATTGTGCACACATTCTAATTATAAGGGATTTATTTTGTATTAATCATTTGAACCTATGAGGGAATAAGGTACTGCTGTGTAAGGCTGGTGACAATTGCATATTGCCAAGACAACGTATTAAATAATTCATGAGCCATATTTCAAACTAGTCCTCGATGATGATCTTCATTTGTCCCCAGTTTCAGCTCTATCTCTGCACTTCTTGGACTGAACCAGAAAGGAGTCAGGAATGGAGATTACCTTGGATGAAGTCATGGAACAAAAGAGCAAAATTAACATGTAAACCTCTTGTCCAAAAGGAACATGCCTTGTGTTGTATTTCACTTCTCAAGCACTTAGTACAGTGCATTTTCACAGTAGGGACTCAGTCAGTGGATCAGACATTGGCCCTTACTGAGCACTTTTTGTGTACAGGGGACTGAACTAAGCACTTGGGAGAGTATAGTACAATCGAGTTGGTAGATATGATCCCTGCCCTCAGCTTTTACAAGCTTGTGCCTAGATTGGGAAGACATTAAAATAAATTTCAGAAAAGGGAAATGTCAAGGTAAGAGGATATGTACATAAATGCTGTGGGACTAGGGAGTGCTGAATATCCAGTGCGTAAAGGGTACAGCTCCAAGTGCCTATAAGATGCAGAAGGGAGAGGGAAACTGGAAAAAAAGAGACCAATTGTGGAAGGTCTCTTGGAGGAGATATGACTCTAATAAAATTTTGAAGAAGGGGAGAGCAATAGCCTGTCGATATGAAGAGGCAGGGTCTTCCAGGCAAGAAGGAGAACAAGATCAGGAGTCAGTGGTGAGATAGATGAGATGAAGGTTCAGGGAGTAAACTGGAATTAGAAGAGTAAAGTGCAGCAGCTCAACTGCAGTAGATCTGTGAGGTAGGGGAGGAGGGTTGATGGAGTGCCTTAAAGATGTTGGCTGTCTATGGTGTTTATTAAGCACTTACTGTGTACAGAGCACTGTGCTATGTGCTTGGAATAGTATAATAGAGTAAGTGTCTTCACTAGAAACAGAATGTAACACAATAATTAACTCCATTACAGGGTCAAAGAGGTGGCCAATCCAGTCCAAGGACAACAGGTTGCTTGGAAGAGCCCTGTGATAGTTGTCCTCCTTGATTTGCCTCTGGCAGGAAGTCAGTGTTACTGTTTTGTTTTCTGATTTATGGAAAGAAAGTTTGTGCAATTCACGAATTAATGAATTCATCTGACCACTGCGGAGAAAGCAATGGAGAAGCAGTGGATTTGATTTGGGGAATGATAAAAATCTCAGTTACATACACAGTGAAATTTGTGAGGTTGTCAACTTGGGATTTTGCTACAAGGTGATCAACCTAAGGGGTTAATATTTACAGAACTGTCAAGTCCGGCATTTAACGTCATCCTGTTCTTGATTCCAAATTCTGCCTGCTGACATCATTGTTCTCATCTGCAATGAGTGCATTTTGACAGAGATTCCTCTTCCATTCTGATATTATAATATGGTCTTATTTTTCCTTCCAGAACAGTATATGCCATACTCCACTCCAAGAGTCCCTCATCAACCAGACACCAGCATTCCACCCTCAATATCTCCTCCTGGTACTCTATTCTTGTGCTGACACTGAACTTCCTCTTTACCTAATTTAGGGTGATTTGAAGAGGTCGGGTGGAGGGGATGCAGGAGAAACAGTATGGCCTAGTGGATATAGCAAAAGGCTGGGAGTCCCAAAGACCTGGGTTCTAGTCCTGGCTCCACCACGTTTCTGCTGTGTCACCTTGGTCAAGTCACTTCACTGCTCTGTGCCTCATTACCTCATCTGTAAAATGGGGATTAAGACTGTGAGCACTGTGTGGGACAGGGACAGTGTCCAACTTAATTACCTTGTATCTACCCTAGCTCTTAGAACAATTCCTTACACACCATAAGCACTTAATAAAAACCATAAAAATGTATTAATGATATAGAGCAAGTGGAAATGTTCTTGTAAGGTTTTCATATATTTTTCTTATAGATTGTGGCTCAGTATGTCTTTGGGAAGAAAATATTTGTATAATGTAATAGGGGCTGCTTCAGATACTGACTTTGGTTTGTTTTATTATTCTAAATTCATTAGTTACCTCATTCTACTTGTTAATACGGGGAGAAATAAGTGACTTTTTTAAATAAAGGGAAATAAAAATAAGGGAGCATGCCTTCATTCTGAAGCTCGTTAACACTCTGAGGTCTCAGTAATATTGTCTGGAACCATGGCAGAGACCATTTAGAAAATGGTTCCTATTGGTCAGCAAAAATGATTTACTGGTGATGAATTACATCATGACTCAGCTTCACCTAGGGGAAATCTCCCCACTTTTTGTAACCAAAGAATCTAGCTAGCACCTTTCAGAAGAGACTTTTATAGCATGCAGTTCATTCTGAGCTTTCCTGCATGTCAGTATAGTTTCAGACCACGCTGCAACTCAGCAGCTATAATCTTTGTGATGCGAAAGATACAGGAAAACCCCAGAGAACAACACCAATATCTTCGCATTACAATTGTTGTTCTCACAAAAGTCTGGTGTCAATCAATAGACTAGGCCTCCAGAAACTCCAAGGATAATCTGAGTGTTCTGACAAATTCAGCAAGATTCCTCAACTACTCCAGGATGGGCTTAGTGGCTGATATGGAGTTGAAGGAATCCTCTCTCACCGTTTCCTCATCATTGTCAGTATGAACCAAGATTGAATGATTGGTCCGTTCTTGCTCACCCTACTCTATGTTGTTATGGGTGAGAATGAAATGAATGTCACCACCTTAAGCACCCATTCTTCCGGGAAACTCTTCCAGCTCAACAAGTTGAAAGCATCATCAACCTTTGAGACAGTGGTTCAGGAATTTCCAAATGCAGTTGACAGAATGTTAAAGACACCAGATGACCTGCAAATGCTTTTGAATCTCTTTGAAGACATAGCACAGCTTAATGACCTAACAATAATTCTGAAGAAAACAGCATTAACGTATCAGCCTACAACTGAGAGAGCTTGCATACAACCAAAGGTTTCCACTGGCAACCTGCAACTCAACTCAGTCAATGCATTCTGCTACCTAGGAAGTTCACTGTTCAAGAAGGCACTGAGAAAGTAGACAATAAACTGAATCAGAAATGTCAGCCTGGCCTTCAGATGACTTCAAGACAGTATGTGGCCTTCAGATGACTGCAAGACAGTATGTGATGGCAGTGGGGTATCAAGTTCCACACCTTGTGGTGATGTCCAAACTTCTGTAAGGCTGGGAGACCTGAACTTGCATCGGTGACATTTCCAGAGACTGGAGCAGTTTCATCTATAAATCATGCTCCAGTCTGGGGAGAACATCCCAGCATACAGAGAAGCCTGATGGGTGGTTGGCTCTCCTAGAGCAGAGGCTTCCTAGAAAAATAAAACATAAAGGGGCAGAGTTGAAAATAGAAGCAAGACAGATGCACATTAAACTAACACAACAAGCAACTAGCCTTAGTTGTAAACCATGAGGGATGGTGTAGCAATCCCTTGTCAATCCATCAAATAGTGGGACAAGGTCACTCACAGTACAGTCCTAAGCCAGGCAGCCCACCAGCATCTAAGCCAAGCTCAGAGAATGCTGCTCAGATAATAATAATAATAGTTATGATAATAATAATGGTCTTTGGTAAGTGCTTACTATGTGACACACACTGTACTAAATGCTGGGGTGGACACAAGCAAATCAAGTTGGACATAGTCCCTATCCTATGTGGGGCTCACGGTCTTCATCCCCATTATAGAGATGAGGTAACCGAGGCACAGAGAAATGAAGGTCACACAGCAGACAAGTGGCAGAGTCATCACTAGAGCTCATGACCTTTTGACTCCCAGGCCCGTGCTCTATCCATTATTCCATGCTGCTTCTCAGTTGGGTGGGACAAGTAATGTGAGTGAATAGTAGCAGGATACCCAAATAGCTGCTCTCTTGGAAACTGGGTGAAGACCCCTTCTACCCAGGAGAGCAGAATAAAATATTATGAAGACCCCTAGGGAAGCAAATTTTCCAACAAAGAAAACTCTCAATAGAATTTGGAAGAAATTGGCTCTCCTAGAGCAGAGGCGTCCTAAAACAATAAAACATAAAGGGGCAGAACAGAGACAAGACAGAAGTGGGATACACTTACACAACAAGGAACTAGCCTTAGTTGTAAACCATGCAGGATGGTGTAGCAATCCCTTGTCAATCTTCATCCAATCCAAGTGGGATCAATGCACCACCAGCAGTGTCATCTTCGAATACACAAGATACGTCTATAGTGTGTGCAGATGACAGCACCCTAAGGGTACACACCCAAGAAGATATGTAAAAGACTGTAAACCTCTTTGCTGAATCAGCTGTATATTAGGGGTTTATGGTACACTAAAAAAAAAGATGTACTATATTAGCCTGACCGGGAAACTCATACACACTATACTGGAAACACAGAAATAACTTCCGTCACAGAGATCTATTACCTAGGCACAGAATTCTACTTCTGACTGACATTGCAAAGACAGATAAGAAAGCAGAAAATTAAATCAGGAAGGTCAGCATATCCTTTAGAGTCTGTTAGAGTGTGGTGACAATGTGGTTTTAAGTTAAGTGCCTACAGAGCTGTAATGCTCCCCTACTTTCTCTATGGCTGGGAGACCTGAACTTCCGTCAGATGCCACATCTGAATTGTTGAGCCATTCCTTCAGGGTCACTGACAGGTTATACTCAACATCAAATTGCAGAGGAAGATCACAAGCAGTGAAGTCTTAGAATTGAAAGTACATGTGGAACCACATGTTGGGAGGATTATCCAAAGAGAATGGTGGATATTTCTGCCCCCCCACCCCCGATTAATCATACAACCTGAGGGAGGTTTGTGAAAAACCAAAAAACCTGGCAACTAAAAAGTAAAGAGTTCTGAGAAGCAAGAAACTAAATTGAGAGGTGGGATTGTGTCCACTAGCTCTGTTGTACTCTCTCAAGCATTTGGTACAGTGCCCTGCATAGTTACTGCTCAGTTAATTAAGTTAGTTGATTAAATAATACTAATGATGATGATGGCATTTGTTAAGCGCTTACTATGTGCCAAGTGCTGGGGGAGATACAAGGTTAACAGGTTGTTCCAGGTGGGGCTCACAGTCTTAATGCCCATTTTACAGATTAGTTAACTCAGACACAGAGAAATTAAGTGACTTGCCCAAAGTTACACAGCAGACAAGGGGCAGAGCCGATTAAAACTCAAGACTTCTGACTCCCAAGCCCATGCTCTTCCCACTAAGCAACACTGCTTAGTGGATTAACTGAGTCACTTAGAAGTAAGACAAAGTCTGCCCAACCAAATCTGTGTCCCATGTGGGACAGGGCCTGTGTCCAACTCGTTGTTGGTGAGGGATTGTCTCTAAGTTGCTGAATTGTACTTTTTATGTGCTTAATACAGTGCTCTGCACACAGTAATCGCTCCATAAATACGATTGAATGAATTAATGAATGATTGGCTTGTATCCACCCGAGCACTTATTACAGTGCCTGGAATAAAGTAAGCACTTAGCAAACACTGTAATAATAATAATTATTATTACTGTTGTTAAGGCTTTCAGCTCTTGCACTAAAAGAGTGAAGCGTGGTCACTACATTCGGGGACCCTGGGTGGAATCAAAATCTGAAGCAGTCTAAACAAAGTATTTCTTGAAAGCTGTAAACGCTGATGAGAAACATGTGCTCTTTCAAAGCCAAACAGGTCAAATCTAGGGTAAGACTGTTCCGTTTGGGATTTCTAATTATATTTTTACATTTTCAAGAATTGCTTCTTTACTTTGTGCACTGGACATATTAAAGCCAGTTATTTCATAACCAGAAGTGTTTTACATTTAAAGCAGTAACAAGAAGTGCACTTATGGAGAGGACACACTAAAGGAGAATATAAAGAGGAGAGGAAGATTGGCCAAACACTCTTCTATATTAACAGCAGTAGTAGTAGATTTAGAAAAAGTAGTAATAGTAACACTATTAGAATAATTTTAATAGTAGAAGTAGTATTTCTAATGGTAGCAATAGTTGGAGGAGTAGGAGTAGAAGCAGTAGTAATAATATTTATTAAACATTTTTTATGAGTAGAGAGCTGTACTAAGTGTTGGTAAAAGGGTACACAGATGAAAATTAGACGGTGAGGGGGCTCCTAAACTAAGAATAAAGAGTGAAAAGGCCTCGGTGGCAGGCACAGAAGGAAAGCACTTGGTCCATGATATCCCACTCCTCAAGAACCTCCAGGGGTTGCCCATCTACCTCCACATCAAACAGAAATTCCTCAGCATTGGCTTTAAGGCAGTCAATCATCTTGCCCCCTCCTGCCTCGTTTCCCTGCTTTTCTACCACAATCCAACCCACACACTCTGCTCCTCTAATGCGAGACATACTCACTCTTTCCTCATGACCCCCAATTCCCACTGACTGGTGAGTCCAACCCAATCCTCTCCTCCCAACACACCTCCCTCTCCCCTTCATCCACCCAACCCCTCCCCATCCCTCGAGCTATCCCCAATCCTCTTCCCTGCCCCATCTTTGTCATCCTCTCTCAGTTCCAACCCTCAACCCCCTCCCCCAACACTAGCCCCCATCAAGTCACTCCCACAGAACCCCTCCCCACCCCTCATGTCATCCCCTCTCTCAGACCTCAACCAAGTGTGTCTTAAGGAACCCCCACTTCATCATCAACCCCACTTCATCATCAGAAAGCTTCCCTTTAACCTTGACCTGTTCCTGACACAGTCACTCCTCCTCCTTGCCATCACTGAAACCTGACTCTCCCTAGTTGACAGTCTGCTCTGTTGTTCTCTCTCACCCATTCCTCCTGACTCACTGGGAAAGGGGAAGGTATTGGTTTCCTTCTAATGTCCCAATGTCACGTTCACACCATTTCATCTCCACCATTCCTTTCCTTTCCTACTTTCGAAGACCATACCACCTTCCTCCACCACCCTCTCCAGACTCCAGTAACTGTCTTCTACTGCCCTCCCAGGTCCACTCTTCAACTCTTTTTCACCATTTTGATCCCTTTCTCACATTCCTTCTCTCTCAGTCTCTACACTGATCCTTGGGGATTTCAATATTCACATAGATGTTTCTGAAGACCCTTCCTCTGCCTGCTATCACTCCTCAACTTCACTGACCTTCTGCTTCACTCTATCATACACATTCACCAATTTGGTCACACACTCAATCTCATTATCACTAGCCACTGCACAACTCTGAAATCCATCTATCAGAACATAATCTCCTCATCTTCCTTCTCTCTCACAAACCTCCCCACAAATCTGTGCTGTTCACCCACAGAGACCTCTGATCTTTTGGCCCCATCAAATTTTCTCAAGTCTTCATGCCCCATTTAGTCTCCATACCCAAACTACCTCACCTTGATGACCAAATCAATGCTAAATCAACACCATCCTCTCTACTGAACTCAACTCACTGACTCCCCTGTCCCTTCGTCTACCTTGTAGCACTAACCCAAAGCCCAGGATCACCTCTACAGTCCTCCTCCCTCACTCACAGAGTGCTCCTGGAGAAAATCTAGGTATCAGACTTATTTCATCTACCTCAGCTTATCCTTGCATGGTTTAACTTTGCCCTCTCCACTGTCGAGCAAAATTATTTCTCTATCCTTATTGACCCCCATGCCCATTTCCCGCAACAGTTTTTCCAGACATTTAACTCCCTCCTCAAACCTCCTGCCTCCCAGCCTCCCTGTTTCTTTGCCCCTAATGACCTGGCCACATATTTTATTGAGAAAATTGAATCTATTACATATGATCTCCCTAAAATCTCACCTTCTCCTCCTCCTTTCCAGTTCCTCCTTCCTCCTGCCCCTTCTTCAACTTTTCCATCCTTTCCAGCAGTATCTCATTTAAGGATCATTAAAGCCTTCTCTCAAACTCCACCCCATCCACTTTTGCATCTGACCTCTCACTGTGAAACTTATCAAAACATCTGCCTCCTCTCTTGGTCCCTCCCTGACAGCCATCTTCAACTATTTGCTCTCCAGTGGCTTCTTCCCCACTACTTTGAAACATGCATATCTCTCCCATATTCTAAAAAACCATCCCTTGACTTCATGCCTCCCTCCAGCCATCACCTCATGTCCCTCTTACTATTCCTCTCCAAATTTCTTGAGGAAGTTATATACATCCACTTTCTCAAGTTGCTCTCTTCCAATTCTCTCCTTGACCTGCTCCAATCTGGCTTCCATCCACTTCACTCCACAGAAACTGCCCTCTCAAAGTCAGATATGATTTCCTCCTTGCCAAATCCAATGGATTCTACTCCATCCTAATCCTCTTTTACCTTTCAGCTTCCTTCAACACTATTGACCACCCCCTTCTTCTGGAAACATTGTCCAGCCTCAGCTTCACTGTCACTGTCCTCTCCTGGTTCTCGCCTATTTCTCTGTCCACTCATTCTCAGTTTCTTTCACAAGTTCCTCCTCCACCTCCCACCCTCGAACTGTAGGTGTCTTTCAAGGTTCAGTGCTGGGTCCACTTCTATTCTTAATCTACACCCACTCCTTTGGAGAACTCATTCTCTCATATGGCTTCAACTACCTCCTCTATGAATATGATACCCAAATTTACATTTCCAGCCCTGATCTCTCTCCATCTCTGCAGTTCTGTCTTTCTTCCTGCCTTGAAGACACCTGAAATTGCTGAAAATGGACTTCAAGCTATTCTAACAGTCTTCTCCCTCCTACCTCTCCACTCCCTTCACCCACTACATCCTAGCTCACCCTCAATATTCCTTCCCAGTTAATCTCAATGCACTTGAGATTTACCTTTGAATGCACTTTATGCAACTTATGCATTTATGCACTTTGCACCTTATGCACTTATGCGCTTTGAATGCACCTTATGCACTTATCCCTAACTTATGCACTTCCTTTTATATAACTGGAGAAGCAGCATGGCTGAGTGAGAAGCAGCATGACTGAATGGAAAGACGCTGGGTTTATGAGTCAGAGGCCATGGGTTCTAATCCCAGCTCTGCCACTTGTAAGCTGTGTGACGCTGGGCTAGTCACTTAGCTTCTCTACGCCTCAGTGACCTCATCTGTAAAATTAATTCATTCATTCAATAGTATTTATTGAGCGCTTACTATGTGCAGAGCACTGTACTAAGCCCTTGGAATGTACAAATCGGTAACAGATAGAGACAGTCCTGCCCTTTGATGGGCTTACAGTCTAATTGGGGGAGACGGACAGACAAGGACAATAGTAATAAATAGAATCAAGGGAATGAACATGGATATGAACATGAACATGGGATAAAATGGGGATTAAGAACTGTGAGCCCCACATGGGACAATCTGATCACCTTGTATCTACCCCAGCGCTTAGAACAGTGCTGGCAAATAGTAAGCACTTAACAAATACCACCACCACCACCATCATCATCATCCTCATTATCATCGGGCTTTGGAGTCAGGGCTCACGAGTTCGAATCCCAGCTCTGCCACTGGTCAGCTGTGTGACTGTGGGCAAGTCACTTAACTTCTCTGTGCCTCAGTTCCCTCATCTGTAAAATGGGGATGAAGACTGTGAGCCCCACGTGGGACAACCTGATTCCCCTGTGTCTCCCCCAGCGCTTAGAACAGTGCTCGGCACATAGTAAGCGCTTAACAAATACCAACATTATTATTATTATTTATTATCATCATCTAAAACTCCCTCACCCTTAAAATCCAGCAGGCTCCAGCTCTCCCTATCTTCAAAGTCCTTCTGAAGTCATATCTTCCAAGGAGGCTTCTCCAGTTAATTTTTCACCTTCCCAAATCTATCCCTCCTAGCTGCCACTTGAGCAAGCATTCACATATTCATCTATCTTCCTCCTACCACAAATTATTTTGTGCCTGTTCCACCTCTCAGATTGTAAGGTCACTGAGGGCAAGGATTGTGCCTTCTCTCTCCATGGACCTCTCCCATGTTCTTAGTGCAATGTCATGAACACTTTAGGGACCCAAAGAACACATTAGATTTGTTTATTTATGGGATGGAGGAGCAAATTCAACGGTGGAGGGGCAGAAGCTCTCATGGGAACTGTCAGGAAAGAACATTATGGCAGCAGTTATGGAAAATGTTAAAATAAAGAAAAAGAAAGTGACAGCACTGAGCAGATCTGGGGGCAGGGGAGTCTGCAGAAACACCCTGCATGGATAAAAGAGGAGAGTGGAGGGAAAGTGGCCTAGAAACAGGGAAGCTTGATGGGAAGCTTTCAATTAGTTGGGAGGGAGAGGCAACTGAGAGCAAGCACTGGAAGGGAATGACAAAACTGAGAGACGATGTGCCAGGGAAGACTGGGGAGTTGTGCCGCAGATGTCAGGGACAGGTTAAATTTGCATTACTGTTCTGTTCCCCTGCTATTTGCTGGTGCCACTTAGGGAAAATAATAATGTGGTACATTCCAAGCACTACTCCAAGCACAGTATAAGAACCAGACACATTCCCTGTTTTACATGTGCCTCATAATATAAGGAGGAGAGAGAACAGGTATGTTACCTCATTTTTACAGATGAGGCACAGAGAAGTTAAGTGATTTGCCCAAAGTCACACAGGAAACAAGTGGGAGAGCTGGGATTAGAAGCCAGGTCTCCCAGCTCCCAGACCTGTGCTCTTTCCACCGTCCCTTGCCATTTCTCGCCTAACAGTATCCAAACTATGCAGCAAGGGTGGGAGCTGGGCTTCATGGTACCAACCATTTATTCTGTCCTGTGTTTTGTTTCTACTGTTTCTCCTCACTCTTACTGTCCACCCCGCTGGCCCTCCACAATTTCCATCATTATTCAGTGCACTGATAAAATACGTATAAACTCAGTTCTATGGGCTACATTCCTGGGTCATTTCTTAGTTGCATCAGTACACCTGCATAGCCTTCTGGACCACCTTAGTGTAGCACAGGAAGCCTGATTCAGCTTTGATCTATCTCCACTACAGGTTTGTCTCAGGTCTCAGCATCATGGATAGTGTGTAGTCTCTGTTTCCCTGGGGATTGCTGTGCTCATGCTGCTGGTCATCAACCTGCATTTGTATTGGAAAAGTAAGTGCTTCTGCCTGAAACACACTACAGCAGCTCTAGTTTAATCTGGTTTCTCCTTGAATCCTGGTCTTCTGGTCTTCTCAATCAATCAGTTAACCAGTGATATTTCTTGAGCACTTATTGTATGCAGTTCAGTGTACTAAGTGCTTGGAAACATACAATGCGATAGAGTTGATAGACTTGCTCGGCTCACACTGGAGATAGACATTAAAGTAGATAAGGGTTATGGAAAATAGTAGAGTATGGAAATATTTACATAAGTATTGGCCTTCCTACTGAGTAACCCCAAGCCCTGTAAGTGCAGCAGGGAATAGGGAAATAGAGAAAGGAGAACAGGGCAAGTTGATAAGCCCTGCCCCACTAGAGCCCCAGCTGTCTGGACAGCCGCAGTGAAGGCTGTTAGTCCCACCTTTCCTAGGAGTGCTTGGGCTAGTAGTCTCCTGCTGGATGGCCCCCAGTGATAGCCCCTTTTCTGCTCTCTGCAGAGCCCTGTTCTCTAGCTAACAGCCACTGTCCCAGCACTGTGAAGGCCAGAGACCAGCACCTTGTGTTATTGGAGTGGAAAGAAGGTAGGGACTGCTGGGGATTGTGGAGGAGGAGAAAAGCAAGACAGGAGAAAGGGACAACAGAGAGAGAATGGGAGGAAGAGAGTGGGCCACCAATGCCCAGTGGAAGCAGGAATTAGGGAACAGGACAAAGGTTTTCCTTGTCTTGTATCTACTCTTGGACCTGAGAAGCAGCAAGGCATAGTAGAAAGAGCATGGGCCTGGGACTCAGAAGGTTATGGGTTCTAGTCCCAGCTCTGCCCCTTGCCTGCTGGGTGACCATGGGCAAGTCACTTCACTTCTCTGTACCTCAGTTACCTCATCTGTAAAATGGAGGTTAAGACTGAGCCCTATGTGGGACAGGGACTGTGTCCAACCAGATTATTTTGAATCTACCCTAGTGCTTAGTACAGGGCCTGAGACATAGTAAATAAGGGTCAGTTCTTGGCCCTCTTCTGTTCTCCATCTACACTAACACCCTTGGTGAATTCATTCGCTCTCAGGGCTTCAACTTTCATCTCTATGCAGATGACACACAAATCTACATCTCTGCCCCGTCCTCTCCCCCTCCCTTCAGGCTCGTATCTCCTACTGCCTCCAGGACATCTCTACCTGGATGTCTGCCTGCCGCCTAAAACTCAACATGTCCAAAACTGAGCTCCTTATCTTCCCTCCCAAGCCCTGTCCTCTTCCTGACTTCTCTATCACTGTGGATGGTACGACCATCCTTCTCGCCTCTCAAGCCCACCACCTCGGTGTCATCTTTGACTTGGCTCTCTCATTCACCCACACGTCCAATCCATCACCAAGACCTGCTGGTCTCACCTTTATAATATTGCCAAGATCTGCCCTTTCCTCTTCACCCTAACGGCTATCCTACTGGTACAGGCTCTCATAATATCCCGGCTGGATTATTGTGTCAGCCTTTTCTCTGATCTCCCTTCCTCCTGTCTCTCCCAGCTCCAGTCTATTCTTCATTCCGCTGCCCGGCTCATCTTCCTGAAGAAACGCTCTGGGCATGTCACTCCCCTTCTTAAAAACCTCCAGTGGTTGCCCATCAACCTCCGCACGAAACACAAACTTCTCACTCTAGGCTACAAGGCTCTCCATCACCTTGCTCCCTCCTACCTCTCCTCCCTTCTCTCTTTCTGCTGCCCAACCCTTACGCTCTGCTCCTCTGCCACTCACCTCCTCACCATCCCCCGTTCTCTCCTATACCGCCGTCGAACCCTGGGCCATGTCCTCCCACTGTCCTGGAATGTCCTCCCCCCCACCTCCGCCAAACTAATTCTCTTCCCCTCTTCAAAGCCCTACTTAGGGCTCACCTCCTCCAAGAGGCCTTCCCAGACTGAGCTTCCCCTTTTCCACCTGCTCCCTCTTCACCTCCCCTCAGCTTAGCCCCCTTTTCCCCCCTTTCCCTCTGCTCCTCCCCCTCTCCCTTCCCCTCCTCTCAGCACTGTGCTCCTCTGCTCATTTGTATATATTTTTATTACCCTATTTATTTTGTTAATGAGATGTACATCACCTTGATTCTATTTATTGCTATTGTTTTAATGAGATGTACATCCCCTTGATTCTATTCATTGCTATTGTTTTTGTCTGTCTGTCTCCTCCGATTAGACTGTAAGCCCGTCAATGGGCAGGGACTGTCTCTATTGCCAATTTGTGCATTCCAAGCGCTTAGTACAGTGCTCTGCACATAGTAAGCGCTCAGTAAATACTAATGAATGAATGAAAGAATGAATCCTTAACAAATACCCAATTACGTCACCACTTAGTACAGTTTGGCGCATAGTAATCACTTAGCAAGTATTGCTGTAGAGAATATAAAGACCACAGCTTGGTCCAAGATAAGCACCTCTAATCCCATTCCCACCTGGGTGGGATCGGCACACAACCACCAGTCCAGGCACAGAGTGGTCAGTGGGCTGTGTGGCCCAGTTACTGAGTGGTCTACACACTAAGTGCAGGCCATTTACGTGGGCAGGGTTTTAACATGTCCTCTCATTTGCATAGGCTCTCCCCTGGCTGACACAGGCAGCTCCTCTTGGTCCTCCCGAAGATGTTTCCACAGGAGCGGACTCTCGTTAGTCCCTGTGTTGTCCGTCAGATTCCGTGGCCTCTCAATGTTGGTTGAGGATGTAGTTGGCATCCACTGTTCTCCAATGGCCTCCTTTCATCATTCTTAGTCCCCCCTGCAACGGTCCATTGATCTCCGCCTCGTGGCCCAATCTGCCATCTTAAACCCATATGGCCTGGGCAGGGGGCCCCCACAAACATCAAAGTGTTGGATAAACATACGGAGCCAAGGTCAACCCCAAGCTGTGATAGGGCTTGGGTCCAAGGTGTACTGCAGCAGCAATGGCTTCAGAAGTCGCCATGGGCTGTGGCACGTTCTGTGCTCCTTTGGTGTTGGGGTGTGTGTGTGGTGGGTGGTGCAGGTGAAAGGGGATGGAGAAGGGGAGAGGAGAGGCAGCATCAGCATGTCAGAGCTTCCTCTCTGCACTGCGGGACCATCTTGGACTGCGGCGGCATCAAGGCAGCTTGAATGCCCCTCCCCACACTGCTGCTTAGCTCAAGCCAGACTGTGATTTGGAGCCAGAGAGGAGAAGGAACAGTGAGGAAAAACAGTCTCTAGTTGGGTCTCCATGGTAGAACCAGCTTGGGGATGCCCCGAGCCAGAAAAAGTTCTATGCACAGGACTTAGTGTTAGAGACCGTGCAGAGCTCACCTCTCCACTCCGGAGCACAAGCCTGAGGAGGGAAAGGGAAACAAGTACCATAATTATTATGAAAGGATCTGGTTCTTTCCCAACCCACTAAGTTCAGAGAATCTAGTGTTCTCAGTGGAAAGGAAATCTTTGTCGCTGAGCAGTGGACCACAGGAGGACCTGGGACCTAAGGGCCCTGAGAGGAGCCAGAATGACTCTCCTGTGGGACCAGAGCTTTCACAATCTGTGGGGCTCCCAAATGCAGCAGGTGAGCTGCTGGGTTTCATGAATGGGAAGCAGGGCTCCCTTGGGATGGTGGTTGCCAGCGAGGGAGGTGAGGAGGACGGTTACGGTGGGACTAGGGATGGGCACAAAGGGAGAGGGTGAGGGATGGCTCACTCAAACAGGCCTGCATATATCCAAGGAAATAGAGGTCAGGATACTCAGGTGCACCTCCTCCTCTTCCTCCTTCTTCCTTCTCATTCTCCCCCTCCTCTGGCTCCCCATGGCTCTCCCTCCATGAACTCAGCTTCTGCTGTCACCACCACCACCAGCACCATCACCCCCACCACTAATTCAACCACCACCACCATCACCACAAGTACCACCACGACCAGCATCTCCACCATCACCTCCACTACCCACCACCCCACTACCAGTACCACCAGCAGCAGCCCAGAGCCTAACCAGGGCTGGCTCCACTGCCAATGAAGCTAATACTTTTAGCCTGGAAGAGGATGGAGGTGCCATGAAGGCCTCGCAAGTAAGAAGGGGTAGTAGTCAAAGTCGTAGCCATCTTATGGGGCAGCCATCTCCCCTACTTACCTGGAGACCATTTTGTTCTATTCCCACTCCTGGGAACTCCTCCCACCACCTGCCTACCCAATCCCCAAGCAGGAGTGTAGACTGGGGAAGGGGCATAAATGGTGGTTTTGGGGTCTCCCCACCAATCTGAGGCTCTGGGCTGCAGCCCTTAAACGCCTGTGTGAATCCAGCCCATGGGCCATCCAAGTCATGTTGCCATTTCGCAGAGGGGCCAACAAGATACACATTCAAGCTGGATTCTTGGAACTGGAAACATGATTCAGGTCCCTGTGGAGATTTGAACGGGGCCTTTATGTCTGGAAAATTTCCTTGCCTGGTCAGAGCTCTGGGATCCACTGTCCCAGGAACTCTGGGCTGGTCTGGGTCAGATCTAGGCCCAAGGATATAATAATAATGATGATAATAATAATAATGGTACATGTTAAGCACTTACTGTGTACCAGGCACTATTCTAAATGTTGAAGTAGATATGAGATAACCGGGTTGGACACAGTCCCTGTCCCACACAGAGCTCACATTCAGGGGTGGACAAACTGGTTCAATAATATAGAGAGGGATCCTGGAAACCCAGAGTTTGTTTCTGCTCTGTTTTAAGTGACTCATAGCCTGAAGTGAGAATGAGGGTGAAGGAGAATTTTTCTAAATTTTACAGTCATGATTTCTTCCTCAATATGCAAGGACAATATTTCACTATTGCTTCAATTTTATCAACCTACCCTAGAAACCAGCATGGCTTAGTGGAAAGAGAACAGGCCTAGGAGTCAGAGGACCTGGATTCTAATGCAGACATCACCAATTACCAGCTGTGTGACTTTGGACAAGTCACTTAACTTCTCTGTGCCTCAGGTGCCTAATCTTAGTGGGGATTAAATCCTTGTTCTCCCTCCTGCTTAGACACATATTAAGCACACAATAAATTCCATAAAAAATTTTTTAAAAGTATCCTTGGACCTCACACTGTGTCTGGTGGGGGCAGGGATTCTCTCCTCATGGGGACAGTATTTTACCTCCCTCCCTGGGATCCTGAAAGTCCTCCTTTCCCAAACCAGTCATGCCCAGCCTCTCTCATGCCCACAATCTATGCTGTGACATCACAAACCCTAGGTTCCTGGGGATAGAGATAATACCCTTTCCATCCTATTATTCATTCTAAGTTTCTCTCCTGTTTCATTTGCAGCCACTGGGGAAAGAAACTGTGAGAATGACCAGGTCCCAAAGATTTTATGTGAAGATGGTCCTAGCAACGAGAGCTCAGCAAGACTTGAAGCCCTGAAGGAGGAGCTGTGCATTGGCCAATAGGGTGAGGAGAGACCGTGAAATGCTCAGAAAGCTTGCTCAGAAACCCCGAACAGACAGTTTGAAAACAAGGAAGGTAAATGCTTCAGGAGCTCTTCATTGAGGTGGAGGAAATATCTTCACTCTATTTCTTCTTCAGAAAGGTGTTTCACTGGGGAAATTTCAGTGCCAGGATAGTGGGGTCCCTGGAGATAGCAGGGGTTGGGGGCAAAGAGGGAGAAAGGGGGTCACTGAGGACGCGAGAGAGGGCACAGACAAGGGGCTGGCAGAGAACTGCCTCTCCAACCCCTGGGATGGCCCCTCTACCCAAGGGGCCAGAGCCTTGAGGGCAAGGAACATTTCTACCAACCCTATTGTATTTTACTCTCCCAAGTGCTTACTTCAATGCTCACCACACAGTGAGCACTCAAGAAATTCTACTGACTGATCAGTCGATTGATTGATTGATCAACTGATTGAAAAGGCAGGGACAGGAGAGAAGGGTTCCAGATTAGAGGTACTGGAAATCACTTCTTTTCTAATTTGAATCATAATTGGTGCCTTCACTAGGTAGATCTGGAAAGTAAACTTCCTTGCCCAGCTCTCTTCCTCCCCGGGGGTGTCTTGCAGCCTCCCTTTTCCACTATTGCCTATCTCCCCCCGACCCCAGTCAGTTGCAGAAAGGCAACAGCAACAGCAGGGTCGTAGTTTGTGTTGGGTGGAGAGGATCCAAAGGTCAGAGATCTTCTTGATAATAACAATAATATGGCAGTATTTGTTAAGTGGTTACTATATGCCAAACTTTGCAGTAAGCATTGGGGTAGATACAAGATAATCTGGTTCAACATGGGGCCTACAGTCTAAGTAGGAGGGAAAACAGGTATTGAATCCCCATTTTGCAGATGAGGAAACTGAGGCACAGAGAAATTAAATGACCTGTCCAGGGTCACATAGCATGTATCTGGCAAAGCTGGAATTAGAACCCAGGTCTGCTGACTCCCAGGCCTCTGCTTTTTCCTCTAGGACATGCTGCTTCTCTCCTTGGGGACAGAACAGAGTTTTGAAGGGAAAGTGGGTGAAAGTTAGGTAGCAGGTTAGAAGGTTATGGACAAATGCTTTAATATAGAGTTGGAGGTGGGGCACATGGCATCTGTGACACCACAGAAGGTGCAGGGCCTGGTAATGATGAGGTCCAGTTGGGGAATGTCCAATGTGAGCTGGACTTGAATAGGTTAATATCGGTAAAAGGGCAATAGGAAGTCAAAAACGCAACTAACAGGAAGGCTTAGGGGTTAGTGCTGTGAGAGGTTGAAAGGAAGAAGGTGAGAGGCAGTAAACTCATTAACATCGCAAAATGTTGATGTGGCTCCTGATGGACAGTGGATGAGAACAACTGGTGGACAACGGGTGCCGAGCAAGATCAATCTCAGAATACCAATGCCTACATTTCTTGTCCAGCTCCACAGTGAAAGAGCTGGACTCATGGCAAAATGCCACCATCCCAACCATCTATCCTCATCCTTCCTCCAGGTGCCTTGTGTGAGCTCTGCCCTAGGGGATGGCAGCTGAGCAACAGCAGGTGTTACTGCTTCTCAAGAATACAGCGGAGCTGGGCATCTGGTGTCAGAGACTGTACTGACAGAAAATCCCAGCTCCTGGAGGATGAAGCTGAAGCAGTGAGCACCAGGGTTATCCCAGGGTCCCAAGTGAGGAACAAATTTCCCTTGAATTGCCACGTTTAATTCAATTTTTTGAGCCAATTTCCCTGAGTTCTAGTTGCTTCTTTCTGGAATGACCCCGAGGAATTCCATCTCTCCAGGGAGGCAGCTTTAGGAGATTTGGATCTAGTGTCACTCTGGTCTAATCACTCAGCATATCCTGTCTAAACTAAAGAATCAGCCTTTTGGTTCCAGTCTCTTCCGTCTCTAGCACACATTTCATTCTACTGCTTGGATCTCTTTTCCAGAGTGTCATTCAGCAGACAGTTTCTCCCCCTCCTCACAATCCATCAGGCAGGACCCATCCACTGCATCTAGCAGGAACTACTCAATATAGCCAACCAATAGTCTCAGTCAACAACATACCAGGATCCCAGAAAGGGAAACCACCCAAAACCCACAGTTCCCATTCAGTCAGTCAGTCAGTCAGTCAGTCAGTCAGTCAGTCATTCGTATTAAGTGCTTACTGTGCACAAAGCACTGTTCTAAGTGCTTGAGAAATTAAAATGCAACAATAAGCAGTGACAATCCCTACCCACAGTGAGCTCACAGTCCAAGGAGTGGGGGGAGATAGACATCAACACAAATAGCAATACAAATAAAATTACAGATATGCACATAAATGCTGTGGAGAGGGGAGCAGGGGAGAGCAAAGGGGGCAAATTAAGGTGATGCAGAAGGGAATGAGAAATGAGGAAAAGTGGGGCTTAATCTGGGAAGATCTCTTGGTGGAGATGTGCCTTCAATAAAGCTTCGAAAGGGAGGAGTGTAATTGTCTGCTAAATTTGAGGAAGGACAGTATTCCAGGCCAGAAGAAGTCATGGGCCAGGGATGGGTGGCAAGATAGGTGAAATTGAGGCACAGTGAAAAGGTGACCACCAGAAGAGAGAAGTATGTGGGCTGGGTTGTAGAACGAAAGAAGCGAGGTGAGGTAGGAGGGGGCAAGGTGATGGAGTGCTTTAAAGTCAATGGTGAGGAGGTTTTGTTTAATAAAGAGGTGGCTAGGCAACCATTGGAGATTTTTGAGGACTGTGGTGCATATGTCCTGAATATTTCTGTAAAAAGATCATCTGAGCAGCAAACTGTAGTGCGGGAGAGGCAGAAGGTTGTGAGGTCAGCAAGGAGGCTGATGCAGTAATCTAGGTGGACTAGGATGAGTGACTGTATTAACATGTTAGCAGTTTGGATGGAAAGGAAAGTGCAGATTTTAGCGATGTTATGAAGGTGAGCCTGACAGGATTTGGTGATGGATTGAATATGTGTGTTGAATGAGAGACCGGAGTCAAGGATAAGGCCAAGGTTATGAGCTCGTGAGACAAGAAGGATGGTGATGCCATCTATAGTGAAGGGAAAGTCAGGGAGAGGACAGGGTTTGGGTGGGAAGAGCCCAGCATAGGATGCACCCACACACCAAGCAGTCCATTGTAAGCCTTAACATAAGGGCATTATTATTGTCCTCCTGTACATAGGTACTTAGGAACTCTACTATTTTAGTACTTGCTCATAATCATATATATCTTAAATTCACTTCCTTCTCCCATTTCAAATTTGTTTTGTGAAGTTCTTCCTTACTAGATTATAAACTCCTTGAGGGCAGGGATCATGACTACTTACTCTATTGTACTGTTCTCTCCCAGACACTTGAAACAGCTCTTTGTACCCAGTAGGCATTCAAAATGCTACTATTTAAGGGTGCCTTTCCCTTAAACGTCAGCACTAAGCCCTGAATGGGGGAGGGAGAGGTGCTGGCTGAGGGACTGTCAGGGTTCACCCTGTTTTTATTGACTCCGCAGGTCAGGATCCGTGCACTGAGTCAGGGAGATGAGTATTTCTGGATCAGGTTCAAGTATAACAAAACCCAGAAACAGTGGATGTGGTTGGACAACACTGGATTCTCCAGATACAGGTGGGTCCTGTTGCAGGTCTGGGATGTTGCACTGAGCCGTGCAGTTTAGGAGGTACAGCGGTTACAGACTTTCACAACGAAAACTTCAATGTACATTTCGCTTTAAACATCCAAGTCCATTTGAAACTTTCCCAGAACTGCTCACAGCAGAAGGCTCCTGCTTCAGCCTGCCTCTGGGAGTTGGTAGTGGGAGGAGGAAGGTCCAGCTGGAGGCTACCAGGCCTGAGCCTGAACTAAGGGCATGGGAACAGACACACGCCGCCATATACCAGGCTGGTTTTGATCCATGGGTGGAAATGAGGACTTCGGAATCCACCCCAGTGCTACACCGGGCAAAAGATACAGCATGGTCAAGTGGGAGAAGCATGGCCTAGGAGTCAAAGGACCTGAGTTCAAATACCGGCTCCACCTCTTTTCTGCTGTGTGGCCTTGGGCAATCATCACATCATCATCAGTGCTATTTACTGAGAACTGAGAACAAGCTTACAGTCTAGAAGAGGAGACAGGCATTAATATACATTAATAATCAAAAATATTTAGTGACTGACTGAATCTGCTAGATGGAGGAGAGAGATGAGTCGACAGTTCTCACAGAGTAGGTGCTTAATAAATGCCATGCTTGTTATCTTTTATCTACCCCAGCACTTAGTACAGTTCCTGGCACCTAGTAAGTGTTCAACAAATATAAAAAAAAAAGAAGAAAAATATGTTGTCCTCTTCCCCTTACATTTATTCTCTCCCCACCCCCCACCCCCAATTTCCTCTTTTCCTCCGGTTTTTAACATGTTTTTTATCAAAGGAAGTCATGTAGGCCAAAAATAGAAACACATTCAAGATGAATTTAAACTATTGAGCTCCAAGAGGAAAATTTAAGGGTGGTGGTATTTCCTCCAAATATTCGGTTGCCATTGTCAGGGTCAGAATACTGGGCTGGATGGCGCATTGGTCTAACCCAGGAATATGATTCTTTATGTTCTTTATGTCCATATCAACTGAGGACTCAATTTAAATTAATCAGACAAATGGGATGAAGTTAAAGCATGGGGTTAAAATCAGGGAACAAATGAGTGGGAGTGTGGAAGTGCTCTTCCCTGTTGTCAGGATTGACTGACTTCCTGGAGAGAGGATCAGGCAAAAGATTGATAAGGGACAGAAAACTGGGGAGTGTGAACTGAGGCGGGGAGCTTGAAGGGGGGCTGCCTGTGGAATTTGTGTATGACCACAGAAGATCCACCTGGCTGGGGTCACCTTCAGCCTCTATTAGGATGGGATGTCCAGGGGTGTCTCCAGAGTCCTAATGTCCTCTTGCTTTTCATAGCTGAAGCAGGAACATTTTTAGGGCTCAAACTAGTGTATCCTGAGCTTGTTACCTTAGTTTGCTGCCCTCGCTCCATGGATCTCAGAGACACTCCGCCTCCAGACAGCAAGGGAAACATCCAGGATCCAGCTAAGCAGTCCTAATTCTCTAAGGGCTGGTTCACTGTGGCAAAGAACTGGTTCACTGGTTCCTCCTGTGATGATCTTCTCATGTCCTACTTCTGGTCCCCTGGGACAGTGATTTTTCCAAAATTCTGGTGAGTTACCCAAGCACACAATATCTGAGCACCACTGGTTATCAAAGGATAACCTATATTTACTTCTTTAGAGAATTAACATTTGTTACCCCTGGATGCCTAGGGTAGCAAGAGACCCTGTCAATTTTGCAACAGATATTGAACCAAGCCCAGAACTGATTGCCTAACCTTGATTCTTTCATTCATTCAATAGTATTTATTGAGTGCTTACTATGTGCAGAGCACTGTACTAAGCACTTGGAATGTACAAATCATTCTAGCATTTATTCTTCTAAATATACTTCACTGTAGCCAGTCTGTGGGTTACCCAGTGAACAGGGCTTCCTGATGGATGGAGGAGGGAAAAGGCAGTGAGAGGTTCACTCCCAAGACTCTCCCTCCTCGCAGTCTGCAGATGGAGGAGTCAAACGTAGCTGTGAAACAAGATTCCAAAAAGAAAAGTGGGGAGAAGGAATGAGCCATAGAGGAGAATATTTGGGGGCACAGGGAGGGGTGGGAGCAAAATGGAGCCACAGGAAAATTGAGAAACAACTTCTAGAGCCTCAGGGAATTGGGGGTGGGATCAATCAATAAATCAATTTTTGATCGCTGGCTATGGGCAGAGCACTGTACATTGAAATAAATTATAGGTAAGTGCTTAGGAGCTGAGATGGGAAGAATTTCAAGAGTTTCAGTCTCTCCCTTCTAGACTGTAAACTTGCTGTGGGCAGGGAATTTGTCTACTAACTCTGTTCTGTCATATTCTCCTTTAATAAGTGCTTAGTGCAGTGTTCTCCACGCAGAAAGTGCTCAATAAATATCACTGATTGATTGATTGATTAAAGGGCACAGATCCAGGTTTGTACCAGCACAGAGGAAGAGGGAGTAGGGGAATGAAACCTTACTCTGGAAAGATCTCTTGGAGGAGATGTGATTTTAGTAAAACTTTGAAGGTGGGGAGAGCGGTTATCTGTCATGCCTGAAGAGAAGGCCAGAGGGAGAATGAGGGTGAGGGGTAGGTCAGTAAACTTACAGTGAGTAGTTTGGCACTAGAGATGTGGTGTGACTGGGTTGGGTTGTAGTAGGAAATCAACAAGGTTAGGTAGGAGTGGGAGAGCTGATTGAATGTCTTAAAACTTGTGATGGGAAGGAGTTTCTGATTGATGTGGAGGTGGGTGGGCAATCACTGAATGTTTTGAGGAGTGGGGTGATGGGAACTGAATGTATTTTCATCTGGGTAGGTGATGTCTGAAAAGGATAAAATGACTATGATACTTTGGCTGAAATAAAGTCAGCTACGCTAGTTCATTTCCCTTTTCAGGTTTGGCTGAGAGGGCCTTGGGCTCTTCCAGGCCCCCAGATCTCTCTCTCCTACATGGAGTATTCCCACCCTCACCTAAACCCAACCAGGGCCAGACAGGCCCTGCCCGCCCCCTCTCCCCCAAACCAGTTCACTCCAAGTCCAGTGAGAACTAAATCACTCATCCCTCGCCTTTTCAGGGTAACATTGAAAAAACACCTTCCTGGAAATGACTGTGCCTCTTTAAAGAGAACAGATGACTTTGTTCTCAAGGATGTCAATATCTTCTGCACTGGATCTGTAAGAGAAATGTATCTCTGCTGGAATTCTGAGATTCTGCAAGAACATTGGCAGCATCTTCTGGATCTACTATTTTTTCTCTCAGAGCTGGCAGGGTTGGTATTCATCCATCCTTTTCATTCTCTTCTTCCTCTTCTCTGTAAGTTACTTTTATGTCTTTCTCCCCCACTAGATCTAAAATATTAATGAAACAATTTGTTTCTTCTAAGCCTATGTTGCCCTCCCAAACATTTAATGAAGTGTTGAGTTTTCTTTGTACAAGACTTGTGCTACATTTGTAAGCTGCTTGAGGGCAGGGAGTATATCTACCTATTCTATTGTACTCTTCCAAGCTCTTAGTACAGTGCTCTGCCCAAAGTAGATTGTAAACTCCTAGAGGACAGGGAGCATGCCTATTTACTTTACTCTTTCCAAACACAGTATAGTCATCTGCACACAATAAGCACTCACTAAATATCACTGATGGATTGGTGAACTATAAATATTGTTGATTGATTATCTTTACCTAATGTGTTTGGCTCCTGGTCAGAATTTAGAGCAGCCAGTAGAATGAGGTACAAGACAGTAGAGATATTAGATCTATGAAGTGGTGACTGTGGGGAGGGGGGAAACAAATAAACCGTATTTTAAAATATCACTTGTTCTGATGTCTCATGAACCTAGGGGAAGGGGGGTATTGGGTGTTCTAACAACTGGGATTGGGATTGGGGGAGAATAGGATCTGGGAGAAATGTTGGAGGTGCAAGTGGAGCCATATCGCTGAGGTTGTCTGGGTTGGGGGATCCTGTTGTGGGGAAAATGAGGGGAGAAAATGGATGTGGGTTAGACTTCCCAGTCACAACTATGAGCTCACTTCTACCCTTGGATGAAGAGTGAGTGAGTTATGTTTTGCAGGACTTTGTGGAGCAGAGTGGGGAAACCTGTGAACATACACTTTCATTCATTCATTCATTCATTCATTCAATAGTATTTATTGAGCGCTTACTATGTGCAGAGCACTGTACTAAGCACTTGGGATGAACAAGTCGGCAACAGATAGAGACAGTCCCTGCCGTTTGACGGGCTTACAGTCTAATCGGGGGAGACGGACAGACAAGAACAATGGCACTAAACAGCGTCAAGGGGAAGAACATCTCGTAAAAACAATGGCAACTAAATAGAATCAAGGCGATGTACAATTCATTAACAAAATAAATAGGGTAACGAAAATATATAAAGTTGAGCGGACGAGTACAGTGCTGTGGGGATGGGAAGCGAGAGGTGGAGGAGCAGAGGGAAAAGGGGAAAATGAGGCTTTAGCTGCGGAGAGGTAAAGGGGGGATGGCAGAGGGAGTAGAGGGGGAAGAGGAGCTCAGTCTGGGAACGCCTCTTGGAGGAGGTGATTTTTAAGTAAGGTTTTGAAGAGGGAAAGAGAATCAGTTTGGCGGAGGTGAGGAGGGAGGGCGTTCCAGGACCGCGGGAGGACGTGACCCAGGGGTCGACGGCGGGATAGGCGAGACCGAGGGACGGCGAGGAGGTGGGCGGCAGAGGAGCGGAGCGTGCGGGGTGGGCGGTAGAAAGAGAGAAGGGAGGAGAGGTAGGAAGGGGCAAGGTGATGGAGAGCCTTGAAGCCTAGAGTGAGGAGTTTTTGTTTGGAGCGGAGGTCGATAGGCAACCACTGGAGTTGTTTAAGAAGGGGAGTGACATGCCCAGATCGTTTCTGCAGGAAGATGAGCCGGGCAGCGGAGTGAAGAATAGACCGGAGCGGGGCGAGAGAGGAGGAAGGGAGGTCAGAGAGAAGGCTGACACAGTAGTCTAGCCGGGATATAACGAGAGCCCGTAATAGTAAGGTAGCCGTTTGGGTGGAGAGGAAAGGGCGGATCTTGGCGATATTGTAGAGGTGAAACCGGCAGGTCTTGGTAACGGATAGGATGCGTGGGGTGAACGAGAGGGACGAGTCAAGGATGACACCGAGATTGCGGGCCTGCGGGACGGGAAGGATGGTCGTGCCATCCACGGTGACGGAGAAGTCTGGGAGCGGACCGGGCTTGGGAGGGAAGATGAGGAGCTCAGTCTTGCTCATGTTGAGTTTTAGGTGGCGGGCCGACATCCAGGTGGAGACGTCCCGGAGGCAGGAGGAGATGCGAGCCTGAAGGGAGGGGGAGAGGACAGGGGCGGAGATGTAGATCTGCGTGTCATCTGCGTAGAGATGGTAGTCAAAGCCGTGAGAGCGGATGAGTTCACCGAGGGAGTGAGTGTAAATGGAGAACAGAAGAGGGCCAAGAACTGACCCTTGAGGAACTCCAACAGTTAAAGGATGGGAGGGGGAGGAGGTTCCAGCGTAGGAGACCGAGAATGATCGGCCAGAGAGGTAAGAGGAGAACATACACACTCCTGTCTAGGGTGTGAGGCACCTTTTCTTCAAACCATCCCATGGACAAGAGAGGTATGTGATCAGGGGTAATTCCATTTGGAAAAAAATGGCCCATTCTATCTCTTGTATCTTCCCCAGGCTCTATGACAGTCTGTGGCTCAGTATTTCACTTATCACCTTCTCTAACAGAGGTGAACTTGGTAACTGGCCTGTGTCGTATGTTCAGAATTTCCCTCAATTATCTCAGTTGCCTCTCATCATGGTAATGGTTTTGAGCAGCCATTGAGGAGGGTTTCTCAATCATCCGGGCAGGAGAGCTGAGGTGCAGTGACTCAATTCTGGATCCCCTCCTTTCTCCAAGTTCACCCACAGATGCATAGTTACTTACAGATGGGGACCTCATTCCTGCCCAGAGCTTCAACTACCATCTCTATGGAGCACTTACTTATATATCTTTCTCTTACTTGTAATTTTGGCAAGATCTTCCAACAAGATATCTGTGAGAGGCCTGTGCGAGGGCAGTGAGAGACAGCAGCGACAGCACCAGGTGTCTCAGCTGGGGCAGTCCCTCCTGAGTCATATGCTAAGGGGAAGGGTCACTCACCCCCATCTTTATACTCTTAAATGCTTAGTACAGTGCTCAGCACTCAGTAACCACTCAGTAAATACTACTAATTGATCATTCTATCAATGGTATTCATTGAACACTTACTGTGTGTGGAGCACAGTACTAAATGCTAGGGAGAGTACAATACAACAGAGTTGGTAGACACATTCCCTGCCCACTGAAGATAGATTGGTCTCTGAACTTGTTTAAGAAGATGGCTTCCCTTTCTGTCTGCTAAATCTCATCTCTTCTTTGACTCTTCTCTTTGATCAGCTCTTCCCTGTTAATCCAGGAATGATCAGAGGTAAATGATTGCCACGTAATGGTGAATAGATTTTTCTGTTAGTGGGGTGGGGCATTCTGGAATAGTAGGTGCCAATGAGTTTAACCTGGAAGAAACAACTTGGTAAGCAAACCCCTTCATCTCTTCACGGTATGTCTATCCAAATGAGTTAAAAAAATTCCTCTTGCTAACTAAATATGGCCCTTACTTTCCTGTTCTAGTGAAGTAGTAGTAATATCATTTATTAAGTGCTTACTATGTACAGGGCATTATACTAATCATTGGGAAAGTGATCAGAAGTGGGAATCAGACACAGTTTCTGGCCTTCAAGGAGCTCACGATCTAAAAGAAAAGAAGCCAAATATTATTGGCCAGTAGCAGATTTCCTGGTTTGTCCAGTCTGATTCCCAGGCATACTTCCCTGTTTCTGACAGCTGACGGATGATGACTTTTCAGTGGCAGGCCACCAACCTTTCCATAGCATGGAGTTATGAGAGTCAATCAACAATCAATCAATCAATTGTATTTATTGAAATTTTCCTTTTTGTAGAGCAATGCGCTCAGTGCTCAGGAGAGGACAATATAACAGAGTTGGTAGATACGTTCCCTCGTTCCCTTCCTGCAATTAGTTTACAGTCTACACAGGAGACAAACATTGAAATAAATAAATAAATTACAGGTATGTATATAAGTGCTTATGGGGCTGAGGGTAAGACAAATCTTCTTCTTTAAATGCCATCTAGTCATTCCTGATGCAAAGCGACTCTATGCCCTCTTCAGAACATCCCATCTTCTGTTGCAAAGTAATTTTGGTACGTGTATCCGTAGAGTTTTCTTGGTAAAGATAAGGAGGTAACCATTCCCTTCTTCCTCGCAGTAAAAACTTGAGCCTCTGTGGTTATCTTTGATCAACATTTTAATCACTTGATCATCCAGCTTTTTCAGTTTCCCCTGCCACTGCTGCCCAGTACAGGTGAATCGATTTCATCTGATGCTTCAGCTCAGACCTTTCCTTTATGGGTAACCTTATATGACATAGTTCTAAGCTTCTTCAGCATATACAGACTCTCATGTTATGATAATGTATAAATTCAAGTGCAAGGTTTATGCAGAAGGGAGTGGGAGAAGAGGACATGAGGGTTTAGTTGGGGAAAACCTCTTGGAGGAAATGTTTACAATTTTCTCAATTCATCATGGCCCATTTATTAATTCATTCATTCTTTCAATAGTATTAATTGAGCTCTACTGTGTGCAGAGCACTGCACTAACTACTTGAGAGAGAATAATACAACAATGATCTGACTCTGTCCACAGTGAGCTTACAGTCTAGAGGAGGGAAGACAGATATTAATATAAATATTTAAATTACACATATGTACATAAGTGCTGTGGGACCAGGGGGTGGAGGGGGAATGAACAAAGGGAACAAGTCAGGGTGATGCAGAAGGAAGTGGGAGAAGAGGAAAGGAGGACTTAATCAGGGAAGGTCTCTTGGAGATGCGCCTTCAAAGCCTTATTGAAGGTGGGGAAAGTAATTGTCTCTTGGATTTCAGAAAGGAGGGTATTCCAGGCCAGGGGCAGGACAAGGGTGAGGGGTTGGCTGTGAGATAAATGAGATCAAGGCAGAGGAGCAAAGTGTGTGAGGTAGGAGGGGGTGAGGTGATTGAATACTTTAAAGCCAGTGGTGAGGAGTTTTTTTTTTGATACAGAGGAGGATTCGCAGTCACTGGAGCTTCTTGAGGACCTGGGAAACTTGTTCTGAGAGTTTCTATAGGAGGGAGATGGGCAGCAGAGTGAAGTATGGACTGGAATCATGCTGACTTTGTCCCTTTGTTCATTCCCCAACCCAGCCCCACAGCACTTATGTACATATCTGTAAATCATTTTTTATTTATATTAATGTCTGTCTCCCCCTCTATACTGTAAGCTCATTGTGGGCAGGGAATGTTTCTGTTTATTGTTGTATTGTACTCTAGCAAGTGCTAAGTACAGTGCTCTGCACACAGTAATTGCACAGTAAATATGATTGAATGAATGAATTCCTTTCCAAACTCATTGAGCAAGTTGTACCTGCTGACCCAAGTTCCTCTTCTCCTGTTTCTTGTCTCTCCCAACTCCAGTCAGTACTTTACTCTACTCCTCAGATCATTTTTCTAAAAAGGTTCAGTCCATGTTTCCACAACCTTCAAGAACCTCCAGTGGTTGCCCATCCACCTCCGCATCACCCAGAAACTCCTTACCATCAGCCATCAGCTTTAAAGCACTTAATCACCTTGCTCCTTTCTATCTTGCCTCCCTGATTTTCTACTACAGCCCAGCTCTCACACATCGCTCCTGTATTGTCAATCTGCTCATGGTACCTTGATCTTGTCTATCCCACCTTTGGCATGGAATGCCCACTCCAAAGATAGCTTAGTATCTGAACTTGGCCTGGAATGCCCACTGCCCCCACCTCCAAACCCAACCACTTCATATTGGACAGACGATCACTCTGCCCACCTTCAAAGCTTTATTGAAGGCACAACTCCAAGAGGTCTTTCCTAACTAGAATCTCATTTCTTTTACTCCCACTCCCTTCAGTGTTACCCTTGTACTTTGATCTTCACCCATTATTCACCCTTCCCTCAGCCCCATGGGACTTATGTACATAACAGTAATTCTTTCACTTATATTATTGTCTGTCTCACCCTCCAGACTGTAAACTCGTTTTTGCATGGGGAAGGTGTCTACCAACTCTGTTACACTGTAGTCTCCAAAGCACTTAGTACAGTCCTCTGCACACAGTAAACGTTCAATAAATAAAGAGATGGAGAAGCTGCATGGCTTAGTGGAAGGAGCATGGACCTGGGAGTCAGAGGTCAGAGGACCTGGGTTCTAGTCCTAATTCTGCCAAATACTTGCTGTGTGACCTTGGGCAAGTCACTTGCCCAAGTCTAGACTTCAAGGCTCTCCATCACCTTGCTCCCTCCTACCTCTCCTCCTTTCTCTCTTTCCACTGCCCACCCCGCAAGCTCCGCTCCTCTGCCGCCCACCTCCTCACCATCCCCCATTCTCACCTATCCCGCCGTTGACCCCTGGGCCACGTCCTCCCGTGGTCCTGGAACGTCCTCCCTCCTCACCTCTGCCAAACCAATTCTCTTCCCCTCTTCAAAACCCTACTTACAGCTCACCTCCTCCAACAGGCCTTCTCAGACTGAGCTCCCCTTCTCCCTCTACTCCCTCTACCACCCCCCTTCACCTCTCTGCAGCTAAACCCTCTTTTCCCCCCATTTCCCTCTGCTCTTCCCCCTCTCCTTTCCCATCTCCTCAGCACTGTACTCGTCAGCTCAACTGTATATGTTTTCATTACCCTATTTATTTTATTAATGAAATGTACATCGCCTTGATTCTATTTATTTGCTATTGTTTATTGAGATGTTCATCCCCTTGATTCTATTTGTTGCTATTGTTCTTGTCTGTCCATCTCCCATGATTAATAATAATAATAATGTTGGTATTTGTTAAACGCTTACTATTAAAGTTAAAGTCTTCCCCTTGACTCTATTTATTGCCATTGTTCTTGTCTGTCCGTCTCCCCCGATTAGACTGTAAGCCCGTCAAACGGCAGGGACTGTCTCTATCTGTTGCCGACTTGTTCATTCCAAGCGCTTAGTACAGTGCTCTGCACATAGTAAGCGCTCAATAAATACTATTGAATGAATCAATACTATGTGCAGAGCACTGTTCTAAGCGCTGGGGTAGATATAGGGTAATCAGGTTGTCCCACGTAAAGCTCACAGTTAATCCCCATTTTACAAATGAGGTAACTGAGGCACAGATAAGTTAAGTGACTTGCCCACAGTCACACAGCTGACAAGTGGCAGATCCGGGTGTCGAACCCATGACCTCTGACTCTGAAGACCAGGCTCTTTCCACTGCGCCACGCTGCTTCCCAAAGCCAAGCTACCGCCTACGGCTAAAATCACTGTGAGCCCATCAAAGGGCAGGGACTGTCTCTATCTGTTACCGATTTGTACATTCCAAGTGCTTAGTACAGTGCTCTGCACATAGTAAGTGCTCAATGAATACTATTGAATGAATGAATGAATGAACTTAAATTCTTCCCACTTTGGTTCTCCTGTTCTCCTTCCTTATTTAGACTGTAAGTCCCACGTGGGACAGGGACTGTGTATGACCTAATTCACGTGTATCTACTCCATTGATTAGAACGGTATTTGACACACAATAAATGCTTAGTAAATAGTATTAAAAAATAAATACTATTGACTGATTGATTGAGATATGTTTTTCAGCAGGCTTTGAAGGTGGAAGAGTGATTGTCTGTTGTATATGAAGGGGGAGGGTGTTCCAGGCCAGAGGTAGGACCTGGGGAAGGGGTCAGTCATGCGATAGATGAGATTGAGATAGCTAATAGATTGGCACTAGAGAAACAAAATGTGTGGGCTGAATTGTAATCAGAAATAGAGAAGTGGCGTGGCTTAGTGGAAAGAGCACTGGCTTGGGAGTCAGAGGTCATGAGTTCGAATCCCGGCTCTACCACTTGTCAGCTGTGTGACTGTGGGCAAGTCACTTAACTTCTCTGTGCCTCAGTTACCTCATCTGTAAAATGGGGATTAACTGTGAGCCTCACGTGGGACAACCTGATTACCCTGTAACTCCCCCAGCACTTAGAACAGTGCTCGGCACATAGTAAACGCTTCATAAATACCAACATTATTATTATTAAATAAGTCAAATGAAGTAGGAAGGAGTGGTGTGATTGAAGGTTAAATCAATGGTAAGGAGCCTTAGGGTGATGAGGAGGTGGATGGGCAACCACTGGGGATTCTTGAGGACTGGGGAAACAGTGACTGAATGGTTTTGTAGATACCATGCTGTAGACCCAACATGACCTAGTTGACAGAGAACTGGGAGTCAACATGGTCTAGTGGAAACAATAATTAACAATAATTATGGCACTGTACTTAGCTCTGGGGTGGAAAGAAGCAAATTGGGTAGGACACAATCCCTTGTCCCATATGGGCCTCCCAGTCTCAATCCTCATTTTACAGAAGAGGTCACTGAAGCACAGATAAATTAAGTGACTTGTCCAAGGTCACAAAGCAGACAAGTGGCAGAAACAGGATTAGAGCTCTTAACCTTTTGACTCCCAGGTCCACTACACCATGCTCCTTCTCAGGAAAGAGCATGGGCCTGGGTGCTGGAGGACCTGGGTTTCAATTTGAGCTCTGCAACCTGCCTTCTGTGTGACACTGTCACAATTTCTTGGTGCAACAGTTTCTTTATCAATAAAATGGTGATTCAATTACCTCCTACTTAGACTGGGAACCCCATGAGGGACATGGACTGTTTCCAACCTGATTCTCTTGCATCTACCCCAGAGCTTAGCAAAGTGCTTAAGACATAGCAAGTGCTTAACAAATGCCACAATTACTTGGTTCAGACAAATCAAAGTGAATGATATTTTCTAGTGTAGTTTATTAATTTTGACTCACAGATCACAACCACAAAGATACACCAACTCAAATAGAATATCCCAGTCTGGAATCACACTCTATAGACTGCCCAATATTCTATTGAGAGTTGTCCCCAGAGTATTTATAGACCAGTGTTGAAAGTAAAATCATTTCTACCAAAACACCAATTACCTCTTCTAGCCTATCTGGTCCATAAGTGGGCTTTTAGGGATAAGAAAGGCAGCTTGGTGGAAAAGGTGGTCAAGCTGTTGAGAAAATAGCCTCTTAGGTTGGAGAGGTAGGCAGAAGGGAGGAAGCCATTCAGGGAAGTTGACCCTAGGCATGTGACCTCAGGGTCTTGAGACAGAGTGAAATGACTGTGGCTACTGGTCACCAAAGTCAGCTGAAAGCCAGGGCCAGGGTCAGAGCTAGGCAGAGCATTCCCTCCCCAGTGCTCTTATCTTTCCTCCATCTCCCCAGCATCCCTGCCACCCTGGGACAAACCCTGGGACACTCCTTCCAAAACCTTTTCTTATTGCAACACAGAGTTCAGCTTGGTTCTGGCTTGCTTCCAGCACTGTTTTAGACTCTTTGTCCTAGGGTTTCCAGCCCAATCTAAGCATGCTAGGCAAGGACAATTAGTAAGAAAGGGCCATCCCAGAGGATGCTGGGAGCTTCCCTGCACACATTCAGGGCTTCAGCAAAGTTGCGTATCACTTACAGATCCAGCCTCGGGAGGTTCTACAGTCTTCAGGGATGATATTAGGCCTTCCTTTGAAAGAAACACAGTCTTTTCCAGTGTAATTATCAATTACTATCCTGAAAAGGAAAGAACACAAATAATTCATTTTATCTTCTCTGGAATTGCATATATATGAAACAGGTTCTGTTGATGACTGGCATAGTTGATTCATTCATTCATTCAATTATATTTATTGAGTGCTTACTGTGTGCAGAGCACTGTACTAAGCACTTGGAAAGTACAATTCCATAACAGATAGAGACAATCGCTACTCAACAATGGGCTCACAGTCTAGAAGGGAGAGACAGACAACAAAACAAAACAAGTAGACAGGCATCAATAGCATCACAGTAAATAGAATTATAGATATACACACATCATTAATAAAATAAATAGAATAATAAATATGTACAAAAATACACAAGTGCTGTGGGGTGGGGAGGCTTCAACTGTGATCCTTAGGCAGAAAATTCCCAAACCTGCCTTGCTGCTTAGCAACCTCTCTACCTCCCTTAAATCTCTCATTTCCACCTGCCTCCAGGACATTTTGAAAATTGAACTCATCTTCCCTCTCAAATCTTCTTCTCCACCAAACTTTGCCATGACAGTTAAAAAAAACAACCCACCGTCCTCTCCATTTCTCAATCTTGTAAATTTAGTATTACCCTAGATTCCTCCCTCTCAACTAAATCCTATATTCTCTCTGTCATCAAACTATATGTTGTAAATATACAACATTTACAGAATCCACCCTTTCCTCTCCATTCAAATGTCACCTGTCATATCCCATCATCACTATTGTATCAGCCTCCTCACTGATTTCTCTGGCTCCAGGATCTCCCATTTCCAGTCCACATTTCAATCTGCTGTTTAGATCATTTTTCTAAAACATCATTTGTTCATGCCTCCCCACTCCTGACTAACCTCTAATGGTTGTTCATTCCTCTTTACATCAAAGAGAAATTCCTCACCTTTGGTTTTAAGACACTCAATAAATTCTCTCTCCTGTACTTGTCCTTTTTCTTCTCCAACTACACTCCACCTCCCACACTTAACTCCACTCAAGCCAACCCACTCACCATGCTTTGCTCTCTTTTCTTCTGCCACTTACCTCTTCTTCATGCCCACCCTCCTGCCTCCGTCAGATCCGGCAAATTATTGCTTTCCCCATCATCAAAGTCCTTCTGAAATCACATCTTTGGGAGAGCTTCCCTGATTAATCTCTTAATTTACCACCCCATCTCCTCTCTTTAATGTCACTTCAGCACTTCCACATCAACTAAGGACTTGACTACTCACCACTTTCCTCCTCTAGCACCCAAATGCATATCTCACTTTTCTCTTGCTTCCTCCTATCTGTAATTTGTTACAGGGCCTCTTTTCCATGCAGGATTGTAAGCTCCTTGAGGGTGGGGATCTTGTCCACGAATTCAATTCTACTTCCCTGGGTGCTTACTACAATGCTCTGCACAGAGTGGTAACTCAATAAATGATAGTTATTGATTGATTGATGGATGGATTAATAAGAGTGAACCCTGTCCTCAAGGAACTTACAAGGGGGAGACAGACACTAAAGCAAATAACAATAGGAGGAAGAAAAGGATTCAGTAAGTTCTTAAGTAGTGAGTTATGCAAACTGTGTACATAAGGGCAAGTGTGTATGAACAATAATATAATAATAATATGTATATATGTACATATATATGCATGAATAATGAAATGAAAGACAATTTAACATCATTTTCCTTCAGTATTCCTAATTTTCTGTAGAGCATGACAGTATGAACATCTCCAAATTTATTCCAACCCCTCCTGAACCTCTATTTTTAATTGGCACACTTTCTATGATAATAATTCCTTGTTTGACACTAACAAAGCGAAGAAATGTCACACACAAGTCATGCTCAGCACCAAGTAGCAAGATAACATTACAAGCAGCAAGTTTCTGAAATGAAGTCAGTCTATTAGCATCAAAGAATTCTTATCTCACAAAACTTTTTTAGGTGAAATTTATGCATTGAATGGAGATAGGTACCCAAGGTCCTATAATGATGGGCTGAACTGAGCCAACTGTACTCGGGAGTCACAGAGGAAACCCTTTGGTGCTGGGCCCTACCAGAGGGAAACATCTTAACATACAAGGGGAAATCCAAGTGCATGTTGACAGTGGTGGGGTCAAGCATCCAGACTTAGTATCCAGACCAAGGACAAGCATCCAGCCTCTGGCAGAAGCCTAACTTGGGACAGGTTCTCTTATAGCTGAAATCTAACTTTATAAAAGGCAATGGCAATAGTGAGGAAGGAGATAAAGATTCCATCTCCCACAGGCAATCATGATCATTTGGTAAGTGACTGCTATGTGCCAAGTACTGACTTGTATCTTGGTAGATATGTTAACCAAGTTGGACATAGTCCCAGTCCCACATGGGGCTCCCAGTCCCAGATGCAGGGAGAACTGTAGAGCGGTGGATCACTGTGGAAAAGAGGAGGGGGATGGGAGGAAGACTAAGCACCTGCAGCTGAGAAGTTGCTAAAAGAATAATATAACAGAAACTAGTGTGGATTGAGCTTGAGTTCAAGGAAAAGAGACTTTCATTTAAATCAGTTGTAAAGGAACAAAGGTATTGGTTCAATCAACATCTTAATATTCAAAATATTACATCGCTCACCTCTGGGCTATTCATGGCAGAGTCTTCCAGTCTTCTAGAGTCTTAAGCTCTCTTACCCCATGAGAATTTCCAACCTGCCACACCCAAGAGTGAGTCCTGTTCCCACCATCTCTTGCTAATGTTTTGGGTTATTTTAATGGTATTTGTTAAGTGTTTACAATTTGCCAGACACTGAACTAAGCACTGGGGTGTATAGAAGCAGATCAGGTCGGGCACAGTCCCTGTCCCACGTGAAGCTCACAGTTTCAATCCCCATTTTCAAAATGAGGTAACTGAGGCAGAGAGAGATGAAGTGACTTGCCTAAGGCCATACACTTGACAAGTGGTAGAACTGGGATTACAACACATGACTTTGTGCCCCCCGGCCCATGATCTATCCACTGTGCCATGCTGCTTCCCATTCTAAAGCTTAGAAGCCTCTTTGCATCCTTCGCCCTCTTCTCTTCAACGCAATTTCCCAGAGGCATCTTGAAGCAAGGGCAGAAGGGTCTGGGTGGGGTCCAGTTGAAAAAGGACTTGGATGTTTAAAGGAAAAGGAACATTATGCTGTTCTGTACTCTCTGGCTCATCACAAGGACCCAGACCTTCAGGAGGCCCTACCTGAATCCAGAGAATTCAGAGTCTTGCAGCCACATCCATCGACCCTGAGTCTTGATATAGTTGTACCCAATCCAGAAATACTCATCAGTCAGTCTTATCCAAGAGATCCTGTCCTGTGAAGTCAATGAAAATGGCTTGACCTCTGAGAGTCCTTCAGCCAGCCCCACTCACGCAACCTGAGCCTGTCACCAACACTCTGAGCTCTTTGGGATGGATACAGCATCAGATTTGTTTGTTTATTTTATGGTATTGATTAAGCACTCTGTATGTGTCAAACACCTTTCTAAGCACTGGCGTAGAGACAAGTCAGTTAGGTTGGACATAGTCCCTGTCCTTCATGTGGCTGACAGTCTTAGTAGGAAGGAGAACAGGAGAACTGAGGTCCAAAGAAGATAAATAACTTGCTCACGGTCACACAGCAAGTTTTTGGCAGAGCTGGGATTAGAACCCAGGTCATCTGACTTCCAGATCCGCTCTTTCGACTAGGCTACAATGCTTCACCAGACTTTTCCCCTGAGGATGAAGACCCTTAGGAACCATAGCCACAAGAGGCGACAGAGACAGACACAACTATAGCTTCAGTTGATTCTCAGTAAATGCGGGGCTGAAAAAAAGCGTTTGGTTGCTGGTGTGAACCCTGGTGTCTCCCGGGTTCTCACAGCTTCAGCCTCATCTTCCAGGACCAGGAGCTGGGATTTCCTGTCGTCACAGTCACTGGCATCCTCCTCCCAGCTCTGTTTCTCTTTGGACAAGAAGTAACACCTACTGCCACTCATATGCCACCCCAGGGGGAAGAGCTCACACACAGCACCTGGACAAAGGACAAGCACAGAAGATTGGGTTAGTGGCACTTTCCATGACATTGGCTCCCACACTGGGAAACAAGAAATTGAACTCACATGTCCTGGGATCTCGCTCCTGTTTCCTGCTTTCATTGGTTGTCTACAGCTCATTACCTGTCTCTATAAATATATCCAGCTATTTGTTGGCCTGAATCTCAGAAGTAATCTTTAGGAGGATTTTGCTATCATTGTCAATCAAATGCTGAAAGACCCAGAGTTAGTGGGATGGGGAAATCGCCTTCCTAAATATACACCCAAGAGAACGTTCATTGGCACCAAGAACTCCCTTTATACTATTCCTCCTTGAGGTTTGGATCTATATATCCTACATCCAACAGAGGTATCTTAACAGGAGCTGTTGGGGGCCAGATGAGCAAACCCCAAACTAGGCATGGTGTTCAGAAGGCCTCGGCAGGACTCAGGAGAGGAGGCGAACCCCACAGTTCATGAACTTCACTTTTCCACCCAGTAAATAGAGGATGGGGCTGCACCTCTGCTGGAGCAGGAAGTCTTTGTCTGCCATCATCTGTACTTCTCTCTCATCTCCAGCTTGACCTTCCTCCCCTTGCCCCCACCTTCTCCAATTTTCCTCATGCTTCTTGTCTCCCATCCTTTTTCAGGGGACCTGGCCAGGGTGGACCTGAGATTTTCCTAATGAAAAACTTTCAAAGAAGAAGCTTGTTTTTTTTCACTTTGAGGAAGAACTTAAGGGGTTGTTATCAGTCAGTAAATTGTATTTATTGAGCAATTGCTGTGTGCAGAGCACTCTACCAAGTTCTGGCAAGAGTACAGCAAAACAAATATAACAGACACATTCCCTGCCAACAATGAGCCTGTGGTCTAGAGGTGGAGATGTACATTACTATCAATAAACAAAATTACAGACACATACATATATACTGGAGGGCTGGGGGTGGGGTGAATAAAAGGACTAAGTCAAGTTGGCACAAAAAGGAGTGGGAGGAGAGGAGGGCTTAGTCAGGGAAGACTTCTTGGAGGAGATGTGCCTTCAGTAAGGTTTTGAAGGTGGGAAGAACAATTGTCTGTCAGATATAAAGGGGGAAGGCATTCCAGGACAGAGGCAGGACTTGGGCAAGAGGTCAGTGGTGAGATAGATGAGTTCAAGGTACACTGAGTTGACATTAGAGGAGAGAAATGTGCAGGCAGGGTTATAGGAGGAGAGTAATGAGGTGAGGTAGGAGGAGGCAATGTGATTGAGTGCTTTGAAGCCAACTGTGAGAAATTTTTATTTGATGAAGAGGTGGATGGGCAAATACTGGAAGTTCTTGAGGAGTGAAGAAACATGGTTTGAACATTTTTATAGAAAAATAATCTGGGCAGCAGAATGAAGTATGGAGTGGAGTAGGGAGAGACAGGAGGCTGGGAGGTCAGCGAGGAGACTGATACAATAATCCAGGAGAGATAGAATAAGTGCTTGGATGAACAACATAGCAGTTTGGGTGGAGAGGAAAGGGTGGATTTTAGCAATGTCGTGAAGGTTAAACCAACAGGATTTAGTGATGGATTGAATATGTGGGTTGAATGAGAGACAGGAGTCAAGGATCACACCAAGGTCACGGGCTTTTGAGATGAGAAGGATGGGGGTGCCATCCACAGGATGGGAGACCCAGGGGAAGGACAGGGTTTGGGTGGGAAGATAAGGAATTCTGTTTTGGACATAATGCTAGTATTTGTTAAGCACTTACTATGTGCCAAGCACTGTCCTAAGCGCTGGGGTAGATACAGGTAATTAGGTTCTTCCAAATGGAGCTCACAGTCTTAATCTCCATTTTACAGATAAGGTAACTGAGGCACAGAGAAATGAAGTGACTTGCCCAAAGTGACATAGCTGACAAGTGGCAGAGCTGGGATTAGAACTCATGACCTCTGACTCCCAAGCCTGGACTCTAGTTCTAAGCCACTCTGCTTCTCCTAAGCATGTTAAGCATGATAAGCATGTTGGACATGTTAAGCTTGAGTGACGGCAGGACATCCAAGTAGAATAGAGCTTTTGAATGCAGGAGGAAATGTGAGATTGCACAGAGGGAGAGAAATCAGGGCTGAAGATGTAGATTTGGGAATCATCTGCAAAGAGGTGGTAGTTGAAGTCATGTGAGTGACTGGATGCAGAGACTGGGTGCACATGGAGAACTGAATCTTGAGGGACCCCACAGGTAGGGGGTGGAGGGCAGAGAAGAACCCCATAAAAGAGACTGAGAATGAGAGGCCAGAGAGATAGCAGGAGAACCAGGAAAGGACAATGACAGTGAAGCCAAGGTTGATAATATTTCCAGGAGAAAGGGATGGTCAGTGGAGTCAAAAGCAGCTGAGAGGTAGAGGAGGATTTGGTTAGAGTAGCAGCCTTTGGATGTGGCCACTGTTGCCTTTCTGGTTTACTGGTACATAGAGAGGTCAGCTTTGGTTTCTGGGCATTTCTGAGCATTTCACGGTTTCTCCTCACCCTGTTGGCTGGTGCACAGCTCCTCCAACAGGGCTGCAAGCCTTGCCGAGCTCTTGTCACCAGGACAACTTTCACAGGAAATCTTAGAGTCTCTGGCAGTCTCACAGTCATTCTCCCCATGGGCTGAAAATGAAATGAGAGAAACTGAGCCTAAATAGTGAAATGGAAAGAGTGTCATCTTTATCACGGGGACCCCGAATTTTGGTGGCTGAGACCAGGCAGAGCTGGTACTGGTAAGGGCAGTTACCCACACTGTTGAGAGCATAGGTATCTCCTCTTGGCTCCCTGCCACCCACACGTACATTGATTAATCAGTGGTATTTATTGAGCCCATACTTAGTGCAGAGCACTGTACTAAGGGCTTGGGAGAGTATATCAGACTTAGCATACATTCCCTGCTCATAATGATCTTCTTCTCTTGCTCTTGTTTGGTAGAAGTCTACCTCATGAGAGATGGGAGCCAAAGGTTACTTGAATAAATCACAGATCTTCCTTCTACTTGTTGCAAAACTGAGCAAAGAATCAGGGAAGCTCTAATCCAGAATGGAGTGGAATTGCCCACCACTATCTATCCTTCTATCTTGGCTGGGATTATTCAGTATGAAGACCAAAAGACCACTGGGGAGTTAGACACAGCCAAGGCTGAGAAGGGCAGTTTAAGAAGTCTTCATTCTGAGAAAAGATGAGCCAAAGTCAGAGGCAGTGATACATGAGTCCAACAGAAGCACTCACACTTCCTGGATGAGGGGATGTATATGACCAGCAGGATGAGAACAGCAATCCCCAGGAAAATAATGACCATGCACCAGGCAGGAAGCTGAAAGCTGGGACCTAAAATGGAGAAAAGGCGATACTGGATCCAAGTCACAGAGGCTTCATGCTCAGCAATCAATTAATCAGTGGCATTTATGGAACACATACTGGGCACAGAGCACTTATGATACTACAATAGAAAGTGAGGTGAATGAGAGGATTTGAAGGGAAAGATGAGTAATTCACTTTGGGACATATTAAGTGTGACAGCCCAGCAGGACAGCCTCATTATTTTGTCCTGAAGGCAGGAGGAAATGTTTGCAGAGACAGAGAGTAGGAAAATTTGGGAATCAATCACAGAGAGGTGACGGTTAATCGAGGGAACTCAATCAAGGGTTCCATAAGTAGTGAATATGAATTGAAAGGAAAAGGTCACCCAGAGCCTTGAAGAACCCCCAAGGAGCCCTCAGAGATGAAGAAGTGAGCCAAGGAAGGAAGAAGAGAGGGTACCAATGATATTATTTAAGGTGAGAGGGATGAGTTCAAAAGCAAGTCAGAGGAAGCTGATTTTGAAAGCAAACAGGTGTTTTCATCTGCAGAGATAGCTGAGAGGATAGGAGAGTGGATGGAGGGATAAAAGAGCTGGGGAGATGAGGGATTTATTATGGGGAACTCAGGCCCAATGGTTCCAATTATGCCTACAGAGTAATTGGCCATGTCATTGGGGAGAGCAAGGGTGAGGGAATTGTAGATGTATGGGATAGAATGTGGGAGCAACAAGAATGGGAAGCAAAGAGGCAGAGAAATAATATTGCTAAGTGGAAGAAAAAGCAGAGTTTTAGTGAGTGAGATTAAGTTTTAAGTGGCCTAAAGTTGGCCTGATGGCTGGATTTCAGCAAACAACATTCTGTGGCATTTATTCATTCATCCATTCAAGTGCATTTATTGAGCACTTACTGGGTGCAGAGCACTGTACAATTCAGCAATAGATAGAGACAATCCCTTCCCAATAATCGGCTCACAGTCTAGAAGGGGGAGACAGACAACAAAACAAAACAAAACAAGTAGATAGGCATCAATAGCATGGCTATTAATAAATAGAATTATATACACATCATTAGTAAAATAAATGCAATAGTATATATGTACATATATACACAAGTGCTGTGGTGCAGGGAGAGGGGAAGAGCAGAGGGAGGGAGTTGGGGCAATGTGGAGGGGAGGAGGAGCAAAGGAAAAGGGGAGCCCAGTCAGGGAAGGCCTCCTGGAGGAGGTGAGCTTTCCAAAGGGCTTTGAAGGGAGGAATTATGCTAGTTTGGCGGATGTGTGGAGGGAGGGTGTTTCAGGCCAGAGGTAAGACGTGGGCCAGGGGTTGACGGTGGGACAGGTGAGAACGAGGCACAGTGAGGAGGGTAGCACCTGAGGAGTGGAGTGTGCAGGTTGGGCTGTGGAAGGAGAGAAGGAAGGCGAGGAAGGAGGGGGCAAGGTGTTGGAGAACTTTGAAGCCAATAGTGAGGAGCTTTTGTTTGATATGAAGGTTAATAGGTAACCACTGGAGATTTTTGAGCACTGGGATCACATGCCCAAAGCATTTCTATAGAAAGATAATCTAGGCAGCAGAATGAAGTATAGACCGAAGTGGGAAGAGACAGGAGATTGGGGCATCAGAAAGGATGCTGATGCAGTAATCCAGTCGGGATATGATGAGTGATTTGTACTAACAAGGTAGTGGTTTGGATGGAGAAGAAAGGGCAGATATGGCGATGTTGTGAAGGTGAGACCGGCAGGTTTTGGTGACGGCCTAATGACGGAACTGGAAGAAGAGTACTTTGGAACTGATCCAGAACTGGTATTGGTGAGTCAAGATGGATGGAAGAACAGGAAGGTGAGTGAGTTGAATTCAACTAGGAGGCCAGAGTTGAGGGGGTGGATTTGCATAACAAGAGGTGGACAGGGTAAGATACAGAGCAGAAAGAGTTGGCAGTTGGAAGTACTGAAGATAAAGTAGGGTAGGAATATTGTGAGCTGAGCTGGGAGTGAAGCATGGACATGGTGAAGCTTTTAAGTTCCCAGACCCTGGTCCTAAACCAACACAGCTTACAGACTCTCTTTTAATGGTGTTTCTTACTATGTGTCAAGCCCTGTTCTAAGTGATGAGGTAGATACAGGTTAATCATGGTGGACACAGCGTCTGTCCCACCTGGGACTCACAGTCTAAGTGGGAGGGAGAACAGGTTTCAAATTTCCATTTACAGTTGAGGAAACTGAGGCCTCAAGACATTAAATGATTTTCCCAATGTAACAGCAGGCAAATGGCAGAGCTATAATTAGAACTCACTTCCTTTGACTCTTTCCATTATGTCACGCTCCTTGGTCCCTAGTGACTGCAGTTTCCATATCCTGTACAGGAGTGAACACAATCCCATACAAGACTGACCACACCTTCCAGTCCCTATTCCTGAATGATGACAGCCAGTCTTTGATCCTAAGTGACTCGAGTTTCCAGATCCTATTTGAAATTCCAGTCCCTGATCCAGAGTGATCTCAACTTCTGGCCCCAGTCCAGCCCTCCAATTCTTGTAGCTGAGTGTCGGCAGTGCATGTACAGGACCAACCACAAGTTCCAGGCTTGGTCTGGAGTAACTATTGCTTCCATTTCTTTGTTCTGGAGCCACTGCTGCTTCCATGTTTCCAGACCATGGTCTTAATCAAGTGCTTGGGTCCTTTGGTCAAAGGCCTTGGTCCTTTGGGTATGCTATTTTCAGACCTTGGTCCTGTAGGATTGTTGCTTCCATGCTCTAGTCCTGAGCAAGTGCTGTATCCAGATCTTGGCCCTAAGGGAGTACTGCTTCCAGATCTTGATCCTGAGAGAAAACTGCTTCCAGATTTTGGTTCTGAGAGAATACTGCTTCCAGATCTTGGAGATGAAGACTGTGAGCCCCACGTGGGACAACCTGATCACTTTGTATCCCCCCCAGTGCTTAGAACAATGCTTTGCACATAGTAAATACAAATACCATCATTATTATCTTGGTCCTGAGGGAATAATGCTTCTAGATCTTGATCCTGAGAAAGTGCTGCTTCTAGACCCTGGTCCTGTCATGTGGTGCTTCCCAACATAGCAAGGTTCATTCATCCATCCATCCATCCAATTGTATTTATTAAGCACTCACTGTTTGTAAAGCACTGTACTAAGAGTTTGGGAGAGTACATTTTAACAATAAACAAACACATTCCTGCCCACAACGAGTTTACAGTCTGGAGGAGATTGAGAAGGAACATTCCAAGAGGCTTCTGGCCTTGGAAGAATGGGACTCATACATATTCTGCTGGCACTAATCATCTAAGAACCAACACATGGCTGAAGAACTTGGGAGTAGAACTTTGAGCTATTTTGTTCATTTCAGATCATGTATTTGCTGTGTGATTATATCAGCCTTCAGGTTCATAAAAAGTCCATTTCACATATTGAATGCCAAACGTTAGAAAAACCAAAATAATTATGTAAAGAATTTTGTGACCTGACAATTGAATGTGAACCCTCTGGGCATGTGACTCCCCTTCTTAAAAACCTCCAGTGATCTCCTATCAACCTCCGTGCAAAACAAAAACTTCTCACTCTAGGCTTCAAGGCTCTCCATCATCTTGCCCCTTTCTACCTCTCCTCCCTTCTCTCTTTCCACTGTCCACCCTGCAGGCTCCCCTCCTCTGCAGCCCACCTCCTCACCGTCCCCCGTTCTCGCCTATCCCGCCGTCGACCCCTGGGCCACGCCCTCCCGCGGTCCTGGAACGCCCTCCCTCCTCACCTCCGCCAAACTAATTCTCTTCCCCTCTTCAAAACCCTACTTAAAGCTCACCTCCTCCAAGAGGCCTTCCCAGACTGAGCTCCCCTTCTCCCTCTACTCCCTCTACTGCCCCCCTTCACCTCGCCACAGCTAAACCCTCTTTCCCCCCCTTTCCCTATGCTCCTCTCCCCTCCCTTCCCATCCCCTCAGCACTGTACTCGTTTGCTCAACTGTATATATTTTCATTACCTTATTTATTTTGTTAATGAAATGTACATCGCCTTGATTCTATTTATTTGCTACTGTTTTAATGAGATGCTCATCCCCTTTATTCATTCATTCATTCATTCAGTAGTATTTATTGAGCACTTACTATGTGCAGAGCACTGTACTAAGCGCTTGGAATGAACAAGTCGGCAACAGATAGAGACAGTCCCTGCCGTTTGACGGGCTTACAGTCTAATCGGGGGAGACAGACAGACAAGAACAATGGCAATAAATAGAATCAAGGGGAAGAACATCTCGTAAAAACAATGGCAACTAAATAGAATCAAGGCGATGTACATTTCATTAACAAAATAAATAGGGTAATGAAAATATATACAGTTGAGCAGACGAGTACAGTGCTGAGGGGATGGCAAGGGAGAGGGGGAGGAGCAGACGGAAATGGGGGGAAAAGAGGGTTAAGCTGCGGAGAGGTGAAGGGGGGGTGGTAGAGGGAGTAGAGGGAGAAGAGGAGCTCAGTCTGGGAAGGCCTCTTGGAGGAGGTGAGTTTTAAGTAGGGTTTTGAAGAGGGGAAGAGAATCAGTTTGGCGGAGGTGAGGAGAGAGGGCGTTCCAGGACCGCGGGAGGACGTGGCCCAGGGTTCAGCGGCGGGATAGGCGAGACCGAGGGATGGTGATTCTATTTATTGCTACTGTTCTTGTCTGTCCATCTCCCCCGATTAGACTGTAAGCCTGTCAAAGGGCAAAGACTGTCTCTATCTGTTACCGATTTGTACATTCCAAGCGCTTAGTACAGTGTTCTGCACATAGTAAGCGCTCAATAAATACTATTGAATGAATGAATGAATGAATTTGTATTTTGGTTTATTTTACCACACCATCAGTTAACTCTAAGGGAGCCAGGAACTTTTCAAAAGATTAATGAAAGGAGACTGGTCTTTCAGGAATGGGATGATTTTTCCCCAGGCCTGGACATTTTTACTAGTGCTGAAATAACACCAAAATTTTTTCCCAAGAGTCCCACGGATTCTCACCCTCTTCCTTGCTCACTGAGCTGAGTAAAGAGTGATGGAAGGATCCTTTGATGCACTGGGCTATAACCAGAAATAACGTTATTTTTTAAGTGCTTACTATGTGCCAGGCACTGTACTAAGCACTGGAGTGGATACAAGCAAATCGGGTTTGGCACAGTCCCTGTGCCACATGGGGCTCACAGTCTCAATTTCCATTTTACAGATGAGATAACTGAGGCTCAGAGAAACGAAGTTTTTTATAACATTATAAAATAATAGGAACAGTAGTAGTAATAATATTTAGTGAGTACCCTCTGTAGGCAAGGTCCTGGAAGCAAGAAAAAACAGATAAATCATATATTCCCCACCTATAACGTTGATTCCACTCTGATGGGAGAGACAGACTTAAAATATTTACAAAAAGAGTACTCAGAGCAAGTAATTGAATAAACAGTTGGATTGCATCCCTACCAAAATGCTTGGGAGGGGAATAGATGAGTGCAAAAGAGTACCTTAGGACTCTGATAATTAATAGAGGAAGGCTTGTTAGAGGGTATGGGATTTGGGGAGTGATTTGCATGTGGGGAGAACTGCAGACTGTCGGATTAGAGGAGGAAAGGAGTTCAAAGATGGGAGAACAGCATGAGTGAGGGACTGAGGAGGGAGAGTTGAGAAGGAGGTATGGTATTGTGAGGCATCACTGCTTGATGAGGAGAGGTATAGAAAGCCGGTGGAGGGCTTAAGAGTATTTGATGAGTACCTTGGGAAACAATTGATTCAGCTCCACAGTTGGGAATAAAGGAGTCCCCATGCTGAATCATGAATAATCAAAATCCACTGCTGCTCTAGACTCTCCTCATACCCTTTCCCCTCTCCCAAGGCAGCTGAATAAGCTGATTCAATCCAACAATAGTACTTATTGAGTGCTTACTCTCTGCAGAGCTTTGGGAGAACACAAACTCTCTACAATAGCCTACAATATCAAAGGGCTATTGCCAAAGGTTAGTTTGGCGGAAGTGAGGATGGAGGGCATTCCAGGACAGCATTAGGACATGGGCCAGAGGTCGACGGCAGGATAGGCGTGAATGGGGGATGGTGAAGAGGTGAGCAGCAGAGGAGCGGAAGTGCGGGGTGGGCAGCAGAAAGAGAGAAGAGAGTGAGGTAGGAGGGGGCCAGGTGATGGAGAGCCTTGAAGCCCAGAGTGAGGACTTTTTGTTTTATGTGGAGGTTGATGGGCAACCACTGGAGGCTTTTAAGGAGGGGACTAACATGCCCAGGGAGTTTCTTCAGAAAGATGATCCGGGCAGCGGAATAAAGAATAGACTTGAGTGGGGAGAGACAGGAGGAAGGGCGGTCAGAGAAAAGGCTGACACAATAATCCAGCCGGGATGTTATGAGAGCTTGTACCAATAAGATAGCCATTTGGATGGAGAGGAAAGGGCGGATCGTGGCGATATTGTAAAGGTGAGACTGGCGGGCATTGGTGACAGATTGGATATGTGGGGTGAATGAGAGAGCAGAGTCAAGGATGACACCAAGCTTGTGGGCTTGAGAGACTGGAAGGATGGTTGTGCTGTCCACAGTGATAAGGAAATCAGGAAGAGGACAGGGTTTGGGAGGGAAGATAAGGAGTTCAGTTTTGGAGATGTTGAGTTTTAGGTGGCGGGCAGACATTCAGGTGGAGACGTCATGGGGGCAGGAGGAGATACGAACCTGAAGGGAGGAGGAGAGAACAGGGGAGGAGACGTAGATTTCGGTGTCATTGGCGTAGAGATGATAGTTGGAGCCGTGGGAGCGAATGAGTTCACCAAGGAAGTGAGCGCAGATGGAGAACAGAAGGGGGCCAAGAACTGACCCTTGAGGAACCCCTACAGTTAGAGGATGGGATGGGGGAGAAGGAGCCCACAAAGGAGACTGAGAATGAACAGACAGAAAGACAAGAAGCCAAGGTGAGATAAGGTGTGGAGGAGAAGGGGATGGTCGACAGTATCCAAGGCAGCTGAGAGGTCGAGGAGGATTAGGATAGAGAAGGGGCCATTGGATTTGGCAAGAAGGAGGTCATGGGTGACCTTTGAGAGAGCAGTCTCGGTGGAGTGGAGGGGATGGAAGCTAGATTGGAGGGAGTCCAGGAGAGAGTTGGAGTTGAGAAATTCAAGGCAGCAAGTGTAGATGACTCGTTCTAGGAGTTTGGAAAGGAAGGGCAGGAGGGAGATAGAGCGATAACTGGAAGGGGAAGTGGGGTCGAGAGAGGGTTTTTTTAAGGTGGGGGAGACATGGGCATGTTTGAAGGCAGAGGGGAAGAAGCCACTGGAGCCAATATTTATTTATATTCTTGTCTGTCTCTCCCCTTCAAGGCTTTAAGCTCACTGTGGGCAGAGAATATGTCTGTTCACTGTTGTATTTTGGTCTCCCAAGCACTTCGTACTGTACTCTGTACACAGTAAATCCTCAATAAATATAATTGAATGAATGAATGACTGGAGAGGATATTGTTAAAACAAAGGAGCAAGAGTTGGTAGAAATCAGAAGCAGTGTGGTCTGGTAGAAAGACCATGGGTCTGGGAGGCAAAAGATGTGGGTTCGATCCCAGTTCTACCATGTATCTGCTGTGGCTGTGGGCAAGTCACTTACCTTCCCTATGCCTCAGTTCCCTCATCTGCAAAATGGAAATTCAGTACCTGTTCTCTCTCCTACTTAGACTGTGTGACCTGATGATCTTTTATCTACCCCAGGGCTTAGTTCAGTGATTTGTACATAGTAAGTGCTTAACAAGTGCCATAATATTTATAGTTATTACTAGTAGTAGATGAGAGAAACAAAAGCAGGAGAGATACAAATGTGAATGTTGATGGATTTTTCTCCCTGAAACATATAGGTTGCTTCCTGGAAAATGTTGGGAAGAAGATCAATGCCTCATCACTTCCTTTCATTCATTCATTCAATCATACCGGCCTCTTTCTCTCTTCTCCCCCTCCCTACCCCCCCACCCTCTGCTCTTCCCCCTTCCCCTCCCCTCAGCACTGTACTCATTTGTATATATTATTTATTACCCTATTAATTTGGTTAATGAGGTGCATATCTCCTTGACTCTATCTTGATGATGTTGTCTGGTTTTTGTTTTTTTCTGTTTGGCTTTGCTGTCTGTCTCCCCCGTTTAGACTGTGAGCTCGTCACTGGGCAGGGATTGTCTCTATCTGTTGCCAAATTGTACATTCCAAGCGCTTAGTACAGTGCTCTGCACATAGTAAGCGCTCAATAAATACTATTCAATGAATGAATGGATTGAGCACTTACTGTGTGCAGAGCACTGTACTAAGCGCTTGGAATGTACAATTCAACAACAGATAGAGACAATCCCTGCCCAACAACAGGTTCACAGTCTAAATGGGGGAGACAAACAGCAAAACAAAACAAGTAGACAGGCATCAGTACCATCAAAATAGATAGAATCCTAGATACATACATATCATCAATAAAATAGAGTAATAAATTATATATACAAATATATATAAGTGCTGGGGCAGGGGGTAGAACAGAGCGAGAGAGTAGGGGGAATGGGAAGGGGAGGAGGGGCAGAGGGAAAGGGAGGGCTCAGTCTGGGAAGGCCTCCTGGAGGAGGTGAGCTCGCAGTAGGGCTTTGAAGAGGGGAAGAGAGTTAGTTTGGTGGATGAGAGGAAGGAGGGCATTCCAGGACAGTGGTAGGATGTGGGCCAGGGGTCAACGGTGGGATACGCATGAATGGGGGACCTTGGGGAGGTGAGCGGCAGAAGAGTGAAGAGTACAGGGTGGGCAGTGGAAAAAGAGAAGGGAGGTGAGGTAGGAGAGGGCAAGGTGATGGAGAGCTTTGAAGCCAAGAGTGAGGAGTTTCTGTTTCATGTGAAAGTTGATAGGCAACCATTGGAGGTTTTTGAGGAGGGGAGTGGCATGTCCATTGTGTTTCTGTAGGAAGATGATCCCAACCAGCGGAATGAAGAATAGACTGGAGTGGGGAGGGACAGGAGGAAGGGAGATCCGAGAGGAGGCTGACACGGTAATCCAGTCAGGATATTAGGAGAGCCTGTACCAGCACAATAGCAGTTTGGATGGAGAGGAAAGGGCAGATCTTGGTGATATTGTGGAGATGAGACTGGCAGGTGTTGGTGGCGGATTGGATGTGTGGGGTGAATGAGAGAGCTGAGTCAAGGACGACACCAAGGTTGCGGGCCTGTGAGACAGGAAGGATGGTTGTGCCGTCTACAGTGACAGGGCACTCAGGAAGAGAACAGGGTTTTGGAGGGAAGATAAGGAACATTCCAGTTCTGTGGTAGGACCTTGGGCCAGGGGTCGATGGCGGGACAGGAGAGAACGAGGCACCATGAGAAGGTTAGCGGCAGAGGAGCAGAGTGTACGGGGTGGGCTGTAGAAGAAAAGAAGGGCGGTGAGGTAGCACAGAACAAGGTGATGGAGAGATTTGAAGCCAAGAGTCAGGAGTTTTTGCTTCATGTGAAGGTTGATAGGCAACCACTGGAGGTTTTTGAGGAGGGGAGTGACATGCCCAGAGTGTTTCTGTAGAAAAATAATCTGGGCAGGGAAGTGAAATATAGACTGAAGCAGGGAGAGACAGGAGGATGGGAGATCAGAGAGGAGGCAGATGCATTAATCCAGACAGACAGAGAAGGGGTAATTGGGGAAGCAGAATCCTAAAGGTGAAGGACTTCGGGAGGCTAGTGATCATTTGGAAAAAGAAATTCCAGTTTTCCTCCTGCTTGGATATTAAGATTTTCATAATACAGTGTTCAAAACCAAAGTTGCGAGTGTCCCTCGCTGGTATATCTTCAGCCTATTAGCACAAGGAAATCTATAAAAAGCAGTGGTGCAATCACATTATTATCATTAACACCACGGACTGAGCAACATCTATAGGCCAGCACTGTATTAGGTGCCTACTATGCCCAAAGCACTGTGCTAAAGTACTTGGGGAATACAAAAGTAATAAACATAAAGTCCCTGACCTCGAGAACCTTACAGGCTAAATAGGGAAGGGAGTGGGATTTTTTGTTTTGCTTTTGAGTACTGTAATGTCTCTGTAAGGCTTCCTTACAGTTTGTGGAGCTAGATAAAGCCTAAAAGGGGTCATTACCTATATCTTTTAACTCATTTTCCTGAGCTAAAATCCTGGTCCAGCCATACCCACGGGCACTGGCCCATCAGAATTTTCCCAGTATCCTCTAGACTGTAAACTCCTTGAGAGAGGGGTTCATGTCTACCAATTCTCTTGTGCTGTACTCTCCCAAGAGCTTAGTATGGTGCCCTGCACAAAGTAAGCATTCAATAAGTGCCATAGATAGATTGATCCTAGTGGCCCAGTCTGTTAGATTGGGAGTCCGAGTGGGACAAGGATTGTGTCTGCTCTAATCATCCTTTATCTATCCCAGCACTTAGCATAGTGCTTGACACATAGTGAACAATTATCATATATCATAACTTACACACAGTGAACATTTCTCATGTATCATACTTGGTAACTATCACTGGAATCAGTAGGTGTTCAAAAAACACCAGTAATTGATTATTTAGTTGTTTGTAGTCTAATGAGCGAGAAGGAAAGCATACATTTTAGAACATAAAGTAGTAACAGTATTTATTAAGCTCTCCCTATGTGCAGAGCACTGTATTAAGTGCTGGGAGAGAATACACAGGTGGGAATTAAACATGGTCCCTGTCCCTCCTGGACCTTACAGTCTAGAAAGTAAGTCAAAGAAAGTAAAAAATGTCAAATAATAGATTGTCTTTCCCTCTCTCCCTTTCGAGTTAAAAGCAGACATAGAGAGTCTGTGAAAGGAGCAAGACCTCATCCAGTCAGAGGGTCACCCTTGACAGGGGGAACAGAAGGACTGTCCTGTGGCTCTGGGGAAAGCTTCAGCTACTGGAATATATCTGCACTGCTGCTCTGAACCAGCACCCACTACCAGAGAATGATGCCACTGCGTATTGATTCAAAAGAAAACTGGGGGATCGGTTTGTCTAGCCTGGAAGGCTGCTTGTGAAACTGGCATGGGCACCTTGAAAATGCTGCTAAGATGGACTAACACAACTAAATTTTATTTTTGTGAGTAGGTACTTCCATTGAGGATTACCAACTCAAACTAGCATTCCAGGTTTCAGGGCAGTTTCCACCAGGCTGGTACCTTTCGGCAAGAGAGAGTCATGGAGCGGTGATGCCCCTTAAATGAATAATAGTGTTGTTCATCTTAATCAGGAATGATTTCCCCAACCCTCAACTGTCCCAGAATGGGAGATGTGTGTGAATAATAGTGTTGTTCATCTTAATCAGGAGTGATTCCCCAAACCTTCAACTGTCCCAGGATGGGAGACGTCTGCATGGGACTCACTGTGCACTCTGATCTTCTGCAAATCGTCGAGAACTTTCTCTGCTTCTCTTCTGGTTCTTTCTATATTCCTCCCTCACTGGATGCTGGAAAGCTGGAAGTTCTGTCTACATGTTGCCCTGCTCCCAAAAGAAAAAGCTGTAGGAGTAATAGTAGTAGTAGTGTAGTAGTAGCAGTAGACATAGAAGTAGTACCAGCATGGCTCAGTGGAAAGAACCCAGGCTTTGGATTCAGAGGTCACAGGTTCAAATCCCAGCTCAGCCACTTGTCAGCTGTGTGACTTTGGACAAGTTACTTCACTTCTCTGGACCTCAGTTTCCCTCATCTGGAAAATGGGGATGAAGACTGTGAGCTCCACATGGGACAACCTGATGACCTTGTATCCTCTCCAGCACTTAGCACAGTGCTTTGCACTTAGTAAGCACTTAACAAATGCCATTATTATTATTAGTAGTAGTAGTAGTAATAGTAGAAGTAGGAGTTTTTTGGTAATAGTAGTAGCAGTAGAAGTAGTAGTAGCAGTGGTAGTAATAATAATAATAATGATGGCATTGGTTAAGCCCTTACTATGTGCCAAACACTGTTCTAAGCACTGGGGGGCGGGGGGCAGTACGAGGTGATCAGGTTGTCCCACACGGGGCTCACAGTCTTATTCGCAGTTTTCCAGATGAGGGAACTGAGGCCCAGAGAAGTTAAGTGACTTGCCCAAAGTCAGCCAGCTGACAGGTGGTGGAGCTGGGATTAGAACCCGTGACCTGTGACTCCCAAGGCTGGGCTCTTTCCACTGCAGAAGTAGTAGTAGTAATAGTAGTCATAGTAGTAGTTGCAGTAGAAGTAGTAGTAGTGGTAATAACAGAAATAGTAGAAATAGGCATAGTAGCAGTAGACGTACAAGTAGTGTTAGTAGTAGTAGCAGTAGTAATATTAGTAGTAGCAGTAGAAGTAATAGTAGTGGTAGTAATAGTAATAGTAGCAGTAGAATAGTGGTAGTAGTAGTAGTTGCAGTAGGAGAAGTAGTAACGGTAGTAATAGTAGTAGGAGTAGAAGTAGTAGTAGTTGTAGTAGGAGTAATAGTAGTGGTAGTAATAGTAGCAGTAGAAGTAGTAGTAGTAGTGGTAGTAATAGTAGTAGTAACAGTAGAAGTAGAAGTCGCAGTAATAGTAGTAGTAGTACTAGAAGTAGTAGTAGTAGTGGTAGAAGAAGTAGTTCCACCACAATGGCCCAAGAATGGTTTCAGTCTGCTTCAACTACTATATCAGTTTCCTCACTAACCTCCTTGCCTTTAAAATTTTCCCTCTCCAGTCCATGCTTAACTATGCTGACTGTGTAATTTCTTCTCAGAAGTCAGCCTGCACACATCTCCCTTCTTCTCATAAATTTCCAGTGGGTACCCATCCATCTCCGCATCAAGCAGAAAGTCTTCCGCAGCAGAGTCTTTCAAGGCACTCAATCAGTTCTCCCCCTCCTGCCAACCCTCACTACTCTTCAACCTTAATCCAGCCTGTACTCTTTGAGCCTATAACATCAACCTACTCACTGCACCGTAATCTTGTCTCTATAACCAATAACTCTTTGCTCACACCTTTCCCTCCTGCCTGGAAGTGTCTTCCCCTTCATATTCACCAGACCACCATTCTCCCCATCTTTGAAGCTCTACTAAAACCACATTTCATCCAAGAAATCTTTCCTGACTGATCTCTCATCTCCCTATCTTATTCTCCCTCTCCACTATGTCCCTTAGGCATTTGCATTCAGACTCCCAAGCACTTTGATACTCACCCCATCCCCACCCACAGAACAATTATATACAAATCCTTAAACTCTGTTGCTACCTCTCCTTGTAATATATTTTATTGTCTGTTTAACCCATGAGATTGTGAGTTTCTTGTAGATTGAAATTGGAAATTGTGCCTATCAAGTGTGTTGTAGTTTCTGAAGCACTTAGTACAGTGCTCAGTACAGAGTGGGTGCTTAGTATATATGACTGATTAAGTAGCTGGCTGATTCTTCTCAATGAAGAAGGAGGAGGATGTTTTCTCTGGCTGTTAGGGACACTTTTCTAAAAGTCAAAAATTGTTCCAAAATGGCATTGATGTGATCAGAAAAAGTTAAGGAGCCTCCAGTCAATCAATCAATGGTATTTATTGAGCATTTACTGTGTGCAGAGCACTGGACTAAGCACTTGGGAGAGTAAAATAAATCAGAGTTGGTAGACATGTTCCCTGCCCACAAGGAACTTGCAATCTAGATGGGGAAACAGGCGTTAAAATAAATTATGTATATGTACATAAGTGTTGTGAGGCTGAGGGTGAAATGAATATCAAATGATTAAAGGATACAAATCCAAGTGCAACCAGTGTTGCAAAAGGGGAAGGAAGTAGGGGAAATGAGGGCTCAGTCAGAGAAGATCTCTTGGAGGAGATATGATTGTACTATGGCCTTGAGAGTAGTGTGTGTCGGATATGAAGGGGGAGAGAGTTTCCAGGCCAGAGGAAGGATGTGGGCAGAGGATCAGCAGCAAGATAAACAAGAATGATGTACAGTGAGTAAACTGGTGATAGAGAAGCAAAAATGTGTGGGTTGGACTATAGTAAGAGGTCAGTGAATAAAGGTAGGAGGGAGGAAGCTGGTTAAGCACTTTAAAGCTGGTAGAATGTAGTTTCTGTTTGATACAGAGGTGGATGGCCAACCACTGTAATTTTTTGAGAAGTAAGCAGATAGAGACTGAATTTTTTTAGAAAAATGATCTGGGAAGCAGAGTAAATTATAGAGATCCAACCTCTTTCCCATGTCCCGCTTCTGGCCTAGAACTCCCTCCCTCTTCATATCCTAGGGAGAGTTATTTTCCCCACTTTCAAAGACTTATTGTAAGCACATTTCCTTCAAGAGGTCTTCCCCAACTAAGCCCTCATTTCATCGTCTCCTACTCCCTTCTACATCACCCTTATTTGCTCCTTTTATTCACCCATTTCCTCAGCTACATGGCAGTTATGTAAATGTCTGTAATTTATTCCTGTTAATGTCTGTCTCCCCCTCTAGACTCTAAGCTCATTTTGGACAGAAAATATGTCTACCAACTCTGTTATATTATTATATCGTACTTTCCCAAGGGCTCAGTACAGTGCTCTTGGCACAGTAAATGCTCAATAAATGCAACTGATATACTGATTGATTGGAAGAGACAGAGAGCAAGGGAGGCCATCAAGGAGGGTGATGCTGTAGTCAAGGTGGGATATGATAAGTGCTTGGCTCAGCATAGTAGCAGTTTGTAGGGAGAGAAAAGATTAGTTGTTCTACATCTTATGAACTGTAAGCTCACTGTGGGCAGGGTGTCTGTCTGTTATACTGTTGTGTTGTTCTCTCCCAAGTGCTTAGTGCTGTTTCGGGTACACAGTAAGCGCTTAATAAATATGCTTGATTGGTAGAACTGACAGGATTTGATGACAGATTGAATATGTGGGTTGTATGGAAGAGATGAGTTGAGGATAATACCAGAGTTACAGGCTTGAGAGATAGGGAGGATAGTGGTACTGTCTACAGTGATAGGAAATACCAGGGAACAGTACTTGGGTGGGAAGTTGAGAAGTCATGTTTTTGATACTGTTAATTTGATGTGTCAGTGGGATGTATAGTTAAAGATGTCTTGAAGGCAAGCAGAAATGCAAGACCCCAGAGAAGGAGAAAGGTCAGGGCTGGAGAGGTAAATTTGGGAATCATCTGAGTAGGGATGGCAGTTAAAGCCATGGGAATTTTCCAAGGAAATGAATGTAGCTGGAGAATAGAAGGGAACATAGAATTGAGCCTTGAGGGATCCCCAAATGTCAGAGGGTGGGAAGCTGTGTAGGAGCCTGCAAAAGAGACTGAGAATGAGTGGTTAGTGAGATAGGAAGAAAACCAGGAGAAGAAAGTGTCAATGAGGCCAAGATTGGATAATATTTCCTAGAGAAGGAGGTGATCAACGGTATCAAGGATAGCTGAGACAGATTGAGCAGGGTTAGGATGGAGTAGAGGCCATCAAATTTGGCAGAAAGGAGGTCATTGGTGGAAAGAAAGGGGCAGAAACCAGATTGGAGGGAGTTAAGGAGAGAACTAGAAGAGAGGAAACCATTTTTTGTTTTTCATCAAGAAGATCATCTTTAAATCTATCCATTTTCAAGATTTTCCTACACAGCGAGAGGGTGGAATGCAATACTTTTTTCCTGAATCAGGATGACAAGAAACTAGAATGGTCCAGATGATTCCATGACAGATCATTCATTCATTCATTCATTCATTCAATAGTATTTACTGAGCGCTTACTATGTGCAGACTACTGTACTAAGTGCTTGGAATGTACAGTTTGGCAACAGATAGAGACAATCCCTGCCCAATGACGGGCTCACAGTCTAAACGGGGGAGACAGACAGCTAATCCAAACAGAACAAAACAAAAACAAGTCAACATCATCAAGATAAATATAGTCAAGGAGATATACACCTTATTAACAAAATAAATAGGGTAATAAATAATATAAACAAATGAGCACAGTGCTGAGGGGAGGGGAAGGGGAAAGAGCAGAGGGTGGGAGGGAGGGGAAGAGGGGGGAGCAGAGGGAAAGGGGGGCTCAGTCTGGGAAGGCCTCCTGGGGGAGGTGAGCTCTCAGTAGGGCTTTGAAGAGGGCAAGAGAGTTACTTGGGGGGAGATGAGGAGGGAGGGCATTCCAGGACAGTGATAGAACGTGGGCCAGGGTTCAGTGGTGGGATAGGCATGATCGGGGGAGGAGGTGAGAGGCAGAGAAGCAGAGTGTACAGGATGGGCAGTAGAAAGAGAGAAGGGAGGTGAGATAGGAGGGGGCAAGGTGATGGAGGGCTTTGAAGCCAAGAGTGAAGATTTTTTGTTTCATGCGAAGGTTGACAGGCAAGCACTGGAGGGTTTTGTGGAGAGGAGTGACATGCCCAGAGCATTTCTGTAGGAAGATGACCCAAGCAGTGGAATGAAAAATAGATGGGAGTGGAGAGAGACAGGAGGAAGGGAGACTAACCCAAGAATCTAGTCAGGATATTATGAGAGCAGTCAGGATATTATGAGCTCGAAATATCCTCTCCACTCCCAGGCTTCGCCACCTCTGTCCCATCACTAAGGTGGGGCAGGGACTGAGCAAAGAAGCTAGAGCAGTGGCTAATAGACTTGAGACTGTGTTATAAAAGTTGTGAAAGCCCAGATTTGAAAGATCTCTGAAGGGGTCAAAGTATGTCTTATGAACGAATCCCACAATTTTCAAGCGAACTTGGAACGCCTTTGAATTTAAAGAATTTAAATTTAAATTTAGCCCTATCTCTCATTATCGCTTACTTAAATTGCTGAACTATGTCACATATATATTCCTGCTTTTTAATGATGATGATGATAATATTAACATTTCATTATATTTTTTAAATGCTTACTATGTGTCAAGCACTGAACTAAATGCTAGGATAGATACAAGATAATCAGGTTGAACAAAGTCCCTGTTCTATGTGGTGCTTATAGTCTGAGTCAGAGGAAAAAGGCTTTAATCTCCATTTTACAGGTGAGTAGACTGAGGCAAGTAACGTAATAATAATAATAATAGTAATTGTGATACTTGTTAAGTGCTTACTATGTGCCAGGCATTGTACTAAGTGCTGGGGTGGATACAAGCCAGTGTCTCTCCCACCTGGGGCTCACAGTCTCAATCCCCATTTTACAGATGAGGTAACTGAGACACAGAGAAGTTAAGTGACTTGCCCAAGGTCACCCAGTAGGCAGGTGGTAGAGCTGGGTTTGAAACCCAGGTCATTTGACTACTAAGCCCACACTCTCTCCCCATTAGGACACACTGCTTCCCCATAGAGATATATCAAATATCACAAAAACAGTCCAGCACAATTTGTCAGAAAATAGTAAGAACTGCATCTTTGCAAAGACTGTATTACCTGCCAATTGCAATTCTTGTTAGAGGAGTCTATATTCCAAGGATCAGATCTCCCTCTCTTACCTTACCTCACTGATCTCCTACTAGAACCCATCCCATATTCTTCAATCCTCTCTCAATAACCTACTCACAGTACCAGATCTTGTCTGTTCCCTCTGGCCTGAAGCTTTCTTTTCCTTAATAGTCAGCAGACCACAATTCTTCCCACCTTCAAAACCCTACTGAAATCACATCTCCTCCAAAAGGCCTTCCCTGAAAGCCTTCACTTCCCCTATTTATCCTCCTGTCTGTTTTGCCTCTATACTTGGATCTGTTCCCTTTAAGACCTTGATATTCACCCCATCCCCATCCCCACAGCACTTAAGTACATATCCTTAATTTATTTTAATGTCTGATTACCCCTTTTAGACTGCCCTGCAGGCAGGGAACACGTCTATCAACTCTGTTGTATTGTACTTCTCCAAGCGCTTAATACAAAGTTCTGCACACAGTATGTACTGAATAAATTCCACTGATTGACTGAAGATCAATCCCTCCCTCACATGTATGAAAAACATCACTCCATGTCTTTCCCCTGAAACAGAAAAGCATCTTGTTTGTACACACAAGTAGTTCTGGGTTCTTCACTTGATCTGGATTACTCAACTTTGGATGGCAGGGACTGTGTCTACTCCTCTAAGTGCTCTGAACACAGTAAGTGCTCAATCGTTAGCAGTGATTAATTGAATGATTGGGTCCCAAGTGGAACTCTAGAAGAAATGGTCTTTCCAATCAGGTCCAATATATTTTTCCATATGTGTAAATTCCTCTCTAGACTGTAAGCTCGTCCTCTAGACTTGTAAGCTCTTTGTGGAAATATTTGACTCAGGCAGCATTCCAGCCAACAATGTCTGTCTCCCTCCATCTAGCCTGTAAGCTCTTTGTGGGCAGGAAATATGTCTGTTTATTGTTGTATTGTACTCTCCCAAGTGCTAAGTACAATTGCTCTGTGTGCAGTAAGCTCCCTGACTGACTTAATACAATTAATTGAAGTTATCTGCTAGTGTTAAAAAATTGCTCTTCTAACACCATCCTACTTTCTGTACTTTGATCTTATCTCACTGCCTTGCTCACATCCTCCTCTGGCCTGGAACTCCCTCTCCCTTCTTATCCTTTAAATCCATGACCCTTCCCATCTTTACTGCCCTATTAAAATTGCATCTCCTTCAAGAAGACTTCCCTATGACCTAATTGTCTTTAGAAAACAGAGCTTCCATTTACCAAAATTAATGAAACGTTTGAAAGGGTCAGATGTGGGGTAAAAATAAACAAAAAATAAAATTCCAAACCAATCAGTCAATGCTGGAAACTTTAATCAGTCAATCAATGATATTTATTGAGTGCTTATGTTGTGCAGAACCCTTTGCTAAGCACTTGGGAGAGGACAATACAGTATATCCCTTCTAGAGATGTAAATTCACTGTGAGCAGCAACGGGTCTACCAACTCTGTTTTACTGTAATCTCCCAAGTGCTCAGTAAAATGCTCTGCACACAATAAGTGCTCAGTAAATACCAATAAATGAATTACGCCTATGAATTACGCCTATGTATATAAGTGCTGCTCCCTTTATTCACACTCCCCAACCCCCACAACCCCACAGCACTTATATACATAGGTGTAATTCCTTTATTTATATTTATGTCTACCTCCCCCTCTAGACTGTAAGCTGATTGTGAGCAGGAAATGTGTCTGCTATATTGCTGTGTTGTACTCTTCCAAGTGCTTAGTACAAGGTTCTGCACACAGTAAGTGCTCAATAAATACAATTGTTTGATTGATTGAACCCATCCAACTTGGTTTTCTACTATTAGCTTTCCTTAAAGATTGCTTATCTCATTTCTTTTAAAGTGAAAAAACCTCTGTGCTTTGTGTTTTGGGTACCCATAGCCAAATTGGAATGGTACTATTCTCTTAAGGGAGGGGCTTCATTTCAGAACACACCGAGCTCAACCATCAGCCCCAGCATAAAGCAGTGCCAGGTCGTGGAACCAAAAATGATTCCCCCACCCTTTGGGTTGCTCTATCAATCTTTTATGTGATATTAGCTGCAATTTTCATTGGAAACATACCCCGGTGAGTGGGGACAGCTAGGCATCTCCAAATTGGATCAAACTCTGTCAATTTGTGTGGTAAAATTTTCTGACTGATGGAAATGGTAGGAAACATAGGCCCAGTGCAGATGAGCCCTTGGGAAAACCTAAAGCGGTGGGTGGTTTGTATTCACATCTGCACTAGGGAGATGGTGGAACTGCTCTAGCACAATAGAAATACATTATTGTTACTATATTGGACTGTAGATTGCCAGGTCCTAGTGGTCAAGGAATATGCCTATCAATTCCGTGGTACTCTCCCAAGTGCTCAGTAGAGTGCTCTGTGCACAAGAAGTGTTCAGTAAATACAACTGATTGATTGATTATATTACCTATCTATAATTGACTGAGTAGTAAATCCAGGATAACATGTGTAAAAACAAGTTAACTGATCTTGGTCCAGGAACAAATCCACCATTTATAAAAATATATCTATGAAGAAACTGGTTCTAATTTACAAGGTTTTTGACTTGTATTTTTTAGGAACTATATATAATTTAAAGCCAAGGTCTTCTCATGTCTCAGAATAGTACAGTTACATATGGAGCATGGATTTCTAAAGTAATGTACACCAAAACAAGTCTCTTTTAGGAAGAACATAGTACATTTAAAAATCCCTAACCTGCTACACTAAGTGGCTCAGGAAGATCAGTCACTTTAGATATGTTTTTAAAGAGGAAGCACCCAAAATTAATTGTTCTTTCAATAGGGCAGCAGTTTTTCTAGGTGGAAACTGGCATAAACCAGCTCCTAGGGGAGCTCCTCTTTCTGTTCATTCTGACATTTGGAGGCCACTTTTTTCCTCTCCTTTCCAATGGCTCCCAAATGCCCAATGAGGAGGGGAAGGAGCTTGACCTCAGTCAAGGGCCAAAGTCCTTAGCTGCAACATCAGTGGAGATCGAACAGCTCAGGAACCAACTTACTGGATCCATTTGCTGGGATGAATCCACACCTATATTTCCTGCTCTTCCAGAACTGCTCCTGATGACACCATTGGTTCCCTCAGTCAGTCTGTTAGTCAGTCGTATTTACTGAGCACTTACTGTGTGCACAGCACTGTACTAAGCACATGGGAGAATACAATCCAACATTAAATAGATATGTTCCCTGCCCACAATGACCTTACAGTCTAGAGGAGGATACCAACATTAATATAAACAAATTACAGAGTAGAACGTAAGTATTGTGGGGTTGGGAGAAGTAATAATAATAATAATAATTATTATGGTATTTGTTATTATTACTATTACTTCTCCCAACCCCACAATACTTATGGGGTTACTTACATTACTATATTTAAATAATGAATAAAGGGAGCAAGTCAGGGTGCTGCAGAAGGGAATAGGAGAAGATGAGAGGAGGGCTTAGTCAGGGAAGGCTTCTTGAAGGAAATGTGCCTTCAGTGAGGCTTTGAAGAGAGGGGTAGTAACTGTCTGTTGGATATGAGTGAAGGTGCTGCAGCGCAGAGTCAGGATGTGGGTGAGAGGTTGACGATGAGATAGACAACACTGAGTTACAGTGAGAAGATTAACATTAGAGGAGAGAAGTGTGTTGGCTGGGTTATAGTAGAAGAGTAGTGAGGTGAGGTAGGAGTGGGAAAGGTGATTTAGTGCTTTAAAGCCAATGTTGAGCAGTAAAGAGGGAGCTAAAGAGTGAACAACCTCCAAATTCTAGTTGGAATTGCAAAGTCATAAAGATACAACTCTCCACGGACTCTATTCTCACCATTCCTTGACCTCTTCCATCTCAACCAAAATGAGGTGCTGATATGTGACAATCTAACAGCCTTGAGCTTCTCTGAAAGGAACAGGTTCAAAGAGGCTGGCTTTTGATCCACTTACATTTGGTCACAGTTACTTCATCAATAATTTGTGATAACATTAAATCATCATTTAATCATTGATTAGTCATCATTAAACTTGCCTTTGTCATTGTCCTGTTACTTCTCTAGTTGAGCAGATCCATGTAAAAAAAGCATCCTGTGTTTTATGAACAAAGAAGTGGACAGAGGGGGCCCCTTAGACCTTCAGTGGAAACAACATGGAAGGGACTGTGCAAACCTCTCATTATTTCTAAGCCACAAAGCCCTACTGAGGGGGAGAAAGAGGATAATATCTTGCAGAGTTTAAACTGCAGCTTTAACCACCATTTGTAAGAGTAAATGAATCCAATGTAATGTCTTTTTTCCCAAATACTGCAGAACCATGGAGCTGAAATGGGTCCAAATTCCTCTTTCCCCATGGGATTGTACTAGGAGAGCCTGAGAGGTGAACTTTCAAGGGAACAGTGAAACCAGCGGTGGTCCTGGAACTCATTTCAGTCAGATCAGTTGTCCCAGGCTCAGAGCAGTGAGCGGGGCAGAACTGAACTGGGTAAGAGGAGTGAGAGCGGGAGAAGCAAAGAGTGAGTGGAAGAAAATCAAATGACTACTGCCATGGAAAATATTGTTTATGTGGATTTACAGTTGGCACCCAAGGGAAAACACAGGCATCATTTTCCAGGTAAAGTCCTGTCAATCTTTGCAATGCTTTCTTTCATCTAAATGGGAAAAGATTTGAGGCGCTTCTGCAGATAAAGCCAGGAAGACTTTCTTGAATTAATAACGATAAATGTGGTATTTGTTTAGTGCTTACAATGTGACAAGCACTGAACTAAGCACTAGAATAGATACAGGATAATCATATCAGACACAGTCCCTGTCCCATAAGGGACTCACAGTCTGAATAAGAGGGAGAACAGTTATTGAATTCTATATGAGAAAACAGAGGCACAGAGAAGTGAAGTAACTTGACCAAAGGCCACATAGAAGACAAATGGCAGGGCAGGATTAAAACCTAGGTCTTCTGTCTCCTAAACATTCATGCTCTTTCCCACAAACTATACTACTTCCCTGAATTCAGTCTTTGTGTTTTTTGAAGGTAAAATTTTATGTCTTTCAAGTTAGGGTTCCTCATAATTCGTTTACATGAAAAGGTTTATTTTATACCAACAGCTTTTATTCTATATGAAGGTGTAAATTTTAATGTTGAAATGGATTTTGATGTAGAACCAAAGTGTCCATGAACTTAATTATTGTTGGTGAGCTCCAGGATTGAAACAGGATTGAACGTATCTACGATATCTAATAATAATGATAATGTTGGTATTTGTTAAGCGCTTACTATGTGCAGAGCACTGTTGTAAGCACTGGGGGAGATACCAGGTCATCAGGTTGGCCCACGTGAGGCTCACAGTCTTCATCCCCATTTTACAGATGAGGTCACTGAGGCCCAGAGAATTTAAGTGACTTGCCCACGGTCACACAGCTGCGAAGTGGCAGAGCCGGGATTCGAACCCATGATCTCTGACTCCCAAGCCCGGGCTCTTTCCACTGAGCCACGCCGCTTCTCCAAATATATATCTAGAAAATATATATCTAGAAAAATATAGATTGGCTAAATAATTTATGAGTAAAATATAAGGGTGGTTCTTCTAAAAATGATTCTGTACAAGGTTTTTTTTTCCTCTACAAGTTCCCCCAGTACCCAAGTGAAGTAACATGGCCTAGGGGAATCAGAAGGATATGATTTCTAATCCCAGCTCTGCCGCTTGTTTGCTATGTGACCTTGGGAAGTCAATTAACTTCTCTGAGTCTTAGTTACCACATCTGTGAAATAAGGATTAAGATTGTGGGCTCACAGGAACTAGGTCTATTCTGATTATTTTTTAATCTACCCCAGCAGTTAGTACAGTGAAGGAATAAATGTTGGTATTTGTTAAGCGCTTACTATGTGCAGAGCACTGTTCTAAGCGCTGGGGTAGACACAGGGGAAGTAGGTTGTCCCACGTGGGGCTCACAGTCTTAATCCCCATTTTACAGATGAGGGAACTGAGGCACAGAGAAGTTAAGTGACTTGCCACACAGTCACACAGCTGACAAGTGGCAGAGCTGGGATTCGAACTCATGAGCCCTGACTCCAAAGCCCATGCTCTTTCCACTGAGCCACGCTGCTTCTACTTGCTAGCCACTGTTCAAGCTAGGAATGGAATGGGTATGCCTCTACTTAACTCTCCCTCCCATAGTCGAGGTTGGTGGAGTACTGGAAACTCTCCAGCTGCAACCTTGAGAAGGGACAGCACTTAAGTGCATAACTATAATTTATTTATTTATATTAATATCTGTCTCCTTCATTCAAAACCGTAAGCTCGCTGTGGTCAGGGAATGTGTCAGTTTATATTTGTACTTTATTCTTCTAAGCACTTAGTACAGTGCTTTGTACACAGTAAGCACTCAGTAAATATGAATGAATGAATGAATATGCATGAGGGAAGCAGAGAAGGTACAGTATGAATAAAAACAACAATACTAATAATGATGACAAATAATTCTGGTTTTTGTTAAACACTTTGTTAAAAACTTAGAATGTGCCAAGCACTGGAGTCGATACAGAATAAGAAGAGGGACATCAGGTATTGAAGCCCCATTTAACAGATGAGGGAACTGAGTCACAAAGAAGTTAAGTGACATGCCCAAGACTACACAGCAGGTAAGTGGCAGAGCTGGGATTAGAACCCAGGACTTCTGATTCCCAGGGCGGTACTCTTTCCATAGGCTATTAGAATCAATCAATCAATGGCATTTATTGAGCACTTGCAGTGTGCAGAGTACTGTACTAAGTGTTTGGGGGAGTACCATACAATAGAGTTGGTAGACACAATCCCTGCCCTCTAGGTGTTTACAGTCAAGTGAGGAAAAGGCAGGGTCTCCATCTCAGTAAGCCTAACTTAATACTATGTCTTCTGCTTGTCCTCTTGCTTTCTAATCTCGACTGACTGTAACATCCTGGCACTGCTTTGGTGCCATTTCCTCTTGGCTGGTTGGATTCTGTTGCCGAATTGTACTTTCCAAGAGCTTAGTACAGTGCTCTGCACAGAGTAAGTGCTCAATCATTACGATTGGATGAATGAATGGTTGGGGGATTGATTTACTTCTTTTCTTTCTCTCTTGCCTGTCTCATAGTCTGTGAGAGGACAAAGAAGAGGGAAGGGGAAAGCCAAGTTTTCTGTGTTAAGTCTCTGAGGCAGGAAAACATGATCAGGAAGATTTTCAGTTAGCATTTCTGTGAACCTAAATAGTCTTGAAGTTTTCCTGTCCAGAAGACTTTGTAGAATTCATTTCTCCCAATCCTGTTCTTCCTACTCCTCTAAATCATTGACTGTGGCAATGACTTATTACAGCCTAGGAAACAACAGCCTGTGCAGTAACTCTACACTGAAGATTTTCTCTCTGAGTAAAGAAAGGATGATGGAAAGCTTTTCACTCTAAGGGGATCAAAAAATGCTGTAATTATCCAGTGTTCATTGTGGATCTTGTTGACATTATTGAGATCACTCCAGATACACATGGTTTTCTTCAGTCTCCTGATGGGCCCAGGAGAGTTACCTGACTAATTTTAATATTTGATATCTCTCTTTCAACCTCCTTTTCCCATTTGGGAAAAGATAGATGATCACTGTGTTTTGCCCTGATCAGGACCTATCTCTCTTTTCAAGCTTGCCTCTTGATATCTCAATCTTCTGAAGCCTTACTGAGGCCACCAGGCAGTCAGTTGATTAGTTATAACATTTATTAGGTTCTTGCTATGTACATTTATTGCTAAATGTTGGGAGAAATAAAAGGCCATTAGCTCAAACACAGCCTCTGTCCAACATGGAGCTAATAATCTTAGAAGTAGGGAGAGGTCCCTAATCCCCAAATTTTAGTATTGGGAAACTGAGGCACAGAAAGGATAAGTGACTTCACCAAACTCACACAGCAGGTCAGTGGAAGAGCTGGGACTGTAACCCAGATCATTTGACTCTCAGCCCCATGCTCTTTGCATTGGAACAGTAGGCCACACTACTAACTACCAAGTTGATCAGTATTGGCTTCCCAGGTGAGGCCGATTCATCTGAAACTTGTTTACTGTGCCTTTAAATCTTCCCTTCTGTTTATATATGTTGCCTTTCCAGTTCACTGCAACAAATACTTAGATATCTTGCGATTATTCATCCTTCCATTCTTGGATGACCGTCAATGACAACTGATGATTTTGGAAAACTGCTGAGTTTGAGAACCTTCCTGGAGCATCAGCTCACTGTGTTCAGGGAATGTGGCTACCAACTCTGTTATATTGTACCCTGTGCTTAGTACAGTGCTCTGCACACAGTAATCACTTAATACATACTATTGTTTGGTTGAGTGATTGATTGATATAGTGACTTCAATTTCCAGATTCCCCCAAGGCATCTCCAGCATGGCAGCATGGAATAGCCTGGTTCTACTCTGATGGTGATTGGGAAAGTGACAGACTGGAAACACTCTGAATCTGACCAAACATGCCATTGTGGGGTAGTCTATGAATCTACTTTTGCCTAGGCATTGCAGAGTTCTCTTGGAAATAGGAGAGCATTATTAGACTAAGAAATCTGATATTCATCACAGATTCAATATTTCTGGATTCATTATTAAAATTAATAAACATTCACAGAGTCCACCTATTTTAATTTTGCATTTTTATTTCTCACTCCTTGGTTATCCACAACTGACAACTCCATTCAAAGACTACTTGTAATTGCCAATATTATGTTGATGCTACTTGAATTTACTAAACTAAGTACTTACTAAATGCCAGGCACTGTACTAAACACTGGGTAGGTACAAGTTAATCAGGTTGGACTAAGCTCACATCTCACATGGGATTCACAGACTTAATCCCCATATTACAGATGAAGTAAATGAAGTACAGAAAATGAAGTGACTTGCCCAAGGTCCTGTAGCAGACAAGTGACAGCAGGATTAGAACGCAGGTCCTTTTGAGTCCCAGCCCTGTGCTCTATCCACTTCTACAAGCTGCTTCTCTGCCTAACAAAAAGCAAGTCTACTCTAAAAAGAGGGTGCAGATTGGATCCAAACAGAAAGATAGTCTGCAAAGAAAGTCAATTCTTTCCTTGTGTGTTCTTTCACTGGCCTGACCCTTGAAGTCTTGGTTCCCCTTCTTCTTTCATTCCCCTCCTTCTGACTTATTTGTTTGCTTTTAATGGTATTTGTTAGGTGGTTACTATGTGTCAGGCACTGTACTAAGCACTGGGGTAGATACAAGGTAATCAGATTGGACAAATTTCCAGTCCCACATGGGACTCACAGTTTTAATCCCCATTTTACAGATGAGGGAACTGAAGCTCAGAGAAATGAAGTAACTTGCCCAATGTCACACAACAGACAAGTCACAGAACTGGGATTAGAACCTAAGTCATTCTGACTCCCTGACCTCTTGTCTATCCCCTAGGCTGTACTGCTCCTACTTCAAAGTAGAGTGTGCTTTTTATAACTTTTTAACCTTTTCAACCCAACTTCATCATCAACAAGTTTCACTTCAGTAGCAAACCCCTTCTGATAGAGATGCAGTGTAGTGATGAGGATGATCAAGCGTGGCTCAGTGGAAAGAGCACGGGCTTTGGAGTCAGGGCTCATGAGTTCGAATCCCAGCTCTGCCACTTGTCGGCTGTGTGACTGTGGGCAAGTCACTTAACTTCTCCGTGCCTCAGTTCCCTCATCTGTAAAATGGGGATTAAGACTGTGAGCCCCATGTGGGACAACCTGATTCCCCTATGTCTACCCCAGCGCTTAGAACAGTGCTTGGCACATAGTAAGCGCTTAACAAATACCAACATTATTATGATCACTACCAAGAGTGGATGGTAATGGATAGCATGGCACTGAACAGGGCTCGTCTTTACAGCCTATCCAATACAGAAAATGAGCAAAGCAGCAACACCAAAACTTCTATATGGTTTTCGCAAAACTAATGAAAGCATATGACACCACTGGCATAACTGAGTGCCCTTAAAAGCTCATTAAAATTTGAAGTGTATTTCATGACAGCACAGCTGAATAAATTGGAGTTGGAGATACCCTAGCTGATCCAGTCCCCATTTCAAATGGTGTATAGCAGGGATACAGAGAGGCTTCAGTTCAATTTATGACAGCAGCCATGATACAAAAGACCTGGATTACAAATACGAGAATACCCATCCACTCCCTGGGAAACTCTTAAAACTCAACAGACTTTGAGCATCATTTAAAAGTACTGAAAATGGTCACTCGAGAATTGCTGTACTCAGATGACTGTGCCGTAGAGAATATATGCCGATTAGGACACATGCGAAAGAAGAAATGCAAGTGATGTTAAACCTTTTAGTCAAATAATTCAGGTGACGATGTTTCTAAAAAAAAGCTTTGGTAATACACAGCCTTCTCTAGGAAAGGCATGCGCACAATGCAGAGGTAGACACTGTTATGAAAATATTTGACTCAGGCAGTACACAAGCCAACAATGTCTTTCTCTCCCCATCTAGACTGCAAGCTCATTGTGGTCAGGAAATGTGTCTCTTAATTGTTTCACTGTACTCTCCCAAGAGCTTAGAACAGTCTTCTCCAGACAGTTAGTGCTCAATAAATATGATTTAATGAATGAATAAATGAATGAACAATGTTACAATAGACAAGAAGGAAGGAACTGAAATCAAAAAGGCCAGTGCAGCCTTTGAGAGACTGTTAAAACGTGTGGGAACACTGTGATGTTAGAAACCAGACCAAACTTTTCTTCTCTCTCCTGTCTAGAAGCTGCAAGGATTAATCACTCCCCCTGCCTCTATGCATGCTTGCTGTTGCTGCTATACACCAACAGTGACTGGGAGTGGTCTTGAGAAAAGGACCGCATCACTGGTTTTAAGAAACAGTAATAGAGATAAGGGGAGTCAGGTGAGGAAGGGGCAAAGTGGGGAAATTGCTCAGAAGAGGACAGCAAGAGCTGAATAGCATGACAAGAGGAGCAGGTGATGAGGAAAAGAATTTTCCAGCAGTGATTGGATGCAGTGTTGGACAAAACTTTGGGATCTTGAGTTATGTCAGCATTTTGTGCATATATCCATTGTGGTCATTTGGAATAGGTGGTGCTCCTAGATTAGTATTCACTGAGAGCCCACTGAATGCAATGCATTTAACTAAAATGTGAAGGAAGCACAAAGAAAAAAAGTGGCCCACAGGAAGCTTTTAAGAATGCTAACAGAAGAGTCAGATATACTAATCAATCAATCAATCGTATTTATTGACCATTCAATATGTGCAGAGCACTGAACTTAGCACTTTAGAGAGTCAGCGCAACAGAATTGGTAAACACATTCCCTTCCCACTATGTGCTTACAGTCTAGGGGGTGAGACAGACATTATTATAAACAGATTACACATATATACACAGGTGCTGTGCGGTTGAGGGTGTGGTGAGTGCCAAGTACCTACAGAGTACAGATCCACATGCATAAATGACATAGAAGGGAGAAATTCTTAAATAGAATAGCCAGGATAAATAAATGAATTTATTGATGATATGTTCTCCTTAACCCACCTTCTCTGGGTGGACAAGTAGTTAGAATGGATGACAGTAGGACACCTAAGACAACTGCTAAAAGGTGAACTAAATTGGGAAATGGAATGTCAAGAGGACGCTATTATATACAATTATATAAAGCCTCAGACAATACTCCTGAAAACTTTGGGTCAATTGCTGTAGATGGACCTACAATCAAGAAAAGAGTGACTCATTCATTCAGCTGTATTTATTGAGCACTTACTGTGGGCAAAACACTGTACTAAGTGCTTGGAAGAGTGCAAATAACAATAAATAGACCCATTTTTGCCCACAACGAGCTCACAGTGTAGAGGGGGAGACAGACATTAGTATCAATCAATCAATCGGTAGATTAATTAAAGATTAGCATCAGAGGAATGAAGTGTGTGGGCTGGGTTGTAGTTGGAGAGTAGTGAGTTGAGGTAAGAGGGGAAAAGGTGATTACGTGCTTTAAAGCCAATGGTGAGGAATTTTATTTGATGTGGATTCATTTCAATCAAGAGCTTTCTAAAGATTCTACACCAAAATATGACTTGCAGCTCTTTACAGCGCAGTGACGGGGAGAAGTCTTTTGTATCATTTTCTCCGAAATTCTTAGTTCAATGCTTTGCACAAAGTAAGTGCTCAATAAATAACATTGATTAAAGAGTAACTCCTAGGCCTTTCCCACTGGGGATGAAGAAGCTGGGCCAAAGAGCCACCTGGGGAGGGATGGGGGGGTTCTCATGTGATAGGCAAACTCAGCAGGAATCCTGAAGATAACTGGCTAAGGAGGGCAGTGAAGACTGCAATGGCTACAGTAGTGACTACCCCAGCAACCACCAGTGGGTCTATGATGCTATGACACAGCATTATTAATATAATTTTATTGTATTAATTATTAATATAAGTATTATTTGATCAATGTTTTCTATGTGCCAAGCACTATATTGAGCTCTAAGATAGGTACAATATGATAATAATAATAACTGTGGTATTGGTTAAGCACTTACTATGTGCCGGGCACTTTACTAAGTAAACGTGGATACAAGCAAAAATTGGGTTGGACACAGGCCCTCTATCAAGTGGGACTCACAGTCTCAATCCCCTTTTAAAGATGAAGAAACTGAGGTCCAGAGACATGAAGGGACTTGCCCAAGATACTACATCAGACATGTGGCAGAGCTGGGATTGGAACCCATGATCTTCTGACTCCCAAGCCCGTGCTCTATCCACTATGCCATGCTGCTTTTTCTGATGAGACACAATGCCTTCCCCATGTAGTGGTCACAGTCTAAGGTGGTAGAACCTCATCATAATCTTGTGGTCCCTTTGGCCACAAATGGATTTTGTATTTTAAATTATTGTGTGCATTTCACAACATGCTGCCTTTGCCTGCCTAGTCATTCCTATTGGTAGTTTTTCATTGTTGTTGTTGATGCCTCTTTTGCCTTTTCACCTTGTTTTTCACACTTTCAAAAATGGTATTTGTTAAGCACTTAATATATGCCAAGTACTGAACTAAGCTCTAAGGTAGATAAAAGATAATCTAATTGGACCCAGTCCCTGTTCCATGTAAGGCTCAAAGTCTCTATCCCCATTTTACCTATGAGGTAACTGAGACACAGAGAGGACAAGTGACTTGCCCAAGGTCATACAGCCAACAAGTGGCAGAGGTGGGATTAGAGCCTAGATCTCCTGTTTCTGCGGTCTAAGTGACCTCTTTCCAATAGACCATGCTATTCCTGAAGATTTCTGCCCCTCCTCTTCGTGACCCTTACTAAACTAATCTGTGCGTCTTACTCTATGATGTGAATGCTATTGGTTTCTTGGAGATCTTTTGCTCCACGTCCACAGACAGCATAGGTTCTTTCTGCTATCCTTCCTTTCTGCTATCTGTGCCACTGGGTATGGGGGATTAGATGAAAGGGTGTGGATGGTCAGTATAAAAAATCCCCACTATTGATGAAACAACTCAAGAGCTTGCCCTGATGTAGGTGGGAACCGCTGTTATCAGAGCCACCCTCATCCAAAGTGGCAAGGAGCCAGAAGAGGTATAATACTCTCGTCTCATGGGCAAAGGGCAAACTGTGTGAATTTGCAAGGGATTCTTTCCCAGTGACACCACATTCAGCAGTATGGTCTCACTGACAGCAACAGCACCTAAAAACCAAAGGATGACAACATTTTTATGCAAAAGGATTGTGTCCCCTGGCACCCTGGTGAAAAGATGAGTCTAAGGTCATGGCTTATAGGGCCAGGGTCAGTACCAAAACCTGTGGATTTGGGGAGTGGAAGATGGAGCCAACGGGAGGAGTCAAGCACAGAACTCAGAAGCAGAAAAAGACAGTGGGAGAGAGAAAGGCAAAGAAGCAGAGTGACACTGGCAGGGACAACACCCATACAATCTTGACCAGACAATTCCACATTTCCCCAAACATTCACATGCAAACTCAGAGTAACATCAGCCTCAGTGAGTAAAATGGGACAGAGGAAAAGGGACAGGGGAAAGAACACCAGAGGATAGCTTCTATAGGAGCTCCTGGAGGAGGAGGAGGAATCCTGAGCAGCCCACAGTGGGAAGCAGTGACTGTTATATTTGCATACAGAGTTGTCCTTCATAATGGAATTAGACATCACTGACGGTGGAGTTCACCTGTGAGGGGGTGTGTGTCTGAAAGGACCAATGAGGGTTCATGTTTGGCAGGAAACAAGAGAAGATAACTGCAAGTAAATGAACCACTTCAACTAAGTAAAGGAAGATCATATAAGGGTGGCTGGGATGGCAGTAATCTAATCAGATGAGGTTTAGGAAGTTTGCACCCATGTCGTGAACCCCCTCTGTAGTAGTTGTTGGGGTATCCTGCTGTTGCTCATTCTCCTCACTTGTCCTACCCAATATAGTTGTGATAAGCTGTGATTCCCTACTATGTTGTCATGTTTAATGTTAGCAAAATTTGGTTCAGTTTTCTCTTTTACTGCCTTGTTTTTTCTTCTTTACAAAGCTTTTTCTCAAAGAGATCCCATCCTTTCTTAATGTCAGTGTGCCATTCTGGTCTATCCCCAACAGTTGACTGCCAGTTTTTGGCTGGGATGCAGGATAGTGTGAGGTTTTGTTTCATTGTGCCCTCAAAACGTTTCCTTTTCATTTCCCAATTTCAGCTGTCCACAGGGTTCCATGAGAGAGTGGTATCTTTTTTGTTATGGCATATTATTCAGACAAAATTCTTCAAGATGACCTATCAAACAACATTCTTATATGTCCATGGGGCACTTTGTCTCAGAGTTTGAATTACTAGGTCACCTGATCTGGAGAGCAGGGAAGGAGCCAGTAAAGAAGGCGGCAGAACTTTCTGTGAAGCTGGGGAGGAAAGAACCCAGGATGATCACGAGAGTGTCTGTGTGTGTTTTCCTCTGAAACTGAACCAGGAGCTGGTTTCTGTGGCAGGGAAGACTCCAGTCTGGGCGGCTGCAGAAGGAAATCTCCCAGCTGATCAGATTGAGCGGCTCCTGCAGCTATTGCCATTCTACTGCCCCTACCACTTCAGGGCTGTGGGAGGGGAGGGGATGGAGCCAGAAAACTGCCATTACTCCTGCCCTAAATCCCTGGTCTGTGGATATGACTGAGTGGGGGAAGTGGTGGAAGACAATATTTTTATTCGAAAAAATTTTAAAAAAAATTACTCAGCACTGGTGAGCCTAGCTTGTTCTTTTAATGGGATACCCTTTTTCTTCTTTTGGTTCCTCTGCATGGTTCTGCACCTCAAGGAGTCGGGGTGACTCCAGGGGGACATTTGATGCACCGAGATTCTAACTCTCCCAGGTGCTCCTGTGCCTCCTTTCTGTCCCTCTCCATCTGCAATTAAGTTTTAATAAAGTTTCAGATGCTGTTGGCAGGAAGTAATAAGAAGATGTGGCCCACATCAGCAAGAACCAATGAGAAGATAACTGCACTATGCATAGGATGGCAGTAATTCAGTTGTATCTTAGGAAGTTGGGACCTGTGACATGAACAGTGCCAAAGTAGTTGTTTGGGTATCAAGCATCAGCAATTTGTTTCTCATGTCCCACCCAGTGTAATTAAGATAAAGTGAGCATAGCTTTGCTAGGCTCTCTTGTTTCTTCTGCCCCTTTTGGTTTCCATGCTATTGCTGTTGCTATGATTTTTGCTAGTTCCACCAAGATACTTCTGTAAAAGTGCCACTCAATTTGGGACAGATGATCACGTGGGAATAACTCAGTGCTGATCATAGAACCCATGTGATTCTGATTCATCCTTTTCCTTCTTCCATTACAGGTCTCTGCTCTCAGCACCCCAGCTGGTTCAGAGCTACTGTTTTTTTGGGATTGCTGTGCTTATCCTGCTGGGCAGTTTTGTATTTGTCCTTGAAATGTGAGTACTTCAATCTGACACACCCCAAAGCAATGTTGCTTTCACATATCATTTGTCCCTTTGATAATCAGAGTCAGGAAATCTTATGTTCTTCTTCCAATACTTGGATTAAATGGTGACTTTTCATTTCTTCTCCACGGAGTGTCTATGGATCTTCTTGTCTGTGTCGGAGGTTCCTACATAGTTTTGGTGTCAAAAAATTCCTGGTTAGAGAGGCCACTGAGATACCTGAAGGGTGGGCTCAGTACAGCAGAATTTGTTGTTGGTCGCCAGCTGGGAAGTCTGGGATGTCACTTATGAATGTAAGCTCCTCGTAGGCAGGGAATGGGTCTTCGACACTACCAAGCACTTGGTTCACTGCATTGCATCAGGCAGTTACTCAATAAATACTTGTATTACTCCCATCGCTCTCACTGTTCTGGTGTTAATACTGAATAATCCCAGGCTGACTCATGATGCAGAAGTGGGCAGCTCATGGGAACATTAATGCTTGCTGATAAGGGTTTTCTGCTCCATTCTGGAATGGAACTTTTATGATTCCTTGTTCATCCTTGGCACCTGTGGAGGAAAGGTCAGTTTATCAGCTAGCCCACATCTCCCAACTCCTAGAACATACTGCAGGAGTAAATTAATCTTACATCCAGGTATCTCATGAAGGGAGATCTAATTTATTCTTCTCCTGGGATTTTGGATAGATTTAGACATGATTGTGTCATTTGTGCTATTTTCGTTCTTCCTGACTCACCTCACTTAGTGAATTCCATGCTGCTAATTCCTGCCCTATACTGACAGCATACCATCATGTCCTTGTGGAAAAAGTGCAGCCCTGGGAGTCAGAGGACCTGGGTTCTAATCCCAGCCCTTCCACTTGTCTGCTGTGGGACCTCGGGCAAGGCACTTAACTTCTCTGTGCCTCAGTTACCTTATCTGTAAAATGGTAATTAAAACTGTGAGTCCATGTGGGACATGGATTGTGTCCAACCTGATTAATTTGTATCTACTCCAGCACTTAGTACCGTGCCTGGTACATAGTAAGCACTTAGTAAATAGCATTAAAAAAATTCCAGAGTCACTCTAAGAGAATATACCAGTGAAGCAGGGTAAGTAATTCCCCTTTAACTTCATCCAATCTCCCACAGTAATCTCTGCTTCTGCCCAGGAAGTGGGTCTTCCTGCTTTCAATGTCACTTCAGGTCTAGGCCATTTCTAAGGTCCAAATAATTTGGAGTGCTCCCTGGCTGAGGTTCTACACAATCCCTTCAAGGGCAGTATTGCCTAATCAAAAGAGCATGGGTCAGGAAGTCAGAGGACCTGGGCTCTCATCCCAGCTCTGTCATTTATCTGCTGCATGACATTGGGCAAGTCACTTTACTTCTCTGTGCCTCAGTTCCCTCATCTTCAAAGTGAGAATTAAGACTTTGAGCCTCCTGGATTGTGTCAAACCTGATCAACTTGTATCTACCCCATTGCTTAGTACGGTGCCTGGCACATAGTAAGAAATTAACAAACACCATAAACAACAAAAAAAAATTTGTCATTGCCGGTTATGCTGTCATTACTTCTGTGCTTGTAAGAATCTGACTACCAAGGAAAAGGAAGAGGTCTCCCCAACTGCCTCACCCCACATTTCTGCTCCTTTAATCATTTCTCCTTCCCCAATTTGCATATGCCAAACCTCATAAATCTGGCATCCAACATTCATTGTCCCCCTAGGTCTCAGGGAGGACCAAACTGCTCACCATAAATGAATAGGCAGCAGCTGACCTCTTTTGCCCAAGGTCACACAGCAGACAAGTGGTGGAGCTGTGATTAGGACTCAGGTCCTTCTGATTCCCTGGCCAGTGATCTATCTACTAGGCCATGCTGCTTCACTAAGGCACACTGCTTCAATTTCTCTTTAAGTCTAAATCTCTCCTCTATTTTCTATGCAGTCAACAAATGTCAGGAAAGCTGGAACTCAGTGACAGAGAACATGGCCTGTGGAGATGGTCCTGGGAATAAGAGCTCAACAAGATTTGAAGCCCTGATGGAGGAACTGTGCATTGGCCAAGAGGGTGAGGAGAAACTGTGAAAGGCAAATGAGGACCTGCCCAGAAATCACAATTGCTGGTCTAAGAATGGGAAAACTAAAATGATGATAGCCTTGCAGGATTTTCCTTGAAGCTGAGGAAACATTTTTCAGAAAGGCTTTCCATTGAAAATATCTCAGCCTTACCTAGCCAGGTCTTTGGAGAAACCACGGATGGGGAGGATGTGGGAGGTTGGATCAGGGAGGTGTGAGAGTAAGGAAGCTGAGCTGGGGGATGCTCACATCCGCCAAACTAGCGCACTTCCCCTCTTCAAAGCCCTACTGAAAGCTCACCTCTTCCAGGAAGACTTCCCAGACTAGTCCCCCCTTTTCCTCTGCTCCTCCTCCCTTCCCCATTGCCCCAACTTTCTCCCTTTGTTCTACCCCCCTCCCTGCCCCACAGCATTTGTGTATATATGTACACATTTATTATTCTATTAATTTTATTAATGATGTGTATATATGTATAATTCTATTTATTTATATTGATGCTATTGATGCCTGTTTACTTGTTTTGTTTTGATGTCTGTCTCCCCCCTTCTAGACTGTGAGCCCATTGTTGGGTAGGGATTGTCTCTGTTGCTGAATTGTACTTTCCAAGTGCTTAGTACAGTGCTCTGCACACGGTAAGTGCTCAATAAATACAATAGAATGAATGAGAGGGGCAAAGACAAGGACAGACAGAGCCCTGCTGCTCCAACGGATTTGCCTCACACCCTATAGGCTCATTCCCTGAGGAAGATGCACCAGGTGGAGAGCAGAAACTCAAGACCCATGGAACTTATGTTTTTCATTAATTCTGGGATCCTCTGCTGTGTTCCACCTAGCTCTATATCTCTCCACCTGCCGCTGCCTATTCTTTGCTGATGGCTTTGTAGGATTCTTCCTATTCTATGTAAGATATGGGGAATCCAATCTACAGTGGGGAAACAGAAATGAGGTTAGCCCTAAGTTCAAGGAATAATCATAAGGGCAACTTTTCTAATGTTGGAGCATTCAGCACATGATTTGTATAATCGCAAAATTATTTCAATGATTACCTCTTAGATTTAGGGCTAAAAATAGTGGGATATATTTATGGAGACTGATAATAGGCTGTAAAAACAGGAAGCAGGAGACCAATCCCGGGCACATGGGTGCAATTTATTGGTTTTTGCTGTAGGAACCAAAGTCATGGGAAGTTATGCCATCCCAAACGTCTGTCTTTGTCCTTGTTCTTGCCCAGGCACAGTTTGTGAGCTCTGCCCCTTGGGGGGGTGGCTGAACAGCAGCAGGTGTTACTACTTCTCAGGACAAAAGCACAGCTGGGAGGCTGGTGTCACAGACTGTGCCAACAGGAAATCCTGGCTCTTGGTCTTGGAGAATGAGTCTGAAGAGGTGAGAATGGGGTAGACCTCAGGGCCCAAATTCCCACCCCATATTTACTGAACCACCTGGGATTGCTGTATGGCATCCAACTGCATTCTGGTTATGAACCTGAGAACCTTTATCCTCCCCAAAATGGGAATCTGGGGAGAAGTTTGAGGTGGTGTCCTTCTGGCAGAGCTCTGAGCTGGTTGTCACGTCTGGGCTGGGAGGGCAGCCTGGGGGTCAGTGTTGGCTGAGAGATTGTTAGGGCTCCGGATGTTTCCATTGACTCCACAGGACTGGCTCACTAGGATAAGACCAGCAGATGAGTATTACTGGATCGGGTACAAATATAACACAATCCAGGGACAGTGGGCATGGCTGGGCAACACTGAATTCTCCGGATACAGGTGGGCCCCACTGTAAGTCTGGGATGCTGTGTTGAGCCACTCCTTTGCTCTTCCCCCTTCTCTGCCCCGTGCTATTGATGCCTGTTTATTTGTTTTGATGTCCATCTCCCCCTTTCTAGACTGTGAGCCAATTGTGGGCAGGAATTGTCTCTGTTGCTGAATTGTACTTTCTAAGTGCTAGTACAGTGCTCTGCACAAAGTAAGCGCTCAATAAATACGATTGATTGAATAAATTAATGAATGAATGAGTCGAGAATAATGCCAAGGTTGCAGGTATGTGAGACAGGGAGGAGGGTGGTGCTGTCTACAATATTGGGAAAGTAAGGGGGAGGACAGGGTTTGCATGAGAAAATGAGGAGTTCTGTTTTTCCATTTTACATTTTAAAATGGCATACATTAGAAAAACTAAAATCAACTAAATGGAGTATTTTATAACTCAATAGTCTAATTTGTATTTTGTGTCATATCACAGCGTCAGAGTTAAGTGGTTATTTAGCAGAAGGAGACTGGTCCTACAGATATTGAATGGCTTTTCTTTGGATTCTGGTTTAGGCTCCAGGCCTGGATATTCACCTTAGCCCTGAAAAAAACATCAGGACTTTCTCAACAAACTCCTTTATTGAAAGATGGAAAGATTCTGGTGTCAAACTGGCCCAGAACCAGAAACCTCCTGGAGGGATGACATCTTGGGGAATGATTCATCCAGCTCCACAAGCTGGGTTTAGAAGGTTTCCCATGAGGAATAGTCAATAACAGAACCCATAGCTTTGGCAACAGATGCCACTGTCATACCCATGAGATTGTAGATGCCTTGAAAAAAGATAGTTCCCAGGATCTTTTAATTCTACATTCCCAGACCCTTACTTTATCCTTCTGAACACAGTAGATCCTCAATAAATGCTACTGATGATGATAATGATTGCTACTGGAATGATTACCACAGTCAACTGCCGCAATCCCTTTCCTTATTTACCACGGCATCTAAATAGGATAATCTGCAGGGATCCTGGCTCCATCACTTGTCCATCACTGTGACCTTGGACAAATCACTTAACTTCTCTCAGTTTCAATTTTCTCATATCTAAAATCTGATTTCCCTCTCCTTAGACAGGAGCTCCAATTTAGGATCTCTGTCAGATCTGCTAATGTCTTACCTAGCCTAGTACTTTAGTACAGTGCTTGGCAGATGGAAATCACTTAACAAATTTGACAAAAAAGGGATTATTCTGGGGAAACCTCATTTACTGTGCTGATTTTAGCCCCTGCAGTTTTCCAAGGGAGTGTGATTGGATGGAAAATAGAATGGGACCAGAACTGAGCTTTAGAGATTCCCAGATATTGGAGATGGGAGGTGGATTGTGTTGTCTGGTGCAGGCGGCGGTCTGTGAAACTGGCTTGGGTAATTTGGGGATCCTGCACAGAAACAATAAGCCATGCTATTTGTGAGCAGGTGTGGCTATGTGTTATTCCCATGGTACCAGGCTTCTTGGGAGGTGTTCAAGAAAGACCCCTAGGGGAAGGGACCTGAATTCTTCACCAGAGAGGGTGATTGGGCAGGGATGTCCCTAAGTTTTAGTTGCCCCTTTATTCAGGAGTGATGTCCCTGGCCCTGTTATTCAGGTGTGTGTGTGTGTGTGTGTGTGCTTATGTGTGAGAGGCAGAGAGAGGGAGCCACTGTGCATTCATTCTTATGTTAAATGGTCAAAATCTCTCTGCTTCTGTTTGTGACTCTTCCTCTACACCTCAAACACTACATTATGCCCTGTTTCAAATGAACACCTCCTTTGTTTCCATTCATCCTCCCACAAAGATCTCTGGCCTCAACACACAATTGCATCATCTTCTGTGGATCATCTGTGGATCCTGCTGTTGTTGTTTCTCTGTCCAGGCCAGCTTTCTTTGATCTGCTCCATACTTTTTTTCTTCCCTCCCTTCGTTCCACCTGAGTTGCAGTCATTCTTATACAATCTCATCTTGCTATTTCCCCCCAGAAGGTGGTTTGGAGTTTTGTTGAAATACCTGGCTCAGAGACTATTCTGGAAAGAGTAGTGGGAAGCTACACTTCCCAACAGACTTCCAGAAGTTTTGGTGAAAAACTTATGACTTTGGTTGGGGAAAAATATCACCATATTTTTGCAAAGTCTGTGGGATATGCCATGTTAGTATGAGACAACCCCAAGGTATTGGATGGACTCAGTGGCCCATGACAATAGCAGGTTTGTTCCTACCAAAGAGGACAAGGGAGGGTTGTTAGAGCAGCAAGGGGCATTCAGAGTTTCAGGTACCATTTTCTAGATTCCATTTTTGGAGTTCTGAAATGGCACTCATGTGACCTTAAAAGTGTTTTTGGTCCCTCCAACCTAATTTTTTTTCCTTTTTCACCAGGATGATTGGATTTAAATACACCAGTTTTTAAGATTTTTCTTCACAGTCAAAGGTAAAATATAGGGAGATTCTTTTCAGAATCTCTTGCCAGAATAGCAAGAGATTGGGAGGTCACCAGGTGGGGATGAATCCACAACAGGTTCAAAGACATTCACTGTTCCTCAGCTCTGATACCCCATGCCTCAGATTTGGACAGAGACAGATAGAAGACAAATCAAAGTGTAGATGTAGTCAGCAAAAGTGTGAGGCCCAGTTGAGGAAATCTCTGGGATGAGGACTATTATCAATTGGAGGTGCATGTCTGTCTGATGGGGTCACATCGAGGTTTCTGAACCAGCCCCATGATTTACTAAAATGCATACAACTCTCTCTAATTCTAGCCAACGGTAATATTATTCACCCATTACTTCTAGTTATTACACCAATTGAAGAACCATTGTGAGAAACTATGTGGCCCAGACATCATGGGGCTGAGAATCAAGAGATGTAGGTTCTAGTTCAGGTTTTGACACTTGTCTGAGGTGTGATCTTGGAGAAGTCAAAGACACACAAGCTGCTCTGTGGCTGAGTTTCCTCATCTTTGAAATGGGGATGAAATATTTGTTTTCTCTCTCCATTATTCCCTGTAGGGAAGGGACTGGGTCTGATCTGATTATATACATATAGACTCCAATGATAGTAACATCTAACAAATACAGTTTTTTTCAGATCTACATTCACATTACTTAAAGGGAGAGAAATATTTCTATATCAGCTATCACAAAGGTAAACCAACACAGTTGTACTGAAAATGGAAGCATAATATATTTCCAAACTATTTCCAGCCTGCAAAATGCAATTCTGCTCCCAAGAGTTTTCTCCAAGGAACTCTCCTCTTCTATGTCTGCTAAGCAAAACAGCATGACTTTCAACTGAATAAGTAAAACATCTTACCTTTTTTCCAGAAAGAGGGCCTTAATTCTTCACTTAACTCTGGAGAAAAGTGTCAAAACAGAAAACTAAAAGATGACAGACAGGAACAGGCATCATTATACTTCATCTGTAAACTATGCCAATAGTCTACAGTTTTATAGACAGTAGGAATGTAGGAAACTCTGCTTCACCATTGGAGTTCAGCAGTTCAGATTATGACTTCAATTTAAACTTTTCAAAATACATCCTATTCAGCCCTTCTAAAATTAGGAATTTTAGAAGAAAATAAACTGTGACATGAAACTGATTTGCACAAAATCCTTAGTCAGAAGGAAAGGCAATGACATTTCTAGGAAAATATTATTTTTCCCAGGAGTGTCAGAAATGTCATCCTATTTAAAGCAAAACATGTAAATATTAAAATATTTTTACCATGAGGACAGATGATTTAAGGGTGATCATGGACTCTCTCCGTGACTGACAGTTGTTGATGTCACCACCATCTTCTCCCTACCGCTCACACCTTCCCAGCTTCATCTGCTCAGATGTTGTCATGCTCATAGATCTGAACCTGAGGAATACAGTCTCAGGGTGAAATAAACTACTGGATGTTTGCTTTGTGGTACTGAACTCATCAATTAATTTATTCATCATTTCTATTAAATATTACATTTCAGCCTCTCCTAGTATAGAGCCTGGTATCAGAATTAGCATAAATCTCAAAACCAGAAGTATTTATTGAGTAGAGAATTATCACAATGGCTTTGGGATTTCAAAGGTTAAAGATAGGATCTGTGCCCTTAAAAGTTTTAAAGTCTAATGGGATTTTTCTCCACAGCATTTCCAGGAAACAGCCAGATGTCTATCACCCACCCAGAGACTCACATCATCTCCCACCTAGTGTATTTGCAGCAGACTTTTCACCAATCTCCCTGCCTCCAGACTCTAATCTCCTCAGCACGTACAATATGCTGTTGCATGGCTCATCTCCTTTAAGAGAAACTCAAAACCAATCAATTAATCAATGGTGTTTATTAAGTGCTTAATGTGTGCAGCGCACTGTACTAAACACTGGGAAAGTACAGTATGACACTGCATGCATCCTGTAGTTTGCAGTAGGAGTTGGTAGACATAATCCCTGATCAAAAAGAGTTTACGGTCTAGAGGGGAAGCCAGACATTAAAAAAATTACAGATAGGGGATATGATCACATGAAGGCCACATTTATATCCCGAGGACCTAATGATACCCTGTGGATGATAGATCAATCAAAAATCAATTTCATTTATTATGTCCTTACTGCGTGCAGAGCAATTTAAGAAGCTCTTGGGATAGTATAGCAAGGAAATGGAAATATATATATGTTACCGCTAAAGTAATAGTGTATGCACAATACATAGATAATAGTTTGGGCGGTCATGAGTACAGAAGTGTGTGGTTGTTGTGAGCAAAAATATGGCAGATGAGATGAGAATGAGTTAGAGTAGGTGGGTTAGTTTGCAAGGAATGAGGAGTGCAAGCTGGTGTTTAGTGCAGCAAGAGAATGGATAAGAAGAGAATGGGTTCCAGGCTCCACCACATGTTTGATGTGTGTTCTTGTAAAGTCATTTAACCTCTCTGTGCCTCAGTCACCTCATCTGTAAAATGGGGATTAAGACTGTAAACCCCATGTGGAACATGGACTGTGTCCAACTTAATTACCTTGTATCTAAACCAGTGCTTAGTACAGTGCCTGGAACACAGTAAGCACTTATCAAAGAGCATGAAAAAACAAAACAAACAAAAACAAAAAACAAACGAAAATAACAAAGGCTCACGATCACTGCACTAAGGTTTGCTACCACCTGCATCAGCCAGGACTCTCCCGATCCGAACCTCTGGAATTTTCCAATGTATTTCTGAGTCCCCAGCCATCTGTCCTCAAGCAGGGATGGTTACAGCTAACAAATCCTGAGATTCCTGGGGTGGATTGCTGGATTGAAATTATATAATCCCTTTACACATGTGAGAAGCATCCAGGGCTTCACAATAAGGTCCTGACCCAGGCTGGGGCACAAAGCTATGTTGGGAACAAAAGCCCCAAGGTGATATTGAGTTTCCTGAATGCAGGCATAAGCTGCCTTGCACCAACACAGCAGGAAGGACTGAAGCAGTAGCACTGCATGTTACCACAAACATAGTGTATGCCGGAAAGGTCAGGGTGGCTGATATAGCTGTGGTGGTCACTGTGTCTGCAGCTGCGACTGTTGGACTCTGAGCTGGGAGGAGCAGGAAACTGCTCCTCTAACCACAGCACTTACTGGTTTTTTTTGTTGTTGCTTTCATTTTGTGTATTTATCCTTGTCCTTGTTTTTTATATTATTCTTCTGTTTTTATTGCCCCATCTGTCCTTAAATGTCTGACACAAGGACAAGGATAAATGCACAAAGTGAAAGCAATAACCAAAAAAACCAGTAAGTGCTGTGGTTTCTCCCCAACTTTACATTTAGATTATGAGCCGGTGGGCACAAGAGACTATGAACACTCACTCCTTGGTGAACTCATTTGCTCCCATGGCTTCATCTATCATCTCTACGCACTACACCACTACACCATGCTGCTTCTGTACACCACCAGGCCTATCTTCTGAACCACAGAGATGATGTCTGCTGAGTTGCAGTTTGGTCTAAAGTCATAATGAGGTGTACAAAAGCTCAGAGTGGAATGCATTCTACAGAGTTCTGTTCTAAAGGGCTCTGGCTAGAATCTTTCTGGTAACAGTAAGTGGGGAGATTCCCTTAGGAGAAGCCAAGTCATGACATAATTCATCATCAGTAAATTTATTCTTGCTGACCACAAAGAACCATTTTCTAAATGGTCTCTGCCATGGTCCCAGATGATATTACTGAGACCTTAAAGCCAATTAGCTAATGAACCTTCTGAACGAAGGTATGCTCCTTTATTTTTATTTCTCTTTATTTAAAAAAGTCACTTATTTCCCCCTGTATTGACAAGTAGATAGAGCTAATACTGAATTTGAGATAATATAACAAATCGAAAGTCAGTATCATTGTAGAAGCAGCATGGTATGAAAGAAGCAGCATGGTGTAGTGGAGAGAGCACAGGCCTGGGAGTCAGAAGATAATGAGTTCTAGTCCCAGATCTCTCATTTGTCTGTTGTGTGACCTAGGACAAATCCCTTCACTTCTCTGGGCTTCAGTTATCTCATTTGTAAAATGGGGATTGAGACTATGAGCCCTTCGTGGGTCAGGGACTGTATCCAACCCGAATTGCTTGTACCTATCCCAGCGCTTAGTACAGTCCCTGAAGCAGAGTAAGTGCTTACCAAAATACCATAATTGAAGCAGCCCCTTTTACATTATACAAGTCTTTCTTTATTGAGCCATGGTCTATAAGAAAAACATATGAAAATATTACAAGAACAATCCATTGCTCTACTTCATACATACAACCCCTCCACCCACCTGCCCGCTTCAAAACACACCAAAGTAAAGAGGAAGTACAAACATCTTGGCAAGAGAATATAGTATCAGTAGGAGGGGTTGAGTGTGGAATGCTGGTGTCTGGTTTATGAGGGACTCTCAGAGTGGTGTATGGCATTTGCTGTTCTAGAATGGAAAATAAGATCATGCTATAAGATCAGAAAGGAAGAGAAATCTCTGTCAAAATGCATTCACTGCAAATGAGAATAGTATTGTCAGTAGGCAGAGTTTGGATTAAAGAACAGGATGAAGTCAAATGCTGGATTTGACAACTCTTTATAGCACGATCACTTAGGATGATCACTTTATAGCAGAATCCCAAGTTGACAACCTCAGAAATTTCATGGCATAGGGTAACTAAGATGTCATTTATCATTCCTAAAATTAAATCCATTGCTTCTAAGAATTTTCTCCACAGTGGTCAGGTGAATTGCAGCAGACTTCCACTCCATAAATCAGAAAAGCAAGAAAGCAACATTGGCTTACAGCCAGAGACAAATCAAGAAGGGCAACCAGCACAGGGCTCCTCCAAGAAACCAGTTGTCCCTGGACTGAATGGGCCACACCTTTGACCCTATAAAGATATTAATTACGATGTCGTATTCTCTTTCTAGCAAAGGAACTTTATTTAACTCTTCCCAAAACATAGAACAGTGCTCTGCACACAGTGCATGCTTTATAAATATCATCAATTGCCAACATCTATAAGACACTCGATCATCCGTCCTCCACTACCTCACTGATCTACTACAATCCAGCCCATGTTCTTTACTCTTCTAATTCCAATTTACTCCCAGCTCCTTGATCTCTTCTATCTCACCACCTACTCCTTGCCTTATCCTCCCTCTGGCCTGGAACTCCATGCCTCTTCATAATTAACAGGCCACCATTCTCCCCACCTTCAAAGCCTTTGAAGCAGTTAGGCTCAGTGGAAAGAGCATGGGCTTGGGAGTCAGAAGTCATGGGTTCTAATCCCAGCCCTACCACTTGTCCGCTGTATGACTTTGGGCAAGTCACTTCACTTCTCTGGGCCTCAGTTCCTTCATCTGTAAAATGGGGATTAAGACTGTGAGCCCAACTTTGAACAACCTAATTACCTTGTACCCCCACCCTCAGTGCTTAGAACAGTGCTTGGCACATAGGGCTTAACAAACACCATTATCATCATCATCATCATTAAAAAGATCACATCTTCTCCAAGACCTCTTCCCTGATTAAGTCCTTTTACCAGGCTCCACTCCCTTCTGCATCACATAGGCTCTTGGATCTGTACTAAGCAGTAGATATTTACCCTACCTTCAGTCCCATAGCACTTATGGACATGGTCTCGTACACTGCCTTATCCCCTTTCGGTAATTTAATTTAATGTCTTCTTCCCCCTCTAGAAGGTAAGCTTGTAAAAGAAGCTGTGGCCAGGGATGATGTCTACCAACTGTACTGTACTGTACTCTCCCTAGTGCTTAATTCAGTCCTCTTGTACACACAAAGTGCTCAGTAAATGCTAATGACTGATTCACTGATTGAGTTCCTACTGCATCATTACACTCTACTGTGTGCTTTGGAATTAAACACAACACAGGGCATGTTCCCTTTCAATAAGGACTTTAGACTTTAATTTTGTTCTTTTATTCCATGACTCATCCAAGGTAGTCTCCATTCCTGACTCCCATCTAGTTCAGTCCAGGGAGTGCAGGGATAGAGCTGAAATTGGGGACAAATAATTAAAGATCAGCTTTGAGGGCTGGTTTGAAGTATGGCTCATGAATTATTTGATCCCTTTTCTTGAAAAGATGTAACTGTTACTAGTTTTACATAGCAATAAGCTTGTTCCCTCATGGCTTCAAACAATTAATCCAAAATCCTTCAAAATTAGAATACATGCACATTCCCTCTTGTTCTTGCTGAAAAAGGAAATTACAGAATATTCCCAATGAGAACATTGGAATAAGAATGGGAAAGCTCAAATGGGAAGTTGGGAATATGCTTACTTCTCAAGCTCTGTTGCACGGGAAACAGAATCGTCTAATGGATGGGCTTATGCTTATGCTTGGGAGCCAGAGGACCTGGCTTCTAATCTCACTTCTGCCATTTGCCTACTCTGTGACCTTGGGCAAGTCACTTAACTTCACTATGACTCAGTTTACTCAACTGCAAAGTGGGGATTCAATGCCTGTTCTCCCTCCCACTTAGACTGTGAGCCCCATGTGGACAAGAACTGAATCCAGGCTATATCCAACCTGAGGAACTTGCATCTACTCCAGGGCTTAGAACAGTGTTTGATACATGGTAAGAACTTAATAAATACCATTAAAAGTGATTTTATTGTTTGTAAATTACAATTCTGCTTGGGAAAAGTTTTGATGTAAGGGAAACCTCTCTTCTCAAATATTAGGGCAGTCTGTACACACTACACAAAGCTCATGTCTATTAGCTACAAAGTATATTAATTCATGAAGAGAGTTGCAGTTCATCACCTAGTGTAAGAAAAATGGTGATGGAAAATTTTTCAGCACTAAACAGCTATCATTATATTTTGTTGATAAACTATTTTGCTACTCGACAATTTCCTAGATATCAGACATATATAGAATCCTTTTTAAATACTAAGATTCACCAGAAATGATTACATTTGTGAATGCTCATTTTATGACTCAATATGTATTTCAGATTGCAGACGGTAAGACCATCCTTCCCTTCTCTCAAGCCCGCAAGCCTGGTGTCATCCTTGACTCCGCTCTCTCTTTCACCCCACACATCCAATCTGTCACCAGTGCCTGCCGGTCTCACCTTAATGATATCGCCAAGATCTGCCTTTTCCTCTCATTCATTCAATAGTATTTATTGAGTGCTTACTATGTGCAGAGCACTGTACTAAGCGCTTGGAATGTACAAATCGGCAACAGATAGAAACAGTCCCTGCCCATTGATGGGCTTTTACAGTCTAATCGGGGGAGACAAACAGACAAAAACAATAGCAATAAATAGAATCAAGGGGATGAACATCTCATTAAAACAATAGCAATAAGTAGAATCAAGACGGCTATTGTACTGGTACAAGTTCTCATAATATCCCGGCTGGATTATTGTGTCAGCCTTCTCTCTGATCTCCCTTCCTCCTGTCTCTCCCCACTCCAGTCTATTCTTCATTCTGCTGCCCGGATCATCTTCCTGCTTTCGGCATGCCACTCCCCTCCTTAAAAACCTCCAGTGGTTGCCCATCAACCTCCGCACGAAACAAAAGCTCCCCATTCTTGGCTTCAAAGCTCTCCATCACCTTGCCCCCTCCTATCTCATCTCTCTTCTCTCTTTCTACTGCCCACCCTGTACACTCTGCTCCTCTGCCTCTCACCTCCTCACCGTCCCCCGTTCTCACCTATCCCACCCACCGACCCCTGGCCCACATCCTCCCGCTGTCCTGGAATGCCCTCTCTCCTCACCTCCGCCAAATTAACTCTCTTCCCCTCTTCAAAGTCCTACTGAGAGCTCTCCTCCTCCAAGAGGCCTTCCCAGACTGAGCTACCCCTTTTCCCTCTGCTCCCTCTGCTCCCTCTCTGCTCCCCCTCCACCCTCTGCTCCCTCCTCCTTTCCCCCTTCACCTCCCCTCAGCTAAGCCCCCTTTCCCTCTGCTTCTCCCCCTCTCCCTTCCCCTCCCCTCAGCACTGTGCTCATTTGTATATATTTTTATTACCCTATTTATTTGGTTAATGAGGTATATATCCCCTTGATTCTATTTATCATGATTATGTTGTCTTGTTTTTGCCCGTCTGTCTCCCCCGATTAGACTGTAAGCCCGTCATTGGGCAGGGATTGTCTCTATCTGTTGCCGAATTGCATATTCCAAGCACTTAGTACAGTGCTCTGCACATAGTAAGCGCTCAATAAATACTATTAAATGAATGAATGAATCTCACTAGTTCCTTTGTACCAAATAAGATATTTTGAAGTGAAATAAAGCTTCACACAAAACTGCTTAGCACAAAATTTAACATGGACCACATTGAATTAACCTGCCAAAATATACTGCCAACAAATGCATTTCAAATTTCATCTTACTCGTTCCTTTGAACCAAATTAGATATTTTAAGATTAAAGTTAACCACAAAACTAGTTAGCACCAAATCTATATGGGCCACAGTAAATTAACCTTCCAAAATACACAGCCACAAAATTGCATATCACTCCTTCATACCATAAAATAAAATAAAATAAAATAAAATAAAATAAAATAAAATAAAGCTTAGCATAAAACTAGCTAGAACCAAATCAACTTGGACAAAATTAAGTACTGAATTTTTGAAAATTTTTGCAGCCACTGCCAAAGAGTTATTTCAAACCTTATCCTACTTAGCAGAAAACAAGCCATGCAAATAACAAGGTGATTTTACCTGGAGGAGGATGATGGCCTTTTCCCTTGTGTGCCATCTTTACATCCACATAGGTGACTTCACCCTCCAGGGCTGATGGTCAATTCTCAGTCAGCCTTTCCTTACCTCCCCTCTTCCCCACCACCTGTTCAGTCCTGCTCTGCTCACTGTTCCAAGCCTGGGACTCTTGATCAGATTAAAATCAGCTAAAGGACATCCTCTGGCTTCACAGTTTCCTTTGAAGTTCACCTTTCAGTCTCTTCCAGTAGTGTCTCTGCTGTGAAAAAAGTACTGGAAATCTATTTCAACTCTATGATCTGGAGTATTTGCTAAGAGGGTCAGGGTTTAATTGCATTTACCAATTCTGATCAAGGCCTGAGTGAAAATTTACACCTAAAATCATGTTCTGCCAGAGTTTTCTATCATCTCCAGAGGAGGGTTTTGTGGCTTAGAAATAATGTGAAGTTTGCTTTGCCCCCTCCATGTAGTTTCAATTTCTAGCTTGCTAGTAGTTTCCTTACCTGAATCTAAACAACTAGAGAAGGGGCAGAGAAAGTCAGAGCCATGAACATTGACCTAGCATATGGAGAGTTAATTCCAATTCATTATGACACCAAGTGTAACAGGTTGGCTGACCTGTCCTCACTGGGGGAAGCTGTCCTTCCAGATAGGTCTCCTCTTTTGACCATTCCACTCTCATTACAACTCAGCTCCAGATCTTTCCCTTCTCTTCACTTCCTCTCTTTCTTCTGCTAGCTCAGTGTCCCCCTTTCTGGCCCCACGTTATGTGGTTGTAGTTATAGAGAGTCACGGTGATTGGACTAATTAGTCAGCACTGTTTGCCACTGTTTGACAACTCACAGGAGATGGAAGCAAACTTGGGAAGTGAGCACATTTCCAACTTCCCATTGGGGCTTCGCTCTGAGTGAGCAGCCACCTGCATCCTTCACCCACTGCTAAGGGCTAAGAGGGAGGTGTTTACGTCACCGGGCCAGGGGGTTCTGCTCAGGTACAGCTCTGGCTGGAAAGACTTTCAGTCAGGGCTCCAGGTCCCATTGGTTCCTGGTTGTGGCTGTGGCTGCCGACAGCTCTCTGCAGCCTGATCTGTGGCTTGGTTCTGCTCACCACGCAGCAGCTCTCGACACGTGCCTCTCACACTGTCTGCTGCAGGGCTGCCTCTTCTGTCTGCTGGAATCTGTCCCTGATTCCCACAAAAAAAGGGGAGGAGGAGAAGCCGCAGGAGAAATCATAGGAGCCATAGCAATAGCAGTAGTAGCAGAAATACTAATATTAGTAGCAACAATAGTAAAAGTAATAATAGCAATCAACGCAGTAGAAACAGTAGCCATAGAAGCAACAATAGAGAAGTAACATGGCCCAGTGAAAAGAGCAAAGACCTGTGAGTTATGGCCACGGGTTCTAATTCTGCCTCTGCCAACTGACTGCCCTGTGACCTTGGGCAAGTCACTTAACTTCTCTGTGCTTCAGCTTCCTCACCTGTAAAATGGCGATTAAATACCCATTCCCCCTCCTACTTGGACCATGAGCCCTATGTGGGACAGGTACTGTGTCCATCTTAACAAACTTGTTTCTATCGCAGGGCTTAGATGGTTGGTTGACATAGAGTAAGCGTTTAACAAAAATCAAAATTATCAATAGTAGTCCTAATAGTGCTGTTTATTGAGTGTCAACTTGATGCAATGCACTGGATTAAGTGCTTGGAAAATTACAACACAGAGGAGAGAGACATTCTCTGTCCACAAGGAGTTTACATTTTTAATAAGGGAAGACACAACTGAAAATGCTTACATCTAGCATAATGAAAATGAATATTGAATTTACAATCAATCAATAATCATTTCTACATAAATGGTGTTTGTGAGTGTGAATAAATACCAGTGTTAGGAATGGCTGGTGGGGTTTTATAGTTTGGGGCATTTGAAGCAAGTGGGAAAGGCTTTTTGGAGGTGCTGTGATCCCCTGCCAGACCTGGGAAGCTTTAGATTTCTTCTCGTAACCAGCCTGGAAGTGCTTCAGGGAGCAAAGCCTCACTCAGGGAGCCGGCGCTCACTCCCATCACGCATTAGACATGTTGTAGGCCAAACTCTGCAGGAAGCAGGAATGAACAGAAAGGTTTTGCTACATACCAAACACAAAATGAGCACTTTATAAAGGCTGTAATTACTCTTAAGCATTCGTTCCATCTTCAAAGACCTGTAGAAATCAGAACTCCTCCTGGAAGCTTTCTCTAGCTAAACTCCCATCTCCCCACCTATTTCCCTTCCCTTCTGCATCATCAATGCACTTGAGTCCAGGCCCCTGAAGTATTTAGGGCCTCACCCCACCTTCATCCCCAAAGCACTTTTATACATACCCTTATACCCTGTTGCTTCCCCTAATCTGTGATACATTATTATGTTTGTCTCCCCGATAGACTAAAAGCCCCTTGACGACAGGGACCGTGTCTTCCAACTCTAATATATTGTGCTTTCCCAAAAGTTTCATACAATGCTCAGAACGCTGCAAAGGCTCAATAAATACCATTGATTGAAATTATTACACCAAGAATAAATGGAAGGAGGGGTAGCAGTGGAGGTTGGGTTCAACCTGATGCGGAGCCTGTGATGGCTGGAAAACAGTGAGTAGGAGGGAGTGACGATGTCAGCGTATGTAAGAGGAGAGGAGGGAGGGAGGAATGGAGGAAAGAAGCATGACTGCCAGCTAGTGCCTAGGGGAATACCCACTTCTCCATATTATTTCTCTATCAATGAAACCAGTTCCGTTGGGGATTGATGTCTCTTGGCAATGAGTCCCCACTCCTTTTTTGGAGATCCGTACATTACTTTTGTTTTTTCTTGTTCTTATGGTGCTTTGTCAACACCACGCTTTCAGGTCTTCACACCCACACTTTAGCACTTACGTGCATAGTTTAGCACTCTACTGCTTCCTCCAACTGTATTTTATTTTAGTCCCTGTCTAAGATGGTAAGATTTTTAGTGACAGAGAATTCTGCTACTTCTAATTCTAGTGAGTGTTCACTAAGTACTTGTTTGATTAGGTCTGAATTTAACATTTTCCTTCTTACTCCTCTATCTCTACAACAAACAGAAACTCCTTATCATTGCCTTTAATCACCTCTCCCCCTCCTATCTTACCTTGCTGATTTCCTACTCCCACCCAACCCATACAACTCAGCTTTCCTAAAACCAACCTTCTCATTGTACCCAAGCCTGTTTTATCAGCCGGTCTCCAGCCCCAGGGAACAGGGCCCAGCCAACTTGGGCCAGGCCTCCACCACCAAGTGAATCTGCTTTGTGCTCAGAGACCACCCAGAGCCCACTAACCCACCTGGGGTCTGGGACACAAACATGGAAAGGGCAGCAAAATTCAGCAGCTTGTTCCCTCTCTTCTGCTTCCCTGTATCCCTGTGTCTGCTCCCACCACTCCCACGACTCCCCTTCACTCAGTGGCCACTCCAGGTTCTCCTCTGCCTCCCCTGTGCCACAGTGCAGTTGGCCAAGAGCAATTCCCACCTCTCTGTCTGGGGAAGCCTGTACCTGGACAAGGAGGGGGAAGCCCAGGGAGTGAGCTGGGAAGAGCAAAAAGTGGAGGACAGGTAGTGGAGGAGGAAATTAGGAGAAAGGGTGAGGGAGTAGAATGGAGACCCTGGTGCAGTTGGGAAATCTTGATATGGAAAGAGCCTTCAAGTCCAGATGCCTGTTCCTGCCCAGGACAGCTGGCAATTTGAACTGGGTTTCGGCACCTCCTACCTCCCCAAACTTTGGATGGCACTATCCTATGACCTTGAAGATTGCACCCCAAATGGTGTGGGAAGCATGTGGGGTACAGCTAGCCAGTCCTGCTACCAACAGGAGGTAATGTATCTTCCCCAGGAGGGCAAAGCTTTTCTTAGAACATGAATCTCATGCAAACTTTGGAGGTTAATGATCATAACTGATTTTTAATTAGCTGAAATATTGAATGTTAGAAGACAGCTGAAAAGAAGCTCCTGATTTTGTTGTCTCCCTAAAGCTGAAGCTTCTACAACAGGTAAAACTTGCTCTGCCACTTCAAGCTTGTCAAGCTTCTCTGCAATGTGACCTTGGGCAAGTCACTTAGCTCCTCAGGGCCTAGGCTTCCCCATGTGTAATATGAGGTTTAAATACTCTTTCTTCCCTCTCCCTTTTTGACTGTGAGTCCCCTGTGGGACCAGAGACTGTCTGACCTATCTTGTATCTACCCAGTGCTTAGTACAGTGCTTGGCACATAGAAAGTGCTTGACATATAAAACATGAAACCTAAAATGATCAAACCCTTCTCCAACTAGCACATTTCTCCTCCATTTCCTCATCTTGACACCTTAGATACGTGAGTTTCTCTTTTGTAGAGGGGGTAGTCAGGAGTGATGTGGAAAGAGCACGGGCTTGGGAGTCCAGAGTCATGGGTTCTAATCCCAGTTCCGCCACTTGTCAGCTGTGTGACTTTGGGCAAGCCAATTAACTTCTCTGGGCCTCAGTTAACACATCTGTAAAGTGGGGATTAAGACTGTGAGCCCCGCGTGGGACAACCTGATGACCTTATATCTATACCAGGGCTGAGAACAGTGCTTGGCACACAGTAAGTGTTTAACAAATACTATTATTATTATTATTAAAGGAGAAAAAGGAAGGGAGGGGCTGGGAGGAAACCATCAGTGGTGGCAACAGTGGCAAGGACAATGAGGTCCTCGATGGAACCCACCAATATCATTGAAGATGGGGGTGACTTTGATGTGCAGAGAGGAAGTCATTTCCACCAGGCTCAAGCAGAACATTCCAGACCTATCAAGAAAATAAAACATCCCTGGGGTTGAGCAGGGTCTATCAGAGGGTTGAGAGAGTTTATGCCAAGTCTACTTTCTGAACAGCCCTTGGCCATGTGGCCACCTTCCCCACTGCTGAGCATTTCCCACTCCTGGAAATGTTGATTCAGTATTAGTTTGGTTCTTCTCCTACCTTTCTGGCAGTTTCTTCTCAGGGCTATTAAAATAACTCTTCTTACACCTCTCAGTCACAAGCTGCCGCTTTCCTAGACCCTGTACTGGTTTCCTAATATTCACTCTTTATGCTCACTTCTTCTTATTGTTCACATACCAACCATCTATCCATCAAGAAATGTAATTGTGTGCAGAGCACTGTACTAACCTTGCAATAGAGTAATAATACCTGCTCCCGGTCCTCAAGGAGCTTACAATCTAGGAGGGGAGACAGACATTAAAATAAATTACAAGTAACAGAGGCAACCGATTATAAAGATATGTACCTAAGTGTTGTGTGTAGGGGGGTACATGAGTATCAAAGTTCTTGGGGGATATGGACTCAAGTGCATAGGTCATGCAGAAAAGAGACTAAATGGGATGGGGACTGAAAGAGTAGTTAAGTAAGACTTCCTGCAGGAGATGTGATTTTATTAGGGCCTTGAAAATACAGAGAGTGGTGGTTTGTCAGATTTGTAAGAGAAGGAATTTCCAGTCAGGAGGAAGGTCCTGAGAGAGGCAGTGAGAGAGAAAAGATTAAGGCATAGTGAGTAAGTTAGTATCAGGGGAATGAAGTGGTTGGGCTGGATTGTCGTGGGAAGGAGTGAGAATAGGTAGGAGGTGGGGAGCTAATTGAGCTCCATTAAGCCAATAGTGAGCTTCTGCTTGATGTAGAGATATCTGGGCCACTGTTGGACATTTTGGAGAACTCGAGAGATATGCACAGAACAATTATTTATAGAAAAATGTTAAAGACAACTGAATGAAATGTGGACTGGATGTAGATGACTCCCAAATCTATCTTGCTATCCCTCACTTCTCACGTGCACTGCAATCTCACATCTCTTTGCCTTGAGACATTCCCACTTGGAAGTTACACTGGTATAATCAATTAATACATTAGTATTTATTGAGGGCTTACTATGTACAGGGCACTGTATTAAGTGTTTAGGAGAGTATAATACAATATAAGAAGCAGCTTGGGGTAATGGATAGAGCACGGGCCTGGGAGTCAGATGGTCACGTATTCTAATCCCTCCACTTGTCTGCTGTGTGAGCTGGGGCAAGTCACTTTACTTCGCTGTCCTTCAGTTACCTCATCTGAAAAATGGGGATTGAGACTGTGAGCCCCTCATGGGACAGGGACAGTGCCCAACTCCATTTGCTCGTATCCCCCCCAGCACTCAGTACAGTAAATGGCACATAGTAGAGCCCCCTTTCCCTCTGCTCCCCCCACCTCCCCTCAGCACTGTGCTCATTTGTATATATTATTTATTACCCTATTTATTTTGTTAATGAGGCATACATCCCCTTGATTCTATTTTTCGCGACAATGTTGTCTCGTTTTTGTTTCGTTCTGTTTTGCTCTGCCATCTGTCTCCCCCGATTAGACTGTGAGCCCGTCACTGGGCAGGGATTGTCTCTATCTGTTGCCGAATTGTACATTCCAAGAACTTAGTAGAGCACTCTGCACATAGTAAGTGTTCAGTAAATACTATTGAATGAATGAATGAAGTCACTCAACAAATACCATTATTATTATTAACAATAATAATTCATAAACGTGAACTCTGCCCTGAAGGAACTAACAGATTAGCTGGGGACACAGACCTTAAAACAAATAACAGATAAGGAAAGTGGTAGATTATACAGATAAGAAGCAGCGTAGCCTAGTGGAAAGAACATTGCCCTGGAGTTAAAGGACCTGGGTTCAAATCCTGGCTCTGACACTTATCCATTCTGTGACATTGGACAAGTCACTCAACTTGTCACTCAACTTCTCCATGCCTCAGTTCCCTCATACACAAAATGGGGATTCAATATCTGTTCTCCCTCCTACTTAAACTGTGAGTCCCATAGGGCACGAGATTACCTCATTGCTTAATGCAGTTAAGTGCCTGACACATACGTAATACTTAATGGAAACCACAATTATTATCATGATTACAGTCATCATTATTATTATTTATTGCTATTGGTACATAAGTGCTCTGGGGGTGGGGATGGGTAAGTATCAAAGTGTTTAAGGGATATACCAAGTGCATAGGCAATGCAGAAGGGAGGGTGAATAGGGTACCAAGATGAGAGGTTAGTCAGGAAGGCTTCTTGGAGGAGATATGATTTTAGTAAGACTTTGAAAATGAGGGTAGTGGTTGGTGGTCTGTCATATATGAAGGAAGAAGGAATTCTAGTCTAGGAGGAGGACATGAGCTGGGGCTGGTGGTGAGAAAGATGACATCAAGGCACAGCTAAAGCAAAACTGCTCATCTCCTATTCAAAACCCACCCTTTCTCCAAAATTTCCCATCACAGTAGTTTGTAATAGTAATTGGAATAGCAGGAGGAGGAGGAGGAGGAGGACGAGAAGTAGTAATAATAACAACATTTGTTGAACAGTTATTGTGGGCAAAACACTGTACTAATCCCTGAAACAGAACACATAGATGGAAATTAGTCCTGGTTTGGCCCTTAGGGGCGTCACTGTGAACAACACTACCATCCTCTTGCCCCAGAAGCCTGCAACCTCAGTAGCATCCTTGAATCCTTACTTCTTTCCAACTTTAAATTCAGGCTATAGTAAATCCTGCTAGATTTTCTTCTACATTTGTTGCTATGCATAGACTGCAACTTTGATGTCATCTTTGACTCACCTCTCTCATTCACTCCACACAGCCAATCCGTCACCAACGCCTGTCGGTCTCACCTTTACAGTATTGCCAAGATCCGCCCTTTCCTCTCCGTCCAAATGCCTATCATACTGGTACAAGCTCTCATAATATTGCGGCTGGATTATCGTGTCAGCCTGCTCTCTGATCTCACTTCTTCCTGTCTCTCCCTACTCCAGTCTATTCTTCATTCCGCTGCCCAGGTCATCTTCCTGCAGAAACGCTCTGGGCATGTCACTCCCCTCCTTAAAACCTCCAGTGGTTGCCTATCAACCTCCGCATGAAACAAAAACTCCTCACTCTTGGCTTCAAAGCTCTCCATCACCATTCCTCCTCCTACCTCACCTCCCTTCTCTCTTTCTACTGCCCACCCTGCACACTCTGCTACTCTGCCACTCACCTCCTCACTGTCCCCCATTCAAGCCTATCCCGCCATCGACCCCTGGCCCACATCCTACCACTGTCCTGGAATGCCCTCCCTCCTCACCTCTGCCAAACTAGCTCTCTTCCCCTCTTCAAAGCCGTACTGAGAGCTCACCTCCTCCAAGAGGCCTTCCCAGACTGAGCTACCCCTTTTCCCTCTGGTCCCTCTCTGCTCCCCCTCTGCCCTCTGCTCCTCCCCCTTCCCCCCTTCACCTCCCCTCATTTGTGTATATATATATATATATGTGCTCATTTGTATATATTTTTTATTATCCTATTTATTGTGTTATGAGGTGTACGCCCCCTTGATTCTATTTATCGTGATTATGTTGTCTTGTTTTTGTCCGTCTGTCTCCCCCGATTAGACTGTGAGCCCGTCATTGGGCAGGGATTGTCTCTATCTGTTGCTGAATTGTACATTCCAAGCTCTTAGTACAATGCACTGCACATAGTAAGTGCTCAGTAAATACTACTGAATGAATATCCAGCAACTTGTCATATTTAATGAGCCTCCTCACAGGTCTCTCTCTGCCTCCAGTTTCATTCATGTCCAGTCCATACTTCACCTGTCTAAAGTATCATTTATTTTCCCATTTCTTAAAAACTTCCAGTGGTTTCCCATTTTTCTCCATATTGGCAGAAAGTCTTGACCATTGGCTTGAAGATTTTATCATTATTATTATTATTATTGTTAATCGTATTTATTGAGCACTGACTGTGTACAAAGCACTGCACCAAGTGCTTGGGACAGTAAAATATAACATCAAACACAGTCCCTGCCCACAACAAGCTCACAGTCTACAGCTCTATCATCTCTCTCCCTCATAGTTAGCAGCAATCTTCACCCATTCTACCTACCCTTTTAATACTCACCCCAGACCCAATCCCTCAGCATTTATACCCAGTCTTCTGTAATTTATTTTAATGTCTGTCTCCCCATCTAGTCCTTGTGGCCAGGAATTGGGTCTACTAATTCCATTGTATTGTACTTCCAGTACAGGGCTCTACACACAGTAAGAGCTCAGTAAATAACATTGATGGATTGAGTAATTGTTGGAATCTATATTTGTGGGTGCCAAAGTTTATGAAGATAAGGAAAGTGCTGACCAAGCAAGCCACTTTCTGTTGCAGTTGTTAACGAAGTGGTTGAATTGCAGAGCGGTCAATATTTTCAAGAAGACACGTGTGTGACCTGGCTGAAAATTACCATTATAACTCACTACTTTTCATTTCCAGCAAAAGTTCAACTAGAATGAGGAGCACCATGGCTTAATGGAAAGAGCATAGGCCTGGAAGTCAGAGGACCTGGGTTCTAATCCTGTTCCGACCACTTGTCTTCTGTATGAACTTGGATAAGTCACTTACCATCTCTGTGTCTCAGTTTTCTCAACTGCAAAGTAAGGATTCAATATCTGTTCCCCTGCCTACTTAGACTATGAACCCCATGTGGGATAGAAACTGTATTTGGCCAGATTAACTTGTATCTACCCCAAAGTTTTAAAAGTGTGTTTGACAAATAGCAGGCATTTAAGAAATATAATTTTTAAAAGTGCTGGGAAAGAACACAAAACATTATTGATGGGTTGGATGAAGAAACGCCTCAGCCTCTTGCTTTTTGGGAAATGTAGTTTTTCTTTTCTTCTCTGCAGTCTCTTGCCAACAACCAGCCTGAATTCTTGAGGCTTTGAAAACATACAGCTCTCACCAAGGACTGAGTGAAATGCAGACCAGTCTATCACTGGAAACTCAATATCCAGGTCTGGTGCTATTCTTGCATGTTTGCTGTCTTGCTGTCAGAATCATACCAGCAAGGCTATGTTTTATCCTGAAGCTGTATTCCACTTCAAGTACTGCAGTGAAGAATGTGTTCTTGTAGTATATCTGGTAGGAGGGTTTTTTAATGGCATCTGTTAAGTGCTTACTATGTGGCAGACACTGTACTAAATACTGGGTAGATACGAGATAACCATGTTGGACCCACAGTACTTGTCCCACAGGACTCAGAGTCTTAATCCAAACTTTACAGGTGAGGTAACTGAGGCACAGAGAAGCTTAGTGATTTGCCCAAGGTCACACAACAGACAAGCACATTCCTTCATTCATTCATTCATTCATTCAATCATATTTATTGAGTGCTTACTGTGTGCAAAGCACTGTACTAAGAGTTTGGAAGGTAAAATTCAGCAACAAGTAGAGACAATCCCTGCCCACAGTGGGCTCACAGTCTAGAAAGGGGGAGAGAGACATCAAAACAGGTAAACAGGCATCAATGGCATCAATATAAATAACTATTTAGACGAGTCGTCTACAATCGCTGCTTAGAATTCCTTAACTTCCATTCTCTCCTGGACCCCCTCCAATCTGGCTTCCGTCCCCTCCACTCTACCGAGACTGCTCTCTCTAAGGTTACCCATGACTCTCTCTAAGGTCACCCATGACCTCCTTCTTGCCAAATCCAATGGCTCCTACTCCATTCTAATCCTCCTTGACCTCTCTGCTGCCTTTGACACTGTCGACCATCCCCTCCTCCTCCATACAAAACCCTACTTAAAACTCACCTCCTCCAAGAGGCCTTCCCAGACCGAGCTCCTCTTCTCCCTCTACTCCCTCTGCCACCCCTGCTTTACCTCTCCGCAGCTAAACCCTCTTTTTCTCCTTTTCCCTCTGCTCCTCCACCTCTCCCTTCCCATCCCCACAGCACTGTACTCGTCCGCTCAACTGTATATATTTTCATATGCCCAGAATTCCTTAACTCCCATTCTCTCCTAGACCCCCTCCAATCTGGCTTCCGTCCCCTCCACTCTACCGAGACTGCTCTCTCTAAGGTCACCCATGACCTCCTTCTTGCCAAATCCAATGGCTCCTACTCCATTCTGATCTCACCTTATCTCACCTTGGCTTCACGGACTCTGTCCTCTCCTGGTTCTCCTCTTACCTTTCTGGCCGATCATTCTCGGTCTCCTACGCTGGAGCCTCCTCCCCCTCCCATCCTTTAACTGTTGGAGTTCCTCAAGGGTCAGTTCTTGGCCCTCTTCTGTTCTCCATTTACACTCACTCCCTCGGTGAACTCATTCGCTCTCACGGCTTTGACTACCATCTCTACGCAGATGACACGCAGATCTACATCTCCGCCCCTGTCCTCTCCCCCTCCCTTCAGGCTCGCATCTCCTCCTGCCTCCGGGACGTCTCCACCTGGATGTCTGCCCGCCACCTAAAACTCAACATGAGCAAGACTGAGCTCCTCATCTTCCCTCCCAAGCCCGGTCCGCTCCCAGACTTCTCCATCACCGTGGATGGCACGACCATCCTTCCCGTCCCGCAGGCCCGCAATCTCGGTGTCATCCTTGACTCGTCCCTCTCGTTCACCCCACACATCCTATCCGTTACCAAGACCTGCCGGTTTCACCTCTACAATATCGCCAAGATCCGCCCTTTCCTCTCCACCCAAACGGCTACCTTACTATTACGGGCTCTCGTCATATCCCGGCTAGACTACGGTGTCAGCCTTCTCTCTGACCTCCCTTCCTCCTCTCTCGCCCCGCTCCGGTCTATTCTTCACTCCGCTGCCCGGCTCATCTTCCTGCAGAAACGATCTGGGCATGTCACTCCCCTTCTTAAACAACTCCAGTGGTTGCCTATCGACCTCCGCTCCAAACAAAAACTCCTCACTCTAGGCTTCAAGGCTCTCCATCACCTTGCCCCTTCCTACCTCTCCTCCCTTCTCTCTTTCTACCGCCCACCCCGCACGCTCCGCTCCTCTGCCGCCCACCTCCTCGCCGTCCCTCGGTCTCGCCTATCCCGCCGTCGACCCCTGGGTCACGTCCTCCCGCGGTCCTGGAATGCCCTCCCTCCTCACCTCCGCCAAACTGATTCTCTTTCCCTCTTCAAAACCTTACTTAAAAATCACCTCCTCCAAGAGGCCTTCCCAGACTGAGCTCCTCTTCCCCCTCTACTCCCTCTGCCATCCCCCCTTTACCTCTCCGCAGCTAAAGCCTCATTTTCCCCTTTTCCCTCTGCTCCTCCACCTCTCCCTTCCCATCCCCACAGCACTGTACCCGTCCGCTCAACTGTATATATTTTCGTTACCCTATTTATTTTGTTAATGAATTGTACATCGCCTTGATTCTATTTAGTTGCCATTGTTTTTACGAGATGTTCTTCCCCTTGACGCTGTTTACTGCCATTGTTCTTGTCTGTCCGTCTCCCCCGATTAGACTGTAAGCCCGTCAAACGGCAGGGACTGTCTCTATCTGTTGCCGACTTGTTCATCCCAAGCGCTTAGTACAGTGCTCTGCACATAGTAAGCGCTCAATAAATACTATTGAATGAATGAATGAATATTTATTTTGTTAATGGTTAAGGTACATTGCCTTGATTCTATTTAGTTGCCATTGTTTTTACGAGATGTTCTTCCCCTTGACTCTATTTATTGCCATTGTTCTTGTCTGTCCATCTCCCCCGATTAGACTGTAAGCCCGTCAAACGGCAGGGACTGTCTCTATCTGTTGCCGACTTGTTCATCCCAAGCGCTTAGTACAGTGATCTGCACATAGTAAGCGCTCAATAAATACTATTGAATGAATGAATGAATACCTTATCTCACCTTGGCTTCACGGACTCCATCCTCTCCTGGTTCTCCTCTTATCCCTCTGGCCGGTCATTCTCGGTCTCCTTCGCTGGCGCCTCCTCCCCCTCCCATCCTTTAACTGTTGGAGTTCCTCAAGTGTCAGTTCTTGGCCCTCTTCTGTTCTCCATTTACACTCACTCCCTTGGTGAACTCATTCACTCTCACGGCTTTGACTACCATCTCTACGCAGATGACACGCAGATCTACATCTCCGCCGCTGTCCTCTCCCCCTCCCTTAATAATAATAATAATGTTGGTATTTGTTAAGCGCTTACTATGTGCCGAGCACTGTTCTAAGCACTGGGGTAGACACAGGGGAATCAGGATGTCCCACGTGGGGCTCACAGTCTTAATCCCCATTTTACAGATGAGGTAACTGAGGCACAGAGAAGTTAAGTGACTTGCCCACAGTCACACAGCTGACAAGTGGCAGAGCTGGGATTCAAACTCATGACCTCTGACTCCAAAACCCGTGCTCTTTCCACTGAGCCATGCTGCTTCTCTTCCCTTCAGGCTCGCATCTCCTCCTGCCTCCAGGATGTCTCCACCTGGATGTCGGCCCGCCACCTCAAACTCAACATGAGCAAGACTGAGCTCCTCATCTTCCCTCCCAAACCCGGTCCTCTCCCAGACTTCCCTATCACCGTGGATGGCACGACCATCCTCCCCGTCTCTCAGACCCGCGATCTCGGTGTCATCCTTGACTCGTCTCTCTCGTTCACCCCACACATCCTATCCGTTACCAAGACCTGCCAGTTTCACCTTTACAATATCGCCAAGATCCTCCCTTTCCTCTCCACCCAAACGGCTACCTTACTGCTACAGGCTCTCGTTATATCCCGCTAGACTACTGTGTCAGCCTTCTCTCTGATCTCCCTTCCTCCTCTCTTGCCCCGCTCCAGCCTATCCTTCACTCTGCTGCCCGGCTCATCTTCCTGCAGAAACGATCTGGGCATGTCACTCCCCTTCTTAAACACCTCCAGTGGTTGCCTATCAACCTCCACTCCAAACAGAAACTCCTCACTCTAGGCTTCAAGGCTCTACGTCACCTTGCCCCTTCCTACCTCTCCTCCCTTCTCTCTTTATACTGCCCACCCCGCACGCTCCGCTCCTTTGCCGCCCACCTCCTCACCGTCCCTCGGTCTCGCCTATCCCGCCGTCGACCCCTGGGCCACGTCCTCCCGCGGTCCCGGAACGCCCTCCCTCCTCACCTCCGCCAAACTGATTCTCTTCCCCTCTTCAAAACCCTACTTAAAACTCACCTCCTCCAAGAGGCCTTCCCAGACTGAGCTCCCCTTCTCCCTCTACTCCCTCTATCACCCCCCCTTCACCTCTCCGCAGCTTAACCCTCTTTTCCCCCCATTTCCCTCTGCTCCTCCCCCTCTCCCTTCCCATCCCCTCAGCACTGTACTCGTCTGCTCAACTGTATATATTTTCATTACCCTATTTATTTTGTTAATGAAATGTACATTGCCTTGATTCTATTTAGTTGCCATTGTTTTTACAAGATGTTCTTCCCCTTGACTCTATTTATTGCTATTGTTCTTGTCTGTCTGTCCCCCCCGATTAGACTGTAAGCCCGTCAAATGGCAGGGACTGTCTCTATCTGTTGCTGAGTTACAGTGCTCTGCACATAGTAAGCGCTCAGTAACTTCTATTGAATATATACACATCATTAATCTAAATAAATAGAATAATAAATATGTACATATATACACAAGTGCTGTTGGGGGGGTAGAGTAAAGGGAGCAAGTCAGGGCGATGGGGAGGAGAGGGAAGGAGAGGAAAAGGGGGGCTTAGTCTGAGAAGACCTCCTGGAGGAGCCTTCAGTGGGGCTTTGAAGGGGGGAAGTATCATTATTTGGCAGATTTGAGGAGGGAGGGCATCCCAGGCCAGAGGTAGGACATGGGCCAAGGGGTTGATGGCAAGACAGGTGAGAACGAGGCACAGTGAGAAAGTTAGCACTGGAGGAGTGGAGTGTGTGAGCTGGCCTGAAGAAGGAGAGAAAGGAGGCGAGGTAAGAAGGGGCAAGGTGATGGAGCGCTCTGAAGCCAATAGTGAGGAGTTTATGCTTGATATGGAGGTTGATAGACAACCACTGGAGATTTTTGAGTCATAATTAGAACCCAGGTCCTTTGATTCCCAAGCCTCTGCTCTTTCCATTAGGCCATGCTTGGACTTCTCCAACATCATACAGAAGACAAATGGTCAGACCCGGATTAGAAACCAGGCCTGGGCTTTATTCACTAGGCATCACTACTTCACTCAGAACAGTGCTCTGCACAGATTAAGCACTAAATAATAGTAGTAGCAGTAATACATAGTATTAGTAACAGTTTTTTTTAAATGCTTACTCTGTGCAGAGCACTAGGCTAAGTGCTTGAGAAAATAGAGTAGAATTTGTGGACACACAATGCCCTGCCCTCAAAGAGTTTACAGTCTAAGAGAGGGGTTTACATCTCTGCAAAGCAAATTCTACAGGAGGAAGAAATCCCCATCCCCTGGTTAATGTAGGTCAGGCTAGTGGGGGTTGATGGTCTCTTTGGGGGTTTTCTGGGTCAAATCTTAGTTTATAGTTTTAAATCTCTATTTCAGTGTAGTGACTCATATCTTTTTCCATTGTGGTTCCAATCAAAATCTCATTTGTTAGTGGACATGAGTAATCATTCTTTATAGGATTCAGGAAGAGCTCCCTTTTGAAGTGAAGAGCTCCCTTTTGAATTCTGGCTAAATTCAATCAATCAATCATATTTATTGAGTTCTTACTATGTGCAGAGCACTGTACTGAGCACTTGGGAGAATACTATATAACAGAGTTCATAGTCAAGTTCCCTGCCCAAAATGAGCCTACAGTCTAGAAGGGGACATAGACAATAGACAAATTAATAAATTATGGATATTTATGTAACTGCTGTGGGGGTGAGTGGGGGTGAATATAAAGGGAGCAAATCAGGGAGGAGGAAATGAAGACTTAGTCAGATAAAGCCTATTGGAGAAGATCTGCTTTCAATAAGACTTTATAGGTGGGGAGAGTGACTGTCTGTTGGATATGAAGGGGGGTGGTGTTCCAGGCCAGAGGCAGGATGTGGGCAGGAGGTTGGCAGCGAGATAGAGGAGACTGAGGGAGGATGAGTAGGTTGGCACCGGAGAAGAGAAGAGTGTGGGCAGGATTGTAGTAGGAGAGCAGCAGAGTTAAGGGGCAAGATGGGGCAAGGTGATTGAATGCTGTAAAGCCAACGGTAAGGTGGTAAGGAGATGGATTCTTCACCTTATTTAATCCTTTTGAATGCCTTAGATGCCTTTTTAAATACAGGTTGGCTGTCAGTGGTTCTGGTTTTTGGTTATACAGCAATGTGGCTTCAAATTTAATCTAAAGAAGGGAAAAGTCCTTGAGTTCTAACAATTCAATTTTAAATCAAGTCCCTGGTTCATCATCTGGCAATTGCTAGGAAATTCAGATGCCCCAAAAACCTTGTCGAGACACCTAGGCTACTCCAAGGCAGAATGGTCACTAGGTGAGGAGAGAAAATGCCCCATCACTTTCAGAGTAAAGTTTGGCTGGATGGTGGGTCCGGCCCTGTTCAGCCTATTCTTTGCCTCCATGATGGGGGAGCCAGAGAAGGATTAGAATCCCCTTTCAATCCACCAGGAAACTCTTTCCAATTAGGTAATGAAGAGCATTTCCAAAGGTTTTTGAGGCAGTCACGGTGCTATTGAGGCAAATACACAGGGAAACAGTTAAATTATATATATTTAAAGATAATATGCCATGCTTTGTGTCCTTGGGCAAGTTACCTAACTTCTCTTTGCCCCAGTTACAGTATCTGTAAAATAAGGATTAAGACTGTGAGCCCCGTGTGAGATAAGTTCTGTGTCCGGTGTAATTTGCTTGTATCCATCTCAGTTCTTAGTTCAGTGTCTGGCACATAGCAGTGTGGTTGAGCATTTAGAGCCCGGGCCTGGGAATCCGAAGGCCTGAGATCTTAGCCCGGCTCCTCCACCCATCTGCTGTGTGACTTTGGGCAAGTCACTTCACTTCTCTGTACCTCAGTTACCTCATCTATAAAATGGGGATTAAGATTGTGAGCTCATGTGGGACAAGGATTGTGTCTTCCTTACTTACCTTGTATCTACCCCAGTGCTTAGACAGTGCTGCACATTGTAAGCACTAAACAAGCACCATAAAAAGAAAGCACTTAACAAATGCCATTTTTAAAAAATTAGATAAATGCTAGGGACTGTGAATAAGCCTGAGGAAAACAGAGGTTACATACTGTAGTGGTCTATCAGGCAAGTCCCTCACATAGATAAGAAAGAAAGGCCCTGGCATTCCAGGACAGAGAAGGTATAATTTTACAAAGCATTCCAATCACTCACCTGGTGATATAAGTGGGAGCAAAACCAGTTGTAAGGGAGGATATGGACAAATGTGAGATCAGGAAAAGAGAAAAAACCCCAGAACTAAAAGGCCAGATGGGTTCTATAAGATTTCCCCTTGACTCCCTTCAATCTATTTCCACTCCCTTCAGTCCAGGGAAACTGCCCACTCTAGTCACAAATGACTTTCCTGTCAAATCCAATGGCCCCTACTCCATCTCAATCCTCCTTGACCACTCAGATGCCTCTGACACTAAGGACTCCCCCATCCTGCATAGAGTATCCAACCTTGGCTTCACTGACACTGTTCTCTCCTGCTCCTCCTCTCTCTCTGGCCACTCATTCTCAATCTTTTTCAAACCTCCTTCCTCTGTTTCCACCCCTTTAACTATGGAAGTCCCTCAAAGTTCAGTTCTGGTTTCCCTACTATTCTCCATCTGCACCCACTCCCTTGGAGAACTCGTTTATTTCCATGGCTTCAACTATCATCTCTACGTGGGTGATTCCCAAATCCTCCTCTCCAACCCTGATCTCTCTCCTCCTCTTTAGTCTCAAGCATTTTCTCCTATTTGGTTGTCGCGCTGAAACCTCAGACTTAACATGTCAAAAACAGTACTCCTTATCTTACCACGCAAACCCTGTCTTCCCATTGACTTTTCTGTCATTGTAGACAGAACCACCATTCTTTCTGTCTCACAAGCATATAATCTGGGTGTTACCCTCAACTCATCTCTCTCATTCAAAGCACATATTCATTCTCTTACTAAATCCTGTTAATTAAACCTAACAACATCCCTAAAATCTGCCCTTTACTCTCCATCCAGATTACTACCATGTTAATCCAAGCATTTAACCTATCCTGCTTGGACTACTGCATCATCCTCCTTCCTGACCTCCCAGCCTCCTGTCTCTCCACACTGCAGTCCACACTTCAGTCTGCTGTATGCACATAGTAAGTACTTAATAAATATCACAGTACCATAATAACCAATAAAGCAAATTCTTCATGGCCTTTATTAGTGTCTGAGCTGTCAATGTGCTTCTGCAGGCTGCTATTGATGGCTGGGCAGGAGGTCCATGTCTGCTGGTCTAAGAGAGCTGTGTAGACCTTGCCACTAATCCCTCCTTGAATGTGAAAACCCTTGCCAGCTGTTTCTCTAAGATGATGTCAAAGCCCGCTCTGTGGTCCGGTCCATCGTTTTGGAGCCACCATCATTTCTGTGGGGCCCAACCCAGGGCCAAGGTGTTAGAGGAAAATGTGGAGGTAGGTTGTTCCTGGAGCAGTGCCTGACCTGAGACTTTGTTGAAGGTGGCACAGAGGGGCTCCATTGAAGAACTGGCAAAACGATGCTATGGAGCCCACTTCCTGGGAGGTGCCTCATGATTCAGGCTCTCTCCATCATGCCTGGCTCTATATATCAAGGGGACTGGCTCCAAGGTGGAGGTGGCTCGTGTTCCTCATGGAGCTAGAGAGTTCAAATCTGGGGCTAGACAGAAGTGTTGTGAGCAGGGAATGCATTCTGTTCTATTGTTGTATTGTACTCTTCCAAGGCCTTAGTACAGCGCTCTGCAGACAGCAAGCGCTTAATAAATGTGATTGACTGATTGATCGAAGTTGGGGGATTGCTGCCTCAGCTGGAGATGAGAAGTCATCCTCAGAAGTGGCTGAGCTGAGCCTCTCTGCCCAGGTGACATGTAAAATCAGGGCTAGGGCTTCATTCTTGGATCTGGCTGGAGATTTCATCATGCAACATTAAGCACTGTACCACTACTGTTCCTTCTGAAACCTCCAAACCATGAAAATCCTAGTTTATCTATGTATTACCAAAGTGAGTTCCTGAGCTGTTTGAAGATGCTGAACCTGTTAATTCAGAGAAACCTGCTATCACAGAAAAGGGGTGAGACAACTGTCATTTCCAACCAATTTCTCCCCCTGATCTGCACCCTGTGCTTTCTGTAGATTGTGGAGGTACTAAAACTTAGAGTCATAAGGAGGTAGCAGTAAACTAATGAGACAAATTTGGGGTGCACTAACATGGAGTCCCAAGAGAATCAATGAGAAGCAGCATGGTCTCATGGAAAGAGCACAGGCCTGCGATTCAGACAATCTGGGGTTCTAATCTCAGCTCTGACATTTTCCTGCTGTGTGACCTTGAGCAAGTCACTTGAGTTTTCTGTGCCTCAGATTCCTTGTCTATTTTTCTTCCTTCTCAGATTGTCAGATTCGTATGGGACTGAGACTGTGTCTGATCCTATTATTTTGTATCTTCTACAGCACTTGGAAGATGACTTGCAATCAAATAGGAAGTGCATGAACAACTTCTTGGAGCTCTTCATGACCACAACAAAATCGACAACAACAAAATCGAGCTCTGTAAAGTGCCGGTCTAGCTGAGAAACATGGAATACACAGAAAGAAGTCAAGATTGAAGAAAGTCACGGGGAGGCTCACTGCCACTAAACTCAAGAATTGCATTTAACACTGAAGGTGCTCTAAGGCCTAGGCACAATGCTACTGTGCCACTGAGGAATTCGATTGGAACCACCCTCATCATGGCCAGGGAAAGATGGTCTCATCGCTCTATACAGACAAGGAAACTGAAGTACAGAGAGATTAAGTGACTTCCCCCAGGTCACATAACAGGCCAGTGGCAGAGGTGAGATTATAATCCAGGTAACCTGGAGCTCAGTTCTATACTCTTTTAACTGAACCATGCTATTAGCTACTATTTCTGTCTTTCTGTCTGTCAGATTAGATTCTGAGCTCCATGAGGGCAGGGAGTAAATCTTGCTTTTTTTGTTCTCTCCCAAGTGCTTAATGCAGTGTGTCTCATGCAGGAGCCTCTCATTCATTTGAAACATAGAAAATGCTTAAAAAACATAATAATAGTAATAACAACAATAACAATGATAGTTGAATAGCAGGAAAAACATCAGCGTCAGCAGGGTGATGGGGAAGTCAAAGGGAAAATGGTGTGGAGGGGAGGGTGAGACAGAGTGGGGCTGGGCTGGACTGAGCAAGGCTGGGCCTCGGGATGCCTGCTGGTCCAGGATTAGGGTTCTATCCTGGCAGGAAGGGATAGTGGGGAAACTGGGGAAGCCTCATTTCACTGGGGAATGTCAGAATTGGGCCTATAGAACTGGTTCTATTAGCACAGCTAGGTGTCAGAGATAGACTTCAGGAAGGTTTTCATTATCATTATTAATATTATGACTTGGGGGGTTTGCAATCAGCATTTTTCCCCCTCCCATTTTTGGGTTTACTGGGTGGCCCCTTGTGAACCATAAACCACTAGATTCAAGATGAGATTCTTCAATCACAGTCTAAGACCTGGACAATCATGCAACACCAGGCTCATGTCTGTGAAAAAGAGCACCACATTCACTAGATTACTAAAGGATTTGAACAGTCCGTACACCAAAATAAAGATAAATTGTCACAAGAAATCAGCATTTTTTTCTTTCCCTAACTGTCATCCTGAGTCATTATTTCAAAAAGGTGGTGATCACTCTTTCCCAAAGAAACCATTTCATGTTTTATTTTAACCAGTTGTTCTCTAAAATTGTTCTTTTTTTCTACAGTTCTGAAGCAATATTAACTAAATGACCACTATGTGCAGAGCATTACAATACATCTTTTGGAAATTTCTCCTGCCTGGGAGTCAGAAGACTAGAGTTCTAATCCAGTCTCTGCCACCTTTCCATTTTGTGACTCTGAGCAAATCATTTAACTTCTCTGGGCCTCAGTTTCCTCCTCTGTTAAGTGTTCTGTTCTCCCTCCCCCTTGGGTGGTGAGCTCAGGTCAGGCAGGGTCTAGATCTGAATAACCGATTAGATTGTAAGCCCGTCAATGTGCAGGGATTGTCTCTGTTGCCAAATTGTACATTCCAAGCACTTAGTACAGTGAGTGGTCTGCACATAGTAAGTGCTCGATAAATATTATTGAATGAATAACCCCAAAAATGTAGATGAGCCTTTGTGAACCTAGTGTAAAAAGTACTGTAGGCATAGTAACCAGTAAAATGGTTAACTGGTTGACTGGTTAACTAAGAGAAGCCGCGTGGCTTAGTGGAAAGAGCCAGGCTTGGGAGTTGGAGGTCATGGGTTCTAATTCTGACTCTGCCACTTGTCAGCTGTGTGACTTTGAGCAAGTCACTTAACTTCTCTGTGCCTCAGTTACTGCATCTGTAAAATGGGGATCAGGACTGTGACCCCAAAGTGGGTCAACGTAATTACCTTGTATCTATCCCAGCGCTTAGAATAGTGCTTGACACACAGTAAGTGCTTAACAAATGCCATTATTATTATTATTATTATTAAAATTTATTGAGCATTTACTGTGTGCATAGTAAACTCCTTCTAGACTGTAAACTCACTGTGGGCAGGGAACATGTTTGCTATATTGTTATGTTGTACTCTCCCAAGTGCTTTCCACAGTGCTCTGCACAATGCAGGCACTCAATAAATATGATTGATTGACAAGCATTTGAGAGGTGACAACAGAATTAGCAGACGATCCCTGCCCTCAAGAGACAGAGATACTAAAATAAATTACAACTAGTCATACTTGACTTTTTGTTTTTGTGGTACTTCTTCAGATCATACGAGATAATCAGATTGGATGAGCAGACTGTAATTCCCACATGGGCTCACCGTCTAAATTGGGGGGAGTAGAGAAGAGGTAAGAGGCACAGAGAAGTTAAGTGACTTGACCAATATCACCTAGCAGACAAGCGCTTAGTACTGTGCTCTGCACAAGATAAGTAAATGCTCAATAATATGATTGAATGATTGAATGAAATGGCAGAGCTGAGATTTGGATCCAGGATTAGAACCCTAATCTTCTGACTTCCAGGAACCTGTTCTGTTCACTAGACCAAAGTACTTCCCCACACTTTCCATTACCCTTAGTGTCATAGATAGAAAATCTGTCAGTGTAATGTTTGAGGCAGAGGAAATGACAGTCAGAGAAGGTTTTCTCTGTGCGTGGCTGGATATAGGTCTGTAGAGAAACATCACAAATAATCTGGGTGTTTGTCCCTGAGTGTTCCTGCACCTGCCCCTGTTAAAGGTAAATGAGGAGCTGCCCAGGAATCAAAACTGGACTTTATGACTAAGTAGGGGAAAACTAAGACAATGGTAGCTCCCAGAGATTTTCCCTGAAGCTGTGGAAACATTTTCACTCTGGTGCTTTTTCAGACAGACTTTCCATTGGGAAAATCTAAGCCCCACCTAGCCTGGTTCCTGGAGAAATCAGGGATGGGGAGCAAAGTGGGAAGGTGGAGCAGGAAGGGGTGAGAGTAGGTAGACTGAGGTGGTGGGTAGGAGAGGGGCACACACAAACACAGGCAGAGCCCTGCTGCTCCATCAGGGGCATCCTCAGTCCCCCTGTGGAAGGTGCTTAGGGTGGAGAAGACAAGTTCAGGTTTATCTCTCCTCCTGAATCCTAGGAGACCTCTTCTTGTCCTACTCTGTGTTGTTATACTCTCCTAAGCACTTAGTACAGTGCTCTGCACAAAATAGGGCACAATAAATGCAATTTATGATGATGATGATGGTGATGATGATGATGTGTCCTGCCTAGCTCTGCATCTCTCTACCTGCCCCTGTCTGCTTTTTGATAATGGCCCTCTTGATTCTCCCTGTTCCCTGTAAGATATGGGGATCCAATATGCCATGGAGAAGTGAAAGTGAGGTGAACCCTTGGTCCAGGAATAATTAGCAGGGCAGGTCTAACATTGGGACATTCAGCACATGATTCATATAATGGCAAAATTCCTGCAATGATTATTTCTGATATTTAGGGCAACAAAAAAACAGGATATATTTATAGAAACAAGTAATGGACTGCAAACAGTCAATGTCAGCAGGAAGCAGGAGGACAATCCTAGGACACTTGGATTCAATTTTTTGTTTTTTTATTAAAGAACCAAAGTCATGGAAAGTGGAGCCATCCCAACCATCTGTCCTTGTCCTTCCTCCAGGTGCTGAGAGTGAGCTCTGCGCCACAGGGTGGTGGCTGATCAGCAACAGGTGTTACTACTTCTCAGGTGAGCATACCTGGGAGGCCAGGGCCAGAGACTGTGCCCACAGGAAATTCCAGCTCCTGTTCCTGGAGGATGCGGCTGAAGATGTCAGAATGGAGGAGACCTCCGGGCCCACCCCAGTCCACATGTCCTCATTCCCACCCACATATACAAGAACAAGCTGGGATTGCTGAACTTTGTCTATCCCTGTCCCGGTTATGAATCTGAGGGACTTCATTGTCCCCCAACAGGACTCTGGGAGAAGTTTGAGGTTTTGTGTTTATGACTGATCTCTGAGCTGGTTTTCCAGGCCTAGGTCTGGTGGTGGGTTGCGGGGTGGTGCTGGGACTTTCAGGGCTCAGTCTGTTTCCACTGACACCGCAGGACAGGGTTGCTTTCATGAAACCAAAAGATGAGTATTTCTGCATCAGGGACAAGTATAATAAGACCCAGAGACAGTGTATGTGGCTGAATGGCTCTGGATACTCTGGATACAGGTGGGCCCTGTTCTGGGTCGGGGATTTGGGCTGAGCCAGACAGTGCAGGAGAACAGCATAGTGGGTTCTAATCCCAATCCAATGCTTATTTGCTGTTTTACCTTGAGTAAATCACTTAACCTCTCTGTGTTTCATCTCCCTCATCTGTAAAATGGGGACTCGATACCTATTCTTCCTCCTACGTAGTCTATGAGCTCCATGTGGGAGCTTCTAACTTTGGAGCTACCCCAGACCTTAGTTTGGCATAATTGCTTAACAAATGCTATTATTATTATTGCTATTATCATCATTATCATTATCATACAATCGGTGAATACAACCTTGCTCTCAAGAAGCTTACAATCTAAAGTGGGAGACAAGACATTAAAATAATCAATTAGTCCGTCATATTTGTTGAACATTTTGTATGAACAGAGCACCCTAATAAGCAGTTGGGAGAGTACAGTTCAACAGAATTAGCAGATACAGTGTAGGGGGAAGACAGACATTATTATGAATAAGTAATGCATGATATACAATTCAAAGGTATGTAAATAAGTGCTGTTGAGGACACCTACGAGAGAATTGGAAGATAGAAAGTGGAGTCAGTGGTTGTAAACAACGCTCTCAAGAAATTTAGAGAGAATTGGTAGGAAGGAGATGGAGCGATAACTTGAGGGAGTTGTGGCGTCAAGGGAGGGGTTTTTTAGGATAGGGGATAAATAAGCGTGTTTGAAAGCAGTGGGGAAGAAGCCGTTAGAAAGTGACCAGTTGAAAATGGTCATTAAGGAGGCAAGATGGAAGGAGGCTAATGTCTTTAAAAGGTGTGAAGGGAAGGGGTCAGAAGCACAAATGAAGGGTATAGTTTTAGAAAGGAGGTGACAGATTTCATTTTGAGCTACAGAAAGGAACACAGTCAAAGAGGATGCAGAAACAGGGGGCATTGGAGAGGAGCAGAGGATGTTTTAGGGAAATCACACCCTATGGTTTCAATTTTGTTGATAAAATATGTAGCCAGTTTATTAGGGGAAAGAGATGGTGGGGACAAGGAGACAGAAGAGTTTAAAAAGCATGTTAAATGTCTGGAAGAGCTGGCAGGGGCAGTGGGTATGGGAGTAAATTAGGGAAAAGTATTGTTGGGCAGTGGAGAGGGCTAAATTGAATCAGATAAGAATGAATTTAAGGTGAACAAGGCAAGAGAGATATCTGGATTTCCTCCAACAGCTCTCCAACAGCTCAGGCACAGGAGTAGGGAAAGCGTACTGTGGAGGTGATCCAGGGTTGTGGGTTAATGGTACGAGACCAGCAGAGGGACAGGGGAGCATTCATTCATTCAATCGTATTTATTGAGTGCTTACTATATGCAGAGCACTATACTAAGCACTTAGAATGTACAATTCAGCAGCAGATAGAGACAATCCCTGCCCAACCACGGGCTAACAGTCTAAATGGGGGAGACAGACAACAAAACAAGTAGTCAGGCGGCAAAGAAATTCAGTTCATTATAGAGGGTAGTGGTGAGTGTGTGGACTTCTGCGTCAAGAGAAAGTGAGTAGTTTGGGTATGAAGATCAAATGGGGTATGTTGGCTGTAGAATACTGGAGGAGGTCAAAAGAATGGAGGTCCCCGAGGGCCGGGAGAAGATGACAAATTTGTGGTGGGTAGGTGTATGGGAAAGAGCAGATGAGGAGGTTGTAGTCTGATAGAGGAATTTCAGAATTGTTGAGGGTAGAGATTGAACACCTGTTGGAAATTATAAAACTGAGTGTGTGCCCAAGTTGGCAAGTATGTGAGGTAAACTGGCCTCCTTATCTTCCCCTCCAAACCCTGTCCTCTCCCCTGACTTCCCTGTCACTGTGGACAGCACGACCATCCTTCCCGTCTCTTTTGCCCGCAACCTTGATGTCATCCATGACTCAGCTCTCTCATTCATCCCACACATGCAATCCGTCACCAACACCTGCCGGTGTCACCTTTACAATATCGCCAGGATCTGCCCTTTCCTCTCCATTCAAATGGCTATCGTGCTGGTACAAGCTCTCATAATCTCCCGACTGGATTATTTTGTCAGCCCTCTCTCTGATCTCCCTTCCTCCTGTCTCTGCAATCAAGTCTATTCTTCATTTCGTTGCCCGGATCATCTTCCTACAGAAACCCTCTGGGCATGTCACTACCCTCCTCAAAAACCTCCAGTGGTTGCCTATCAACCTCCGCACGAAACAAAAACTCCTCATTCTTGGCTTCAAAGCTCTCCATCACCTTGCCCCCTCCTATCTCATCTCCCTTCTCTCTTTCTACTGCCCACCCCGTACACTCTGCTCCTCTGCCGCTCACCTCCTCACTGTCTCCCGTTCACGACTATCCAGCCATCGACCCCTGGCCCACGTCCTACCGCTGTACTGGAATGCTCTCCCTCCTCACGTCCACCAAACTAACTCTCTTCCACTCTTCAAAGCCTTACTGACAGCTCACCTCCTCCAAGAGGCCTTCCCAGAGTGAGCCCCCCTTTTCCCTGTGCTCCCCATCCACCCTCTGCTCCTCCCCCTTCCCCCTTCACCTCTCCCCAGCTGAGCCCCCTTTCCCTCTGCTCCCCATCCCATCCTCTACTCCTCCCTCTCCTCCCTTCCCCCCCTTAGCACTGTGCTGATTTATATATATTATTTATTCCCTATTTATTTTGTCAATGAGGTGTACATCCCCTTGATTCTTTTATTGTCATAATGTTGTCTTGTTTTTGTTTTGTTCTGTTTTGCTTTGCTGTCTCCCCCAATTAGACTGTGAGCCCATCACTGGGCAGGAATTGTCTCTTTCTGTTGCCAAATTGTACATTCCAAGTGCTTAGTACAGTGCTCTGCACATAGTAAGCGCTCAACAAATACTATTGAATGAATGAATGAATGAATGACAGGAGGTCATTGGAGTAAAGAAGTAAGAGGAGTGGGTAGTGGAAGGATCAGTGGGGGCATCTACATTAAGGTTGGGGTATAGCAGCCACAAGGGACACGGGGAGGAAGGGGTTGCTCAGGAATGGCTACCTGACTGCCTGAACGGTCACAAATTTCCGCGACCCTGGTTTACTCCCTGTAGACTAAGCTCGTCGTGGGCAGGAAATGTTACTTTTTATTTTTGTATTGTACTTTCCCAAGTACTTAGTACAGAGCTCTGCACACAGTAAGCTCTCAATAAACAAGATTGAATGAATGAATGAATGAATGAATGAATGAATGAATGAATGAATGAACATTGAGGTTCCCAAGAATCAATTCTGGGTTTGGAGAATGAAATCAGGATCGTGAGAAAGGGATCAAAATGGTTCAGAAAGTTGTAGGTGGAGGCCTGGGGTGAGGGTGGGGGGCAGTCTGCGTTGATAGGTGATGGTGACTATTAATTGGAATAGGTGGTAAGGAGGATTATATGGTCTTCAAAAGAAGGGAAAGAAAGAGACAGATAGGGTTGGTGGGATGGTGTGAAAACGGCACTGGGGAGAAAGAAAGAAGCCAGCTCCTTCCCCTTTCCCAGCTAATCTCGGAGAGTGGGTAAACATGAGGGACTCCTCTAGAGAGAGCGGCAAAGGCGGGTGTTTTACCTGGGGAAAGCCAGGTTTCAGGGATGGCAAGAAGGAGCAGTGATTGTGTCCAGAACAGGTTAATAATGAAGGAAAGTTTCCCTGTGATGGAAGGAGGGTTACACAGGCCACATTAGAGTGGGGCTATGGAGAGGGTGCATGGGGTGGGGGTTGTGCAAGTGATAGGAAAGGATTGAATGAGGGTGAGCTGGTGGGGGCCAGTGTGGTTGGAGGAGGACAGGGATGAGGAGGGGGAGAGGAATGAGGGGTTGGATGGAAGTGATCTGAGGAGGGTCTACTTGGCGGGAGGGGGAAGGGAAGGGATGCTAGGCATGAAGGACAAAGGAGGGAAGATCGGAGGGAGGGGACTGAAGGCACACAGTGGGGCTAGGGCATAAGAGAAAGAAAGTCCTGAGCTGTAGCAGCTAATCTGTAGACCCAGTGGGTTGTGGCAGGTTCCTCTAATAGGGGTCGACACAGCAGCTCTGAGCAGGTGGGAACTCACAAGTTCTGAGCTGAGATTAGTGATAATTGAAGAGTCTTTCCAGAGTGAATGGGTGAGACTATCAAGTTCTTAGTTGTTCGTGGATGACTGTCGACAGTTCACTCATTGTCCTGTTTGGGCAGAGGGGTGGGGTTGGTGGATTGGCGATTCCTTCTTCGTGCAGACCCAACTCCTTGGTGCACAATGAAGGAGTGGGGAATGAGGGTGCCGGTATCCCCTTCCTTGGTGCAGTTCTAGGTACCCCGTGCATGGGGGAGGGAAAGCTGGGGCGGATCGGTGTCACCTCTCTGGGCAGTCTTGGGTCTCCGGTGTGTGGGGATGAGGGGTTACCCTCACCTGTGCTCATTCTTCAGACCTTCAGGTGCAGAGGGCGACCCTTCCCTCAGGTGTGATCCCAAGCCTCTGGTTTGGGGGGTTGGGCTGGGGGGTGCTCAGCGTCCCTTCCCTCCTTGGCAGTCCCAGGACCCCAGAGGTCGGGGTAGGGGCTGGGGTGGTGGAGACCTTTCCCTTGCCTCAGTTTTTGTCCCCTGTCTTTCCAAGTGGGCTTTGGGTAGCAACTGCCCATCCCTCAGTTGCCATCTTAGAACTCCCGTGTGAGGTGGGGAGAGGATCTGGAGGGCTCAGTGTCTTTTCTTTCTGGCCAGGTCCTAGACCCCCCGCAGACAGGGAGAGGGCGCAAATGGGGTCAGCGACCCTTCCCCTTTAAGCATGGCTCTGGAGGGGCTGCCCCGCCTTGGACCTCTGACACCATAGCTCCTGTTGCTCACAGGCTTCCTAGTCTATTCACAGTCATCGCCACCTTCTTGCCGGAAGATCTTGCCCTAATTACTGGTAAGGGAAGGGTATATAGGTAAGTACTATGGGTTAGGAATGGGAATAGGTACCTGAGTATGTATGTACATGCCTCTCTTGCCCAAGGGACAGTTTGGGGAAAAGGTGACTCACACCCTAGACAGCAATGTGCATGTTCACAGGTTTCCCCACTCTGCCCCACTCAGTCCCACAGAGCTGAACTCTTCTTCCAAGGGGAGGAGTGAGTTCACTATTGTTACTGGGCACATTCATTTTCTTTGAGATCCTCAGATTTCTTTGTATCCCTTATCTCTGTCCCCTCCAAAAACTCAAATACCACCATCCGCCAGGTTCTACCCAGGGACAATCTCAGGCGTTCCCTCATTTCCCCCTCAACAGGATCCCCAGTTCTGCTAACCTCAACAACATGGCTCCTCCAAATTTCACCCGGTGCCCCCCAGATCCTATTCCTCCCCATTCCAAATTCCAGCTGCTAATGCACCTAATTTCCTTTCCTCTAGGTTCATGAGACATCAGAAGAAGTTTCATTTTAAAATAAGGTTTATTTGTTTTCCATCTCACAGTCCTCACCACGTGGATCAAATATCTCTGCTGTCTTATACCTCGTTCTTTTGGGGGCATTCAATTCTGACATTGTGCCACACATATTAGGTGAGGACAATCTATCAATAATGTTTATAGTGCACCAATCAATCCATCAATCTATCAATGGTACTTATTGAGCATTTATTGTGTTCAAAGGACAGTATTCTGTTTGGGAGAGAACAGTAAAGTTCATAGACATACTACATGTACTCTAGGAGCTTACATTCTACTGGTAACAAAACACTGTACTAAGAGCTTGGAAGAGTACAGTACAGAAAGTAGACGTGTTCTCTGCCCTCAAGGAGCTTACAAATGTAGCAGAAGTGTTGAGCACAGAAAACTCAATATTTTATTACATGAGTGAGAGGACAACATAAGCTTAGAATAAACAACCTCTTCCCTTAAGACTTTAGTTCTAGTGGGGAAGACAGATGCGAAATAATTTTCAGAGGAAGAAGAGAATGGAAAGGTTCATAGGCGACAGAACCTACCCGCCGAGAGAAAAACTCTGTCCAGAAGATGCTGCTAACATTTCTGCAGGATCTCAGGGCCCCAATACAGTCACATTTCTTTTACAGAACCAAAGCAGGGGATCTTCACATTTGACAATATCAAATTCATTCTTTCTCTTGAAAGAGGCACAATCCTTTCCATTAGAGTATCCATTCACTTTTATCCTGAAAAGGGGAAGAACAAATGATTTAGTTCTCAATGGACTGTGACTGAGTGAATTGGAGGTGGGAGCAGGGGCAGGGCCTGTCCTGCCTTGGCTGGGTTAAGGTGAGGGATGGGGCCAGGCCTCTCTCAGCTCCTCTGTTTGTGGGAGAGAGAGAGATGGGAACTGGAAGAGCCCAGGGTCCACTCAGGTCAACCTGGAAAGGAAAATGAAAATCGATTATAATGTAGCTGACTTTATTTCAGCCAAAGTAACATAATCTTTTTATCCTTTCCTGGCATCGCCACCTAGGGTTGAAAAAAATTTAGTCTTCATTTCGCCATTCCTCAAGACACTCAAGTAGTTCCCCATCCACCTCTGTATCATTTAGTAACTCCATACCATCAGTGGTTTAAGGCACTCATTTAGCTCTCCCATCCCTATTTTATGTCACTGACTTCCAACCCAGGCCACTCACGTCACACCTCTAATGCCAAAGTATTCACTGTTCCTCTATCTCACCACTGACCCCTTGCTGCCCCTTGCCCTTGTCCTCCCTCTGGCCTGGAACTCCCTCCTCTTCATGTATGACAGATCACCACTCCTTCCCACCTTCAAAGGTTTACTAAAATCACATCTACTCCAAGAAGTCTTTCCAGATTTAGGTACATTTCTCCCTCTCCCTTCTGTCACCTATGAAATTAAATCTGTACCCTTTAATCAATCAATCAATCAGTCAATCAATGTTATTGAGTGATTACTGTGTGTAGAGCACTGTACTAAGTGCTAGGAGCATACAGTACAAAAGATAGTAGACACATTCTCTGCCCCCAATGAGTTTGTAGCCTAGAGGGGGCGACCCTTAAGCATTTGATATTAACCTCACTCTCAGCCACACAGCACTTATGTGCATACTGGTAATTTATTTTAATTTCTACCACCCATTCTAGACTGCAAGCTCTTTGTGAACAGGGATAGTGTCTACCAACATTATTGCATTGTACTATCCAAAGCACTTACTACAGTGCTCTGCATGCAACAAGCAATCAATAATTGATTTTTTGATCAATCCCACCACCAGCCTCAATTCCCCAAGGCTCTACAAGTTTTTTTTTTCTATTTCCCTGTGTCTCCCTTATGTGCCCACCCCTCTCTGTGCCCCCAAATATGAGCCCTCCCTGGCTTATTTCTTCTCCCCTCTTTTCTTTTATGAAATCTTGTTTCACAGCTACAGTTGACTCCTTCCACATCAGCAGATGGTGAGGAGGGAGTGGCTTGGGAGGGAACCACCCCTTGCCTTGTCCCTCCCCCATCCACCACAGGAAATCCTGTTCACTAGACAACCCACAGATTGGTTATGTAGAAGTATGTTTGGAAGGAGAAATGCTAGAATCAGGGCTAGGCATTCAATCCTGGGCTTGGTTTAAGACCTGTTGCACAAACACCTTCTGGCTATCCAAGTGGTGAAGGGGTAACAAGTGGTAATTCCTTAAGAAAGTAAATATTGGTTATCCTTTCATAACCCGTGGCACTTCCAGTTGTGCTCGCATGTTCTGTGCTTGGGGAACTCACAGTAAATTTGGAAAAATCACTGTCCCAGGGAACCAGGAGGGAGGAGGGGTATGTAGTCTTCTCTGCCTCAGGGAACCAGTACTTGGAGAGTGAGGACTGCTTAGCTGAACCCTGGGTGTTCCCATTACCATATGGACGTGGGGAGACTCCTAGATCCATGGAATGGGGCCAGAAAACTAAGGGGACAAGATCAGGACACACTGTGGGGTTCTGAAAATGTTTCAGCCTTAGCTATAAAAGAGGGATGGCATTAGAACCCTGGAGATACCTCTGGGTAGCCAATTCTAAAAGAGACTGAAGTAGATGACCCCAGCCAGGTGGATCTTCAGTGGTCACACACAGACTTCCACAGTCAGCCCCTCTTCCAGCTCCCTGCCTGGGTTCATACCCCTTCTGTCTTCCCTGTTGTCTTCCCCGACAACATAGAACAGGACTTGCACACTCCCAACAGGACTTGCACACTCCCACACATTTGTTCCCTGACTTTAACCTCATCCTTCAGCTTTGTCCCATTTTTCTGGTAAATTTGAATGAGCCCTTGGGTGAATGTCTTTAAGAACCTAAGAAATCATATTCCTGGTTCAGACCAATGCTTCATCCAGCCCAGGATTCTGACCCTTACAGTAGAAACAGAATATTTGGAGAAAATGGGAAATTGCTTCTCTCATGGATAGGCATTCTCATGGTTAGGGAGAAACCTCCTAAGATCCTTAAAGTTTTCTCTTGGAGCTCAAAAGTTCAAATTTCTCATTTTTATATTCTTGGTCTACATGACTTCCTGGGATGTTGAGCCACAGTACTGAGAAGCACTTGTAAAAAGTGGAGGAAAAGAAGTCACTTGAAAGAGAAGGCAAGAGAGTAAATGTGTCTGAGGGACACAGGTGGGCAGCATCTTTTTTTTCATAATTGTCGAGCATTCACTATGTACCAGGGACTGTACTAAGTGCCAAGGTAGATATAAGATCATGATTGTGGTATTTGTTAAGTTCCTAGTTTGTGCCAAGCACTGCAGTAAGCACTGGCGCAGGCACAACATTGTCATAGGAGGGAGAACAGGAATTGGAACCTCATTTTGCAGATGAGGGAACTGAGTCACAGAGAAATGAAGTGACTTGCCCAAGGTCACACAGCAGACAAATTGCAGAGCAGGTGTAAGAACCAGGTTCTCTGACTCACAGGACAAACAAGTCTAAAACTCAACTTTTCATCTTTCTTCATAAATTCTCTTCTCCCCACAATTTTCCCATCACTGTAGTCACCATTTTTCCTACCTCGCAAACCTGCAACATTATTGTCAACTTATCTCTCTCTCCAACAAGCAGATTCAGTCAGTCCCTAAATATTGTCCATTATACTTTGTAAATTATTTATTTATATTGGTGTCTGTCTCCCCCTCTAGACTGTAAGCTTGTTATGGGCAGGGAACATGTCCACCAACTTTGTTGCTTTGTACTCTCCCAGGTACTTAGTACGGTGCTTTGCACACAAGAAGCACTCAGTAAATAGCATTAATGATGAGGGTGATGACTTGCCCAAGGCCACAAAGCAGACAAGTGATGGAAATGGGATTAGAACCCAAGTCCACCAACTCCTAGGCCTTTCCCATAGACCATATTACACCATAGATTCCTCCCACGGACCACAACCAGCCTAGCACACTGAAAGGTGTCTATTCCCATGCCCTTAATTCAGGCTTAGCCAGGAAGCCTCTCTCTGGACCTCCCTTCTCCTATTACCAACTCCTACAGGTCGGCTGAAGTGGGAACACCTTCGTGCTGGTCCTGGGCAGTTAGAAATGGACTTAGATGTTTAAAAGGAAATGTACTTTGAGGTTTTCAATGTGAAAGTCCCCACCACTGTGCTTCTTACACTCCCGTTGCTAAGTGCAACATTCCAGACCTGCAGCACGGCCCACCTGTATCCGGAGAATCCAGAATTGTCCAGCTACGTCCACTGTCCCTGGGTTGTGTTATACTTGTACCCGATCCAGAAATACTCATCTCTCGGCATCACTGCCTGGACCAAGCCCTGTGGAGTCAATGGAAACAGGCTCAGCCTTGACAGTCCCTCAGCCAACATTGCCCCCATCCCAATTCAGGGCTCAGTGCTGACCTTTAGGGGAAATAAGGTCTGTATGAGTAGTTTTTTTTAATGCCTACTGCACTCTGTTTTAAGTGTTTGGGAGCGAACAGCACATTAAAGTGACTAGTCATGATCCCTGCCCTCAAGGAGTTAATAATCTAGAAGGGGAGAAACTCACAAAATAAATTTGAAATGGGAGGATGAAGATAATTTAAGATGCATATGTTTATGAGCAAAATAATAAATTATGTAAAATAATAGAGTATGTAAGTCGCTGTGTGCAGAAGTGCAATAAAGGCAGCGGTGGCACAAAAGTACTTAGATGGTATTTGGAATGGTCTTAGATTGTCAGCTCTCCTAGGAACAGGGTCAGTGTCTAATACCTACATGTGTAATCTCCCCCAGCACATAGAGCTGAATAAACACTGTTACTACTACTACATCCTAGGTAGAAGAAAAATTAACTGGGAAAGCCTCCTCAGCTAGGTGGGATTTCAGAAATACTAGGAAGATGGAATGAGCTGCAGTCTGGTGAATTTGAAGGGGAAGGGAGTACCAGGCCCGAGAAAGAACATGAGCACGGGGGTGGAGGCCAGAAAGATGAGAACTTTAAGTAGGCACAGGCCCAGTGAGTAGGTGAGCTGATGGAGAGCAAGAGTGCAAGCTACGATGGAGTGGAAGAAGAGAATGGATAGGTATTCATTCATTCATTCATTCAATAGTATTTATTGAGCGCTTACTATGTGCAGAACACTGTACTAAGCACTTACAATGTACTTAATGTACAATTCTGCCACAGATAGAGACAATCCCTGCCCATCGACGGGCTTACAGTCTAATCGGGGGAGACAGACGGACAAAAACAAGACAACTTAACCACAGTAAATAGAATCAAGGGGATGTACACCTCATTAACAAAATAAATAGGGTAATAAAATATATACAACTAAGCACAGTGCTGAGGGGAGGGAAAGGGAGTGGGGGAGGAGCAGAGGGAAAGGGGGGAAAGGGGACTTACCTGGGGGGGGGGAGAGGCATCAGAGGGAGCAGAGAGAAAAGAGGAAGCTCAGTCTGGGAAGACCTATTGGAGGAGGTGAACTCTCAGTAGGTAGAAGGGAGAGACATGATGATGGTGGAGGACCAAAAAGCCAATGGGTAGGGCTGTTATAGGTGGTCTGTGATTCCCAACATTGTTGGGAGAAAATGATAAATGGAGCAAAAGGACAGGGTGGGACAATTACTGGTGGGGACAAAAGAGTCAAAGGAGTAAATAGGGCCAGATGAACCAATCAGAGCAATTGCTGGAAGCAAGAGAGGACTATCTTTAATGCTAAAAAGATGGAGAAGAGCACAAGGGCAAGGTTGATTGCCTCTTTAAGAACAGGTCAAAACCATGAACACAAAAGAGCAAAATGGGAGGTGCCTTTGAAGCAACCACAAAGAGATGAGAGAATAAAGATGACCTCTTCCCCTCCCAGAATGATCAGATAAGAATTTTCAAACCCGGAGGTTATGTCAGTTGAAATGACAGTGACTTATTGTAAGGACTCAGCAGAACCTTAGCTGGGAAAGCCTAGACAATAATGAAACACCCCAGAAATATCCTGACTCACTCAAGAAGACATCAGAGAAGGGGACACTCATCTTTATAACAGAACCGGGGAGAAGTGTGGGATGTTGGATGGGCCAAAAAGGAGGTTTCAGAAATAACACCCTCACCCCCAGATCCTGGGTTTGCTTTGGACTTCTGGGAATGTGGGTCGATCAAATGTTGGGACACTGAGGCAGGAGAATTGTGTGTTTTATGGTGGGTTTCCCTTTCAGGGACCCTGGTACGTTGTTGACTGAGTCTAATGGTTGTCTATAGTCAGGAGTTGCTGCTAGACACAGTGGATGGGTCCTCCCTGATTGGTTTTGAGGAGTGGGAAAGACCTGTACAGAATGGCCCTCTGGAAAAGCAGTAGAGCAAAATGCACATTGGAGAGGGGAGAGACTGGAACCAGGGAGCCAGGGAGGAGGCTGATTCTCTATTTTTGTCAAGTTATGCTGAATGCCTGGACTAGTGGCACAAGATCTGATTCTCCTAAAGCCACTTCCAGAAAGAGATGGAATTCCTCAGGTTGGGGTCATTCCAGAAGAGAGCAACTACAACACAGGGCAATTGGCTCATATCAGGGTTAAACGTGGCTATTCAAGGGAGATTTCTTCCCCATGCGGGACCCTGGGGTCTCCTCAGTTCTCACTGCTTCAGCCTCATCCTCCAGGACCAGGAGCCAGGATTTTCTGTCAGCACAGTCTCTGGCACTGGCCTCCCAGCTCCACTGCTCTCCTGAGAAAGAGTAACACCTGCTGTTGTTCAGCTGCCACCCCGGGGGGCAGAGCTCACACAGGGTACCTGGAGGAAGGACAAGAACAGATGATTGGGATGGTACCACATTACGGAGACGGACAAGTAATGTAGCCATTTGTATTCTGAGATGGATATGGCTTTGCACCCACTGTCCACCAGCCATCCTCATCTACTGTCCGCATTCAATCGTATTTATTGAGTGCTTATTCTGTGCCAAGCACTGTAATGCTTATTCTGTGCCGAGCACCTGGGAGAGTAGAATACAACAGTAAACAAACACATTCTCTGCCCACAATGAATTGAGTTTATAGTCTAGAGGGGGTGGGAGTTTACTGCCTTTCTCACCTTCCTTTTAACCTCTCACCACACTGACCCCAAGGCCCTTCCCTTTGGTTGCCCTGTTAGATTCCCATTGCTCCCTTACACATATTACCTACTCAGTTCCAGCTTTTGTTGGACACTCCCCAACTGGACCTCATCATTACCAGGCCTTGCACCTCCTGCGGTGACATAGATGTCATGATCCCCTCCTCCATAACGATAACCTCCTAACTTGCTACCTACCTTTCATCCACTTCCCCTGCAAAACTCTGCTCTGGCCCCAAAGAGATAAGTGGTATGGCCTAATGGAAAGAGCATAGACCTGGGAGTCTGACAACCTTGGGTTCTAATTTAAGTCATTTGACTTCTCTGTGCCTCAATTCCCTCATCTGCAAAATGGGAATTCAATACCTGATCTCCCTCTTACTTAGACTGTGAGCCCCATGTTGGACCTGATTACCTTGTAGCTACTCCAGTGTTCTGTACAGTGTTTGGCATATAGTAAGCGTTTAACAAGTATCATAGTTATTATTGTTTTTATTAAGGTGACCTCTGACCTTTGAACCCTCTCCACCTAACCCAAACTATTGACCCTGCCATGGATGATGGCTTTCTCCCTGACTGGAAGGGGAAGAGCTTCTTCCAGGTGAATGACTTTGGATCCCTCCTAAAGTTTCACCCCAATGAAGTAAATGGGGGGGGCTAAGGTGGGGTTGGGGGATGGGGTGGGAAGCAGGCAGTGGTGGAAAAGGAAAGGGGCAGAGACACCTTTTCCCCTGACTCCTCTCCTTCCAGAAGGTGCAGGAAACCTGCAGGGAGGAGGACACCTGGGCTAGGAAGATTACTACATAGATCTACCTGGTGAAGACACCAATTCCAATTCATATTAGAAAGGAAGTTATTTCCAGTACCTCTGACCTGGAAACCTTCTCTCCATACCCTGCCTCTTCAATCAATCAATCAATCAATCCATCAAATGATCAATCCATGGTATTGCACTGAAACAGTGAAGCCACGAAGCAAAGCACTGAGCCACGAAGCAGTGTGAGAGTCAGAGGTCATGGGTTCTATTCCTGGTCCCTCCACTTGTCAGCTGTGTGACTTTGAGACAGTCACTTAACTTCTCTGTGCCCCAGTTACCTCATCTGTAAAAATATGATTAAGACTGTGAGTCCCATGTGAGACAACCCGAGTACCTTGTACGCCCCCATAATGCTTAGAACAGTGCTTGGCACATAGTAAGCACTTACCAAATACTATTATTATTATTCTGAAATCCTCTGAATTACTCTGAAATCCCTTTCTCAGACCATAACCTTCTCACGTGCCTCATCGCTCACACTCCCTCCCCCTGCTAATCTTTGCTACTCCCCCACAGAGACCTCCGCTCTCTTGATCCCATCCATCTCTCCAAAAGCATCTCTCCCCAACTTGCCCCCCGTCCTCTCTTCCCACTCTCTATGATCAGGTCACCGCTCTGAAACCCACCCTCTCTACTCATCTCAACTCTCTCGCCCCCTTTTCCCTCCGCCGCTCTCGCTCCACTAACACACAGTCCTGGATCACTGCCTCTGTCTGCCTCCTCCGCTCCTATGCTCGAGCTGCCGAGCACTGCTGGTGAAGGTCCAAGCACCAAGCCGACCTCATCCATTTCAAAATTATCCTTTCCTGCCTTAACTCTGCCCTCTCCTCCGCTAGGCAAAACTTCTTTTCCTTCCTCATTGACACCCATGCCCAACACCCCCACCAATTGTTCCGGACCTTTAACTCTCTCCTTAGGCCCCCTCCCCCATCCCTCACCTCAGTGATCTGGCCACCTATTTCATCACGAAAATTAACACAATCAGGTTTGAGCTCCCCAAAATCACCCCTTCTCCTCCTGCGTCCCCACCCCCAACCCTCTCCCCTACTTTCCCATCCTTCCCTGCAGTATCCTCAGAGAAGATCTCCTCCCTCCTCGCAAGTGCCACCTCCTCCACCTGTGCCTCGGACTCCATTCCCACTCACCTTATAAAAACCATCGCCCCTGCCCTCCTCCCCTCCTTAACTTCTATCTTTAACCACTCACTCTCCAATGGCTTCTTCCCCTCTGCCTTCAAGCATGCCCATGTCTCCCCCATCCTAAAAAAAACCCTCTCTCGACCCCACTTCCCCTTCCAGTTATCGCCCTAACTCCCTACTACCCTTCCTTTCCGAGATCCTAGAACAAGTCGTCTACACTTGCTGCTTAGAATTCCTTAACTCCCATTCTCTCCTGGACCCCCTCCAATCTGGCTTCCGTCCCCTCCACTCTACCGAGAGTGCTCTCTCTAAAGTCGCCCATGACCTCCTTCTTGCCAGATCCAATGGCTCCTACTCTATTCTAATCCTCTTTGACCTCTCAGCTGCCTTTGATACTGTCGACCATCCCCTTCTCCTCCATATCTTATCTCACCTTGACTTCACGGACTCCGTTCTCTCCTGGTTCTCCTCTTATTTCTCTCTGGCCGGTCATTCTCAGGCTCCTTCGCAGGCTCCTCCTCCCCCTCCCAGCCTCTAACTGTTGGGGTTCCTCAAGGTACAGTTCTTGGCCCTCTTCTGTTCTCCATATACACTCACTCCCTCGGTGAACTCATTTGCTCTCACAGCTTCAACTATCATCTCTATGCAGAAGACACACACATCTACATCTCTGCCCCTGTTCTCTCCCCCTCCCTTCAGGCTCGTATCTCCTCCTGCCTCCAAGACGCCTCTACCTGGATGTCTGCCTGCCACCTGAAACTCAACATGACCAAAACTGAGCTCTTCATCTTCCCTCCCAAGCCCTGTCCACTTCCTGACTTCCCTATCACCGTGGATGGTACGACCATCCTTCCCGTCTCTCAGGCCCGCAATCTCGGTGTCATCTTTGACTCGGCTCTCTGGTTCACCCCACACATCCAATCCATCACCAAAACCTGCCAGTCTCACCTTTATAATATCGCCAAGATCCGCCCTTTCCTCTCCACCCAAACGGCTATCTTACTGGTACAGGCTCTCATAATATCCCAGCTAGATTACTGTGTCAGCCTTCTCTCTGATCTCCCTTCCTCCTGTCTCTCCCTGCTCCAGTCTATTCTTCACTCTGCTGCCCGGCTCATCTTCCTGCAGAAACGCTCTGGGCATGTCGTTCCCCTTCTTAAAAACCTCCAGTGGTTGCCTATCAACCTCCGCACAAAACAAAATCTTCTCACTCTAAGCTTCAAGGCTCTCCATCACCTTGCCCCCTCCTACCTCTCCTCCCTTATCTCTTTCCACTGCCCACCCTGCACGCTCCGCTCCTCTGCTGCCCGCCTCCTCACCAACCCCCGTTCTCGCCTATCCCACCGTCGACCCCTGGGCCACATCCTCCTGCGGTCCTAGAATGCCCTCCCTCCTCACCTCCGCCAAACTAATTCTCTTCCCCTCTTCAAAACCCTACTTAAAGCTCACCTCCTCCAAGAGGTCTTCCCAGACTGAGCTCCCCTTTTCCCTCTGCTCCCTCTACCCCCCCTTCACCTCTCCTCAGCTAAGCCCTCTTTTCCCCCCTTTCCCTCTGCTTCTCCCCCCTTCCTTCCCATCCCCTCAGCACTGTACTCGCCCGCTCAACTGTATATATTTTCATTACCTTATTCATTTTGTTAATGAGATGTACATCACCTTGATTCTATTGATTGCTATTGTTCTCTGCCTGTCTCCCCCGATTAGACTGTAAGCCCATCGAAGGGCAGGGATTGTCTCTATCTGTTACCGATTTGTACATTCCAAGTGCTTAGTACAGTGCTCTGCACATAGTAAGCACTCAATAAATACTATCGAATGAATGAAAGAATTGTTATTATTACTTCTTGAGGGCTTACTGTGTGCCAAGCATTGAAGTAAACACTTGGGAAATGACAATACAATAGAGATGGTAGACACGTCCCCTGCCTTGAAGGAGCTGGCCGGCCCTTGGGGAATGGGGCTATTCTAGGGTCTGGAGCAGGTCTCTGCCTGTTCCTTGTCTGTACCCTCTCGCACATCCTCCAGTGCCCCTTCTTCCTCTCACCCCTACAGTATCCCCCCTACAGTATCCCTCTTTGCTGCTGACCTCTGCTTTCTCCAGGAACCCTGCTACCCTGGAGTGGAAATTCCTCCCATGAAACACTCTTCTGAAGAAGTAAAAGAGTGAAGATATTTCCTCCAGTTCAGTAAAGAGTTCCTGGAGCAACTGCCTCCCTTGTTTTCTCCTAGGTGATTCAAGCTGTACTTTTGGAGTGTCTGAGCAGAACGTTCTGAGCATTTCACGGTCTCTCCTCACCCTGTTGGCCAAAACACAGCTCTTCTTTCAGGGCATCAAGCTTTGCTGAGCTCTTGTTGCCAGGATCATCTTCACAGGATACCTTTGGGACCCAGGCATTCTCATAGTTATTTTCCTCACTAACTGCAAATGCAACAGGAGAGAAACTTAGAATTAGTAGTCAAATGGAAAGGGAGTCATCTCTATCCCCTGGAACCCAGAGTCTGTGATGCAACAGAGTGGAGTGTGGTCATGGAAGAGGTTGAGCATGGCTGGTTTGGGGAAGGAGGATTTCCTGGATCCCATGGGAGGGAGAATCATGCTCCCAGGAGGAGAGAATCCTTTCTCCGACCAGGAACAGTGTGAGACCCAGGGATGTTTTTGTTTTTCATTCATTCAATCATATTTATTGAGTGCTTGTTATGTGCAGAACACCATACTAAACACTTGGAGGAGTACAGTATTACAATAAACAGACACATTCCTTGTCCACAATCAGCTTACAGTCTGGGGGTGGTGGGGAAGAGGAGACAGACAATATAAATAAATTACAGATACTTACAAAAGTGCTATGGAGCTGGGAGAGGGTAAGAATAAAGGAGTAAGTGAGGGTGACAGAGAAGGGAGTGGGTGAAGAGGAAAGGGGAGCTTAATCAGGGAGGGTCTCTTGGAGGAGATGTACCTTCAGTAAGGCGGTGAAGAGGGGAAGTTTAATTGTTTATCAGATTTGAGGAGGGAGGGCATTTCAGGAGAGAGACAGGATGTGAGTGAGGGGTGATCAGTGAGAAAGATGAGCTGGAGGAATAATGAGTTGTAGTAGGAGAGTAACGAGGTGAGGTAGGAGGGGACAAGGTGATTGAATGTTTTAAAGCCAGTGGTGAGGAGTTTCTGTTTGATGTGGAGTTGGATGGGCAACCATTGGAGTTTTGTGAGGAGTGGGGAAACATGTCTTGAATGTTTCTGTAGAAAAGTGATCTGAGCAGGGGAGGAAAGCATGGACTGGAAGGGGAGAGTCAAGGGTCAGAGAGGTCAGGAAGGAGACTGCTACAGTAATCCAGGAAGAATAGGATAGGTGATTGTATTTAACATGGTAGCAAATCGGGTGGAAAGGAAAGAGAGGATTTTTGTGATGTTGTAAAGGTGGGAGGAACAGGATTTGGTGATGGCTTGAATATGTAGATTGAATGAGAGAGAGGAGTCAAGGATAATGCCAAGGTTACAAGTTTATGAGACAGAAAGGATGGTAGTGCCATCTACAGTGATGGGAAAGTCAGGGGGAGGACAGGGTTTGGGGGGGAAGAGAAGGAATTCTGTTTTGGACATGTTCAGCTTGAGGTGACAAGAGTACATCCGAGTACAGTTGTCTCCAAGACAGAAGGAAATGCGAGTCTGTAGAGATGGAGAGAGGTCAGGGCCAGAGATGCATCATCCACACAGAGGTGGTTGAAGCAATGGGAACAAATGAGTTCTCCAAGGGAATGGATGTAGGTGGAGAATAGAAGGGGACTGTCACTAAGGAAACTGGGGTGGATAGGGTCTATGCAGCCTTGGTTGGGTCTAGGTGAGGGGCGAGGACAGGCCTCTCTCAGATCCTCTCTGTGGGAGAGAGAGATCTGCCCTGGAAGAGTTACAAAACTGGACAAAACTGGAAAGGGAAATGAACTTTGACTATAGCGTAGCTGACTTTATTTCAGCCAGAGTAACTTAGTCATGTTATCCTTTCCTGGCATTTCCACCTCATGAAGAAAAAAAATTCAGTCGTTATCTCCACACTCCTCAAGAAACCCCAGTGTTTGCCCATCCAACTCTGCATCAGTTAGAAACCCTTACCATCATGGACTTTAAGACACTCAATAAGCTCTCCCATTCCTACCTTATCTCGCTGATTTCCTACTATACCCCAGCCTACTGATGTCACACCTTTAATGCCAAGCTAATCACTGTAGGTCTTCCTCATCACCAACTCCTTGCCCTTGTCCTCCCTCTGGCCTGGAATGCCCTCCTTTTCACGTATGAAAGACCGCCATTCCTTGTACCTTCAAAACCTTACTAAAATCACAACTCCTCCAAGAGACCTTTCCAGACTAAGTTTTCATTTCACCTACTCCCCCACTCTTCTGTGTCATGCATGAACTTGTCCACTTTGTGATCTTGGGCAAGACACTTAACTTCTCTGGGCCTCAGTTATGTCATCTGTAAAATGAGAATAATAATAATAATTTGGTATATGTCAAGCGCTTACTATGTGGCAAGGACTGTTCTAAGCACTGGGGTAGATACAAGGTAATCAGGTTGTCCCACATAGGGCTTCATCCCCATTTTATAGATGAGGTAACTGAGGCTCAAAGGAGTTAAGTGACTTGCCCAAGGTCACACAGCTGCCAAGCAGCGGAGCTGGGATTAGAACCCATGACCTCTGACTCCCAAGCCCGGGCTTTTTCCACTAAGCCATGTTGCTTCTCTAAGACTGTGAGCCCCATGTAGGACACCTTGATTACCTTGTATCTACCTCAGGTCTTAGAACAGAACTTGGCACAAAGTAAGTGCTTAATAAATAGCATCATTATTATGATTATTATCTGCTCTCTTGAATCAATCAGTGAGTCAGTCAATGGTATTTACTGAGTGCTTACTGTGTACAGACCACTGTATTGAGTGCTTGGGTGAATACAACAAAGTTGGTAGACACAGTCCCTGACCATAATGGACTTATAGTCTTTAAACACTTAATATTCACCCTGTTTTCAGCCCCAGAGCACTTACGAACATACCTGTAATTTATTTTAAGTGAGCTTCTTGTGGGCAGGGAATGTGTCAATTTATTGTATTGTACTCTCCCAAGCACTTAATACAGTGCTTTGCACACAGTAAGTGCTTGATAAATATAACTAAATGATTGAATCTCCCTTTCTCGACTGTAATTTCCTTATGGGAAGGGATCGTTAAATGGCAGTGTCTACAAGACTATTGTATTGATACGCTCCCAAACACTTAGAACAATGCTCAGCACACAGCTAGTCATCAATAATTGATTGATCTCACTGCAACTTCAATTTCTCTAAACTCTAAAAGTTGTTTCCCTTTTTTCCTGTGGGTCACTTATGCTCCTGCCCCTCCCTGTGCCCCCTAATATGCCCCCTCCATGGCTTAATACTTCTCCCCACTTTTTCTTTTTTAAAATCTTGTTTCACAGCTGCATTTGACTCCTTCCCCATCTGCAGACTATGAGGAGGGAGAGGCTTGGAAGAGAAGCATCCCCTACTTTGCCCCTCCCCCATTCACCTCAGGAAGCCCTGGCCACTAGGAAACCCACAGATTGGCTACAGTGAAGTATATTTGGAAGGAGAATTGCTAGAATCAGGGATAGGCAATCAATTTTGAGCTTGGTTTAAGACCTGTTGCACAACTGAAAGACAGTCTCTTGCTACCTGCGTGGTCCAGGGGTAGCAAATGTTAATTCTTAAAGAAGTAAACATCAGTTATCTGTTTATTGCCAGTGGTGTCTCACACGTTCTGTGCTTGGGGAACTCACAGTGCAATCACTGTCCCAAGGGACCAAGAGTAGGAAGTGAAAAGATCATCACAGGGGTGAGGAGGGGCATATATTCTTCTCTGCCCCAGTGAACCAGGCCTTATAGTGTCAGGACTGCTTAGCTGGACCCTGGATGCTTCCCTTGCTGTCTGGAGGTGGGGAAACTTTGAGATCCATAGAGTTGGGGCTGCAAACCATGGGGACAAGCTTAGGATTCACTAGTGTGGGGCCCTAAAAAATATTACAGCCTAGGCATAAAAAAGAGGTGGCTGCTGGGGCCCTGGAAACACCCCAAGACATCCTATTTAAAAGAGGCTGATGTAGATGACCGCAGCTAAGTAAGATCTTCCTTGGTCACACACACACTACCACAGAGAGCCCCTTTTCCAGATCCGTCTACCCCCCACCGATTCATGGCCTGCCATTCCCTCTCACTTTTAATTCTTTCACCTCTTCCACACTCCCACACACTTGTTTCCTGACTTTAACCCCATCCTTTAACTTCATTCCATTCAGGTGATATGGATTTAAGAACATAAAAAATGATATTCCTGGGTCAGACCAATGTTCCGTCTAGCCCAGGATTCTGATTCTGCCAACAATGACAATCGAACATTTAGAGAAAATGGGAGATTGTTTCTCTCATGGACATTCATCCTCATGGTTAGGGAGAGACCTCTTAACATCCTTCAATTTTCTTCCTGGAGCTGAGTTCAAATTTATCTTGAATAATATTAATAATAATTACGGTAATTGTCAAGTGCCTAGGACTGTTATAAGCTCTGGGGTAGATACAAGTTAATCAGGTTGGACACAGTCCATGTCCCACATGGAGCTCACACTCTTAGGCCCTATTTTACAGATGAGGTAACTGAGGCCCAGAGAAGTGAAGTAACTTGCCCAAGGTCACACAGTAGACATGTGGCAGTGCCAGGTACTTCTGACTCCCACGCCCATGCTCTATCCACTTAACGACACTGCTTGTATTTGTATTCTTGGCCTACATGACTTCCTGTGATGCTGAGCTATAATGATGAAAAACACTTCACTCCTCTAAAGCTAACCTTCCCATTGTACCTCAATCTCATCTATCTCACCAACGACCTTTCAAACACTTCCTGCCTCTGTCCTGGAATGCCCTCCCTCCTCATATCCAACAGGCAATTATTCACCCATACGTCAATGCCTTATTAAAGACATGTCTCCTCCAAGAGACCTTCCCTGACAAAGCCCTCCTTTCCTTTTCTCCCACTCCCTTCTCTGTCCCCTGACTTGCTCCCTTTATTCATCCCCACTCTCACCCCAACAGCACATATGTACTTATCTGCAATTTATTTGTTTATGTTAATTTCTGTTTCCCCTTCTAGAATGTACGCTCTTTTTGGGCAGGGAATGTGTCTGTTTATTGTTATATTGTACTCTCCCAAGTGCTTAGTACAGTGCTCTGGACAGACCAAGTGCTCAGTAAATACTACTGAATTGATAGAATGGATGACTGCTAAAAAGAGCAGGAAAAGGAAAAAGTGGATAGAGGGGAGAGAGTATGAATGTGACTGAGGAACACAGTCAGGCCGTAGTTGTAGCACAGTATATCACCGGGAGGGATTTTGAAGCTCGCCTTCCCCCATGGCCAACATCCAGCCTGGCACATCTGTTTTCATGTTCCTAGTTCAGGATCAGTCCAGTTAGCCTCTCTCTGGCCCTCCCTCCTTCCTGTACCCCTCAAAGAGATGGGTAATGTGGGGGCAATAGGATTCTGACTTGTGGTAGTTGGAAAGTGATTTAGATGTTTAAAGGGAAATGGAATTGAAGTTTTCATTGTGAAAGCCCCCACCACTGTCCCTCCTACACTGGCCAGCTCAGTGCAGCATCCCAAACCTGCAGCCGGGCCCACTTTTATCTGCAGAATCTAGAGTCATCCAGCCACGTTCACTGTCCCTGGAAATTGTTATACTTGTACCCGATCCAGAAAAATTCATCACTCTGCCTCATCTCATAGACCCTGTCCTGTAGAGTCAATGGAAACAAGCTGAGTTTTGACAGTCCCTCAGCCAGAACTGCCCACACCCCCAACTGAGGGCTTCTATCTGCTCAGTGCTGACCTTTAAGGAAAAGACACATTCAATTAAAAGGACTTTTTTGAATGCTTTTTGGGTGTAAAGCACTGTACTAAGTTTTTGGGAGAGTACAATAGAATAAGTAAACATGATCCCTGCTTTCAAGGATCTTATATTTTAGAAGGGAAGACCTTCACAAAATGAAGTTGAAATAGGAGGATGAAGAGAATGAAAGATAGATATGTTCATAAGCATATGTTTAAATAACAGTGTATTTAAGTTCCTTGTTACACAACTGCTGTTTCCTGGTGGTAATGAATACAATAAATGCAGAAGTGACTCAGAAATGCTGAGATTGTAGTTGGAAGGCTCTTAGGCTGTCAGCTTGCTGAGAGACATGAACTATGTCTAATTCCCACAAATGTAATCTCTCCCAGCATTTAGTACAATGTTCTGCACACAATCAGAGCTTAGTAAATGCCTCTAGTATTACAATGTTCCAGGGAGAGAACAATTTAGTTGGGAAAGTCTTCTGGGGTAGGTGGGATTTCAGAACTGTTGTAAAGATGGAATGATGTGTCATCTGGTGAGCTTGAAAAGGAAAGGAGTACTAAGCAGGACAAGAACATAAGCAAGAGGTTGTAGGGTGGACAGATGAGAATGAAGCAGAGGAAGCAGGGTAGTTGATTGGGAACCAGATTGCAAGCTGGAGTGAAGTGGAAGAAGAGAGTAGATAGGTAGGAGGGAGAGAGAGAGGTATCATGGAGACTCATGAAGCCAATGGGCAGGGCTGCTATATGAAGTCTGTGATTCCCAACATTGTTGGGGAGGAAACAGTAAAAGGAGGAGAAGGAGAGGGTGGGGCAATTACTGGTGGGGGCAAAGGAGTAAATTGAGTATATAATAATTATGACACATGTTAAGTCTTTACTATGTGTCAAGCAGCAGTGTTCCCTAATGGATAAAGCACAGGCCTGGGAGTCAGAAGGACCTGGGTTCTAATCCTAGCTCCACCACCTGTCTGCTGTGTGACCTGGGGCAAGTTACTTCACTTTCCTGTGCCTCAGTTACTTCATCTGTAAAATGGAGATTAAGACTGTGAGCCCTTTGTGGATCAGAGACTCTGTCCTACGCAATTTGCTTGTATCCGGCCTAGCACTTAGTACAGTGCCTGGCACATAGTAAGCACTAATAAATATTGCAATTATTATTATTTTTACTATTATTATTAAGTCCTAAGCACTAGGAGACACTAAGTGTGTAAAACTGGATTATCCAATCGGAGCAATTGTTGGAAGCAAGAGGAGATTTTCTTTATGCTAAATACTCTGAGAACTGAACAAGGGCAAGTTCCAAACATCTTCATTATCCTTATTGACTCCCATGTCTTTTGCCCTCACCAGTTGTTAGAGATGCTTAATTCCCTCCTCAATCTCCCTCTACCTCATCCGGTTTCCCTCATCTCTTGCCCCTAATGACCTGGCCACATACCTTATTGAAAAATTAAAACTATCAGGCATGAGCTCCCTAAAATCTCCCCTACTCTTCTTCAGTCCCTCCCTCCTCCCATCTCCTCTCAAAATCCTTCCACTCCATCTGCACATCCAACTCCATCCCTTCACATCTTATCAAACCACATTCCTCCTCCTTTCTTCCCTCTGTGGCCATCTTCACTCCCCAATGGCTTCTTCCCCATTGGTTTCAAACATACTCATGTATCTCCTATCCCCAAAAACCCACTCTTTACCCCACGACTCCCTCCAGTTATTGCCCCGTCTCCCTCCTACCATTCTTCTCCCAGCTCCTTGAGCAAGTTGTCTACATCTGCAGACTCTACTTCCTCTTCTCAAATTCTCTCCTTCCTCCAATCTGGCTTCCACCCATTTCAGTCCAAGATACTGCCCTCTCAAAAGTCACCAGTGAACTTCTTCTTGGTAAATCCAATGGCCTCTACTCCATCCAAATCCTTCTTGACCTTTCAGCTACTTTTGATTCTGTCACCCCCCTTTTCCTTGGAAAGCATTATCCAATCTTGGCTTCCCTGTAACTGTCCTCACCTAATTCTCATCCTCTCTCTCTGGCATGACTGCAGTAAACACATTGCATAATTCAGTTCAACTGGAAATACTGAATTTGCAGTTGTGTGAAACACAGAAACTTCTAAAGGATAAAAAACCCAGATTCAGGTAATTAAAAACCTAGTGAATTCATATTGCTGGATGTTTAAATAATATCACTTCAACAATTAATAATCCTACTTTAATAACCTTATCCATCTAGTTTTCTTTCACTTTAAAAGTGGAGTAAGGAGTGTTGTCATCAGTTAATGTTTAGGGGGTGCAACTAGGAATTTAAGCTACTTTTTTGTGCAATGGAAAACATGCTTGTAAACGTCTAGTTTAAAAGCTGTTTTTTCAAATCCTTTATTTAATGTAAATTTTATTTGAATTAGCTCTTTGCCAGAAATTTTTGCCTGAATAATTAAATATATTACTGTATTCCAGTCTAAGATATGTTTCAAATACTAAGATGTGAACTAAGACACCTTTAAGAGTAGATTGTCTTAAATTCAGTTTAGCACATATTTCAGATAAAGCAATGCTAGATGATTAAAAAGATAGTGTCTGAAAACAGTAATTCTTCAAAATATTTTAAATATAAAATTAAGGAATTTCCACAAATGTCTAAGTACCATTGAAAGAGGTTTCCTGCTTATTTAATTTATTTAATTCAGGAATCATCCTACCCATCATTATCATGAACAATCGAAACCAATAATGTTTCTCTGTTCTGAAGAGTATGGAATTTGAGTCTTCCAAATAATTAACTACTGATGCTGATAGTTTTGATCCATGTAAAAAATCTTTTCTGGTCCTGTGACTTGATTGGTAATAGCCATTAATTCTGTTTTTAGCTTCCAGACTGAGCTCAGTATGTAATTTAGCAGTTAGCTAATTGAAATAAACAAGTATAAAAACACAAAATAACACAAATGATGAAGATAAAGCATCAGAAACTGGGAGTAGTAAAAGCAAACCTCTACCTAACCTAATCTCCACCTAATATCCGCCAAAGGACAACAGATTGACTTCATAATATGAGGGTTCCACATAGGTGAGTTGCTACTTTGTTGTTTCAGGCAGGTTGATTTTCTCTTCAGAATGTCACTGATGCCCTGACCCAAACAGTGTGCACCTTATATATGATAGAGCATTACTGACTTTCAAACCTAACTTCTGCCTTTGCATAGAGATAAAGTAAATCATCAAAGCAGCTCTCAGCCACTGATAGGTATTACATTTTTTTTGAACAGAATGATATGTCAAAATACTGGTATTAATTTGTATTTTATGTACACGTACATAATTTATTTATTTATATTAATGTCTGTCTTCTGCTCTAGACTGTAAGCTTGTGGGCAGGGAAGATGTCAACCACCTCTTTTATAGTGTACTCTCACAAGCACTTGGTACAGTGCTCTGCACACAGTAAGTGCTTAATAAATACAATTGTTTGACTGATTGATTTATTGATCACTCAGTCTCTTTTGAGGGCTCAATAAATACAATTGATTGATTTTCAAGGAGAGGGCTGAAACCATAAACACAAAAGAGCTAAATGGGGAGGCACCTTTGAAGGCTAGAAATCAGCAACCACAAAGAGACAAGAGAACCAAGAGGGCCCCTTCCCTTCTCTGAATGGTCAAATGAGAAGAGGTTTCAAGGCCAGAGGTTATGTCAGCTGAAACGACAATGACCTCTTGTAAGGATTGGGCAGAATCTCGGCAAAATATTCAGACACCTCAGAAATACCCTGAGCCAACCAAGAAGTGACATCAAAGGTGGGGAGATTTACCTATGGGACAGGACCAGAGAGAAGTGTGGGATGTAGACAGAAAGCTCCTTCTGGGCAGGGAATGTGTCTACCAGTTTCTCTATAGTATTCCATTGTTCTGTTGTATTATGTCATTCAACAGCTGAGTACAGGGTTCAGCACACAGTCAATGCTCAATGAATACCATTAATTGGTGTTGGATGGGGCAAAAGAGAGGTTGGGAATTAATAGACATCTCCCAATCCTGGGTTAAGGGGACCACTGGCCGGGACACCAGGAAATAGCCATTTCTCCAGTACCTGTTTCTCTAATGAATGGCATTGCTTTGGGCCTATGCTGGAATGTTGGGGCTGTGGAATTTTGAGTTTTGGGGTGGGTTTCCCTTTCAGAAACCCCAGTATGTTGTTGACTGAGATCAGTGGATGATGCAGGAGACGGATCCTTCCCGATGGTCTTTGAGGAGGCATAAAGATTTCTTCCAAATGACACTCAGGAAAAGGGATTCAAGTAGTCAAGCAAAATACTTGCTGGAGAGGGGGAGAGACTGGAACTAGGGAGTCACTGGTTCTCTAGTGGCTGATTCTCTAGTTTAGTCAGGATACGCTGAGTGCCTGGACCAGAGTGACACTAGGTCTGATGCTTGTGAAGCCGCTTCTCTGGAGAGAGGGAATTCCTCATGGTCATATAAGGAGGCACCTACCACTTAGGGAAAATGGCTTATTTTGGGATCTACTTGGCAACTGAAGGGAGATTTATAACCCATTTGGGAGCCTGGGATCTCCCTGTTCCTCACTGGTTCAGCCTCATCCTCCAGGACCAGGTGTTGGGATTTCCTGTCAGTGCAGTCTCTGGCACTGACCTCCCAGCTCTCCTGCTCTTTTGGGAAGTAGTAACACCTGCTGCTGCTCAGCCACCACCCCTGGGCGGCAGAGGTTACACATGGCACCTGGAGGAAGGACAACACCACTTGGTTGAGATTTCTTTGACATTGGCTCCTACTCTGGAAGACCAGAAATCAAATACTTATTGGTCAGGGATTGCCACTGACCATTGTTGTCTTTAGCCTGTTATCGGCTTTCATAAATAAATCCCACTCTCTGCTCAGAATGAAGCTCAGAAGTTACCTTTGTGAGAATTTTCCCGTCAAGTGAATCATGTGGTGAATGTCCAAATGTTAGAGTGATAAGGAAGCTGCCTCTAAAGTATACCTGTTTTATAGCCTTCATTTCTAGACTGTTAGCCCGTTGTTGAGTAGGGATTGTTTCTATCCGTTGCCAATTTGTACTTTCCAAGTGTTTAGTACAGTGGTCTACAGACGGTAAGTACTCATTAAATACCATTGAAAGAATGAATGAATTGAAACCAATTACTCACTTAATCTTCATTCTAACACTGTGCCTGAGGAAAAGAAAGTACCAGAAAAGGAGTTTGTGGGAGCAGATAGAGGAGCTCAGGGGTAGAAATGATGCTGGGGAGAATCTCCACAGGACTCAGGGCAAGTGACCTCAAATGAGAGCTCGTTATCACTCGGGGCCTCCTCTCTCCCCGCTGAGCAGAGCCATTGGGGAGTGGGGTTATCTCAGCTCTAGAGCAGCACTTTTCTGCCTTCCCTAGTCTATGCCCCTCTCCTATCCCCCAGTCACCCCTTCCCCCATCAGCCCTTCCTTCCTTTAGCCTCTCTCTTGCTCCAATCCCCTTGTCTCTCAGAGGACCAATCATCATGTGACTGAGATTTCCTCAGTGGAAAGTATGAAGAAGCAACAGACCAAAAGCATGTCAAGGAAGCCGTCATGAGAATTTCACCTTCCTAGTTTCCTCAGCTTACTCTACTGAAACATAAGGGCAATATAGATTCTGATTAAATAGTCTGTGGATCCTAAACCACCTACCCTGGCAACTCATTTATTTTTAACCTGTAACTATAGTAATTATATTTATGACATTTATTACTCTGTCACTCTGTTATTTCACTTTGTTACTCTGTGACAGCCCTGAACTAAACATGGTGAGATATGACCTAGTCAGATCACATACACTTCCTGTCACCAGTGAGACTCACAATCTAAGGAAATGGGAGAACAGATAACATCCCTATTTGAGGAACTGAGGCCTAGAGAGGTTTACTGTCTTGCCCAGTGTCATCCAGACGACCTGTAATGAATTAAAAAGCAGTTAACATAACCAACCGATCCAATCTGTGTGAAAAAATGTGTGAGACAGGCATCTGAGAAGCAGTCTGGTTTAGCGGAAAGAGCCCAGACTTGGGGGTCAGAGGATGTGGTTCTAATCCCAGCTCTGTCACTTGTCTGTTACGTGACCTTGGGCAAACCATTTCACTTCTCGGTGTCTCAGTTACCTCATCTGTAAAATGGGGATTAAGACTCTGAGCCTCACGTGGGACAATATGATTTCCTTGTATCTACCCCAGCGTTTACAACAGTGTTCAGCACATAATAAGCATTTAACAAATACCATTATTATCATTATTATTATTATTATTATCTTCAAAGGCAAGATTTCTTTGGGGAGAAGGGAAAGAGAAACTTCTTGGAGGCACAAGTAAGCAGGCCTCTGGAAGCAGGACTGGCTATCTGGACATCAGATGGATTATCTTGTCATTTTAGGGTGCCATTTAGAAATCCAAGGGAATGATGCAAGTGAAATAAGGGGTGAGGGTTTGGGGGTTTACTTGTCTTTTACCTCTAAAATATCATGCCCTACCTGGGAACTAAAAAGAAAGGGTGCTAGGCCCCTGAGGATTCTTCCAAGGATTTAATCCATCTTTCAGATTATTCTGGGGGTGATTTGGATTAGAAAAGGGACTCCCACAATGACCACAGATGATTTCACACCAATGTGTGGCATTTTATTTTCTATTTCCCTGGCTATCATTGCTTCATTGCAATAGTTTCATTTACCAAAGAGGATTTTTGTTGTGAATAAGTTTTCTCAAGACTGATAAATTACCTCAGTTTTCTTCTGACATTTGTTGGCTGATATAATTGAACTGACTCTCTATGTGGCTCACTATCTTCTACATGTCTTCTGGTGAGTTGTACTTCTACAGGGCAATAATATGCATACAACATTAAAACTCTTCCTACTCAGATGAGTCTGATTCCAGTGGAGCTTAGAGCCTGCTGAGTAGAAAGAGTTTTGCTGGACGATTAAAGGTTTATTCCAACCTAAGTCCAGAGACCTTGTTGTATTGTCCAGCATGGCTTGGCAAAATGAACGGAAAAGGACTGGATGATGGGGCAGACTGGGAGCCCCTTACTCTGGCACAACCAGCCATTCTGTCATAGCTCTGACTCAGGATCTTCTTCACTCAGTCAATTAGTCAATCAGCAGTATTACTTTGCACTTACTGTGTGCAAAGCACTGTACTAAAAGCTTGAAAAAATACTACGTAGCAGAGCTGGTAGCTATGTTCCCTGCCCTTAACCAGTTTATAATCTAGAGGGAGAGACAGACAGATCAAGGTACATTGAGTAGGTTAGTATTAGAGCAGTCTAGGATGTGATCTGGATTCTAGTAGGAAATCAGAAAGGAAAGGTAGCAATTTATACAAATGAATAAATTATGGATATGTACATTAGTGCTCTGAGGCTGAGGGAGGGAGGGCGCTTCAGGCCAGAGGCAGAACATGGGTAAGAGGCCAAAGGTGAGATAGATGAGATCAAGGTACATTGAGCAGGTTAGCATTAGAGCAGTCAAGGGTGTGATCTGGGTTCTAGTAGGAAATCAGAAAAGTAAGGTAACAATTGCCACAGAAATACAAATTGTCAACTCTATGGTGTTTCCACTGCCAATGTTTGGATCCAGAAGGCTGGACGGTGAAAAAACAGGATAGAAAGAACATCGATACTTTTGAAATGTGGTGTTAGAGAAGGCTTTGGCAAATACCACGGACTGCCCGAAAGACATACAAATGGATTTCCGAGCAAATTAAAACAAAGTGGTCTTTGGAAGACCAAATGACTCGACTTAGATTAGCTTATTTTAGACACATAATCAGTTGGACCAATTCTCTGGAGAAGACACTAATGCTAGGAAAAGTCCAGGGAAAAGTGAAAGAGGCAGACCAGTAGATAGATGAATAGAGGACATAACAACAATAACAGAAGAACCATTAGAAAGGTTGCGGATCATGGCAAAGGAAAGGATGTTCTGGAGAAACTATATCCATGGAGTCATTATGAATCGGGAAAGACACGATGGCGCTTAGTAATAATAATGATAATAAGGTAGGATGGAGCAAGGTGACTGAGTGTTTTAAAGGTGATGGTAAGGGATTTCTGTTTGATGTGGAAGTGGATGGTGTTATCGGCACAACTAACCACAAGGTAAATTGTGAGTTTAATTGTGAGGGTAATCAGGTGGTCCCACGTGAGGCTCACAGTCTTAATCTCCATTTTACAGATGAGGTAACTGAGGCACAGAGAATTTAAGTAACTTTCCCACAGTCTCACAGCTGCCAAGTGGCAGAGCTGGGTTTCGAACCCATTACCTCTGACTCCCAAGCCCGTGCTCTTTCCACTGAGCTACATGAGAAATTTGAACTACTGAGCTCCAAGAGAAAAGTTTAAGGATCTTAGGAGGTTTCTCCCTAACCATGAGAATGCCTATCCATGAGAGAAGCAATTTCCCATTTTCTTCAAATATTGTGTTTCCACTGTCAGGGTCAGAATTCTGGGCTGGATGAAGCATTGGCCTAAACCAGCAATATGACTTCTTATGGTCTTAAAGACATTTACCCAAGGGCTCATTCAAATTTACCAGAAAAAATGGGACAAAGCTGAAGGATGAGGTTAAAGTCAGGGAACAAATGTGTCGGAGTGTGCAAGTCCTGTTCTATGTTGTCGGGGAAGACAACAGGGAAGACAGCAGGGGTATGAACCCAGGCAGGGAGCTGGAAGAGGGGCTGACTGTGGAAGTTTGTGTGTGACCACTGAAGATCCACCTGGCTGGAGTCATCTACTTCAGTCTCTTTTAGAATTGGCTACCCAGAGGTATCTCCAGGGTTCTAATGCCATCCCTCTTTTATAGCTAAGGCTGAAACATTTTCAGAACCCCACAGTGTGTCCTGAGCTTGTCCCCTTAGTTTTCTGGCCCCATTCCATGGATCTAGGAGCCTCCCCACCTCCATATGGCAAGACAAGCACCCAGGGTCCAGCTAAGTAGTCCTCACTCTCTAAGTGCTGGTTCGTTGGGGCAGAGAAGACTACATACTCCTCCTCCCTCCTGTGGTGATCTTCTCACTTCCTACTCCTGGTTCCCTGGGACAGTGATTTCTCCAAAATTATTGTGAGTTCCCCAAGCAGAGAACATGCAAGCACGAATGGGAGTACCACTGGTTATGAAAGGAAAATTGATACTTTCTTAAAGAATCGCCATTTGCTAACCTTTCACCACTTGGATAGCAAGAAGGTGTCTTTCCATTGTGCAGCGGATCTTAAACCAAGCCCAGGATTGATTGCCTAGCCCTGATTCCAGGATTTCTCCTTCCAAATGTATTTCTCCATAGCCAAACTGTGGGTTGTCTAGTGAACAGGACTTCCTGTGGTGCATAGGGGAGGGACAAGGCAGTGGGTGGATCCCTCCCAAGCCTCTCCCTCCTCACTGTCTTCAGATGCGGAAGGAGTCAAATTCAGCTGTAAAACAAGATTTCACGTAAGAAAAGAGGGGCGAAGAAATGAGCCAGGGAGGGCTCATATTTGGGGGCACAGGAAGGGGTAGGTGCATATTGGAGACAAAGGGAAATAGGAAAACAACTTTTAGAGCCTTGAGGAATTGAGACTGTTGGTGGGATCCATCAAAAAATCAATTATTGATTCTTGTTGCATGCAGTAATGTTGGTAGACATTATCACTGTCCACAGGGAGCTTGCAGTCTAGAAGGGGTTATAGACATTAAAATAAATTACCAGTATGCACATAAGTGGTGTGGGGCTGAGAGTGAGGTGAATATTAAGTGCTTAAGGGTCTCCCCTGCTAGGCTACATACTCACTGGGGGCAGAGAATGTGTCTACTCTCTTTTTGTACTGTATGTTCCTAGTGCTTAGTACAGTGCTTTACACACAGTAATCACTCAATAATACCATTGATTGACTGATTGTTTGATTGATTGATTGATTGATTGATTGATTGATTGATTAAAGGGTACAGATTTAATTTCATAGGCTACAGAAGGGAGAGGGAAAAATGAAACCTAACTCTGGAAAGGCTTCTTGGAGGAGATGTGATTTTAGTTAAACTTTGAAGGTGGGAAGGAGTGGTGATCTGTCATACATGAAGAGGAGGTTGTTCAAGGCCAGAGGGAGGACAAGGGTAATGGGTCAGCAAGGGGTTGGTGGTGAGATAGAGGGACAGTGAATAGTTTGGCATTAGAGGTGTGACGTGAGTGGGCTGGGTTGGAAGTCAGCGGAATAAAATAGGAATGGGAGAGCTAATTGAGTGCCTTAAACCCTTGATGGTAAGGAGTTTCTAATCAATGCAGTAGTGGATGGGGAACTACTTGAGGTTCTTAAGGAATGGCAAACTGACGACTAAATGTCTTTCATCCCTAGGTGGTGATGCCAGGAAAGGATAAAAAGACTATGTTACTTTGGCTGAAATAAAGTCAGCTACGCTATAATCGATTATCATTTTCCTTTCCAGGTTGCCCTGAGTGGACCCTGGGCTCTTCCAGGTCCCATCTCTCTCTCTCCCACAAACAGAGGAGCTGAGTGAGACCTCGCCCCGCCCCTCATCTTAACACAGCCAAGGCAGGACAGGCCCTGCCCCTGCTCCCACCACTAAATCACTCAGTCACAGTCCACTGAGAACTAAATCATTTGTTCTTCCCCTTTTCAGGATAAAAGTGAATGGACACTTTAATGGAATGGATTGTGTCTCTTTCAAGAGAAAGAATTTCCTTTTGCCAAATGTGAAAAACCCCTGCATTGGATCTGTAAAAGAAATGTGACTGTACTGGGACCCTGAGATTCTGCAGAAATGTTAGCAACATCTTCTGGACAGAGTATTTATTTCTCTTGGGGGATGGGTTCTGTCACCTGTGACTTTCCATTCTCTTCTTCTTCTGAAAATTATTTGGCATCTGACTTCTCCATTACAACTAAAATCTTAAGGGAAGAGGTCATTTCTTCTAAGCCTATGTTGTTCTCTCACTCACGTAATAAAATAATGAGTTTTCAGTACACAATACTTGTGCTCCTTGAGGGCAGGGAGCATGTCTACTTACTCTTTTGTACTCTTCCAAGCTCTTAGTACAGTGCTCTGTTCCCATTAGACTGTAAGCTCCTAGAGTACAGGTAGTATGTCTATTTACTGTACTCTCCCAAACACAATACTGTCCTCTGAACACAATAAGTGCTCAATAAATATCGTTGCTTGATTGATCGATTGATTGGTGCACTATAAGCGTTATTGATTCATTGTCCTCATATATATATGATATGTTTGGCACATGGTCAGAATTGAATGCTCCTAAAAGAATGAGGTATAAGACAGCAGAGATATTTGATCCGTGTGGTGATGACTGTGAGGTGGAAAAAAAATATACCTTATTTAAAAATGTAACTTGTTATGATGTTTCATGAACCATTGGGAAAGGGGATTAGGTGCATTAGCATCTGGGATTTGGACTGGGGAGGAATAGGATCTGGGGGGCACAGGGTGAAATTTGGATGAGCCATGTTGCTGAGGTTGTCAGGATTGGGGATCCTATTGAGGGGGAAATGAGGGGACCCCTGAGATTGTCCCTGGGTATAACCTGGCCGATGGTGGTATTTTAGTTTTTGGAGAGGGCAGAGATAAGGGATTCAGAGAAATCTGAGGATCTCAAAGAAAATGAATGTGCCCAGTAACAATAATGAGCTCACACCTCCCCTTGGAAGAAGACTTCAGCTCTGTGGGACTGAGTGGGGCAGAGTGGGGAAACCTGTGAACATGCACATTGTTGCCTAGGGTATGAGTCATCTTTTCCCCAAACCATCCCATGGGCAAGAGAGGCATTTACATACATACTTAGGTACCTATTCCCATTCCTACCCCAAAGTACTTACCTATATACCCTTCCTTTACCAGTAATTAGGGCAAGATCTTCTGGCAAGAAGGTGGGGATGACTGTGAATAGACTGGGAGGCCTGGGAGCAACAGGAGCTGTGGTGCCAGAGGTCCAAGGCAGGGCAGCCCCTCCAGAGCCATGCCTAAATGGGAAGGGTCGCTGACCCCATTTGTGCCCTCTCCCTGTCTGTGGTGGGTCTATGACCCGGCCGAAAGGAAGAGACACTAAGCCCTCCAGTTCCTCTTCCCATCTCACACGGGAGGACTATGATCGAGACCGAGGGATGGGCAGTTGCTACTCAAAGCCCAGTTGGAAAGGTAGGGGACAAAAATTGAGGCAAGGGGAGGGTCTCCACGACTCCAGCCTCTAACCCCAACTCTGGCGTCCTGGGACTGCCAAGGGGGAAGGGACACTGAGCCCCCCCCAGCCCATTCCCCCAAATCGGAGGCTTGGGATCACATCTGAGGGAGGGGTTGCCCTCCGCACCTGAGGATCTGAAGAATGAGCAAAGGGAAGGGTCACTCCTCATCCCCACACACTGGAGACCCAAGACTGCCAAGAGAGGGCACCTCGGTCCACCCCTAGCCTTGCATCCCTGTGCACCTAGACAGCACCTAGACCTAGAACTGCACCGAGGACGGGGACACCGGCATCCTCATTCCCCACTCCTTCACTGTGCACCAAGGAGTTGGGTCTGCACGAAGAAGGAATCGCCAATCCACCAACCCCACCCCTCTGCCCAAGCAGGACAATGAGTGAATTGTCGACAGTCATCCATGAACAACTGAGGATTTGATAGTCTCACCCATTCACTCTGGAAAGGCTCTTCAATTATCACTAATTGCAGCTCAGAACTTGTGGGTTCCCGCCAGCTAAGAGTTGCTGTGTCGACCCCTATTAGAGGACACTGGGTCTACAGATTAGCTGCTACAGGTCAGGACTTCCTTTCTTTTACACCCTAGCCCCACTTTGTGCCTTCAGTCCCCTCCCTCTGATCTTCCCTTCTTTGTCCTTCATGCCTAGCATCCTTCCCTTCCCTCTCTCCACAAGCAAGCCCTCCTCAGATCACTTCCACCCAACCCCTCCTGATTCCTCTCTCCCCCTCCTCATCCCTGTCCTCCTCCAACCACACTGGCCCCCACCAGCTCACCCCCATTCAACCCCTTCTTACCTCTTACACAACCCCCACCCCATGCACCCTCCCAATAGCCCCACTCTAACGTGGCGTGTGTAACCCTCATTCCATCATAAGGAAACTTACCTTCATTATTAACCTGTTCTGGACACAGTCACTGCTCCTCCTTGCAATCCCAGAAATTTGTCTCTCTCCAAGTGACACACCCTCCTTTGTCGCTCTAGCTAGAGGAGGCCCTCATGTTTATCCACTCCTCCAGACTCACCAGGAAAGGAGGAGTCAGCTTCCTTTTTTTCTCCCAAGTGCCTTTTTTTCACAATCTCACCTACCCTATCTGTCTCTTTCTTTCCCTTCCTTTGAAGACCATATCCAATTAATATTCAGTCACATATCACTGCAGACCTCCTCCCTACCCCCACCCCAGGCCTCCACTACAACTTTCTGAACCATTTTGATTCCTTTCTCACAATACTGATCTCATTTTCCAATCTTAGCATTGATTCTTGGGAACTTCAATGTTCATTCATTCATTCATTCATTCATTCAATCGTGTTTATTGAGAGCTTACTGTGTGCAGAGTTCTGTACTAAGTACTTGGGAAAGTACAATACGACAATAAAAAGTGACATTCCCTGCCACGACGAGCTTAGTCTAGAAGGACTAAACCAGGGTTGTGGAAATTTGTGAAAGTTTAGGCAGTCAGGTAGCCATTCCAGAGCTGAGCCCACCCCCCGCCCCACCACGTCCCATCTGGCTGCTATACCCCAACCTTAATGTGGATGTCCCCAGTGATCCTTCCACTGCCCACCTCCTCTTACTTCTTTACTCCAGTGACCTCCTGTTCCACTTCACCTCACACTCGCCAACTGGGGCACATGCTCTGTTTTATAATTTTCCAATCTCTACCCTCACCAATTCTGAAATTCTTCTATCAGACCACAACCTCCTCACCTGCTGTTTCCCATACACCTACCTTCAGCAAATTGGTCATCTCCCCCCTGCCTCCAGGGACTTCCATTATTTTGACCCCCTCCAGTAATCTACAGCCATCATACCCCATTTTTTCTTCATACCCAAGCTTCTTACTTTCTCCTGATGCACAAGTCCACATGCTCTCCACTACTCCCTTCAATGAACTAAAATTCCTTGCCATCTGTCTACTTATTTTGTTTTGTTCTCTGCCTACCCTCTCTAGACTGTGAGCCCATTCTTGGGTAGGGATTGTCTCTATCTGTAGTCCAGTTGTAATTTCTAATTGCTAAGTACAGTGCTCTGTACATAGTAAACACTCAATAAATATGATTGAATGAATGAATGCTCCCCTGTCCCTCCGCTGGTCTCATATCATTAGCCCACAACCCTGGATCACCTCCACAATTCGCTTTCTCTACTGCTGTGCCTGAGCTGTGGAGAGCTGTTGGAGGAAATCCAGACATCTCTTACCTCATTCACCTTAAATTCATTCTTATCTGCTTCAATTTAGCCCTCTCCACTGCCCAACAACAATACTTCTCCCTAATTTACTCCCATACCCACTGCCCCAGCCAGCTGTTCCAGACATTTAACATGTTTCTCAAAAGCTTCTGTTTCCTTGCCCCCACCATCTCTTTCCCCTAATGATCTGGCTATATATTTTATCAACAAAATTGAAACCATCATGTGTGATCTCCCTGAAACATCCCCTGCTCCTCTCTAATGCCCCCTCCTTCTCCGTCGTCTTTGACTATGTTCCTTGCTGTAACTCATAATGAAATCTGTCACCTCCTCTCTAAATCTATACCCTCTACCTGTGCTTCTGACCCTTTCCCTTCACACCTTTTAAAGACATTAGCCCCTTTCCTTCTTCCCTATTAGATGACCATTTTCAACTGTTCACTTTCTAACAGCCTCTTCCCCATTGCTTTCAAACACGCCTATTTATCCGCATCCTAAAAAACCTCTTCCTGGACCCCACAAGTCCCTCCGGTTATCGCCCCATCTCCCTCCTACCATTTCTCTCCAAACTTCTTGAGAGCGTTGTTACAACCACTGACTTCACTTCCTATCTTCCAATTCTCTTGTAGATGTCCTCAACAGCACTTATGTACATGCGTTTGAATTATGTATCATAAATTACTTATTCATATTAATGTGTGTCTTTCCCCTAGACTGTGTCTGCTAGTTCTGTGGCATTGTACTCTCCCAACTGTTTATTAGAGTGTTCTGCATGTAGTAAGTGTTCAATAAATATGATGGACTAATTGAATATTTTAATGTCTTGTCTCCCACTTTAGACTGTAAGCTTCTTGAGAGCAAGGATTGTGTACATCGACTGTATGATAATGATAATGATGACAATAGCAACAATAATAATAATAGTATTTGTTAAGCACTTATGAAGCACTGAACTAGGTCTGGGGTAGCTCCAAAATAAGAAGCTCCCATATGGAGCTCACAGACTACGTAGGAGGAGGAATAGGTATCAAATCCCCATTTTACAACTGAGGGAGCTGAGATACAGAGAGGTTAAGTGATTTATCCAAGGTCAAATAGCAACTAAGCATTGGAACAGGAATTAGAACCCACTGTGCTGTTCTTCTGCACTGTCTGGCTCAGCCCAAATCCCAGACCCAGAACAGGGCCCACCTGTATCCAGAGAATCCAGAGCCATTCAGCCATATACACTGTCTCTGGGTCTTGTTATTCTTATCCCTGATGCAGAAATGCTCATCTTTTCAAATCCCAGCTTCGCCACGTGTCAGCTGCGTGTCTTTGGAAAAGTCACTTTTCTGTGCCTCAGTTAACTCATCTATAAAATGGACATTAAGACTGTGAGCTCCACGTGGAACAACCTGATTACTTTGTATCCTCCCCAGTGCTTAAAACAGTGCTTTGCACGTAGTAAGAGATTTACAAATGCCATTATTATTATCATTATCTTTTGGCCTTATCAAAGCAGCCCTGTCCTGTGGCATCAGTGGAAACAGAATGAGGCAGCCCTGTCCTGTGGCATCAGTGGAAACAGAATGAGCCATGTAAGATTCAGCACCACCCCACAACCCACCTACAGATCTAGGCACGGAAAACCAGCTCAGAGATCAGCCATAAAGACACAACCTCAAACTTCTCTCAGAGTCCTGTTGAGAGAGGATGAAGTCCCTCAGATTCATAACCGGGACAGGGATAGACAAAGTTCAGCAATCCCAGAAGGTTCTAAATGGGTGGAAATGAGGACATGTGGACTGGGCCCTGAGAACCCCTCCATTCTGACATCTTCAGCCTCATCTTCCAGGAACAGGAGCTGGGATTTCCTGTGGGCACAGTCTCTGGCACTAGCCTCCCAGATCTGCTCACCTGAGAAGTAATAACACCTGCTGCTGATCAGCTACCACCCTGTGGGGTTGCTGATCAGCTGCCACCATGTGGGGCAGAGCTCACTCTCAGCACCTGAAAGAAGGACAAGGACAGATGGTTGGGATGGCACCTCTTTCCATGACTTTGGTTCTGAAATAAAAAAAACAAAAAATTGAATCCAAGTGTCCTAGGATTGTCCTCCTGCTTCCTTCTGACATTTACTGTCTACAGTCTATTACCTGTCTCTATAAATATATCCTGTTTGTGTTGTCCTAAATATCAGAAATAATCATTGCAAGAACTTTGCCATTATATAAAACATGTGCTGAATGTCCCAATGTTAGAAGACCTGCCCTGCTAATTATTCCTGGACCAAGGGTTCACTTCGTTTTAACTTCTCCATGGCATATTGGATCCCCATATCTTACAGGGAACAGGGAGAATCCAAGAGGGCCATTATCAAAGAGCAGGCAGGGGGGCAGGTAGAGAGATGCAGAGCTAGGCAGGACACATCATCATCATCATCATCATAAATCGCATTTATTGAGCCCTATTTTGTGCAGAACAGTGTACTAAGCGTTTGGGAGAGTATAATAGCACAGAGTAGAACAAGCAGAGGCCTCCTAGGATTCAGGAGGAGATGAACCCATAATTCCTGAACTTCTCTTCCCCACCCAATCATCTTCCACAGGAGGAATGAGGATGTCCCTGGTGGAGCAACAGGGCTCTGCCTGTGTTTATGTGTGCCCCTGTCCTCTCTCCCAGCTCGTCCTACCTACTCTCACCCCTCCCTGCTTCACCTTCCCACTTTGCTCCCCATCCCTGACTTCTCTAGGAACCGGGCTAGGTGGGGCTGAGATTTTCCCATTGGAAAATCTTCCTGAAAAAGTAACAGAGTGAAGAGGTTTTCCCGGCTTCAGGGAAAATCTCTGGGGGCCTCCTTTGTCATAGTTTTCCACTATTTAGTCAAAACAACCAGTTCTGATTCCTGGGCAGCTCCTCATTAGCCTTTCACAGTATCTTCTCACTCTGTTGGCCAGCAAATTTTGCTGAGTTCTCATTCCCAGTACCATCTCCACAGGAGAATATTATTTCTGTCATTGAGTTTCAGCTCCCCTGATATTAGTTGACTGCATTTACTCATTCATTCATTCATTCATTCAACCATATTTATTGAGCTCTTACTGTGTGCAGAGCATTCATTTATTAATTCAATCATTCAGTCGTATTTATTGAGTGCTTATTGTGTGCAGAGCACTGTACTAAGCGCTTGAAAAGTACAAATTGCAACAGAGATAATCCTTACCGAACAACTGGCTCACAGTCTAGAAGCGGGGAGACAGAAAATCAAACAAGTAGACATGCATTAATAGCATCAAAATAAATAAATAGAATTATAGCTATATATACATCATCAATAAAATAAATAGAATAATAAATACGTACATATATACACAAGTGCTGTGGGGGTGGTAGAGCAGAGGGAGAGAGTAGGGGCAATGGGGAAGGGAGGAGGAACACAGGAAAAGGGAGGTTCAGTCTGGGAAGGTGAGCTTTCAGTAAGGTTTTGAAAGTGGGGAAGTGTGCTAGTTTTGCAGATGCGAAGAGGGAGGGCATTCCAGGCCAGAGGTAGGACATGGGCCAGGGCTCAATGGCTGGACAGGCGAGAACGAGGCACAGTGAGTAGGTTAGCAGCAGAGGAGTGGAGTGAGTGGGCTGGGCTGTAGAAGGAGAGAAGGGAGGTGAGGTAAGAGGGGGCAAGGTGATGAAGAGCTCTGAAGCCAATAGCAAGGAGTTTTTGCTTGATATGAAGATTGATAGGCAACCACTGGAGATTTTTGAGGAGGGGGGTGAAATACCAGAGCATTTCTGTAGAAAGATAATCCAGACAGCAGTGTGAAGTATAGACTGAAGTAGGGAGATACAGGAGTGCTTGGAAAATACAATTGGGCAACAAATAGAGTCAATCCCTACCCAACAACCTGCTCACAGACTTGAAGGGGGGAGACATAACAAAACAAAACAAAGCAAGTAAACAGGAAATAGAGGAGAAATTTATAGACTGAGGAGAGAAATAGGAAATGGTGATGCAACCATCGCTTAGAAGTAGAGCTCAAGCCTCTCGTACCAACATCATGAGGATAAGGTGAAAGATGAGGTCACAGAATTCCTCAGTTGGTTAATGGTGAATCATCCTTCTTATCATCTGGAAAACCAGGGTTTAATTTCCCAGCAGGAGTGGCCAGTCTCTTATATGAAAGACCTAGGCTGATGTCACCATTTATTTAGAATTTGGAGCACAGCATGGCCTGCTGAAAAGAGCACAAGACTGGGCTTCAGGTTTTAGTTCTGGCTTTGCCACTTCCCTGCTTTATAAACTTGGGTCAGTTGCTTAAGTGGTTTATGCCTCCATTAGCTCAACTGAATAATGGGGACAAAATACCTCTTCTGCCTTCCCCTTACTGTGTGAGCACTGTTTTGTACAGGGAGTGTGTCTGATCTGATGATCTAGTACTTACTCCAATACTCAAGACTGTTTGGCACATAGTAAGTGCTTAGTAAATGCTATCATTATTTTTAGATTTATTAGGAGGAAATGACCCCTTGAGTTTTCCAATGGGGAGACTTCCAATGCAGGTCTGTTGGGAGTAGGGGGATGGAGGATTGTGGGTAGAGGAAAAGATGTATCCTGTGGATCTGGGAACCTGAAGAGAAGTTAGAGCTCACTGTGTTAAGTGCAGGGGTAGAGGCAAGCATAAATTAAGACTCTTGAGGATCAATCAATCAGTGTATTATTCAGTTGTATTTATTGAGCACTTGTGTATACAGAACACTGAACTAAGTACTTGGGAAAGTACATTATAATGGAGTTGGTAGACCTGTTCCCAGCCCACAGTGAATTTACAATCTAGAGGAGGAGAAAGGAATTAAAATAAATAAATTATGGATATGTACAGAAATGTTGTGTGTCTGAGGAAGGGGTGAATTGAGGGTACAAATCCTAGTGCGAGAATGCCCCAGAAGAGAGTGGGAGAGGAGGAAATGAGGGCTTAGTCAGAGAAGACCTCTTGGAGGAGATGTCCTTTTAATAAGACCCATTGAAATAAATTGCTGGGGAGCCCCCCAACTTTAAATTTATCCTATTTACTCTCCCCAGAGTGAATGTGCCTCTAACTCCTTTGTGTATTTTCCTCCCCATCATACCGACATTACTTTCAGTCCAGAGTGAGTTACAGAGGAGGTCAGGTACTCCTTATGCAGCCATGGTGAGCTGCTTGGTCCTCCTGGAGACCTGGGGGTGGCTCTTTTATAAGTATGAAAATTAGGGAATGTATTAAATGGAGCAGAAAGGTGGGTTAGGGAAGTTGCTTACAGGGGAGTTTTGATCTTCAAGTCCAAAGAGTTTCTATTGTGAAGTACAATCTTTCTACAGTTGGGAGAAAGACATTGTTATATTTAGGGTTAATACAAGATTGTCGTGAGATACTTTGTGATCAGATGTATCAGAATATCATTCTCAATAGCAGCAGTCCTCCTTTAGTTAGAATCCTTCTCATCAGGCTGGGAATTGAGGGTGGCTGATTAAGGAATCACCCATCTTGCCTCTGCAGGTCACAGGACTGAATGAAGACTAAAGAAAGTTATATTCCAGAATGGAGTTCCAAAGGCCAAAGAGCAGTTTCTGACATTCCCATTATTCTCCCTGCTCTGCCTGCCCCATCTTGCCCCAACCAGCCCATCCTACCTCATCCTATCCTGAAGGGATTACTTAGTACAAAGACCAGAGAGGTGTCTTAACCACCATATACAGAGTTATTCTGAGTTACCAAAAGATTTCCCATCTTAGGCTTGAACACAAGATCAGTTTAAAGCCAGAGAGGCAGTCATATTTGGTAAAAGGAGCTGGATCTGACCAGCCAGATGAACAAAGCAATCCCCAGAATGATCATGGCCGCATGTTAGCCTGGGTGTGGAGAGTGCAGGTCTAAAGTGGAGACTGGTCACAGAGCCTTCATGATTAGAATCCTTAGAATTTTTCTTACATACGCATATAACAAAACTCAGTGTATAGCTAAGAAATGACTCAGGAAATTTAAAACTAGGAAAAAACATTATAATTGTCTATTTAATATGATGATTAAAGGTCAATTAATCACTCAATCAATGGTATCTATTGCCTGTGCTCTGTGTGCAGAGCACTGTCCTGGGTACATGGGAGAGAACAATATGGTAGACTTGATAGACACATTCCCTGTCCACAAGGAGCTGACAGTTCAGAGGGTGAGATAGACATTAAAATTAATTACAGATAGGAGAAAAAACAGAATATAAAGCTATGTGTACAAGTGACATGGGACTGAGGATGAGATGAATATTAAGTCATTGAGGAGTACAGATTCAAATGCAGAAGCAGTGCAAAAGGGAGAGCAAATAGAGGAAATAATGGCCTCCTCAGGGAAGGTTTCCTGAAGGAGTTGTAATTTTAATGGGACTTTGAAGATGGGGAGAGTTGTGTTCTGTCATATGAGTGGGAGTGAGTTCCAAGCCAGAGAGAGAGAACAAGGACAAAGAGTGGTGACAGGAGTAAGGAAAGAAGTAGATGGGCTGAGTTGTAGTAGGAAGTCAGGTAGTTAAGTGATTTGGGAAGGTCTTGTCTTAAAGCAAGTGGTAAGGAGTTTCTATTTGATGTAGAGGTGGATAGGCAGCCATTGGAGGTTTTCAAGGAGTGGGGAGATATGGACTGATTTTTTTTTTGAAAAATGATCCAGGCAGCCCAGTAAAGTATGAATTGGAGAGGAGAGAGAAGGCAGCAGGGAGGTCAGTGCCTGATCTAGCAGTCAAAGTGGAATGAAAGAGCTTGGAACAGTGTACTAGCAATTTAGATGGAGAGGATGGGGTGAATTTTTAGAGATGTTGTGAACACAGAACCAACAGGATTTGGTTACAGATTAAACAAAAGAGATGAGTTGAGGATAATGCCCAGGTTACATTATTGTGTAAAATGATGGGAAAGTAAAGGGGAAGACAGACTATGAATGGAAAAAACTGTAACCTCCTCACCTCCTGTCTCTCCCCGCTCCAGTCCATACTTTATTCCACTGCCCCGGATTATCTTTCTACAGAAAAGTTCAGGGCAGACGTGTCACCCCCCTCCTAAAAAATCTCCAGTAGTTGCCTATCCACCTCTGGATTAAAGAAAAACCTCATCTCTAAAATGGGCTTTGAGAGCGTGAGCCCCACATGGGACAGGGATGATAGTACAACCCGATTTACTTGTATCCACACCAGCACTTAATACAGTGCCTGGTACTTGGTAAATGCTAAACAAATACCATAACAATGATATTAATAATTATAATAATTATTATTATTATTCCTTTCCTCATTTTCCATGGCAGCTAAATAGGATATTCTGCAGGGATCAAAGCTTCATCACAAGTCACTTAACATCTCTCACCTCCAAATATCTCATCTCTAAAATGGGAATTAAATACCTGCTCTCCTTTCCCCATAGACAGGAACCCCACTTTGGGATAGGGTCTGTGTTAGATCCGCTTATATTAGTGCTTTAGTATAAAGTGCAATATACTTTGCACATAGTAAGCACTTTGGAGAAGCAGCGTTGCTTAGTGGATAGACCTCAAACCTGGGAGTCAGAAGGTCATGCGTTCTAATCCCGATTCCCCACGTGTCTGCTGGGTGACCTCTGGCAGGTAACTTCACTTCTATTGGCCGCAGTTACCTCATCCTTAAAATGGATTAAGGATCCTTAAATGGGATTAAGAGTGTGAGCCCTATGTGGCACAGGGACTATGTCCAACCTGACTACCTTTTGTCTGCTCCAGCAATTAGAACAGTACTTGGCACATAGTAAGCTAATGGTACCCATGTGGGCAGATAACTGGACTTGCAGGTCAGGTTGGACAGAGATGTTGACTCCTTAGAGGCCGCAGAACCTGTAGGGAGGGGTGTGGAATGCCATATCTGGGGCTCCAATTATTAGAGGGACCACCAGTAGGACCCAGAAATATTGGAGCTTAGTAGGGGAAGAACTCTTGAAGGAAATGTGCTTTTAATAAGGTTTGACCCCACAGATAGCTCCAGTTATCGCCCCATCTCTCTCCTACCGTTCCTCTCCAAACTCCTTGAGTTGTCTACACCTGCTGTCTCAAATTCTCTTCCTCCATTTATCTCTTGGACCTCCTCTAATTTGGCTTCCATTCCCTTCACTCCACAGAAACCACCCTCTCAAAGGTCACCAATGATCTTCTTGCCAAATCCAATGGCCTTTACTCCATCCTAATCCTCCTTGACCGGTCAGCTTCCTTCGACACTGTTGATCACCCCCTTCTGGAAACATTATCCAATCTCGGCTTCACTGACACTGTCTCCTGAATCTCCTCATCTCTCTGGTCACTCATTCTCAGTCTCCTTCATGGGCCCCTCCTCTACCTCCCACCACCTAAATGTGGGGGGGTCCTTCAAGGTTCGATCTGGGTCCCCTTCTATTCTCCAACTACACCCACTCCCTTGGAGAACTCATTTGGTCACATGGCTTCAGCTACCACCTCTAAGCAGATTTTACTCAAATCTACATCTCCAGCCCTAATCTCGTTCCTTCTCTGTAATCTCACATTTCCTCCTACCTTCAAAACATCTCTACTTAGATGTCTTCCCTTCTCCTCATGTTTTACGTGTCTAAAACTGAACTCTTTATATTCCCACTCAAACCCTGTCCCCCTGCCCAACTTTCCCATCACAGTAATAATAATAACAATGATAATAATAAATAATAATAATGGTATTTTTTAAGCACTTACTAGGTGCTAGGCACTGTGCTAAGTGCTGGGTTGGATACAAGGTAATCAGGTTGGATGCAGTCCCTGTCTCACGTGGAGCTAACAGGCTCAATCCCCATTTTACAGATGAGGTAATTGAAGCACAGAGGAAATGAAGTGACTTACCCAAGGTCACACGGCAGACAAGTGGTAGAGCTAGGATAAGAACCCATGACCTTTTGACTTTTAGGCCCATTCTCTATCCACTATGCCATGTTGTAGAGGGCACCACCATTCTTCCTTCTCTCTAGCCCATAACCTTAGTATTATCCTTGACTCCTCTCATTCAACACACATATTCAATCAATTACTATGTCCTGTCAGTTCCACCTTCACGACATTGCTACAATTCTCCCACTCCTCTCCACCTGAACTGTTACCATGTTAATAAATTACTTATCCTATCTCACCTTGATTACTGAATCAGCCACCTTGCTGACCTCCATGTCTCCTGTCTCTCCCACCTTCAGTCCATACACCTCTCTATGGCCCAGATCATTTGTCTACAAAAATGTTCAGGACATGTTTCTCCACTCCTCAAGGAGGTCCAGTGGCTGACTACCTACTTTGGCATCAATCAGCTACTCCTCACTTATAAAGCTTTGATGAAGCTTTTATCCCTGCAGAATATCCTATTTAGCTGCCATGGAAAATGAGGAAAGGAATAATAAGTACTAAGTGCTTGGAATGTACAAGTTGGCAACAGATAGAGACAGTCCCTGCCCTTTGACGGGCTTACAGTCTAACCGGGGGAGACAGGCAGACAAGAACAATGGCAATAAATAGAGTCAAGGGGAAAAACATCTCATAAAAACAATGGCAAATAAATAGAATCAGGGTGATGTACATCTCATTAAACAAAATAAATAGGGTGATAAAGATATATACAGTTGAGTGGACGAGTACAGTGCTGAGGGGGTGGGATGGGAGAAGGGGAGGAGGAGAGGGAAAGGGGGGAGAAGAGGGTTTAGCTGTGGAGAGGTGAAGGGGGGGTAGAGGGAGCAGAGGGAAAAAGGGGGGAGCTCAGTCTGGGAAGGCCTCTTGGAGGAGGTGAGCTTTAAGTAGGGATTTGAAGAGGGGAAGAGAATAGCCCACACACTTTGCTCCTCTACTGCTAACATTCTCACTGTACGTCAGTCTTGTCTATCTCACCCCCAATCCCTCTTCCATGCCCTGCTTCTGGTCTGGAACGCCATCCCTCCTCAAGTCAGAAGGACAATTACTCTCCCCCTCTTCAAAGCCTTACTGAAGGCACATCTCCTCCAAGAAGCCATCCCTATGCCCTATTTTTCTCTTCTCCCACTCCCATCTGCTTCACCCTGATTTGCTCCCTTTATTCATCCCCTTTCACAGTGCCACAGCACTTAAGTATATAGGTGTAATTTATTTGTATCAAATCTGTCTCCCCCTCTAGACTGTAAACTGACTGTGGGCAGGGAATGTGTCTGTTTACTGCTATATTGTACTCTCTCAAGCACTTAGTATAGTGCTCTGTACTTAGTAAGTGCTCAATAAGTACAACTGAATGAATGAATGAAGGACCCTGGAGAGAAGTCTCCGTTTTAGAAATCAAAAGGACCAGATCAGGGGGTCCCATGGCATGTCAGTTCATTTTGTGCTGCAAAACATTGATCAGGCTAAATTCTTCAAGACTGCTCTTGAATTTGTGACCTTTGTACATTTGGTATTTGCCCCATCCTCAGCCCCACCCAATTACTCCATATCTATAAATTATAAATCACTTATTTATATTGTCTCTCTTTCCCTCTAGATCATGAGCTCATTGTGGACAGGGAATGTGTCTACCAACTCTGCTATATTCAAGTGTTTAGTACAGTGCTCTGCAAACAGAAAGTGCTCAATAAATGTAACTGACTAATTGAATGATGTGCCAGGCACTGTACTAAGCACTGTATTGCTACAAGCTAATCAGGTTGGTCACAATCCATGTCCCATGGGGCTCACAGTCTTTATTCCCATTTTACAGATGAGGTAACTGAGGCACGGAAAAGTTAAGTGACATGCCTGAGGTCACTTAGCAGACCAGTTGCAGAGCTGGGATTAGAACACAGATCCTTTAACTCCCAGTCCCATTGTCTTTCCTCCAGGCCACACTGCTTCTATTAATGGTACTAATTGAGCAATTACCGTGTGCAGAGCACTGTACTAATCACTTGGGAAAGTACAGTGAATAGAGTTGTATTGTGCTACCAATTTTGTTGTTCAGGAAGACCTGTGGACAATAGGGACATGGAAGAGTTGGCATTCAGAGAGATGGCTTCTCTTAACCCTTGGACTAAGTTAGGGATAAGTTCTAGATCAGGAATCTATGAGTATTATGAGTTTGCTATCTGTTTGTTATCTGTTGCCTAGATACTGTAATATCTGAAATCCCTTCCTAAGTAAATTCTTGTAACTTGTTTATAACCCACAGTCCCTGTGCTACCTGAGTGCAGAACCCATAGAAATTGGAGTGGTGACCTTGGAGAACTTCCTAGAGTTCTCAGCTAGCAATCCTTGGGGAGTTGTGCCAGCTGACTGAACCTGGGACGCTTCTCCTGCCTGACATGGGGGTCAGGATCTGGCAATTAGGGGCAGGAAGCGAGAGGAACAATCATGTGTCCCACTAGACTGGACCCTGGAGATACCATCGGGCAGCCCGCCAGACTAAACAGTAGCAAAAGGGGGTGACTCAGACTGCACAGGGCGCAATGGTGACCCTTTATCTTTCACAACCATCTTCAACCATCATCATCATCATCATAATAATAATCATTATATTCGTTAAGTGCTTACTATGTACCAACTACTGTAATCAGTAGGGTGTTAAGACAATGGGATAATCAGTTTGTCCCACTTGAGGCTCACAGTCTTAATCCCCATTTTCCAGATGAGGCAACTGAGGCCCAGAGAAGTGAAGTGATTTGCCCAAAGTCACATAGCTGACAAGTGGAGGAGCTGGGATTAGAACCCACGACCTGTGACTCCCAAGAACGTACTCTTTCCACTAAGCCATGCTGCTTCTCCATTCTGATTGTCAACATCATGATGAACCTCAGTATTTGTTAGGGACCTACTGAGTGTACAACACTGAATTAGGTCCATGGACCATGCAAATCTAAGAGGATGATGAGCCCCTAGTCTTTCAGAAGTTGATAAATGAGGGGTAAAGGCAGGCACAGAGAGTGTATATGAAACAGGAACAATAGATACAACACAGATGTGGCATTCTTCTGACTTTTGTAAGCTTTCTTCCACCCTGTCCTCGTTAATATAACACGGCAGTACAGGTGTGGGAATTTTGAATTAAATATTGCCTAAAGGGAATATTGAAGCATTGTGGCAGAGAGGAAAGAGCATGGGCCTGGGAGTCAGAGGACCTAGATTGTAATCCTGACTCCAATCCTATGTGATCTTCATTAAGTCATTAACCTTCTCTGTCTCTCATTTGTAAAATGGGGATTAAGACTGTGAGGCCCATGTGAGCAGGGACTGTGTCCAACATGATAAGCTTCTATCTACCTCACTTCTTGGTACAGGGTCTGGCATGTAGTAAGCACTTAAAAAAGAGCATGAAAAATAAAACAAAAACAAACAACAATAAAGCAAAGGTTCACAATCACTGTGCCAAGGTTTGCAACCACCTGCAGCAGCCAAGACTCTCCCAGACGTGGAACAGTGGAATTTTCCACGGTACTCAGCCATCGGTCCTTAGGTAGGGATGGTTACAGCTGGCAAACCCTGAGATTCCTGGGTGGATTTCTGGATTGAAGTTATATAGTCTGTTTCCAAAAGTAGGAAGAATTCAAAGCTCCATGAGTAGGTCCTGACCCAGGATGGAACCGGTAGTTGGGTTGGGATCAGTGGTCCCAATTAAGTGACCCTGAGTTTCCTGAATGCAGACACAAGCTGCCTTATACCACCTTAGGAGGAAGGACTGAAGCACTAGCAGTGCACATCACTGTAAACATATTGCAAGTGGGAATGTCAGGGTGGCTGCTATAGCTTCAGTGGTCACTTTGGCTGCAGCTGTGACTGTTGGACGCTGCGCTGGGAAGAGCGGGAAACTGATCCTCTAGCCACAGAATTTATATTTTTTAGTTTTTTGTTGTTGCTTTTTTTGTGTGTGTATCTACCCCTTGTTCTTGTGTTTATGTTACTTTTCTGTTTTTATTTGCTTCATCTGTCTTCATGTGTCTGAGACCAGTCCTTTCACCCCATCTTTACTTTTAGACTGTGACCCTGTGGGCACCAGAGACCACGTATTAGGGGTAGTAGTAGTGATAATAGTAATTATTGACTACACACTGTTCTAAATGCTTTGGAAGTGCAGAATGAAGAAGTAATGGGCTCCCAGATTGCTTGCACTCTAATGAGAGAAGCAAACATAAAAATGTTTATAACTAGGATTGACAAAATAAAATGATTGAATAAACATATTTGTAGAATATATATGAATATGTCTATACATACATATTTATATATCTAATTGTGTCATTTGTTAAGCACCTATTATTTGTCAGGCACTGTTCTACACACTGGGATGGATATGAATTAATCTGGTGAGACACATTCCTCATTTCACACAGGGCTCGCATTCTAAATAGGAGAACAGATTTTGAATCCCTATTTTACAGATGAGGTAACTGAGACACAGAGAAATTAAGTGACTTGCCCAAGATCATGCAGGAGGCATGTGGGGGAGTTGGGATTAGAACTCAGGTCCTCTGATTCTGGCCAATGCTCTTTCCACTAGACCATGCTGCTTCCCCAAAATATATTAGGAAATGTTGTGTATCAATACATTAGTGTGTGTTAAATTGGCAGATCCTGGGGAATTAAGTGGAGAAGGTTTATTGGGGAAGTGGGATTTTAGGAAGTGAACATGGGTCTAGATGCAACCTGTTGGATTTGAGGAGAAAGGGCTTTCTCAACTGGGGCAAGAGTGTAAGGGGATGGAGGCAAGAGAGATGACAGCATGGTAGAGAGAAATGAGTTGGAGAATAGCTGGGGAAGAGAACTGATGGTTGAGTTGAGGTGAGTTGGTGGAGAACCTTGAAGCCATTATCGTTCAGATCTTACTTTCATTCTATTGCCAAATCCCACCAAGAATTCCTGCATAACATCTCTCAGACCCTCCTTTTCCTCTCTACTCAAACTGTCACCATCCTGGCACAAGTGATGGTCTTATAGTGGCTATACAATTGGGTCAGCCTTCTCACTCATTTCCCAGAATCCAGCTCCCCTCCCTCCACTCTATAGTATATTCTTCATCTTCCTGAAGCATCTCTCAGCTCCCAACTCTCCTCTCCTCAAAACTCTCCATTGTCAGGCGATGGTGAGGAGTTTCTGTTTGAATTGGAGATGGATAGACAACCACTGGAGGTTCTTGAGGAGGGGAAACAAGAACTGAACGTTGTTGTAGAAAAATGACCCGGGCAGCCGAGTTAAGTTCGGGCTGGAGTCTGGATAGAGAGGAGGCAGGAAGGTGAGCAAAGAGGTGGATACAGTAATCAAGGCAGGATAAGATACATAATTGGATTAATGGAGTAACAATTTGGATGGAGAGGAAAGCATTTATTTTAGCAATGTCATGAAGGTCAAACTGACAGGATTTAGTGATGGATTGAATATGTGGATTGAATGCAGAGAGTAGTATGAAAATGAGAGAAAGTGGACTCCCAGATGAGAGAAGAAAGGCAAAAACGTGACACCTGGTGGAGAACCAATTACATTCAATTTAATGTATTTATTGAGCACCCACTGTGCTTAGAGCACTCTACTATTCATTCATTAAATCGTATTTATTGGGCACCTACTGTATGTAAAGCACTGTACTAATTGCTTGGGAGAGTACAATACTGGACACCTAGCAGTGTACAAGAAAAATGAAAGACACAATCCTTGCTCCTAAAGAATGGGGAAAATGGGCTGTCATAAATTGCATAATGCAGGGATATCCAGAGTATAAATACAGCTATAACTGCTAGAAGCAGGAATATGGAAATGAATAAATGGATAAATAAGTACATGAAGTACATAAATCAATATCTGCATAAAATCTGAGGGAACCATTCATGTCAGCTGACCAAGGACAGTGAACGTTCATTGGGGATAATCTCTTGGAGGAAGTAGATTTTGAAGAAGGCTTATCTCATTATGGGCAAGGAACATATCTGCTAATTCTGTTGTATTGAACTCGCAAAAGCACTTAGTACAATGCTCTTCACATAGTAAGCACTCAGTATTACCACTGATTGATTTAAAAATGAGGAGGGATGCAGACTGGAGGATTTTAAAGGAGATGGAGTGCAAGGCAAGAATTTAGCTGTGGACAATTGGTCAAGAGTCGGGAAAGTCAAGAGCTGGGAAGGATAACAGGTCACACTGTGAAGAGTGTGAGTGGGGTGGCTCAGTAGATGCACCACAGAAGTGCTGGATCTCTGGCAGGAAAGTGGGAATAAAGGAGCTTGGACTAGAATGAGCTGCTGTTTTTGTGTTTTTTTATGCTAGTCCTCTGGTTTGTGGTAACATCATTATCTAGGAATGAGTTGCTTAGAGCTTCATCACCCACTCCTCCAACTTCATATTTTACCCACTAGGATCTGGTTTCCTCTCCCTCTACTCCATCTGATTACCCTGTATCTACCCCAGTGCTTAGAACAGTGCTCTGCACATAGTAAGCACTTAACAAATACCAACATTATTATCAAGAATGCACTTTCCAAGGTTATCACTGATTTAGCCATACCCCCATCCTCCATCAGGGCAACCTACAGGCAGGCAGAAGAAAAATGCTGCAAACACTAATTGATCTTGCAAAATCATTGGACATCATCAACAGAACAAGGCCCTGGAAAAGGCTAAGTAAATTTGGCAGTACAGAAAATTTGACCAAGATTCTCATGCTATTCCACCAAGGAATGGTTGGTCAACTGAAGGAACTCTGTCTGAGTTTTTACCCCTTACTGCCTGCATGAAACAGCAGTATGTGATAGTTATGGTCCTTTTCAACCTATTCTATGCCAACATGCCAGAGAATGCAATCAGAAAACTGCAGTCCAACAGAGGAATATGCTTCTAACCCACTAAGCAACTCTTTCAACTAAATGGGTTAAAGTGAATTATCAAAAGTCTTTGAGACAGTGGCCCTGCAACTGCTCTATGAAGATGATTTTATTCTCAACTCATCATGCCTCATTTAGCCTCCATATCCAAACTACCTTATCCTGATGACCAAATTGGCACTCTCAACACCACCCTTCCTACTGAACTCAACTCACTTTCTCCCCTATCCCTTTGTCAATCTCATACTACTAGCCCACAGATTACCTCTACAGTCCACCTCCTTCGCTCCTGTGCACGAGACACAGATTGTTGGTGACAGAAATCTAGGTATCAGGCCAACTTAGTCCACTTCAAGTTTATTCTTGCGTGCTTTAACTCTGCCCTTTCCTCTGCCCCGCAAAACTATTTCTCTTTGCTTATTGACACCCAAGCCCATTCCTCTCTCCAGTTGTTCCAAACATTTAACATCCTCTTTAAACCCCTCTCCCCTTGCCTCCCCCAACCCTTGCCCTCAGTGACCTGGCCACCTACTTCATCAACAAAATTAAAACTGTCGGGCATGATCTCCTGAAACTCTCCCCTGCCCCCTCCAGTCCTTCCCCTCCCCTGTCCCTTTTTCAACTCTCACATCTTTACCAGTTGTATCTCTAGAGAAAATCTCCAGCCTATCCTCAAAATATGTCCCCTCCACTTGTAATTCTGACCCCATTCCTTTGCACCTCATCAAAACACTTCTCCCCTGCTTTTTTCCCTCCCAAACTGCCCTCATCAGCTGTTCACTCTCCAGTGGCTTCTTCCTAACTGCTTTTAAGCATGCCCATATCTCCCCTATCCTAAAAAAACCCCTCCCTTGACCTTAGGGCTCCATCCAGTTACCACCCCATCTCTCTTCAACCATTCCTTTCCAAAATCATTGAGTGAGCTGTATCCACCCACTGTTTCAAGTTCCTCTCCTCCAATTCTCTCCTTGACCACCTCCAATTTAGTTTCCATCCCCTTCGCTTCGCAGAAACTGCCCTCTCAGAGGTCACCATTGATCTCATTCTTGCCAAATCCAATGGTCTCTACTACATCCTAACCCTCCTCGACCTCTCACCTGCCTTTAACACTGTCGATCACCCCCTTCTCCTGGAAACATTGTCCAACCTCCACTTCACTGACACTGTCCTCTCCTGGTTCTTCTCCTCTCTCTCTGGCCAGTCATTCTCAGTCTCTTTTGCAGGTTCCTCCTCTGCCAACCAACCCCTTACTGTGGGGAGCTCTCAAGGTTCAGTTCTGGTTCACCTTCTAATCTCCATCTACACCCACTCCCTTGGAGAACTCATTTGCTCTCAACTAACACCTCTATGCTGATGACACCCAAATCTACATCTCCAGCTCTGATCTCTCTCCCTCTCTGCAATCTCGCATTTCCTCCTGCCTTCAAGACATCTTTACTTGGATGTCCTCTCATCACCTCAAACTTAATATGGCTAAAACTGAAATTCCCACCCAAACCCTGCCCTCCCACTCACTTTCCTATCACTTTAGATTGCATCACCTTTCTTCCTGTCTCACAAGCCTGTAACGTGCGCATTAGTCTTGATTCCTCTCTCTCTATTCAACCCATATATTCAAGCCATTACTAAGTCTTTTCAGTTCTACCCTCACAAACTGTTACCACACTAATGTGAGCACTTATCCTATCCCGTCTTGATTATTGTATCAGCCTCCTTGCTGACCTCCCTGCCCCTTGTTTCTTCCCACTCCAGTCCATACTGGAAAACCACCATGGCAGGCAGACCTGCTGGTGATTAGATGTTGGGAAAGTTGTATCCTCCCATATCAGGACATAAGGAGGCAAACTTGGAAATAGAGATACGTTTGATCTGGGACAAAGCTATTAACAAAATAATTATCTACCCTTCTTGTAAACAATTGAGGAGGGTGTAATGGATCCTGAATCAGAATTTTCATTCCCATTCCCATGCATGATAGAACTTCACTTTCAGTAGGAGTCATTCTTGAAACACAGCATTAATGCTCACTGGATTTCATCATCACTAGTCAATGTAGTTAATGTAGAAACAAGAAGCTAAAGCAAAATACTCTTCAAAGATTGATGCTTTTTGTCTCCTGCTCCCATGTACCTGGATGCCTTTGGTAGAAACTCAGAATCCAGGTTGAGACCTGCCATGTTAAATTCACTCTGACCTGCTAAAACCCAGCTCTGTTGTCTTCCTGTGGCCATAACCCCACCAATGTTTTATCAGTATTTCAGTGATTAACATGATGCTCTGCACCCAGTAATCATTTAATAAATGCTATTACTACTTCCATTCTGTGAGTAAATCACCCCTCTATTAATAAAACCCTTATTCATTCATTCATTCCTTCAGTCATATTTATTGAGCACTTACTGTGTGCAGAGCACTGTACTTGGAGTGTACACCCTCTTGAGCTCTCACCATTTTCTTGCTCCCATTCTGCCAACAATTCTTGGCATAAATCCGATCCACCCACTGCCTCTCCTCCACCTCTCTTCTTGATCCACTACATTCAGTTTTCTGACCCCTTTACTCCACCAAGACTGAAAGATCTAAGGTTCCCGCTGCCTTTATGGTCCCCACTGTCTCTTTATGGTTAAAGCCAAAGAGCTGAACTCTGTACCAATCATCCTTGATTTCTTGGGTACTGTGGACACTGAATACTTCCTCCTCCCTGAAACCCTGTCAGGTGTTGGCTTTGCTAACACAATTCTTTACCTCTCTGGCCAGTCTGCTCCAGTTTCACTCCCTGATTCCTCTTCTGCTGCTCAATCTCTTATTGTGGACATTCTGCATGGCCCAGGTCTGGGTCCCCAACTCTTCTCACTCTACACTCCTATTTTGAAATGTGTAATGTAAAGGAAACGGTAAAGACCGGAAGTGCCTTGTTGCTGATTTCAGCCTGAGCAAATGTCTCTAAGACGCAGACCACTGAACAAGGGAGAGTATGAACTGGGTAAGAGAGGGTGAGGGGGTGAAAGGTAAGAAGAGGGCCAAGGGGAACTGAATAACCATCAGCCATGGAGAGAGAAGTGACCCTGTATCTAAAACATGATTGTCCTTGAATCACCTGTTCTTAAGGTAAAGACATCTTAATATTTGTTCTTTGTTTTTCTTTAGATGGGGTGGTAATAATAATAATAATAATGTTGGTATTTGTTAAGCGCTTACTATGTGCAGAGCACTGTTCTAAGCACTGGGGTAAACACAGGGGATTTCAATTCACCTGTGAAAAACAGCACCAAGAGTATCCTGACAATTTAATGACCTATACATTGACTTGTGAATTTTGTACTCATTAGTTACACATTAAGGTTTCTTTTATTCTAAAATCTCTGATTAGACAGATTCTAATAATTTTGTTCTCTCCAGAACACTTAGTGTGGTGCTTGGACAACAGTAAGTACTCAATAATAAGTACTCAATAATAAGTAATCAATCAATGATTGATATTGATTGATTGAAGTCATAATTCTAATGTGGTTTGTAGTTCCCATGCATTCAGTGTTGTACCTGAGCTGGTTATGAACTTCACTGTCGCTGGCGACCTACAGGAGTGAAACAGAGTTGCATACATTCCAACTAAGAAAATTGGGACTATCAGAACATTTACAAGTCCAAAACACTGGCAGCTCTACTTTTCTGCAAAGATTTTCTATCTCTACACTACTCTTTTCTCCACAGCTCCTCCTGGTACCCAGACTAAGGGAAGCACTGAGATCCTTTTTGTGTGAACAGGCAAAATGGAATTATTCCTAACAGGCATGATTCCTCTTCCACAGAACACTTTTGTGGAGAAGAAAGCTGTAAGAGGTTCTAACAATTTTAGAAAACACTGTGCTTTCCATTTTCTAGAAAATGGTGCTGAAGCACATCTGTGCCATCTGATATTCCTAGATGTTTCTTCTATTCATAGGCAGGGTTCCAGATCTAAAATAGTGCAGACATATTATAGATACTGTAGCTATGGAGAAATAATAAATCAGAGGGAGCTACTCATTATCTAGTAAATGTCGAGGTCGGTTTGTAACCACAGTTTTTTTCCCTTCAGGGGGACATTCAGTCCCCATCCTTAATTATCTTTCCCACCGAGATTTCCTCAACTGGATGTTCACACCTTTTCAGATTAAGTCTCCTCCATCAACTTCTGCTCCATTTACTCTGTGCACTTTCTGCTCCAGATGGGGTGAAGGAGATGGAGGAGATAAAGCTCAGGAATGGAGCTGGAATGTCTATTGAGTAATAGTAATAGTTGTAATAGTAGTAATGGTGGTAATGACATTTATTAAACCCTTACTGTGGCCAGAGCACTGTACTAAACTCTGGGAAAAAATGCCTAGGTGAAAATTCGACATGGTCACTGGCCCTCAGGAGACAGTCTGAGAAGAAGGGAAAGGACAGGGGATGAATGACCTAAGGAAAAATAAAACAGTGAAACACAATAACAATATAAAGACAAGGACAGCTAGAGACACAGAGGTATCAGACACTGTGGCTATAGGAACAGAGTTCTGGGCCCCTTGCAGCTCAGAGTCAAGTAGTCAGAACTACAACCATAGTCAGTCACGGTGGTAGCCACAGACTTCCCGGAGTTCTGAAATGGGGAGGGGGGGCAGGGAGGGAGGCATTTCCTCCTGCTCCTGCTTTGCCATTTACCTGGGTGGAGAAAGAGGAAAAGATGGGAGTTCCAGTGTGTGCGTATGTGTGTGTGAGGAGGGAGAAGGGCTCTCAGGTGGCAGCACCACTGGCCCAGGTGAAGAGGACTGAAAAAAGGGGATGATGGGAATCCTGGTATGTGTGTGTTTAGGAGTGGTGGGTGGTGCGGAGAGGACTCTCTCCCATGTGGCAGCTTCCACTGGGCCAGTGGAAGAGAACAGGTTGTGGGCTTCCTCTTCATCCTCCAGGTTGAAGAATTAAGCGCCAATCTAACATGGATTCCTCTCTGTAAGGAGGCCACCCAATCTCTTCCTTTCTGACTTAATAAGAAAAATTCTCACTGTAGAGGAAAATATTGAAAAATGGAGAAGTTAAATCCAATTATCTTGAAGATAAAGGATAAGCATGATTTATTGTAGGGAGACTCCTTAACTTACCCCTTATGAGCTTGGCTATTAACATTTCAGCCCCTTGATACTCACACCATCGCACCAACTTTAACATAAATATACTTTATACTCTACTTCCTCTATCCTTAATCTATTTTAATGTGGCTTCCCCTGTAGACTTTAAGCTCCTTGTGGGCAAAGATAGTGTTTGCCAATTCTCTTGTATTGAACTCTCCCAAGCACTTAATACAGTGGCCTGCATGCAGTAAGTGCTCAATAAATTCCATTTATTGATTGGTTGATAGATCCCCTTCCCTGAGGCCCATCTCCAGAATCTGTCTAATCCTATTTGTTCTGATATTAAACAGCTGACCACAGTCCAATGAATAAGCCAGTGACTGCTTATTGTGCCTGATTTTTGTTCTTTCCACTCATTTTTTTAAATTGTATTTGCTCATGTATTTATTCAATCCTGCTTATTGAGTGTTTTCTGTGTGCAGAGCACTGTACTAAGTGCTTGGGAGAGTACAGTATAACAATAAGCAGACATATTCCCTTCCCACAGCATAAGCACTTACTATGGCTCCAAGCAGTGTACTAAGCATGGGGGTCGATACAAGCTAATCAGGTTGGACACAGTCCATACCCTAAGTGGGGCTCACAGTCTTAATCTCCATTATATAGATGAGGTAACCGAGGCCCAGAGAAATTAGGTGACTTGCCCAAGATCACAGAGCAGACACATAATTACTCAGTTCTCAGCTATTAACGCTACTTAGTGACAGACTTCTGCAGCTATAAACTATGTGTCTTCTGACGGTCTCACAGCAACACTGAGAGCATAAATTTAGTTCTAAATACAGTGGAAAAGCTGGTTAGATCCCTCCATGTATACTGTATCTCATAGGAAGAAATCATTTTCCCCATTTCATCTTAAGCTTTTCTTCCCTTCACAACTGCCAAACAATTACTCTTCCTTTTCACAAAGCACTATTAAATCATGTTTCCTTCTGGAAGGTTTCTGTGACTGAACTCGCATCTCCCCACACTAACTCTGCCCCTAACCAGGGTTCCAATCCCGTTTCATCACATGTCTACTGTGTAACATTGGGCAAGTCACTTCACTTATATGGGCCTCAGTTACCTCATCTGTAAAATGGGGATTGGGAGTGTGAGCCCCAAGTGGGACAGGAACTGTGTCCAATCTGATTAACTCAGATCTACCCCAGCACTGAGAACAGTGTTTGGTACATAGTAAGTGCTGTTAAAGTACCACAGTCTTTATTATTATTAAATATTCCTCTATCTTATTCCTCTAATCACTTGTGTACATATCTTTAAATTCTGTTGTTCCTGTTTGCCTGCAGTTTATTCTAATGTCTGTCTCCCCAACTAGACTGTAATCTCCATGAGGGCAAGGATTGTGACTATTAACTCTATTGCACTCTCCCACGCATTTAGTACAGTGTTCTTCACAGACAAAATGATCAGTAAATCACTAGTGAATAATTGATGGATTTATAGGCTAAGAATAGTCAGAGTTCCTTTGGTGGTATGGTATACACACTTCTTTTGCTTAGGAAATAAAATAAGCTTCTGCTCCAAATGCTTCTGTGCTGTTGTAATGAGCTTAAAGGAGAACCATCCTTTTAAACAGTCATGGAGATTGAAAACAGCGTTTGAGAAGTTCAGAAAGACAGTGCACACTACAAAGAGTACTATCACCACATTCATCCTCAGTTGTATTTATTAAGCATGTAATGGGTGAAGGATATTAGACTAAGATCCTAGAATTTTGCAGTGTAACTCAAAACTAGGGTCCCTACTTTCAAAGAGCTTTCAATCACAATCAGTTGATCAGTGGTATTTCCTGAGAGTTCATTCATTCATTCATTCATTCAAATATACTTGTTGAGCTCTTCCAGGATTCTTAGAATCTTAGACCAAGATCCAGGTAAAAAGTAGCCCTATCAAAGATATACTATGAGACTTGTATTAGTGGGTAGGTTGCCCAGCAACCTCCCAAATGTCGTCACTGCTGACCCTGATGCCTCTGTGACTCGGATTCAGCTCTAACTGGTCTCCATTTTAGGTCTGTGCTCTCGGCATTCAGGCTGGTGTGCAGCTACCATCATTTTGGTCATCACATGCTCATCCTGCGTCAGAGCCATCTCCTTATTCCAGAAAGGTGAGTGCTCCTTCCTGGCACCCATTAGGCCCATTAGGCACCCATCCAGCTCCTCACCACTCGAAAGGAGAAAATCCTAAAGAGTTGGATTCATTCATTCATTCATTCAATCATATATATTGAGTGCTTACTGTGTGTAGAGCACTCTACTAAGTGCTTGGGAGAGTTCAATACAACAATAAACTGACACATTCCCTCCCCACAATGAGTTTACAGCCTAGAAGGAGGGAGACAGACATCAGTACAAATAAAGAAATTAAAGATATGTACATAAGTGCTGTAGGAGCAAAGGGAGCAAGTCTGAGCAATGTAGAAGAGAGTGGGAGATGAGGAAAGAAATGGGCTTAGTCTGGGAAGACTTCTTGAAGGAGATGTGCCTTTAGTAAGATTTTGAAAAGGGAGAATAATTGTCTGTTGGATTTGAGTAGAGAGGGTCTTCCAGACCAGAGGCAGGATGTGGGCTAGGGGATGAGTGGTGAGATAGGCAAGTCTGAGGCACAGTGAGAAGGTTAACACTAGAGGAGCAAAGTATGTGGGCTGGGTTGTAGAAGGAGAGAAGAGAGATGAGGTGGGGAGCAAGGTACTGTATTGCTTTAAAGCCAATGATGAGGAGTTTTTGTTTGATGCAAAGTTGGATGGGCAATCACTGGAGTTTTTAGGGTATCAGGATGACATGTCCTGAATATTTTTGTAGAAAAATGATGCGGGCAGCAGAGTGAAATAAGGCCTGAAGTGGGGAGAGACAGGAGAGTGAGCTGACGGGGCTGGCTTGCGGGGAGGGGGATGAGGGACATTGTTGAGACAGGATGACAGGGATGGGATTGGGGAGGAGAATGGGAACAGATCAGGGGCTGGTGAGGGATTGGATAGAGTGGGAGGAAGGGGGTGTTGGGGAGCAGTATGGCCTAGTGGATAGAAAATGGTCCTGAGAGTCAAAAAGATCTGGATTCTAATTCTGATTCCACAACTTTCTGCTGTGTGACCTTGGGAAAGTCATTTCCCTCTACCTCAGTTACCTCATCTGTAAAATAGAGATTAAGACTGTGGGCCCGATGTGGGCCATGAACTGTTTCCGATTTTACTAGCTTGTATGTAGCCCAATGCTTAGAACAGTGCCTGGCATACAGTAAGAGTTTAACAAATACCACCCTATCTTTTAAAAAAAGTAAAGAAAGGGATGAATTGATTGGAGGGAGGGTATTGAGGGGGCATGGTGAGCTCAGAGAAGTTTAAGAGTTGTAGATGAGGTTATCAGTAGCAATAACTGCTTAATCCAGTGGTTTACTAGGTAAATTGCTCAAGTGTATTCAGGTCCCTTGGAGCCTTGACAGTGAAGAGGCTAATGCTTAGAAAAAGAAGGTTTGGTTGAAGTAACAACAGGCAAGTGTTGGTAAGTCAAAATCTGGGCCTGTAACACCAGGGTGTCAGACAGCCACACCTGTCCTCTGTTCTCCCTTGTGGATTCAGGCCAGGCTGCAGGGAGAGGGAAGATGAAGGAGTGGCCACTTCTCAGTGACAGGAGTTCAGCAGAAGTGTCTCAGCAGAGAGATCTCAGTGCCCTTGGGCATCTCTCTGTCCTGATTGAGGCAGCTCTTTGGAGAGATCTCAGTGTCCTCAGTCAGGTTCTCTTCTGGCTGACACTGCTCAGCAGAGAGAAATATCAGTGCCGTCTGGTAGGTCTCTGTCCTGACTGAGGCAGCTCAGCAAAGATATTGGGGTTCTCCATCTAACCCACCTCTTGGGCTGCCCCAACCCTCCTTTTCTATCCCATTCCTGTTATCCTGTCCCAGCCCCAGCCCTCATCTCCCTCCTCCAAAGCCTGCAAGTTCAGCTCACTGCCATCCAACCCCTTTCACCTTTTGTGCTGTCCCCTCCCCACAATACATCCTCTTCCCACAGTCTCAGACAAGTGAGGCCTGTGGAACCCCTGCTTTATTATGGGAAAGCTTCCCTTCATCCTTGAACTATTCCTGACCCCAAGGCTCTTCCGTGCCATCGCTGATACCTGTCTCTCCCCAGATGACATGGTCTCCCCTGCTGCTCTCTCTAGAGGGGGCCTCATCTTCACCCACTCCACAAGACTGACTGGGAAAGGGGGAGGAGTCGGCTTCCTTCTCACTCCGCAGTGCAACTTTTGTACCATTCCACCTCCCCCATCCCTCTCTTTCCCTTCCTTCAAATCCCATATCATCTGCTTCCAGCAACCATTCTAGATTCTAGACACAATCATCTACTGCTTCCACAGTCCCCACCTCCAAAGTTTTGAACCATTTGGATCCCTTTCTCACATTTCTTCTCTCCTTCTCCATCCCTTCGTGGATCTGAGGGGACTTCAATATTCATGTAAATGTTCTTAACTACCCTTCCATTACCCACTTTCTGTCACTCCTCAACTCCACTGACCTCCTGTTCCACACCACCTCACCCATTAATCAACATGGACACACTCTTCATGTCATCATTTCTAGTCATTGTAAAATCTCTACACTCACCAACTCTGAAATCCCTCTATGCAACTATGGCCTCCTCACATGTCTTCTTTCTCACACATTCTCTCCCCAAAATCTGTCCTGTTCCACTATAGGGACCACCAAATTCTTGACTACAACCAATTTTCTCAAGTCATTACACCCCATTTTGTCTCCATACCCCAACTACCTTGCCATGGTGACCAAATTGATGCTCTCATCACCATCCTCCCTAAAGAACTCAACTCACTTGCTCCCCTAACCCTTCACTCATCTCATACCACTAACCCACAGCCCTGGATCACCTCCACAGTCCACTTCCTTTACTCCTGTGCACCAGCCACAGAGCACTTCTGGGAGAAATATTAGCTTGACTTCATCCACATCAAGTTCATCCTTGCCTGCTTTAACTCTGCCCTCTCCTCTGCCCAAAATAATATCTCTCCATCCTTATTGACTCCCATGCTCATTGTTCTCACCAGTTTTTCCATATGTGTAACTTCCTCCTCAAACCCTCTGTCTCCCACTACCCCCATCCCTAACCCCTAATGACCTGGCCACGCACTTTATTGAGAAAATTGCAACCATCAGGTGTGAATTCCTTAAAATTCCTTTCTAGTCCCTTCTTCCTCAGGGCCTTTCTTCAACTCTCTCATCTTCCCAGCAGTATCTCAAGTGGAGGTCTCCTACCTTCTCTCAAAGTCTGACACTTCCATCTGCGCCTCTGACCACCCCCCTCCACCGGCCACTTTATACCTTATCAAAGCACTTACCCGATTCCTTCTTCCATCCCTAAGTGCCATCTTCAAGACCTCACTCTCCAAGGCTTTTGCCTCACTGATTTCAAACACACTCATGTCTCCCCTTTCCTCCCTCAAGCTAAACATGTCCAAAACAGAACTCCTTAACTTTCCTCTCAAACCCTGACCTCTCTCTGACATTCTCATCACTGTAAAAGTCCCCACCATCCTTTCTGTCTTACAAGCCTGTAACTTTAACATTTCCTTGCTTCCTCTCTCTCATTCATCCCACATATTCAATACAACTCTAAATCTTTTTGGTCCCACCTCAAAGCCTAGCTAAAATCCATCCTTCCCTCTCCATCCAAACTGCTACCACATTAATACACTCATTCATCTTTTCCGGACTGGATTACTGCATCAGCCTCGTTGCTGACCTCCCCTCCTCTTGTCTCTCCCCACTCCAATCCATACTTCATTCTGCTGTCCAGATCATTTTTCCATAAAAAAACATTCAATCCATATTATCTCACTTCTCAAGAACCTCCCATGGTTGCCAATCAGTGATGGGTCAGGCCTTGGGCAGATCTACCACTCCTCAACTTCGTCGACTCACTGCTCCACCTCACCACCCCCACTCACCAACTTGGACTCTCACTCGATCTCATACCTCTAACCACGGCACAATCTCTAGCTTCACCAACTCTGAAATCCCTTTATCTGACCACAGCTTTCTCACTTGCCTCCCCTTCCAGACTCCTCCTCCCCATAAATCTGTTTTATTCCCCCACAGAGACCTCCGATCTCTCTACCCCATCTAACTCTCTCAACTTATCATGCTCCACTTATCCTCCATGCCCAATCTACCCACTCTTGATCAACAAATTGACATTCTCAACACCACCATCTCTACTGAACTCAACTCACAATCTCTCCCATCCCTTCATCACTCTCTTACCACTAACCCGTAGTCTGGAACACCTGCACAGTCCCCTTCTTGTGCTCGAGCTGCAAAACACATCTGGCAGAAATCTAAATATCAGGCTGAATTTGTCCACTTCAAGTTTATCCTTCTTTGTTTAGCTCTGCCCTCTTCTCTGCCCAGGAAGACTATTTCTCTTCTCTTATTGACACCCATGCCTATCACCCTCACCAGACATTTAACTCCCTCCTCAGATCCTCTGTCCCCCTGCCTTCCCCTTCCTTTGCCCCTGATGACCTGGCCATCTACTTTATTAAGAAAATCAACACCATCAGGTGTGAGCACCCTAAAACCACCCCTCTCCATTCTCCATCCCTCCCCCCCGGTCCCCTCTTCAACTTTCCCATCCTTCCCAGCAGTATCTCCACAGGAGATCTCCTGCCTCCTCTCAAATGCCAGCCCCTTCATATGTGCATCGGACCCGATTCACTGACACATTATTAAAACACTCAACCCCTTCCTCCTTCCCCCCCTAACAGCCACCTTCAACCTTTCACTCCCCAGTGGCTTCTTCCCCACTGCCTTCAAACATTCCCATGTCTCCTCCATCCTAAAAAAGCCCTTCCTTGATCCCACAGCTCCCTCCAGTTAACTCCTCATTTCCCTCTTAACATTCCTCTCCAAACTCCTTGAGCAAGTCATCTACACCCACTGTTTCAAATTCTTCTTCTCCAATTCTCTCCTGGACACCCTTCATTCTGGCTTTCATCCCCTTCACTCAGCTGAAACCACCCTCTCAAAGGTCATCAATGATCTTGCCGAAGCCAATGGCTTCTTCTCCATCGTAATCCTCTCCCCCCCCCCCAGACCAGGGATTTAGGGCAGAAGTAATGGCAGTTGTCTGGTTCCATCCCCTCCCCTCCCACACACCAAAACGGTAGGGGCAGTAGAATGGCAGTAGCTGCAGGAGCAGCTCAATCTCATCAGCTGGGAGATTTCCTTCTGGAGCATCCCAGACTGGAGTCTTCCCTGCCACAGAAACCAGATCCCAGTTCAGTTTCAGAGGAAAACACACACAAACTCTCGTGATCATCCTGGGTTCCTTCCTCCCCAGCTTCACAGGAAGTTCTGCCTCCTTCTTTCCCGGTTCCTTCCCCGCTCTCCAGATCAGGTGACCTACTAATTCAAACTCTGAGACAAATTGCCCCTTAGTCATATAAGAATGTTGTTTGATAGATCATCTTGAAGAATTTTGTCTGGATAATATATCATAACAAAAAAGATACCACTCTCTCATGGAACCCTGTGGAAAGCTGAAATTGGGAAACGAAAAGCAAGGAAAGAAATGGAAACATTTTGAGGGCGCAATGAAACAAAATCTCAGACTTTCCTGCATCCCAGCCAAAAACTGGCAGTCAATTGTTGTGAATAGACCAACATGATACACTGATATTAAGAAAGGATGGGATCTCTTTGAGAAAAAGCTTTGTAAAGAATAAAAAACAAGGCAGTTAAAGAGAAAATTGCACCAGATTTTGCAAATATTAAACATGACAACATATTAGGGCATCACATATTATCACAACTACACTGGATAGGACAAGTGAGGAGAATGAGCAACAGCAGGATACCCCAACAACTACTACAGAGGGAGTTCACGACATGGGTGCAAACTTCCTAAACCTCATTTGATTAGATTACTGCCATCCCAGCCACCCCTATATGATTTTCCTTTACTTAATTGAAGTGGTTCATTTACTTGCAGTTATCTCCTCTTGTTTCCTGCCAACATGAGCCCTCATTGTGCCTTTCAGACACACACCCCCTCACAGGTGAAATCCACCATCAGTGATGTTTAATTCCATTATGAAGGACAACTCTGTATGCAAATATAACAGTCACTGCTTCCCACTGTGGGCTGCTCAGGATTCCTCCTCCTCTTCCAGGAACTCCTATTAGAAGCTATCCTCTGGTGTTCTTTCCCCTCTCCCTTTTCCTCTGCTACTGAGAAGCCCATTTAACTCACTGAGGCTGATGTCTCTCTGAGTTTGGATGTGAATGTCTGGAATGTGGAATGTGGAAATGTGGAATTGTCTGGTCAAGATTGTATGGGTATTGTCCTTGCCAGTGTCACTCTCTTTCTTTGCCTTTCTCTCTCTCTCTCTCTTTCTGTTTCTTTCTGCCTCTGAGTTCTGTCCTTGGCTCCTCCCAGTGGCTCCATCTTCCATTCCCAAAATCCATGGGTTCAGATATTGACCCTGGCCCTATAAGCCATGACCTTAGACTCATCTTTTCACCAAGGTACCAGGGGACACAATCTTTTAAAATAGAAAGGTTGTCATCCTTTGGTTTTTAGGTGCTGTTGCTGTTAGTGAGACCGTATTGCTGAGTGTGGTGTCACTGGGAGAGAATCCCTTGCAAATTCGCAGTTTGCCCTTTGCCCATGAGATGAGAGTATTATACCTCTTCTGGCTCCTTGCCACTTTGGATGAGGGTGGCTCTGATAACAGTGGTTCCCACCAGCAGCAGGGCAAGCTCTAGAGTTGTTTCATCAATAGTGGGGATGGTTTATACTGAGCCACCCACACCCTTTCAACTAATCCCCCATACCCAGTGGCACAGATTAAAGGAAGGATAGGAGAATGAACCTATGCTGTCTGTGGACATGGAGCAGAAGATCTCCAAGACCTAACAGCAGCCAATAGCATTCTCATCATAGAGTATGACGCATAGATTAGTTTAGTAAGGGTCATGAGGAGGAGGGGCAGAAATGTTCAGAAATAGCATGGTCTACTGGAAAGAGCTCACTCAGACCTCAGAAACAGGAGATCTAGGCTCTAATCCCACCTCTGCCACTTGCCGGCTGTATGACCTTGGGCAAGTCACTTGTCCTCTCTGTGTCTCAGTTACCTCATAGGTAAAATAGGGATAAAGGCTTTGAGCCTTACATGGGACAGGGACTGGGTCCAATTAGATTATCTTTTATCTACCTTAGAGCTTAGTTCAGTACTTGCCATATATTATGTGCTTAACAAATACCATTTTTGAAAATGTGAAAAACAAGGTGAAAAGGCTAAACAGGCAACAACAGCAACAACAATGAAAAACTACCAACAGGAATGACTAGGCAGGCAAAGGCAGCACATTGTGAAATGCACACAATGATTTAAAATACAAAATTCATTTGTTGCCAAAGGGACCACAAGATTATGATGAGTTCTACCACCTTAGACTGTGACCACTATGTGGGGAAGGCACTGTGACTCATCAGAAAAAGCAGCATGGCATAGTGGATAGAGTACGGGCTTGGTAGTCAGAAGATCATGGGTTCTAATCCCAGCTCTGCCACATGTCTGATGTAGAACCTTGGGCAAGTCCCTTCATGTCTCTGGACCTCAGTTTCTTCATCTTTAAAAGGAAATTGAGACTGTGAGTCCCACTTGGGACAGGGGCTGGGTCCAACCCGATTTTTGCTTGTATCCACCCCGTCTTTAATAAAGTGCCTGGCACATAGTAAATGCTTAACAAATACAACAGTTATTATTATTATCATATTGTATCTATCTTAGAGCTCAGTATAGTACTTTACACATAGAAAACACTGAGCAAATAATAATTATATTAATAATTACTACTATACAATTATATTAATAATGCGGTGTCATAACATCATAGACCCACTGGTGGTTGCTGGGGTAGTCACTACTGTAGCCATTGCAGTCTTCACTACCCTCCTTAGCCAGTTATCTTCAGGATTCCTGCTGAGTTTGCCTATCACATGAGAACCCTCCCATCCCTCCCCAGGGGGCTCTTTGGCCCATCTTCATCCCCAGTGGGAAAAGCCTAGGAGATATTCTTTAATCAATGTTTTTTATTGAATACTTACTGTGCGCAAAGCATTGAACTAAGAATTTCGGAGAAAATGATACAATAGACTTCTCCCTGTCAATGTGCCGTAAAGAGCTGGAAGTCATATTGTGGCGTAGAATCCTTAGAAAGTGTCTGATTGAAATGAGTCCACATCAAATGAAAATTCCTCACCATTGGCTTTAAAGCACTTAATCACCCTTTCCCCTCCTACCTCACCTCACTACTCTCCAACTACAACCCAGCCCACACACTTCATTCCTCTGATGCTAATCTTTAATTAATTAATTTACCGATTGATTGATTTATACTAATGTCTGTCTCCCCCCTACACTGTGAGCTCATTGTGGGCAGGAATGTGTCTATTTGTTGTTATTTGCACTCTCCCAAGCACTTAGTACAGTGCTTTGCCCACAGTAAGAGCTCAATAAATATGGCTGAATGGATGAGTCACTCTTTTCTTGATTGTAGGTTCATCTACAGCAATTGACCCCCAGTTTTCAGTAGTATTGTCTGAGGCTTTATATAATTGAATGTAATAGTGTCCTCTTGACGTTCCATTTCCCAATTTAGTTCACCTTTTAGCAGTTGTCTTAGGTGTCCTACTGTCATCCATTCTAAATACTTGCCCACCCAGAAAAGGTGGGTTAAGGAGAGCATACCATCAATAAATTCATTTATTTATCCTGGCTATTCTATTTAAGAATTTCTCCCTTCTATGTCATTTATGAATGTGGATCTGTACTCTGTAGGTACTTGGCAGTCACCACACCCTCAACCCCACAGCACTTGTGTACATATGTGTAATCTGTTTATATTGTTGTCTGTTTTGCCCTCTAGACTGTAAGCTCATAGTGGGCAGGGAATGTGTTTACCAATTCTGTTGCGCTGACTCCCCGAAGTGCTAATTACAGTGCTCTGCACATATTGAATGGTCGATAAATACCACTGATTGATTGATTAGTATATCTGACTCTTCTGTTAGCGTTCCTATAAGCTTCCTGTGGGCCACCTTTTTCTTCGTACTTCCTTCACATTTTAGTTAAATGCATTGCATTCAGTGGGCTCTCAGTGAATACTAATGTAGGAGCACCACCAGTTCCAACTGACCATAATGGATATATGCACAAAATGCTGACATAACTCAAGATCCCAAACTTTTGTCCAACATTGCATCCAATCACTGCTGGAAAATTCTTTTCCTCATCACCCGCTCCTTTTGTCATGCTATTCAGTTCTTGCTGTCCTCTCCTGAGCAATTTCCCCACTTTACCCTTTCCTCACCTGATTCCCCTTAACTCTCTTTCTGTTTCTTAAAGCCAGTGATGCGGTCCTTTTCTCAAGACCACTGCCAGTCCCTGTTGGTGTGTAGCAGCAACAGCAAGCATGCATAGAGGCAGGGAGAGTGATTAATCCTTGCAGCCTCTAGACAGGAGGGAGAAGAAAAATTTGGTCTGGCTTCTAATATCACAGTGTTGCCACACGTTTTGACAGTCTCAAAGGCTGCGCTGGCCTTTTTAAGTTTCTTTCTTCTTGTCTACTGTTACATTGCTCATTCATTTATTCATTCATTAAATCATATTTATTGAGCACTCACTGTCTGGAGAAGACTATACTAAGCTCTTGGAAGAGTGCAGTGAAACAATTAACAGACACATTTCCTGACCACAATGAGCTTACAGTCTAGATGGGGAGAGAAAGACATTATTGGCTTGTGTGCTGCCTGAGTCAAATATTTCCATAACAGTATCTATCTCTGCATTGTGTGCATGCCTTTCCTAGAGAAGGCTGCATATTACCAAAGCCTTTTTTCAGAAACATCATCACCTGAGTTATTTGACTAAAAGGTTTAACATCACTTGCATTTCTTCTTTCGCATGTGTCCTAATCGGCACACATTCTCTACGGCACAGTCATCTAAGTACAGCAATTCTTGAGTGACCATTTTCAGGACTTTTAAATGATGCTCGAAGTCTGTTGAGTTTTAAGAGTTTCCCAGGGAGTGGATGGGTATTCTCGTATTTGCAATCCAGGTCTTTTGTATCATGGCTGCTACATAACTGTCATAAATTGAACTGGACCCTCTTTTTATCCCTGCTATATGCCATTTGAAATGGGGACTGGATCAGCTAGGGTATCTCCAACTCCAATTTTTATTCAGCTGTGCTGTCGTGAAATGCACTCCAAATTTTAATGAGCTTTTAATTCATTCATTCATTCAATAGTAGTTATTGAGCGCTTACTATGTGCAGAGCACTGTACTAAGCGCTTGGGATGAACAAGTCGGCAACAGATAGAGACAGTCCCTGCCGTTTGACGGGCTTACAGTCTAATCGGGGGAGACGGACGGACAAGAACAATGGCAATAAATAGAGTCGAGGGGAAGAACATCTCGTAAAAACAATGGCAACTAAATAGAATCAAGGCAATGTACCTTAACCATTAACAAAATAAATAGGGTAATGAAAATATATACAGTTGAGCGGACGAGTACAGTGCTGTGGGGATGGGAAGGGAGAGGTGGAGGAGCAGAGGGAAAAGGGGAAAAAGAGGGTTAAGCTGCGGAGAGGTAAAGGGGGGATGGCAGAGGGAGTAGAGGGAGAAGAGGAGCTCAGTCTGGGAACGCCTCTTGGAGGAGGTGAGTTTTAAGTAGGGTTTTGAAGAGGGAAAGAGAATCAGTTTGGCGGAGGTGAGGAGGGAGGGCGTTCCAGGACCGCGGGAGGACGTGACCCAGGGGTCGACGGCGGGATAGGCGAGACCGAGGGACGGTGAGGAGGTGGGCGGCAGAGGAGCGGAGCGTGCGGGGTGGGCGGTAGAAAGAGAGAAGGGAGGAGAGGTAGGAAGGGGCAAGGTGATGGAGAGCCTTGAAGCCTAGAGTGAGGAGTTTTTGTTTTGTGCGGAGGTTGATAGGCAACCACTGGAGTTGTTTAAGAAGGGGAGTAACATGCCCAGATGGTTTCTGCAGGAAGATGAGCCGGGCAGCAGAGTGAAGAATAGACTGGAGCGGGGCGAGAGACGAGGAAGGGAGCTCAGAGAGAAGGCTGACACAGTAGTCTAGCCAAGATATAACGAGAGCACGTAACAGTAAGGTAGCCGTTTGGGTGGAGAGGAAAGGGCGGATCTTGGCGATATGGTATAGGTGAAACCGGCAGGTCTTGGTAACGGATAGGATGTGTGGGGTGAACGAGAGAGACGAGTCACTCAGTTACGCCAGTAGTGTCATTTGCTTTCGTTAGTTTTGCAAAAACCATATATAAGTTTTGGTGTTGCTGCTTTGTTCCTTTCCTGTATTGGATAGGCTGTAAAGACCAGCCCTGTTCAAGGCCATGCTATCGATTACCATCCACTCTTGGTAGTGATCATCTTCATCACTACACTGCATCTCGATCAGAAGGGGTATGCTACCGAAGTGAAACTTCTTGATGATGAAGTTGGGTTGAAAAGGTTAAAAAGTTATAAAAAGCACATTCTACTTGGCAGTAGAAGAAGTACAGCCTAGGGGATAGACAAGAGGTCTGGGAGTCATAATGACTTAGGTTCTAAACCCAGTTCTGTGACTTGTCTGCTGTGTGACGTTGGGCAAGTTACTTCATTTCTCTGGGCTTCAGTTCCCTCATTTGTAAAATGGGGATTAAAACTGTGAGACCCATGTGAGACTGGAAATTTGTCCAACTGATTACCTGTAATCTTCCCCAGTGCTTAGTACAGTGCCTGACGCATAGTAATCACCTAACAAATACCATTAAAAACAAACAAATAAGTCAGAAGGAGGGGAACCTCAGAAGAAGGGGAACCAAGACTTCTGGGATCAGGCCAGTGAAAGAACAGACAAAGAAAGAATTGACTTTCTTTGCAGACTCTTTCTGTTTGGATCCAATTTGCACCCTCTTTTTAGAGTAGACTTGTTTTTTGTTAGACAGAGAAGCAGCTTGTAGCAGTGGATAGAGCACGGGCCTGGGACTCAAAAGGACCTGCATTCTAATCCTGCTGTCACTTGTCTGCTACAGGACCTTGGGCAAGTCACTTCATTTTCTGTACTTCATTTACTTCATCTGTAATATGGGGATTAAGACTGTGAATCCCATGTGAGATGTGGGCTTAGTCCAACCTGATTAACTTGTACCTACCCAGTGTTTAGTACAGTGCCTGGCAATTAGTAAGTATGTAGCAAGTACAAGTAACATCAACATAATATTGTCAATTACAAGTGGTCTTTGAATGGAGTTGCCAGTTGTGGATAATCAAGGAGCGAGAAATAAAAATGCAAAATTAAAATAGGTGGACTCTGTGCATGTTTATTAATTTTAATAATGAATCCAGAAATATTGAATCTGTGATGAATTTCAGATTTCTTAGTCTAATAATGCTCTCCTATTTCCAAGAGAACTCTGTAATGCCTAAGCAAATGTAGATTCATAGACTACCCCACAGTGGCATGTTTGGTCAGTCAGAGACAGAGTGTATCAAGTCTGTCACTTTCCCAATCACTATCAGAGTAGAACCAGGCTATTCCATGCCGCCATGCTGGAAATGCCTTGGGGGAATCTGGAAATTGAAGTCACTATATATTCCTCATCAATCAATCACTCAATCACTCAATCAATCTATAGTAAATATTAAGAATTACTGTGTGCAGAGCACTGTACTAAGCAAGTGGTACAATATAAGAGAGTTGGTAGCCATGTTCCCTGAACACAGTGAGCTGATGCTCTAGGAAGGTTCTCAAACTCAGCAATTTTCCAAAATCATCAGTTGTCTTTGATGGTCATCCAAGAATGGAAGGATGAATAATCTCAAGATATCTAAGTATTTGTTGCAGTGAACTGGAAAGGCAACATATATAAACAGAAGGGAAGATTTAAAGGCACAGTAAACAAGTTTCAGATGAATCGGCCTCACCTGGGAAGCCAATACTGATCAACTTGGTAGTTTGTAGTGTGGCATATTGTTCCAAGGCAAAGAGCATGGGGCTGAGAGTCAAATGATCTGGGTTACAGTCCCAGCTCTTCCACTGACCTGCTGTGTGAGTTTGGTGAACTCACTTATCCTTTCTTGTGCCTCAGCTTCCCAATACTAAAATTTGGGGATTAGGGACCTCTCCCTACTTCTAAGATTATTAGCTCCATTTTGGACAGAGGCTGTGTTTGAGCTAATGGCCTTGTATTTCCCCCAACATTTAGCAATAAATGTACGTAGCAAGAACCTAATAAATGTTATAACTAATTAACTGACTGCCTGGTGGGCTCAGTAAAGATTCAGAAGATTGAGACATCAAGAGGCAAGCTTGAAAAGAGAGAGAGGTCCTGATCAAGGCAAAACACAGTGATCATCTATTTTTTCCCAAATGGGAAAAGGAGGTTGGAAGAGATATCAAATATCAACATTAGTCAGGTAACTCTCTTGGGCCAATCAGGAGACTGAAGAAAACCATGTGTATCTGGAGTAATCTCAATATTGTCAACAAGATCCACAACAAACACTGGATAATTACAGCATTTTTTGATCCCCTTAGAGTGAAAAGCTTTCCATCATCCTTTCTTTACTCAGAGAGAAAATCTTCAGTGTACAGTTACTGCACAGGCAGTTGTTTCTCAGGCTATAGCAAGTCATTGCCACAGTCAGTGATTTAGAGGAGTAGGAAGAACAGGATTGGGAGACGAGAATTCTACAGTCTTCTGGACAGGAAATCTTCAAGACTATTTAGGTCCACAGAAATGCTAACTGAAAACCTTCCTGATCATGTTTTCCTGCCTCAGAGACTTAACACAGAAAACTTGGCTTTACCCTTCCCTCTTCTTTAGCCTCTCATAGCCCATGAGACAGGCAAGAGAGAAAGAAAAGAAGTAAATCAATCTCCCAACCATTCATTCATTCAATCGTATTTATTGAATGCTTACCGTGTGCAGAGCACTGTACTAAGCACTTGGAAAATACAATTCGGCAACAGAATCCAACCAGCCAAGAAGAAATGGCACCAAAGCAGTGCCAGGATGTTACAGTCAGTCGAGATTAGAAAGCAGGAGGACATGCAGAAGACATAGTATTAAGTTAGGCTTACTGAGATGGAGACCCTCCCTTTTCCTCACTTGACTGTAAACAGCTAGAGGACAGGGATCGTGTCTACCAACTCTATTGTATGGTACTCCCGCAAGCACTTAGTACAGTGCTCTGCACACTGCAAGGGCTCAATAAATGCCACTGATTGATTGATTCTCATAGCCCATGGAAAGAATACCGCCCTGGGAGTCAGAAGCCCTGGGTTCTAATCCCAGCTCTGCTACTTACCTGCTGTGTAGTCTTGGGCATGTCACCTAACTTCTTTGTGACTCAGTTCCCTCATCTGTAAAATGGGGCTTCAATACCTGATGTCCCTCTTCTTATTCTGTATCGACTCCAGGGCTTGGCACATAGTAAGTTTTTAACAAGGTGTTTAACAAAAACCAGAATTATTTGTCATTATCATTATTAGTATTGTTGTTTTTATTCATACTGTACCTTCTCTGCTTCCCCATGCATATTCATTCATTCATTGAGCTCTTACTGTGTACAAAGCACTGTACTAAGTGCTTGGTAGAATACAGTACAACTATAAACTGACACATTCCCTGCCCACAGCGAGCTTACGGTTTTGAAGGAAGGAGACAGACATTAATATAAATAAATAAATAAATTATAGTTATGCACATAAGTGGTGTCCCTTCTCAAGGTTGCAGCTGGAGAGTTTCCAGTACTCCACCAACCTCGACTATGGGAGGGAGAGTTAAGTAGAGGCATACCCATTCCATTCCTAGCTTGAACAGTGGCTAGCAAGTAGAAGGCAAGCTGTTACAAGTCAAACCTCAACTGTGTTGGGCAGCAGTGGTGTGGGAGAGATCCGAGGGTGTAGACTCAAGTTTACCGCATGGAAGGAGGCAATGGTAAACCACTTCTGTATTTTTACCAAGAAAACTCTATGGATACGCTACTAGAATGATTGCAATTAGAGGTGGGGACTTCTGGAAGAGATGTGTCCATGGAGTCGCTATGGGTCAGAGAGGACTCGACAGCATAAGACAAGACATAAATTCTGTGAGGGATAAGACAAGACATAAATTCTGTGAGGCTGGGAGGGGAGAAGAACCAAGGGATCAAATCAGGGACACAGAGCAGGGAGTGGGAGAAGAGGAAAGGGGGGCTTAGTCAGAGAAGGCTGCTTGGAGGAGATGTGGCTTCAATAAGGCTTTGAAGGGGAGAGGGTAACTCTCTGTCAGAGATGAGGAGGAAGGGCATTCCAAGCCAAAAGCGGGACTTAAGTAAGGGTTTGGTGGCAAGATAGATGAGATTTAGGCACAATGAAAAGGTTAGCATTAGAAAAGCATGGTGAGGGGGCTAGGTTGTAACAGCCAAAATCCACCCTTTCCTCTCCATCCAAACTGCTACCACATAATACAATCATTCATCCTATCCTGCCTGGATTACTGCATCAGCCTCCTTGCTGACCTCCAGCCTCCTGTCTTTCCCCACTCCAGTCCATACTTCTCTCTGCTGCCCAGATCATTTTTTTTTACAAAAACGTTCAGGACGTTTCCTCACTCCTCAAAAAACTGCAGTGGTTGCCCAATGACCTCCACATCAAACAAAAACTCCTCACCATTGGCTTTAAAGCATTCAGTCACCTTACACCCTCCTAGCTCATCTCACTAGTCTGCTACTCTAATCCAGCCTGCACACTTCGCTCCTTTGATGTTAATCTTCTCACTGTGCCTCAGTAATAATAATAATAATAATGATGGTATTTGTTAGGCAGTTATTATGTGCCAAGCACTGTTCCAAGCTCTGGGGTAGATATAAGGTAATCAGGTTGTCCTACATGGGGTTCACAGTTCTTAATCCCCATTTTACAGACGAGATAACTGAGGCACAGAGAAGTTAAGTGACTTGCCCAAGGTCACCCAGCAGACAAGTGGCAGAGGCAGAATTAGAACCCACATCCTTTGACACTGAAGCCCAAGCTCTTGCCACTAGGCCACGCTGCTTCTCTTCTTGTCTATCTTGCCACCGACCCCTCACCCATGACCTGCATCTGGCCAGGAACACCCTCCTTCCTCAAATTCGACAGTCAATTACACTCCCCTGCTTTAAAGCCTTATTGAAGGCACATCTCCTTCAAGAGGTCTTCCTGACTAAAGTCCCCCTTTCTCCTCTTCCCCCACTCCCTCCTGCATTGCCCTGACTTGATCCTTTTGTTCTTTGCCGCTCCCAGCCCCACAGCACTTATGTACATATCTGTCATTTATTTATGTATTTATTTATTTATTTATTTATTTATTTATTTATTTATTTGTTTCTTTATATTAATGTCTGTCTCCCCCCCCCCCAATAGATTGTAAGCTCATTGTGTCTGTTTATTGTTATATTGTACTCTCCCAAGCACTTAGTACAGTGCTCTGCACACAGTAAGTGCTCAATAAATATGATTGAATGAAACAATGAATGAACAAATGAAGGAATAAGAGAGTATGTAGTATGTAGTAGGTAGTAGTAGGTTGTAGGTAGTAGCGAGGTAGGTAGGTAGTGAGATAGGTAGTAGCGAGGAGGTAAGATGGAGCAAGGTAATGAACTACTTAAAAGCCTGTGGTGAGGAGTTTTTGTTTGATGCATAAGTGGATGGGCAACCACTGGATTTTTTTTGAGAAGTGGAAAGACAGGTCCTGAACCCTTTGGTAGAAAAATGATCTGGGCAGCAGAGTTAAGTATGGACTGGAGTGGGGAGATACAGGAGGCTGGGAGGTCAGCATTGAGGCTGATACAGTAATACAGGCAGGATAAGATGAATGATTATATTAATATCGTAGCAGTTTGGATGGAGAATAAATGATAGATTTTAGTGATGTTGTGAAGGCAGGATTCATAGGATTTAGTGAAGGATGAAATATGTGGATTGAATGAGGAGTCATGGATAATGCCAAGATAACGGGCTTGTGAGACAGAAAGGATGGTGGTGCTGTCTACAGTGATGGGAAAGTCAGGGGGAGGGCAGGGTTCGAGTGGAAAGATATGGAGTTCTGTTTAGGACATGTTAAGCTTGAGGTGACGGGAGGACATGGAAGCAGACATGTCTTTAAGGCAAGAGGAAATGCAAAACTGCAGAGAGGGCGAACGATCAGGGCTGGAGATGCAGATTTGGAAAGCATCCACGTAGACATGTTAGTTGAAGCCATGGGAGCAAATGAGTTCTTTCACTCCACCAAGGCTGCTCTCTGCAAGATTTCTAAGAATCTTAGAGCCAAGTCAAATGGACCCTATTTTAATCCTCCTATAATGTTACTTGAGCTGAGTTTCACATGCACAGTACGAATTTCTCCTACTGGAGTTTAGACAAAGGTTCATGGAGGTTAGCCAGCTCAGTCTCTCAAAATATGTATCTGCAACTAATTTTACATGGTAATGAACAATCTTATTCACAAATGGCTACATGTGACTAAGCTTAATCATGGAACTACTTCAGTTCTGGTTAAATGCCTTGAAAAGTTGAGCAATCTCCATTTATCAGATCCAGCATGTTTAGTTGAAAATAAAAGACACTTAAGATTTCCAGTGCATAATGATTCACAGATTGTTATATTGAACATAACATTTTTTTTTTCTCACAGATTTTTTTTTCTCACAGATTTTTTTTTTCTCACAGATAAGGAGGTTTTTGAAGAAAAGAAGATCTAAGTCAGGAACATTAATTGTAAGTTTTAGTAATCATAACTTTCAAATCAATTTGAAAAGTGTCTCAAATGCTGGCAGGTCCAACTTCTTTTTTAATGGTATTTGTTAAGCGCTTACTATGTGTAGTCACTGTACTAACTGCTGGGGTAGATTAAAAGATAATCAGAATGGACATAGTTCCTGTGAGCCCACAATCTTAATCCTTATTTCATAGATGTGGTAACTAAGACACAGAGAAGTTAATTGACTTCCCAAGGTCACATAGCAAACAAGCGGCAGAGCTGGGATTAGAAATCACATCCTTCTGATTCCCCTAGGCCATGTTGCTTCACTTGGGTACTGGGGGAACTTGTAGAGAAAAAAAAAACCCTTGTACAGAATCATTTTTAGAAGAACCGCCCTTATATTTTACTCATAAAATATTTAGCCAATCTATATTTTTCTAGATATATATTTTCTAGATATATATTTGGAGGAGCGGCGTGGCTCAGTGGAAAGAGCCCGGGCTTGGGAGTCAGAGGTCATGGATCGAATCCCGGCTCTGCCACTTTGCAGCTGTGTGACCGTGGGCAAGTCACTTAAATTCTCTGGGCCTCAGTGACCTCATCTGTAAAATGGGGATGAAGACTGTGAGCCTCACGTGGGCCAACCTGATGACCTGGTATCTCCCCCAGTGCTTAGAACAGTGCTCTGCACATAGTAAGCGCTTAACAAATACCAACATTATTATTATTATTAGATATCGTAGATACGTTCAATCCTGTTTCAATCCTGGAGCTCACCAACAATAATTAAGTTCATGGACACTTTGGTTCTACATCAAAATCCATTTCAACATTAAAATTTACACCTTCATATAGAATAAAAGCTGTTGGTATAAAATAAACCTTTACATGTAAATGAATTATGAGGAACCCTAACGTGAAAGACATTAAATTTTACCTTCAAAAAACACAAAGACTGAATTCAGGGAAGTAGTATAGTTTGTGGGAAAGAGCATGAATGTTTAGGATATAGAAGACCTAGGTTTTAATTCTGCCCTGCCATTTGTCTTCTATGTGGCCTTTGGTCAAGTTACTTCACTTCTCTGTGCCTCTGTTTTCTCATATAGAATTCAATAACTGTCCTCCCTCTTATTCAGACTGTGAGTCCCTTATGGCACAGGGACTGTGTCTGATATGACTATCCTGTATCTATTCTAGTGCTTAGTTCAGTGCTTGTCACATTGTAAGCACTAAACAAATACCACATTTATCGTTATTAATTCAAGAAAGTCTTCCTGGCTTTATCTGCAGAAGCGCTTCAAATCTTTTCCCATTTAGATGAAAGAAAGCATTGCAAAGATTGACAGGACTTTACCTGGAAAATGATGCCTGTGTTTTCCCTTGGGTGCCAACTGTAAATCCACATAAACAATATTTTCCATGGCAGTAGTCATTTGGTTTTCTTCCACTCACTCTGCTTCTCCCACTCTCACTCCTCTTACCCAGTTCAGTTCTGCCCTGCTCACTGCTCTGAGCCTGGGACAACTGATCTGACTGAAATGAGCTCCAGACAAAGGCTGGCTTCACTGTTCCTTTGAAAGGTCACCTCTCAGGCTCTCCTAGTACAATCCCATGGGGAAAGAGGCATTTGGACCCATTTCAGCTCCATGGTTCTGCAGTATTTGGGAAATAAGACATTACATTGGATTCATTTACTCTTACAAATGGTGGTTAAGGCTGCAGTTTCAACTCTGCAAGATATTTTCCTCTTTCTCCCCCTCAGTAGGGCTTTGTGGCTTAGAAATAATGAGAGGTTTGCACAGTCCCTTCCATGTGGTTTCCACTGAAGGTCTTTGTTCATAAAACACAGGATGTTTTTTCTACATGGATCTGTTCAACTAGAGAAGTAACAGGACAATGACAGAGGCAAGTTTAATGATGACAAATCAATGATTAAATGATGATTTAATGTCATCACAAATTATTGATGAAGTAACTGTGACCAAATGTAAGTGGATCAAAAGCCAGCCTCTTTGAGCCTGTTCCTTTCAGAGAGGCTCAAGGCTGTTAGATTGTCACATATCAGCACCTCATTTTGGTTGAGATGGAAGAGGTCAAGGAATGGTCAGAATAGAGTCCGTGGAGAGTTGTATCTTTATGACTTTGCAATTCCAACTAGAATTTGGAGGGATTACTGGTTGTTCACTCTTTAGCTTCCTCTTTACTGCTCAACATTGGCTTTAAAGCACTAAATCACCTTTCCCACTCCTACCTCACCTCACTACTCTTCTACTATAACCCAGCCAACACACTTCTCTCCTCTAATGTTAATCTTCTCACTGTAACTCAGTGTTGTCTATCTCATCGTCAACCTCTCACCCACATCCTGACTCTGCGCTGCAGCACCTTCACTCATATCCAACAGACAGTTACTACCCCTCTCTTCAAAGCCTCACTGAAGGCACATTTCCTTCAAGAAGCCTTCCCTGACTAAGCCCTCCTCTCATCTTCTCCTATTCCCTTCTGCAGCACCCTGACTTGCTCCCTTTATTCATTATTTAAATATAGTAATGTAAGTAACCCCATAAGTATTGTGGGGTTGGGAGAAGTAATAGTAATAATAACAAATACCATAATAATTATTATTATTATTATTACTTCTCCCAACCCCACAATACTTACGTTCTACTCTGTAATTTGTTTATATTAATGTTGGTATCCTCCTCTAGACTGTAAGGTCATTGTGGGCAGGGAACATATCTATTTAATGTTGGATTGTATTCTCCCATGTGCTTAGTACAGTGCTGTGCACACAGTAAGTGCTCAGTAAATACGACTGACTAACAGACTGACTGAGGGAACCAATGGTGTCATCAGGAGCAGTTCTGGAAGAGCAGGAAATATAGGTGTGGATTCATCCCAGCAAATGGATCCAGTAAGTTGGTTCCTGAGCTGTTCGATCTCCACTGATGTTGCAGCTAAGGACTTTGGCCCTTGACTGAGGTCAAGCTCCTTCCCCTCCTCATTGGGCATTTGGGAGCCATTGGAAAGGAGAGGAAAAAAGTGGCCTCCAAATGTCAGAATGAACAGAAAGAGGAGCTCCCCTAGGAGCTGGTTTATGCCAGTTTCCACCTAGAAAAACTGCTGCCCTATTGAAAGAACAATTAATTTTGGGTGCTTCCTCTTTAAAAACATATCTAAAGTGACTGATCTTCCTGAGCCACTTAGTCTCGCAGGTTAGGGATTTTTAAATGTACTATGTTCTTCCTAAAAGAGACTTGTTTTGGTGTACATTACTTTAGAAATCCATGCTCCATATGTAACTGTACTATTCTGAGACATGAGAAGACCTTGGCTTTAAATTATATATAGTTCCTAAAAAATACAAGTCAAAAACCTTGTAAATTAGAACCAGTTTCTTCATAGATATATTTTTATAAATGGTGGATTTGTTCCTGGACCAAGATCAGTTAACTTGTTTTTACACATGTTATCCTGGATTTACTACTCAGTCAATTATAGATAGGTAATATAATCAATCAATCAGTTGTATTTACTGAACACTTCTTGTGCACAGAGCACTCTACTGAGCACTTGGGAGAGTACCACGGAATTGATAGGCATATTCCTTGACCACTAGGACCTGGCAATCTACAGTCCAATATAGTAACAATAATGTATTTCTATTGTGCTAGAGCAGTTCCACCATCTCCCTAGTGCAGATGTGAATACAAACCACCCACCGCTTTAGGTTTTCCCAAGGGCTCATCTGCACTGGGCCTATGTTTCCTACCATTTCCATCAGTCAGAAAATTTTACCACACAAATTGACAGAGTTTGATCCAATTTGGAGATGCCTAGCTGTCCCCACTCACCGGAGTATGTTTCCAATGAAAATTGCAGCTAATATCCCATAAAAGATTGATAGAGCAACCCAAAGGGTGGGGGAATCATTTTTGGTTCCACGACCTGGCGCTGCTTTATGCTGGGGCTGATGGTTGAGCTCGGTGTGTTCTGAAATGAAGCCCCTCCCTTAAGAGAATAGTACCATTCCAATTTGGCTATGGGTACCCAAAACACAAAGCACAGAGGTTTTTTCACTTTAAAAGAAATGAGATAAGCAATCTTTAAGGAAAGCTAATAGTAGAAAACCAAGTTGGATGGGTTCAATCAATCAAACAATTGTATTTATTGAGCACTTACTGTGTGCAGAACCTTGTACTAAGCACTTGGAAGAGTACAACACAGCAATATAGCAGACACATTTCCTGCTCACAATCAGCTTACAGTCTAGAGGGGGAGGTAGACATAAATATAAATAAAGGAATTACACCTATGTATATAAGTGCTGTGGGGTTGTGGGGGTTGGGGAGTGTGAATAAAGGGAGCAGCACTTATATACATAGGCGTAATTCATAGGTGTAATTCATTTATTGGTATTTACTGAGCACTTATTGTGTGCAGAGCATTTTACTGAGCACTTGGGAGATTACAGTAAAACAGAGTTGGTAGACCCGTTGCTGCTCACAGTGAATTTACATCTCTAGAAGGGATATACTGTATTGTCCTCTCCCAAGTGCTTAGCAAAGGGTTCTGCACAACATAAGCACTCAATAAATATCATTGATTGACTGATTAAAGTTTCCAGCATTGACTGATTGGTTTGGAATTTTATTTTTTGTTTATTTTTACCCCACATCTGACCCTTTCAAACGTTTCATTAATTTTGGTAAATGGAAGCTCTGTTTTCTAAAGACAATTAGGTCATAGGGAAGTCTTCTTGAAGGAGATGCAATTTTAATAGGGCAGTAAAGATGGGAAGGGTCATGGATTTAAAGGATAAGAAGGGAGAGGGAGTTCCAGGCCAGAGGAGGATGTGAGCAAGGCAGTGAGATAAGATCAAAGTACAGAAAGTAGGATGGTGTTAGAAGAGCAATTTTTTAACACTAGCAGATAACTTCAATTAATTGTATTAAGTCAGTCAGGGAGCTTACTGCACACAGAGCAATTGTACTTAGCACTTGGGAGAGTACAATACAACAATAAACAGACATATTTCCTGCCCACAAAGAGCTTACAGGCTAGATGGAGGGAGACAGACATTGTTGGCTGGAATGCTGCCTGAGTCAAATATTTCCACAAAGAGCTTACAAGTCTAGAGGACGAGCTTACAGTCTAGAGAGGAACTTACACATATGGAAAAATATATTGGACCTGATTGGAAAGACCATTTCTTCTAGAGTTCCACTTGGGACCCAATCATTCAATTAATCACTGCTAACGATTGAGCACTTACTGTGTTCAGAGCACTTAGAGGAGTAGACACAGTCCCTGCCATCCAAAGTTGAGTAATCCAGATCAAGTGAAGAACCCAGAACTACTTGTGTGTACAAACAAGATGCTTTTCTGTTTCAGGGGAAAGACATGGAGTGATGTTTTTCATACATGTGAGGGAGGGATTGATCTTCAGTCAATCAGTGGAATTTATTCAGTACATACTGTGTGTAGAACTTTGTATTAAGCGCTTGGAGAAGTACAATACAACAGAGTTGATAGACGTGTTCCCTGCCTGCAGGGCAGTCTAAAAGGGGTAATCAGACATTAAAATAAATTAAGGATATGTACTTAAGTGCTGTGGGGATGGGGATGGGGTGAATATCAAGGTCTTAAAGGGAACAGATCCAAGTATAGAGGCAAAACAGACAGGAGGATAAATAGGGGAAGTGAAGGCTTTCAGGGAAGGCCTTTTGGAGGAGATGTGATTTCAGTAGGGTTTTGAAGGTGGGAAGAATTGTGGTCTGCTGACTATTAAGGAAAAGAAAGCTTCAGGCCAGAGGGAACAGACAAGATCTGGTACTGTGAGTAGGTTATTGAGAGAGGATTGAAGAATATGGGATGGGTTCTAGTAGGAGATCAGTGAGGTAAGGTAAGAGAGGGAGATCTGATCCTTGGAATATAGACTCCTCTAACAAGAATTGCAATTGGCAGGTAATACAGTCTTTGCAAAGATGCAGTTCTTACTATTTTCTGACAAATTGTGCTGGACTGTTTTTGTGATATTTGATATATCTCTATGGGGAAGCAGTGTGTCCTAATGGGGAGAGAGTGTGGGCTTAGTAGTCAAATGACCTGGGTTTCAAACCCAGCTCTACCACCTGCCTACTGGGTGACCTTGGGCAAGTCACTTAACTTCTCTGTGTCTCAGTTACCTCATCTGTAAAATGGGGATTGAGACTGTGAGCCCCAGGTGGGAGAGACACTGGCTTGTATCCACCCCAGCACTTAGTACAATGCCTGGCACATAGTAAGCACTTAACAAGTATCACAATTACTATTATTATTATTATTACGTTACTTGCCTCAGTCTACTCACCTGTAAAATGGAGATTAAAGCCTTTTTCCTCTGACTCAGACTATAAGCACCACATAGAACAGGGACTTTGTTCAACCTGATTATCTTGTATCTATCCTAGCATTTAGTTCAGTGCTTGACACATAGTAAGCATTTAAAAAATATAATGAAATGTTAATATTATCATCATCATCATTAAAAAGCAGGAATATATATGTGACATAGTTCAGCAATTTAAGTAAGCGATAATGAGAGATAGGGCTAAATTTAAATTTAAATTCTTTAAATTCAAAGGCGTTCCAAGTTCGCTTGAAAATTGTGGGATTCGTTCATAAGACATACTTTGACCCCTTCAGAGATCTTTCAAATCTGGGCTTTCACAACTTTTATAACACAGTCTCAAGTCTATTAGCCACTGCTCTAGCTTCTTTGCTCAGTCCCTGCCCCACCTTAGTGATGGGACAGAGGTGGCGAAGCCTGGGAGTGGAGAGGATATTTCGAGCTCATAATATCCTGACTGCTCTCATAATATCCTGACTAGATTCTTGGGTTAGTCTCCCTTCCTCCTGTCTCTCTCCACTCCCATCTATTTTTCATTCCACTGCTTGGGTCATCTTCCTACAGAAATGCTCTGGGCATGTCACTCCTCTCCACAAAACCCTCCAGTGCTTGCCTGTCAACCTTCGCATGAAACAAAAAATCTTCACTCTTGGCTTCAAAGCCCTCCATCACCTTGCCCCCTCCTATCTCACCTCCCTTCTCTCTTTCTACTGCCCATCCTGTACACTCTGCTTCTCTGCCGCTCACCTCCTCCCCCGATCATGCCTATCCCACCACTGAACCCTGGCCCACGTTCTATCACTGTCCTGGAATGCCCTCCCTCCTCATCTCCCCCCAAGTAACTCTCTTGCCCTCTTCAAAGCCCTACTGAGAGCTCACCTCCCCCAGGAGGCCTTCCCAGACTGAGCCCCCCTTTCCCTCTGCTCCCCCCTCTTCCCCTCCCTCCCACCCTCTGCTCTTTCCCCTTCCCCTCCCCTCAGCACTGTGCTCATTTGTTTATATTATTTATTACCCTATTTATTTTGTTAATAAGGTGTATATCTCCTTGACTATATTTATCTTGATGATGTTGACTTGTTTTTGTTTTGTTCTGTTTGGATTAGCTGTCTGTCTCCCCCGTTTAGACTGTGAGCCCGTCATTGGGCAGGGATTGTCTCTATCTGTTGCCAAACTGTACATTCCAAGCACTTAGTACAGTAGTCTGCACATAGTAAGCGCTCAGTAAATACTATTGAATGAATGAATGAATGAATGAATGATCTGTCATGGAATCATCTGGACCATTCTAGTTTCTTGTCATCCTGATTCAGGAAAAAAGTATTGCATTCCACCCTCTCGCTGTGTAGGAAAATCTTGAAAATGGATAGATTTAAAGATGATCTTCTTGATGAAAAACAAAAAATGGTTTCCTCTCTTCTAGTTCTCTCCTTAACTCCCTCCAATCTGGTTTCTGCCCCTTTCTTTCCACCAATGACCTCCTTTCTGCCAAATTTGATGGCCTCTACTCCATCCTAACCCTGCTCAATCTGTCTCAGCTATCCTTGATACCGTTGATCACCTCCTTCTCTAGGAAATATTATCCAATCTTGGCCTCATTGACACTTTCTTCTCCTGGTTTTCTTCCTATCTCACTAACCACTCATTCTCAGTCTCTTTTGCAGGCTCCTACACAGCTTCCCACCCTCTGACATTTGGGGATCCCTCAAGGCTCAATTCTATGTTCCCTTCTATTCTCCAGCTACATTTTCCTTGGAAAATTCCCATGGCTTTAACTGCCATCCCTACTCAGATGATTCCCAAATTTACCTCTCCAGCCCTGACCTTTCTCCTTCTCTGGGGTCTTGCATTTCTGCTTGCCTTCAAGACATCTTTAACTATACATCCCACTGACACATCAAATTAACAGTATCAAAAACATGACTTCTCAACTTCCCACCCAAGTACTGTTCCCTGGTATTTCCTATCACTGTAGACAGTACCACTATCCTCCCTATCTCTCAAGCCTGTAACTCTGGTATTATCCTCAACTCATCTCTTCCATACAACCCACATATTCAATCTGTCATCAAATCCTGTCAGTTCTACCAATCAAGCATATTTATTAAGCGCTTACTGTGTACCCGAAACAGCACTAAGCACTTGGGAGAGAACAACACAACAGTATAACAGACAGACACCCTGCCCACAGTGAGCTTACAGTTCATAAGATGTAGAACAACTAATCTTTTCTCTCCCTACAAACTGCTACTATGCTGAGCCAAGCACTTATCATATCCCACCTTGACTACAGCATCACCCTCCTTGATGGCCTCCCTTGCTCTCTGTCTCTTCCAATCAATCAGTATATCAGTTGCATTTATTGAGCATTTACTGTGCCAAGAGCACTGTACTGAGCCCTTGGGAAAGTACGATATAATAATATAACAGAGTTGGTAGACATATTTTCTGTCCAAAATGAGCTTAGAGTCTAGAGGGGGAGACAGACATTAACAGGAATAAATTACAGACATTTACATAACTGCCATGTAGCTGAGGAAATGGGTGAATAAAAGGAGCAAATAAGGGTGATGTAGAAGGGAGTAGGAGACGATGAAATGAGGGCTTAGCTGGGGAAGACCTCTTGAAGGAAATGTGCTTACAATAAGTCTTTGAAAGTGGGGAAAATAACTCTCCCTAGGATATGAAGAGGGAGGGAGTTCTAGGCCAGAAGCGGGACATGGGAAAGAGGTTGGATCTCTATAATTTACTCTGCTTCCCAGATCATTTTTCTAAAAAAATTCAGTCTCTATCTGCTTACTTCTCAAAAAATTACAGTGGTTGGCCATCCACCTCTGCATCAAACAGAAACTACATTCTACCAGCTTTAAAGTGCTTAACCAGCTTCCTCCCTCCTACCTTTATTCACTGACCTCTTACTATAGTCCAACCCACACATTTTTGCTTCTCTATCACCAGTTTACTCACTGTACATCATTCTTGTTTATCTTGCTGCTGATCCTCTGCCCACATCCTTCCTCTGGCCTGGAAACTCTCTCCCCCTTCATATCCGACACACACTACTCTCAAGGCCATAGTACAATCATATCTCCTCCAAGAGATCTTCTCTGACTGAGCCCTCATTTCCCCTACTTCCTTCCCCTTTTGCAACACTGGTTGCACTTGGATTTGTATCCTTTAATCATTTGATATTCATTTCACCCTCAGCCTCACAACACTTATGTACATATACATAATTTATTTTAACGCCTGTTTCCCCATCTAGATTGCAAGTTCCTTGTGGGCAGGGAACATGTCTACCAACTCTGATTTATTTTACTCTCCCAAGTGCTTAGTCCAGTGCTCTGCACACAGTAAATGCTCAATAAATACCATTGATTGATTGACTGGAGGCTCCTTAACTTTTTCTGATCACATCAATGCCATTTTGGAACAATTTTTGACTTTTAGAAAAGTGTCCCTAACAGCCAGAGAAAACATCCTCCTCCTTCTTCATTGAGAAGAATCAGCCAGCTACTTAATCAGTCATATATACTAAGCACCCACTCTGTACTGAGCACTGTACTAAGTGCTTCAGAAACTACAACACACTTGATAGGCACAATTTCCAATTTCAATCTACAAGAAACTCACAATCTCATGGGTTAAACAGACAATAAAATATATTACAAGGAGAGGTAGCAACAGAGTTTAAGGATTTGTATATAATTGTTCTGTGGGTGGGGATGGGGTGAGTATCAAAGTGCTTGGGAGTCTGAATGCAAATGCCTAAGGGACATAGTGGAGAGGGAGAATAAGATAGGGAGATGAGAGATCAGTCAGGAAAGATTTCTTGGATGAAATGTGGTTTTAGTAGAGCTTCAAAGATGGGGAGAATGGTGGTCTGGTGAATATGAAGGGGAAGACACTTCCAGGCAGGAGGGAAAGGTGTGAGCAAAGAGTTATTGGTTATAGAGACAAGATTACGGTGCAGTGAGTAGGTTGATGTTATAGGCTCAAAGAGTACAGGCTGGATTAAGGTTGAAGAGTAGTGAGGGTTGGCAGGAGGGGGAGAACTGATTGAGTGCCTTGAAAGACTCTGCTGCGGAAGACTTTCTGCTTGATGCGGAGATGGATGGGTACCCACTGGAAATTTATGAGAAGAAGGGAGATGTGTGCAGGCTGACTTCTGAGAAGAAATTACACAGTCAGCATAGTTAAGCATGGACTGGAGAGGGAAAATTTTAAAGGCAAGGAGGTTAGTGAGGAAACTGATATAGTAGTTGAAGCAGAATGAAACCATTCTTGGGCCATTGTGGTGGAACTACTTCTTCTACCACTACTACTACTACTTCTAGTACTACTACTACTATTACTGCGACTTCTACTTCTACTGTTACTACTACTATTACTACCACTACTACTACTACTTCTACTGCTACTATTACTACCACTACTATTACTCCTACTACAACTACTACTACTTCTACTCCTACTACTATTACTACCGTTACTACTTCTCCTACTGCAACTACTACTACTACCACTATTCTACTGCTACTATTACTATTACTACCACTACTATTACTTCTACTGCTACTACTAATATTACTACTGCTACTACTACTAACACTACTTGTACGTCTACTGCTACTATGCCTATTTCTACTATTTCTGTTATTACCACTACTACTACTTCTACTGCAACTACTACTATGACTACTATTACTACTACTACTTCTGCAGTGGAAAGAGCCCAGCCTTGGGAGTCACAGGTCACGGGTTCTAATCCCAGCTCCACCACCTGTCAGCTGGCTGACTTTGGGCAAGTCACTTAACTTCTCTGGGCCTCAGTTCCCTCATCTGGAAAACTGCGAATAAGACTGTGAGCCCCGTGTGGGACAACCTGATCACCTCGTACTGCCCCCCGCCCCCCAGTGCTTAGAACAGTGTTTGGCACATAGTAAGGGCTTAACCAATGCCATCATTATTATTATTATTACTACCACTGCTACTACTACTTCTACTGCTACTACTATTACCAAAAAACTCCTACTTCTACTATTACTACTACTACTACTAATAATAATAATGGCATTTGTTAAGTGCTTACTAAGTGCAAAGCACTGTGCTAAGTGCTGGAGAGGATACAAGGTCATCAGGTTGTCCCATGTGGAGCTCACAGTCTTCATCCCCATTTTCCAGATGAGGGAAACTGAGGTCCAGAGAAGTGAAGTAACTTGTCCAAAGTCACACAGCTGACAAGTGGCTGAGCTGGGATTTGAACCTGTGACCTCTGAATCCAAAGCCTGGGTTCTTTCCACTGAGCCATGCTGGTACTACTTCTATGTCTACTGCTACTACTACACTACTACTACTATTACTCCTACAGCTTTTTCTTTTGGGAGCAGGGCAACATGTAGACAGAACTTCCAGCTTTCCAGCATCCAGTGAGGGAGGAATATAGAAAGAACCAGAAGAGAAGCAGAGAAAGTTCTTGACGATTTGCAGAAGATCAGAGTGCACAGTGAGTCCCATGCAGACGTCTCCCATCCTGGGACAGTTGAAGGTTTGGGGAATCACTCCTGATTAAGATGAACAACACTATTATTCACACACATCTCCCATTCTGGGACAGTTGAGGGTTGGGGAAATCATTCCTGATTAAGATGAACAACACTATTATTCATTTAAGGGGCATCACCGCTCCATGACTCTCTCTTGCCGAAAGGTACCAGCCTGGTGGAAACTGCCCTGAAACCTGGAATGCTAGTTTGAGTTGGTAATCCTCAATGGAAGTACCTACTCACAAAAATAAAATTTAGTTGTGTTAGTCCATCTTAGCAGCATTTTCAAGGTGCCCATGCCAGTTTCACAAGCAGCCTTCCAGGCTAGACAAACCGATCCCCCAGTTTTCTTTTGAATCAATACGCAGTGGCATCATTCTCTGGTAGTGGGTGCTGGTTCAGAGCAGCAGTGCAGATATATTCCAGTAGCTGAAGCTTTCCCCAGAGCCACAGGACAGTCCTTCTGTTCCCCCTGTCAAGGGTGACCCTCTGACTGGATGAGGTCTTGCTCCTTTCACAGACTCTGTATGTCTGCTTTTAACTCGAAAGGGAGAGAGGGAAAGACAATCTATTATTTGATATTTTTTACTTTCTTTGACTTACTTTCTAGACTGTAAGGTCCAGGAGGGACAGGGACCATGTTTAATTCCCACCTGTGTATTCTCTCCCAGCACTTAATACAGTGCTCTGCACATAGGGAGAGCTTAATAAATACTGTTACTACTTTATGTTCTAAAATGTATGCTTTCCTTCTCGCTCATTAGACTACAAACAACTAAATAATCAATTACTGGTGTTTTTTGAACACCTACTGATTCCAGTGATAGTTACCAAGTATGATACATGAGAAATGTTCACTGTGTGTAAGTTATGATATATGATAATTGTTCACTATGTGTCAAGCACTATGCTAAGTGCTGGGATAGATAAAGGATGATTAGAGCAGACACAATCCTTGTCCCACTCGGACTCCCAATCTAACAGACTGGGCCACTAGGATCAATCTATCTATGGCACTTATTGAATGCTTACTTTGTGCAGGGCACCATACTAAGCTCTTGGGAGAGTACAGCACAAGAGAATTGGTAGACATGAACCCCTCTCTCAAGGAGTTTACAGTCTAGAGGATACTGGGAAAATTCTGATGGGCCAGTGCCCGTGGGTATGGCTGGACCAGGATTTTAGCTCAGGAAAATGAGTTAAAAGATATAGGTAATGACCCCTTTTAGGCTTTATCTAGCTCCACAAACTGTAAGGAAGCCTTACAGAGACATTACAGTACTCAAAAGCAAAACAAAAAATCCCACTCCCTTCCCTATTTAGCCTGTAAGGTTCTCGAGGTCAGGGACTTTATGTTTATTACTTTTGTATTCCCCAAGTACTTTAGCACAGTGCTTTGGGCATAGTAGGCACCTAATACAGTGCTGGCCTATAGATGTTGCTCAGTCCGTGGTGTTAATGATAATAATGTGATTGCACCACTGCTTTTTATAGATTTCCTTGTGCTAATAGGCTGAAGATATACCAGCGAGGGACACTCGCAACTTTGGTTTTGAACACTGTATTATGAAAATCTTAATATCCAAGCAGGAGGAAAACTGGAATTTCTTTTTCCAAATGATCACTAGCCTCCCGAAGTCCTTCACCTTTAGGATTCTGCTTCCCCAATTACCCCTTCTCTGTCTGTCTGGATTAATGCATCTGCCTCCTCTCTGATCTCCCATCCTCCTGTCTCTCCCTGCTTCAGTCTATATTTCACTTCCCTGCCCAGATTATTTTTCTACAGAAACACTCTGGGCATGTCACTCCCCTCCTCAAAAACCTCCAGTGGTTGCCTATCAACCTTCACATGAAGCAAAAACTCCTGACTCTTGGCTTCAAATCTCTCCATCACCTTGTTCTGTGCTACCTCACCGCCCTTCTTTTCTTCTACAGCCCACCCCGTACACTCTGCTCCTCTGCCGCTAACCTTCTCATGGTGCCTCGTTCTCTCCTGTCCCGCCATCGACCCCTGGTCCAAGGTCCTACCACAGAACTGGAATGTTCCTTATCTTCCCTCCAAAACCCTGTTCTCTTCCTGAGTGCCCTGTCACTGTAGACGGCACAACCATCCTTCCTGTCTCACAGGCCCGCAACCTTGGTGTCGTCCTTGACTCAGCTCTCTCATTCACCCCACACATCCAATCCGCCACCAACACCTGCCAGTCTCATCTCCACAATATCACCAAGATCTGCCCTTTCCTCTCCATCCAAACTGCTATTGTGCTGGTACAGGCTCTCCTAATATCCTGACTGGATTACCGTGTCAGCCTCCTCTCGGATCTCCCTTCCTCCTGTCCCTCCCCACTCCAGTCTATTCTTCATTCTGCTGGTTGGGATCATCTTCCTACAGAAACACAATGGACATGCCACTCCCCTCCTCAAAAACCTCCAATGGTTGCCTATCAACTTTCACATGAAACAGAAACTCCTCACTCTTGGCTTCAAAGCTCTCCATCACCTTGCCCTCTCCTACCTCACCTCCCTTCTCTTTTTCCACTGCCCACCCTGTACTCTTCACTCTTCTGCCGCTCACCTCCCCAAGGTCCCCCATTCATGCGTATCCCACCGTTGACCCCTGGCCCACATCCTACCACTGTCCTGGAATGCCCTCCTTCCTCTCATCCACCAAACTAACTCTCTTCCCCTCTTCAAAGCCCTACTGCGAGCTCACCTCCTCCAGGAGGCCTTCCCAGACTGAGCCCTCCCTTTCCCTCTGCCCCTCCTCCCCTTCCCATTCCCCCTACTCTCTCCCTCTGCTCTACCCCCTGCCCCAGCACTTATATATATTTGTATATATAATTTATTACTCTATTTTATTGATGATATGTATGTATCTATGATTCTATCTATTTTGATGGTACTGATGCCTGTCTACTTGTTTTGTTTTGCTGTTTGTCTCCCCCATTTAGACTGTGAACCTGTTGTTGGGCAGGGATTGTCTCTATCTGTTGTTGAATTGTACATTCCAAGCGCTTAGTACAGTGCTCTGCACACAGTAAGTGCTCAATCCATTCATTCATTGAATAGTATTTATTGAGCGCTTACTATGTGCAGAGCACTGTACTAAGCGCTTGGAATGTACAATTTGGCAACAGATAGAGACAATCCCTGCCCAGTGACGAGCTCACAGTCTAAACGGGGGAGACAGACAGCAAAGCCAAACAGAAAAAAACAAAAACCAGACAACATCATCAAGATAGAGTCAAGGAGATATGCACCTCATTAACCAAATTAATAGGGTAATAAATAATATATACAAATGAGTACAGTGCTGAGGGGAGGGGAAGGGGGAAGAGCAGAGGGTGGGGGGGTAGGGAGGGGGAGAAGAGGGAAAGAGGCCGGTATGATTGAATGAATGAATGAAAGGAAGTGATGAGGCATTGATCTTCTTCCCAACATTTTCCAGGAAGCAACCTATATGTTTCAGGGAGAAAAATCCATCAACATTCACATTTGTATCTCTCCTGCTTTTGTTTCTCTCATCTACTACTAGTAATAACTATAAATATTATGGCACTTGTTAAGCACTTACTATGTACAAATCACTGAACTAAGCCCTGGGGTAGATAAAAGATCATCAGGTCACACAGTCTAAGTAGGAGAGAGAACAGGTACTGAATTTCCATTTTGCAGATGAGGGAACTGAGGCATAGGGAAGGTAAGTGACTTGCCCACAGCCACAGCAGATACATGGTAGAACTGGGATCGAACCCACATCTTTTGCCTCCCAGACCCATGGTCTTTCTACCAGACCACACTGCTTCTGATTTCTACCAACTCTTGCTCCTTTGTTTTAACAATATCCTCTCCAGTCATTCATTCATTCAATTATATTTATTGAGGATTTACTGTGTACAGAGTACAGTACGAAGTGCTTGGGAGACCAAAATACAACAGTGAACAGACATATTCTCTGCCCACAGTGAGCTTAAAGCCTTGAAGGGGAGAGACAGACAAGAATATAAATAAATATTGGCTCCAGTGGCTTCTTCCCCTCTGCCTTCAAACATGCCCATGTCTCCCCCACCTTAAAAAAACCCTCTCTCGACCCCACTTCCCCTTCCAGTTATCGCTCTATCTCCCTCCTGCCCTTCCTTTCCAAACTCCTAGAACGAGTCATCTACACTTGCTGCCTTGAATTTCTCAACTCCAACTCTCTCCTGGACTCCCTCCAATCTGGTTTCCATCCCCTCCACTCCACCGAGACTGCTCTCTCAAAGGTCACCCATGACCTCCTTCTTGCCAAATCCAATGGCCCCTTCTCTATCCTAATCCTCCTCGACCTCTCAGCTGCCTTGGATACTGTCGACCATCCCCTTCTCCTCCACACCTTATCTCACCTTGGCTTCACGGACTCAGTCCTCTCCTGGTTCTCCTCTTGTCTTTCTGTCTGTTCATTCTCAGTCTCCTTTGTGGGCTCCTTCTCCCCCATCCCATCCTCTAACTGTAGGGGTTCCTCAAGGGTCAGTTCTTGGCCCCCTTCTGTTCTCCATCTGCGCTCACTTCCTTGGTGAACTCATTCGCTCCCACGGCTCCAACTATCATCTCTACGCCAATGACACCGAAATCTACGTCTCCTCCCCTGTTCTCTCCTCCTCCCTTCAGGTTCGTATCTCCTCCTGCCCCCATGACGTCTCCACCTGAATGTCTGCCCGCCACCTAAAACTCAACATCTCCAAAACTGAACTCCTTATCTTCCCTCCCAAACCCTGTCCTCTTCCTGATTTCCTTATCACTGTGGACAGCACAACCATCCTTCCAGTCTCTCAAGCCCACAAGCTTGGTGTCATCCTTGACTCTGCTCTCTCATTCACCCCACATATCCAATCTGTCACCAATGCCCGCCAGTCTCACCTTTACAATATCGCCACGATCCGCCCTTTCCTCTCCATCCAAATGGCTATCTTATTGGTACAAGCTCTCATAACATCCCGGCTGGATTATTGTGTCAGCCTTTTCTCTGACCGCCCTTCCTCCTGTCTCTCCCCACTCAAGTCTATTCTTTATTCCGCTGCCCGGATCATCTTTCTGAAGAAACTCCCTGGGCATGTTAGTCCCCTCCTTAAAAGCCTCCAGTGGTTGCCCATCAACCTCCACATAAAACAAAAAGTCCTCACTCTGGGCTTCAAGGCTCTCCATCACCTGGCCCCCTCCTACCTCACTCTCTTCTCTCTTTCTGCTGCCCACCCCGCACTTCCGCTCCTCTGCTGCTCACCTCTTCACCATCCCCCATTCACGCCTATCCTGCCGTCGACCTCTGGCCCATGTCCTAATGCTGTCCTGGAATGCCCTCCATCCTCACTTCCGCCAAACTAACCTTTGGCAATAGCCCTTTGATATTGTAGGCTATTGTAGAGAGTTTGTGTTCTCCCAAAGCTCTGCAGAGAGTAAGCACTCAATAAGTACTATTGTTGGATTGAATCAGCTTATTCAGCTGCCTTGGGAGAGGGGAAAGGGTATGAGGAGAGTCTAGAGCAGCAGTGGATTTTGATTATTCATGATTCAGCATGGGGACTCCTTTCTTCCCAACTGTGGAGCTGAATCAATTGTTTCCCAAGGTACTCATCAAATACTCTTAAGCCCTCCACCGGCTTTCTATACCTCTCCTCATCAAGCAGTGATGCCTCACAATACCATACCTCCTTCTCAACTCTCCCTCCTCAGTCCCTCACTCATGCTGTTCTCCCATCTTTGAACTCCTTTCCTCCTCTAATCCGACAGTCTGCAGTTCTCCCCACATGCAAATCACTCCCCAAATCCCATACCCTCTAACAAGCCTTCCTCTATTAATTATCAGAGTCCTAAGGTACTCTTTTGCACTCATCTATTCCCCTCCCAAGCATTTTGGTAGGGATGCAATCCAACTGTTTATTCAATTACTTGCTCTGAGTACTCTTTTTGTAAATATTTTAAGTCTGTCTCTCCCATCAGAGTGGAATCAACGTTATAGGTGGGGAATATATGATTTATCTGTTTTTTCTTGCTTCCAGGACCTTGCCTACAGAGGGTACTCACTAAATATTATTACTACTACTGTTCCTATTATTTTATAATGTTATAAAAAACTTCGTTTCTCTGAGCCTCAGTTATCTCATCTGTAAAATGGAAATTGAGACTGTGAGCCCCATGTGGCACAGGGACTGTGCCAAACCCGATTTGCTTGTATCCACTCCAGTGCCTAGTACAGTGCCTGGCACATAGTAAGCACTTAAAAAATAACGTTATTTCTGGTTATAGCCCAGTGCATCAAAGGATCCTTCCATCACTCTTTACTCAGCTCAGTGAGCAAGGAAGAGGGTGAGAATCCGTGGGACTCTTGGGAAAAAATTTTGGTGTTATTTCAGCACTAGTAAAAATGTCCAGGCCTGGGGAAAAATCATCCCATTCCTGAAAGACCAGTCTCCTTTCATTAATCTTTTGAAAAGTTCCTGGCTCCCTTAGAGTTAACTGATGGTGTGGTAAAATAAACCAAAATACAAATTCATTCATTCATTCATTCAATAGTATTTATTGAGCGCTTACTATGTGCAGAACACTGTACTAAGCGCTTGGAATGTACAAATCGGTAACAGATAGAGACAGTCTTTGCCCTTTGACAGGCTTACAGTCTAATCGGGGGAGATGGACAGACAAGAACAGTAGCAATAAATAGAATCACCATCCCTCGGTCTCGCCTATCCCGCCGCTGAACCCTGGGCCACGTCCTCCCGCGGTCCTGGAACGCCCTCTCTCCTCACCTCCGCCAAACTGATTCTCTTCCCCTCTTCAAAACCCTACTTAAAACTCACCTCCTCCAAGAGGCCTTCCCAGACTGAGCTCCTCTTCTCCCTCTACTCCCTCTACCACCCCCCCTTCACCTCTCCGCAGCTTAACCCTCTTTTCCCCCCATTTCCGTCTGCTCCTCCCCCTCTCCCTTGCCATCCCCTCAGCACTGTACTCGTCTGCTCAACCGTATATATTTTCATTACCCTATTTATTTTGTTAATGAAATGTACATCGCCTTGATTCTATTTAGTTGCCATTGTTTTTACGAGATGTTCTTCCCCTTGATTCTATTTATTGCCATTGTTCTTGTCTGTCTGTCTCCCCCGATTAGACTGTAAGCCCGTCAAACGGCAGGGACTGTCTCTATCTGTTGCCGACTTGTTCATTCCAAGCGCTTAGTACAGTGCTCTGCACATAGTAAGTGCTCAATAAATACTACTGAATGAATGAATGAATGAATCAAGGGGATGAGCATCTCATTAAAACAGTAGCAAATAAATAGAATCAAGGCGATGTACATTTCATTAACAAAATAAATAAGGTAATGAAAATATATACAGTTGAGCAAACGAGTACAGTGCTGAGGGGATGGGAAGGGAGGGGAGAGGAGCATAGGGAAAGGGGGGGAAAGAGGGTTTAGCTGTGGCGAGGTGAAGGGGGGCAGTAGAGGGAGTAGAGGGAGAAGGGGAGCTCAGTCTGGGAAGGCCTCTTGGAGGAGGTGAGCTTTAAGTAGGGTTTTGAAGAGGGGAAGAGAATTAGTTTGGCGGAGGTGAGGAGGGAGGGCGTTCCAGGACCGCGGGAGGGCGTGGCCCAGGGGTCGACGGCGGGATAGGCGAGAACGGGGGACGGTGAGGAGGTGGGCTGCAGAGGAGGGGAGCCTGCAGGGTGGACAGTGGAAAGAGAGAAGGGAGGAGAGGTAGAAAGGGGCAAGATGATGGAGAGCCTTGAAGCCTAGAGTGAGAAGTTTTTGTTTTGCACGGAGGTTGATAGGAGATCACTGGAGGTTTTTAAGAAGGGGAGTCACATGCCCAGAGGGTTCACATTCAATTGTCAGGTCACAAAATTCTTTACATAATTATTTTGGTTTTTCTAACGTTTGGCATTCAATATGTGAAATGGACTTTTTATGAACCTGAAGGCTGATATAATCACACAGCAAATACATGATCTGAAATGAACAAAATAGCTCAAAGTTCTACTCCCAAGTTCTTCAGCCATGTGTTGGTTCTTAGATGATTAGTGCCAGCAGAATATGTATGAGTCCCATTCTTCCAAGGCCAGAAGCCTCTTGGAATGTTCCTTCTCAATCTCCTCCAGACTGTAAACTCGTTGTGGGCAGGAATGTGTTTGTTTATTGTTAAAATGTACTCTCCCAAACTCTTAGTACAGTGCTTTACAAACAGTGAGTGCTTAATAAATACAATTGGATGGATGGATGGATGAATGAACCTTGCTATGTTGGGAAGCACCACATGACAGGACCAGGGTCTAGAAGCAGCACTTTCTCAGGATCAAGATCTAGAAGCATTATTCCCTCAGGACCAAGATAATAATGATGGTATTTGTATTTACTATGTGCAAAGCATTGTTCTAAGCTCTGGGGGGGATACAAAGTGATCAGGTTGTCCCACGTGGGGCTCACAGTCTTCATCTCCAAGATCTGGAAGCAGTATTCTCTCAGAACCAAAATCTGGAAGCAGTTTTCTCTCAGGATCAAGATCTGGAAGCAGTACTCCCTTAGGGCCAAGATCTGGATACAGCACTTGCTCAGGACTAGAGCATGGAAGCAACAATCCTACAGGACCAAGGTCTGAAAATAGCATACCCAAAGGACCAAGGCCTTTGACCAAAGGACCCAAGCACTTGATTAAGACCATGGTCTGGAAACATGGAAGCAGCAGTGGCTCCAGAACAAAGAAATGGAAGCAATAGTTACTCCAGACCAAGCCTGGAACTTGTGGTCGGTCCTGTACATGCACTGCCGACACTCAGCTACAAGAATTGGAGGGCTGGACTGGGGCCAGAAGTTGAGATCACTCTGGATCAGGGACTGGAATTTCAAATAGGATCTGGAAACTCGAGTCACTTAGGATCAAAGACTGGCTGTCATCATTCAGGAATAGGGACTGGAAGGTGTGGTCAGTCTTGTATGGGATTGTGTTCACTCCTGTACAGGATATGGAAACTGCAGTCACTAGGGACCAAGGAGCGTGACATAATGGAAAGAGTCAAAGGAAGTGAGTTCTAATTATAGCTCTGCCATTTGCCTGCTGTTACATTGGGAAAATCATTTAATGTCTTGAGGCCTCAGTTTCCTCAACTGTAAATGGAAATTTGAAACCTGTTCTCCCTCCCACTTAGACTGTGAGTCCCAGGTGGGACAGACGCTGTGTCCACCATGATTAACCTGTATCTACCTCATCACTTAGAACAGGGCTTGACACATAGTAAGAAACACCATTAAAAGAGAGTCTGTAAGCTGTGTTGGTTTAGGACCAGGGTCTGGGAACTTAAAAGCTTCACCATGTCCATGCTTCACTCCCAGCTCAGCTCACAATATTCCTACCCTACTTTATCTTCAGTACTTCCAACTGCCAACTCTTTCTGCTCTGTATCTTACCCTGTCCACCTCTTGTTATGCAAATCCACCCCCTCAACTCTGGCCTCCTAGTTGAATTCAACTCACTCACCTTCCTGTTCTTCCATCCATCTTGACTCACCAATACCAGTTCTGGATCAGTTCCAAAGTACTCTTCTTCCAGTTCCGTCATTAGGCCGTCACCAAAACCTGCCGGTCTCACCTTCACAACATCGCCATATCTGCCCTTTCTTCTCCATCCAAACCACTACCTTGTTAGTACAAATCACTCATCATATCCCGACTGGATTACTGCATCAGCATCCTTTCTGATGCCCCAATCTCCTGTCTCTTCCCACTTCGGTCTATACTTCATTCTGCTGCCTAGATTATCTTTCTATAGAAATGCTTTGGGCATGTGATCCCAGTGCTCAAAAATCTCCAGTGGTTACCTATTAACCTTCATATCAAACAAAAGCTCCTCACTATTGGCTTCAAAGTTCTCCAACACCTTGCCCCCTCCTTCCTCGCCTTCCTTCTCTCCTTCCACAGCCCAACCTGCACACTCCACTCCTCAGGTGCTACCCTCCTCACTGTGCCTCGTTCTCACCTGTCCCACCGTCAACCCCTGGCCCACGTCTTACCTCTGGCCTGAAACACCCTCCCTCCACACATCCGCCAAACTAGCATAATTCCTCCCTTCAAAGCCCTTTGGAAAGCTCACCTCCTCCAGGAGGCCTTCCCTGACTGGGCTCCCCTTTTCCTTTGCTCCTCCTCCCCTCCACATTGCCCCAACTCCCTCCCTCTGCTCTTCCCCTCTCCCTGCCCCACAGCACTTGTGTATATATGTACATATATACTATTGCATTTATTTTACTAATGATGTGTATATAATTCTATTTATTAATAGCCATGCTATTGATGCCTATCTACTTGTTTTGTTTTGTTTTGTTGTCTGTCTCCCCCTTCTAGACTGTGAGCCGATTATTGGGAAGGGATTGTCTCTATCTATTGCTGAATTGTACAGTGCTCTGCACCCAGTAAGTGCTCAATAAATGCACTTGAATGGATGAATGAATAAATGCCACAGAATGTTGTTTGCTGAAATCCAGCCATCAGGCCAACTTTAGGCCACTTAAAACTTAATCTCACTCACTAAAACTCTGCTTTTTCTTCCACTTAGCAATATTATTTCTCTGCCTCTTTGCTTCCCATTCTTGTTGCTCCCACATTCTATCCCATACATCTACAATTCCCTCACCCTTGCTCTCCCCAATGACATGGCCAATTACTCTGTAGGCATAATTGGAACCATTGGGCCTGAGTTCCCCATAATAAATCCCTCATCTCCCCAGCTCTTTTATCCCTCCATCCACTCTCCTATCCTCTCAGCTATCTCTGCAGATGAAAACACCTGTTTGCTTTCAAAATCAGCTTCCTCTGACTTGCTTTTGAACTCATCCCTCTCACCTTAAATAATATCATTGGTACCCTCTCTTCTTCCTTCCTTGGCTCACTTCTTCATCTCTGAGGGCTCCTTGGGGGTTCTTCAAGGCTCTGGGTGACCTTTTCCTTTCAATTCATATTCACTACTTATGGAACCCTTGATTGAGTTCCCTCGATTAACCGTCACCTCTCTGTGATTGATTCCCAAATTTTCCTACTCTCTGTCTCTGCAAACATTTCCTCCTGCCTTCAGGACAAAATAATGAGGCTGTCCTGCTGGGCTGTCACACTTAATATGTCCCAAAGTGAATTACTCATCTTTCCCTTCAAATCCTCTCATTCACCTCACTTTCTATTGTAGTATCATAAGTGCTCTGTGCCCAGTATGTGTTCCATAAATGCCACTGATTAATTGATTGCTGAGCATGAAGCCTCTGTGACTTGGATCCAGTATCGCCTTTTCTCCATTTTAGGTCCCAGCTTTCAGCTTCCTGCCTGGTGCATGGTCATTATTTTCCTGGGGATTGCTGTTCTCATCCTGCTGGTCATATACATCCCCTCATCCAGGAAGTGTGAGTGCTTCTGTTGGACTCATGTATCACTGCCTCTGACTTTGGCTCATCTTTTCTCAGAATGAAGACTTCTTAAACTGCCCTTCTCAGCCTTGGCTGTGTCTAACTCCCCAGTGGTCTTTTGGTCTTCATACTGAATAATCCCAGCCAAGATAGAAGGATAGATAGTGGTGGGCAATTCCACTCCATTCTGGATTAGAGCTTCCCTGATTCTTTGCTCAGTTTTGCAACAAGTAGAAGGAAGATCTGTGATTTATTCAAGTAACCTTTGGCTCCCATCTCTCATGAGGTAGACTTCTACCAAACAAGAGCAAGAGAAGAAGATCATTATGAGCAGGGAATGTATGCTAAGTCTGATATACTCTCCCAAGCCCTTAGTACAGTGCTCTGCACTAAGTATGGGCTCAATAAATACCACTGATTAATCAATGTACGTGTGGGTGGCAGGGAGCCAAGAGGAGATACCTATGCTCTCAACAGTGTGGGTAACTGCCCTTACCAGTACCAGCTCTGCCTGGTCTCAGCCACCAAAATTCGGGGTCCCCGTGATAAAGATGACACTCTTTCCATTTCACTATTTAGGCTCAGTTTCTCTCATTTCATTTTCAGCCCATGGGGAGAATGACTGTGAGACTGCCAGAGACTCTAAGATTTCCTGTGAAAGTTGTCCTGGTGACAAGAGCTCGGCAAGGCTTGCAGCCCTGTTGGAGGAGCTGTGCACCAGCCAACAGGGTGAGGAGAAACCGTGAAATGCTCAGAAATGCCCAGAAACCAAAGCTGACCTCTCTATGTACCAGTAAACCAGAAAGGCAACAGTGGCCACATCCAAAGGCTGCTACTCTAACCAAATCCTCCTCTACCTCTCAGCTGCTTTTGACTCCACTGACCATCCCTTTCTCCTGGAAATATTATCAACCTTGGCTTCACTGTCATTGTCCTTTCCTGGTTCTCCTGCTATCTCTCTGGCCTCTCATTCTCAGTCTCTTTTATGGGGTTCTTCTCTGCCCTCCACCCCCTACCTGTGGGGTCCCTCAAGATTCAGTTCTCCATGTGCACCCAGTCTCTGCATCCAGTCACTCACATGACTTCAACTACCACCTCTTTGCAGATGATTCCCAAATCTACATCTTCAGCCCTGATTTCTCTCCCTCTGTGCAATCTCACATTTCCTCCTGCATTCAAAAGCTCTATTCTACTTGGATGTCCTGCCGTCACTCAAGCTTAACATGTCCAACATGCTTATCATGCTTAACATGCTTAGGAGAAGCAGAGTGGCTTAGAACTAGAGTCCAGGCTTGGGAGTCAGAGGTCATGAGTTCTAATCCCAGCTCTGCCACTTGTCAGCTATGTCACTTTGGGCAAGTCACTTCATTTCTCTGTGCCTCAGTTACCTTATCTGTAAAATGGAGATTAAGACTGTGAGCTCCATTTGGAAGAACCTAATTACCTGTATCTACCCCAGCGCTTAGGACAGTGCTTGGCACATAGTAAGTGCTTAACAAATACTAGCATTATGTCCAAAACAGAATTCCTTATCTTCCCACCCAAACCCTGTCCTTCCCCTGGGTCTCCCATCCTGTGGATGGCACCCCCATCCTTCTCATCTCAAAAGCCCGTGACCTTGGTGTGATCCTTGACTCCTGTCTCTCATTCAACCCACATATTCAATCCATCACTAAATCCTGTTGGTTTAACCTTCACGACATTGCTAAAATCCACCCTTTCCTCTCCACCCAAACTGCTATGTTGTTCATCCAAGCACTTATTCTATCTCTCCTGGATTATTGTATCAGTCTCCTCGCTGACCTCCCAGCCTCCTGTCTCTCCCTACTCCACTCCATACTTCATTCTGCTGCCCAGATTATTTTTCTATAAAAATGTTCAAACCATGTTTCTTCACTCCTCAAGAACTTCCAGTATTTGCCCATCCACCTCTTCATCAAATAAAAATTTCTCACAGTTGGCTTCAAAGCACTCAATCACATTGCCTCCTCCTACCTCACCTCATTACTCTCCTCCTATAACCCTGCCTGCACATTTCTCTCCTCTAATGTCAACTCAGTGTACCTTGAACTCATCTATCTCACCACTGACCTCTTGCCCAAGTCCTGCCTCTGTCCTGGAATGCCTTCCCCCTTTATATCTGACAGACAATTGTTCTTCCCACCTTCAAAACCTTACTGAAGGCACATCTCCTCCAAGAAGTCTTCCCTGACTAAGCCCTCCTCTCCTCCCACTCCTTTTTGTGCCAACTTGACTTAGTCCTTTTATTCACCCCACCCCCAGCCCTCCAGTATATATGTATGTGTCTGTAATTTTGTTTATTGATAGTAATGTACATCTCCACCTCTAGACCACAGGCTCATTGTTGGCAGGGAATGTGTCTGTTATATTTGTTTTGCTGTACTCTTGCCAGAACTTGGTAGAGTGCTCTGCACACGGCAATTGCTCAATAAATACAATTTACTGACTGATAACAACCCCTTAAGTTCTTCCTCAAAGTGAAAAAAAACAAGCTTCTTCTTTGAAAGTTTTTCATTAGGAAAATCTCAGGTCCACCCTGGCCAGGTCCCCTGAAAAAGGATGGGAGACAAGAAGCATGAGGAAAATTGGAGAAGGTGGGGGCAAGGGGAGGAAGGTCAAGCTGGAGATGAGAGAGAAGTACAGATGATGGCAGACAAAGACTTCCTGCTCCAGCAGAGGTGCAGCCCCATCCTCTATTTACTGGGTGGAAAAGTGAAGTTCATGAACTGTGGGGTTCGCCTCCTCTCCTGAGTCCTGCCGAGGCCTTCTGAACACCATGCCTAGTTTGGGGTTTGCTCATCTGGCCCCCAACAGCTCCTGTTAAGATACCTCTGTTGGATGTAGGATATATAGATCCAAACCTCAAGGAGGAATAGTATAAAGGGAGTTCTTGGTGCCAATGAACGTTCTCTTGGGTGTATATTTAGGAAGGCGATTTCCCCATCCCACTAACTCTGGGTCTTTCAGCATTTGATTGACAATGATAGCAAAATCCTCCTAAAGATTACTTCTGAGATTCAGGCCAACAAATAGCTGGATATATTTATAGAGACAGGTAATGAGCTGTAGACAACCAATGAAAGCAGGAAACAGGAGCGAGATCCCAGGACATGTGAGTTCAATTTCTTGTTTCCCAGTGTGGGAGCCAATGTCATGGAAAGTGCCACTAACCCAATCTTCTGTGCTTGTCCTTTGTCCAGGTGCTGTGTGTGAGCTCTTCCCCCTGGGGTGGCATATGAGTGGCAGTAGGTGTTACTTCTTGTCCAAAGAGAAACAGAGCTGGGAGGAGGATGCCAGTGACTGTGACGACAGGAAATCCCAGCTCCTGGTCCTGGAAGATGAGGCTGAAGCTGTGAGAACCCGGGAGACACCAGGGTTCACACCAGCAACCAAACGCTTTTTTTCAGCCCCGCATTTACTGAGAATCAACTGAAGCTATAGTTGTGTCTGTCTCTGTCGCCTCTTGTGGCTATGGTTCCTAAGGGTCTTCATCCTCAGGGGAAAAGTCTGGTGAAGCATTGTAGCCTAGTCGAAAGAGCGGATCTGGAAGTCAGATGACCTGGGTTCTAATCCCAGCTCTGCCAAAAACTTGCTGTGTGACCGTGAGCAAGTTATTTATCTTCTTTGGACCTCAGTTCTCCTGTTCTCCTTCCTACTAAGACTGTCAGCCACATGAAGGACAGGGACTATGTCCAACCTAACTGACTTGTCTCTACGCCAGTGCTTAGAAAGGTGTTTGACACATACAGAGTGCTTAATCAATACCATAAAATAAACAAACAAATCTGATGCTGTATCCATCCCAAAGAGCTCAGAGTGTTGGTGACAGGCTCAGGTTGCGTGAGTGGGGCTGGCTGAAGGACTCTCAGAGGTCAAGCCATTTTCATTGACTTCACAGGACAGGATCTCTTGGATAAGACTGACTGATGAGTATTTCTGGATTGGGTACAACTATATCAAGACTCAGGGTCGATGGATGTGGCTGCAAGACTCTGAATTCTCTGGATTCAGGTAGGGCCTCCTGAAGGTCTGGGTCCTTGTGATGAGCCAGAGAGTACAGAACAGCATAATGTTCCTTTTCCTTTAAACATCCAAGTCCTTTTTCAACTGGACCCCACCCAGACCCTTCTGCCCTTGCTTCAAGATGCCTCTGGGAAATTGCGTTGAAGAGAAGAGGGCGAAGGATGCAAAGAGGCTTCTAAGCTTTAGAATGGGAAGCAGCATGGCACAGTGGATAGATCATGGGCCGGGGGGCACAAAGTCATGTGTTGTAATCCCAGTTCTACCACTTGTCAAGTGTATGGCCTTAGGCAAGTCACTTCATCTCTCTCTGCCTCAGTTACCTCATTTTGAAAATGGGGATTGAAACTGTGAGCTTCACGTGGGACAGGGACTGTGCCCGACCTGATCTGCTTCTATACACCCCAGTGCTTAGTTCAGTGTCTGGCAAATTGTAAACACTTAACAAATACCATTAAAAAAACCAAAACATTAGCAAGAGATGGTGGGAACAGGACTCACTCTTGGGTGTGGCAGGTTGGAAATTCTCATGGGGTAAGAGAGCTTAAGACTCTAGAAGACTGGAAGACTCTGCCATGAATAGCCCAGAGGTGAGCGATGTAATATTTTGAATATTAAGATGTTGATTGAACCAATACCTTTGTTCCTTTACAACTGATTTAAATGAAAGTCTCTTTTCCTTGAACTCAAGCTCAATCCACACTAGTTTCTGTTATATTATTCTTTTAGCAACTTCTCAGCTGCAGGTGCTTAGTCTTCCTCCCATCCCCCTCCTCTTTTCCACAGTGATCCACCGCTCTACAGTTCTCCCTGCATCTGGGACTGGGAGCCCCATGTGGGACTGGGACTATGTCCAACTTGGTTAACATATCTACCAAGATACAAGTCAGTACTTGGCACATAGCAGTCACTTACCAAATGATCATGATTGCCTGTGGGAGATGGAATCTTTATCTCCTTCCTCACTATTGCCATTGCCTTTTATAAAGTTAGATTTCAGCTATAAGAGAACCTGTCCCAAGTTAGGCTTCTGCCAGGGGCTGGATGCTTGTCCTTGGTCTGGATACTAAGTCTGGATGCTTGACCCCACCACTGTCAACATGCACTTGGATTTCCCCTTGTATGTTAAGATGTTTCCCTCTGGTAGGGCCCAGCACCAAAGGGTTTCCTCTGTGACTCCCGAGTACAGTTGGCTCAGTTCAGCCCATCATTATAGGACCTTGGGTACCTATCTCCATTCAATGCATAAATTTCACCTAAAAAAGTTTTGTGAGATAAGAATTCTTTGATGCTAATAGACTGACTTCATTTCAGAAACTTGCTGCTTGTAATGTTATCTTGCTACTTGGTGCTGAGCATGACTTGTGTGTGACATTTCTTCGCTTTGTTAGTGTCAAACAAGGAATTATTATCATAGAAAGTGTGCCAATTAAAAATAGAGGTTCAGGAGGGGTTGGAATAAATTTGGAGATGTTCATACTGTCATGCTCTACAGAAAATTAGGAATACTGAAGGAAAATGATGTTAAATTGTCTTTCATTTCATTATTCATGCATATATATGTACATATATACATATTATTATTATATTATTGTTCATACACACTTGCCCTTATGTACACAGTTTGCATAACTCACTACTTAAGAACTTACTGAATCCTTTTCTTCCTCCTATTGTTATTTGCTTTAGTGTCTGTCTCCCCCTTGTAAGTTCCTTGAGGACAGGGTTCACTCTTATTAATCCATCCATCAATCAATCAATAACTATCATTTATTGAGTTACCACTCTGTGCAGAGCATTGTAGTAAGCACCCAGGGAAGCTAGAATTGAATTCGTGGACAAGATCCCCACCCTCAAGGAGCTTACAATCCTGCATGGAAAAGAGGCCCTGTAACAAATTACAGATAGGAGGAAGCAAGAGAAAAGTGAGATATGCATTTGGGTGCTAGAGGAGGAAAGTGGTGAGTAGTCAAGTCCTTAGTTGATGTGGAAGTGCTGAAGTGACATTAAAGAGAGGAGATGGGGTGGTAAATTAAGAGATTAATCAGGGAAGCTCTCCCAAAGATGTGATTTCAGAAGGACTTTGATGATGGGGAAAGCAATAATTTGCCGGATCTGACGGAGGCAGGAGGGTGGGCATGAAGAAGAGGTAAGTGGCAGAAGAAAAGAGAGCAAAGCATGGTGAGTGGGTTGGCTTGAGTGGAGTTAAGTGTGGGAGGTGGAGTGTAGTTGGAGAAGAAAAAGGACAAGTACAGGAGAGAAAATTTATTGAGTGCCTTAAAAACAAAGGTGAGGAATTTCTCTTTGATGTAAAGAGGAATGAACAACCATTAGAGGTTTGTCAGGAGTTGGGAGGCATGAGCAAATGATGTTTTAGAAAAATGATCTAAACAGCAGATTGAAGTGTGGACTGGAAAAGGGAGACCCTGGAGACAGAGAAATCAGTGAGAAGGCTGATGCAATAGTGATGATGGGATATGACAGGTGGCATTTAAATGGAGAGGAAAGGATGGATTCTGTAAGTGTTGTATAGGAAGAACCCACATAGTTTGATGACAGAGAGAATATAAGATTTAGATGAGAGGGAGGAATCTAGGGTAATGCTAAGTTTACAAGATTGAGAGATGGAGAGGATGGTGGGTTGTTTTTTTTAACTGTCATGGCAAAGTTTGGTGGAGAAGAAGATTTGAGAGGGAAGATGAGTTCAATTTTCAAAATGTCCTGGAGGCAGGTGGAAATGAGAGATTTAAGGGAGGTAGAGAGGTTGCTAAGCAGCAAGGTAGTTTTGGGAATTTTCTGCCTAAGGATCACAGTTGAAACCTCCCCACCCCAAAGCACTTGTGTATTTTTGTACATATTTATTATTCTATTTATTTTATTAATGATGTGTATATATCTATAATTCTATTTATTGTGATGCTATTGATGCCTGTCTACTTGTTTTGCTTTGTTGTCTGTCTCCCCCTTCTAGACTGTGAGCCCATTGTTGAGTAGCTATTGTCTCTATCTGTTATGGAATTGTACTTTCCAAGTGCTTAGTACAGTGCTCTGCACACAGTAAGCACTCAATAAATATGATTGAATGAATGAATGAATGAATGAGCTATGTCAGTCATCAACAGAAACTGTTTCGTATATATGCAATTCCAGAGAAAATAAAATGAATTATTTGTGTTCTTTCCTTTTCAGGATAGTAACTGAAAATTACACTGGAAAAGACTGTGCTTCTTTCAAAGGAAGGCCTAACATCATCCCTGAAGACTGTGGAACCTCCTGAGGCTGGATCTGTAAGCGAAACGCAACTTTGCTGAAGCCCTGAATGTGTGCAGGGAAGCACCCAGCATCCTCTGGGATGACCCTTTCTTACTAATTGTCCTCGCCTAGCAGGCTTAGATTGGGTTGGAAACCCTAAGATAAAGAGTCTAAAACAGTGCTGGAAGCAAGCCAGAACCAAGCTAAACTCTATGTTGCAGTAAGAAAAGTTTTTGGAAGGAGTGTCCCAGGGTTTGTCCCAGGGTGGCAGGGATGCTGGGGAGATGGAGGAAAGATAAGAGCATTGGGGAGGGAATGCTCTGCCTAGCTCTGACCCTGGCCCTGGCTCTCTGCTGACTTTGGTGGCCAGTAGCTACAGTCATTTCACTCTGTCTCAAGACCCTGAGACCACATGCCTAGGGTCAACTTCACTGAATGGCTTCCTCCCTTCTGCCCACCTCTCCAACCTAAGAGCCTGTTTTCTTTTCCACCAAGCTGCCTTTCTTATCCCTAAAAGCCCACTTATGGACCAGATAGGCTAGAAGAGGTAATTGGTGTTTTGGTAGAAATGATTTTACTTTCAACACTGGTCTATAAATACTCTGGGGACAACTCTCAATAGAATATTGGGCAGTCTATAGAGTGTGATGCCAGACTGGGATATTCTATTTGAGTTGGTGTAGCTTTGTGGTTGTGATTTGTGAGTCAAAATTAATAAACTACACTAGAAAATATCATTCACTCTGATTTGTCTGAAACCAAGTAATTGTGGCATTTGTTAAGCACTTGCTATGTCTTAAGCACTTTGCTAAGCTCTGGGGTAGATGCAAGAGAATCAGGTTGGAAACAGTCCATGTCCCTCATGGGGTTCCCAGTCTAAGTAGGAGGTAATTGAATCACCATTTTATTGATAAAGAAACTGATGCACCAAGAAATTGTGACAGTGTCACACAGAAGGCAGGTTGCAGAGCTCAAATTGAAACCCAGGTCCTCCACCACCCAGGCCCATGCTCTGTCCTGAGAAGGAGCATGGTGTAGTGGACCTGGGAGTCAAAAGGTTAAGAGCTCTAATCCTGTTTCTGCCACTTGTCTGCTTTGTGACCTTGGACAAGTCACTTAATTTCTCTGTGCTTTAGTGACCTCTTCTGTAAAATGAGGATTAAGACTGGGAGGCCCATATGGGACAAGGGATTGTGTCCTACCCAATTTGCTTCTTTCCACCCCAGAGCTAAGTACAGTGCCTGGCATATGGTAAGAGCTTAAAAAATACCATAATTATTATTAATTATTGTTTCCACTAGACCATGTTGACTCCCAGTTCTCTGTCAACTAAGTCATGTTGGGTCTACAGCATGGTATCTACAAAACCATTCAGTCACTGTTTCCCCAGTCCTCAAGAATCACCAGTGGTTGCCCATCTACCTCCTCATCACCCTAAGGCTCCTTACCATTGTTTTTAAACCCTTCAATCACACCACTCCTTCCTACTTCACTTGACTTATTTCCTACTACAACCCAGCCCACACATTTTGTTTCTCTAGTGCAATCTATTAGTTATCTCAATCTCATCTATCGCATGACTGACCCCTTACCCAGGTCCTATCTCTGGCCTGGGATACCTTTCCCCTTCATATACAACAGATAATCACTCTTCCATCTTCAAAGCCTGATGAAAAACATATCTCAATCAATCAGTCAATAGTATTTATTTTTTAATACTATTTACTAAGCACTTATTGTGTGTCAAATACCGTTCTAATCAATAGAGTAGACACATGTGAATTAGTCCCTGTCCCACGTGGGGCTTACAGTCTAAATAAGGAAGGAGAGGAGAACCAAAGTGGGAAGAATTTAAGTTCATTCATTCATTGAATAGTATTTATTGAGCACTAACTATGTGCAGAGCACTGTACTAAGCGCTTGTAATGCACAAATCGGTAACAGATAGAGACAGTCCCTGCCCTCTGATGGACTTACAGTCTAATCGGGGGAGACGGACAGACAAGAACAATAGCAAAAAATAGAATCGAGGGGATGAGCATCTCATTAAACCAATAGCAAATAGATAGAATCAAGGTGATGTACATTTCATTAACAAAATAAACAGGGTAATGAAAATATATACAGTTGAGCAGACGAGTACAGTGCTGAGGAGATGGGAAAGGAGGGGGGAGGAGCAGAGGGAAATGGGGGGAAAAGAGGGTTTAGCTGCAGAGAGGTGAAGGGGGGTGGTAGAGGGAGTAGAGGGAGAAGAGGCGCTCAGACTGGGAAGGCCTCTTGGAGGAGGTGAGCTGTAAATAGGGTTTTGAAGAGGGGAAGAGAATTAGTTTGGAAGAGGTGAGCAGGGAGGGCATTCCAGGACCGCGGGAGGACGTGGCCCAGGGGTCGACGGCGGGATAGGCGAGAACGGGGGACGGTGAGGAGGTGGGCAGCAGAGGAGCGGAGCTTGCGGGGTGGGCAGTGGAAAGAGAGAAAGGAGGAGAGGTAGGAGGGAGCAAGGTGATGGAGAAACTTGAAGCCTAGACTTGGGCAAGTGACTTGTATTTGGCAGAATTAGGACTAGAACCCAGGTTCTCTGACCTCTGACTCCCAGATCCATGCTCCTTCCACTAAGCCATGCAGCTTCTCCACCTCTTTATTTATTGAGCGTTTACTGTGTGCAGAGGACTGTACTAAGTGCTTTGGAGACTACAGTGTAACAGAGTTGGTAGACACTTTCCCTGTGCAAAAACGAGTTTACAGTCTGGAGGATGAGATAGACATTAATATAAGTGAAAGAATTACGGTTATGTACATAAGTCCCATGGGTCTGAGAAAAAAGGGTGAAGATCAAAGTACAAGGGTAACACTGAAGGGAGTGGGAGTAAAAGAAACGAGGTCTTAGTTAGGAAAGACCTCTTGGAGTTGTGCCTTCAATAAAGTTTTGAAGGTGGGCAGAGTGATCATCTGTCGAATATGAAGTGGTTGGGTGTGGAGGTGGGGCGAGTGGGCACTCCAGGCCTAGTTCAGATACTAAGCTATCTTTGGAGTGGGCATTCCATGCCAAAGGTGGGATAGACAAGATCAAGGTACCATGAGCAGATTGACAATACAGGTGCGATGTGTGAGAGCTGGGCTGTAGTAGAAAATCAGGGAGGCAAGGTAGAAAGGAGCAAGGTGATTAAGTGCTTTAAAGCTGATGGCTGATGGTAAGGAGTTTCTGGGTGATGCGGAGGTGGATGGGCAACTACTGGAGGTTCTTGAAGGTTGGGGAAGCATGGACTGAACTTTTTTAGAAAAATGATCTGAGGAGCAGAGAAAAGTACTAACTGGAGTTGGGAGAGACAAGAAGCAGGAGAAGAGGAACTTGGGTCAGCGGGTGTAGACAACTTGCTCAATGAGTTTGGAAAGGAATTCATTCATTCAATCATATTTACTGTGCAATTACTGTGTGCAGAGCACTGTACTTAGCACTTGCTAGAGTACAATACAACAATAAACAGACACATTCCATGCCCACAATGAGCTGAAAGTTTAGAAGGGGAGACAGACATTACTATAAATAAAAATGAATTACAGATATGTACATAAGTGCTGTGGGGCTGGGATGGGGAATGAACAAAGGGAAAAAGTCAGCATGACTCCAATCCGTACTTCACTCTGCTGCCCATCTCCCTCCTACAGAAACTCTCAGAACATGTTTCCCAGGTCCTCAAGAAGCTCCAGTGATTGTGAATCCTCCTTTGTATCAGACAAAAACTCCTCACCATTGGCTTTAAAGTATTCAATCACCTCATCCCCTCCTACCTCACACACTATGCTCTTCTGCCTTGATCTCATTTGTCTCACAGCCAACCTCTCACCCTTGTCCTGCCCCTGGCCTGGAATACCATCCTTTCTGAAATCCAAGAGACAATTACTTTCCCCACCTTCAATAAGGTTTTGAAGGCACATCTCCAAGAGACCTTCCCTGATTAAGTCCTCCTTTCCTCTTCTCTCACTTCCTTCTGCATCACCCTGACTTGTTCCTTTTGTTCATTCCCCCCCACCCCCTGGCCCCACAGCACTTATGTGCATATGTTTAATTTATATATTTATATTAATGTCTGTCTTCCCACCTCTAGACTGTAAGCTCACTTTGGACAGAGAATGTGTCAGATCATTGTTGTATTATTCTCTCTCAAGTGGTTTAGTGCAATGCTCTGCACACAGTAAAGCTCAATTAATACTATTGAAAGAATGAATGAATGAATAAATGGGTCATGATGAATTGAGAAAATTGGAAATATTTCCTCCAAGAGGTTTTCCCCAACTAAACCCTCATGTCCTCTTCTCCCACTCTCTTCTGCATAATCCTTGCACTTAAATTTATATATTCTCGTAACATGAGAGTCTGTATATGCTGAAGAAGCTTAGAACTATGACATATAAGGTTACCCATAAAGGAAAGGTCTGAGCTGAAGCATCAGATGAAATCGATTCACCTGTACTGGGCAGCAGTGGCAGGGGAAACTGAAAAAGCTGGATGATCAAGTGATTAAAATGTTGATCAAAGAAAACTGCAGAGGCTCAAGTTTTTACTGCGAGGAAGAAGGGAATGGTTACCTCCTTATCTTTACGAAGAAAACTCTACGGATATACGTACCAGAATTACTTTGCAACAGAAGATGGGATTTTCTGAAGAGGGCATAGAGTCGCTTTGCATCAGGGACGACTAGATGGCATTTGAAGAAGATTTGCCCTACCCTCAGACCCATAAGCGCTTATATATATACCTAAACTTTATTTATTTCAATGTTTGTCTCCCGTGTAGACTGTAAACTAATTGCAGGAAGGGAACAAGGGAACGTTATCTACCAACTCTGTTATATTGTCCTCTCCTGAGCACTGAGTGCACTGCTCTATAAAAAGGAAACTTTCAATAAATACAATTGATTGATTGATTTCCATTGATTGCTATGGAAAGTTTGGTGGCCTGCCATTGAAAGGGTGTCATCCATTAGCTGTCAGAAACAGGGAAATATGCCTGGGAATCAGACTGGACAAACCAGGAAATCTGCTACTGGCCAATAATATTTGGCTTCTTTTCCCTTAGATCGTGAGCTCCTTGAGGGCCAGAAACTGTGTCTGAATCCCACTTCTGATCACTTTCCCAATGATTAGTATAATGCCCTGTACATAGTAAGCACTTAATAAATGATATTACTACTACTTCTCTACAGTAGAACAGGAAAGTAGGAGCCATGTTTAGTTAATAAGAGGAAATTTTTTAATCCATTTGGTTAGATATACAGTGAAGAGATGAAGGGGTTTGCTTACCAAGTTGTTTCTTCCAGGTTAAACTCATTGGCACCTACTATTCCAGAATGCCCCACCCCACTAACAGAAAAATCTATTCACCATTATGTGGCAATTATTTACCTCTGATCATTCCTGGATTGACAGGGATTGACAGCTGATCAAAGAGAAGAGTCAAAGAAGAGATGAGATTTAGCAGACAGAAAGGGAAGCCATCTTCTTAAGCAAGTTCAGAGACCAATCTATCTTCAGTGGGCAGGGAATGTGTCTACCAACTCTGTTGTACTGTACTCTCCCTAGCATTTAGTACTGTGCTCCACACACGGTAAGTGTTCAGTGAATACCATTGATAGAATGATTAATTAGTAGTATTTACTGAGTGGTTACTGAGTGCTGAGCACTGTACTAAGCATTTAAGAGTATAAAGATGGGAGTGAGTGACCCTTCCCCTGACTCATCTGACTCAGGAGGGACTGCCCCGTCTGAGACACCTGGTGCTGTCGCTGCTGTCTCTCACTGCCCTCCCACAGGCCTCTCACAGATATCTTGTTGGAAGATCTTGCCAAAATTACAAGTAAGAGAAGGATATATAAGTAAGTGCTCCATAGTTGAAGCTCTGGGCAGGAATGAAGTCCCCATCTGTAAGTAACTATGCATCTGTGGGTGAACCTGGAGAAAGGAGGGGATCCAGAATTGAGTCACTGCAGCTCAGCTCTCCTGCCCGGGTGACTGAGAAACTCTCCTCAATGGCTGCTCAAGACCATTACCATGATGAGAGGCAACTGAGATAATTGAGGGAAATTCTGATCATAAGGCACAGGCCAGTTACCATGTTCACCTCTGTTAGAGAAGGTGATAAGTGAAATACTGAGCCACAGACTGTGATAGAGCCTGGGAAAGATACAAGAGACAGAATGGGCCATTTTTTTTCCAAATGGAATTACCCCTGATCACATACCTCTCTTGTCCATGGGATGGTTTGAAGAAAAGGTGCCTCACACCCTAGACAGGAGTGTATATGTTCACGGGTTTCCCCACTCTGCTCCACAAAGTCCTGCAAAGCATAATTCATTCATTCAATAGTATTTATTGAGCGCTTACTATGTGCAGAGCACTGTACTAAGCGCTTGGGATGAACAAGTCGGCAACAGATAGAGACAGTCCCTGCCGTTTGACGGGCTTACAGTCTAATCGGGGGAGACGGACAGACAAGAACAATGGCACTAAACAGCGTCAAGGGGAAGAACATCTCGTAAAAACAATGGCAAATAAATAGAATCAAGGCGATGTACAATTCATTAACAAAATAAATAGGGTAACGAAAATATATACAGTTGAGCGGACGAGTACAGCGCTGTGGGGATGGGAAGGGAGAGGTGGAGGAGCAGAGGGAAAAGGGGAAAATGAGGCTTTAGCTGCGGAGAGGTAAAGGGGGGATGGCAGAGGGAGTAGACGGGGAAGAGGAGCTCAGTCTGGGAACGCCTCTAGGAGGAGGTGATTTTTAAGTAAGGTTTTGAAGAGGGAAAGAGAATCAGTTTGGCGGAGGTGAGGAGGGAGGGCGTTCCAGGACCGCGGGAGGACGTGACCCAGGGGTCGACGGCGGGATGGGCGAGACCGAGGGACGGCGAGGAGGTGGGCGGCAGAGGAGCGGAGCGTGCGGGGTGGGCGGTAGAAAGAGAGAAGGGAGGAGAGGTAGGAAGGGGCAAGGTGATGGAGAGCCTTGAAGCCTAGAGTGAGGAGTTTTTGTTTTGTTTGGACATAACTCACTCACTCTTCATCCAAGGGTAGAAGTGAGCTCATAGTTGTGACTGGGAAGTCTAACCCACATCCATTTTCTCTGAGATCCTCTAATTTCCTTGTATCAATCCCCCAACTTCAACCTCTTTGTCCCTGACCCCTCCTCAAACTCAGCTACAACCATCCACTGGCTTTCTACCCAGCTACAACCTCAGGGGTCCCCTCATTTTCCCCACAACAGGATCCCCCAACCCAGAAACCTCAGCAATATGGCTCCACTTGCACCTCCAACATTTCTCCCAGATCCTATTCTCCCCCAATCCCAATCCCAGTTGTTAGAACACCCAATCCCCTTTCCCCTAGGTTTATGAGACATCAGAACAAGTTATATTTTAAAATAAGGTTTATTTGTTTTCCCCGCTCACAGTCACCACTTCATAGATCTACTATCTCTACTGTCTTGTACCTCATTCTACTGGCTGCCCTAAATTCGAACCAGGAGCCAAACACATCGGGTGAGGACAATCAATCAACAATATTTATAGTTCACCAATCAATCAGTGATATTTATTGAGTGTTTATTGTGTGCAGATGACTATACTGTGTTTGAGAAGAGTACAGTAGACTTAATAGACATGCTCCCTGTCCTCTGGGAGTTTACAGTCTAATTTGGGCAGAGCACTATACTAAGAGCTTGGAAGAGTTCAATAGAATAGGTAGATATGCTCCCTGCCCTCAAGCAGCTTACAAATGTAGCACAAGTATTGTACAAAGAAAACTCAACACTTTCCTAAATGTTTGGGAAGGCAACATAGGCTGAGAAGAGACCACCTCTTCCACTAATATTTTAGATCTAGTGGGGGAGAAAGACATAAAAGTAACTTAGAAGAGGAAGAAGAGAATGGAAAGGATGGATGAATACCAACCCCACCAGCCCTGAGAGAAAAAAATTAGATCCAGAAGATGCTGCCCACGTTCCTGCAGAATCTCAGAGTTCCAGCATAGACACGTTTCTCTTACAGATCCAGTGCAGAGGATATTGACATCCTTGAGAAGCAAACTCATCTTTTGTCTTGAAAGAGACACAGTCGTTTCCAGGAAGGTGTTTTTTCACTGTTACCCTGAAAAGGGGAGGGACAAGTGATTTAGTTCTCACTGGACTTTGAGTGAACTGGTTTGGCGGGGAGGGGGAGAGCAGGGCCTGTATGTCCCTGGCTGGGTCTAGGTGAAGGGTGGGGCTCCTCCATATAGGAGAGAGAGATCTGGGGGCCTGGAAGAGCCCAAGGGCTTCTCAGCCAAACCTGAAAAAGGAAATGAACTAGAGTAGCTGACTTTATTTCAGCCAAAGTATCATAGTCATTTTATCCTTTTCTGACATCACCTACAGATAAAAAAAATTGAGTTCCCATCACCCCACTTCTCAAAACATCCAGTGATTGCCCATCCACCTCCACATCAATTAGAAACTCCTTACCATCACGAGCTTTAAGACATTCAATCAGCTCTCCCACTCCTACCTAACCTTGTTGATTTCCTACTACAACCCAACCCAGTCACACCACATCTCTAATGCCAAACTACTCACTGTAACTTTGTTGACCTACCCCTCATCCTCATTCTCCCTCTGGCCTCTTCATGTATGACAGACAACTGCTCTCCCCACCTGCAAAGTTTTACTTAAATCACATCTCCTCCAAGAGGTCTTTCCAGACTAAGGTTTCATTCGCCTATTCCCTCGTCCTCTGTGTTGTTGCAAACCTGGATCTGTGCCCTTTAATCAATCAATCAATCAATCAGTGGTATTTATTGAGCACTTACTGTTTGCAGAGCACTGCACTAAGCACTTACTAAGGGAGAATATGATAGAACAGAGTTAGTAGACAAATTCCCTGCCCACAACAAGTTTACAGTCTAGAGGGGGAGACTGAAACTCTTGATATTCTTCCCAAATCAGCCCCTAAGCACTTACCTATAATTTATTTCAATGTCTATCTCCCCCTCTAGATTGTAATCTCTTTGTCAACAGGCATAGAATTTCCCAAGGCTATTCTATTGTACTCTCCCGAGCACTTAGTACAGTGCTCTGCCCATAGCAAGTGATCAAAAATTGATTTATTGATTGATCCCACCCCAATTCCCCAAGGCTCTAGAAGTTGTTTCTCAATTTTCCTGTGGCTCCATTTGCTCTCACCCCTCCCTGTGCCCCCAAATATGCTCCTCAATGGCTCATGCCTTCTCCCCACTTTTCTTTTTGGAATCTTGTTTTACAGCTGCGTTTGACTCCTCCATCTGCGGCCAGCAAGGAGGGAGAGGCTTGGGAGTAAACTGTTCACTGCCTTATCCCTCCTCCATCCATCAGGAAGCCCTGTTCACTAGGTAATCCAAAGATTGGCTAAAGTGAAGTATATTTAGAAGAATGAATACTAGAATCAAGGTTAGGCAATCAGTTCTGGGCTTGGTTCAATATCTGTTGCAACATTGACGGAGTCTCTTGGTACCCTAGACATCCAGGGGTAACAAATATTAATTATCTAAGAAAGTAAATATAGGTTATCCTTTCATAACCAGTGGTGCTCAGATATTCTGTGCTTGGTTAACTCACAAGAATTTTGGAGAAATCACTGCCCCAGGGGACCAGGAGTAGGACATGAGAAGATCATCACAGGAGGGACCAGTGAACCAGTTCTCTGCCACAGTGAACCAGCCCTTAGAGAATTAGGACTGCTTAGCTGGACCCTGGATGGTTCTCTTGCTGTCTGGAGGTGGAGTGACTGAGATACATGGAGCGAGGGCAGCAAACTAAGGTAACAAGCTCAGGATACACTAGTTTGAGCCCTAAAAATGTTCCTGCTTCAGCTATGAAAACAAGAGGACATTAGGACCCTGGAGACACCCCTGGACATCCCATCCTAAAAGAGGCTGAAGGTGACCCCAGCCAGGTGGATCTGCTGTGGTCATACACAAATTCCACAGGCAGCCCCCCTTCAAGCTCCCCGCCTCAGTTCACACTCAATCTTTTGCCTGATCCTCTCTCCAAGAAGTCAGTCAATCCTGACAACAGGGAAGAGCACTTCCACACTCCCACTCATTTGTTCCCTGATTTTAACCCCATGCTTTAACTTCATCCCATATTTCTGGTTAATTTAGATTGAGTCCTCAGGTGATATGGACCTAAAAACAAAAAGAATCATATTCCTGGGTCAGACCAAAGCGCCATCAAGCCCAGTATTCTGACCCTGACAATGGCAACCGAATATTTGGAGGAAATGGGAGATTGAAGCAACCTCCTAACACCCTTAAATTTTCCTCTTGGAGCTCATTAGTTTAAATTCCTCTTGAATGGGTTGTATTTTTGGCCTATATGACTTCCTTGGATATACATTATTTATGTATATTAATGTCTGTCTCCCCTTCTAGACTGTAAGCTTGCTCTCAGTTCTCAGTAAATAGCATTGATGATGATGTGATGATTGCCCAAGGCCATACAGCAGACAAGTGGTGGAGCCAGTATTTGAAATTAGGTCCTTTGACTCCTAGGCCCATGCTTCTCCTACTTGACCATGCTGTATCTTTTGCCCGGTGTAGCACTTGGGGGGATTCTGAAGTCCTCATTTCCACCCATTGACCACAACCAGCCTGGTATATAGCGGTGTGTAACTGTTCCCATGCCCTTAGTTCAGGCTCAGGCCTGGTAGCCTCCAGCTGGACCTTTCTCATTCCACTACCAACTCCCAGGGGCAGGCTGAAGCAGGAGCCTTCTGCTGTGAGCTGTTCTGGGAAAGTTGCAAATGGACTTGGATGTTTATTTTCCCCTTTTCCCTCTGCTCCTCCACCTCTCCCTTCCCATCCCCACAGCACTGTACTCGTCCGCTCAACTGTATATATTTTCGTTACCCTATTTATTTTGTTAATGAATTGTACATTGCCTTGATTCTATTTAGTTGCCATTGTTTTTACGAGATGTTCTTCCCCTTGACGCTGTTTAGTGCCATTGTTCTTGTCTGTCCGTCTCCCCCGATTAGACTGTAAGCCCGTCAAACGGCAGAGACTGTCTCTATCTGTTGCCGACTTGTTCATCCCAAGCGCTTAGTACAGTGCTCTGCACATAGTAAGCGCTCAATAAATACTATTGAATGAATGAATGAATGAATGTTTAAAGCAAAATGTACGTTGAGGTTTTCATTGTGAAAGTCTGTAACCACTGTACCTCCTAAACTGCACGGCTCAGTGCAACATCCCAGAGCTGCAATGGGACCCACCTGTATCTGGAGAATCCAGTGTTGTCCAACCACATCCACTGTTTCTGGGTCTTGTTATACTTGAACCCGATCCAGAAATACTCATCTCCCTGACTCAGTTCACGGATCCTGACCTGCGGAGTCAATAAAAACAGGGTGAACCCTGATAGTTCCTCAGCCAGCACCTCTCCCTCCCCCTTTCAGGGCTTAGTGCTGACGTTTAAGGGAAAGGCACCCTTAAATAGTAGTATTTTGAATGCCTACTGGGTACAAAGAGCTGTTTCAAGTGTCTGGGAGAGAACAGTACAATAGAGTAAGTTGTCATGATCCCTGCCCTCAAGGAGTTTATAAGCTAGTAAGGAAGAACCTCACAAAATACATTTGAAATGGGAGAAGGAAGTGAATTTAAGATATATATGATTATGAGCAAATACTTAAATAGCAGAGTTCCTAAGTAACTATGTACAGGAGGACAATAATAATGCCCTTATGTTAAGGCTTACAATGGACTGCTTGGTGTGTGGGTGCATCCTATGCTGGGCTCTTCCCACCCAAACCCTGTCCTCTCCCTGACTTTCCCTTCACTATAGATGGCATCACCATCCTTCCTGTCTCATGAGCCCATAACCTTGGCCTAATCCTTGATTCCTCTCTCTCATTCAACACACATATTCAATCCATCACCAAATCCTCTCAGTCTCATAACATCGCTAAAATCTGCACTGTCCTTTCTGTCCAAACTGCTAACATGTTAATACAATCACTCATCCTAGTCCACCTAGATTACTGCATCAGCCTCCTTGCTGACCTCACAACCTCCTGCCTCCCCCGCACTACAGTTTGCTGCTCAGATGATCTTTTTACAGAAATATTCAGGATATGTGCACCACAGTCCTCAAAAATCTTCAGTGGTTGCCTAGCCATCTCTTTATTAAACAAAACCTCCTCACCACTGACTTTATAAAGCACTCCATCACCTTGCCCCCTCCTACCTCACCTCGCTTCTTTCGTTCTACAACCCAGCCCACATACTTCTCTCCTCTAGTGGTCACCTTTTCACTGTGCCTCAATCTCACCTATCTTGCCACCCATCCGTGGCCGATGACTTCTTCTGGCCTGGAATGCCGTCCTTCCTCAAATTCAGCAGACAATTACACTCCCCCCTTTCAAAGCTTTATTGAAGGCACATCTCCTTCAAGAGATCTTCCCCAGATTAAGCCCCACGTTTCCTCATCTCTCACTCCCTTGTGCAACACCTTAATTTGCCCCCTTTGTTCTCCCCGTGCTTCCCTCTCCAAAACACTTATGTGCATACCTGTAATTTTATTCGTATTGCTATTTGTGTTGATGTCTATCTCCCCCCACCCCTTAGACTGTGAGTTCATTGTGGGCAGGGATCGTCTCTGCTTATTGTTGCATTTTACTTTCTCAAGCACTTAGAACAGTGTTTTGTGCACAGTAAGCACTTAATAAATATGAATGAATGAATGAATGAATGAATGAATGAATGGGAACTGTGGGTTTTGGGTGGTTTCCCTTTCTGAGATCCTGGTATGTTGTTGACTGAGACTAATGGTTGGCTATAATCAGTAGTTTCTGCTAGATGCAGTGGATGGGTCGTGCCTTATGGGTTGTGAGGAGGGGGAGAAACTGTCTGCTGAATGACATTCCGGAAAAGAGATCCAAGCAGTAGAATGAAATGTGTTCTAGAGAGGGGAGAGACTGGAACCATAAGGCTGATTGTTTAATTTAGTTAGGATATGCTGAGTGATTGGACCAGAGTGACACTAGATCCAATTCTCCTAAAGCTGCCTCCCTGGAGAGATGGAATTCCTCGGGGTCATTCTAGAAAGAAGCAACTAGAACTCAGGGAAATTGGCTCAAAAAATTGGGTTGAACGTGGCAATTCAAGGGAAATTTGTTCCTCATTTGGGACCCTGGCATAGCTCTGGTTCTCACCGCTTCAGCTTCATCCTCCAGGATGAGGAGCTGGGATTTCCTGTCAGTACAGTCTCTGACACCAGATGCCCAGCTCCGCTGTATTCTTGAGAAGTAGTAACATCTGCTGCTGCTCAGCTGCCATCCCATAGGGCAGAGCTCACACAAGGCACCTGGAGGAAGGATGAGGATAGATGGTTGGAATGGTGGCATTTTGCCGTGAGTCTAGCTCTTTCATTGTGGAGCTGGACAAGAAATGTAGGCATTGGTATTCTGAGATTGATCTTGCTCTGCACCTGTTGTCCACCAGCTGTTCTCATCCACTGTCCATCAGGAGCCACATCAACATTTTGTGATGTTAACGAGTTTACTGCCTCTCACCTTCTTCCTTTCAACCTCTCACAGCACTAACCCCTAAGCCTTCCTGTTAGTTGCGTTTTTGACTTCCTACTGCCCTTTTACAGATATTAACCTATTCAGGTCCAGCTCACATTGGACATTCCCCAACTGGACCTCATCATTACCAGGCCCTGCACCTTCTGTGGTGTCACAGATGCCATGTGCCCCACCTCCAACTCTATATTAAAGCTTTTTGTCCATAACCTTCTAACCTGCTACCTAACCTTCACCCACTTTCCCTTCAAAACTCTGTTATGTCCCCAAGGAAAGAAGCAGCATGTCCTAGAGGAAAAAGCACAGGCCTGGGAGTCAGCGGACTTGGGTTCTAATTCCAGCTCTGCCAGGTACATGCTATGTGACCCTGGACAAGTCATTTAATTTCTCTGTGTCTCAGTTTCCTCATCTGCAAAATGGGGACTCAATACCTGTTTTCCCTCCTACTTAGACTGTAAGCCCCACGTTGAACCAGATTATCTTGTATCTACCCCAATGCTTACTGCAAAGTTTGGCATATAGTAACCACTTAACAAATACTGCCATATTATTGTTATTATCAAGAAGATCTCTGACCTTTGGATCCTCTCCACCCAACACAAACTACTGATCCTGCTGATGCTGTTGCTTTTCTGCAACTGAAAAGAAGTGATTTCCAGTACCTCTAATCTGGAACCCTTCTCTCCTGTCCCTGCCTTTTCAATCAGTTGATCAATCAATCAATCGACTGATCGGTCAGTAGCATTTCTTGAGTGCTCACTGTGTGGTGAGCATTGAAGTAAGCACTTGGGAGAGTAAGATATAATAGGGTTGGTAGAATAATTCCTTGCCCTCAAGGCGCTGGCCCCTTGGGTAGAGGGGCCATCCCAGGGGCTGGAGAGGCAGTTCTCTGCCATCCCCTTGTCTGTGCCCTCTCTTGCATCCTCAGTGACCCCCTTTCTCCCTCTATGCCCCCAACACCTACTATCTCCAGGGACCCCACTATCCTGGCACTGAAATTTCCCCAATGAAACACCTTTCTGAAGAAGAAATAGAGTGAAGATATTTCCTCCACCTCAATGAAGAGTTCCTGAAGCATTTACTTTCCTTGTTTTCAAGCTGTCTGTTTGGGGTTTCTGAGCAAGCTTTCTGAGCATTTCATGGTCTCTCCTCACCCTGTTGGCCAGTGCACAGCTCCTCCTTCAGGGCTTCAAGTCTTGCTGAGTTCTCATTGCTAGGACCATCTTCACATGAAATCTTTGGGACCTGGTCATTTTCACAGTTTCTTTCCTCAGTGGCTGCAAATGAAACAGGAGAGAAACTTAGAATGAATAATGAGATAGAAAGGGTGTTATCTCTATCCCCTGGAACGCAGAGTTTGTTATGTCACAGCGTAGATTGTGGGCATGAGAGAGGCTGGGCATGACTGGTTTGGGGAAGAAGGACTTCCAGGATCCCAGGGAGGGAGGTAGAATACTGTCTGCAGGAGGAGAGAATCTCTGCCCCCACCAGGCACAGTGTGAGGTCCAAGGATACTTTTTAAAAAAATTTTATGGAATTTATTGTGTGCTTAATATGTGTCTAAGCAGGAGGGAGAACAAGCATTTAATCCCCACTAAGATTAGGCACCTGAGGCACAGAGAAGTGAAGTGACTTGTCCAAAGTCTCACAGCTGGTAATTGGTGATGTCTGCATTAGAATCCAGGTCCTCTGACTCCTAGACCTGTTCTCTTTCCACTAAGCCATGCTGGTTTCTAGGGTAGGTTGATAAAATTGAAGCAATAGTGAAATATTGTCCTTGCATATTGAGGAAGAAATCATGACTGTAAAATTTAGAAAAATTCTCCTTCACCCTCATTCTCACTTCAGGCTATGAGTCACTTAAAACAGAGCAAAAACAAACTCTGAGTTCCCAGGATCCCTCTCTATATTATGGAACTAGTTTGTCCACACCTGTAAGCTCTGTGTGGGACAGGGACTGTGTCCAACCCAATTTTCTCATATCTACTTCAACATTTAGAATAGTGCCTGGTACACAGTAAGTGCTTAACATGTACCATTATTATCATTATCATCATTATAATTATCTCCTTGGGCCTGGATCTGACCCAGACCAGCTCAGAGCTCCTGGGACAGTGGATCCCAGAGCTCTGACCAGGCAAGGAAATTTTCCAGACATAAAGGCCCCGTTCAGATCTCCCCAGGGACCTGAATCATGTTTCCACTTCCAAGAATCCAGCTTGAATGTGTATCTTGTCAGCCCCTCTGCGAAATGGCAACATGACTTGGATGGCCCGTGGGCTGGATTAACACAGGCGTTTTAGGGCTGCAGCCCAGAGCCTCAGGTTGGTGGGGGAACCCAAAACCACCATTTATGCCCCTTCCCCAGTCTACGCTCCTGCTTGGGGATTGGGTAGGCAGGTGGTGGGAGGAGTTCCCAGGAGTGGGAATAGAACAAAATGGTCTCCAGGTCAGTAGGGGAGATGGCTGTCCCATAAGATGGCTACGACTTTGACTACTACCCCTTCTTACTTGTGAGGCCTTCATGGCACCTCCATCCTCTTCCAGGCTAAGAGTATTAGCTTCAGTGGCAGTGGAGCTGCCCCAGGTTAGGCTCTGGCTGCTGCTGGTGGTACTGGTAGTGGGGTGGTGGGTAGTGGAGGTGATGGTGGAGATGCTGGTGGTGGTAGTACTTGTGGTGATGATGGTGGTGGTTGAATTGGTGGTGGGGGTGATGGTGCTGGTGGTAGTGGTGACAGCAGAAACTGAGTTCATGGAGGGAGAGCCATGGGGAGCCAGAGGAGGGGGAGAATGAGAAGGAAGAAGGAGGAAGAGGAGGAGGTGCACCTGAGTATCCTGACCTCTATTTCCTTGGATGTATGCAGGCCTGTTCGAGTGAACCATCCCTCACCCTCTCCCTTTGTGCCCATCCCTAGTCCCACCATAACCGTCCTCCTCACCTCCCTCTCTGACAACCACCATCCCAAAGGAGCCCTCCTCCCTGTTCACGGAACCCAGCAGCTCAGCCTGGAGATGGAGACTCACCTGCTGCATTTGGGGGCCCCACAGATTGTGAAAGGTCTGGTCCCACAAGAGAGTCATTCTGGTTCCTCTCAGGGCTCCTAGGCCCTCCTGTGGTCCACTGGTCAGCGACGAAGATTCCCTTTCCACTGAGAACACTAGTATCTCTGAACTTAGTGGGTTGGGAAAGAACCAGATCCTTTCATAACAATTATGGTACTTGTTACCCTTTCCCTCCTCAGGCTTCTGTTCCACGGCAGAGAGGTGAGCTTTGCATGGTCTCTAACAGAGTCCTGTGCATAGAGCCTTTACTGGCTCGGGGCATCCCCAAGCTGGTTCTACCATGGAGATCCAACTAGAGACTGTTTTTCCTCACTGTTCCTTCTCCTCTCTGGCTCCAAATCACAGTCTGGCTTGAGCTAAGCAGCAGTGTGGGGAGGAGCATTCAAGCTGCCTTGTTGCCCCCTCAGTCCAAGATCGTCCCGCAGTGCAGAGAGGAAGCTCCGACATGCCGATGCTGCCTCTCCTCTCCCCTTCTCCATCCCCTTTCACCTGCACCACCCACCACACACACACCCCAACACCAAAGGAGTACAGAACGTGCCACAGCCCATGGCGACTCCTGAAGCCATTGCTACTGCAGGACACCTCGGACCCATGCCCTATCACAGCTTGGGGTTGACCTTGGCTCCATATGTTTATCCAACACTTTGATGTTTGCGGGGGCCTCCCGCCCAGGCCATATGGGTTTAAGAGGGCAGATTGGGCCACGAGGCAGAGATCAGTGGACCGTTGCAGGAGGGACTAAGAGTGATGAAAGGAGGCCATTGGAGAACAATGGATGCCAACTTCATCCTCAACCAACATTGAGAGGCCACGGAACCTGACGGACAACACAGGGACTAATGAGAGTGCGCTCCTGTGGAAACATCTTTGGGAGGACCAAGAGGAGCTTCCTGTGTCAGCCAGGGAAGAGTTTATGCAAATGAGAGGACATGTTAAAATCCTGCCCATTTTAATGGCCTGCACTCAGTGTGTAGACCACTCAGTAACTGGACCACACAGCCCACTGACCACTCTGTGCCTGGACTGGTGGTTGTGTGCCGACCCCACCCAGGTGGGAATGGGATTAGAGGTGCTTATCTTGGACCAAGCTGTGGTCTTTATATTCTCTACAGCAATACTTGTTAATTCATTCATTCATTCAATAGTATTTATTGAGCGCTTACTATGTGCAGAGCACTGTACTAAGCGCTTGGGATGAACAAGTCGGCAACAGATAGAGACAGTCCCTGCCGTTTGACGGGCTTACAGTCTAATCGAGGGAGACGGACAGACGAGAACAATGGCAATAAATAGAGTCAAGGGGAAGAACATCTCGTAAAAACAATGGCAACTAAATAGAATCAAGGCGATGTACAATTCATTAACAAAATAAATAGGGTAACGAAAATATATACAGTTGAGCGGACGAGTACAGTGTTGTGGGGATGGGAAGGGAGAGGTGGAGGAGCAGAGGGAAAAGGGGAAAAAGAGGGTTTAGCTGTGGAGAGGTAAAGGGGGGATGGCAGAGGGAGAAGAGGAGCTCAGTCTGGGAACGCCTCTTGGAGGAGGTGAGTTTTAAGTAGGGTTTTGAAGAGGGAAAGAGAATCAGTTTGGCGGAGGTGAGGAGGGAGGGCGTTCCAGGACCGCGGGAGGACGTGACCCAGGGGTAAGCGGGATAGACGAGACCGAGGGACGGTGAGGAGGTGGGCGGCAGAGGAGCAGAGCGTGCGGGGTGGGTGGTAGAAAGAGAGAAGGGAGGAGAGGTAGGAAGGGGTAAGGTGATGGAGAGCCTTGAAGCCTAGAGTGAGGAGTTTTTGTTTGGAGCGGAGGTTGATAGGCAACCACTGGAGTTGTTTAAGAAGGGGAGTGACATGCCCAGATTGTTTCTGCAGGAAGATGAGCCAGGCAGCGGAGTGAAGAATAGACTGGAACGGGGCGAGAGACGAGGAAGGGAGGTCAGAGAGAAGGCTGACACAGTAGTCTAGCCGGGATATAACGAGAGCCTGTAACAGTAAGGTAGCCGTTTGGGTGGAGAGGAAAGGGTGGATCTTGGCGATATTGTAGAGCGATATTGTAGAGTTAAGTGATTACTATGTGCCAAACTGTACTAAGTGGTGGGGTAATTGTGGTATTTGTTAAGGATTCATTCATTCATTCATTCAATAGTATTTATTGAGCGCTTACTAAGTGCAGAGCACTGTACTAAGTGCTTGGAATGTACAAATCACCAACAGGTAGAGACAGTCCTGCCCATTGAAGGGGTTATAGTCTAATCAGGGGAGACAGACAGACAGAAACAATAGCAATGAATAGAATCAAGGGGATGTACATCTCATTAAAACAATAGCAATAAATAGAATCAAGGTGATGTATATCTCATTAACAAAATGAATAGGGTAATAAAAATATATACAAATGAGCAGACGAGCACAGCACTGAGGGGAGGGGAAAGGAGAGGGGGAGGAGCAGAGGGAAAGGGGGGGAAAGGGGGCTTAGCTGAGGGGAGGTGAAGAGGGGGAAGGGGGGAGCAGAGGGAGCAGAGGGAAAAGGGGAAGCTCAGTCTGGGAAGGCCTCTTGGAGGAGGTGAGCCCTAAGTAGGGCTTTGAAGAGGGGAGGACAATTAGTTTGGCAGAGGTGAGGGGGGAGGGCATTCCAGGACAGTGGGAGGGCATGGCCCAGGGGTCGACTGCGGGATAGGAGAAAACGGGGGACGGTGAGTAGGTGGGTGGCAGAGGAGCAGAGCATAAGGGTTGGGGAGTAGAAAGAAAGAAGGGAGGAGAGGTAGGAGGGGGCAAGGTAATGGAGAGTTGATAGGCTACCACTGGAGGTTTTTAAGAAGGGGAGTGACATGCCCAAAGCATTTCTGCAGGAAGATGAGCCAGGCAGCGGAATGAAGAATAGAGTAGAGCAGAGAGAGACAGGAGGAAGGGAGATCAGCGAGAAGGCTGACACAATAATCCAGCCGGGATATTATGAGAGCCTGTACCAGTAAAATAGCCATTTGGGTGAAGAGGAAAGGGCAGATCTTGACGATATTATAAAGGTAAGACCAGCAGGTCTTGGTGACAGATTGGACGTGTAGGGTGAGAGAGTCAGGTCATAGATGATACCTAGATGGCGGGCTTGAGAGATGGGAAGGATGGTCGTACCATCCACAGTGATAAGGAAATCAGGAAGAGGACAGGACTTGGGAGGGAAGATAAGGAGTTCAGTTTTGGACATGTTGAGTTTTAGGTGGCGGGCAGACATCCAGGTAGAGATGTCCTGGAGGCTGGAGGAGATACGAGCCTCAAGAGAAGGAGAGAGGACAGGGGCAGAGATGTAGATTTGTGTCATCTGCATAGAGATGATAGTTGAAGCCGTGAGAGCGAATGAGTTCACCAAGGGAATAAGTGTAGTTGGAGAACAGAAGAGGGCCAAGAACTGACCCTTATTTACTATGTCTCAGTCCCTGTACTAAGCACTGGAGTAGATTCAAAATAATCTGGTTGGACACAGTCCCTGTCCCACGTAGGGCTCACAGTTTTAACCTCCATTTTACAGATGAGGTAACTGAGGCACAGAGAAGTGAAGTGACTTGCCCATGGTCACCCAACAGAGAAGGGGTAGAGCTGGGACTAGAACCCATGACCTTCTGAGTCCCAGGCCCATACTCTTCCTACTAGGCCATGTTGCTTCTCAGGTCCAAGAGTAGAGACAAGACAAGGAAAACCTTTGTCTTGTTCCTTAATTCCTGCTTCCACTAGGCACTGGAAGTCCAGTCTTTTCCTCCCATTCTCTCTCTGTTATCCCTTTCTCCTGTCTTGCTTTTGTCCTCCTACCCACTCCCCAGCAGCCCCTACCTTCTTTCCACCCCAATAACACAGGGTGCTGGTCTCCTGGCCTTCACAGTGCTGGGACAGTGGCTGTTAGCTAGAGAACAGGGCTCTGCAGAAAGCAGAGGAGAGGCTATCACTGGGGGACCATCCAGCAGGAGACTACTAGCCCCAGCACTGCTAGAGGAAGGGAGGGACTAACAGCCTTCAGTGCGGCCGTCCAGACAGCTGGGGCTCTAGTGGGGCAGGGCTTATCAACTTGCCCTGCTCTCCTTTCTCCATCTCCCTATTCCCTGCTGCACTTAAAGGGCTTGGGGTTACTCAGTAGGAAGGCCAATACTTATGTAAATATTTCCATACTCTACTATTTTCCGTAACCCTTATCTACTTTAATGTCTGTGTCCAGTGTGGGCCGAGCTAGTCTATAAACTCTGTCACACTGTATGTTTCCAAGCACTTAGTACAGTGAACTGCACACAATAAGTGCTCAAAAAATATCACTGGCTAACTGATTGATTGAGAAGACCAGAAGACCAGGATTCAAGGAGAAGCCAGATTAAACTAGAGCTGCAGTAGTGTGTGTCTCAGGCAGAAGCACTTACTTTTCCAATACAAATACAGGTTGATGACCAGCAGCATGAGCACAGCAATCCCCAGGGAAACAGAGACCACGCACCATCCATGATGTTGAGACCTGAGACCTGTAGTGAAGAAAGATCAAAGCTGTATCAGGCTTCACGTGCTGCACTAAGGTGGTCCAGAAGGCTATGAAGGTGTACTGATGCAAATAAGAAATGACTCAGGAATGTAGCCCATAGAACCGAGTTTATATACATATTTTATCAGTACAATGAGCAGTGGTGGAAATGGGTGGGGGTGGGAGTGAGGGTTGGACAGTAAGAGTGAGGAGGAATAGTAGAAACAAAACAAAGGACAGAATAAATGGTAGACACCATGAAGCTCAGCTCCCACCTTGCAGCATAGTTTGGATACTGTTAGGTGAGAATTGGCAAGGGACAGTAGAAAGAGCACAGATCTGGGAGCTGGGAGACCTGGCTTCTAATCCCAGCTCTCCCACTTGCTTCCTGTGTGACTTTGGGCAAATCACTTAACTTCTCTGTGCCTCATCTGTCAAAATGAGGTTAATAACATACCTGTTCTTTCTCCCCCTAAACCACAAGGCACATGTAAGACAGGGAATGTGTCTGGTTCTTGTACTGTGTGCTTAGAGTAATGCTTGGCATGTACCACATTATTATTTTCCCTAGGTGGCACCAGCAGATAGCAGGGTAACAAAACAGTAATGCAAATTTGACTTGTCCCTGACATCTGCGGCACAACTCCCCAGTCTTCCCTGGCCCATCCCCTCTCAGTTTTGCTGTCCCCTTCCAGTGCTTGCTCTCAGTTGCCTCTTCATCCCAGCTAAATTAAAACTTCGCATCAAGCTTCTCTGTCTCTAGGCCACTTTCCCTCCACTCTCCTCTTTTGTCCATGCAGGGTGTTTCTGCAGACCCCCTCCCCCCAGATCTGCTCAGTGCTGTCACTTTCTTTTTCTTTATTTTTAATATTTTCCATAACTGCTGCCATAATGTTCTTTCCTGACAGTTCCCATGAGAGCTTCTGCCCCTCCACCCTTGAATTTGCTCCTCCATACCATCAATGAACAAATCTAATGTGTTTTTTGAGTCCCTAAAGTATTCACAGCTTTGCACTAAGAACATGGGAGAGGTCCATGGAGGGAGAAGGCACAATCCTAGCCCTCAGTGACCTTACCATCTGAGAGGTGAAACAGGCACAAAATAATTTTTGGAAGGAGGAAGATAGATGAATATGTGAATGCTTGCTGAGATGGCAGCTAGGAGGGATAGATTTTGGAAGGCGAAAAATTAACTGGGGAAGCCTCTTTGGAAGATATGACTTCAGAAGGACTTTGAAGATAGGGAGAGCTGGAGCCTGATGGATTTTAAGGGTTAGGGAGTTTTATATGATGATGATGATGATGATGATGATGATGATGATGATGGCATTTGTTAAGTGCTTACTATTTGCCAAGCACTGTTCTAAGCGCTGGAGTAGATACAAGGTAATCAGATTGTCCCATGTGGGGCTCACAGTTCTTAATCCCCATTTTTTAGATGAGGTACTGAGGCATAGAGAAGCTAAGTGACTTCCCAGAGTCACACAGTTTACAAGTGGCAGAGCTGAAATTAGAACCCATGTCCTCTGACTCATAAGCCCGGGCTCTTTCCATTCAGCCATGCTGCTTCTCCAGTTATATAAAAGGAAGTGCATAAGTTAGGGATAAGTGCATAAGGTGCATAAGGTGCGAAGTGCATAACTGCATAAGATGCATAAGGTGCATTCATAGGTAAATCTCAATTGCATTGAGATTAGCTGGGAAATAATACTGAGTGTGAGCTAGGATGCAGTGGGTGAAGGGAGTGGAGAGGTAGGAGGGAGAAGACTGTTAGAATAGCTTGAAGTCAATTTTCAGCAATTTCAGGTGTCTTCAAGGCAGAGAGAAAGGCAGAACTGCAGAGATGGAGAGAGATCAGGGCTGAAAATGTAGATTTGGGTATCATCTTTGTAGAGGAGGTAGTTGAAGCCATATGAGAGAATGAGTTCTCCAAAGGAGTGGGTGTAGATCAAGAACAGAAATGGACCCGGCACTGAACCTTGAAAGACACCTATAGTTTGAAGGTGTGAGGTGGAGGAGGAGCCTGTGAAAGAGACTGAGAATGAGTGGACAGAGAAATAGGTGGAGAACCCAGAGAGGACAGTGTCAGTGAAGCTGAGGCTGGACAATGTTTCCAGAAGAAGGAGGTGGTCAGTAGTGTTGAAGGAAACTGAAAGGTCAAAGAGGATTAGGATGGAGTAGAGGCCATTGGATTTGGCAAGGAGGAGATCATATCTGACTTTGAGAGGGCAGTTTCTGTGGAGCGAAGTGGATGGAAGCTAGATTGGAGCAGGTCAAGGAGAGAATTGGAAGAAAGGAACTTGAGAAAGTGGATGTATATAACTTGCTCAAGAAATTTGGAGAGGAATAGTAAGAGGGAGATGAGGTAATGGCTGGAGGGAGGCATGAAGTCAAGGGAGGGTTTTGTAGAATATGGAAGAGATATGCATGTTTCAAAGTAGTGTGGAAAAAACCACTGGAGAGTAAACAGTTGAAGACGGCTGTCAGGGAGGAAGAAGGGAGGAGGCAGATGTTCTGATAAGTTTCAAAGTGAGAGGTCAGATGCAAAGGTGGATGAGGTGGAGTTGGAGAGAAGGCTGGCAATCCTAAAATGAGATACTGCTGGAAAGGATCGAAAAGTTGAAGAAGAGGCAGGAGGAAAGAGGAACAGGAAGGGAGGAGGAGAAGGGGAGATTTTAGGAAGATCCTGCCTGATAGATTCAATTTTCTCAATAAAATATGTGGCCAGGTCATTAGGGGCAAAGCGTCAGGGAGGCCAGGAGGCAGGAGGGTTGAGGAGGGAGTTAAATGTCTGGAAAAACTGTTGAGGGAAATGGGCATAGGTGTCAATAAGGATAGAGAAATAATTTTGCTGGACAGTGGAGAGGGCAGAGTTAAACCACACAAGGATAAGCTTGAGGTAGATGAAATCAGCCTGATACCTAGATTTTCTCCAGCAGCACTCTTTGAGGGAGGGAGGAGGACTGTGGAGGTGATCCTGGGCTGTGGATTGGTGGTACAAGGTAGACAAAGGGACAGCGGAGCCAGTGAGTTGAGTTGAGTTCAGTAGAGAGGGTGGTGTTGATTTAGCATTGATTTGGTCATCAAGGTGAGGTAGTTTGGGTATGGAGACTAAATGGGGCATGATGACTTGAGAAAATTTGATGGGGTCAGAAGATCAGAGGTCTCTGTGGGTGAGTAGCACAGATTTGTGGGGAGGTTTGTGGGAGAGAAGGAAGATGAGGAGATTATGGTCTGTTAGATGGATTTCAGAGTCGTGCAGTGGCTAGTGATACTGAGACTGAGTGTGTGACCAAATTGGTGAATGGGTAAGGTAACGTGAAGCAGAAGATCAGTGGAGTTGAGGAGTGATAGCAGGTAGAGGAAGGGTCTTCAGAAATATCTATGTGAATATTGAAATCACCAAGGATCAGTGTAGAGACTGAGAAAGAGCAAAGAAATGTGAGAAAGGGATCAAAATGGTGAAAAAACCTGGGACCTGGGAGGGCAGTAGAAGACAGTTACTAGAGTCTGGAGAGGGTGGTGGAGGATGGTGATATGGTCTTTGAAGGAAGGGAAGGAAAGGGATGGTGGAAGTGGAATGGTGTGAACATGGCATTGGGACATTTGAAGGAAACCAATACCTCCCCTTTCCCAGTGAGTCAGGAGGAATGGGTGAGAGAGAGAGCAACAGGGCAGACTATCAACTAAGGAGAACCCGGTTTCACTGATGGCAAGGAGGAGGAGTGACTGGGCCAGGAACAGGTCAAGGTTGAAGGGAAGCTTTCTGATGATGAAGTGGGGGTTCCTTAGGACACACTTGGTTGAAGTCTGAGAGAGGGGATGGCATGAGGTATGGGGAGGGGTTCTGTGGGAGTGACTCAATGGGGGCTAGTGTTGGAGGAGGGGGATGAGGGTTGGAACTGAGAGAGGATGACAAAGATGGGGCAAAGATGGGGCAGGGAAGAGGATTGGGGATAGCTCAAGGGATGGGGAGGGGTTGGGTGGAGGAAGGGGAGAGGGAGGTGTGTTGGGAGGAGAGGATTGGGTTGGATTCACTAGTCAGTGGGAATTGAGGGGTCATGAGGAAAGAGTGAGTATGTTTGGCATTAGAGGAACAGAGTGTGTGGGTTGGATTGTAGTAGGAAAGCAAGCAAGCGAGGCAGGAGGGGGCAAGATGATTGAATGCTTCAAAGCCAATGGTGAGGAATTTCTGTTTGATGTGGAGGTGGATGGGCAACCCCTGGAGGTTCTTGAGGAGTGGGATATTATGGACCACATGCTTTCCTTATGTGCCTGCCACCAGGGCCTTTTCACTCTTTATTCTTAGTTTGGGAGCCCCCTTCACCAAGGGCCAGGGACTCTGTGTAATTTTCATCTGGGTACCCTTTTACCAACCCTTAGTACAGCTCTCTACTCATAATAAATGCTTAATAAATTCTATTACTACTGCTTCTACTCTTACTCCTCCAACTATTGCTGCTTCTAGAAATACTACTACTGCTACTAAAACTATTCTACTAGTACTACTATTACTACTTTTTCTAAATCTATCACTACTGCTGTTAATATAGAAGAGTGTTTGGCAAGACTTCCCCTCCTCTTTATATTCTCCTATAGTGTGTCCTCTCCATAAGTGCCCTTCCTGTTACTACTTTAAATGCAAAACACTTCTGGTTATGAAATAACTGGCTTTAATATGTCCGGTGCACAAAGTAAAGAAGCAATTCTTGAAAATGTAAAAATATAATTAGAAATCCCAAATGGAACAGCCTTACCCTAGATTTGACTGTTTGGCTTTGAAAGAGCACATGTTTCTCATTAGCTTTTACAGCTTTCAAGAAATACTTGGTTTAGACTGCTTCAGATTCTGATTCCATCCAGGGTGCCAGAATGTAGTGACCACCCTTCACTCTTTCAGTGTGGGAGCTGAAAGCCTCAACAACAATAATAATAATTATTATTATAGTATTTGCTAAGTGCTTACTTTGTTCCAGGCTCTCTACTAAGCGCTGGGGTGGATACAAGCCAATCATTCATTAATTCATTCAATCGCATTTATTGAGCACTTACTGTGTGCTGAGCACTGTATTAAGCGCATAGGAAGTAAAATTCAGCAACAGATAGAGACAATCCCTACCCAACAACGAGTTGGACACAGGCCCTGTCCCACATGGGACTCACAGTATCAATCCCATTTTACAGATGAGGTAACTGAGGGACAAAGAAGTGATGAGCCCAAGGTCACATCAGAAGAGTAGCAGAGTCAGGATTAGAACCCATGACCTACTGACTCCCAGGCCCGTGTTCTATCCAGCATGCCAAACTGCTTCTCAAAAATCTCCCTTTCTGCCTCAATACACGCATCCTCTTAAAAACCTCTGCCGTCTAACTCTTACCTCTTCTCTCTGAGTGGACCTCCCTTGGTAGTTCTGGAATGTCCACAGCTCATTGATTGGCACTTAATATAAATTCTCCTTATTGGATTTATGTTTCTCCTTCTCCTCTTTAATCTGAGGGCTGTTTCATTTTTTAAATAATAATGTCTGTAGTGTTAATTTAGTATGTGCCAAGAACTATATGATCTCTGTCCCACATGGGCCTTACATTCCACAGGGGAGAGAAAGGTTCTATTTTAGGGTTTTATGCCTATTTTACAGGAGAGGAACCTGAGTTACAGAAAAGTTAAACGACTTGCCTATGGTCATACAGCAGGCAAGTGGCAGATATTGCTTTAGAATCCAGGTCCTTTGACTCCCAGTCCTATGTTCTTTGAACTAGGCCATTCTGTGTCTATAAGATCTGCTTTTTTAAAAATGGTTTCCTATGATTTTCTATTGTTTCAGCCTAGTATTACAAAAACTTGTTAAACCGGGCTGGGGATTTCCTTGTTCCCACAGATTTGGTTGGGCAGACTTCGTCTTACTCCTAAGTGACTCAGTTACTCCACTAGCAGTGTGACTTAGTGGGAAGAGCATGGGCTTGGGAATCAGAAGTCGTGAGTTCTGATCGGTTCTGCCCCTTGTCAGCTGTGTAACTTTGGGTAAGTCACTTAACTTCTCTGTGCCTGAGTTACCTGATCTGTAAAATGGGGATTAAGACTGTGAGCCCCACCTGGAACAACCTGATAACCTTGTATCTCCCCCAGCACTTGGCACATAGTAAGCGCTTAACAAATGCCATCATCATCATTATTATTATTTAATCAACTAAATTACTTGAGCAGTAGCTATGCAAGGCACTGTACCAAATGCTTGAGAGAGTACAACAGAGCTAGTGGACACGATCCCACCTCTCAATTTAGTTTCTTGCTTCTCAGAACTCTTTACTTTTTAGTTGCCAAGCTTTTTGGTTTTTCACAAACCTCCCTTAGGTTGTATGATTAATTTGTGGGGGGCTTGGGCAGAAATATCCACCATTCTCTTTGCATAATCCCCCCAACACGTGGTTCCACACATACCTTCAATTCTAAGACTTCATTGCTTGTGATCTTGCTCTGCAATCTGATGTTGAGTATAATCTGTCAGTGACCCTGAAGGAATGGCTCAACAATTCAGATGTGGCATCTGATGGAAGTTCAGGTCTCCCAGCCGTAGAGAAACTAGGGGAGCATTACAACTCTGTAGGCACTTAACCTAAAACCACATTGTCACCAAACTCTAACAGACGCTAAAGGATATGCTGACCTTCCTGATTTAAGTTTCTGCTTTCTTATCTGTCTTTGCAATGTCAGTCAGTAGTAGAATTCTGTGCCTAGGTAATAGATCTCTGTGACAGAAGTTATTTATGTGTTTCCAGTATAGGGCGTGTGGGTTTCCCGGTCAGGCTAATATAGTACATCATTTTTTGTTAGTTTACCATAAACCCCAAATATATGGCTAATTCGGCAAAGAGGTTTACAGTCTTTTACATATCTTCTTGAGTGTATACCCATAGGGTGCTGTCATCTGCACACACTGTAGACGAATCTTGTGTATTTGAAGATGACACTGCTGGTGGTGCATTGATCCCACGTGGATGAAGATTGACTAGGGATTGCTACACCATCCTGCATGGTTTACAACTAAGGCTAGTTCCTTGTTGTGTTAGTGTATCCCACATCTGTCTTGTCTCTGTTCTGCCTCTTTATGTTTTATTGTTTTAGGATGCCTTTGCTCTAGGAGAGCCAACCACCCATGAGACTTCTCTGTATGCTGTGGTATTTCTTCCAAAGTCATTTGAGAGTTTTCTTTGTCAGAAAATGTGTTTCTCAGAAAATATGTTTCCCTAGGTCTTTACAATATTTTCTTCTGCTCTCCTGGGTAGAAGGGGTCTTCACCCAGTTTCCCAGAGAGCAGCTATTTGGGTATCCTGCTATCATCCACTCACCTTACTTGTCCCACCCAACTGAGAAGCAGCATGGCATAATGGATAGAGCACGGGCCTGGGAGTCAGAAGGTCATGAGTTCTAGTGTTGACTTTGCCACTTGTCTGCTGTGCGACCTTGGGCTAGTCACTTCACTTCTCTGTGCCTCAGTTACCTCATCTCTTTAATGGGGATAAAGACCGTGAGCCCCACATAAGATAGGGACTGTGTCCAACTTGATTTTCTTGTACCCACCCCAGCATTTAGTACAGTGCCTGGCACATAGTAAGCACTGAACAAATACCATTATTATTATTACTATCATTATTATTATTATCTGAGCAGGGTTCTCTGAGCTTGGCTTAGATGCTGGTGGGCTGCCTAGTTTAGGACTGTACAGTGAGTGACCTTGTCCTACTATTTGATGGATTGACAAGGGATTGCTACACCATCCTGCATGGTTTACAACTAAGGCTAGTTCTTTGTTGTGTTAGTTTATCGTGTGTCTGTCCTGTTTCTGTTTTCAACTCTACCCCTTTATGTTTCATTTTTCTAGGAAGCCTCTGCTCTAGGAGAGCCAACCACCCATCAGACTTCCCTGTATGCTGCGATGGTCTCCCCAAACTGGAGCATGATTTATAGATGCAACTGCTCCAGTCTCTGGAAATGTCATCAGTAGCAAGTCCAGGTCTCCCAGCCTTACAGAGGATTGGACATCACTGCAAGGTGTGGAACTTGACGCCCCAGTGCCATCACATACTGTCTTGTAGTCATCTGGAGGCCAGGCTGGCATTTCTGATTCAGTTTATTGTCTACTTTCTCAGTGCTTTCTTTCATTCATTCATTCAATAGTATTTATTGAGCGCTTACTATGTGCAGAGCACTGTACTAAGCGCTTGGGATGAACAAGTCGGCAACAGATAGAGACAGTCCCTGCCGTTTGACGGGCTTACAGTCTAATCGGGGGAGACGGACAGACAAGAACAATGGCACTAAACAGCGTCAAGGGGAAGAACATCTCGTAAAAACCGATGGCAACTAAATAGAATCAAGGCGATGTACAATTCATTAACAAAATAAATAGGGTAACGAAAATATATACAGTTGAGCGGACGAGTACAGTGCTGTGGGGATGGGAAGGGAGAGGTGGAGGAGCAGAGGGAAAAGGGGAAAAAGAGGGTTTAGCTGCGGAGAGGTAAAGGGGGGATGGCAGAGGGAGTAGAGGGAGAAGAGGAGCTCAGTCTGGGAACGCCTCTTGGAGGAGGTGAGTTTTAAGTAGGGTTTTGAAGAGGGAAAGAGAATCAGTTTGGCGGAGGTGAGGAGGGAGGGCGTTCCAGGACCGTGGGAGGACGTGACCCAGGGGTCGACGGCGGGATAGGCGAGACCGAGGGACGGTGAGGAGGTGGGCGGCAGAGGAGCGGAGCGTGCGGGGTGGGCGGTAGAAAGAGAGAAGGGAAGAGAGGTAGGAAGGGGCAAGGTGATGGAGAGCCTTGAAGCCTAGAGTGAGGAGTTTTTGTTTGGAGCGGAGGTCGATAGGCAACCACTGGAGTTGTTTAAGAAGGGGAGTGACATGCCCAGATCGTTTCTGCAGGAAGATGAGCCGGGCAGCGGAGTGAAGAATAGACCGGAGCGGGGCGAGAGAGGAGGAAGGGAGGTCAGAGAGAAGGCTGACACAGTAGTCTAGCCGGGATATAACGAGAGCCCGTAATAGTAAGGTAGCTGTTTGGGTGGAGAGGAAAGGGCGGATCTTGGCGATATTGTAGAGGTGAAATCGGCAGGTCTTGGTAACGGATAGGATGTGTGGGGTGAACTTCCTAGGTAGCAGAATGCATTGACTGACTTGAGTTGCAGGTTGCCACTGGAAACCTTTGGTTGTGTGCAAGCTCTCTCAGGTGTAGGCCAATACATTAATGCCATTTTCTTCAGACTTACTGTTAGGTCATTAAACTGTGCTACATCTTCAAAGAGATTCATAAGCATTTGCAGGTCATCTGGTGTCTTTAACATTCTGTCAACTGCATTTGGAAATTCCTGAACCACTGTCTCAAAAGGTTGATGATGCTTTCAACTTGTTGAGCTGGAAGAGTTTCCCGGAAGAATGGGTGCTTAACGTGGTGACATTCATTTCATTCTCACCCATAACAGCATAGAGTAGGGTGAGCAAGAGCGGACCAGTCATTCAGTCTTGGTTCATACTGACATTAATGAGGAAATGGTGAGAGAGGATTCCTTCAACTCCAAATCAGCCACTAAGCCCATCCTGGAGTAGTTCAGGAATCTTGCTGAATTTGTCAGAACACTCAGATTATCCTGGGTGTTTCCAGAGGCCTAGTCTATTGATTGACAACAGACCTTTGTGAGTACAACAATTGTAATGCGAAGATATCGGTGGTGTTCTCTGGGGTTTTCCTGTATCTTTTGCACCACAAATATTACAGCTTCTGAGTTGCAGCGTGGTCTGAAACTATACTGACATGCAGGAAATATAGAATACATGCATTCTATAGAAGTCTCTTCTGAAAGGTGCTAGCTAGACTCTTTGGTAACAAAAAGTGGGGAGATTGCCTCTAGGTGAAGCTGAGTCATGATGCAATTCATCATCAGTAAATCATTTTTGCTGACCATTTTCTAAATGGTCTCTGCCATGGTTCCAGACAATATTACTGAGACCTCAGAGTGTTAATGAGCTTCTGAATGAAGGCATGCTCCCTTATTTTTATTTCCCTTTATTTAAAAAAGTCACATTTCTCCCTGTATTAACAAGTAGAATGAGGTAACTAATGAATTTGGAATAATAAAACAAACCAAAGTCAGTATCTGAAGCAGCCCCTATTACATTATACAAATATTTTCTTTCCAAAGCCACACTGAGGCACAATCTATAAGAAAAATATATGAAAACCTTTCAAGAACATTTCCACTTGCTCTATATCATTAATACATTTTTATGGTATTAAAATAACCATTTTTAACCATTAAGAGCTTACTGTGTGTAAGGAATTGTTCTAAGAGTTAGGGTAGATACGAGGTAATTAAGTTGGACACTGTCCCTGTCCCACACAGTGCTCACCGTCTTAATTCCCATTTTACAAATGAGGTAACGAGGCACAGTGCAGTGAAGTGACTTGCCCATAGTGACACAGCAGAAAAGTGGTGGAGGCAGGACTAGAACCCAGGTCTTTGGGACTCCCAGCCTTTTGCTGTATCCACTAGACCATACTGCTTCTCCTGCATCCCCTCCACCCAACCTCTTCAAATCACCCTAAATTAGGTAAAGAGGAAGTTCAAATGTCTCAGCCAAGGAATAGAGTATCAGGAGGAGATACTGAGGGTGGAATACTGGTGTCTGGTTGATGAGGGACTCTCGGAGTGGAGTATGGCATATACTGTTCTGGAAGGAAAAATAAGACCATATTATAATAGAATGGAAGAGGAATCTCTGTCAAAATGCACTCATTGCAGATGAGAACAATGATGTCAGCAGGCAGAATTTGGAATCAAGAACAGGATGATGTTAAATGCTGGACTTGACAGGTCTGTAAATATTAACCCCTTAGGTTGATCACCTTATAGCAGAATCCCAAGTTGACAACCTCACAAATGTCACTGTGTATAGTAACTAAGATTTTTGATTCCTAAAATCAAATCCACTGCTTCTCCACTGCTTTCTCCACAGTGGTCAGATGAATTCATTAATTCGTGAATTGCACAAACTTTCTTTCCATAAATCAGAAAACAAAAAAGTAACACTGACTTCCTGCCAGAGGCAAATCAAAGAAGGTAACCATCACAGGGCTCTTCCAAGCAACCTGTTGTCCCTGGCCTGGATGGGCCACCTCTTTGACCCTGTAATGGTGTTAATTATTGTGTTACATTCTGTTTCTAGTGAAGACACTTACTCTATTATACTATTCCAAGTACATAGCACAGTGCTCCGTACACAGTAAGTGCTTAATAAATACCATAGACTGCCAACATCTTTAAGGCACTCCATCAACCCTCCTCCCCCTACCACACAGATCTGCTACAGTTGAGCTGCTGCACTTTACTCTTCTAATTCCAGTTTACTCCCTAAACCTTCATCTCACCTATCTCACCACCGACTCCTGATCTTGTCCTCCTTCTTGCCTGGAAGACCCTGCCTCTTCATATTGACAGGCTATTGTTCTCCCCTTCTTCAAAGTTTTATTAGAGTCACATCTCCTCCAAGAGGCCTTCCCCAATTGAGCTCTTTTTTTCCAGTTTCCCTCTCCCTTCTGCATCTTACAGGCACTTGGAGCTGTACCCCTTACACACTGGATATTCAGCACTCCCTAGTCCCACAGAATTTATGTACATATCCTCTTACCTTGACATTTCCCTTTTTTGAAATTTATTTTAATGTCTTCTTCCCAATTTAGACACAAGCTTGAAGAGCTTGGAGCAGGGATCATATCTACGAACTCGATTCTACTGTACTCTCCCAAGTGCTTAGTTCAGTCCCCTGTACACAAAAAGTGCTCTGTAAGTGCCAGTGACTGATCCATTGACTGAGTCCCTACTGTGAAAATGCACTGTACTAAGTGCTTGAGAAGTAAAATACAACCCAAGGCATGTTCCTTTTGGACAAGGGGTTTACGTGTTAATTTTGCTCTTTTGTTCCATGACTTCATCCAGGATAATCTCTATTCCTGACTCCTTTCTGGTTCAGTCCAAGAAGTGCAGAGATAGAGCTGAAACTGGGGACAAATGAATAAGATCGAGGACTAGTTTGAAATATGGCTCATGAATTATTTAATACATTTTCTTGGCAATATGTAATTGTCACCAGCCTTACACAGCAGTATCTTATTCCCTCATAGGTTCAAATGATTAACCCAAAATAAATCCCTCAAAATTTGAATGCTTGCACAATCCCTCTAGTTCTTGCTGAAATTGGAAATTACTGAATATTCCCAATGGAACATTAGAATGGGAATGGGAAAGCTCAAATGGGAAGTTGGGAATATGCTCACTTCCCCTCTTCCATTCCAATGGGAAGCAGTGTGGCCTAGGATAAAGCAAGGGCTTAGGAGCCAGAGGATCTTGCTTCTGCCCAGATCCCAGATCTGCCATTTGCCTGCTCTGTGACCTTGAGTAAGTCACTTAACTTCTCTATGCCTCAGTTTGCTCAACTGTAAATACCAGTTCTACCTCCTACTAGACTGTGAATCCAATGTGGGATGGGGACTGTATCCAGACTGTGTCCACCCTGATTAACATGTGTCTACTCCAGGGCTTAGAACAATGTTTGATACATAGTAAGCACTTAATAAATACCATTAAAAATGTTTTTATAATTTGTGAATTACAATTCTGCTTACAAAACTAGTCCCCCGAGAACAGTTTTGATAAGAAAAGAAACCTCTCTTTTCAAAGATCAGGACAGTCTGTTCACACTGAACAATGCTCATATCTTTTATCTACAAAGTATATAAATTCATGAAGAAAGTTTCAGTTCCTCACACTCTGGGGAAACCTAGCATAAGAACAATGGTGATGGAAAAGTTTTTAGAACTAAACAGCTATCATTGTATTTTGTTGATAAACTATCCTTCTACTCTACATTTTCCTAGAGATCAGACTTCAGTAGAATCCTTTTTAAGTAATAGGATTTACCAGAAATGATTAAATTAATAAAATTAGCATTTTATAGCTCAATATGGATTTCAAATTGTATCTCACTTGTTCCTTTGTACCAGATAAGATATTTTAAAATGAAATGAAGCTTCACACAAAAGTAATTAGTGCAAAATAACATACACCACATTGAATTAACCTCCATATACAGCAACAAATGCATTTTCAAATTGCATCTCACTCACTCCTTCGTTCTAAGTTAGATATTTTAAGGTGAAACACAGCTTAATAACAAAACTACTTAGCACAAAAATCTACATGGACCACATTAAATCAACCTTCCAAAACATACAGCCACATAAATGTATTTCCAATTGCATCTCACTCCTTTAATACCAAGTATATCAAGTATGGTATTTTAAGAATAAATAAACCTTAACATAAAACTAACTTGAACCAAATCCAAACTTGGACAAAAATTAAGTACTGAAGTTTCCAAGTCCTTGCAGCCACTGCCAGGAGTCATTTTAAACCTTATCCTCCTTAACAGAAAATAAGACATCTAAATAACAAAGTGATTTTACCTGGAGAAGGATGACGACGTTTTCCCTTGGATGCAATCTTTACATCCATGTAAGTGACTTCACCTTCCATAGCTGCTGATTGATTCGAAGTCAGCTTTTCCTTTCCTCCTCTCCCCTACCCAACATGCTCAGTCCTGCCCCACTCACTGTTCCGAGTCTGGGACCCTTGATCAGGTTGAAATGAGTTACAGGACTTCCGCTGGCTTCACTGTTTCCTTTGAAGTTCATGTTTCAGCATCTCCTGGTAATGTCTCTGCTTGAGAGACATGTTGGGAGACCTATTTCAGTTCCATGGTCTGGAGTATTTGCTAAGATGGCCAGGATTTAATTGTTCTTACAAAATCTGGTCAAGGCCTGAGTGAAAATTTACACCTAAAGTTGTGTTCTGCCAGAGTTTCCTATCTCCACCACAGGAGGGTTCTGTGACTTAGAAATAATGTGAAGTTTGCATTGCTTTTTCCTTGTGGTTTCCATCAGAATTTTCCAATTCTAACTCACTAGCAGTTCACTTACATGGATCCACTCAGATAGAGAAGAAGCAGAGAAAGTCATAGTCACGAACATTGATCTAGTATGGGGAGAGTTAATAATGATTCACTAGGGACCAAATATAACAGGATGGCTGAGCTATCCTCACTGGGGGTAGCTGCCCTTACAGATGGGCCTTTTCCCTATCTGACCATTTCACTTCCATCACTGAGCTCAGCCCCAGATCTTTCCCTTCCCTTCACTTCCTCTTTCTTCTGCTGACTCAGTGTCCCTCTCCCTGACCCCATCTTCCACATCTGTGGCTATAGAGAGCCAAATTGATTTGGACTAATTGGTCAGTACTATTTGCCGCTGTTTGACAATTTACAGAAGAAGGAACCAAATGGAGGGAGGGAGCACATGACCAACTTCCCAACTTGCAGTTGGGGCTTCACAGAAAGTGATCTACTGGGTGCATTTTTCACCCCCTACTGCAGGCTAAGGGGGAGGTGTCTGCATCACCAGGCGGCGATGGCCTAGTGGAAAGAGCATGGGCCTAGGGGTTAGAGGACCTTGGTTCTAATCCTGGCTCTGCCACTTGTCTGCTGTGTGACCCTGGACAAGTCACTTAACTTCCCTGTGCTTCAGTGTCCTCATCTGTAAAATGGGGATTAAATACCTATTCTTTCTCCTACTTAGTCTGTGAGCCTTATGTGGAACAGGACTATATACAACTATATCCAGAAGCAGCATGGCTCAGTGGAAAGAGCACCGGCTTAGGAGTCAGAGGTCATGGGTTCTAATCCCAACTCAGCCACCTGTCACTTTGGGCAAGTCACTTTACTTCTCTGTGCCTCAGTTACCTCATCTGTAAAATGAGGATTAAGACTGTGAGCCCCACATGGGACAATCTGATTACTTTGTATCTACTTAGCGCTTAGAACAGTACTCGGCACATAGTAAGTGTTTAACAAATACCAACATTATTATTATTATTATTATTATCCAACCCGATGAACTTGTTTCTACCCCAGTGCCTAGACCAATGGTTGATAAACACTTAGCAAATACCAAAATGATTAATTATCATTAGTAGTAGTAGTAATAGTGCTGTTTATTGAGTGTCAACTCGACACAATGCACTGGACTACGGGTTTGGAAAAGTACAGAAGAGAGAAGTGATCCATTCTCTGTCCACAAGGACTTTACATTTTAATAGGGAAAGACATACCTAAAAAGGCTTACAACTAGAGTAATCAAAATGAATGTTGCATCTATAATCATGAATAAGCATTTCTACACAAGTGGTAATAATGAGTGTGAATAAATATTACTGCTAGGAATGGCTCAAGGATTTTTATAGTTCGAGGTGTTTGAGATAAGTGGAGAAGGCTTCTTGGAGGTGGTGTGATCCCCTGCCAGACTTGTGGATTTCTTCTCACAACCAGCCTGAAATGCGTCACGGAGCACAACCACGTACCTCTCACACCAATTGCACTTGTGGGCCCTACTCTGAAAAACACAGGAGTGTAAAGAAATGTTTTGCTACATAATTAGCACAAAACAAGCACTTTATAAAGGCCATAATTATTCTTAAGCACTCTTTCCAGCTTCAAAGCCCTACCAGAGTCATATCTCCTCCCACAAGCCTTCCCTAACTAATGTCTCACCTCCCCACCTCTTCCCCCTCCCTTCTGCATCACCACTGCACTTGATTCCATTCTCCCTAGACTCTTAGGTTCTTCACCTCACCCTCATCCCACAGCACTTTTATACATAACCTTACACTCTAAGGCTTCCCCATCTGTGATAATATCTATCTCCCTTGTTAGACTGTAAGCCCCTTGAAGATAGGGATCATGTCTATAAACTTTATAATATTGTGCTATCCCAACAGCTTTGCACACTGTACGCTAGCACACTGTAGAACCTCAATAAATGCTATTGATTTGAATTATTACACCAAGAATGAGGTGGGAGGAAGGGGAACAGTGAGGTTGGGTGCGACCTGATTCAGAGCCCTGTGATGGCTAGATAACAGTGTGTGGGAGGAAGTGAATGATGTCAGTGAGTGTGAGAGGCAAGGAAGCAGGTAGGGACTGAGGGAGAACAGAAAGCATGTTAGCTTGTGCCCAGGGCATTACACATGGCTCCATATTATTTTTATCAGTGGCATCACTTCTGCTGGAGATTGGTATCAATTGACAATCGATCCCCACTCCATTTTTAGAGATCTGTACATTACTTTTGGTTTTTCTCATTCTTATGGTGTTTTGTTGACACCATGCTCTTAGGTCTTCACACCCACACTGTAGCACTTACGTGCATAGCTTTGAAGTCTATTGTTTCCTCCAACTGAATTTTATTTTAGTGTTTGTCTCCCCCGCCCACTAGATTGTAATATTTATAAGGCAAACAATTCTGCTAATTCTATTTCTGTACCTGGGCCTGTCCCCAGCCTGTCTGCCGGGTGGTCTCCAGCCCCGAGAAGCAGGAGCCAGCCAGCTCAGCCAAGTGGATCTGCTTTGTGCTCAGAGACCACCCAGAGCCCCCTGATCCACCTGGGATACAAATGCAGCAGGGGCAGCAGAGCGTGGCAGCCTCTTCCCTCCACCACTTGTTTCTTCTGCTCTCTGCCACTGTTTCCTATCACTCCGTAGCTCCCCTTCACTCATTGGCCACCTCAGGCTCCCCTCTGCCTCTCCCATCCCACAATACAAATCCTACTTGAGTCCACTGGCCAAGAGTGATTCCACCCCTCTGCCTCAGGAAGCCTAGCCAGGGAAGGGGAAAGCTCGTGTAGTGGGTAATAAAAGAGCAGAAAGTGGAGGATGGGTCGTGGAGGAGGAAGTTAGGATCAGGAATGAAGTAGTGGAATGGAGACCCTGCAAACAGGCTGGCAGAGCCTGGAATAAATGGGAAATTTTGGTGTGGAAAGAGCCTTCATATCCAGATACCTGTTCCTGCCTGGGACAGCTGGCAGTTTGAACTGGGTTTCAACACCTCCTGCCTCCCCCACCTTTGGTCACAACTATCCTATGACCTTGAGGATTGCATCTCAAATAGAGTGGGAAGCATCTGGGGTGCAGCTAGCCAGTCCTGCTACCAATGGGCTGATTCCTTGGGACATCGTGAAATGTATCTTCCCCTGATCTGCCTTGTGGATGAGATGTTCTTATCAGAACATGAGTCTCACACAGACTCTGGAAGTTAATGATCATAACTGATTTTTAATTAGTTAGAATTTTGAATGTTAGGATACAGTTGAAAATAAGCTCCTTATTGTTCTCTCCTTAAAGCTGAAGTTTCTACAATAGGGGAAACTTCCCCTGCCACCAGAACCCTTGGGCATGTCATCAATGTGATCTTGGGCAAATGACTTAGCTGTTCTGGGCCTCAGTTTCCCCATCACAATATGGGGTTTAAACATCCATTCTTCCCTCTTCCCCTTTTACTGTGAGGCCCATGTGGAGCAGAGACTGTCTGACCTGACAGCATCTACACAGCATTTAGTACAGTGCTTGGGACATAGCAAGTACTTGACAAATGACAAATGAAACCTACAGTGATCTAGTCCTTTTCCCCATCTAGCAGATTTCTCCTCCTTTTTATTCATTCATTGATTCAATTGTATTTATTGAGCACTTACTGTGTGCACAGCACTGTCCTAAATGCTTGGAAAGTACAATTCGGCAACAGATAGAGACAATCCCCACCTAACAGTGAACTCACAGTCTATTTTCTTCATCTTGACACCTTAAATAAGTGAGTTTCTCTTTCAGGCGTGAGTACTCAGGAGTGAGTGGCAAGGGAGAAAAAGGAAGGGAGGATCAAGGAGTAAGACAGCTGTAAGGGCAGTAGGGCAGAAACAATGAGGTCCTCAATAAGACTCAGCATCGTTCAAGGAGGTGAATTTGGGGTGTGGCTACTTTTATTAGCCTGGTTCTCCTGCTACTTCTCTGGCAGCTCCTTCTCGGGGCAATGAATTGACTCTTTTTTCACCATTCAGTCATAAACTGAGTCTGTCCTAGACCCTATGCTGGTCCCCTAATCTGTTATGCTTTATAAATTCACATACCACCCATCTATCAATCAATCAATGATGTTATGTGCAGAGCACTGTACTAACCTCATGGGAGAGTGTAATAGAGTAAGAAGACATGCTCCTTGCCCTCAAAGAGCTTACAATCTAGCAGGGGTGGCAGACATTAAAATAAATTATGCATAGGGGAGGAAATAGGTTATAAGGATGTGTGGTGTGAGGGAGGGGTACATGAAATCTGAAGTTCTTAGGGGATATGGACTCGTGCATAGATGATGCAAAAGGGAGTGAAAATGAGTTGAGAGAGATGAAAGCTTAATCAAGGAAGACTTCCTGGATCACTTATTGGGGGTAGAGCACTGCATTCATCCCTGGAAGAGAAAACACAGGTGGGAATTAGTCATGGTTGCTGCCCACAGCAGGTTTATAGTGGACAAAACTGTAGTCCTCTCTGCCCCAGAAGCCTGCAACATTAGTATCATCCTTGAATCCTCACTTCTTTTCAGCTTTAAATTCAGTCTATCATAAATACTGTGGATTTCTATGGATTTGTGGATTTTCTTCCACAACACTGCACAGATCAGCCTCTTTCTTTCGATGCATATGTCCGCCAACTTGTCATAGCCAGGCTAGTCTATTGAATGAGCCTCCTCACTGATCTCCCTGGCTCCAATCTCATTCCTGTCCAGTCCATACTTCACCTGTTAAAATGAACTTATTTTCCCATTTCTTAAAAACTTCCAACGGTTTCCCATTTTTCTTCATATAGTAAAAATCTTGACTATTAGCTTCAAGACTCTACCAACTCTCTCCAACTCTGCAAAGCAGATCCTACAGGAGGGGGAAGTCTCCAACCCTAATTAAGGTAGGTCAGGCCTGGTGGTTGATGGTCTCTTCTGGAATTTTCTGGGTCAAATCAGTTTATGGTTTTAAATCTCTACTGTAATGTATTGCCTTGCATCTTTTTCCATTACAGTTCCCATTAGAATCTTATCTGTTAGCGGGCATGGGTAATCAGAGTTTTAGGATTCCTTATAGGGATCAAGAAGAGCTCCCTTTTGAATTTTGGCTATATCCAATCAAGCAATCATATTTATTGAGCACTTACTGTATGCAGAACACTGTACTAAGCACTTGGGAGAGTACAATATAACAGAGATGGTAGACATGTTTCCTTCTTACAATGAGTCTAGAGGGGGAAACAGACATTAATAAAAATAAAATAAATTACAGATATGCAATATGTAAGTGCTGTGGTGCTGGGCAAGGGATGATGAATAAAGGAAGCAAATCAAGGTGATGCAGAAGGAAGTGGGAGAATAGGAAATGAAGGCTTAGTCAGAGAAGACCTCTTGGAGGAGTTGTACCTTCAGTAAGGCTTTGAAGGTGGTGTGTAAGAAAAATTTCACTGACTCTGTGTTGTGTCCAAAAATGGTATGTGAGAGAAAAGTTTGGAGTGATTAGTATAGTGCTTTGCACAAAGTAAGTGCTCAATAAATACGATTGATTGATTGATTGAATGAATGAATGAATGAGTGGTGGTAGACGGGCAGTTTCCTCTGCTAGTTAATGCCAGTTCATCTTCAAACAATACAGAATTTCTTTATATACAGTTCGTACCATGTCCATATGTGTTCAGAAGAGCACTATACAGGATGCATACTTTCAAAACAGGTAACAATAATTTCCATTGGGAGACTTCCCATCTAGTCCCAGGGCCTGCTTTGTTCCCCAGGAGATCAAATACCACAGATAAGCAAGGCAAAGGATTCTGACTTGCTAAGGGAGGAACAGCTGCAACCTCTATTGAGTTGATATGCTAATATCCCTGATAATTCAGGCTCTGGAATCAAAGGGAAGAAGATATGTGATGTGCTTGCCTTGAGTAGCAAAGCTCAGAAGTACTTGGATTCCTTGTTATGAGATAAGCAATCAAGCAGGCCTAGAGTTGAAACAGTTCAGAGGGGAAGGTCAGAGAGAGAAGAGGGACATGCAAACCTGTCCATTTTATTTCCCAGTGGGGAGTGATTGTCTGTTGTATATGAAGAGAGGGGGTGCCAGGCCAGAGGCAGGATTGGGTAAGAGTCAGCAGCAAGATAGAGGAGATCAAGATACAGTTAGTAGGTTGGCACCAGAGGAGCAAAGTGTGTGGGCAGAGTTGCAGCTGGAGAGCAGCAAGGTGAGGTAAGAGGGGGCATGGTGGTTGAGTTCTTTAAAGCCAATGGTAAAATGATAAGACGATAGATTCTACACCATCTTTAATCTTTTTGAATCAGTTCCATAAATCCCTTTGATGCCTTTTAAATACAAGTTGGCTGTCTGAGGTCCTGTTTTTTGGTTATACTGCAACATGGCCCTAAATTTAATGGAATGAAGGGAAAAGTCTTTGAATTCTAACCATTTGATATTAAATCAAGTTCCTGATTCCTCATCTGGCAACTGCTAAGTAAATTCAGGCATCCTAAAAGTCTTGTTGAGACGCTTAAGCTATTTCTAGGCAGCATGGTCATTAGATGAGAGAAGAAAATATCCCATCACTTTCAGAGTAAAGTTTAGCTGGATGGTGAAACCAGGCCTGTTTAATCTATCCTGTGCCATAACGATGAGGGACACAATGAGGGACCAAGAAGAAGAATTAGAATCCATTTCCAATCCACCAGGAAACTCTTCTAAGTTAATCAGTAAAGAGCTTTATCAAAGGCCTTTGAGGCAGTCACTGTGCTAGTGAGGCAAATATACAGGCAAATTATAAAAAAAAATACGTGTGACCTTGGTCAAGTCATTTAACTTCCCTGTGCCTCAGTTACTGCATCTGTAAAATAGGGATTAAGACTGTCAGGCCCACGTGTGATATGGGCTGTGGCCGACCTGATTAGCTTATATCTGCGTGGCTCAGTGGAAATAACCCGGGCTTGCGAGTCAGAGGTCATCGGTTCTAATCCCGGCTCCACCACTTGCCAGCTGTGTGACTTTGGGCAAGTCACTTAACTTCTCTGTGCCTCAGTCACCTCATCTGTAAAATGGAAATTAAAACTGTGAGCCTCACGTGGGACAACCTGATCACCTTATATTCCCCAGCGTTTAGAACAGTGCTTTGCACATAGTAAGTACTTAACAAATACCACCATTAACCCATTATCTACCTCAGTGCTTAGTATAGTGTCTACCACGTAGTAGTGTGTCCTAGTGGATAGATCCTGGGCCTGGGAGTCAGAAGGATCTGGGATCTAATCCCGGGCCCCCATTGGTTTGCCATGTGGCCTTGGGCAAGTCACTTTACTTCTTAGTGGCTCAGGTACCATATCTGTAAAATGGGATTAAGACTGTGAGACCCATGTGGGCCATGGACTGTGTCTAACTTGCTTACCTTGTATGTAGTACCCCTATGCTTAGAACAATGTCTACACACTGCGTACTGAAAGCTCACATTCTTCAGGAGGCCTTCCCAGAGCAAGCTTCCATTTTCCTCTCCTCCTCCTCCCCTCCCTATTACCCTGACTCTCCCTCTGCTCTATCCCCATCCCCCAACACAGCACTTGTGTATATATGTACTTATTTATCAGTCTATTTATTTTATTAATGATGTGTATAAATCTATAATTCTATTTATTTACATCGATGCTATTGATGCCTGTTTACTTGTTTTGATGTCCGTCTCCCCTTTCTAGACTGTGAGCTTGTTGTTGGGCAGGGATTGTCTCTATTTGTAGCTGAATTGTATTTTTTAAATGCTTAGTACAGTGCTCTGCACACAGTAAGTGCTCAATAAATGTGACTGAATGAATGAATTGTATGACTTAACAAGCACCATAAAAAAAGCACTTAAATACCATTTTTAAACAATCAGGTAATTGCTGGGACAGTCAGTGAGCCTGAGAAAAGCAGTGGTTATATTCCTTGGAATGGTCTTTCAGGCTAGTGCCCACCTAGATAAAGAAAGAAACTCACTTCCTTAAGATAAGGAAGATAAGGACCCAGGCATTCCAGTGCAGGGAAGGTACTATTTTATTAAGCATTTCAATCGCTCACTTGGTGACATCATTGGGAGCAAAACCAATTGCAAGGGAGGATATGGCCAAATGTAAGGTCAGGAAGGGAGAAAAAAACCCAGAACAGAAAGGCCAGGTGGGTTCCTACAAGACTTCTCCTTGACCCTCTCCAATTTGGCTTCTGCCCACTCCAGTCCACGGAAACCACTCACTCCAGTCACAAATGACCTTCTTCCTGTCAATCAATGCTCCCTACCTCCATCTTAACTTTCCTAGTCCACTCAACTGCCTCCAGTACTGTGGACCAAACCCTTCTCTTGCATAAACTATCCAACTTAGTCTTCAATGACAATGTCCTCTCCTGCTTCTCCTGCTATCTCTTTAGCCACTCTTCTTGTTTCTTTCAAAGTTTCCTCTTCTTTATCCAACGATTTAACTTTGGGAGTACCTCAAGTTAAATTCTGGGTTCCTTCTATTTTTCACCTACAACCACTCCCTTGGTGAACTCATTCACTCCCATGGCTTCAACTATCACTCTGTGAATGAAATCCCAAATCCACATTCTAACCTGGTTCTCTCTCCTTCTCGCAGTCTCGCTTTTTCTCTTACTTGAATGTCCACTGATACCTCAAACTTAACATGTCCAAAAAAGAACTTCTTATCTATGACTCTTTTGTCACTGTAGACACAATCACTATCCCTTTCTCACAAGTTCCTAACCTTGGTGTTTCCCTCGGCTCTTCTCTCATTCAACCACATATTCAGTTTCTCACTAAACCTGTTAGTTCAACTTTAGCACATCCACTAAAATCTGCCCTTTCCTCTACATACAAACTGCTCCATATTAATGCAAGCACTTATGCTAACCACCTTGACTACTGCATGATCCTCCTTATTGACCTCCCTGCCTTGTGCCTCTCCCCACCCCAGTCTATACTTGGACTCTGCTGCCCAGATCATTTTTCAACAAAAATTGCTCAGTTCCATGTTTCCCCACTCCTCTTAAGCACCTTCAGGTTGACCATCCACTTTCCACATCAAAGAGAAACTCCTTACCATCAACTTTAAAGCACTCAATCACCTTCCCCCCTCCACCTCCCCCATTCTAGACTGTAAACTCATTGTGCACAGAGAATGTCATGTTTATTGTTGTACTGTAGTTTCCCAAGTGCTTAGTAAAAGTAATCTGCACACAGTAACTGCTCAATAAATACGAGTGAATGAATGAATGAATCCCACCCTTAGCACCACAGCATATATGTGTATACCCATAATTGTATTTAATGTCTATCTCCCACTATAGATTGATGCTCTTTTTGTGGGCAGGCCTTTTTACAGTGTTCTGCACCAGAAATCCAGCCCACATACTTGGCTCCTCTAATGCTAAACTTCTCACTGTACCTTGATCTCTTTTATCTCACCTCCGACCTCTCACCCACATCATACCTCTGGCTTGGAATGCCCTCCCTCCTCTTATCTGATGGATAATTGTTCTCCCCTCTTCAAAGCCTGATTGATGGCACTTCTCCAAGAAGTCTTCCTGACTAAACCCTCCTCTCTTCTTCTCCCACTCCCTTTGTGTCACCCTGATTTGCTTCCTCATTCATCCTTCCTCCCATTCCTCCTGTGCTTATGCATATATCTGTAATTTTATGTATTTATTTACATTAATAAATGAATAATGATAGCAATTAATAATTGAAATTAATAATGTGTTAAATAAATGTCTCCCCCTCTAGACTGTGAGCTCGTTATGGGCAGGGACTGTGTCTGTTTCATTCATTCACCCATTCAATTGTATTTATTGAGCACTTACTGTGTGCAGAGCACTGTACTAAGTGCTTGGAAAGTACAGTTCAGCAATAAAGAGAAACAATCCCTGCCCACGCAGAGCTTACAGTCTAGAAGGGGGAGACAGACATCAGAAAAAGTAAACAGGAATCAATATAAATAAATAGAATTATAGATATGTACATATATACACAGGTGCTGTGGGGTGGGAGGAGGGAGTTAGAGCAAATGGAGTGAGCTGGGGAGAAAGAGGTGGAGGAGCTGAGGAAAAGCAGGGTTTAGTCTGGGAAGGCCTTTTGGGGGAAGGGCTTTGAAAGGGGGAAGGGTGATTGCTTGGCAGATTTCAGGAGGGAGGACATTCCTGGCCAGAGGTAAGATGTGGACCAGTGGGCTACAGTGGGACAGGTGAGAACAAGGCACAGTGAGAAAGTTAACACCGGAGGAGTGGAGTGTGCTGGCTGGGATGTAGAAGAAGAGAAGGGAGAGAAGGGGCAATGATAACAATAATACTAATACTACTACTAATAATAATAATAATGATGAAGGTATTTGTTAAGGACTTACTATGTGCCAAGCACTGTTCTAAGCACTGGGGTAGATTCAAGGTCATCAAGGTTGTCCACGTGGGGTTCACAGTCTTCCCAATTAACAGATGAGGTAACTGAGGCACAGAGAAGTTAAGTGTCTTGCCCAAGGTCACAGCAGACAAATGGCAGAGCCAGGATGAGAACACACATCGTTTGACTCCCAAGCCTGGGTTCTTTCCACTAATTCACACTGCTTCTCTGGCTTCCTACCCAGTGTCCCCACCACCCTGAGATATGAAGGAAAGCCCCCCATCACCCCCACTAAAACTCCTCTATTCTCTAGAAGGAAATGGTACCCCCAGTGGTGAACCTCTAAGAGATGAGCTCCAGGTTCTGTTCACTTGATCACAGGAAAGCCATCTGTGTCTGCTGGGGAATTATGTTGAAATCAATCAAATCCTATTTATTGAGCACTTACTGCATGCAGTGCACTGTACTGAGCAAGCAGGAGAATATAGCATAAAGAGCTGGTTGCTATGTTCCCTGGCCACAGCAAATTTACATGCTTGGGGGAGGATCTCTTTTATGCTGTTGAAGCTCACTATATTTTCTTCCTCCTTAATTGGGACAATGTAAGGTATCCTAGCATTTCTAGTTGATTTAAAAGCATTGTTATATTGTATTCTCTCAAGCTCTTAACACAGTGCTTTGAACATAGTAAGAGCTCAATAAATATGATTAATAATCATAATAGCATTGGCATTTCAAAATGAGCAAGGTGATGGAGAGCTTTGAAGCCAATAGTGAGGAGTTTTTGTTTGATACAAAGCTTGATAGGCAACAACTGCAGATTTTTGAGGAGCAGGTTGACATGCCCAGAACGTCTCTGTAGAAAGATAATTCGGGCAGCAGAGAGAAGTGTGGAATGAAGTGGAGAGACACAGGAGGTTGGGAGATCAGAAAGGAGGCTGATGGAGTAATCCAGTTGGGATAGGATGAGTGATTGTACTAACATGGTATCAGTTTAGATGGAGAGGAAAGTGCATATCTTGGCGATGTTGTGAAAGTGAGACTGGCAGGCTTTGGTGGTGGATTGGATATGTGGGGTGAATGACAGAGCAGAGTCAAGGATGACACCAAGGTTGTGGGCTTGTGAGACGGGAAGAATGATTGTGCCGTCCACAATGATGGGAAAGTCAGGGAGAGGACAACATTTGGAGGGAAGATACAGAGCTCTGTCTTGGACATTTGAGTTTTAGGTGGTGGGAGGACAACCAAGTAGAGATGTCCTGAAGGCAGGAGGAGATGTGAGCCTGGAGGGAAGGAGAGAGAACAGGGGAGGAGATATAGATTTGGGTGTCATCCACATAGAGATGATAGTTTAAGCCATGGGAGCACATGAGTTCTCCAAGGAAGTGTTTGTTGTTGCATTGTACTCTCCCAAGGCTTAGTACAGAGCTTTGCACACAGTAAGTGTTGCATAAATACGATTGAATGAATGCGAATGAATGAATGAATGAATGAATGAATGAATGAATGAATGAATACCTAACCTCATTGTTCTCCTACTATAACCAGCTTGCATACTTCGCTCTTCGGCTCTTTCCAATGCCAGAAGTCTCACTGTACCTCGATCTCATCTATCTCTCAGCCGACCTCTCGCCCGCATCCTACCTGTGGCCTGGAATATTCTCCCTCTTCAGATCCAGATGATAATTTTCTCTCCCCACTTTCAAAGCTTATTGAAGGCATATCTCCTCCAAGGGACCTTCTCTGATAGGCCCTCATTCTTCTAATCCCACTCCCTTGGAGTGTAGCTCTTGCACTTGAATTTGCAACCTTTATTTACCTCTCCCTCAGTCCCACAACACTTATGTATATCCATAAGGGACATGACTACCAGTTCCATTGTGCTGTATTCTCCCAGGCACATAATACAGTGCTCTGCATAATGTAAGCACTCAGTAAATTCATTTGATTGGTTGATTACAGTGATCTGCACACAGTAAGCTCTCAATATATCCAATTGATGGATTGATTGAGTGATTCTGGGAAGGAGGGATGCAGGAGCGGCTTGACATAGTGGAGAGAGAACAGGCCGGAGAGTCAGAAGGTCATGAGTTCTAATCCTGGGTCCGCTTGCGTGCTGTGTGACTTTAGGCAAGTCATTTCTCTTCTCTGGGCTTCAGTTACTTCATCTGTAAAATGGGGACTGAGATTGTGAGCTCCACAGGGAACAGGGACTGTGCCCAACTTGATTAGTAAGTGCTTAAATTTTATCGTTATCATCATCATCATCATCATCACAAGACTGGTATTGGTCCAAGGGCTGAGATTCAGCAGATTGAACCATCAAGAAAGGGTCTGTGGACTGCAGGCCCACAGAGGGCTGTTAAGGGAGGTATAACAGTGTTTCCGGGTCAGGGGAAATCTGGGTTTTATTTAAGAATGAATGCCGTGCTACTTCCCCAGAAAGGTGCAGCACAGAAAGTACTCAGACCACCAGTTCACTCTAGGTCAAGCTCCTTTATTTCTTCTCCTCCCTAGGTTAGCCTAACATGTGCCATCCAGCTCAAACACTAAGTACATGTAACCTGAATATCTGGGCTTTATCAGTTTGACCATGTACCCATTCCCATCCCAAACCTTTCCTAGCTGATGAAGGAAGCCTCCCTCGTACCTTCCCAAGATGGTCCAATTGACACAAATGCTTTGTGTCTTTTCATTAGTGTCTGAGCTGACATTGTGCTTCTGCAGCCTGTTAATGATTGCTGTGCAGGTCCATGCCCCCTGATCTAAGACAGTTGTGCAGACCTCACCATTAATCCCTCCTTGAATGTGAAAACCCCAGCTGTTCCCCCAGCAGGTGATGTCAAAGCCTATCTCATGGTCTGATCTGCCATTTTGGAGCCACCATCATTTCTGGGAAGCCCCAGCCCAGGGCTAGGAGTTAGGGGAAAATGCAGTATTGGGTTGGCCCTGCAGCAGAGCCTGACTCAGAGACTTTAGGGAGGTGGCATAGAGGGGATCCACGATAATAATGATAATTGATAATTATGGTATTTGTTAAGTGCTTACGATGTGCCAGACACTGTACTTGGGTGAATACAAACAAATAAAGTTGAATACAGTCCCTGTCCCACGTGGGGCTCACAATCTCAATCCCCATTTTATGGATGAGGTAACTGAAGCACAGAGAAGGAAAGTAACTTGCCCAAGGTCACACAACAAACAAGTGGTGAAGCTAGGATTAATTAATGTTGGTATTTGTTAAGCGCTTACTACGTGCAGAGCACTGTTCTAAGCACTGGGGTAGACACAAGGGAATCAGGTTGTCCCACGTGGGGCTCACAGTCTTAATCCCCATTTTACAGATGAGGTAACTGAGGCACAGAGAAGTTAAGTGACTTGCCCACAGTCACATATCTGACTGGTGGCGGAGCAGCGATTCGAACCCATGACCTCTGACTCCAAAGCCCATGCTCTTTCCACTGAGCACTGCTTCTCATGATTGGAATCCATGATCATCTGACTCCCAGGCATGTGCTCTCTCCCCTAGAACACACTGCTTCTCATGGCAGCACTGACTAAAGGATACTACAGAGCTCAGTTCCTGGGAGGTGGATCATGGCTCAGGCTCTCCACTGTACTCAACTCAGTAGACCAAGGGGCCTGACTCTATGGTGAAAGTGGCTCGGGTTCCTCGGGTTCCTTGTGGCCCTAGAGAGTTCAAATCTGGGGCTGGAGAGAAGTGATGTGGACTGGCAATATGTCTGCTCTACTGTTGGGTTGTACTCTCCCAAGTGCTTAATACAGATACAGTGCTGTGCATACAGTAAGTGCTCAATAAAATTATTGATTGATTGATCGTAGTTGGTGGACTAGGACTGCAGCTGGAGATGTCACTTTCAGAAGTAGCCAAGCAGGGCCTGCCTGCCCAAGCGACATGTAAAATCAGAGCTAGGATGATCCGCTTGGAGATTTCGTCATGCCACATTAATTATTGTACCACTAATGTTGCTGCTGAACTTCCAAACCATGAAAATCTTAGTTGGTCTGTTTGTTACCAAAGTGAGTGCCTGTGAACCCATTAATCTGGAGAGACTTGCTTTCACAGGGAAGGGGCCTGACTACTTGTTTTGTTTTGCTGTCTCCCCCTTTTTGACTGTGAGCCCATTGTTGGGCAGGGATTGTCTCTATCTTTAGCTGAATTGTACATTCCAAGAGCTTAGTACAGTGCTCCGTAGACAGTAAGCGCTCAATAAATATGATTGAATGAATGAATGAAAGGGGGCAAGATATCTGTCATTTCCTCCCAGTTTCATTCACAGATCCAAATGGCTGTGCTTTCTGTAGCTTTTGGAGGTACTAAATCTATGAGTCGTAGCCCAGTGGCAGAAAACTACTGGGACAATCTTGGGGTGCTGTGACATAGAGTTCCAAAGAGTCAATGAGAAGCAAGATGGCCTCATGGATAAAGCACAAGCCTGGGATTCAGGGAATCGGGTGTTTTAATCTCAGCTCTGACATTTTCCAGCTGTGTGATCATGAACAAGTCGCTTAACTTTTCTGGGCCTCAGATTCCTTATCTATTTTCCTTCCTTCTCACACTGCCAGCCTTGTGTGGGACAGAATCTGTGTGTGATCTGATCATTTTGTATCTTCCACAGCACTTAGTACAGTCCTTTATCATATAATAAGTGCTTAACCAATACCACAATCATTACTATTATTATTATTAATGTTATTATTATGGCAATTCCTACTAATGTTAAAAATAGCTGAGGGCCCTAAGACTCCTTACTCTACATACCTGGATTATGAGCTTCTTGAGTTCCAGGGACATTGTCTAATTCCTACCCATCTACTCCTTTCCAGAAGTTAATAAGGTGCTTCACACACATTAAGCACTTTAAAATACAGTAATACTATACTACTTGTAGTAATATAAATACAATACTACTTTGAAGTGATTGACATTTCCTCAGGGGACCATATGTTGAGGTAAAGCTCAATTCAACCAGAATGTCTGAGAACTAGGTTTCCTCCTGCAGGGGTTATACTTCATTAAAAGTAGGCCCTAAAGTCTTGCCTCCATATTCTGGCTCATTTCCCTATGCTTTGAAGGGCTTTCTTACTCAGTAGTGGACAATATATTAGTGGGATTCATTATACTGTTTTGATATCTCATTCATTCATTCATTCATTCAATAGTATCTATTAACTACTGTGTACAGCAAGGGTACTAAGGACTGGGGAAGAGAAATTAGAACTGGTACAATCTAAGGGGCAAGGGTGAAAGCAATAAGCTTCCCTGGAAAGATTGAAACAAAATATCTTAATATAGCAACAGTAAAAAATAAAAAGTCAAAGTAAAGTTACGGGATAAGGGAGCCATGTTTCATAAGTTTAGTTTCACTGCTGCAAGTCAATCCTGAGTCCACTGGCTGCCACAGAGTCAACTTCCCAATATTCCAAATAGCTGGATAGGACTTGCCCCATCTAGCTAGACTTTAAGCTCCTCGTGGGCAGGGAATGTGTCTACCAATGCTGTTGTGTGTTCTACTTATGGTAAGTGCTCATAAATACCACTGATTGATTGACTGATTAGCTAGTAATGGAGAAAGAGGAGGGCTATATAAACTCCTCAGGCCTCCACTGGATGGATTCCCTTATTTCTCGTCATTAGGACAGCACCATTATCACTTCTAAGTGGTCTGTAGGAGTGTGTATGGGGGTCATAGAACTTCTGTACTACTGAATATAAGTCCATAGTTTATGTGAGTCACCATAGTCCTGGATTTCTTCAGCTGTGACCACCCATCTTTTATTCAATTTAATCATATTTATTGAGCACCTACTGTGGTCAGAGCGCTTAGGAGAGTACAATACAGCAATGAACAGTCAATTCCCTGCCCACAGTGGGCTAACAGTCTGGAGTGGGGAAGGCAGACATCAATACATATAAATAAAATTACAGATAAGTACTAAAGTGTTCTGGGGCTGGGAGGGGGGAAGAGCAAAGGATCAAGTCAGGGCAACATAGAAGGGGAGTGGGAGATGAGGAAAAGTGGAGCTTAGCCTGGAAAGGCCTCCTGGATGAGATGTACCTTCAATAAGGTTTTGAAAGTGGGGGAGAGTAATTGTCAGATTTGAGGAGGGAAGGTTGTTCCAGGCCAGAGGCAAGATGTGGGCTAGTAGTTGGAAGCAAAACAGGCAAGATGGAGGCACAGTGAGAAGGTTAGCCCCAGAGGAGTGAACTAAGCAGGCTGGGTTGCAGAGGGAAAGAAGTGAGGTGAGATAGGAGGGGGGCAAGGTGATGGAGTACTTTAAAGCCAATGGTGAGGAGTGGTTGTTTGATTAGGAGGTCGATGGGCACCCACTGGAGTTTTCTGAGGAGTAGAATAACATGTACTGAACATTTCTGTAGAAAAATGATCCAGGCAGCTGAGTGAAGTATGGACTGGATTGGGGAGAGATGGGGGCAGGGAGGTCAACAAGGAGGCTGTTACAGTAGTCAAGACAAGATAAGATAAGTGCTTGGATTAACATGGTAGCTGTTTTGATGTCTCCAAATGAAAGGACAGATTTTAGTAATGTTGTGAAGGTTGAGCTGACAGGATTTAGGTGATAGATTGAATATGTGGGTTGAATGAGAGAGATGGATTGAAGGATAGTACCAAGATTATGAGCTAGTGAGACAGGAAGGATAGTGATGCTGTCTATAATGGTGGGAAAATCAGGAGAACAGGATTTGGGTGGAAAGATAAGGAGTTGGGTTTTGGACATGTTAAGTTTGAGGAATCAGAGGGACATGGAAGTGGAGATGTTTTGAAGTCAGATGGAAAGATGAGACTGCAGAGAGGGAAAGTCATTGGGGGTTGAAGATGTAGATTTGGGTATTAACCACAAAGATGTAGTAGTTAAAGCCATGTGAGCAAATAAGTTATCCAAGAGAGTGGGTATAGATAGAGAAAAATAGAATATTACATCTGTGATGTTTTCAATTTCTATTATTTCACCCTTTTGCATTATGGAGATAGACAAAAATTCGTCCACAGCCTTATCAACTGGCATTGTCTTCTGAGATCATCTCCCTGCACACTACATGTCTTGTCTGCATGCACTACCAGTCTCCATGGTCCTGTGTCCTATCTCTGGATTTCTGGTTGAGTTTCAAGCTTTTCTTACCTACCTACTCTCAACCAGATCAGCTGCATGAACCCTTAGTGACTTCCACGGTGACACACTGATGATCCTGCTGACCTCCTGACATTTGTCCCTTCTCCTGGCTCTATCCTCCTGACCCTCCTGATTTCCATCCGAGGTTCTACCTTGCTGACCTTCTGCCCCAAATTACCTTGGATCCAAGCCAACATGGACCCATGCTGGATCTCATAATTACCAGATCCTGCACCTCCGGTGACATCGCAAACTCCTGTACCTCTACCTCCCCACTCTGTATTACAGGTTTAAGATTCTAATCTCCTATCCTGCCCACTCACTCTCTCCTTTCAAAACTTTCCTTTGACACAGCCCATCTCTGCACCTTCCCCACCTAACCAAACTACTGCCCCTGTGCGGACTGACTGCCTCTCCTGCTGCTTCTTCACCTGATGAGCTGTGGGAAAGAAAGACTTTCTGTTGTATAAGTGAATGTGTGTATGTGTGTGTGTGTGAGAAAAAGTGAGACAGCTTGAGAGAAAATGTGAGACTAGACATGTGAGAGAGAGTATATGTGAGGGAGTATTTGAAATAAAGTGTGATAGACAGTATATGAGAAAGTTAATTTTTGAAAGGGTGGGAGGTTTTTACTTCTTTTTTCTCATTTGGGTGGCTTGTAATTTCTTGAATGTACAGTGGATGGTCAAATCATGTAATATGGAGAATATAAGGAGAATAATGATATTGAGTTGTTTTTATGGTATTTGTTAAGTGCTTACTATATAATAATGTTGGTATTTGTTAAGTGCTTACTATGTGCCGAGCACTGTTCTAAGCGCTGGGGTAGACATAAGAACTGGGATAAATACAATCTAGTCAGGTTAGACACAGTCCTTTTTCTCAGTTGGGGCTCACAGTCTTATCCCCATTTTACGGATGAGATAATGAGGAAGAGTGACTTGCCCAAGGTCACACAGCAGACAAGTGGCAGAGCTGGGAATAGAACCCAGGTCTTCTGATTCCCAGGCCCATATTTTATCCACTAGGCCAAGCTGCTTCCTGAGTTTGATAAAAAGCTGAATAATGAAGTGAAAGAGATTTCATTCAATTGATACAATAGCACTTACTAAGTGCCTACTGTGTGCATGGCATTGTACTGAATGCTAGGAAGAGTACAGTAGAATTAGTTGATATAATTCCTGCCCTCTTGTATCTTTCAATCTAGAGAAGGATATGGGCACTAAAATAATTTGCAGATAGGAGGAAGAGGGAGAAGCAAGTAGGTACATGTTTAAGTAGGAAGGGATGTAAGTCAATATATACAGACATGTTATGAGGTTTGGTGAGTTCACAAGTGTATAGTTTGTGCAGAGGCGCTGAAATTGTAACTAGAGGTTAAATTATTCGGAGAAGAGAGATTAATTGGAGATGTGAGAAATTTGGAGGAGATGTGATTTATTTTTAAAACTTACTGATTTATTTTAGTATTTAAAATACATTACTTGGTTCCAGAGTAGCCTAGTGGAAAGAACACAGACTGGGAGTCAGAGGACCTGAGTCCTAATTCAGGTCCACTACTTGGGCAAGTCATTTATTTGCTCTGTGCCTCAGTTTCCTCATCTACAAAATGGGACCATAATACTTGTTCTCCATCCTCCTTAGACTGTGAGCTTTATGCAGAACAAGGATTAGGTCTGACCTTATTATCTTGCAGTTACCACAGTGTGGCAATAGAGTAATAGCATGGCTCAATGGAAAGAGAGTGGGGTTGGGAATCAGAGGTCATGGGTTCTAATCAAGGCTTTGCCGCTTGCCAGCTGTGTGACTTTGGGCAAGTCACTTGACTTCTCTGTGCCTCAGTTACCTCATATGTAAAATGGGGATTAAAACTATGAGCCCCATGTGGGACAACCTGATCACTTTGTATCCCTCAGAACTTAGAACAGTGTTTTGCACATAGTAAACACTTAACAAATACCACTATCTATTTTAATAAGGATAGTTAAGTTTTATACAAATCTATTTTTAAAATCACTAATTCCAGTTTAGTTTATTTTAATCTATCAAAAATGTATTTTGCTATGTTACAAATAGGGTTATATACTGTAAAATAACTGAAATAGATATAGAAGAAATAAAGATTATTTTTCCACTAAGTGCTGTATGGCTAAGATTAAAATTAAATAAGAATATGGGACAAAAATGAATTTGGTCCTGAGACTGAACATCGGTCAGATGTCAGTCTGCTCCCAGTGTCAGTAATACAATTTTAGTTCCGGTCCATCACTTTATTTTTAATGGTATTTGCTAAGCATTTACTGTGAGCCAGACACTGTATTAAGTGCTGGAGTAGATACAAGCTAATCAGGTTGGATACAGTCCATGTCCCACGTGGGACTCACAATTATAATTCCTATTAAACAGATAAGGTAACAGAGGCACAAATAAGTTCAGCGATTTGCCCAAGGTCACACAGCAGACATGTGCTGGAGCCAGGATTAGAACTCAGGTACTCTGACTCCCAGGTCTATGCTATTTCCCCTAGGCCACACTGCTTCTTACTGACTTCAATACATATGAAGGTTGGAATCCCCTGCCATATGTTGAGTATCATAGACCAGAGGTCATATGCTAAGGGCATACTCTTTTGTCCCTGCAATAAAGAACAGTTTGTTTTATTTTCTGTATTATTTATTTGCAATTTTGTTTATATTAATCTCTGTCTAGCTCTCTAGACTCTAAGCTCATCGGGGTCAGGGAATGTCTCTGTTATATTATTGTAGTGTACTTTCCCAAGTGCTTAATACAGTACTCTACACACAATAAGCACTCAATAAATACAAATGACTGACCGACTGACAGTTTGGAGGCTCTATCTATCAGAAATTGGACAATCTTCCTGATTGACAGGCTTGGGCTTCAAGAAGCAGGGCCACCTGAAGACCTATGTGGTTTGAAAATATTCATCAATCATCTGCTATTATAATTGTTATCCTTATTATTGCTGGTGGTGGTGGTAGTATGGTAGTTATTTATTTCATTTGTTAACATTATCTGCGAAACCCTGTACAAGGGTATTACCTGATGCTCAATAAATACCATTTAACGTGTGAATGAGTGGTTCCTTAACTTCTCCTCGCCACCCTGTACCTTTTCTCCTGACTGTTCTTGTTTGTGCCCTTCTCCAGTCCCCCAGCTCAGCCTTCCTCCCAGCCCCTCCCTGCCCAGACTCCTTCTCTGGCCTCTGGTCTCTTCTGGTGTCGCCGGGGTTCTGGTGAGGGTGGGGCTGAGATTTCCTCAGTAGAAAATCTTTCTGAAAAAACTTCAGAGGGAAAATATTTCCTTTGATTTTAGTAATCTGTTTATGGCACTACCATCTTCCTGGTTCTCTTCTACATAGTCAGAGGAATTGACTTTGGTTTGTGAGCAGCTTCTCACAGCATTTGACAGTCTCTCCTCCCCAAGTTGACCAGGGCACAACTCCTCCTTCAGGGCTATTGCAATCTGTGCTGAGTTCTTGTTCCCATGATTGTCTCCCCAGGAAACACTGGAAAAACCCATGGTCTCTTTCTCTGAATCCTGAGGATTTCCACAGTTCTGATGGGCTGTAAAAAAAAAAAAAGATAAGGTGGGAAATTGTGTTGTCTCTAACTCGTGGAACTTATCCTCTGTGATGTTACAGAATGGAATATGGGTGTGGAAGAGACTGGCACACCTGGTTTGGGGAAAAGGTGTTACCTAGGTTTCAGAGGGGAAAGAGCTGAGTTCCAAGAAGGAGAGAACTCCTGCTGCCACCAGGCACAAGTTCACAGCCAGGACTTTTGGTAGGGGTTCTGGGAGTGGGAGTCTCAGGGAAGCATGGGGTTTCTGGGACAGGGTGACAAAGGTGTCACAAAATGCAGTGAAATGCAACATGCAGTCACAGAATGAAAATGTGGATCTGCAGATACACTCTGGGGATGAAAGCATGATTCTAAAATTCAGAACAATCCTTCTTCCCTTATCCACCTGCTCCAGCCCATGGCTGTATTGAAATGGAGACTGTGGGTTCCCAGAATTCCTGTTTGCTATTTGGGGTCCATTGTGGTTTCCTCTGAACTCCCAGACCACCCCAGAGTTCCTGTGGCAGAGGATTCTGCATACCTCCAAGCAGAAGGACCCCATGTAAGCATCCCCACATTAAGACCCATTTTGTGTGTACAAACAAAATGTTCTGTGGATTCTGAAGAAAGATATGAAATTATTTCTAGCAAACTTAAGTCTTTCTTCCACAAAACACTTGCTTGGAGAAGAATGCTTTAAGCAGAATCCAGAGATTCTAACACTTTTGGAAACATTCTGTGTTTTCCATTTTCTATAAAATTGAGCTGAAGTACCTGTGTGCCATCTGATATAGGAAGATTATTATGATATTCCTAAGGAGGGTTTCAGATCTAAAATAGTTCAATAATTTATCTTATATACTGTAGCAATGGAGGAATAATGAATCAGAGAGAGCTCCATATTTGCTAATAAATGCCTAGGCTGGTTCAATCCATTTAGGGGGACATGTCTTCCAATTCTTAATTATCTTTCCCATCGATATTTCTTTAATTGAGTCTTCACACCTTTCCAAACAAAGTCTGCTGCCTCAACTCCTGCTCCATCTACTTTCTGCATTCTCTGTTCCAGACCAGTTGATGGAGAAGTCAAAGCTCAGGAATGGAGGTGGACTATGGAAATAATAATATTAGTAATAGTAGCAGGAGTAGTGATGGTGGCATATATTAAGCCCTCACAGTGTGAAGAGCACTGTACTAAAGACTGGAAAAAATACCTACCTGAAAATTAGACATGGTCTCTGGCCCTAAGGGAACTTAGACTCTGAGAAGGAGGGAACAGAGAAGGTATGGGTAACTGACACATAAAGACAAAACAATGAAACACAAAAACAATATAAAGTAAAAGGACAGCTGGATACCCAAGAGAGATGAGGTATAGTGACTAAGGAACAGAGTTCTCAGCTCCTTATGGCTCCTTGTGGCTTAGAATCGAACTGTCAGACTCACGACCATAGTGAATCATGGTGGAGGCCACAGACTTCCCAGAGTTCTGAAAGGGGAGGTGACTTCACTCTACTGTTGTTTCTCTATCTTCCTGGGTGGAGAAAGAAGGGATGATCAGAGCCCCAGTGTGTGTGTGAGTGGAGAGGAGGAATCGCTTTCAGGTGACAGGCTCACCGACCCAGTAGAAAACTACTGGAAAAAGGGGATGATGGGAGTTCTGGTGAGTATGTTTTGGGAGTATGAGGGGGAGGGGTCTTTCCCATGTGGCAGGCCCAATAGTCCAGTGGAAGAGGACTGGGTATAGGCTGCTTCCCTGCCTCCTCATCCTCCAGTCTGGAGTATTAAGGAGCCAATCTAATATTGATTCCACAAGGAGACGGACTAATCTTTTGCTTTTCTGACTTAATAAGAAAAATCCTCACTGTAGAGGAACACATTAAAAACTGATGAAGCTTAATCCAAATGTCCTTATGAGGAAGGATAAGCATGATTTTTGGGAGGCAGACTCTTTAACTCTTTCATTTCACTTCAGGCCCTGGAAATTGTCATTTATAAATTGCCTCTGACAGACTGAAAGAGCATGTTTCTTCCTCTTAGAGTGGCATTTCTCATGGTTCGTAACTGGTTCACTCAAACCTGCTCTTGTCTTTGAACCTCTGAACCCCTTCTCTGGTCCCAAGGCATAATCCTACTTTTCCCAGCTCACAAAGTTCTTTCTAAAATGAGGTGTTCTGTTTTTCCTCCCAAACTTCTTGAAATCTGCAGGGAACTGTTAGGTCCAAGTACTCATGCCTCTGTAGCTTCTGGACCAGAACTTCTGGTCATTTTTGCCACCTTGTGTTGGGAATGGTCATTCCAGATTATATTGGCAGAAAACTGCACAGCACCTAGGCTGAATGGGATTCAGCCTAAATGAGCTGAAGTCAATCATTTATTCATTCATTCAATCGTATGTCATATGTCAGTCATATTTATTAAGAGCTTACTGTGTGTACAGCACTGTTCTAAGTGCTTGGGAAAGTACAAAACAGCAATAACAACAACAAACTCACAGTCTGGGCAGGGGAGACAGACATCAATACAAATAAATAGACACCAATATAAATAAATAAAATTACAGATGTATACATAATTGTTAAGGAGTGGGGGTGAAGAACAAAGGGAGCAAGTTGGAATGAGGCAGAAGGAAGTGGAAGATGAGAAAAGTGGGGCTTAGTCTGGCCTAGCCTTTTGGAGCAGAGGTGCCTTCAGTGAGGCATTGAAGGAGGGGAGGCGAGGAGAGTAATTGTCTGATGAATTTGAGGAGGGAGGTAGTTCCAGTCCAGAGGTAGGACATGGGCCAGGGTTCGGTGGTGAGAAAGGCGAGATTGAGCCACATTGAGAAGGTTAGCTGTAGAGGAGTGAAGTGTGCAGGCTGGGTTGTAGAAGGAGAGAAGAGAGGTGAGGTAGGAGGAGACGAGGTGATGGAGTGCTTTAAAGTCAATGGTAAGTAATTTTTGTTTGTTACAGAGGTGGATAGACAACCACTGTAGATATTTGAGAAGGAGGGTGACATATTTTGAATGTTTCTGTAGAAAGATGATCTGGGCAGCATTGTGAACTATGGCCTGGAGTGACTAGAGGCAGGAGATTGGGCAGTCAGCAAGGAGACTGATGGCGTAATTTAGGTGGGATAGGATGAATTATTGTATTCATGTGGTAATACCAGGATTGAAAGTAGGCTAGAACAACATTGGCTAAATGGTGACATGAACTGGGATCACAGCAGAACAATAATAATAATAATGATAGTAGCGGTAATAATAATAATAATAGTAATGTTGGTATTTGTTAAGTGCTTACTATGTGCAGAGCACTGTTCTAAGTGCTGGGGTAGATACAGGGTCATCTGGTTGTCCCACGTGAGGCTCACAGTAATCCCAATTTTACAGACTAGCGGCCAGGTAACTGAGGCACAGATAAGTTAAGTGACTTGCCCACAGTCACACAGCTGCCAAGTGGCGGAGCAGGGATTCGAACCCATGACCTCGGACTCCCAAGGCGTGCCCTTTCACTGAGCCACGCTGTGCCAAACCCTAGACTAAGGGCTAGATCCAATACCAGTTAATTAGGTCAAACACAATCCCAGATCCCAGATGGCTCCAAATTGCTGTGTATTCTCCAAAACACTTAGTACAGTATTTGGGCAGAGGAGGCACTTAATACATATTATCGGAATGATATTGATTGTTGAAGGTATAATTTAATGCCCTGTGTAGAGTTCCAAAGCATTCAGTGTGGCACTTGAAAAACTTCATCATCCCTGGGAACCAGTAGCTGTGAAACACAGTTGCATTCATTCTTACTATCTAAGAAAATGGAGACTGTGAAGATAGTTTACAAGTAAAATATACATGCTGGCTTACAGTCTACATGGGGAGGGGAACAGGTATTTAATCCCCCATTTTACAGATGAGGAAACTGAGTCATGGATTAAGTAAATGACTTGTCCAAAGACACACATCAGGCAAGTGGCAGAGCTGGAATTAGAATCCAGGTCCTCTGACTTCCAATTCTGTGCTCTTTTGACTAGGCAACACTGTTTCCCCCAGGATGAGGGATGGAGTGGGTAGGAGAAACTTCAAAAGAATAAGATGATACATGAAAAACTGAAGAGACTTAGGCAGGATTTCTGGGAAGCTGCAACAACTGCAGACTGATGATGTAGGTGTGTAGCTTCCAGAGATGATGGACAGAGGTTGAAGGGAAGGAGGGGGTGGAGTTTATTTTTAAACTGAGCAGAACTGAGCTTCTGCAGTCAAAAGGAAGAATCATAAGCAGAAGCACAGAGCAAAAGCCCCCAGCCATTTGCCGTGGCCACCGTGTGAGCCGCCCACCACTCCCCCTACACCTGGCCTCCAAGTCCCAGCTGAGAGGAAAGGAGGTTGCCCTGCCCCATGACCACACGTTTCCCTTCAGCCCCTCTATGGGCCCAGCAGCGGCATCAGCCTTCACAACTTTTAGAACATGAGAAGGTCACCACCGTCACCACAGCTGAGACTTATGTGACTGTCTGGTCTGAGCCATTTGAAGGTTGCGATCCTGCTTCCCTTTTCAAGTTTAGCACTGTATTTGTCTTTTATATTTTTATTTGCCTTTTTTTATCTCTGTTGCCATGCTTTTGGCCCCTTTTTCTTAGGTTGTGAGCCCCTTGAGGGTCAGTCAGGGACTCTTTGTCTTTCTCACTCATGTATTTCATTCCCAGTGCTTAATACAGTATTTTGCACAAAATAAATGGTAAAAGAGTACTACTATTATTTCTACTACAACTACTACAACCAGTAGTGACAGAAAGCCAAGTAGCTTATACATGTCTCCCTTTCTAGTGAGAGTTGATTCTGTGCACAGAAGGGGCAGGCTGTTGGTCCTGAAGAGAATGGACAATAGAATTATTGATTTGGACTTGCATTTTCTGTTTCATCACCCCCTCTGGCAGGATGGGCTGGGTCCACTGCCCAAGGGACTCCTCCTTGACCCCTCATCTAAAAAGATGGGGCCCTTATTGACTCTGGGATCGTATTCTCAGTGGGGCTCCCACTCACAGCTCTGAGAAAAGAATGGGGTCCTGGATCTTACAGGATCACTGAGGTATTCTCACCAGCTTCCCAGAACAGACAGCACCTTCTACTTTCCCATCCCTCCTTCAAAGTCAAAGAGTTCTTGACAGAATTAGAGGAAGGAGATGGGGCTAAAACTGGAGGGTCCATGAAATTGAAAGAGGGCTTTATTAGTTAAAGGGTGATTTGCCAGCGGAAGGAAAGTACTAATAGCATTTATAAAATGCTTCCTGGGTGCGGAGAACTGGATTAAGTGCATGAAACACTAATGGAACATTAAAACCCAACTCAAACAAAAACACATAATAAAAACAAAATCAGTAAGGAATGCAGCTAAAGGAGCAGAATTTCAACTTCTTGTGGCTCAGAGTTCAGGGTACTCCTGCTAGGCACCAGTCTTCTGGGGGTTGTGGAGGTTACATGCCTTGGGTGAGCATGGGATAAACCATCAGAGAGTGGTGGGTGGAGCACTGAGGGGGGGCAGGAGTTTGGAAGCATTTACTGTGTGCAGAGCACTGTACTAAGCCCTTGGGATAGTGCATATAACAATACAACAGATACATTTCCTGACCAAAATTAGCTTGCAGTCTAGAGGCGGGGTCATCCATCTACATAAAAAAGTAATTAAATATACATATGAAAATGTTGTGGGACTGGGTGTGGGGGAGGGGATGAATAAAGGGAGTAAGTCAGGGTGAAGAAAAGAAAAAGAAGGCGGAAAGACCTCTTGGAGGTCATATGCCTTCAGTAAGGCTCTGAAGAGGAGGATAGTAATTGTCAGATATAAGTAGAGAAGACATTCCAGGCCAGAGGCAGGACTTGGGAGAGAAATTGGTGGCGAGATAGATGAGATTGAGGTACAGTAAGAAGGTCAGCATTAGAGGACCGAAGTTTGCTGCTGGGTTGTGTTAGGAAAGTAGCAAGAGGAGGTAGGAGGGAGCAAGGTGATTGAGCACTTTAAAGCAAATGGTGAAGAGTTTCTGTTTCATGTGGAGGTGGTTGGGAAACAACTGGAGCTTTTTGAGGAGTGGAGAAATGTGGCTTGAACATTTTTGTAGAAAAATGATCCGGGCAGCAGACTGAAATATGGACAGGAGTGGGGAGAGACAGGAGGCGGGGAGGTCAGCAAGGAGGCTGACACAGTAATACAAGTGGGATAAGATAAGTGATTGGATTAACGTGGTAGCAGTTTGGATGGAAAGGAAAGGGTAAATTTTAGCACTGTTGTGAAGGTCGAACTTACAGGATTTAGTGATGGATTGAATATGCAGGTTGAATGAGAGAAGCAGCATGGCTCAGTAGAAAGAGCATGGGCTAAGTCGTGAGTTCTAATTCCAAGTCCGCCACTTGTCTGTTGTGTGACCGTGGGCCAGTTACTTAACTTCTCTGTGCCTCAGTTACCTCATCTGTTAAATGGAAATTAAGACTGAGCTCCACATGGGGCAACCTGATTACCTTGTATCTACCCCAGCACTCAGAACAGGGCTTGGCACATAGCAAACACTTAACAAATACCCCAAAAAATAGGAAAATGCTAAGGTTATGGGCCTCTGAGATAGGAAGGATAAGTGCAGACCCTCATCCAAAATGGAGTTCTGCTTCCAGGCACAGGTACTAAGAGAGTACTTTTTCTGGAACTTGGTCTGAGAGTGCTGCTTCTGGACCTTGGTCTTTAGGAAGTGTCCAGGCCTTGGTCCTTTGGGGATGCTGCTTCCAGACCCTAATCTTGTGGGAATGTTGTTTTCAGGCCTTGCTCCTGTAGGAATGTTCCTTCCAGGCCCTGTTCCTGAGAGAGTGCTGCTTCCAGATCTTGCTCCTACAGGAGAGCTGCTTCCAGGGCCTGCTGCTGAGGAAATACTGCTTCCAGGTTCTGGTCCTGTGGAGCCCTGGTGCTCTGTGGAGCCCTGTGAAGCCCTGATGATGTGGGAATGCTGCTTTCTAGGCCTTGTTCCTGTAGCAATGTTGCTTCCAGGTTCTGGTCCAGAGAAAGTGCTGCTTCCAGATCTTGGTCCCATGGGAGTGCTGTTTCCGGGCCCTGGTGCTGTGGAGTGCTGCTTCCCAACATCCCATGGTTGAGAAGAAACATTCTAGGAGGCTTCTGGGCTTGGTAGACCGGGGGTCATAGACATTCTGCTGAAACTAATTATCTAAGAATCATCACGTAGTTGAAGAACTTGGAAACAGAAATTATTTTTTTCATTTCAGATTATCTGTTTTATTTGCTGTCATTATATTAGCCCTCAGTTCCAAAAAAGTCCATTTCACACATGAAGTGCCATACATTAGAAAAAAAAGATAATTATGTAAAGAATTTTGCGACCTGTCAATTGAATTGGTATTTCGGGTTTGTTTTACTACGAAATCACTTAATTCCCAGGGAGCCAGGAATTTTGCAGGAGACTAGTTTAAGGAGATTGGTCTTTCAGGAATGAGATGATTTCCCCTTGGATCCTGGTCTATGCTCCAGGCCTGGCATTTTTATTAATTGTAAAGTAACTCCAGAAATTTTTTTCCCCTAGAGTCCCATGGATTCTAATTCTCTTCACTTTCCTAATATCCTCTAGGCTGAAAATTCCTTGAGAACAGGGATCATGTCTACCAACTCTATTGTATTATTCTCTCCCAAGTACTAAGTACAGCACCCTGCACACAGTAAGCATTTAATAAGTGCCAAAGATAGATTGATCCTAGTGGGACAGTCTCTTAGATTATGAACCTGGGTGGGAAAAGACTTGTGTCTGCTCTGATCACCTACCCCATCATTTAGCACGATTCTTCATTCATTTGATCGCATTTACTAAGCACTTATTGTGTGTGGAGCATTCATTCATTTATTCATTCATTCCATCATATGCATTGAGTGCTCACTGTACTAAGTGATTGGAATGTACAATTCGGCAACAGAGACAATCCCTGCCCAACAGCGGGCTACAGTCTCAAAGAGGGAACATCACGAAGCCCAGCTACATAAAAGAGACCAGGGATATAGCTAAAGACAAAAACAAGTAAGACAGCATCAAAACCATCAAAATAGACAACTAGAATCACAGATACATACACATCATTAATAAAATAGAGTAAAAAATAATATATACAAATATACACAAGTGCTGTGGGGAGGGAAAGAGAGTAGAGCAGAGGGAGGGAGTAGAGGGAATGGGGAGGGGAGTAGGGGAATGGGAGGGCTCAGTCTGGGAAGGCCTCCTGGAGGAGGTGAGCTCTCAGTAGGGCTTTGGAGAGGGGAAGAAAGTGAGTTTGGCAGATCTGGGGAGGGAGGGCATTCCAGGTCAGTGGTAGAACATGGGCCAGGGGTCGACGACGGAACAGGCATGAATGAGGCACAGTGAGGAGGTTAGCAGCAGAGGAACGGAGTGTGCGGGGTGGGCTATAGAAGGAGAAAAGGGAGATGAGGTAGGAGGGAGGCCAGGTGATGGAGAGCTTTGAAGCCAAGAGTGAGGAGCTTTTGCTTCATGTGAAGGTTACACTGGAGGTTTTGGAGCACTATACTAAGTGCTTGGGAAAGTACAATGCAACAGTAAAGAGTGAAAATCCCTGCACACAATGAGCTCACAGTCTAAAGGGGCAGAGACAGACATCAGTACAAATAAACAGGCATCAATATAAAAAAAAATTAAATTACAAATATACACACAAGTGCTGTGGGGTGGGGGGAGAGTAGACAAGAGTAAAGGGGACAAGTCAGGTGACAAAGAAGAGATTGGGAGATGAGGAAAACTGGTGGTTAGTCTGGGAAGGCATATAGTGAATATTTCTTATATATAATTGTTTACTCACTTCCACTGGACTCAATAGGTGCTCAAAAATGCTGATTATTCGGATGTTTTTTGCTTAATGAGGTTGACAGAAAGCATATATTTTAGAATACAAAGTAATCATAGTATTTAAGCTCTCAGTGTGTTCAGGGAACTCTATTAAGCACCAGGAGAGAATACAGAGGTGGGAATTAAGCCCAGGCCCTGTCCCTAATGGAGCTCACAAACAAGTAAGTAGAGTTAGCAAATTCATTCATTCATTCATTCAATAGTATTTATTGAACACTTACTATGTGCAGAGCACTGTACTAAGTGCTTGGAATGTACAATTCGGCAACCGATAGAGACAATACCTGCCCATTGATGGGCTTACAGTCTAATGGGGGGAGACAGACAGACAAAAACAATAACAATAAATAGAATCAAGGGGATGCACATCTCATTAAAAAAATATAGGGTAAAAATAGGGTAAAAAAAAATAGGGTAAAAAATAGGGTAATGCAAATATATACAAATGAGCAGATGAGCACAGTGCTGAGAGGAGGGGAAGGGATTCGGGAGGAGCAGAGAGAAAGGGGGGCAAGGGGGCTTAGTTGAGGGGAGGTGAAGTGGGGAGCAGAAAGGCAGCAGAGGGAACATAGGGAAAGGGGAAGCTCAGTCTGGGAAGGCCTCTTGGAGGAGGTGAGCTCTCAGTAGGGCTTTGAAGAGGGGAAGAGAGTTAGTATAGCAGAGGTGAGGAGGGAGGGCATTCCAGGACAGCGGGAGGATGTGGGCCAGGGGTCGATGGCCGGATAGGCGAGAACGGGGGACGGTGAGGAGGTGGGCGGCAGAGGAGCGGAGCCTACAGGGTGGGCAGTAGAAAGAGAGAAGGGAGGAGAGGTAGGAGGGGGCAAAGTGATGGAGAGCCTTGAAGCCCAGAGTGAGAAGTTTTTGTTTCGTGCAGAGGTTGATAGGCAACCACTGGAGTTTTTTAAGAAGGGGAGTGACATGCCCAGAGTGTTTCTGCAGGAAGATGAGCTGGGCAGCGGAATGGAGAATAGAGTGGAGGGGGAGAGACAGGAGGAAGGGAGATCAGAGAGAAGGTTGACACAATAATCCAGCCGGGATATGATGAGAACCTGTACCAGTAAGAGAGCCATTTGCGTGGAGAGGAAAGGGCGGATCTTGGCGATATTATAAAGGTGAGACCAGCAGGTCTTGGTGATGGATTGGATGTGTGGGGTGAATGAGAGAGCTGAGGCAAGGATGACACCAAGGTTGCGGGCTTGAGAGACAGGAAGGATGGTTGTACCATCCACAGTGATAGGGAAGTCAGAAAGAGGACAGGGCTTGGGAGGGAAGATAAGGAGTTCAGTTGAGTTAAAGGTCCAGAACAATTGGCGGGGGTGACGGGAATGGATGTCAATGAGGGAAGAAAAGTAGTTTTGCCTGGCAGAGGAGAGGGCAGAGTTAAGGCAGGAAAGGATATATTTGAAATTGATAAGTTTGGCTTGGTGCTTGGACCTTCACCAGCAGCCCTCAGCAGCTCGAGCATAGAGTGTAGGGGGTGGACAGAGGCAGTGACCAAGGCTGTGGGTTAGGGGAGCGAGAGCGGTGGAGGGAAAGGGGGACGAGTGAGTTGAGATGAGTAGAGAGGGTGGAGTTGAGAGCGGTAAGCTGATCATTGAGAGTGGGAAGAGAGAATAGGGAGGCAAGGTGGGGAGAGATGTTTTTGGAGAGATGGATGGGATCAAGAGAGTGGAGGTCTTTGTGGGGGAGTAATACAGATTTTTAGGGGGAGAGAGTGTGAGAGAGGAGGCAGGTGAGAAGGTTATGGTCTGAGAGAGGGATTTCAGAGTTGGTGAGGGGAGAGAGAGTGCAATGGTAGGAGATGACGAGATCGAGGGTGCGATACAGTTGGTGAGTGGGCGAGGTGTGGTGGAGCAGGAAGTCGGCAGAGTTGAGGAGCGATAGCAGGCGAGCGGCAGAGGAGTCTCATTGGGTACATCCATGTGGATGTTGAAGGTCTCCGAGATCAGAGTGGGCAGAGAGAAGGAGAAAAGGAAGGTGAGAAAGGGGTGAAGGTAGTTGAAGAAGTCAGTGGTGGGACCAGGAGGGAGGTAGTAGATGGCTACAAGTATCTGGAGGGGGTGGTAGAGGTGAATGTTATGGGCTTCAAAGGAGGGGAAGGAGAGTGAAGGCGGGGGGGGGAGGGATACTGCGGAAGCGGCATCAGGGTGAGAGAAGGAAGCCAACGCCTCCTCCCTTTCCGGTGAGTCTAGGGGAGTGGGAGAAGGAGAGGCCTCCGCTGAAGAGAGCAGCAGTGGAGACTGTGTCTTCAGAAGTGAGCCAGGTCTCCGTAAGGGCGAGGAGGAGGAGAGAGCGGGAAAGGAAAAGGTCAAGGATGAATGGTAGTTTACCTGTAATGGATCGGGGATTCCAGAGGCCACATTTGAAAGTAGCTGGGGGTGCAAGTGGGGGAGAGGGGAAAGGGAGAGGGGGGAGGGGAGGGTTTGGATGGGAATGAGATGGCGGGCCCTGGATGGGGAGAGGGGGATGAGGGATGGCGGTAGGACAGGAGGACTGGGATGGGGCGTGGGTGGGGAAGAGGGAAGGAGGGAGGGTGGGAGGAGGGGGTCCGGTGGGGAAGAGCGGAGGAGGAGGGGGAAGAGGAGTGGCGCTGGTAAAGTGGGGTTCTAGGGCGGGGGAGGGGAGGAGGGGAGGAGGCAGAGGAGAGAGCAGGAAAGTACTGGGCGAGAGAGGGGAAGGAGAGGATTGGAAGGGGCAGACGGGAGGAGGGGGGGTGGAAGGACATGTGAGGCCAGAGAGGTAGGTGGCAGCACTGAGAACAATTAACAATAACATGCGAAAGCGGTAATAAAGTAACATGATACAATAAAGTAGTATTAAGAAGCGGGTGATGACCAGGGTCTGGTGTTGACTTCACTAAGGGTCGACCTGATCAAAATCAAATTCAAAAGGCTAGCGGCAAGGAGAGCCTGGGGCTCATGGTCCAAATGTCTCTGAGGCGGCAGAGGGAGCCCTGAGGATGTCCGATGTGGGTAGCGGGCACAGGTGGCAGCTAAGGTAAGGTAACACAGTGAGAACAAGGACATTGTTGCCCGGGGATGGGGGAAGGGTAGGGGGGACGGGGGAAATCAGTCACCTCACAGGGGAGGAAGGAGTGAGGGCTTCCCAGAGGATGGCCGCTTCCGGGCGGCGTTGGGGGAGGGTGGTTGGGGAGGTAATGTCCAACGGCCGGGGGGGGAGGGGGCGCGGCAGGGGAGCACAATGTCCCAAGGCCCAGGATGGGAGGAGTAGGGGAGCACAATGTCCGAAGACCCAAACAGGGGAACACAGTGTCCCAAGGCCCGAGCAGGGGACCACAATGTCCCAAGGCCAGAGCAGGGGACACAATGTCCCATGACCCTGGTGGGGGTGGTGCTGGGTAGAACAGAGTCCTGCAGATCGGGGTTGCTACCAAGATGGGCTACGAGGCACAGGGAAAGTTGTTTGGGGGGGGGGTGTCTGGGAGCTATTCCTGGATCTGGTGGCTGTGGTGTCTGTGGTGGCGTGGGGGGCGGGGGAGGGGGCATCCTCAGTGTCGGAGTCCTTGAGCGGGGGTGCATAGGTCCAGGTTGGAGAACTGGCTATAAGCCCAGGGGCAGGTCAATGAGGACTGAGAGCGCGGCTCCAAGGAAGCAGAGGTCCCAAGTCGACTTGGTAGCGATGATTGGAGGAGAAAGGTTCAGTTGTGAATAGGGACCAGCAGTCCAAGGCACGGCTCCAAAGGAGAGGCGTTCTGGCGCAGATGAGTCGGCGATCAGCAGCCAAAAAGCTAGCCGGGAATAAGGGACGGACGGTCCAAGGCACAGCTCCAAGGGAGAAGAGATCCCAAGTCGTCCTCTGGTAGCTGCAAGATAATGAGATCAGACATAAATCTTGCTCTGCATAGAGCCCACAATCTAAGGGGAATGGAGAACAGTTATTATGTTCCTATTTTACAGATGAGGGAACTGAGGCACAAAGCAGTTAAGTGATAAGCCCAAAGATACACAGCAGGCAAGTGGTGGAGCCTGGATTAGAACCCAAGTCCTCTGGCTCGCAGACCTGTGCTCTTTCACCTAGGTCATGCTGGAACAAAGTAATGTACTTTAAATAGTAAAATAAATCAGTAAGTTTAAAAAATAAATTATATCTCCTCCTCAAGTTCTCCTCTCCCCAGAATTTATTGTGCAACTACCTTTTCAGCACCTCTGCACAAACTGTGACTTGTGAACTCACAAATCCTCATAACACATCTGTGTATACTGACTTAGAATTCCTTATACTTATGCTTAGAATTCCTTAACTCCCATTCTCTCCTAGACTCCCTCCCATCTGGCTTCCGTCCCCTCCACTCTACTGAGACTGCTCTCTCTAAGGTCACCCATGACCTCCTTCTTGCCAAATCCAATGGCTCCTACTCCATTCTGATCCTCCTTGATCTCTCTGCTGCCTTTGACACTGTCGACCATCCCCTCCTCCTCCACACCTTATCTAACCTTGGCTTCACGGACTCCATCCTCTCCTGGTTCTCCTCTTACTTCTCTGGCCAGTCATTCTCGGTCTCCTTCGCTGGCGCCTCCTCCCCTTCCCATCCTTTAACTGTTGGAGTTCCTCAAGGGTCAGTTCTTGGCCCTCTTCTGTTCTCCATTTACACTCACTCCCTCGGTGAACTCATTCGCTCTCACGGCTTTGACTGCCATCTCTACGCAGATGACACGCAGATCTACATCTCCGCCCCTGTCCTCTCCCCCTCCCTTCAGGCTCGCATCTCCTCCTGCCTCCAGGACGTCTCCACCTGGATGTCGGCCCGCCACCTCAAACTCAACATGAGCAAGACTGAGTTCCTCATCTTCCCTCCCAAACCCGGTCCTCTCCCAGACTTCTCTATCACCGTGGATGGCACGACCATCCTTCCCGTCTCTCGGGCCCGCAATCTCGGTGTCATCCTTGACTCGTCTCTCTCGTTCACCCCACACATCCTATCCGTTACCAAGACCTGCCGGTTTCACCTTTACAATATCGCCAAGATCCGCCCTTTCCTCGCCACCCAAACGGCTACCTTACTGCTACAGGCTCTCGTTATATCCCGGCTAGACTACTGTGTCAGCCTTCTCTCTGACCTCCCTTCCTCCTCTCTCGCCCCGCTCCAGTCTATTCTTCACTCCTCTGCCCGGCTCATCTTCCTGCAGAAATGATCTGGGCATGTCACTCCCCTTCTTAAACAACTCCAGTGGTTGCCTATCAACCTCCGCTCCAAACAAAAACTCCTCACTCTAGGCTTCAAGGCTCTCCATCACCTTGCCCCTTCCTACCTCTCCTCCCTTCTCTCTACCGCCCACCCCACATGCTCCGCTCCTCTGCCGCCCACCTCCTCACCGTCCCTCGGTCTCGCCTATCCCGCCGTCGACCCCTGGGCCACGTCCTCCCGCGGTCCTGAAACGCCCTCCCTCCTCACCTCCGCCAAACTGATTCTCTTCCCCTCTTCAAAACCCTACTTAAAACTCACCTCCTCCAAGAGGCCTTCCCAGACTGATCTCCTCTTCTCCCTCTACTCCCTCTATCACCTCCCCTTTACCTCTCCGCAGCTAAACCCTCTTTTCCCCCTTTCCCTCTGCTCCTCCACCTCTCCCTTCCCATCCCCACAGCACTGTACTCATCCGCTCAACTGTATATATTTCCATTACCCTATTTATTTTGTAATGAATTGTACATTGCCTTGATTCTATTTAGTTGCCATTGTTTTTACGAGATGTTCTTCCCCTTGACTCTATTTATTGCCATTGTTCTCGTTTGTCCGTCTCCCCCGATTAGACTGTAAGCCCGTCAAATGGCAGGGACTGTCTCTATCTGTTGCCAACTTGTTCATTCCAAGCGCTTAGTACAGTGCTCTGCACATAGTAAGCGCTCAATAAATACTACTGAATGAATGAATGAATGAATGAATGAATGAATGAATGACTTATATCCCTTCATAGTTAAACACATACATATCTGCTTCTCCCTCTTTCTCCTATCCTCAAATTATTTTTGTGTCCCTCTCCTGCTCTAGATTGAAAGGTACGAGATGGCAGAAATTATATCTACTAATTTTATTGAATTCCCCCAAGTGTTCAGTACAATGCTATGCACATAGTAGACACTTAGTAAACGCTATCGATTTATTGAATGAAATCTCTTCCACTTGATTCTTCAGCTTCTTATCAAACTTGGGAAGCATCATGGGCTTGTGGATAAAGCATGGGCCTGGGAATAATCCCAGCTCTTCCACCTGTCTGCTGTGTGACCTTGGACACTTGTCTGCCTCCTTATCTCATCTGTAAAATGAGGATAAGATTGTGAGCCCCATGAAGGACAAGGACTGTGTCCAACCTGATTAGCTTGTATCTATCCCAGCATTTAGTACCATGCTTAGCAAATAGTAAGCGCATAACAAATACCTTAAAAAAATCTCACTACCATTATTTTCCTTATAATCTCCATATTTACTGATTTGACTGTCACTGTATATTCAAGACACTGAATTACAAGCCACAAAACTGAGAAAATGCAAATAAAACACCCCACTATTTCATACGTTCTGTTTCTTATACACCTCTACCACACTTTTTTTCAAATATTACATCATATGCACTGTCTCTCACAAGTCCTTTCTCATATCCTCTCTCAAACTGTCACTTTTTTTCACAAACACAAACACATTCACTTAGACAACAGAAAGTCCTCCTTTCCAACAGCTCATCAAATGCCACCACAGCAACAGGAAAGGAAGTAAGGGAAGGAAAGGACTGTAGTTTGGTCAGGTGGAGAGGTTGCCAAGGTAGGCTGAGACTGAAGGGGCAGAGGAAAGTTTTAAAGGGGGAGTGTGCCTGCAGGATAGTAGATTAAAGGCATAAAGCTGTAATACAGAGTGGAAAGTGGAGGCTCAGGAGTTCGTGATGTCATAGGAGGTGCAGGAGTTTGTAATGTCACAGGAGAAATAGGATCTGGTAATTATGAGATCCAGGGTGGGTCCATGTTGGCTTGTGTCCAAGGTGAGTTGGGGTAGAAGGTCAGCAGGGTTGAGCTGGGAGTGGGAGGTGAACAGTCAGTAGGTCAACAGGATCATCAGTATGTCACTGCTGAAGTTACCAGGGGCCCATGCAGTTAATCAGGTTGAGACAAGGAAGGTGAGGAAGACATGAAACTCACCCAAAAACACAGAGATGGATCTCCAGGGCAGGGGCCCATGGTGACTAGTAGCTGCAGGCAGACAAAACATGTGCGGAGGGAGGTGATCTCAGTAGACAATGACAGGGGCCCATGGTGACTAGTAGCTGCAGGCAAACAAAACATGTAGTGTGGAGGGAGGTGATCTCAGTAGACAATGACAGTTGAAATGTCTGTAGACAAATTTTTGTCCATCTCCAAAATGCAAGAGCTGAAATAATGGAAAGTATCACAAATCTAATTTTATTTCTTCTCCTATCCCTTAGGTCCTGTGTGTGAGCTCTGCCCCCTGGGATGGCAGCTGAATAGTGGCAGGTGTTACTACTTCTCAGGAGAGCAGCAGAGCTTGGAGGCCAGTTCTACAGACTGTGCCAACAGGAAATCCTGGTCCTCGAGAATGAGGCTGAAGCAGTGAGAATGTTGGGGATGCCCCAGGGCCCCAAACACAGCCACAAATCCCTATTCCATCCAAATTTTTCTAGAATTGGTTGATTCTGTAGCTGAGACAGTCTTTCCTTGTGGCTAAGGACTCTGGAGGGCTTTATCTTTCCAGAGGCAAAGGGGGTGGAGGGAGGGTGGGGGTGTCTGGGAAGAAGTCTGATGCAGTGTCCTTCCCAAAGAGTTTAGAGCTGTTTGGTTCCAAATGCAGGCTGGAGGGATTTTGCTGGCTGACTGAGGGACTGTCAGGGCTCAGTCTGTTTCCATTGACTCCACAGGACAAGGTCCAAGAGATGAGGCCAAGTGATGATCATTTCTGGATCGGGTACAAGTATAATGAAACCCTGGATCAGTGGACATGGCTGGACGACTCTGGATTCTCCGGATATAGGTGGGCCCTGCTGCAGGTCGGGGAGTTTGAGTTGAGCCAAACAGTACAGGAGAACAGTAGAGAGGGCGTACTCACACCTGAAACTTCACTGTCAGTTTTCCTTTAAATACCCAAGTCCAGCCCTTTCTGCTCTTCATGTTGCCTCTAGGAGACTGGGTTGAAAGCAAGGAGAGGGATGGAAGGAGGCTTCCAAGCTGTAACAAGAGATTGATGGGAACAGAACAGGAACCACCCTCGGGTGTGCCGGGTTAGATAGAGGTTCTCCTGGGGAAAGAGGACTTCAGCCCCATCCTTTCCCCCTTTCCCCAGAGCTCTTTCTGGAGGCAGCGTGGCTTAGTGGAAAGAGCACAGGCTTGGAAGTCCGAGGAGGTGGGTGTTGATTCCGGCTCCTCCCCCCATCTGCTGTGTGACCTTGGGCAAGCCACTTAATTTCTCTTTGCTTCAGTTACCTCATCTGTAAAATGGGGATTAAGACTGTCAGCCCCATGTGGGACAACTTGATTACCTTGTATCTTCCCCAGTGCTTAGAACAGATTAAGCATTTAACAAGTACCATTATTATTATTATTATCCTTGACTCAACCCTTTCATTCAACCCACATGAGCAATCTATCACTAAATCCTGTCAGTTCAGCTTTCACAACTTCACTAAAATCTGCCCTTTCATTTAGGGATAACCAATCTGGTACCACATTAATCCAAACACTTATCCTATCTTGTCTTAATTACTGTATCAGCCTCCTTGCTTACCTCCCTGCCTTCTCTCCCTTCACTCTGCTGCCACATCATTTATCTAGAAAATCATTCAGTCCATGTTTCCTCACTCCTCAAGAACCTTTAATAATAATAATAATAATGATAATAATAATGTTGCTATTTGTTAAGTGCTTACGATGTGCAGAGCACTGTTCTAAGCTCTGGGGTAGATACAGGGTAATCAGGTTGTCCAGCGTGAGGCTCACAGTCTTAATCCCCATTTTACATATGAGGTAACCGAGGCACAGAGAAGTTAAGTGACATCCACAGTCACACAGCTACAAGTGGCAGAGCCGGGATTCAAACCCATGGCCTCTGACTCCCAAGCCCGTGCTCTTTCCACTGAGCCATGCTGCTTCTTTAGTGGTTGCCCATCCACCTCCACATCAAACAGAAACTCCTTACCATCAGCTTTAAAGCACTTAATCACCTCGCACCCTCCTACCTCACCTCACTACTTTTATACTACAACCCAGCCAACAGGCTTAACTCTTTTAATGCCAACCTACTCAGTGTATCTCGATCTTGTCTATCACAGAACTGACCTCTTGCCCACATATTGCCTTTGGCCTGGCACTCCCTCCCTCTTCATATCCAAAAGACAATTACTCACCCCACTTTTAAAGCCTTAATTAAGGCACATCTCCAAGACACCTTCCCTAAGCCCTCATTTCCCCTTTTCTCACTCACCTGTGCAGCACTTATTACATAGCTGTAATTTATGTGTTCATATTAATATCTGTCTCCCCCTTTATATTGTGAGCTCAATGTGGACAGGGAATGACAATAATAATAATAATAATAATAATGGTATTTGTTAAGCCTTACTATGTGCCAGCTCTGTACTAAGCACAGGGGTGGAGACAAGCAAATCATGATGGACAAATTCCCTGTGCCCTGTGGGGCTCACAGTCTCAATCCCCATTTTACAGATGAGGTAACTGAGGCACAAAGAAGTGAAGTAACTTGCCCAAAGTCACACAGCAGAGAAGTGGTGGAGCTGGGATTAGAACGCATGCCCTATAAGAGAATAAGAAAGCCCATAAGAGAAGCAGCGTGGCTCAGTAGAAGGAGCATGGGCTTGGGAGTCAGAGGTCATGGGTTTGAATCCTGACTCTGCTCACTCTGCTCTGCTCCACTTCTCAGCTGTGTGACTTTGGGCAAATGACTTCACTTCTCTGGGCCTCAGTTAGCTCATCTGTAAAATGGGGATTAAGACTGTGAGCCTCATGTGGGTCAACCTGATTACCCTGTATCTACCCCAGTGCTTAGAACAGTGGTCTGAACATAGTAAGCACTTAACAAATGTCAACATTATTATGACCTTCTGACTGCCAGGCCAATGGTCTCCACTATGCCATGGAATGTGTCTACCAACTCTCGCATATTGTTATATTGTACTCTCCCAAGCATTTAGTGCAGTGTTTTGCACACGTTAAATGCTTAATAAATATAATAATATAATAAAGAAATATAATTGATTGACTGATTGATTGATTAAACAGGAAACCAAGACAGCTCCTCACTCCCTTCAGTTTTCCCCAGACAATTCCCCCATTTTTTCTTTCTTGACTATGGGTGTACCATTTTTTCGTGACTCTCAGTTTTGTGAGCAGTCCTTGAAAAATGATCTCCCATCAGCTGCCAGTCTCAGAGAGACCTACATGCCTGGGGATCTGGCTGCTAATAAACTGACACTTCTTACACTGGCTTTCCCTCCCATATATTGTGAGCCTCTTGAGGGCCATGAACAGTTTCTGACTCCCACTTCTGTATTCTTTCTCAGTGCTTAATACAGTGTTATATAATACACAGAGTTAGCGCTTATTCATTCATTCATTCATTCAATCACATGTATTGAGCACTTAATGTGTGCAGAGCATAGTACTAAGAATTTGGAAAGTACAATTGACAACACGAAGAGACAATCCCTACCCAACAATGGGCTCACAGTCTAGAAGGGGGTGACAGACAACAAAACAAAACAAGTAGATAGATATCAGTAGCATCAAAATAGATAAATAGAATTGTAGATGTATACATATCATTAATAAAAGCAATAGAATAATAAATATGTACAAATCTACACCAGTGCTTTGGGGTGGGGAAAGGGGTAGAACAAAGGGAGGGAGTAGGGGCGATGGGGAGAGGAGGAGGAGCAGTGAAAAAAGGGGTCTCAGTCTGGGAAGACTTCCTGGAGGAGGTGAGCTTTCAGTAGGGCTTTAACGGGGGGAAGAGAGCTAGTTTGGCAGATGTGAGGAGGGAGGGCATTCCAAGCCAGAGGTAGGATGTGGGCCAGGGGTCGACAGCAGGACAGGCAAGAATGAGGTACAGTGAGAAGGTTAGTAGCAGAGGAGTGGAGTGTGCGGGCTGGGCTGTAGAAGGAGAGAAGGGAGGTGACATAAGAAGGGGCAAGGTGATGGAGAGCTTTGAAACCAATAGTGAGGAGTTTTTGCTTGATATGAAGGTTGATAGGCAAACAGTTTTTGTTTCTGTAGTAAGATAATCTGGGCAACAGAGTGAAGTATAGACTGAAGTGAGGAGGAACAGGAGGTTGGGAGATCAGAAAGGAGGCTGATGCAGTAATCCAGTAGGGATATGATGAGTGATTGTATTAATAAAGTAGTGGTTTGGAAGGAGAGGAAAGGGCAGATCTTGGTGATACTGTGAAGGTGAGACCGGCAGGTTTCGATGACAGATTGGATATGTGGTGAATGAGAGAGTGGAGTCAAGGATGACACCAAGGTTGTGGGCTTGTGAGGTGGGAAGGATGGTACTGCCGTCTACAGTGATGGGAAAGTCAGGGAAAGGACAGGTTTTGGGAGGAAAGATAAGGAGCTCAGACTTGAGCTCATTCCAGATGGAGATGTCCTGAAGGCAGGAGGAGATGCGAGTCTGGAGTGTGGGAGAGAGAACAGGGAAGGAGCTGTAGATTTGGGTATCATCTGTGTAGAGATGATAGTTGAAGCCTTGGGAGTGAGTGAGTTCACCGAGGGAGTGAGTATAGATGGATAACAGAAAGGGACCAGGAACTGACCCTTGAGGAGCTTAGTAAATACTGTTACCATTATTACTAAGGTGTAGGTTTAGGAAAGAACCTCAGTCACCCATCCTAGGGGCAGGAAATGAGAGCTCTTTACAAAACTTGGCTGAATTTTTTCTTTAGTTTAACAAAAATCTCCTGATCAAAACAAAATTCCATTAAGCTATTTTAAAATGCAAACACTATTTTACCTTTTTTCAGTTTATTTTTCTGCCTCCCCATTTACCCTTTCCTAAACTCCAAACCCATTTCTTGCCTCCCCCAAAAGGTGCCTCATTCCTTCCTCTCCAACAGCTCACTTCTTGATCCACTATAATTAGATTTTCATCCTTTCACTGAGAAAGCACTCTTCAAACTAACCAATGACTGCCTCATAGCCAAATCCAGTGGGCTTTGCTCTGCTTTAATCTCATCTGGTCCCCCTGCTGCCTTTAGCTATGTGGATCCTTCCCTCCTCCGTGAAACCTTTCAGTCCTTTGTTTTGCTGAAACTGTACTCATACGGTCCTCCCCCATCACAATGACCATCCTTCTCAGGTTCATTTGCTAGCTCCTCTTCAAACTCTCATCCCATAATTGTGAATATTCCACAAGGTTTGGTGGTTTGGTTTGGTGGATGGTTTCCTTGGGCTTAAATTTTTCTCCTACAGCTCTAGCCCTGACTTCATACCTACTATTTAGTCTCACATTTTCTCTTTGATGTCCCTTCAGCACATCACACTCAACATGTCTTTGATCTTTTGACCCGCTCCAATTTCCCAAAGACCTCTTGTTCGATTTGGTCTCCTTACTCAATCTACCTTCTGTTGACATCCCCTCAGAGCAATGTCCTCATAGCGCCCTTTCTACTGAATTTCATTTTCTCATTCCCCTCTCCTTCTATCAATCTCGTACTAGTTCCCTTATTTGCAAAAATGGAGATTCAATACTTGTTCTCCCTCCTACTTAGACTGTGAGCTCAAGTGGGACCTGGTTATCTTGTATCTACCATGACACTTAGTACAGTACTTGGAACAGAGTAAGTGCTTAACAAATAATCAATCAATCAGTCATATTTATTGAGCGCTTACTGTGTATACTGTACTGTAATGAAGCACTTGGGAGAGTAAGGTATAATAGAGTTGGCAGACATGGTCCCTTACCACATTTCTTATCCTAAAAAAAACACCCAAAAAACCTTTTCCTGACCCCACAACTCTCTCCAGTCCCAAACTATGGTAGGACTCTATCCAACCATTCCTCTGCAAACTCTTTGACAGCATTGTATATAATAATAATGATGACATTTGTTAAGCACTTACTATGTTATGTGCCAAGCACTATTCTAAGTGCTGGGAGAGATACAGGGTAAGCAGGTTTACGTGGGGCTCACAGTCTTAATCCCCATTTTACAGATGAGGTCACTGAGGCACAAAGAAAAGAAGTGACTCCCCCAAAGTCACACAACTGACAAGTGGCAGAGCTGAAATTAGAATCCACTACCTCTGACTTCCAAGTGCGTTCTCTCTCCACTGAGCCACACTGCTTCGCACTTCCACTACCACCACTTTCTGTCCACCAATTCTCTTCTTAACACTGGGCAATTGGACTTTGACCCTCTTCACTCCACAGAAATGGCCTTCTCTAAGGATAACCGTGACCTCCTTCTTGCCAAATCCAATGGCCTCCACTCCTTTACTTCTCCACCACCTCTGACACTGTGGACCCCTCCATTCTTCTGGAAATATGATCTAACCTTGGCTTCACTGATGCTGGCCTCTCCTACTACCTCTCAGGCTGCACCATCTCAGTTTCTTTCTCGGACTCTATCTCTGCCTGTCATCCTTTAGCTGTGGTAGTCTTGAGACTCAGTTCTGGGTCCCCATCTAATATTGTGCACCCCATATAATAATAATAATAATAATAATGGCATTTGTTAAATGCTTACTATGTGCCAAGCATTGTTCTAAGCACTGGAGTAGATACAAGGTAATCAGGTTGCTCCACATGGAGCTCACAGTCTTAATCCCCATTTTACAGATGAGGTAACTGATGCCCAGAAAAGTTAAGTGACTTGCCCAAAGTCACATAGTTGACACGTGGTGGAGCCGGGATTAGAACCCATGACCTCTGACTCCCAAACCCCTGCTCTTTGCACTGAGCCATGCTGCTTCTCTATGGAGCCTGATTATCTTGTATCAACTCCAGTTCTTAGTACAATGCTAGACAAATAGTAGGCTCTTAACAAATGCCACAATTATTATTATTATTATTATTATTATTATTATTTAGCCTTGTTTTAGTCTCTCAAGCTTTTACTATGGTGTTTTGTACTCATGTGCTCAATAAAGGCCAAGGATTGTTTGACTGATTTAATCACTACTGCTTTCCCATAAGGCAGTAAAACCAAGAACAAATCTTGTTTTTCATGTTTCCTGGCTATATTTTGATCATCTAATTCTTTGGCCCATATCATTTTAGAATATTTGGTCACTTAGCAATGATTTATGGTGATCTATTTCTGTATACTACTGCCTCACAACTTTGTCTAGATAAGAGTTGCCCTTGACTGTCATAATTCCTTTCACTCCTAGTTTCTGCCCATGATCAGTCATACTGTATCTTTCTGTTTCCCATTCAGGCTTAGATCATTTAAAAAAAGGTTAAGTTTATTTACTTTCCCCAGAGTACGTCCCACCAACTGGATCCTAGATTTATCTTTGTCTTGTCTTATTATGTCGAATTGTCTCCAACCCATATCAACTCCACAGACAGATCTCTCCCAGAATTCCCCACCTCCATCTGCAATCATTTTGTTAGTGTATCTATAGAGTTTTCTTGGTAAAAATACAGAAGTGGTTCTTCCAAGCAGTAACTTGAGTCTCTGTCCTCGACTCTCTTCCATGCCTCTACTGCCCAACACAGGTGAGTTTTGAATTGTAGCAGATTGACTTACATAGGACTCGATTGGGTATGCCTCTGCTTGACTCTCCCTCCCATAGTAGAGACTGGTAGAGTAATGGAAACACTCCAGGTGTGATCCTGAGAGGGGAGATCTATCCTAGATCCCTGTTATTTTCTTTAAAATTGATTTAAGTCAAGTCCCTTTTCTTTGAACTCAAGCTTGGTCCTCACTATTTTCCCTTATATTATTCTTTTAGCCACTTCTCTGCTGCAAGTGCCCAGTCTTCTTGCCACCCCCCACCTTCCTTCCTGTAAAGAAGAGCATTGTCCCATCATTCCATACCAGATGTTCCCCCCTCACAATCTATGAGACCCCCATGTGGGACTGAAACTGTGTCCGAGCTGATTATCCTGATTCTACCCCAGCGTTTAGTAGTGTTAGTGCTTAACAAATACCACAATGATTATGATCATCTGTGGAAGATGAACTCTTCATCTCCATCCCCACTTTGCTGCCTTTGCCTTTTACAAAGTTAGACTGCAGCTATAATAAAAACTGCCCACATTTGGGCTCTTGCCAGGGCCTGGATCCCTGTCCCCAACACTCCCAGCTTGTATTTGGACTGTACCTTGTGTGCTGATGTGATTTCTGCTCATAGGACCCAGAACAAATTTTCTTTAGTCCTTTCAATTACCAAAGTGCTTCCTCTGTGATTGCTGGCTACATTTGGCTCATTTCAGCTATTCCTTTCTACTACTGTCCTCCTTCTATCATCCATTCTATGCATACTTTTCACCCAGCAAGGCTATGTGAGTTAATAATAATAATGTGTGGTATTTTTAAATGCTTACTATAATTAATCATAATTTTATTGGCCAGGTACCATATAAAGTATTGGGGTTGATATATTATAAGCAGATCAGATATAATTCCTGCCCCATAAGGAGTCTCACAGTCTAAAGGGGAGGGAGAACAGGTGTTCATTCCCATTTTACATATGAGGTACCGAGGTCAGAGAGTGAATTGAATTGCCCAAGGTCACACAGGAGGTGTGGGGTAGAACCACAGTTAGAATCTGGATTCCCTGACTCCCAGGGCTGTGCTTGTTCCACTAGACCACAATGTTTCCCTATCTCACTTCCTAAGGACTACTTCAATTACATAGACCTTGTTTCCTTCTTTCTCCTATTTATCATTTGTTTTAGTGTATATCTTCCCCTTGTACGATACATGTGGTCATGTTTACTAATTAACTAGTCAATAGAGAATATTTTTTAGTAACTATTTGCAGGACACTGTAAAAAGCATTTGGTTATTGAGTGTTTTATAAAAGATAGTAAGGAGTTTTCATTTGATGCAGAGGTGTATAGGCAATCCCTGGAGGTTTTTGAGGTGTAAGGAAATATGAACAGATGTTTTTCCAGAAAAATGATCCAGGGAGCAGAGTGAAGTATGGACTGGAGTGGGGTGTTTTGGATTTTGAGTTGACTGTTTTTTGTTTTTGAGTTGACTCGGTTCAAAGATCACATTGTTAGTAACCTTTTCTTGCTAATAATAATTGTGATCATTTTAATCATTATTATATATGCCAAGCACTATGCCACAAGCTGGAGTAGATGCAAGATGTTTAGAACAAACACAGTCCCCGGGTCAAATGGGATTCACAAGGTAAGAGGAAGGGAGAGCAGGTATTTAAGCCCTAATTTACAGATGAAGAAACTGAGGCACAGAAAGATTCCCCAAGGACATATGCAGTTCAGTGGGAGAGCATGGACTCATGTCTCCTGACTCCCAACCCTGTCCTTTTGCCCCTAGACCAAACTATTAAGAAAGACTCATTAGCTGAAAATATTAAAGAAACTGATTGTGTATTCTGTACTAGGTCTGAGTTTTATAGATAGGAAGTTGGCTGCCATCCTAGATTTTTAGACCTTCAATTTCATATAGACCTACAAGGACATGTGGCCTCACAGTCTTCAAATTGTCAGTATTCTAAAGCCCATGATGGCTTTCTTGATTTGATGTTTTACTTCACAGCTTCTTACTGCATCTTTAGACAGTATACTGTTGAGGTAGCATAATTTGGTAGGAATATACTGAGCTCTTTGTTCCTGGGTGTAGGCCTCAGAACAGTGAATGTGTGAGGATCCAAGAGAAGTTGGGACAAAATCTGGAATTAAATACCTGCACTCTTAATGCTCCTAATGCTGGAACTGGATATTTTGGATGTGAGATATAGGGAGACGGCCCACTTTTCTCTCTAGGCTTGATTAAGGGTCATCTGAGAGTCTCTACAATGGAAAGGGAAGCCTGGAGTTATCTCTTCTAGGTACCATCTCTTTGCTTCCCTACCTGCAATTTCATTTAATACCTGCCTCCTCCATTAGATTGTAAGCACCTTATGAGCAGGGATCATGTCTACCCACTATACTTTACTCTCCCAAGTGTCCAGTACATTGCTCTGCCCACAGTCAGGGCTCAGTGAATTCCACTAATTGTGTGATTGGTCTTTCGAACAGTCTAGTGATTCAACCCCAGGATTCAGCATGCCTGTTTCATGTATGTGTGACTCTAGATGAGATAAAGTAGATTATTTGTATTCTTTCCTTTCCAGGATAGTAATTAACAAGCACACTGGAAAAGACTGTATTTCTTCCAAAGGAAGGTCTAGCATCATCCCTGAAGATTGTGACACCTCCCGTAGCTGCATCTGTAAGCAAAATGTGACTGTGCTGGACCCCTGAATGTCTACAGAGAAGCTCCCAGCATCTGCTGTGATGACCCTTTCTCACTGACTTAGTGTGATTTGATAAAGGGCATGAATTTCTTAGATGAAGAGTCAAGGGCCTTTCCAGAAGCAGGAATTGGAATACGAAAACTCCTGGAATGTGAATCTCAAGGTAGCAGGGATGGGGGAGATGAAGGGGAAGGTGAGGGGAGGTGAGGGAACGGGGCAGACAGAGGAGCGCATGGCCTAGTTTCACTCCAACCAGGGCTTCAGCTCTCTGCTGATTCTTTAATTGTCAATAATTTTGGCCCCATCTCTTCCATTTCACTCTGCACCGAGGCCATGGGCCATGTGCTCGGTATCTGCTTTTCTGTATGGCTGGCCACCCTTTCCCCCAAGCCCACTTGACCATCATGACCGTCACAGCCACCACTTTGCTCTTCTCACCCCTGAGATTCCCCTTTACTCATGGTGCAGAGAGGTAGGGGCCGCTGCTGGTGTTCTGCTTAGAAATGTTTTTAGTTTCAGAATGGCTTTAGAAATAACCTTGGGGACAAGTCTTATCAGAATATTGGGCAGCCTGAGGATTGTAGGACCAGGCTGTTAAGGATATTGTATTTGTGTGGTTGTGAGCTGTGTGTAAATGAATGAACTTTCCTAAAAAGTAACTTGTTCTGACTTGCCTGAAACCTGTGGAATTTAGGGGTTTGAAAGAGATGGGTTTGGCTTTAGAAAGGTCTGGGAAATAGCAAAGGTAAAGGAAGGAGCAGAGTTGGTGGGTACCCCGGGGCTCCGACAGTCAGTATTGGCAGGGACCCTGCAGGGAGCCACTGGGCACATCATCGGGCAATGAATTAGAGGGTGAGCAGGGATCCTAGAAGGAGCTGGGTCACTGGGTTCAGGATTGTGGTCTGATGGGAATGTCAGAGATGTTGGCGAATGCCAAGGTACACTGAAACAGGACCGTTCAGGCTCATGAGAGTCCCTCCTGGAAATCTCCGTTCTTATTCTTTGTGTTTGTTGTACATTTCTATAATTTATTTTAATGTCTATCTCCCTGTCCAAATTGTACATTCCTTGTAGGCAGGGAATGTGTCTATCAAATCTGTTGTATAATACACTTCCAAGCCCCTAGTACAGTGCTCTGCACACTATAAATTCAATTGATTGATTCCTCTCAAGTTACCATATTCACCTGGTCTCATTTTCATCTCTCCTACCTCCATCCCTTTGCTTGTGCTCTTCCTCCTGTCTGAAACTGCCAGCCCCTTCAAAACCTTCTGAATCCAACTCTTCTCATCTTCAAAGATCTTTTGAAATCATCTCCTCCAGGAGGCCTTCCTTGATTAGAATTTATTCTGCATAGGTTATATCCCCCTAACTACCACTTCAGCACCAACTAACACAATTATGCATTCACACTGCACATGTATTTTTCCTTCCTTTTTGTCTATCAGAAAATGAATTTGTGTCTGTCTCTCTGCTAGGTTATTCAATCAATAGTATTTATTGAGTGCTTACTATGTGCAGAGCACTGTACTAAGCACTTGGAATGTACAATTCAGCAACAGATAGAGATAATCCCTGCCCAATGACAGGCTCACAGTCTTGAGGGAAGACATAAGTATTTTCTAACTCCATTACTTTCTCCCCATGTACATTCTACTGTGACTACTGCATCAGCCGCCTCACTCACCTCCCTGCCTCCTGTCTTTTCCCATTCCAGTATTTACTTCACTCTGCTGGCAGGATCATTTTTCTAAAAAAAAATCCTGTATACATCTCCCTACTCCTCAAGAACATCCAGTGATTAACCATCCACCTCCACATCACACAGAAACTGCTTCCCATAGACTTTAAAGGACTCATCAGCTCTCCTTCTCCTACCTTACTTCATTGATCCCTTACTACAATTCATCCTGCCACTTTTCTCCTCTAATGCCAACCTATTCACTGCCCGCACTTGATATTCATGCCATCCTCAGCCCCACTGCACTTTTGTGCAGATTTATTTTAATATCTCTCTCTAGAATATAAGCTCCTTGAGGGCAGGGATCATGTCTACCAACTCTATTGTATTACAATAATTGTGGTATATTTTAAGTGCTTACTGTGTGTCCAGCACTCAACTAAGCAATGGGGTAGATACTAGATAATCGGGCCCCAAATGGGATTCACAATTTAAGTAGGAGGGAGAACAAGTCTTTTATCCTCATTTTGCTGATCAGGTAACTGAGGCATAGAGAAATTTAGTGTCTTGCCCAAAGGCACACATCTGACAAGCAGCAGAACAGGGATTTAAACCCAGGCCTGCTGACTCCCAGGTCTGTGCTCTTACTACTAGGCCACGCTGCTTAACCTCAGTACTTAATACAGTGCTCTATGTACAGTAAGCACACTCAGTAAAGACCATTGATTGATTGATTCCCCCACGTTCTTCTGAAATGAACATAAACCTTCCAATTCAGGGTTTTTTTGCCTCTTACCTGACCCTACTGTCTTCCCCTCTGGTGCAGATCCTAACTGCCTCTTTGTTCCTCCATGACAAAATGTCCCTAATGAAGCAGGCCTCAAAGGAGGTTTGATTCACATTATCAGAGTCATTTTGTTACTTGTTATCAATTTTCAACCTGTCAGACTGGCACCCTCCCTGGAATATTCATTTCTGCCACCTCCTGAGATTAAAAGTATCAGTGACCTTAAATATCTGTCAAACTCCTCCACGGAGCTCAGCCTGGGCTAGACTAGAATATGTAGATTCATTTGTGATCAGCAGTCAGAATACAGACCCTTGGATAATTTCAAATTTCTACCAGCATCTTTCTCTTCATATGGCCAATCTACTATTGCTGACATCTGGGGTTGCCAAAGCCTGGTCTTCATTCATTTCATCCTAGATATTAGGTAAAGGTTTTGCCAAATCCTGGCCCTGTTTCAAGCCTTTCCATTCTTCAGTCAAGCAGTCAAGACAAGCAGGTCATAATTTTGATCCAAACTGCCTCTGCCTGGTCCAATTCCTGACTGATTCCTGGTGACTTTCCTGGAGATCTCTGTACCTGCACTAATTCCTGACTTGTCTCCCCTGGGTTTACAAATATAAAACATCCCAGGTCACATTATTGTCCCCTTGCAACTGAGGTCACATGTTGGTCTGGATACACCCCTTGATAACCAACTGAGCCCTCTCAAGATCAGGCCAAAAAGTTGAGAAAGATGGACAAGCCTCAAATGGACTGTCACATCCAGTGCATTGTGAACTGTACGGGGAGGCCTAGGTGATGTCAGCTATGACAGATGACATCTGAGGTCTGCGATGACAGACCCGCTGGCTTTAAATTACCTTTTTACAGCTAGGCTTTATCTTTGCTGCAGCAATGCATTTATTCATTCATTCATTCATTCATTCATTCAAGAGTATTTATTGAGCACTTACTATGTGCAGAGCACTGTACTAAGCATTTGGAATGAACAATTCAGCAACAGATAGAGACAATCCCCAAAACGGACTCACAGTCTAAATGGGGGAGACACACAGCAAAGCAAAACAGAACAAAACAAAACAAAACAAAACAAAATCAAGATAAATAGAATCATGGAGATATACACCTCGTTAACAAAATAAATAGGGTAATAATATATACAAATATGCACAGTGCTGAGGGGAGGGGAAGTGAGAAAAGTATAGGGTGGGAGAAGGGGAGAAGGAGAGGGGAGGAGGAGCGAGGGAAAGGGGGACCTCAGTCTGGGAAGGCCTTCTGGAACCCTCGACTATTGCCTCCTCAAATAAGCCCTCATCTCCCCAGACTCATTCTCCCTTCTACATTATTTATGAACTTGGATCTGAATTCTTTAAGCCATTTATATTCACCCGACATTCAGCCCCACGGCACTTATGTTCATACCCACGATGTATTTATTTATATTAATGTCGATTTCTCCCTCTAGACTGTAAGCTCCTTGTGGGTAGGGAACATGTCTATCAACTCTGTTGTTGTACTTTCCCAAGCCCTTAGTACAGTGGTCCTCATAAAGTAAGTACTTAATCAATACAGTCATACAGGAGCCCTGTCTTTAAGGATCTGGTTGAGATAATCATAATAATGTTGGTATTTGTTAAGCGTTTACTATGTGTCAAGCACTGTTCTAAGCACTGGGGTAGATACAAGGTAATCAGGTTGTCCCACTTAGGGCTCACAGTCTTTATCCCCATTTTACTGATGAGGCAACTGAGGCACAGAGAAGTGAAGTGACTTGCCCAAGGTCATACTGCAGACATGTGGCAGAGCCAGAATTAGAACCCAGGCCCTTCTGACTCCTAGGCCCATGTTCTATCCACTAAGCCATGCTTATTCTCAGCGTAGCCCCTGAGGTTAAGTAGAATTCAATAAAATGAACCTTGTACCTTGCTCTGATCTGAGTCACCCTTTGTCTTTCTTTTTGGCCCTCCTCCAATCAGAAGCTTTTGCAGATTATTGTTAAATTCTTTGAGTTACTTTCCAGGTTACTTTTGGGCCTCCATCATTACCCAGATTTCTGAACAGGTGTTTGTTATGGCCTAGTGGAAAGACCACAGGTCTGGGAATCTGAGGATCTGGGTTCAAATCTCTGCTCTTCCACTTGTCTGCTCTTTGACTTTGGGCAAATCATTTAATTTCCATTTCCCTCAGTTTATTCATCTGTAAAATGGGAATTAAGTACGCCCCAGATTATAAACCCGCTGTGGGACAGGGAATATACTTGGCCTGATTATCTTTTATCTCCTCCGAGACTTGGTACATAGTAAGCGCCTAACAAATGCTACAATTGCTATTATTAACAGTTTATGAGCTGATTGCTCATTTGCTTGAGCAGCGAGATGTGGACTTAACTGGTTAGAAGGGGCAGGCTGAGAGAACAGATATCTGTTCATCAGTGGCAACTGTTACCTCCACCTTGACCTGAACCACCCCTGTCTCAATTCCCATAGCTGGGTTGGGGCTGAGTTGAGGCTGGAGCTGAGTTGGGACTGTAATTCTACAGTACTGTTCTGTGTTGTGCTGTGCTGAACCTGCTCTGTGCTCTGCTGTGTTGGGTGGGAGATATGCTGGGCTGGAGCTGGGCCTGGGCCTGGGGGCTGGGATTGTACTGGGCTGTGCTAAGTTGGGCTGAGGCTGGGGCTGGGGCTGGGGCTCATCTTGGAGTGGGAACTGGGGTCATCAACACACTAGAAGAGATCATGAGGAGAGAGGACTGGGATTATTCCAGCCCAAGGGATAGGGAAAGTGTGCCCGACCCAAATGAGCTCTGGATCTAACAGCTTCCTGTGGGGATGGACGCTATGGGGACTACCTGAGAGTCTGGGGGTTGCTGTGGTCATGGCTGGGGTGATGCTGGAGAGGATGGCACAGCACACATTGGAAAGTGGAGGGCAAGGGGGCCACTTATTTAATTTTGGGCGAGTCATTAAACTTCTCTATTCCTCAGTTACCCCTTCTTTAAAATGGGCATTAAATCCTACTTCCCCCAGTTTAGACTACAAGCCCCAAATGGGACTCACAATCTGATTATCATTCATTCATTCATTCAGTCATATTTATTGAGCATTTACTGTGTGCAGAGCACTGTACTAAAAGCTTGGAAAGTTCAATTCAGCAACAGAGACAATCCCTGCCCACAATGGGCTCACAGTCTAGAACGTCAATCTGATTATCATGTACGATCTGAAGAGGTTCCATAAAAACAAAAGGTCAAGTATGTCTAGCTATAATTTGTTTTAGTATCTCTGTCCCTTGAGGGCAGGAATAACCTGTTAATTCTACTGTTGCCTCTCTAATCCTTGTCAGTCAGTCAATCTTATTCATTGAGCACTTGCTGTGTGCAAAGCACTGTACTAAGCCCTTGGGAGAATACAATATAACTGACACAGTCCCTACCCATAACGAACTTACAGTCTAGGGGGAGTTTACTATGCACACAGTAGATGCTCAACAAATATTACTAGAAGAAATAGAATCCTTTCTATTCTGGATTCACAAAGATTCATCTACAGTTTTGGGGTTGTGGATGTTCATTTAATAGTAATTAGGTTGTATTCAATCCCTTCCCATCCTGGTTCACAGTCTAAGATGGAGAGAGAGCCAAACACTTTACAGATGAGGAAGCTGAGGTTCAGAGAAGTTAAATGACTTGCTCAGGGTCACAAAACAGAAAAGTGGCAGAGGCGATTCAAAAACTCAAATCCTCTGACTCCCAGGCAGGAGAAATTTCTCATAAGGTGTTTTGCACTGCTCTGCACATACTGGGGACTTAGTTAATATCGCTTCAGAACTGCAGAAAAAAATGAACAATTTTAGAGAGTAAATGGTTAAAAAAAATGAAATGGTTTCTTTGGTAAAGAGGAGTCACTACTTCTTTAAAATAATGACTCACTTGGGTTGCCATTTGGGAAGTAAAAAAAATGCTGATTTCTTGTGACAATCCAATTATCTTATTGTGGTGTGCAGACTGTTCAAACCCTGTAGTAATATGGTGAATGTGGTGCCTTTTTTTACAGGCATGAGCATGGTCACATGATTGTCCAGGTCTTAGACTATGATTAAAGAATCACACCTTGAATTCTGTGGTTTATGGGGCCCCCAAACAACCCCAAGAAAAGGGAGGAGGGAAAAGGCTGATTGCAAAACCCCCAAATAATAATAATAATGATTATAAAAACCTTCCTGAATTTCATCTCTGACACCTAGCTCTGCTATCAGAACGAGGACTTTAGGCCCAATTCAGACATTCCCCATTGAAATGAGACTGCCCCAGCTTCCCCACTTCCAACATTTAGGAGATCTGCAGTTTGGCGAGGATCCTTTTTTCTAAAAAGATCTCCAATAGAGTCAAGGAACACATTGGTGTTTCTACTAGCAAACCACACTTTTATTGATCCATATTTTTCCTTTAGCATATGCTACCCTAGTACACAAATACCTCTTCACATTCACACAGATGCACACCTCCTCACATTCACACACAAACATACTTCTTCACACCCAGAGTAGTTCCAAAGACTTGAGTCCTTATGAGACTCTATATATTACTCTTATCTATGAGTGTTCAGAATGCTATGCACCAATTATTTATCTTATCTCTTATCTTTTCTTCCTCTGGTACTGACTTGTTCAGTTTCTTCTGCCTTTCAGATTTTGCAGTCTCTTCTGATGATGATGATGTTGATGATGATAGTATTTGTTAAGCACTTACTATGTGTCAAGCACTATCCTAAGCACTGCAGCAGATATAAGCTAATCAGGTTGGACACAGTACCTTTCCCACATCAGGTTCACTGTCTTAATTCCCATTTTACAGGTGGGGTAACTGAGACCCAGAGAAGTTAAGTGACTTGCCCAAGGTCACACAAAAGACAAATGGCAGAGCCAAGATTAGAACCAGGTCCTTCTGGCTACCAGGCCCATGCTCCATCCACTAGGCCATGTGGCTTCCCTTTACTCCTTTGCAAGTGTACCAGAATATCAGGGAGTTACTGAATATCAGGGAGTTACCCAGCACAGGCCCTTATCCAAACTCCTCCTCTGCGTGTATATCCAGGAACATTTCACAGTCAGCACATGCACTCACACACTTACATCTAGGAAACCTATACACCCTCTTTGAAATTTATGACATATTTCCCTCTCCTTTTTTAACAACGGACTCTGTACAACAGTTTGAAAAACAGCAAAGTGCCAGTATACTTGTTTCATATATAGATTACACAAATCAAGATCCCAATAGCAATTACATGTAATTTTCCAAGAAATACTACAGCATGTATCCTTATTTTTAATGTAGAAGAAGCTGTTGGAGGCTATCCTTGAAATATCTCAGACAAACAACGAATAAAGTAGTTTTTTACAGAACTTATTTAGCACTTACTGACAGTCACTGTCTTAAATGCTGGGCTAGATACAAGCTAATCAGGTTGGACAGAGTCCCTGGCCTAAAAAGGGCTCACAGTCTTAATTCCCATTTTACAGATGAGGTAACTGAGACTCAGAGAAGTTAAATGACTTGCTCAAGGTCTCACAGCAGACAAGTTGAAGAGCTGGGATTAGACTCCCTGATCCGTGCTCTTTCCAATAGGCCATACGGCTTCCTCAGTTTCTATTTTGCTCAATTGAATCATTTCACATTTATCATTAACTCTTCTAGTTTTCACCAAATCTAAAACAGAACTAGCATCCTTGGTAGTTTTACTGAAAAATGATCCTGTTCTTAGGTTATGCCATGATTTTTGTGAATTGCTTGGGAGTTCAGGCATCAAGTTTGTTATAGATATGCATTATTTCCCTTCTAATGTTTCCAATTAGCCACCCAAACATTCACTTAGAGCAATAGTCAACACCACAAATGTGACTATCCTTGCTGTGCTCAGAAAAATAACGACCCATCAGCCAGCCATAGAAAACACAGCAAATTTAATGCCAGGATCTGTAGAACACTGGCCAAAGGTACATAGGGAAGGAATATTAGGCGTTTACCTGGTGCATTGCTGTCTATTACAGTGTTACACTTAATTGCCCAAGTAGTGTGAAATAGTGAATGATCTATCAATCAATTAATGCTACTTATTGAGTCCTTACTATGTGCAGAGAAACAGAGGAGTGGTCAGAAAGAGTTAGGAGGGGAACCAAGAGAAGACAACATCAGTGAATCCAAGTTTGGATAAAGTTTAAAGGAGAAAGGAGAAGGTCTACAGTCTTGAAGGCAGCTGAGAAGTCTAGAAGGATTAGGATAAAAGTAGAGGCTGTAAGATGTGGACAGAAGAAGGTCTCTGGCTACCTTAGGGAGGGCTGTTTCCTTGGACTGAAGAGGGAGGAAGCCGGAATGGAGGGGATAAAGGAGAAAATTGGAGGAGAAGAAGTAGAGACAGCAGGTGTAAATGTTCTCAAGAACTTTGGAGAGAGATAATAGGAGGAAGACAGAGCAATACCTGGAGGGAGCAGTGGGGTCGAGCATTGTTTGTTTTTTTTTTAGGATGAGTGTTTTAAAAAGTTATGAAAATATGGGGTCAGAAGGACAGGTGGAGGGAGTTGATTTAGAAAGCACTTGAGAGATCTCTTCTTAAGACATGATAGGGAGACTTGAAAAAGGTGGAGGCCAAGGGGTGATTGGAGAAGAGCAGGAGAGATTTTAAGGAGATCATGCCTTAGGGTTTCCATTTTGTTGATTAAGAGTGTGGTAGAGTCATTAGAAGAAAGAGATGGTGGGGGCTGGGGGACAGAATTCTAAAGAGGGCATTAAGTGTCTGATGGGGGCAGTGGGTACGAGAGTAAAGTAGAAATTAATACTCCTCCAATCAATCAATCAATCAGCTGCATTTATTGAGCACTTATTGTGTGCGGAACACTGTACTAAGCTCTTAAAACAGATAATATAACAAGACAGAGTTAGTAAACACATTCACTGCTGAAAAGGTGCTTACAGTCTAGAGGGGGAGAGAGACAATAATATAACTAAATGAATAAATAAATTACAAAGACTTAATTGGTACCATGTTAGACAAGATAGGTTTTCTCAAAAGTGATTGTCATGTCCAGCTAACCATCATTTCATCAGTGTACTTGATTGCCAAGTCATTATTCCCTTTTTCAAGTACACTTTGAATCAATTCTTCTCACCTTACTAGTGAACAGAGGATGGGGTGGCATGGGAAGGAGATGGGGGTGAACACCTCCAAACAGATAGCAGTCCCTACTACCCCAGCATCCCTCACCCTTCCTCAGAGACCACCCAATCACCTCAACTTCCCCCAGAGTAGGCCATCTATCTGTCTTCTAGACCTTCTTTCTTTCCACTGCACCCCTTAGCACCTTGAAGCTGCAACCAGGTCAGGGATAGCCAGATATATACTTATATTTTCCTTGACTGAACTAAGATTTTATTTGAAAGCAATAACTGGGGCAGTGTTAGAATAGTTTTTCTTTTTAAATATAATGTTAATAATAACAATAATAACTGGCATTTATTAGGCACTTACTGTGATATGAAGGTATCAAATGCTATAAAAAATATTATATATTGTGGTTTACTATTTTTCTCCCCTAATGAAAAGTTTGGGGTGATTTTTCTCTGATTTTTCTCAGACTGAATATAAACTCTTGAGACGTCTTTGAAGTTTTCAGACTGTAAACCCCTTCTGGAAGGGATCATGTTCACCAGGTCAGTTGTACTGTATTCTCCCAAGCATTTAGTATAGTGTTCTGCACAGGTAAGCACTCGGTAAATACTATTTTGACTGATTGACAACATATCCAGTTTTTTAAATCCTTTCTAAAGATTTATATAACCTAGGAGGAGACGAAATCTTTTATTATTGTGATTTTTACTGCTTTCCAAATTATATTGTTTGGGTCTTTTTATGGTAGTAACTTATTAATGTACATTATTTTGCTTGGAACTTTGTTTAGCAAATTTTTACCTACTCAATTATTTTTATGGACCTAAATAAGAGTCCTAATTGGGCTACAGTTTCTGCTAATTCATCCTGAAAAACACTGTTACTACCAGTTTTCTCCTTGCTCTTCCTCCTGCATTCACTATTTTTCACTTTCAGAAGTTTTTTGATTTGTTGGTTTGTGGATTAGTTTGTGCAAAATAAAGTCATACCTCATGATTACCTATTGATACCAAATTTTAGTTCCACAAAAATCCCACTTCTAGCTGATTGCACTGCTTTTTGCACTGGATAGGCTAGGTGACAGGGTGAAATAATTAGTAGGGATTTTGTGGGAGGAGCCTATGGGATGAGGGGGGGGGCAGAGGGAAGGGCCATCTCTCCCCTGGACTGCCTGCTAGTTTACTAGAGCAACTTTAGATGCTTCCACAGACCCTGGGTCTAGGCCCAGGGGCCTGATGGAGGGAGAGAGTGAGGGAAGGAGGGAGGGAGGAAAGAGAGTGTAGGAGGGAGAGGACAATATTGTAAGTACTGTGGAGAAAAGGAAACTGGAAAAAGAGACCACTCAGAGAAGATTTCAAGGCTGAGGCCACATCAAATGCTGCTCTGAGATAGTGAGTCCAGGCTGACCTCAATCCACCCTACCCCACGTAGTGTTTGGAGCCAGAAGTGTCTGTCTCCAGCAGACTCACTCTTTAGCTAGTTTATAAATCAACAATGTCTACCTGTATTTCCCATTCTCAATTGTAGGTTTCTTTAGGTTGGGGTTCATGTCTTGTGCTTCTGATGTACTCCGAAGAGAATGAAGATCTCAACCCCCTCGACTGAATGCAAAGCTGTTACATGTGTTCCTAGTAGGGTGATGTTTTGATTCCTGTATCTGTGAAAGCAAGTGTGAGGAAAGTATGACAGCTTAGATAAAAGCCTTTAGCTAAATATTAATTTGTATAATACCATTCAGTTGGATGAAAAGTATTTAGATTCCTTTCCTTGTCACTTTAGCACCAGTAATTACTTTCCTCTGGTGTTATTACTACTACTCTTGTCTGTTGCTATTGTATCCATTTTTTTTTTGAAAATTTTTGCTATCGTCATCATTATTATTATTATTATACTTGCTACCATTTACAATGTATCAAATAATGTTCTAAGCAGTAGTCAGTTGCAAGTTAACCAGGATGGATATAGTCCCTGTCCCACAGGGGGATAATAGTCTAAGAAGGAGGGAGAACAGTATTGTTTTGAATCTCCATTTTATAGATGAGGCAACTGAGGCATAGAGAATTTAAGTGACTTGCCCAAGGTCACATAGCAGATAACCAGTGGAGCTGGGATTAGAACCCAGGTCCTGACTTTCTCAATACTGTAGAAGGCACCTCCATCCTTTCTGTCTCACAAGCCCATAAACTTAGTGTTATCCTTGACTCCTCTCTCTCATTCAACCCACATAATCAATCTGTCACCAAATCCTTTTGGACCCACCTTCACAAGATTGCTAAAATCTGCCCTTTCCTCTCCATCCAAGCTGCTATTATGTTAAGATGACCACATCCTATTTGCCTAGATTACTGCATCAGCCTCCTTGCTGACCTCTCAGCCTCCTGTCCCTTCCCACTCTAATCCATACTTCATTCTGCTGCTCAGAACAAGAGAAGCAGCGTGGCTCAGTGGAAAGAGCATGGGCTTTGGAGTCAGAGGTCATGAGTTCGAATCCCAGCTCTGCCACTTGTCAGCTGTGTGACTGTGGGCAAGTCACTTAACTTCTCTGGGCCTCAGTTACCTCATCTGTAAAATGGGGATTAAGACTGTGAGCCCCATGTGGGACAACCTGATTCCCCCGTGTCTCCCCCAGTGCTTAGAACAGTGCTCTGCACATAGTAAGCGCTTAACAAATACCAACATTATTATTTTGCTATAAAATGTTCAGGACATATCACCTCCCTCTTCAAAAAAACTCCATCCTCCTCCGTTATCAAACAAAAACTCCTCACCTTTGGCTTTAAAGCAGTCCATTACCTTGCCCTTCCTACCACACCTTGCTACTCTCCTTCTACAACTCAGCCTGCACACTTCACTCGTCTATTGCTAACCTTCTCATTGTCCCTCGATCTCAATGCCTACCCTTAGCACATGTTCTGCCTCTTGGCTTGGAACACCCTTCCTCCTCAAATCTGCCAGGCAATTACTCTCCCCACTTTCAAAACCTTATTGAAGGCACATCTCCTCCAAGAGGCCTTCCCAAACTAAGGCCCACTTTTTCTCATTTCTCACCCTGTTCTGCATCGGTCTGACCTGCTCCCTCTGTTATTCCCCACTCCCAGGCCCAAAGCACTTATATACATATCTGTAACTTTATTTTTATTGATGTCTGTCTCCCCCTATCAAGACTGTAAGCCCATTGTGGGCAGGGAATGTCTCTGATTATTGTTGTATTGAAATTTGGCCAAGTCTTAAGTACATAGTTCTGCATAGAGTAAGCAACCAATAAATACAATTGATTTGAATAAATTGAAGGTCCTTTGACTCCCAGGCCCATGTTCTTTCTACTTGGCCACACTGCTCCCTAATTCTTGAGCCTAAAATCTCCTGGATTAGAGTATCCAGTCAGTTCTCCTAGTGCATGAGGGTGGTATTCTTGATGCACCAATGGATCCCACTTTATAGAAAATTCACCTCTTGACCAAATCAGATGTGCGTGCCATACCACATGCATGCCCACAATTATTTTTTCCAAAGCCATATTGCTTTTTTAACCAGAGAGGGGCATATTATTGAAAGAATGTTCCCTAACTTTGCCATTGTGTTCTATCCCAAACATTCAGTGAAAATATACCTTCTAGGAAAACTCACTGATTGATTTGTCCCAGAACACAGAAGCATATCACTCTTGCAGCTCCTGGAAAAAGTGCTCTCTGCTCAAGGACAGCAGCTTTGGCTTGTGATTATTATCATCATCATCGTCACCATCACCATTGTATTTGTTAAGCGCTTACTATGTGCCAAGCGTTGTTCTAAATGCTGGGATAGATACAAGATGATAAATGGTCAGAGAGTCCTTGTCCCAAATGGGGCTCACAGTCTAAGTAGGAGGGAGAAGAGACCCTTAATCCCCATTTTACAGATGAGGAAATTGAAGCACAAAGAAGTTTAGTGACTTGGCCAAGCTAACATAGCAGGCAACTGGAAGAGCTGAAATTAGAACCCAGGTCCTCTCACTCCCAGACCTGTCCTCTTTCCACTAGGCTGCGCTGCTCCTTGTCGATTGTATTTGAGCTATTTCCATTATCACTGAAGCAAGGGCCCTTCTACTGCTGGCCATGCCTCCCTCTCCCCTACCTCCCAGTTGGGAAGGCTTCATACACAAGTCCCTCACTGACCACCAGGTCACCTCCAGATTCCTGTGGGGTTTCTCCTTCTGCCCCGCAGCCCCCCACCCACCCCGGTCCAATAGAGCAGCAGATCTGGAAAGGGGGTGACACCGTTCATTAGAAACTGTCATTTCATTGACATTACCATTCATCCTCCCTTCCTGCAGCTTTTTCAGTAACTGTCATCCTTTCTGGTGGCGTCCTAAGGTGAATCAAATACACAGGAAACATTTCATGTTCAGGCCTGAATTTGAGATCTTGGTAGCAACAAGCAAAGGGGATTTCACAGGCTCGGGCATTATATAAAGAAGGATAGTGAATCGCTTCAGTTCTGTTCTTTGAACCACAATCCTCTGGTATGAAATCACTGAGACCCTGAGGCTCTGCCCTTCTCCAGCTCAGTTTGGGGAGGAAGTGGTTTATTGGAGGTGTAAAATGAGAGCAGCAGATATTCCTATATATACCCTACCTTCTCCCCCATCTCCTCCTTGCAAGCCCTGCTAAACCTGAGTTACCAAACACCCGAGGAACGAGGCAGAGTGAGGCCGAGTGAGGCAGAGCAAAGCAAAGTGAGGCAGGAGCAAGGGGCCCTGGTGACTTCTAAAACTGGCTCTACTAACACTTCTCTTTCACAAGTCATGATAGCCACGGGTTTGGTTTTGTTTGGTTTTTCGTAGGTTTTTTTTTATTATTTCAGATTGAAATGATAAATAGCAGTGATCTACTTTGGCTCAGCAAATGGGTCCCATACTTCACTCCTCTAACATCAACCTACTCACTGTGTCTCAATCTCATCTTTGTGCCACTGACCCCTTGCCCATGTCCTCCCTCTGGCCTGGAACTCTATTTCTCTTCATAGACAATAAACCACCACGCTCCCTAACCTCAACGCCCTCCTAAAGTCATATCTCCTCCAGGAAGCCTTCCCTGACAAAGCTGTTATCTCGATAACCCAATTTTCCCTCCCTTCCGCATTGCTTTTCCACTTGGGTGCACAGCTGCTAAGCACTTTGATACTTAACCCACACTGACCCTACAGCTCCAACGTTCATATACTTATAGTCTATTATTTCCCCTACGTGTAATGTCCATCTCCCCAAATAGATTGTAAGCTCCTAGTTAGAAGAGAGCATGTCTACTAACAATATTGTTCCTTCCCAAGTGTTTAGTACAGTACTTGGCACAGAGTAAGTGCTCAACAAATGCTATTGGCTGATTGATTGATGTGCCAACCTCAACTCCTCAAAGTATAGCAAGGACCTCTATGTACCTCTAACATGAAAGGAACAGAAGGTTTTGCAAGGGTCTTTCCAGCAACACTCAAATTGATATTTGTTAAGTGCTTACTATGTGCTAAGCACTGTTCTAATCACTGGGGTAGGTACAAGGTCATCAGGTTGGACAGAGTCCCTGTCCTACATGGAACTCACAGTCTTAATTCCCATTTCACAGATGAGATAACAGAGGCACGGAGAAGTTAAGTGACTTGCCCAAGGTCACACAGCAGACAAGTGGAGGATCCAGGATTAGAACCCAAGATCACTGACTTTCAAGTCTGTGTTTTTGCCACTAGGCCATGCTGTTTCACATACTCCTGGTTTCTCACAGTCAGTACCATCTTCTAAAACAAATGAGTGGTTTGTATTATTTAGAAATAGCCATTTACTAAGTCATCAGCAGTCTGCATCTGCAGTACTAATGATGAGTCCCCTGGAGGTTCATTCATTCATTTATTCAATAGTATTTATTGAGCGCTTACTATGTGCAGAGCACTGTACTAAGCGCTTGGAATGAACAAGTTGGCAACAGATAGAGACAGTCCCTGCCATTTGACGGGCTTACAGTCTAATCGGGGGAGACGGACAAACGAGAACAATGGCAATAAATAGAGTCAAGGGGAAGAACATCTCGTAAAACAATGGCAACTAAATAGAATCAAGGCGATGTACATTTCATTAACAAAATCAATAGGGTAATGAAAATATATACAGTTGAGCAGACGAGTACAGTGCTGAGGGGATGGGAAGGGAGAGGGGGAGGAGCAGAGGGAAATGGGGGGGAAAGAGGGTTAAGCTGCGGAGAGGTGAAGGGGGGGCGGTAGAGGGAGGAGAGGGAGAAGGGGAGCTCAGTCTGGGAAGGCCTCTTGGAGGAGGTGAGTTTTAAGTAGGGTTTTGAAGAGGGGAAGAGAATCAGTTTGGCGGAGGTGAGGAGGGAGGGCATTCCAGGACCGCGGGAGGACGTGGCCCAGGGGTCGAGGGCGGGATAGGTGAGACCGAGGGACGGTGAGGAGGTGGGCGGCAGAGGAGCGGAGCCTGCGGGGTGGGCAGTAGAAAGAGAGAAGGGAGGAGAGGGAGGAAGGGGCAAGGTGATGGAGAGCTTTGAAGCCTAGAGTGAGGAGTTTTTGTTTGGAGCGGAGGTTGACAGGCAACCACTGGAGGTGTTTAAGAAGGAGAGTGACATGCCCAGATCGTTTCTGCAGGAAGATGAGCGGGGCAGCGGAGTGAAGAATAGACTGGAGTGGGGCGAGAGAGGAGGAAGGGAGGTCAGAGAGAAGGCTGACACAGTAGTCTAGCCGGGATATAACAAGAGCCTGTAGCAGTAAGGTAGCCGTTTGGGTGGAGAGGAAAGGGCAGATCTTGGCGATATTGTAAAGGTGAAACCAGCAGGTCTTGGTAACGGATAGAATGTGTGGGGTGAACGAGAGACACAAGTCAAGGATGACACCGAGATGGCGGGCCTGAGAGACGGGAAGGATGGTCGTGCCATCCACAGTGATAGGGAAGTCTGGGAGAGGAGCGGGTTTGGGAGGGAAGATGAGGAGCTCAGTCTTGCTCATGTGGAGGTATGTTCCAGGAAATCATTTTCACATTTTCCAAATTGCTCAATCACTCAACCGTATTTATTGAGTACTTACTATGTGCAGAGCACTCTACTAAGCTCCTGAGAGAGTACAATATAACAGAATTGTGTTAATTGTTCAAAATTCTCTAAACCCAAGTGAGGTAAAATAATCTAATTATTTGTGCAGCAAATGGCTGTGTACGCAGCCACCCCCAGTAGCTCCCAAGGATGTAGATGTGATGATACAAGAGAACGGTGAAAGAAAAAGAGGGTACGGGACAAACAGAAACGTTTGCAACCAGTTCCAAAATTCAGTCTGATTTCCATTCTCTCTGTGATATACGGATGGACCCTCATCAGCCCTTCCTGCCAGAACCGTAATCCTGAACCAGCAGGCATCCCGGGGCCCAGACTTGTTCAATCTGGTCCAGCCTCACTCTGCCCCATCCTCCCCTTCACCCCACTCCCCCTTTGACTCCTCCATCACCCTGCTGATGCTGATGTTGTGCCTGCTAATCAATTATTATTGTTATTATTAGCATTATTATTATTATATTTATTAAGCACTTTCTATGTGTCAAATGGTTTTGAAGGAGAGCCTACTGCATGAGATGGATGGCATTAAGGACTTGTAAGAGAATAGTGGAAGCAAGACACAGGCTCCCTGCTATCAAGGAACTCGGAATCTAAACTCACTGACAAAAATAAAAAAACTATTTAGAAATAGTAAATGATAGCATGGCTTAGTAGAAAGGGTATAGGACTGAGCTTCAGAATATCTGAGTTCTAATCCCACCTCTGTCACTGGCCTGCTGTGTGACCTGGGGCATGTCACTTAACCTCTCTGCACTTCAGTTTTCTCATCTATACAAAGGGGTAAGAGACTTTCTCTCCCTGGCTATGGTGAGGATAGTTTTGACTTCCTTTCATGGGCTGTTAGTGTTTCTCTGCTAGACCTGTATTTTGTTTCAACCTTTCCAGAGAAGCTCATTGCTTCTCCTCTTGCCCACTTCATTCTTAGGTTGTACAGGTCAAGTTTTTCTACCCCAGGCTTTAGTACAGAGCTGTACACAGTAGTTACTCAATAAATGCAAATGAATGAATGAATGAGTGAATGGGATATCAAAAACACTACAATGAATCCCACCAATGTATTGTCCACTATTGAGTAAGAAGTCCTTCAAAGCATAGGAAAGAAGCTAGAATATGGAGACAAGATTTTAGGGCCTACTTTTGAGGAAGTAAAACCCATGCAAAACTGAATGCATTTCTGCAGAAATCTACAAGCATGGAGGGAACCTAGTTCTCAGACATCTGCTTGACTTAAGCTTCACCTCAACATATGGTCTCCTGAGGAAATGCCCCACATGACTTCAAAGTAGTTGCAGTACTCACTGTATTTATAAAGTGCTGACTGTGTTTGAAGCAGCTAACTAAGTTCTGGAAAGGAGTAAATGGGTGGGAATTAGACACTGTCACTGGCCCTCAAGAAGCTCATAATCCAGGGACATAAAGTGAGGAACCTTAGGGCCCTCAGCTATCTTTAGCACTTGCAGGAATTGTAATAACAGTAACAATAATGATAATGATAATTGTGATATTTGTTAAGCACTTACTATGTAACAAGGACTGTACTAAGTGCTGTGAAGATACCAAATAATCAGATCAAACACAGTCTCTGTCCCACACGAGGCTGACAGTCTGAGAGGGAAGGAAAGTAGATAAAGAAACTGAGGCACAGAAAAGTTAAGTGACTTGTTTATGGTCACACAGAGGGAAAATGTCAGAGCTGGGATTAGAACCCCAGATTCCCTGAATCCCAGCCCTGTGCTCTTTGCACGAGGTGATGCTTCTTCTCACTGATTTTCTTGGAACTCCATGCTACTGCACCCCATGACTGTCCCGGGAGTTTACTGCCACCATTTTATGACTCATAGATTTAGTACCTCCAAAACGTACAGAAAGCACAGGGTGTAGATCTGTGGGTGAGACTGGGAGGAAATAACAAATGTCTCACCTCTTCCCTTTGATAGCAAGTCTCTCTGAATTAACAGGTTCAACATCCATGAGTGGCTCAGGCACTTGCTTTGGTAACAAACAGATACACTAGAATTTTCAAGGTTTGGAGGTTTCAGTTGCAACAGTAGTGATACAGTTTTGAATGATGCACAATGAAATCTCCAACCGGATCCAGGGATGAAGGCCTAGCTCTGATTTTACATGTCACCTAGGCAGACGGGCTCTGTCCAGCCACTTCTGAGGGTGATGTCTTCAGATGCAGCCCTAATTCCCCAACTTCAATCAATCACACTCATTAAGCGCTTACTGTGTGCAGAGCACTGTACTAGGTATTTGGGAGGGTACAACACAATAATATAACAGACACATACCCTGCACACAACACTTCTGTCCAGCCCCAGATTTTAACTCTCCAGCCCCATGAAGAACCTGAGCCACCTCCACCATGGAGCCAGTCCCCTTGGTCTACCAACCATGGAGAGCCTGGACCATGATATACCTCCCAGACACTGGGCTCTGTAACATCCTTTAGCCAGTACTTCCATCTCCCACAAACTCTTGGGGTGGGGTCAGGACCAATTCAGTTCTCCATTTTCCCCTAATGCCTTCGCCCTGGGGTGGGGCCATACCGAAATGTTTGTGGACCATGTGGCGGGCTATGACATCACCTGTTGGAGAAATAGCTGGGGATTTCACAGTGAAGGAGGGCAAATTGGTGAGGCTTGCACAGCTCTCTTAGACCAGGGGTATGGACCTCCTGCCCAGTCATCAACAACAGACTGCAGAACACACTGACAGCTCAGACACTAATGAAAGGCCACAGAAGATTTGTATCAGCTGGACCATCTCGGGAAGGTAGGAGGGAGGCTGCCTGCATCAGCTAGGGAAGGTTTGGGTTGGGAATGGGTCAAAGTGATAAAACCCAGATCTGTAGGTTTTATGTACTTAGTGTTGGAGCAGGAGGACACATACGAAGCCCCAACAAGGAGGAGAGGAATTAAGGAACCTGACTTGGAGTGAGCTGGTGGTTTGAGTACTTACTATGCAGTGAACCTCCCTGGGAGCAGTAGCATTGTTCATTCTTAAATAAAACCCAGGGTTTCCCCTGACCTGGAAACACTGTAATAATAATACCAATAACAGTGATATTAATGACAATAAAAATAATAGTATTTGTTAAGCACTTAATATGCTCCAGGCACTGTATTACTTAACACAGTGCTGGGGTGGTCACAGACAAATTGGGTACAGTCCTTGTCATTCATTCATTCATTCATTGAATTATATTTTTTGGCCCTTACTTTGTGCAGAGCACTGTACCAAGAATTTGGGGAGTACAATACAACAAAAAACAGCACATTCCCTACCCACAACAAACTTACTGTCTAGAGGCAAGGAGAGAGATTGTAATATAAATAAACAAATACAGCTAAGTACATAAGTGCTGTGGGGCTGTAAGCCCAGAGAGGACAGTGTCAGGTGACACAGAAGGGAGTGAGAGAAGAGGAAAGAGGGGGCTTAGTCAGGAAAGGCTTCCTGGAGGACAAATGCTTTTGAAAGGAGGAAGAATAGAGTCTCTGGGATTTGAGGAGGGAGGGCATTCCAGGACAGAGGCTGGATGTGGTCAAGGGGTCAGTGGCGAGATAGACAAATCGAGGCACAGTGAGAAGGTTAGTATTAAAGGAGAGAAATATGCGGGATGAGTTGTAGTAGGAGAGTAGCAAGGGGAGGTAAGAGGAAGCAAGGTGATGGAGTACTTTAAAGCCAATGGAGAGAAGTTTTTGTTTGATGTGGTGGTGGATGGACATCCACTGGAGTTTTTTGAAGAGTGGGGTGGCATGGACTAAACATTTTTGTAGAAAAATGACCCGGGCAGCAGAGTGAAGTATGGACTGGAGTGACGAGAGACAGGAGGCTGCCAGGTTAGCAAGGAGGCTGATTCAGTAATCCAGGCAGGGTAAGATGAGTGCTTGGATTAATGTGGTAGCAGTTTGGATGGAGAGGAAAGGGTGGTTTTAGAAATGTTGTGAAGGATTTAGTGATGGATTAAATATTTGGGTTGAATGAGAGAGAGGAGTCGAGGATAATGCCTAGGTTATGGGCTTATGAGACAAAAAGAATAGTAATGCCACCTCCAGTGATGGGAAAGTCACAGGAAGGACAGGGTTTCAGGGGTAGATGAGAAGGTCTGTTTTGGTCATATTAAGCTTGAGGTGATGGGAGGATATCCAAGCAGAGATGTCTTGAAGACAAGAGGAAATGAGAGACTGCCAAGAGATCAGGGCTGGAGTTGTAGTTTTGGATATCATCTGCATAAAGGTGGTAGTTGAAGCCATGGGAGTGAATGACTTCTCCAAGGGAGTAGTTGTAGATGGAGAATAGGTAACTTGGAACTAAATCCTGAAGGACTCACACAATTAGGAGGTGGAAGTCAGAGGAGTAGCCTGAGAAAGAGACTGAGAATGAGTAGTCAGAGAGATAGGAGGAGAAACAGGAGAGGACTGTACCAGTGAAGCCAAGATTGGATAGTGTATGCAGGAGCTGGGGGTGGTCCACAGTGTTGAAGGCAGCTGAGTGGTCTAGTAGGATTAGGATGGAGTAAGGGCCATTGAATTTGACAAGAAGAAGATCATTAGTGTCTAACGTAGGAAGTTTCCCTGGGCTGAAGGGGGCAGAAACTAGATTGGGGAGGATCAAGAAGAACCCACCTGACCTCTTTGTTTTGGGATTTTTTTCCACTTTCCTGACCTCACATTTGGCCATATCCTCCGTTGCAATTGGTTTTTTTCCACTGATGTCACCAGGTGAGTGATTGAAATGCTTTGTAAAATAGTACCTTCCCTTCAATGCTCCAACCTTTCATCCTTATCTATCTATGTGAGGGATTAGCCTGATAGACCATTACAGGGCATGTAACTGCTGTTTTCCTTAGGCTTTTTGACAGTCCTTAGCTTTTTCTTGATTTTTTAAATGGCATTTGTTAAGCACTTTTTTTAAAATGGTGCTTTTTAAGGGCTTACTATGTGCAGGCACTCTACTGAGGCCTGAGGGAGACACGTGTTAATCAGGTTGCACACAGTCCATGCCCCACATTAAGCTCACAGGCTTAACCCCTATTTTACAGATGCCATAACTGAGGCACAGAAAAATGAAATGGCTTTCCCAAGGTCACACAGCATGTCATATGATTTATTATAAGTTGCCTATTTTTCTTCGTATTTGCCTCAATAGCACAGTGACTACCTCAGATAATAATGCTTGTCACTGATTCAGTTGAAAGAGTTTCCTGGTGGCTTGGAAGTGGATTCTAATCCCAGTTCTACAGCCCTTAATGTGTCATGGTGGCACAGAATAGGTTTGCCAGATCCAGATGCACCAACCAGCCAAACTTTACACTCAAAGTGAAAGAGTATTTTCTCCCTGCACCTAGTGACTACAATGCCTTGGAGTACCTAAGCACTGAGACAAGGTTTTCAGGGCAGCCGAATTTGCTTAGCAGTTGCCCGATGAGGTGTCAGGTACTCAATTTAAAATCAGTTAGAATACTAGGACTTTTCCCTCCATTGGATTAAATTTGGGGCCATGTTGCTGTATAACCAAAATCCATACCACTGACAGCCAACCTGTCAGTGTATTTTCTCTTCCTCGATCTCATCTATCTTACTACTGACTGCTCACCCACTTCCTGATTCTGGCCTGGAAAGCCCTCCCTCATCATATCCAACAGATAATCACTCTCCCCATCTTCAAAGCCTTTCTGAAGACACATCTCCTCCCAGAGGCCTTCCCTGATTTAGCCCTTATTTCCTCTTCTCCCACTCCCTTCTGCATTGCCCTGATTTGTTCCCTTTAATCAATCCCATCTCAGCCCTATAGCACTTATGTACATATCCATTATTTATTTATATTAATGTCTGTCTTCCCCCTTAGACTTTGAGTCTGTAGTGGGCAGGGAAAATATCTGTCAATTCTGTTATACTGTACTCACCCAAGTGCTCAGGATAAAGCTCTGCAGACAGTAAGTGCTCGATAAACATGATTGATTGAATTATTTAATTTAGTCAGAATTCAAAAGGGACCTCTTCTTGAACCCTATAAGGAATCACAAAATTCTGATTACCCATGACTAATAACAAATAAGTTTCTAATTGAAGCTACAGTGGAAAAAGATGCAACCTAATATATTGAAATAGATTTAAAACAAACTAAGATTTGCCTCAGAAAACTCAACACCTACTTGCCTGACCTACCTTACCTAGGGGATGGGGACTTCTTTCTCGTGTAGAACTTGCTCTGCAGAGTTATAAGCTGCTGCCAATTTGTAAATTCCTTGAGGGCAAGGATTTTGTCCACTAATTTTACTTAACTTTCTCAAATGCTTAGTCCAGTGCTTTGCGCAGAGAAAGCACTCAATAAATAGTAGTAGTAAGAGGAGGAGGAGGAAGATGAGGAGGAAGAGCATTTATTAAATGCTTATGTGCAGAGCACTGTGCTGTGAGAAAAGCAGTAGTGTCTAGTGGATAAAGCACAGGCCTGGAAACCAGAAGATATGGGTTCTAATCCTGATTCCACCACTTGTCTGCTGTATGACCTTGGATTAGTCACTTACCTTCTCTGTGCCTCAGTTTTCCCAACTGCAGAATAGGGATTCAAAACCCATTCTCCCTCCTACTTAGACTATAAGCTCCATGTGGACTGTGTTCTGCCCAATTAACTTGTATCTACCCCTTTGCTTAGAACAGTGTTTAACACATAGCCCTTAAGAAATACTATTAAAAAACTACTGGGAAAGAAGACAAAATGTTATTGTTACCCTCCCCTCCTACCCAAAGAGAACTCTGGGTGGTTTGGCTCAAGCAAGTACCATATCTAACTGGTGCAAAAAAGATAAGGAGTCAGTCTCTTGCTTCCTGGAAAATGTCAATTTTTTCTTACCTTCCTTTCAATTATCTTGCCAACTTCCAGCTTGATCTCTGGATGCTTTGAAGGCACACAGTTCACACCAAAGACTAAGCGAGATACAGACCGGTCTATTGAACACAATACACAGGTCCGGTAGTGTTCCCTGCACATTTTCTTTCTGTGTCTTGCTATCAGGATCGTAACTGCAGGTCTATGTTTTAGCTTGAAGTCGTATTCTAATTCAGGTACTGCATGGGAGAATGTGTTCTTCAATAGTTTATCTGGAAGGATTTATTTTTAATGTTATTTTTTAAGTGCTTACTATGTGACAGGTCCTGTATTAAGCTCTGGGTAGATACAAGATAATCACATTGGACCCACAGTCCCTGTCTCACAAAGGGCTCACAGTCTTAATCCCAAATTTAAGTTGAGGTAATGAGGCACAGAGATGTTAAGTGACTTGCCTAAGGTCATACAACAAGCAAGTGGGAGAGTGTAGATTAGAACACAGGCCCTCTGACTCCCAAACCTATGTTCTCTCCATTAGGTCATGCTGCATCTCATACTAGCTGAAGTTTTGCTGGAAATGAAAGTAGTGACTTTTACTGGTACTTTTCAGTCAGCTCACACACCTGTCCTCATGAAGATAGTAACTGCTCTGAAATCCTACCACCACCTAAACAATTACAACAGAAAGTGGTTTGCTTGACCAGCTCAGAAAAAAAGACAGATCAAAAACCTCAGATCACACTAGAGTTAGCACTTTCCTTAGCTTTTTAAACCTTAGCACCCACACATGTAGTTTCCATCAATCGATCAATCAATCCATCAATGCTATTTATTCATTCATTCATTCAATCGTATTTATTTAGCGCTTACTGTGTGCAGAGCACTGTACTAAACACATTGCTAAGTGCAATGCAATGGAGTTAGTTGACCCAATTCCCGCCCACAAGGACTAGAGAGGGGGACAGATACTAGAGAAGCAGCGTTGGCTCAGTGGAAAGAGCACAGACTTTGGAGTCAGAGGTCATGAGTTTGAATCCCAGCTCCGCCACTTGTCAGCTGTGTGACTGTGGGCAAGTCACTTAACTTCTCTGGGCCTCATTTACCTCATCTGTAAAATGGGGATGAAGACTGTGAGCCCCACGTGGGACAACCTGATTCCCCTGCATCTACCCCAGCGCTTAGAACAGTGCTCTGCACATAGTAAGCACTTAACAAATACCAAAATTATTATTATTATTATTAAAATAAATTGCAGAAGGATGTGTATATAAATGCTGGGGGATTGGGGGTGGGGTGAGTTTCGAAGGTGTTGCTGTAGTGCATGAAGATTGCTGCTAACTAAGAGGGAGAGAGTTGAAGCCAATGATCAAGACTTGCTGCTAATATGGGGAAAAATGGGAACCATTGAAGGTTTTTAAGAAATGGGAAAATAAGTGATATTTAAGATAGGAAAACTATGAACTGGAGAGGAATAAGACTGGAAGCAGGAAGACCAGTGAGCAGGCTTTTTCAATAATCTAGCCTGGATATGTTGTGGGCAGGGAACCTGTCTGTTATTGTTATACTGCACTCTCCCAAGCACTCAGTATAGTGATTTGCACACAGTATACTCTCAATAAATATGATCAAATTAATATGACAAATTGGTGGACATATGCATTGAAAGAAGGAAGGGGATCTGTGCAATGCTATAGAAGAAAATCTAGCAATATTTATGATAGACTGAAATTAAAGTTGAAAAGAAGGAAGGATTCAAGGTGGCAAGTCTGAGGTTTCAGGCTTCTGGGGCAGAGAGGATGACAGTTTTGTCCACAGTCAGCCCCTTGAGGGACAGGAACTGTGTTTAATTCCCAACTGTGTATTCTCTTCCAGGGAAGATAATTCCCTCTGCTCACAATGACTATTTCAAAAATACTGTTATCAAGCAGTCTGGCTTAGTGGAAGGAACATGGACTTGAGAGTCAGAGGTCATGGGTTCTAATCCTGCTCTGCCACTTGTCAGCTGTGTGACTTCGGGCAAGTCACTTAACTTCACTATGCCTCAGTTACTTCATCTGTAAAATGGGGATTGTGAACCCCATGAGGGACAACCTGTTTAGCTTCTATCCACCCCAGCACTTGGAACAGTGCTTGGCATATATTAAGCGCTTAACAAATACCATTATCATTATTATTATTACTATTACTCTTCCTGTTACTCCCGTTACTACTACAAGCTACGGTGATGGAAAATTTGGGGGAACGAATGGGTTTTTGAATAGAAGATGAGGAGTTCTGCTTTAGCTCTGCCTTGATCTTGTCTTTTGGCCACCTGGCCCTAGCTCCCATCATCCCCCAGACTGGAATTCCTTCCTCCTTCATTTCTGACGGACCATCGCTACCCTCATTTTCAAAACCTTACTAAAATCTCCTCCAAGAAGCCTTCCCAGACTAACCTCTCATCTTGCTTCCCTAATCTCCTTCCCTTCTGCATAGCCTATCCCTTCTGTCTATATTCCTTAATCACTTTGATACTTACCCACCCCTACAGCACTTACGTACCAATACTACTACTACTAATAGTAATAATGATAATAACTGTGGTTTCCGTGAAGTGCTAAGTATTTACCAAGTACTGCACTAAACACTGAAGTCATCTGGTCTTCCACGGGGCTCACAGTCTAAGTAGGAGCAAGAATGGGTATTGAATTCCCATTTTACATGTGAAGGAATTGAAGTACAGAGAAGTTAAGTATCTTGTCCAAGGTCACACAGCAGGTAAATGGCAGAACCAGGATTAGAATCCAGGCCCTCTGACTCCCAGGCCAATGTTCTTTCCCCTAGGCCATGCTGCTTCCTAACCATTTTTCCTGCTGCTTCTGCTGTCTGTTATTTGTTTTAATGTCTATGTCCCCTACCAAACTGCAAACTCCTTGAGGGCAGGGAATATGTCTTTGAATTATATTGCATTATACTCTCTGAAGAGCTTAATACAGTGCTCTGCATATAGTAAGCCCTCAATAAATACCATTTTATTGACTGTTTCAGTGTAACTTCCAAGTGGAAATTTCTTGGAAGCAAGGAGAGATGTGAGTTTGCAGGGGAGGTGGAGAGTCAGGGTTAGCAAGGTAGATTTGGGAGTCATCTACATACATTGAAATCTACACAGTTTTCTGGGCATATCTGTCCACTCCTCCAAAATCTCCAATGATTGCCCAGACATCTCCACATCAAGCAGAAATTCCTCGCCATTGCCTTTAAGGCACTCAATTAGCTCCCCACTTCCAATCTATCCTCACTCCTCTCCCACTACAACCCACCCCAACTACTTCATTCCTTTAATGTCAACCTATTTACTGTGCCTCAATCTCTTCTCTCTCACTGCCTTTCTTAAGCCCTTCCCCATGCCTGGAACTTCCTCCGCTTACAAATCTGACAAACCACCCTTCCCCTCATTTTCAAAGCTCTACTAAAATCACATCTCTTCAGGAAGTCTTTCTTGACTATCATTTCTTCACCCCATTTTCTCTCCCTTCTGTGTCACCTATGCACTTGGGTCCATAACCCCTAAGATGTTTGATACTCATGTACCATTCCCTCGCAATATCTATGTGCATATCCTTATAATCTGCCCCCTCCACTACCTGTAATTTATTTCAATGTCTGTCTTTTCTGCTAGATTGTAAGTTCCATGAAGACAGTGAGCATGTCTTCTTACTCTATAGCACTTCCCCAAGAGCTTAGTACAGTGCTCTGCTCTGTGAGCTGTAAGCACTCAAAAATATGACTGAATGAAAAATTTTATTTATTGAATGATAGATGGGTGGTATGTGCACAGATAAAATGGAGTGAGTATAAAGAGTGGGAGTACAGGGGACCAGTACGGGGTGTAGGGCAGCCTCAGCATGTGGCTGAGAGGTGGAAGAAGAGTCAGTTTATAGACCTGAGAAGGAGTCTCCAGAGAGGTAGCAGAAAACCAAACTAATGTTCAGTCAGCACTTCCAGGAGTGGGGAATGCTCAGCAGTGGGGAAGGTGGCCACGCGGTCAAGAACTGTTTGAATAATAGACTTGGCGCAGCCTTTCTCAAACCCTGATAGACTCCACTCAACCCGAGGGATGTTTTACCTTTTTGATGACTCTGGAATGCTCCGTGTGAACCTGGTGGAAATTACTTCCTCTCCAGTTGTTGGCCACTTCAGTCTCTGCTTTTGTAAAATTGCCAGGGAGGTAACCCTGCCCCATTCCCTCTAGCCCAGCCCTCTCTGGTTCCCAAGGCTTTTTATTTCCCTGTCTTCCTTCTCCACACCCGAAATTCACCCCCATCTTCAATGACGCAGAGTCATATAAAGGATCTCGTTGTTCCTGCCAATGCTGCCATCCCTGCTGTTTTATTCTCTGCCCCTCCCTTCCTTTTTCTCCTTTGTTACTCACTCCTGAGTCTTGTCTTATGTCATCGAGTCATTTCCATCCCACAGCTACAACTCAGACACATCTCTCCCAGAATGCCCCGCTCTCTGTCTACAATCGTTCTGGTAATGTATCCATAGAGTTTTCTTGGTAAAAATATGGAAGTTGTTTACTAATGTCTCCTTCCGTGCAGTAAACTTAAATCTCCACCCTTGACTCTCTCTCATGCCGCTGCTGCCCAGCCCAGGTAAGTTTTGACTTGTAGCAGATTGCCTTCCACTCACTAGCCACTGCCCAAGCTAGGAATGGAATGTGTAGGCCTCTGCTCAACTCTCCCTCCCATAGCTGAGACTGGTAGAGTACTGGAAACTCTACAGGTGCGACCTTGAAAGGGGTCACTCCTGAGTACCTCTTCCCAAAAGAGAAACTCATTTATCTAAGGTGTCAATCATTTCCCTGATGGTGCCTTCTTGAAGATGAGGAAAAGGAGGAGAAGTCTTTTAGTTGGAGAAGACGCCCTTGTTCCTTCTAGGTTTCATTTGTCAAGCACTTGCTATGTGCCCAGCACTGTACTAAGTACTGGGTAGATACATGATAGTTAGGTCAGGCAGTCACTGTCCCACATGGGAGTCACATTCAAAGGTGGAGAGGGGAGAATGGCTATTAAAACTCCTATTACAGGTAAGGAAACTGAGACCAAGAGAAGCTAAGTGAAATGCCTAAGATCACAGAGAAACAGTATGGCTTAGTGGAAAGAGTATGGGCTTGGAAGTCAGAGGTTGTGCCAATCCGGACTTTGCCACTTACCAGCTGTGTGACTTTGGGCAAGTCACTTAACTTCCCTGTGCCTCAGTTACCTCATCTGTACAATGGGGATTAAGACTGTGAGCCCCACATGGGACAACCTGATTACCCTGTATCTACCCCAGCACTTAGAACAGTGCTCTGCACATAGTGAGCGCTTAACAAATACTAACATTATTATTATTATTATTACTTCAGTGCTTAGAACAGTGCTTGGCACATAGTAAACACTTAACCAATACTATCATTATTATCATTATTACATTGCAGAGAAGCCGAGGGGTTCTGGTGGCTGGGGAAGTTACCCCTTTTGTAGAAGCTTCAGCTTTAGGGAGAGAACAAAATCAAGGACTTATTTAAACCTGCCTCCTAATTTACCTAATAATTTAACTAATTAAAAATCAATTATGATCGTTAACCTCCAAGGTTTGTGTGATATTCTTGTTTGGATTAGAAAACTTTATCCACAGGGCAGAGCTGGGAAAGATACAGCTCCCCATGTCCCTAGAACCAGCGTGAAGAATTTTATCTGTAATCTGTAAGAGCCCTGAGTGGGCTCTTCCACTCCCCAACTCACTCCCCGGGCTTTCCCCTTCCTGTCCAGGCACAGACTACTTCTGCCAGTGTGGTGAGAATAGTTCTTGGACGGTTGACTCACATTAGATTTGTGCTGTAGAATCGGGGAGGCAGAGGAGAGCTCGGAGTAGGCAATAAGTGAAGGGGAACTGGGGGAGTGGCAGGGTGCAGAGGCGGGGACATGGGGTTACGGGGACAAGAACCAGAACCAGCTAGCTTCCCCCCAGATGCTTCCCACAGCATTATGGGTACATTCCTCAAGTCATTGGATGGTGCAGTCCAAAAGTGGGGGAGGTAGGAAGAGCTATCCACCTCCATATAAAACAAAAACTTCTCACCAATGGCTTTAAATACTCCATCACCTTGTCTCCTCCTAACTCACCAACCTTCTCTCCTTCTACAACCCAGTTCACAAGCTGCACCCACTGGTGCTAACTTTCTCACTGGGCGTCGATCTCACCTGTCTTGCCGCTGACACCTGGCCCATGTCCTGCTGGGCGGAATGCCGTCCCTCCTCAAATCTGCCAATTACTCTCCCCCCACCAAAAGCTTTATGGAAGGCACATCTCCTCCAAGAGGCCTTCCCAGATTAAGCTCCACTTTTCCTCATTTCCCACACCCTTTTGCCTTCACCCCCTTAAGCCCCATAGCTTTTATGTATATATCTGTAATTTTATTTATTTGTATTGATGTCTGTCTCCTCGCCCTAGATTGTGAGCTCACTGTGGGCAAGAATTATCACTATTTAATGGTATATGGTACTTTCCCAAGTGTTTAGTGCATTAATCTGCACACAGTAAGCACTTAATAAATACAGTTGAATGAATGAATAAATGAATGAGCTAAAACCCAGTTCAAATTGCCAAGTGTCCCAGGCAGGAACAGGCATCTGGACATGAAGGTTCTTGTCAGCTGTGTGACTGGGGGCAAGTCACTTCACTTCTCTGTGGCTCAGTTCCCTCATCTGTAAAATGGGGATGAAGACTGTGAGCCTCACGCGGGACAACCTCATTCCCCTGTATCTACCTCGGAGCTTAGAACAGTGCTGTGCACGTAGTGAGCGCTTAACAAATACCAACATTATTTCCATAGAAAGATTTCCCATCTGTACCAGGCCCTGCCAGCCTGTTTTCATGGTCTCTATTCCACCACATTGTCCCTGCTCCTAACTTCCTCCTCTACCACCTATCCTCCAATCTTGGCTCTTCCACTCCTGTGCTCACTGCCCAGGCTTTCCCCTTCCTGTCCAGGCACAGGCTGCCTCTGACAGAGGGGTGAGAAAAGTTCTTGGACAATTGACTCACATTGGATTTGTACTGTAAGATGGGGAGCCAGAGGAGAGCCCCACGTAGGCAGTAAGTGAAGGAGAGTGGGAGGAATGGCAGGAGGCAGAGGCAGGAACGGAGAGAGGAGCAGGAGAGACAGGTGCTGGAGGGAACTGGCTGCTGCACTTTGCTGCCCCTGCTGCATTTGTGTCCCAGGCCCCAGGTGGGTCAAGGGGCTCTGGGTGGACTCCGAGCACATAGCAGATCCACCTGGGAGTGGTGTCCCAGGCCGAGCTGGCCAGCCCCTGCTCCTCAGGGCTGGAGACCAGCTGATGAAACAGGCTGGGAACAGGCTGAGGTACAGTGAGAAGATTGGGGTTAGGAGAGCAGAGTCTGGGTTGAGTTGGAATAGGAAATCAGCAAGGTGAGATAGGAGTGGGAGAGATGACTGAGTGCCTTAAAGCCATTGATATGGAGTTTCTGTTTGATGTGGAGATAGAGGAGCAAGACTAATGTCAAAATTCAGACCTAATCAATCATTCAATAATTCAAGCATTTATTGAGCAATCATTAGTTCGAATCCCAGCTCTGCCACCTGTCAGCTGTGTGACTGTGGGCAAGTCACTTCACTTCTCTGTGCCTCAGTTACCTCATCTGTAAAATGAGGATGAAGACTGTGAGCCCCACGTGGGACAACCTGATTCCCCTGTGTCTCCCCCAGCGCTTAGAACAGTGCTCGGCACAGAGTAAGCGCTTAACAAATACCAACATTATTATTATTATTATTATTAGAATTAGAATTAGCAGAATTCTGTAACCTAATGGGAGGGAGACAACATTAACATCGCATACAGTTGGAGGAAGCAACAGAGTGCAAAACTATGCATGTAAGTGCTACAATGTGGGTGTGAAGACCTAAAAGCATGGTGTTGACAAAGCACCCTAAGAATGAGAAAAACCAAAAGTAATGTATGGTTCTCCAAAAAAGGAGCAGGGGATGATTGCCAAGTGATAACGATTTCCAGAGGAACCAGTGTCACTGATAGAGAAATAATATGGAGCCATGTGCAATCTCTGGGGTACGCCATCTCTCCTTCCCTCCTCGCCTCTTGCACCGAGGAGGCATTAATTGAGACTTTACAGTGTACAGAGCACTGTACTAAGCCTTTCAGGAGAACAGAAGACAATAGAGTTGGTAAAAAAACAATCCCTGTCTTCAAGGGGCTTACAGTCTAGCATTCATTCATTCATTCATTCAATAGTATTTATTGAGCGCTTACTATGTGCAGAGCACTGTACTAAGCGCTTGGGATGAACAAGTCGGCAACAGATAGAGACAGTCCCTGCCGTTTGACGGGCTTACAGTCTAATCGGGGGAGACGGACAGACAAGAACAATGGCACTAAACAGCGTCAAGGGGAAGAACATCTCGTAAAAACAATGGCAACTAAATAGAATCAAGGCGATGTACAATTCATTAACAAAATAAATAGGGTAACGAAAATATATACAGTTGAGCGGACGAGTACAGTGCTGTGGGGATGGGAAGGGAGAGGTGGAGGAGCAGAGGGAAAAGGGGAAAATGAGGCTTTAGCTGCGGAGAGGTAAAGGGGGGATGGCAGAGGGAGTAGAGGGGGAAGAGGAGCTCAGTCTGGGAAGGCCTCTTGGAGGAGGTGATTTTTAAGTAAGGTTTCGAAGAGGGAAAGAGAATCAGTTTGGCGGAGGTGAGGAGGGAGGGCGTTCCAGGACCGCGGGAGGACGTGGCCCAGGGGTCGACGGCGGGATAGGCGAGACCGAGGGACGGAGAGGAGGTAGGCGGCAGAGGAGCGGAGCGTGCGGGGTGGGCAGTAGAAAGAGAGAAGAGAGGAGAGGTAGGAAGGGGCAAGGTGATGGAGAGCCTTGAAGCCTAGAGTGAGGAGTTTTTGTTTGGAGCGGAGGTCGATAGGCAACCACTGGAGTTGTTTAAGAAGGGGAGTGGCATGCCCAGATCGTTTCTGCAGGAAGATGAGCCGGGCAGCAGAGTGAAGAATAGACCGGAGCGGGGCGAGAGAGGAGGAAGGGAGGTCAGAGAGAAGGCTGACACAGTAGTCTAGCCGGGATATAACGAGAGCCCGTAATAGTAAGGTAGCCGTTTGGGTGGAGAGGAAAGGGCGGATCTTGGCGATATTGTAGAGGTGAAACCGGCAGGTCTTGGTAACGGATAGGATGTGTGGGGTGAACGAGAGGGACGAGTCAAGGATGACACCGAGATTGCGGGCCTGCAGGACGGGAAGGATGGTCGTGCCATCCACGGTGATGGAGAAGTCTGGGAGCGGACCGGGCTTGGGAGGGAAGATGAGGAGCTCAGTCTTGCTCATGTTGAGTTTTAGGTGGCAGGCCGACATCCAGGTGGAGACGTCCCGGAGGCAGGAGGAGATGCGAGCCTGAAGGGAGGGGGAGAGGACAGGGGCGGAGATGTAGATCTGCGTGTCATCTGCGTAGAGATGGTAGTCAAAGCCGTGAGAGCGGATGAGTTCACCGAGGGAGTGAGTGTAAATGGAGAACAGAAGAGGGCCAAGAACTGACCCTTGAGGAACTCCAACAGTTAAAGGATGGGAGGGGGAGGAGGCTCCAGCGTAGGAGACCGAGAATGATCGGCCAGAGAGGTAAGAGGAGAACCAGGAGAGGACAGAGTCCGTGAAGCCAAGGTGAGATAAGGTATGGAGGAGGAGGGGATGGTCGACAGTGTCAAAGGCAGCAGAGAGGTCAAGGAGGATCAGCAGGGGAGACAGACATTATATCACAGTTAGGGGAAGCATAAGAATATAAGGCTATGTACAAAAGTGTTGTGGGGATGAGGGTGCATGAGAACCTAAGTTCTTAGAGAATATGGACTCGAGGGCATTAGTGATGCAGAAGGGAAGTGAGAAATGAGAGTTTAGTCAGGGAAGGCTTCGGGGAGGAGATATGATTTATGTAGGGCTTTGAAAATAGAAAGAATGCTTACGAATAATTATGGTCTTTGCTAAGTGCTCATTTTTGTGCTATGTAGCAAAACCTTTCTGGCCATGCCTATATCTTGCAAAGTCTGACCCACATCATGTCTAATGTGCAATTGGCATGAGAGATGAGTGGTTCTGCTCCCAGAAGCATTTCCCAGCTGGTTGTGAGAAGAAATCTGAAGCTTCTCAGGTCTGGCAGGAAATCATGCTACCTTCAAGAAGCCTTCACTACTTATCTTGAACACCTCAAACTATAAAAGCCAACCAGCCATTTCTAGCACTGGTATTTATTCCCACTCATCATCACCATTTGTGCAGAAATGTTTATTCATTGATTGCACATTCGATATTCATTTTGATTACTTTAGCTGTAAGCATTTTTAGGTGTATCTTCCCCTATGTAAACTCCTTGTGGGCTGAGAATGTATCACTCCTCCTCACTGTACTTTCCCAATCACTTAGACCAGCACAATGCATTAAGCTTGTACTCAATAAGCAGCACTATTACTACTGAGAAGCAGCGTGGCTCAGTGGAAAGAGCACGGGCTTTGGAGTCAGGGCTCATGAGTTCAAATCCCAGCTCTGCCACTTGTTGGCTGTGTGACTGTGGGCAAGTCACTTAACTTCTCTGTGCCTCAGTTCCCTCATCTGTAAAAGGGGGATTAAGACTGTGAGCCCCACGTGGGACAACCTGATTCCCCTATGTCTACCCCAGTGCTTAGAACAGTGCTCAGCACCTAGTAAGCGCTTAACAAATACCAACATTATTATTATTATTATTACTACTAATGAATAATTTTGATATTTAAGTGCTTACTACAGATCAACCACTGGCCTAAGCAGTGGGATAGAAAGCTTAATCAAGAGGGACCCAGTCCCTATCCCATATAGAGCTCGCAGTTTAAGTAGGAGGTAGAATAGGTATTTAATTCTTGCTTTACAGGTGAGGAATCTGAAGCACAGAGAAGGCGAGTGACTTGCCCAAGGTCACAGAGCAATCAAGTGGCAGAGTCAGAATTAGAACCCAGGTCCGCCAACTCCCAGACCCATGCTATTTCTGCTAGGCCATGTTATTTCTCTACTGCTGCTATGACTGCTACTAATTGTTACTGCTATTATTGGATTACGACTTTCATTTCTCCCGCTACTACTACTGTTACGTTACTACTTCTATTTCTACTGCTGGGGCCGCCATTATTATTATTATTACTCCTGTTGTTATGACTACTGCTGTGGCTTCTTCTCCTCCTTCTCCTACTTCCATGGGAATCAGGTAAGGACTCCATCGGGCAGAAGAGGCAGCTTGGCAGCAGACAGGGTGAGAGGCAAGTGTAGAGAGCTGCTGTGTGGTGAGCAGGGCCAGGCTTTAGAGCAGACTGCAGACAACCGTCAGCAGCCACAGCCACCACCAGGAAACAATGGGCCCTGGAGCCCTGACTGTAGGTCTTCCCAGTCAGAGCTGTGCCCAGGGAGAATCCCTGGCCTGGTGATGTAGACCCCTCCTACGTAGCCCTCGGCCGCAGTTGAAGGATGCACATGGCTGTTCACTCAGTGTGAAGAACCAACAGGAAGTTGGGAATTTGGGAACGTGCTCACTTCCAGTGTTTGGTCCCCTCTCCTGCGAGTCATCCAGCAGTGGTAAACAGTATTGACTAATTAGTTCAGATTGACGTGGCTCTCTGCAGCTAAAGCTGCAGAAGGTGGGGTCAGAGAGAGAGAGAGAGACACTGAGCCAGCCGAAGAAAAGAACTTAAGGGAAAGATCTGGAGCTGAGCTCGATAATGAAAGTGGAATGGTCATGTGGGGAGAAGACCGATCTGGAAGGGCAGCTTCCCCCATTGAGGACAGCTCAGCCATCCTGTTACACTTATTCCCATAATGAATGTGATTAAACCTCCCTGTACTAGATCAACATTCTTGGCTCTGACTTTCTCTACTCCTTCTCTAGTTGTGTAGATCTGTGTAAGTGAACTGCTAGTGAGCTAGAAATGGATGCTTCTGATGGAAATGGCATGGAGTGTCAAAGGAAACTTCACATTATTTCTAAGACACAAAGCCCTCCTTTGGGGGAGATAGGAAACTCTAGCAGATCACAACTTTAGGTGCAAAGTTTTACTCCGGCCTTGACCAGAATTGGTAAAAACAATTAAATGCTGACCTATTTAGCAAACACTCCAGAGCATGGAGTTGAAATGGGTCTTCCAGCACTTCTTTAACAGCAGAGATACTAATAAAAGAGGCTGAAAGGTGAACCTCAAAGGAAATAGTGAAGCCAAGGGATGTCCCATAATACATTTCAACCTGATCAAGGCTCCCAACCTCAAAAAACTGAGTGGGGCAGGACTGAGCAGGTGGTGGGGAGGAACGGAGGTAAGAAAAGGTTGACTGTGAATTGACCATCAGACATGGAGAGTAAAGTCACTTACATGGATGTAAAGATTGCATCCAAGGGAAAACACTGTCGTCCTTCTCCAGGTAAAATTGCCTCGTTATTTGTATGGCTTTTTTCCTGCTTAATAGGATAAGGTTTAAAATAACTTTGGTAGTAGCTTCAAGCTTTTCAAAAATTCAATACTTAATTTTGTCCATGTTGGATTTGATTCTAGTTAGTTATATGTCAATTTTTATTTTATCTTAAAATATCTTATTTGATATGAAGGAGTGAGGTACAATTTAGAAGACATTTTGTGGCTGTATATTTTGGAAGGTTAATATAATGTGGTCCATGTAGATGTGGTGCTAATTAGTTTTGTGTTAAACTTAATTTCATCTAATTTGGTACGAAGGAGTGAGTGAGATGCAATTTGAAATGCATTTTGTTGCAGTATATTTTGGGAGGTCAATTCAGTGTCGTCAATGTTAGATTTTGTGCTAATTAGTTTTGTGTGAAGCTCTATTTCATTTTAAATATCTTATTTGGAATGAGTGAATTCAAAATGCATATTAAGGCATAAAGCTTGAGAATTTTATTAATTTAATCATTTCTGGTGACTACTAGGATTTAAAAAGGATTCTATGTAAGTCTGATATCTAGGAAAATTTAGAGTAGCAGGATAGTTTATCAACAAAATATAATGATAGCTGTTTAGTACTGAAAAATTTTCCATTACAGTTTTTCTTACATTAGGTTTCCCCAGGGGGTGCGGAACTTAAACTCTTTTCATGAATGAATATACATTGTAGATAAAAGTCATGAACTTTGTTTGATATGTACAGGCTGCCCTGATCTCTGAGGAGAGGTTTCTTTAGTATCAAAACTGTTCTCAAGGGACTAACACAGTAAGCAGCATTGTAATTTACAAATTATAAAATCATTTTTACTGATATTCATTAAGTGCTTAATATGAATCAAGCACTGTTCTTTGCCCTGGAGTAGATGCAAGTTCATCAGATTGGATAAGGGCTCTACAGTCTAAGTAGGAGGGAGAACAGGTATTGAATCCCCATTTTGCAATTGAGCAGATGGAGACCTAGAGAAGTCAAGTGACTTGCCCAAGGTCACAGAGCAGGTAAATGGCAGAGCCAGGTTTAGAAGCGAAGTCCTCTGCTTTATCCATTTAGCCAAGCTGCTTCCCATTAAAGCCGAGCATGGGAAGTGAGCATATTCCCAACTTCCTATTTGAGCTTTCCCATGCCCATTCCTATGTTCCCATTAGGAATATTCAGAAATTTCCATTTTCAGCAAGAAAGAGAGGGATTATTGTGCCTATATTCTTATTTTGAAGTATTTATTTTGGATTATTATTAATAATAATGATAATTATGGTACTGGTTAAGCATTCACTATGTGCCAAGGACTGTTCTAAGTGCTGGGACAGATACAAGTTAATCAGGTCAGACACAGTACCTGTCCCACATGGGCCTCACACTCTTAATGCCCATTTTAAAGATGAGGTAACTAGGGCCCAGAGAAGGGAAGTGATGTGCCCAAGGTCACACAGCAGACATGTGGCAGAGGTGGGATTAGAACCTAGGTCCTTCTGGTCCCAGGCCCATGCTCTATCCTTTAAGTCATGCTGCTTTCCTAATCATTTGAAACTATGAGGAAATAAGTTTATTGCTATGTAAGACTAGTGACGGTTATGTATTTTCAAGAAAATGGATTAACTAATTCATGAGCCATATTTCAAAGCAGCCCATGACGCTGTTCTTTACTCAGTTGTCCCCATTTTCAGCTCTATCCATGAACTCCTTGGACTGAGTTAGATGGGAGTCAGGAATAGAGAGGACCTTGGATGAGTCAAGGAACAAAAGAACAAAATTAAAGTGTAAACCCCGTGTCCAAAGGGAACATACCTTGTGTTGTGTTTTACTTCCCAAGCACATAGTACAGTGCATTGTGGCAGTAGGGACTTAGTCAGTGAATTAGTCATTGGCATTTACTGAGTACTTTGTGTGTACAGAGGACTGAACTAAGTTCTTGGGAGAGTACAATAAAATAGAACTTGTAGACATTCATTCATTCATATATTCAATCATATTTATTGAGTGCTTACTGTGTGCAGCACACTCTACTAAGCGCTTGGAAAATACAATTCAGCAATAAAGAGAGACAATCCCTGCTTGTACCGGGCTTACAGTCTTGAAAGGAGAAGGCAGACATCAAAACAAGTAAACAGGCAAACATAGATAGATATGATCCCTACCTACAGTTTTACAAACCTAGAGTCTAGGCAGGGAGGAGGACATTAAAACTAACTACAGAACAGGGAAATAACAATGGTAATAATAATAATAATAATAATGGTATTCATTACATGCTTACAATATGTCAAGAATTGTACTAAACTTTGGATGGCAAGGTAAAAGGATAGGTACTTAAGTGCTGTGCAACTGAAGGTGGGGTGAATATCTAGTGCTCTACTCATATTAAGCGCTCAATAAATACAATTGAATGAATGAATGAATGAATGAATGAATCTAGTCCTTAAAGCATACAGATCCAAGTGCCTGTGTGATTAGAAGGGAGAGGGAGTCTGGAAAAAGAGGTCTTAATTGGGGAAGGCCTCTTGGAGGAGTTGTGGCTTTAATAAGACTTTGAAGGTGGAGAGAATAGTAGCCTGTCAGTTATAAAGAGATAAAGACTTCCAGTCCAGAGGGAGGACTAGGCAAAGAGTCAGTGATGAGAGAGATTCATTCATTCATTCAATCATATTTATTGAGCACTTACTGTGTATGGAGCAGTGTATTAAGTGCTTGGGTGAGTACAAGCAGACACATTACCTGCTCACAGTGAGTTTACGGTACAGGGAGTAAGTTGAAATTGGATGAGTCCATGGCATGAGCTGTATTCTAGTAGATCTACAAGGTAAGGTAGGGGGAGGAGAGCTGATAGAGTGCCTTAAATATGTTGGCAGTCTATGATATATATAAAGCACTTATAGTATGCCCAGCACTGTTCTATGTACTTGGAAGTGTTCAATAGAGTAAGTGCCTTCCCTTAAAAAAATAATATAACACCATAATTAACACCATTCCAGGGTCAAAGTTGTGGCCATCCATTCCAGGGACAGCAGGTTGCTTGGAGGAGCCCCATGCTGGTTGCCCTCCTTTATTTGTCTTTCGCTGGAAGCCAATGTTGCTCTCTTGCTTTCCTGATTCATGGAAAGTTTGCTGCAGTTCATCTGACCACTATGGACAAAATTCAAAAAAGCAGTGGATTTCATTTTAAGAATGATAAATGAAATCTTAGTTACTATATACAGTGAAACTTGGGATTCTGCTATAAAAGTGATCAACCTAAGTGGTTAATATTTACAGAGCTGTCAAGTCCAGCATTTGACTTCATCTTGTTCTTGAATCCAATTTCTGCCTGCTGAAAACATTGTTCTCATTTTCAATGAGTGCATTTTGACAAATTCCTCTTCCTTTCTGATCTTATACAGTGATCTTATTCTCCTTTCCAGAAGAGCAAATGCCATATAGCTCTCTGAGAGTCCCTCAAAAACGAGACAACAACATTCCGTTCTCGACCCCTCCTCCTGGTATTGTATTCTCTTTTGGAGACATTTGAATTTCCTCTTTACCTAATTTGGTGTATTTTGAAGACAGCAAGGGGGTGGAGAGGATGTATTAATGTTGTAGAGCAAATGGAAATTTTCTTGAAAGTTTTTATCTGCTTTCCTTATAGATTGTGGCTCATTGTGGCTTTGGGAAGAAAATATTTGTATAATGTAAAAGGGGCTGCTTCAGAAAATGGCTTTTGGTTTGTCTTATTAACCCAAATTAATGAGTTAGTTCGAACTGTTTGTTAACACAGGGAGAAACAGTGACTTTTTTAAATGAATAGAAATAAAAATGAAGGGGAGTACCTTCACTCAGAAGCCTCATTAACACTTTGAGTTCTCAATAATAATGTCTGGGGCCATGGAAGAGACCATTTAGAAAATGGCTCCTGTTGGTCAGCAAGAATAAATCTGATGATGAATTACATCATGACTCTGTTTGTCCTTGGGAAATCTCCCTACTATCTGTTACCAAAAAGGTTTTAGACAGCCTTTCAGAAGAGATTTCTGTAGAATGCAGTCCACTTTGAGCTTTCCTGCATCTCAGCATGGTTTCAGACCAAATTACAACTCAGTAGAGTGTGGGCTTCCTGGTCAGGCTGATATATTATCTAATTATTTTTTTTTAGTCTACCATTAACCCCTAATATATGGCTGATTCAGCAAAGACTGTCTTTCACATATCTTCTTAAATGTGTACTCTTAGGGTGCAGTCATCTGCACACACTATAGAGGTGTCGCATGCTTTCAAAGATGACACTACAGGTGATGTATACAAAAGATACAGAAAAATCCCAGAGAACAACACCGACATCTTTGTATTACACTCGTTCTCACAAAAGCTCGGTGTTGACCAAAGACCAGGTCTCTGAAAACCAAGCTAATTAGAGTGTCCTGACAAGTAAGAGTATGAGCAAATTCAGCAAGATAATAATAATAATAATGTTGGTATTTGTTAAGCGCTTACTATGTGCCGAGCACTGTTCTAAGCGCTGGGGTAGACACAAGGGAATCAGGTTATCCCACATGGGGCTCACAGTCTTAATCCCCATTTTACAGATGAGGTAACTGAGGCACCGAGAAGTTAAGTGACTTGCCCAAAGTCACACAGCTGACAAGTGGCCGAGCCGGGATTTGAACCCATGACCTCTGACTCCAAAGCCCATGCTCTTTCCACTGAGCCACGCTGCTTCTCATCCATAGGCAAGCTTCAGCAAGATCCCATGATGGGATGGGTGATTGAGTTGGAGTTCAAGGAACCCTCTCTCACCCTTTCCCTCTCATTTTCAGTGTGAACCAGAACTGTATGATTGGTTCATTCCTGTTCAACCTATTCTATGCTGTCATGAGTGAGAATGAAGAGTGTCACCACAATAAATTCCTAATCTTCCAGGAAACTCTTCCAGCTCAGCAAGTTGAAAACATCATCAACCTTTGAGACAGTGGTCCAGGAACTTCCAAATGAAGATAATAGTGATTTAGAGGCCTCAGACCAGAAGGTCCGCAAATGCTTATGAATCTCTTTGAAGATGTAGCTCAGCTTTATGAACTAACAATAAATCTGAAGAAAATAGAGTTAACATACCAGCCTACATCTGAGAGAGCTGGCATGCACTAAAGGCTTCATTCATTCATTCAATAATATTTATTTCTATTGGCAGCCTGCAATTCAAGTCATTCAGTGAATCCTTCTACCTAGAAGTCCATTATTCAACAAGGCACTAAGCGAGAGAAAGATAAACTGAGTCAGAAATTCCAGCCTGGCCTTCAGAAGACTGCAGGACAGTATGTGGTAACAATGGAGTATCCAGTTCCAGTCTTGTAGTAATGTCCAGTGCTCTGAAAGTCTGGGACACCTGGACTTGCTGCAAGTCCAGGTCACATTTCCAGAAACTGGAGCAGTTTCATCTACAAACCATGCTCAACATCAAATAGCAGGACTAGGACACTCACAATGAGGCCCTGAACTGGGCAGCTCATCAGCACCTAAGTCATGCTCACAGAACCTTGCTCAGCTGGGTGGGTCAAGTGATGTGAGTGAATGACAGCAGGATACCCTAACAGCTGCACTCTGGGAAACTGGATGGAGGCACCCTCTACCCAGGAGGCCATTAAAACATTATAAAGATCTAAGGAAACACAGTCTCCATCAAAACAATCCCTCAATAGAATGTGGGGAGAACACAGCAAACAGAGAAGCCTGATAGATGGTTGGCTCTCCTACAGCAGAGGCTTCCTTAAAAGCAGAACATAAAAAGGCAGTGTTGAAAATGGAGACAAGACAGATGTGAGATAAAGTAACACCACAGGAATGGTGTAGCAATTTTTCATCAGTCTTCAGCCATGTGGGATCAATAGCATCATCTTTGAAAGCATGGGACACCTTGAAGAGTACACATCTAAGAAGTTATGTGAAAGACAGCAAACCTCTTTGTGAGTCAGCCATATATTAGGGGTTAATGGTAGACTAAAGAAAAAAAAAAATTAGATAATATATCAGCCTGACCAGGAAGCCCACACTCTCTACTCAGGAAACACAGAAACAATTTCCATCAGAGTTCTATTACCTAGGCACAGAACTCTACTATTGACCAACCTTTCGAAAACAGATAAGGAAGCAGAAACTTGAATTAGGAAGGTGAACGCATCCTTTAGAGTCTGTTAGAGTGTGATGACAATGTGGTTTCAGATTAAGTGGCTGCAGAACTGTAATGCTCCCCAGGCTTCTCCATACCTGGGAGACCTTAACTTCTGTGAGATGCCACATCTGAATCTTTAAGCTGTACCTTCAGGGTCCCTGAATGGTTATATTCAACATCAGGTGGCAGAGCAAGATCACAAGCAATGAAGTCTTAGAATTGAAGCGGTGCACGGATTCACAGTACTGGGGGGGAGTAGGCAATGAGAATTGTGGATATTGCTGGTCCCACCAAATTAATCCTACAGCCTGAGGGAGGTTTGTGAAAAGCCTAAAGCCTTGGCAACTAAAAAGTAGAGATTTCTGAGAAGCAAGAAACTAGAAGAAGAGCAGGGATCTTGTCTACTATCTTTATTGTACTCTCTCAAGCACTTGGTATGGCTTTCGTAGAGTGAATACTACTGATTGAGTAACTGGGTCACTTAGAAGTGAGGTAAAGTCTTTCCAACCAAATCTGTGGGAAGAGGAAATCCCCAGTTTAACAGGATTACATAGAGTGAGTTTTAGGCTGAAACAACACAAAATCTTGGGAAACCATTTCTTAAAAGCAGATTTTAGTTAGAGAAGCAGTATGGCCTAGTGCAAAGAGTACAGGACTAGGAATCAGGGAACCTGGATTCTTTAGTGAGCTCCTCTACTTACCTACTGTGGGACCTGGGGTAAGTCTCTTAACTTTTCTGCGCCTCAGGTTTTTCATCTGTAAAATTGGAATGAAATACCTATTCTTTCTCTCCTTTAGACTGTAAACCCCATATGGGATGGACTTGTCTGAGCTGATTATCTTGTATCTTCCCTAGGGCTCAGTAGAGTCTTTGGCACATACTACGCATTAAACAAACACCAGAATCATTGTTATTGATAAGATGAGATGGCCCACAGGTAAAAGAGAAGATGGAAGAACATAAATCTGCCAAGGAGAACTTATACTAGGTGCCAAACTAGTGACCTCTGGAGACTCCAGAACTATCAGGGGAGACCCAATCAGATGGAAAAGGCAAGCACTAGCCAGCAGGAGAAACTTTTAACAGGATGTATGTATTGAGACAGAAAAGTAGATTCTTGAGGCTTTCAGCTCTTGCACTAAGGGAGAGAAGTGTGGTCACTGTACTCTGGGACCCAGGATGGGATCGGTATCTGAAGCAGTCTAAATGAAGTATTTCTTGAAAGCTGTAAAAGGGTCTAACCAGTTCTAGAGCTGAACTGGTTAAATCTAAAGTAAGGTGGTTCACAATGGGCTCACAGTCTAATGTAATTCTTCCCCACCCCTCTTGCCGTCCTCTCCCCCCAGAAACCTCCCACAGCTGAGGCCTGTGGGCTTCAAGCTCCATCATGGGGAAGCTTCCATTCATCCTTGACCTGTTCCTGATCCAGTCACTCCTCCTCACCATCACTGAAACTTGATTCTCCCCAGAGGACGCAGTCTCTCTTGCTGCTCTCTCCCAAGGGCACCTCATCTTCTCCCACTCCCCCAGACTTGGAGGGAAAGGGGAAGGTGTTGACTTCCTTCTGATGCCCCAGTTCTGCTTTTGCACCATTCCACTTTCCCCATCTCTTTCTTTCCCTTCCTTTGAAGCCCATATTATTTGCCTCTACCACCCACTCCACCCACTAGTAATGGTCATCTACCACCCCCAAGGTCCCACCTCCCACTTTCTGAAGCATTTTGATCTTTTTTTCATTCCTTCTCTCTTTCTTAATCTCTGTGTTCATCCTTGGGGACTTCGATATCCACGTAGATGTTACTGATGACCCTTACACTGCCAGCTCTCTCCACTCCTCAATTCCACTGAACTTCCACTCCACCCCACCCTGCTCACTCACTGATTTGGACACATACACTCCATCTCATTATCTCTAGCTACTACACAATCTCTACTCCACCAATTGTAAACTCTTTCTATCTGACCACAACCTGTCTTCTCTCCCACATACCTCATCCCCACAAATCTGCACTGTTCCTCCACAAAGACCTCCGAGTTTTAGCTCCCATCCAATTTTCTCCAGTCATCATGCCCCATTTAGCCACCATACCCAAACTACATTCCATTGATGTCAAACCTGATGCTCTCAGCACCACTCTCTGTATTCACTTGCTCCTCTACCTTTCATCAAACTCATACCACTAACCAGCCCTGGATCACCTCCACCGTTCACCTCCTTCACTTTTGTTCACAAGCTGCAGACTGTCATTGGCAGAAATCTGGATATCAGACCAACTTCATCCACTTGAATCTTATCCTCACATGCTTAACTCCATCCTCTCCTCCATCTGGCAAAATTATTTCTCCATCCTTATTGACACCCATGCCCATTGCCCTAACCAGTTGTTCCAGATGTTTAACTCCCTCCTCAAACCCCCTGTCCCCCCACCTCCCCTATTTTCTCCGAATGACCTAGCCACATAACTTATTGAGAAAACTGAATCTATCAGACATGATCTCTCTAAAATCTCTCTTATCCTCCTCCTCTCCAGTTCCTCCTTTCTCTTGCCCCTTCTTCAACTCTCCCATCATTCCCAGCAGAATCTCAAGTGGAGATCTCCTGCCTTCTCTCAAAATCCATCCCCTCCACCTGAGTATCCAACCTCATCCCTTCATACATTATCAAAGCACCTGTCCCCTTTCTTTTTCCCTCTCTGACCACCATCTTCAACTGTTTGCTCTTCAGGGGTTTCTGCCCCATTACTTTGAAACATGCTAATCTCTCTCCTATTCTAAAAAAACCCCCTCCTTTGACCCCATGTCTCCCTCCAGTATTGTCCCATCTCCTTTCTACCATTCCTTTACAAAGTCCTTGAATAGGTTGTCTACATCTCTTCCAATTCTCTTCTTGACCCCTTCCAATCTGGCTTCCTACCCCTCCACTCCCCAGAAACAGCCCTCTTCAAGGTCACCAATAATCTCCTTCTTGTCAAATCCTCTGGCCTCTACTCTGTCTTAATCCACCTCAACCTCTCAGCTGCTTTTGACACTGTCGATCACTGCCTTCTTCTGGAAGTATTATCCAACCTCAGCTGCACTGACACTGTCCTCTCCTGGTTCTATTTTCAGTCTCTTTTGCAAGCTTCTCTTCTACCTCCCATCTCCTAAGTGTGGTTGTCCCTCAAGGTTAATGACCCTTTCTATTCTTCATCCACACCCACTCCCTTTGATAATTTATTTGCTTACATGTCTTCAGACTACTTCCTCTATGTGCTGATACCCAAATCTACATCTCCAGTGCTCATCTCTCTCCATGTCTGCAGTCTTGCATTTCCTCCTGCCTTCAAGGATGTCCTCACATCACCACAAACTTAACATGTCTAAAACTGAACTTCTTATCTTCCCACCCAAACCCTATCCTCCTGCTGACTTTCCCATCACTTAAAACCACACCGCCATCCTTCTTGTCTCACAAGCCCACAATCTTGGCATTACCCTTGACTAATTTCTCTCATTCAACCCACATATTCAATCCATTATTAAATCCTGTTTGTTCAGCCTTCGCAACATTGTTAAAATCTGCCCTTTCATTCATTCATTCATTCATTCATTCATTCCTATTTATTGAGCTCTTATTGTGTGCAAAGTTTAAGCACTTGGGAGAGTACAATACAACAATAAACAGTCACATTCCCTGCTCATAATGAGCTTACAGTCTAGAGGTGGGGAGACAGACATTAATATAAGTATATATATAAGTGCCGTTAGGCTGGGAGGGGGGATGAACAAAGGGAGCAAGTCAAGACAACATAGAAGCGAGTGGGAGAAGAGGAAAGGGATTCTTAATCAGGGAAGACCTCTTGGAGAAGATGTTCTCTCAATAAGACCTTGAATAAGGAGAGAGTAATTATCTGTCAGATATGAGGAAGGAGGGCATTCCAGGCCAGAGACAGGAAGTGGGCGAGAGGTTGATGGTGAGCTAGATGAGACCAAGGCACATTGAGAAGGTAAACATTAGCAGAGCCAAGTGTGCCAGCTGAGTTGCAGTTGGAAAGTAGCAAGGTGAGGTAGGAGGGGGCAAAGGTGATTGAGAGATATAAACCAATGGTGAGAAGCTTTTGCTTGATGAGGGATGTGGATGGACACCCACTGGAGTTTCTTGAGGACTGGGGAAACATGTCCTGAGCATTTTTGTAGAAAAGTGATCCAGACAGAAGAGTGAAGTATGGATAAGGGTGGGGAGAGACAGGAGTCTGGGAGGTCAGCAAGGAGGTTGATGCAGTAGTGCAGGTGGGATAGGATGAGTGATTGTATTAATGTGGTAGCAGTTTGGATGGAAAGGAAACAGTGGATTTAAATGATACTGTGAAGGTAGGACCAACAAGACTTAGCAATGGATTGAACGTGTGGGTTGAATCAGAGACAGGAGTCAAGGATAACTCCAAGGTTATGGTCTTGTGAGACAGGAAGAATGGTGGTGCCATCTACAGTAATGGGAAAGTCATGGGGAGGGCATCCTCTCCATCCAATCTGCTACCATGCTAAACCAAGCACTTCACCTATCCCATCTTGATTACTGTATCAGTCTCCTTGCTGACGTCCCAGGCCCTGTCTCTCCTCACTCCAGTCCATACTTCACACAGCTGCACAGATCATTTTTCTACAAAAATTTTCAGGCCATGTTTCCCATTACTTTGAACCTCCAGTGATTGCCCATCTACCTCTGCAGCAAATTCTCCTACTATGACCTACATTACACACTTTGCTCCTCTAATGCTAATCTTCTAACTGTACCTTAGTCTCAACTATCTCACCACTGACATCTCCCCCACAACCTGCCTCTGATCTGGAAAGACCTGCCTCCTCATATCTGACAATTACTCTCCCCCTCTTCAAAGCCTTATTGAAGGCACATCTCCAAGAGCTCTTCCCTGACTAAGCCCTCTTTTCCTTTTCTTCAACTCTCTTCTGCATTGCCCTGACCTGCTTCCTTTATTCATCCCCCATCCCAGCCCCACAGCACTTGTGTATGTATCTGTAATTTATTTATTTATATTGATGTCTGTCTAGATTATGAACTTGTTGTGGGCAGGGAATCTGTCTGTTTACTGCTATATTGTCTTTCCCAAGCACTTAGTCCAGTGCTCTGCACCTAATAAGCATTCAATAAATATGATTGACTGACTGACAATGAATGAATGAATGAATGAATGAATGAGAGGGCAGCAGGGAAGACTGTGTCTTCTGAGGTCAGCCAGGTTTCAGTGTTGAAGAGGAGGAGAGAACACATTAGAACCTCGATGAATACATTATATGTGTTTACTGATGGGGTGGAGGAGCAGATTCAAGACTGGAGAGGCAGGAGCTCTAATGGGAACTGTCAGGAAAGAACATTATTCCGGTAGTTGTGGAAAAAGTTAAATAGAAAAAGAAAGCGACAGCACTGAGCAGGTCTGGGAAATACCCTCCATGTGCAAAAGAGAGGAATGGAGGTAAAGTGGCCTAGAGACAGGGAAGCTTGATAGAGAGTTTTCAATTACCTAGGAGGGAGAGGTAACTGAGAGCAGGCACTGGGAAGGGGACAGCAAAACTGAGAGGGAATGGACCAAGGAAGTCTGGGGATTTGAGCTGCAGATGTCAGAGTCAAGTCAAATTTGCAGTGCTTTTGGATCACCCTGCAATCTGCTGGTACCACGTAGGGACAATAATAATGTGGTTCATGCCAAGCACTGCATTATGCACAATGTAAGAAGAATTATAAGGGGGTGAAAGAAAAGATATGTTAAAGCCCCATTTTTACAAATGAGACATAGAGTAGTTGTGACTTGCCCAAAGTCACGTAGGAGGCAAGTAGGGAGGCTGGAATTAGAACCCACGTCTCCTGGCTTCCAGACCTGTACTTTTTGTACTGTGCCTTGATACCTCTCACCTAACAGTATCCAACTATGCAGCAATGTGGAAGCTCTGCTTCATGATACCTAATATTTATTCTGTCCTATGTTTTGCTTCTACTATTTCTCCCCATGCTTATTGTCCCCGCCTCCATCAAATTACCACCCATTGCCCATTGAACTGATGAAATAGATATATAAACCCAATTCCATGAACTCCTTTCCTGGATCATTTCTTAGGTGTGTTAGTTCACCTTCATAGCTTTTTGGACCATCTTACTGCATGCAGCACATGAAAGCCTGGAAGTCTCTGATACAGTTTTGATCTTTCTCCACCGTAAGTCTCAGGTTTCGGCATCATGGATGGCATGTGGCCTCAGTTTCTTTGGGGATTGCTATGCTTGTGACGCTGGTCTACATTTCATTTTTGGTCATGAAAAGTAAGTGCTTCTGCCTGAAACACACCACAGCAGCTCTAGATTAATCTGTTTTCTCCTTCAATCTTGATCTTTTGGTCTTCTCGGTCAATTCACTAGTCAGTGGTATTTATTGAACACTTACTATGTGTAGTGAACTGTACTAAAATTAATTCTCTTCCCTTCTTCAAGCCCTACTGACAGCTCACCTCCTCCAGAAGGCCTTTCCAGACTGAGCCCCCCCTTTCCCTCTGTTCCCCCTTGCCTCCCCTCCCCCCCACCCTCTGCTCTTCCCCCTTCCCCTCTCCTCAGCACGTGCTCATTTGTATATATTATTTATTTTGTTAATGATGTGTGCATCTCCTTGATTCTATTTATCTTGATGATGTTGTCTTGTTTTTGTTTTGTTCTGTTTTGCTTTGCTGTCTGACTCCCCAGTTTAGACTGTGAGCCCATCATTGGGAAGGGATTGTCTCTATCTGTTGCTGAATTGTACATTCCAAGTGCTTAGTACAGTGCTCTGCACATAGTAAGTGCTCAATAAATACTATTGAATGAATGAATGGGAAAGTACAAAGCAACAGAGTTGATAGAGCTGATCTCTGCCCACAGGGGAGACAGTAAAATAGATTAGGTATAAAATGGATTAGAGATAGGAAAATAATAGAGGATAAAAATATTTGAGTAAGGCCAGTAAGTATTGGCCTTCATATTGAATAACCCCAAGCCCCTTTAGTAGTCAGGGAACAGGAGGATGGCAAAAGGAGAGCAGGGCAGGCCAATAAGCCCTGCCCCACCAGATATCTGATTCTCTAGACCACTGCACTGGAGGCTGCTGGTCCCCCTCCACATCCTAGGAGGGCTAGGATCAACAGTCTCCATGCTGGATAGTCACCCAAGGTCATCTCTTCCCCAGCTCTCTGCAGAGCCCTGTTCTCTACCAGCTACCAGCCGCTGTCCTTTCCAGCACTGAGAAGACCAGGAGACCAGTACCTGAGGTTATGGGTTGGAAAGAGGGTAAGGGCTGCTGGGGAATGGGGAGGAGAATAACAAGACAAGGGAAAGGGAACATAGAGAGAAGTGTGGGGAGAGACTGGGCTAGCAATGCCCAGTGGAAGCAGGAAATAGGCAAGAAGACAAAGGCTGTTATTTGCCACGTGGTGAGTTATCTTGTACGTACTTTAGCACTTAGTACAATTTGGTACATAGTAAGCATTTAACAAGTGCCATAAGTATTACAAAAAGATCTGATTCTTTCCAACCCACTAAATTCAGAGAGCCTAGTGCTCATGGTGGAGGGAATCACTTGGGGGACCTGAGGCCTCAGGAGCCTGAGCAGAGCCAGAGTGACTCTCCTATGGGACCAGAGCTTTCACATTTCACATTGTCCCAAACACAGTAGTCGAGTCTTTCAATTCAATAGTATTTATTGAGTGCTTCTTATGTGCAGAGCACTGTCCTAAGCGCTTGGAATGTACAAGTCAGCAACAGATAGAGACAATCCCTTCCCAATGACGGGCTCACAGTCTAAACTGGGGAGTCAGACAGCAAAGCAAAACAGAACAAAACAAAAACAAGACAACATTATCACAATAAATAGAATCAAGGAGATGTATACCTCATTAACAAAAAAATAGGGTAATCATATATATATATATGAGCACAGTGCTGAGAGGAGGAGAAAGGGGCAGGGCGGAGGAGCAGAGGGTGGAGGGGGAGCAGAGGGAATAGGGGGTAGCTCAGTCTGGCAAGGCCTCTTGGAGGAGGTGAGCTCTCAGTAGGGCTTTGAAGAGGGGAAGAGAGTTAGTTTGGCATCTTGACCTCCAGGCTGAGCTGGTGGGAATCTGTGAGAGGGGAGGAGGGCTCCCTTGGAATGGTGGGTCCTGGAGAGGGAGGGAGGAAGGAGGGTCATGGTGGAACCAAGGATGGGGGGAAAGGGAAAGGGTGGGGGATGGCTGTCTTGACCAGGCCTGCCCACCCCCGAGAAAATAGAGGGCAAGATACTGAAATGAATCTCCTTCTCCTCCTCCTCCTGTTCATTCTCCTCCTCTTCCTCTGGCCCACTGCTACTCTCGCTCCATGAACTCAGATGATGCTGCCATCACCACCACCAGCAGCCCCACCACCATCATCACCATCATTACCTCTACCACCCCCATAGCTCCCCTCTCCACTATTATCAGCAGCAGCAGCAGCAGCAGCAGCAGCATCTCACTGCTGCACTGTGGATTAGCCTCATAATGGCAAGAGTCAGAGCCTGAGCTGGGCCACCACTCTCCCCCTGGCCATTGAGATGTATACTCTTGGCCTGGGAGAGGTTGGAAGTGCCATTGGAGGCCTCACACATGGGAAGATGTAATAGTCTAAGTCATAGCTATTTCACAGGGCAGCCATCTCCCTTGCTGACCTAGAAACCATTCTATTTTGTCCCCAAGCAAGCGTTGCCCCTACCTCCACCCTTGGAAACTCTTCCCACCACCCGCTTGCCCAGTCCCCAAGCAGGAGCATAGGCTGGGGAAGGTGGATAAACAGCAGATGGTGTTTTCCCCTCCCCACCCCACCAGCCTGAGGCTCTGGGCTGCAGCTCTAAAACTCCTGTGTTAATCCAGCCCAGGGGCTGTCCCAGCCATGCTGTCATTGCACAGGGCAGCCCAGGATGCTCATTCAAAATTCATTCATTGATTCAATTCTATTTATTGAGCATTTACTGTGTGTAGAGTACTTACTAAGTGCTTGGAAAGTACAATTCAGCAATAAAGAGAGGCAATCCCTCCCCACACCGGGCTTTCAGTCTAGAACAGGGGAGACAGACATCAAAACAAGTAAACAGGCAACAATATAAATAAATAGAATTATAGATATGTACACATCAAAACAAGTAAACAGGCATTAATATAAACAGAATTATAGTTACGTTCATATATACACAAGTGCTGTGGGGCATGGAGGAAGGTAGAGCAAAGGGAGCAAGTCAGGGAAACGCGGAGGGGAGAAGCTGAGGAAAAGGGGGGCTTAGTCTGGGAAGGCCTCTTGGAGGAGGTGAGCCTTCAGTAGGGCTTTGAAGGGGGGAAGTGTGATTGGCGGATTTGAGGAGGGAGGGCATTCCAGGCTAGAAGTAGGACGTGGGGCAAGGGTCAATCGCAGGATAGGTGATAATGAGGCACAATGAGAAGGCTGATCAAGAGGAATTCCTGGAGCTGGAAATATGATTCAGGTCCCTGTGAAAACCTAAATGGGGCCTTTATGTCTGGAAAATTTTCAGGCCTGGTCAGAGCTCTGGGATCCACTGCCCAGGGCACTGGGCTGGTCTAGGTCAGATTCATTCATTCGCTCTATCGTATTTATTGAGTGCTTACTGTGTGCAAAGCACTGTACTAAGCACTTGGTACAGTACAGTATTCAAGTACAATATTACAATAAGCAGACATATTCCCTGCCCATGACCGCCTTGATTCCAAACCCAAGGAGTTCAGGGTTGGACATACTGGATCCACAGTCCAGAGAAGGATCCTGGGAACCCAGACTTTGTTTCCTCAGATCCATAGGCTGAAGAGGGGGTGGAGGTTGAAGGAGGGAGGAAAGAAGAATTTTTCTAAATTTTAGTCATGATTTCTTCCTCAGTCTGCAAGTCAGTATTTCAATATTGCTTTTATTTTATCAACCTGACTGAAAAACCAGCATGACCTAGTGGAATGAGTCAGAAGACAGGGGTTCTAATGCAAACTCTGCCAATTGCCTGTTGTGTGACTGGAGAAGTCGCTTAGCTTCTCTGTGTCTCGATTGCCTCATCTATAAAATGGGGGTTAAATGCTTGTTCTCCCTCCTACTTAAACACATAATAAGCACACCCATATTGACACCCATGCCTATTGCCCTTGCAAGTTGTTCCAGACATTTAATTCCCTTCTCAGGACCCCTGTCCTTCCACTTCCCCTATCCCTTGCCCCGAGTGACCTGGCCACCTACTTTGTTAAGAAAATTGACACTATCAGGCATGAGCTCCCTAAATCTCCCCTACTCCTCCTCAGTCCCTCACCCCTCCTGCCCCTTTTCAACTCCCCCATCTTTCCCAGCAGTATCTCTAGAAGAGAGCTCCTGCCTCCTTTCAAAGTCTACCCCCTCCACCTGCAAAACTGACCCCATTCTTTTGCACCTCATCAAAACACTTTCTCCTCCTTTCTTCCCTCCCTAACAGCCATCTTCAACTGCTTGCTCTCCAATAGCTTCTTCCCTACTGCTTTCAAACATGTCTAAGTCTCCCTTATCCTAAGAAAAACACTCCCTTGACCCCCAGATCCCTCCAGTTATCACCCCAGCTCCTTCGAACCATTCCTCTCCAAACTCACTGATAGAGTTGTCTAACCCCGCTGTCTCAACTTTTTCTCCTCCAATTCTCTCCTTGAACCTCTCCAACCTGGCTTCTGCCTCCTTCACTCCACAGAAACCACCCTCTCAAAGGTCAATGATCTCCTTCTTGCCAAATCCAACAGCCTCTATTCCATCCCATCCCAAGCCCTGTCCTCTTCCTGACTTCCCTATCACTGTGGATGGTACAACCATCCTTCCTGTCTCTCAAGCCCACAACCTCGGTGTCATCTTTGACTCGGCTCTCTCATTCAGCCCACACATCCAATCCGTCACCAAGACCTGCCAGTCTCACCTTTATATCGCCAAGATCCACCCTTTCCTCTCCACCCAAACGGCTATCTTACTGGTACAGGCTCTCAAAATATCCCGGCTGGATTATTGTGTCAGCCTTCTCTCTGATCTCCCTTCCTCCTCTCTCTCCCCGCTCCAGTCTATTCTTCACTCTGCTGCCTGGCTCATCTTCCTGCAAAAACGCTCTGGGCATGTCACTCCTCTTCTTAAAAACCTCCAGTGGTTGCCTATCAACCTCCGCACCAAACAAAAACCTCTCACTCTAGGCTACAAGGCTTTCCATCACCTTGCCCCCTCCTACCTCTCCACCCTTCTCTCTTTCTACTGCCCACCCCGTAGGCTCCACTCCTCTGCCGCCCACCTCCTCACCGTCCCCCGTTCTTGCCTATCCTGCCATCGACCCCTGGGCCACGTCCTCCCACTGTCCTGGAATGCCCTCCCTCCTCACTAATTCTCTTCCCCTCTTCAAAACCCTACTGAGAGATCACCTCCTCCAAGAGGCCTTCCCAGACTGAGCTTCCTCTTTTCCCTCTGCTTGCTCTGCTGCCTCTCTACCCCCCTCCCTTCCCCTCAGCTAAGCCCCCTTTCCCCCCCTTTCCCTCTGCTTCTCCCCCTCTTCCTTCCCCTCCCCTCAGCACTGTGCTCGTCCACTCATTTGTATATATTTTTTATTACCCTATTCATTTTGTTAATGAGATGTACATCATCTTGATTCTACTTATTGCTATTGTTTTTATCTGTCTGTCTCCCCCTATTAGATTGTAAGCCTATCAATGGGCAGGGACTGTCTCTATCTGTTGCTGATTTGTACATTCCAAGCTCTTAGTACAGTGTTCTGCACATAGTAAGCGCTCAATAAATACCATTGAATGAATGAATCCTAGTCCTCCTCATCCTCTCAGCTACATTTGACACTGTCTGCTGCCTGCTTCTCCTTGAAACATTATCCAACTTCAGCTTCACTGACACTGTTCTCTCCAGGTTCTCTGGCTCTCTATCCATTCATTCTCAGTCTCCTATGAGGGCTTCTCCTCTGGCTCCCACCTCCTAACTGTGGGGGGTCCTTCAAGGTTTATTTCTGGGTCTGCTTCTATTCTACATCTACACCCACTGCCTTGGAGAACTCATTCACTCACATTGCTTCAGCTACCACCTCTGGGTGGATGATACATCTCTGGCCCTAATTTCTCTCCCTCTCTGCAGTCTCGTATTTCCTCCTGCCTTCAAGACATCTCTACTCCTCCCATTACCTCAAGTTGAACATGTCCAAAACAGAAATCCTTCTCTTCCCACCTAAACCCTGTCCTCCCCGTGACTTTCCCATCACTGTAGATAGCACCACCACCCTTTCTGTCTCACAAGTTTGTAACCTTGGTGTTATCCTTGATTCCTCTCTCATTAAAGCAACATATTTAATCTATCACTAAATCTTGCTGTTCCCACATTATAAGATTGCTAAAATCCTCCCTTTCCTCTCCATCCAAATTGCTACCGTGGAAATACAATCACTCATCCTAACCTGCCTGGATTACTGTAACAGTCTCCTTGCTGACCTCCCTGCCTCCTGCCTCTTTCCCTCCAGTTCATACTTCACTCTCCTGCTTGGATCATTTTTCTACAAAACGTTCAGGTCATATTTCCCCACTCAAAAAATTCCAGTGGGTGCCCATCCACCTCTGCGTCAAACAAAAATTCCTCATGATTAGCTTTAAACCATTCAATCCCCTTGCCCCCTCCTGCCTCACCTTGTCACTCTTCTACTACAACCCAGCCTGCACACTTCATTCCTCTAATGCCAGTCTTCTCATTATACCTCCAGCTATCATCTATCTCACTGATCACCCCTCAACACATCCTGTCTCTGTCCTGGAATGCACTCCTTCCTCAAAGCTGACATACAATTAAGCTTCCCCACTTCACAGCCTTATTGAAGGCACATCTCCTCCAAGAGGTTTTCTCTCCTAAGCTCCCATTTCCTCTTCATCCACTCCCTTCTGTGTCACCCTCACTTGCTCCCTTTATTCTTACCCTTTATTAGTCCCAGCCCCATAGCACATTTGTAAATCTCTGTAATTTATTTATATTGTTTGTCTCCTCCTCCCTGCCCCCCCAGACTGTAAGCTGATTGTGGACAAAGAATGTATCTGTTTATTGTTATATTGTACTCTCTCAAGTGCTTAGTACAGTGTTCTGCACAGAGTAGGCACTCAATAAATATGTTTGAATGAATGAAAAACAAAGACATCCCTGGGTCTCATACTGTGCCTGGTCAGAGAAGAGATTCTCTCCCCTGGGGGCATGATTCTCCCTCCCATGGGATCCAGGAAATCCTCCTTCTCCACACCAGACATGCTCAACATCTTCCATGCCCATGCTCCACTATGTGACCTCACAGACTCTAGGGCCCAGGGGTTAGAGATGACTCCTTTTCCATTCTACAATTCATTCCAAGTTTGTCTCCTGTTTCATTTGCAATCAGTGAGGAAAATAACTGTGAGAATGAGTGGGTCCCCAAACTTTCCTGTGAAGATGATCCTGGCAACAAGAGCTCAGCAGTGCTTGATGCCCTGAAAGAAGAGCTGTGTATTGGCCAACAGGGTGAGGAGAGACCGTGAAATGCTCGGAAAGTTCTGCTCAGACATCCAAAAGTACAGGTTGAATCACCTAAGAGAAAACAAGGAAGGCAGACACTCCAGGAACTCTATTGAACTGGAGGAAATATCTTCACTCTCTTTCTTCTTCAGAAAAATGTTTCACTGGGTAAATTTCAATCCCAGGGTAGCAGGTTCCTTGGAGAAAGCAGGGATCAGTGGCAAAGAGGGAGACTTGTAGGGGTGAGAGGAAGAAGGGACACTGGGGGATATGCGAGAGGGCACAGACAAGAGACAGGAAGAGACCTGCTGCTCCAGTCCCTGGAATAGTCCCATTCCCCAAGGGCATAGCAGCTCCCTAGGGCAGGGGACAGGTCTATCAACTCTAGTGTATTGTCATTTCTCAAGTGCATACTTCAGTGTTTGGCACAGAGTAAGCACTCAAGAACTAATAATAACAATAATATGATTTTTAAAGTGCTATGTGTCAAGCAAAGTTCTAAGCGCTGTGGGGGGATACAGGGTACTCAGTTTGTCCCATGTGGGGCTCACAGTCTTAATCCTCATTTTACAGATGAGGTAACTGAGGCACAGAGAAGTTAAGTGACTTGCTCAAAGTCACACAGCTGATAAGTGGCAGGGCCAGGAACAGAACCCATGACTTCTGACTCCCAAGCCCTTGTTTTTTCCACTGAGCCACGCTGCTTTGTGGCTCAGTGCTTTGCTTTGTGGGTTCACTGTTTCAGTGCAATACCACTGATTGATCACTTGATTGATTGATTGATCGATTGATTGAAGAGGCAGGGGGTGGAGAGAAGGGTTCCAGGTCAGAGGTACTGGAAGTCACTTCCTGTCTAATTTGAATGGGAATTGGTGTCTGCGCCAGGTAGATCTGGAAAGAAACCTTCTTAGCCCGGATGTCCTTCTCCCCAGAAGTTTCCTGAACCTTCTGGAAGGAGAGAACTCAGGGGAAAAGGTGTCTCTGCCCCCCCCCCTTTTCCACCACTGCCTGCTTCCCTTCCCACCCACCAACCCCTCCAAGCTTGGCCCTCCAAGCTTGCTGTCTCTGGGGGAGCCTTTCAGAGGGATTCAGAGACATTTACCTGGAAGAAGCTCTTCCCATTTCAGTCAGCTGCAGAAAGCCATCAGCCATGGCAGGGTCAGTTGTTTGGGTTACGTGGAGAGGGTTCAGAGGTCAGAGGTCTCCTCAATAAAAACAATAATAACGGTGGTATTTATGTGCTTACTATATGCCAAACACTGTACAGAGTACTGGGGTAGATACAAGGTAATCAGGTCCAACATGGGGCTCACAGTCTAAGTAGAAGGGAGAATAGGTATTGAATTCCCATTTTGAAGATGAGGGAATTGAGGCACAGAGAAATTAAATGACTTACCCAAGGTCACACAGCAGGTGCGAGGTGGAACTGGGATTAGAACCCAAGGTTGTCTGATTCCCAGACCTGTGCTCTATCCATTAGGCCATGCCGCTTCTCTCCTTGGAGCCAGAGCAGAGTTTAGCAGGGGAAGTTGGTGAAAGCTAAGTAGCAGTTTAGGAGGTTATGGACAAAAAGCTTTAATACAGAGTTGGAGGTGGGGAGTATAACACCAATGACATCACAGGAGGTGCAGGGCCTGATAATGATCAGGTCCAGTTGGGGAGTGTCCTCCAGTTGGGGAGTGTCCAACATGAGCTGGAGCTGAGTAGGTAAAATGTGTAAGGGAGCAGTAGGAAGTCAACAGAGCAACCAAAGGGAAGGGGCTTGGAGTCAGTGCTGTGAGAGATTGAAAGGAAGAAGTGAGAAAGGCAGTAAACTCTCACCCCTTCTAGACTATAAATTCACCTCATTATGGGCGGGTAATGTGTTTGTTTACTGTTGTATTCTACTCTCCCAAGTGCTTATTACAGTGCTTGGAAAAGAATGAGCACTCAATAAATACGATTGAATGCATAAGTGAATAAACTCATCCAACAGATCTGAAAATGCAGAATGGAGGACAGTAGATGAGGACAGCTGGTGGACTGTGGGTGCAGAGCCATATCCATCTCAGAATACAGATGGCTATATTACTTGTCTATCTCCATAATGTGCTACCATCCCAATTATCTGTTCTTGTCCTTCCCCCAGGTGCCCTGTGTGAGCTCTGCCCCCTGGGGTGGCTGTTGAACAGCAGCAGGTGTTACCATTTCTCAGAAGAGCAGCGCAGCTGGGAGGCCAGTGCCAGAAACTGTGCTGACAGAAAATCCTGGCTCCTGGTCCTGGAGGATGAGGCTGAAGCAGTGAGAATCAGGGTGACCCCAGGGTCCCAAATGGGGTAGAAATCTCCCTTGAATAGCCACATTTAACCCTGATGTGAGCCAATTTCCCTGAATTGTAGTTGCTTCCTTCTGGAATGATAATGACCTGAGGAATTTCATCTCTTCCTGGAAGTGGCTTTAGGAGAATCAGATCTAGTATCACTGGTTCAGGCATTCAGCATAACCTGACAAAAATAGAGAATCAGCCTCCTCCCTGGCTCCCTGGTTCCAGTCTCTCCCCTCTCCAACTGCATTTTGCTCTACTGCTTGTGTCACTTTTCCAGAGGCCCATTCTGTACAAGTCTTTCCCACTCCTCAAAACCCACCAGGCAGAACCCATCCACTGCGTCTAGCAGAAATTCCATTAGACTCAGTAAACAACATACTGGGATCCATGAAATGGAAACCCACCCCAAAACACAATTCCCTTGTCCCAGCATTGGATCCACCCACATTCCCATGAATCCAAAGCAAACCCAGAATCTGAGGGTGGGAGTGTTATTCCTGAAACCTCCTTTTTGGCTCATCCAACTTCCCACACTTCTCCCTGATTCTGTTCTAAAGAATAGTGTCCTCATCTCTGATTTCTTCTTGGGTGGGTCAGGGTATTTCTGGCATGTTTTCATATTGTCTGGACTTCCCCAGATGAAGGAAAGAGAGGTCCTCTTTATTCCCTCATTCTTTGTGGTTGCTTCAAAGGCACCCCCCCATTTTCCCTTTGTGTTCATGGTTTTCACCTCTTCTTGAAGATGCAATCTCTCTTTCCCTTGTGCATTTCACAGTCTATTTAGCATTAAAGAAAATTCTTTTTTGCTTCCAGCAATTGCTCTGATTGGATCATCTGGCCCTATATACTCCTTTCACTCTTTGCCCCCACCAGTAATTGTCCCACCCTGTCCTTTTGCTCCATTTATCATTTTCTCCCCAACAGTGTTGGAAATCACAAACCACCTATAGCAGCCCTACCCATTGGCTTTTTGGTCCTCATTATCATCATCATCTCTCTCCCTTCTACCTATCCACTCTCTTCTTCTACTCCACCCTAGCTTGCCCTCTTGCTCTCCATCAGCTCACCTACTCACTGTGCCTGTGCCTGTGCCTACTCAAAGTTCTCATCTTTCTGGCCTCCCAAATTGCTCATGTTCTTTCTCCTTCCTGTTACTCCATTCCCCCTTCAAATTCACCAGACTGCAACTCATTCCATCTTCTTAGCATGTCTGAAGTCTCAAAAGAACCTACTGAGGAGGTTTTCCCAGTTAATTTTTTTTCTACCTAGGTCCCAGAAGTAGTAATAGTGCTTATTTAGCACTGACTGTGTGCAGAGCACTGTACTAAGTGCTAGGGGAGACTACGCAAGTGAGAATTAGACATAGACTCTGTCCCTCGGGGACTTGACAATCTAAGACCATTCCAACCACGATCTACGTACTTTTGTGCCACCTCTGCGTTTATTACACTTCTGCACATAGCGACTTACATACTCTATTATTTTACATGATTTATTATTTTGCTCATAAACATATGCACCTTAAATTCTCTTCATCCTCCCATTTCAAATTTATTTTGTAAGTTTCTTCCCTTCTACATTATTAACTCCTTGAGGGCAGTGATCATGACTACTTACTTTATTGTACTGTTCTCTCCCAAACACTTAAAACTGGGTATAGCAGGCACTAAAAAAACTATGAATAGAAGACCTTATTTCCCTAAAGGTCAGTAATGAGCCCTGAATTGGGGTGGAGGCATTGTTGGCTGAAGAGCTGTCAGGGCTGAGCCTGTTTCCATTGACTCCACAGGATTGGGTCCATGCAGGGAAGCAGAGAGATGAGTATTTCTGGATCGGGTACAAGTATAACATAATCGAGGAACAGTGGACATGGTTGGACAACTCTGGATTCTCCGGATACAGGTGGGCCCTGGTGCAGTTCTGGAATGCTGCACTAAGCAAAGGCAATGAAAGAAATACAGTAGTGGGGACTTTCACAATAAAAGCCTCAATGTATATTTCCTTTTAAACACCTAAGTCAATTTTTAACTGCCCAGACCAGCAGCAAATTGTTCGTGCTTAAGCTGGCCTCTATTCATTCAATAGTATTTATTGAGCACTTACTATGTGCAGAGCACTGTACTAAGCACTTGGAATGAACAAGTTGGCAACAGATAGAGACAGTCCCTGCCGTTTGACGGGCTTACAGTCTAATCGACAGGCATACAGTCGGCCTCTAGAAGTTGGTAATAGGAGAAAGATGGTCCAGAGAGAGAATTCTTGGCTGACCCTGAATTAAGAGCACTGAAACAGACATCCTTTCGTGTGCCAGGCTGGTTGTGGCCCATTGGAGGAACCTATGGGAAAGGCCTAGGAGTTGGTGGACTTGGGTTCTAATCCCATTTCCACCACTTGTCTGCTGTGTGGCCTTGGGCAAATCATCACCATCACCATCAGTGCTATTTACTGAGTGCTTCCTGTGTGCAAATCACTGTACTAAGTACTTGGGAGAGTACAAAACAACAGAGTTGGTGGACATGTTCTCTGCCCACAATAAGCTTACAGTCTAGAGGGGGAGACAGACACTAATATAAATAAATAATTTACAAAGTATAATGGAGAAAATTTAGTGACTGACTGAATCTGCATTTTGGAGAGAGAGATGGGTCAACAATAACGGCAAGGTTGCAGGTTTGTGAGGTAGGAAAAATGGTGACTAAAGTGATGGGAAAATTGTGGGGAGAAGAGAATTTATGAAGAAGGATGAGAAGTTGAGTTTTAGACATGTTTGTCCTGTGAGTCAGAGAACCTGGTTCTTACACCTGCTCTGCAATTTGTCTGCTGTGTGACCTTGGGCAAGTCACTTCATTTCTCTGTGACTCATTTCCCTCATCTGCAAAATGAAGTTCCATTACCTGTTCTCCCTCCTATGACAATGTTGTACCTCCCGCAGTGCTTACTGCAGTGCTTGGCACAAGCTAGGTACTTAACAAATACCACAATCATTATCTTTTATCTACCCTAGCACTTAGTACAGTGCCTGGTACATAGTAAAGGGTCAACAAGTACCAAAAAAAAAATGATGCTGACCACCTGTGTCCCTCAGACACATTTACTCTCCTGCCTTCTCTCTCAAGTGTATCCTTATTCTCCACTTTTGAAAAATGCTTCTCATTATTGTGGCTCAACATCACAGGAGGTCAAGTAGACCAAGAATACAAAGATGAGAAATTTGAACTATTGAGCTCCAAGAGAAAAATTTAAGGAACTTAGGATGTTTCCCCCTAACCATGAGAATGTATATCCATGAGCGAAGCAATTTCCCATTTTCTCCAAATATTCTGTTTCTACTGTAAGGGTCAGAATTCTGGGCTGGATAAAGCATTGGTCTGAACCAGGAATATGATTTCTTATGTTCTTAAAGACATTCACCCAAGGGTTCATTCAAATTTACCAGAGAAATGGGACAAAACTGAAGGATAAGGTTAAAGTCAGGGAACAAATATGTGGGAGTGAGCAAGTCCTGTTCCATGTTGTCAGGGAAGGCAACAGGGAAGACAACAGTGGTATGAACCAAGGCAGGGAGCTGGAAGAGGGGCTGCCTGTGGAAGTTTGTGTGTGACCACTGAAAATCCACTTGGCTGGGGTCATCTACTTCAGTCTCTTTTAGAATTGGCTACCCAGAGGTATTTCCAGGATTCGAATGCTGTCCCTCTTTTATATCTAAGGCTGGAAATTTTTCAGAATGCCATACTAGTGTATCCTGAGCTTGTCCCCTTAGTATGCTGGCCCCACTCCATGAATCTAGGAGCCTCCCCACCTCCATATGGCAAGGGAAGCACCCAGAGTTCAGTTAAGCAGTCCTCACTCTCCAAGTGCTGGTTCACTGGGCAGAGAAGACTACACACCCCTCCACCCTCCTGGTTCCCTGGGACAGTGATTTCTCCAAACTTATTGTGAGTCCCCCAAGCACGGAACATGTGAGCACAACTGGGAGCACCACTGGTTATGAAAGGATAACCAATATTTACTTTCTTAAAGAATTACTGCTTGTTACCCCTTCACCACTTGAATAGCCAGAAGGTGTTCGTGCAATGGATCTTAAACCAAGCTCAGGATTGAATGCCTAGCCCTGATTCTAGCATTTCTCCTTCCAAATATACTTCTCCATAACCAATCTGTGGATTGTCTAGTGAACAGGACTTCCTGTGGTGGATGGGTTAGAGACAAGGCGGGGGTGGTTCCCTCCCAAGGTACTCCCTCCTCACTGTCTGCGGATGTGGAAGGAGTCAAATGCATCTGTGAAACAAGATTTCATAAAAGAAAAGAGGGGAGAAGAAATGAGCCAGGGAGGGCTCATATTTGGGGGCACTGGGAGGGGTGGGCGCACAAGGGAGAAACAGGGAAATAGGAAAACAACTTTTAGAGCCATGGGGAATTGAGGCTGGTGGTGGGGTCGATCAAAAAATCAATTATTAATTGAATGTTGTGTGCAGAGCACTCTACTAAGTGCTTTGGAGAATACAATGCAATAATGTTGGTAGACACTATCCTTGTCCAAAAGGAGCTTGCAGTCTAGAAGGGGTGGTAGACATTACTGGTATGAACATAAGTGCTGTGGGGCTGAGATTGGGGTAAATATCAAGTGCTTAAGGGTCTCCCCCTCTAGGCTACAAGATTGTTGGGGGCAGAGAATGTGTCTACTTCCTTTGTTGTAGTGTGTGCTCCTAGCACTTAGTACAGTGCTCTACACACAGTAATCACTCAATAGTACCATTTATTGACTGATTGATTGATTGATTGATTGATTGATTGATTGATTAAAGGGTACAGATCTAGGCTCATAGATGACAGAAGGGAGAGGGAGAAATGAAACTTAAATCTGGACAGACTTCTTGGAGGAGATGTGATTTTAGTAAAACTTTGAAGGTGAGAAGGAGTGATGATCTGTCATACATGAAGAGGAGGGAGTTCCAGGCCAGAGGGAGAACAAGGGCAAGGGGTCGGCAAGGGGTCGGTGGTGAGATAGAGGAACAGTGACTAGTTTGGCATTAGAGGTGTGACGTGAGTGGCCTGGGTTGGAAGTCAGCGGCGTAAAATAGGAATGGGAGAGTTAATTGAGTGCCTTAAACCCTTGATGGTAAGGAGTTTCTAATTAATGTAGAGGTGATTGGGGAACTACTTGAGGTTCTTGAGGAATGGCAAAATGAAGACTAAATTTTTTTCATCCCTAGGTGGTGATGCCAGGAAAGGATAAAAGGACTATGTTACTTTGGTAGAAGTAAAGTCAGCTACGCTATAATCGATTTTCATTTTCCTTTCCAGGTTTACCTGAGTGGACCCTGGGCTCTTCCAGGTCCCATCTCCCTCTCACCCACAAACTGAGGAGTTGAGGGAGGCCTGGCCCCATCCCTTACCTTAACCCAGCCAAGACAGGATAAGCCCTGCCCCTGCTTCCACCACCAATTCACTCAGTCACAGTCCATTGAGAATTAAATTATTTGTTCTTCCCCTTTTCAGGATAAAAGTGAATGGAGACGCTAATGGAAATGATTGTGCCTCTTTCAAGAGAAAGAATGAATTTGGTTTTGTTAAATGTGAAGATCTCCTGCACTGGATCTGTAAAAGAAACGTGACTGTACTGGGGCCCTGAGATTCTGCAGAAATGTTAGCAGCATCTTCTGGACAGGGTTTTTCTATCAGCAGGCAGGTTCTGTCGCCTATGAACTTGTCCATTCTCTTCTTCCTCTGAAAAGTATTTTGCATCTGTCTTCCCCACTAGAACTAAAATCTCAAGGAAAGAGGTTGTTTCTTCTAAGCCTATGTTGTCCTCTCACTCACGTAATAAAATATTGAGTTTTCAGTGCACAATACTTGTGGTAGATTTGCAAGCTCCTTGAGGGCAGGGAGCATGTATACTTACTCTATTGTACTCTTCCAAGCTCTTAGTGCAGTGCTCTGTTCCCAATAGACTGTAAGCTCCTAGAGTACAGGTAGTATGTCTATTAACTCTACTGTGCTCCCCCAAACACAATACTGTCCTCTGAAAACAGTAAATGCTCAATAAATATCACTGATGGATTGATCGATTGATTGGTGCACTATAAACATTATTGATCGATTGTCTTCACCTGATATGCTTGGTACATGGACATAATTGAAGGCCGCCAAAAGAATGAGGTATAAGACAACAGAGATATTTGATCCGTGTGGTGATGACTGTGAGGTGGAAAACAAATAAACCTTATTTTAAAATGTAACTTGCTCTGATGTCTCATGAACCATTGGGAAAGGGGATTAGGTACATTAGCAGCTTGGATTTAGTTTGGGGAGGAATGGGATCTGGGGCACAGCAGGTGAAATTTGGAGGAGCCATATTGCTAAGGTTGTCAGGATTGGGGATTCTGTTGAAGGAGAAATGAGGGGACCTCTGAGATTGGCCCTGGGTAGAACCCAGTGGATGGTGGTAGTTGAGTTTTTGGAAGGGGTAGAGATAAGGGATACAAAGAAATCTGAGGATCTCAAAGAAAATGAATGTCCCCAGTAACAATAGGGAGCTCACACCTTCCTTTGGAAGAAGAGTTCAGCTCTGTGGGACTGAGTGGGGCAGAGTGGGGAAAACCTGTGAACATTCACATTGCTGTCTAGGGTGTGAGTCACATTTTCCCCAAACCATCCCATGGGCAATAGAGGCATTTACATACATGCTTAGGTACCTATTCCCATTCCTACCCCACAGTATTTACCTATATACCCTTCCCTTACCAATAATTAGGGCAAGATCTTCCGACAAGAAGATCTGTCCGCCTTCTACGCTCCTATGCTCGGGCTGCCGAGAGCTGCTGGCGAAGGTCCAAGCACCACGCCGACCTTATCCATTTTAAATTGATCCTTTCCTGCCTTAACTCTGCCCTCTCCTCCGCCAGGCAAAACTTCTTTTCCTCCCTCATCGACACCCATGTCCGTCACTCCTGCCAATTATTCCAGACCTTTAACTCTCTCCTTAGGCCCCCTGTTCCTCCCCCTCCCCCATCCCTCACCCCCAATGATCTGGCCACCTACTTCATCACGCAAATTAACACAATCAGGTCTGAACTCCCCAAAGTCACCCCTCCCCCTCCTGCCTCCCCCCCAACCCTCTCCCCTACTTTCCCATCCTTCCCTGCAGTATCCTCAGAGGAGATCTCCTCTCTCCTCCCAGATGCCACCCCTTCCACCTGTGCCTCGGACCCAATTCCCGCTCATCTTATAAAAACCATCGCCCCTGCCCTCCTCCCTTCCTTAACTTCTATCTTTAACCGCTCACTCTCCAATGGCTTCTTCCCCTCTGCCTTCAAACATGCCCATGTCTCCCCCATCCTAAAAAAACCCTCTCTCGACCCCACTTCCCTTTCCAGTTACAGCCCTATCTCCCTACTACCCTTCCTTACCAAGATCCTAGAACGAGTTGTCTACACTCACTGCTTACAATTCCTTAACTCCCATTCTCTACTGGACCCCCTCCAAACTGGCTTCCGTCCCCTCCACTCTACCAAGACTGCTCTCTCTAAGGTCACCCATGACCTCCTTCTTGCCAAATCCAATGGCTCCTACTCTATTCTAATCCTCCTTGACCTCTCAGCTGCCTTTGACACTGTCGACCATTTCCTTCTCCTCCACACCTTATCTCATCTTGGCTTCACAGACTCCGTCCTCTCCGGGTTCTCCTCTTATCTCTCTGGCCGGTCATTCTCGGTCTCCTTTGCAAGCTCCTCCTCCCCCTCCCATTCTCTAACCGTTGGGGTTCCCCAAAGGTCACTTCTTGGCCCTCTTCTGTTCTCCATCTACACTCACTCCCTCAGTGCACTCATTCACTCTCATGGCTTCAACTATCATCTCTATGCAGATGACACACAGATCTACATCTCTACCCCTGTCCTCTCCACCTCCCTTCAGGCTCGTATCTCCTCCTGCCTCCAGGACATCTCTACCTGGATGTCTGTCCACCCCTAAAACTCAACATGAGCAAAACTGAGCTCCTCGTCTTCCCTCCCAAGCCCTGTCCTCTCCCTGACTTCCCTATCACTGTGGACGGTACGACCATCCTTCCTGTCTCTCAGGCCCGCAACCTCGGTGTCATCTGTGACTCGGCTCTCTCATTCACCCCACACATCCGATCTGTCACCAAAACCTGCTGGTCTCACCTTTATAATATAGCCAAGATCCAACTTTTCCTCTCCACCCAAACGGCTACCTTACTGTTACAGACTCTCGTAATATCCCGGGTAGATTACTGTGTCAACCTGCTCTCTGATCTCCCTTCCTCCTCTCTCTCCCCGCTCCAGTCTATTCTTCACTCCGCTGCCCGGCTCATCTTCCTGCAGAAATGCTTTGGGCATGTCACTCCCCTTCTTAAAAATCTCCAGTGGTTGCCTATCAACCGCGCAAAACAAAAACTTCTCACTCTAGGCTTCAAGGCTTTCCATCACCTTACTCCCTCCTACCTCTCCTCCCTTCTCTCTTTCCACTGCCCACCCTGCATGCTCCGCTCCTCTGCTGCCCACCTCCTCACCGTTCCTCGGTCTCGCCTATCCCTCCGTCGACCCCTGGGCCACGTCCTCCCACAGTCCTGGAACGCCCTCCCTCCTCACTTCCGCCAAACTAATTCTCTTCCCCTCTTCAAAACCCTACTTACAGCTCACCTCCTCCAAGAGTCCTTCCCAGACTGAGCTCCCCTTCTCCCTCTACTCCCTCTATCACCCTCCTTCACCTCTCTGCAGCTAAACCCTCTTTCCCCCCATTCCCTCTGCTCTTCCCCCTCTCCCTTCCCATCCCCTCCCTCTGCTCAACTGTATATATTTTCATTACCCTATTTATTTTGTTAATGAAATGTACATTGCCTTGATTCTATTTATTTGCTCTTGTTTTAATGAGATGTTCATCCCCTTGATTCTATTTATTGCTATTGTTCTTGTTTGTCCATCTCCCCCGATTAGACTGTAAGCCCGTCAAAGGGCAGGGACTGTCTCTATCTGTTACCGATTTGTACATTCCAAGCGCTTAGTGCAGTGCTCTACACATAATAAGCGCTCAATAAATACTATTGAATGAATGAATGAATGAATAATTAGGGTAAGATCTTCCGGCAAGAAGGTGGCGATGACTGTGAATAGACTGGTAGGCCTGTGGGCAGTAGGAGCTATGGTGCCAGAGCCTCTCCAGAGCCATGCTTAAAGGGGAAGCATCACTGACCCCATTTGCGCCCTCTCTCTGTCTATAGGGGGGTCTAGGATCCGGCCAGAAGGAAGAGACACTGAGCCCTCCAGCTCCTCTCCCCACCTCACACGGGAGAACTATGATTGAGATTGAGGGATGGGCAGTTGCTACCAAATGCCCACTTGGAAAGGCAGGGGACAAACCCTGAGACAAAGGGAGGGTCTCCACGACCCTAGCCCCTACTCCCAAGTCTGGGGTCCCGGGACTGCCAAGGGGAGAAGGGACACTGAGCCCCCCAAACCAATCCCTCCAAACCGCAGGCTTCAGATCACACCTGAGAAAAGGGTTGCCCTCTGCACCTGAGAATCTGAAGAATGAGCAAAGGGGAGAGTCTTGGGTGACCCCGGTCCGTCCCCAGCCTTTCCTCCCTGTGCACCTAGACAGTACCTAGACCTAGAACTGCATGGAGGAAGGGAACACCAGCGTTCTCATTCCCCACTCCATCAGTGTGCACCAAGAAGTTGGGTCTGCACAAAGAAGGAATCGCCAATCCGCCAACCCCACCCATCTGCACAAGCAGGACAATGATTAAACTGTCAACAGTCACCCATGAACAATTTAGGACTTGAAAGTCTTACCCATTCACTTTGTAAAGACACATTAATTTTCACTAATCGCATCTCAGAACTTGTGGGTTCCCGCCAGATGGGAATTGCTGTGTCGACCCCTATTAGAGGACCTTGCCACAGACTACTGGGTCAACAGATCAGCTGCTACAGCTCAAGATTTCCTTTCTCTTACACCCTAGCTCCATGATGTGCTTTTAGCTCCCTCCCTTTGATCTTCCCTCCTTTGTACTTTATGCCCAACACCCGTTCCCTTCCCCCTCCCCACAAGCAAGCCCTCCTCAGATCACTTCCATCCAACCCCTCCTGACTCCTCTCCACCTCCTCATCCCTGTCCTCCTACCCACACTGGTCCCCACCAGCTCACACCCATTCAACCCCTTCCTACCCCTTGCACAACCCCCACCCCATGCACCCTCTCCATAGCCCCACTCTAATGTAGCCTGTGTAACCCTTCTTCCATCACAGGGAAACTTTCCTTCATTATTAACCTGTTCTGGACATAGCCACTGCTCCTCCTTGCTATCCCTGAAACCTGGCTTTCCCCAGGTAACACACCCGCCTTTGCCCTCTATCTAGAGGACTCCCTCATGTTTACCTACTCCCCCAGATTCGCTGGGAAAGGGGAAGGAGTCGGCTTCTTTCTTTCTCCCCAGTGCCGTTTTGCACCATCCCACCTACCCTATCTGTCTCTTTCTTTCCCTTCCTTTGAAGAACATATAAACCTGCTTACCACCTACTCCAATTAATAGTCACCGTCACCTATCAACACCGACCGTCCCACCCCAGGCCTCCCCCTACAACTTGCTGAACCATTTTGATCCCTTTCTCACAATCGTGATCTCATTCTCCAGTCGCAGCATTGATTCTTGGGAACTTCAATGTTCATTCATTCATTCATTCATTCATTCATTCGTGTTTATTGAGAGCTTACTGTGTTCAGAGCTCTGTACTAAGTACTTGGTAAAGTACAATACGACAATAAAAAGTGACATTTCCTGCTCATGATGAACTTAGTCTAGGGGGACTAAACCAGGATCGTGGAAATTTGTGAAAGTTCAGGGAGTCAGGTAGCCATCCCTGAGCACCCCCTTCCTCCCCATGTCCCATCTGGATGCTATACCCCAACCTTAATGTAGATGCCCCCAGTGATCCTTCCACTGCCTACCTCCTCTTACTTCTTTACTCCAATGACCTCCTTTCATTCATTCATTCATTCAACAGTATTTATTGAGTGCTTACTATGTGCAGTACACTGTACTAAGCGTTTCAAATGTACAATTTGGCAACAGAGACAATTCCTGCCCAATGATGGTCTCACAGTCTAATCGGGGGAGACAGACAGCAGAGCAAAACAGAACAAAACAAAAACAAGACAACATTATCACGATAAATAGAATCAAGGGGATGTACACCTCATTAACAAAATAAATAGGGAATAAATAATATATACAAATCAGCACAGTGCTAAGGGAAAGGGAAGGGGGAAGGGGGAGGAGTAGAGGGTGGGACAAGGAGGGGAGGGGGATCAGAGGGAAAGGGGGCTCATCTGGGGAGAGGTGAAGGGGGAAAGGGGAGGAGCAGAGGTTGGAGGGGGAGCAGGGGTAAAGGCGGGCTCTGTCTGGGAAGGCCTCTTGGAAAAGGTGAGCTGTCAGTAGGGCTTTGAAGAGTGGAAGAGAGTTAGTTTGGCAGAAGTGAGGAGGGAGGGCATTCCAGTACAGCGGCAGGACGTGGGCCAGAGGTCGATAGCTGGATACGTGTGAATGGGGGACAGTGAGGAGGTGAGCCACATAGGAGCAGAGTGTACAGGGTGGGCAGTAGAAAGAGAGAAAAGAGATGAGATAGGAGGGGACAAGGTGATGGAGAGCTTTGAAGCCAAGAGTGAGGAGGTTTTTTTTCATGAAGAGGTTGATAGGCAACCACTGGAGGTTTTTGAGGAGGGGAGTGACATGGTGTCACTCATCGCCGGGGACAGGTTCTTTCGGGAATCGGCGCAGCGAGAGAGAGAGAGAGGCTGGGGATGGAAAACCTGAGTTTTGTATAGAATTTTATTCCGCGGGGCAAACTGAATTCATTAATTGTTTAGACACGACAAATCGGCCTTCTCTTTTGGGAGAAATATGGTGTTAAAGCTCCCATAATGGGAGGAATACACTGGTATGTTACTTGCATGTGGCCGGACACCCGAGCCCACTTATGATTACTCACAACGTGTGAGGCGGCTGGCTTCCACCATGTGCTCACCCCAGCCAGGAGGCATCCACCGTTGCGTTAAATACACTTATGTATTAAACACTAATGAGTTACATGCACTTGTGAGTTACATGCACTTAGGAGTTAGATACACTTATGCGTTAAACCCAGGTATGCGTTACCCACTTATGGTTACTCACACTTGGTGAGGTGGCTAGCTCCCACCCTATTCACGTCACCCTGGGGAGGCACCCACTTAGACATCAAATCCATTTAAACGTTTCATACCCATGGTGAAGCGTCTGGCTTCCAACCCCATGAGCGCTCAGCAGGAGAGGACACTCACCCATCCCACGGCTCCTCACTTGGTGCAGGGAGAGTGGTCTTCTCACGCTCTGGACAGAGGCGACCTGCCTCCGGCTGCTGCAAGTCCCACTCCTCTGCACAGAAGGTTAGAGGCGGCAGTTATTTGTCACCTGTGCCCGTAGGCCATTCCAGCTTCTGGCCTCAGTTTATCCAATCTCTGCCCTCCCCCCTCCTCCATTCCTAATTAGATTGGCACGGGGGCGAGGGGCACCTTCTGTATTCTCAGTTTGGGCTGTCAATCTGACAGTTTCGCTTGTGGGGACGGTGTCCCACCCTGACTCCCGAGTTCTGCCTGCTCGCTCAGGAGGTCACGAGATAGCATTTGATCTTGAGATGGTCAGTACCCCAGGGTCACCCTGGGACACATGGCCAGAGGGTTTCTGTAGGAAGATGATGCGGGCAGCGGAATGAAGAATAGACTGGAGTGGGGAGAGACAGGAGTAAAGGAGATAAGAGAGAAGGCTGACACAATATTCCAGTCAGGATATTATGAAAGCTTGTACCAGCACGATAGCCATTTGGATGGAGAGGAAAGGGCAGATCTTAGTGATATTGTAAAGGTGAGACCGGCAGGTGTTGGTGACGGGTGGTATGTGTGGGGTGAATGAGAGAGCTCAGTCAAGGATGGCATCAGGGTTGCGGGCAAAAGAGACGGGAAGGATGGTCGTGCCGTCAACAGTGACAGGGAAGTCAGGGAGAAGGCAGGGTTTGGAGGGGAAGATAAGGAGGTCAGTTTACCTCACACACTCGCCAATTGGGGAACATACTCAGTTTTATAATTTCCAATAGGTGTTCAATCTCTACCCTCAACAATTCCGAAATTCCTCTGTCAGACCACAACATCCTCATCTGCTCTTTCCCCTACACCTACCTTCCATAAATTTGTCATCTTCTCGCCGCCCCCAGGAACCTCCATTCTTTTCACCTCCTCCAATATTCTACAGCCATCATACTTCATTAGATCTTCATACCCAAAGTACTTACTTTCTCCTAACGCACAAGTCCACACACTCACCCCTCCCCCCTCCAAAGAACTGAAATTCCTTGCCGCCTGACTACTTGTTTTGTTGTCTGTCTCCCCCGTTTAGTTTGTTAGCGCGTTATTGGGTAGGGATTGTCTTTATCTGCTGCCGAATTGTACATTTTAAGTGCTTACTACAGTGGTCTGCATATAGTAAGCACTCAATAAATACAAATGAATGAATGAATGAATGCTCCCCTGTCCCTCCGCTGGTCTCATACCATTAACCCACAATTCTGGATTACCTCCACAGTATGCTTTCTCTACTCTTGTGCCCGAGCTGTAGAGAGCTGTTGGAGGAAATCCAGATATCTCTTTTGTCTTGTTCACCTTAAGTTCATTCTTATCTGATTCAATTTAGCCCTCTCCACTACCCAACAACAATACTTTTCCCTAACTTACTCCCATACCCACTACCCCTGCCAGCTCTTTCAGACATTTAACATGCTTCTTAAACTCTTCTGTCTCCTTGCCCCCACCATCTCTTTCCCTTAATAAACTGGCTACAGATTTTATCAACAAAATTGAAACCATAGAGTGTAATCTCCCTAAAACATCCCCTGTTCCTCTCCAATGCCCCCTGCTTCTCCATTCTCTTTGACTATGTTCCTTTCTGTAACTCAAAATGAAATCTGTCACCTCCTCTCTAAATCTATACCCTCCACTTGTGCTTCTGACCCCATCCCTTCACACCTCTTAAAGACATTAGCCCCTTTCCTTCTTCCCTCCTTTATGACCATTTTCAACTGTTCACTTTCTAATAGCCTCTTCCCCACTGCTTTCAAACACACTTATTTATCCCCTATCCTAAAAAATCCCTCCCTTGACCCCACAACTCCCTCCAGCTATCGCCTCATCTCCCTCTTACCATTTCTCTCTAAACTTCTTGACTCCATTTTCTATCTTCCAATTCTCTCATAGATGTCCTCAACAGCCCTTATTTACATACTTTTGAATTGTATATCATACATTACTTATTCATATTAATGTCTGTCTTCCCCTACACTGTATCTGCTAATTCTGTTGTATTGTACTTTCCCAACTGCTTATTTGAGTGCTCTGTTCATACAAAATGTTCAACAAATATGATGGACTGATTGATTATTTTAATGTCTTGTCTCCCATTTTAGATTGTAAGCTTCTTGAGAGCAAGGATTGTATCCACCGATTGTACAGTAATGATAATGAAGATAATAGCAATAATAATAGTGTTTATTAAGCAATTATGAAGCACCAAACTAAGGTCTGGGGTAGCTCCAAAGTTAGAAGCTCCCACATGGAGCTCACAGACCAGGTAGGAGGAAGAATAGATATCGAGTCCCCATTTTACAGATGAGGGAGCTGAGACACAGCTGAGACACACAGTTAAGTGATTTACTCAAGGTCAGACAGCAAATAAGCATTGGACTGGGATTAGAACCCACTATGCTGTTCTCCTGCACTGTCTGGCTCAGCCCAAATTCCCAATCCAGAACAGGGCCCACCTGTATCCAGAGAATCCAGGGCCATTCAGCCACATACACTGTCTCTGGGTCTTGTTATACTTGTTCCTGATGCAGAAATACTCATCTTTTGGCCTCATCAAAGCAACCCTGTCCTGTGGTGTCAGTGGAAACAGACTGAGCCCTGAAAGTCCCAGCACCAATCCACACCCCACCACCAGACCTAGGCCTGGAAAACCAGCTCAGAGATGAGTCATAAAGACACAACCTCAAACTTTTCCCAGAGTCCTGTTAAGGGAGGATGAAGTCCCTCAGATTCATAACCAGGACAGGGATAGACACAGTTCAACAATCCCAGCTGGTTCTTGTATATGTGGGTGGGAATGAGGACATGTGGACTGGGGTGGATGGTCTCCTCCATTCTGATGTCTTCACCCTCATCCTCAGGAACAGGAGCTGGGATTTCCAGTGGGCACTGTCTCTGGCCCTAGCCTCCCAGATATGCTCACCTGAGAAGTAGTAACACCTGTTGCTGATCAGCCACCACCCTGTGGGGCAGAGTTCACTCTCAGCACCTGGAGGAAGGACAAGGACAGATGGTTGGGATGGCATCCCTTTCCATGACTTTGGTTCTGAAATTAAAAAAAAACAAAAAATTGAATCCAAGTGTCCTGGGATTGTCCTGCTTCCTGCTGACATTGACTGTTTGCAGTCCATTACTTGTCTCAATAAATATGTCCTGTTCTTTTATTGCCCTAAATATCAGAAATAATCATTGCAAGAATTTTGCTATTATATGAATCATGTGCTGAATGTCCCAATGTTAGACCTGCCCTGCTAATTATTCCTGGACCAAGGGTTCACCTCACTTTTATTTCTCCATGGCATATTGGGATGCCCATATATTACAGGAAACAGGGAGAATCCAAGAGGGCCATTATCAGAAAGCAGTCAGGGGCAGGTAGAGAGATGCAGAGCTGGGCGGGACACATCATCATCACCATCATCATCATCATAAATTGCATTTACTGTGCCCTATTTTGTGCAGAGCACTGTACTAAGTGCTCGGGAGAGTATAATAACATAGAGTAGGACAAGATGCATTAGGTGGAGAAGAGAAGTTCAGGAATCATGGGTTCATGATCTCCTAGAATTCAGGAGGAGAGATAAACCTGAACTTGTCTTCTCCACCCAATACATCTTCCACAGGGGGACTGAGGATGCCCCTGGTGGAGCAGCAGGGCTCTGCCTGTCTTTATGTGTGCCCCTCTCCTACCTGCTGCCTAGGTCTACCTACTCTCATCCCTTCCTGCTCCAGGTTCCTACTTTGCTCCCCATCCCTGATTTCTCCAGGAACCAGGCTAGGTGGGGCTGAGATTTTCCCAATGGAAAGTCTGTCTGAAAAAGCACCAAAGTGAAAATGTTTCCTAGGCTTCAGGGAAAATCTCTGGGGGCTCCCATTGTCTTAATTTTCCCCTACTTAGTCATAATTGATTCCTGGGCAGCTACTCATTAGCCTTTCACAGGGGCAGGTGCAGGAACACTCAGGGGCAAACACAAATTCTTTGTGTTGTTTCTCTTCAGACCCATATCCAGCCACACAGAGAGAAAACCTTCTCTGACTGTTGTTTCCTCTACCTCAAACATTATGCTGAGAGATTTTCTATCCATGACACTAAGGGTGATGGAAAGTGTGGGGAAGTAGTTTGGTCTAGTGAACAGAGCACGTTCCTGCAAGTCAAAGGATTAGGGTTCTAATCCTGGATCCAAATCTCAGCTCTGCCACTTCATTCAATCATTTATTGACCACTTACCTTGTGCAGAGCACTGTACTAAGCACTTGTCTGCTGTGTGATATTTGGTGAGTCACTTAACTTCTCTGTGCCTCTTACCTCTTCTGTAAAATGGGTATTAAATCCTACTCCCCCCAATTTAGTCTGTGAGCCCATGTGGGAATTACAGTCTGCTCATCCAATCTGATTATCTGGTATGATCTTAAGAAGTACCACAAAAACAAAAGGTCAAGTATGACTAGTTGTAATTTATTTTAGTATTTCTGTCTCTTGAGGGCAGGGATCATCTGCTAATTCTGTTGTCGCCTCTCAAATACTTGTCAGTCAATCAATCATATTTATTGAATGCCTGCTTTGTGCAGAGCACTGTGGAAAGCACTTGGGAGAGTACAAAGTAACAATATAGCATACATGTTCCCTGCCCACAGTGAGTATACAGTCTAGAAGGAGCTTACTATGCACACAGTAGATGCTCAATAAATTTTATTAATAATAATAATGGCATTTGTTAAGCACTTACTATGTGCAAAGCATTGTTCTAAGCGCTGGGATAGATACAAGGTAATCAGGTTGTCCCACTTTGGGCTCACAGTCCTGATCCCCATTTTACAGATGAGGTAAGTGAGGCACAGAGAAGTTAAGTGACTTGCTCAGTCACACAGCTGACAAGTGGTGGAGTTCTGATTAGAACCCATGACCTCCAACTCCCAAGCCTGGCTCTTTCCACTAAGCCACGCTGCTTCTTTTGGTTAACCAGTAAACCAGTTAACCATTTTACTGCTTAATATGCCTGCAATACTTTCTACACTGGGTTCACAATGGCTCATCTACATTTATTCAGACCTAGACCCTGCCTGACCTGGGCTCATCGTCCAAGGGGGAGGGAGAACAGAACACTTAACAGAGGAGGAAACTGAGGCCCAGAGAAGATAAATGATTTGCTCAGAGTCACAAAATGGGAAAGTGGCAGAGACTGGATTAGAACTCTAGTCTTCTGACTTCCAGGCAGGAGAAATTTCCCAAAAGATGTATTGTAATGCTCTGCACATAGTGGTCATTTAGTTAATATTGCTTCAGAACTGTTGAAAAAATGAACTATTTTAGAGAGCAACTGGTTAAAAAAAGCATGAAATGTGGTTTTTTTTTTGAGAAAGAGTGGTCACCACCTCTTTGAAATAATGATTTCAGGTTGACAGTTGGGGAAAGAAAAAAATGCTAATTTCTTGTGACAATCTAATTATCTTTATTGTGGTGTGCGGACTGTTCAAATCCTTTAGTAATCTGGTGAATGTGGTGCTCTTTTTCACAGAAATGAGCCTGGTGTCACATGACTTTCCAGGTCCTAGACTGTGATTGAAGAAACTCACCTTGAATCTAGTAGTTTATGGTTCACACAGGGCCACCCAGCAAACCCAAAAAGAGGGAGGGGGGAAAATGCTGATTGCAAACCCCCCAAATAATAATATTAATAATGATAATAAAAATCTTCCTGAAGCCTATGTCTGACACCTAGCTGTGCTAACAGAACCAGTATTATAGACCCACTTCTGACATTCCCCAGTGAAATGAGACTTCCCCAGCTTCCCCACTATCCCTTGCTACCAGGATAGAACCCTAATCCTGGACCAGCAGGAATCCCAAGGCCCAGCCTTGCTCAATCTGGCCCAATCCTACTCTGTACCACCCTCCCCTCCACCCCATTTTCCCTTTCACTTCTCCAACACCCTGCTGATGCTTTTCGTGCTATTCAATTATCATTGCTATTATTATGTTTTATTATGCTTATTAAGCACTTGCTATGTTTCAAATGAATGAGAGGCTCCTGCATGAGACACACTGCATTAAGCACCTGGGAGAGAACAACAGAAGCAAGCCCTTCAGGCTCGCATCTCCTCTTGCCTCCAGGACATCTCCACCTGGATGTCCGTCCACCACCTAAAACTCAACATGACCAAAACTGAGCTCCTCATCTTCCCTCCCAAAGCCGGTCCTCTCCCAGACTTCCCTATCACCGTGGATGGTACATCCATCCTTCTCGTCTCTCAGGCCCGCAACCTTGGTGTCATCTTTGACTTGTCTCTCTCGTTCACCCCACACATCCAATCCATTACCAAGACCTGCCGGTCTCACCTTTACAATATCACCAAGATCCACCCTTTCCTCTCCACCCAAACGGTCTGTGTTACTGCTACAGGCTCTTGTTATATCCTGGCTAGACTACTGTCAGCCTTCTCTCTGATCTCCCTTCCTCCTCTCTCGCCCTGCTCCAGTCTATTCTTCACTCCACTGCCCGGCTCATCTTCCTGCAGAAACGCTCTGGACATTTCACTCCCCTTCTTAAAAACCTCCAGTAACCACTGGAGGCATAGGCAACCACCTATCAACCTCCACACAAAACAAAAACACCTCACTCTAGGCTTCAAGGCTCTCCATCACCTTACCCCTTCCTACCCTCTCCTCCCTTCTCTCTTTCTACTGCCCACCCCACACGCTCCGCTCCTCTGCCGCCCACCTCCTCACTGTCCCTCGGTCTCACCTATCCTGCCTTCGGCCCTTGGACCACGTCCTCCCATGGTCCTGGAATGCCCTCCCTCCTCACCTGCGACAATCTAATTCTCTTCCCCTCTTCAAATCCCTACTTAAAGCTCACCTCCTCCAAGAGGCCTTCCCAGACTGAGCTCCCCCCTTTTTCCCTCTGCTCCCTCTACCCCCCCTCCACCTCTCTGCAGCTAAACCCTCTTCTCCCCCCTTTCTCTTTCCTCCTCCCCCCTCCCATCCCAACCCCTCAGCACTGTACTCGTCCGCTCAACTATATATATCTTCATCACCTTATTTATTTTGTTTAATGAGATGTACATCACCCTGATTCTACTTATTTGCCATTGTTTTTATGAGATGTTCTTCCCCTTGATTCTATTTATTGCCATTGTTCTTGTCTGCCTGTCTCCTCCGATTAGACTGTAAGCCCGTCAAAGGGCAGGGAGTGTCTCTATCTGTTGCCGATTTGTACATTCCAAGCTGTTAGTACAGTGCTTTGCACATAGTAAGCACTCAATAAAGACTATTGAATGAATGAATGAAAGATTTGATCCCTGCCCTCAAGGAGCTCAGAATCTAATCTGACAGACAGAAAGACAGAAATAGTAAATAATAGCATGGCTTAGTTAAAAGAGTATAGCACTGGGCTTCAGGTTACTTGGGTTATAATCTCACCTCTGCCATTGGCCTAAGTGACCTGGGGGAAGTCACTTAAGGAAACTGAAGTACAGAGAGATTGTCTGTAGAGCGATGAGACCATCTTTCCCTGGCCATGATGAGGGTAGTTCCAATTGAATTCCTCAGCGGGACAGTAGCACTGTGCCTAGGCCTCAGAGCACCTTCAGTGCTAAATGTATTTCTTGAGTTTAGTGGCAGTGAGCCTCTCCTTGGCTCTCTTCAGTCTTGACTTCTTTCTGTGTATTCCATGTTTCTCAGCTCGACCGGCACTTTGCAGAGCTCGATTTTGTTGTAGATTTTGTTGTGGTCATGAAGAGCTCCAAGAAGTTGTTCATGCACTTCCTATTTGATTGCAAGTCATCTTCCAAGTGCTGTAGAAGATACAAAATCAGATCAGACACAGCATCAGTCCCACATGAGTCTGACAATCTGAGAAGGAAGAAAAATAGACAAGGAATCTGAGGCACAGAAAACTTAAGTGACTTGCTCAAGGTCACAAAGCAGGAAAATGTCAGAGCTGAGATTAGAATCCCAGATTCCCTGGCTCCCAGGCCTGTGCTCTTTCCATGAGGCCATGTTGCTTCTCACTGATTCTCTTGGGACTCCATGTTAGTGTGCCCCAAATTTGTCCCATTAGTTTACTGCCACCATCTTATGACTCTTAGATTTAGTACCTCCAAAAGCTACAGAAAGCACAAGTTGCAGATCGGGGGAGAGATTGGTTGAAAATGATGGTTGTCTCACCCCTTTTCTGTAATAGCAGTTTCTCTGAATTAACAGGTTCAGCATCTTCCAACAGCTCAGGAACTCACTTTGGTAATACACAGATAAACTAGGATTTTCATGGTCTTGAGGTTTCAGAAGGAACAGTAGTGGTACAATGCTTAATGTTGCATGATGAAATCTCCGGCCAGATCCAAGAATTAAGGTCTAGCCCTGGTTTTACATGTCACCTGGGCAGAGAGGCTCAGCTCACCCACTTCTGAGGATGACTTCTCCAGGTGAGGCTCCAATCCCCCAACTTCAATCAATCAGTCTATCACATTTATTCAGTGCTTGCCATCTGCAGAACACTGTATTCCCTTGGGAGAGTACAATACAACAATAGAACAGATGCATTCCCTGCCCACGACACTTCTGTCCAGCCCAAGATTTGAACTCTCCAGCTCCATGAGGAACCCGAGCCATCTCCACCATGGAGCCAATCCCTTTGGCATACTGAGCCAGGCACGATGGAGAGAGACTGAATCATGAGGCACCGCCCAGGAACTGGGCTTCATAGCATCGTTTTGCCAGTTCTTCAGTGGAACCCCTCTATGCCACCTTCCACGAAGGCTCAGGTCAGGCTCTGCTCCAGGAATAACCCACTTCTGCATTTTCCTCTCACACCTTGGCCCTGAGGTTGGGCCCCACAGAAATGATGGTGGCTCCAATATGACGGATAGGACCACAGGTCGGGCTTTGATATCACCTTAGAGGAACAGCTAGCAAGTGTTTTCACATTCAAGGAGGGATTAGTGGCAAGGTCTGCACAGCTCTTTTAGACCCACACTGAAAGCTCAGACACTAATGAAAAGCCACAAAGGATTTGCATTATTGGTTATTATGGTACTGTGGCATTTGTTAAGTACTTACTATGTGCCAGACATGATACTAAGCTCTGGGGTAGATACAAGGTAATTGGGTTGAATGCAATCCATGCCCTAACAGGGCTCACAGTTTTCAACCCCATTTCATAGAAGAGATAACTGAGGCACAGAGACATGAAGTGACTTTCCCAAGGTCACAGAGTAGACAAGAGTTGGAACCAGGATTAGAACCCAGGACCTTCTGACTCCCAGGTCTGTGCTTTATCCACTAGGCCATGCTGTTTTTTATACTGGGGCCATCTTGGGATACATACAAGGGATGTTCCTTGAACAGGGATGTTGCTTGAATCAGCTAGGGAAGGTTTGTGATGAGAATGGTTATTTGGTTGTACTGTTAAAGCCCCAGATCTGCAGATTTCATATATTTAGTGTTTGAGCCAGAGGTCACATGCTAAGCCCATCCAGGAAGGAGAAGAAGTAAAGGAACCTGATATGGAGTGAGCTTGTGGGTTTAGTACTTTCTGTGCTCCATCTCCCTGGCAGTGGTAGCATGACACTCATTCTTAAATAAAACCTAAGGTTTCTCCTGACTGGGAAACACTATTAAACTTCCCTCAGCAGCCCTCTGTGGACCCACAATCCACAGATCCTTTCTCGATGGTTTATCCTATTGGATTTCAGCCCTTCTGACCTATATCAATGTCCTCTATCTTCCTTTCTCAGAATCACTCAATCAGTCAATCAATTAATGGTATTTGCTGAGAGTTTATTGTGTGCAGAGCACTGTACTAAACACTTGGTAGAATATAATACAATGGAGTTGGTAAAGTAAATTATGAATATACATGGAGTGGATATGGAGTGGATATGGAGTGAATAATGGATGCAGAGTCAAGTTCAAGGGTGACACAGAAGCGAGTGGGAGAGGAAGAAATGACAGTCTGGTCAGGGAAGGCCTCTTAGAGGAGAAATGCCTTCAATAAGGCTTTGAAAGTGGGGTCAGTAATGGTCTTTTGGATATGAAGTGGGAGGGTGTTCCAAGTTAGTGGTAGGATATGGGTGAGAGGTCAGCAGCAAGCTAGAGGAGATCCAGTTGGGGTGAGTACATTGGCTTTAAAGGGGAGAAGTGTGTGGACTGGTTTGTAGTAGGAGAGTAACAAAGAGAGGTAGGAATGGACAAGGTGATTGAGTACTTTAAAGCCAGTAGTAAGGAGTTTCTGTTTAATGTGAAAGTGGATGATCAACCACTGTAGGTTCTTGAAGAGTGGTGAAACACACCCTAAACATTTCTGTAGAAAAATGATCCAGGCAGCAGACTGAAGTGTGGACTGGAGTGTGGAGAGACAGGAGGCTGAGAGGTCAGGAAGGAGGATGATGCAGTAGTCAAAGTGGGATAGGTTAAGTGCTTGGATTAACATGATAGTAGTCTCGATGGAGAGGAAAGGGCAGATTTTAGGGATGTTGTTAGGTTGAACTAACAGGATTTAGTGAGAGAATGAATATGTGGTTTGAATGAGAGAGATGAGTTGAAGGTAACACCAAGATTATGTGCTTGTGAGACAGAGAGGATGGTGGTTCTGTCTACAGTGACAGAAAAGTCAGTGGGAAGACAGGGTTTGGGTGGGAGGATAAGGAGTACTGTTTTTGACATGTTTAGTTTGAGGTTTCAGCACGACAACCAAGTAGGAGAAAATGCTTGAGACTGCAGAAGAGGAGAGAGATCAGGGTTGGAGAGGAGGATTTGGGAATCATCCACGTAGAGATGATAGTTGAAGTCATGGAAGTAAACGAGTTTTCCAAGGGAGTGGCTGCAGATGGAGAATAGAAGGGAAACCAGAACTGAACCTTGAGAGACTTCCATAGTTAAAGGGGAGGAAACAGAGGAAGGAAGTTTGAAAGAGATTGAGAATGAGTGACCAGAGAGAGAGGAGGAGCAGGAGAGACCAGTGTCACTGAAGCCATGGTTGGATACTCTATGCAGGAAGGGGGAGTGCTCAGTGTCAGAGGCAGCTGAGTGGTCAAGGAAGATTGAGATCAAGTAGGGGCCATTGGATTTGACAAGAAAGTCATTTGTGACTAGAGCAGGCAGTTTCCCTGGACTGAAGGAAGTAGAAACCAGATTGGAGAGAGTCAAGTCTTATAGAACGCACCTGGCCTTTTAGTTCTAGGATTTTTTCTCCTTTCCTGATCTCACATTTGTGCATATCCTCCCTTACAACTGGTTTTGCTCCTACTTATATCACCAGGTGAGTGATTGGAATGCTTTGTAAAATTATACCTTCTCTGTCCTGGAATGCCTGGGCCTTTCTTCCTTATATAAGTGTGGGACTTGCCTGATAGACCATTACAGGGCATGTAACCTCTGTTTTCCTCAGGCTTATTGACAGTTGCTAGCATTTATCTGATTTTTAAAAAATGGCATTTATTAAGTGCTTTCTTTTTACGGTGCTTTAGTGTTTACAACGTCCTCTCCTTCCTCTCCTGGTTCTCCTCTTATTCCTCTGGCCGGTCATTTTCGGTCTCCTTCACAGGCTCCTCCTCCCCCTCCCATCCTCTAACCATTGGAGTTCCTAAAGGGTCAGTTCTTGGCCCTCTTCTGTTCTCCATTTACACTCACTCCCTTGGTGAACTCATCCGCTCTCATGGCTTCAACTACCAACTCTGCGCAGATGACACACAGATCTGCATCTCTGTCCCGTCCTCTCCCCCTCCCTTCAGGCTCACATCTCCTCCTGCCTCCAGGACGTCTCCACCTGGATGTCTGCCCACCACCTAAAACTCAACATGACCAAAACTGAGCTCTTCATCTTCCCTCCCAAGCCCGGTCCTCTCCCAGACTTCCCTATCACCGTGGATGGTACGACCATCCTTCCTGTCTCTCAGGCCCGCAACCTCGGTGTCATCTTTGACTCATCTCTCTCGTTCACCCCACACATCCAATCCATTACCAAGACCGGCCGGTCTCACCTTTATAATAATAATAATAATAATGATGTTAATAATGTTGATATTTGTTAAGCGCTTACTATGTGCAAAGCACTGTTCTAAGCCCTGGGGTAGACACAGGGGAATCAGGTTGTCCCACGTGGGGCTCACAGTCTTCATCCCCATTTTCCAGATGAGGTAACTGAGGCACAGAGAAGTGAAGTGACTTGCCCACAGTCACACAGCTGACAAGCGGCAGAGCTGGGATTCAAACTCATGACCTCTGACTCCAAAGCCCATGCTCTTTCCACTGAGCCACGCTGCTTCTCTAATATCACCAAGATCCGCCCTTTGCTCTCCACCCAAACGGCTACCTTACTGTTACAGGCTCTCGTAGTATCCCGGCTAGACAACTGTGTCAGCCTTCTCTCTGATCTCCCTTCCTCCTCTCTCGCCCCGCTCCAGTCTATTCTTCACTCCGCTGCCCGGTTCATCTTCCTGCAGAAACAATCTGGGCATGTCACTCCCCTTCTTAAAAACCTCCAGTGGTTGACTATCAACCTCCGCACAAAACAAAAACTTCTCACTCTAGGCTTCAAGGCTCTCCATCACCTTGCCCCTTCCTACCTCTCCTCCCTTCTCTCTTTCTACTGCCCACCCCACACGCTCCACTCCTCTGCCGCCCACCTCCTCACCGTCCCTCGGTCTTTCGCCTATCCCGCCTTCGAACCCTGGGCCATGATCTCCCGCGGTCCTGGAATGCCCTCCCTCCTCACCTCCGCCAAACTAATTCTCGTCCCCTCTTCAGATCCCTACTTAAAGCTCACCTCCTCCAAGAGACCTTCCCAGACTGAGCTCCCCCCTTTTTCCCTCTGCTCCCTCTACCCCAACCTTCACCTCTCTGCAGCTAAACCCTCTTCTCCCCCCTTTCCCTCTGCTCCTCCCCCTCTCCAGTCCCATCCCCTCAGCACTGTACTCATCCGCTCAACTGTATATATCTTCATGACCTTATTTATTTTGTTTAATGAGATGTACATCACCCTGATTCTATTTATTTGCTATTGTTTTAATGAGATGTTTGTCTCCTTGACTCTATTTATTGCCATTGTTCATTTCTGTCTGTGTCCCCCAATTAGACTGTAAGCTCGTCAAAGGGCGGGGACTGTCTCTATCTGTTGCTGATTTGTACATTCCAAGCGCTTAGTACAGTGCTCTGCACATAGTAAGTGCTCAATAAATACTATTGAATGAATGAATGAATGAACGTGCAGCACTGTCTTAGCACTGGGGTAGATACAAGGTAAGTAGAGAGGACACAGTCCTTGTCCTACATGGACTCACAATCTTAATCCCCATTTTACAGATGAGGTAACTGAGGCACAGAGAAGTGAAGTGACTTGCCCAAGGTCACACTGCAGATGAGTGGAGAAGCCGGGATTAGATCTCAGGCCTTCTGATTCCCAGGCCCGGGCTCTAAACACTCAACCACACTGCTATGTGCCAAGCACTGAACTAAGAACTGAGATGGATACAAGCAAATTACACTGGACACAGAATTTATCCCGCATGGGGCTCACAGTCTTAATCCCTATTTTACAGATACTGTAATTGGGGCAAAGAGAAGTTAAGTAACTTGCCCAAGTTCACACAGCATGGCATATTATTTTCAAATATATATAATTTGGCTGTTTCCCTGTGTATTTGCCTCAATAGCACAGTGACTGCCTCAAAAACCTTTGGTAATGCTCTTCATTACCAAATTGGAAAGTTTCCTGACAGATTGAAAGGAGATTCTAATCCTTCTTCTGGCTCCCCCTTGTGGAGGCAAAGAATAGGCTGAACAGGGCCGGACCCACCATCCAGCCAAACTTTACTCTGAGTGATGAGGTATTTTCTCTCCTCACCTAGTGACCATACTGCCTTGGAGTAACCTACGTGTCTCGACGAGGTTTTCAGGGCATCAGAATTTGCCTAGCAGGTGCCAGATGATGAGTCAGGGACTTGATTAAAAATTGAATTGGTTAAATTCAAGGACTTTTCCCTTCTTTAGATTAAATTTGGGGCCACACTCCTGTATAACCAAAAACCAGAACCGCTGACAGCCAACCTGTATTTAAAAAAGCATCAAAGGCATTCAAAAGGATTAAATAAGGTGAAAAATCCATCATTTTACCACCTTACCATTGGCTTTACAGCACTCATTCACCTTGCCCCATCTTGCCCCCAAACTTTGCTGCTTTCCTTCTACAATCCTGTCCACATACTTCGCTCCTCTGGTGCCAACCTACTCATTGTACCTCAGTTTTCTCTATCTCACGGCCAACCTCCTGCCTACATCCTGCCTCTGGCCTGGAACACCCTCCCTCTTCATATCCAACAGACAGTCACTCTGCCCACCTTTAAAGTCTTACTGAAGGCAGATCTTCTCCAAGAGGCTTTATCTAACTAAGCCTTCATTTCCTCTTCTCCCACTCCCTTCTGCATCACCCTGATTTGCTCCCTTTATATTCACCCCACTCAGCCCCACAGCAGTTATGTAAATATCCATAATTAATTTATTTCTACTATTGTCTGTGTCCACATCTAGACCGTAAGCTCATTTTGGGCAGGGAACTTGACTATGAACTCTGTTATATAGTACTCTCCCAAGTGCTCAGTAAAGTGCTCTGCACAAAGTAAGTACTCAATAAATATGATTGATTGAATTTAGCCAGAATTAAAAAGGGAGCTCTTCCTGAACCCTATAAAGAATGATTACTCATGTCCACTAACAAATGAGATTTTAATCGGAACCACAATGGAAAAAGATACAAGCCAATACATTGAAATAGAGATTTAAAACTATAAACTAAGATTTTACCCAGAAAACTCCCAAAGAGATCATCAACCCCCATTAGCTTGACCTACATTAACCAGGGGATGGGGATTTCTTCCTCCTGTAGAATTTGTTTTGCAGAGATGTCAACCCTCTCCTTGACTGTAAACTCCTTGCGGGCAGGAGATTGTATGTCCACAAATTCTACTCTATTTTCTCAAGCACTTAGCCCAGTGCTCTGCACAGAGTAAGCACTAAATAAATAATAGTAGTAGCAATAGTACATAGTATTAGTAACAGTTTTTAAAAAATCCTTACTCTGTTCAGAGCACTATACTGAGGGAAGCAATGATGCCTAGTGAATAAAGCACAGGCCTGGTTTCTAATCCGGGTCCGACCATTTGTCTTCTGTGTGACTTTGGATAAGTCCAAGCATGGCTTAATGGGAAGAGCAGAGGCTTGGGAGTCAGAGAATCTGGGTTCTAATTATGACTCAAAAATCCCCATATCAAGCATATCAAGCATAAACTCCTCACTATTGACTTCAGAGCTCTCCATCACCTTGCCCCTTCTTACCTCACTGCCTTTCTCTCCTTCTACAGGCCAGCTGACACACTCCACTCCTCCAGTGCTAACTTTCTCACTGTGCCTCGTTCTCACCTGTCCCGCCATCAACCCCCTGGCCCATGTCCTAACTCTGGCCTGGAATGCCCTCCCTCCTCAAATCTGCCAAATAATGACACTTCCCCCCTTCAAAGCCTCACTGAAGGTTCCTCCAGGAGGCCTTCTCAGACTAAGCCCCCCTTTTCCTCTGCTCTCTTTCCCTCCCCATTGCCCTGACTCGCTCCCTTTACTCTACCCCCACCCCCCAAAAGCACTTGTGTATATATGTACTTTTTATTTTTCTATTTATTTAGATTAATGATGTGTGTACATCCATAATTCTATTTATTTATATTGATGCCACTAATGTCTGTTTACTTATTTTGATGTCTCTCTCCCCCCTTCTAGACTGTGATCCCACTGTGGTCAGAGATTGTCTCTACTTGTTGCTGAATTGTACTTTTCAAGCTTTTAGTACAGTGCTTTGCATACTGTAAGCACTCAATAAATACGATTGAATGAATGAATGACTTCTCCACTTGTCTTTTATGTGACCTTGGGCAAATTACTTAACTTCTCTGTGCCTCAGTTAACTCATTTGTAAACTTTAGATTAAGACTTTGAGTCCTATGTGGGGCAAGTACTGTGGGTCCAACATGGCTATCTCCTGTCTACCCAGTACTTAGTACAGTGCCTGTCACACAGTAAGCACTTAACAGATACCATTAAAAGAAAATCCTACCAGATATACTACAAGAACACATTCTTCCTTGCAATACTTGATTTGGAATACAGCTTCAGGATAAAACATAGCCTTGCTGGTATGATTCTGACAGCAAGACAGGAAACATGCAGGAATAGCACCAGAACTGGATATTGTGTTCCCAATGATAGACTGGTCTGCATTTCACTCAATCCTTGGTAAGAGCTGTATGCTTTCAAAGCCTCAAGAATTCAGGCTGGAAGTTGGCAAGAGAATTGCAGGGAAGAAAAGAAAAATACATTTCCCAGAAATCAAGAGGCTCACACACCTGATATAGTACTTTCCTGAGCTAAGCCCCCTCAATTCTCTTTGCATAAGGATGGGAGGGAATGGAGAAAAAAAATCTCTCTCCTAGTGCTGGTGAAGTGAGGAGTTTCTTCATCCAACCCATCAATAAGGTTTTGTGTTCTTTCCCAGCACTTTTAAAAATTATATTTCTTGAATGTTTATTATTTGTCAAACACACTTTTAAGTTTTGTGGTAGATACAAGTTAATCTGGCCAAATATAGTTTCCGTTCCACATGGGGGTCATAGTCTAAGTAGGAAGGAGAACAGATATTGAATCCTTATTTTGCAGTTGAGAGAACTGAGGCACAGAGAAGGTAAGTGACTTATCCAAGTTCATACAGAAGACAAGTGGTCAGAACAGGATTAGAACCCAGGTTCTCTGACCTCCAGGCCTATGCTCTTTCCATTAAGCCATGGTGTTCCTCATTCTAGTTGAACTTTTGATGGTAATTTTCAGCCAGGTTACACATGTGTCTTCTTGAAAATATTGACTGCTCTGGAATTCAACCACTATTTTAACAACTGCAACAGAAAGTGGCTTGCTTGGCCAGCACTTTCCTTAGCTTTATAAACCTTGGCACCCACACATGTAGATTCCAACAATTACTTAATCCATCAATGTTATTTAGTGAGCTCTTACTGTGTGTAGAGCCCTGTACTGAAAGTACAATACAATGGAATTAGTAGACCCAATTCCTGGTCACAAGGACTAGGGAGGGAGACAGACATTAAAATAAATTACAGAAGAATATGTGTATAAATGCTGAGGGATTGGGCCTGGGATGAGTATCAAAAGGGTAGGTAGAATGCGTGAAGATTGCTGCTAACTAAGAGGGAGAGAGCTGATAGAGCTGTATACTGTGAGCTTGTTGTGGTCAGGGAATGTGTTTGATGTTATATTTTACTGTCCCAAGCACTTAGTACAGTGCTTTGTACACAATCAGTGCTCAATAAATACGATTAATAATAATAATAATAATGATAATAAAATCTTCAAGCCAATGGTCAAGACTTTCTGCCAATATGGAGAAAAATGGGAAACCACTGGAAGTTTTTAAGAAATGGGACAATAAGTGATACTTTAGACAGGTGAAGTATGGACTGGACAGGAATGAAACTGGAGGCAGAGAGAGACCAGTGAAGAGGCTCCTTAAATACGACAAGTTTCTGGATATTCATTCAATAGTATTTACTATGTGCACTTGGAATGTACAATTCGGCAACAGGTGAATGAATGAATGAATGAATGAATGATGGCATTTGTTAAGCGCTTACTCTGTGCAAAGCACTGGGTTCACAGTCTTAATCCCCATTTTACAGATGAGGGAACTGAAGCACAGAGAAATGAAGTGATTTGCCCAAAGTCACACAGCTGACAAGCAGCTGAGCCGGGATTAGAACCCATGACCTCTGACTTCCAAGCCCATGCTCTTTCCACTGAGCCATGACAATCTCTGCCCAATGACGGGTTCACAGTCTAATCGGGGGAGACGGACAAAAACAAGACAACATAATCATGATAAATAGAATCAAGGGGATGTACACCTCATTAACAAAATAAATAGGGTAATTAAAAATATATACAAATGAGCACAGTGCTGAGGGGAGGGGAAGGAGGAGGGAGAAGAGCAGAGGGAAAAGGGGGCTTAGCTGAGGGGAGGTGAAGGGGGAGTGGGGGAGGAGCAGAAGGCAGAGGGGGAGCAGAGAGGGAGCAGAGGAAGCAGAGGGAAAAGGGGTAGCTCAGTCTGGGAAGGCCTCTTGGAGGAGGTGAGCTCTCAGCAGGGCTTTGAAGAGGGGAAGAGAGTTTGGCAGAGGTGAGGAGGGAGGGCATTCCAGGACAGCGGTAGGACATGGGCCAGAGGTCGATGGCGGGATAGGCGTGAACGGGGGACAGTGAGGAGGAAAGCGGCAGAGGAGCGAAACGTGCTGGGTGGGCAGTAGAAAGAGAGAAGAGAGGTGAGGTAGGAGGGGGCAAGGTGATGGAGAGCCTTGAAGCCAAGAGTGAGGAGTTTTTGTTTTGTGTGGAGGTTGATGGGCAACCACTGGAGGTTTTTAAGGAGGGGAGTGACATGCCCAGAGCGTTACTGCAGAAAGATGATCTGGGCAGCAGAATGAACAATAGACTGGAGCAGGGAGAGACAGGAGGAAGGGAGATCCGAGAGAAGGCTGACACAATAATCCAGCTGGGATATTATGAGAGCTTGTACCAGTACGATAGCTGTTTGGATGGAGAGGAAAGGGCAGAACTTGGTGATATTGTAAAGGTGAGACCGGCAGGTGTTTGTGATGGATTGGATGTGTGGGGTGAATGAGAGAGCTGAGTCAAAGATGACACCAAGGTTGCAGGTTATGCATAGCAAGAAATGTAGAAGAAACTCCAGCAGGATTTACAATAGACTGAATTTAAAGTTGGAAAGAAGTCAGGATTCAAGGACGCTACTGAGGTTGCAGGCTTCTGGGGAAGAGAGGATGGTAGTGTTGTTCACACTGAGCCTCCTGAGGGCAGAAACCAGGACTAATTCCCAAGTATGTGTTCTCTTCCAGATAATAATTTGCCCACAATAAGTGCTCAACAAATGCTGTTATTATTACTACTCCTCTTCCTCCTCCTCCTCCTCCTCCTCCTGCTGCTATTGCAGTTACTATTACAAACTACTGTGATGGGAAATTTTGGAAAAAGGGTGGGTTTTGAATAGGAGATGAGAGAAGTTTTGCTTTAGCTGTGCCTTGATGTCATCTTTCTCAGCACCAGCCCCTAGCTCATGTCCTCCTCCTATACTAGAATTCCTTCTTCCTTCATATGTGACAGATCACCACTACCCTCATTTTCAAAGTCTTACTAAAATCATATCTCCTCCAAGAAGCCTTCCCTGACTAACCTCTCATCTTGGTACCCTAATCACCCTCCCTTCTGCATAGCCTATGCACTTGAGTCTATAGCCTTTAAAAACTTTGATACTTACCCATCCCCACCCCCCAGAGCACTTATGTACTAATAACAATAAATAATAATAATGATAATTGTAATAATGATAATAATTGTGGTTTCCATTAAGCATTAGGTATGTGCCAGGCCCTTAACTGCATTAAGCACTGAGGTAATCTCGTCCCCTATGAGACTCACAGTTTAAGTAGGAGGGAGAACAGATATTGAATTCCCATTTTGTGTATGAGGGAACTGAGGCATGGAGAAGTTGAGTGCCTTGTCTAATGTCAAAGAGTGGATAAGTGGCAGAGTCAGGATTTGAACCCAGGTCCTTTAACTCCAGGGCAATGTTCTTTCCACTAGGCTATGCTGCTTCTTATCTGTATAATCTGTCACTTCCCTTATCTGTTATTTGCTTTAAGGTCTGTGTTCCCAGCTAATCTGTAAATTCCTTCAGGGCAGAGTTCATGTTTATGAATTATTATTATTAATAATAATAATGGTATTTGTTGAGTGCTTTCATTCATTCATTCCATAGTATTTATTGAGCGCTTACTATGTGCAGAGCACTGTACTAAGTGCTTGGAATGTACAATTCAGCAACAGATAGAGACAATCCCTGCCCAATAACAGGCTCACAGTCTAATCGGGGGAGACAGACGGCAGAGCAAAATAGAATGAAACAAAAACAAGACAACATTATCTTGATAAATAGAATCAAGGGGATGTACACCTCATTAACAAAATAAATAGGGTAATTAATTATATATACAAATGAGTACCATGCTGAGGGGAAGGGAAAGGGGGGGGCAGAGGGAAAGGGGGCTTTACAATGTGCCACTCACTGTATGAGTGCTGGGAGAGATACGAGCAGATGGAGTTGGACACCGTCCCTGTCCCATGAGGGGCTCACATTCTCAATCCCCATTTTACAGATGAGGTAACTGAAGGACAGAGAAGTAAAGTGACTTGCCCCAGGTCACACAGCGGACAAGTGGAGGGATTAGAACACATGACCTACTGACTTTCAGGCCCGTGCTCTATTACCTCAAGCTGCTTCTTACATTGTATTATACTCTCCTAAGCACTTAATACAGTGCCCTGCACATAGTAAGCCCTCAATAAATACTATTGTATTATTCGATTATGCCAGTGTAACTTTCAAGTAGGAATGTCTCAAGGCAAAGAAATGTGAGATTGCAGTGCATGTGAGAAGTCAGGGATAGCAAGATAGATTTGGGAGTCATCTACATCCAGTCCATATTTCATTCTGTTGTCTTTAACATTTTTCTACAAATAATTGTTCTGTGCATACCTCTCCAGTCCTCCAAAACGTCCAACGGTGGCCCAGTTATCTCTACATCAAGCAGAAGCTCACTATTGGTTTGATGGAGCTCAATTAGCTTCCCACTTCCTACCTATTCTCACTTCTCTCCCACTATAATCCAGCCCAACCACTTCGTTCCTCTGATACTAACTTACTCACTGTCCCTCAATCTTTTCTCTCTCACTGCCTCTCTCACAGCCTTCCTCCTGCCTGGAAATTGCTCCTCTTACAAATCTGACAAACCCTCACTCTCTGTATTTTCAAGGCCCTAATAAAATCACATCTCCTCCAGAAAGTCTTACTTGACTACTCTTTCATCTCCCCATCCCATTTAGTCTCCCTTCTGCATCACCTATGCACTTGAGTCCATATCCTCAAAGAACTTTGATACTCATGTACCCCTCCCACACAGCACTTACATACATATCTTTATAATCGGTTGCCTCTGCTACTTGTAATGCATTTTAATGTCTGTCTCCCCTCCTAGATGGTAAGCTCCTTGAGGGCGGAGCAGATATTATTACTCTATTGAAAGGTTAGTACAGTGCTCTGCACATAATTCCATTTATTGATCGATAGATGTTTGGTACGTGAAAAATAAGAGGAAGTGAGTATAAAGAGTGAATATTAGGAAACCAGTACAGGGTCTAGGAAAGCTGCAGCTTGTGATTGAGAGATGAAAGAAGAGTTATTTTAATAGTCCTGAGAAAAAACTGCCAGAGAGTTAGCAGAAGAACCAAGATAATACTGAATCAACATTTCCAGGATTGGGGAATGCTCAGCAGTGGGAAGGTTGGCCACATGGCCAAAGGCTGTTCAGAAAGTAGACTTGGCATAAACTCTCTCAACCCTCTGAAAGACCCAGCTCAACCCCAGGGATGTTTTATGTTCTTGATAGCTCTGGAATGCTCCACGTGAGCCTGGTGGAAATGACTTCCTCTCCACACTCCAAAGTCACCCCCATATTCAATGATATTGGTGGGTCCCAACGAGGACCTCATTCTTCCTGCCACTGCTGCCACTACTGATGGTTTACTCCCTGCCCCTCCCTTCCTTTTTCTCCTTTACTAATAATAATAATAATAATGGTATTTGTTAAGCACTTACTATGTGCCAAGCACTGTTCTCAATGCTGGTGTAGATACAAGGTCATCAGGTTGTCCCACGCGGGGCTCACAGTCTTAATCCCCATTTTACAGATGAGTTAACTGTGGCCCAGAGAAGTTAAGAGACTTGCCCAAAGTCACACAGCTGACAAGTGGGGGAACTGGGATTAGAACCCATGACTCCGGACTCCCAAGCCCGTGCTCTTTCTACATCACTCCTGACTACCCCCTCTGCAAAGAGAAACTTATGTACCTAAGGTGTCAAGATGAGGAAAAGAAGGAGAAATCTGTTAGTTGGAGAAGGCTTTGATCATTCTAGGTTTCATATTTTATTTGTCAAGCACTTTCTATGTGCCAAGCACTGTACTAAGTCCTGGGTAGATACAAGATAGGTCAGACAATCTCTGGTCCCACAGGGGGCTCACAGTCAAAGGGGGAGAGGGAAGAAAGAGTATTTAAACCTCATATTACAGATGGGGAAACTGAGGCCCAGAGGAGCTAAGTGACTTGCCCAAGGTCATATTGCAGAAAAGCTTGAGGGTTCTGGTGGCAGAGCAAGTTTTACCTTTTGTAGAAGCTTCAGGTTTAGGGAGACAACAAAATCAGGAGCTTCTTTCAGCTGTCTTCTAATATTCAATATTTCAACTAATTAAAAATCAGTTATGATCATTAACCTCCAAAGTTTGCATGAGATTCATGTTCTAAGAAAAGCTTTGCTCTTCTGGCGAAGATACATTACCTCCTGTTGTTAGCAGGACTGGCTAGTTGTACCCCACATGCTTCCCACATCATTTGGGGTGCAATCCTCAAGGTCATAAGATAGTGCCATCCAAAGTCTGGGGAGGCAGGAGGTGTTGAAACCCAGTTCAAATTGCCAGCTGCCCTGGGCAGGAACAGGCATCTGGACTTGAAGGCTCTTTCCATACCAAGATTTCCCAACTGCACCAAGGTCTCCATTCTACCCCCTCACCCTTTCTCCTAATTTCCTCCTCCACCACCATCTTCCACTTTTGGTTCTTCCCAGCTCACTCCCTGGGCTTTCCCCCTCCTTGTCCAGGCACAGGCTTCCCCAAGCAGAGGGGTGGAATTGCTCTTGGCCAACTGCACTGTGGGACCGGGGAGGCAGAGGAGAGTCTGGAGTGGCCAGTGAGTGAAGGGGAGTCCCGTGGGAGTGGTAGGAGCAGAGGCAGGGATATAGGGAAGCAGGAAAGAGGGAACAAGCTGCTGAATTTTGCTGCCCTTTCCATGTTTGTGTCCCAGACCCCAGGTGAGTTAGTGGGCTCTGGGTGGCCTCTGAGCACAAAGCAGATTCACTTGGTGGTGGAGGCCTGGCCCAAGTTGGCTGGGCCCTGCTCCCTGGGCCTGGAGACCGGCTGATAAAGCAGGCTTGGGTACAATGAGAAGGTTGGTGTTAGGGAAGCTGAGTTGTATGGGTTGGGTGGGAGTAGGAAATCAGCAAGGGAAAATAGGAGGGGGAGAGGTGATTAAAGCCAAATGATGAGGAGTTTCTGTTTGTTGTAGAGAGAGAGGAGTAAGAAGGCAAATGTCAAAATTCAGACCTAATCAAACAAGTATTTAGTGAACACTCACTAGAATTAGAAGTAGCAGAATTCTCTGTCCTTAAAAACCTTACCATCTTAGACAGGGACTAAAATAAAATACAGTTGGAGGAAGCACTAGAGTGCTAAACCTTGCATGTGAGTACTAAAGTGTGGGTGTGAATACCTGAAAGCGTGGTGTTGACAAAGCACCATAAGAACAAGAAAAAAGAAAAGTAATGTACGTATCTCCAAAAAAGGAGTGGGGACTGATTGCCAAGTGATACCAATCTCCAACAGAACTGGTTTCATTGATAGAGAAATAATATGGAGAAGTGTGTATTCCCCTAGGCACTAGCTGGCAATCTTGTTTCCCTTCCTCTATCCCTCCCTCCGATCCTCTTACATATGCTGACATCGTCACTCCCTCCTACTCACTGTTTTCCAGCCATCGCAGACTCTGCATCAGGTCGAACCCAACTTCCACCACTACCCCTCCTCCCATTTATACTTGGTGTAATAATTTCAATCAATAGTATTTATTGAGCCTTTGCAGCATGCAAAGCACTGTATGAAACTTTGGGGAAAGCACAATGTATTAGAGTTGGAAGACACGGTCCCTGTCATCAAGGCACTTTCAGTTTAGAGAAGCAGCGTGGCTCAGTGGAAAGAGCATGGGCTTTGGAGTCAGGGCTCATGAGTTCGAATCCCAGCTCTGCCACTTGTCGGCTGTGTGACTGTGGGCAAGTCACTTAACTTCTCTGTGCCTCAGTTCCCTCATCTGTAAAATGGGGATTAAGACTGTAAGCCCCACGTGGGACAACCTAATTCCCCTATGTCTACCCCAGCGCTTAGAACAGTGCTCGGCACATAGTAAGCGCTTAACAAATACCAACATTATTATTATTATTATTATTACCAGGAGAGACAAGCATAATAATATATCACAGATAGGGGAAGCAACAGAGTTTAAGGTTATATATAAAAGTGCTTTGGGGATGAAGGTGGGGTGAGAACCTAAATACTTCAGGGGCCTGGACTCAAGTGCACTGATGATGCAGAAGGGAAGGGGAATAGGTGGGGAGATGGGAGTTTAGCTAGAGAAAGCTTCCAGGAGGAGTTCTGATTTCTACAAGAGTTTGAAGATGGACGGAATGCTTAAGAATAATTACAGCCTTTATAAAGTGCTCATTTTGTGTTCAGTATGTAGCAAAACCTTTCTGTTCATTCCTGCTTCCTGCAGAGTTTGGCCCACAACATGTCAATGTGTGATGGGAGTGAGTGACGGCTCCCTGAATGAGGTTCTGCTCCCTGAAGCATTTCCAGGCTGGTTGAGAGAAGAAATCTGAAGCTTCCCAGGTCTGGCAGTGGATCACAGCACCTCCAAAAAGCCTTCCCCACTTACTTCAAATGCCCCAAAATGTAAAGCCATTCCTAACACTGGTATTTATTCACACTCACCATCACCATTTATGTAGAAATGGTTATTGATTGATTGTAAATTCAATATTCATTTTGATTATGCTAGATGTAAGCATTTTCAGGAGTGTCTTCCCTTATTAAAAATGTAAACTCCTTGTGGACAGAGAATGTGTCTCTCCTCTGTGTCGTAATTTTCCAAGCACTTAATCCAGTGCATTGCATCAAGTTGACACTCAATAAACAGCACTATTAGGACTACTATCAATAATTTTGATTTTTGTTAAACCCTTACTGTATGTCAACCAACCATCTAAACCCTGGGATAGAAATAAGTTGGTTAGGATGGACACAGTACCAGTCCCACATAGGGCTCACGGTCTAAGTAGGAGGGGGAATAGGTACTTAATCTCCATTTTACAGGTGAGGAAGCTGAAGCACAGGGAAGTTAAGTGATTTGCCCAAGGTCACAGGGCAGTAGGTTGGCAGGGGCAGAATTAGAACCGTGGCCATAACTCAGAGACCTTTGCTCTTTTCACTGGACCATGTTACTTCTCTAATGTTGCTTCTATGGCTACTGTTTCTACTACTTTGCTATTATTACTTTTACTATTATTGCTACTAATATTAGTATTTCTGCTGCTACTACTACTATTACTATGGCTGCTATGACTACTCCTGCGGCTTCTCCTCCTCCTCCCCTTTTTGTGGGAATCAGGGACAGATTCCAGCAAACAGAAGAGGCAGCCCTGCAGCAGACAGTGTGAGAGGCATGTGTCGATAGCTGCTGCGTGGTGAGCAGAACCAAGCCACAGATCAGCCTGCAGAGAGCTGTTGGCAGCCACAGCCACAGTCAGGAACGAATGGGACCTGGAGCCCTGACTGAAAGTCTTCCCAGCCAGACCTGTGCCTAAGCAGAACCCGCTGGCCCGGTGATGTAGACACCTCCCACTTAGCCCTCACCAGTGGGTGAAGGATGCAGGTGGCTGCCCACTCAGAGCGAAGCCCCAATGAGAAGTTGGGAACGTGCTCGCTTCCCACGTTTGCTTCCATCTCCTGTGAGTTGTCAAACAGTTGCAAATAGTACTGACTAATTAGTCCAGTCAACGTGACTCTCTATAGCTACAGCCACATAAGATGGGGCCAGAAAGAGCGAGACTGAGCTAGCAGAAGAAAGAGAGGGAGTGAAGAGAAGGGAAAGATCTGGAGCTGAGTTGTAATGAAAGTGGAATGGTCAAAAGGGCGGACCTATCTGGAAGGTCAGCTTCCCCCAGTGAGGACAGTTGAGCCAACCTGTTACACTTTGTGCCATAATGAATTGAGATTAACTCTCCATATGCTAGGTCAATGTTCATGGCTCTGACTTTCTCTGCCCCTTCTCTAGTTGTTTGGATCCATGTAAGCAAACTACTAGCAAGCTAGAAATGGAAACTACACGGGGGGGGGGGGGGGGGGGGGGCAAAGCAAACTTTACATTATTTCTAAGCCACAAAACCCTCCTCTGGGGATGACAGAAAACTCTGGCAGAAGACAACTTTCAGTGCAAATTTTCACTCAGGCCTTGATCAGAATTAGTAAATGCAATGAAACCCTGACCCTCTTAGCAAACATTCCAGAGCATAGAGTTGAAATAGATTTCCAGCACTTTTTTCACTGCAGAGACACTACTGGAAGAGACTGAAAGGTGAACTTCAAAGGAAACTGTGAAGCCAGAGGATGTCCTGTAGCTGATTTCAATCTGATCAAGAGTCCTAGGCTTGGAATAGTGACCAGAGCAGGACTGAACAGGTGGTGGGGAAGAGGAGAGGTACAGAAAGACTGACTGAGAATTGACTGGAGGGTGAAGTCACCTATGGGGATGTAAAGATGGCACACAAGGGAAAAGGCCATCGTCCTCCTCCAGGTAAAATCTTGTAATTTGCATGGTTTGTTTTCTGCTAAGTAGGCTAAGGTTCGAAATAACTTTTTGGCAGTGTCTGCAAAAATTTTCAAAAATTCAGTACTTAATTTTGACCAAGTTGATTTGGTTCTAATTAGTTTTATGTTAAGCTTTATTTCATTTTATTTTATGGTATGAAAGAGTGATATGCAATTTTGTGCAGGGTTAATATTCTGTGGCCCATATAGATTTGGTGCTAATTAGTTTCGTGGTTAACTTTGATCTTCAAATATCTAATTTGGTTCAAAGGAACAAGTAAGATGAAATTTGAAATGCATTTTTTGCAGTATATTTTGGCAGGTTAATTCAATGTAGTCCATGTTAAATTTTGGGTTAAGTAGTTATGTGTGAAGCTTTAAGAGCCTGGGCTTCGAGTCAGAGGTCATGAGTTCGACTCCCGGCTCTGCCACTTGTCAGCTGTGTGACTGTGATCAAGTCACTTAACTTCTCTGTGCCTCAGTTACCTCATCTGTAAAATGGCGATTAACTGTGAGCCTCACGTGGGCCAACCAGATGACCTTGTATCTCCCCCAGCGCTTAGAACACTGCTCTGCACATAGTAAATGCTTAACAAATACCAACATTATTTACTTCACTTCAAAATAACTTATTTGGTACAAAGGAACTAGTGAGATTCATTAATTTATTCAATAGTATTTATTGAGCGCTTACTATGTGCAGAGCACTGTACTAAGTGCTTGGAATATACAATTTGGCAACAGATAGAGACAATCACTGCCCAATAACGGGCTTACAGTCTAATCGGGGGAGACAGGAAAAAACAAGACAACATGATCACTATAAATAGAATCAAGGGGTTGTATACCTCATTAACCAAATAAATAGGGTAATAAAAATAAATACAAATGATTACAGTGCTGAGGGAAGGGGAAGGGAGAGGGGGAGAAGCAGAGGGAAAGGGGGCTTAGCTGAGGGGAAGTGAAGGGGGAAAGGGGGAGGGAGCAGAGGGCAGAGGGGGAGCAGAGAGAGAGCAGAGGGAGCAGAGGGAAAAGGGGTAGCTCAGTCTGGGAAGCCCTCTTGGAGGAGGAGAGCTCTCAGTAGGACTTTGAAGAAGGGAAGAGAGTTTGGTGGAGGTGAGGAGGGAGGGCATTCCAAGACAGCGGGAGGACATGGACCAGGAGTCTACGGGCAGGATAGGCGAGAACGGGGGATGGTGAGGAGGTGAGTGGCAGAGGAGCTGAGCGTACGAGGTGGGCAGTAGAAAGAGAGAAGGGAGGAGAGGTAGGAGAGGGCAAAGTGATGGAGAGCCTTGAAGCCCAGAGTGAGAAGTTTTTGTTTCTTGCGGAGGTTGATGGGCAACCACTGGAGGTTCTTAAGGAAGGGAGTGGCATACCGAAAGCAGGAAGATGATCCGGGCAGCAGAATGAAGAATAGACTGGAGTGGGGAGAGACAGGAGGAAGGGAGGTCAGAGAGAAGGCTGACACAATAATCCAGCCGGGATATTATGAGAACTTGTACCAGTACAATAGCTGTCTTGATTCTATTTATTGCTACTGTTTTAATGAGATGTTCATCCCCTTGATTCTATTTATTGCTATTGTTTTTGTCTGTGTGTCTCCCCTGATTAGACTGTAAGCCCGTCAATGGGCAGGGCCTGTCTATCTGTTGCCAATTTGTACATTCCAAGCGCTTAGTACAGTGCTCTGCACATAGTAAGTGCTCAATAAATACTATTGAATGAATGAGAGGAAAGGGCAGATCTTGGTGACAGTGTAAAGATGAGACCGGCAGGCACGGGTGACAGATTGGATGTGTGGGGTGAATGAGAGAGCGGAGTCAAGGATGACACCAAGCTTGCGGGCTTGAGAGAAGGGAAGGATGGTCATACCGTCTGCAATCTGAAATACATATTGAGTCATAAAATGAGCATTTCACAAATGTAATCATTTCTGGTGAATCCTATTATTTAAAAAGGATTCTATATATGTCTGCTATCTAGGAAATTGTCACGTAGGAAAATAGTTTATCAACAAAATATAGCTGTTTAGTGCTGAAAAAAATTTTCCATCACCATTTTTCTTACACTACGTGATGAACTGCAACTCTTTTCATGAATTAATATACTTTGTAGATAATAGACATGAGCTTTGTGTAGTGTGTACAGACTGCCCTAAACTTTGAGAGGAGAGGTTTCCCTTACGTCAAAACTGTTTCCAAGCAGAATTGTAATTTACAAACAATAAAATCACTTTTAATGGTATTTATTAAGTTCTTACCATGAATGAAACACTGTTCTAAGCCCTGGAGTAGATGCAAGTTCCTCAGGTTGGACATAGCCTAGATACAGTTCTTGTCCCACATGGGGCTCACAGTCTAAGTGGGAGGGAGAACAGGCATTGAATCCCCACTTTGCAGTTGAGTAAACTGACTCATAGTGAAGTTAAGTGACTTGCCCAAGGTCACAGAGTAGGCAAATGGCAGAAGTGAGATTAGAATTCAGGTCCTCTGGCTCCCAAGTCCATGATTTATCTGGATTCTGGATATCCGTGATTTATCTGGACGATTCTGTTTCCCGTGCAACTGAGCATGAGAAGTAAGCATATTCCCAACTTCCTATTTGAGCTTTCCCATTCTTATTCCAATGTTCTCATTGGGAATATTCTGTAATTTCCTTTTTCAGTAAGAACAAGAGGGAATATGCATGTATTCTAATTTTGAAAGATATTGGATTAATCATTTGAAGCCATGAGGGAATAAGGTTATTGCTATATAAGACTAGTAACAGTTACATCTTTTCAAGAAAATGGATCAAATAATTCATGAGCCATACTTCAAACCAGCCCTCAAAGCTGATCTTTAATTATTTCTCCCCAATTTCAGCTCTATCCCTGCACTCCCTGGACTGAATTAGTTGGGAGTCAGGAATGGAGACTACCTTGGGTGAGTGATGGAACAAAAGAACAAAATTAAAATGTAAACTCCTTATCGAAAGGGAACATGCCCTGTGTTGTGTTTAATTCCAAAGCACATAGTAGAGTGCAATGATGCAGTAGGGACTCAATCAGTGAATCAGTCATTGGCATTTACTGAGCACTTTGTGTGTACAAGAGGACTGAACTAAGCACTAGGGAGAGTACAGTACAATACAGTTGGTAGACATCATCCCTGGCCACAGCTTCTTTTACAGGCTTACAGTCTAGAGGGGGAGGAAGACATTTAATTAAATTACAAAAAGGGGATAAGGCAATGTACGAGAATATGTCCATAAGTGCTATGGGACTGAAGGTGGGGTGAATAGTGTTTAGAGTACAGATCCAAGAGTCTATATGATGCAGAAGGGAGTGAAGCCTGGTAAAAAATGACTTAATCAGGGAAGAGTTCTTGGAGAAGATGTGATCTTATTAATGATGATGATGGTGATAATGGTCTTTGTTAAGCCCTATGTGCCAAGCACTGTTCTAAGCACTGAGGGTGGGGGTACAAGGTAATCAGGTTGTTTGACCTGGGGCTCACAGTCTTAATCCCCATTTTACAGGTGAGGGAACTGAGGCCCAGAGAATTGAAGTGACTTGCCCAAAGTCATACAGCGGACAAGTGGCGGGACTGAGATTAGAACCCATGACCTCTGACTCCCAAGCCCGTGCTCTTTCCACTGAGCCATGCTGCTTCAAAGGTTTTAAAGGTGGGGAGAATGGTGGCCTGTCAGTTATGAAGAGGGACGGAGTTCCAGGCCAGAGGGAGGATAAGGCAAAGAATAGGTGGTGAGATAGAGTAGATCAAGGAACAGGGAGTAAATTGGAATTAGAAGAGTAAAGAACATGGCTGGATTGTAGTAGATCAGTGAGGTAGTGGAGGATGGATGATGGAGTGTCTTAAAGATGTTGCTAGTTGATATTTATAAAGCATGCACTGTGTGCAGAGCACTGTGCTATGTTTTTGGAAGAGTAAAATAAAGTTCCTTTGCTAGAAAAAGAATACAACACCATAATTAATATCTTTTCAGGGTCAAAGGTGTGGCCCATTCAGTCCAGGGACAACTGGTTTCTTGGAGGAGCCCTGGGCTGGTTGCCCTTCTTGATTTGTCTCTGGCTGTAAGCCAATGTTGCTTTCTTGCTTTTCTGATTTATGGAGAGGAAGTCTGCTGCAATTCACCTGACCACTGTGGAGAAAATTCTAAGAAGCAATGGATTTAATTTTAGGAATGATAAATGACATCTTAGTTACCATATGCAATAAAATTTGTGAGGTTGTCAACTTGGGATTCTGCTATAAAGTGATCATCCTAAGTGATCATGCTATCAAGAGTTGTCAAATTCAGCATTTGACTTCATCCTGTTCTTTAATCCAAACTCTGCCTACTGACAACACTATTCTCATTTGCAGTGAATTCATTTTGACAGAGATTCCTCTTCCTTTCTGATCTTATAGCATGATCTTATTTTCCCTCTAGAACAGCAAGCACCATACACCACTCTGAGAGTCCCTCATAAACCAGACACCAGCATTCCACACTCAACCCCTCCTACTGATACTACATTCTCTTGCCAAGATGTTTGTACTTTCTCTTTACTTTGGTGTGTTTTGAAGAGGGCAGGTGGGTGGAGGGGTTGTATGTATGAAGTAGAGCAAGTGGAAATGTTCTTGTAATATTTTCATATGTTTTTCTTATAGACCATGGCTCAGTAAAGAAAAGACTAGTATAATGTAAAAGGGGCTGCTTCAATTATGGTATTTTGGTAAGCACTTACTCTGCGTCAGGGACTGTATTAAGCAATGGGATAGATAAAAGCAATTTGAGTTGGATACAGTCCCTGACCTACGAAGGGCTCATAGTCTCAATCCCCATTTTACAAATGAGATAACTGAAGCCCAGAGAAGTGAAGGGACTTGTCCTAGGTCACACAACAGACAAATGACAGATCTGGAACTAGAACTCATGATCTTCTGACTCCCAGACCTGTGCTCTCTCCACTACACCATGCTTCTTCTTACATACCATGCTGCTTCTACAATGATACTGACTTTTGATTTGTAATATTATCTCAAATTCAGTATTAGCTCAATCTACTTGTCAATATAGGGGGAGATAAGTGACTTTTTTAAAATAAAGAGAAATAGAAATAAAGGAGCATACCTTCATTCAGAAGGTTCATTAGCTAATTGGCTTTAAGGTCTCAGTAATATCATCTGGGACCATGGCAGAGACCATTTAGAAAATGGTCCTTTTTGGTCAGAAAGAGTAAATTTACTGATGATGAATTACGTCATGACTTGGCTTCTCCTAAGGGAATCTCCCCACTTACTGTTACCAGAAAGATTCTAGCCAGAGCCCTTTAGAACAGAACTCTGTAGAATGCATTCCACTCTGAGCTTTCCTACATCTCAGTATGACTTTAGACCAAACTGCAACTCAGCAGACATCATCTCTGTGGTTCAGAAGATGGGCCTGGTGGTGTAGAGAAGCAGCATGGTGTAGTGGATAGAGCACGGGCCTGGGAGTCAGAAGGTCATGGGTTCTAATTCCGCTCTGCCCCTTGTCTGCTGTGTGACCTTGGGCAAGTCATTTCATTTCTCTGGGCCTCAGCTACCTCATCTGTAAAATGGGGAGTTCCTGTGAGCCCCACATGGGACAGGGACTGTGTCCAACATGATCGGTTTGTATCCACCCCAGTGCTTAGTACAGTACCTGGCACATAGTTAAGTGCTTAACCAATACCATTATAAAAAGTGGCCTCGAGACAGAGAAGCTTGATGGGGAGCTTTAAGTTAGCTGGGAGGAAGAGGAAACTGAGATCAGGCACTGGAAAGAGGAGGGCAAAACTGAGAGGGGATAAACCAGGGAAGACTGGGGAGTTGAGCTGCAGATATCAGGGGCAAGTCAGATTTGCAGTTCTGTTGCATTACCCTGCCATCTGCTGCTACTAAATAGGAAAAATAATAATGTTATTTGTGCCAAGCAGTGCACTAAACACAAGGTAAGAAGCAGACACAGGGATCACCACATAAGGGGGCAGGAGAATAGTATGCTAAAACCCCATTTTTACAGATGAGACACAGAGTTGTTAAGTCACTTGATCAAAGTCACGCAGGAAGAAGAACCCAGGTCTCCCGACTCCCAGACCTGTGCTTTTTCCACTGCGCCTTGCCACCTCTCGCCTAACAGTATCTAACTATGCTACAATGTGGGAGCTCTGCTTCATGGTACCTAAGAATTATTCCATACTCTGTTTCGCTTTTACTATTTCTCTCCATGTTTATTGCCCCCCCCGACCACCAAATTCCCACCTATTACTCATTGAACTGACATAATATTTATATACATATAATATACTTATATGTATATAAATTTCAAGAGATCTCTACTCAATTGTTCTCCTCCAGTTTAACATGTCCAAAACAACTCCTTTTCTCCCCATCCAAACTCTGTCCTCCCAGTGACTTTACCATCACTGTAGATGGCACCACCATCTTTCCTGTCTCACAAGCCTGTAACCTTTATGTTATCCATGACTCTTCTCTGGCATTCAACCCACATATTCAGTCCATCACTAAATCCTGTTGGTCCCACCTTTACAACATTGCTAAAATCAGCCCTTTACTTTCCATCTAAACTGCCTGCATGTTAATACAATCAGTCATCCTATCCTGGCTGGATTACCTCTGTGCCTCCTGTCTCTCCCCACTCCAGTCTATATTTCACTCTGCTGCCTGGATAATTTTTCTTCAGAAAAGTTCAGGACATGTTTCCCCATTCCTCAAGAAACTCCAGTGGTTGCCCGTCCACTTCCGCATCAAACAAAAACTCATCACCAATGGCTTTAAAGCTCTCAATCACTTTGTCCCTTTTTTTCTTATCTCCCTTCTCTCCTACTACAACCCAGCCTACATACTTAGCTTCTCTAATACTAACCTTCTCACTGTGCCTCGATCTCATCTGCCTCACCACTGACCCCTCATCCATGCCCTGCTTCTGTCCTGAAACACCCTCCCTCTTCAAATTTGACAGACAATTACTCTCCTCTACTTAATAATAATAATAATAATAATGTTGGTATTTGTTAAGCGCTTACTATGTGCTGAGCACTGTTCTAAGCGCTGGGGTAGACACAGGGGAATCAGGATGTCCCACGTGGGGCTCACAGTCTTAATGCCCATTTTACAGATGAGGTAACTGAGGCACAGAGAAGTTAAGTGACTTGCCCACAGTCACACAGCTGACAAGTGGCAGAGCTGGGATTCAAACTCATGACCTCTGACTCCAAAGCCCGTGCTCTTTCCACCGAGCCACGCTGCTTCTCTACTTCAAAGGCTTATGTCCTCCAAGAGGTTTTCCCTGACTAAGCCCCCTTTTCCTCTTCTCCCACTCCCTTCTGCATGGCCCTGACTTGCTCCCTTTGCTCATTCCCCCTCCCAGCCCCACATGTACATATCTGTTATATATGTTAATGTCTGTCTCCTCCCCTCTAGACGATAAATTCATTGTGGGCAGGTAATGTTTTTATTGTTGTATTGTACCCTCTCAAGTGCTTAATACAGTGCTCTGCACTCAGTAAGTATGATTGGATGAATGAAAAACAAAAACATCTCTAGGCCTCATACTGTGTCTGGTGTGGGCAGGAATCCTCTCCCCGTGGAGACACAATTCTCACTCCCCTGGGATCCCAAACCAGACAATGCCAGCCTCTCCCATGCCCACATTCCACTCTGTGACATCACAGACCATGGATTCCAAGGTGTAGAGATGACGCCCTTTCCATCCTACTATTCAATCTCCTTCATTCATCCTCCCATCTCCACAGCACATATGTAATAATAATAATAATTGTGGTATTTAATAAGTGCTTACTATGTTCCAAGGACTGTTCTAAGCACTAGGGTGGATACAAGTAAATCGGATTAGACCCAGTCCCTGTCCCCAATGAGGCTCACAGTCTAAATTCTCATTTTACAGATAAGGCAACTGAGGCACAGAGAAGCCTTGCCCTAAGTCACACAGCAGACAAATGGCAGAGCTGGGATTAGAACCCATGACCTTCGGAGTCCAGCCCCGGGCTCTAGCCACAGAGATATTTATATATATCTGTCATTCATTCATTCATTCATTCATTTATTCATATTAAAGTCTGTCCCCCTTTCTTTGAACTTGTGAACCTGTGAACTTGTTATGGGCAGGGAATGTGTCTGTTTGTTGTTATAATGTATTCTCCCAAGCTCTTATTACAGTGCTTTGCACACAGTAAGCACTCAATAAATACGATTGATGAATGAGCGAATGAATGAATTCTAAGTTTCCCTCCTGTTTCATTGGCAGTCAGTGAGGAAAATAACTGTGAGAATTACTGGCTTCCAAAGACTTCCTATGAAGATGGAATTGTCAATAAGAGCTTAGCAAGGCTTGAAACCCTGAAAGAGGAGCTGTGTGTTGGCCAACAGGGTGAGGAGAGATTGTAAAATGCTTGGGAAAAGTGCTCAGGCACCCTAGTTTGACAGCTTGAATCACATAAGAGAAAATAAGGAAGGCAGATGCTTTAGAAGCTCTTTATTAAGTTGGAGATAGTTGGTGCAAGGGGGAGAGAGGGGGGAGAGCGGGGGGAGGGGAGGGTTTGGATGGGAACGAGGTGGCGATCTGGAGGCAGGAGGAGATACGAGCCTGAAGGGAGGGGCAGAGGACAGAAGCAGAGATGTAGATCTGTGTGTCATATGCATAGAGATGATAGTTTCAAGTGTGGCCTCTGGAACCCCTACACAGGTAAACTCCACTACAGGTAAACTACCTTTCATCCATGACCTTTTCCTTTCCCGTTGTCTCTTCCTCCTCGCCCTTACGGAAACATGGCTCACTCCTTATGACACGGTCTCCACCGCTGCTCTCTCCAGTGGAGGCCTCTCCTCCCACTCCCCCAGACTCATCGAAAAGGGAGGAGGCGTCGGCTTCCTCCTCTCACTCCGTTGCCGCTTCCGCACTAGTCCTCCTCCCCCTTCCCTCTCCTTCCCCTCCTTTGAAACCCACATCATGCGCCTCTACCACCCCCTCCAGATACTTGCAGCTGTCATCTACCGCCCTCCTGGTCCCACCTCCAACTTCTTCAACGACCTAGACCCCTTTCTCACCTTCCTTCTCTCCTTCTCTCTGCCCACTCTGATCCTCGGAGACTTCAACATCCACATGGATGTACCCGGTGACTCCTTTGCTGCCCTCCCGCTATCGCTCCTCGACTCTGCCGACCTCCTGCTCCACCATACCTCGCCCACTCACCGACTCGGTCACACCCTCGATCTCATCATCTCCTACCACTGCACTATCTCCTCCCTCACCAACTCTGAAATCCCTCTCTCGTACCATAACCTTCTCACCTGCCTCATCTCTCACACTCCCTGCCCCTGCAAATCTTTGCTACTCCCCCACAGAGACCTCCACTCTCTTGATCCCATCCATCTCTCCAAAAGCATCTCTCCCCACTTTACCCACCGTCCTCTCTTCCCACTCTCGATGATCAGGTCACCACTCTCAACTCCACCCTCTCTACTCATCTCAACTCTCTCGCCCCCCTTTCCCTCCGCCGCTCTCGCTCCACTAACCCACAGCCCTGGATCACCTCCTCTGTCCGCCTCCTACGCTCCTATGCTCAAGCTGCCGGGCGCTGCTGGCGAAGGTCCAAGCACCAAGCCAACCTTATCCATTGTAATTTTATCCTTTCCTGCCTTAACTCTGCACTCTCCTCCGCCAGGCAAAACTTCTTTTCCTCCCTCATTGACACCCATGCCCGTCACCCCCGCCAATTGTTCCGGACCTTTAACTCTCTCCTTAGGCCCCCTGTTCCTCCCCCTCCCCCATCCCTCACCCCCAATGATCTGGCCACCTACTTCATCACAAAAATTAACACGATCAGGTCTGAGCTCCCCAAAGTCACCCCTCCCCATCCTGCCTCACCCCCCCCCAACCCTCTCCCCTACTTTCCCATCCTTCCCTGCAGTATTCTCAGAGGAGATCTCCCTCCTTGCAAGTGCCACCCCCTCCACCTGTGCCTCGGACCCCATTCCTCCTCACCTTATAAAAAACCTAACTTCTATTTTTAACCACTCACTCTCCAGTGGCTTCTTCCCCTCTGCCTTCAAACATGCCCAGGTCACCCCCATCCTAAAAAAACCCTCTCTCAACCCCACTTCCCCTTCCAGTTAGCGCCCTATTTCCTTACTACCCTTCCTTTCCAAGATCCTAGAACGAGTCATCTACACTCGCTGCTTAGAATTTCTTAACTCCCATTCTCTCCTGGACCCCCTCCAATCTGGCTTCCATCCCCTCCACTCTACCGAGACACCTCTCTCTAAGGTTACCCATGACCTCCTTCTTGCCAAATCCAATGGCTCCTACTCTATTCTAATCTTAATTCTAATCTATTCTATCTGTTATCGATTTATACATTCCAATCGCCTAGTAGAGTGCTCTGCACATAGTAAGCGCTCAATAAATGCTATTGAATGAATAATCCTCCTTGACCTCTCAGCTGCCTTTGACACTGTCGACCATCCCCTTCTCCTCCACACCTTATCTCACCTTGGCTTCATGGACTCCGTCCTCTCCTGGTTCTTCTCTTATCTCTCTGGCCGGTCATTCTCGGTCTCCTTTGCAGGCTCCTCCTCCCCCTCCCATCCTTTAACTGTTGGAGTTCCTCAAGGGTCAGTTCTTGGCCCTCTTCTGTTCTCCATTTACACTCACTCCCTCGGTGAACTCATTCGCTCTCAGGCTTTGACTACCATCTCTACGCAGATGACACACAGATCTACATCTCCGCCCCTGTCCTCTCCCCCTCCCTTCAGGCTCGCATCTCCTCCTGCCTCCAGGATGTCTCCACCTGGATGTCGACCCGCCACCTAAAACTCAACATGAGCAAGACTGAGCTCCTCATCTTCCCTGCAAAGCCCGGTCCTCTCCCAGACTTCCCTATCACCGTGGATGGTATGACCATCTTTCCTGTCTCTCAGGCCTGCAACCTTGGTGTCAGCTTTGACTCAGTTCTCTCGTTCACCCCACACATCCAATCCGTCACCAAAACCTGCCGGTCTCACCTTTATAATATCGCCAAGATCCGCCCTTTCTTCTCCACCCAAACGGCTATCTTACTGTTATAGGCTCTTGTAATATCCCGGCTAGATTACTGTAACAGCCTGCTCTCTGATCTCCCTTCCTCCTCTCTCTCCCTGCTCCAGTCTATTCTTCACTCCGCGTCTATTCTTCACTCCGCTGCCCGGCTCATCTTCCTGCAGAAATGCTCTGGGCATGTCACTCCCCTTCTTAAAATACCTCCAATGGTTGCCTATCAAGCTCCGCACAAAAGAAAAGCTTTTCACTCTAGGCTTCAAGGCTCTCCATCACCTTGTCCCCTCCTATCTCTCCTCCCTTCTCTCTTTCCATTGCCCACCCCGCACGCTCCGCTCCTCTGCCACCCACCTCCTCACCGTCCCCCATTCTCGCCTATCCTGCCGTCAACCCCTGGGCCACATCCTCCCACGGTCCTGGATTGCCCTCTCTCCTTACCTCCACCAAACTAATTATCTTCCCCTCTTCAAAACCTTACTTAAAGCTCACCTCCTCCAAGAGACCTTCCCAGATTGAGCTTCCCCCTTTTTCCCTCTGCTCCCTCTACCCCCGCCTTCACCTCTCCGCAGCTAAACCCTCCTTTTCCCCCTTTCCCTCTGCTCCTCTCCCTCTCCCTTCCCATCCCCTCAGCACTTTACTCGTCTGCTCAACTGTATATATTTTCATTACCTTATTTATTTTGTTAATGAGATGTGCAACACCTTGATTATATTCATTGCTAGTCTTCTTGTCTGTCTCTCTCCCCCGATTAGACTGTAAGCCCATCAAAAAGCAGGGGCTGTCTCTATCTGTTACCGATTTGTACATTCCAAGAGTTTAGTACAGTGCTCTGCACATAGTAAGCGCTCAAAAATTACTATTGAATGAATGAATGAATGAATGAATGAAACCTTTTTGGTTAATCCAACATCCCACACTTCTATCTGCTTCTGTCTCAAAGAAGAAAGTCCCCATCTCTGACATCACTTCTTGGGTAGGCCAGGTTATTTCCGAGGTGTTTCATTATTGTATGGTATTTTCTGGCTGAGGTTCTGCCCAGTCTTTAAGATTAGTCATTGCCATTTCAATTGACATATCCTTTGTGTGAAAATTCTTATCTGACCATCCAGGGAAGGGAAAAGGTCATTTTTATTCTCTTGTCTCTTTGTGTGTTCTAGCCTTCAAAATTGCCTCCCCATTTTGCTCTTTTGTGTTCATCATTTTGACCCTCTTCTTGAAGATGATCAGTGCATTTTGCTCTTGTCCACTTCTCAATATATCATTAAAGATAATCCTCTCTTGCTTCCAGCAATTGATATGATTGGATAATCTAGATCTAAACACTCCATTTACTCCTTTGCCCACACCACTAATTTCCCTGCCCTGTCATTTTGCTCCATTTATTATTTTCTCCACAACAATGCTGGGAATCACAGACATCCTAGAGGAGCACTCTCACTCCCACATATCCACTCTCTACTTCTTTTCCACCCCAGCTTGCACTCTTGGTCCCAGTCAGCAAATCTACTCACTGTACCTGTGCCTACTCATGGTTCTCATCTTTCTGGCCTCCAATCCCTTGCTCATATTTTTTCTCCTGCCTGGTACTCTTTTCCCCTTCAGATTCACCAGGCTGCAGCTCATTCATCTTCTTAGTGTTTCTGAAGTCCTACCTACCTGAGGAGTCTTTCCCAATTAATTTTTCTTCTTCCTAGGTTATAGTAGTAGTAATAGGGTTTATTTAGCACTGACTATGTGCAGAGCATTGTACTAAGTTCTGGGAGAGACTTTACAAGTGGGAATTAGATATAGTTCCTGTCCCTCAGGGAGCTGACAAACTTAGACCCTTCCAAATATGTTCTCAGTACTTTGATGACACTTCTGCATTTATTGCACTTTTCTTCATAGGGACATACATATTCTACTATTTTTGCATTTGCTCATAAACATATGCATCTTAGATTCTCTTCATCCTCCTATTTCAAATTTACTTTGTGAGTTTTTTCCCTTCTAGATTATACACTCTTTGAAGGCAGGCATCATGACTACTTATTCTATTGTATTTTCTTCTCCCAAATACTTAAAACAGAGCTCTGCACCCAGTAGGCATTAAAAAAAATTAATTGAAAGTTTCTTTCCCTTAAAGGTCTGCACACTGAGCCCTGAACTGGGAACCGGGCGGTGTTGGTTAAAGGACTGCCGGAGGGAGTTAGTCTAATTGTGCAAGGGATCTTAAACCAAGCCCAGGATTAATTGCCTATCCCCGATTCTAGCACTTTTCCTTCAGAGTATACTTCACTGTAGACAGTCGATGGGTTGCCTAGTGCTTCCTGAGGTGGATGGGGGAGGGACAAGCCAAGGGAGCAGTTCTGTCCCAAACCTCGCACTCCTCTGAGTCCACAGATGGGGAAGCAGTCAAATACAGCTGTGAAGCATTATTAAAAAAATGTTGGGAGAAGAAATGAGCCATGGAAGAAGCATATTTGGGGGCACATGAAGTGGTGGGAACATAAAGGAGCTACAGGGAAATAGGGAAACAACTTCTAGAACGTTGGGGATTTGAGGGTGGAGGTAGGAGCATTATTAAATCAATTATTGATCACTTGCTGTGTGCAGAGCACTGTACTAAATGCTGGGTAGTGTACAAAATAACAGTGTTGGTAGACACGATTCTTGTCCACAAGGATATTACAGTATAGAGGGGGAGATATTAAAATAAATTACAAGTATGTACATAAATACTATGGGGCTGAGGGTGGGGTGAATATCAAGTGTTTAAAGTTATCCCCCTCTAGACTACAAGCTAGTTCTGGGCAGGCAATGTGTCTACCAATTCTGTTGTATTCTTTCAAGTGCTTAGTACAGTGCTCTGCACAGAGTAAGCACTGAATAAATACCACTGATTGACTGATTTATTGATTCATTACAGGGTACATATCCAAGTTCATAGATGACACAGAAGGGAAAGGGAGTAGAGGAAATGAAACTTTAGTCTGGAAAGATCTCTTGGGGGAGATGTGATTTTAGTAAGGCTTTGAAGTGGGGAGACTGGTGGTCTGCCATCCATAAGGAGGAGGGATTTTCAGGCCAGAAGGAGAACAAAGGGCAAGGGATCAGTGCTGAGATAGAGTTACAGTGAATAGTTTGGCAATAGAGGTGTGATGTGAGTGGGCTAGTTTGTATTGAGAAATCTAGGAGGTAAGGTAAGAGTGGGAGAGCTGATTGAGTGCCTTAGAGTCAATGATGGTAAGAAGTTTCTAACTGATGTGAAAGTGGATGGGCAATCACTGGAGGTTCTTGAGGAGTGGGAGACAGGGACTCAATGTTTTTTACAATACTAGGTGGAGATGTAAGGAAAGGATAAAATGACTGTTACTTTGGTTGAAATAAAGTTAGTAACCCTATAGTCAAAGTTCATTTCCCTTTCCAGGTTTGACTGAGAGGCCCCGGGCTCTTCCAGGTCTCATTTTTCTCTCTCTCCTACATGGAGGATCAGAGGGAGGCCTGAATCCACCCTCACCAAGGGAGACCAGACTCCAAACTCACCTACATCGAACCAAGGCTGGTTAGACCCTGCCCCCTGCAGTCACAGTTAAGTGAAAATTAATTCACTTGTCCCTCCTCTTTTCAGGATAAGAATGAAAAAAATCTACTGATGGAAAACTCTGTGCCTCTTTCACGGAAAAGGATGAGTTTCGTTATCAAGGATGTGAAAATGCCCTGAGATTCAACGTGACTGTGTTGAAGCCCTGAGATTCTGCAGGAATGTTGGCAGCATCTTCTGGAGAGGCTTTTTCTCTTAATGTTGGGGAGGGTGGGGGCTTTCATCCTACCTTTACATTTTTTCTTCCTCTTCTCTGTAAATTATTTTGACTGCCTTCCACTCTAGATCTAAAATCTTTAGGGAAGAAGTTGTTTTTTCTAAGCTTATGATGCCCTCCCACTCACTTAATAAAGGATTGAGTTTTCCGTCCACAAAATAGTTATACTAGATATGTAAGTTCTTTGAGGGCAGAGGACCTGTTTATTTACTCTATTGTATGCTTCCAAGGTCTTAGTAGGGTGCTCTGCCCACGGTAAACTGTAAGTTCCTAGAGGACAAGGAACATGTCTATTAACTCTATTGTACTCTCCCAAATACAATACAGTCCTCTGCCCACAATAAGCACTCAATAAATACCACTGATTGATTGATCAGTGTGTTGTAAGTACTATAGATTGCTCTCAACTGATATATGCGGCATATGGTCAGAATGTAGGGTAGCACAACTCCTCTAAGAGGCCTTTCCTGAGTAAACCCTCATTTCCTCTTCTCCCACTCCCTTCTGCAACACCCTGATTTGTTCCCTTTATTCATCCCCCGTTTCCAGCCCCACGGCACTCATGTATATATCTCTGATTTATTTATTTATATTAATGTCGGTCCCCTGCTCAAGATTGTAATCTCACTGTGGGCAGGAAATGTGTCTGTTTATTGTTGTATTGTAGTCTCCCAAGCGCTTAATACAGTGCCCTGCACAAAGTAAGCGCTCAATAAATACGATTGAGTGAATGAATGAATGAATGAATGAATAGTGCTTGACACATAGTAAGTGCTTAACAAATACTATTATTATTACTATTACTATTATTATTATCACGGTCATCTACCACCACAACCTTAGTCCCCACCTCCAACTCTCAGAACCATTTTGATGCCTTTCTCATATTCCTCCTCTCATTTTTCAACCCTACATTGATCTTTGGAGAATTCAATGTTCATGTGGATGTCCCAGATGATCTTTCCACTGCCAACTCCTTTCATGTCTTTAGTCCATGATTTCCTGCTCCTCCCCACCTTACAAATTCACCAACTTCGGCACACACTTGATTTTTATAATCTCTAGTAACTGTTAAATCTCTTCCCTTACCAATTCTGAATTTCGTCTATCTGACTACAACCTCCTCACCTGCTCTCTTTCCCATTCAACCTCTGCCCACCCACCCCAGCAAATTTGTCCTTTCACCCCCAAGAGACCTCGGTTCTTTTAACCCCTTCCTGTATTCTGCAGGCTTCCTACCTGATTTGGTCTCCATACCCAAACTACCCACCTTCTCCTGACACACAAATCCACACACTCATCACCACCACCCTCTCCACTGAACTGAACTCTCTAGCTCCCGTGACCCTCTGCCAGTCTCATACCACTAACCCACTACCCTTGATCACCTCCACAGTACGGTTCCTCCGCTCCTGTACCTGAGCTGCGGAGTGCTGTTGGAAGAAATCCAGACATCTATTTGACCTTGTCCACCTTAAATTCATTCTTATATGTTTCAATTAGGCCCTTTCCTCTGCCCAATAATAATAGTTCTCCTTCCTACTTCACTCCCAAACACACTGCTCCCACCAGCTGTTCCAGACTTTTAACTCCCTTCTCAAACCTCCTGTCCCCCGACCTCCACTATCTCTTTTCCCTATTTACCTGGCTATATACTTCATCAACAAAATTCATTTATTCATTCGTTCAATAATATTTATTGAGTGCTTACTGTGTGCAGAGCACTGTACTATACACTTGGGAGAGTACAATACAATGTTTACTGTGTGCAGAGCAGTGTACTAAGCACTTGGGAGAGTACAAAGCAAAAATAAACAGACCTATTCCCCTCCCGAAACGAGCTTACAGCCTACGAGGTGGGGGGAGACAGACATTAATATAAATAAATAAAATTACAGATATGTATAAGTGCTGTGGGGCTGGAAGTGGGGAGTGGGATATGAATAAAACTGAGGCTTTGTCTGGGAAGAGATGTGCTTCAATAAAACTTTCAACTGGGGGAGAGTTTCCTGGATTTGAGGAGGGAGGGCATTCCAAACCAGAGGCAAGATTGAGTCAGTGAGAAGATGAGCATTAGAGGAGTGAAGTGTGTGGACTCAGTTGTAGAAGAAGAGAAGAGAGTTGAAGTAGGCAAGGTGGTAGAATGTTTTAAAGCCAATGGAGAGGAATTTTTGTTTGATGGAGAGATGGATGGGCAACCACTGGAGTTTTTTGAGGAGCTGGGTGACATGTCCTAAACACTTCTGTAGAAAAATATGAGCAACAGAGTGAAATATGGACTGGAGTGGGGAGAGACAGGAGACTGGGAGGTCAGCAAGGAGGCTGATACAGTAATCCAGGTGGAATGAGATGAGTGACTGTATTAACTTGGTAGAGAGAAAAGGGTGGATTTTAGCTGCCCTGTGAAGGTGGAACTGACAAGATTTAGTGACAGATTGAATATCTGGGTTTAATGAGAGAGAGGAGTCAAGAATAATTCCAGGGTTTTGGGCTTTTGAGGCAGGGGGAATGGTGGTGCTGTCTGCAGTAATGGGAAAAGTCAGCGGGAGGACAGGGTTTGGGTGGAAGATTAGGAGTTCTGTTTTGGACATGTTAAGTTTGAGGTGAGGGAAGGACATCTCTACAGGTGTCTTGAAGGCAAGAGGAAATGTAAGACTCCAGAGAGGAAAAATCCCCATTTTGGGTATTGAATCCCCATTTTGCAGATGAGGGAGCTGAATCACAGGTAAGTGATTTACCCAAGGTTACACAGCAGATAAGGGTTGGAACAGGGATTAGGTCCTCATGGCCTCCGATTCCAAGGTCCGAATTCTTTCCACTAGGCCTCACTGCTTCACTACTGCTCGTATAGCTTGGGAGAGCGCTTTTATTCTCTTAAATGCTTAGTACAGTGTTCTGTGCTCAATAACCACTTCATAAATATTACTAATTGATCAATATATCAATATATATCAATATAATATCAATATTATATCAATCAACATTAATCAATATATCGATGGTATTTACTGAGCACTTAATATGTACAGAATACAGTACTAAATTCTAGTGATAGTATGGTACCTGAGTTGGTACCTGAGTTGGTAGAGTCAGTCTAGAGGGGAAGACAAATATTGATATAAATAAATAAATTACAGTATGTACATAAATGCTTTGGGACTCAGGGTGAGGTGAATAAAGGGTGTAAAATTCAAGCTCAGGGATAACACAGAAGGGAGTGGGAGAAGAGGACATGAGGGCTTAGTCAGGGAACATCTTGAAGGAGATGTTTCCGATTTTCTCAAATCATCATGGCCCATTTAGTTTCCATACCCAGACTACCTTCCCTTGACAAAAAAATTGACGCACTCAACACAACCCTGAACTCTTCTGAACTCAAATCACTCGCTCCCCTATCCCTGTGACAATCTAGCACCACTAGCACACAACTCTGGATCATCTCCACGGTTCACTTCCTTTGCTCCTGTGCATGAGTGACAGAGAGCTGTCCCCCGCCTCCCCCTTCTGTTGCCCCCTATGACCTGGCTATCTGCTTTATTAAGAAAATGAACACCATCAGGTGTGAGCTCCCTAATTTCTCCCCTGCCCCTCCTCAGTCCCTTCCCCTTCCGGCCCACTCCCTTATTCCCAGCAGTATCTCTAAAGGAGATGTCCTGCCTCCTCTCAAATGCCACCCCCTTGACATGATCATCGGACCCCATTCCCTGGCATCTTATTAAAACTCTTGCCCCCCACCGCCCCAGTCATCTTGAACCATTCGCTCTCCAATGACTTCTTCCCCACTGCCTTCAAACATGCTCAAGTCTCCCCATCCTAAAAAAGCCTTCCCTTGATCCCGCATCTCCCTCCAGTTATCTCCTCATGTCTCTCCTATCATTCCTCTCCAGACTCTTTGAAAATGTTGTCTCCACCCACTGTCTCAAATTCCTCTTTTCCAATTCTCTCCTGGACACCCTCCAATCTGGCTTCTGTCCCCTTCATTCCATAGAAACCCCCGTCTCTAAGGTCACCAATGATTGTCTTCTTGCCATATCCAATGGCATCTACTCCATTCTAAAACTACTCAACCTCTCAGTTGCCTTAGACACTGTGGCCCACCTTCTTCTCCTGGAAACATTATCCAACCTTGGCTTCACTGACTCTGTCCTCTCCTGGTTCTCCTCCTCTCTCTGGCCTTTCATTCTCAGTTTCCTTAATGGGATCCTCCTCTGCCTCCTACCCCCTAACTTTGGGAGCCCCTCTAGGTTCAGTTCGGGGTCCCCTTCTATTCTCCATTTACACTCAATCCCTTGGAGAACTCATTCGCTCCCATGGCTTCAACTATCATCTCTATGCAGATGATACCCAAATCTACATCTCCTCCCCTTATCTCTCTCCCTCTCTCCAGGCTTAGATCTCATCCTGGCTTCAAAACATTTCTACTAGGTTGTTCTCCCATCACCTCAAATTTAACATGTCCAAAACAGAGCTTCCTCTCCCTGACTTTCCCATCCCCATAAGTGATGGGATCCTTCCCATCTCACAAGCCCAAGACTTTGGTGTTATCCTTAACTCCTCTCTCTCATTTAACTCACTTATTCAATCTGTCACTAAAACCTGTCTGTACCACCTTCACAACATCGCTAAAATTGACCCTTTCCTCTCCATCCAAACTGCTACCAAGTTAATACAATTACTCATCCTATCTTGCCTAGATTACTGCATCAGCCTCCTTGCTGACCTCCCAGCTTCCTATCTCTCCCCACTCCAGTCCATACTTCAATCTGCTGCCTGGATCATTTTTCTACAAAAACGTTCAGGACACATAACCCCGCTCTTCAAAAATCTCCAGTTATTGCCTATTCACTTCTGTATCAAACAAAAACTCCTCACCATTGGCTTTAAAGCACTTTATCACCTTGCCCCCTCCTACCTCACCTCGCTTGTCTCCTACAACTCAGCCTGCATATTTTGCTTCTCTTATGCTGTCCTTCTCACTGTGCATCTATCTTGCCTGTCTCACCGCCAACCCCTTGCCCATGTCCTGCCTCTGGCCTGAAACATCCTCCCTCTTCCAAGATGACAAACAATTATTCTCCCCCATTAAAAGTCTTATTAAAGGCACACCTTCTCCAAGAGGACTTTCCAGGCTAAACCCCACTTTTTCTCATCTCCCTTTCCCTTCTACATCACCCTCCGTCATTGGCTGTCCCCTGCCCAAGCCCCACAGCACTTATGTATTTCTGTACCTTTGTTTGTAATATTTGTCAATAATTTGTATAATTTGTATATAAATGTGTATACAAATTATATAATTTGTAAATTATTTGTAATTTTATTTATTTATATTGATGTCTGTCTCCCCACTCCAATCTGTTAGCTCACTGTGGGCAGGGATTGTCACTGTTTATTGTTGTATTGTACTTTCCCAAGTGCTTAGTACAGTGCTGAGCACACAGTAAGCACTTAATAAATATGATGGAATGAATGAGTGAATATCAGGCCGACCTCATACACTTCAAGTTCATCCTTGCCTGCTTTAACTCTATCTGCTCCTCTCCCTGGCAACATTATTTCTCTAGTCATTCATTTATTCATTCATTCTTATTTTTTGAGCATTTACTGTGTGCAGAACACTGTACTAACTGCTTGGGAGAGTATAATGCAAGAATAAACAGAAATATTCCCTGCCCACAACAAGCTTATTGGCTCCCATGCCCAGTGTCCTTGTCAGTTGTTTCAGACAATTAACACCCTCCTCAAATCTCCTATCCCCCGCCTCCCCCATGTCTTGCCACTAATGAGATTGTTTAACTCGTTGTGGACGGGGAATGTGTAGGTTATATTGTTGTAGTGTAATAATAATTATGGTATTTGTTAAGCGCTTACTATGTGCTGAGCATGAAGTATACTCTCCCAAGCACTTAGTACAATGCTTTTGCAACTCAGTAGTGTCAGTTAGGGATAGGGGGTTCATGACTCAGCTTTTCCAGTGGAATAAACAAGGATATTCAGTATCACAGGAAGAAAACATTTATTAACATATGGAAAAACATCAGCGCAATGGATTCTGCTTCTGTTAAGCCCTCAACCTGGGGGTGATGGGATCTCTGACTCTATTTAAGCCTCTATCCAGAGGTATTGATTATTTCCTATCATGGGATGATCAGTTCCATTAGATACACAGGTCCTTAATGGGCCAGACCAGCACTGGCTTCTCCCGAGCATGAGATCCCTCAGATGATGTCTGCCCCTGCCTTCTCTTCAGAGGACAGTGAGCAGCCAAGTCTGGGCCTACAAGAAGATCTCTCCTACCAGGGCTCTGTGGTTTATCCTTTCCAGTAGCAGTGAGCAGCAGCTGGACAGGCATTTCACCCAATCCTTTATACTATACCTGTTGAACATTACATCAAGTTTTTTCTGCCTAATGGATCTTATTTACTAATTACAGTTCCATTGTCTTCTGCTCTTAGAAGACATCTCACCTGAACCCCTGTGGGTGTTTCAACATTTAAGTTTTATCTTGGTGCAAATTCATGTGTCTCACCTGCAATCACAGGAAGCTATATGATGTCTATGCCAGGTGCTGATCGTACATTTTAAATGTTCTGCACACAGTAAGCACTCAATAAATAGGATTGACTGACTAAGCACTCAATAAATAGGATTGACTGACTGCCTAACACTAGCACAAATCCTCCATTTTCTCCCATTGGTTGCTGGGCTCTTAATCAGTTCCCTCAGCCAATCTGTGGCCATCTCCATCAGCATCTGCTCCTCCCAGAAGGGCACATGGAAACCCGCTCTCCTGGAGTCCCTACTATGATGACTTTGGGGTCCAGAGAATAGCGCTGGGTGGAGGGGAAGGGCCAGGGAGAGATCTCCACTGGACTCCAGAGAGCGGGTGAGTGGACCCTGGATACCTGCCTCTCATGGGCCTGAACACTTGGGAGTGAGAAGTGAAAGATGAATTTGGGAAGAATGGCAGAGCTGAGACCATCATTAGTTTACAGAACACATGGGGTGGGAGAGAAGAGGGTGAAGAGAGGCTGGAACCAGGGTTCTGATCTCCTAGATGGGGAAGGGGTCACAGACTCTGCAGCAGCCTGGGCTCTCCATTCATTCATTCATTCATTCAGTAGTATTTATTGAGCACTTAATTTGTGCAGAGCACTGTACTAAGCTCTTATAAAGTACAATTCAGCAACAAAGACAGACAGTCCCTGCCCACAATGGGCTCACAGTCTAGAATGGGGGAGTCGGATATCAAAGCAAGTAAAGAGGCACGAATAGCATCAATAGAAATAAATAGAATTAGAAATATATATACACATCAGAACAAGTAAAACAGGCATTAATATAAATAAATAGAATTATAGATATGTGCATATATTCACAAGTGCCATGGAGCGGGGGTGGCAGAGCAAAAGGAATGAGTTGGGCACGGTGGGGGGGAGGGGGAACTGAGGAATAGTGGGGGCTAAGTCTGGGAAGGCCTCCTGGAGGAGATGAGGCTTCAGTAGGGCTTTGAAGTGGGGAAGTGTGATTGTTTGGCAGATTTGAGGAGGGAGGGCATTCCAGGCCAGAGGTAGGTCGTGGGCCAAGGGTCAATGGCAGAACAAGCTAGAACAAGGCACAGTGAAAAGATTAGCACCAGAGGAGCAGAGTGTGCGGGCTGGCCTATAGAAGGTGAGAAGGGAGGTGAGTTAGGAGTGGGCAAGGTGATGGTGTGCACACCCACCTTATTTCCCACCTGCGTCCCAGGCCTGGTGCTGTCCAGAGACTCCTCTGGACATCCCAGCAATGCTGAAGCACCCCATTCTTCCCTCATGGACATCACAGGCATGTTCCTGGCACGGCCCAGGTGCCCTCAACATTGGGCAGGGTATAGAGTTTCCCTTTGATGCAGAGAGAGATGGGTAGGTATTGGAGGTTTTGGGAGAATGAGGTCCCCCAAAGGACAGGGATCCTGTCTAGTTTCTACATATGCATTCTCTTCCAATCCTTAGTACAGTGCTCTGCACACAGTAAGGACATAAAATTAGTCACCATTGGCTTTAAGGCACTTAATAACTTTGTCCCCTCCTATCTCTCCTGGCTACTCTCCTACAACCCAGTCCACACACTTTGATACTCTAGTGCTAACCTTTTCACTGTACCTCCATCTCGCTTATCTCACTACTGACCTCTCATCCATAACCTACCTCTGGCCTGGAATACCTTCCTCCTTATATCAGACAGATAACTGGTCTTCCCCACTTGAAAGCGTTATTGAAGACCCATCTCCTCCAAGAAGCCTTCTCTGACTTAGCTCTCTTCTCCTCTTCTCCCACTCCCTTCTGCATTGCCCTGACCTGCTCCCTTTATTCATTCTCCTTCCCAAGTCCACACCATCTGGGTATATCTGTAAATATCTATTTATTTATTTCTGTATATCAATGTCTGTTTCCCCCTCTAGACTGTGAGCTTGTTGTGGGTAGGGAATATGTCTGTTTGTTGTTATACTGTACTCTCCCAAGCGCTTAGGACAGAACTTTGCACACAGTAAGCGCTCAATAAATATGATTGAATGAATGAATGCTGGCAAAATGAGTTTTGTTCTATGCTTCAAGAGGACATGTGCAGCAGCATGTAGCATAGGCTGAAGTACCGAAAGAGTGGAGGCAAGAAGACCTGTGAGGAGACTGATGAAGAAATCTTTTTGCAGTAAGATCAAAACTTTTACAAGGGTGATTGAAATTTGGAGAGAGAAGAGGGGCAAAACAGATTGACCAGAAGATGTCAACTAGGGTCTAGGTTCCACTAAATGACTCAGGAGAAAACTTTTACTGGGATGGAGGGCTGACAACCCCCAGAACCATCACAAGAACTAAGGAAACTTTGAGAGCCATTTAACCTGACACACACTGGTACTGGTATTTCTCACTGGAGAAATAGTTTAGGAATCCTAGAGTATACACCTTGGAGTGTCTGCTTCTTAGAACCAGGATTAATCCATTCCAGGTCTTACCAGATGATTTTACCAGATGACCTTTCACACTATTCTACTCCCCCATCCCTTTCTTTACTCCTTTTGAAACCCATATCATCTGTGTCTGCCACCCACTCCATTTACCAGTCATTGACACCTACCACTGCCCGGATACCAACTCCAACTTTCTAAACAATTTTGATCCCCTTCAAATGTTCTATCTCTCTTTTTCATTCCCTACACTGATTGTTGGGACTTCAATGTCCATGTGGATGTTCCTAACAATGCTTCCACTGATCACTTCCTGTCACTTCTTAATTATACTGACCTCCTGCTCTAACCCACCCTCTAACTCACCTCACCCACTCTCCAACTTGGAAACACACTTGATCACCTCATCGCTAGTAACTGTGCAATCTTCAACCCTCTATCTAACCACAACCTCCTCACCTGCCTTCTCTCTCACACACCTCCTTCCCACAAGTCTGACCTGTTTCCTCACAAAGATCTCCAATCCTTTGACCCCATGCAATTTTCTCAAGTCATCATGCTCCATTTAGACTCCATATCCAAACTGCCTTCTCTTGATGACCAAATGGATGCCCTAAACACCACACTCTATTGAACTCAACTCACTCCTCTATCCCTTCACTGACTGCATACTACTTACCCTCAGCTCTGGATCACCTTCACAATCTGATTCCTTTATTTCTATGCATGAGCCGCAGATGACTACTAGAGGAAATCCGGGCACCGGGCCAACTTTGTTTATCTGAAGCTTGCCCTTGCCTGCTTTAATTCTTCCCTCCCCTCCTCCAGGCAACATTATTTCTCCATTGCCCTCACCACTTGTTTCAGATATTTGAATCCCTCCTCAAACTCCTATCCCCCTACCCGCCACAATTCTCTTGACCCTAATGTCCTGCTGACCACATACTATACTGAGAAAATTGAAGCTATCATGTATGAGCTCCTTAAAATCTCCCTTGCTTCTCTGCAGTCCTTCCCTTCTCCTGTCCCTTCTTTGACTCTCATCTTTCCCACAATGATGACTGGAAGTGAATAAGTTCTTCAAGGGAGTGGGTGCCAATGCAGAAATGAAGGGGACCCAGAACTGAGCCCTGGGGCACTCTCACAGTTAGAGGGTGAGGGCAGAGGGGGAATTACTGACAGAGACTGAGAAGGAGCGGTCAGGGAGAATGCAGCTCATTCTAGAAATGCCAGCCCATTTCAAAGGGAGGGGTGGAGATGACACTAGGAAAAAAGTAGAGGCTTTTGTCCCAGGTCACTTTAGATTTATGGGCAGAGAACATGTCTACCAACCCTGAGATTCTGTACTCTCCTGAGCACTTAATACAGTGCTCTGAACACAGTAAGTGTAGAATCATTACTACTGATTGATTGATCTCTAATCACCAGTGAGGAAAATTACACAGCAAGGACCAATATAAGCCAGATGGACTAAAGGACTCATGTTTGGAAGTCAACAACTATGCAGTAACCAAGAAGGCAGAAATCACAGCTGCCTCAGAGTAAGGTCTGAGGAGCTGTTTGGACTCTATCCTAATCCTCCTCGACCTCTCAGCTGCCTTTGGCACTGTCAACCATCCCCTTCTCCTCCACACTTCATCTCACCTTGGATTCACAGACTCCGTCCTCTCCTGGTTCTCCTCTTATCTTTCTGGCCGTTCATTCTTGGTCTCCTTGGTGTGCTCCTCCTCCCCCTCCCACCTCTTATCTGTAGGGGCTCCTCAAGGGCCAGTTCTTGGCCCTCTTCTGTTCTCCATCTATACTCACTCCCTTGGTGAACTCATTCGCTCCCACAGCTTCAACTATCATCTCTACGCAGATGATACCCAAATCTACATCTCCTCCTCTGTTCTCTCCCCACTCCTCCAGGCTTGTATCTCCTCCTGCCTCCAGGATGTCTCCACCTGGATGTCTGCCCACCACCTAAAACTCAACATGTCTAAAACTGAGCTCCTTATCTACCCTCCCAAACTCTGTCCTCTCCCTGACTTCCCTGTCACTGTGGATGGCACGACCATCTTTCCTGTCTCACAGGCCCACAACCTTGGTGTCATCCTTGACTCAGCTCTCTCATTCACTCTACATATCCAATCCATCACGACCAACGCCTGCCGGTCTCACCTTCACAATATCGCCAAGATCTGCCCTTTCCTCTCCATCCAAACTGCTATCGTGCTGGTACAAGCTCTCATAATATCCCGACTGGATTATTGTGTCAGCCTCCCCTCGGATCTCCCTTTCTCCTGTTTCTCCCCACCCCAGTCTATTCTTCATTCTGCTGCCCGGCTCATTTTCCTACAGAAACACTCTGGGCATGTCATTCCCCTCCTCAAAAGCCTCCAGTGGTTGCCTATCAACCTTTACACAAAAGAAAAACTCCTCACTCTTGACTTCAAAGCTCTCCATCACCTTGCCCTCTCCTACCTCACCTCCCTTCTCTCTTGCTACTGCCCACCCTGTACACTTCACTCCTCTGCCGCTTACCTCCTCAAGGTCCCCCATTCATGCGAATCCCACCGTCGACCCCTGGCCCATGTCCTACCACTGTCCTGGAATGCCCTCCCTCCTCACATCCACCAAACTAACTCTTTTCCCCTCTTCAAAGCCTTACTGAGAGCTCACCTCCTCCAGGAAGCCTTCCCAGACTGAGCCACCCCTTTCCCTCTGCTCCCCCTTCCCTCTCCTCCCCTCCTCCCACCTTCTGCTCTTCCTCTTCTCTTCCCCTCAGCACTGTGATCATTTGTATATATTGTTTATTACCCTATTTATTTTGTTAATGAGGTGTATATCTCCTTGTTTCTATTTTATACTGATGATGTTGTCTTGTCTTGTTTTGTTCTGTTTTGCTTTGTTGTCTGTCTCCCCCATTTAGACTGTGAGCCCGTCATTGGGCAGAGATTGTCCCTATCTGTTGCCAAATTGTACATTCCAAGCGCTTAGCACAGGGCTCTGCACATAGTAAGTGCTCAATAAATACTACTGAATGAGTGAAATGAATGAATGAACTTGAGAAGTGTACATTCAGTGAAGTAAGATAGTGAAGTACAAAATGTGAGAGGGAACACAAGAAAGGATGAATAGGAAGGCTTTTCTCAAAATGTCAATTGCTCAACATTTCCCTCTGCTTCAAACATAATTTTCTAATAATTGGTTTTAAAGGGCTAGATCAGCAGTGACTCCTCACTTGTCTACCCTCTTCACCAGCTTCACCCCATTCATACTCTTCCCTTTTCCCAAAGTGACTTATTGGCTTTCCCAGCTCTTGATTCTTCTGCCTCTGCACCATTGTCCTCAACCAAATTCTCATCTAGGACTTTATCTCCTTTTAAATCCTCCAGTGTGTATCCCTACTCATCTTTAAAGCCTTCCTAAAAACAGTGCTCCTCCAGGATGTCATCCCTATATAAGGTTCATTGTCCTTGGTCATCTGATTCAAACAGCTCCCTCAGATTTTACATGCATATTGATTTATGGACTCTAAGTATTTATCCATGTATTAATTTCCATATTCCCGCTGTTAGCAGTTATAGTTGTATTTTGCCTCTTGATAACACCACGTAAATGCAATTTATGACAGTCCCCAGATCACTGTAAACTCTTTAAAAGCAAGGATTATGTCTTTTATTTTTCTTGTTCTCAGCCAGATGCCTAGCATAGTGCTTTAAATACAGTTGGGTCTCCACCAGGTGTCCCCATTTTGATTTTCTTGTCTGATCTCAGTCGAAACTTCAGATCTCACTAGTCACTGCTCCACAGTACTCTCTGTGTAGTGGGTCATCTGACATTTGCTTTTCCTCCCAATATGATTTCTACTATAGAATGTAGGAAGAAAACTTCAAAACATGGGAACAGAAAATAGGAAAGCAGCATTATTAAGTGCCATCGAGTCATTTCTGATTCATAGCTACTCCATGGATATATTTTTTCCAGAATATCCTGTCCTTTGCCTTAATCCTCAACATTTCTATTGGTTCTTCCATTATTGTTGTTATGGTCTATATCCATCTAGCTGCTGGTCTGCCTCTTCCACATATTACCTGGACTTTTCCTAGCATTAGTGTCTTCTCCAGAGAATTAATCCTCCTGATTATGTGTTCAAAATATGTTAATCTAAGGTCAGTCATTTGGCCTTCCAAAGACCACTTTGGTTTAATTTGCTCCAAAATCCAATCGTTTATTTTTCAGGCAGTCCATGATATTCGCAAAAGCCTTCTCCAACACCATATTTCAAAAGAATCAATGTTCTTTCTATCCTGTAGGAAAGCAGCATCGCCTAGTGGATAGAACACAGTTCTGGGAGTAAGAGACCTGAGCTGTAATTCTGGCACTTGCCTGCTGTGTGACCTGCTGGTATCCAGCCAACATCAGTGAGTATGGGAAAGTCTTTTCCTATACCATCACAATGGAAACAGGAAGATCACGTTTATTTTGCTTGTTCTAGGAAATCTGATTTATAGAAGAGATACTAGCTGAAACAATTGGCATTAGACATCAAATATTTCTTCATGAATAATCATGAAAGAAAACTAATCAGAGAGAAGGAGTGTGAGCAATAAGCAGCAGAGAAAGAGGCAAACAGTTTATAAAAGGAAACAGAAAAAAATGAATCTTTAGATTTTTAGGTAGTCTGACTTCTTTGGTCCTCATACAAAGGGATCAAAATATGAACAAGGCAATTCTGTCTAGAGATGCTGGCTGTGACCAGTGAGCAACCTATCACTTAACTGTGAATTGCCCAGAGGGAAAGATCCTATTCTAGGATATGTGGACAAAGATTAAAATTCAACTCTTTCGTATTTGAGGTTAAGAAACAAAAATGGGAGGAGTAGATTAAATTTTTGTTTTATGATGACCATGAATTGCTGATTCTTTTGTGCTTTATGTACATATTCAAGTCATTTATATTCTAACCAAGGTGTTCAAGTCATTTATATTCTAACCAAGGTGTTTGTGGTTAAGCAGGAATAAATTTAGGTTTACAGAATACAGATATTTATATGATCAAAGAATATAAAATGGAAGGGTAAACTGACAGAACCCCCTTTGCTCTATCAACTGCAGTCTTCTGGAATTGGAGTGTGTGTGTGTGTGTGTGTGTGTGTGTGTGTTGTGTGTGGGGGTGGTGGTGCAAGAATTGTAGGGTCAGGGTTATTATTTTTTTCCTTAACCAGAAATATGTCTGAGTCTCATATCCCTCCAGTCAGTTGTAGACGAAGATGAGGATCACCCACTTTTTGCTATTTTTCAATGAATCAGTATAAGTAATTGAATGCTTACTGTGTGCAGCAGAGCACTATAATAAATGCTTGGGAAAGCACAATGTAGTTGGAAAACATAGTCCCTGCCCTCAAGGAGTTTAGTCTTGTGGAAGAGCTTACAAGACTTTATATAATGATTGGAAAGTCTAAACAGATCAATGGGAGATAATATTCTGTCTATCTCTAGAACAGATGAACTGTCATATTGACTGTCAACACCTGTCAGACCAGATTCTGGAAACAGTGTATTGCACGACAATCTTGGTTAAGTAGAAAAACCATTCATTTATAGCAGGGATTCGATAACTGTTCTACCTCATTTTTTGACTGTGAGCTCCATGAGTGACAATGACTATGCCCAACCTGATTATTTGTACCTACCCCAGTTCTTAGTACAGTGCTTGACACATAGGAGAGTGCTTAACAAATATCATCATCATCATCATTATCATTATTACCTGGGGATGTGATGGCTTTACAGATGTGGAACTGCTGCTTCAGGACTGCATCTCAGGTGAAGGCCAGGTGAGGGTATAAAAAGAGCACCTGGGGACAGGATGTTGAGGAGGAAAGAAGCAAGAACCCCAGTACTGGGGAGAAGGAAAAAAGCCAAGAGCACTTATTGTATGCAGAGGACTGTACTTAGGAAAGTTGGGAAAGTGCAAGACTAAGGATTGGTAGACATATTCTCTGTTCACAAGGAACTTACTATCTAGAGGGAAAGAAATACATTAAAATAAATTATGAATATTTATTATTATTGATAATAATTATGGCATTTGTTAAGTGCTTACTATGTGCCAGATACTGAACTAAGCACTTAAGTGGACACAAGCAAATTGGGTTGGATACAGTCCTGGGCCTGGAAATCAGAAGGTCATGCGTTCTAATCCTGCCACTGCCACTTCTCTGCTCTGTGACTTTGAGCAACTTGCTTTACTTCTCTGTGCCTCAGTTACCTTATAAATGCACAATGGGGATTGAGAATGTGAGCCCCATGTGGGGCAGGAACTGTGTCCAACTCAATTTGCTTGTAATAACTCCAGCTCATAGTACGGTGCTTGGTATATATTCAATAGTATTTATTGAGCGCTTACTATGTGCAAAGCACTGTACTAAGCGCTTGTAATGTACAGATCAGTAACAGATAAAGTCTCTGCCCTTTGCCTGGCTTACAGTCTAATTGGGGGAGACAGACAGACAAGAACAATAGCAATAAATAAAATCAAAGGGATGAACATCTCATTAAAACAATAGCAAATAAATAGAATCAAGGTGATGTACATCTCATTAAAAAAATAAATAGGGTAATGAAAATATATGCAGTTGAGCGGATGAGTACAGTGCTGAGGGGATGGGAAGGGTGAGAGGGAGGAGCAGATGGAAAGGGGGGAAAAGAAGACTTAGCTCCAGAGAAGTGAAGGGGGGGGGGCTAGAGGGAGCAGAGGGAAAAGGGGAGCTCAGTTTGGGAAGGCCTCATGGAGGAGGTGAGCTTTAAGTAGGGTTTTGAAGAGGGGAAGAGAATTAGTTTGGCGGAGGTGAGGAGGGAGGGCATTCCAGGACTGTGGGAGGACATGGTCTAGGGGTCGACGGTGGGATAGGCGAGACGGGGGACGGTGAGGAGGTGGGCTCCAGAGGAGCGGAGAGTGAGGGGTGGTCAGGAGAAAGAGAGAAGGGAGGAGAGGTAGGAGGGGGCAAGGTGATGGAGAGCCTTGAAGCCCAGAGTGAGAAGTTTTTGTTTCGTGTGGAGGTTGATAGGCAACCACTGGAGGTTTTTAAGAAGGGGAGTGACATGCCCAGAGCGTTTCTGCAGGAAGATGAGCCGGGCAGCAGAGTGAAGAATAGACTGGAGTGGGGAGAGAGAGGAGGAAGGGAGATCAGAGAGCAGGCTGACACAGTAATCTAGCCGGGATATTACGAGAGCCTTTAACAGTAAGATAGCCGTTTGGGTGGAGAAGAAAGGGTGGATCTTGGCGATATTATAAAGGTGAGACCAGCAGGTTTTGGTGACGGATTGGATGTGTGGGGTGAACAAGAGAACCGAGTCAAAGCTGACACCGAGGCTGCAGGCCTGAGAGACAGGAAGGATGGTCGTACCATCCACAGTGATAGGGAAGTCAGAGAGAGGACAGGGCTTAGGAGGGAAGATGAGGAGCTCAGTTTTGCTCATGTTGAGTTTTAGGTGGTGGGCAGACATGCAGGTAGAGACGTCTTGGAGGCAGGAGGAGATACGAGCCTGAAGGAAGGGGGAGAGGACAGGGGCAGAGATGTGTATCTGCGTGTCATCTGCATAGAGATGATAGTTGAAGCCGTGAGAGCGAATGAGTTCACCGAGGGAGTGAACGTATATGGAGAACAGAAGAGGGCCAAGAACTAACCCTTGGGGAACCCCAAAAGTTAGAGGATGGGAGGGGGAGGAGGAGCCTGCGAAGGAGCCCGAGATGACCAGCCAGAGAGATAAGAGGAGAACCAGGAGAGGACGGAGTCAGTGAAGCCAAGGTGAAATAAGGTGTGGAGGAGAAGGGCATGGTCGACAGTGTCAAAGACAGCTGAGAGGTCAAGGAGGATTAGGATAGAGTAGGAGCCATTGGATTTGGCAAGAAGGAAGTCATGGGTGACCTTAGAGAGAGCAGTCTCAGTAGAGTGGAGGGGACGGAAGCCGGATTGGGTGGGGGTCCAGGAGAGAATGGGAGTTAAGGAATTCTAAGCAGTGAGTGTATACAACTCATTCTAGGATCTTGGAAAGGAAGGGTAGTAGGGAGATAAGGCGATGACTGGAAGGGGAAGTGGGGTCGAGAGAGGGATTTTTAGGATGGGGGAGACATGGGCATGTTTGAAGGCAGAGGGGAAGAAACCACTGGCGAGTGAGTGGTTAAAGATAGAAGTTAAGGAGGGGAGGAGGGCAGGAGCGATGGTTTTTATAAGGTGAGCGGGAATGGGGTCCGAGGCACAGGTGGAGGGGGTGGCACTTGCAAGGAGGGAGGAGATCTCCTCTGAGGATACTGCAGGGAAGAATGGGAAAGTAGGTATATATATAAGTGCTTATATAGGCACTTAACAAATACCGTCATTATTATTATTTACTGACATATACTTACCAGATTTCCTCTTTCCTTTCTGATTTCTCCCCCTCAGTTTTGTTCTCTCTTTCTTCTTTTGACTCTCATCCTTCTTCTATGATCTCCTGGAAGGGTCTCTTCTGGATCCCGTACTTTTCTTGGTCTACACTCATTTTCTCTGGGAGCTCGTCTGCTCACGTGGCTTCAGCTACCACCTCTATGTGAATGACTCCCAAATCCATGAAAAGAGTCCTGACCTCTAATCTGATTTGCAGTTCTGCGACAGTTGTTGCCTCTGGGACATCTTTGATAGCCCATTGGCACCTCACACTCAACATGCCTTAAGTCAGCCTCATCATCTTTCCCTCTAAACCCACTCTTTCCCCTAAATTTCCCATCTCATTAAATAATACCACCATCCTCCCTGTCCCCAAATCACACAACCTCAGTGTAATACTTGAATCTCCATTACTGTTCAAATCTTACTTTCAATCTACCGTCATATCCTGCCAGGAATTCCTGCCCAACATCTCTTAGGCCCACCTTTTCCTCTCCTCCCAAACTACCACCATACTGGCACAAGCAATGGTCTTATAGTGGCTATACAATTGTGTCAGCCTTCTCACTGGCCTCCCAGCACCCAGCCTCTCCCCCTCCACTCTATCATTAAGCACAGTGAAGCAGCATGGCATAGCGGAGAAAGCATGGACCTGGGAGTCAGAGGTCAGGATCTGGGAGTCAGAGGTCATGGGTTCTAATCTTGGCTCTGCCCCATGTCTGCTTTGTGACCTTGGGCAAATCACTTAACTTCTCTGGGCCTCAGTCACCTCAACGGCAAAATGACAATTGAGACTGTGAGCCCCATGTGGAACAGGGACTGTATCCAACCCAATTTGCTTGTATCTATTTGAGTGCTTAGTACAGTACCTAGCTCATAGTAAGCCCTTAACAAACACTATTATCATTATTTTTATTATTCATTTATTATTATTACCTGGGGTTTTGATGGCTTCACAGATGTTGAACTGCTGCTTCAGGACTTGCATCTCAGGTGAAGGCCAGGTGAGAAGGCCTACTATAACACTTCATCTTCCTATAGCATTCTCAGCTCCCAACTTTCCACTCCTCAGAACCCTCCATTCATTTTCTATAACTCCCTCCATCACACCAAAGCTCCTCACACTCGGTTTCAAGGTCTCCACCAATTCACCACCAGTTCTCTTCCCCTACTACTCTGCAACTCGCTCTCTTTATTCTACCCAACGCAACTTTCTAGCTGTATCTTGCTGTCATCTCTCTTGCCTCCATCCCCTCAATCACGGTGTTTCCCCAGCTTAGAATGCCCTTCCTCGCCAAATCCAACAGACCACAGCTATCTCCAAATTAACTTCTTAAAGTCCGACCTCCCCAACAGGCCTTTCCCGCTTAACTCTCTAGCACCCTAAACCCCTATCATCCAACTTAATTAATGATACACAACCTCAGCTTTCATATTTTGGGGAAGCAGCATGCACTAGTGGAAAAAATATGGATCAGAGTCAGAGGACTTGGGTTCTGACCCTGATTTTGCCAGGTGTCTCTTGCGTGATCTAGAGCAAGTCACTTAATGTCTCTGTGCTTCAGTTACCTCATCTGTAAAATGGGGATTCAATACCTGTTCTCCTTGATACCTAGAATGTGAGGCCTAGGGGGAATGGGGAAATGTGTCTCACATGATTAATTTGTATCTATCCCAGTGCTTAGAACAGTGCTTGACACATAGTAAGAGCTTAACAAATACTATGAGTATTACTATCATATCAATCATATATAAATAAGCAGCATGGCTTAGTGGAAAGAGCCCGGGCTTGGGAGTCCAAGGTCATGGGTTCTAATCCTGGCTCTGCCACTTGTCAGCTGTGTGACCTTGGGCAAGTCACTTAACTTTTCTGTGCCTCAGTTACCTCATCTGTAAAATGGGGATGAAGACTGTGAGCCCCATGTGGGACAACCTGATTACCCTGTATCTACCCAGTGCTTAGAATAGTGTTGGCACATAGTAAGCACTTAACAAATACCGACAAATACATATATTTATATATATATGTCTATTGATCATTTATTTTTACCAATCTAATAATAAATATTTTTATGTCTGACTCATGTTTGGGAGCAGGGAAAGTCTTACTTTATTCTGCACTTCCCAACATTTAGAAGAATACACTGCCAGGATTATGCAGTCAATAAATACTGCTACTATTAATACCACTATTTCATTCATTCAAGAGTATTTATTGAGCACTTAATGTGTGCAGAGCATTGTACTAAGTGCTTGGAATGTACAATTTGGCAACAGATAAAGACAATCCCTGACCAACAACAGGCTCACAGTCTAAAAGGGGGAGACAGACAGCAAAACAAAACGAGTAGACAGGCATCAATACCATCAAAATAGATAAAGAGAATAGTAGATATAGACACATAATTAATAAAATAGAATAATAAATAATATATACAAATATATACAAGTGCTGTGGGGAGGGGAAGGGGGTAGAGCAGAGGGAGGGAGTAAGAGCAATGGGGAGGAAAGAAGGGGTAGAGGGACAGGGAGGACAGTCTGGGAAGGCCTCCTGGAGGAGGTGAGCTCTCAGTAGGGCTTTGAAGAGGGTAAGAGAGTTAGTTTGATGGATATACGGAGGGAGGGCATTCCAGGACAGCGGTAGGACGTGGGCCAAGGTTTGATGACAAGACAGCCATTAGAATAAGGGACCATGAGGCAGTGAGCAGCAGAGGAGTTGAGTGTATGGGGTGGGTGTAGAAGGAGAGAAGGGAGGAGAGGTAGGAGGGGGCAAGGTGATGGAGAGCTTTAAAGCCAAGAGTGAGGAGTTTTTGCTTCATGCGAAGGTTGATAGGTAAACACTGGAGGTTATTGAGGAGGGGAGTGACATGTCCAGAGTGTTTCTGTAGAAAGATAATTCAGGTAGCGGAGTGAAGTGTAGATTGAAGCGGGGAGAGACAAAAGCATGGGAGATCAGAGAGGAGGCTGACACAGAAATCCAGTTGGTATATTATGAGAGAGTACCAGCAAGGAAGTAGTTTGGATGGAGAGGAAAAGGCAGATCTTGGTGATGTTGTGAAGGTGATGGATTGGATTTGTGGAGTGAATGAGAGAGCAGTGTCAAGGATGACGCCAAGCTTGCGGGCTTGTGAGACAGGAAAGATGGTACTTTTGCAGCAGGTTTGGTGAGGGATTGGATGTGTGGAGTGAATGAGAGAGCAGTGTCAAGGATGACGCCAAGCTTGCGGGCTTGTGAGACAGGAAAGATGGTACTGCTGTCCACAGTGATGAGAAAGTCAGGTAGAGGACAGGGTTTGGGAGGGAAGATAAGGAGCTCAGTCGTGAACATGTGGAGTTTCAGGTGGGAGGACAACCAGGTGGAGATGACCTGAAGCCAGGAGGAGGTACGAGCCTGGAGGGAGGAAGAGAGAACGGGGAAGAGATGTAGATTTGGTTGTCATCTGCGTAGAGATGATAGTTGAAACCTTGCGAGCAAATGAGTTCACCAAGGGAGTGAGTATTAATGGTCTCTTGTGCCCACTGGCTCATAATCTAACCGTAAAGTGGGGGAGAAACCACAGCACTTACTGTTTTTTTTGTTGTTCCTTTTATTTTGTGTATTTATCCTTGTCCTTGTGTCAGACATTAAAGGACAGATGGGGCAATAAAAACGGAAAAATAACATAAAACACAAGGACAAAGATAAATACAGAAAATGAAAGCAACAACAAAAAAAAACAGTAAGTGCTGTGGTTAGAGGAGCAGTTTCCTGCTCCTCCCAGCTCAGAGTCCAACAGTCGCAGCAGCAGCCACAGTGACCACCACAACTATAGCAGCCACCCCGACCTTCCCAGCATACAGTATGCTTCTGGTGGTGAGCACTGCTACTGCTTCAGTCCTTCCTGCTATGTTGGTGGAAGGCAGCTATGTCTGCATTCAGGAAACTCAGTATCGCTTTGGGGCTTTTGTTCCCAACATAGTTATGGGCCCAGCCTGGGTCAGGACCTTATTGTGAAGCCCTGGATGCTTCCCACATGTGTAAAGGGAATTTAAATCCAGCAATCCACACCAGGAATCTCAGGATTTGCTAGCTGTAACCATCCCTGCTTGAGGACAGATGGCTGGGGACCCTGAGATACCTTGGAAAATTCCAGTGGTTCAGGTCTGGGAGAGTCCTGGCTGATGCAGGTGGTAGCAAACCTTGGCACAGTGATTGTGAGCCTTTGTTTTTTTGATTGTTTTTTGTTTTTGTTTGTTTTATTTTTCATGCTCTTTGATAAGTGCTTACTATGTTCCAGGCACTGTACTAAGCACTGGTTTAGATACAAGGTAATTAAGTTGGACACAGTCCACGTTCCTCATGGGGTTTACAGCCTTAATCCCCATTTTACAGATGAGTTAACTGAGGCACAGAGAAGTTAAATGACTTCCCAAGATCAGACATCAAACATGTGGTGGAGCCTGGAACCCATTCTCTTCTTATCCATTCTCTTTTCCCACTAAACACCAGCTTGCACTCCTCATTCCTTGTAAACTAGCCCACCTACTCTACCTCATTCTCATCTCTCCAACTGCCATATTTTTGCTCACAACAACCACACACTTCTGTACTCACAACCACCCAAACTATTATCTACATATTGTACATACACCATTACTTTAGCAGTAACATATATATATATATATATGTATTTCCATTTCCTTGCTGTACTATCCTAAGAGCTTCTTAAATTGCTCTCCAGGCAGTAAAGACATAATGAATAATATTGATTTTTGATTGATCTATCATCCACAGAGTATCATTAGGTCCTCAGGATATAAATGGGGCCTCCATGTGATCATATCCCCTATCTGTAATTTTTTTATTGTCTGGCTTCCCCTCTAGACACTAAACTCCTGTTACTCAGGGATTTTGTCTACCAACTCCTACTGTAAACTACAGGACATATGCAGTGTCACATTGTATTTTCCCAGTGCTTAGTACAATGCGCTGCACACAAGCACTCAATAAACACCATTGATTGATTGGTTTTGAGTTACTCTTAAAAGAGATGATCCATGCAACAGCACATTGTATATGCTGAGGAGATTAGAGTCTGGAGGCGGGGAGATAGGTGAAAAGTCTGCTGCAAATACACTAGGTGGGAGCATCTGGCTGGGTGGTAGACATCTGGCTGTTTCCTGGAAATGCTGTGGAGAAAAACCCGATTAGATTTTAAAACTTTTAAGGGCACAGATCCTATCTTTAACCTTTGTAATCCTAAAGCCATTAGGATAGTTCTCTGCCCAATAAATGCTTCTGGTTTTGATATTTATACTAATTCTGATACCAGGCTCTATACTAGGAGAGGCTGAAATGTAATATTCAACAGAAATGATGAATAAATTAATTGATGAGTACCATACCACAAAACAAACATCCTGTAGTTTATTTCACCCTGAGACTGTATTCCTCAGGTTCAGCGCTATGAGCATGACAACTTCTGAGCAGATGAAGCTGGGGAGAAGGTGTGAGCGGTAAGGAGAAGGGGTGGTGAAATGAACAATCGTCAGTCATGGAGAGAGTCCATGATCACCCTTAAATCATCTGCCCTCATGGTAAAAATATTTTTATATTTACATATTTTGTTTTAAATAGGATGACATTTCTGACACTCCTGGGAAAAATAATGATAAGATTTTCCTAGAAATGTAATTGCCTTTCCTTCTGACTGAGGATTTTGTGCAAATCAGTTTCATGTCATGGTTTATTTTCTTCTAAAATTCCATAATTTTAGAAGGGCTGAATAGGATGTATTTTGAAAAGTTCAAGTTGAAGTCATAATCTGAACTGTTGAACTCCAATGGTGAAACAGAGTTTCCTACATTCCTACTGTCTATAAAACAGTAGACTATTGGCATAGTTTACAGATGAAGTATGATGATGCCTGTTCCTGTCTGTCAACTTTCTAGTTTCCTGTTTTGATACTTTTCTCCAGAGTTAAGTGAAGAACTAAGACCCTCTTTCTGGAAAAAAGGTAAGATGTTTAACTTATTCAGTTGAAAATCATGCTGTTTTGCTTAACATACATAGAAGAGGGGAGTTCCTTGGAGAAAACTCTTGGGAGCAGAATTGCATTTTGCAGGCTGGAAATAGTTTGCAAATATATATTATGCTTCCTTTTTCAGTACAACTGTGTTGGTTTATCTTTCTGAGAGCTGATAAAGAAATATTTCTCTCCCTTTAAATTATGTGAATGTAGAGCTAAAAAAAACTGTATTTGTTAGATGTTTACTATCATTGAAGTCTATATGTATATAATTAGATCAGACCCAGTCCCTTCCCTGCAGGGAATAATGGAGAGAGAAAACAAATATTTCATCCCCATTTTAAAGATGAGGAAACTTAGGCACAAAGCAGCTTGAGTGACTTGTCCAAGACCACCCCACAGACAAGTGTCAGAACCAGCACTAGAACCTAAATCTCTTGATTCTCAGCCTCATGATATCTGGGCCACACAGTATCTCACAATGGTTCTTCAATTGGTGTAATAACTAAAAGCAATGGGGGAATAATATTACTGTTGGCTAGAATTAGAGACAGTTGTATTCATTTTAGTAAATCGTGGGGCTGGTTCAGAAACATCGACATGACCCCATCAGACAGACATGCACCTCCAATTGATAATAGTCCTAATCCCAGAGATTGCCTCAACTGGGCCTCACACTTTTGCTGACTACATCTACGCTTTGATTTGTCTTCTATCTGTATCTGTCAAAAACTGAGGATTGGAGTATCAGAGCTGAGGAACAGTGAATGCCTTTGAACCTGGTGTGAATTCATCCTCACCTGGTGACCTCCCAATCTCTTGCTATTCTAGCAAGAGATTCTGAAAAGAATCTCCCTATATTTTACCTTTGACCGTGAAGAAAAATCTTAAAAACTGGTGTATTTAAATCCAATCATCCTGGTGAAAAAGGAAAAAAAAATATTTTAGGTTGGAGGGACCAAAAACGCTTTTAAGGTCACGAGTGCCTTTTCAGAACTCCAAAAATTAAATATAGAAAATGGTACCTGAAACTCTGAATGCCCCTTGCTGTTCTAACAACTCTCCCCTGTCCTCATTGGTAGGAACAAACCTGCTATTGTCATGGGCCCACTGAGTCCATCCACTTACCTTTGGGTTGTCTCATACTATCATTGCATATCCCACAGGCTTTGCAAAATTATGGTGGTATTTTTCCCCAACCAAAGTCATATGTTTTTCACCAAAACTTCTGGAAGTCTGTTGGGAAGTGTAGCTTCCCACTACTCTCTTCTGCAAAGTCTCTGAGCCAGGTATTTCAACAAAACTCCAAACCACCTTCTGGGGGAAAATAGCAAGATAAGACTGTATAAAAATGGCTGCAACTCAGGTGGAAGGAATTGAGGGAAGAAAAACAGTCTGGAGCAGGTAAAAGAAAGCTGGCCTGGACAGAGAAACAGCAACAGCAGGATCCACAAATGATTTGCAGAAGATGATGCAGTTGTGTGTTGAGGCCAGAGATCTTTGTGGGAAAATGAGAGGAAACAAAGGAGGTGTTCATTTGAAACAGGGCAGGATGTAATGTTTGAGGTATAGAGGAGGAGGCACAAACAGAAGCAGAGAAAATTTGACCATTTAACATGGGAATGAATGGGAGGAGGAGGAGGAGGAGGAAGAGGAAGAGGAGGAGAAGAAGAAGAAAGAAAAGGCAGGGGCGGGGGCAGGGGAGAGGGAGGAGAAGGAAGAAGATCTCTCCAGCCCTTCTTTAGGATAAATTTTCCATACAAGGTAAAAAAAAACTTCCAGATCTGACCCAGAGCAATAATAGTGACCACATTTTTACACTTGAGGGAATAAAGATCTTTTGGAGGCAAACCAATCAAAGAAAGACTATATTTTGGTTAAGTAAGCAACTTCGCACTATGGAATCAACATCCCAGTCTTCATGACAATGAGGCTTTGTTCTGCATAACACCAAACAATAATTAAAAATACAAATCCTTCTATCTTTAGATCTTTAGTGATCTCCAGAGGGAAAGAATGGGCAGAGAAGCCTTCCAAAAACTCTTGGCTAGTTCTACTCAGGACTCAGTCACCATAGCTTAACTAGGTTTTTTGGTTTTGTTTTATTTTGTTTTTAATGGTATTTCTTAAACACTTACTATGTGTCAAGCACAGTCCTAAGTAATGGCATATAAACGTCATTCAAGGATGACAACCCCTGTCCCATATGGAGCTCAGTCTAAGTAGGAAGGAGAACAGGTATTCAATCCTCATTTTACAGACGAGGCAACTGAAACACTGAGAAGTTAAGTGAGTTGCCCCAGATCTCACAGCAGGTAGTTGGTGGAGTTAGGATTAGAACCCAGGTCCTTGTGACTCCAAGACCTGTGCTCTTCCCATTAAGTCACACTGCTTCTCATAAGAATAATGGCCAATATAATAAGCCAATAATGGCTGATAGATTCCCAACACAATAGCAGCCAAAATCTATGTTTAATCAATCAATTAATGAATCAGTGGTATTTATTAAGCAATTACTGATTTCAGAGTACTGAACTAAGCACTTGGGGGAGTATAATACAACAGAATTAGCTGACATCTCTATCCATAACAAGCTTACAATCTAGAGGGAATCAATCAATATTACAGTTAAAAAGCATGCACAGAGGGTACAAATGGAGAATCACAGAATGGAATTTAAAGACTTTGAGATTTAAAACTGAAAATGCATACATGATTGCCTGATTAGAAAAGGCACTCATCATAGTCTATAAGAAACATGTCTATTCTGACTTCAAGGTTTGTACTGGAGAAAGAGAACAGAAAAGGCTTTGTACTGGAATGACTCCAAATTAGATAACCCTGTTCCCTTTACCATGGGCCCTGGCTAAACAGAAAAAAATGCCTCACCACAAGGAAATCTTCTAACACAGTCACATCAAGGACATCAAGCCACACCAAGCAGCAACAGGGCAGGAGAGCAGCCTGCAGGGGCTAAAATCAGCACAGTAAATGAGGATTCCCCAGAATAATCCCTTCTTTGTCAAATTTGTTAAGTGCTTACCATCTGCGAAGCACTGTCCTAACATATTAGGCTAGGTAAAACATTGGCAGATCTGACACAGATCCTAAATTAGGGTTCCTGTCTAAGGGGAGGGAAATCAGAGAGATTTTAGATATGAAAAAATTGAGACCGAGAGAAGTTAAGTGATATGCTCAAGGTCACAGAGCAGGCAAGTGATGGAGCCAGGATCCCTGCAGATTATCCTATTTAGTTGCCATGGTAAATAAGGAAAGGGATTGGGGCAGTCCACTGTGGTAGTCATTCCAGTAGCAAACATTATCATCATCAGTAGTATTTACTGAGGATGTACTGTGTTCAGAAGAATAAAGTAAGAGTCTGGGAATGTAGTTAAAAGATCCTGGGAAGTATCTTCTTACAAGGCATTTACAATCTCATGGGTATGACATTGGCATCTGTTGCCAAAGCTATGGGTTCTGTTATTCACTATTCCTCATGGGAAACCTTCTATACCCAGCTTGTGGAGCTGGATGAATCATTCCCCAAGATGTCATCACTCCAGGAGGTTTCTGGTTCTGGGCCAGTTTGACACCAGAATCTTTTCATCTTTCAATGAGGGAGTTTGTTGGGAAAGTCCTGATGTTTTTTCAGGGCTAAGGTGAATATCCGGGACTGGAGCCTAGACCAGAATCCAAAGAAAAGCCACTTTATATCTGTAGGACTAGTCTTCTTCTGCTAAACAACCACTTAACTCTGATGCTGTGATATGGCACAAAATACAAATTTGACTATTGAGTTATAAAATATTCCATATAGATGATTTTAGTTTTTCTAATGTATGCCATTTTAAAATGGAAAATGGAAAAACAGAACTCCTTATTTTCCCATGCAAATCCCATCCTCCCCTTTATTTTTCTGATATTGTAGTCAGCGCCACCATCCTCCCTGTCTCACATACCTGCAACCTTGACATTATTCTCGACTCATTCATGCATTATTTCATTCAATCATATTTATTGAGTGCTTACTATGTGCAGAGTAGTGTACTAAGCACTTAGAAAGTACAATTCAGCAACAAATAGAGACAATCCCTGCCCACAATGGGCTCACAGTCTGGAAAGGGGGAGATGGACATCAAAACAAGTAAACAGGCATCAATAGCATGGGACGGGGAGGGGGGAAAAGCAAAAGAGCAAGTCAGGGTGATGCGGAGGGGAAGGAGAGCTGAGGAAAAGGGGAGCTTAGTCTGGGAAGGCTTCCTGGAGGTGAGCTTTTAGTAGGGCTTTGAAGGGGGAAAGTGTGATAATTGGTGAATTTGAAGAGGGGGGGCATTCCAGGCCAGAGGTAGGAAGTGGGCCAGGGGTCGACAGCAGGACAGGAGAGAACAAGACACAGTGAGAAGGTTAGCACCAGAGGTGGAGTGTGCGTGCTGGGATGCAGAAGGAGAGAAGGGAGGTGAGGAAGGAGTGGGCAAGGTGATGGAGAGCTTTGAAGCCAATAGTGAAGAGTTTTGCTTCATACGGAGGTTGATAAGGAAATTTTTGAGAGGGATGACATGCCCAGAACATTTCTGAAGAAAGATAATCTGGGCAGCAGAGTGAAGTATAGACTGAAGTGGGGAAAGACAGGAGGTTGGGAGATCAGAAGGGATGCTGATGCAGTAATTCAGTCGGGATATGATGAGTGATTGTACTAACGTGGTAACGTGACTCATCTCCTTGGTCATAGTCCATCTGTCACCAAATCTTATTGGTTCTACCTTTATAACATCTCCAAGAATCCATCCCATCCTATCCATCCAAATTTTTACTACATTGATCCAAGCTCTTTTATCCCACTCTGACTACAGCAGCAACCTCCTCTCTCACCTTCCCGCCTCCTTCTCACCCTTCCACAATCCATACTTCACTCTGCTTCCTGTATCATTTTTCTAAAAAAAAGAAAAAACATTCAGTCCACAACTCCTTCCTTGAAAACCTCCAATGACTGCCCACCCTTCTCTATGTCAAACAGAAACGCCAAAGATAAAGGTCTACTGGAACCTGGTCACCCACAGTAGCACCTCAGCCAGTGGTCCCCTAGACCACTAAGTCAGGGTAGGAAAGCTCTCCTTTTACTACATCCAATATCTCCCAATCCTCTCTGGTTCTGTTCCAGACATGGCTTTCTGATGTGTGACTGAATAATTTGTGTGTACCCTGGATGAGAATCTACAGAACCTTTTAAAAAAAAATTGCTAGCTATGCCATCATGATTTATGAGCTTAGAAAACTCCTTATCTATAACCTAAGAAAGGGAAGAATTCTCCCCATCATTTCAAGGATGCTGTTATCATGCCAGGGTACTCCCATTTTCTTCTCTGGTGTCAATGATTGTGAAGAACCTCTTCTTAGAGATGATCAGATCATCTTGCTGATGTTGAGTCCAATAATCCTTATTCATTCATTCATTCAATAGTATTTATTGTGCGCTTCCTATGTGCAGAACACTGTACTAAGCACTTGGAATGTACAACTTGGCAACAGATAGAGACAATCCCTGCCCAATGATGGGCTCACAGTCTAAACAGGGGAGACAGACCCCAAAGCAAAACAGAACAAAAGAAAACAAGACATCATCAAGATAAATAGAATCAAGGGGATGTACACCTCATTAACAAAATAGGGTAATAAATAATATATACAAATGAGCACAGTGCTAAGAGGAAGGGAAGGGGGAAGGGGGAGGAACAGAAGGTGGGGGGAGGGGAGGGGAGAGGGAGCAGAGGGAAAGGGGGGCTCAGTCTGGGAAAAGCTCTTGGAGGAGGTGAGCTCTCCTTAAAAATCACCTCTTCTGGCTTTTCCACTAGAAATCACCTCTTCTGGCTTTTCCACTGTCATCAGCAACATATTTATTTCAATTATCCTGCTCTTCCCTCTTTCTTTACATTGTCCCCTGCCCACAACTGTCCCACCCCAGGGGGAATATCCTTCCCCAGAGCTGGTCTGCAATGAACTACAAGACCTCTGTAATCAAACCTCCCATCTGCTCACACGCTGGGCACTACTACTTGCCATACCCAGCTTACTGATTTTAGTCTTCCCTCCTCAATATTGATTTTTTAATTACTACCTATCCACTGGTAGCCAAGAAATATGCTGAAGATTATTATTAGGAAGACTTGCTATGAAGGGCCTGGAAAAAGTCATGAAATATGTTAATGTAACAATTACCACAAAAATACAAATTGTCAACTCTATGGTGCTTCCAGTGACAGTGTATGGAAACGAAAGCTGGACAATCAAAAAACAGGATAGAAAGAACGTTGATTATTTTGAAATGTGGTGTTGGAGAAGGCTTTTGTAAATACCAAGGACTGCCCAAAAAACAAACAAATGGATTTTGGAGCAAATTAAACCAAAGTGGTCTTTGGAAGGTCAAATGACTCAACTTAGATTAGCATATTTTGGACACATAATCAGGAGGACTAATTCTCTGGAGAAGACACTAGTATTAGGAAAAGTCTTAGGAAAACGTGAAAGAGGCAGACCAGTAGCTAGATGGATAGAGACCATAACCATGATAAAAGAAGAACCATTAGAAAGGTTGCGGATTATGGCAGAGAACAGGACGTTCTGGAGAAAATATATCCACGGAGTCACTATGAATCGGAAATGACTCAACGGCACTTTATAATAATAATACTTACCGACCAGTAGTATTTATTGAGTCCTTAGTGCAGAACACTGCACAAAGCACCTGGGAAAGTAAAATGGAGTTAGAAAACATGATTTCTGCCCTCAAGGAGCTGTCAATATAGTGGGGCATGGTCTGTTTTGACCCCACTATTTTGTTTCTGGGAATCTCTTCAAACAAAACTGATTAAAAGAAAAATCAGTTCTTCAGCTTCCCTTCCATCAGAAGCCCTCTATTCTATCTAAATGGCCCTAGCATAGAAAGGAAGAAGATAGAAAACATAAAATTCTCTGAGACATGGGCTTACTAGAGTTAATTATTAAGCAAGATTCTTATGGACAGAAGGAGGTGGAAATAGGCCTAAAATGGAGAGAAAAATAGACTCATCTTCCTTGTCTAAATGGTATTTGTTAAGCACTTCTTATGTTCCAAGCACTGTAATAGGAGCTGGGGTATATACAAGATAATCTTGTTGGCACAGTCCATGTCCCATTTGGGTCTCATAGTCTTCTCTGTGAGCGCATAGTTTGCCCTCCAAAGAACAAATGTGGTTAAAAGAGAAATGATCCTTAATGAAAGGTGGGCTTAGCTTTGATTCAGGGAGACGAATCAGAAGAGGACTTGGGAGAAGGGAGCAGGCTCAAAGATCAGAAGAACAGGGTATAAGAAACAGAGTTCTCAGAATTGAGACTTGAACTTAGAAAGCAGGTCTGATGACCTCCAATCTTTAGCTGAGGAATGCAGAATTCAGAAAACAAGGACCATCCATGGAATGAAAGGAGGCAGAAGGAAGCCTTGTATAAGAGGAAAAGTTGTACTCCAGCTACAAGAACTGCAGAGGGGACGGGTAGCTGGATCTAATTAGATTTGGTTTTGTTTGAGATTTACACAGAAAATGTTGCTCCTTAGGCATCGTTATTAGATTGAACCGAGGTTTACCAACTAGCCTGTTCATTAGGTGGGGATGGTGAGCAGGACTCGAGCTTTCATTCATGCATTCATTCATTCAATAGTATTTATCGAATGCTTACTATGTGCAGAGCACGTACTAAGAGCTTGGAATGTACAATTTGGTAAAAGATAGAGAGAGTCCCTGCCCTTTGACGGGCTTACAGTCTAATCGGGGGAGACAGACATACAAGAACAATAGCAATAAATAGAATGAAGGGGATGAACATCTCATTAAAACAATAGCAAATAAATAGAATCAAGGTGATGTACATCTCATTAACAAAATAAATAGGGTAGTGAAAATATATACAGTTGAGCAGACGAGTACAGTGCCAAGGGGATGGAAAGGGAGAGGAGGAGGAGTAGAGGGAAAGGGAGGAAAGAGGGCTTAGCTGCGGGCAGGTGAAGAGGGGTGTGGGTAGAGGGGGCAGAGGGAAAAGGGGAGCTCAGTCTGGGAAGGCCTCCTGGAGGAGGTGAGCTTTAAGCAGGGTTTTGAAGAAGGGAAGAGAATTAGTTTGGTGGAGGTGAGGAGGGAGGGCATTCCAGGACCATGGGAGGACGTGGCCCAGGGGTCGATGGCGGGATAGGCAAGAATGGGGGACGGTGAGGAGGTGGATGGCAGAGGAGTGGAGCGTGTGGGGTGGGCAGTGGAAAGAGAGAAGGGAGAAGAGGTAGTAGGGGGCAAGGTGATGGAGAGCCTTGAAGCCTAGAGTTAGAAGTTTTGGTTGTGTGTGACGGTTGATAGGCAACCACTGGAAGTTTTTAAGAAGGGGAATGACATGCCCAGAGCATTTCTGCAGGAAAATGCGCTGGGCAACGGAGTGAAGAATAGACTGGAGCGGGGAGAAGAGGAGGAAGGGAGATCAGAGAGAAAGCTGACACAGTAGTCTAGCCGGGATATTACGAGAGCCTGTAACAGTAAGATAGCCGTTTGGGTGGAGAGGAAAGGGCGGATCTTGGTGTTATTATAAAGGTGAGACCAGCAGGTTTTGGTGATGGATTGGATGTGTGGGGTAAACGAGAGAGCCTAAGATGACACCGAGGTTGCGGGCCTGAGAGACGGGAAGGATGGTCGTACCATCCACAGTGATAGGGAAGTCAGAGAGAGGACAGGGCTTGGGAGGGAAGATGAGGAGCTCAGCTTTGCTCATGTTGAGTTTTAGATAGCGGGCAGACATCCAGGTAGAGACATCTTGGAGGCAGGAGGAGATACGAGCCTGAAGAGAGGGGGAGAGGACAGGGACAGAGATGTAGATCTCTGTGTCATCTGCATAGAGATGATAGCTGAAGCCGTGAGATCGAATGAGTTCACCAAGAGAGTGAGTGTATATGGAGAACAGAAGAGGGCCAAGAAGTGACCCTTGAGGAACCCCAACAGTTAGAGGATGGGAGGGGAAGGAGAAGCCTGTGAAGGAGACCGAAAATGACCGGCCACAAAGATGAGAGGAGAACCGGGAGAGGATGGAGTCTGTAAAGCCAAGGTGAGATAAGGTGTGGAGGAGAAGGGGATGGTCAGTGTCAAAAGCAGCTGAGAGGTCAAGGAGGATTAGAATAGAGTAGGAGCCATTGGATTTGGCAAGGAGGTCACAGGTGACCTTAGAGAGAGCAGTCTCGGTAGAGTGGAGGGGACAGAAGCCAGATTGGAGAGGGTCCAGGAGAGAATGGGAGTTAAGGAATTCTAGGCAGCGAGTGTAGACGACTCATTCTAGGATCTTGGAAAGGAAGGGTAGTAGGGAGATAGGGCGATAACTGGAAGGGGAAGTGGGGTCGAGGGAGGGTATTTTTAGGATGGGGGAGACATGGGCATGTTTGAAGGCAGAGGGGAAGAAGCCACTGGAGAGTGAGTGGTTAAAGATAGAAGTTAAGGAGGGGAGAAGGGCGGGGGCGATGGTTTTTATAAGGTGAGCGGGAATGGGGTCCGAGGCACAGGTGGAGGGGGTGGCACTTGCGAGGAGGGAGGAGATCTCCTCTGAGGAGATCTCTGAGATCCTCTGAGATCATTCAAACATATTTATTGAGTGCTCACTGTCCTAAGTGCTTGGAAAGTACAATTTGGCAACAAATAGAGATAATCCCTACCCAACAATGGGCTCACAGTCTAGAAGGGAGAGAAAGACAACAGAAGAAAACAAAACAAGTAGACAGGCATCACTACCATCAAAATAGATAAAAAGAACTATAAATATATACACATCATTAATAAAATAATAGAATAATAAATGCATACATATGTACACAAGTGCTATGGGGCAAGGAGAGGGTAGTGCAGAGGGAGGTAGTCGGAGCGATGGGGAGGGGAGGAGGAGCAGAGGAAAAGGGGGGCACAGCCTGGGAAGGATTCCTGGAGGAGGTGAGTTTTCAGTAGGGCTTTGAAGGGGGGAAGTGTGCTAGTTTGGCAGATGTGAGAAGGGAGGGTATTCCAAGTTAGTGGTAGGATATGGGCCAGGGGAAAGTGGGACAGGTGAGAAAGAGACACATGAGAAGATTTGCATCAGAGAAGCGTACTGTATGGGCTGGGCTGTAGAAGGAGAGAAAGAAGGTGAGGTAGGAGGGGGCAAGTTGATGGAGAGCTTTGAAGCCAATAGTGAGTGGTTTTTGCTTGATATGAAGGTTGATAGGCAACCACTGGAACTTTTTGAGGGTGGAGTGACATGCACAGAGCATTTCTGTAGAAAGATAATCCGGGCAGCAGAATCAAGTATAGACTGAAGTGGGGAGAGACAGGAGGTGGGGACATAGAAAGGAATTATCTGATTATGATTATGATTATTAATCAGCTTCAGAGGGACACAATACTACTGAGGGAAGGAAGGCTCCCTTGCTCTACCCTCCTCCTTGCCCCACAGCACTTGTGTAGATATGTTCAAACTTATAAGTATAATTCTATTTATTTTTAGTACTGATGTGTATATAGCTATAATTTTATTTATAATTATGCTACTGGTGCCTGTTTACTTGTTTTGTATCTGTCTCCCCAATTCTAGACTGTGAGCCTGTTGTGGGCAGGGATTGTCTCCATTTGTTGCCAAATTGTACTTCCCAAACGCTTAGTACAGTGCTCTGCACACAGTAAGTGCACAATAAATACAAGTGAATGAATGACAGAATGAATAAAAGGCTTGAGTTTTCCATGGACCAAAAGCCCCAAGCACAGTAATAGTCTAGAAAGCTGCAGTCCTTCGTGACCTACCCTCCTGAAGGGGACACTTCAAAATGAGTGCTGGTGGTGGCTAGTGGGGATGAATTTTAGTTTGGGAAAACTCCCACAAGTGGCTTCTTCCCAGAAAAGGGGAGTCTTAGTGAGTTTTAATCCCCGGAACCTCCTCTTCATTGTTCTTACAATTTGCAATGCATTTTATTTTATATAATGCAACATCCCAAAATCTATTCAGCCAGAGAATGTCGGGTTTTGGATAGATTCATAGATGAGAGATGAGGGAAACTTGGGGTTTCCAAGGACTCCTTGGATTTTTTTGAAAATTGCATGGATTTGCTAGGGGGCCTTGGGCAAAGTTGGTGATGGAGGTGGGATTAGAACCCAGTTTCCTGACTCCTAGCCCTTATTAATCCCTGATTTACAGATGTGGAAATTGATACACAAACTATCTCTTTCATTTGGGGTAGACTGTTCATTTAGGCAATACTTATGGCAATTATTACTTTTGATAAGTTATTTGCTGGAAAGGATAGTAGATAATCATATTAGATCCAATCCCTGTACCACATAGGCTCCCAGTTTAAGGGAATGAGAGAACCTTTATCTAATTTAGTGCCTATGAGAAACAGAGAAGTTAAATGACTTCTAGTCCTGGTTCAAGTCTTGGATGTTTTGGCCTCAGCCACAAAAGGTGTCTTAGTGCATGTTTTAGACATTTATTTTTTTTGCCATGGCCATGCTGTAGATGGCTTGGTGTAGGTGTTTTATCAGTTGTTGGGGGAGCGGGGGGAAGGCGAGCCGCAGGGATCTGCTCAGATTTGCCTGCTGTCTTCTGCTTATTACCGGGTGAAATCAGGAAGATGGTGGCCCCCCTTCCCCAGCATTTAGCCAGGCTTAGCCCCATCCGGCAGTCTTTCCCCTGCTGAGCAGAGTAATTTAACTCATAAAATTCCTCTGCCAAACAATTCCGTTTCTTCTCAGCTATTCAGGTCCTCCTCAGACTTCTCTGCCAAATAATTCAGCTTCTCCTCCGCAATTCAAGCCTACTCAAACTTCTCAGCAAGATAGTTCAGTTTCTCCTCCAATTCCTCTTTTGCCTTATTACTCATGGGATCAAAGAATAGTAAATGGCTTCTGTGTTACAGGATGCAGCCACTCCTGCTCACCACATTAAGCATTTGTGAACTGCCCCTCCACCCCCACCCTGATACGTCATTGCAGTTGTGTAGATAACTTCATATTCTATCTACTCTGGCCCCCTACCTCAAATTAATTTTGGTGTCTGGTTCTCCTTCTATTCCTCACCTACACTCACCCTCCTTCCTCAAATTCACCAATCATTCTTCCCCCTTTGAAGCCCTACTGAAGGTGCACCTCCTTCAAGAGGCCTTCCGAGACTGAACCCCCTTTTCCTTAGCTCCCCCTCCCTTCTGCATCATCTCAACTTGCTTCCTTAACACAATCCATGTTCCACATAGGTCTCACAGTCTTAATCCCTACTTCACAGATGAGGTAACTGAGGCATAGAGAAGCTAAAAGACTTGACCAAGAACACACACCAGACAAGAGGAGGAGTTGGGATAAGAACCCAGAACCTCTGACTCCCAGACGGTGTTCTTTCCACCAAGCCATGCTGCTTCTCAATGGCATGGGGAATTTGATTATTCAAATTTTCTACTGGAAAAAATCATGCAAAGGATGGAGGTAAAAAGGGCCAGGGCAGATTGAATAGGTGATTTCGAATATGTGGGTTGAATGAGAGAGATGAGTATTCTGGAAAAATCACACAAACTATATTCTTAATGGACTGTAACTAGTATTTAACCACTAAATCAAGCCCAACTCTAGTAACATAAACCCTTAGAAAACTTCTGGATTCCAATAAATGCATAATTAGACTATATTGTAAGCTCTGTTGTATTGTACTCTCCCACATGCATAGTACAGTGCTCTGCACACATTAAGCATTCAATAGTTACCACTGGTGGTGATGATGGTTTTAAAAAAAACATAAACTTACCAGCAATTTGGGAACTTCCTGGATGACTAGTCTTACCTGATCTGGCTTTGTGCTTCCTCCTCCCTGGACAAGGCTTTTATTTGAGCAGATATCCTCAGCTATGTTTAAGAGAGGTCATTAGTCTTTTGTTCCAAGTTACAAATGGGGCAAAAATATTTTTGTCTTTAATTGTAATAGGAGAATATGACTGCAGTGTTTCTTGCCTACCTACAGATAATAATGTGATTGGAGAAGAATTCTGTTGAAAACTTTTGCCATTTCTTTTATACACTACTTGTCACCTGTTTCTTCACTGAAAGATTCTATATGTTTCCTTCTAGAATGTACCCAGTTCTTAATCCCTGTGCATGCTTATGCATTTTTTGAGGTAATAATAATAATAATGTTGGTATTTGTTAACCGCTAACTATGTGCCGAGCACTGTTCTAAGCGCTGGGGTAGACACAGGGGAACCAGGTTGTCCCATGTGGGGCTCACAGTCTTAATCCCCATTTTACAGATGAGAGAACTGAGGCACTGAGAGGTTAAGTGACTTGCCCAAAGTCACACAGCTGACAAGTGGCTGAGCCGGGATATGAAAGTGCAAAGGAGAGAGTAGAGGTGGTGGAAAGAGACACAAATGACTCTGCTCTATCACAGCCCCACACTGTCTGCTCATCTGGGATCAAATTTTTCTCTTCCTCACATCTTTCCAAAGCCAGTGATTTTTATTTGCTCTAGAACACCAACATTTTTTTCCTCACAAGAATTCCAGAGAACTTCATTAGCATCAAACACAAATGTAAGCAGTAGAAATCTGTTTCTGTGTATCTCTATCTCTCTCTTTCCAGTTGCCAGGTAGTCTTAGATCATAATGGGTCACAGAAACCCAGCATGATGGCCTAGTGCAAGGAGAATCAACCTGGGAGTCAGGAGGACCTTGGTTCTAATTGCAGCTCTACCTCTTGTCTGCTGTGTGACCTTGGGCAAGTTGCTTAATTTCTCTGTGCCTTAGATAACTCAACTGTAAAAAGTAGATTAGGATTGTGAGTTATATGTGGGACATGGACTGTGTCTAACCTGATTATCTTTATCTACCCTAGGGCTTAGAACATTAAAAAACAGAGAGAGAGAGAGAGAGAGACAGAGACAGAGACAGAGAAAATATTACTGAACAATCAAAATCAGTATCCTTTCCCATCCCTAACCCCAGTGCTTCACCGCACTCATCTCCTTTCAGCTGTGGGTTGCTGCTGTCACCTTCCACTGCTACCCATGAGCCTCACAATCCCTGTACCTTCCTCTGGCCATAAGTCATGGCCCAGCTTCTCAGAGGGCAGAGGGTGTGTCTATCTGGGGCAGACCCTCCATGGACCCAGCCACTGCTCTGGAGATGGGGAGAGTGGAAGCAAACTCACTGAATGTCCTCCATCTTCCCTTTCCCTATTCCCTTGTCGCTAAGCTAGAGACTAAAGTATTTTAAAACAGACAGTGGAAGAAGCAGCAAGATACTGCATCAGCTTTTCTGATCACCTTTGTGGGCTGTGTGAAATTAAATGTTATAGTTCATAATGATGAAACCCCAGTGACAAAGATTACCACAGAGTGGAGTTAAAGATACCAGTAGTATGTAGAGAAAGAGGGTGGAGAAGGAACGAATGGGCTCCTACCAATCAGTTGTTAAGACCTTTTGGGAAGCTTCATTATTTCCAGTTCCTGTCTAAGAACAGCAAGCAGCCCTTTGGCTTTCTAGGAAATGTGGTCAAATACCTTTTCCTTGTAGTACCTTATGCACTCCAGTAAGAGAAGTTATTTGGAAGATAACATCCTCTCAGAAATGATTCCCTTTCTTCCCTCCTCCAATATCACCCTACGTATTCTAGTAAGGTCTGTTCTTCCCCCTCCCCATACCGTTCTGAGCTGGGGTCTTGGGAGAATCTCCCTCCATGACCCAGGTAAGAACAAATGGATTATACAATCCCCACTGCCCAGCCCCTTCACACTTCCACTTCCCTTCACAGCTCCACTATTGCCATGAAATCATATTTTTCTCACCCTGAGAGGTGAATGAGAATGGTATTTGTTCAGCACTTACTGTGTGCCAGGCACTCTACTAAGAGCTGCGGTGGATACAAGCAAATGGGGTTGGACACAGTCCCTGTCCCATGTGGGACTCACATTCATAATCCCCATTTTCCAGGTGAAGTAACTGAGGTACAGAGAAGTTCATTCATTCATTCATTCACTCATTCAATCATATTTGTTGAGTGCTTTACTGTGTGCAGAGCACTAAGCACTTGTAAAGTGCAATTTGGCAACAAAGAAGGACAATCCCTACCCAACAATGGGATCACAGTCTAGAAGGGGGGAGACGGACAACAAAACAAAATAAGTAGAGAAGCATCAATAGAATCAACAAAAATAAATAGAATTATAGATATATGTTAAAGATATAGGACACCGTTAATAAAATAAATAGAATAATAAATATGTACATATATACCCAGGTTCTGTGGGGTGGGGAGGGGGTAGAGCAGAGAGAGGTAATCAGGGTGATGGGGAGAGGAGGAGGAGCAGAGGAAAAGGGGGGCTCAGTATGTGAAGGCCTCCTGGAGGAGGTGAGCTTTCAGTAGGGTTTTGAATGGAGGAAGTGTGCTAGTTTGGCCAATATGAGGAGAGAAGGCATTCCAGGCCAGAGGTAGGATGTGGGCCAGGGGTCGAAGGCAGGACAGGCGAGAACGAGGAACAGTGAGGAGGTGAGCACTAGAGGAGCATAGTGTGCGGGCTGGCTAGTGTGCGGGCTGGGCTGTAGAAGGAGAGAAGGAATGTGAGTTGGGAGGGGTCAAGGTGATGGAGAGCTCTGAAGCCAGTAGTGAGGAGTTTTTGCTTGATACGAAGGTGGATGGGCAACCACTGGAGAGTTTTGAGGAGGGGAGTGACATGCCCAGAGGGTTTCTGTAGAAAGATAATCTGCTGACCAGAATTATTCAGAAGTATAGACTGAAGTAGGGAGAGTCAGGAGGTTGGGAGATCAGAAAGAAGGCTGATACAGTAAACCAGACGGGATATGATGAGTGATTTACTAACAAGGTAGCGGTTTGGATGGAGAGGAAATGGGCGGATCTTGGCGATGTTGTGAAGGTGAGACCAGCAGGTTTTGATGACATATTGGATGTGTGGGATGAATGAGAGAGCAGAGTCAAGGATGACACCAAGGTTGCGGGCTTGTGAGAAAGGAAGGATGGTAGTGCCGCCCACAGTGACAGGAAAGTCAGGGAGAGGACATGGTTTAGGAGGGAAGATAAGGAGCTCAGTCTTGAACATGTTGAGTTTTAGGTGGTGGGAGGACATCCAGATGGAGATGTCCTGAAGGCAGGGAGAGACTTGCCTAAGGTAACAGAGCAGACAAATTGCAGAGCCAGAATTAGAACTCATACCTTCTCACTCCCAGGCATCAGTCCACTAAGTCATGCTGGTGAAAGGCATACATATATGCACACATACACAAACTCATCTGCTGAACCTCTTGGAGCCTCTGTGTTCATGATGACCACTTCTCCCTTAACTCTGAAGCCACATAAATTTTGGGCAAAAGTATCACACAGTAGAAAGTAGGGTCCTCACCATTATAGTTTCTGCAATGTGGTTCCACTCACACCCATAACTCATAGCCCATAACCCATAACCCAGCTTTACTCTTCCCAGTTCCCTTTCCCAGGTCAAAGAAGAATTGCAAACTATAACTTTATCATTTATTTGGTTTTGCATATATATTATCCCTACTCTCTTCAGGCTTTCTCCCATGCTGGCTAGAACCAAAGTCTCATGACCTGGTGAAAAACTATTATTCTGAGAGGAGGTTGGAGGCAGGATCATTTAGACATCCAAAATCTTTGGCTTGGATTTTAATCCTGAGGACAATGAATACCACTTTCAACTAACAGAAAAGGGCTTCTGGGAACTCTCCTCCAGGGGCTCAGGTCATCAGCACATTCACATTGCTCTTACAGATCCAGTAATGTGAAGCGTTACAATTTTCAGGAGCAAATAAATTTGTTTTCTTGAAAGCAGCACAATCCTTTCCTGTAAAGTTTTTAATTTCTTTCATGCTGAAAAAAGAAGAGAATGTTATTATTATTACTCATTATTATTGCTATCATTATATTTGTTAAGTATTTACTCTGAGCAAAACATGGTACCTAGTTCTGTGATGGAAATGAAATAAACAGGTTGGCAAAGTCCCTGTTTGACATGGAGATCACAGTCTAAGTAGGAGAGAGTAGAATTTACTCCCCATTTTACAGATGAGGAAAGTGAGGCACAAAGAAGTTGAAGTGAGTTGCCCAAGGTCCCACAGCATATAATTGGTGGTTGGAATAAAACCCCAAAACTCTTTCAGTTAGGCCATGCTTTTTCTGGTGATTTACTGTCCACTGGATTGTGACTGTGTAAGATGTGGGGGCAAGGCCTGTGCTGGTCTTCGTTGGGACTGAAGAGGGAAGGGCCAGGCCTCTTCCACATCAGTCTGGGAAAAAAGGAGATGGAGTCTAACAGAATCTAGTCTGCGTTTTCCCTTAGAGAGAGCAATAAAGATGCCTGCAAGTTAAATGTGGAGAGCGCTGTCAGTCTGACTCACTGGACAGTGGGCCTCCTTCTTATCTCTCTGGCTGCCAACCTTTTGTTCACATCTTGCCTTCTGCCAGGAACTCCTTCCCTCTTGACATGCTCCCTGCAAATCTGTCCTACTCCAACCCTTGTCGCTAAACTGGAGACTAAAGTATTTTAAAATAGACAGTGGAAGAAGCAGCGAAATACTGCATCAGCTTTTCTGATCACCTTTGTGGGCTGTGTGAAATTAAATAAGTTATAGTTCATAATGATGAAATCCCAGTGACAAAGATTATCACAGAGTGCAGTTAAAGATACCAGTGGCATGTAGAGGAAGAGGGAGGTGAAGGAACAAATGTGCTTCTAACACTCAGTTGTTAAGGCCTTTTGGGAAGCTTCATTATTCCCAGTTCCTGTCTAAGAACAACAAGCAGCCCCTTGGCTTTCTAGGAAATGTGGTCAAATACCTTTTCCTTGTAGTACCTTATGCACTCCTCCAGATAGAGGTTAGAGAGGCTATTTGAAAGATAACATCCTCTCAGAAATGATTTCCCTTCTTCCCTCCTCCAATATCACCCTATGTGTTCCAGTAAGGTCTGTTCTTCCCCCTCCCCATACCGTTCTGAGCTGGGGTCTTGGGAGAATCTCCCTCCATGACCCCGGTAAGAACAAATGGTTTATACAACCCCCATTGCCCAGCCCCTCCACACTTCCACTTCCCTTCACAGCTCCACTACTGCCATGAAAACATATTTTTCTCACCCTGAGAGGTGAATGAGAATGGTATTTGTTCAGCACTTACTGTGTGCCAGGCACTCTACTAAGAGCTGCAGTGGATACAAGCAAATTGGGTTGGACACAGTCCCTGTCCCATCTGGGACTCACATTCATAATCCCCATTTTCCAGGTGAGGTAACTGAGGTACAGAGAAGTTCATTCATTCATTCATTCACTCATTCAATCATATTTGTTGAGTGCTTTACTGTGTGCACTCAGTAATTGCACTCAGTCATTGCAATTGTAAAGTGCAATTCGGCAACAGAGAGGGACAATCCCTACCGAACAATGGCATCACAGTCTAGAAGTGGGGAGATGGACAACAAAACAAAACAAAATAAGTAGAGAGGCTTCGATAGCATCAATAAATAGAATTATAGATATATGTTATAGATATAGGACACCATTAATAAAATAAATAGAATGATATATATGCACATATATACCTAAGGTCTGTGGGGTGGAGAGGGGGTAGAGCAGAGAGAGGTAATCGGGGTGAAGGGGAGAGGAGGAGGAGCAGAGGAAAAGGGGGTCTCAGTATGTGAAGGCCTTGTGGAGGAGGTGAGCTTTCAGTAGGGCTTTGAATGGAGGAAGTGTGCTAGTTTGAAGGATATGAGGAGGGAGGGCATTCCAGGCCAGAGGTAGGATGTGGGCCAGGGGTCGAAGGCAGGACAGGCGAGAACGAGGCACAGTGAGGAGGTGAGCACTAGAGGAGCAGAGTGTGCAGGCTGGGCTGTAGAAGGAGAGAAGGGATGTGAGTTAGGAGGGGGCAAGGTAATGGAGAGCTTTGAAGCCAATAGTGAGGAGTTTTTGCTTGATACGAAGGATGATAAGCAACCACTGGAGATTTTTGAGGAGGGGAGTGACATGCCCAGAGGGTTTCTGTAGAAAGATAATCTGCTGCCTAGAATTATTCAGAAGTATAGACTGAAGTAGGGAGAGACAGGAGGTTGGGAGATCAGAAAAAATGCTGATACAGTAATCCAGTCGGGATATGATGAGTGATTGTACTACTAATAATAATAATAATGTTGGTATTTGTTAAGCGCTTACTATGTGCCAAGCACTGTTCTAAGTGCTGGGGTAGATACAGGGTAATCAGGTCGTCCCATGTGAGGCTCACAGTTAATCCCCATTTTACAGATGAGGTAACTGAAACACAGAGAAGTTAAGTGACTTGCCTACAGTCACACAGCTGAAAAGTGGCAGAGCCGGGATTCGAACTCATGACCTCATACTCCCGAGCCCATGTCTTTCCACTGAGCCACGCTGCTTCTACTAACAAGGTAGCGGTTTGGATGGAGAGGAAAGGGCGGATCTTGGTGATGTTGTGAAGGTGAGACCAGAAGGTTTTGGTGACATAGTGGATGTGTGGGGTGAATGAGAGAGCAGAGTCAAAGATGACCCTAAGGTTGCGGGTTTGTGAGATAGGAGGGATGGTAGTGCCGCCCACAGTGACAGGAAAGTCAGGGAGAGGACATGGTTTGGAGGGGAAGATAAGGAGCTCAGTCTTGAACATGCTGAGTTTTAGGTGGCAGGAGGAGATCCAGATGGAGATGTCCTGAAGCCAGGGGGAGACTTGCCTAAGGTTACAGAGTAGACAAATTGCAGAGCCAGGATTAGAACTCATACATTCTCACTCCCAGGCCTCAATCCACTATGCCATGCTGGTGAAAGGTATACACATATGCACACAAACATACACTCATCTGCTGAAGCTCTTGGAGCCTCTGTGTTCATGATGACCACTTCTCCCTTAACTCTGAAGCCACATAAATTTTGGGCAAAAGTGTTGCACAGTAAAAAGTAGGGTCCTCCTCACTCTTATAGTTTCTGCAATGTGGCTCCACTCATACCTCCTGAATTTCTCCCTTGTTTCCTGATTCTATTACTGCACAGACTCCATAAACCAGCTTTACTCTTCCCAGTTCCCTTTCCCAAGGCAAAGAAGAATTGCAAAGTATAATTTTATCATTTATTTGGTTTTGCATATACATTAACTTCTTTGTGCCTCAGTTACCTCATCTGTAAAATGGGGATTAACTGTGAGCCTCACGTGGGACAACCTGATGACCCTGTATCTCCCCCAGCACTTAGAACAGTGCTCTGCCCATAGTAAGTGCTTAACAAATACCAACATTATTATTATTATTATCCTTACTCTCAACAGGCTTTCTCCCATCCTGGCTAGAACTACAGTCTCATGACCTGGTGAAAAATTACTATTCTGAGAGGAGGTGGGAGGCAGGATCATTTAGGTGTCCAAAATCATTGGCTTGGATTTTAATCCTGAGGACAATGAATACCACTCCCAACTAACAGAAAAAGGCTAATGGGAACTTTCCTCCAGTGGCTCAGGTTATCAGCACAGTCACATTTCTCTTACAGATCCAGTAATGTGAAGGGTTACAATTTTCAGGAGCAAATGAATTTCTTTTCTTGAAAGAGGCACAGTCCTTTCCTGTAAAGTTTTTAATTTCTTTTACCCTGAAAAAAGAAGAGAATGTTTTATTAGTCATTATTATTGCTATTATTTTATTTGTTAAGTATTTACTCTGAGCAAAACATGGTACTTAGTGCTGTGATGGAAATGAAATAAACAGGTTGGACAAAGTCCCTGTATGACAGAGGGATCACAATCTAAGTAAGAGGGAGTAGAAATTACTCTCCATTTTACAGATGAGGAAACTGAGGCACAAAGAAATTGAAGTGAGTTGCCCAAGGTCACCCAGCATATAATTGGTGGAGATGGGAATAAAACCCCAGAAATCTTTCAGTTAGGCCTTGCTTTTTCTGGTGATTTACTGTCCACTGGATTGTAACTGCGTAAGATGTGGGGGCAAGGCCTGTGCTGGTCTTTGTTGGGTCTGAAGAGGGCAGGGCCCAGCCTCTTCCACATCAGTCTGGGAAAAAAAGAGATGGAATGTAACAGAATCTAGTCTCCATTTTCCCTTAGAGAGAGCAATAAAGATGCCTCCAAGTCAAATCTGGAGAGGGTTGTCAGTCTGACTTGCTGGACACTGGGCCTCCTCATTTCTCTGGCTGCCGACCTTTTGTTCACATCTTGCCTTCTGCCAGGAACTCCTTCCCTCTTGACATGCTCTCTGCAAATCTGTCCTACTACAACCCTCTCCTCTCTTCTTCTCCCATGCCCCTCTGGGCCACTCATACTTGCTCCTTCATTCAATCCTCTCTCCCTTCCCCACAGCACATATGTATATATAAGTATAGATACTATATAAACAAGTGTTTGCTTTTCACTCTGTTTTGGACCTGTTTCCACTTGGTTCTGTCCACAAGAAGCTTGCTTAATAATAATCTTAATAAGCCCATGTCTCAAGGAGACTTTTGTTATTCCCATCTCCTTCTTGTTTCTCTTAAGGCAGGACATTATAAGTGGAATATAGGGTTTCTGATGGATAGGGAGCTAGAGAACTGATTTTTCTTTGAATCAATTTTGCTTTAAGTGACTGCCAGAAACCCAGTCAAGAGACTAAAGAGACCACGTCCCACATTATTGTAAGCTTCTTGAGGGCAGAGATCATCTATGAACTCCACTGTACTTTCCCAAGTTCTTAGTACAGAGTTCTGAACAAAGTAAGGGCTAAATAAACACTATTGGTTGATAGGTGGAAATTGGTTGATAGGTGGAAATAAAAAAAATCATTGTTGGGAAGCAAGTAAATCAGTAAACTGGGAGCAGCAAGTAGTGATGCCCAATGTGTGAGCAGACAGGAGGTTTGATCATGGAAGTCTCCTAGTTCTTTGTAGGCCAGACCCAGAAGAGGATATTCCCCCCGCCCTTTGACTTCCCTTGTTCCCAGAACCCCAGTCAGCATCTCCAGTGGGGATGGGCACAAAGAGGTTTCAATGACTCTTCTTCATCACAGTGAAGAAAGGGAGTATAAATCTCTCCTTTCCCCACTGAGCAGTCCCAACCTGCCTCATGCACTGGAACCAGTCTGTTCTACCTCCCCAGTCAATGATGGGAGAGGAAGTCTCTCTATGGTCCTTCTCATTGCTCCCCACAACCTATAGTCAGCATGAAGTAGAGGGAGGAGCAGTGGATGGTGATATGGATCTACTTGGAAATGAACCTGAACAGTTTTAAAGGGAAATGGATAACAAAGGTTCAGTTATGAGAACCTACTGTGCTGTTCTCCTGCACTGACTGGCTCAGCACAGCATTCCAAACTTACAGCGGGGCCCACCTGTATCCGGAGAATCCAGTGTTGTCCAGCCATGTCCACTGTCCCTGGATTGTGTTATAATTGTACCGGATCCAGTAATACTCATCTCTTCCTTTCATCTCAGTGATACAGTCCTGTGGAGTCAATGTAAACAGACTGAGCCCTGACAATCCCTCAGCCCTCACCGACCCCCAGGCTTCTATTAGAGAAGCAGCGTGGCTCAGTGGAAAGAGCACAGGCTTGGGAGTCAGAGGACATGAGTTCGAATCCCAGCTCTGCCACTTGTCAGCTGTGTGACTGTGGGCAAGTCACTTAACTTCTCTGTGCCTCAGTTACCTCATCTGGCAAATGGGGATTAATTGTGAGGCTCGCGTGGGACAACCTGATTACCCTCTATCTACCCCAGCGCTTAGAACAGTACTCTGCACATAGTAAGCGCTTAACAAATACCTACATTATTATTATTATCCCACTCTGGGCATGACAACCAGCTCAGAGCTCTGCCAGGAGGACACAACCTCAAACTTCCCCCCAGACTCCCATTTTGGGGAGGATGAAGGCTCTCAGGTTCATTACCAGAATGCAGTTGGATGCCATACAGCAATCCCAGCTCATTCTGGTAAATATGGGGTGGAAATTTGGACCCTGAGGTCTACCCTATTCTCACCACTTCAGGCTCATTCTCCAGGACCCAGAGCTTAGATTTCCTGTTGGCACAGTCTGTGGCACCAGCTTCCCAGCTGCGCCTCTCTTCTGAGAAGTAGTAACACCTGCTACAATTCAGCCACCACCCTGAGGGGCAGAGTTTACAAATTGTACCTGGGCAAGAACAAGAACAAAGACAGATATTTGGATGGCATCACTTCCCATGACTTTGGTTCCTACAACAAAAACCAAGGAATTGCACCCATGTTCCCAAGATTGGCCTCCTGCTTCCTGCTTTCTACAGCCTATTATCAGTATTCATAAATATATCCCACTATTTTTAGCCCAAATCTCAGAGGTAATCATCAAAATATTTTTGCAATTATACAAATCATGTGCTGAATGCCTCAATATTAGAAAAATTGCCCTTATGATTATTCCTTGAACTAAGGACTCACCTCATTTCTATTTCCCCACTGTAGATTGGATTCCCCGTGTCTTACATGGAATAGGAAGAATCCAACAGAGCCATCAGCAAAGACTAGGCAGGGGCAGGTGGAGAGATATAGAGCTAGATGGAACACAGCAGAGGCCTCCCAGAATTCATGAAAAGACATGAGCGCCATGGTTCCTGAGTTTCTACTCTCCACCTCGTGCACCTTCCTCGGGGAGTGAGCCTACAGGGAGTGAAGCTGATCCTGGTGGAGCAGCAGGGCTCTGTCTGTGCCCCTCTCATTCATTCATTCATTCAATTGTATTTACTGAGCGCTTACTGTGTGCAGAACACTGTACTAAGCATTTGGAAAGTACAATTCAGCAACAAATAGACAATCACTACCCAACAATGGGTTCACAGTCTAGAAGGGGGGAGACAGTCATCAAAACAAAGCAAGTAAACAGGCATCAATAGCATCAATATAAATAAATAGAATTACAGATATATACATACCATTAATAAAATAAGCAGAATAATAAATTTGTACATATATATGCAAACACTGTGGGGCAGGTTGGGGTGTAGAGCAAAGAGAGGGAGTTGGGGCAAGGGAGAGGGGAAGAGGAGCAGAGGAAAAGGGGGAGCCTGGTCTGGGAAGTCTTCCTGGATGAGGTGAGCTTTCAGTAGGCTTTGAAGAGGGTAAATGTGCTAATTTGGCAGATGTGAGCATCCCCCAGTTCAGCCTCCCTACTCTCACCCCTCCTTGATCCACCCTCCCACATCCTCCCCATCCCTGGTTTCTCTCGAAAACATGGCTAGGTAAGACTGATATATTCTCAATGGAAAGCCTTTCTGAAAAAGCACCAGACTGAAAATGTTTCCTCAGCTTCAAGGAAAATCGTGCAAGGTACCATCATTTTAGTTTTCCCATTCTTAGACCAGCAATCTTGATTTCTGGGCAGGTCCTCATTAGTCTTTCTGAGTCTCTCCTCTCCTTACCCTGTTGGCCACTGCACAGCTCCTCCTTCAGGGCTGCAAGTCTTGCTGAGCTCCTATTCCCAGGACCATCTCCATAGGAGGCCATGTTCTCTTTCATTGAGTTCCAGCTTCCCTGACATTTGTTGACTGCATAGAAAATAGAGGAGAGATTTAGACTGAAAAAGAAATTGAAGCACTGTGCCTTAGTGAGAAGCAGCATGGCTTAGTGGATAGAGCATCAGCCAGGGAATCAGAAGGACCTGAGTCCTAATCCCGGCTCCACCACTTGTCTGCTGGGTGACCTCGGACAAAAGAGGTCAGGTGCTGCCTATTCATTTATGGTGAGCAGTTTGGTCCTCCCTGAGACCTAGGGGGACATTGAATGTTGGGGAGCCAGATTTATGAGGTTTGGAGTATGTAAATTGGGGAAAGAGAAATGATAAATGGAGTAGAAAGGGGGGTGAGGCAGTTAGGGAGACGTCTTCCTTTTCCTTGGTGGTCAGAAAAGGAGTCTTCCAAGCACAGACATAATGACAGCATAACTGGCAATGACATTTTTTTTGTTTATGGTATTTGTTAATTCCTTACTATGTGCAAGGCAGTGAACTAAGCACTGGGGTAGATACAAGTTAATCAGGTTTGACACAATCCTTGTCCCACATAAGGCTCATAGTCTTGATTCTCATTTTGAAGATGAGGGAACTGAGGCACAGAGAAGTTAAGTGACTTGTCCAATGTCATACAGCAGATAAATGGCAGAGCTGGGATGAGAACTCAGGTCCTCTTACTTCCTGGCCCATGCTCTTTCCATTAGGCATCACTGCCCTTGAAGGGGTTGTGTAAAATCTCAGCCAGGGAGCACTCCAAATTATTTGGACCTCAGAAATGGCCTAGACCTGAAGTGACATTGGAAGCAGGAAGACTCACTTCCTGGGTGGAAGCAGAGATTACTGTAGGAGATTGGATAAAGTTAAAGGGGAACTTGCTGATCCTGCTTCACTGGTATATTCTCTTAGAGTGACTCTGGAATGTTTTTTAATGCTATTTGTTAAGTGCTTACTATGTACCAGGCACTGTACTAAATGCTGGAGTAGATACAAATTAATCAGGTTGGACACAGTCCATGTCCCACATGGGCTCACAGTTTTAATTCCCATTTTACAGATGAGGTAACTGTGGCACAAAGAAGTTAAGTGCCTTGTCCAAGGTCCCACAGTAGACAGGTCGAAGGGCTGAGATTAGAACCCAGATTCTCTAACTCCCAGGGCTGCGCTTTTTCCACAAGGACATGATGGTATGTTGTCAATATAGGTCAGGAATTGGCAGTAAGGAATTCCATAAGTGAGGTGAGTCAGGAAGAACAAAAAAAGCAAAAATGACACACTCATATCTAAATCTATCCAAAATCCCAGGAGAAGAATAAATCAGATCTCCCTTCATGAGATACCTGGATGTAAGATTAATTTATTTCTGCAGTATATCTTAAGAGTTGGGAGATAACGAGCTAGCTGATAAACAAATCGCTGACCTTTCCTCCTCAGGTGCCAAGGACGAATAAGGAATCATAAAAGTTCCATTCCAGAATGGAGCAGAAAAGCCTGATCAGCAAGCACTAATGTTCCCACGAGCTGCCCACTTCTGCATCCTGAGGCAGCCTGGGATTATTCAGTAATAACACCAGAACAGTGAAAGTGATGGGAGTAATACAAGTATTTATTGAGTAACTGCTGGATGCAATGCAGTGAACCAAGTGCTTGGCAGTGTCAAAGACACATTCCCTGCCTAGGAGGAACTTACATTCATAAGGCATGTCCCAGCTGGAGACCAACAACAAATTCTGCTGTACTGAGCCCACCCTTCAGATATCTGAGTGGCCTCCCTAACCAGGAATTTTTTGACACCCAAACTATGTGGGAACCTCCAACACAGACAAGGAGATCCATAGACACCCCGTGGAGAAGTAATGAAAAGTCACCATTTAATTCAAGTATTGAAAAATGAACATAAGATTTTCTGACTCTGATTATCAAAGGGACAAATGATATATGAAAGCAACATTGCTTTGGTGTGTGTCAGGTTGAAGTACTCACCGTGGAGAAGAAATGAAAAGTCACCATTTAATTCCAAGTATTGAAAGATGAACATAAGATTTCCTGACTCTAATTATCAAAGGGACAAATGATATATGAAAGCAACATTGCTTTGGTGTGTGTCAGGTTGAAGTACTCACATTTCAAGGACAAATACAAAACTGTGCCCATCAGGGTAAGCACAACAATCCCAAAGAAAACTGTACCTCTGAACCAGCCGGGGTGCTGACAGCAGTAACCTGTAATGGAAGAAAGACAAGGATTAATCAGAATCACACAGATTCTGTGATCAGCACTGAGTTATTCCCGCATGATCATCTGTCCCAAATTGAGTGGCACTTTTACAGAAGTATCTTGGTGGAACTAGCAAAAATCATAGCAACAGCAATAGCATGGAATCCAAAAGTGGCAGAAGAAACAAGAGAGCGTAGCAAAGCTATGCTCACCTTGTCATAATCACATTGGGTGGGACATGAGAAACAAATGAGCATCAGCTTGATACCCAAACAACTAATTTGGAAGCGCTCATGACACAGTTGCCAACTTCCTAAGATACAACTGAATTACTACCATCCTATGCACCCTTATTTGATCTTCCTTCGCTCTGTCGTTGTGGTTAATTTATAGTGCAGTTATCTTCTCGTTGGTTCTTGCTGACATGGGCCACATCTTCTTATTAGTTTCTGCCAACAGCATCTGAAACTTTATTAAAACTTTATTGCAGATGGAGAGGGACAGAAAGGAGGCACAGGAGCACCTGGGGGGGTTAGAATCTTGGTGCATCAAATGTCCCACTGGAGTCACCCTGACTCCTTGAAATGCAGAGCCATGCAAAGGAACCAAAAGAAGAAAGAGGGTATCCCATTAAAGGAACAAGCTAGGCTCACCAGTGCTGGGTATTTTTTTTTTTTCAAATAAATATATTGTCTGCCACCACTTCCCCCTCTCAGTCATATCCACAGTCCAGGGATTTAGGGCAGGAGCAATGTCAGTTTTCTGGCTCCATCCCCTCCCTTCCCACAGCCCCTAAGTGGTAGAGGCAGTAGAATGGCAGTAGCTGCAGGAGCAGCTCAATCTGATCAGCTGGGAGATTTCCTTCTGCAGCAGCCCAGACTGGAGTCTTGCCTGCCACAGAAACCAGCTCCCAGTTCAGTTTCAGAGGAAAACACACACACTCTCGTGATCAAACCTGGGTTCCTTCCTCCCCAGCTTCACAGAAAGTTCTGCCTCCTTCTTTCCCAGCTCCTTCCCTGCTCTCCAGATCAGGTGACCTAGTAATTCAAACTCTGAGACAAAATTGCCCCATAGACATATAAGAATGTTGTTTGATAGGTCATCTTGAAGAATTTTGTCTGGATAATATATCATAACAAAAAAGATGCCACTCTCTCATGGAACCCTGTGAAATTGGGAAACGAAAAGCAAGGAAGGAAAAGGAAACATTTTGAGGGCAGAATGAAACAAAACCTCAGACTATCCTGCATCTCATCCAAAAAGTGGCGGCCAATTGTTGGGGATAAACCAGCATGACACACTGATATTAAGAAAGGACTGGATCTCTTTGAGAAAAAGCTTTGTAAAGAAGAAAAAACAAGGCAGTAAAAGAGAAAACTGCACCAGATTTTGCAAATATTAAACATGATAACATAGTAGGGAATCACAGGTTATCACAACTACACTGGGTAGGACATGTGAGGAGAATGAGCAACAGCAGGATACCCCAACAACTACTACGGAGGGGTTCATGACATGGGTGCAAACTTCCTAAACCTCATCTGATTAGATTACTGCCATCCCAGGCACCCCATACGATCTTCCTTTACTTAGTTGAAGTGGTTCATTTACTTGCAATTATCTTCTCTTGTTTCCTGCCAACACGAGCCCTCATTGGTCCTTTCAGACACACACCCCCTCACAGGTGAACTCTACCATCAGTGATGTCTAATTCCATTATGAAGGACAATTCTGTATGCAAATATAACAGTCACTGCTTCCCACTGTGGGCTGCTCAGGATTCCTCCTCCTCCTCCAGGAGTTCCTATAGAAGCTATCCTCTAGTGTTCTTTCCCCTGTGTCTTTTCCTCTACTACCAAAAAGCCCATTTAACTCACTGAGGCTGATGTCTCTCTGAGTTTGGATGTGAATGTTTGGGGAAATGTGGAATTGTCTGGTCAAGATTCTATGGGTGTTTACCCTGCCAGTGTCACTCTGCTTCTCTGCCTTTCTCTCTCTCTCTCACTGTTTTTTTCTGCCTCTGAGTTTTGTCCTTGGCTCGGCCCAATGGCTCCATCTTCCACTCCCCAAATCCACGGGTTTGGATACTGATCCTGGCCCTATAAGCCATGATCTTAGACTCATCTTTTCACCAGGGTGCCAGGGGATATAATCCTTTTGAATAGAAAGGTTGTCATCCTTTGGTTTTTAGGTGCTGTTGCTGTTGGTGAGACCGTATTGCTGAGTGTGGTGTCACTGGGAGAGAATCCTTTGCAAATTCACACAGTTTGCCCTTTGCCCGTGAGATGAGAGTATTAAACCTCTTCTGGCTCCTTGCCACTTTGGATGCAGGTGGCTCTGATAACAGTGGTTCCCACCAACAGCAGGGCAAGCTCTTGAGTTGTTTCATTAGTAGTGGGGATGGTTTATACTGAGCCCTCCACACCCTTTCATCTAATCCCCCATAGCCAGTGGCACAGATTGAAGGAAGGATAGCAGAAAGAACCTATGCGGTTTGTGGGAGTGGAACAGAAGATCTCCAAGACCTAACAGCAGCCAAGAGCATTTTCATCACAGAGTATGACGCACAGATTAGTTTAGTAAGGGTCATGAGGAGGAGGGGCAAAAATCTTCAGAAATAGCATGGTCTACTGGAAAGAGCTCACTCAGACCTCAGAAACAGGAGATCTAGACCTCTTCCACTTGCTGGCTGTATGACCTTGGGCAAGTAACTTGTCTTCTCTGTGTCTCAGTTATAGGTTAAAAGGGGATAAAGACTTTGAGCCTTACGTGGGAGAGGGACTGGGTCCAATTAGATTATCTATTATCTACCTTAGAGCTTAGTTCAGTACTTGGCATATTTTAAGTGCTAAACAAATACCATTTTTGAAACTGTGAAAAACAAGGTGAAAAGGCAAAACAGGCAACAACAACAACAATGAAAAACTACCAACAGGAATGACTAGGCAGGCAAAGGCAGCACACTGTGAAATGCACACAATAATTTAAAATACAAAATCCATTTGTGGCCAAAGGGACCACAAGATTATGATGAGGTTCTACCACCTTAGACTGTAACCACTTCATGGGGAAGGCATTGTGTCTCATCAGAAAAAGCAGCACGGCATAGTGGATAGAGCACCGGCTTGGGAGTCAGAATATCATGGGTTCTAATCCCAGCTCTGCCAGATGTCTGATGTAGAACCTTGGGCAAATCCCTTCATGTCTCTGGACCTCAGTTTCTTCATCTTTAAAAGGGGATTGAGACTATGAGCCCCACTTGGGACAGGGCCTGTGTCCAACCCGATTTTTACTTGTATCCACCCCATACTTAGTAAAGTGCCCGGCACATAGTAAGTGCTTAACAAATACCACAGTTATTATTATTATCATATTGTACCTATCTTAGAGCTCAGTATAGGGATTGACACATAGAAAACACTGAGAAAATAATAATTATATTAATCATTAATAATAATTAATTATTTCTTGATTTCAGGTCCATCTATAGCAATTGACCCCCAGTTTTCAGTAGTATTGTCTGAGGCTTTATATAATTGTATATAATAATAATAATAATGTTGGTATTTGTTAAGCGCTTACTATGTGCCGAGCACTGTTCTAAGCGCTGGGGTAGACATAGGGGAATCAGGTTGTCCCACGGGGGGCTCACAATCTTAATCCCCATTTTACAGATGAGGGAACTGAGGCACAGAGAAGTTAAGTGACTTGCCCACAGTCACACAGCCGACAAGTGGCAGAGCTGGGATTCGAACTCATGAGCCCTGACTCCAAAGCCCGTGCTCTTTCCACTGAGCCGTAGTGTCCTCTTGACGTTCCATTTCCCAGTTTAGTTCACCTTTTAGCAGTTGTCTTAGGTGTCCTACTGTCATCCATTCTAACTACTTGCCCACCCAGAGAAGGTGGGTTAAAGAGAGCATACCATCAATAAATTCATTTATTTATCCTGGCTATTCTATTTAAGAATTTCTCCCTTCTATGTCATTTATGCATGTGGATCTGTACTCTGTGGGTACTTGGCACTCACCGCACCCTCAACCCCTCAACACTTGTGTACATACGTGTAATCTGTTTATATTAATATCTGTTTTGCCCTCTAGACTGTAAGCTCATAGTGGGCAGGGAATGTGTTTCCCAATTCTGTTGCGCTGACTCCCCAAAGTGCTAAGTACAGTGCTCTGCACATATTGAATTGTCAATAAATACCACTGATTGATGAGTATATCTGACTCTTCTGTTAATGTTCTTATAAACTTCATGTGGGCCACTTCTTTTCTTTGTACTTGCTTCACATTTTAGTTAAATGCACTGCATTCAGTGGGCTCTCAGTGAATACTAATCTAGGAGCACCACCAGTTCCAAATGACCACAATGGATATATGCACAAAATGCTGACATAACTCAAGATCCCAAAGTTTTGTCCAACATTGCATCCAATCACTGCTGGAAAAGTATTTTCCTCATCACCCCCTCCTCTTGTCATGCTATTCAGTTCTTAGTGTCCTCTTCTGAGCAATTTCCCCACTTTGCCCCTTCCTCACCTGACTCCCCTTAACTTTATTACTGTTTCTTAAAACCAGTGATGCGGTCCTTTTCTCAAGACCACTCCCAGTCCCTGTTGGTGTGTAGCAGCAACAGCAAGCATGCATAGAGGCAGGGGGAGTGATTAATCCTTGCAGCCTCTAGACAGGAGGGAGAAGAAAAGTTTGGTCTACTTTCTAACATCACAGTGTTGCCACACGTTTTGACAGTCTCTCAAAGGCTGCGCTGGCCTTTTTGACTTAAGTTTCTTTCTTCTTGTCTATTGTTACATTGTTCATTCATTTATTCATTCATTAAATCATATTTATTGAGCATTCACTGTCTGGAGAAGACTGTACTAAGCTCTTGGGAGAGTACAATGAAACAATTAACAGACACATTTCCTGACCACAACGAGCTTACAATCTAGGTGGGGAAAGAAAGACATTGTTGGCTTGTGTGCTGTCTGAGTCAAATATTTCCATAACTGTGTCTACCTCTGCATTGTGCGCATGCCTTTCCTAGAGAAGGCTGTGTATTACCAAAGCTTTTTTTTTAGAAACATCATCACCTGAGTTATTTGACTAAAAGGTTTAACATCACTTGCATTGCTTCTTTCACATGTGTCCTAATCGGCACATATTCTCTATGGCACAGTCATCTGAGTACAGCAGTTCTCGAGTGACCATTTTCAGAACTTTTAAATGATGCTCAAAGTCTGTTGAGTTTTAAGAGTTTCCCAGGGGGTGGATGGGTATTCTCATATTTCCAATCCAGGTCCTTTGTATCATGGCTGCTGTCATAAATTGAACTGGAGCCTCTCTTTATCCCTGCTATACACCATTTGAAAGGGGGACTGGATCAGCTAGGATATCTCCAACTCCAATTGATTCAGCTGTGCTATCGTGAAGTACACTTCAAATTTTAATGAGCTTTTAAGGGCACTCAGTTACGCCAGTGGTGTCATATGCTTTCATTAGTTTTGCAAAAACCATATAAAAGTTTTGGTGTTGCTGCTTTGCTCATTTCCTGTATTGGATAGGCTGTAAAGATCAGCCCTGTTCAGTGCCCTGCTATCGATTACCATCCGCTCTTGGTAGTGATCGTCCTCATCACTACACTGCATCTCGATCAGAGGGGATATGCTACCGAAGTGAAACTTGTTGATGATGAAGTTGGGTTGAAAAGGTTAAAAAGTTATAAAAAGCACACTCTACTTGGAAGTAGAAGCAGTACAGCCTAAGGGATAGACAAGAGGTCTGGGAGTCAGAATGACTTAGGTTCTAATCCAGTTCTGTGACCTGTCTGCTGTGTGACGTTGGGCAAGTTACTTCATTTCTCTGGGCTTCAGTTCCCTCATCTGTAAAATGGGGATTAAAACTGTGAGTCCCACGTGGGACTGGAAATTTGTCCAACCTGATTACCTTTAACCTACCCCAGTGCTTAGTACAGTGCCTGACACATAATAACCACCTAACAAATACCATTAAAAACAAACAAATAAGTCAGAAGGAGGGGAATGTCAGAAGAAGTCACTTCATTTTCTGTACTTCATTTACTTCATCTGTAATATGGGGATTAAGACTGAATCCCATGTGAGATGTGGGCTTAGTCCAACCTAATTAACTTGTACCTACCCAGTGTTTAGTACAGTGCCTGGCATTTAGTAAGTACTTAGCAAGTACAAGTAACATCAACATAATATTGGCAATTACAAGTGGTCTTTGAATGGAGTTGCCAGTTGTGGATAACCAAGGAGCGAGAAATAAAAATGCAAAATTAAAATAGGTGGACTCTGTGCATGTTTATTAATTCTAATAATGAATCCAGAAATATTGAATCTGTGATGAATTTCAGATTTCTTAGTCTAATAATGCTCTCCTATTTCCAAGAGAACTCTGCAATGTCTAAGCAAATGTAGATTCATAGACTACCCCACAATGGTATGTTTGGTCAGTCAGAGTGTAACAAGTCTGTCACTTTCCCAATCACTATCAGAGTAGAACCAGGCTATTCCATGCTGCCATGTTGGAGTTGCCTTGAGGGAATCTGGAAATTGAAGTCACTATATATTCCTCATCAATCACTCAATCAATAGTATGTATTAAGCGATTACTGTGTGCAGAGCACTGTACTAAGCACGTTGTACAATATAACAGAGTTGGTAACCACGTTCCCTGAATACAGTGAGCTGATGCTCCAAGAAGGTTCTCAAACTCAGCAGTTTTCCAAAATCATCAGTTGTCTTTGACGGTCATCCAAGAATGGAAGGATGAATAATCTCAAGATATCTAAATATTTGTTGCAGTGAACTGGAAAGGCAACATATATAAGCAGAAGAAAAGATTTAAAGGCATAGTAAACAAGTTTCAGGTGAATCGGCCTCACCTGGGAAGCCAATACTGATCAACTTGGCAGTTTCATTCAGTATTATTATTGAGCGCTTACTCTGTGCAGAGCACTGTACTAAGCGCTTGGAATGAACAAGTTGGCAACAGATAGAGACAGTCCCTGCCGTTTGAGGGCCTTACAGTCTTATCGGAGGAGACAGGCAGACAAAAACAATGCCAATAAATAGAGTCAAGGGGAAGAACAAGTTTGTAGTGTGGCATATTGTTCCAGTGCAATGAGCATGGGGCTGAGAATCAAATGATCTGGGTTACAGTCCCAACTCTTCCACTGACCTGCTGTGTGAGTTTGGTGAAGTCACTTATCCTTTCTGTGCCTCAATTTCCCAATACTAAAATTTGGGGATTAGGGACCTCTCTCTACTTCTAAGATTATTAGCTCCATGTTGGACAGAGGCTGTGTTTGAGCTAATAGCCTTGTATTTCCCCCAACATTTAGCAATAAATATACATAGCAAGAACCTAATAAGTGTTATAACTAATTAACTGACTGCCTGGTGGGCTCAGTAAAGCTTCAGAAGATTGAGATATCAAGAGGCAAGCTTGAAAAGAGAGATAGGTCCTGATCAGGGCAAAACACAGTGATCATCTATCTTTTCCCAAATGGGAAAAGGAGGTTGGAAGAGATATCAAATATCAACATTAGTCAGGTAAATCTCCTGGGCCAATCAGGAGACTGAAGAAAACCATGTGTATCTGGAGTTATCTCAATAATGTCAACAAGATCCACAACAAACACTGGATAATTACAGCATTTTTTGATCTCCTTAGAGTGAAAAGCTTTCCATCATCCTTTCTTTACTCAGAGAAAATCTTCAGTGTACAGTTACTACACAGGCTGTTGTTTCTTAGGCTGTAACAAGTCACTGCCACAGTCAATGATTCAGAGGAGTAGGAAGAACAGGCTTGGGAGACATGAATTCTACAGAGTCTTCTGGGCAGGAAAACCTCAAGACTATTTGGGTCCACAGAAATGCTAAATGAAAATCTTCCTGATCAGGTTTTCCTGCCTCAGAGACTTAACACAGAAAACTTGGCTTTCCCCTTCCCTCTTCTTTGGCCTCTCACAACTTATGAGACAGGCAAGAGAGAAAGAAAAGAAGTAAATCAATCCCCCAACCATTCATTCATTCAATTGTATTTATTGAGCACTTATTGTGTGCAGAGCACTGTACTAAGCTCTTGGAAAGTACAATTCAGCAACAGAATCCAACCAGCCAAGAGGAAATGGCACCAAAGCAGTGCCAGGATGTTACAGTCAGTCGAGATTAGAAAGCAGGAGGACAAGCAGAAGGCATAGTATTAAGTTAGGCTTACTGAGATGGAGACCCTGCCTTTTCCTCACTTGACTGTAAACACCTAGAGGTCAGGGATCGTGTTCCAACTCTATTGTCTGGTACTCCCCCAAGCACTTAGTACAGTACTCTGCACACTGCAAGTGCTCAGCAAATGCCATTGATGGATTGATTCTCATAGCCTACTGGAAAGAGTACCGCCCTGGGTTCTAATCCCAGCTCTGTCACTTACCTGCTGTGTAGTATTGGGCATGTCACTTAACTTCATTGTGACTCAGTTCCCTCATCTGTAAAATGGGGCTTCAATACCTGATGTCCCTCTTTTTATCCTGTATCGACCCCAGTGCTTGGCACATAGTAAGTTTTTAACAAAGTGTTTAACAAAAACCAGGATTATTTATCATTATCATTATTGTATTGTTGTTTTTATTTATACTGTAGCTTCTCTTCTTTCCCCATGCATATTCATTCATTCATTCATATTTATTGAAAGCTTACTGTGTACAAAGCACTGTACTAAGTGCTTGGTAGAATACAATACAACTATAAACTGACACATTCCCTGCCCACAGCGAGCTTACGGTTTTGAAGGAAGGAGACAGACATTAATATAAATAAATAAATGATAGTTATGTACGTAAGTGCTGTCCCCTCTCAAGGTTGCAGCTGGAGACTTTCCAGTACTCCACCAGTCTCGACTATGGGAGGGAGAGTTAAGCAGAGGCATACCCATTCCATTCCTAGCTTGGACAGTGGCTAGCAAGTAGAAGGCAATCTGTTACATGTCAAAACTCAACTGTGCTGGGCATCAGAGGCATGGGAGAGATCTGAGGGTGGAGACTCACGTTTACTGCATGGAAGGAGGCAATGGTATACCACTTCTGTATTTTTACCAAGAAAACTCTACGGATACGCTACTAGAACGATTGCAGTTAGAGGTGGGGGCTCCTAAAAGAGATGTGTCTGTGGCGTGGCTATGGGTCAGAGACGACTCAACAGCATAAGACAAGACATAAGTTCTGTGAGGCTTGGATGGGGGGAAGAACCAAGAGATCAAGTCAGGGAGACAGAGCAGGGAGTGGGAGAAGAGGAAAGGGGGACTTAGTCAGAGAAGACTGTTTGGAGATGTGGCGTCAATAAGGCTATGAAGGGGAGAGGGTAACTGTCTGTCAGATATGAGGAGGAAGGGCATTCCAGGCCAAAAGTGGGACTTAAGTAAGGGGTTGGTAGCATGATAGATGAGATTAGGCACAGTGAAAAGGTTAGCATTAGAAAAGCATGATGAGAGAGCTAGGTTGTATTAGCCAAAATCCACCCTTTCCTCTCCATCCAAACTGCTACCACATAACACAATCATTCATCCTATCCTGCCTGGATTACTGCAACAGCCTCCTTGCTGACCTCCAGCCTCCTGTCTTTCCCCACTCCAGTCCATACTTCTCTCTGCTGCCCAGATCATTTTTTTACAAAAACGTTCAGGACGTGTTTCTTCACTCCTCAAAAAACTGCAGTGGTTGCCCAACCACCGCTGCATCACACAAAAACTCCTCACCATTGGCATTAAAGCATTCAGTCATTTTACACCCTCCTACCTCATCTCACTAGTTGGCTACTCTAACCCAGCCTGCACACTTCGCTCCTTTAATGTTAATCTTCTCACTGTGGCTCAGTAATAATAATAATAATAATAATGATGGTATTTGTTAAGCATTTATTATGTGCCAAGCACTGTTCCAAACTCTGGGGTAGATATCAGGTTGTCCCACATGGGGCTAACGGTTCTTAATCCCTATTCTACAGATGAGATAACTGAGTCACAGAGAAGTTAAGTGACTTGCCCAAGGTCACCCAGCAGACAAGTGGTGGAGGCAGAATTAGAACCCACATCCTTTGACACCCAAGCCCGAGCTCTTGCCACTAGGCCACGCTGCTTCTCTTCTTGTCTATCTTGCCACCAACCCCTCACCCATGACCTGCATCTGGCCAGGAACACCCTCCCTCCTCAAGTCTGACAGTCAATTACACTCCCCTGCTTTAAAGCCTTATTGAAGGCACATCTCCTTCATGAGGTCTTCCCTGACTAAAGCCCCCCTTTCTCCTCTTCCCCCACTCCCTTCTGCATTGCCCTGACTTGATCCTTTTGTTCTTACTCGCTCCCAGCCCCACAGCATTTATGTACATATCTGTCATTTACTTATTTATTTATTTATATTAATGTCCTTCTCTCCCCACGACCCCATAGACTGTAAACTCATTGTGGGCAGGAAACGTGTCTGTTTATTGTTGTATTGTACTCTCCCAAGTACTTAGTACAGTGCTCTGCACACAGTAAGTGCTCAATAAATATGATTGAATGAAAGAATGATTGAACAAATGAAGAAATAGGGGAGTATGTAGTAGGTAGTAGGTAGTAGTAGGTTATAGGTAGTATCAAGGTAGGTAGGTAGTGAGATAGGAGGTAGCGAGGAGGTAAGAGGGGACAAGGTGATGGACTACTTAAAAGCCTGTGGTGAGGAGTTTTTGTTTGATGGATAAGTGGATGAGCAACCACTGAATTTTATTTTTGAGGAGTGGAAAGACAGGTCCTGAACCTTTTTATAGAAAAATGATCTGGGCAGCAGAGTGAATTATGGACTGGAGTGGGGAGATACAGGAGGCTGGGAGGTCAGCATTGAGGCTGATACAGTAATACAGGAAGGATAAGATGAATGATTATGTTAATAATAATGTTGGTATTTGTTAGGCGCTTACTATGTGCAGAGCACTGTTCTAAGCGCTGGGGTAGATACAGGGTCATCAGGTTGTCCCACGTGAGGCTCACAGTCAATCCCCATTTTACAGATGAGGTAACTGAGGCACAGAGAAGTGAAGTGACTTGCCCACAGTCACACAGCTGCCAAGTGGCAGAGCCGGGAGTTGAACCCATGACCTCTGACTCCAAAGCCCAGGCTCTTTCCACTGAGCCACGCTGTGTCATAGCAGTTTGGATGGAGAAGAAACGATGGATTTTAGTGATGTTGTGAAGGCAGGATTCATAGGATTTAGTGATGGATGAAATATGTGGATTGAATGAGGAGTCATGGATAATGCCAAGGTAACGGGCTTGTGAGACAGAAAGGATGGTGGTACTGTCTACAGTGATGGGAAAGTCAGGGAGAGGACAGGATTCGGGTGGTAAAATATGGAGTTCTGTTTGGGACATGTTAAGCTTGAGGTGACGGGAGGACATCGAAGCAGACATGTCTTTAAGGCAAGAGGAAATGTGAAACTGCAGAGAGGGAGAACTATCAGGGCTGGAGATGCAGATTTGGAAAGCATCCAGGTAGACATGTTAGGTGAAGCCATGGGAGCAAATGAGTTCTCCATTCCTGTTGAAAAGCTCTTCCTGGTCCACTACAATCATACTTACACTCCACCAAGGCTGCTCTCTGCAAGGTTTCTAAGGTTTCTCATTATATCCCGGCTAGACTGCTGTCAGCCTTCTCTCTGACCTCCCTTCCTCCTCTCTTGCCCCGCTCCAGTCTATTCTTCACTCTGCTGCCCGGCTCATCTTCCTGCAGAAACGATCTGGGCATGTCACTCCCCTTCTTAAACAACTCCAGGGGTTGCCTATCAACCTCCGCTCCAAACAAAAACTCCTCACTCTAGGCTTCAAGGTTCTACATCACCTTGCCCCTTCCTACCTCTCCTCCCTTCTCTCTTTCTACCACCCACCCCGCACGCTCCGCTCCTCTGCCGCCCACCTCCTCACCATCCCTCGGTCTCGCCTATCCCGCCGTCGAACCCTGGGCCACGTCCTCCCGCGGTCCTGGAACGCCCTCCCTCCTCACCTCTGCCAAACTGATTCTCTTCCCCTCTTCAAAACCCTACTTAAAACTCACCTCCTCCAAGAGGCCTTCCCAGACTGAGCTCCTCTTCTCCCTCTACTCCCTCTGCCACCCCCCCTTTATCTCTCCGCAGCTAAACCCTCTTTTCCCCTTTTCCCTCTGCTCCTCCACCTCTCCCTTCCCATCCCCACAGCACTGTACTCGTCCGCTCAACTATATATATTTCCATTACTCTATTTATTTTGTTAATGAATTGTACATCGCCTTGATTCTATTTAGTTGCCATTGTTTTTTACGAGATGTTCTTCCCCTTGACTCTATTTATTGCCATTGTTCTTGTCTGTCCGTCTCCCCCGATTAGACCGTAAGCCCGTCAAACGGCAGGGACTGTCTCTATCTGTTGCCGACTTGTTCATCCCAAGCGCTTAGTACAGTGCTCTGCACATAGTAAGCGCTCAATAAATACTATTGAATGAATGAATGAATGAATAAGAATCTTAGAGCCAAGTCAAATGGACCCTATTTTAATCCTCCTATATTGTTACTTGAACTGAGTTTCACATGCACGGTACAAATTTCTCCTACTGGAGTTTAGACAAAGGCTCATGAAGGTTAGCCAGTTCAGTCCTTCAAAATACATATCTGCAACACATTTTACATGGTAATGAACAATCTTATTCACAAATGGTTACATGTGACTAAGCTAAATCATGGAACTACTTCAGTTCTGGTTACATGCCTTGAAAAGTTGAGCAATCTTCATTTATCAGATCCAGCATGTTCAGTTGAAAATAAAAGACACTTAAGATTTCCAGTGCATAATTATTCACAGATTGTTATATTGAACATAGGCTTGGATTTTTTTTTTCTCACAGATAAGGAGGTTTTTGAAGAAAAGAAGATCCATGCCAGGAACATTAATTGTAAGTTTTAGTAATCATATCTTTCAAATCAATTTGAAAAATGTCTCAAATGCTGGCAGGTCCAACTTCTTTTTTAATGGTATTTGTTAAGCACTTACTATGTGTAGTCACTGTACTAAATTCTGGGGTAGATTAAAGGATAATCAGAATGGACCCAGTTCCTGTGAGCCCACAATGTTAGTCCTTATTTTACCAGTGTGGTAACTAAGGCTCAGAGAAGTTAATTGGCTTCCCAAGGTCACATAGCAAACAATTGGCCGAGCTGGGATTATAGACCCTATCCTTCTGATTCCCCTAGACCATGTTGCTTCACTTGAGTACTGGGGGAACTTGTAGAGGAAAAAAAAAACTTGTACAGAATCATTTTTAGAAGAACCGCCCTTATATTTTACTCATAAATTATTTAGCCTATCTATATTTTTCTAGATATTGTAGATACGTTCAATCCTGTTTCAATCCTGGAGCTCACCTACAATAATTAAGTTCAAGGACAATTTGGTTCTACATCAAAATCCATTTCAACATTAAAATTTGCACCTTCATATAGAATAAAAGCTGTTGGTATAAAATAAACCTTTACATGTAAACAAATTTTGAGGAACCCTAACTTGAAAGACATTAAATTTTACCTTCAAAAAACACAAGGACTGAATTCAGGGAAGTAGCATAATTTGTGGGAAAGAGCATGGATGTTTAGGAAACAGAAGACCTAGGTTTTAATCCTACCCTGTCCTGCCATTGGTCTTCTATGTGGTCTTTGGTCAAGTTACTTCACTTCTCTGTGCCTCTGTTTTCTCATATAGAATTCAATAACTGTTCTCACTCTTATTCAGACTGTGAACCCCTTATGGGACAGGGACTGTCTGACATGATTATCCTGTATCTATTCTAGTGCTTAGTTCAGTGCTTGTCTCATTGTAAGCACTAAACAAATACCGCATTTATTGTTATTAATTCAAGAAAATCTTCCTGGCTTTATCTGCAGAAGCACTTCAAATCTTTTCCCATTTAGACGAAAGAAAGCATTGCAAAGATTGACAGGACTTTACCTGGAAAATGATGCCTATGTTTTCCCTTGGGTGCCAACTGTAAATCCACATAAACAATATCATTCTCCATGGCGTAGTCATTTGGTTTTCTTCCACTCACTCTTTGCTTCTCCCGCTCTCACTCCTCTTACCCAGTTCAGTTCTGCCCCGCTCACTGCTCTGAGCCTGGGACAACTGATCTGACTGAAATGAGTTCCAGGACAACCGCTGGCTTCACTGTTCCTTTGAGAGTTCACCTCTCAGGCTCTCCTAGTACAGTCCCACGGGGAAAGAGACATTTGGATCCATTTCAGCTCCATGGTTCTGCAGTATTAGGGAAAAAAGACATTACATTGGATTCATTTACTCTTAAAAATGGTGGCTAAGGCTGCAGTTTAAACTTTGCAAGATAGTTTCCTCTTTCTCCCCCTCAGTAGGGCTTTGTGGCTTAGAAATAATGAGAGGTTTGCACGATCCCTTCCATGTGGTTTCCACTGAAGGTATAAGGGGCCCCCTCTGTCCACTTCTTGTATGTTCATACAACACAAGATGTTTTTTCTACATGGATCTGTTCAACTAGAGAAGTAACAGGAAAATGAGAGAGGCAAGTTTAATGATGACTAATCAATGATTAAATGACTATTTAATGTCATCACAAATTAATGATGAAGTAACTGTGACCAAATGCAAGTGGATCAAAAGCCAGCCTTTTTGAGCCTGTTCCTTTCAGAGAGGCTCAAGGTTGTTAGATTGCCACACATCAGCACCTCATTTTGATTGAAATGGAAGAAGTCAAGGAGTGGTCAGAATAGAGTCCGTGGAAAGTTGTATCTTTATGACTTTGCAATTCCAACTAGAATTTGGAGGGGTTACTGGTTGTTCACTCTTTAGCTCCGTCTTTACTCCTCAACATTGGCTTTAAAGCACTAAATCACCTTTCCCACTCCTACCTGATGTCACTACTCTTCTACTATAACCCAGCCAACACACTTCTCTCCTCTAATGTTAATCTTCTCACTGTAACTCAGTGTTGTCTATCTCATCGTCAACCTCTCACCCACATCCTGACTCTGCGCTGCAGCACCTTCACTCATATCCAACAGACAGTTACTACCCCTCTCTTCAAAGCCTCACTGAAGGCACATTTCCTTCAAGAGGCCTTCCCTGACTAAGCCCTCCTCTCATCTTCTCCTATTCCCTTCTGCAGCACCCTGACTTGCTCCCTTTATTCATTACTTAAATATAGTAATGTAAGTAACCCCATAAGTATTGTGGGGTTGGGAGAAGTAATAATCATAACAAATACCATTATTATTATTATTATTACTTCTCCCAACCCCACAATACTTATTTTTTACTCTGTAATTTATTTGTTTATATTAATGTCAGTATCCTTCTCTAGACTGTAACGTCACTGTGGGCAGGGAACGTATCTATTTATTGTTGGATTGTACTCTCCCAAGTGCTTAGTACAGTGCTGTGCACACAGTAAGTGCTCAATAAATACGATTGACTAACTGCCTGACTGACTGAGGGAACCACTGGGGTCACCAGGAGCAGTTCTGGAAGAGCAGGAAATATAAGTGTGGACTCCTCCTAGCAAATGGATCCAGTAAGTTGGTTCCTGAGCTGTTCAATCTCCTCTGATGTTGCAAGTAAGGACTTTGGCCCCTGACTGAGGTCAATCTCCTTCCCCTCCTCATTGGGCATTTGGGAGCCATTGGAAAGGAGAGGAAAAAAGTGACCTCCAAATGCCAGAATGAACAGAATGAAGAGCTCCCCTAGGAGCTGGTTTATGCCAGGTTCCACCTAGAAAAACTGCTGCCCTATTGGAAGAACAATTAATTTTGTATGCTTCCTCTTTAAAAACATATCTAAAGTGACTGATCTTTCTGGGCCACTTAGTCTAGCAGGTTAGGGATTTTTAAATGTACTATGTTCTTCCTAAAAGAGATTGTTTTGGTGTACATTACTTTAGAAATCCATGTGCCATATACAACTGTACTATTCTGAGACATGAGAAGACCTTGGCTTTAAATTATATATAGTTCCTAAAAAATGCAAGAAGTCAAAAACATTGTAAATTAGAATCAATTTCTTCATAGGTATATTTTTATAAATGGTGGATTTGCTTCTGGACCAAGATCGGTTAACTTGTTTTAACACAGGTTATCCAGGATTTAATACTCAGTCAATTATAGATTGGTAATATAATCAATCAGTTGTATTTACTGAACACTTCTTGTGCACAGAGCACTCTACTGAGCACTTTGGAGAGTACAGCAGAATTGATAGACATGTTCCCTGACCACAAGGACCTGGCAATCTACAGTCCAATATAGTGACAATAATGTATTTCTATTGTGCTAGAGCAGTTCCACAGTAGGTAGCTCCCTAGTGCAGATGTGAATACAAACCATTCACCGCTTTAGGGTTTCTCAAAGGGCTCATCTGCACTGGGCCTATGCTTCCTACCATTTTCAGCAGTCAGAAATTTTTACCACACAAATTGTCAGAGTTTGATCCAATTTGGAGATGCCTAGTTGTCCCCACTCACCGGGGTATGTTTCCAATGAAAATTGCATCTAATATCCCATAATAGATTGATAGAGCACCCCAAAAGGTGGGGGAATCGTTTGTGGTTCCACGACCTGGCACTGCTTTATGCTGGGGCTGATGTCGGAGGAATGTTCTGAAATGAAATCCCTCCCTCAAGAGAGTAGTACCATTCCAATTTGGCTACGGGTACCCAAAACACAAAGCACAGAGGTTTTTTCACTTTATAAGAAATGAGATAAGCAATCTTTAAAGAAAGCTAATAGTAGAAAACCAAGTTGGATGGGTTCAATAAATCAAACAATTGTATTTATTGAGCACTTGCTGTGTGCAGAACCTTGTACTAAGCACTTGAAAGAGTACAACACAGCAATATAACAGACACATTTCCTGCTCACAACCCACTTATAGTCTAGAGGGAGAGGTAGACATAAATATAAATAAATGAATTACACCTATGTATATAAGTGCTGTGGGGTAGTGGGGGTTGGGGTGTGTGAATAAAGGGAGCAAGTCAGGGTGATGTAGAAGGGAGTGGGAGAACAGGAAATGAGGGTTTAGGGAAAGCTTCTTGGAAAGGTTGTTCCTTCAATAAGGTTTTGAAGCTGGGGAGAGTAATTGCCTGTGATATTTGAGGAGGGAGAGCATTCCAGCCCAGAGGCAGTTTGGTTGCAAGAGGTTGGCAGTGAGACAGATGTGATTCAGGTAAAGTGAGTAGGCTGGCATTAAAGGAGCGAGGTGTTTGGGCTAGGTTGTAATAGGAGAGTAGCAAGATGAGATAGGAGGGGGCAAGGTTATTGAGTGCTTTAAAGCTGATGGTAGGAAAACTCTATAGATACACTCCTGGGATGATTGCAGTTGGAGAGTGGGGTGTTCTGGGAGAGATGTGTCCATGGAGTCACTATGGGTCCAAGACGACTCAACAGCATGAGACAAGACAAGGAGTTTCTGTTTGATGTGGAGGTGGATGGGCAACCACTGGAGGTTCTTGAGGAGTGGCAAAGCATAGACTGAATGTTTTTGTCAAAAAATGATCTGGGCATCAGTGTAAAGTCTGGAGTTGAGTGATAATGATGATGATGATCCGTGGCTCAGTGGAAAGAGCCCGGGCTTTGGAGTCAGAGGTCATGAGTTCAAATCCCGGCTCTGCCACTTGCCAGCTGTGTGACTGTGGGCAAGTCACTTCACTTCTCTGTGCCTCAGTTACCTCATCTGTAAAATGGGGATGAAGACTGTGAGCCCCACGTGGGACAACCTGATTCCCCTGTGCCTACCCCAGTGCTTAGAACAGTGCTCTGCACATAGTAAGTGCTTAACAAATACCATCATTATTATTATTATTATTATTAACATTTGTTAAGCACTTACTATGTGCAAAGTACTATTCTAAGCACAAATTGACACCTTGTATCAAGGTGATCAGGTTGTCCCACATGGGGCTCACAGTCTTAATCCCCATTTTCCAGATGATGTAACTGATGCTCAGAGAAGTTAAGTGACTTGCCCAAAGGCACACAGCTGATAAGTGGTTGATCAGGGATTTGAACCCATGACCTCTGAGTCCCAAGCCCGGGCTCGTTCCACCAAGCCTTGGGGTAGGACAGGAGGCAAGGAGGTCAGTAAATCAGTCAATCATATTTATTGGGTGATCACCTTGTGCAGAACACTATAGTAAGTGCTTGGGAGAGTACAATATAACAATATAACAGACACATTCCCTGCCCAAAATGAGCTTACAGTCTAGAAGGGGAGGCAGACATTAACATAAATAAAGGAGGCGATACAATAATAAAGCCAGGTTAGGTTTAGTGCTTGGATTAATGTTGTAGCAATTTCTATGGAGCAGAAAGTTTGGATTTTAGTGATTGTAAAGATGGAACCGACAAGTGATAGATTGAATATGTGGGTTGAATGACAGAGAGAATTCAAGGATAAAGTCAAGGTGACAGGCTTGTGAGACAGGAAGGATGGTGGTGCTGTCTACAGGGATGGGAAAGTCGGGGAAATTTGTCATGGGCAGGATAGGGTTTGGTGGGAAGATAAAGAGTTCTGTTTTGGACATGCTAAGTTTGAGTGATGGCAGGACATCCAAGGAGAGGTATCTTGAAGGCAGGAAGAAATGTGAAACTGCAGAGAAGAAGAGGGATGTAGCTGGAGATGTAGATTTGGGAATCTTTGGCATAGTGGTGGAAGTTGGAGCCATGTGAGAGAAGGAGTTCTCCAAGGGAATGTGTGTAGATGGAGAATAGAAAGGGACCCAGAACTGAACCTTGAGAAACACCCACAGATAGGGCGTGAGAGGCAGAGGAGAGCCCACGAATGAGACTGAGAATGAGCATCCTGAGATATAGGAGGAGAAACAGGAGGGGTCCAGTGTCAATGAAGCTAAGATTGGATAATGTTTCCAGGAGATCAACAGTGAAAAAGCAAACTCCAGTCACAAATCTCAAATCTCTCCCTTGTTCAATAATACCATTCTCTTAGCTAGAGTCCAGTCTTTCCAAGGTTCTTACATCCCTCTTATGGCACATGATCTGTGGCAATTTCCCAGGTGGTTTATACCTTTCTTACCCAATACTAATTTTCCCTTTTTAGCCCAGGTGAATCTCTGATTCTGCTAGTGAACATCAGAGACTAGGTCAGTCCAACCTAGTGCTCATAGCCCAGATCCTGCTCTATTCCCTGGCAGTCTTCTTGAGGATTTCTCACATTTAGAACATCAGTCTATGAACAATTCATTCGATAGTATTTATTGAGAGCTTACTATGTACAGACCACTGTACTAAGCGCTTGGAATGAACAAGTTGGCAACAGATAGAGACAGTCCCTGCCCTTTGACGGGCTTACAGTCTAACAGTGCCAGGATTGGGTCAGTTCAGTGGACCATCCAGTCCAGGACTTGGATGTGATGGTTGCCCACCTTAAGACCAGGGATGGACAGTGTATCACCCATATCCTTCCCCTCTACATTCCTAACTTTCCCTTTATTGATCCAGAATGCACATATGTTCAAGAATGGATACAAAACTCCCCTGTGTCTGCTGCTATTTTCAGCTGCAAAACTTCCTGTGTCAATTCCCCTCTGGATGGAGCAAAGTTTTTTCTTTTTAATCTTCCTTCAAATTTCAGTGAGCATCACTTCCTGTTGATATGGGGGGATTTGGTGAATATTTCCTTATTTTTGTGGGCATGGAATATGACTGATTCTTCTGTCCTACTTTCACAGCACTTCAGTAGGCCCAGAATCTTACCACAACTCCTAACTTCATGCCATGGATGATTTTGCAGAGTTTAATATTTCCTCCTCTCTCTATACAGAAGAGTCCTCATCTCTCCACCCTCTCCTCATTCAAACCTTCTTTGTCCCCAGATGCTTTATGATCCACTATGATGTCCTGGGTCATACCACCAAAGGAACAAACTTTTCATTTTATGACAGGAGTGAGAATGGGACTTGGGTTTTAGTGGGAGTAGAGGCAGAGAAGGGACAAGCTTCAGAGAGCTAGAAGACAGAAAGCCATCATTTTGGGCCTCTCCAGCCTTTACTTGAAGCTCTGAGGTCTTTCCAGAGACCTGGGGGAGTCTGACTCAAACAGCTATGGGGAGACTCGCCCCCATAGCTCCGTCTAAGTGCACATGTATGGACATCACCATATTACTGTTGCCATCAACACCAAAGACCTCCCTGACCCCCAAGAAGGCAATATGGTTATAATCTCACTTCTCCATTGGGTGCTTCCCTGATGCCAAGATCCGCCCTTTCCTCTCCACCCAAACGGCTACCTTACTATTACGGGCTCTCGTTATATCCCGGCTAGACTACTGTGTCAGCCTTCTCTCTGACCTCCCTTCCTCCTCTCTCGCCCCGCTCCGGTCTATTCTTCACTCCGCTGCCCGGCTCATCTTCCTGCAGAAACGATCTGGGCATGTCACTCCCCTTCCTAAACAACTCCAGTGGTTGCCTATCGACCTCCGCTCCAAACAAAAACTCCTCACTCTAGGCTTCAAGGCTCTCCATCACCTTGCCCCTTCCTACCTCTCCTCCCTTCTCTCTTTCTACCGCCCACCCCGCACGCTCCGCTCCTCTGCCGCCCACCTCCTCACCGTCCCTCGGTCTTGCCTATCCCGCCGTCGACCCCTGGGTCACGTCCTCCCGCGGTCCTGGAACGCCCTCCCTCCTCACCTCCGCCAAACTGATTCTCTTTCCCTCTTCAAAACCCTACTTAAAAATCACCTCCTCCAAGAGGCGTTCCCAGACTGAGCTCCTCTTCCCCCTCTACTCCCTCTGCCATCCCCCCTTTACCTCTCCGCAGCTAAAGCCTCATTTTCCCCTTTTCCCTCTGCTCCTCCACCTCTCCCTTCCCATCCTCACAGCACTGTACTTGTCCGCTCAACTGTATATATTTTCGTTACCCTATTTATTTTGTTAATGAATTGTACATCGCCTTGATTCTATTTAGTTGCCATTGTTTTTACGAGATGTTCTTCCCCTTGACGCTGTTTATTGCCATTGTTCTTGTCTGTCCGTCTCCCCCGATTAGACTGTAAGCCCGTCAAACGGCAGGGACTGTCTCTATCTGTTGCCGACTTGTTCATCCCAAGCGCTTAGTACAGTGCTCTGCACATAGTAAGCGCTCAATAAATACTATTGAATGAATGAATGATGCTCCAGGGCTCTTTTCAGATAGGAGCTGCTGCTTATTCCCATTTTAAAACTGTCCCAGTAATGGTGTGAAGGGAGAGTACTCCTCTTCTTAAACATCCCATTTTTTAAAGGATGCTGGTGCCTGGGATCTGTCTCTCTTAATCATAAATAATGATATCATCATCATCATCATCACCATCATCTTTACCTTCACCAGACAATTAGATAAAATTAGAAAGAATTAACATTTATCAATCAACCAATGGTATTTATTGAGTGCTTACTACTACTAATGACAATACTTATGGTACTTGTTAAGTACTTACTATGTTTCAAGCACTGATCTAAGCACTGGGGAGGATACAAGTTAATCAGGTTGAACACAGTCCCTGTCCCATGTGGGGATCACAGTGTTAATCCCCATTTTACAGATGAGGTAAGTGAGGCAGAGAAGTTAAGTGACTTGACCAAGGTCACACAGCAGACATGTAGAAAAGCCAGGATTAAAACCCAGGTCCTTCTGATTCCTACACCCATGCTTTATGTATAGAGCACTGTTTTAAGCACTTGGGAGAGTAGAATACAAGAGAATTAGCAGTCGTGTTCTAGAACTAATCTTATAGAACAAAAAAGGAATCTCCCCAGACACATGTAGGAAAAAAAGTTGATGTATTTGTTGAAACAATGACACTTGTTAAGCAAGTGCACCTGTACTGAAATGAAGATTCCAGAGAGGCAGTAAATCCTGTGGGAGCCACTTATAAGACCTGAAGAATTGAACATGCTTGTGACTAACATATACAAATAAAATTAATGAATTAGTTGTTATTGGTAGTTTATTAAAACTAATAGGTACTGGACTGAGTAATAGTGGAGGTATAGAATGAGGAATGGATTGAATGGAGAATGGTGAGAAAAGCATGATTCCTATTATCTATGGAACAGCAATGTGGCCTAGTGGAAAGAGCAAAGTTCTGTGAGTTAGAGTACATGGGTTCTAATGCCAGCTCCAGCTGTGCCTCACTTTCTCCATTTGTGAAATGGGGATTCAATAACCATTCACTCTCCTATTTATACTGTAAGCCCCATGTGGGACCTGATTATCTTGTATCTACCAAAGCTCTTAGTATAGTGCTTGACATATAGTGAGTGCTTAATAAATACTATTATTTTTATTATCATTAAAAATAGTAGTGATAAATTGACAGTAAATGCTGCTAGGACTGGAAACCAGTGTTGTCAGGAATTTAACTTGTTTCTAGGAGCAGGTGAACTCAGTCAAATAAAGTATTCTTGGACGGTTACATACAGTGAAGGAAGGATAATATAGTCTGGGGAAAAACTGTTTCATTATTTAGTTGTTTTGATCCATTAGAACCTAAAAAGTGTAATCTAACTGTTGGTTATAACTATTACCTAACTGTCTTAAGAAAACAGAGCTTCCATTTATCAAAATTAATGAAACGGTTGAAAGGGTCAGATGTTGGGTAAAATAGACAAAAAATAAAATTCCAAACCAATCAGTCATTGCTGGAAGCTTTAATCAGTAAATCAATGATATTTATTGAGTGCTTATGTTGTGCAGAGTCCTGGGCTAAGCACTTGGGAGAGGACAGTACATTATATCTCTTCTAGAGGTGTAAACTCACTGTGAACAACAACAGGTCTACCAAACCTGTTGTACTGTAATCTCCCAAGTGCTCAGTAAAATGCTCTGCACACAATAAGTGCTCACTAAATACCACTGATAATGATCATGATCATTCTAGTGATGATAGTGATGATTCCCTGCTGTCAAGGATTTTATAATCTAATTGGGATGACAGACATTAAAAAGAATCACAGATAAGGGAAGCAGTAGGTAAACCTATCTATCTATCTATCCATCTATCTATCTATCTATCTATCTATCTATCTATCTATCTATCTATCTATCTATCTGTTGTGGGGTTGGGGTGAGAAACAAACTACTCAAAAGACACAGGCCTAATTGCTTAGATGATGCCGAAGGGAAGGAGAATAGTGAGGAGAGATGAGGGATTAGTCAGGGAAGTCTTCTTGGAGGAGATGCAATTTTAGTAGGGGAGTAAAGATGGGGAGGGTCGTGGGTTTAAAGGATAAGAAGGGAGAGGGAGTTCCAGGCCAGAGGGAGGATGTGAGCAAGGCAGTGAGATAAGATCAAAGTACAGCAAGTAGGATGGTGTTAGAAGAGCGATTTTTTAACACTAGCAGATAACTTCAAAGTCAATTATTTGTATTAAGTCAATCAGAGAGCTTACTGCATGCAGAGCAATTGTTCTTAGCACTTGGGAGAGTACAATACAACAATAAACAGACATATTCCCTGCCCACAACAAGCTTACAGACTAGATGGAGGGACAGACATTGTTGGCCTGTGTGCTGCCTGAGTCAAATATTTCCACAAAGAGCTTACAGTCTAGAGAGGAACTTACACATATGGAAAAATATATTGGACCTGATTGGAAAGGACTAAAATAAAACCATTAAAATATGGCAATAAGATGTCATGTACCTGAAGCAAATTGTGTAGTCAATGGGACATAGCAATAGCCAAGGTTACATGGAAGAGAGGAGCCAAAATATTGCTCGAAGTCTATTAGATTAGCAAAAGTAGAATGATAATTGAATTACAACAAAAAATGGTGACTTGAGGCGGGGCACGGAGGCAGGGGGTAAATGGGAGGATTAGCCCTCTCTGTAATGGCACCATGTGGGTGCTTCTGCCCTTTTCTGTTGCGCAGTTCTGTCCAAGACAACAGAGCCCATGGTTAGTGATGGTGCTAGAAATGAAATGGCCTCTGACACCTTCTGATGGAAACCACAAGAGACGGGGAGAGGGAGTGAGAAACTCCTCATCATGTCCAGGCTGCTCCTGTGGGGGTAGAAAACTCTTCTGAAGAGCACAGGCCCAGCATAATTATTTTATTCAGGCCTCAGTTGAAATTGGCAAAAAAGAAGTATTGTTGCACTGTTATGTTTCTCCCAAAAATTCCAGGGTCAAGTTGAAATTGGATTATCAAATGAATCTGTCAAACTATTTGTACTAATTTGTGTATTATTTATATTATAATTATTTGTGTTAATTTTTTTCAATCAATTGTGTCTATTTCTTCCATCTTTTCTCTATTAAACTAGCCACTGATGGCTCCGGTATCCCCCATTAAACTCCAACCTACTCAGAAACTGGAGTCACATCTTTTAGTTATCAAGTGACAAATGTGTGATAAATATGGTTGATAGAAGAGATGGAAATATGAAATTCATAGGAAATGATGAACACAGCGGAAGTTCTGCAATTTATGCCCCTACCACTTTAAGCACTGAGCAAGGCAAGACACTAAGCTGGATAAGAGCAGAGAGAAGCTGAGAGCTAAATAGGAGGTAGAAGTGAACTGACTGATCATCCACCATGGAAGGAGAAGTCATTTATATGAATCACAAAATTTCACCCAAGGGAAATCTCAGTCGCCGTTCTCAATCTGGCTCAATCTGCCCAGGTAAAATTATTTTAATATTTATGTTTTAAGTTTTGCTCTAAGTAGGATGCTATTTAAAATGTCTTGGTGGTAAACAGTAAAACAATTTTCTTAGCCACTTGATATTCTGTACTGTGATTTCGTGTTAAGGTTTATTCTGTCCTAAAAACTTCACACCTGAACCTGAAGGACTAAATGTGGTGCGTTCATGGAGTTCATATTTATTACCTGTCATAACCTGAGCTTGTACTGAACTCAACCATTACTGGTGACAACAGAAATCAAATAAAGCTGCAAGTCCCTATTCTCTTAGAAAGTGAGATTAATCAATCGATTATATTTATGGAGCGCTTACTGTGTGCCAAGCACTATGCTAGCTCTATGGAAAGTAAAATATAATAGACTTAACAGTCTAGTAAAAGACAAGCACTTAGTACAGTGTTTTGCACATAGTAAGTGCTCAAAAAATACAATTGAATGAATGACAACTTTTAAAGTCCCTTATATGACACTTCTACAGTTCCACTTGGGACCCAATCAGTTAATTAATCACTGCTAAAGATTGAGCACTTACTGTGTTCAGAGCACAGTAGACATAATCCCTGCCATCCAAAGTTTAGTAATCCAGATCAAGTGAAGAACCCAGAACTACTTGTGTGAACAAACAAGATGCTTTTCTGTTTCAGGGGAAAGACATGGAGTGATGTTTTTCATACATGTGAGGGAGGGATTGATCTTCAGTCACTCAGTGGAATTTATTTAGTGCATACTGTGTGCAGAACAATGTATTAAGCACTTGGAGGAGTACAATACAACAGAGTTGATAGACACTTTCCCTGCCTGCAAGGCAGTCTAAAAGGGGTAATAGACATTAAAATAAATTAAGGATATGTACATAAAGGAATAAAGGAGATGGGGTGAATATCAAGGTCTTAAAGGGTACAAATCCAAGTATAGAGGCAAAACAGACAGGAGGGTAAATGGGGGAAATGAAAGCTTTCAGGGAAGGCCTTTTGAAGGAGATGTGATTTCAGTAGGGTTTTGAAGGTGGGGAAAAACTGTGGTCTGCTGACTATTAAGGAAAAGGAAGCTTCAGGCCAGAGGGAACAGACAAGATCTGGTACTGTGAGTAGGTTACTGAGAGAGGAATGAAGAATATGGGATGGGTTGTAGTAGGTGATCAGTGAGGTAAGGTAAGAGAGGGAGATCTGATCCTTGGAATATAGACTGCTCTAACAAGAATTGCAATTGGCAGGTAATACAGTCTTTGCAAAGATGCAGTTCTTACCATTTTCTGACAAATTGGGCTGGACTGTATATGTGATATTTGATGTATCTCTATGAGGAAGCAATGTGTCCTAACGGAGAGAGCGTGGGCTTAGTAGTCAAAGGACCTGGGTTTCAAACCCAGCTCTACCACCTGCCTACCGTGTGACCCTGGGAAAGTCACTTAACTTCTCTGTGTCTCATTTACCTCATCTGTAAAATGGGGATTGAGATTGTGAGCCCCAGGTGGGACAGAGACTGGCTTGAATCCACCCCCGCACTTAATACAATGCCTGGCACATAGTAAGCCCTTAACAAATGTCACAATTACTATTATTATTATTACATTACTTGCCTCAGTCTACTCACCTGTAAAATGGAAATTAAAGCCTTTTTCCTCTGACTCAGACTGTAAGCACCACATAGAACAGGGACTAAGTTCAACCTGATTATCTTGTATCTATCCTAGCATTTAGTTCAGTGCTTGACATATAGTAGGCATTTAAAAGATATCATGAAATGTTAATATTATCATCATCATCATTAAAAAGCAGGATTATATATGTGACAGAGTTCAGCAATTTAAGTAAGTGATAATGAGAGATAGGGCTTAATTTAAATTTAAATTCTTTCCATTCAAAGACATTCCATGTTCTCTTGAAAATTGTGGGGTTGGTTCATAAGACATACTTTGATCCCTTCAGAGATCTTTCACATCTGGGCTTTCACAACTTTTATAACACAGTCTCGAGTCTATTAGCCACTGCTCTAACTTCTTGGCTCAGTCCCTGCCCCACCTTAGTGATGGAATAGAAGTGGCAAAGCATGGGAATGGAGAGGATCTTTCGAGCTCATAATATCCTGACTGCTCTCATAATATCCTGACTAGATTATTGGGTCAGCCTCCTCTCTGATCTCCCTTCCTCCTGTCTCTCTCCACTCTAGTCTATTTTTCATTCCGCTGCCTGGATCATCTTCCTAGAGAAACGTTCTGGGCATGTCACTCCCTTCCTCAAAAACCTCCAGTCTTTGCCTATCAATCTTCACATGAAACAAAAAACTCCTCACTCTTGGCTTCAAAGCTCTCCATCACCTTACCCCCTCCTACCTCACCTCCCTTCTCTCTTTCTACTGCCCATCCCATACACTCCACTTCTCTGCCACTCACCTCCTCCCCGGTTCACGCCTAACCCACCATCGACCCCAGCCCACGTCCTATCACTGTCCTGGAATGCCCTCCCTCCTCACCCCTGCCAAACTAACTCTCTTCCCCTCTTCAAAGCCCTACTGAGAGCTCACCTCCCCCAGGAGGCCTTCCCAGACTGAGCCCCCCTTTCCCTCTGCTCCCCCTCTCTTCCCCTCCCTCCCACCATCTGCTCTTTCCCCTTCCCCTCCCCTCAGCACTGTGCTCATTTGTTTATATTATTTATTATCTTATTTATTTTGTTAATAAGGTGTATATCTCCTTGATTATATTTATCTTGTTGATGTTGACTTGTTTATGTTTTGTTTTGTTTGGATTAGCTGTCTGTCTCCCCCGTTTAGACTGTGAACCCGTCACTGGGAAGGGATTGTCTCTATCTGTTGCCAAATTGTACATTCCAAGCACTTAGTACAGTAGTCTGCACATAGTAAGCCCTCAATAAATACGAATGAATGAATGAATGAATGAATGAATGAATGATCTGTCATGGAGTCATCTGGACCATCCTAATTTCTTGTCATCCTGATTCAGGTAAAAAGTGTTGTAATTCACCCTCTCACTGTGCAGGAAAATCTTGCAAATGGGTAGATTTAAAGATGATCTTCTTGATGAAAAACAAAAAATGGTTTCCTCTCTTCCAGTTCTCTCCTTAACTCCCTCCAATCTGGCTTCTGCCTCTTTCTTTCCACCAGTGACCTCCTTTCTGCCAAATCTGATGGCCTCTACTCCATCCTAACCCTGCTCAATCTATCTCAGCCTCCCTTGACACCGTTGATCACCTCCTTTTCTAGGAAATATTATCCAACCCTCATTGACACTGTCTTCTCCTGATTTTCTTCCTATCTCACTAAACACTCATTCTCAGTCTCTTTTGCAGGCTCCTCCACAGTTTCCCACCCTCTGACATTTGGGGGTCCCTCAAGGCTCAATTCTATGTTCCCTTCTATTCTCCAGCTACACCCATTTCCTTGGAAAATTCCCATGGCTTTAACTGCCATCGCTACTCAGATGATTCCCAAATTTACCTCTCCAGCCCTGACGTCTCTCCTTCTCTGGGGTCTTGCATTTCTGCCTGCCTTCAAGACATCTCTAACTGTATGTCCCACTGACACATCAAATTAACAATATCAAAAACATGATTTCTCATCTTCCCACCCAAGTACTGTCCTCTGGTATTTCCCATCACTGTAGACAATACCACTATCCTCCCTATCTCTCAAGCCTGTAACTCTGGTATTATCCTCAACTCATCTCTTCCATACAACCCACATATTCAATCTGTCATCATATCCTGTCAGTTCTACCAATCAATCATATTTATTAAGCACTTACTGTGTGCAGGAAACAGCACTAAGCACTTGGGAGAGTACAACGAAACAGTATAACAGACAGACTTCCTGCCAAAGTGAGCTTACAGTTCATAAGATGTAGAACAACTGACCTTTGCTCTCCCTACAAACTGCTACTATGCTGAGCCAAGCACTTATCATATCCCACCTTGACTACAGCATCAGCCTCCTTGCTGGCCTCCCTTGCTCTCTGTCTCTTCCAATCAGTCAGTATATCAGTTGCATTTACTGAGCATTTACTGTGCCAAGAGCCCTTGGGAAAGTACGATATAACAATACAACAGGGTTGGTAGACATGTTCCCTGTCCAAAATGAGCTTAGAGTCTAGAGGGGGAGACAGATATTAATAGGAATAAATTACAGACATTAACATAAGTGCCATGTAGCTGAGGGAATGGGTGAATAAAAGGAGCAAATCAGGGTGATGTAGAAGGGAGTAGGAGAAGATGAATTGAGGGCTTAGTCAGGGAAGGCTTCTTGAAGGAAATGTGCTAACAATAAGCCTTTGAAAGTGGGGAAAATAATTGTCCATAGGATATGAAGAGGGAGGGAGTTCTAGGCTAGAAGCGGGACATGGGAAAGAGGTTGGATCTCTATAATTTACTCTGCTTCCCAGATTATTTTTCTAAAAAAAATTCAGCCTCCATCTCCTTACTTCTCAAGAAATTATAGTGGTGGGCCAGCCACCTCTGCATCAAACAGAAACTACATTCTACCGGCTTTAAAGTGCTAAACCAGCTTCCTCCCTCCTACCTTTGTTCACTGACCTCTTACTATAGCCCAACCCACACATTTCGCTTCTCTATCACCAATTTACTCACTGTACATCATTCCTGTTTATCTTGCTGCTGATCTTCCACCCACATCCTTCCTCTGGCCTGGAAACTCCCTCTTCCTTCATATCTGACACACACTACTCTCAAGGCCATAATATAATCATATCTCCTCCAGGAGATCTTCTCTGACTGAGCCCTCATTTCCACTACTTCCTTCCCCTTCTGCATCACTGGTTGCACTTGGATTTGTACCCTTTAATCATATGATATTCATTTCACCCTCAGCCTCACAGCACTTATGTACATATCCATAATTTATTTTAATACCTGTCACCCCATCTAGATTGTAAATTCCTTGTGGGCAGGGAACATGTGTACCAACTCTGACATATTTTACTCTCCTAAGTGCTTAGTCCAGTGCTCTGCACACAGTAAATGCTCAATAAATACCATTGATTGATTGATTGGAGGCTCCTTAACTTTTTCTGATCATATCAAATGCCATTTTGGAACCATTTTTGACTTTTAGAAAAGGGTCCCCAACAGCCAGAGAAAACATCCTCCTCCTTCCTTATTGAGAGGAATCAGCCAGCTACTTAATCAGTGGTATATATTGAGCACCCACTCTGTACCAAGCACTGTACTGAGTGCTTCAGAGACTACAACACACTTGATAGGCACAATTTCCAATTTCAATCTACAAGAAACTCATAATCTCATGGGGTAAACAGACAATATAATTACAGGGAGAGGTAGCAACAGAGTTTAAGGATTTGTATATAATTGTTCTGTGGGTGGGGGTGGGGTGAGTATCAAAGTGCTTGGGAGTTTGAATGCAAGTGCATAGGGGACACAGGGAGAGGGAGAATAAGATAGGGAGATGAGAGCTCAGTCAGGAAATATTTCCTGGATGAAATGTTGTTTAGTAGAGCTTCGAAGATGGGGAGAATGGTGTTCTGGTGAATATGAAGGGACTTCCAGACAGGAGGGAAAGGTGTGAGCAAAGAGTTATTGGTTAGAGAGACAGGATTATGGTGCAGTGAGTAGGTTGGTGTTATAGTATCAAAGAGTACAGGCTGGGTTGAGGTTGGAGAGTAGTGAGGATCGGCAGGAGAGGGAGAGCTGATTGAGTGCCTTGAAAGATTCTCGGGAGGACTTTCTGCTTGATGCGGAGATGGATGGGTAACCATTGGAAATTTATGAGAAGAAGGGAGATGTGTGCAAGATAACTTCTGAGAAGAAATCACCCAGCCAGCCTAGTTAAGCACGGACTGGAGAGGGAGAAATTTAGAGGCAAGGAGGTTAGTGAGGAATCTGATATAGTAGTTGAAGCAGAATGAGACCATGCTTGGGCCAATGTAGTGGAACTACTACTTCTGCCACCACTACTATTACTACTTCTAGTACTACTACTACTACTATTACTACGACTTCTACGTCTACCATTACTACTACTATTACTACCACTTCTACTACTACTTCTACTGCTACTACTATTACTACCACTACTATTACTCCTACTGCAACTACTACTACTACTACTTCTACTCCTACTTCTACTATTACTACCACTACTACTACTCCTACTCCAACTACTACTACCACTACTTCTACTACTACTATTCTACTGCTACTATTACTATTACTACAACTACTATTACTTCTATTCATTCATTCATTCAATAGTATTTATTGAGCGCTTACTATGTGCAGAGCACTGTAATAAGCGCTTGGAATGAACAAGTCGGCAACAGATAGAGACAGTCCCTGCCGTTTGACGGGCTTACAGTCTAATCGAGGGAGACGGACAGACAAGAACAATGGCAATAAATAGAGTCAAGAGGAAGAACATCTAGTAAAAACAATGGCAACTAAATTGAATCAAGGCAATGTACAATTCATTAACAAAATAAATAGGGTAATGGAAATATATACAGTTGAGTGGACGAGTACAGTGCTGAGGGGATGGGAAGGGAGAGGGGGAGGAGCAGAGGGAAAGGAGGAAAAGAGGGTTTAGCTGCAGAGAGGTGAAGGGGGGGGTGGTAGAGGGAGTAGAGGGAGAAGAGGAGCTCAGTCTGGGAAGGCCTCTTGGAGGAGGTGAGTTTTAAGTAGGGTTTTGAAGAGGGGAAGAGAATCAGTTGGCGGAGGTGAGGAGGGAAGGCGTTGCAGGACCGCGGGAGGACGTGGCCCAGGTGTCGATGACAGGATAGGCGAGACCGAGGGACGGTGAGGAGGTGGGCGGCAGAGGAGCAGAGCGTGCGGGGTGGGCAGTAGAAAGAGAGAAGGGAGGAGAGGTAGGAAGGGGCAAGGTGATGGAGAGCCTTGAAGCCTAGAGTGAGGAGTTTTTGTTTGGAGCGGAGGTCGATAGGCAACCACTGGAGTTGTTTAAGAAGGGGAGTGACATGCCCAGATCGTTTCTGCAGGAAGATGAGCCGGGCAGCAGAGTGAAGAATAGACTGGAGCAGGGTGAGAGAGGAGGAAGGGAGGTCAGAGAGAAGGCTGACACAGTAGTCTAGCCGGGATATAACGAGAGCCCGTAGCAGTAAGGTAGCCATTTGGGTGGAGAGGAAAGGGCGGATCTTGGCGGTATTGTATAGGTGAAACCGGCAGGTCTTGGTAACGGATAGGATGTGTGGGGTGAACGAGAGAGACGAGTCAAGGATGACACCGAGATTGCGGGCCTGAGAGACGGGAAGGATGGTCGTGCCATCCACGGTGATAGAGAAGTCTGGGAGAGGACCGGGTTTGGGAGGGAAGATGAGGAGCTCAGTCTTGCTCATGTTGAGTTTTAGGTGGCGGGCCAACATCCAGGTGGAGACGTCCTGGAGGCAGGAGGAGAGAAGCAGCGTGGCTCAGTGGAAAGAGCACGGGCTTTGGCGTCAGGGCTCATGAGTTCGAATCCCAGATCTGCCACTTGTCGGCTGTGTGACTGTGGGCAAGTCACTTAACTTCTCCGTGCCTCAGTTCCCTCATCTGTAAAATGGGGATTAAGACTGTGAGCCCCACGTGGGACAACCTGATTCCCCTATGTCTACCCCAGCGCTTAGAACAGTGCTCGGCACATAGTAAGCGCTTAACAAATACCAACATTATTATTATTATTATGAGAGCCTGAAGGGAGGGGGAGAGGACAGGGGCGGAGATGTAGATCTGCGTCTCATCTGCGTAGAGATGGTAGTCAAAGCCGTGAGAGCGAATGAGTTCACCAAGGGAGTGAGTGTAAATGGAGAACAGAAGAGGGCCAAGAACCGACCCTTGAGGAACTCCAACAGTTAAAGGATGGGAGGGGGAGGAGGCGCCGGCGAAGGAGACCGAGAATGACCAGCCAGAGAGGTAAGAGGAGAACCAGGAGAGGACAGAGTCCGTGAAGCCAAGGTGAGATAAGGTATGGAGGAGGAGGGGATGGTTGACAGTGTCAAAGGCAGCAGAGAGGTCAAGGAGGATCAGAATGGAGTAGGAGCCATTGGATTTGGCAAGAAGGAGGTCATGGGTTACCTTAGAGAGAGCAGTCTCGGTAGAGTGGAGGGGACGGAAGCCAGATTGGAGGGGGTCTAGGAGAGAATGGGAGTTAAGGAATTCTAAGCATCGATTGTAGACGACTCGTTCTAGGATTTTGGAAAGGAAGGGTAGTAGAGAGATAGGGTGATAACTGGAGGGGGAAGTGGGGTCAAGAGCGAGTTTTTTTAGGATGGGGGAGACGTGGGCATGTTTGAAGGCAGTGGGGAAGGAGCCATTGGAGATTGAGTGGTTAAAAATAGAAGTTAAGGAAGGGAGGAGGGCAGGGGCGATGGTTTTAATAAGGTGAGAGGGAATGGGGTCTGAGGCACAGGTGGAGGGGGTGGCACTTGCGAGGAGGGAGGAGATCTCCTCTGAGGATACTGCAGGGAAGGATGGGAAAGTAAGGGAGAGGGTTGGTGGGGGGGGAGGGGAGAGGCGGAGGGGTGACTTTGGGGAGCTCAGACCTGATTGTGTTGATTTTCGTGAGGAAATAGGTGGCCAGATCATTGGGGGTGAGAGATGGGGGAGGGGGAGGAACAGGGGGCCTAAGGAGAGAGTTAAAGGTCCGGAACAATCGGCGGGGGTGACGGGCATGGGTGTCGATGAGGGAGGAGAAGAAGTTGATAATAATAATGATGGCATTTGTTAAGCACTTACTAAGTGCAAAGCACTGTGCTAAGCACTGGAGAGGATACAAGGTGATCAGCTTGTCTCATGTGGGGCTCACAGTCTTTATCCCCATTTTCCAGATGAGGGAAACTGAGGCCCAGATAAGTGAAGTAACTTGCCCAAAGTCACACAGCTGACAAGTGGCTGAGCTGGGATTTGAACCTGTGACCTCTCACTCCTAAGCCCGGGCTCTTTCTACTGAGCCATGTTGGTACTACTTCTATGTCTACTGCTACTTCTCTACTACTACTACTATTAGTCCTACTACTTGTATTACTCCTACAGCTTTTTGTTTTGGGAGCAGCGCAACATGTAGACAGAACTTGCAGCCTCCCAGCATCCAGTGAGGGAGGAATATAGAAAGAACCAGAACAGAAGCAGAGAAAGTTCTTGACGATTTGCAGAAGATCAGAGTGCACAGTGAGTCCCATACAGACGTCTCCCATCCTGGGACAGTTTAGGGTTTGGGGAAACACTCCTGATTAAGATGAACAACACTATTATTCACACATGTCTCCCATTCTGGGACAGTTGAGGGTTGAGGGAATCATTCCTGATTAAGATGAACAACACTATTATTCATTTAAGGGGCATCACCGCTCCGTGACTCTCTCTTGCCGATAGGTACCAGCCTGGTGGAAACTGCCCTGAAACCTGGAATGCTAGTTTGAGTAGGTAATCCTCAGTGGAAGTACCTACTCACAAAAATAAAATTTAGTTGTGCTAGTTGATCTTAGCAGCATTTTCAAGGTGCCCATGCCAGTTTCACAAGCAGCCTTCCACACTAGACAACCCAATCCCCCAGTTCTCTTTTCAATCAATATGCAGTGGCATCAATCTCTGGTAGTGGGTGCTGGTTCAGAGCAGCAATGCAGATATATTCCAATAGGTGAGGCTTTTCCTAGGGCCACAGGACAGTCCTTCTGTTCCCCCTGTCAAGGGTGACCCTCTGGCTGGATGAGGTCTTGCTCCTTTCACCGACTCTCTGCCAATGTCTGCTTTTAACTAGAAAGGGAGAGAGGGAAAGACAATCTATTATTTGACAGTTTTTACTTCCTTTGACTTACTTCCTAGACTGTGAGGTCCCAGGAGGGACAGGGACCATGTTTAATTCCCACCTGTGTATTCTCTCCCAGCACTTAATAAAGTGCTCTGCACATAGGGAGAGCTTAATAAATACTGTTACTACTTTATGTTCTAAAATCTATGCTTTTCTTCTCCCTCATTAGACTACAAATATCTAAATAATCAATTACTGGTGTTTTTTTAACACCTACTGATTCCAGTGTAAGTTATCAAGTAAGTTATGATACATGAGAAATGTTCACTGTGTGTAAGTTGTGATACGTGATAATTGTTCACTATGTGTCAAGCACTGTGCTAAGTGCCGGGATAGATAAAAGATGATTAGAGCAGACACAATCCTTGTCACACTCAGACTCACAATTTAAGAGACTGGGCTACTAGGATCAATCTATCTATGGCACTTATTGAATGCTTACTTTGTGCAGGGCACCGTACTAAGCTCTTGGGAGAGTGCAGCACAAGAGAATTGGTAGGCATGAACCCTGCTCTCAAGGAGTTTACAGCCTAGAGGATACTGGGAAAATTTTGATAGGCCAGTGCCCGTGGGTGTGGCTGAACCAGGATTTTAGCTCAGGAAAATGAGTTAAAAGATACAGCTAATGGCCCCTTTTAGGCTTTATCTAGCTCCAGAAGCTGTAAGGAAGCTTTACAGAGACATTACAATACTTAAAAACAAAACAAAAAAAATCCCACTCCCTTTTCTATTTAGCCTGTAAGGTCCTCGAGGTCAGGGACTTTATGTTTATTACTTTTGCATTCCCCAAGTACTTTAGCACAGTGCTCTGGGCATAGTAGGCACCTAATACAGTGCTGGCCTACAGATGTTGCTCCGTCTGTGGTGTTGATGATAATAATGTGATCGCACCACTGCTTTTTATAGATTTCCTTGTGCTAATAGGCTGAAGATATACCAGAGAGGGACACTCGCAACTTTGGTTTTGAACAATATATTATGGAAATCTTAATATCCAAGCAGGGGGAAAACTGGAATTTCCTTTTCCAAAAGATCACTAGCCTCCCAAAGTCCCTCCTTTACAATGCTTTAGGATTCTGCTTCCCCAGTTGCCCCTTCTCTGTCTGTCTGGATTAATGCATCTCCCTCCTCTCTGATCTCCCATCCTCCTGTCTCTCCCTGCTTCAGTCTATACTTCATTCTGCTGCCCGGATTATCTTTCTACTGAAATGCTCTGGGCGTGTCTCTCCCCTCCTCAAAAACCTCCTGTGGTTGCCTATCAACCTTCACATGAAGCAAAAACTCCTCAATCTTGGCTTCAAATCTCTCCATCACCTTGTCCCCTCCTACCTCACCTCCCTCTTTCCTTCTACAGCCCACCCCGTACACTCTGCCCCTCTGTCGCTAACTTTCTCATGGTGCCTCGTTCTCTACTGTCCCGCCATGTACTCCTGGCCCAACCTCCTACCACTGACCTGGAATGCTCTCCCTCCTCACATCCGCTGAACTAACTCTCTTCCCTTCTTCAAAACCCTACTGAGAGCTCATCTCCTCCAGGAGGCCTTCCCAGACTGAGCCCTCCCTTTCCCTCTGCCCCTTCTCCCCTTCCCATTCCCCCTACTTCCTCCCTCTGCTCTACCCTCTTCCCCTCCCCACGGCACTTATGTATATTTGTATATATCATTTATTACTCTATTTTATTAATGATATGTATCTATGATTCTATTTATCTATTTCGATGGTATTGATGCCTGTCTACTTGTTTTGTTTTGCTGTCTCCGCCGTTTAGACTGTGAGCCTGTTGTTGGGCAGGGATTGTCTCTGTTGTCGAATTGTACATTCCAAGCGCTTATTACTGTGCTCTACACACAGTAAGTGCTCAATTCATTCATTCATTCATTCAATAGTATTTATTGAGTGCTTACTATGTGCAGAGCACTGTATAAAGCACTTGAAATGTACAATTCGGCAACAGATAGAGACAATCCCTGCCCAATGACGGGCTCACAGTCTAATGAGGGGAGACAGACAGACAAAAACAATAACAATAAATAGAATCAAGGGGATGTATGTCTCATTAACAAAATAAATAGGGTAATAAAAATATATACAAATGAGCAGATGAGCACAGTGCTGAGGGGAGGGGAAGGAGAGGGGGAGGAGAAGAGAGAAACGGGGGGGAAAGGAGCTTAGCTAAGGGGAGGTGAAAGGGGGGCAGAGAGGCAGCAGAGGGAAAAGGGGAAGCTCAGTCTGGGAAAGCCTCTTGGAGGAGGTGAGCTCTCAGTAGGGCTTTAAAGAGAGGAAGAGAGTTAGTTTGGCAGAGGTAAGGAGGGAGGGCATTCCAGGACAGCGGGGGGATGTCCAAGCGCTTAGTACAGTGCTCTGCACATAGTAAGCGCTCAATAAATACTACTGAATGAATGAATGAATAAATAAATTACAGATATGTACATAAGTGCTGTGGGGATGGAGGGGGGATGAACAAAGGTAATAATTCAGCATAGAAGGAGTGGGTGGGTCCCAGGCTCTTACTCAGAAACATAGAACACCTACTTGTTTACTGTATCTTGATCTTGCCTATCGTGCCACCAGCCCCTTACCCACCATTCTCCCTCTGGCTTGCAACTCCCTCCCCCTTCACATCTACCTGTCATATCTACCTTCAAAGCCTTTTTAAAATCACATCTCCGAAGAGCCTTTCCTGATTAATCACTCATTCCCTCTATTCAGTCAATCATATTTACTTAGTTACAGGACTTACTGGGTGGAGCACACTGTACTAAGCGCTTGAGAGAGTACAAATATAACAGTTGGATGACATGTTCCCTCTCCACAACAAGCTTAATATAAATATCAATATAAATTAATATAAACATTTACAATCAATTTCTAATTGATATTTAATGCTAATATTTGTAAATCTTTACCCTTTATGCTCTTGGTAGTCACCCTACCCTCAGCTCCACAAAACCTGAGTGTTCATCTGTAATTGATTTCAATGTCTGTCATCCCCTCTAGACTGTAAGCTCCTTGGGGAAAGGGATTGAGTCTATCAACTTTGTTGTACTGAACTCTTCTAAGTACTTAGTACAGCACCTTGCACATAGTAAGTGCTCAAGAAATATTACTAATTGATTGAATCAATAGATCTTGTCATCTAAGCCCTTTGATATTGTAGGCTATTGTAGAGAGTTTGTATTCTCCCAAAGCTCTGCACAGAGTAAGCACTCAATAAGTAGCAGCGTGGTTCAGTGGAAAGAGCTTGGGCTTCGGAGTCAGAGGTCATGAGTTCGACTCCTGGCTCTGCCACTTGTCAGCTGTGTGACTGTGGGCAAGTCACTTAACTTCTCTGTGCCTCAGTTCCCTCATCTGTAAAATGGGGCTTAAAAGTGTGTGAGCCTCACGAGGGACAACCTGATTACCCTGTATCTCCCCCAGCGCTTAGAACAGCGCTCGGCTAGTAAGCGCTTAACAAATACCAACATTATTATTATTATTACTACTGTTGAATTGAATCAGCTTATTCAGCTGCCTTGGGAGAGGGGAAAGGGTATGAGGAGAGTCTAGAGCAGGTCTAGAGCAGCAGTGGATGTTGATTACTCATGATTCAGCATGGGGACTCCTTTATTCCCAACTGTGGAGCTGAATCAATTGTTCCCCAAGGTACTCATCAGATACTCATCAGCACAAATCCCTCTACTCCCCAAAGCCCTCCACTGGCTTTATATATCCCTCCTCATCAAGCAGTGATGCCTCACAATTGGCTCCAGGCTTGCCAAAAACTCATCCCATTTTTCATATCTCCTTGCTTCCCTACAATTCCCCAACTCACTGTGGAAGAATGGAGGTAACCATACCTCCTTCTCAACTCTCCCTCCTCAGTCCCTCACTCATGTTGTTCTCCCATCTTTGAACTCCCTCCCTCTCTAATCTGACGGTCTGCAGTTCTCCCACATGCAAATCCCTCCCAAAATCCCACACCCTCTAACAAGCCTTCCTCTATTAATTATCAGAGTCCCACGGTACTCTTTTGCACTCATCTATTCCCCTTCTGAGCATTTTGGTAGGGATGCAATCCAATTGTTCATTCAATTACTTGCTCTGACTTCTCGTTTTGTAAATATTTTAAGTCTGTCTCTCCCATCAGAGTGGAAGCAACCTTGTAGGTGGGGAATATATGATTTATCTGGGTTTTTTTGCTTTCAGGACCTTGCCTCCAGAGGGTTCTCAATAAATACTATTACTACTACTCTTCCTATTATTGCTCTACTACTGCTTCTACTACTATTATCAATGGTATTTATTGAGTGCTTACTGTGTTCAGAACAAAGTACTGAACAGTCCTCTGCATATAATAAGCAATCAATAAATACTATTGAATTAATGTACTAAGAGCTTGAGAGAATAAAATGAAACAGATTCGTTAGGCATGTTTCCTGCCCTCAGTGAGTTTACAATCCAGAAACTCATGACTGATGAGAAGCAGCATTGCATAGTGGATAGAGCATGGGCCCGGGAGTCAGAAGGTCATGGGTTCTAACCCCGGCTCTGCCACTGCTCTGCTGTGTGACTTTGGGCAAGTCACTTCATTTCTCTGAGCCTCAGTTACCTCATCTGTAAAATGAGAATTGAGACTGTGAGCCCCATGTGGCACAGGGACTGTGCCAAACCTGATTTGCTTGTATCCACCCCTGTGCTTAGTACAGTGCCTGGCACATACTAAGCACTTAAAAAATAATGTTATTATTATCAGATTTTTGGTTCTAGCCCAGTGCATCAAAGGATTCTTCCATCACTCTTAACTCAGCTCAGTGAGCAAGGAAGAGGGTGAGTATCCATGGGACTTTTGGGAAAAATTTTTGGTGTTATTTTTGCACTCGTTTAAATGCCCATGCCAGGAGTATAGACCAGGATCCAGGGAAAAATCATCCCATTCCTCAAAGACCAGTCTCCTTTCACTGATCTTTTGAAAAGTTCCTGGATCCCTAAGAGTTAACTGATGGTGTGGTAAAATAAACCAAAATTCAAATTCACTTGTCAGGTCACAAAATTTCTTACCTAATTATTTTGTTTTTTCTAATGTTTGGCATTCAATATGTGAAATGGAGTTTTTATGAACCTGAAGGCTGATATAATAACACAGCAAATAAATGATCTGAAATGAATGAAATAACTCCAATTTCTACTCCCAAGTTCTTCAGCCATGTGTTTGTTCTTAGATAATTAGTGCCAGCAGAATATGTATGAGTCCCATTCTTCCAAGTCCAGAAGCCTCCTGGAATGTTCCTTCTCAGTCTCCTCTGGACTGTAAACTCATTGTGGGCAGAAATGTGTTTGTTTATTGTTAAATTGTACTCTCCCAAACTCTTAGTACAGTGCTTTACAAACAGTAAGTGCTTAATAAATACAATTGGATGGATGGATGGATGGATGGATGGATGGATGGATGGATGGATGGATGGATGGATGGATGAACGAACGAACCTTGCGATGTTGGGAAGCACCACATGACAGGACCAGGGTCTAGAAGCAGCACTTCCTCAGGACCAAGATCTAGAAGCAGTATTCCCTCAGGAACAAGATAATGATGGTATTTGTATTTACTATGTGCAAAGCATTGTTCTAAGCACTGGGGGGGATACAAAGTGATCAGGCTGTCCCACGTGGGGCTCACAGTCTTCATCTCCAAGATCTGGAAGCAGTATTCTCTCAGGATCAAGATCTGGAAGCAGTACTCCCTTAGGACCAAGATCTGGATGCAGCACTCACTCAGGACTAGAGCATGGAAGCAACAATCCTACAGGACCAAGGTCTGAAAATAGCATTTCCAAAGGACCAAGGCCTTTGTCCAAAGGACCAAGTACTTGATTAAGACCACTGTCGGGAAACATGGAAGCAGCAGTGGCTCCAGAACAAAGAAGTGGAAGCAATATTCACTCCAGACCAAGCCTGGAACTTGTGGTCAGTCCTGTAAGTGGACTGCCGACATTCAGCTACGGGAATTGGAGGGCTGGACTGGGGCAGGAAGTTGAGATCATTCAGGATGAGGGACTGGAATTTCAAACAGGATCTGGAAACTCGAGTCACTTAGGATTAAAGACTAGCTGTCATCATTCAGGTAGGGACTGGAAGCTGTGGTCACTCCTGTATGGGATTGTGCTCACTCTTGTACAGGATATGGAAACTGCAGTCACTAGGCACCAAGGACTATAATCAGCATGACATAATGTAAAGAGTCAGAGGAAATGAGCTCTAATTTCAGCTCTGCCATTTGCCTGCTGTTACATTGGGAAAATAATTTAACGTCTCGAGGCCTCTGCATGAAACAAAAACTTCTCACTCTAGGCTTCAAGGCTCTCCATCACCTTGCCCCCCTCCTACCTCTCCTCCCTTCTCAATTTCCACTGCCCACCCCGTAGGCTCCGGTCCTCTGCCACCCACCTCCTCACCATCCCCCGTTCTCCCCTATCCCGCTATCGACCCCTGGCCCATGTCCTCCCGCTTGCCTGGAATACCCTCCCTCCTCACCTCTGCCAAACTAACTCTCTTCCCCTCTTCAAAGCCCTACTGAGAGCTCACCTCCTCCAAGAGGCCTTCCCAGACTGAACTTCCCCTTTTCCCTCTGCTCCCTCTGCTGCCTCTCTGATCCCCCTTCACCTCGCCTCATCTAAGCCCCCTTTCCCCTCCTTTCCCTCTGCTCTTCCCCCTCTCCCTTCCCCTCCCCTCAGCACTGTGCTCGTCTGCTCATGTGTATATATTTTTATTACCCTATTTATTTTGTTAATGAGATGTACATCACCTTGGTTCTATTTATTGCTATTGTTTTTGTCTGTCTGTCTCCCCCGATTAGACTGTAAATCCGTCAATGGGCAGGAACTGTATCTGTTGCCCATTTGTACATTCCAAGCACTTAGTACAATGCTCTGCACATAATAAGCGCCCAATAAATACGAATGAATGAATGAATGAATGAATACCTTAAAAAGCAGCACGGATCAAACTTCCAAGACTGAGCTTCCCCTTTTCCCTGTGCTCCCTCTACTGCCTCTTTGCCCCCGCTTCATGTCCCCTCAGCAAAGCCCCCTTTTCCCCCTCTTTCCCTCTGCTCCTCCCCCTTCTCCCTTCCCCTCCCCTCAGCACTGTGCTCGTCTGCTCATTTGCATATATTTTTATTACCCTATTTATTTTGTTAATGAGGTGTACATCACCTTGATTCTATTTATTTGCTATTGCTTTAATGAGATGTTCATCCCCTTGATTCTATTTATTGCTATTGTTCTTGTCTGTCTGTCTCCCCCGATTAGACTGTAAGCCCATCAAAGGGCAGGGACTGTCTCTATCTGTTACCCATTTGTACATTCCAAGCACTTAGTACAGTGCTCTGCACATAGTAAGTGCTCAATAAATACTATTGAATGAATGAATGAATGAGGCCTCAGTTTCCTCAACTGTAAATGGGGATTTGAAACCTGTTCTCCCCCCTACTTAGACTGTGAGTCCCATGTAGGACAGACACTGTGTCCACCATGATTAACCTGTATCTATCTCATCACTTAGAAAAGGGCTTGACACATAGTAAGCAATACCATAAAAAGGGAGTCTGTAAGCTGTGTTTGTTTAGGACCAGGGTCTGGGAGCAGCATGGCTCAGTGGAAAGAGCACGGGCTTTGGAGTCAGAGGTCATGGGTTCGAATCCCGTCTCAGCCACTTGTCAGCTGTGTGACTTTGGGCAAGTCACTTAACTTCTCGGTGCCTCAGCTACCTCATCTGTAAAATGGGGATTAAGACTGTAAGCCCCACGTGGGACAACTGGATTCCCCTGTGTCTACCCCAGCGCTTAGAACAGTGCTCAGCACATAGTAAGTGCTTAACAAATACCAACATTATTATTATTATTAACTTAAAAACTTCACCATGTCCACGCTTCACTCCCAGCTCAGCTTACAACACTCCTGCCCTACTTTATCTTCAGTACTTGCAACTGCCAACTCTTTCTGCTCTGTATCTTACCCTGTCCACCTCTTGTTACACAAATCCACCTCCTCAACTCTGGCCTCCTAGAGTGAATTCAACTCACTCACCTTCCTGTTCTTCCATCCATCTTGACTCACCAATACCAGTCCTGGATCAGTTCCAAAGTACTCTTCCAGTTCTGTGATCATGCCGTCACCAAAACCTGCCGGTCTCACCTTCACAACATTGTCATATCTGCCCTTTCTTCTCCATCCAAACCACTACCTTGTTAGTACAAATCACTCATCATATCCCGGCTGGATTACTGCATCAGCATCCTTTCTGATCTCCCAATCCCCTGTCTCTTCCCACTTCAGTCTATACTTCATTGTGCTGCCTAGATTATCTTTCTATAGAAACATTTTGGGCATGTGATCCCAGCCCTCAAAAATCTCCAGTGGTTGCCTATTGACCTTCATATCAAACAAAAACTCCTCACTATTGGCTTCAAAGTTCTCCATCACCTTGCCCCTTCCTATCTCGCCTCCCTTCTCTCCTTCCACAGCTCAGCCTGCACACTGCTCCTCAGGTGCTACCCTCCTCACTGTGCCTCGTTCTCGCCTGTCCCACCGTCAACCCCTGGCCCAGGTCCTATCTCTGGCCTGGAATGCCCTGCCTCCTCACATCCGCCAAACTAGCATACGTCCTCCATTCATAGGTCTTTGGAAAGCTCACCTCCTCCAGGAGGCCTTCCCAGACTGAGCCCCCCTTTTCCTCTGCTCCTCCTCCCCTCCACATTGCCCCACCTCCCTCCCTCTGCTCTTCCCCCCCTCCCACTCCACAGCACTTGTGTATATATGTACATATTTATTACTGTATTTATTTTACTAATGATGTGTATATACCTATAATTCTATTTATTTATAGCGATGCTATTGATGCCTATCTACCTGTTTTGTTTTGTTTTGTTGTCTGTCTCCCCCTTCTAGACTGTGAGCCGATTGTTAGGAAGAGATTGTCTCTATCTATTGCTGAATAGTCCAGTGCTCTGCACACAGTAAGTGCTCAATAAATGCACTTGAATGAATTAATGAATAAATGCCACAGAATGTTGTTTGCTGAAATCCAGCCATCAGGCCAACTTTAGGCCACTTAAAACTTAATCTCACTCACTAAAACTCTGCTTTCTCTTCCACTTAGCAATATTACTTCTCTGCCTCTTTGCTTCCCATTCTTGTTGCCCCCACATTCTATCCCATACCTCTACAACTCCCTCACCCTTGCTCTCCCATGATGACATGGCCAATTACTCTGTAGGCATAATTGGAACCACTGGGCCTGAGCTCCCCATAATAAATCCCTCATCTGCCCAGCTCTCTTTTATCCCTCCAACCACTCTCCCATCCTCTCAGCCATCTCTGCAGATGAGAACACCTGCTTACTTTCAAAATCAGCCTCCTCTGACTTGCTTCTGAACTCATCCCTCTCACCTTAAAAAAAATAATTGGTACCCTCTCTTCTTCCTCCCTGGGCTCACTTCTTCATCTCTGAGGGCTCCTTGGAGGTTTCTCAAGGCTTTGGGTGATCTTTTCCTTTCAATTCATATTCACTACTTATGGAACCCATTATTGAGTTCCCTCAATAATGTTCTCTGCAACCTTGCATTTCCTCCTGCCTTCAGGACAAAATAATGAGACTGTCCTGCTGGGCTGTCACACTTAATATATCCCAAAGTGAATTTCTCATCTTTCCCTTCAAATCCTCTCATTCACCTCACTTTCTATTTTAGTACCATAAGTGCTCTGTGCCCAGTACGTGTTCCATAAATGCCACTGATTAATTGATTGCTGAGCATGAAGCCTCTGTGACTTGGATCCAGTATTGCCTTTTCTCCATTTTAGGTCCCAGCTTTCAGCTTCCTGCCTGGTGCATGGTCATTATTTTCCTGGGGATTGCTGTTTCCATCCTGCTGGTCATATACATCCCCTCATCCAGCAAGTGTGAGTGCTTCTGTTGGACTCATGTATCACTGCCTCTGACTTTGGCTCATCTTTTCTCAGAATGAAGACTTCTTAAACTGCCCTTCTCAGCCTTGGCTGTGTCTAACTCCCCAGTGGTCTTTTGGTCTTCATACTGAATAATCCCAGCCAAGATAGAAGGGTAGATAGTGGTTGGCAATTCCACTCCATTCTGGATTAGAGCTTCCCTGATTCTTTGCTCAGTGTTTAAACAAGTAGAAGGAAGATTTGTGATTTATTCAACTAACTTTTGGCTCCCATCTCCCATGAGATAGACTTCTACCAAACTAGAGCAAGAGAAGAAGATTGTTATGAGCAGAGAATGTATGCTAAGTCTGATGTACTCTCCCAAGCACTTAATACAGTGCTCTGCACAAAGTATGGGCTCAATAAATACCATTGATTGATAGATGTACATGTGAGTGGCAGGGAGCCAAGAGGAGATGCCTATGCCCTCAGCAGTGTGGGTAACTCCCCTTACCAGTACCAGCTCTGCCTGGTCTCACCTACCAAAATTCAGGTTCCCCATGATAGAGATGACACTCTTTCCATTTCACTATTTAGGCTCTTATTTCTATCTTATTTCATTTTCAGATGATGGGGAGAATGACTGTGAGACTGCCAGAGACCCAAAGATTTCCTGTGAAAGTTGTCCTGGTGACAAGAGCTCGGCAAGGCTTGCAGCCCTGATGGAGGAGCTGTGCACCGGCCAACAGGGTGAGGAGAAATGGTGAAATGCTCGGGAAATGCCCAGAAACCAAAGATGACCTCTCTATGTACCAGTAAACCAGAAAGACAACAATGGCCACATCCAAAGGCTGCTACTCCATCCAAATCCTTCTCTACCTCTCAGCTGCCTTTGACTCCATTGACCATCCCTTTCTCCTGGAAATATTATCAACCTTGGCTTCACTGTCATTGTCCTTTCCTGGTTCTCCTGCTATCTCTCTGGTCTCTCATTCTCAGTCTCTTTTATGGGGTTCTTCTCTGCCCTCCACCCCCTAACTGAGGGGGTCCCTCAAGATTCAGTTCTGGGTCCCCTTCTATTTTCCATCTGCACCCAGTCTCTGCATCCAGTCACTCACATGACTTCAACTACCACCTCTTTGCAGATGATTCCCAAATCTACATCTTCAGCCCTGATATCTCTCCCTCTCTGCAATCTCACATTTCCTCCTGCATTCAAGAGCTCTATTCTACTTGGATGTCCTGTTGTCACTCAGGCTTAACATGTCCAACATGCTTAACATGCTTAGGAGAAGCAGTGTGGCTTAGAGGCAAGAGTCCAGGCTTGGGAGTCAGAGGTCATGGGTTCTAATCCCCGCTCTGCCACTTGTCAGCTGTGTGACTTTGGGCAAGTCACTTCACTTCTCTGTGCCTCAATTACCTCATCTGTAAAATGGAGATTAAGACTGTGAGCCCCATTTAGAAGAACCTAATTACCTCTATCTACCCCAGCACTTAGGACAGTGCTTGGCACATAGTAAGTGCTTATCAAATAGCATTATGTCCAAAACAGAACTCCTTATTTTCCCATCCAAACCCTGTCCTTCCCCTGGGTCTCCCATCCTGTGGATGGCACCCCCATCCTTATCTCAAAAGTCTGTGACCTTGGTGTGATCCTTGACTCCTGTCTCTCATTCAACCCACATGTTCAATCCATCACTAAATCCTGTTGGTTCAACCCTCACGACATTGCTAAAATCTACCCTTTCCTTTCCACCCAAATTGCTACGTTGTAAATCCGACCACTTATTCTACCCCTCCTGGATTATTGTAGCAGCCTCCTCGCTGACCTCCCAGCTTCCTTTCTCTTCCTACTCCACTCCATACTTCACTCTGCTGCCCAGATTATTTTTCTATAAAAATGTTCAAGCCAGGTCTCTCCACTCCTCAAGAACTTCCAGTGGTTGCCCATCCACCTCTTCATCATATAAAAATTTCTCACAATTGGCTTCAAAGCACTCAATCACCTTGTCCCCTCCTACCTCACCTCATTACTCTTCTCCTACAACCCTGCCTGCACATTTCTCTCCTCTAATGTCAACTCAGTGTACCTTGAACTCATCTATCTCACCGCTGACCTCTTGCCCAAGTCCTGCCTCTGTCCTGGAATGCTCTCCCCCTTCATATCTGACAGACAACTATTCTTCCCACCTTCAAAACCTTATTAAAGGCACATCTCCTTCCAAAGGTCTTCCCTGACTAAGCCCTCCTCTCATCCCACTCCTTTCTGTGCCAACTTGACTTAGTCCTTTCATTCACCCCACCTCCCAGCCCTCCAGTATATATGTATGTGTCTGTAATTTTGTTTATTGATAGTAATGTACATCTCCGCCTCTAGACCACAAGCTCATTGTTGACAGGGAATGTGTCTGTTATATTTGTTTTACTGTACTCTTGCCAGAATTTAGTAATAATAATAATAATAATTATGGTATTTGTTAAGCACTTACTATGTGCAGAGCACTGTTCTAAGCGCTGGTGTAGATACAGGGTAATCAGGTTGTCCCAGGTGGGGATCACAGTCTTCATCCCCATTTTACAGGTGAGGAAACTGAGGCGCAGAGAAGTTAAGTGACTTGCCCAAGGTCACACAGAAGACAAGTGGCAGAGCTGGGATTAGAACCCACGACTTCTGACTCCCAAGCCCGGACTCTTTCCGCTCTGCACACGACAATTGCTCAATAAATACAATTGACTGACTGACTGATAACAACCCCTTAAGTTCTTCCTCAAAGTGAAAAAAAACAAGCTTCTTCCTCAAAAGCTTTTTCACTGGGGAAATCTCAGGTCCATCCTGGCCGGGTCCCCTGAAAAAGGATGGGAGACAAGAAGCATGAGGAAAATTGGAGAAGGTGGGGGCAAGGGGAGGAAGGTCAAGCTGGGGATGAGAGAGAAGTACAGATGATGGCAGACCAAGACTTCCTGCTCCAGCAGAGGTGCAGCCCCATCCACTATGGGCTCTATTTGCTGGGTGGAAAAGATAATTTCATGAACTGTGGGGTTTACCTCCTCTCCCAAGTCCTGCTGAGGCCTTCTGGACACCATGCCTAGTTTGGGGTTTGCTCATCTGGCCCCCACCAGCTCCTGTTAAGATAGTTCTGTTGGATGTAGGATGTATAGATCCAAACCTCAAGGAGGAATAGCATTAAGGGAGTTGTTGGTGCCAATGAACATTCTCTTGGGTGTATATTTAGGAAGGCAATTTCCCCATCCCACTTAACTCTGGGTCTTTCAGCATTTGATTGACAATAATAGCAAAAGCCTCCTAAAGATTACTTCTGAGATTCAGGCCAACAAATAGCTGGATATATTTATAGAGACAGATAATGAGCTGTAGACAACCAATGACAGCAGGAAACAGGAGCAAAATCTCAGGACATGTGAGTTCAATTTCTTGTTTCCCAGTGTGGGAGCCAATGTTATGGAAAGTGTCGCCAACCCAATCTTCTGTCCTTGTCCTTTGTCCAGGTGCTGTGTGTGAGCTCTGCCCCCTGGGGTGGCAGATGAACAGCAGTAGGTGTTACTTCTTGTCTAAAGAGAAACAGAGCTGGGAGGCGGGTGCCAGAGACTGTGCTGACAGGAAATCCCAGCTCCTGGTCCTGGAAGACGAGGCTGAAGCTGTGAGAACCCAGGAGACACCAGGGTTCACACCAGGAACCAAACCTTTTTTTTAGCCCCGCATTTACTGAGAATCGGTTGAAGCTGTAGCTACATCTGTGTCCGTCACCTCTTGTGGCTATGGGCTCTGAGGGTCTTCATCCTCAGGGGAAAAGTCCGGAGAAGTATTGTAGCCTAGTGGAAAGAGCGGACCTGGAAGTCAGAGGACCTAGGTTCTAATCCCAGGTCTGCCAAAAACTTGCTATGTGACCTTGATCGAGATATTTATCTTTTTTGGTCCTCAGTTCTCCTGATCTCCCTCCTACGAAGACTGTAAGCCCCATGAAGGACAGGGACTATGTCCAACGTAATTGACTTGTCTCTAAGTCAGTGCTTAGAATGGTGTTTGACACATACAGAGTGCTTAATCAATACCATAAAACAAACAAACAATTCTGATGCTGTATCCATCCGAAAGACCTCAGAGTGGTGGTGACAGGCCCAGGCTGCGGGGGTGGGGCTGGCTGAAGGACTGGCAGAGCTCAGGCCATTTTCATTGACTCCACAGGACAGGATCCCTTGGATAAGGCTGACTGATGAGTATTTCTGGATTGGGTACAACTATAACAAGACTCAGGGTCGATGGATGTGGCTGCATGACTCCAAATTCTCTGGATACAGGTAGGGCCTCCTGAAGGTCTGGGTCCTTGTGATGAGACAGAGAGTACAGGACAGCATAATCTTCCTTTTCCTTTAAACATCCAAGTCCTTTTCCAACTGGACCCCACCCAGACCCTTCTGCCCTTGTTTCAAGATGCCTCTGGGAGATTGGGTTGAAGGGAAGAAGGAGAAGGTTTATAATGGGAAGCAGCATGGCATAGTGGATAGAGCATGGGCCAGGGGGTCACAAGGACATGTGTTCTAATCCCAGTTCTGCCACTTGTCAACTGTATGACCTTAGGCAAGTCACTTCATCTCTCTCTGCCTCAGTTACCTCATTTTGAAAATGGGGATTGAAACTGTGAGCTTCACATGAGACAGGGAATGTGCCCAACCTGATCTGCTTGTATCCACTCCAGTGCTTAGTTCAGTGTCTGGAACATTGTAAACACTTAACAAATACCATTAAAAAACCCCAAAACATTAGCAAGAGATGGTGGGAACAGGACTCATCCATGGGTGTGGTGGGTTGGAAATTCTCATGGGGTAAGAGGCCTTAAGCCCCATCTTTTCCCCATGATCTTTCTGGAGGACTGCCCTGAATTGCCCAGCGGTGAGCTATGTAATATTTTGAATATTAAGATGTTGATTGAACCAATACCTTTGTTCCTTTAAAACTGATTTAAATGAAAGTCTCTTTTCCTTGAACTCAAGCTCAATCCACACTATTTTCCATTATATTATTCTTTTAGCAACTTCTCAGCTGCAGAGGCTTAGTCTTCCTCCCATCCCCCTCCTCCTTTCCACATTGATCCACTGCTCTACAATTCTCCCTGCATCTAGGACTTGTAGTCCCATGTGGGACTGGGACTATGTCCAACTTGGTTAACATATCTAACCAAGATACAAGTCAGTGCTTGGCAGATAGCAGTCACTTACCAAATGATCATGATTGACTGCGGGCAATGGAATCTTTATCTCCTTCCTCACTACTGCCATTGCCTTTTATAAAGTTAGATTTCAGCTATAGGAGAACCTGTCCCAAGTTAGGCTTCTGCCAGGGGCTGGATGCTTGTCCTTGGTCTGGATACTTGACCCCACCACACCCAAAATGCATTTGGATTTCCCCTTGTGTGTTAAGATGTTTCCTTCTTGTAGGGCCCAGCACCAAAGAGTTTCCTCTGTGACTCCCGAGTACAGTTGGCTCAGTTCAGCTCATCATTATAAGACCTTGGGTACCTACTGTCATCCATTCAGTGCATAAATTTCACCTAAAAAAGTTTTGTGAGATAGACCGACACACAAGATAGCAGAAACTTGCTGCTTGTAATGTTATCTTGCTACTTGGTGCTGAGCATGACTTGTGTGTAACATTTCTTCACTTTGTGAGTGGCAAACAAGGAATTATTATCGCAGAAAGTTGTGCTGGCTAAAAATAGAAGTTCAGGAGGGGATTATTTCTCTTTCATTTTATTATTCATGCATATACATGTACATATATATATATGTACATATATACATATTATTATCATTATATTATTCATACACACTTGCCCTTATGTACACAGTGTGCATAACTCACTACTGAAGAACTAACTGAATCCTTTTCTTACTCTTATTTGTTACTTGCTTTACTGCCCGTCTCCCCCTTGTAAGTAACGCCCTCCCTCCTCACCTCCGCCAAACTAATTCTCTTCCCCTCTTCAAAACCCTTCTTAAAACTCACCTCCTCCAAGAGGCCTTACCAGACTGAGCTCCCCTTCTCCCTCTACTCCCTCTACCACCTCTCCGCAGCTAAACCCTCTTTTCCCCCTTTCCCTCTGCTCCTCCCCCTCTCCCTTCCCATCCCCTCAGCACTGTACTCGTCTGCTCAACTGTATGTATTTCCATTACCCTATTTATTTTGTTAATGAAATGTACATCGCCTTGATTCAATTTAGTTGCCATTGTTTTTACGAGATGTTCTTCCCCTCGACTCTATTTATTGCCATTGTTCTTGTCTGTCCGTCTCCCCCGATTAGACTGTAAGCCCGTCAAACGGCAGGGACTGTCTCTGTTGCCGACTTGTTCATTCCAAGCGCTTAGTACAGTGCTCTGCACATAGTAAGCGCTCAATAAATACTATTGAATGAATGAAGTTCCTTGAGGACAGGGTTCACTATTATTAATCCATCCATCAATCAATAAATAACTACCATTTATTGAGTTACCACACTGTGCAGAGCACTGTAGTAGGCACCTGGGGAAGTACAATAGAATTAGTGGACATGATCCTCACCCTCAAGGAACTTACAATCCTGCATGGAAAAGAGGCACTATAACAAATTGCAGATAGGAGGAAGCAAGAGAAAATTAAGATATGCATTTGGTAAATTAAGAGATTAATCAGGGAAACTCTCCCAAAGATGTGATTTCAGAAGGACTTTGATGATGGGGAGAGCAGTAGTCTGTTGGATCTGACAGGGGAGGGAGTACTAGGCAGGAGGGTGGGCATGAACAAGAGGTAAGTGGCAGAAGAAAAGAGAGCAAAACATGGTGAGTGGGTTGGGTTGAGTGGAGTTAAGTACAGTAGGTAGGCCGTAGTTGGAGAAGAAAAAGGGTAAGTACAGGAGAGAGAACTGACTGAGTGCCTCAAAACTAAGGGTGAGGAATTTCTTTTTGATGTAAAGAGGAATGAACAACCATTAGAAGTTTGTCAGGAGTGGGGAGGCATGAGCAAATGATGTTTTAGAAAAATGATCTAAACAGCAGATTGAAGTGTGGACTGGAAAGGGGAGATCCTGGAGCCAGAGAAATCAGTGAGGAGGCTGATGCAATAGTGATGTTGGGATATGACAGGTGATATTTGAATGGAGAGGATTGGTGATTCTGTAAATGTTGTATAGGAAGAACCCATATAGTCTGATGACAGAGAGAATATAAGATTTAAATGAGAGGGAGGAATCTAGGGTAATGCTAAATTTACAAGATTGAGAGACAGAGAGGATGGTGGGTTGTTGTTTTTTTTAACTGTGATGTTGAAGTTTGAAGGACAAGAAGATTTGAGAGGGAAGATGAGTTCAATTTTCAACATGTCCTGGAGGCTGGTGGAAATGAGAGATTTAAGGGAGGTAGAGAGGTTGCTAAGCAGCAAGGTAGGTTTGAGAATCATTTGCCTAAGGATCACAGTTGAAGCCTCCCCACCCCACAGCCCCTGTGTATTTTTATACATATTTATTATTCTATTTATTTTATTAATGATGTGTATATATCTATAATTCTATTTATTGTGATGCTATTGATGCCAGTCTACTTGTTTTGTTTTGTTGTCTGTCTCCCCCTTCTAGACTGTGAGCCCATTTCTGGGTAGGGATTGCCTCTATCTGTTATGGAACTGTACTTTCCAAGTGCTTAGTACAGTGCTCTGCACACAGTAAGTACTCAATAAATATGATTGAATGAATGAATGAACTATGCCAGTCATCAACAGAACCTGGTTCATATATATGCAATTCCAGAGAAGATAAAATGAATTATTTGTGTTCTTTCCTTTTCAGGATAGTAATTGATAATTACACTGGAAAAGACTGTGTTTCTTTCAAAGGAAGGCCTAACATCATCCCTGAAGACTGTGGAACCTCCCGAGGCTGGATTTGTAAGCGAAATGCAACTTTGCTGAAGCCCTGAATGTATACAGGGAAGCTCCCAGCATCCTCTGGGATGGCCCTTTCTTACTAATTGTCCTCACCCAGCATGCTTAGATTGGGCTGAAAACCCTAAGACAAAGAGTCTAAAACAGTGCTGGAAGCAAGCCAGTACCAAGCTGAACTCTGTGCTGCAATAAGAAAAATTTTTGGAAGGAGTGTCCCAGGGTTTGTCTCAGGGTGGCAGAGATGCTGGGGAGATGGAGAAATGATAAGGGCATTGGGAAGGGAATGCTCTGCCTAGCTCTGACCCTGGCCCTGGCTCTCAGCTGACTTTGGTGGCCAGTAGCCACAGTCATTTCACTCTGTCTCAAGACCTTGGGGCCACATGCCTAGGGTCAACTTCACTGAATGGCTTCCTCCCTCTCTGCCCACCTCTCCAAACTAAAAGCCTGTTTTCTCAACAGCTTGGCCACCTTTTCGACCAAGCTGTCTTTCTTATCCCTAAAAGCCCACTTACTCATGGAGCAAATAGAGCAGTAGGGGTAATTGGTGTTTCATTAGAAATGATTTTACTTTCAACACTGGTCTATAACTACTCTGGGGACAACTCTCAACAGAATACTGGACAGTCTAAAGAGTGTGGTGCCAGGCTGGGATATTCTATTGGAGTTGGTGTATCTTTGTGGTTGTGACCTTTGTGTGGAAAATTAATAAACTACACTAGAAAATATCATTCACTCTGATTTGTCTGAAACCAAGTAATTGTGGCATTTATTAAGCACTTAACTATGTCCTAAGCACTTTGCTAAGCTCTGGGGTAGATGCAAGGGAATCAGGTTGGAAATCGTCCATGTCCCTCATGGGGTTCCCAGTCTAAGTAGGAGGTAATTGAATCCCCATTTTACTGATAAAGACACTGAGGTACCAAGTGACTTAGTGTCACACAGAAGGCACGTTGCAGAGCTCGAATTAAAACCCAGGTCCTCCAGCTCCCAGGCCCAGGCTCTTTCCTGAAAAGCAGCATGGTGTAGTGGGCCTGGGAGTCAAAAGGTCAATGAGCTCTAATCCTGGCTCTGCTACTTGTCTTCTGTGTGACCTTGGACAAGTCACTTAATATCTCTGTGCCTCAGTTACCTCTTCTGAAAATGAGGATTGAGACTGTGAGGCCCATGTGGGACAAGGCACTGTGTCCTACTCAATTTGCTTGTATCCATCCCAGAGCTTAGTACAATGCCTGGCACATGGTAAGCGCTTAAAAAATACCATAATTATTATTCATTATTGTTTCCACTAGACCACGTTGACTCCCAGTGCTCTGTCAACTAGGTCATGTTGGGTCTACAGCATGGTATCTACAAAACCATTCATTCACTGTTTCCCCAGTCCTCAAGAATCCCCAGTGGTTGCCCATCTACCTCCTCATCACCCTAAGGCTCCTTACCATTGTTTTTAAACCCTTCAATCACCCCTCTCCTTCCTACTTCACTTGACTTTTTTCCTACTACAATCCAGCCCACACATTTTGGTTTCTCTAGTGCCAATCTATTAACTATCTCAATCTCAACTATCGTACCACTGACCCCTTCCCCAGGTCCTACCTCTGGCCCAGAACACCCTCCCCCTTCATATACAACAGACAATCACTCTTCCACCTTCAAAGTCTTATGAAAAACACATCTCAATCAAACAGTCAATAGTATTTATTTTTAGTACCATTTACTAAGCACTTACTGTGTGTCAAATACCATTCGAATCAATGGAGTAGATACATGTGAATTAGGTTGGACACAGTCCCTGTACCACATGGGGCTCACAGTCTAAATAAGGAGGGAGAACAGGAGAACCAAAGTGCGAAGAATTTACGTGACTTGCCCAAGGTCACACAGCAAGTATTTGACAGAATTAGGACTAGAACCCAGGTCCTCTGACCTCTGACTCCCAGGCCCATGTCCTTTCCACTAAGCCATGCTGCTTCTCCATCTCTTTATTTATTGAAGCTTTACTGTGTGCGGAGGACTGTACTAAGTGCTTTAGAGACTACAGTGTAACAGAGTTGGTAGACACTTTCCCTGCGCAAAAATGAGTTTACAGTCTGGAAGGTGAAATAGACATTAATATAAGTGAGTGAATTATGGTTATGTACATAAGTCCCATGAGGGCAGGGTGAATAAAGGGTGAAGATCAAAGTACAAGGGTAACACTGAAGAGAGTGGGAGTAAAAGAAATGAGGTCCTAGTTAGAAAAGACCTCTTGGAGTTGTGCCTTCAATAAAGATTTGAAGGTGGGCAGAGTGATCATTTGTCCAATATGAAGTGGTTGGGTGTGGAGGTGGAGGGAGTGGACATTCCAGGCCAAGTTCAGATACTAAGCTATCTTTGGAGTGGGCATTCCATGCCAAAGGTGGGATAGACAAGATCAAGGTACCATGAGCATGTTGACGATACAGGAGCGATGTGTTAGAGTTGGGCTGTAGTAGAAAACCAGGGAGGCAAGGTAGAAAGGAGCAAGGTGAGTAAGTCCTTTAAAGCTGAGGGCTGATGGTAAGGAGTTTCTGTGTGATGTGGAGGTGGATGGGTAACCACTGGAGGTTCTTGAAGGTTGGGGAAGCATGGACTGAACTTTTTAGAAAAATGATCTGAGGAGCAGAGTAAAGTACTCACTGGAGTTGGGAGAGACAAGGAGCAGGAGAAGAGGAACTTGGGTCAGCAGGTGTAGACAACTTGCTCAATGAGTTTGGAAAGGAATTCATTCATTCAATCATGTTTACTGTGCAATTACTGTGTGCAGAGCACTCTACTTAGCACTTGCTAGAGTACAATACAACAATAAACAGACACATTCCCTGCCCACAATGAGCTTACAGTATAGAGGGGGAGACAGACATTAATATAAATTTAAAAATGAATTACAGATATGTACATAAGTACTCTGGGGCTAGGATGGGGAATGAACAAAGGAAGAAAGTCAGCATGACTCCAGTCCATACTTCACTCTGCTGCCCAACTCCCTCCTACAGAAACTCTCAGAACATGTTTCCCCAGTCCTCAAGAAGCTCCAGTGATTGCGAATCCGCCTCTGTATCAAACAAAAACTCCTCACCATTGGCTTTAAAGTATTCAATCACCTCACCCTCTCTACCTCACACACTTTGCTCCTCTGCCTTGATCTCATTTATCTCACAGCCAACCCCTCACCCTTGTCCTGCCCCTGGCCTGGAATACCCTCCGTTCTCAAATCCAACAATTACTTTCCCCATCTTCAATAAGGCTTTGAAGGCACATCTCCAAGAGACCTTCACTGATTAAGTCCTCCTTTCCTCTTCTCCCATTTCCTTCTGCATCACCCCGACTTGTTCCCTTTGTTCATTCCCCCTCCACTCCCTGGCCCCACAGCACTTATTCACATATGTGTAATTTATATATTTATATTAATGTCTATCTTCCCACCTCTAGACTGTCAGCTCACTGTGGACAGGGAATGTGTCAGATCATTGTTGTATTATTCTGTCCCAAGTGGTTAGTGCAATGCTCTGCACACAGTAAATTAATACAATTGGAAGAATGAATGAATGAATAAATAAATAAATGGGCCATGATGAATTGAGAAAATTGGAAACATTTCCTCCAAGAGGTTTTCCCCAACTAAACCCTCATGTCCTCTTCTCCCACTCCCTTCTGCATAATCCTTGCATTTGAATTTATACATTATCGTAACATGAGAGTCTGTACATGCTGAAGAAGCTTAAAACTATGTCATATAAGGTTACCCATAATGGAAAGGTCTGAGCTGAAGGGTCAGATGAAATCGATTCGCTTGTTCTGGGCAATAGTGGTAGGGGAAACGGAAAAAGCTGGATGATCAAGCGATTAAATATTGATTAAAGTTAACCTCAGAGGCTCAAGTTTTTACTGTGAGGAAGAAGGAAATGCTAAACTACCTCCTTATCCTTACCAAGAAAACTCTATGGATACACATACCAGAATTACTTTACAACAGAAGATGGGATGTTCTGAAGAGGGCATGTCCATAGAGTGGCTTTGCATCAGGAACGACTCAGTGGCATTTGAAGAAGAAGATTTGCCCTACCCTCAGCCCCATAGCGCTTATGTACATACCTGTAATTCATTTATTTATTTCAATGTTTGTCTCCCATGTAGACTTTAAACTAATTGCATGAAGGGAACGTGTCTACCAACTCTGTTATATTGTCCTCTTCCAAGCACTAAGTGCATTGCTCTACAAAAAGGAAACGTTCAATAAATACAATTGACTGATTGTTGATTGACTCTCAGAACTCCGTGCTATGGCAAGTTAGGTGGTGTGCCATTGAAAAGTCATCATCCGTCAGCTGTCAGACACAGGGAAATATGCCTGGGAATCAGACTGGACAAACCAGGAAATCTGCTACTGGCCAATAATATTTGGCTTCTTTTCCCTTAGATCGTGAGCTCCTTGAGGGCCAGAAACTGTGCCTGAATCCCACTTCTGATCACTTTCCCAGTGATTAGTAAAATGCCCTGGACACAGTAGGCACTTAATAAATGATATTACTACTATTTCTCTACAGTAGAACAGGCAAGTACGAGCCATGTTTAGTTAGTAAGAGGAAATTTTTTAACCCAGTTGGATAGAATTACAGTGAAGAGATGAGCGGTTTGCTTACCAAGTTGTTTCTTCCAGGTAAACTCATTGGCACCTACTATTCCAGAATGCCCCACCCCACTAACAAAAAAATCTATTCACCATTATGTGGCAATCATTTACCTCTGATCATTCTTGGATTAACAGGGAAGAGCCCATCAAAGAGAAGAGTCAAAGAAAAGATGAGATTTAGCAGACAGAAAGAGAAGCCATCTTCTTAAGCAAGTTCAGAGACCAATCAATCTATCTTTAGTGGGCAAGGAATGTGTCTACCAACTCTGTTGTATTGTACTCTCCCTAGCATTTAATACTGTGGTCCATACACAGTAAGTGTTCAATGAATACCATTGATAGAATGATCAATTAGTAGTATTTATTGAGTGGTTACTGAGTACTGAGCACTGTACTAAGCATTTAAGAGTGTAAAGATGGGGGTGAGTGACCCTTCCTCTTAGCACATGGCTCAGGAGGGACTGCCCCATCTGAGACACCTGATGCTGTCGCTGCTGTCTCTCACTGCCCTTCCACAGGCCTCTCACAGATATCTTGTTGGAGGATCTTGCCAAAATTACAAGTAAGAGAAGGATATATAAGTGCTCCATAGAGATGGTAGTTGAAGCTCTGGGCAGGAATGAGTTCCCCATCTGTAAGTAACTATGCATCTGTGTGTAAAGTTGGAGAAAGGAGGGGATCCAGAATTGAGTCACTGCACCTCAGCTCTCCTGCCCGGATGATTGAGAAACCCTCCTCAATGGCTGCTCAATGAAACCCTCCTCAATGGCTGCTCAATGCCATTACCATGATGAGATGCAACTGAGATAATTGAGGGAAATTCTGATCATAAGGCACAGGCCAGTTACCAAGTTCACCTCTGTTAGAGAAGGTGATAAGTGAAATACTGAGCCACAGACTGTGATAGAGCCTGGGAAAGATACAAGAGACAGAATGGGCCATTTTTTTTCCAAATGGAATTACCCCTGATCTCTTGTCCATGGGACAGTTTGAAGAAAGGGTGCCTCACACCCTAGACGGGAGTGTGTATGTTCACAGCTTTCTCCACTCTGCTCCACAAAATCCTGCAAAGCATAACTCACTCACTCTTCATTCAAGGATAGAAGTGAGCTCATAGTTGTGACTGGGAAGTCTAACCCACATCCATTTTCTCTGAGATCCTCTAATTTCCTTGTATCAATCCCCCATTTTCAACCTCTCTGTCCCTAACCCCTCCTCAAACTCAGCTACAACTATCCACTGGCTTTCTACCCAGCTACAATCTCAGGGGTCTCCTCATTTTCCCCACAACAGGATCCCCCAACCCAGACAACCTCAGCAACATGGCTCCACTTGCACGTCCAACATTTCTCCCAGATCCTCTTCTCCCCGAGTCCCAATCCCAGTTATTAGAACACCCAATCCCCTTCCCCCTAGGTTCATGAGACATCAGAACAAGTTGTATTTTAAAATAAGGTTTATTTATTTCCCCCCCCCACAGTCACCACTTCACAGATCTAATATCTCTACTATCTTGTACCTCATTATACTGGCTGCCCTCAATTCTGACCAGGAGCCAAACACATCGGGTAAGGACAATCAATCAACAATATTTATAGTTCACCAATCAATCAGTGTTATTTATTGAGTGCTTATTATGTGCAGATGTCTATACTGTGTTTGGGAAGAGTACAGTAGAGTTAATAGACATGCTCCCTGTCCTCTGGGAGTTTACAGTCTACTTTGGGCAGAGCACTGTACTAAGAGCTTGGAAGAGTACAATAGACTAGGTAGATATGCTCCCTGCCCTCAAGCAGCTTACAAATGTAGCACAAGTATTGTGCAAAGAAAACTCAACACTGTACTAAATGTTTGGGAGGGCAACATAGGCTTAGAAGAAACAACCTCTTCCATTAATATTTTAGATCTAGTGGGGAAGAAAGACATAAAAGTAAGTTACAAAGAAGAGGAAGAAGAGAATGGAAAGGATGGATGAATACCAACCCCACCAGCCCTGAGAGAAAAAAAGTAGATCCAGAAGATGCTGCCAACGTTCCTGCAGAATCTCAGAGTTCCAGCACAGACACATTTCTTTTACAGATCCAGTGCAGAGGATATTGACATCTTTGAGAAGCAAACTCATCTTTTCTCTTCAAAGAGGCACAGTCGTTTCCAGGAAGGTGTTTTTTCACTGTTACCCTGAAAAGGGGAGGGACAAGTGATTTAGTTCTCACTGGACTTTGAGTGAACTGGTTTGGAGGGGACGGAGAGGGCAGGGCCTGTCTGGCCCTGGCTGGGTCTGGGTGAGGGATGGGGCTCCTCCATGTAGGAGAGAGAGATATAGGGGCCTGGAAGAGCCCAAGGGCCTCTCAGCCAAACCTGAAAAGGGAAATGAACTACAGTAGCTGATTTTATTTCAGCCAAAGTATCATAGTCATTTTATCCTTTTCTGACATCACCTACAGATGAAAAAAACATTCAGTTGCCATCACCCCACTCCTCAAAACATCCAGTGATTGCCCATCCACCTCCACATCAATTAGAAACTCCTTACCTTCACGAGCTTTAAGACATTCAATCAGCTCTCCCACTCCTACCTAACCTTGTTGATTTCCTACTACAACCCAACGCAGTCACACCACATCTCTAGTGCCAAACTACTCACTGTAACTTTATTGACCGACTCCTCAACCTCATTCTCCCTCTGGCCTCCTCTTCATGCATGACAGACAACCACTCTCCTCACCTTCAAAGTTTTAGTAAAATCACATCTCCTCCAAGAGGTCTTTCCAGACTAAGGTTTCATTCCCCTACTCCCTCTTCCTCTGTGTTGTTACAAACTTGGATCTGTGCCCTTTCATCAATCAATCAATCAATCAATGATATTTATTGAGCACTTACTGTGTGCAGAGCACTGTACTAAGCACTTACTAAGAGAGAATATGATAGAACAGAGTTAGCAGACAAATTCCCTGCCCACAACAAGTTTACTGTCTAGAGGGGGAGACTGAAACTCTTGATATTCTTCCCATCTCAGCCTCTAAGCACTTACCTATAATTTATTTCAATGTCTATCTCCCCCTCTAGATTGCAATCTCTTTGTCTATAGGAATAGAATTTACCAAGACTATTCTATTGTACTCTCCCAAGCACTTAGTACAGTGCTCTGCCCATAGCAAGTGATCAAAAATTGATTTATTGATTGATCCCACCCCCAATTCCCCCAGGATCTGGAAGTTGTTTCTCAATTTCCCGTGGCTCCATTTTGCTCCCACCCCTCCCTGTGCCCCAAAATATGCTCCTCTATGGCTCATTCCTTCTCCCCACTTTTCTTTTTGGAAACTTGTTTTACAGCTGCGTTTGACTCCTCCCTCTGCGGACTGCGAGGAGGGCGAGGCTTGGGAGTGAACCGTTCACTGCCTTATTCCTCCTCCATCCATCAAGAAGCCCTGTTCACTAGGTAACACACAAATTGGCTACAGTGAAGTATATTTAGAAGAATAAATGCTAGAATCAAGGTTAGGCAATCAGTTCTGGGCTTGGTTCAATATCTGTTGCAAAACTGACAGAGTCTCTTGCTAGCCTAGACATTCTCTTGCTAGCCTAGACATCCAGGGGTAACAAATATTAACTCTCTAAGACAGTAAATATAGGATATCCTTTCATAACCAGTGGTGCTCAGATATTCTGTGCTTGGGTAACTCACAAGAATTTTGGAGAAATCACTATCCCAGGGGACCAGGAGTAGGACATGAGAAGATCATCACAGGCGGGACCAGTGAACCAGTTCTCTGCCACCGTGAACCAGCCCTTAGAGAATTAGGACTGCTTATCTGGACCCTGGATGTTTCCCTTGCTGTCTGGAGGTGGAGTGTCTCTGAGATCCATGGAGCGAGGGCAGCAACCTAAGGGAACAAGCTCAGGATACACTAGTTGGAGCCCTAAAAATGTTCCTGCTGCAGCACCCTGGACATCCCATCCTAAAAGAGGCTGAAGGTGACCCCATCCAGGTGGTTCTTCTGTGGTCATACACAAATTCCACAGGCAGCCCCCCTTCAGGCTCCCCACCTCAGTTCACACTCCCCAGTTCTCTATCCCTTTTTCAATTTTTCGCCTGATCCCCTCTCCAGGTGGTCAGTCAATCCTGACTACAGGGAAGAGCACTTTCACACTCCCACTCATTTGTTCCCTGATTTTAACCCCATGCTTTAACTTCATCCCATTTTTCTGGTTAATTTAGATTGAGTCCTCAGGTGATATGGGCCTAAGAACATAAAGAATCATATTCCTAGGTCAGACCAATGTGCCATCCAGCCCAGTATTCTAACCCTGACAATGGCAACCGAATATTTGGAGGAAATGGGAGATTGTTTCCTTCCTGGACATCCATCCTCATGGTAAGGAAGAAGCAATCTCCTAACACTCTTAAATTTTCCTCTTGGAGCTCAATAGTTTAAATTCCTCTTGAATGTGTTTGTATTTTTGGCCTATATGACTTCCTGTGTAAAAAAGCATGTTAAAAACTGGAGGAAAAGAGGAAATTGGGTGGGGGGGAGAGAATAAATGTAAGGGGAAGAGGACAACATCTTTTTCTTTTTTTTTATATTTGTTGAACACTTACTAGGTGCCAGGAACTGTACTAAGTGCTGGGGTAGATAAAAAATAGTAAGCATTTAAGCCCCTATTCTGTAAGAACTGTCGACTCATCTCTCTCCTCCATCCAGCAGATTCAGTCACTAAATATTGTTGATTATCTGTCTCCCCTTCTAGACTGTAAGCTTGTTCTCAGTTCTCAGTAAATAGCATTGATGATGATGTGATGATTGCCCAGGGCCATAAAGTAGACAAGTGGTGGAGCAGGTATTTGAACTCAGGTCCTTTGACTCCTAGGCCCATGCTTCTCCCACTTGACCATGCTGTATCTTTTGCCCGGTGTAGCACTGGGGGGGGATTCTGAAGTCCTCCTTTCCACCCATGGAAAGCACTCCATCACCTTGTCCCCTCCTACCACACCTCGCTTTTTTCGTTCTACAACCCAGCCCACATACCTCTCTCCTCTGGTGGTCACCTTCTCACTGTGCCTGCCTGGTATATGGCGTGTGTCTGTTCCCATGCCCTTAGTTCAGGCTCAGGCCTGGTAGCCTCCAGCTGGACCTTCCTCCTCCCACTACCAACTCCCAGAGGCAGGCTGAAGCAGGAGCCTTCTGCTGTGAGCTGTTCTGGGAAAGTTTCAAATGGACTTGGATGTTTAAAGCGAAATGTACATTGAAGTTTTCATTGTGAAAGTCGGTAACCACTGTACCTCCTAAAATGCCCGGCTCAGTGCAGTATCCCAGACCTGCAATAGGGCCCACCTGTATCTGGAGAATCCAGTGTTGTCCAACCACATCCATTGCTTCTGGGTCTTGTTATACTTGAACTCGATCCAGAAATACTCATCTCCCTGACTCAGTTCACGGATCCTGACCTGAAGAGTCAATAAAAACAGGGTGAACCCTGACAGTCCCTCAGCCAGCACCTCCACCTCCCTCATTCAGGGCTTAGTGCTGACGTTTAAGGGAAAGGCACCCTTAAATAGTAGTATTTTGAATGCCTACTGGGTACAAAGAGCTGTTTCAAGTTTCTGGGAGAAAACAGTACAATAGAGTAAGTAGTCATGATCCCTGCCCTCAAGGAGTTTATAATCTAGTAAGAAAGAACCTCACAAAATAAATTTGAAATAGGAGAATGAAGTGAATTTAAGATATATATGATTATGAGCAAGTACTAAAATAGTAGAGTTTCTAAGTCCCTATGTACAGGAGGGCAATAATAATGCCCTTATGTTAAGGCTTATAATGGACTGCTTGGTGTGTGGGTGCATCTTATGCTGGGCTCTTCCCACCCAAACCCTGTCCTCTCCCTGACTTTCCCTTCACTATAGATGGCATCACCATCCTTCCTGTCTCATGAGCCCATAACCTTGGCCTAATCCTTGATTCCTCTCTCTCATTCAACACACATATTCAATCCATCACCAAATCCTGTCAGTCTCACCTTCATAACATCGCTAAAATCTGCACTTTCCTCTCCATCCAAACTGCTAACATGTTAATACAATCACTCATCCTAGTCCACCTAGATTACTGCATCAGCCTCCTTGCTGACCTCACAACCTCCTGCCTCTCCCACACTAGTTTGCTGCTCAGATGATCTCCTTACAGAAATATTCAGGACATGTGCACCACAGTCCTCAAAAATCTCCAGTGGTTGCCTAGCCACCTCTTTATTAAACAAAACCTCCTCACCATTGACTTTAAAGTACTCCATCACCTTGTCCCCTCCTACCACACCTCGCTTCTTTCGTTCTACAACCCAGCCCACATACTTCTCTCCTCTGGTGGTCACCTTCTCACTGTGCCTCAATCTCGCCTATCTTGACACCCATCCCTGGCCCATGACTTCTTCTGGCCTGGAATGCCATCCTTCCTCAAATTCAGCAGACAATTACACTCCCCCCTTTCAAAGCTTTATTGAAGGCACATCTCCTCCAAGAGATCTTCCCAGATTAAGCCCCACTTTTCCTCATCTCTCACTCCCTTCTGCATCACCCTAATTTGCCCCCTGTGCTCTCCCCCTGCTCCCCTCTCCACAGCACTTATGTACATACCTGTAATTTTATTTGTATTGGTATTTGTGTTGATGTCTATCTCCCCCGACCCCCTAGACTGTGAGCTCATTGTGGGTAGGGATTGTCACTGCTTATTGTTGCATTTTACTTTCTCAAGCACTTAGAACAGTGTTTTGTGCACAATAAGCACTTAATAAATACGATTGAATGCATGTATTAATGAATGAATGAATGAATGAATGAATGAATGAATGAATGAATGAATGGGAACTGTGGGTTTTGGGTGGTTTCCCTTTCTGGGATCCTGGTATGTTGTTGACTGAGACTAATGGTTGGCTATAGTCAGTAGTGTCTGCTAGATGCAGTGGATGGGTCCTGCCTGATGGGTTGTGAGGAGGGGGAGAAACTGTCTGCTGAATGACATTCTGGAAAAGAGATCCAAGCAGTAGAATGAAATGTGTGCTAGACAGGGGAGAGACTGGAACCAAAAGGCTGATTCTTTAGTTTAGTTAGAATATGCTGAGTGATTGGACCAGAGTGACACTAGATCCAATTCTCCTAAAGCTGCCTCTCTGGAGAGATGGAATTCCTCAGGGTCATTCTAGAAAGAAGAAACTAGAACACAGGGAAATTGGCTCAAAAAATTGGGTTAAACCTGACAATTCAAGGGAAATTTGTTCCTCTCTTGGGACCCTGGGATAGCCCTGGTTCTCACCGCTTCAGCTTCATCCTCCAGGATCAGGAGCTGGGATTTCCTGTCAGTACAGTCTCTGACACCAGATGCCTAGCTCCACTGTATTCTTGAGAAGTAGTAACAACTGCTGCTGCTCAGCTGCTATCCCCTAGTGCAGAACTCACACAAGGCACCTAGAGGAAGGATGAGGATAGATGGTTGGGATGGTGGCATTTTGCCATGAGTCCAGCTCTTTCATTGTGGAGCTGGACAAGAAATGTAGGCATTGGTATTCTGAGATTGATCTTTCTCTGCGCCCGTTGTCCACCAGCCGTTCTCATCCACTGTCCATCAGGAGCCACATCATCATTTTGTGATGTTAATGAGTTGACTGCCTCTAACCTTCTTCCTTTCAACGGCTCACAGCACTAACCCCTAGACCTTCCTGTTGGTTGCCTTTTTGACTTCCTACTGCCCATTTACAGATATGAACCTATTCAGGTCCAGCTCACATTGGACATTCCCCAACTGGACCTCATCATGACCAGGCCCTGTACCTTCTGTGGTGTCACAGATGCCATGTCCCCCACCTCCAACTCTGTATTAAAACTTTTTGTTCATAACCTTCTAACCTGCTACCTAACTTTCACCCACTTCCCCTTCAAAACTCTGTTCTGTCCCCAAGGAGAGAAGCGGCATGTCCTAAAGGAAAAAGCACAGGCCTGGGAGTCAGCGGACCTGAGTTCTAATTCCAGCTCTGCCAGGTACATGTTATGTGACCCTGGACAAGTCATTTAATTTCTCTGTGCCTCAGTTTCCTCATCTGCAAAATGGGGATTCAATACCTGTTCTCCTTCCTACTTAGACTGTAAGCCCCATATTGAACCAGATTATCTTGTATCTACCCCAAAGCTTACTGCAGAGTTCGGCATATAGTAACCACTTAACAAATGCTGCAATTATTATTGCTATTATTAAGAAGATCTCTGACCTTTGGATCCTCTCCACCCAACACAAACTACTGACCCTGCTGTTGCTGTTGCCTTTCTGCAACTGACCGGGGTCGCGGGGGAGATAGGCAATAGTGGAAAAGGGAGGCTGCAAGAGACCCCCAGGAGGAAGACAGCTGGGCAAGGAAGTTTACTTTTCAGATCTACCTAGTGAAGGCACCAATTATGATTCAAATTGGAAAAGAAGTGATTTCCAGTACCTCTAATATGCAACCCTTCTCTCCTGTCCCTGCCTTTTCAATCAGTTGATCAATCAATCAATTGACTGATCAGTCAGTAGCATTTCTTGAGTGCTTACTGTGTGGTGAGCACTGAAGTAAGCACTTGGGAGAGTAAAATACAATAGAGTTGGTAGAAATGTTCCTTGCCCTCAAGGTGCTGGCCCCTTGGGTAGAGGGGCCATCCCAGGGGCTGGAGAGGCAGTTCTCTGCCATCCCCTTGTCTGTGCCCTCTCTCGCATCCCTCAGTGACCCCCTTTCTCCCTCTATGACCCTAGCCCCTGCTATCTCCAGGTACCCCATTATCCTGGCACTGAAATTTCCCCAGTGAAACGCTCCTGGAGCATTTGCCTTCCTTGTTTTCAAGCTGTCTGTTTGGGGTTTCTGAGCAAGCTTTCTGAGCATTTCATGGTCTCTCCTCACCCTGTTGGCCAATGCACAGCTCCTCCTTCAGGGCTTCAAGTCTTGCTGAACTCTCATTGCTAGGACCATCTTCACATAAAATCTTTGGGACCTGGTCATTTTCACAGTTTCTTTCTTCAGTGGCTGCAAATGAAACAGGAGAGAAACTTAGAATGAATAATAGGATGGAAAGGGTGTTATCTCTATCCTCTGGAACCCAGAGTTTGTGATGTCACAGCGTAGATTGTGGGCATGAGAGAGGCTGGGCATGGCTGGTTTGGGGAAGGAGGACTTCCAGGATCCCAGGGAGGGAGGTAGAATACTGTCCCCAGGAGGAGAGAATCCCTGCCCCCATCAGGCACAGTGTGAGGCCCAGGGACACTTTTTAAAAAATTTTTTATGGAATTTATTTTGTGCTTAATATGTGTCTAAGCAGGAGGGAGAACAAGCATTTAATCCCCACTTTAAGATTAGGCACCTAAGGCACAGAGAAGTTAAGTGACTTGTCCAAAGTCAAACAGCTGGTAATTGGTGATGTCTGCATTAGAATCCAGATCCTCTGACTCCTAGGTCTGTTCTCTTTCCACTAAGCCATGCTGGATTCTAGAGTAGGTTGATAAAATTGAAGCCATAGTGAAATATTGTCCTTGCATATTGAGGAAGAAATCATGACTGTAAAATTTAGAAAAATTCTCCTTCACCCTCATTCTCACTTCAGGCTGAGTCAGTTAAAACAGAGCAGAAACAAACTCTGGGTTCCCAGGATCCCTCTCTGTATTATGGAACCAATTTGTCCACCCCTGAATGTGAGCTTTCTGTGGGACAGGGACTGTGTCCAACCCGGTTATCGCATATCTATTTCAGCATTTAGAACAGTACCTGGTACACAGTAAGTGCTTAACATGTACCATTATTATTATTATCATCATTATTATTATCTCCTTGGGCCTGGATCTGACCCAGACCAGCTCAGAGCTCCTGGGACAGTGGATCCCAGAGCTCTGACCAGGCAAGGAAATTTTCCAAACATAAAGGCCCCATTCCGATCTCCACAGGGACCTGAATCATGTTTCCAGTTCCAAGAATCCAGCTTGAATGGGTATCTTGTTGGCCCTTTTGTGAAACGGCAACATGACTTGGATGGCCCGTGGGCTGGATTAACACAGTCGCTTAAGGACTGCAGCCCAGAGCCTCAGGTTGGTGGGGGGACCCAAAACCAACCATTTATGCCCCTTCCCCAGCCTATGCTCCTGCTTGGGGATTGGATAGGCAGGTGGTAGGAGGAGTTCCCAGGAGTGGAGATAGAACAAAATGGTCTCCAGGTCAGTAGGTGAGATGTCTGCCCCATTAGATGGCTGCGACTTTGACTACTACCCCTTCATGGCAAGGCCTTCATGGCACCTCCATCCTCTTCCAGGCTAAGAGTATGAACTTCAGTGGCAGTGGAGTCAGCCCAGACCAGGCTCTGGCTGCTGTTGCTGCTGTCATTGGTGGTACTGGTAGTGGGGTGTTGAGTAGTGGAGGTGATGGTGGAGATGCTGGTGGTGGTGGTACTTGTGGTGATGGTGGTGGTGGTTGAATTGGTGGTGGGGGTGATGGCGCTGGTGGTGGTGGTGACAGCAGAAGCTGAGTTCATGGAGGGAGAGCCATGGGGAGCCAGAGGCGGGGGAAAATGAGAAGAAAGAGGAGGAGGAGGAGGAGGTGCACCTGAGTATTCTGACCTCTATTTTCTTGGAAGTGTGCAGACCTGTTCAAGTGAGCCATCCCTCACCCTCTCCCTTTGTGCCCATCCCTAGTCCCACCGTAACCATCCTCCTCACCTCCCTCTCTGGCAACCACCATCCCAAGGGAGCCCTCCTCCCCATTCATGGAACCCAGCAGCTCAGCCTGGAGGTGGAGACTCACCTGCTGAATTTGGGGGCCCCACAGATTGTGAAAGCTCTGGTCCCACAGGAGAGTCATTCTGGCTCCTCTCAGGGCCCCTAGGCCCCAGGCCCTCCTGTGGTCCACTGGTCAGTGACAAGGATTCCCTTTCCACTGAGAACACTAGAATCTCTGAACTTAGTGGGTTGGGAAAGAACCAGATCCTTTCATAATAATTATGGTACTTGTTACCCTTTCCCTCCTCAGGCTTCTGTTCCACGGCAGAGAGGTGAGCTTTGCATGGTCTCTAACAGAGTCCTATGCGTAGAGCCTTTTCTGGCTCGGGGAATCGCAAGCTGGTTCTACCATGGAGACCCAACTAGAGACTGTTTTTCCTCATTGTTCCTTCTCCTCTCTGGCTCCAAATCACAGTCTGGCTTGAGCTAAGCAGCAGTGTGGGGAGGGGCATTCAAGCTGCCTTGTTGCCCCCGCAGTCCAGGATGGCACCGCAGTGCAGAGAGGAAGCTCTGACATGCTGATGCTGCCTCTCCTCTCCCCTTCTCCATCCCCTTTCACCTGCACCACCCACCACACACACACCCCAACACCAAAGGAGCACAGAATGTGCCACAACCCGTGGCGACTCCTGAAGCCATTGCTGCTGCAGGACACCTCGGACCCATGCCCTATCACATCTTAGGGTTGACCTTAGCTCCATATGTTTATCCAACACTTTGATGTTTGTGGGCCCCCCGGCCCAGGCCATATGGGTTTAAGATGGCAGATTGGGCCACGAGGCGGAGATCAATGGACCGTTGCAGGAGGGACTAAGAGTGATGAAAGGAGGCCATTGGAGAACAATGGATGCCAACTTCATCCTCAACCAACACTGAGAAGCCACGGAACCTGACTGACAACACAGGGACTAATGAGAGTCCGCTCCTGTGGAAACATCTTCGGGAGGGCCAAGAGGAGCTGCCTGTGTCAGCCAGGGGAGAACTTATGCAAATGAGAGGACATGTTAAAACCCTGCCCATGTAAATGGCCTGCACTCAGTGTGTAGACCACTCAGTAACTGGACCACACAGCCCATTGACCACTCTGTGCCTGGACTGGTGGTTGTGTTCTGACCCCACTCAGGAGGGAATGGGATTAGAAGTGCTTATCTTGGACCAAGCTGTGGTCTTCATATTCTCTACAGCAAAACTTGTTAAGTGATTACTATGCTCCAAACTGTACTAAGTGGTGGGGTAATTGTGGTATTTGTTAAGGATTCATTCTTTCATTCATTCGTTGGCATTTATTGAGCGCTTACTATGTGCAGAGCACTGTACTAAGCACTTGGAATGCACAAATCAGCAACAGATAGAGACAGTCCCTGCCCACTGACGGGTTTATAGTCTAATCGGAGGAGACAGACAGACAAAAGCAATAGCAATAAATAGAATCAAGGGGATGTACATCTTATTAAAACAATAGCAATAAATAAAATCAAGGTGATGTACATCTCATTAACAAAATAAATAGGGTAATTAAAATATATATAAATGAGCAGAGGAGCACAGTGCTGAGGGGAGGGGAAGGGAGAGGGGGAGGAGCAGAGGAAAGAGGGGAAGAAGGGGGCTTAGTTGAGGGGAGGTGAAGAGGGGGTAGAGGAGGAGCAGAGGGAGCAGAGGGAAAAGGGGAAGCTCAGTCTGGGAAGGCCTCTTGGAGGAGGTGAGCCCCAAGTAGGGCTTTGAAGTGAATAAGAGAATTAGTTTGGCGGAGGTGAGGGGGGAGGACATTCCAGGACAGCGCGAAGACGTGGCCCAGGGGTCGACGGCGGTATAGGAGAGAACGGGGGACAGTGAGGAGGTGGGCAACAGAGGAGCGGAGCGTAAGGGTTGGGCAGTAGAAAGAGAGAAGGGAGGAGAGGTAGGAGGGGGCAAGGTGATGGAGAGCCTTGTAACCTAGAGTGAGAAGTTTGTGTTTGGAGCGGAGGTTGATAGGCAACCACTGGAGGTGTTTAAGAAGGGGAGTGACATGCCCAGAGTGTTTCTGCAGGAAGATGAGCTGGGCAGCGGAATGAAGAATAGACTGGAGCTGGGAGAGACAGGAGGAAGGGAGATCAGAGAGAAGGCTGACACAATAATCCAGCCGGGATATTATGAGAGCCTGTACCAGTAGGATAGCCGTTTGGGTGAAGAAGAAAGGGCAGATCTTGGCAATATTATAAAGGTGAGACCAGCAGGTCTTGGTGAAGGATTGGACGTGTGGGGTGAATGAGAGAGCCAAGTCAAAGATGACATCAAAGTTATGGGCTTGATAGACGGGAAGGATGCTCGTACCATCCACAGTGATAGAGAAGTGAGGAAGAGGACAGGGCTTGGGAGGGAAGATAAGGAGCTCAGTTTTGGATATGTTGAGTTTTAGGTGGCAGGCAGACATTCAGGTAGAGACGTCCTGGAGGCAGGAGGAGATACGAGACTGAAGAGAGGGGGCGAGGACAGGGCAGAGATGTAGATCTGTGTGTCATTTGCATAGAGATGATAGTTGAAGCCCTGAGAGCGAATGAATTCACCAAGGGAGTGAGTGTAGATGGAGAACAGAAGAGGGCCAAGAACTGACCCTTATTTACTATGTCTCAGGCCCTATACTAAGCACGCTGAGAAGCAGCGTGGCTCAGTGGAAAGAGCGCGGGCTTTGGAGTCAGGGTTCATGAGTTCGAATCCCAGCTCTGCCACTTGTCAGCTGTGTGACTGTGGGCAAGTCACTTAACTTCTCTGTGCCTCAGTTCCCTCATCTGTAAAATGGGGATTAAGACTGTGAGCTCCACGTGGGACAACCTGATTCCCCTATGTCTACCCCAGCGCTTAGAACAGTGCTCGGCACATAGTAAGCGCTTAACAAATACCAACATTATTATTATTATTATTATCACTAGGGTAGATTCAAAATAATCTGGTTGGACACAGTCCCTGTCCAACGTAGGGTTCACAGTCTTAACCTCCATTTTACAGGTGAAGTAACTGAGGCACAGAGAAGTGAAGTGACTTGCTCATGGTCATCCAGCAGACAAGGGGCACAGCTGGGACTAGAACCCATGACCTTCTGAGTCCCAGGCCCATGCTCTTTCTATTAGACCATGCTGCTTCTCAAGTCCAAGAGTAGATACAAGACAAAGAAAACCTTTGTCTTGTTCCCTAATTCCTGCTTCCACTGGGCATTGGTAGCCCAGTCTCTTTCTCCCATTCTCTCTCTGTTGTCCCTTTCTCCTGTCTTGCTTTTCTCCTCCTCCACAATCCCCAGCAGCCCTTACCTTCTTTCCACCCCAATAACACAGGGTGCTGGTCTTCTGGACCTCACAGTGCTGGGACAGTGGCTCTTTGCTAGAGAACAGGACTCTGCAGAAAGCAGAGAAGGGGCTATCACTGGGGGGCCATCCAGCAGGAGACTACTAGCCCCAGCACTCCTCGGAAAGGTGGGACTAACAGCCTTCACTGCGACTGTCCAGACAGCTGGGGCTCTAGTGGGGCAGGGCTTATCAACTTGCCCTGTTCTCCTTTCTCCATCTCCCTATTCCCTGCTGCACTTAAAGGGCTTGGGGTTACTCAGTAGGAAGGCCAATACTTATGTAAATATTTCCATACTCTACTATTTTCCATAACCCTTATCTACTTTAATGTCTATCTACAGTGTGGGCCGAGCAAGTCTATCAACTCTATCACATTGTATGTTTCCAAGCACTTAGTACACTGAACTGCATACAATAAGTGCTCAAGAAATATCACTGGTTAACTGATTGATTGAGAAGACCAGAAGACCAGGATTCAAGGAGAAACCAGATTAAACTAGAGCTGCTGTAGTGTGTTTCAGGCAGAAGCACTTACTTTTCCAATACAAATGCAGGTTGATGACCAGCAGCATGAGCACAGCAATCCCCAGGGAAACAGAGACTACACACTATCCATGATGCTGAGACCTGAGACAAACCTGTAGTGGAGATAGATCAAAGCTGAATCAGGCTTCACGTGCTACACTAAGGTGGTCCAGAAGGCTATGCAGGTGTACTGATGCAACTAAGAAATGACCCAGGAATGTAGCCCATAGAACTGAGTTTATACGTATTTTATCAGTGCATTGAGTAATGATGGAAATTGTGGAGGGCCAGCGGGGTGGACAGTAAGAGTGAGGAGAAACAGTAGAAACAAAACACAGGACAGAATAAATGGTTGGTACCATGAAGCCCAGCTCCCACCTTGCTGCATAGTTTGGATACTGTTAGGTGAGAAATGGCAAAGGACGGTGGAAAGAGCACAGCTCTGGGAGCTAGGAGACCTGGCTTCTAATCCCAGCTCTCCCACTTGTTTCCTGTGTGACTTTGGGCAAATCACTTAACTTCTCTGTGCCTCATCTGTAAAAATGAGGTAGCATACCTGTTCTCTCTCCTCCTTATACCATGAAGCACATGTAAGACAGGGAATGTGTCTGGTTCTTATACTGTGCTTGGAGTAGTGCTTGGAATGTACCATATTATTATTTTCCCTAAGTGGCACCAGCAGATAGCAGAGGAACAAAACAATAATGCAAATTTGACCTGTCCCTGACATCTGCGGCACAACTCCCCAGTCTTCCCTGACACATTATCTCTCAGTTTTGTCATCCCCTTCCAGTGCTTGCTCTCAGTTGCCTCTCCCTCCCAACTAATTGAAAGTTTCCCATCAAGCTTCCCTGTTTCTAGGCCACTTTCCTTCCATTCTCCTCTTTTATCCATGCAGGGTGTTTCTGCAGACTCCTCTGCCCCCAGATCTGCTCAGTGCTGTCACTTTCTTTTTCTTTATTTTAACATTTTCCATAACTGCTGCCATAATGTTCTTTCCTGACAGTTCCCATGAGAGCTTCTGCCCCTCCACCCTTGAATTTGCTCCTCCATCCCATCAATAAACAAATCTAATGTGTTCTTTGAGTCCCTAAAGTGTTCATAACATTGCACTAAGAACATGGGAGAGGTCCATGGAGGGAGAAGGCACAATCCTTGCCCTCAGTGACCTTACCATCTGAGAGGTGAAACAGGCACAAAATAATTTGTGGTAAGAGGAAGATAGATGAATATGTGAATGCTTGCTGAGGTGGCAGCTAGGAGGGATAGATTTGGAAAGGGGAAAAATTAACTGGAGAAGCCTTCTTGGAAGATATGACTTCAGAAGGACTTTGAAGATAGGGAGAGCTGGAGCCTGATGGATTTTAAGGGTGAGGGAGTTTTATATGATGATGACGACGACGATGATGATGATGATGATGATGATGGTGGTGGTGGTGGTATTTGTTAAGTGCTTACTATTTGCCAGCAATGTTCTAAGCGCTGGGGTAGATACAAGGTGATCAGATTGTCCCATGTGGGGCTCACAGTTCTTAATCCCCATTTTATCCCATGTTCATGTTCATATCCATGTTCATCCCCTTGATTCTATTTATTACTATTGTCCTTGTCTGTCCATCTCCCCCGATTAGACTGTAAGCCCATCAAAGGGCAGGGACTTTCTCTATCTGTTACCGATTTGTACATTCCAAGCGCTTAGTACAGTGCTCTGCACATAGTAAGCGTGGCTCAGTGGAAAGAGCATGGGCTTTGGAGTCAGAAGGTCATGAGTTCAAATCCCAGCTCGGCCATTTGTCAGCTGTGTGACTTTGGGCAAGTCACTTAACTTCTCGGTGCCTCAGTTACCTCATCTGTAAAATGGGGATTAAGACTGTGAGCCCCAAGTGGGACAACCTGATTCCCTTGTGTCTACCCCAGCGCTTAGAACAGTGCTCGGCACATAGTAAGCGCTTAACAAATACCAACATTAATAAATACTATTGAATGAATGAATGAATTTTACAGATGAGGTCACTGAGGCATAGAGAAGCTAAGTGACTAGCCCAGAGTCACACAGCTTACTAGTGGCAGAGCTGGGATTAGAACCCATGTCCTCTGAAACATCTTACAAGTGGCAGAGCTGGGATTAGAACCCATGTCCTCTGACTCATAAGCCCAGGGTCTTTCCATTCAGTCATGCTGCTTCTCACTCAGCCATGCTACTTCTCCAGTTATATAAAAGGAAGTGCATAAGTTAGGGATAAGTGCATAAGGTGCATTCAAAGCACATAAGTACATAAGGTGCAAAGTGCATAAATGCATTAATTGCATAAGGTGCATTCAAAGGTAAATCTCAAGTGCATTGAGATTAGCTGGGAAGGAATATTGAGGGTGAGCTAGGATTCAGTGGGTGAAGGGAGTCGAGAGGTAGGAGGGAGAAGACTGTTAGAATAGCTTGAAGTCAATTTTCAACAATTTCAGGTGTCTTCAAGGCAGGAAGAAAGGCAGAACTGCAGAGATGGAGAGAGATCAGGGCTGGAAATGTAGATTTGGGTATCGTCTTCATAGAGGAGGTAGTTGAAGCCATATGAGAGAATGAGTTCTCCAAGGGAGTGGGTGTAGATCAAGAATAGAAGTGGACCCAGCACTGAACCTTAAAAGATACCTACAGTTTGAGGGTGGGAGGTGGAGGAGGAACCTGTGAAAGAAACTGAGAATGAGTGGACAGAGAAATAGGCGAGAACCAGGAGAGGACAGTGACAGTGAAGCCGAGGCTGGACAATGTTTCCAGAAGAAGGGAGTGGTCAATAGTGTTGAAGGAAGCTGAAAGGTAAAAGAGGATTAGGATGGAGTAGAGTCCATTGGATCTGGCAAGGAGGAAATCATATCTGACTTTGAGAGGGCAGTTCCTGTGGAGCGTAGTGAATGGAAGCCAGATTGGAGCAGGTCAAGGAGGGAATTGGAAGAGAGAAACTTGAGAAAGTGGATGTATATAACTTGCTCAAGAAATTTGGAAAGGAATAGTAAGAGGGACATGAGGTGATGGCTGGAGGGAGGCATGAAATCAAGGGAGAGTTTTTTAGAATATGGGATAGATATGCATGTTTCATAGTAGTGGGGAAGAAGCCACTGGAGAGCAAATAGTTGAAGACGGCTGTCAGGGAGGGACGAAGAGAGGAGGCAGATGTTTTGATAAGTTTCAAAGTGAGAGGTCAGATGCAAAGGTGGATGAGGTGGAGTTTGAGAGAAGGCTGGCAATTCTTAAATGAGATACTGCTGGAAAGGATGGAAAAGTTGAAGAAGGAGCAGGAGGAAGGAGGAACTGGAAAGGAGGAGGAGAAGGGGAGATTTTAGGGAGATCATATGTGATAGATTCAATTTTCTCAATCAAATATGTGGCCAGGTCATTAGGGGCAAAGGAACAGGGAGGCCGGGAGGCAGGAGGTTTGAGGAGGAGTTAAATGTCTGGAAAAACTGTTGAGGGAAATGGGCATGGGGGTCAATGAGGATAGAGAAATAATTTTGCTGGACAGTGGAGAGGGCAGAGTTAAACCATGCAAGGATAAACTGAGGTAGATGAAATAAGTCTGATACCTAGATTTTCTCCAGGAGCACTCTGTGAGGGAGGGAGGAGGACTGTGGAGGTGATCCTGGGCTGTGGATTAGTGGTTCAAGGTAGACGAAGGGACAGGGGAGCCAGTGAGTTGAGTTCAGTAGAGAGGGTGGTGTTGATTTAGCATTGATTTGGTCATCAAGGTGAGGTAGTTTGGGTATGGAGACTAAATGGGGCATGATGAGTTGAGAAAATTTGATGGGGTCAAAAGATTAGAGGTCTCTGTGGGTGAACAGCACAGATTTGTGGGGAGATTTGTGAGAGAGAAGGAAGATGAGGAGATTATGGTCTGATAGACGGATTTCAGAGTCGTGCAGTGGCTAGTGATAATGAGATTGAGTGTGTGACCAAATTGGTGAATAGGTATGATAAAGTGAAGCAGAAGGTCAGTGGAGTTGGGAGTGATAGCAGGCAGAGGAAGGGTCTTCAGAAACATCTATGTGAATATTGAAATCCCCAAGGATCAATGTAGAGACTGAGAAAGAGAGAAGGAATGTGAGAAAGGGATCAAAATGGTGAAAAAAAGTTGAAGAGTGGACCTGGGAGGGCAGTAGAAGACAGTTTATGGAGAGGGTGGTGGAGGAGGGTGATATGGTCTTCGAAGCAATGGTGGAGGTGGAATGGTGTGAACATGACATTGGGACGTTAGAAGGAAACCAATACCTTCCCCTTTCCCAGTGAGTCAGGAGGAATGGGTGAGAGAGAACAACAGGGCAGACTGTCAACTAGGGAGAGTCAGGTTTTGGTGATGGCGAGGAGGAGGAGTGACTGTGTCGGGAACAGGTCAAGGTTGAAGGGAAGCTTTCTGATGATGAAGTGGGGGCTCCTTAAGACACATTTGGTTGAGGTCTGAGAGAGGGGATGGCATGAGGGGTGAGGAGGGGCTCTGTGGGAGTGACTCGATGGGGGCTAGTGTTGGGGGAGGGGGATGAGGGTTGGAACTGAGAGAGGATGACAAAGATGGGGCAGGGAAGAGGATTGGGGATAGTTCAAGGGATGGGGAAGGGTTGGGTGGAGGAAGGGGAAAGGGAGGTGTGTTGGGAGGAGAGGATTGGGTTGGACTCACCAGTCAGTGGGAATTGAGGAGTCATGAGGAAAGAGTGAGTATGTCTGGCATTAGAGGAGCGGAGTGTGTGGGTTGGACTGTGGTAGAAAAGCAGGGAAACGAGGCAGGAGGGAGCAAGATGATTGACTGCCTTAAAGCCAATGGTGAGGAATTTCTGTTTGATGTGGAGGTAGATGGGCAACCCCTGGAGGTTTTTGAGGAGTGGGATATCATGGACCAAGTGCTTTCCTTATGTGCCTGCCACCGAGGCCTTTTCACTCTTTATTCTTAGTTTAGGAGCCCCCTCGCCGAGGGCCAGGGACTCTGTCTCATTTTCATCTGTGTACCCTTTTACCAACACTCAGTACAGCTCTCTACTCATAATAAATGCTTAATAAATATTATTACTACTGCTTCTACTCCTACTCCTCCAACTATTGCTACTATTAGAAATACTACTTCTACTACTAAAACTATTCTATTAGTGTTACTATTACTGCTTTTTCTAAATCTACTACTACTGCTGTTAATATAGAAGAGTGTTTGGCCAGTCTTCCTCTCCTCTTTATATTCTCCTATAGTGTGTCCTCTCCATAAGTGCACTTCTTGTTACTGCTTTAAATGCAAAACACTTCTGGTTATGAAATAACTGGCTTAATATGTCCGGTGCACAAAGTAAAGAAGCAATTCTTGAAAATGTAAAAATATAATTAGAAATCCCAAATGGAACAGCCTTACCCTAGATTTGACCTGTTTGGCTTTGAAAGAGCACATGTTTCTCATCAGCTTTTACAGCTTTCAAGAAATACTTTGTTTAGACTGCTTCAGATTTTGATTCCACCCAGGGTCCCCGAATGTAGTGACCACGCTTCACTCTTTTAGTGCAAGAGCTGAAAGCCTCAACAACAGTAATAATAATAATTATTATTACAGTGTTTGCTAAGTGCTTACTTTGTTCCAGGCACTGTAATAAGCGCTGGGGTGGATACAAGCCAATCATTCATTAATTCATTCAATCGTATTTATGGAGCAATTACTGTGTGCAGAGCACTGTATTAAGCACATGGAAAGTACAATTCAGCAACATAGAGACAATCCCTCCCCAACAACGAGTTGGACACAGGCCCTGTCCCACATGGGACACAGATTTGGTTGGGCAGACTTCGTCTTACTTCTAAGTGACTCAGTTAATCCACTAAGTAGTGTGGCTTAGTGGGAAGAGCATGTGCTTGGGAGTCAGAAGTCTTGAGTTCTAATTGGCTCTGCCCCTTGTCAGCTGTGTAACTCTGGGCAAGTCACTTAACTTCTCTGAGTCTGAGTTATCTAATCTGCAAAATGGGCATTAAAACTGTGAGCCCCACCTTGAACAACCTGTTAACCTTGTATGTCCCCCAGCACTTGGCACATAGTAAGCGCTTAACAAATGCCATCATCATCATTATTATTATTTAATCAACTAACTTAATTAACTGAGCAGTAACTATGCAGGGCACTGTACCAAATGCTTGAGAGAGTACAACAGAGCTAGTGGACACAATCCCACCCTCAATTTAGTTTCTTGCTTCTCAGAACTCTTTACGTTTTAGTTGCCAAGCTTTTTGGTTTTGCACAAACCTCCCTCAGGTTGTGTGATTAATCTGAGCGGGGGGGGGGGTCAGAAATATCCACCATTCTCTTTGGATAATCCCCCCAACATGTGGTTCCACATGTACCTTCGATTCTAAGACTTCATTGCTTGTGATCTTGCTCTGCAATCTGAAGTTGAGTATAACCTGTCAGTGACCCTGAAGGAATGGCTCAACAATTCAGATGTGGCATCTGACAGAAGGTCAGGTCTCCCAGGCATAGAGAAACTAGGGGAGCATTACAGCTCTGTAGGCACTTAACCTAAAACCACATTGTCACCACACTCTAACAGACTCTAAAGGATATGCTGACCTTCCTGATTTAAGTTTCTGCTTTCTTATCTGTCTTTGCAACGTCAGTCAGTAGTAGAATTCTGTGCCTAGGTAATAGATCTCTGTGACGGAAGTTATTTCTGTGCTTCCAGTATAGCGTGTGTAGGTTTCCCGGTCAGGTTAATATAGTACATCATTTTTTTTAGTCTACCATAAACCCCTAATATAAGGCTGATTTGGCAAAGAGGTTTACAGTCTTTTACATATCTTCTTGGGTGTGTACCCTTAGGGTGCTGCCATCTGCACACACTATAAACGTATCTTGTGTATTCAAAGATGACACTGCTGGTGGTGCACTGATCCCACGTGGATGAAGATTGACAAGGGATTGCTACACCATCCTGCATGGTTTACAACTAAGGCTAGTTCCTTGTTGTGTTAGTGTATCCCACATCTGTCTTGTCTCTGTTCTGCCCCTTTATGTTTTATTGTTTTAGGATGCCTCTGCTCTAGGAGAGCCAACCACCCATGAGACTTCTCTGTATGCTGTGGTATTTCTTCCAAATTCTATTGAGAGTTTTCTCTGTTGGAAAATGTGCTTCCCTAGATCTTCATAATATTTTTTTCTGCTCTCCTAGGTAGAAGGAGTCTTCACCCAGTTTCCCAGAGAGCAGCTATTTGGGTATCCTGCTATTATTCACTCACATTACTTGTCCCACCCAACTGAGAAGCAGCATGGCCTAATGGATAGAGCATGGGCCTGGGGGTCAGAAGGTCATGAGTTCTAGTGTTGACTCTGGCACTTGTCTGCTGTGTGACCTTGGGCTGGTCACTTCATTTCTCTGTGCCTCAGTTACCTCATCTCTATAATGGGGATGAATTCATTCATTCATTCATTCAATAGTATTTATTGAGCGCTTACTATGTGCAGAGCACTGTACTAAGCGCTTGGGATGAACAAGTCGGCAACAGATAGAGACAGTCCCTGCCGTTTGACGGGCTTACAGTCTAATCGGGGGAGACGGACAGACAAGAACAATGGCACTAAACAGCGTCAAGGGGAAGAACATCTCATAAAAACAATGGCAACTAAATAGAATCAAGGCGATGTACAATTCATTAACAAAATAAATAGGGTAACGAAAATATATACAGTTGAGCGGACGGGTACAGTGCTGTGGGGATGGGAAGGGAGAGGTGGAGGAGCAGAGGGAAAAGGGGAAAATGAGGCTTTAGCTGCGGAGAGGTAAAGGGGGGATGGCAGAGGGAGTAGAGGGGGAAGAGGAGCTCAGTCTGGGAAGGCCTCTTGGAGGAGGTGATTTTTAAGTAAGGTTTTGAAGAGGGAAAGAGAATCAGTTTGGCGGAGGTGAGGAGGGAGGGCGTTCCAGGACCGCGGGAGGACGTGACCCAGGGGTCGACGGCGGGATAGGCGAGACCGAGGGACGGCGAGGAGGTGGGCGGCAGAGGAGCGGAGCGTGCGGGGTGGGCGGTATAAAGAGAGAAGGGAGGAGAGGTAGGAAGGGGCAAGGTGATGGAGAGCCTTGAAGCCTAGAGTGAGGAGTTTTTGTTTGGAGCGGAGGTCGATAGGCAACCACTGGAGTTGTTTAAGAAGGGGAGTGACATGCCCAGATCGTTTCTGCAGGAAGATGAGCCGGGCAGCGGAGTGAAGAATAGACCGGAGCGGGGCGAGAGAGGAGGAAGGGAGGTCAGAGAGAAGGCTGACACAGTAGTCTAGCCGGGATATAACGAGAGCCCATAATAGTAAGGTAGCCGTTTGGGTGGAGAGGAAAGGGCGGATCTTGGCGATATTGTAGAGGTGAAACCGGCAGGTCTTGGTAACGGATAGGATGTGTGGGGTGAACGAGAGGGACGAGTCAAGGATGACACCGAGATTGCGGGCCTGCGGGACGGGAAGGATGGTCGTGCCATCCACGGTGATGGAGAAGTCTGGGAGCGGACCGGGCTTGGGAGGGAAGATGAGGAGCTCAGTCTTGCTCATGTTGAGTTTTAGGTGGCGGGCCGACATCCAGGTGGAGACGTCCCGGAGGCAGGAGGAGATGCGAGCCTGAAGGGAGGGGGAGAGGACAGGGGCGGAGATGTAGATCTGCGTGTCATCTGCGTAGAGATGGTAGTCAAAGCCGTGAGAGCGGATGAGTTCACCGAGGGAGTGAGTGTAAATGGAGAACAGAAGAGGGCCAAGAACTGACCCTTGAGGAACTCCAACACTTAAAGGATGGGAGGGGGAGGAGGCTCCAGCGAAGGAGACCGAGAATGACCGGCCAGAGAGGTAAGAGGAGAACCAGGAGAGGACAGAGTCCGTGAAGCCAAGGTGAGATAAGGTATGGAGGAGGAGGGGATGGTCGACGGTGTCAAAGGCAGCAGAGAGGTCAAGGAGGATCAGAATGGAGTAGGAGCCATTGGATTTGGCAAGAAGGAGGTCATGGGTGACCTTAGAGAGAGCAGTCTCGGTAGAGTGGAGGGGACGGAAGCCAGATTGGAGGGGGTCTAGGAGAGAATGGGAGTTAAGGAATTCTAGGCATCGATTGTAGACGACTCGTTCTAAGATTTTGGAAAGGAAGGGTAGTAGGGAGATAGGACGATAACTGGAGGGGGAAGTGGGGTCAAGAGCGGGTTTTTTTAGGATGGGGGAGACGTGGGCGTGTTTGAAGGCAGAGGGGAAGGAGCCCTTGGAGATTGAGTGGTTAAAATAGAAGTTAAGGAAGGGAGGAGGGCAGGGGCGATGGTTTTAAGAAGGTGAGAGGGAATGGGGTCCGAGGCGCAGGTGGAGGGGGTGGCACTTGCGAGGAGGGAGGAGATCTCCTCTGAGGATACTGCAGGGAAGGATGGGAAAGTAGGGGAGGGGGTTGTTGGGGGGGAGGGGAGAGGCGGAGGGGTGACTTTGGGGAGCTCAGACCTGATCGTGTTGATTTTCGTGAGGAAATAGGTGGCCAGATCATTAGGGGTGAGAGATGGGGGAGGGGGAGGAACAGGGGCCTAAGGAGAGAGTTAAAGGTCCGGAACAATCGGCGGGGGTGACGGGCATGGGTGTCGATGAGGGAGGAGAAGAAGCTTTGCCTGGCGGAGGAGAGGGCAGAGTTAAGGCAGGAAAGGATAAATTTGAAGTGTGTGAGGTCGGCTTGGTGCTTGGACTTTCGCCAGCAGCGCTCAGCAGCTCGAGCATAGGAGCGTAGGAGGCGGACGGAGGAGGTGATCCAGGGCTGTGGGTTAGTGGCGCGAGAGCGGCGGAGGGAAAGGGGGGCGAGAGAGTCGAGATGAGTAGAGAGGGTGGAGTTGAGAGCGGAGACCCGATCGTCGAGAGTGGGAAGAGAGGACAGGGCGGCAAGGTGAGGCGAGATGCTATTGGAAAGACGGATGGGATCGAGAGAGCGGAGGTCTCTGTGGGGCAGTAGCGAAGATTTGCAGGGGGAGGGAGTGTGAGAGATGAGGCAGGTGAGAAGGTTATGGTCCGAGAGAGGGATTTCAGAGTTGGTGAGTGAGGAGATAGTGCAGCGGTAGGAGATGACAAGATCGAGGGTGTGACCGAGTCGGTGAGTGGGCGCGGTATGGTGGAGGAGGAGGTCGGCAGAGTCGAGGAGGGATAGCAGGCGGGCGGCAGAGGAGTCGTCGGGTACATCCGTATGGATGTTGAAGTCTCCAAGGATCAGAGTGGGCAGAGAGAAGGAGAGAAGGAAGGTGAGAAAAGGGGTCAAGGTGGTTGAAGAAGTCGGAGGTGGGACCGGGAGGGCGGTAGATGACGGCGACAAGTAACTGGAGTGGGTGGTAGAGGCGAATGATATGGGCTTCGAAGGAGGGGAAGGAGAGGGAGGGGGGAGGAGGGATAGTGCGAAAGCGGCATCGGGGCGAGAGGAGGAAGCCGACGCCTCCTCCCTTACCGGTGAGTCTGGGGGAGTGGGAGAAGGAGAGGTCTCCGCTGGAGAGAGCGGCGGCGGAGACCGTGTCTTCGGGAGAGAGCCACGTTTCCGAAAGGGCGAGGAGGAGGAGAGAGCGGGAGAGGAAAAGGTCATGGATGAAAGGTAGCTTGCCTGTAACAGAGCGGGGGTTCCAGAGGCCACACTTGAAAGTAGCTGTGGGTGCAAGGGGAGGAGGGGGGGAAGGGCGGGGGGAGGGGAGGGTTTGGATGGGAAGGAGGTGGCGGGGCCCTGGACGAGGAGAGGGGGATGAGGGGTGGCGGTGGGACAAGAGGACTGGGATGGGGCATGGGTGGGGAAGAGAGAAGGGGGGAGGGGGTGAAGAGGGGGTTAGGTGGGGGGAAGAGTAGGGGGAGGGGGAAGAGGGGTAGTGCTGGTAAAGTGGGGTTCTAGGGCGGGAGAGAGGAGGGGGGGAGGAGACAGAGGAGAGAGCGGGAAAGAGCTGAGCGAGAGAGGGGAAGGGGAAGGGGAAGGGGAGGATAGGAAGGGGCGGGAGGGGGAGGGGGGGGAGGAGGGACATGGCGAGGCCAGAGAGGTGGGTGGCAGCACTGACAACAATAAACAGTAATAAACGAAATCGGTAATGTAGCAACATGATACAATATGATACAATACAGTGGTGCTAATATAGCAACATGATACAGTATGATACAATATAGTCGTGTTAATAAAAGGGGTGATGACCAGGGTCGGGGGTAGACTCGATTAAGGGGCGACCTGATCAAATTCAAAATCTGACGACAATAAACAATAAAAAGCGAGATCGCAAATATAGCAACATGCTACAGTAAGGCACACTACAATAGTGTTAATAAGCAGGCGATGACCAGGGTCGGGGGACGAGCCGACCCTACCCGATCAGACTCAAAGTCAAGCGGCCAGCGGCCGAGAGAGTCCCAGAGCTCATGACCAAATAACCCTGTGGCGGCGGGGGGGCCCTGAGGTTGTCCGGGGTGGGTGGCGGCCGTAGGCGGCGGCTAAGGTAAGGTAACATGGTGAGAACAAGGACGTCGTCGCCCGGGGCGGGGGCGGGAGGGATGAATCACCTCAAGAGGGAAGAGGGAGTGAGGCCTTCCCAAAATGGCCGCCTCAGGCAGAGTGGGGGCTTCCTAAAATGGCCGCCTCGGGCGGAGTGGGGGAGCGGTTGGGGAGCACAATGTCCCCGGGCCCGAGCAGGGGGACACAATGTCTCCCGAGGACACAATGTCCTTGGGGCCGAGAAGGGGAGCACAATGTCCCCAGGATCGAGAAGGGGAGCGCAATGTCCCCGGGCCCGAGCGGCGGGGGGGGGGGCGGGTGGACTGGAAGCTGGTGGCTGGGGGTCTGTGGGGGCGAAGATCCGTAGTGTCGGAGTTCCCGAGCGGGGGTGCGGAGGTCCAGGTTGTGAAAGGCTGAGGCGGGCGCGGGTCCGGACGGTCCGAGGCTCAGCTCCCCGGTGGAGGCGGAGGAAGCGCAGATGAGTCAGCGAGCGGTAGGCGAAGGGGGGCTTGTTGGGAATCGGGGCAGGGGCCGGGTGGGCCGAGGTTGCGCCTCAGGGGAGCAGAGATCCCGAGCCCACGAGGTAATGGCTCCAAGGGTCCGGGCGATGACAAGGCTCAGCTTCCCGGGAGAGGGGGGGTGGTCTCGGCGTGGATGAGTCGGCGGTCGGCGGCCAAAAAGCCGCTAAAGTCGGCGGTCGGTGGCCAAAAGGCTGTTAAAGAGCTAGGCTGGAAATGGGGGGCAGGCAGCCCAAGGAACCACCGCCTGGGAGGAGAGCTCCAGAGTCCCTGTGATGGTCGATTCGGCTGGGAAGAGGGGGCCCGGCGGTCTGAGACTTACCCCCAGGGGAGCAGAGATCCCGGGCCCACGTGGTAATGGCTCCAAGGCTCCGGGCGATGACAAGGCTCAGTTTCCCGGGAGAGGGGGGTGGTCTCGGCGTGGATGAGTCGGCGGTCGGCGGCCAAAAAGCCGCTAAAGTCGGCGGTCGGTGGCCAAAAGGCTGTTAAAGAGCTAGGCTGGAAACGGGGGGCAGGCAGCCCAAGGAACCACCGCCTGGGAGGAGAGCTCCAGAGTCCCTGTGATGGTCGATTCGGCTGGGAAGAGGGGGCCCGGCGGTCTGAGACTTACCCCCAGGGGAGCAGAGATCCCGGGCCCACGTGGTATGGCTCCAAGGCTCCGGGCGATGACAAGGCTCAGTTTCCCGGGAGAGGGGGGTGGTCTCGGCGTGGATGAGTCGGCGGTCGGCGGCCAAAAAGCCGCTAAAGTCGGCGGTCGGTGGCCAAAAGGCTGCTAAAGAGCTAGGCTGGAAACGGGGGGCAGGCAGCCCAAGGAACCACCACCTGGGAGGAGAGCTCCCGAGTCCATGTGGTGGTCGATTCAGCCCCAGGGGAGCAGAGATCCCGGGCCCATGCGGTAATGGCTCCAAGGGTCCGGGCGATGACAAGGCTCAGTTTCCCGGGGGAGGGGGCTGGTCTCGGCGTGGATGAGTCGGCGGTCGGCGGCCAAAAAGCCGCTAAAGTCGGCGGTCGGTGGCCAAAAGGCTGCTAAAGAGCTAGGCTGGAAACGGGGGCAGGCAGCCCAAGGAACCACCGCCTGGGAGGAGAGCTCCAGAGTCCATGTGGTGGTCGATTCGGCTGAGAAGAGGGGGCCCGGCGGTCTGAGACTTACCCCCAGGGGAGCAGAGATCCCGGGCCCACGCGGTAATGGCTCCAAGGCTCCGGGCGATGAAGACCGTGAGCCCCACATAGGATAGGGACTATGTCCAACTTGATTTGCTTGTGTCCACCCCAGCATTTAGTACAGTACCTGGCACATAGGAAGCACTTAACAAAGACCATTATTATTATCATTACTATTATTATTATTATCTGAGCAGCGTTCTCTGAGCTTGGCTTAGATGCTGGTGGGCTGCCTGGTTTAGGACTGTACTGTCAGTGACCTTGTCCCACTATTTGATGGATTGACAAGGGATTGCTACACCATTCCGCATGGTTTACAACTAAGGCTAGTTCCTTGTTGTGTTAGTTTATCGTGCATCTGTCTTGTTTCTGTTTTCAACTCTGCCCCTTTATGTTTTATTTTTCTAGGAAGCCTCTGCTCTAGGAGAGCCAACCACCCATCAGGCTTCTCTGTATGCTGGGATGTTCTCCCCACACTGGAGCATGATTTATAGATGAAACTGCTCCAGTCTCTGGAAATGTCACCGGTAGCAAGTTCAGGTCTCTCAGCCTTATAGAGGACTGGACATCACCACAAGGTGTGGAACCTGATGCCCCATTGCCATCACATACTGTCTTGTAGTCATCGGAAGGCCACATACTGTCTTGAAGTTATCTGAAGGCCAGGCTGGCATTTCTGATTCAGTTTATTGTCTACTTTCTCAGTGCCTTCTTGAACAGTGTACTTCCTAGGTAGCAGAATGCATTGACTGACTTAAGTTGCAGATTGCCAGTGGAAACCTTTGGTTGTGTGCAAGCTCTCTCAGGTGTAGGCCAATACTTAATGCTGTTTTCTTCAGACTTATTGTTAGGTCATTAAACTGTGCTACATCTTCAAAGAGATTCAAAAGCATTTGCAGGTCATCTGGTCTGGTGCCTTTAACATTCTGTCATCTGTATTTGGAAATTCCTGAACCACTGTCTCAAAGGTTGATGATGCTTTCAACTTGTTGAGCTGGAAGAGTTTCCCGGAAGAATGGGTGCTTAACATGGTGACATTCATTTCATTCTCACTCATAACAGCACAGGGTAGGGTGAGCAAGAACGGACCAATCATTCAGTCTTGGTTCATACTGACATTGATGAGGAAATGGTGAGAGAGGAGTCCTTCAACTCCAAATCAGCCACTAAGTCCATCCTGGAGTAGTTCAGGAATCTTGCTAAATTTGTCAGAACACTCAGATTATCATTGGAGTTTCTGGAGGCCTAGTCTATTGATTGACATCAGACTTTTGTGAGAACATCAATTGTAATGCGAAGATATTGGTGTTGTTCTCTGGGGTTTTCTGGTATCTTTTGCATCACAAAAATTATAGCTGCTGAGTTGCAGCATGGTCTGAAACTATACTGACATGCAGGAAAGCTCAGAGTGAACTGCATTCTATAGAAGTCTCTTCTGAAAGGTGCTAGCTAGACTCTTTGGTAACAAAAAGTGGGGAGATTTCCCCTAGGTGAAGCTGAGTCACGATGTAATTCATCATCAGTAAATCATTTTTGCTGACCAATGGGAACCATTTTCTAAATGGTCTCTGCCATGGTTCCAGACAATATTGCTGAGACCTCAGAGTGTTAATGAGCATCTGAATGAAGGCATGTTCCCTTATTTTTATTTCCCTTTATTTAAAAAAGTCACTTATTTCTCCCTCTATTAACAAGTAGAATGAGGTAACTAATGAATTTGGAATAATAAAACAAACCAAAGTCAGTATCTGAAGCAGCCCCTATTACATTATACAAATATTTTCTTCCCAAAGACACACTGAGCCACAATCTATAAGAAAAATATATGAAAACCTTACAAGAACATTTCCACTTGCTCTATATCATTAATACATTTTTATGGTTTTTATTAAGTGCTTATGGTGTGTAAGGAATTGTTCTAAGAGCTAGGGTAGATACAAGGTAATTAAGTTGGACACTGTCCCTGTCCCACACAGTGCTCACAGTCTTAATCCCCATTTTACAGATGAGGTAACGAGGCACAGAGCAGTGAAGTGACTTACCCATGGTGACACAGCAGAAACGTGGTGGAGCCAGGACTATAACCCAGATCTTTGGGACTCCCAGCCTTTTGCTGTATCCACTAGGCCATACTGCTTCTCCTGCATCCCCTCCACCCGACCTCTTCAAATCACCCTAAATTAGGTAAAGAGGAAGTTCAATGTCTCAGCAAAGGAATAGAGTACCAGGAGGAGATATTGAGGGTGGAATGCTGGTGTCTGGTTGATGAGGGACTCTCAGAGTGGAGTATGGTATATATTGTTCTGGAAGGAAAAATAAGGCCATGCTATAATATCAGAATGGAAGAGGAATCTCTGTCAAAATGCACTCATTGCAGATGAGAACAGTGATGTCAGCAGGCAGAATTTGGAATCAAGAACAGGATGATGTTAAATGCTGGACTTGACAGTTCTGTAAATACTAACCCCTTAGGTTGATCACCTTGTAGCAGAATCCCAAGTTCACAACCTCACAAATTTCACTGTGTATGGTAACTAAGATTTTTATCATTCCCAAAATCAAATCCACTGCTTCTCCACTGCTTTCTCCATAGTGGTCAGATGAATTCATTAATTCATGAATTGCAGCAAACTTTTTTCCATAAATCAGAAAACAAAAAAGTAACACTGACTTCCTGCCAGAGGGAAATCATTCATTCATTCAATAGTATTTATTGAGCGCTTACTATGTGCAGAGCACTGTACTAAGCGCTTGGAATCACGGAGGACAACCATCACAGGGCTCTTCCAAGCAACCTGTTGTCCCTGGACTGGATGGGCCACCTCTTTGACCGTGTAATGGTGTTAATTATTGTGTTACATTCTGTTTCTAGTGAAGACACTTACTCTATTGTACTATTCCAAGCACATAGCACAGTGCTCCGTACACAGTAAGCGCTTAATAAATACCATAGACTGCCAACATCTTTAAGGCACTCCATCAACCCTCCTCCCCCTACCTCACAGATCTACTGCAGTTGAGCTGCTGCACTTTACTCTTCTAATTCCAGTTTACTCCCTGAACCTTCATCTCATCTATCTCACCACCAACTCCTGATCTTCTCCTCTTTCTTGCTTGGAAGACCCTGCCTCTTCATATCGACAGGCTATTGCTCTCCCCTTCTTCAAAGTTTTATTAGAGTCACATCTCCTCCAAGAGGCCTTCCCCAATTGAGCTCTTTTTTCCAGTTTCCCTCTCCCTTCTGCATTTTACAGGCACTTGGAGCTGTACTCTTTACACACTGGATATTCAGCACTCCCTAGTCCCACAGCATTTATGTACATATCCTCTTACTTTGACATTTCCCTTTTTTGAAATTTATTTTAATGTCTTCTTCCCAATCTAGACACAAGCTTGTAAAAGTTGAGAGCAGGGATCATATCTACAAACTCGATTGTACTGTACTCTCCCAAGTGCTTAGTTCAGTCCTCTGTACACAAAAAGTGCTCTGTAAGTGCCAATGACTGATCCATTGACTGAGTCCCTACTGCAAAAATGGACTGTACTAAGTGCTTGAGATGCAAAATAAAACACAAGACATGTTCATTTTGGACAAGGGATTTACATGTTAATTTTGCTCTTTTGTTCCATGACTTCATCCAGGGTAATCTCCATTTCTGACTCCTTTCTGGTTCAGTCCAAGGAGTGCAGAGATAGAGCTGAAACTGGGGACAAATGAAGATCATCATCGAGGACTTGTTTGAAATATGGCTCATGAATTATTTAATACATTTTCTTGGCAATATGTAATTGTCTCCAGCCTTACACAGCAGTATCTTATTTCCTCATAGGTTCAAATGATTAATCCAAAATAAATCCTTCAAAATTAGAATGTGTGCACAATCCCTCTTGTTCTTGCTGAAATTGGAAATTACTGAATATTCCCAATGAAAGATTAGAATGGGAATGGGAAAGTTCAAATGGGAAGTTGGGAATATGCTCACTTCCCCTGTTCCATTCCATTGGGAAGCAATGTGGGCTAGGATAAAGCAAGGTCTTAGGAGCCAGAGGATCTTGCTTCTGCCCAGTTCCCAGATCTGCCATTTGCCTGCTCTGTGACCTTGGGTAAGTCACTTAACTTCTCTATGCCTCAGTTTGCTCAACCGTAAATACCAGTTCTCCTTCCTACTAGACTGTGAATCCCATGTGGGACGAGGACTGTATCCAGACTGTGTCCACCCTGATTAACATGTGTCTACTCCAGGGTTTAGAACAGTGTTTGATACATAGTAAGCACTTAATAAATACCATTAAAAATGCTTTTATAATTTTTTAATTACAATTCTGCTTACAAAACTTGTCCCTTGAGAACAGTTTTGATAAGAAAAGAAACCTCTCTTCTCAAAGATCACCAGTCTGTTCCCACTGAACAATGCTCATATCTTTTATCTACAAAGCATATAAATTCATCAAGAAAGTTTCAGTTCCTCACACTCTGAGGAAACCTAGTGTAAGAACAATGGTGATGGAAAAGTTTTTAGAACTAAACAGCTATCATTGTATTTTGTTGATAAACTATCCTGCTACTCTAAATTTTCCTAGAGATCAGACTTAAATAGAATCCTTTTTAAGTAATAGGATTTACCAGAAATGATTAAATTCATAAAATTATCATTTTATAGCTCAATATGGATTTCAAATTGTATCTCACTTGTTCCTTTGTACCAGATAAGATATTTTAAAATGAAATAAAGCTTCACACAAAAGTAATTAGTGCAAAATAACATGCACCACATTGAATTAACCTCCCAACATATACAGCAACAAAATACATTTCAAATTGCATCTCACTCACTCCTTTGTTCTTAGATATTTTAAGGTGAAACAAAGCTCAATATAAAACTACTTAGCACAAAATCTACATGGACCACATTAAATCAACCTTCCAAAACATACAGCCACAAAATGCAATTTGAAATATATTCTGTAAGTACTGAATTTTTGAAAATCCTTGCAGCCACTGCCAAAGAGTCATTTTAAACCTTATCCTACTTAACAGAAAATAAGACTTGTAAATACCTGGAGAAGGATGACGGTGTTTTCTCTTGGATGCTGTCTTTACATCCATGTAAGTGACTTCACCCTCCATAGCTGCTGATCAATTCAAAGTCAGCTTTTCCTTTCCTCTCCTCCCCTATCCAAGATGTTCAGTCCTACCCCACTCACTGTTCCGAGTCTGGAACCCTTGATCAGGTTGAAATGAGTTACAGGACATCCGCTAGCTTCACTCTTTCCTTTGAAGTTCATGTTTCAGCATCTCCTGGTAATGTCTCTGCTTGAGAGACATGTTGGGAGACCCATTTCAGTTCCATGGTGTGGAGTATTTGCTAAGATGGCCAGGATTTAATTGTTCTTACCAAATCTGGTCAAGGTCTGAGTGAAAATTTACACCTAAAGTTGTGCTCTGCCAGAGTTTCCTATCTCCACCACAGGAGGGTTCCGAGACCTAGAAATAATGTGAAGTTTGCATTGCTTTTTCCGTGTGGTTTCCATCAGAATTATCCATTTCTAACTCACTATCAGTTAGCTTACATGGATTCACTCAGAGAAGAAGCAGAGAAGGTCATAGTCACGAACATTGATCTAGTATGGGGAGAGTTAATAACGATTCATTAGGGACCAAATATAACAGGATGGCTGAGCTGTCCTCACTGGGGGTAGCTGCCCTTACAGATGGGCCTTCTCCCTATCTGACCATTTCACTTCTATCACTGAGCTCAGCCCCAGATCTTTCCCTTCCCTTCACTTCCTCTTTCTTCTGCTGACTCAGTGTCCCTCTCTCTGACCCCATCATCCGCATCTGTGACTACAGAGAGCCAAATTGATTTGGACTAATTGGTCAGTATTGTTTGCCACTGTTTCACAACTTACAGAAGAAGGAACCAAACACAGGGAGTGAACACATAGCCAAAATCCCAACTTCCGGTTGGGGCTTCACAATGAGTGATCTGCTGCATACATTTTTCACCCGCTGCTGCAGGCTAAGCGGGAGGTGTCTACATCACCGGGTGGTGATGGCCTAGTGAAAAGAGCATGGGCCTAGGGTTGAGAGGACCTTGGTTCTAATCCTGGCTCTGCCACTTGTCTGCTGTATGACCTTGGACAAGTCACTTAACTTCCCTGTGACTCAGTGTCCTCATCTGTAAAACAGGGATTAAATACTTACTCTTTCTCCTACTTAGTCTGTGAGCCCTATGTGGAACAGGGACTATATACAACTACATCCAAAAGCAGCGTGGCTCAGTGGAAAAAGCACTGGCTTAGGAGTCAGAGGTCATGGGTTCTAATCCCAACTCAGCCACCTGTCAGCTATGTGACTTTGAGCAAGTCACTTCTCTGTGCCTCAGTTACCTCATCTGTAAAATGGGGATTAAGACTGTGAGCTCCACGTGGGACAATCTGATTACTTTGTATCTACTCCACCATTTAGAACAGTGCTTGGCAAATAGTAAGTGCTTAACAAATACCAACATTATTATCATTATTATTATCCAACCCGATTAACTTGTTTCTATCCCAGTGCCTAGACCAATGGTTGATACATAGTAAACACTTAGCAAATACCAAAATGATTAATTATTATTAGTAGTAATAATAATAATAATGTTGGTATTTGTTAAGCGCTTACTATGTGCAGAGCACTGTTCTAAGCGCTGGGGTAGACACAGGGGAATCAGGTTGTCCCACATGGGGCTCACAATCTTAATCCCCATTTTACAGATGAGGGAACTGAGGCACAGAGAAGTTAAGTGACTTGCCCACAGTCACACAGCTGGCAAGTGGCAGAGCTGGGATTCGAACTCATGAGCCCTGACTCCAAAGCCCATGCTCTTTCCACTGAGCCACGCTGCTTCTCTTGAGGAAGATGAGGAAGATGCTTCTCTTGAGAAGATGAGAAGATGAGGAAAAGTGGGGCTTAGTTTGGGAAGGCCTCTTGGAGGAGATGTGTCTTCAATAAGTCTTTGAAAAGGGGGAGATTAATTGTTCACACTACAAGCCATGTGCAGGCAAGACTGACTCATATTTCCCCCTGCTTTAGACTGTGAGCTAATTGTGGGCAAGGAATGTCACTGTTCACTATTGCATTGTGCCTTCCAAGGCACTTAGTAAAGTGCTAAGCACACAGTAAGCACTTAATAAATGATTGAATGAATGAATTAATAAATGATCCGACTAGAAGTTATTGGATTTGTCTGTGTATTGCTATGTGGAGTGAACAGTGCATTTGAAATGTATAAATACATTTTCAGGTTATTGAGCTCATGTTTCTATAAAATAAACTACTCATAAATGAAATACAAGGTAACATGTATTTTATGTAGCTCTTGTAAAAGTTTGTATTTATTATGCAAACAAATGCATAGCAACCCACCAGCTTTACATACCTAATCCTGAATTTCCACAGTAAAATAATTCATTTTCAAGTATTGGACAAGGCTTGCAATCCAAAGCATTAATTTTGGGCAAAATGAAGATCCACCTCCACATATAAAACCACCACATGGACTCTGGAGCTCTCCTCCCAGGCGGTGGTTCCTTGGGCTGCCTGCCCCCCGTTTCCAGCCTAGCTCTTTAGCAGCCTTTTGGCCACCGACCGCCGACTTTAGCGGCTTTTTGGCCGCCGACCGCCGACTCATCCACGCCGAGACCACCCCCCCTCTCCCGGGAAGCTGAGCCTTGTCATCGCCCGGACCCTTGGAGCCATTACCTCGTGGGCTCGGGATCTCTGCTCCCCTGAGGCGCAGCCTCGGCCCACCCGGCCCCTGCCCCTAGTAAAGTGCTGTTTATTGAGTGCCAACTCGACACAATGAACTGGACTACGGGTTTGGAAAAGTACAGAAGAGAGAAGTAATCCATTCTCTGTCCACAAGGAGTTTACATTTTAATAGGGAAAGACATACCTAAAAAGGCTTACAACTAGAGTAATCAAAATGAATGTTGAATCTATAATCAATCAATAAGCATTTCTACACAAGTGGTAATAATGAGTGTGAATAAACACCACTGCTAGGAATGGCTCAAGGATTTTTATAGTTCGGGGTGTTTGAGATAAGTGGGGAAGGCTTCTTGGAGGTGGTGTGATCCCCTGCCAGATTTGTGGATTTCTTCTCACGACCAGCCTGAAATGCATCAGGGAGCACAACCACGCAACTCTCACACCAATTGCACTTGTGGGCCATACTCTGCAAAACATAGGAGTGTAAAGAAATGTTTTGCTACAAACTTAGCACAAAACAAGCACTTTATAAAGGCCATAATTATTCTTAAGCACTCTTTCCAGCTTCAAAGCCCTACCAGAGTCATATCTCCTCCCACAAGCCTTCCCTAACTAACGTCTCACCTCCCCACCTCTTCCCCCCCCCCTTCTGCATCACCACTGCACTTGATTCCATTCTCTCTAGGCTCTTAGGTTCTCACCTCACCCTCATCCCCACAGCACTTTTATAAATAACCTTACACTCTATGGCTTCCCCATCTGTGATATAATATCTGTCTCCCCTGTTTGACTGTAAGCCCCTTGAAGATAGGGATCATGTCTATAAACTCTATTATATTGTGCTATCCCAACAGCTTTGCACACTGTACACTAGCACACTGTAAAAGCTCAATAAATGCTATTGATTGAATTATTACACCAAGAATGAGTGGAAGGAAGGGGAACAGTGGAGGTTGTGTGTGACCTGATTCAGAGCCTGCGATGGCTAGATAACAGTGTGTGGGAAGGAGTGATGATGTCAGTGGGTGTGAGAGACAAAGAAGCAGGTAGGGACTGAGGGAGGACAGAAAGCATGTTAGCTCGTGCCCAGGGCGTTACACACTGGCTCCATATTATTATTATCAGTGACATACTTCTGCTAGAGATCGGTATCAATTGACAATCGATCCCCACTCCATTTTTAGAGATATGTACATTACTTTTAGTTTTTCTCATTCTTATGGTCTTTTGTTGACACCATGCTCTGAGGTCTTCACACCCACACTGTAGCACTTACGTGCATAGCTTTGAAGTCTATTGTTTCTTCCAACTGTATTTTATTTTAGTGTTTGTCTCCCCCGCCCACTAGATTGTAAGATTTATAAGGCAAAGAATTCTGCTAATTCTATTTCTGTACCTGGGCCTGTCTCCAGCCTTTCTGCCAGGTGGTCTCCAGCCCCGAGAAGCAAGAGATAGCCAGCTCAGCCCAGGAATCCACCACCAAGTGGATCTGCTTTGTGCTCACGGACCACCCAGAGCCCCCTGATCCACCTGGGATACAAATGCAGCAGGGGCAGCAGAGCGTGGCAGCCTCTTCCCTCCACCACTTGTTTCTTCTGCTCTCTGCCACTGCTTCCTGCCACTCCGCAGCTCCCCTTCACTCATTGGCCACCTCAGGCTCCCCTCTGCCTCCCTCATCCCACAATACAAATTCTACTTGAGTCGATTGGCCAAGAGTGATTCCACCCCTCTGTCTCAGGAAGCCTGGTCAGGGAAGGGGAAAGCTCGGGTAGTGAGCTGGGTAATAAAAGAGCAGAAAGTGGAGGATGGGTGGTGGAGGAGGAAGTTAGGATCAGGAATGAAGTAGTGGAATGGAGACCCTGCAAACAGGCTGGCAGAGCCTGGAATAAATGGGAAATTTTGGTGTGGAAAGAGCCTTCATATCCAGATACCTGTTCCTGCCTGGGACAGCTGGCAGTTTGAACTGGGTTTCAACACCTCCTGCCTCCCCGACCTTTGGTCAGAACTATCCTATGACCTTGAAGATTGCATCTCAAATGGAGTGGGAAGCATCTGGGCTGCAGCTAGCCAGTCCTGCTACCAAAGGGCTAATTCCTTGGAACTTTGTGAGATGTATCTTCCCCAGATCTGCCTTGTGGATGAGATGTTCTTATCAGAACATGAGTCTCACACAGACTCTGGAAGCTAATGATCATAACTGATTTTTAATTAGTTAAAATTTTGAATGTTAGGAGAGAGTTGAAAATAAGCTCCTGATTGTTCTCTTCTTAAAGCTAAAGTTTCTACAACAGGGGCAACTTCCCCTGCCACCAGAACCCTTGGGCATGTCATCAATGTGATCTTGGGCAAGTCACTTAGCTGTTCTGGGCCTCAGTTTCTCCATCATAATATGGGGTTTGAACATCCATTCTTCCCTCTCCCCCTTTTAATGTGAGGCCCATGTGGGATAGAGACTGTCTGACCTGACAGCATCTACCCAGCACCTAGTACAGTGCTTGGCACATAGCAAGTACTTGACAAATGACACATGAAACCTAAAATGATCTAGACCTTTTCCCCATCTAGCAGATTTCTCCTCTTTTTTATTCATTCATTCAATCATATTTATTGAGCACTTACTGTGTGCAGAGCACTGTACTAAATGCTTGGAAAGTACAATTCGGCAACAGATAAAGACAATCCCCACCTAACAAGGAGCTCACAGTGTATTTTCTTCATCTTGACACCTTAGATAAGTGAGTTTCTCTTTCAGGAGTGAGTACTCAGGAGTGAGTGGCAAGGGAGAAAAAGGAAGGGAGGATTAAGGAGTAAGACAGCTGTAAGAGCAGTAGGGCAGAAACAATGAGGTCCTCAGTAAGAGTCAGCATCATTCATGGAGGTGAATTTGGGGTGTGGAGAGGAAGTAATTTCCATGGAACATTATAGAACATAACATAAAAGAACATAAAACATCCCTGGGGTTCAGCAAGGTCTATCGAAGGGTTGAGAAAGATTGTGCCAAGTCTATTATCCAAACAGTCTTTGACCATGTAGCTGCCTTCCCCACTGCTGAGCACCCCGATCTGTGAAGCGCTGATTCAGTACTAGCCTGGTTCTCCTGCTACTTGTATTAGCCTGGCTCTCCTGCTACTTCTCTGGCAGCTCCTTCTCGGGGCTATGAACTGACTCTTTTTTCACCACTCAGTCACAAGCTGAGGCTGTCCTAGACCCTATGCTGGTCCCCTAATCTGTATGCCTTATAAATTCACATACCACCCATCTATCGATCAATCAATGATATTATGTGCAGAGCACTGTACTAACCCCTTGGGAGACTGTAATAGAGTAAGAAGACATGCTCCTTGCCCTCAAGGAGTTGGCAATCTAGCAGGGGTGGCAGACATTAAAATAAATTATACGTAGGGGAGGAAATAGGTTCTAAGGATATGTATAGAAGTGCTGTGAGGAAGGGGTACATGAATACTGAAGTTCTAAGGGGATATGGACTCATGCACAGATGATACAGAAGGGAGTGAAAATGGGTTGGGGGAGATGAAAGGTTAATCAAGGAAGACTTCCTGGATCACTTATTTGGGGTAGAGCACTGCATTTATCCCTGGAAGAGAAAACACAGGTGGGAATTAGTCATGGTTGCTACCCCACAGGGGGTTCACAGTGGACAACGCTATAGTCCTCTCTGCCCCAGAAGCCTGCAACATTAGTATCATCCTTGAATCCTTACTTCTTTTCAGCTTTAAATTCAGTCTATCATAAATCCTGCTGGATTTTCTTCCACAACACAGCACAGATCAGCCTCTTTCTTTCGATGCATATGTCCACCAACTTGTCATATCCAGGATAGTCTATTGAATGAACCTCCTCACTGATCTCCCTGGCTCCAATCTCATTCCTGTCCAGTCCATACTTCACCTGTTAAAATGTCACTTATTTTCCCATTTCTTAAAAACTTTCAATGGTTTCCCATTTTTCTCCATATTAGTAAAAATCTTGACTATTAGCTTCAAGATTCTACCAACTCTCTCCAACTCTGCAAAGCAAATCCTACAGGAGGGAGAAGTCTCCAACCCTAGTTAAGGTAGGTCAGGCCTGATGGTTGATGGTCTCTTCTGGAATTTTCTGGGGCAAATCAGTTTATGGTTTTTTAAATCTCTATTGTAATGTATTGCCTTGCATCTTTTTCCATTACAGTTCCAATTAGAATCTTATCTGTTAGCAGGCATGGGTAATCAGAGCTTTAAGATTCCTTATAGGGATCAAGAAGAGCTCCCTTTTAAATTTTGGCTATATCCAATCAATCAATCATATTTATTGAGCACTTACTGTATGCAGAACACTGTACTAAGCACTTGGGAGAGTCCAATATAACAGAGATGGTAGACATGGTCCCTGCTTACAGTGAGCTTACAGTCTAGAGGGGGAAACAGACATTAATAAAAATAAAACAAATTACAGATATGCAATATGTAAGTGCTTTGGTGCTGGGCAAGGAATGATAAATAAAAGGAGCAAATCTAGGTGATGCAGAAGGAAGTGGGAGAAGAGAAAATGAGTGCTCAGTCAGAGAAGGCCTCTTGGAGGAGTTGTACCTTCAGTAAGGCTTTGAGGGTGGTGTGAAAGAAAAATTTCACTGACTCTGTTGTGTCCAAAAAAAGGTATGTGAGAGACAAGTATGGAGTGATTAGTATAATGTTTTGCACAAAGTAAGCGCTCAATAAATACAATTGAATGAATGAATGAATGGTGCTAGACGGGCAGAGTTTCCTCTGCTAGTTAATGCCAGCTCATCTTCAAACAATACAGAGTTTCTTTATATACAGTTCGTACCACATCCATATGTGTTCAGAAGAGCACTATACAGGATGCATACTTTTAAGACAGGTAACAATAATTCCCACTGGGAGACTTCTCATCCAGTCCCAGGGCCTGCTTGTTCCCCAGGAGATCAAATTCCACTGATAAGCAAGGCAAGGGGTCCTGACTTGCTAAGGGAGGAACAGCTGCATCCTCTATTGAGTTGATATGCTAATATTCCCGATAATTCAGGCTCTGGAAACAAAGGGAAGAAGATAAGTGATGTGCTTGCCTTGAATAGCAAAGCTCAGCAGTACTTGGATTCCTTGTTATGAGATAATCAAGCAATCAAGCAGGCCTACAGTTGAAACAGTTCAGAGGGGAAGGTCAGAGAGAGAAGAGGGAAATGCAAATCCTGTCCATTTTATTTCCACAGTGAGGAGAGTGATTGTCTCTTGAATATGAAGAGAGGGGCGGTGTCAAGCCAGAGGCAGAGATTGGGTAAGAAGTCAGCAGCAAGATAGATGAGATCAAGATACAGTTAGTAGGTTGGCACCAGAGAAGCAAAGTGCACAGGCAAAGTTGCAGCTGGAGAGCAGCGAGGTGAGGTAGGAGGGGGCATGGTGGTTGAGTTCTTTAAAGCCAATGTTAAAATGATAAGGTGATAGATTCTATACCTTCTTGAATCTTTTTGAAGAACAAGATGGAGTTTCTAATTCCATAAATCCCTTTGATGCTTTTTAAATGCAAGTTTGCTGTCTGTGGTCATGTTTTTTGGTTATACAGCAATGTGGCCCTAAATTTAATGGAATGAAGGGAAAAGTCTTTGAATTTTAACAATTTGATATTAAATCAAGTCCCTGATTCCTCATCTGGCAACTGCTAAGTAAATTCAGCTATCCTGAAAATCTTGTTGAGACGCTTAGGCTATTTCTAGGCAGCATGGTCATTAGATGAGAGAAGAAAATATCCCATCACTTTCAGAGTAAAGTTTAACTGGATGGTGAATCCAGGTCTGTTTAATCTATCCTGTGCCATAACAATGATGGACACAATGAGGGACCAAGAAGAGAATTAGAATCCATTTCCAATCCACCAGGAAACTCTTCTAAGTTAATCAGTAAAGAGCTTTACCAAAGGTCTTCGGGGCAGTCACTGTGCTAGTGAGGCAAATATACAGGCAAATTATAAAAAAAAAATCTGTGTGACCTTGGTCAAGTCATTTGACTTCCCTGTGCCTCAGTTACTGCATCTGTAAAATAGGGATTAAGACTGTCAGGCCCACGTGTGATATGGGCTGTGTCCAACCTGATTAGCTTATATCTGCATGGCTCAGTGGAAATAACCCGGGCTTGCGAGTCAGAGGTCATTGGTTCTAATCCCGGCTCCGCCACTTGCCAGCTGTGTGACTTTGGGCAAGTCACTTAACTTCTCTGTGCCTCAGTCACCTCATCTGTAAAATGGGGATTAAAACTGTGAGCCCCACGTGGGACAACCTGATCACCTTATATTCCCCAATGCTTAGAACAGTGCTTTGCACATAGTAAGCACTTAACAAATACCACCATTAACCCTTATCTACCTCAGTGCTTAGTATAGTGCCTACCACGTAGTAGTGTGTCCTAGTGGATAGATCCTGGGCCTGGGAGTCAGAAGGACCTGGGATCTAATTCTGGGCCCCCATTGGTTTGCCATGTGGCCTTGGGCAAGTCACTTTACTTCTCAGTGGCTCAGGTACCATATCTGTAAAATGAGATTAAGACTGTGAGACCCATGTGGGCCATGGACTGTGTCTAACCTGCTTACGTTGTATGTACCCCTGGGCTTAGAACAGTGTCTACACACTGTATACTGAAAGCTCACATCCTCCAGGAGGCCTTCCCAGAGCAAGCCCCCCTTGTCCTCTCCTCCTCCTCCCCTCCCCATTACCCTGACTCGTTCCCTCTGCTCTATCCCCCACTCCCTGACACAGCACTTGTGTATATATATACTTATTTATCAGTCTATTAATTTTATTAATGATGTGAATAAATCTATAATTCTATTTATTTATATCGATGCTATTGATACTTGTTTACTTGTTTTGATGTCCGTGTCCCCTTTCTAGACTGTGAGCTTGTTGTTGGGCAGGGATTGTCTCTATCTGTAGCTGAATTGTATTTTCCAAATGCTTAGTACAGTGCTCTGCACAATAAATGCTACTGAATGAATGAATTGTATGACTTAACAAGCACCATAAAAAAAGCACGTAAATATCATTTTTAAACAATCAGGTAATTGCTAGGGACAGTCAGTGAGCCTGAGGAAAACAGTGGCTATATTCCTTGGAATGGTCTTTCAGGCTAGTGACTCACCTAGATAAGGAAGAAAGACCTAGGCATTCCAGTGCAGGGAAGGTACTACTTTATTAAGCATTTCAATCGCTCACTTGGTGACATCAGTGGAAGCAAAACCAGTTGCAAAGGAGGATATGACCAAATGCAAGGTCAGGAAGGGAGAAAAAACCCAGAACAGAAAGGCTAGGTGGGTCCTACAAGACTTCTCCTTGTCCAGTCACAAATGACCTTCTTCCTGTCAAATCCAATGCCCCCTACTTCATCTTAACCTTCCTAGTCCACTCAGCTGCCTCCAGTCCTGTGGACCAATCCCTTCTCTTGCATAAACTATCCAACTTTGTCTTCAATGGCAATGTCCTCTCCTGCTTCTCCTGCTATCTCTTTAGCCACTCATTCTTGTTTCTTTCAAAGTGTCCTCCTCTTTATCCAACGATTTAACTTTGGGAGTACCTCAAGGTTAAATTCTGGGTCCCCTTCTATTTTTCATCTACAACCACTCCCTTGGTGAACTCATTCACTCCCATGGCTTCAACTATCACTTCTGTGGATGAATCCCAAATCCACATCTCTAACCCTGGTCTCTCTCCTTCTCTGCAGTCTTGCTTTTACTCTTACTTGAATGTCCCACTGATACCTCAAACTTAACATGTCCAAAAAAGAACTTCTTATCTATGACTTTTCTGTCACTGCAGACACAATCACTATCCTGTCTCACAAGGTCCTAACCTTGGTGTTACTCTCTTCTCTTCTCTCATTCAACCACATATTCAGTTTCTCACTAAACCCTGTTAGTTCAACTTTAGCAACATCACTCATATCTGCTCTTTCCTCTACATACAAATTGCTCCCATATTAATGCAAGCACTTATGCTAACCCACCTTGACTACTGCATCACCCTCCTTATTGACTTCCCTGCCTTGTGCCTCTCCCCACCCCAGTCCATACTTCACTCTGCTGCCCAGATCATTTTTCTACAAAAATGCTCAGTCCATGTTTCCCCACTCCTCTAGAACCTTCAGGTTGACCATCCACTTCCACATCAAAGAAAAACTCCTTACCATCAACTTTAAAGCACTCAATCACCTTCCCTCCTCCACCTCCCCCATTCTAGACTGTAAACTCATTGTGTACAGAGAATGTCACTGTTTATTGTTGTATTGTAGTCTCCCAAGTGCTTAGTACAGTACTCTGCACACAGTAAGTGCTCAATAAATACGAGTGAATGAATGAATGAATCCCACTGTCAGCACCACAGCATATATGTGCATACCCACATATGTGGAGAAGCAGCGTGGCTCAGTGGAAAGAGCACGGGCTTTGGAGTCAGGGCTCATGAGTTCGAATCCCAGCTCTGCCACTTGTCGGCTGTGTGACTGTGGGCAAGTCACTTAACTTCTCTGTGCCTCAGTTCCCTCATCTGTAAAATGGGGATTAAGACTGTGAGCCCCATGTGGGACAACCTGATTCCCCTATGTCTACCCCAGCGCTTAGAACAGTGCTCGGCACATAGTAAGCGCTTAACAAATACCAACATTATTATTATTATTATTATTATTACCCATAATTGTATTTAATGTCTATCTCCCACTATAGATTGATGCTCTTTGTGGGCAGTCCTTTGTACAGTGTTCTGCACCAGAAATCCAGCCCACATACTTGGATCCTCTAATGCTAAACTTCTCATTGTACCTCGATTGCTTCTATTTTGCCCCCGACCTCTCACCCACATCATACCTCTGGCTTGGAATGCCCTCCCTCCTCTTATCTGATGGATAATTGTTCTCCCCTCTTCAAAGCCTGATGGATGGCACTTCTCCTCCAAGAAGCCTTCCTGACTAAACCCTCCTCTCTTCTTTTCCCATTCCCTTCTGTGTCACCCTGATTAGCTTCCTCATTCATCCTCCCTCCCATTCCCCCGTGCTTATGCATATATCTGTAATTTTATGTATTTATTTACATTAATAAATGAATAATGATAGCAATTAATAATTGAAATTAATAATGTGTTTAATAAATAAATGTCTCCCCCTCTAGACTGTGAGCTCGTTATGGGCAGGGACTGTGTCTGTTTCATTCATTCACCCATTCAATTGTATTTATTGAGCACTTACTGTGTGCAGAGCACTGTACTAAGTGCTTGGAAAGTACAGTTCAGCAATAAAGAGAAACAATCCCTGCCCACGCAGAGCTTACAGTCTAGAAGGGGGAGACAGACATCAGAAAAAGTAAACAGGAATCAATATAAATAAATAGAATTATAGATATGTACATATATACACAGGTGCTGTGGGGTGGGAGGAGGGAGTTAGAGCAATTGGAGTGAGCTGGGGAGAAAGAGGTGGAGGAGCTGAGGAAAAGCGGGGTTTAATCTGGGAAGGCCTTTTGGGGGAATGGCTTTGAAGCGGGGAAGAATCTGATTGCTTGGCAGATTTGAGGAGGGAGGGCATTCCTAGCCAGAGGTAGGATGTGGACCAGGGGGCGACAGTGGGACAAGTGAGAACAAGGCACAGTGAGAAAGTTAGCACTGGAGGAGTGAAGTGTGCCAGCTGGGATGTAGAAGGAGAGAAGGGAGAGAAGGGGCAATAACAATAATAATAATAATAATAATGAAGGTATTTGTTAAGCACTTACTATGTGCCAAGCACTATTCTAAGCACTGGGGTAGATTCAGCGTCATCAGGTGGTCCCACGTGGGGCTCACAGTCTTCCCATTTTACAGATGAGGTATCTGAGGCATAGAGAAGTTAAGTAGCTTGCCCAAGGTCACAGCAGACAAGTGGCAGAGCCAGGATGAGAACACACATCCTTTGACTCCCAAGCCCGGGTTCTTTCCACTAATTCACACTGCTTCTATGGCTTCTACCCAGTGTCCCCACCACCCTGGGATATGAAGGAAAGCCGCCCATCACCCCCACTAAAACTTCTCTATTCTTTAGAAGGAAATTCATTCATTCATTCAATAATATTTATTGAGCGCTTACTATGTGCAGAGCACTGTACTAAGCACTTGGAATGTATAAGTCGGCAACAGCTGGAGACAGTCCCTGCCCTTTGACGGACTTACAGTCTAATAGGGGGAGAGAGGCAGACAAGAACAATGGCAATAAATAGAGTCAAGGGGAAGAACGTCTCATAAAAACAACGGCAACTAAATAGAATCAGGGTGATGTACATCTCATTAAACAAAATAAAATAAATAGGGTGATAAAGATATATACAGTTGAGCGGATGAGTACAGTGCTGAGGGGGTTGGGACAGGAGAGAGAAAGGGGGAAGAAGAGGGTTTAGCTGCGGAGAGGTGAAGGGGGGGTAGAGGGAGCAGAGGGAAAAAGGGGGGAGCTCAGTCTAGGAAGGCTTCTTGGAGGAGGTGAGTTTTAAGTAGGGATTTGAAGAGGGGAAGAGAATTAGATTGTCGGAGGTGAGGAGGGAGGGCATTCCAGGACCACGGGAGGACGTGGCCCAGGGGTCGACGGCAGGATAGGCGAGACCGAGGGACAGTGAGGAAGTGGGCGGCAGAGGAGCGGAGTGTGCGGGGTGGGCACTAGAAAGAGAGAAGGGAGAAGAGGTAGGAAGGGGCAAGGTGATGTAGACCCTTGAAGCCTAGAGTGAGAAGAGAGCTGACAGTAGTAGTCTAGCCGGGATATAACGAGAGCCCGTAGCAGTAAGGTAGCCATTTGGGTGGAGAGGAAAGGGCGGATCTTGGCGATATTGTAAAGGTGAAACCGGCAGTTAGTGATTGTACTAACATGATATCAGTTTGGATGGAGAGGAGAATGCATTTTCATTCATTCAGTAGTATTTATTGAGCGCTTACTATGTGCAGAGCACTGTACTAAGCGCTTGGAATGAACAAGTCGGCAACAGATAGACACAGTCCCTGCCGTTTGACGGGCTTACAGTCTAATCGGGGGAGACGGACAGACAAGAACATGGCAATAAATAGTGTCAAGGGGAAGAACATCTCGTAAAAACAATGGCAACTAAATTGAATCAAGGCAATGTACAATTCATTAACAAAATAAATAGGGTAATGGAAATATATACAGTTGAGCGGACGAGTACAGTGCTGAGGGGATGGGAAGGGAGAGGGGGAGGAGCAGAGGGTAATGGGGGGAAAAGAGGGTTTAGCTGCGGAGAGGTGAAGGGGGGTGGTAGAGGGAGTAGAGGGAGAAGAGGAGCTCAGTCTGGGAAGGCCTCTTGGAGGAGGTGAGTTTTAAGTAGGGTTTTGAAGAGGGGAAGAGAATTAGTTTGGCGGAGGTGAGGAGGGAGGGCGTTCCAGGACCGCGGGAGGACGTGGCCCGGGGTCGACGGCGGGATAGGCGAGACCGAGGGACGGTGAGGAGGTGGGCGGCAGAGGAGCGGAGCGTGCAGGGTGGGCAGTAGAAAGAGAGAAGGGAGGAGAGGTAGGAAGGGGCAAGGTGATGGAGAGCCTTGAAGCCTAGAGTGAGGAGTTTTTGTTTGGAGCGGAGGTTGATAGGCAACCACTGGAGGTGTTTAAGAAGGGGAGTGACATGCCCAGATCGTTTCTGCAGGAAGATGAGTCGGGCAGCGGAGTGAAGAATAGACTGGAGCGGGGCGAGAGAGGAGGAAGGGAGATCAGAGAGAAGGCTGACACAGTAGTCTAGCCGGGAAATAACGAGAGCCCGTAGCAGTAAGGTAGCCGTTTGGGTGGAGAGGAAAGGGAGGAAAGGGAATGCATATCTTGGCAATGTTGTGAAAGTGAGACTGGCAGGCTTTGGTGACAGATTGGATATGTGGGGTGAATGAGAGAGCATAGTCAAGGATGACACCAAGTTTGTGGGCTTGTGAGACGGGAAGAATGATTGTGCCATCCACACTGATGGAAAAGTCAGGGAGAGGACAATATTTGGAGAGGAGATAAGGAGCTCTGTCTTGGACATGTTCAGTTTTAGATGGTGGGAAGACATCCAAGTAGAGATGTCCTGAAGGCAGGAGGAGATGTGAGCCTGGAGGGAAGGAGAGAGAACAGGGGAGGAGATATAGATTTGGGTGTCATCCACATAGAGATGATAGTTTAAGCCATGGGAGCACATGAGTTCTCCAAGGAAGTGTTTGTTGTTGCATTGTACTCTCCCAAGGCTTAGTACAGAGCTTTGCACACAGTAAGCATTCAATAAATATGAAAAGCGCTCAATAAATACGAATGAATGAATGAATGAATGAATGAATGAATGAATGAATGAATACCTAACCTCATTGTTCTCCTACTATAACCCAGCCTGCATACTTCGCTCTACGGCTCTTCCAATGCCAAAATGCTCACTGTACCTCGATCTCATCTATCTCTCTGCCTACCTCTCACCCTCATCCTACCTGTGGCCTGGAACATTCTCCCTCTTTCAGATCCAGAAGACAATTTTTCTGCCCACTTTCAAAGCCTTATTGAAGGCATATCTCCTCCAAGGGACCTTCTCTGACTAGGCCCTCATTTCTTCTAATCCCACTCCCTTCGAGCGTCGCTCTTGCACTTGAATTTACAACCTTTATTCACCTCTCTCTCAGTCCCACAACACTTATGTATATCCATAAGGGACATGACTACCAGTTCCATTGTGTTGTATTCTCCCAGGCACGTAATACAGTGCTCTGCACAGTGTAAGCACTCAGTAAATTCATTTGATTGGTTGATTACAGTGATCTGCACACAATAAGTTCTCAATAAATCCCACTGATGGATTGATTGAGAGATTCTAGGAAGGAAGGATACAGGAGCGGCTTGACATAGTGGAGAGAGAACAGGCCTGAGAGTCAGAAGGTCATGAGTTCTAATCCCAGTTCCGCTTGTGTGCTGTGTGACTTTAGGCAAGTCGTTTCTCTTCTCTGGACCTCAGTTACCTCATCTGTAAAATGGGGACTGAGACTGTGAGCCCCACATGGAGCAGGGACTATGCCCAACTTGATTAGTAAGTGCTTAAAGTTTATCGTTACCATCATCATCATCACAAGACTGGTATTGGTCCAAGAGCTGAGATTCAGCAGATTAAACCATCAAGAAAGGATCTGTGGACTGCAGGCCCACAGAGGGCTGCTAAGGGAAGTATAATGGTGTTTCCAGGTCGGGGGAAATCTGGGTTTTATTTAAGAATGAATGCTGTGCTACTTCCCCAGAAAGGTGCAGCAAAGAAAGTACTCAGACCACCAGTTCACTCTAGGTCAAGCTAGGTTAGACTCTGTACTAAGTGCTGGGGTGAATACAAGCAAATAGGGTTGAATACAGTCCCTATCCCACGTGGGGCTCACAATCTCAATCCCCATTTTACAGATGAGGTAACTGAAGCAGAGAGAAGGAAAGTAACTTGCCTAAGGTCACACAGCAAACAAGTGATGAAGCTGGGATTAGAATGCCTGATCTTTTGACTCCCAGGCATGTGCTCTCTCCACTAGGCCACACTGCTTTTCATGCCAGCACTGATTAAAGGACACTACAGAGTTCAGTTCCTGGGAGGTGGTCATGGTTCAGGCTCTCCACTGCACTCAACTCAGTAGACCAAGGGGACTGACTTGACTCTATGGTGGAGGTGGCTCGGGTTCCTCGGGTTCCTTGTGGCCCTGGAGAGTTCAAATCTGGAGCTGGACAGCAGTGTTGTGGGCTGGGAATATGTCTGCTCTATTGTTGTGTTGTACTCTCCCAAGTGCTTAATACAGATACAGTGCTGTGCATTCAATAAATGCTCAATAAAATTAGTGATATGATCATAGTTGGGGAACTAGGACTGCAGCTGGAGATGTCACTTTCAGAAGTGGCCAAGCAGGGTCTGCCTGCCCAAGTGACATGTAAAATCACAGCTAGGTTGATCCATTTGGAGATTTCATCATGCAACATTAAATACTGTACCACTACTGTTGCTACTGAACTTCCAAACCATGAAAATCTTAGTTCATCTGTTTGTTACCAAAGTGAGTGCCTGTGAACCTGTTAATTTGGAGAACCTTGCTTTCACAGGGAGGGGGCCTGACTACTTGTTTTGTTTTGCTGTCTTCCCCTTTTGGACTGTGAGCCCGATGTTGGGCAGGGATTGTCTCTATCTTTAGCCGAACTGTACATTCCAAGAGCTTAGTACAGTGCTCTGCAGACAGTAAGCGCTCAATAAATATGATTGAATGAGTGAATGAAAGGGGGCAAGATATCTGTCATTTCCTCCCAGTTTCATTCACTGATCCAAATGGCTGTGCTTTCTGTCGCTTTTGGAGGTACTAAATCTATGAGCCGTAGCATGGTGGCAAAACTACTGGGACAATCTTGGGGTGCAGTGTTTTTGATATCCCATTCATTCATTCATTCATTCATTCATTCAGTAGTATCTATTAACTACTGTGTACAGCAGTGTACTAAGGACTGGGGAAGAAAAATTAGACTGGTACAATCTAAGGGGCAAGGGGTGAAAGCAAAAAGCTTCCCTGAAAAGATTGAAACAAAATATCTTAATATAGCAACAGTAAAAAATAAAAGTCAATGTCAAGTTACGGATAAGGGAGCCATGTTTAATAAGTTTAGTTTCACTGCAGCAAGTCAATCCTGAGTCAACTAGCCACCACAGAGGCAACTTTCCCAATATTCCAAATGGCTGTATAGGACTTGCCCATCTGGCCAGACTTTAAGCTCCTCATGGGCAGGGAATGTGTCTACCAGTGCTGTTGTACGGTATTCCCCCAACTGTGTGTTCTACTTATGATAAGTGCTCAATAAATGCCACTGATTGATTGATTGATTGATTAGCTAGTAATGGAGAAAGAGGAGGCTATATAAACTCCTCAGGCCTTCACAGGCCGGATTCCCTTATTTCCTGTCACTAGGACAGCACCATCATCCCTTCTAAGTGGTCTATAGGAGTGTATATGGGGTCATAAAACTTCTGTAGTACTGAATATACGTCCATAGTTTATGTGGGTCAGCATAGTCCTGGATTTCCTCAGCTGTGTCACCCCATCTTTTATTCATTTAATCTCATTTATTGAGCGCTAAATGTGTGCAGACCACTTAGGAGAGTACAATACAGCCATAAACAGTCAATTTCCTGCCCACAATGGGTTAACAGTCTGGAGTGGGGAAGGCAGACATCAATACATATAAATAAAATTACAGAGAAGTACTAAAGTGCTCTGGGGCTGGGAGGGGGGAAAAGCAAAGGGATCAAGTCAAGGCAACATAGAAGGCAGTGGGAGATGAGGAAAAGTGGGGCTTAGCCTGGAAAGGCCTCCTGGATGAGATGTGCCTTCAATAAAGTTTTGAAGTTGGGGGGGAGTAATTGTCAGATTTGAGGAGGGAGGGCTGTTTCAGGCCAGAGGCAGGATGTGGGCCAGTAGTTGGCAGCAAAACAGGTGAGATGGAGGCACAGTGAGAAGGTTAGCCCCAGAGGAGTGAACTCTGCAGGCTGGGTTGCAGAAAGAAAGAAGTTAGGTGAGATAGGAGGAGGCAAGGTGATGGAGTACTTTAAAGCCAATGGTTAGGAGTGTTTGTTTGACTAGGAGGTGTATGGGCACCCCCTGGAGTTTTGTGAGAAGTAGAATAACATGTACTGAACATTTCTGTAGAAAAATTATCCAGGCAGCTGAGTGAAGTATGGACTGGACTGGGGAGAGACGGGGACAGGGAGGTCAACAAGGAGGCGGTTACAGTAGTCAAGGTTTGATAGGATAAGTGCTTGGATTAACATGGTAGCTGTTTGATGTCTCCAAACGAAAGGACAGATTTTAGTGATGTGAAGGTTGAGCTGACAGGATTTAGTGATAGACTGAATATGTGGGTTGAATGAGAAAGATGGATTGAAAGATGGTACCAAGATTATGAGCTAGTGAGACAGGAAGGATAGTGATGCTGTCTATAGTGATGGTAAAATCAGGAGAACAGGATTTGGGTGGAAAGATAAAGAGTTGGGTTTTGGACATGCTAAGTTTGAGGAATCAGAGGGACATCGAGGTGGAGATGTCTTGAAGGCAGGAGAAAATATGAGACTGCAGAGAGGGAAAGTCACTGGGGTTGGAGATGTAGATTTGGGTATTATCCACAAAGATGTAGTAGTTAAAGCCATGTGAGCAAATGAGTTCTCCAAGAGAGTGGGTGTAGGTAGAGAATAATAGAATATTATATCTGTGATGTTTTCAATTTCTATTATTTCACCTTTTGCATAATGGAGATAAACAAAAATTTGTCCACAGCCTTATCAACTGACATTGTCTTCTGAGATCATCTCCCTGCACACTACGTGTCTTGCCTGCATGCACTACCAGTCTCTATGGTCCTGTGTCCTGTTATCGACAAACATTAGACAAATTAGGCAGGGTTCGTTTAGTCGATGAAGAGACGAAAGACTCCGAGAGAACGGGTCAGAGAACAGAATAGTAGGAAAGTGGCGAGCAGCCCGTTCATCCCGATGGGGTACGAGTCACTGCAGCGCCCCGATCCCAGCCTGCCCTGCCAGCTTTATTGGTACGGCGGAACCCCCCGCTGGCACAGGGCACCCAATCGGGGCTAGGCACACATAGTAATCAGTAAGCACTTTCATGATCCCGTGACACCCGACCGGCCTGCGCGACAGTGGTGCACGAAGTTTGAAGTGGCATATGGTGCAGGAGTTTCACATGGCATGGCCATTTTACAGTCCACATGGCACAGGCAATAGCACAGACATTTTACAGTTCACATGGTGCAGGTCCCGTGACGTGGGCTTAAGGCTGGCCTCACCATTGCCATCTTGAGGTGGTCCGCAACAGTCCTATCTCTGGATTTCTGGTTGAGCTTCAAGCTTTTTTTACCTACCTTCTCTCAACCGGATCAGCTGCATGAACCCTTAGTAACTTCCACAGTGACACACTGATGATCCTCCTGACCTCCTGACCTTTTGTCTCTTCTCCTGGTTCTATCCTGCTGACCTCCTGATTTCCATTCGAGGCTCTACCTTGCTGATCTGCCCCAAATTACCTCAGACTCAAGCCAATATGGACCCATGCCGGATCTTGTAATTACCAGATCCTGCACCTCCTGTGACATCGCAAACTACTGCACCTCCACCTTGCACTCTGTATTACAGGTTTAAGACTCTAATCTCCTATCCTGCCCACTCACTCTCTCCTTTCAAAACTTTCCTCTGTCCTCTCAGACACAGCCCATCTCTGCACCTTCCCCACCTAACCAAAGTACTGCCCCTGTGCGGACTGACTGCCTCTCCTGCTGCTTCTTCACCTCTTGAGCTGTGGGAAAGGAAGACTTTTTGTTGTATAAGTGAATGTGTGTATGTGTGTTTGAGAGAAAAAGTGAAACAGCTTGAGAGAGGATGTGAGAATAGACATGTGAGAGAGAGTGCATGTGAGGGAGTATTTGAAATAAAGTGTGATAGACAGTATATAAGAAAGATAATTTTTGAAAGGCTGGGTGGTTTTTATTTCTTTTTTCTCATTTGGGTGGCTTGTAATTTCTTGACTATACAGTGGACGGTCAAATCATGTATATGGAGAATATAAGGAGAATAATGGTACTGAGTTTTTTATGGTATTTGTTAAGTGCTTACTATGTGACAGGCATTGTACTAAGTACTGGGACAAATACAAGCTAATCAGGTTAGACACAGTCCTTTTTCTTACATGGGGCTCACAGACTTATCCCCAATTTATGGATGAGATAATGAGGAAGAGTGACTTGCCCAGAGTCACACAGCAGACAAGTAGTAGAGCTGGGAATAGAACCCAGGTCTTCTGACTCCTAGGCCCATATTTTATCCACTAGGCCAAGCTGCTTCCTGAGTTTGATAAGAAGCTGAATAATGAAGTGAAAGAGATTTCATTCAATCAATACAATAGCATTTACTGTCTACTGTGTGCATGACATTGTACTGAATGCTAGGGAGAGTACAATAGAATTAGTTGATATAATTTCTGCCTTCTTGTATCTTTCAATCTAGAGAAGGATATGGGCACTAAAATAATTTGCAGATAGGAGGAAGAGGGAGAAGAAGTAGGTACATGTTTAAGTAGTAAGGGATGTAAATCAACATATACAGACATGTTATGAGTTTGGTGAGTTCACAAGTGCATAGTTTGTGCAGAGATGCTGAAATTGTAACTATAGGTTAAATTACTGGGAGAAGAGAAATTAAGTGGAGATGTGAGAAATTTGGAGGAGATGTGATTTATTTTTAAAACTTACTGATTTATTTTAGTATTTAAAATACATTACTTGGTTCCAGCGTGGCCTAGTGAAAAGAACACAGGCTGGGAATCAGAGGACCTGAGTCCTAATCCAGGTTCCACCACTTGGCTTGGGCAAGTCACTTATTTGCTCTGTGCCTCAGTTTCCTCATCTGCAAAATGGGACCATAATACTTGTTCTCCATCCTCCTTAGACTGCAGAACGAGGATTAAGTCTGACCTCATTATCTTGCAGTTACCACAGTGCTTTGCACATAGGGCTTAACAAATACCATAGAGTAATAGCATGGCTCAGTGGAAAGAGCCCAGGCTTGAGAGTCAGAGGTCGTGGGTTCTAATCCTGGCTCCGCCACTTGCCAGCTGTGTGACTTTGGGCAAGTCACTTGACTTCTCTGTGCCTCAGTTACTTCATCTGTAAAATGGGCATTAAAACTGTGAGCCCCACGTGGGACAACCTGATCACCTTGTATCCCCCAGAGCTTAGAACAGTGCTTTGCACATAGTAAACAGTTAACAAATAATACCATTTATTTTAATAGGGATAGTTAAGTTCTGTGCAAATCTATTTTTAAAATCACAAATTCCAGTTTAGTTTATTTTAATCTATCAAAAATGTTGTATTTTGCTATGTTACAAATAGGGTTTTATATTGTAAAATAACTGAAATAGGTATAGAAAAAATAATTATTATTTTTCCACTAAGTGCTGTATTGCTAAGATTAAAAATAAATAAGAACATAGGACAAAAATGAATTTGGTCCTGAGACTGAACATGGGTCAGATGTCAGTCTACTCCCAATGTCAGTAATACAATGTTAGTTCTGGTCCATCACTTTATTTTTAATGGTATTTGTTAAGCACTTACTGTGAGCCAGCCACTATATTAAGTGCTGGAGTAGACACAAGCTAATCAGGTTGGACACAGTTCATGTCCCACATGGGATTCACCATCATAATCCCTATTAAATAGATAAGGTAACAGAGGCACAGATAAGCTAAGCGATTTGCCCAAGATCACACAGCAGACATGTGGTGGAGCCAGGATTAGAACTCAGGTACTCTGACTCCCAGGTCCATACTATTTCCCCTAGGCCACACTGCTTCTTACTGACTTCAGTACATATGCAGGTTGGAATCCCCTGCCACATGGTGAGTGTCATAGACCAGAGGTCATATGCTAAATGCATACTCTTTTGTCCCTGCAATAAAGAACAGTTTGTTTTATTTTCTGTATTATTTACTTGTAATTTTATTTATATTAATGTCTGTCTAGCCCTCTAGACTCTAAGCTCCTCGTGGGCAGGGACAACTGTTATATTATTGTAGTGTACTTTCCCAAGTGCTTGGTACAGTACTCTACACACAATAAGCACTCAATAAATACAAATGACTGAGCAACTGACAGTTTGGAGGCTCTGTCAGAAATTGGACAATCTTCCTGATTGACAGGTTTGGGCTTCAAGAAGCAGGGCCACCTGAAGACCTGTGTGGTTTGAAAATATTCATCAATCATCTGCTATTATAATTGTTATCCTTATTATTGCTGCTGGTCATGATAGTATGGTGGTTATTTATTTCATTTGTTAACATTATCTGCAAAGCCCTGTACAAGGATATTACTGGATGCTCAATAATACCATTTAACGTGTGAATGATTGGTTCCTTAACTTCTCCTCACCACCCTGTACCTCTTCCCCTGACTGTTCTTGTTTGTGCCCTTCTCCAGTCCCCCAGCTCAGCCTTCCCTCTACGCCCCTCCCTGCCCAGACTTCTTCTCTGGCCTCTGGTCTCTTCTGGTCTCGCAGGGGTTCTGGTGAGGGTAAGGCTGAGATTTCCTCAATAGAAAGTCTTTCTGAAAAAACTTCAGAGGGAAAATATTTCCTTTGATTTGAGTAATCTCTTTATGGTGCTACCAACCTCCTGGTTCTCTCCTACATAGTCAGAGGAATTAACTTTGGTTTGTGAGCAGCTTCTCATAGCATTTTACAGTCTCTCCTCCCCAAGTTGACCAGGGCACAGCTCCTCCTTCAGGGCTGCTGCAATTTGTGCTGAGTTCTTGTTCCCGGGATTGCCTCCCCAGGAAACATTGGAAAAACCCATGTTCTCTTTCTCTGATCCCTGAGGATTTCCACAGTTCTGATGGGCTGTAAAAAAAAAAAAAGATAAGGTGGGAAATTGTGTTGTCTCTCACACCTGGAACTTATCCTCTGTGATGTTACAGAATGGAATATGGGTGTGGGAGAGACTGGCACACTTGGTTTGGGGAAGAGGTGTTTCCTAGGTTTCAGAGGGGAAAGAGCTGAGTTCCAAGAAGGAGAGAACTCCTGCTGCCACCAGGCACAAGTTCACAGCCAGGACTCTTGGTAGGGCTTCTGGAAGTGGGAGTCTCAGGGAAGCATGGGGTTTCTGGGACAGGGTGACAAAGGTGTCACAAAATGCAGTGAAATGCAACATGCAGTCACAAAATGAAAATGCAGGTCTGCAGATACACTCTGGGGATAAAAGCATGATTATAAAATTCAGAACAATCCTCCTTTCCTTATCCATCTGCTCCAGCCCATGTCTGGATTGAAATGGAGAGTGTGGGTTCCCAGAATTCCTGTTTGCTATTTAGGGTCCATTGTGGTTTTCTCTGAACTCCCAGACCACCCCAGAGTTCCTGTGGCAGACGATTCTGCATATGTCCAAGCAGAAGGACCCCATGTAAGCATCCAGTGGGATGTTCATTCATTCATTCATTCATTCATTCAATCATATTCATTGAGCACTTACTGTGTGTAAGGCACTGTACTAAGTGCTTGGGAAAGTACAACACAACAATAAACAGTGACATTCCCTGCCCATAGTGAGCTTACAGTCTAGAGGCGGGGAGACACATCAACACAAATAAATCAAATTACAGATACGTACATAAGTGCTGTGGGGCTGGGAGGGAGGAAGAGCAAAGGGAACAGGTCAGGGTGATGCAGAAAGTAGTGGGAGATGAGAAAAAGTGGGGCTTAGTCTGGGAAGACCTTTTGCAGGAAATGTGCCTTCAATGAGACTTCAAAGGTGGAGGGAGAGTAATTGCCTGTTGGATTTGAGAAGGGTGGGCATTCCAAGCCAGAGGCAGGACAAGGGGCAGCAGCAAGACAGATGAGACTGAGGCACAGTGAGAAGATTAGCATTTGAGGAGCCAAGTATGCGGGCTGGGTTGTAGAAGGAGAGAAGATAGGTGAGGTAGGAAGGGGCAAGGTGATGGAGTACTTTAAAGCCAATGGTGAGTTTTTGTTTGATACAAAGGTGGATGGGCAAACACTGGAGTTTTTTGAGGAGGGGGGCACACGACCTGAACATTTTTGTAAAAAAATGATCCAGGAAGCAGAGTGAAGTATAGACTGAAGTTGGAGAGACAGGAGGCTGGGAGGACAGCAAGGAGCCTGATGCAGTAATCCAGGTGGGACAGGATGAGTGACAGAATTAACATGGCATCAGTTTGGATGGAGAGGAAAGGAAGGATTTTAGTGATGCTGTGAAGGTGAGACTGACAGGATTTGGTGATGGATCGTATATGTAGATTGAATGATAGAAAGGAGTCAAAGTTAATTGAAAAGCTTATGGGCTTTTGAGACAGGAAGGATGATGGTGCCATCTATAGTGATGGTAAAGGATAAGATAGGATAGTTAGGTATCTACCTAACTGTTTAGTACAGTGCCTGGTTCATAATAAGTGTTTAACCAATACCAATTAAAAAAATTGAGTGTGGAAAGAGGAAAATCAAGCACAGTAAGCCCACAATCTCTTACTCTGGCCCAAATGTACCTTCATTCACTGAGATGTCACTTGATTACTAGGACAAATAGGACTAGGTAGATCCTGCAGATGGGTTTCAAGGAAGGGGATAAACCAACCAATCAATTAATCAATAAAGCATATTTATTGAGCTCTCAGTGTATGCAGAGCACTGTTCTAAGTGCTTGGAAGTGTACAATACAAGAGAAATGGCAGACATTATCTTTGCCCACAAGGAGCTTAAAGTCTAGAGGGGAAGATATATTAAAATAGATTAGCGATAGGGAAAATAGAGTATAAAGGACATTTATACAAAACTTGGCAGGTCTGGATGAGTATCAAAGTGCTTAAGTGGTATACAGTCAAGTTCATAGGGGAGATCATAGTATTCATTCATTCATTCATTCAATAGTATTTATTGAGCGCTTACTATGTGCAGAGCACGGTACTAAGCGCTTGGAATGAACAAGTCGGCAAGGTTGGAAGGAAAGAGGACAAGATGAAGAAAGAGGAAGAGATGATAGAGGCTTAAGCAGGAGAGGTACAAGAATGAATGTTTGGGGGGTTTTCTTTCAGAAAAGTTAGGAAGAAATGGACTAAGTAGAAGACAATTGCTTCACCCACCATGACACTTCCCTGTCCCCCTGTCTCCCAAGCAGGGAAGGTTTAATTGTAGAATCAGGTTCTCAGGGGTTTAAAGGAGGGGATAAAGAAAGATTGGTAACCTGGCAAAGGGGATCCCAGATAACCACTTCCCTAGAAACTAGCAATTTCAGCAATTGCTAGTTTAAAACCTTAGTGACAAAGGGCATCTTTGGTGAATGTTCATCTAGGATGTAGGCTGGGGGAGTGTCACTTCTTTATTCTGAACTTACCCAGTGCCAGTGTAGTTCTCTGCACTAGGTTGGTGCTCAATAAATACCATTTCTGCTACAACTAGGTTGTTCAAGGGAGATCTAAAAAGGCTGCGAGATGATCATGATTATAATCATCATCATCAACATCACCACCATTTTTATTGACATTATTATCACTAACACTGACTGACTGCATGAGGAGGACTGTTCTAGCAGCTTGGAAAGCAGACATAAAAGTACAAGACATGGTCCCTGTTTTAGAGGTCCTTTCAACCTGTTTCTTTTCTGATTTACTATTTTATGTTTGAAATCTAAGAGTACCATCTTTCTCATTTGTTTGTAAACCCACAAGCCACATTTATAACTTTCTTCTATTACTGGATCCTCATTGTCCCTGATGCAGTAAACCTTGTCCTGCCCCAACAAAAATTTCTAATCCTGGTCTGTCCAAAGGAGCTTACTTGCCCACTACTATGGCCAAGGGGGGAATGGATCAGGATCATAGATTTTGGCTCCTTAAAATTTCCAGACAGAGATAGAGAGGTTGGTGAGGGCAGGTGGTGGGGGAAAGTGAGAGAGAAAGAGGATGGGAGAGAGGGGGAGAGAGAGAGAAGGGTGAGAGGGATAGAGAAAAGGAGAAAGAGAGGGAGATAGATGTGCAAGAGGAAGCTGATGTTGAAAGAGCTTCTGCACCTCAGATCCTTTCCTCTCTAATGACTGGGAGAGGCTGGGAGCACTCACTGTGTGACCCTATGACAGAGACAACAGTTTGCGAAGCTCAGAAAGTCCCCCTGGTCCTGAGTGGCTGAAAAATTGACCCCAGGGAGTTGTCCTGTGGCCCTGGGACCAGCCCCACCTCGTGGAAAGTTTTTGCAGCTGCACCATGAAGCAGCATTTGATGTGCTGCCCTTGCAGACACGTAGTAGGATTCATTCAATCAGTAGTATTTTTTAAGCTCTTACTATGTGCACAGCACTGTACTAAGAGCTTGGGAAAATACAATACCACAGTAAACAGTGACATTCCCTACCCACAACGAGCTCACAGTCTGGGGGTGGGGAATGGGGGTGGGAAAGAGACAGACATCAATCCAAATAAACAGACATCAATACAATAAATACGATTACAGATATATACATAAGTGCTGTGGGGACACACCGGGAGCAAGGGTAGGGGCAGGAAGAGTAAGTCAGGGTGATGCAGAAGGGAGTGGGAAATAAGGAAAAGTGAAGCTTAGTCTGGGAGGAACTCTTGGAGGAGATGTGCCTTCAATTAGACTTTGAAGGAGGGATGGGAAAGTAGATGGTGCTGTCTGTTCTGGGAAGCTGGTGAGAGTACCTCAATGATCCTGTAAGATCCAGGACCCCATTCTTTTCTCAGAGCTGTGATTGGGAGCCCCACGGAGAATGCGATCCCAGAGTCAACAAGGGCCCCATCTTTCTAGATGAGGGGTCAAGGAGGATTTCCTTGGGCAGTGGAGCCAGCCCATCTTGCCAGAGGGGGTGATGAAACAGAAAATTCAAGTCCAAATCAATAATTCTATTGTCCATTCTCTTCAGGACTAACAGCCTGCCCCTTCTGTGCACAGAATCAACTCTCTCTAGAAAGGGAGACATGTATAAGCTATTTGGCTTTCTGTCATTACTGGTTGTAGTAGTTGCAGTAGAAGTTATAGTAGTACTCTTTTACCACTTATTATGTGCAAAACACTGTATTAAGCATTGGGAATGAAATACATGAGTGAGAAAGATAAAAAGTCCCTGTCTGACCCACAAGGGGCTCACAACCTAAGAAAAAGGGGCCAAAAGCATGGCAACAGAGATAAAAAGAAAGGCAAATAAAAATATAAAAGACAAAGACAGTGCTAAACTTGAAAAGGGAAGCAGGATTGCAGCCTTCAAATGGCTCAGACCAAGCAGTCACAGAAGTCTCAGCTGTGGTGACGGCGATGACCTTCTCATGTTCTAAAGGTTGAGAAGGGCTGATGCCGCCACTGGGCCCATAGCAAGGGCTGAAGGGAAACGTGTGGTCATGGGGGCAGGGCAACCTCCTTTCCTCTCAGCTGGGACCTGGAGGCCGGGTGTAGGGGGAGCGGTGGGCGGCTCACACGGCGGCCACGGTAAATGGCTGGGGCCTCTTGCTCTTTGCTTCTGCTTGTGGTTCTTCCTCTTGACCTCAGAAGCTCAGTGCTGCTCAGTTTAAAAATAAACTTCACCCTCTCCTTCCCTTCAACTTCTGTCCACCATCTCTGGAAGCTACACACCTACATCATCAGTCTGCAGTTGTTGCAGCTTCCCAGAAATCCTGCCTAAGTCTCTTCAGTTTTCCATGCATCATGTTATTCTTCTGAAATTTCTCCTACCTACTCCATCCCTCATCCCAGGGGAAACAGTGTTGCCTAGTTGAAAGAGCACACAATTGGAAGTCAGAGGACCTGGATACTAATCCCAGCTCTGCCACTTGCCTGATGTGTGTCTTTGGACAAGTCATTTACTTAATCCATGACTCAGTTTCCTCATCTTTAAAATGGGGGATTAAATACCTGTTCCCCTACCCATGTAGACTGTAAGCCAGTATGTATATTTTACTTGTAAACTATCTTCATAGTCTCCATTTTCTTAGATAGTAAGAATGTATGCAACTCTGTTTCACAGCTATTGGTCCCCAGGGATGATGAAGTTTTTCAGGTGCCACCCTGAATGCTTTGGAATTCTACACAGGGCATTAAATTATGCCTTCAATCAATCAATATCATTCGATAATATGTATTAAGTGCCTGCTGTGGCCCAACTACTGTACTAAGTGTTTTGGAGAGTACAACAGCAATTTGGAACCATCTGGGATCTGGGATTGTGTTTGACCTAATTATCTGGTACTGGGTCTAGCCCTTAGTCCAGGGTTCGGAACATAGTAAGTGCTTACCTCTACTATCATTATTATTATTATTGTTCTGCTGTGATCCCAGTTCATGTCACCATTCATCCAATGTTGTACTAGCCTACTTTCAATCCTGGTATTACCACATGAATACAATCACTCATCCTATCCCACCTAGATTATGCCATCAGTCTCCTAGCTGGCCTCCCAACCTCCTGCCTCTCTCTACCCACTCCAGGCCATACTTCATCTCTCTACCCACTCCAGGCCATACTTCACTCTGTTGCCCAGATCATCTTTCTACAGAAACATTCAAAATATGTCACCCTCCTTCTCAAATATCTCCAGTGGTTGCCTATCCACTTCGGTAAACAAACAAAGATTCCTTACCATTGACTTTAAAACACTGCATCACCTCGTTCCCTCCTACCTCACCTCTCTTCTCTCCTTCTACAACCCAGCCTGCACACTTCGCTCCTCTAGTGCTAACCTTCTCAATGTGCCTTGATCTCGCCTTTCTCACCATTGAACCCTGACCCATGTCCTACCTCTGGACTGGAACTCCCTCTCTCCTCAAATCTGTCAGACAGTTACTCTCCTCGCCGCCCTTCCTTCCAAGCCTTACTGAAGGCACATCTCCTGCAAAAGGTCTTCCCAGACTAAGCCCCACTTTTCTCATCTCCCACTCTCTTCTGCCTCATCCCTGGTTCTCCTCTCTTACCTCTCTGGCCGGTCATTCTCGGTCTCCTTTGCTGGCCCCTCCTCCCCCTCCCATCCTTTAACTGTTGGAGTTCCTCAAGGGTCAGTTCTTGGCCCTCTTCTGTTCTCCATTTACACTCACTCCCTCAGTGAACTCATTCGCTCTCACGGCTTTGACTACCATTTCTATGCAGATGACACACAGATCTACATCTCCGCCCCTGTCCTCTCCCCCTCCATTCAGGCTCGCATCTCCTCCTGCCTCCAGGATGTCTCCACCTGGATGTCGGCCTGCCACGTAAAACTCAACATGAGGAAGACTGAGCTCCTCATCTTCCCTCCCAAACCCAGTCCTCTCCCAGACTTCCCTATCACCGTGGATGGCACGACCATCGTTCCTGTCTCTCAGGCCCGCAATCTCGGTGTCATCTTTGACTCGTCTCCCTCGTTCACCCCACACATCCTATCCGTTATCAAGACCTGCCTGTTTCACCTTTACAATATCGCCAAGATCCGCCCTTTCCTCTCCACCCAAACGGCTACCTTACTGCTACGGGCTCTCGTTATATCCCGGCTAGACTACTGTGTCAGCCTTCTCTCTGATCTCCCTTCCTCCTCTCTCGCCCTGCTCCAATCTATTCTTCACTCCACTGCCCGGCTCATCTTCCTGCAGAAACGATCTGGGCATGTCACTCCCCTTCTTAAACACCTCCAGTGGTTGCCTATCAACCTCCGCTCCAAACAAAAACTCCTCACTCTAGGCTTCAAGGCTCTACATCACCTTACCCCTTCCTACCTCTCCTCCCTTCTCTCTTTCTACTGCCCACCCCACACGCTCCGCTCCACTGCTGCCCACCTCCTCACCGTCCCTCGGTCTCGCCTATCCCGCCGTCGACCCCTGGGCCACGTCCTCCCGCGGTCCTGGAACGCCCTCCCTCCTCACCTCCGCCAAACTGATTCTCTTCCCCTCTTCAAAACCCTACTTAAAACTCACCTCCTCCAAGAGGCCTTCCCAGACTGAGCTCCTCTTCTCCCTCTACTCCCTCTACCACCCCCCCTTCACCTCTCTGCAGCTTAACCCTCTTTTCCCCCCATTTCCCTCTGTTCCTCCCCCTCTCCCTTGCCATCCCCTCAGCACTGTATTTGTCTGCTCAACTGTATATATTTTCATTCCCCTATTTATTCTGTTAATGAAATGTACATCGCCTTGATTCTATTTAGTTGCCATTGTTTTTACGAGATGTTCTTCCCCTTGACTCTATTTATTGCCATTGTTCTTGTCTGTCTGTCTCCCCCGATTAGACTGTAAGCCCGTCAAACGGCAGGGACTGTGTCTATCTGTTGCCGACTTGTTCATTCCAAGCGCTGAGTACAGTGCTCTGCACATAGTAAGCGCTCAATAAATACTATTGAATGAATGAATGAATCCCAACTTGCTCCCTTTGTTCTTCCCCTCCACCCCATAACACGTCTGTATATATCTGTAATTTTATTAATTTATATTAGTGTCTATTTATTTGTATTGATATCTGTCTCCCCCCCGCCCAGACTGTGAGTTTGTTGTGGGCTGGGATTTTCACTCATTATTGCTGTTTTGTACTTTCCCAAGCACTTAGAACAGTGCTGTACACACAGTAAGCTCTTAATAAATATGACTGACATATGACATATGATTGAATGAATGAATAAATGATTGACTTCAGCTCAATCAAGCTGAATCCCATTGAGCCTAGGTGCTGTGCAGTTTCCTGCTGATATAATCTGGAATGACCATTGCCAACACAAGGTGGCAAAAATGACCAGAAGATCTGGTCCAGAAGCTACACAGGCATGAGTACTTGGACTTAAAGTTCCCTGCAGATTTCAAGAAGTTAGGGAGGAAAAACAGAACACCTCATTTTTGAAAGAAGTTTGTGAGATAGGAAAAGTAGGATTATGCCTTGGGACCAGAGAAGAGATTCAGAGGTTCAAAGACAAGAGCAGGTTTGAGTGAACCAGTTAGGAACCATGAGAAATGCCACTCTAAGAAGGAAGAAACATTCTCTTTCAGTCTGTCAGAGACAATTTCTAAATGACAATTTCCAGGGCCTGAAGTGAAATGAAAGAGTTAAGGAGTCTGCCTCCCAAAAATCATGCTTATCCTTCCTCATAAGCACATTTGGATTAAGCTTCATCAGTTTTTAATGTGTTCCTCTACAGTGAGGATTTTTCTTATTAAGTCAGAAAAGCAAAAGATTGGTCCGTCTCCTTGTGGAATCAATATTAGATTGGCTCCTTAATTCTGCAGACTGGAGGATGAGGAGGCAGGGAGCAGCCTATAGCCAGTCCTCTTCCACTGGACTAGTGGGTTTGCCACATGGGAAAGAGCCCTCTCCCTCATACTCCCAAAACACACACACCAAAACTCTCATCATCCCCTTTTTCCAGTGGTTTTCTACTGGGTTGGTGAGCCTGTCACCTGAAAGCTATTCCTCCTCTCCACTCACACACACACTGGGGCTCTGATCATCCCTTCTTTCTCCACCCAGAAGATAGAGAAGAAGCAGTACAGTGAAGCCACCACCCCTTTCAGAACTCTGGGAAGACTGTGGCCTCCACCATGATTCACTATGGTCGTGAGTCTGACTGTTTGACTCTAAGCCACAAGGAGCCACAAGGAGCTGAGAACTCTGTTCCTTAGTCACTATACCTCATCTCTCTTAGGTATCCGGCTGTCCTTTTACTTTACATTGTTTTCTGTTTTATTTGTCCTTATGTGTCAGTTACCCATCCCTTCTCTGTTCCCTCCTTCTCAGAGTCTAAGTCCCCCTAGGGCCAGAGAGCATGTCTAATTTTCAGGTAGGTATTTTTTCCAGTGTTTAGTACAGTGCTCTTCATACTGTGAGGGCTTAATACATGCCATCACTACTCTTGCTACTATTACTAATATTATTATTTCCATAGTCCACCTCCATTCCCGAGCTTTGACTTCTCCATCAACTGGTCGGAACAGAGAATGCAGAAAGTAGATGGAGCAGGAGTTGAGGCAGCAGACTTTGTTTGGAAAGGTGTGAAGACTCAATTAAAGAAATATCAATGGGAAAGATAATTAAGAATGGGAAGGCATGTCCCCCTAAATGGATTGAACCAGCCTAGGCATTTATTAGAAAATATGCCCTCTCTCTGATTCATTATTCCTCCAATGCTACAGTATATAAAACAAATTATTGAACTATTTTAGATCTGAAACCCATCTTAGGAATATCATAATAATCTTCCTATATCAGAAGGCACACATGTACTTCAGCTCACTTTTATAGAAAATGGAAAACACAGAATGTTTCCAAAAGTTTTCGAATCTCTGGATTCTGCTTAAAGCAGTCTCCAAGCAAGTGTTTTGTGAAAGAAAAATTATGTTTGCTAGAAATAATTTCATATCTTTCTCCAGAATCCACAGAACAATTTGTTTGTACACACAAAATGGGTCTTAGTGTGATGCTTCAATTAATCTGAGTGCCAGGAGTTGTGGAGGAAAGTGTAGCATAGAGATACAAAATGCATGCAGAAAAGCATAGCTATCAGTATATTTTACTTGTGAATATCCTGATAGAGTCAATTTTCTTAGATAGTAGAAATGTATGCAACTCTGTTTAACTGCTATAGGTCACCAGTGACAATGAAATTCATAACCAGTTCAGGTACTACAACACTGAAAGCATAGGAGCTTTACAAAGCACATCATGATTATGACTTCAATTAATCAATAATATGTATTGAGTGCCTGTTTTGATCCAAGTATCATGCTAATTGTTCTGGAGTGTACAAAAGTCTCAGAAGAATTTATGTCTAATCAGCCATTTTAGAATAAAAGAAACCTTAACATGTTTATAACTAATAAGTGCAAAATTCACATGCCAATGTATAGGGCATTAAATTGTCAGGAAAAACTTGGCGCTGTTTTCACAGGTGAATTAAAATACCATCTCATTTAAAACTAAATAAAGAGTAAATATTAAGATTTATTTACTTGGAGGATGGATGATTTGCGAACAACAACATTTCAGATCCAAAGTGATGTCTCTCTACATGGCTGATGGTTATTCTGTTCCCCTTGGCCCTCTTCTTACCTCTCACCCCCTCACTCTCTCTAACCCATTTCAGACTCTTCCTTGTTCATTGTTCTGTATCTTAGAGACATTTGTTCAGACTAAAATCAGCAACAGGACACCTGCAGTCTTTACAGTTTCTTTTACATTACATATTTCAGAGGGGTGTAGAGCAAAAAGAGTTGGGGACCCAGAACAGGGCCTTACAGAATGTCTGCAATAAGAATGAGCAACAGAAGAGGAACCAGAGACCAAAAATGAGGCAGAGTGGTAAGAGAGGTAAAGAACCATGTTAGCAAAGCCAAAGCCAGATGGGATTTTAAGGAGAAAGAGATCCTGAGAGATCAAGAAGAATTAAGGGAGTTCAGCTCCTTGGATTTAACGATGGAGAGGTATTGGGAACCTAAGACCATTCAGACTTGATGGAGTTAAGTGGTCAGAAGACTGAATTTAGTACATCAAGAGGAGAGCTGGTGGAGAGGCAGTCAGGGTATAGGTCTCATGCCAATAGTTCTTGACAGAATTAGAGGAAGGAGATGGGGCTAGCACTGGAGGGTCCATGAAATTGAAAGTGGGTTTTATTAGTTGAAGGGTGATTTGCCAGCAGACGGTAAGTAGTAATAGTATTTATAAAATGCTTCATGGGGCAGAGAACTGGATTAAGTGCATGAAACACTAATTGAACATTAAAACCCAATCCAAACAAAAACACAAAATAAAAGCAAAATCAGTAAGGAATGTAGCTAGAGGAGCAGAATTTCAGCTTCATGTGGCTCAGAGTTCAGGGTACACCTGCAAGCCACCAGTCTTCTGGGGGCTGTGGAGGCTTCATGCCTTGGGTGAGCATAGGATCATCCATCAGAGAGTGGTGGGTGGAGCACTGAGGGAGGGCAGGAGTTTGAGAGCACTTACTATGTGCAGAGCACTGTACTAAGCCCTTGGGATAGCACATTATAACAATATAACAGACACATTCCCTAACCAAAATTAGCTTGCAGTCTAGAGGCGGGGTTGGCCATCTATATTAAAAAAAGTAATTAAATATACATATGCAAATGTTGTGGGGCTGGGGGCGGGGATGAATAAAGGGAGTAAGTCAGGGTGAAGAAAAGAAAAAGAAGACTTATTCAGGAAAGGCCTCTTGGAGGACATATGCCTTCAATAAGGCTCTGAAGAGGAGAAGAGTAATTGTAATAAGTAGAGAAGACATTCCAGGCCAGAGGCAGGACATGGGAGAGAAACTGGTGGTGAGATAGATGAGATCGAGGTAGAGTAAGAAGGTCAGCAGTAGAGGGCCGAAGTTTGCTTCTGGGTTATGTTAAGAAAGTAGCAAGGGGAGGTAGGAGGGAGAAAGGTGATTGAGAGCTTTAAAGCAAATGGGAGAGAAACTGGTGGCGAGATAGATGAGATCGAGGTAGAGTAAGAAGGTCAGCAGTAGAGGACTGAAGTTTGCTTCTGGGGTTATGTTAGGAAAGTAGCAAGGGGAGGTAGGAGGGAGAAAGGTGATTGAGAGCTTTAAAGCAAATGGGAGAGAAACTGGTGGCGAGATAGATGAGATCGAGGTAGAGTAAGAAGGTCAGCAGTAGAGGACTGAAGTTTGCTTCTGGGGTTATGTTAGGAAAGTAGCAAGGGGAGGTAGGAGGGAGAAAGGTGATTGAGAGCTTTAAAGCAAATGGTGAGGAGTTCCTGTTTTATGTGGAGGTGGATGGGAAACAACTGGAGCTTTTTGAGGAATAGGGAAATGTGGCCTGAACATTTTTGTTGAAAAATGATCCTGGGAGCAGACTGAAATATGGACAGAAGCAGGGAGAGACAGGAGGCGGGGAGGTCAGCAAGGAGACTGACAAGTAATACAAATAGGATAAGATAAGTGATTAGCGTGGTAGCAGTTTGGATGGAGAGGAAAGGGTAAATTTTAGTGAAGTTGTGAAGGTCGAACTAACAGACCTTAGTGATGGATTGAATATGCAGGTTGAATGAGAGAAGCAGCTTGGCTCAGTAGAAAGAGCACGAGCTACATTGTGAATTCTAATCCTGAGTCTGCCACTTGTCTGTTGTGTGACCGTGGGCAACTTAACTTAACCTCTCTGTGCCTCAGTTACCTCATCTGTAAAATGGGAATTAAGGCTGAACTCCATGGTGCAACCTGATTACCTTGTATCTACCCCAGCTCTTAGAACAGTGCTTGGTACATAGCAAGCACTTAACAAATATCATTAAAAAAAAGGAAAATGCTAAGGTTATGGGCCTCTGAGATAGGAAGGATAACTGCAGACCCTCGTCCTAAATGGAGTTCTGCTTCCAGACACTGGTCCTAAGAGAATACTGCTTCTGGAACTTGGTCTGAGAGTGCTGCTTCCGGACCTTGGTCTTTAGGGAGTGTCCAGGCCTTGGTCCTTTGGGAATGCTGCTTCCAGACCCTAGTCTTGTGGGAATGATGTTTTCAGGCCTTGCTCCTGTAGGAATGTTCCTTCCAAGTTCCTGAGAGAGCGCTGCTTCCAGATCTTGCTCCTACGGGAGAGCTGCTTCCAGGGCCTGGTGCTGAGGAAATACTGCTTCCAGATTCTGGTCCCGCGGAGCCCTGGTGCCCTGTGGAGCCCTGTGGAGCCCTGATGATGTGGGAATGCTGCTTTCTAGGCCTTGTTCCTGTAGCAATGTTGCTTCCAGGTTCTGGTCCTGAGTGAGTGCTGCTTCCAGATCTTGGTCCTGAGGGAGTGCTGTTTCCAGGCCCTGGTGCTGTGGAGTGCTGCTTCCCAACATCCCATGGTTGAGAAGGAACATTCTAGGAGGCTTCTGGGCTCGAGAGACCAGGGGTTATAGACATTCTGCTGAAACTATTTATCTAAGAATCAACACATAGCTGAAGAACTTGGAAATAGAAATTATTTTTTTCATTTCAGATCATCTGCTTTTTTTGTTGTCATTATATTAGCCCTCAGTTCCATTAAAAGTCCACTTCACACATTAAGTGCCATACATTAGAAAAAAAAGAAGATATTTATGTAAAGAATTTTGCAACCTGGCAATTGAATTTGTATTTCGGGTTTGTTTTATCACAAACTGAGTTAACTCTCAGGGAGCCAGGAACTTTGCAGGAGATCGGTTTAAGGAGACTGGTCTTTCAGGAATGGGATGATTTTCCCCTGGATCGTGGTCTATGCTCCAGGCCTGGCATTTTTATTAATCTTTAAATAACTCCAGAAATTTTTTTCCCTACAGTCCCATGGATTCTACTTCTCCTCATTTTCCCAACATCCTCTAGGCTGAAAATTCCTTGAGAACAGGGATCATGTCTACCAACACTATTGTATTATTCTCTCCCAAGTACTTAGTACACCGCCCTGCACACAGTAAGCATTCAATAAGTGCCAAAGATAGATTGATCCTAGAGGGCCAGTCTCTAAGATTATGAACCTGAGTGGGACAAGAATTGTGTCTGCTCTGATCACCTACCCCAGCATTTAGCATGGTTCTTCGTTCATTTGATAGCATTTACTAAGCGCTTATTGTGTGCGGAGCATTCATTCATTCATTCATTCATTCATTCAATCAATCATATTTATTGAGTGCTTACTGTACTAAGCGTTTGGAATGTACAATTTGGCAACAGAGACAATCCCTGCCCAACAGCGGGCTCACAGTCTAAAAGGGTGAGACAGACAGCAAAACAAAACAAGTAGATAGGCATCAAAACCATCAAAAGAGACAAATAGAATCACAGATACATACACATCATTAATAAAATAGAGTAATAAATAATATATACAAATATACACAAGTGCTGAGGGGAGGGGAAGAGGGTAGAGCAGAGGGAGGGAGAAGGGGGAATGGGGAGGGGAGGAGGGGCAGAGGAAAGGGAGGGCTCAGTCTGGGAAGGCCTCCTGGAGGAGGTGAGCTCTCAATAGGGCTTTGCAGAGGGGAAGAAAGTTAGTTTGGCGTATGTGAGGAGGGAGGGCATTCCAGGTCAGTGGTAGGACGTGGGCCAGAGATCGACGACGGAACAGGCATGAGTGAAGCGCAGTGAGGAGGTTAGCGGCAGAGGAACAGAGTGTGTGGGGTGGGTTGTAGAAGGAGAGAAGGGAGATGAGGTAGTAGGGGCGCCAGGTGATGGAGAGCTTTGAAGTCAAGAATGAGGAGCTTTTGCTTCATGCGAAGGTTAACAGACAACCACTGGAGGTTTTGGAGCACTATACTAAGTGCTTGGGAAAGTACAATGCAACAGTAAAGAGTGAAAATCCCTGCACACAATGAGCTCACAGTCTAAAGGGGCAGAGACAGACATCAGTACAAATAAACAGGCATCAGTATAAAAAAAAAAAAATTACAGATATACACATAAGTGCTGTGGGGCAGTGGGAGAGGAGGCAAGAGCAAAAGGGACAAGTCAGGGTGACAAAGAAGGAAGTGGGAGATGAGGAAAAGTGGTGCTTAGTCTGGGAAGGCATCTAGTGAATATCTCTTATATCATTATTTACTCACTTCCACTGGACTCAATAGGTGCTCAAAAATGCTGACTATTCAGATGTTTTTTGCTTAACGAGGTTGATGGAAAACATACATTTTAGAATATAAAGTAGCCATAGTGTTTAAGCTCTCAATGTGTTCAGGGCACTCTATTAAGCATCAGGAGAGAACACACAGGTGGGAATTAAACCCAGGCCCTGTCCCTCATGGAGCTCACAAACAAGTAAGTAGAGTCAGCAAATAAAAGGTTCAAATAATAAATTGTCTTTCTCTCACTCCCCTTTCGAAATAAACGCAGACACTGACAGAGAGTCTGTGAAAGGAGCAAGACCCTGCCCACCTAGAGGGTCACTCTAGTCCTGGGGAAGAGTAATACCCAAGGGATTGGCTTTTGGCCCTGGGGACAGCCCCACCTGCTGGAAAAGGTCTGACACTGCAACTTTGAACGAGCACCCACTATAAGAGATTGTTGTCACTGCACACTGGTTGAATAAGGAAATGGGGATTGCGTTGTATGTTCTGAAAGGCTCTTCGAGAAACTGACATGGACACCTTGGAGATCCAACCAAAGTCCACTAACTCAACTTTCTTTTATTTTTGCGACTCAGTGCTCCCATTGAGGATTCCCACCACAAACCAGCGCCTCAATTTCAGAGCAGTACCTTTCTGGCAGAGAGGGTCAAGAAACAGTGATGCCCCTTAAATGAATAAATAGGGTTGTCCGTCTTAATCAGGAGTGACTCCTCCGACTCTCGACTGTCCCTGGAATGGGGCATATGTGTATGGGAGTCACTGTGCATTCTGATTTGGGGTAAGTGGTTGAGCCACTCTGCTTCGGTTTCTGGTTCTTCCTATACACCTCCTTCACTGGATACAGTGGGGCTGCAAGTTCTGTCCACATAATAATAATAATAATGTTGGTATTTGTTAAGCACTTACTATGTGCAGAGCACTGTTCTAAGTGCTGGGGTAGACACAGGAGAATCAGGTTGTCCCACGTGAGGCTCACAGTCTTCATCTCCATTTTACAGATGAGGTAACTGAGGCACAGAGAAGTTAAGTGACTTGCCCACAGTCACACAGCTGACAAGTGGCAGAGCCGGGATTCGAACCCATGACCTCTGACTCCAAAGCCCAGGCTCTTTCCAGTGAGCCACGCTGCTTCCCTACATGTTTCCTTACTTCCAAAAGAAAAAGTTGTAGTGGTAAAAGAAGTAGTAGTATAAGTAATAATAGTAGTAGAGATGCAGTGTGGCTCAGTGGAAAGAGCACAGGCTTAGGAGTCAGAGGTCATGGGTTCTAATCCTGGCTCTGCCATCTGTCAACTGTGTGACTTGGACAAGTCACTTAACTTCTCGGTACCTCAGTTACCTCATCTGTAAAATGGGGATTAAGACTGTGAGCCTCACGTGGGACAATCTGATTAACTTGTATCTACCCCAGTGCTTAGAACAGTGCTTGGCACATAGTAAGCACTTAACAAATATTATTATTCTCTGTGCCTCAGTTACCTCATCTGTAAAAATGGGAATAAAGACTGTGAGCCCCACGTGGGACAATTTGATTAACTTGTATCTACTCCAGTGCTTAGAACAGTGCTTGGCACATAGTAAGCGCTTAATGAATACCATCATTATTATTAATAGTAGTGATAATATTAGTAGGAGTAATATAAGTAAGAGTAATAATAGTAGTAGCTTTAGAAATAATAGCAGTAGTAGCAGATGTAGTAGTAGCAGTATTCCTTCATTCAATAGTATTTATTGAGTACTTACTATGTGCAGAACACAGTACTAAGCACTTGGAATGTACAATTGGGCAACACATAGAGACCATCCCTGCCCAGTGATGGGCTTACAGTCTAAAAGGGGATACAGACAGCAAAACAAAACAGAACAAAATAAAAACAAGACAACATCATCAAGATAAATAGAATCAAGGAGATATACACCTCATTAACAAAATAAATAGGGTAATAAATAATATACACAGATGAGCACAGTGCTGAGGGGAGGGGAAGGGGGAAGAGGAGAAGTGGGAGGGGGGAGGGGAGGGGAAATACTAGTACTAGTAATATTTCTAATACTAGTAGAAATACTAGTAGTAGTAGTAATAGAAATAGTAGTACTACTTGCTTCCCCTACGTGTAAGCTTTTTCATTGTGTTTTTCCCACCAGACTATAAGCTTCTTGTAGATTGAAAATGTTCCTATAAGTAGTGGTAATAATATTGTTGGTATTTGTTAAGCACTTACTATGAGTCAAGCACTGTTTTAAGCGCTGGGGTAGATACAAGGTCATCAGGTTGTTCCATGTAGGGCTCACAGTCTTCACCCCCATTTTACAGATGAGGTAACTGAGGCACCGAGAAGTTAAGTGACTTGCCCAAGGTCACACAGCTGACAAGCTGTGGAGCCGGGATTAGAACCCATGAACTCTGACTTCCAAGCCCAAGCTCTTTCCACTGAGCCCTGTTGCTTCAATACTAGTCATAGTATTAGTAGCAGTAGAGTTGTAGGACTTCCATCACATTGATCCAAGCACTGCCTTACCCTGTTTCAACTGCTGCATCATCTTCCTCACTGACCTCTTTGTCTCCAGACTTTCCCCTCTCCAATAATGTTGGTATTTGTTAAGCGCTTACTATGTGCCGAGCACTGTTCTAAGCGCTGGGGTAGACATAGGGGAATCAGGTTGTCCCATGTGGGGCTCACAGTCTTAATCCCCGTTTTACAGATGAGGGAACTGAGGCACCGAGAAGTTAAGTGACTTGCCCACAGTCACACAGCCAACAAGTGGCAGACCTGGGATTCGAACTCATGAGCCCTGACTCCAAAGCCCATGTTCTTTCCACTGAGCCACGCTGCTTCTCCAGTCAATGTTTCACCTTGCTGACTAGGCAATTTTTTTCTCAAAAATCATTCAGCACGCAATGCCCTTCTTCTCATATGTATGGTTTCCATATCAAGCAGAAACTCCTCTTCAGAAGGTTTAAGGCACTCAAACAATTCACTCACTCCTGCTTACCCTCACTCCTCTCCAACTACAACTGTGCTCTTCACTACTGGGACAACCAACCTACTCACTGTACTGTAATCTTGTCTTTCTAACTATTGACCCCTTTACTCACACCTTCCCTTCTGCCTGGAACTCTCTCCTTCATATCAGCCAGACCACCCCTCTACCCATCTTCAAAGCTTTACTAAAATCACATTTTGTCCAGTAAGTCTTTCCTGACTGAGATCTCATCTCCTCATCCTATTCTCCCTCCCTCCAGATAGAGACAATCCCTAATCAACAATGGGGGAGACAACCGTCTAGAATGGGGGAGACAGACAACAAAGCAAGTAGACAGGCATCAATAGCATAAAAATGAATAAATAGTATTATAGATGTATACACATAATTAATAAAATAAATAGAATGAATATGTACATATATACACAAGTGCTGTAGGGTGGGGAGGGGGATAGAGCAGAGGGAAGAAATAGGGGTAATAGGGAGGGAAGGAGGAGCAGAGGAAAAGGGGGGTTCAGCCTAGGAAAGCTTCCTTTAGGAGGTGAGCTTATGTACCTATCCTTATACTCTGTTACTTCCCCTATCTGTAATTTTATTTTGTTGTCTGATTTCCCCATAAGACTGTGAGCTTTTGTAGATGGAAATTTTGCCTATCAAGTGCACTGTAGTGCTCCAAGCACTTAGTACGGTGCTCTGCAAACACTGGGGACTCAATAAATGCCATTAATTGACTAAATGGCAGATTGATAGTAATAGTTGTAGTAGAAGTATTAGAAGTAAATGCAGTTTTAATAGTAGTAGGAGGAGGAGTACAGCAGTAATAGTAAAATCAAGTAAAATTGCTATTATGCCATTTGTTAAGTGCTTATTATGTACCAAAGACAGTTCTAAGCTTTGGGACAGATACAAAGTTATCAGGTTGGGTACAGTACCTGTCACACATGAGGTTCTCAGTCTAGGTAGATGGTGATAGGAATTAATCCCTATTGTACAGATGAGGAAACTGAAGCATAGAGGAGGTAAGTGACTTACCCAAGGTCACAGCAGACAGGTGGCAGAGCTAGGATTAGAACCCAGGTTCTCTGGCTCCTAGGCCATGCTCTTTCCACTTGGTCACACTGCTTCTCTAGTAGTATAACTAGAAACAGCATGGCAGAGGGACAGAGCACAGGCCTGGGACTTACAAGGTCACAGGTTCTAATCCTGGCTCCATCACTTGATTGCTGTGTGACCTTGGGCAAGTCACTTGAAGCAGCGTGGCTCAGTGGAAAGAGTCAGGGCTTGGGAGTCAGAGGTCATGGGTTCAAATCCTGGTTCTGCCTATTGTCAGCTGTGTGATCGTGGGCAAGTCACTTCACTTCTCTGTGCCTCAGCTCCCTCATCTGGAAAATGGGGATTAACTGTGAGCTTCACGTGGGACAACCTGATTACCCTGTATCTACCCCAGTGCTTAGAACAGTGCTCTGCACATAGTAAGCTCTTAACAAATACCAACATTATTATTATTACTTCACATCTCTGGGTCTCAGTTACCATATCTGTTAAATGGGGATTAAAAGTATGAGTTCCAGGTTGGACAGGGACTGTGTACAACCTGCCAGTGCTTGGTATATATTAATTCATTCAATCATATTTATTGAGTACTTACTGTGTGCAGATAACTGTACTAAGTGCTTGGAAAGTACAATTTGGCAACAGATAGAGACAATCCCTAACCAACAATGGGCTCACTGTCTAGAAGGGGGGAGACAGACAACAAAACAAAACAAGTAGACAGGCATCAATAGCATAAAAATAAACAGAATTTTACATATATACACATCATTAATAATAATAATAATAATGTTGGTATTTGTTAAGTGCTTACTATGTGCAGAGCACTGTTCTAAGCGCTGGGGTAGATACAGGGTAATCAGGTTGTCCCAATGAGGCTCACAGTTAATCCCCATTTTACAGATGAGGTAACTGAGGCACAGAGAAGTGAAGTGACTTGCCCACAGTCACATAGCTGACAAGTGGCAGAGCCAGGAGTCGATCCCGTGACCTCTGATTCCGAAGCCCAGGCTCTTTCCACTGAGCCACGCTGCTTCCCCAAACGTCCCTCCCTTGACCCTACGCTTCCTCCAGTTATCGCCCCATCTCCCTCCTATTCCCTCTCCCTCTCAAAACTCCTCAAGTCAGTTGTTTACACCCACTGTCACAAGTTCCTCTCCTCCAATTCTCCCCTTGATGCCCTCCTATCTGGCTTTCAACCCTGGTCCTCTCCCAGACTTCCCTATCACCGTGGATGGTACGACCATCCTTCCCGTCTCTCAGGCCCACAACCTCGGGGTCATCTTTGACTCGTCTCTCTCGTTCACCCCACACATCCAATCCATTACCAAGACCTGCCGGTCTCACCTTTACAATATCGCCAAGATCTACCCTTTCCTCTCCACCCAAACGGCTAGCTTACTGCTACAGGCTCTCGTAATACCCCGGCTAGACTACTGTGTCAGCCTGCTCTCTGATCTCCCTTCCTCCTCTCTTGCCCCGCTCCAGTCTATTCTTCACTCCGCTGCCTGGCTCATCTTCCTGCAGAAACGATCTGGGCATGTCATTCCCCTTCTTAAACACCTCCAGTGGTTGCCTATCAACCTCCGCTCCAAACAAAAACTCCTCACTCTAGGCTTCAAAGCTCTCCATCACCTTGCCCCTTCCTACCTCTCCTCCTTTCTCTATTTCTACTGCCCACCCCGCATGCTCCGCTCCTCTGCCGCCCACTTCCTCACCATCCCTCGGTCTCGCCTATCCCGCCGTCAACTCCTGGGCCACGTCCTCCCGCAGTCCTGGAATGTCCTCCCTCCTCACCTCTGACAATCTAATTCTCTTCCCCTCTTCAAATCCCTAATTAAAGCTCACCTCCTCCAAGAGGCCTTCCCAAACTGAGCTCCCCCGTTCTTTTCCCTCTGCTCCCTCTACGTCCCCCCTTCACCTCTCCGCAGCTAAACCCTCTTCTCCCCACTTTCTCTCTCCTCCTTCCCCTCTCCCTTCCCACCCCCTCAGCACTGTACTCGTCTGCTCAACTATATATATCTTCATCACCCTATTTATTTTGTTTAATTCATTCAATAGTATTTATTGAGCTCTTACTATGTGCAGAGCACTGTAATAAGCGCTTGGAATGTACAGATCGGTAACAGAGACAGTCCCTGCCCTTTGATGGGCTTACAGTCTAATCGGGGAAGACAGACAGACAAGAACAATGGCAATAAATAGAATCAAGGGGAAGAACATCTCATTAAAGCAATAGCAAATAAATAGAATCAGGGTGATGTACATCTCATTAACAAAATTCATTCATTCAATAGTATTTATTGAGCGCTTTCTATGTGCAGAACACTGGACTAAGCACTTGGAATGTACAAGTCGGCAACAGATAGAAACCGTCCCTGCCCTTTGATGGGCTTACAGTCTAATGGGGGGAGACAGGCAGACAGGAACATTGGCAATAAATAGAGTCAAGGGGAAGAACATCTCGTAAAAACAATGGCAACTAAATAGAATCAGGGTGATGTGCAGCTCATTAAACAAAATAAACAATATAAATAAGGTGAGAAAGATATATACAGTCGAGCGAACGAGTACAGTGCTGAGGGGGTGGGATGGGAGAAGGGGAGGAGGAGAGGGAAAGGGGAGAGAAGAGGGTTTAGCTGAGGAGAGGTGAAGGGGGGGTAGAGGGAGCAGAGGGAAAAAGGGGGGAGCTCAGTCTGGGAAGGCCTCTTGGAGGAGGTGAGTTTTAAGTAGGGATTTGAAGAGGGGAAGAGAATTAGATTGTCTGAGTCCAGGACTGCGGGAGGACGTGGCCCAGGGGTCGACGGCAGGATAGGCGAGACCGAGGGACGGTGAGGAGGTGGGCGGCAGAGGAGCAGAGCGTGCGGGGTGGGCAGTAGAAAGAGAGAAGGGAGGAGAGGTAGGAAGGGGCAAGGTGATGGAGAGCCTTGAAGCCTAGAGTGAAGAGTTTGTGTTTGGTGCGGAGGTTGATAGGCAACCACTGGAGGTGCTTAAGAAGGGGAGTGACATGTCCAGATCGTTTCTGCAGGAAGATGAGCCGGGCAGCAGAGTGAAGAATAGACTGGAGCGGGGCAAGAGAGGAGGAAGGGAGATCAGAGAGAAGGCTGACACAGTAGTCTAGCTGGGATAAAACAAGAGCCTGTAGCAGTAAGGTAGCCATTTGGGTGGAGAGGAAAGGGCAGATCTTGGCGATATTGTAAAGGTGTAAAGGTGAGACCGGCAGGTCTTGGCAACGGATTGGATGTGTGGGGTGAACGAGAGAGACGAGTCAAAGATGACCCCGAGGTTGCGGGCCTGAGAGATGGGAAGGATGGTCGTACCATCCACGGTGATAGGGAAGTCTGGGAGAGGACCGGGCTTGGGAGGGAAGATGAGGAGCTCAGTCTTGCTCATGTTGAGTTTTAGGTGGCGGGTCGACATCCAGGTGGAGACATCCTGGAGGCAGGAGGAGATGCGAGCCTGAAGGGAGGGGGAGAGGACGGGGCAGAGATGTAGATTTGCGTGTCATCTGCGTAGAGATGGTAGTCAAAGCTGTGAGAGCTAATGAATTCACCAAGGGAGTGAGTGTAAATGGAGAACAGAAGAGGGCCAAGAACTGACCCTTGAGGAACTCCAACAGTTAATGAGTTAATAAGTTTAATGAGATGTTCACCACCCTGATTCTATTTATTTGCCATTGTTTTTATGAGATGTTCTTCCCCTTGACTCTATTTATTGCCATTGTTCTTGTCTGCCTGTCTCCCCCAATTAGACTGTAAGCCCATCAAAGGGCAGGGACTGTCTCTATCTGTTGCCGATTTGTACATTCCAAGCGCTTAGTACAGTGCTCTGCACATAGTAAGCACTCAATAAATACTAATGAATGAATTAATGAATAGAAACCTCCCTCTCAAAGACCACAAAGTTCACTTCTTGCCAAATCCAATGGCCTCTACTCTATCTCAATCCTCCTCAAACTCTCAGCTGTCTTCGACACCACTGACCACCACCTTCTCCTGGAAACATTATCCAAACTCAGTTTCACTGAAACGGTCCTTCTCCTATCTCTCTGGTCACTAATTAATAGTCTCTTTTGTGGGGTCCTCCTCTGCCTCCCACCTGCTAACTGTGGAAGTCCTTCAGGGTTCAGTTCTGGGTCCCCTTCTATTCTCCATCTATACCCACTCCCTTGGAGAACTCATTCTTTACTTCATTCAATCATATTTACTGAGTGCTTACTGTGTGCCTTGCACTGTAGTAAGCACTTAATTCACTCACATGGCGACTTCAACTACCACCTTATGTAGATGATTCCCAAATCTATGACTCCAGCCCTTATCTCTTTCTTTCTCTGCAGTCTTGCATTTCCTTCTACCTTCAAGACATCTCTACTTGGTTGTCCTCCTGTCACCTCAAACTTAACATGTCGAAAACAGAACTCTGCATCTTCCCACCCAAACCCTGTCCTCCCCATGACTTTCCCATCACTATCGATGGCACCACCATCCTTTTGGTCTCACAAGCACGTTTCCTTGGTGTTATACTTGACTCAGCTCTCTTTCAACACACATATTCCATCTATCAATAAATCTAGTTAGTTCAACCTTCACAAAATCACTAAAATCTATCTTTTCCTCTCCATCCAAACTACTACCATGGCAATGCAAGCACCTATCCTATCCCACCTTTATTACTACATCAGCCTCCTTGTTGGCCTCCCTGCCTCCTATCTCTTCCCACTCCAGATCTTACTTCATTCTGCTTCCCAGATCATTTGTCTACAAAAACGTTCAGTCCATATTTCCCCACTCTTCAAGAACCTCCAGTGGTTGCCCATCCACCTCCACATCAAACAGAAACTCCTTACCATCTGTTTTAAAGCACTCAATCACCTTGTCCTCTCCTACCTCACCTCATTACTCTCCTACCTCAACCCAGATGGCATACTTCCTTCCTTTAATGCAAACGTACTCACTGCAAATGTAACTCAATCTCATCTGTCTCACCACTGACCTCTCACCCACATGCTGCCTCTGGCCTGCAGTGCCCTCCCTTTTCATATCCATCAGACAACTACTCTCCTCATCTTCCAAGTCTTATCGAAGGTGCATCTCCTCCAAGAGCCCTTGCCCACTAAGCCCTAATTTCCTCTTTTCCCACTCCCTTCTGTGCCACCCAACCCCTAAGCACTTATGTACATATGCACAATTTATTAATTTTAATGTCTTTCTCCCCCTTTAGACTGTAAGCTCACTGTGGGCAGAAAATATGTCTGTTACATTGCTGTGCTGTACTTTCCCAAGCACTTAGTACAGTGCCCTACATTCAGTAAGTGCTCAATAAATACAACTGATTGATCTTTCTCATCTCGCCACCTTATTTACCCCCCTACTGACATTTCAGCACTAACATATCACCTAAGCACTTGGAAATTCTCACCACTCTTTTGCTTTTATCTGCCTACCTTTACGCTCCATTGCTTCTTCCACCCAAAATTTGTTTTAGTGTCTATCTTCTCTAGTAAGTTGTAAACTACTTGAGGGCAGAGATTATGTTCACTACCTACTGTACTTTCCCAAACAGATAGTACAATGTTCAACACACTCTAGGAACTCAATAAATGTTCTCATGGACTCAACTCCCCTCTTCACTATGGTACTTCAGTTATTCCTAAATTCCAAACATTTTACTGAGCACTGGGGTAATACAAAGTAATAAATTTGGAAATAGTCCTTATCCCCATGGGGTTCATAGTCTAAATTGGAGAGAGGAAGATTGAATCCCCATTTTACAGATGACGAAGCTGTCACACAACAGGCAAGCGGTGGAACCAGAATTAGAATCCGGGTCCTCTGACTCACAGGCCAGTGCTCTTTCTACTAGGCCATATTGCTTCCCAATTTCTTTATGTGAAAAGTTCCCTTCCTCCTCCTTTCCTCCCCTTATCCTTCCCATCACAGTAGACAATACCACTATTCTCTGTCTCTCAAGTCTGTAATATTAGCATTATCCTCAACTCATCTATCTCATTCAACACACCTAGTTCTGTCACCAAATCTGTCCGTTCTGTGTTTAAAGCTTCACTAAAATCTGCTCTTTCTTCTCCACCTAAACTGCTACTATGTTAGCAGTTAGCATTTATAACCAAGCTTAACTATTGTTTCAACTTTCTTGATGACCTTCCTTGCCTCTTGTCTTTCCTGACTCCAGTCCATACAACAGTCTGATGCCTGGATCATTTTTCTAAAAACAACACTGAGTCCACATTTCGCTACTCCTCAAAGAACCTCTACTGGTTATCCATACACCTCCTCATCAAATAGGAACTGTTTATCATCAGCTTTATAGCAGTCAATCAGCAAGAACCCTTCAATCTCGCTGATATCCTACTACAATCCAGCCTATACACTTCACTCCAGTAGTACCAGCTTGCTCACTGTGCCTCAATCTCATCTATCTAGCCACTGACCCTTTTTCCATATCTTCCTCCTGGCCAGGAATTCCCTCCTCCTCCATATATGACAGACTATCCACCTTCAAAGTCCCATGAAAATTACACCTCTTCCAAGATGTGACCCATAACAGATTCTGAGACTCTCAAGGCATGAATCTATGAAGACATGGCACTTGTACCAACTGATAGGGTTGCCAGAGCTGCCAGAGGCATGAAAAATCTAAAAGCTCCTGGACTTGATTGCTTGCCTGATGAAATCTACAAACACTTGCACAAACTCTTCCTTAACATATGTACCACTGGCAAAAATCAGCAGCAAGAGGAAAATATGTCACCATTATCACTTTCTTCAAGAAGAAAGACAAAAGATCAAATGACCACATTTATCAAGCATCATATATTGAGGCATATGATTACTTTCCATTGCTGGCAAGATCCTAGCCAGAGTCTTCCTGGGCCAGCTACTAGAGAATATTGAAAATCTTCCAGAAACACAGTGTGGCTTCAGACTACAGAATAGTATAGCAAACACAGACTTTGCTGCATGTCAGATACAGCACAGGTGCTGGGAACAGCACCAGGAACTCCACATGGTTTTCATAGACTTCACCAAAGCATTTGATACCATCAGTAGATCTGGCCTGTGGAACATAGTAAGCAATTTTGGCTCTCTTTAAAAGCTCATCAGCATTCTAAAACTTCTTCATGTTGGCCTCACTGGTTGAGTCAGAACTGAGGACTTCTCGTCTGAGCCATTTCCCATTGCTAATGGTGCTTAGCAGGGATTTTGCTGGAGGGAGACCTAATGCAAGTGTGTAGAAAATACGCTTTCATGTCTTGGGAAATTCATCCAGTTCAACAGACTGATCAATCTGGGAAGTCACAGAAACAGTCACTCAAGAATGACTATATGTAGATGGCTGCACCCTAGAGGTCCGAACCCAGAAATATATGCAAATTATAATAAACCATTTCACTGAACTATCCAGGCATTTTGAGCTGAAAATAAATTTATTGAAAACTGAAGTTATGTATCTGCTTGTACAATCCAAAGTGTGTATTGGTAATAGATCTAAAAGCTGTTATAGCATTCTGCTATCCAGGAGCAAATGACTGTTGTGGAGATAAGAAATGAAATGGTTGTTCTGGAATAGGCAGGGTTAAAAAGAATATTGTAGTTCTATATTAATGAAACTGCTAAACATTTCCCAGTCTCCCAGAATCAGGGAACAGCACTCCAGCCAAACAGGATGCCCACTGAAATTGCTCTAAGCTAAATACTGTTCCCCTGTACCAAGAGAACTACCGGCTGAAATGATGCAGGATGACCCACCTGACCTTAACGACCCCGAGGATCCCCTCTAGCCCACAGAGCATCAGCTAAATAACCATTCCTGGGGATGTTTAGAAGACCCAGGTAGATATCTATAATTCTATTTATTTATATTGATGCCTGTTTATTTGTTTTGATGTCTGTCTCCCCCTTTCTACAACTGTAAATCTGGTGTGGGCAGGGATTTTCTCTTTGTATTGCTGACTTGTACTTTCCAAGCACTTAGTACTGTGCTATGCACACAGTAAGTGCTCAATAAATACAACTGAATGAATAAATACGATTGAATGATAAGTACAATTGAATGAATGAATGACGTGTTCAGTGTGTTACTTTACCATTATCACTGCTGGGTCTCATGAGGCTTACAGCAGCAAAGACTAACCCTCACTATGGCCTAGTGGCTGTCTACTGACTGTACCCCTGCCTGCTGAGGAAATATATCTTGGCTGAAGAACCAGTGTACCCCTGGTAGACCTGGATATCTGAAAAGCCCTGAGGGCAAGATTGTTCAGCATGACTCTCCACTCTCACTTTTCAGTTGTCATAAGTCAGCCCATCTTTGCCAGCTGTATTTTTCATTAATTCATTCATTCAATCATATTTATTTAGCGCTTACTGTGTGTATAGCACTGTACTAAGTGTTTAGAGGAGTACAACACTACACTAAGCAGACACATTCCCTACCGGAGCAAGTCAGGGCCAAGTAGAAGGCAGTGGAAATTGAAGGGAAAGGGGGAGCTTAGTCTGGGAAGGTTTCTTGGAGGGGATGCCTTTAATAAAGCTTTGAAAGAGAGCATTATTTTCCAATAGAGTCAATAAGGGATGGGGTGGATGTTTGTGATTCAGCTTTTCCAATGGAATAAACCACTATATTGAGTATCACAGAAAGATTACATTTATTAACATACAGAAAAACATCAAGCACAATGGATAACCTACAGAAAAACAACAAATGCAACAGATCCTGCTTTTGTTAAGCCCAAAACCCAAGATGATGAGATCTCTGGCACTATTTAAGCCTTCTAACCTAGGAGCATTGCAAATATCATATGGTGCGATGATCAATCCCTTACGGTGTTCATATCCTTAATGTGCCAGACTGGCATGGGTGCCTCCTGACCAAGGGGTCCCTCGGGCTCCGGCTGTCCTTGCCTTCCCTTTGGAGGACAGTGAGCAGCTGCCAAGTACGGTCCAAGAAAAGCCAAGTACGATCCTAGAAAAAGGCTCTTCCTTCCAGGCTGACTCAGATGTCCTTTCAGATAACAGCTGGCAGCAGTGACAGGCATTTCCTCCAGCCTTTTATAATAATGATGGTATTTGCTAAGTGCTTACTATGTGCCAGGAACTCTACTGAGCACTGGGGTGGATATGAACAAATCAGGTTGGACACAGTCCCTGTCCCACGTGGAGCTCACAGTCTCAATCCCCATTTTACAGATGAGATAATTGAGTCACAGAGAAGTGAAGTGATTTGTCCAAGGTCACACAGCAGACAAGTGGCGGAGCAGGGATTAGAACCCAAGACCTTCTGACTCCTGGGCCTATCCTCTAACCACTACTCCTCGACTAGTGGATACTCTAAACTATACCTGTAGACCCTTGCATTGAGCTTCTTCCACCTAATTATCCTAATCTGTCAATTACAGTTCCTTTGTGTTCAGTTCTTAGTGCATTTTTGTCTTCACAAAGGGCCTATCTGCCTGGCTGGTTGGGATCACAGGAAGTGATATGCCCAAAGGCATTAAGTTTAACAAGTTCTTAAGACAAGGTGCAAATTGCACTCAAGTTGGGGAGAGTAATTGTCTGTGGGATTGCATTCATTCATTCAATAGTATTTATTGAGCGCTTACTATGTGCAGAGCACTTACTATGTGCAGAGCACTGTACTAAGCACTTGGAATGTACAAATCGGTAACACATAGAGACAGTCCCTGACCTTTGACGGGCTTACAGTCTAATCGGGGGAGACGGACAGACAAGAACAGTAGCAATAAAGAGAATCTAGGGGATGAACATCTCCTTAAAACAATAGCAAATAAATAGAATTAAGGCGATGTACATCTCATTAACAAAATAAATAGGGTAATGAAAATACATACAGTTGAGCAGACTAGTACAGTGCTGAGGGGATGGGAAGGGAGATGAGGAGGAGCAGAGGGAAATGAGGGGAAAAGAGGGTTTACCTGCAGAGAGGTGAAGGGGGGCGGTAGAGGGAGTAGAGGGAGTAGAGGGAGAAGGGGAACTCAGTCTGGGAAGGCCTCTTGGAGGAGGTGAGCTGTAAGTAGGGTTTTGAAGAGGGGAAGAGAATGAGTTTGGCGGAGGAAAGGAGGGAGGGCATTCCAGGACCGCAGGAGGACGTGGCCCAGGGGTCGACGGCGGGATAGGCGAGAACGGGGGACGGTGAGGAGATGGGCGGCAGAGGAGCGGAGCGTGTGGAGTGGGCACTGGAAAGAGAGAAGGGAGGAGAGGTAGAAGGGGGCAAGGTGATGGAGAGCCTTGAAGCCTAGAGTGAGAAGATTTTGTTTTGCACGGAGGTTGATAGGCAATCACTGGAGGTTTTTAAGAAGGGGAGTGACATGCCCAGAGCATTTCTGGAGGAAGATGAGCCAGGCAGCGGAGTGAAGAACAGACTGGAGTGGGGAGAGAGAGGAGGAAGGGAGATCAGAGAGCAGGCTGACACAATAATCTAGCTGGGATAAAGGAGGCAGGACGTGGGCTAGGGGTAGGTGCTGAGATAGGTGAGATTGAGGCACAGTTAGAAGGTTAGCACTACAGGAGCCGAGTGTTGCAGGAGAGAAGTGAAGTGGGATAGGAGGGGACAAGTGGAGTGCTTTAAAGCCAATGATGAGGATTTTTTGTTTGATGTGGAGGTGAATGGGCAAATCCTGCAGTTTTCTAAGAATTGGATATGCACTCATCTCTTAAGACCCTGAAATCCACTATTATTGAAGGTTCTACATCAAAGATGCACCATAGCCTGTCCAGAGACCTGAGATGACTGCCTGCATGCTGTCACTGTTCTGCATTCCTGTAGTAAGCTCCTCCCTGCCCACAGCGAGCTTACAGTCTAGAGAAAATGACGCTATTTGTTAAGCATTTCCTTTATGCCAGATGCTTTGCTGGGCACTGAGGCAGATACAAGCAAATCGAGTTAAACACAGTCCTGTCCCAGGTGGGGCTCACAATCTCAATCCCCATTTTTCAGAAGAGGTAACTGAGGCACAAAGAAGGAAGTGATTTGCCCAAGGTCGCATAGCAGACAAGCGGTGGAGCCAGGATCGGACCGCCAGTCCCTTTATTCCCGACTGAATCGACCGCCACATGGACTCGGGAGCTCCTCTCCCTTGCAGCGGAGCCTTGGAGCGCCCGGCCCCTATTACCTCCAAACTCTCTGGCTGCCGATCGCTGACTCATCCGCGCCGCCACCGCCTTTCCCGGGAGCTGCGCCTTGGACCGCCCAGACCCACTCCCGGCTGAACCTTTTGCAACCCGGACCTCTGCACCTCCACTCAAGGACTCTGCCACTAAGGATCTCCCCCCCTCCCCTCAACCCCCCGCAGACACCCCAGCCACCGGCTCCCATTGTGCTCCCCCGCTCGGGCCCGGGGACATTGTGCTCCCCAACTGCCCTCCCCGCACTCCGCCCGAAGCGGCCATTTTAGGAAGCCCTCACTCCCTCTTCCCCCGTGAGGTGATTGATCTCCCCTGCCTGGGGAGACCATGTCCTTGTTCTCACTGTGTTACCTTACCTTAGCCACCGCCTACGTCTGCAACCCATCCCGAACATCCTCAGGGCCCCCACCATCGCCTCAGAGACATTTTGACATGAGCCCTGGGATTCTCCTTGCCGCTGGCCTTTTGACTTTGATTTTGATCAGGTCGACCCTTAGTCAAGTCAACCCCTGACCCTGGTCATCACCCGCTTATTAATACTATTTTATTGTATCATATTGTATCATGTTACTATATTACCGGTTTCTCATGTTATCGTTAATTGTTCTCAGTGCTGCCACCTACCACTCTGGCCTCACCATGTCCTTCCATCCCCCTCCTCCCATCTGCTCCTCCCAATCCTCTCCTTCCCCTTCCCCTCTCTCGACCAGCTCTTTCCCGCTCCCTCCTCTGCCTCCTCCCCTCCTTCCCTCCCCCGGCCTAGAACCCCACTTTACCAGTGTCACCCATCTTCCTCCTCCCCCTACGCTCCTCTCCACCAAACCCCGTCTTCCCACCCCCCCTTCCCTCTTCCCCACCCACGCCCCATCCCACTCCTCCTGTCCCACTGCCACCCCTCCTCCCCTCTTGCACCCACAGCTACTTTCAAGTGTGGCCTCTGGAACCCCCGCTCCATTACAGGTAAACTACCTTTCATTCTTGACCTTTTTCTTTCCTGCTCTCTCCTCCTCCTCGCCCTTACGGAAACCTGGCTCACTCCTGAAGACCCGGTCTCCAACACTGCTCTCTCCAGCGGAGGCGTCTCCTTCTTCCTTTCCCCCAGACTCATCGGAAAGGGAGGAGGCGTCGGCTTCCTTCTCTCACCCCGTTGCCTCTTCTGCACTATCCCTCCTCCCCCTTCCCTCTCCTTCCCCTCCTTTGAAGCCCATATCATTCGCCTCTACCACCCCCTCCAGATACTTGTAGCCATCATCTACCGCCCTCCTGGCCCCACCACCGACTTCTTCAACCACCTAGACCCCTTTCTCACCTTCCTTCTCTCCTTCTCTCTGCCCACTCTGATCCTCGGAGACTTCAACATCCACATGGATGTACCGGGTGACTCCTCTGCGCCCGCCTGCTATCGCTCCTCAACTCTGCCGACCTCCTGCTCCACCATACCTCAACCACTCACCGACTCAGTTACACTCTCGATCTCGTCATCTCCTACCGCTGCACTATCTCCTCCCTCACCAACTCTGAATCCCTCTCTCAGACCATAACCTTCTCACCTGCCTCATCTCTCACACTCTCTCCCCCTGCAAATCTATACTACTCCCCCACAGTGACCTCCGCTCTCTTGATCCCATCCATCCCTCCAAAAGCATCTCTCCCCACCTTGCCCCCTGTCCTCTCTTCCCACTCTCGATGGTCAGGTCACCGCTCTCAACTCCACCCTCTCTACTCATCTCAACTCTCTCGCCCCCCATTTCCCTTCGCCGCTCTTGCTCCACTAATCCACAGCCCTGAGTCACTGCCGCTGTCTGCCTCCTACGCTCCTATGCTCGAGCTGCCGAGCGCTGCTGGCGAAGGTCCAAGCACCAAGCCGACCTTGTCCATTTGAAGTTTATCCTTTCCTGCCTTAACTCTGCCTTTTCCTCCACCAGGCAAAACTTCTTTTCTTCCCTCATTGACACCCATGCCCGTCACCCCCGCCAATTGTTCCGGACCTTTAATTCTCTCCTCAGGCCCCCTGTTCCTCCCCCTCCCCCATCCCTCACCCCCGACTATCTGGCCACCTACTTCATCACGAAAATTAACCCAATCAGGTCTGAGCTCCCCAAAGTTGCCCCTCTCCCTCCTGCCTCCCCACCCCCAACCCTCTCCCCTACTTTCCCATCCTTCCCTGCAGTATCCTCAGAGGAGATCTCCTCCCTCCTCGCAAGTGCCACCCCCTCCACCTGCGCCTCGGACCCCATTCCCACTCACCTTATAAAAACCATCGCCCCTGCCCTCCTCCCTTCTTTAACTTCTATCTGTAGCCACTCACTCTCCAATGGCTTCTTCCCCTCTGCCTTCAAACATGCCCATGTCTCCCCCATCCTAAAAAAACCCTTAATCGACCCCACCTCCCCTTCCAGTTATCGCCCTATTTCCCTACTACCCTTCCTTTCCAAGCTCCTAGAACTCATCTACACTCTCTGCCTAGAATTCCTTAACTCCCGTTCTCTCCTGGACCCCCTCCAATCTGGCTTCCGTCCCCTCCACTCTACCGAGACAGCTCTCTCTAAGGTCACCCACGACCTCCTCCTTGCCAAATCCAATGGCTCCTACTCTATCCTAATCCTTCTTGACCTCTCAGCTGCCTTTGACACTGTTGACCATCCCCTTCTCCTCCACACCTTATCTCATCTTGGATTCATGGACTCCGCCCTCTCCTGGTTCTCCTCTTATCTCTCTGGCCATTCATTCTCCGTCTCCTTCGTGGGCTCCTCCTCCCCCTCCCATCCTCTAACTGTTGGGATTCCTCAAGGGTCAGTTCTTGGCCCTCTTCTCTTCTCCATATATACTCACTCCCTCAGTGAACTCATTCACTCTCACAGCTTCAACTATCATCTCTGTGCAGATGACACACAGATCTACATCTCTGCCCCTGTCCTCTCCCCCTCCCTTCAGGCTTGTATCTCCTCCTGCCTCCAAGACGTCTCTACCTGGATGTCTGCCCGTCACCTAAAACTCAACATGGCCAAAACTGAGCTCCTTATCTTCCCTCCCAAGCCCTGGCCTCTTCCTGACTTCCCCATCACTGTGGATGGTATGACCATCCTTCCCGTCTCTCAGACCCGCAACCTCGGTGTCATCTTTGACTCGTCTCTCTCGTTCACCCCACACATCCAATCCGTCACCAAAACCTGCCAGTCTCACCTTTATAATATCACCGAGATCCGCCCTTTCCTCTCCACCCAAATGGCTATCTTACGTTACAGGCTCTCATAATATCCCGGCTGGATTATTGTGTCAGCCTTCTCTCTGATCTCCCTTCCTCCTGTCTCTCCCCCTCCAGTCTATTCTTCACTCTGCTGCCCGGCTCATCTTCCTGCAGAAACGCTCTGGGCATGTCACTCCCCTTCTTAAAAACCTCCAGTGGTTGCCTGTCAATCTGCACATGAAACAAAAACTTCTCACTCTAGGCTTCAAGGCTCTCCATCACCTTGTCCCCTCCTACCTCTCCTCCCTTCTCTCTGTTTACTGCCCATCTTGCACGCTCCGCTCCTCTGCCACCCACCTCCTCACCATCCCCCGTTCTCGCCTATCCTGCCATCAACCCCGGGCCACGTCCTCCCGCGGTCCTGAAATTCCTTCCCTCCTCACCTCCGCCAAATTAATTCTCTTACCCTCTTCAAACCCCTACTTAGAGCTCACCTCCTCCAAGAGGCCTTCCCAGACTGAGCTCCCCCTTTTCCCTCTGCTCCCTCTGCCTCTCTTTTACCCCCCCTTCACCTCTCCTCAGCTAAGCCCTCTTTTCCCCCCTTGCCCTCTGCTCTTCCCCCTCTCCCTTCCCCTTCCCTCAGCACTGTACTTGTCCGCTCAACTGTATATATTTTCATTACCCTATTTATTTTGTTAAAGAGATGTACATCACCTTGATTCTATTCATTTGCTGTTGTTTTAATGAGATGTTCATCCCCTAGATTCTATTCATTGCTACTGTTTTTGTCTCTCCCTTGATTAGACTCTAAGCCCATCAAAGGGCAGGGACTGTCTCTGTCTGTTACCGATTTGTACATTCCAAGCACTTAGTACAGTGCTCTGCACATAATAAGCGCTCAATAAATACTATTGAATGAATGAATGAACCCATGACCTTCTGACTCCCAGGCCTCTGCTCTACTCACTACACTACTTGTGGGTGAATGCTTACTGTGGGCAGAGCATTACATTAAGTATTAGGGAGAATATAGTACATTAGAATTATCAAGCACATTCCCTGCCCATAATGAGTTTACAGTTCCATGTGGGTGGGGATTGTACTCTCCAAATGCTCAGTAGGTCTTCTGCACACAATAATCATGTAGCAACTGCCATGGATTTTTTTTATGGTATTTAATGGCTTACTATGTACTAGGCACTGTACTAAGCACTGGGGTAGGTACAAGCTAATCAGGTTGAACACAGTCCATGCCCCACATGGGGCTCACACTTGTTTAAGTGCTTACTATGTGTCAAACACTGTTCTAAGCACTGGGGTAGGTACAAGTTAATTAGGTTGGACACAGTCCCTGTCCCACATGGGGCTCCCAGTCTTAATCCCCATTTTACAGATGAGGGAGCCAAGGGTCAGAGAAGTGAAGTGGCTTGCCCAGTCATTATTTTTATTATTAAGTGGTTAGGTGATGCAGGGGAATTGGGTGGAGTGTTGAGATGGTTTTTTTTCAGGGAAAGCCTCCTGAAGAAGACATGACTTCAAAAGGGCTCTGAAGATGTGAAAAGGAGAGGGAGTTCCAGGCAGAAGGGGAGTCATTACCAAAAGGTTGACTATAGTAGAGGCAGGAATGAGGCACAGGGATTAGACTGACTTGAGGGAGATGAAGCCTGTGTGGACTGGGCTGGAGTGGGAGAGTAGTAAGGCCAAGTAGTGGGAAGGGAGCTGATTGAGAGACTTCAAAGCAATGGTCACAATTCCACCTGATGAGGAGAGGATGTGGACAACCGTCATTGAGTTTTGAGGAATGGGGATAGAGGGGAAAAACAGTATTTGAAGAAATAATTAAAAAAAACGGAATGGGTAGTGATAGGGTAAAAAAAATAGAGCAGGGAAAAGCAAGACTGGAGTTGTCTTCAAGACATCTCTACTTAGATGTCCTCCCATCATGTCAAATTTAATATAGCTAAAATTGAACTTCTTATCTTACCATCCAAACCTTTTCCTCCTGCTCACTTTCCCATCAATGGTAGAGGCATCACTATCCTTCCTGTCTCACAAGCCCATAACCTTGCATTATCCTTGACTCCTCTCTCTCATTCAACCCACATATTCAAGCCATCACTAAATCCTATTAGTTCTACCTTCACAACATCGCCCAAATCCACTCCTTCTTCTCCATTTAAATTGCTACCACATTAATGCACATGTTCTATCCTGCCTTGATTATTGTATGTCTCCTTGCTGACCTCCCTGACTCCTGTCTCTTCCCACTCCAGTCCATACTCCATTCTGCTGCCCAGATCATTTCCCTTCAAAAATGTTCAGACCATGTTTCACCCCTCCTCAAGAAACTCCAGTGGTTGCCCATCCACCTCTGCATCAAACAAAAACTCTTTTCTATTGTCTTTAAAGTGCTCAATCACCTTTCTCTCTCCTACCATACCTCACTGCTTTCCTACTGCAAACCAGCCCACACACTTCGTTCCTCTAATGCCAACCTTCTGATTGTGTCTCGATCTCATCTATCTCACCACCAACCTCTTGCCTACATCCTACCTCCAGAGTGGAATGCTCTCTCACCTCATATCAGACAGATAATTGTTCTACCCTACTTCAAAGCCTTATTGAAGGCACATCTCCTCCAAAAAGCCTTCCCTGACTAAGCCTCACTTTTCCTCACCTCCCATTCCCTTCTGCGTCACCCCGACTTGCTCCCTCTAATCTCTCCCCTGCCCCCAGCCCCACATCACTTATGTATATAGCTGTATATATCAGTAATTTATTTATTAATTATTTATTAATATCTGTCTCCCCCTCTAGGCTGTGAGCTTACTGTGGGCAGGGAATGTGACTGTTTGTTGTCATATTGTACTCTCTCAAGCGCCTAGTACAGTGTTTTGCAATCCAAAGTACAGTGTACTTGAAATCCAGAGCTTGTCATGTGGTCCTTATGATGATGATGGTATTTGTTAAGCGCTTACTATGTGCCAAACACTGTTCTAAGCCCTGGGGTAGATACAAGGTAAGCAGGTTGTCCCACGTGGGACTCACAGTCTTAATCCCCTTTTTACAGGTGAGGTAACTGAGACACCGAGAAGTGAAGTGACTTGCTCAAAGTCACACAGCTGATAAGTGGCAGAGCTCACTAGCCAGTTGCACCCCTAATCTCACCCAGGTGTCCTTTCTGGGTAAAGACCAACCCTATACTGGATCAGCTGGCCTCACCGCCAGTCCAGTGGAGTGCATCAATGTCCAGAGGCCTTTCCACTCACCAAATTTCTGGTCGATAATGCAACATCTGTCCAGTGATAAAATAGATAACCAAACCAAAATGTCCTGCCCATTCTTTGGGTGATTGTCTAATAGAGTGTAGAAGGAACGTGCCAACAGGATTCAGATCAAACTAAATTATAATAATTATAATAATTATGGTATTTGTTAATCACTTACTAAGTGCCTAGCACTTACTAAACAATGGGGTAGTTGCCATTGTTTTTACGAGATGTTCTTCCCCTTGACGCTGTTTAGTGCCATTGTTCTTGTCTGTCCGTCTCCCCCGATTAGACTGTAAGCCCGTCAAACGGCAGGGACTGTCTCTATCTGTTGCCGACCTGTTCATCCCAAGCGCTTAGTACAGTGCTCTGCACATAGTAAGCGCTCAATAAATACTATTGAATGAATGAACAAGATAATCAAGTCACACTGTACTCTCTTATAGTATAAATAGGAGGGAGAATAAGGATTGAATCCCTATTTTGCAGATGAGGGAATTAAGGCCCAGAGAAGTGAAGTGACTTACCCAAGGTCACATACCAGACATGTAGAGCGGCTGGGCTCAGGTCCTCTGACTCCGAGGTTGTCCTCTTTCCATTAAGCCATGTTACTTCTCAAGTATACAGAGCTCTACTTATTTAACCTTCTCTGTGCCTGTGAGACCTGAATACCTCACAGGTGCCACACCCAACTCCTTGAGCAGTTTCACAGTGTCACTTATGAGCCATTGACAAATTTCCAATGGTAAGAAAAGATCATGAACATGAAGATTTGGAACTTGGTCAGTCTCTTATGGTCACCTTAACATATCTAAGTTGCATGGAACCAAGGAAAATGAGTGACAGAAGGATACCCAAACAACCACTGTATAGAGAGCTGAAATTGGAAAAATTAAAGCAAGGAAAGCAGGAAAGCCTCAGTGTTGCATCCCAGCTGAAACCTGAGAATCGACTGCTGAGGACAGACCAGTATGGTGCAGTGTCATTGAAGAAAGAGTGGCTGACTTTGAGCAAAGCTTTTGTAGGGAACAAGAGACAAGGTGCCAAAAGGGAAAACAGCATCAGGTATTGCCAACCTTAAGCAAGACAGCACAACAAGGTACAATCTTTTTAAGTGCTCACTGTGGCCAGGACTGTCAATTCCACATTGGCCTTTCCAGCTTCAGATGTACTCAAAGATGAATTTCACTGCCAGTGATGTCTTCTTGGTATATGAAGGATGATGATATATCTGGGGACTAGCAAGCCCAGGACGCAACAACTCAACTGGATTTCCTAGCAGCCTATAGCTTGTAATATTCATTCATTCATTCATTCATTTGTATTTATTAAGCATTTCCTGTGTGCAGAGCATGTCATTGGGAAAATACAACAATAATGATAATAATAATAACGGTATTTATTAAGCACTTTCTATGTGCCAAGCACTGTTCTAAGCATTGGGGTAGATATAAGGTAATCAGATTGTCCCACGTGGGGCTCACAGTCTTAATCCCCATTTTACAGATGAAGTAACTGAGTCACAGAGAAGTTAAGTGGCTTGTCCACGGTCACACAGCAGACAAGTGGTGGAGCCAGGATTAGAACCCATGTCTTCTGACTCCCAAGCCCATGCTCTTTCCACTAAGCCACACTGCTTCCAGACAGTAATAAACAGTGACAATTCCTGCCCATAGAGAGCTCACAGTCTAGAGGAGGAGAGACAGACATCAATACAAATATAAAAAATTACAGATATCTACATAAGTGCTATGGGGTTGAAGGTTGGGGAAGAGCAAAGGGAGCAAGTAAGGGCAACATGGAAGGGAGTGGGAGATGAGGAAAAGTGAGGCTTTAGTCTGGGGAGACCTCTTGGAGGAGATATACCTTCAAAAAGGCTTTGAAGGGTGGGAAGAGTCATTGTTTGTTGGATTTGAGGAGGGAGGGTGTTCCAGGACAGAGGCAGGAAGTGGTTAGCAGCCAGACAGGAGTCACAATGAGTCACATTGAGTCACATTGAGTGACAGGAGTCACATTGAGTAGGTGAGTACTAGAGGAGCCAAGTATGTGGATTGGGTTGTAGAAGGAGAGAAGTGAAGAGAGGAAGGAAAGGGTAAGGTGATAGAGTGCTTTAAAGATATGATGAAGAGTTTTTGTTTGATCTGGAGGTTAAGTAGGCAATGACTGGAGATTTTTGAGGAAGGGGGTGATGTGTATTGAATGTTTTTGTAGAAAGCTGATCTGGGCAGTAGAGTGAAATAGGGACTGGAGTAGGTAGAGACAGGAGGTTGAGAGGCCAGCAAGGAGGCTGATGCAGTAATCAAGGTGGGATAGGATGAGTGATTGTAAAAATGTGGTAGCAGTTTGGTTAGAGAGAAAAGGGTGGATTTTAGCGATATTGTGAAGGTGGGACTGACAAGATTTGGTGACAGATTGAATATGTGGGTTGAATGAGAGAGAGGAGTCAAGGATAGCACTAAGGTTTCAAGCTTGTGAGATGGAAAGGATGGTGGTGCTGTCTGTGGTGATGGGAAAGGCAGGGTTTGGGTGGGAAGATAAGGAGCTCTGTTTAGAAGTCCTTCCTCATTGCCTCTTAATAATAATATTAGTAATAATGGTATTTGTTAAGCACTTACTATGTGCCAGGCATTGTTCTAAGCTCCGGGCACTGTTCTAAGCACTGGATAATGGTAGTATTTGTTAAATGCTTACTTTGGGCCAGGCCCTGGGATGCTGGGGTGGATACAGGCAAATCGGGTTGGACACAGTCCCTGTCTCATGCAGGGCTCACAGTCTCAAACCCCATTTCACCAATGTGGTAACTGAGGCTCAGAGAAGTGCAGTGATTTGCCCAAGATCACACAGCAGACAAGTGGTGGAGCAGGGAGCAGAACCCAAGACCTTCTGACTCCCAGGCTCATGCCTTTGGCATCCCTACCCTCCCTCCTCTGACCAAATCCTTCTTCCTGGGCCTGTTGCCTGCTGACTTCAGACATTTGGCAGAGCTGGGATAAGAATCCAAGTCCTCTGACTCCCAATTCTTGCTCTTTCCACCAGGCCATGCAGCTTCCCAGGGGCATTGCCCCTAATCTTATGGCTCTGTCCACTGCAATGACTAGCCCGAGATCCTCATAGATTGATTGATCATCAAACTGTCCTAGAGGAAGCATAAATGAGCATCCATCCATATCATCTCATCCCCTCTGACTCCCTCACACACCAGTTCCCTCAAGGTGAACTGCCTCTGTGCAATTGGCAGCAGAATGATATGTGAGGAGTTGTGTTTGTCGGTCCATGGACGCACATGTGGGTGAGCCCAGGAGACGACTGAGGCCTGACAAGCTGGTGATGTCATTATTGTCAGCACGTCTCCTGCTGCCCCATTCCCCTCTGTCACAGTATGACAAGCTGGGCTGGGAGAGAGGCGAGACGTAGTCCTAGAGGAGTGAGGGCAGCATGAATTAAGCATTAATTCTCATTTGAGAGAGGAAAATGTCCATTTCAAACAAATGCAAAGAGCTAAACACACTCTCCCTTCAGTAAAGGGGAGAACTGAGCTCATTATCATCACTGTTCTGTCTAGCCCACAACATTATGCTGTGAGGTTCTCCAATTTCCCTGAACCTCGCACTAATCCCCAGTCCTGAGCCCTCCCATCTTTGCATTCATTCAATCATATTGATTGAGTACTTACTGTGTGCAGAGCACTGTAATAAGCCCTTGGGAAAGAACAATACTGCAATAAAGAGAGACAATCCCTGCTCACAATGAGTTCACAGTCTAGTAGGGGGAGACAGACATCAATACAAGATAAACAGACATTAATATAAAAAATAACATTACAGATAAATACATAAGCACTGGGGGTGGTGGGGGCCGCAGGGGAGAAAGAAAAGGGAACAAGTCAAGGTGTCATGGAAGGAAATGGGAGATGTGGAAAAGTGGGGATTAGCCTGGGAAGGCATCTTGGAGGAGACGTACCTTCAGTAAGGCTTAGCAGGCAGAGAGAGTAATTGTCTGGCCTCCCAAGTACTCTCCAACAGGCTGTTTTCTAGCAACGTCCAAACACAGTGGTCCTTCAGTGTCACCCGGCAGGGCCAACCTTAATGAATTATCTCTGTGCCATGGTCCCACTTACTCCTCCAACATTTCTCTCTTAGTTCCTATGAGCCAGTTCCCAATGAGTCCTTAGAATGGTTCTACTATACCCAATTCCCTTTCTCCAGGTACAGAGAAGTTCAGATCTCCAAGTTCCATTTAAAAAACATTTTTATTATTTTTTGTTCCTATTCACACACAGCCCCAGGCACATCTTAATTGCACTGTATTTTACTCCATGTCCCCAGCATGCAAAATGAAGAGAATGAATGTCATCCTCCACTGGAGAAAGGATCTCACCAGAGAATTCCTGCAGAGACTCAAGGCTCCAGAACAGTCACATTTTTCTTGCAAACACAGTAGTGCAATTGGGAACATTTTTCAGGAGCAAATGAATTCTTTCCCTTGAAAGAGACACACTCCAATTGTGACAGGTACTTAGCCGATACCCTGCAAAGGGGAGAGAATAAATGACATTTCATCTTTCAGTGGATTGTGAACTAGGAAAGACCTGTTCTGACTTTGGAGGATCTGTGTGTGGGGTAGGGCCAGGCCTTCCACTGAATTGGTTTGAGGAAAAGAGAGAGATGGGACCTGGAAGACCCTGCTCTTTCTCCTACGGAGACCCTGTGGTGATCAAGCTAGGCTAGTCTCACACCTGGAGATAAGGAAAAGAGTCAGAAGCATTAGGAAAGGGAGTTACTCAATTGCTCCTGAGTACTCCCTGTAGTGTCAATCACTTACCTGCTAGCATCATCTGGAATTCAGCCAATGGCAAGAGAAGATTAGGGACAAGGAGGAAGGGACTATTTAGTTGGGTAAGAAGTCCTTGCACACCTTAGCTAGAATGTGTGCAGGATCAGGATTCAGCATGTTCTATTCTTTGGGCACAGAACATAAAGACATAGGAAAAGTATATTCAGTAGCAATGGATTACTTCTGGCAAACACCACTTCACAATTATAAATATCTTTCAGCAGCCAAATAAAAGGAAACTTCCTGGATGCCTCCATGAGCTAAACATTACTGATTCCATCACAATGAGGTAGAGATTTATATTAATGTCTGTCTCCCCCTCCAGGCTGTAAGATTTTTGTGGACAGGAAATGTGTCTGCTAACTCTGTTGCACAGTGCTCCACTAAGCACTTAGTATTATGCTCTGCATAAAGTAAGTGGTCAATAAATACCAGTGATTGATAGATGTGCAGATCAGAGCATCTATTTGATGACCAAATAGATGCTCTCAACTCCACCCTCTCTACTCAACTCAACTCACTCACTCCCCTGTCCCTTCGTCGCTCTCGCACCTCCAACCCATAGCCCTGGATCATCTTCACTGACCATCTTCTTCGCTCTTATGCTTGAGTCGCTGAACACTGCTGGCAGAAATCTAAACCCCAGGACAAGTTCATCCAGTTTAAGTTTGTCCTTTCTTGCCTTTACTCTGCCCTCTCCTCTGCCCGGCAAAACTATTTCTCTTACCTTATTGACACCGATGCCCATCTTCCTTATCAGCTGTTCTGGACATTTAACTCCCTCCTCAAGGCCCCTGTTCCTCCCCCTCCCCCATCCCTCACCCCTAACAATCTGGCCATCTACTTCTCTAAGAAAATGAACACCATCAGGTTTAAGCTCCCCCAAATTACTCCCCCACCCCAGCTCCTCTTGACCCCCTCTTCTACTTTCCCATCCTTCCCAGCAGTACCTTCAGAGATTTTCTCCCTCTTCTGAGGTGTCATGCCTCCACATGTGCTTCAGACCCCATTCCCTCCCACCTCATAAAAACTCTTGCCCCTTCCCTCCTCCTCTCCTTAACTTCCCTCTTCAACCTCTCACTCTCCAATGGCTTCTTCCCCTCTGCCTTCAAACATTCCCACAATCCCCCCTTCCTAAAAAAACCCTTCCTTGACCCCACAGCCCCTTCCAGTTATCATCCCATCTCCCTCCTACCCTTCCTTTCCAAACTCCTGGAGCGAGTTGTCTACACTTGCAGCCTCAAACTCCTCTCCTCCAACTCTCTCCTGAACCCCCTCCAGTCTGGCTTCCATCCCATCCACTCCACTGAAACCACCCTCTCAAATTTCACCCATGACATCCTTCTTGCCAAATCCCACAGCTCCTACTCCATCCTAATCCTCCTCGACCTCTCAACTGCTTTTGACACCGTCGACCATCCCCTTCTCCTCAAAACGTTATCCATCCTTGGCTTCATTGACTCTGTCCTCTCCTGGTTCTCCTCTTATCTCTCTGGTTGTTCATTTTCAGTCTCCTTCTTGGGATTCCCCCACCCCCACTCCCCTCCTCTCATCTCCTAACTGTAGGGGTTCCAAAAGGATCAGTTCTTGGTCCCCTTCTGTTCTTCATCTATACTCACTCCCTTGGGGAACTCATTCACTCCCACAGCTTCAAATATCATCTCTACACGGATAAAACTCAAATCTATATCTCCTCCACTGTTCTCTCTCCTTCCCTCCAGGCTCTCATCTCCTCCTGCCTTCAGGACATCTCCACATGGATGTTCTCCCTCCACCTAATACTCGGCATGTTTAGGACTGAACTCCTTATCTTTCTTCCCAAACCCTGTCTTCTCCCTGACTTTCCTGTCCCTGTGGAAGGCACTACCATTCTTCCCGTCTCACAAGCCCGCAAACAATGTCATCCTTGACTCCGCTCTCTCTTTCACCCAACACATCCAATCCATCACCAAAACTGCCAGTCTCATCTTCACAACATCACCAAAATTTGCCCTTTCCCCTCCATCCATACTGCTACCACATTAGTACAATCACTCATTCTATCTCGATTGGATTATTGCGTCAATAACCTTTCTGATCTCCCAAACTCCTGTCTCTCCCCACTTCAGTCTATACTTCACTCTGTTGCCCAGATTATCTTTCTACAGAAACATTCTGGACATGTCAACCCCTTCCTCAAAAATCTCCAGTGGTTGCCTATCAACCTCCATATCAAGCAAAAACTCCTCACTATTGACTTGAAAGCTCTCTATCATCTTGCCACCTCTTATGCCACCTCCTTTCTTTCCTTCTACATCCCAGCCCACACACTATGCTCCTCTGATGCTAACCTTCTCACTGTGCCTTATTCTCACCTGTCCCACTGTCAACCCCTGGCCCACATCCTACCTCTGGCCTGGAATGCTCTCCCTCCCCAAATTCGCCTGTCACACTTCCCCCTCTTCAAAGCCCTACTGAAGGCTCACCAGTTCCAGGAGACCTTCCCAGACTAAGCCCCTCTTTTTTCCTCAGCTCCCCCTCCCCTCCAAATTGCCCGGACTTTCTCTCTTTTCTCTACCACCTCACCCAAGAGCACTAATATATATATGTACATATCTATTATTGTATTTACTTATAATTAATGCCTGTTTACTTGTTTTGATGAATATATTTCTATAATTCTATTTATTTATATTGATGCTATTGATGCCTGTTTACTTGTTTTGATGTTTGTCTCCCCTCTTCTAGACTGTGAGCCTGTTGTGGGCAGGGATTGTCTCTCTTTGTTGCTGAATTGCACTTTCCAAGAATTTAGCACAGTGGTCTACACACAGTAAGCACTCAATAAATATCATTGAATGAATGAATAAATCACAGCCACCGAGCAAGGAGCAGAATGCTGGATGGACTGTGGTCTCATACACTTCAAACTCAAATTCTCCTTAGAATTATTGTGTTAAACCTGGCCTCCAAACTGCCTGCTTTGATGCAAATGAAAGATCTACTTCCTGTGAAAGACTGATTGCCCCTGAAGGATCTTGGCACTCAGAAACCTAAATTTTAGGAAAGCATTTGATACTATCAGTTTATCTGTGCTCTGGAATTCCCATAGCAAATGTGGCAGCTCTGAAAAGTTCATCATGGCTTTGATACTATCTCATGATGGCATGGCTAGTCAGGTCAGAGCCAAGGATGCCCTGTTTGATCCATTTCCCATTGCCATGCAGAAAATCAAGGATGTGTAGTGAGCCTCTGATCCTGTTCAATTTATTCTTTACAACCCTGCTGGAGGATGCACCAAGAGACCTGGATCCAGGTGTTGGAATACACTCCCACACCTCTGGGAAACTCTTCCAACTCTCCAGTCTGCATGTCATCCAAACTCCTAAAAACACTCATTTGAGAATTCTTGTACACATATGACTGAGCCCTAAAGGCCCACATCCAAGAAGGCATTCAAATGATTGTAAACTACTTCAATGAATCACTCAAGTGTTATGGGATGAACCTAGGTCAAAAAAACACTGAGCTGGTGTATCATTTTAAAGCAGGGAAGCCATGCATATAATCAACTAGCCAACAAACAGCTAAACACTGTCACAGAATTCTGTTTCTTAGATAGCCCAATGGCCAATGATGCAATGATAAATGAGAGAACCAAATCAAAAAGACAGCCCATCCTCTGGGGAATTGTCAGACTGTTGTAACAGGATGGTAATAGGCTCCAGACCAGACTAAAAGTCTATAAATCTGTAATGTTGTTCAACCTTCTCTATGACTGTGAGATCTGGATGCCACACAGGCACCACATTCGATTGAGCACCTCCATCAGTGTCATTATGAACTATACTCCATATCAAGTGGCAAGACAACAAGCAGTGAAATTCTGGAATGTAGACAGTCTTCTAGCACTGAAGAGCTCTGCTCACTTTAACACAGCTACACTGGGTGCAACATGAAAGGAGAATGAGGGAGAGCAGGATACTCAAGCAACTGTTGGATGGTGAGCTGGAATTGGGAAACCAAAAGCAAGGAGGACAGAGAAGCATTTTTAGGACACAGTTAAACAAAACCTCAGACAAGGCTGTTCCCAGCTGAAAACATTATGTCAGTTTCTAAGGATGATGATGATGATGATCATGATCATGATTTTTAATAATAATAATAATCAAAGTGGATATGGCATGGTGTATCACTACCAAGAAAGAAGTGGGTCTTTTGAACAAAACTTTTGTAAGGAACAAGGGACAGGAAGAAAACAGTGTCAGGGGCTACTAAAATTAAATATGATAATACAACAAAGGGCAACCTTTTTGTGTGAACAGTGTGGCTGGGATTGTGGATACCACTCTGGTGTTTTCAACCACACATGCTCTGAGGAGTGAGTTTCATTGTTATTGGTGTCTGCAAATATGAGTCTCAGTACTACCTAACCTGACCACAACCTCATATGCTCATACATCTTTTCACTGAGTGTAACCTCATTTTTCCCATTGTTCAGTCACACAGTATAATTTAGATTATGGGTCTGCAAGGTAAAGAATACAAGAAATATCATTATTGTATCAGAGCAGTGGTTCATACAGCCCAGTAGTCTTCCTCCAACAGTAGCAGCAGGATTCTGGAAAGATTGTGATGGTTGTCCTCCTTGACCTCTAATCTTATGATTGCACATGGAACATCTAATACCTCTAGGTTTTCTCAGATAGAGGTACAGTGAGTAAGTTGGCATTAGAGGAACAAACTATGCAAGTTGAAATAAGAATGTCTCATCCATGAATTTATCCCAGCCTCTTACGAACATGCTGATATTTTCAGGCTTTGCAGCTTCCCTAGATGCTGTTCCTATCAATCAATCAATTAATCAATGAGTAGTTGTTATTGACTTCTTACTGTGTATAGATCACTGTACTAAATTCTGGGAAAGAACCATATAATAAAGTTGGTAGGTATGGTCCCTGGTCACCAGAGCTTACAGTCTAAAAGGGGAGACAGGTGCTAAAATAAACTACAACTAGGGGAAATTTCAGAGTACAAGAATTTGTATGTAAGTGTTGTGGGGTTAGGGGAGAGGTGAATATCAAGTGATAGAGATGCAAATGCACAGATGATGAGGAAGGGAGAAGTTAGAGGAAAGAGGGTGATTAAGGGGAATGAGGGCTTAAGGAAGGCCTCTTGGGGGAGATATTATTTTAGGAGGGCTTTGAAAGTGGGAAGAGTGGTGATCTGTCAGATATGAAGGGGAAAGGATTCTTAGGCCAGGAGGAGGATGCAGGTAAGGGGTAGACAGCAAGACAAAAAGGAACAAGATACATTTAATAAATTGGAATTAGAGGATCAAAGTATGTAAGTAGTAGTAGGAATGAATGAGGTACAGTAAGAGGGGAAGAGCTGATTAAAGGCCTTAAAGCTAATTACAAAGAGTTTCGGATGGATGAGGAAGTGGATGGGCAACTATTGGAGGTTTCTGAGGAGTGTAGAGTATTAGATTGAACTTTTTTTTTTCAGAAAAATGATCCAGGGAGCAGGGAGAAATGTGGACTGGAGTGGGAAGAAAGAGGAGGCAGGTGGTCAGTAAGGAGGCTGATGGAGTCATCAAAGCGTGAGACGAGAAGTGCTTGGATCAGTGTGGTAGCCATTTGGATGGATAGGAACAGGTGAATTCTAGAGATGTTGTGAAGGTAGAATCACCCAGATTTGGTGAGAGACTGAATATGCAGGTTAAATCAGAGAGGTGAGTTGAGGATAATGCCAAGGTTATGGATTTGTGAGAAAGGGAAGATGGTGGTGGTGTCCACAGTGATGGGAAAATCTTGTGGAGGACAGGGTGTAGGTGTGAAGATGAGGAGATCTGTTTTGGGCATGCTGAGTTTGCGGTGTAGACAAGACAGCCGAAGAGAGATGTTATGAAGGTGGGAGAAAATGCAAGACTGCTGTGAAGGAGAGATATCGGGACTGGAGAGGTAGATTTGGTAAAGACCCCCACAGAGATGAGTGAGGAAGCCATGGGAATGAATGAGTTCTCCAAAGGAGTGAGTTTAGATGGAAAATAGAAGAGGACTGGACACTGAGGGACCCCCATTGCCAGAGGGTGAGAGGCAGAGAAGAAGTCTGAAAAAGAGGCCGAGAAGGAGCAGTAAGAGAGCTAGGAGAAATACGAGAGGACAGTGTCAATGAAGTCAAGATTTAATAGAGTTTCTATGAGAAGCTACATAAAGTTGACCTATATTACACAGACTGAAGAGGAAGATAAGGAGAAGAATAAGAAGGAGAAACCTGATGGAGTAGGATAGGAGGGAGAGAGTAGAGGAGAAAGGAGGCAAGAATAGAGAAAAGGAGAATGGAAAATGAAGGGGTACTGAAGGAGGGGGACAGAGAGAACTGCTTTACTTTAAGTGACAGATACACAGTGGAGAGTAGGAAATGGTGGTCTCAACTGGGAGGTGAAGAGGAAAAGCAGTGGACCATCCCGGGAAAATTTTGACTAGGGTCAGCAACAGTGGGCCCAGTGCCCTGAGCAGATGGAGGTTTGACCGTGGTGGTCTCAGATTTGTTTGCTGGCCAACTCCTGTAGACCATGTTCCTCCCTGGCGCTCTGCTTGCTTTCATCAGTAACTTCTGGGAAGGAGTCAGGGAAGTGGCATTGCTTCCCTAAATTATCATGGAGGAGGGAATGAGGTTGAAAGCCTCTTTTCCTCATAGAACACATCCCAATCACCCTGTGGCCTAGAATTTGTTCCCACCTTTTCTTGCCCATGCTTAGGCCCAGGAAGCCTCTTGCTGGTCCTTTCTAGCCCTGCCCTCAATCCAGAGGCAACCCAAAGAGCAGGCAGAAGTGGGAAGGTCTGGGTCCAGTTGAACTGGGACTTGAATGTGTAAATGGAAATTGGATATTTCATTACTGTAATGCTCACTGTGCATGTTCTTCTGCATTGACTGAGTCAGTGGAATTTCCTGGACCGGTAATGGAGCCCACCTGTATCTGGAGAATCCAGGGTCATCCAGCCACATCCACTGACCCTGGGTCGTGTTATACTTGTACCCGATCCAGAAATACTCATCTCTTGGCCTCATCTCCTGGACCCTGACCTGTGGAATCAATGGAAATAAGCTGAGTCCTGACAGTCCCTCAGCCATCACTCCCTCCCCCTCACACACAGCCTGGGTTTGTCACCAACCAGCTCTTAGCTCTCCAGGAAGGAGATCAGGCCAAACTTCTTTCCAAGCTTGCCCTCTGGAAGGATGAAGTCCCTCTGGGTTGTCGGCCAACATGGGGACCCCAGTTGATTCTGGGTTCAATGGGAGATTTTTTCAAATGTGTGGGACCCTGGGTTCTCCCAAAGTTCTCACCGCTTCAGCCTCATCCTCCAGGACCAGGAGCCGGGATTTCCTGTTGGCACAGTTTCTGGCACTGGCCTCCCAGCTCTGCTTCTCTCCTGAGAAGTAGTAACACTTGCTGTTGCTCAGCCGCCACCCCGGAGGACAAAGCTCACACACAGTACCTGGGGGAAGGACAGATAGTTGGGATGGTAGAAATTTCCATGTCTTTGGCTTCTACACTGCGAAACAAAAAAATTGAACCTCTAGTGTCCAGGAATTTGTTATAGTGAGGATTTTTCTATCATGTAAATATCAGGCTAAATGTCCTAATTTTAAAGGCATGGGGAAGCTGCCCTCTCCCTACCCCCATCTCAGTTATACCTACAATAAAGTTTTCATTGACACCAAGGACTCACTTTGTCAGCCCTCCATGGAGGGAGCATGGCTGGAATCCAATAGAGTCATCAAGAAAGGAGCCAGAAAGTGGCATGTGGCAGGCTGAGAAACTCAGAACTAGGAATAAGACTGGGACACTTCCACCAGACTCAGAGAGAGGAGTGATCTCCATGCTTCCTGAACTTCTTCTCTACACTCCTTGCCTCTTCCCCAGTGAGCAGAGTCCATAGGGAGGAGCAGTGCCCATGGGGAGGCAGAAGACCCCATGGGTATTGAACAAAGCCTATGGAGAGTATGCACAGCATATAACATAATAATTAATAATAATTATGTTATTTCTTAAGTACTTACTATGTGCCATGCAACGTGCTAAGCACTGGGGTTGATACAAGGTAATTAGGTTATCCCAAATGAGGCTCACAATCTTAATCCCCATTTTATAGATGAGGTAATTAAGGCACAGAGAAGACAAGTGATAAGTGGCTTGCCCAGGGTCACACAGCAGATAAGTGGTGGAACTGGGATTAGAACCAACGTGCTCTGACTCCCAACTGTGCTCTTTCCACTAAGCCATGTTGCTTCTCTGCATATGGGAAGTTAGAGGAGTCCTTGAGCAGTGGGGCTGTACTATATGCTTGAGTAGCAGATCTTTGTTTGCCCTGATCTGTGCCCCTCTCCCATCCTCTACAATCCACTCATCCTCGCCGAGGTGGGGTCGAGATTTCCCAATGCAAATCTTTTCTGAAGAAGGATCAGGATGAAAAGATCTCTTCTGCTTCAAGGAAGATCTCATGGAGCTACTCCCTTCCTGGCTATCTCCATCATGGTCAGGACCATCCATTTGGTTTCTGGACAACACTTCACAACATTTCACCATCTCTCCTCACCATTTTGCTCAGGGCACAAGTCCTCCTTCAGAGTCACAAGTCTTGTTGAGTTCTCCACCTTTAAGACCATATTTTCCTCACAACTTGACTCATGTCCTAAAAAAATTAAACAGGAGAGAAATGTAAAATCAATCAGTCAGTGGTATTAATTGAGTGATGACTGTGTACAGAGCACTGCAATAAGTGCTTTGGGGAATACAAAATAACAGAGTTGGTAGACATGTTCTCTGCCCAGAAGGAGTTTCCAGGCTAGAAGGGAAGAGAATGAATAGAAAGATGGAAAAGTGTCATTTCCCTCACTTGGGTTGTGCCCTCTGAGTATGTATTTAGTAGGATATGGACCATGGAGATATTGGGGAGGAGGGTTTCCCAGTTGGTAATGAATGGGAGGTTTTGATCCCAACTGCCTCAGGGCTCCTCTAAGCTGTCCGAACCCTCTGTCCCTGGACCAGATCCTTGGACATAATGGCTCATGAAGGGCATCCAATTCATGGCTCCATGGACTCATAAGTCTGGTTCAGGATGGACATGCACAAACACAATCTAGACATGACTTATGGGCTTCTCCTCCAGACAGAGGAAGAACTTCTGCACTGGAATCTCTTGAACAAGGGGAACAGCCTGGGAGAAGGGAGAGAAGGGCAGAACAGCATATAACTTCCATCCTTCATTGTCCTACTAACTCCATTCACAGCAACTGCTAGCTCAGTTCTTGCTCTTCTCTACGCCAGATGGATGGACAACTTTTAATGTCATAGGTCCAGCCTGGAGTCACCATTTTTAAAGAATGAGAAAAGTGAGTCATGGGGATCAATCAGTGGGATTTATTGAGTGCTTAATGTGTAAAGAGTACTGTACTAAGAGTTTGGGAAAATACAATACAATCGAGTCAGAATGTACAATCCCTACCCTCTAGAAATTTACAGTCTACAAGGGGAGACAGACTTTAAAATAGATCAGGGATTGGGGAAAGAACAGAGTAGCGCAGGTGACTCAACAAGACCCCTACAATAGTGGTGGGGAAGCTGTCATGCAGGAATCTTCTATTATTATTACTATTATTATTATTATTTGTTAAGGGTTTACTATGTGTCAAGCATAGTTCTTGGTATATATGGAGGCTTTCAGTGTAGGGCTGCTGGAATGGGAGAATGAGTGCCCTGATACTGAAGGGAGGGGAGAGGATGGAGCATGTTTCAAGCATTGGGAAGTTGAGGTAGAGATGAAACTAGCATGCCCGTTTCCCAGGGGCAGAGACAGGAACATAGTAAGGCCCTAGTGGGCCCAGGGAAGTGTATTTGGAGAGGGCCCCATAATCTGACATATTTCCTGTCCTATCCTATCCCTCCTTTCCTAGAATGAGCATGTCCCCCCCAAAAAACTTCCAAGGTAATTTTTAATCTAGAGGGACGAGTAGCTAAGGTTAGGGTTTTGTGAGCTGCTTGATCCACATGAGAACTGGGGGAATTTTACGATCCTAAAGGGAAGAGAAAAAAGGAGTGCTCTGGATGAAGTAGAGACAGCCAGAAAAAAATGGCACAATCCAAACCTAATCAACATAAAGCCCAGAAGAAAATCTGTGCATTTAGAATCAATCAAACTTATGACATTGCCTCAGGTTTTATCTAGTGGAACATGAAATTCTTCTTGGAATTTGAGAGATGACTTAGAAAAAAAATCACTGACCTTTTGTCTGCAGCTCACAAAATTGAACAGAGAATCAAGTTCCATTCCAGATCGGGGGGTGTGGTAAAGCCAATTGGTAAGTGACAGTGTTTCCCTGGGTTTTCCCTTCTCACTTCCAACCCATTTCATCCCGAAAGGAGCCTGGTATTATTCATTCTGAAAACGTGAAGGACCTCCATACTCACATTCCAGGTTGGGAAGGATTCCACAAAATTTCCTGACTCTGATATGTAACAGGGTAAACTGTGTTCAAATTCAGCACTAGGACAGGTCAAAGCACTCACGTTTCAGGATCAAATAGAGAACTGTACCCAGCAGAGCGAGCACAGCAATCCCCAGAAGGATGATGGTGACTATGTAACAGCAGGAACACCGAGACCTGTGACCTAAAATAGAGAAAGGACAAGACTGGCTCCCTTAGTCATATGGACTCCATCCAGGAGAAGCAGCATGACTTAGTGGAAAGAGCTTGAACTTGGGAGTCAGAGGAAGTGGGTTTTAATTCCAGCTCTACCACTTGTCTGCTGTGATACTTTGGGCAAGCCACTTAACTTCTCTGTGCCTCAGTTACCTAATCTGCAAAATGAGCCCTGTGTGGAACAACCTGATTACCTTTTATCTATCCCAGCATTTAGAACAGTGCTTGGCACATAGCACTCAACAAATACCATTATTATTATTATTATCCTAGGCTTGACCAACTATCACAGGATAGAATGGACACAAAGTCTTTCACGGTCCTGCCATCCAGAAGTAACAGGTGGAACCTGAAAAACTCTGCTTTCACCTGTGGCAATCATGGCAAGAGCAGAACAAGGAGACCATCAGTGTAAGAATAAAGGCATCCGCTTAGCACAGCCACAGCTCACCACCACTTACTGCCCAGAGTTATTTCCGCAGAAGCTTCTACAGCACGGAACTACCACCAGCAGCAACAGCAGCAGTAGCAGCAGCCGCCGCCGCAGCAGCAGCAGCAGCGTCGTCCTTAGGGGTTTAATCCTGTGTGTGCATCTCTGTTCCTGCATTTTTGACTAAGTGAGTACAATGTCTATGTGTGTGAGTGTGTATTTGCACGTGACCAATCAATCAATTGTATTTATTGAGCACTTGAAAATCACTTGTATTAGGGATTTGGGAGAGTACAAAATAATGGAGTTAATAGACATGCTCCCTACCCATAAGACTGTGAGCCCCATGTGGGACAGGGACTGTGTCTGACCTGAATAATTTGTATCTATCCCAGTGCTTAGAACAGTGTATGACACTCAGTAAGCGCTTAACAAATACTATTAAAAAAAAGAGCTTACAGTCTAGAGGGTGACAGACATGGAAATACATTACAGATATGTACATAAGTGCTGTGGGGCTATGACTACTGGGGTAATCATCAAGTGCTTAAAGAGTAAAATTCAAGTACTAAGGTGATGAAGATGGAAGAAGGAGTAGGAGAAATGAGGGATTAGTCAAGGAAGGCTTCTGGAAAGAGATATGATTTTAATAAGGCTTGGAAGGTGAGGAGAGTGGTGGTCTGTAGGGTGTGAAGGGGGAGGGAGTTCCAGGACAGAAACAGGATGTGGGCGAGGGGTTGGTGGCAAGATAGACGAGACTGAGGTACATTGAGTAGGTTGGTGTTAGAGGTGCTAGTGAAGTGAGCAAGGTGGGTTGTAGTAGGAAATCAGTGAAGAAAGATAGGAGGGGGCAAGATGACTGAGTGTTTAAAGCCAATGGTAAGGATATGGAGGTGGATGGGCTATTACTGGAGATTTCTGAGGTGTGGGGAAGATGTGAACTGAATGATTCTTCAGAAAAATGATCTGAGCAGGAGGGTGAAGTATGGATTGGAGAGGCAGAAATGTCAGAGAGGAGGCCGATGCAGTAGTTAAAATGGGAGATGATAAGTGCTTGGACCATCAAAGTAGCAGTTGGGATGGAGAAAAAAAGGACAGATTCTAGAGATGTGAAGGTAGAACTGGCAGAATTTGGTGGCTGACTGAATATGTTAGTTGAAAGAGAAAGAAGAGTCAAGGATAATGCCAAAGTTGTGGACTTTGACATTGTGGACTAAGACAGAGAGGATGTTGGTGTTGTCCATACTGAAGGGAAAGTTTGGAAAAGGAGAGGCTTTGGTTGGGAGGATGAGGAGTTCTGTTTAGGGAACGTTAAGTTCAGAGTACTGGTGGAACACCAAATAGAGCTGTTCTGAAGCCAGGAGGTCTAATACCAAAGCTTCCACATGTCTGCTATGTGACCTTGGACAAGTCATTTTACTTCTTTATGCCTCAGTTACCTCATTTTTAAAATGGGGATTAAGACTGTGAGCCCAGTGTGGGACAGGGACTGTGTCCATCCCAATTACCTTGTATCCACCTCAGCACTTAGTACGGTGCCTGGCATATAGTAGATACTTAACAAATACCACAATTATTATTATTATCATTATTATTATTCTTAAAAGAGAAAGAGCAGGGCTGCAGAGGTAGAATTGAGATTCATCCTCTTAAAAATGGTGGTTGAAGCCATAGGAGTAAATGAGTTCTCCAAGGGAGTGGGTATAGATGGAGAATAGAAGGGGACCCAGAACTGAGCCCTGAGACCCTCAGCGTTAGAGGAGAGGAGCCCGCAAAAGACTGAGAAAGAGCAATTGGAATGATAGCAAGAGAACCAGTAGGTAGTGTCAGTGAAACCAAAGTCAGATAGCCTTTCCAGAAGAAGGAGGTGGTCCACAGTGTCTAAGGCAGTGAATAGAGAAGCAACATGGCCTGAGGGAAATAATACAGGGCTGGGAGTCGGAGGACATGGATTCTTATTCTGGATCAGCCACTTACCTGTGATGTGAATTCTTGTGTGACCTTAGATTGTGAGCCCTCTGTGGTACAGGGACTGTGTCCAACCTGATTACCTTTTATCTATCCCAGAGCTTAGTAAAGTGCCTGGCACAGAGTGAGCACTTAACTGGTACTATTAAAAAAAAAGGTCGATAAAGAATTGGATCAAGTAGAAGCCATTGGATTTGGCATGAAGCTCTCAGGAGTGAAGGGGGCTAAAGTCAGATTTCAGTGGGTTAAGAAGAGAGTTGGAGGATAAAAATGGTAGGTGAGAGATGGGGTGACAACTAAGGGAGCCATGGGTCCAAGAGAGCTTTTTTTTAGGACAGAGGTTACATGGGTATGTTTGAAAACAATAGGAAAGGAGCCATTAGAAAGTGAGCAGTTGAAGATGGCGACTGGGTGGCGGGGGGGTGGGAGGGGCGCGAAAGGAGGGGGCAGTTACTACCACATTAATGCAAGCACTTATTTTATCCCACCTTGATTATTGTATCAGCTTCTTTGCTGACCTCACTGCCTGCTGTCTCTTTCCACTCCAGTCTACATTCCATCCTGCTGCCCCAATCATTTTCCTTCAAAAAACATTCAGACCATGTTTCCCCACTCCTCAAGAAGCTCCAGTGGTTGTCCATCCACCTCTGCATCAAGCAAAAACTCCTCACCATTGACTTTAAAGCACTTAACCATCTTGGCCCCTCCTGTCTCACCTCGCTGCTCTCCTACTACACCCAGCCAGCACTCAAGGTTCCTCTGGTGCTAACCTTCTCACTATACTTAAATCTCGTCTACCTTGTTGCCAACCTCTCGTCCACATCCTACCTCTGGCCTGGAATGCCCTCCCTCCTCATATCAGACAGATAATTCCTCTCCCCCATTTCAAAGCCTTATTGAAGGTGCATCTCCTCCAGGAAGACTTCCCTGACTGAGCCCGCCTCTCCAATTCTCCCACTCCCTTCTGAGCCACTCGTACTTGCTCCTACAATCATCCTCTTTCCCTTCCCCATGGCATATATATATATATATATATATATATATATGTATATATCTGTAATTTTTTTAAATTTATTTTTATTAATGTCTATCTCCCCTTCTGAACTGTGAGCTCATTGTGGGCGGGAATGTGTCTGATGTTATATTATACCCTCCCAAGTGCTTAGTGTAGTGCTTTGCACACACTAAGCACTTAGTAATAATAATCATAATGTTGGTATTTGTTAAGTGTTTACTATGTTCAGAGCACCGTTCTAAGTGCTGGGGTAGATACAGGGTAATCAGGTTGTCCCACATGAGGCTTACGGTTAATCCCCATTTTACAGATGAGGTAACTGAGGCACATAGAAGTAAAGTGACTTGCCCACAGCCACACAGCTAAGTGGCAGAGCTGGAATTTGAACCCATGACCTCTGACTCCCAAGCCCAGGCTCTTTCCACTGAGCGACACTGCTTCTCTAGCAATAAATGTGATAAACAATAATAATAATAATAATAATGATAAGGTGAGAAAGGATAGGTTAGAAGCACTAGTGGAGAGGGTAGAATTTGAAAGGAAGCGGGAGATCTCCAATAGAGATACTGCTAGGAAGGCTGAGAAAGTCAAAGCGGGTGCATGAGTAGGAAGACCTGGAGAAGATGAAGTGCATGGCAAGGTTATTAAGGATACTAGATGGGTGGTCAGAGGGACAGGGGTCATAAGGAGAGAGTCAAAGTTTGAAACAGCTCCCATGGACAATGGTCATGGGAATCAACAAGAAAAGGGAAATATTGTGCCAAGCAGAGAAAAGGGAAGAATTAAAGCAAATGAGGATGACTTCGAGATGGTTGGGGTCCAGCAATGCCCAACAACAAGCACACAAGAGCAGAGGAAGTGCACCATGGATTTGAGCCAGGTTATATGGAATTGGCAGAAGGACAAGGGAGAAAGGGAATCCAGGAGCAAAGGAACCACTTCTTTCCCAGGAGCTTCCATAAGGGTCAGGCTTATTCATTCATTCAATCATATTTATTGAGTGCTTACTGTGTGCTAAGTACAATTCAGCAATAGACAGAGACAATCCCTACCCAAAAATGGGCTCACAGTCTAGAAGGGGGAGACAGACAATAAAACAGAACAAGTAGACCGGCATCAGTAGCATTAAAATAGATAAATAGAATTATAGATATATACACATCATTAATCAAATAAATAGAATAATAAATATGTACAATTGTTGTGGGGCATGGATGGGGTAGAGCAGAAGGAGGGAATAGGGGCGATGGAGAGGGGAGGAGGAGCAGAGGAAAAGGGGGGTTCAGTCTGGGAAGACCTCCTGGAGGAGGTGAGTTTTCAGTAAGGTTTTGAAGGGGGAAAGAGAGCTAGTTTGGCAGATGTGAGGATTGAGGGCATTCCAGGCCAGAGGTAATAATAATAATAATAATAATGTTGGTATTTGTTAAGAGCTTACTATGTGCCGAGCACTGTTCTAAGCGCTGGGGGAGATACAGGGTAATCAGGTTGTCCCATATGACAACTCCATTTTACAGATGAGGTAACTGAGGCACAGAGAAGTGAAGTGACTTGCCCACAGTCACACAGCTGACAAGTGGCAGAGCTGGGAGTCGAACCCATGACCTCTGACTCCAAAGCCCAGGCTCTTTCCACTGAGCCACGCTGCTTTCCTTAGGTAGGATGTGGGCCAGGGGTTGACGGCGGGACAGGTGAGAACGAGGCACAATGAGGTGCTTAGCAGCAGAGGAATGGAGTGTTCGGGCTGGGCTGTAGAAAGAAGGGAGGAGAGGTAGGAAGGGGCAAGGTGATGGAGAGCTTTGAAGCCAATAGTGAGGAGTGTTTGCTTCATAGGAAGGTTAATAGGCAACCATTGGAGGCTTATGGAAGAACACAAAGGACCCAATAAAAAGGAAATAGCTCACCTTGCTCACTGTTTTTTTGTGGGCTGGAACTGATTGTTATGTTTTTTCTGAGTGCAGTTCTCATTGCTGATCTCCAAAGTTTGGGCATTATAAGGTCACAGAGAAGCCAATTGTAGAAAACAAAGGAGTCAAAACAGAAATAAATCAAAATATGTTGAATCAGTTCATATTTCTTATTTCTACAGCAGCCATGTGGGGCAGACATCCATCTCATATGCGCCAACCTCTATGGAACCATTTCATCAAACCAACCAATTAATCGAACATGAAGCTCCTGGAGAACCAAGACATCTGCTAGGAGCTCAGACCAATATCACAATAACCCTGCTGAATTCAGAAAACTCAGTTCAATCTATAGTATTAATTAAGCACTTACTATATGCAGAGCATCGTACTAAGTGCTCAGGAGAGAACAATACAACAGAATTAGTGGACACGTTTTCTGCCACTAACAAGTTTACAATCTAGAGAGGGAGGTAAACATTTATATAAATATAACAGTAAGTGGGAAATTCTCTTTGATCCTTTTTCCAGGTACCTGTCAAGTCATTAGGCATCAAGTCTTTAGGCAAGGTGGCCAAGTGAAGTCACTGTTAGAACCCAGGGGAAATTCTGTCTCTGAATTAAAATTTTTAATCACATTGCTTAATATCACGGAACTAGAGCTGAAGTTAGTAACTTTTCTAAATTCAACTTCAGCCAAGGCAGATGTGGAAATAAGAATTCCCACCAGCACCAATGGATCAGGCTGTATAGGCCCCAGAGGCCATGAGTGAACTACATCCATTCATTCATTCATTCAATCATGCTTAGAACAGTGCCTAGCACATAGTAAGCACTTTACAAATGCCATCATTATTATTTATTGAGCTCTTACAGTGTGCAAAGCAATATACTAGGTACTTGGGAGAGTATAGTACATCAGTAAACAGATTCATTCCCTATCCACAATGAGCTCACATCCCCAAACTAGGCAAGATTAATAACAGGATTTAGTGAATCACCCAAATGGAAAGATCGTGACACAGAATCCTGAAGGAGAGATTTGCTAGATAATCATCAACAGTCCACTTAGAGGTCAGCTTGATTATCAGTTCGTGCAGTTGAGCCTGGTTTGGCTGCTTGGGAAATGCTGATAAATCTGGCTTTGGCTTTAATCATTGACAAATTATGGTCATGACAAAATTAACTCACACAAACCCTTTTTTATCCCAGGAGGGATCTCAGAGATATGAGTCAGGCTTGCAACCCAGTCTCAGCCAATTCCAAGCTCCAAAACTTCCCCGGTACAGCTTTCCAATAGAGCTCAGCTCTGCCTCTGAGCCGGTGGAGCTTTTCATTCCACTAGCGTAGTCAGTCCCCACCCAAAACCTTCCAAACCACTATGGAGGGGTGAGGTCAGGTCTGGCCTGAACCACCTTGTCCAGGCCATCAGTCGCCAAGACAGTTTCTGGGCAGTTGGTAAAAAAGGCCTACCACCGGGGAAACGTTTACTACACCAGCAGCCTCCTGCTGCATCTCAGGCCTCAGATAGGAGAGAGAGGTTTTCAGATTTCGGACACGGGAATTGCTTACCTTTAAATAGCCCCTCCCAAAGGGAAAGCTCATCTACCTAAAGAGTTAATCACTATCTGATGGCACTGCCGTGAGCACAGCCAATCACAAGGAATGATTAGGGGAAAGGAGAAGGGACTGGCCTTGGGTAGACTCCATGAGCCATGAGAACTCTCATATCCTCCATTCTAGGTCCAGAGACCCAGGTGCCCAGGGGTGGGTTCTCTCTGGCAGAGTAGGCTAGGCACAATGAGAAGAGCTGTTTTCACCAACAGGGACAGGGCCTGAGTATGTATGGTCCAGAAGACTCCCTGGGACCACTTGCAGTGGAAGTCAAGGGTCTGTGGAAGGGGGTCTCACTTTAAGGAAAGAGTTTTTTGAACCTGAATTTATATTAAAGAGCTATTGCCCAAATATCCTGCTAATTTCTGCCTTTTACCCTGAATGGTAAAGACAGTTTATATTGTACTCTCCCAAGTGATTAATACAGTACTCTGCACACAGTAAGTGCTTGATAAATATGATCGATTGATTGACAGTTTAAGCCCTCAATCGATAATTTACAGAAACTAAACTGCCACACCTGTCCATTTATTGTTAAGTCTAACTAACAACAAGCCAGCTTTGATCCATAACCCCTAGTGCCTGTTTCAGGGGTAGATGGATGAGACTCATGCCGGCTAGGAAAATGTCCCCTCAGAGCGGAGTCGGGGAGGGAGAGAAACTTCTTCCATTCTCAGCAACCAGATCTCACAGACAGAGGTGTGATTAGCTGGACTTCAGATGCATCCCAAGCTGTCTGGGGAACAATCCTGAAAGGCATGTAGTGGTGGCAGCAATTTAAGAGAAGACGTTGAATTAATGAGAGTACATTTATGTCCACACTTAAAATAGCCCCTTCCTCAACTGGGAACTTTTGCTGGCACTAGGATCCTGGGACATTTCTTGGGGACTGGTGTCTTAAAAGTGTTCCTGTGGGTTACTGTGGCTAGGACCGAGGCTGCAGAGACCAACAAACCACCACAACATGCCATCATGGTACATCTGAAGAATGAAAGTGACTCGGGCCTCATCACAAACAAGAAAGCAGTCTTGCTTAGATGGCAAGACCATTTCAATTTCCTCCTCAATGTAACTACTTGTAATTTATTTTAGTGTCTGTCTCCCCTACTGGACTGGTCATGTCTTTCGATTCTGCTATACTCCCCTAAGTCCTTAGCACAGTGCTCTACTCACAGGAGACAGTAAATTATGATTGATCCAACATACAAAATTTATCACTGAAGCAATGTGACCTAGTAGAAAGACCATGGACCTGAGAGTCAGAGGACCTGGGCAAGTCACTTAACAACTCTGTGCCCCAGTTTCCTCATGAGGATTAAATCCTACTCTCCCTCTACTTAAACTGTGAGGCCCATGTGGGATAGGGCCAGTGTCCAACCAGATTAAGCTGTAACTACCTCTGCATTTAGTACAATGTTTGGCATATGGTAAGTGCTTAACATTGTTATTATTATTTTTGTTATTATTTTCATCATCATATCAGCATATGAAAAACTGACACTTGTTCCAACTACTGAGAAAGCCATAGAAGAGCCATGGAAAAAATGTCAAAAGCACCTGGATCCAATAACGTACCTCCTGAACTCTGCAAGAATGGAAGGAACACGCTGTTTAAACACTAGTTTAAGCTCTTTTGCAACAAATGGAACATTGAGGAAATGATGTCATCATCATGTTAATCCTCAAGAAGAAAGGTGAAAGATCAGATGGTAATAATTACCAAGGCAACTCATTGCTTTCCATTGCTGGTAAAATCCTAGTGAGAGTCCTCCTAGGTCACCAGAAGAATATCCCTCATGAAATAACAACATAGTTTCAGATCACAGCATGACTCAGAAGGTATGATCTCTACAGCACGACAGATGCATGAAAAGTGCATGGGACAGCACCAAGTCCTCTTTCTGGTTTTCCTAGACCTTATGACAGAATTCGATAGCCTCAGTAGTTCTGGACTCTGGAAATTACTTACCAAAGGTGAGTGTCTTGAAAAATTTATTAAAATTCTGAGAAAGCCTCATGGAGGTAAGGCTGTTTGAGTCATGGCCCGGGCTGCCCTGTCCAGTCCATTCCTCATCTCCAAAGGAGCAGAGCAGGGATGTGTAATGGTGGACCCAGGTCTGTTCAACACTGCAGTGGTGGCCAAACTAGGGTTAACCCATACATAGAAATGGGAGGAAAAATCTCCAGAGATTCTGGAATAGGTAATTACCTACTTCTTAGGTATATCCTCCTAAAAGGTGGGCTAAATTGCCTAAGTGCCAACTAGTGGTCTGTCAGCAACATCTAGGGCACAGCTAACCCCAGGGGAGGCTTGGGAAAAAGGAGGGAGTGAAGCTAACTGGAGAAAAGCCCCACCACCATTTTAAGTTTAGTCAGGACAAAATATTTTGGGAGTTTGTATGTAGAGTTCTGTCTATGCCAGGATAACCTGAAAAGAAAAGGGAGACCCAGGCAGTATTGTGATAACCCATTAATAATAATAATAATTATAATAATGATGGCATTTGTTAAGGGCTTACTATGTGCAAAGCACTGTTCTAAGTGCTGGGGAGGCTACAAGGTGATCAGGTTGTCCCACAAGCGCCTCACAGTCTTAATTCCCATTTTCCAGATGAGGTAACTGAGGCACAGAGAAGTTAAGTGACTTGCCCAAAGTCACACAGCTAACAAGTGGCTGAGCTGGGATTTGAACCCATGACCTCTGACTCCCAAGCCCATGCTCTTTCCACTGAGCCATGCTGCTACTCTACCATTACCTCATGGTGGCATGCAGCAGGGATGGTCATGAACCTCCTGACCTTTCCAAGATGGCCACCCCTTGGCACATTCTAAGATGGCACCCTTGACATACCTTATCAAGTGCCTGGCCCACAAGGACACGGTCAGAGGATACTGAGGGTTGCTAGACCTGATCTGTAATCAGAGTGCCACCATCCCCTTCCCCAGCAGTTTCAAATGTTGCACCTGCACGGGAACCATCTTTCATTCCTACTTTAGTATCCTCTCCTCTTCCTGTGTGATAGAGTGCAATGGTAGAGCCTGGGGATGGGACTGTGTAGAACCAGGGAGACTGGAAGTCAGAATGAGGCATGGGTGATTGCTCTGAACAACCCCAAAAGAGAGATTGTAGCAGTTGTCTCTGCCCACAGCTGATTTACTACAGGTGCTTGGTGAGCTGAAGAATGAACAAATATTGGAGGATTTTGAGGAGCGAGATATTCAATAACTCATTAGCTAACTAACTAGTCTAGTGGGCTGCCATTAAAAGAAAGGTTGCTCTTCTTTAGCAAAAGCTTCAAGAAAATGGGATATCAAATGATAAGCCCAAAAACTGAAACTGGCTCTAAATGGGGCAAAGACATCAGCACAACAAGGACCTATCTTGTCCCAAAGGGCAGGGGCTGGCTGGCAGAGAAGTAAAGTGGTAGTGTCAATCAAGAAATCTTCTGAACCAATCCGGACAGAAGATATCCAGAAAACCACATTCAGCTGATCGACAGTCTGACCAGAGCAAATGCTAGAGCTTCACCCTGATCACTAACCGGCACTGGGAATGATATAGCATTTCTCAATCCCCTTTTGTCGCTGACACACTTTTAGTGATTCCTTGCTCCTTTCCACTTCGGAATACAAAGTCTCAGCTGCACACTTCATCCTTAGTCCATTGTTTCTCAAGAAGTTCCAGGGGACTGTCACAGGTCCTGATCCAGCCAAGAACAGAAGCAACATGTTCAGGGGCAGAAATTCTTCAAATTCTTCTGGGCAGAAAACCCTCCAGACTCATTATGCCCTGGGAGAGGTGAACTGAAAACCTCCCTGACAATGTTCTTCTCTCTCAGTGGCTTGAGAAGTTAAGTTTTTCCCTTTCTCTTCTCAGTTCTTCCTCCCCTCTCCTTTACCCTTTCTTATGCCAGAGGACAGGCATGAGAGGATGGAAAGATAGAAAAATGGAAATCTCACAGCCAACTAACAGGACTAGGCACAAAGTAGGTCCCAGAAGCTTCAGTGTGTCCAGACCAGTAATCAGGAGGGGGTCAGCTGGTGACATAATGTCAGGGCAGGATTTGGGAGAAGGAAGACTTAACCATCTGTATTCCCAAATGCTTTCCACCCCCTTACCCTGCTCCCATTTCCACCCAAACTTTCTTCTTGACCCACTGCAGTCACACTTTCACCCGCTTAACTCCCCCAAGGCAGTTCTCTCTAAAAAATCCAGTGATCGCCTCAAAGCCAAATCAAATGAACTCCACCCTGTCCTACTCCTCCTTGGTTTCAAGAGCCTCCTTGGATGTTGTTGATCACTCCCTACTCCTAAAAATGCCATTTCACCTTGATGTCATGGACAGAGTAATGTCAATCAATCAATCAATCGAGTGCTTAATGGGTGCAGAGTTTGAGAGAGTCTAGTAGAGTTAATAGACACAATCCCTTCCCTCCAGGGCTTTAGAGTCTAGTGGGGAAGACAGACATTAAAATAAATTACAGATTGGGGAAACAACAGAATATAAGGATATATACATGAGCACTGGGAGGGGGAAGGAGTAAATGAGAAGCAAGAAACAGTGTGGCCTAGTGAACAGAGCTCAGGTCTGGGAGTCAGAGGACCTGGGTTCTAATCCTAGATCCATCACTTGTTTGCTGTGTGACCTTGGGCAAGTCACTTAACTTCTCTGTGTCTCAGTTCCCTCATCTGTAATATGGGGATGCAGACTTTGCCCAGCCTGAGTAGCTTGTTTCTACTGTCTAGCACAGTGAGCACTTAGATACCATATAAAAAATACCAAAGTGCTTATTTAGGAGGTACGGACTTAAGTGTATAGATGACCTAAAATGGTGATTGAATGGAGTGGGGAGGTGAGAGGAAGGCTTTCTGGACAAGATATGATTTTAGTAGGGCTTTGAAGATGGGAAGAATGGTCGTCTGTTTTATTCAAAGAGGGAAGAAGTTCTAGGAGAGAAGGAAGGCATGAGCAAGAGTCCATGGCATGAGAGACAATAATAAGTAAATATGTGTTAGTGGAGTAAAATGTTGAGTTATTGTGGGAAAGGATCAAGGAGAAATATTGGGAAGAGATCTGACTGCCTTAAAAACCAAAGGAAAGGAGTTTCTGTTTGATGCAAAGATGGGTTGACAACCACTGGATGTTTTGGAAGACTGTTATGTGTGTGGAACAATTCTTCAGAAAAATAATCTGGGTGATAAGCAGAGTGATTCAAACAATCAATCCTCTAATAATAATAATACTAATAATGTTGGTATTTGTTAAGCACTTACTATGTGCAGAGCACTGTTCTAAGTGCTGGGGAAGTTACAGGGTAATCAGATTGTCCCATGTGAGGCTCACAGTCTTAATCCCCATTTTACAGATGAGGGAACTGAGGCACAGAGAAGTTAAGTGACTTGCCCACAGTCACACAGCTGACAAGTAGCAGAGCCGGGATTCAAACCCATGATCTCTGACTCCCAAGCCCGTGCTCATTCCACTGAGCCACGCTGCTTCTCTAAGTTCACTGTGGGCAGGGAATGTCACTGTTTATTATTGTATTGTACTTTTCCAAGCACTTAGTACTGTGCTCTGCACAAGGTAAGTGTTCAATATAAATATGATTGAATGAATCAATCACTCAATTGCTGCTAAGTAGAGCACTGTGCTAAATGTTTGGGAGAATAGAATCCCTGCCCACAAGGAGCTTACAGTCTAGAGGGTGGTATGGACATCGAAACAGGAAATAGGAGAGCATGAGGATGTGCACAAAAATGCTGTAAGCCTGAGGGTGAATATCAAGTTGGGTAGGGATTGTCTATATCTGTTGCCGAACTGTACTTTCCAAGTGCTTAGAACAGTGCTGTGCACACAGTAAGCACTCAATAAATACGACTGAATGAATGAATGAAAAGGACTTAAGAGGTAAAAATGTGAGTTTATAGGTCATGAGCAAGGGGCAAATGATGAGAGAGTTGAGGAGCAAAATGTTAGAGGAGCATAATGTGTGGGTTGGATTGTAGTAGATCAGCAAAGTAAGGTAGGAGTGGGTGAGCTGACAATGCTTTGAAGCTGAAGGCAAGGATTTTCTGTTTGTTGGAGTAGTGGATGGGCAGTCTTTAGAGGTTATTGAAGAGAAGAGGTATCTGCACTGAACTTGTTTTGGAAAAATGACCCAGGCAGCATAGTGAAGCTCACTATGTGCCAAACACTGTACTAAGTGCTGGAGTAGATAAAAGCTAATCATATTGGATGGAGAGAGACAGAAGGTAGGGAGGTCAGCGAGGAGGGCTGAGTCAATAGTCAAGGTAGAATATGATAAGTGCTTGGATCAGCACAATAAAAGTTTGGGTGGAGGGGAAATGTTGAATTCTAGAGATGTTTTGAAGATAGGAACAATAGGATTTGGTGGTGGAATGTTTGGGTTGAAGAAGATAGATTGGTAGCAGATAATTCCAAAGTTTCAGGTTTGGGAGACAGGGAGAATGGTGGAGTTGTCAACAGTGATGGGAAAGCCAGGGTTTAGCTGAGAAGTTGAGTTCTGTTTAGGACATATTAAGTTTGAGGAGTCAGCGGAACATCCAAATAGACATGTTCTGAAGGCAGAGGAAAATACAGTACTGTAGAGGAGAGAAATAAAAAAATGGTATTTGTTAAGCACTTACTATGTGCAAAGCACTGTTCTAAGCACTGGGGGATACAAGGTGATCAGGTTGTCCCATGTAGGGCTCACAGCTTTAATCCCCATTTTACAGATGAGGTAACTGAGGCACAGAGAAGTTAAGTGACTTGCCCAAAGTCACACAGCTGGCAAGAGGCAGAGCCAGGATTAGAACCCACGACCTCTGACTCCCAAGCCCGGGCTCTTTCCAGTGAGCCACGCTGCTTGGACAGGAGAGGTAGCTTTGGTAGTCATGCATGTAAAGATGGTTGCCGAAGCAGGAGAGATTTTACAGAGATCACACTGTACCAGTTTTGTTTATGAAATAGATAGTAAGGTCACCAGGGGTGAGGGACAGGAGGGACAGGGGCAAGGGGTTTAAGGAGGGCGTTAAAAGTCTGAAACAGCCAATGTGAGCAATGACAAGGGAGTCAATCTGTAAGTTCATTTTGAGGAGGGATCGGGCCTAGCAACTATTTTGTATTGTACTTTCCCAAGCACTTAGTACAGTGTCCTGCACCTAGTAAGTGCTCAAAAAATACCATTGATTAATTGGGACTGTTGCTGGGCAGAGGAGAAAGCAGAGTTGTAGCAGGCGAGGATCAGTTCTCCTTCTGAAGGTTCATAGACTAGCTAAAGTATTTACCAATTTTATGTAGCTCATTTTACTCACTGCTACAAGTTACTAAGCCCAATCACTTAATTATTTTAATTTGAATACCTGTCTTATTAAAGATGAATTTACCTTCCTTTATCAAATCCAGCCCATTCAGCTGCAATTTCAAACCACTAAAAATTTCCAATATTGTATCCCACATAGATTGCTATTTTGATTATACCATTCTTGAGCAAAGTCACATCTCCCCAAGAGGCCTTCCCCAATTTAACCGTCTTTTCCCTGGCTCCCTCTCACTTCTCATCACCCTTGTACTTATATCTGAACTCTTTATTCACCCCTCCCTCAGTCCCATAGGACTTATGTACATAGCTATAAATTATTTACTTATATTAATGTCTATCTACAGCTTTAAACTATGAGTTCACTGTGGGCTGGAACTGTATCCACTAACTCTGTTGTCTCCTATTCTCCAAGGACATAGTACAGTGCTCTGCATTCATTCATTCAATCTTATTTATTGAGCACTTACTGTGTGCCAAGCACTTTACTAAGCTCTTGCACACAGTAAGCGCTCAATAATACCACTGATTTGAGGAAAAGAACATCTCTCACAAATATATCAAACGTAACTCCATGTCTTTCAAATGAATCTGTAAAACACTCTAGGTGTGAGCCAAAAGACGCATTTCATTCACCTTCACTTTGATCATGGAAGATGTACAGGAAGATATTAGAAAGAAATATGCACAATAGTTTGCAGAAATTTCCAACATTACATCTTACTTATGAACAATTAAGCTAATCTATATTTTCCAAAGTGTTAGATATTAAATTAATCCTGTCTCACTCCTGAAACTGGTCAATAAGAACAAAAGTGATGACACTTTAAGGTTATATTTCAAAACGCATCTTAACAATATGAAGGGCATCGCTCCTCTCATATTGAATAAAATCAACCTAAGCTTGAAGCTAGATATACACTTATCCCTCAAAATCACAAGGATTGAATTTACAAAAATCTTCCAGGCTTTTTTCCATAGGAGCATAATAAATCTTGTCCTGTTCAGAACAAAATGAGCAGTATGAATAGAGTGAGACATTACCTGGAGTTGGCCGGTTCTGTGCTCCCTCAGATGAAATCTCTTTATCCATGATGGCAATGCCCTCTCTCTCCATGGCTGTTGCTCCTCCACCTTCTCTTTAACTCTCACCGCCTCACCCCCCCCACACTTGCTCAGTCCTGCCTGCTCACTAATCAAGGCTGGGACACCTGTTTAGGCTGAAATGAGCTACAGGACATCCGCTGGCTCCACCATTTCCTTTGAAGTTCACCTTTTGTCCTCTCTTGGTAGAGTCAGTGCTGTGCGAGGTGTTGGGAGACCCATTTCAGAATCATGGTACTTGACTCTTTGGTTAAAAACACATTACCAAATTTGGTCACTTGGGTATGTACTTTGCAAGAGAATTTCCTCACTTCCCCACAGAAGGGCTTTGTGGCTGAGAAATAATGAGAAATTTGCACTGCCCCTTCCATGTGGTTTCCAATGAAGGTGAAAAGGGGCCCCCTGTGCCCATTTCATATATGCTTGCTAACTACTGTTGGTTGTTTCTTTGACGAGGACCTATTCAACTAGAGAAGTAACAGTCTAGAGCCAGAACCATGAACCATCTAACTTAGATAGGATTAATTATCAGCTAAACCACAATTTATTACCAAAATATTTATTTATAAAGTAACTGAGTTTGACTAATTATAACAGGGTCAAGGCCAGCCACTATGAGCCTGTTCCTTTCAGAGAGGCTCAGACCTAGTTGATTATCACTTCCGTACCTCATTTCAGGTAGTGTCCCTGAGATGGAAGATGTCAGTGGGGAATCAGAAGAAAGTCCATCTGTGGAGTATTGTTTCCTGATGACTTTAGCACACTGATGGGGCTTCTGGTCACTCACCTTTTTAGCTGGTCATCCTTCTAGTAATCCAATTATTGCTCTTTTGTCCACAAATTAATCCAAAACTAATAAGCCTATTCACATTTTCAGTTGGCAATATTTCCCATGGGACTAAATATGTTTCCTATTTACTGAGTGATAAAACATGTTTCTTTTTCATTTGTTTCCACTCAACCATTTTAAGTCTTCATTGGATGCCCCTTATTCTCATGTTATAGGATTTGAGAAGGACAATTCTCTGCTCACCCTATCCACCTACCTTCATGGTTTCAATCAAACCCTCACTCAGGCCTTGCCTCACCTAAGAAAATGATTCATTCAGTTAACTGTCATGTGAAAGTTTTCCTGCAGCCTGGAATGCCCTGCTCTGGTGCCTTCTCCAGGTGCCCTGATGAGAACTACATACACTATTCTAGGGGTGGAAAGTCATAATTTTAGACTGTGGTAAAAGTAGGTCTTGGATTTTGTTTTTTATCTCCTCCTTGATGATGCCCAACACTCTGTTAGTCTTTTTGGATGATGCAGGGTTGGAATCGTGATACACTGTGAAACACTGGAAATTTTTCTCTCAGTGACCATGCCACTCCCCGCCCCCCCACCCACTCAAACTGTGAAGTTCCATGTGGGCTGAGGAGACTGTCCCAGCTGATTAATCTTCTATCTAATTCAGAGCTTAGTACAGTGCTTAGCACATAGCACTTAAAAAGTAACATAATTATACTTAATGTGTGCAGAGCACTGTACTAAGCATTTGGGAGAATATCAAATAATAGAGTTGATAGTCATGATCCCTGTCCACAAGGAAATTATTGTCTACATAGGGAGGCAGACATTACAATAGATTAAAGATAGGGGAAATGGGTTAGTATAAGGATATGTACATAAGGGTCTTGGGACTGGTGGTGTGGTGAATATCATGTACTTAAGGGTTACAGATCCAAGTGCAAGAGGAGTGCAAAAGGGAGGGCAAATTAGGGAAATGAGGACTTGGTTAGGGAAAGCATCTGGGAGGAAATGTGGTTTTAGTAGAACTATGAAAGTGGGGAATGTGGTGGTGTGTCATATATAAAGGGGGAGGAAGTTCCAGGCAAGAGGGAGGACTTGGATGAGAGGTCAGTGGCTAGATAGACAAGGTTGAGGTACAGTGAGTAAGTTGATGTTAAATGAGTGAAGTGTGTGAGCTAAGTTGTAAGTAGGAAAACAGCAAGGTAAGGAAGAAGGAAAAAAGCAGATTGAGTGCTTTAAAGATGATGGTAAGGCATTTCTGTTTGATGCAAAGTTCCCATTTTCAGTTGTTTGTGAATTTATTTCTTTCCCACTCCTCATTATACCTATCGAATGGAAACTTCTTGTAGACAGTAATGATCTCCAATGTAAGCTCCAAGAGCTCCATCCAGGCCTCTGTAATCTGGACAAATGACTAGTTTTCCTGAGCTCCCCACACTGAGCTGGGATTCAAGGTCCCCCTGGGCAGTTTACACCCCTCACTGGGCACCAACTCTTTACCTTTGCCCCAAATATAGAACAAAGATTTCTGTTCATCGTGTCTACCCTAGCTCCTGCAGGATTTGCTGTGAGGAAAAGTAGCCTTTTGATCATTTTTTGCACTTTTTTTGGTGCTTCATATACTTTTTCAAGAGCAGATTTACATCTTTCATTCCTATTTTGGAACAAAAACTTACACTTTTAATAAGTTCTGAAACACTTGTGAATACCATAGAATTTCTTCTTTTCCACCATTTCCTGGAGCCTTCATTTCCCCAGAAATTTCCTGCTTCCACCAAAGCAGGCTCCCTTATTCCCAAGGTTGCTTTCATAATGTTACCCCCCCCCACTCCTTGTGGAGAGCAATGAAGGGCTGGAAAACCAGTCAGTTGGAGGACCTGGACAGCCAGCATCTTCTTCAATCACTTCAGCCTGCAGACCTGGTTTGCAGCCCAAGAGGAAGAGTCAGGGAGTCTGTGCCTGAGGGAAGAGATCCCCAAGCAAGGGGGAGGGTACAACTCTCCAGTTCTGAACACCCCTCTGGACACCTCTTGACTAACTCCCACATCTTCCCTTTCTCTCCATTCCTTTCCGTATCTGCACCTCTTCATTTCCCAGATTCTGGGAACGGATTGATCAGCAGTAACAATATTAATTTGGTGCACTGAGGGGAACCTCAGTGTGGGAGAATTACAAGTCCCTTATGTCACTTAACTTTTCTGTGCCTCAGTTTCTTCAACCATAAAATGAGGATTTAATACTCATTCCCCCCACTACTTAGGCTGTGAGCCCCATGTGGGACAGGAACTATGATCGAACTGATTAACTTCTATCTACCCCAGCACTTAGAACAGTGGTTGACACACAGTTAGTGTTTAAAGAATATCATTACAAAAAGAAAAAAGGAAGAAGAAACAGCTTCTGCAATTCTGAACAAGAAAAAACAACTCAGTTTGACTTTTTTTATTGAAGAGCAAAGAGGGAGTGAAAAAACTAGCCTCTAGTCACAAACGAAAAGTCACAAACTAAAAGTTCACGGGACATGAGCAGTCATGTTTATATAACCAGGATATAGCAAAATCACACAGGAAACAACATTTCTGAATATCAAACACAATTTCACGTTTGCTGAGCTGGAAAATTAAATTAAAAATCTGTCCCAGCTCAGCTAATTATATTTATGTATGAAATTCAGAATATTCCAAAGTATGTCATTACAAATATTGTTTTCAAAAACCTTGCAAGAGTAGGAGTGTGCACTACTGGATCGAGCATGGACCTGGGAGTCAGAGGACCTGAGTTCTAATACCAGCTCTGCTACTTGCCTGCTGTGTGACATTGGGGAAGTCACTGAACTACTTTGTGCCTCTGTTTTCTCATCTGTAAAATGGGGATTCAATACCTGTTGTCCCTCTTACTTAGACTGGGAGACCCCTGTGGGATGTGAACTTCAAGGCTCTCCATCACCTTGCCCCCTCCTACCTCTCCTCCCTCCTCTCTTTCTACTGCCCACCCCGCACGCTCCATTCCTCTGCTGCCCACCTCCTCACCGTCCCTCATTCTCGCTTATCCCGCCGTCGACCCCTGGGCCACATCCTCCAGCAGGCCTGGAATGCCCTCCCTCCTCACCTCCGCCAAACTAATTCTCTTCCCCTCTTCAAAACCCTACTTAGAGCTCACCTCCTCCAAGAGGCCTTCCAAGACTGAGCTCCCCCTTTTGCCTCTGCTCCCTCTCTACTCCCCCCTTCACCTTCCCTCAGCTAAGCCCTCTTCTCCCCCTTTTCCCTCTGCTCCTCCCCCTCTCCCTTCCCCTCCCCTCAGCACTGTACTCATCAGCTCAACTGTATGTATTTTCATTACCTTATTTATTTTGTTAATGAGATGTACATCATCTTGATTCTATTCATTTGCTATTGTTTTAATGAGATGTTCATCCCCTTGATTCTATTTATTGCTATTGTTTTTGTCTGTCTGTCTCCTCCGATTAGACTGTAAGCCTGTCAAAGGGCAGGGACTGTCTCTATCTGTTACCGATTTGTACATTCCAAATGCTTAGTACAGTGCTCTGCACATAGTAAGCGCTCAATAAAGACTATTGAATGAATGAATGAACTATGTCTGACCTGATAATCTTGTATGTACCTGAGGTCTTTCAATGTGCTTGGCACATTGTATTAGATTAACAAGTACCACAGTCATTATTAATTATTGAGTGAAGCAAAACCATTAAAAGAATCTGAGAAGAGTAGTCAGAGAGATAGAGCAAAATTAAGGTGTGCTATCATTTTCTGGGAAAGGAAGTGGCCATTGATATCAAAATCAGCTGAGAGGTCCAAGAAGATTAGGATGGAGAAGAGACCATCGGACCTAGCTATGAGGCCACAAGTCACCTTGGGAAATTTTGTCTCTGGGAATAAAGAAAGTGAAAAACAATTTAGGTGGGCCAAGGAAAGTGCTGGTGGAGCGGAATGAAAGCCATGAGTGAACTCAACCCACTTGAGGAATTTGGACAATAATTGGGCCAATGCTGAGTGGAGCTCAGAGAGAGCCATCAGAGAGAGAGAGGTTGAGGCCAGCAGTAAGGGAAAAGAAGAAGGGGAAAGAAAGTTTTTAGCAGTGAGAGGGGATGATTTTAAGCCCCATGCAGGAGTATATTTGAGAGCAAGAGTGGGATGGTTGGGAAGGGGGGAAAAAGATAAGGAAAGGTTGTAGAGTAGTGAGGCTGTGATAGAGGGATTTTGGGAGGTTGGTGCCTGATGGTTTCTATTTTACCAAAACAATAATTTGGGAGTGATTAGAGGTTTGGGAGGGAGATGAGAGGGTACTGGAGCTACCAGAGACTGGTCAAGTTTGGAATAGTTGGTGGGGACTTTGGGCACGGAGCTCTCTGAGGGTAGAGTGCAAGTGTTGCTGAGCAGAACAGAGGGGAGACCTTTATCAGACCAGAGGGGATTCAAAGCAACAGAAGTGGGGCTAGTGCTTGGATCTCTGCCAAGAGCACTCAGCTGCACAAGTGCAGAAGAGGAGGAATTGGATGGGCTATGGGGAGTGATCAGGGCTGGCAAGCATTTGGGGTGTGGGAGTTTTTTTAAACTTTCATTTCCAGTCACTCCATGTGAGTCCCCCTCCACCATCAAGATGCTCCTGGGCCCACCTAGCAAATGTCATTAAATCTTCCACATTTCTTGCAATAATGTATCTACCCATCCTCAAATGGCTTCTGATTCCACTATTTGTGAATATCTCCACACTTGCCTTCTCCACCTTCTGTTTGCTCCTTGAGGCCAGAGAATGCATTTTGTTCTTTTGTGGTGCAGCCCAAGTGCTTAGCACAGTACGTGGCATTCGGTAGATGCTCAATATATATCATTACTACTACTACTAGTACTACTATGGAAAGAGCCTGGGTTTGGGAGTCAGAGGTCGTGGGTTCTAAGCCCGGCTCCTCTGCTTGTCAGCTGTGTGACCTTGGAAATGTCATTTAACTTCTCTGTGCCTCAGTTCTCTCAACTGTAAAATGGGGATGAAGATTGTGAGCCCCACATGGGACAACGTGATGACCTTGTATCTACCCCAGCACTTGGAAAGGTGCTTGGCACATAGTAAGCGCTTAACAAATACCAACATTCGTATTAACTACTACTGTTATCCTACTCCTGATATGCTTTCTCACCTCATCCCCAACCCTGTTGAGCCAGTTTCAGGTCAATAATCAAACCTATCTAGAGCAGCTCTTTGCTCAACTCACCATGGTCTCTTCCTCCACCTTGCAGCCTGCATTTCCTGGGATCAAACCTGCAAGGACAGAAGCAGACCAGGCAGGGGTGGGATAGCAGCCATCCCCTCCTGGTCTCCTCTGAGTGCTTTCAAGGTCCCAAGAGAATTGGGCTACAGGAAGTGGAGGCGACGAAACATGTAAATAAAAAGAAGATTGTGACAAGGAGGGGCTAGTTATTATTATGGTATGTGTTAAGCGCTCACTATGTGCTAAGCACTGTTCTAAGCAATGGCGTAGATACAAGGTAATCAGCTTGTCCAACGTGAGGCTCAGAATTTAATTCCCATTTTACAGATGAGGTAACTGAGGCACAGAGAAGTTAAGTGGCTTGCCCAAGGTCACACAGCAGACAAGTGGCAGAGCCGGGATTAGAACCCAAGTCCTCTGACTCCCAAGACCATGCTCTTTCCCTGAGTCACTCTGCTTCTCGTTAATGGGGGCTAGTTAATGGGGCAGGGCCTACTCAGAAACAGCAAAGGGGTGCGAGCCTGAAGGGGCACAGAGGGTGTCCAGAGGCCACAGGAAACTGCAGTTTCAAAGATCTGTGGGGTGGGCAGGGGAGGGAAAGTGGGGGTTGGGTGGAGGCCAGAGTTGGATGAGGAAAGAAAGGGTTTCTAGTTCCAAAGCCAGGTCAGAGAGTTGCACATCAGGTTTGCATGAGGCCGTACATCAAGGTAGGAATTTCACTCAAGTGTGAAATTTTTCTGGATGTAATGAACTCATCCTGGTTCCATTTCTGGGTGGCATTGCTGGCTGGTACTGCAGGCCTGGACAGCTGGGAGCTGGGTGCTAGATGCTGAGAACTGGGTTTTGGGTACTGGGCACTGAGTTTCCATTAGTGATCAAAACACCTGCACTCATGTGAATCTCTCTTCACATCCAGCATTTGTCAGCCAGGCCAGCCCAGAGTGAGGTAGGGGACTGAACTCTCTGAGACCACCTCAATTTACCTGGGCTAGGACCTGAGCCACCCTGACTTGGTCCTAGTGGATGTCAACCAAGACTTCCCACTCTGGATCTGCAGGTAAGCATGTTTGTATATAATGTGTGACTGATTTCATGTGTGGCTGAGGGTCTGTGTGTGTCAGTGTCTGTGAAGCCTTTCCCTTCTCTCCTTGTCCAGACCAGGTAGGGTGATGGATGGACAGCTCAGAGAAGCGGCCCCTTGGACAAAAAACGGAGGTGGAGACGCCAGCCTGGTCTTCAGCATTCAGGAATTGAGAAAGGCTTTTTTTTGAGCCCAGGCCTCAGGAAGGTTGTGAGACTGAGAGGTAGAATCTTCAACCGCTCCTGGCCCTTTGGAGAGGAAATGTCAAAACAGCACAGTGGACAGCCTTCTTATCTACCCAGGAAAGAGATGGGTGAACCCACCCACCTCATTAAACTTGCAGAACAGGAACACACCCATTCACACATACACACACTCACACTCACTCACAACCACCCCCCCACTCATGAGGATGATGATGATGATGATGATGATATTTGTTAAGCACTTACTATGTTTCACGCACTGTTCTAAGCGCGTAGATACAAGGTAATCAGGTTGTCCCACATGGGGCTCACAGTCTTAAATCCCATTTAACAGATGAGGTAACTGAAGAACAGAGAAATTAAGTGACTGACCCAAAGTCACACAGCTGCCAAGTGGCTGAGCTGGGATTAGAACCCATGACCTCTGACTCCCAAGCCCATACTCTTTCCACTAAGCCACGCTGCTTCTCTACTACTACTACTACTGCTTCCCCACTCGTGCTCACACCAACCCACACTCACACTCATAACATGATGAAGGTTTTCACAGCCAGTGACAGATGTGGAAGTCTTTGGCTTTGGGTTTGGGTTGTCAGGCTCATGAGCCTTTGCACAAAGCAGATGCTCAATAAATGCTATTGATTGACTAATATACCAGGGTGCTAAACCGTGGGGCTTCTCACTGTGGCATTTCTTCCCACATGTTTCTGGACTACAAAGGGGTTGGTGTCCAGTCCCTCTCCTAGGTCCTACCCCAGTTCTCCTGCTCACTTCAATTCCCACCAGCACTGCCATCCCACCTTGATTACTGCATCAGTTTTCTGTCTCTCCCCACCTGAGTCCCTACTTTACTCTACTGCCCTTATTTTTCTACGAAAAAAATTCAGTTCATCTTTCCCCACTGCTCAAGAACCTCCAGTGGTTGTCCATTCCCTGCTAGACTGTAAGCTCATAGCGGGCAGGGAATGTTTTTGCTTATCATTATATTGTACTCCCCCAAGCACTTAGTACAGTGCTTTGCACATGGTAAACACTCAATAAATATGATTGACTGACTGTCTCAAACAGAAACTCCTTAGCACAAATTTTAAAACACTCAATCCCATTACCCCCTCCTGCCTTACCTCCCTGATTTTCTTCTACAACTCAACCCCCTACACTTCTCTCCTCAAGTGCCATTCTATTTGTTGTACCTCGGTCTCATCTAGCTCATTGCTAACATCTCACACTTGTCCTCCCCCTTGCCTGGAACATCCTCCCTTTCCATAACTGCCAGATGATTACTCTTCCCACCTTCAAAACCTCATTAACACCACATCCACATCCCCAAGAGATCTTTCCTGAATAAACCGTCATTTCCTCTTCTCCCACCCCTTGTGTATTGCCCTTGCACTTGAATTTACACCCTTTATTCACCCCTCCCTCAGCCCCAAGAACACTTAAATGCATAGTCGCAATTAATCATTTATATCAGTGCCTGTATCCCCCTGTAGACTGTAACCTCATTGTGGACGGGGAACGTGCCTACCATTTCTGTTAAATTGTACTCTCTCAAGCAGTTAGTGCAGAGCTCTGCTTCCCAAGGTGAATCTTGGGTACCCGCCATCTCAAGGTCAAATGCTATCTCATGACTGCCCAAGCCAGCAAGACAGAACTGGGAAGTGTGGGGATACCGCCCCCACAACCAAAACCGCTAGATGGACAGCCCAAGCCGGGAATACAGAAGGTGTCCCTCACCCCCGTGCCTATCCAATTAGGTATGGAGGAGGGGGAAGGGCAGAGATTGGATAAACTGAGGCCAGAAGCTGGAATGGCCTAGGTGCACAAGTAATAAATACCTGTGGCCTCTGACTTCTGTGCAGCAGATCAAGACGCACAGCAGCTGGCTGCTGGTCACCTCTGGGATGAGCATGGGATGAGCCGTGGGATGGGAGAGTGTTCCGCTGAACACTCATGGAGCTGAAAATTGGGCACTTTGCCATGGATGGATAATTCATAAATGGATTTCTCCCAAGTGGGAAGCATTCATAGGTGGGAGCTAGCTGCCTCACCACATGTGAGCAAAGCATAAGAGAATTCCTCCTGGGGGGGACCTGTGTGTTTTGTCATATGCAAGTAACACATAAGTATATTCCTCTGACTGGGAAGCTCTAATATTAAATAACCACATTGCTCCCGAAAGGGAGGTTCAACTCTCCGCATCCAAAATAATTAAATTATTCAATTTGCCTTATGGAATAAATTCTGTATAAAACTCAAGCCTTTCGGTCCCTGGTCTCTCTCCCTCTCTCACTGCACCAATTCCAGAATGAACCCATCTCTGGGCAGTGGGTGACACTTGCATAAAATAAATATGATTAATTAATTGATTGATCATACAACAAGGACTTAATAAATACCATTACTGCCTTTCTCCATGACAGTTTGGGGCTATACCGTGATAACAGTGGTATTTGTTGAGTGTCTTCTGAGAACAATACACAGTATTAATCACTTCAGAAGTGGAACAGAAATCCCATAAGGGGCATATATTTTAACAAAAAAGGCAGACAAAGAAATATACAAGGGCTGAGGGTGGACATAAATAAATACATACATAAGTGCCAAAGGTAGCTGAAGTGTTGATCAGAATTGAGGTCTTGATAATTAGTTGAGGAAAGCCTGTGTGAAGAACTGGGATTTTTAGTACATGTTTGGAGGTGGAGAGGCTGAGGTCTGGTGGATTGTGGGGACAGGAGTCTTCAGCCTGAGGGAACCGCAGACAAATGGTTGGAGTGGGGGGTACAGTCTGGTACGGATGGAGAATTGGATGGCGAAGAAGCAAATCTGTTTCCACGGAAGTTAGCAACATAATTATCCAACAAGTTATAACTCTGGAGTGTGCCATAGAATGGAAAAAAACTAATACCTATTCACTTGAGCTTCCAAGAACTAAGTGCGGTGAGAAACTTGGACAGAAATTTTGTAAATCACTCATCTGAATCTTGACTGTGTTGTGTCCCCCTTTTAGACATTTTTTTCCATAACCTTGAGAAATTGAGGAATTACTGGAGACAAAAGGAAGACAGGACATAGCAAATTACTAAAGAAAGCTCTTGCCCAGGTGACATTTCTCTATTTGAGGAAGAGAGCCCCCCCGCCCCCCCTTGCTGTTTGTCTGGTGAAGTGCTGGGAAAGAAAAGGAAGCTCTGCATTTTATGTTTTTCTAATTTAACAACATTCAAAGCAGTGTGAGAGATGGGGCTGCAGTTGGGGGTGCATCAGAAAGAGGTTAGAGGAAGGAAAATGGAATGCATTTATTCAAATTAATATCTAAATAACCAGAAGAGCTGTAGCTGGATAAACATAAAGAAGCAGCTTGGCCTAGTAGATAGAGCACGGGCCTGGGAATCAGAAGGTCATGGGTTCTAATCGCAGATTTGACACTTTTTTGCTGTGTGACCTTTGTCAGGTCACTTAACTGCTCAGTACCTCAGTTCCCTTATATAGGGATTAAGACTGTGAACCCTATGTGGGGCAGGGACTGTGTCCAATCTGATCGCACTGTATCTACCCCAGCACTTAGAACAGTGCCAGGCACATAGTAAAGGCTTAACAAATACCATAATTATTATTAATATTACTATTATTATCAATGCACAGGCCTAAACTCAGGCCCTTGGCTTAAGAAGGTCCTCAACTGATAGCCCAAATCCCAACCCATCTTGTTGAATTTACCAACATAGACTCTTCTCAGCACATTATGAAGATGGCATTCTTCCCTAAAAAGCTATCTCAAAGCAATCCATATTTCCCTATCTGGTTCTTAAAGGTTCTTCCCTTTAAATCACAGAGAATGAGAAACATGAAAGATGAGCCCATATGCCCTGGATTTCATCCCAGGAGAAGCAGCATGGCTTAGTGGAGAGAGCATAGGCCTGGAAGTCAGAAGGACCTGGATTCTAATCCTTTCTCCATAATTTAGCTGCTGTATGACCTTGGCAAGTCACTTAACTTTTCTATGCCTCAAGTCTGTAAAGTAGGGCTTAAGACCATGAGCCTTATATGGGACAGGGACTGTGTCCAAGCTGATTAACTTGTGTCTACCCCAGTGCTTAGAGAAGTGCCTGTCTCACAGTAAGCGTTTTACAAATCCCATATTAAAAACCAAACAAAACACCCATACACACATAAAAAAAACAAAAAACAAGCAAGCTTGGGGCTTTTCTTTAAAATCTTGCCTCAGCCTTCTCTGCCTTCTTCTCAGTTAGCCCACAGTGGTGGGGAGGGGTTAACACAAATAGGTGTGAATCTCCAGTGTTTCCATTCCTAGTTCTTCTCAGTGCCTCCAGTAAAAATGTTGTTAATTCTAAGGTTGGGGAGGTCACTGATAGAGAGGGAATAGAGAAGGGGAAAGTGGCTATGGTGTTTAAGAGGCTGTGAATCAGATGAGTCAGAAGTTCCTGGTAGCAGAGGTGAGCCATGCTTGTGGTTGTGTCTTTACTCATGGGGTGCCTCCCCGCTGCAGGGTGTCACTATGGCTGGGAGGAAGAGGGAGGACTCCTGCCACTTCTAATCCTCCCTCATCCCCCATCCCCCACCCCCTAACCCCCACTAATTTCTCTTTCAGAAGAGAGTGCAATAGGTCAAAGCAAGAGGCAGAAAACATCACTTCTGACTGCTATTCCCTCCCCTCTTCCTTCTCCCTCTCCCTGCCCCCTCCACTTCAGACAAAAGGTCTCCTGGCCTGAGTTGCTGAAGTTCCCCTACATGTCTGTTCTGACTCTGGCTTTTGGTCCTGTAAATGAGATCATCAAAGGTAACTTAGAAGGGGAAACAGCGTAGCCTAGTGGAAAGAGTAAGGGGCTGGCAATCAGAGGACATGGGTTCTAATCCTGGCTCCACCACTTGTCTGCTATGTGACCTTGGTCAAGTGACTCATTACTCTGGGCCTCAGTTTCCTCATCTGTAAAATGGGGATTAGACTGTCAGCCCCATGTGGGACAGGGACTGTATCTAACTTGATTATTTTCTATCTCTCCTAGTGCCTAGAACAGTGCCTGGTGCATTGTAAGTGCTCAATAAATACTACAATTTATAGTATTAGGAATTCCTATGAGATGAACCAGCCCAGGGCCCAGATTTCAGCTGTGTGACTGTGGGCAAGTCACTTAACTTCTCTGTGCCTCAGTTCCCTCATCTGTAAAATGGGGATTAAGACTGTGAGCCCCATGTGGGACAACCTGATTCCCCTATGTCTACCCCAGCGCTTAGAACAGTGCTCGGCACATAGTAAGTGCTTAACAAATACCAACATTATTATTATTATTATTTCAATTAAAGCAGCCCCTGCACTTGATAATAATAATAATAAGAAGAAGAATACCTTAGAATCTGATGTGGCCCATATGGATATAATGATGATTCAAAAAAGAAACTGAAAGACTCCTCCTTATGTATCTCAGTATCCAGGTCAAGATGTCTTAAATTCCTGGGAGCCCTTTTATGTTCAGTGTATTTCTAAAAGGCACAAGATCTAGCAATAAGCCTGGTAGGAAAATTGGCAAGAATGTCAGAATAACCACTTCCCTTTTTGCATATAGAATGATTTTCCAATTCTGGATTGCTTCCAAATAAAAAACAAAGGGAAAAAGGTGACTCTTTTAGTAATGTTTATAATTTTGAAGTATCAGAATAAAATAATTCTTAATGAATTTTAAGAAATGAAAGGATTCCGAATCTCCTTAATATCAAGAAAATGAAAAATACCTCTGTCCCATTAGGCAATTTTTCATGAAGTATATTCTTTATAGTGTATCACCCTCTAAAGCTGTTTTATACCCCAGAGCAAGAGAAGATGATTTTTCATCTTTACCAAAATTTGTAATAGAAAAAATAGCAGATTGACAATAAGCAATTTTGGTGACTTTAAAGAGAGTTAATATTTTTTCACACAATGCCCAGAGCTTATTATAGTTAGGCTGAACATTTTTTCCATCCTGTATTTCTCCTGCTCCCACTATTTTAAATAATTCCATTTTTTTGCCTGCTAAATTGAAAGCTCCTGGATGGTAGTGATAGCACGGCTTGCTTCAGCTGTTCTCTCTCTCTCTCTTTTTAAGGTACTTGTTAAGCACTCACTATGTGTCAAGCACTGTTTTAAGTGCTGAAATAGTTATCAAGTAGGACTTAGTCCCTGTCGCATATGGGGCTCATGATCTAGGTAGGAGACAGAAGGATTTAATCCCTATTTCATAGATGAGGAAACTGAGGCACAGATAAATTAAGCGACTTGCCCAATGTCTCTCAGCAGACAAGTGGTGGATTCTGGATTAGAACCCAGATCCTCTGATTCCCAGGCCTGTGCTTTTCCCCCTAGGCCTTGCTACTTCTCTTCCAAGCATCTAGTACAGTGCTTTACATTCAGTAGTTCAGCAAATACTATTGATGATGAAGGTAAGTTAACATCATTTTCCCTCTACTTCTAAAGATGAATTTATTCACCTGAAATAAATACTTTGGCTTCTGAGTTTCAATCATTCTCCTGAAAATATAACAATCAGGTGGTTTCATGTGGCATGCCATCCTTGGGTGCAGGTGAATGGTGATCCACCCTCAAAACATTGTTCTCCTCCAATGACTTTCTAGCAGCCACAGCTTCTTAGGGTCAATCATTCCTGTCTTGTGTAGGAGATAACTATCAGAGTAAATGGGAGCTATACTGGAAGAGCAGGAATCATGGATATGAACTTTTCCTGAGGTCCAGTAGAGCCAGTAAACTTGTTCCTGAGCTATTCCCTCTCCACTGATGATGCCACCACAGACTTTGATCTCTGTCTAATGTCGAGCTCCTTCCCTTCCTCATTGGGCATTTGGGAACTGGAGGTGAGGAGAAGGGGAAAGTAGTGTCCAGGTGTCAAAGAGTCTTGGAAATGATCCTTTAGGAGCTGATTTATGCCAATTTCCCCCTTGAAAAACTCCCATCCACTGGGAGAACAATTAATCAAGTCTACTTCTTCCTTCAAAGAATGGCTGCTATCGCTGTTTTACAACATTGCTAAAATCTGCATTTTCCTCTCCATCCAAACGGCTACAGTGTTAATCCAATCATTTACCCTATCCTGCCTTGATTGCCTTCTTGCTGACTTCCCTGCCTCCTCAATTCAGTCCATACTTCATGTTGTTACTCTGCTCCCCAGATCATTTTTCAACAAAAATGTTCAGACCATATTTCCTACACCTCGAGAACCTCCAGTAATTGCCCACCCATCTCTGCTTCAGATAGAAACCTCTTACCATCGGATTTAAAGCACTCAATTTCCTTGCCCCTTCCTACTTACCTCACTACTCTTCTACCTCAACCAAGCCTGCACACTTCACTCCTCTAATGTCAACCTTCTCACTGAATCTCTCTCTCTTCTATCTTGTCACCAACCTCCAGCCCAAGTCCTGCCTCTGGCCTCAAAACCCCCTTACTTCATATTCTGGGAGACAATAACTCTTCCCACTTTCAAAGCCTTATTGAAGGCACATATCCTCCAAGATAAATTTCCTGACTAAGCCCTTCTTTCCTCTTCTCCAACTCCCTTCTGTGTTGCCCTGATTTGCTCCCTTTGTTCATCCCCCCTCCCAACCCCATAGCATTTTGTCCATATCTGTAATTTTATTTGTTTATATTAATGTCTGTCTCACCTCCTCTAGACTGTAAATTCACCGTGGCAAGGGAATGTGTATGTTTCATTGTTATATTGTACTTTCCCCTGGGAGTCAGAATGTCATGGATTCTAATACTGGCTCTGCCACTTGTCTACTGTGTGACCTGGGCAAGTCACTTCATTTCTCTGGGCCTCAGTTATGTCCATCAGTAGAATGGCGATTGAGACCAAGAGCCCCACATGGGACAGGAACTTGTGTTTGACCTGATTTGTTTGTATCCACCCCAGCACTTAGTACAGGGCCTGGCACGTAGTAAGCACTTAACAAATACCGTCATTAATTAACTACAATGTTCTGCACACAGTAAGGATTCACTAAATATGGTTGACTTACTGCCCGACTGTCTGACTGGTCTTTCTGTACCTCCTAGCCTGGCAGCCTAGGGATCTTTAAATGTGTTTATGCTGTTTCTAACAAGAGCTGGTTTCCATTATGAAATCTAGTTTCCATTATTGTAGAAACCACATGCTGTAAATAAATTACTATGATTGTTTTGGGAACTGAGAAATATTGGCATTCCTTGGATTTGTCACACAACTACCTCCTGGAAACTGCAGCAAGTCTAAATGTAAGTCAGAGAGAATCTCTTCATAAGTACAATGTTATAAATGGTGAAGTGGTTCCTAGATGAGGATTGTATTGCCCATTTTTACCAAAATTATCCAGAATTTTATACTCAATCAGTTACTGATAGTGACATGAATTTGTTTATATTGTAACAGAGATTCCACAATAGGGTAGCTCCCTATTATAGCCATGAGTATCAATCCTACCAACCCAAGGTAGCCAAAATTACTGTAAAGTCTGCTCCTTTTTGCCATTCTTTTCCCCTAGTGGAGGTTGTTGTGGTGGTGGTGGTGGTGAGTGGAAGTGCTTTACTCTCAGTTGGGTTGGGTTTCAGGGAGGGAGAGGCTGGAAGGTGGCAAATTTGCAGGGTTCTTCTACCTTAGGTTTATGGGTCTATGGGTGGTTCTCTCTCACCCCTTCAGATTTCTATCAGAACTGGGCAGTCTTGAGGACCCTTGAGTGGATCATGTCTGAAGACAGTGTTCCTCAACACTATGGAATCACTCCAAGAGTTTTCTAGGCCAAAGGATCTTGGGATGACTGGCTAATTTTGAACCAGCCCAAGAGATCCTCCTTCTTAGACTGTGAACCTATAGATTGTGAGCCTTATATGTGAACTTTATGGGTTAGTACAGCACTTGGTACATAGTAAGTACTTAACAAATACCAGAATAGAGAAGCAGCAAGGCCTAGTATAAAAAGCACAGACCTGGGAGTCAGGCTACCTGGGTTATTATCTTGGCTCTGCACTTGCCTCCTTTGTGAGTTTGAGAAAGTCAATCAATCAATCATATTTATTGAGTACTTTCTGTGTGCAGAGTACTGTGCTAAGCTCTTTGAAGAGTACAATAATAATAATAATAATTATGGTATTTGTTAAGCACTTAGCATGTACCAGGCTCTGTACTAAGTGCCAGGGTGGTTACAAGCAAATTGGGTTGTACACCGTCCCGGTCCCACATGAGGCTATCTCACTCCTTATTTTGTAGATGAGGTAACAGAGGCACAGAGCGGTTCAGTGACTTGTCCAAGGTCACACAGCAGACAAGTGGAGAAGCCAGGATTAGAACTCATGCAAGACCTTCTGACTCCCAGGCCTGTGCTCTTTCCACTACACCATGCTGCAACACAACAATATAACAGACACATTCCCTGCCCACAATGAGCTAGCTATTCTGTGACTCAGTCTCTTCATCTGTAAAATTAGGTTTAATACTTATTTTACTTCCCTCTTAGACTATGAACCCCATAAGGGATGGAGACTGAATACAAAAGAGACATTTAACTCCCTATTCAAAGCCCGTTTTCCCCCACCTTCCCCATCCCTTGCCTTCAATAACCTGGCCATCTACTTTATTAAGAAAGTTGATGCTATCAGGTGTGATCTCCCTAAAATCTACCTTGCCCCTCCTCAGTCCCTCCCCACTCCTGCCTCTTCTTTAACTCTTTGGTCTTTCCCAGATATCTAGATGAGAGCTCCTGCCTTCTCTTCAAATCTACTCCCTCCACCTGCACATCCAAATCCATTCCTTCACATCTTCAACTGTTCGCTCTCCAATGTCTTCTTCCCCACTGCTTTCAAACATGCCCATGCCTCCCCATCCTAAAAACACCCTCCCTTGACCTCAAGGCACCCTTCAGATATTGCCCCATGTCCTTCCTACCATTCCTCTCCAAACTCCTTGAGTGAATCATCTGGTGTCTTCTCCATCTGACTACCATCCCCTTCACTTCACATAAAAGGCCATCTCAAAGATCACCAATTATCGGTAGCTCCCCAAGCCAGATTATACTTCACTCAGCTGCCCAGATCATTTTTATATAAAAAAGTTCAGTCCATGTTTCCCTACTCTTCAAGAACCTCTACTGGTTGCCCATCTACCTCAGCATCAAACAGAAACTCCTCACCATTGACTTTAAAGCTCTTTGTCCCCTCCTACCTCACCTTGTTACTCTTCTACTCCAATCCAGCCCACACACTTTACTCTTCTAATGCTAACCATCTCACCATAACTCAGTCTATCTCACTACCAACCTCTCGCCCATGTCCTGCCTCTGACTTGGAATTCCCTCCCTATTCATATCCCGATTCATCCCCTCCCTTCAGGCTAGCATCTCCTCCTGATCTCCACTTGGATGTCGGCCCGCCACCTAAAACTCAACATGAGCAAGACTGAGCTCCTCATCTTCCCTCCCAAACCCGGTCCTCTCCCAGACTTCCCTATCACCGTGGATGGCACGACCATCCTTCCCGTCTCTCAGGCCCGCAATCTCGGTGTCATCCTTGACTCGTCTCTCTCGTTCACCCCACACATCCTATCCGTTACCAAGACCTGCCGGTTTCACCTTTACAATATCGCCAAGATCCGCCCTTTCCTCTCCACCCAAATGGCTACCTTACTGCTACGGGCTCTCGTTATATCCCAGCTAGACTACTGTGTCGGCCTTCTCTCTGATCTCCCTTCCTCCTCTCTCGCCCCGCTCCAGTCTATTCTTCACTCTGCTGCCCGGCTCATCTTCCTGCAGAAACGATCTGGGCATGTCACTCCCCTTCTTAAACAACTCCAGTGGTTGCCTATCAACCTCCGCTCCAAACAAAAACTCCTCACTCTAGGCTTCAAGGATCTCCATCACCTTGCCCCTTCCTACCTCTCCTCCCTTCTCTCTTTCTACCACCCACCCCGCACGCTCCGCTCCTCTGCCGCCCACCTCCTTACCGTCCCTCAGTCTCGCCTATCCCGCCATCAACCCCTGGGCCACATTCTCCCGTGGTCCTGGAACGCCCTCCCTCCTCACATCCGCCAAACTAATTCTCTTCCCCTCTTCAAAACCCTACTTAAAACTCACCTCCTCCAAGAGGCCTTCCCAGACTGAGCTCCCCTTCTCCCTCTACTCCCTCTACCGCCCCCCTTCACCTCTCTGCAGCTTAACCCTCTTTTCCCCCCATTTCCCTCTGCTCCTCCCCCCTCCCTCCCATCCCCTCGGCACTGTACTCGTCTGCTCAACTGTATATATTTTCATTCCCCTATTTATTTTGTTAATGAAATGTACATCGCCTTGATTCTATTTAGTTGCCACTGTTTTTACAAGATGTTCTTCCCCTTGACTCTATTTATTGCCATTGTTCTTGTCTGTCTCTCCCCCGATTAGACTGTAAACCCGTCAAACGGCAGGGACTATCTCTATCTGTTGTCTACTTGTTCATTCCAAGCGCTTAGTACAGTGCTCTGCACATAGTAAGCGCTCAATAAATACTATTGAATGAATGAATGAATGAATGAATGAATGAATGAATGAACGATAGGCAATTACTCTCCCCACTTTCAAAGCCTTATGGAATTACTATCCCCTCCAAGAGGCCTTCCCTGTCTAAGCCATCCTTTCCTCTTCTCCCACTCCCTTATGCATTTTCTTGACTTGCTCCCTTTATTCCCTGGCTCCCCACTCCCAGCCCCACAGCCCTTTATGTACATATCTGTAATGTATTCATTTATATTAATGTCTGTATCCCCCTCTAGACTGTAATCTCACTTTGGACAGGGAATGTGTCTGTTTATTGTTAGATTGTACTCTCCAAGCACTTAGTCCTGTGCACACAATAAGCTTTCAATAAATATGACTGTAAGCAAGAGGTGAAAGAGTCTTGGGAAGTGGTGTGTTGCCCTCTTCAGTACATTGTAGTGACAGAATGGGTGAAGTATCGTAACAACCTTCCCAGATAGGGAACTAGACACACTTGCTATACACCAGCATATTGCTGGTTGTAGTCTTGAGGCAGTCATCAGCTTCTGTAGTGAGGCCAGCTAGTACTCTTCAAAGGACTGCATTGATGTTTTAGAGAAGCATGTACATTCAGTGCTATTTTATTGGACAAACAGCAATGTGACTGGAATATGGAAACAATGTAATAAGTCAGGGAGACACAAAGGGAGGGAGAAAATGAGGAAGGAAGAAATGGGGACTTCTAAAAGTTACAAATTTGTTTTGAATTGTTTTATCATAAATTCCGTTTCTGTGACAGTGGGTGACAATTTTGTATACAGGAGGGACAATTCCATCTGGGAAACCGCTAACAAATCCACTCCCTCCCCAACTCCCTAAGGTTTTAAAAATTGTTTCCTCATTTCTTTTACACCCACACCACTCTCCATGCCCCCAAATCTATCCACTGCATGGCTCCTTTCTCCTCCCCACTTTTTAAATTTTTATCCTGTTTCATGTCCTCATTTGGCTCCATCAGTGTGAGTGTGTAGGTATGAGAGGGGTTGGGAAGGAAGGGAGATAGGTTCCTAGGAAGGGGCCACCCCTGCCTTCCCTTTCCCCTACCCATCCCGATTCTACCTAGCCCCTGCAGCTTTTGGTGCACCCATCTGCAAGCAGCTGCCCCACTGAATCAAGGTTTTAAAAATTTTTTAAAGCAGCACTACAATGGGAGTTGGGAATGAAGGACAAAATGGGGTTGGAGGAGAGGTGGGTTCTGGGAGCAAGGAAATGTGGAAATAATTTTTACAGCTCTCAGAGTCCTGGGGAGTGGATTGGGGTTACCAACTGCTAGCTAGGGATGCCAAGGAGGTAGGACAACTTTCACTTCTCCTGCAGTCCCCTGGTCACTAGATGTCAGTCTGATTCTCTGGTTAGAATTGATTATGTGGTCTATTTCGATGTTTCGTACTGGCACAGGGCCACTGCAGTCTCTGCAGTCTCTGCCCCAAGGGCTGAGAGGATGGGGTCCTGAGGCACTCTGTACACCAACTGCAGGGAGAGATTGAGACCCAAAGAGACCAGGCCAGAGTCAAGGTTAGTGCTGGGAGAGCAGACTCAGCTGAGGGCTAAGCTACAAGTGCTCTGTGGACAGTAGGGCCTGGGACCAGAAATGAGGAGTTGGAGGCTAGAAGGGAGGAAGGAAGATTCCAGTGTGGCAAAGAACTGGGAGGGCATTCAGAGCTTTGAGATACTAGAGAAGCGGCACGGCCTAGTGGATAGTGTATGGGCCTGAAAATCAGAAGGACCTGGGTTCTTTTCCTGGCCACCACTTATCTGCTGTGTTACCTTAGGCAACCTTGGGTAACTTCTCTGTGCCTCAGTTACCTCATTTGTAAAATGGGGATTAATACTGTGAAGCTCCATGTGAAACATGGATGGTGTAGACCCTAATTAGTTTGTAACTACCCCACTGCTTAGTGCAGTGGCTGGCACATAGTAAGCAGTTAACAAATACCATTTTAAAAGTCAATTGAGTTGTAGATGCAGGGAACTCAAAGCTGAGTCCCTAGGAAGGCGTAGGTGATCAGCATAGGCTCCAGTGCATTGAATTTTCCGACCTTAGTAAACGCTTATTAAGCATAGAGTAAATGCTGGGAAAGCAGCGTGGCTCAGTGGAAAAAGCACGGGTTTGGGAGTCAGAGGTCATGGATTCTAATCCCGGCTCTGCCACTTGTCAGCTATGTGACTGTGGGCAAGTCACTTCACTTCTCTGTGCCTCAGTTACCTCATCATTTCTTTCAACTGCCTCATAGAAGTGAATTTAGACTTCTGACATGCACTGTTCTACTGTCGCCCACCTTTACTCCAATCTACACAAACAGGTCATTCCACCAGTGCAAATGCCGCACGCAGGCATATGATTTGACCGCAACCTGGTCCACTCTCACCCCACTGAAAGCCACTTGCAAGTATTCATTCAATAGTATTTATTGAGCGCTTACTATGTGCAGAGCACTGTACTAAGCACTTGGGATGAACAAGTCGGCAACAGATAGAGACAGTCCCTGCCGTTTGACGGGCTTACAGTCTAATCGGGGGAGACGGACAGACAAGAACAATGGCACTAAACAGCGTCAAGGGGAAGAACATCTCGTAAAAACAATGGCAACTAAATAGAATCAAGGCGATGTACAATTCATTAACAAAATAAATAGGGTAATGAAAATATATACAGTTGAGCGGACGAGTACAGTGCTGTGGGGATGGGAAGGGAGAGGTGGAGGAGCAGAGGGAAAAGGGGAAAATGAGGCTTTAGCTGCGGAGAGGTAAAGGGGGGATGGCAGAGGGAGTAGAGGGGGAAGAGGAGCTCAGTCTGGGAAGGCCTTTTGGAGGAGGTGATTTTTAAGTAAGGTTTTGAAGAGGGAAAGAGAATCAGTTTGGCGGAGGTGAGGAGGGAGGGCGTTCCAGGACCGCGGGAGGACGTGACCCAGGGGTCGACGGCGGGATAGGCGAGACCGAGGGACGGCGAGGAGGTGGGCGGCAGAGGAGCGGAGCGTGCGGGGTGGGCGGTAGAAAGAGAGAAGGGAGGAGAGGTAGGAAGGGGCAAGGTGATGGAGAGCCTTGAAGCCTAGAGTGAGGAGTTTCTGTTTGGAGCGGAGGTCGACAGGCAACCACTGGAGTTGTTTAAGAAGGGGAGTGACATGCCCAGATCGTTTCTGCAGGAAGATGAGCCGGGCAGCGGAGTGAAGAATAGACCGGAGCGGGGCGAGAGAGGAGGAAGGGAGGTCAGAGAGAAGGCTGACACAGTAGTCTAGCCGGGATATAACGAGAGCCCGTAATAGTAAGGTAGCCGTTTGGGTGGAGAGGAAAGGGCGGATCTTGGCGATATTGTAGAGGTGAAACTGGCAGGTCTTGGTAACGGATAGGATGTGTGGGGTGAACGAGAGGGACGAGTCAAGGATGACACCGAGATTGCGGGCCTGCGGGACGGGAAGGATGGTCGTGCCATCCACGGTGATGGAGAAGTCTGGGAGCGGACCGGGCTTGGGAGGGAAGATGAGGAGCTCAGTCTTGCTCATGTTGAGTTTTAGGTGGCGGGCCAACATCCAGGTGGAGTCGTCCCGGAGGCAGGAGGAGATGCGAGCCTGAAGGGAGGGGGAGAGGACAGGGGCGGAGATGTAGATCTGCGTGTCATCTGCGTAGAGATGGTAGTCAAAGCCGTGAGAGCGGATGAGTTCACCGAGGGAGTGAGTGTAAATGGAGAACAGAAGAGGGCCAAGAACTGACCCTTGAGGAACTCCAACAGTTAAAGGATGGGAGGGGGAGGAGGCTCCAGCGTAGGAGACCGAGAATGATCGGCCAGAGAGGTAAGAGGAGAACCAGGAGAGGACAGAGTCCGTGAAGCCAAGGTGAGATAAGGTATGGAGGAGGAGGGGATGGTCGACAGTGTCAAAGGCAGCAGAGAGGTCAAGGAGGATCAGAATGGAGTAGGAGCCATTGGATTTGGCAAGAAGGAGGTCATGGGTGACCTTAGAGAGAGCAGTCTCGGTAGAGTGGAGGGGACGGAAGCCAGATTGGAGGGGGTCTAGGAGAGAATGGGAGTTAAGGAATTCTAGGCATCGATTGTAGACGACTCGTTCTAAGATTTTGGAAAGGAAGGGTAGTAGGGAGATAGGACGATAACTGGAGGGGGAAGTGGGGTCAAGAGGGGGTTTTTTTAGGATGGGGGAGACGTGGGCATGTTTGAAGTATGGCCATGTCAGTATCCTTTCCCCAGCACTTTGCCAGCCAGGTACTGTACCTGCCAATGCCAGTCCTCTCTTGCCACTATCACATACCAGGTGGTACTTTTTAAGTCACACTAGAGTCAGTTAGTGACGAGGGGGTTTGTGAAGCATTTTATGACTAAATAAACCATGATTTTCAGTATCACAGAAAGTAACATTTATTAACACATAGAAAACATCAAGAGCAATGGATCCTGCTTCTCATAACCTCAACCCCGGGGAGATGACATCTGACACTATTAAGAGTTCAACCCAGGGGTTTGAGAATTTGATAATTTCCTATTGCAGGATGATCAATCCCATTCGGTGTTCAAGTCCTTAATGGGCCAGACAGGACCCAGGATGTCCCTGCCTTCCCTTTGGAGTACAATGAGCAGCAGTGACAGGTCTTTCCCCCAGCCTTTTATATTATACTTGCTGACTGTAACATCAAGCCTCTTCCCCTGAATTATCCTAATCTATCAATTACGGTTCCTTTTGGTGCATTCTAAGAAGGTGTCTTGCCTGGGGCCCATGCAGGTGTGTCTTCACTTGGAGCCTATCTGTCTGGCTGGTAGGGATCGCAGGAAGCAGAAGCAATATGCTGTTAAATTTAATATGATGTTTACTTGAGGTAACTGCACACTTCAGTACTACAGTTCATTCCACATTAAACCAGTTTAAAGACAATTACTGGACCATGGTGGATGGGGAGGCCAGGTAAGAAGAGGGAAAATTTGGAATGGGTGGGGGGGCAGGAAATCTCCTAAGAAGCAGCATGTTCTAAGAGAAGCTGTGTGGTTTGGAGAACAGAGCACAAGCCTAGGAGTCAGAAAAACCAAGGTTCTAATCCCGGCTATGCCACTTGTTTGCTGTGTGACCTTGGCCAAGTCACAACTTCTCTAAGCCTTAGTTATCTCACCTGTAAAATGGGGGTTGAGACCTGATTAGCTTATATCTACCTTAGCACTCATGCAGTGCATGGCACATAGGAAGTACTTAACAAATGCCATTAAAAAAAAAGTATGGTGCTGGAGAGGGAAAATAAACAGTGGAGTGAGGTGGGGGAGGGGAAATTTACAATGTAATTTCTTATCATTTGCATTGAATCACCTACCTGGACAGGGGCTTGGAAAAAAATACCAGATGATAGTGTACCTAGAAATGATAGGAATATGTCCTATGAAAATGAACAAGCTAGAAATTGCTTTCTGGGCAATTCAGGAGGCAAGAGATTTCAGTCAATGAGCACTGCACTTCAGGTCATCAGCTTGCTAATGTCGAATGCTCTTGGCTGGATTTTGTGGCTGATTTGGGAGTGTACTTGACAACTTTGAAACTGCAGCTCCACAAATGACACCTTGCTCTCTCACCAGTTGAATTCAGAAGAACACCACAAGCTCAAGTATAAAAATCAGCAGGAAGGGACCACACAGAAAAATTTCAAGTTGAATGGCTTTATACATTAAAGTTGATCAACTTTCTGCATAGGTGCACTATAAGCATGAAGCAAGCTAAAAGCTATGTGGCTAGGTTGGATTTATGAAAAGTGGTATTAGTGTTATTATACCTGAATTCAACATTGCAGAAGTTAAGCAGCTGGCAGCACACGATAACCTGAGCAGTTGGAATGAGGATGAGGTTGAGGATAGATCTGGTTTGAGTCTACTAATCAAAAAGAGAAGATATAAAAGAAGGTTAATATGACCAGCTGAGACAGAAAGGGGACCAGACAGAGGATCACCAATAGGCTGGGTAAAAGGTCATGTGCAGGTAAATGATTAACCCTGGGATGCAATGGGACCCCAGGCAGATGAATCAATGGTCTTTATTAGGAGCTTACATGTGGAAAGCACTGTACTAAGCATTTGGGAGAGCACAATACATTTGGAAGATATGATGCCTGCCCTCAAGAAGATTAAAACTAGTGAGGGAGCAAGAAGAAGATTGGCTGAACAGGATTAAATATCAATAATTTCTGATCTAAAGCAAGAATTGTCTCTGAATCAGTTAATGGAAATTAGAGAAATTCTTGTTACCTAACAGAACAGCCACATCAGTTGTTCAACCGCGAAACCATCTTACATCCTTCAGGGCACGGCAGTAGCATGGGTGGATTAATTAAGCAGAGCTGTGCAACCAATAGAATAATAATAATAATGATAATGATGGTATTTGTTAAGCACTTACTGTGTGCCAAGCACTGTTCTAAACACTGGGGTAGATACAAGGTATTCAGGTTGTTGTCCCACGTGGGGCTCACAGTCTTCATCCCCACTTTACAGATGAGGTAACTGAGGCACAGAGAAGTTAAGTAACTTGCCCAAAGTCACACATTTGACAAGTAGCAGAAGCAGGATTAATAATGGTGGTATTTGTTAAGCGTTTACTATGTGCAAAGCACTGTTCTAATCACTGGGGGGATACAAGTTGATCAGGTTGTCCCACTTGGAGCTCACAATTTTAATCCCCATTTTACAGATGATGTAACTGAGTCACAGAGAAGTTAAGTGACTAGCCTAAAGTCACACAGCTGGCAAGCAGCAGAGCCGGGATTAGAACCCATGACCTCTGACTCCCAAGCCCAGGCTCTTTCCAGGCTCAGAGCCATGCTGCTTCTCTAAAATACTGATGGTATTTGTTAAGTGTTATGTTCCTAACACTGTTCTAAGCGCTGGGGTAGATACAAGGTTATCACTTGTCCCACTTGGGGCTCCCAGTCTTAATCCCCATTTTACAGATGAGGTACCCGAGGCACAAAGAAGTTAAGTAACTTGCCTAAAGTCTCACAGCTGAAGCCATTGTGATCAGTCAGGAGAATGGGATGCTAATTAGAGATGGGTAGGGAATGAACTCAATAAATTTTGTGTAATAAATTTTATAATAACGAATTATATGTTTATAAAATAATAAAATTTAATACATTTTTGCCCAGAAGATGCAGCAGCCAGTTCTTCTATCCTGCCTTTTCCAACATGGCAGGCTGAAGAGCAGTGGTAAATGAGAATATTGGGGAACATTGGGAAGACTGTGAGTGGAACTGTGGCGATGAGTGTGGTTATAGCTGTGTGTGTGACTGTGACTTTGGTTAGAGGTTTGGCTGTAACTATGGCTATAACTGTTATTACAGCTATGGTTGTGGCACTTCAGCTAATCTGTGGAGATAGCTGGGGCTTTGGCTATGAATATGGCTTTGGCTGTGACTGTGGCTATGTCTGTGGCCTGTGGCTTTGGCTGTGGCTGTGGCTGGAGCTGGAGCTCTGGCTTTTGGGACTGTAGAATTTAATCAGCTCTCTCTGCATGGTGAGAAAATCTCACCTCCTTTAGCCAAAGGCTCACTGGTGCTTTAGACATAGTGTTCTAACAGTTCTTTCCATATTCATCATTATTCTTGTCTTTTTATGATGGTTTTGGGGGGACAGTGATGCTTCAAAAACGGGCTCTTTGGGTATTAGCCCATCGGAAACTGTAAAGGGATGATAACCATCTACACCAGTCCTCTCTGTACAGATGACTACTTCCTTGGTCTAGAGAATCTGTTCTGTCCTGGGTTTGACTACTAATCTCTCTGCCTCCAGTCTTTCCCTTTTCAAGTCCAATTTCCACTCTGCTGCTGGAATGATGTTATTTAACATTGTTCTGATCATACCTCCCTTTACCACTCCCCAGAGAACTGTAGCATAGAAAACACCCAAACAGCAATTTATTAATCTAAACACGCTTTTATTTCCACTCCCTCCCAAAAGATCCTAACTCATATCCATGAGTCCAGGGGCTGAGAAGGTATCAGCCCCTGACCCCTTCCATCTTTATTAATTTACATATTCCCTCCTCCATCACAAATCACACCAGCACAAATCCCTCTCCGGTCTTCCACTGGGTGCTTGGCCATCAATCTGTTCCTGCAGCCAATCAGTCGTCACTGACATCAGCAATCACTTTTCCTGGTGGAGCACACTGGGTCCAGCCTTTTTGGGTCACTGCCACCACATGGCCAAGGTTCAGGACTTGAGTGTTGAGCAGAGGCAAGGTGCTGGGGTTGGATGTCTCCTGGACCCCAGAGCCCGGAGGGGGAAGTGTCAAAATCCAGTCCCCGACACTGCGGGGCCGAGTACTAGGGAGTGGGAAGGAAAGGAGGCACCTGGAGAGGGTTGTGCTGAGTTCTACCCTCCAGATGACATATGGAGGGGGAGAAGGGGTAAATTGGGGCTGGAACCAGGGCTCTGATTTCTGAGAAGAGAGGGAAGGGAACATCAGTCTCAGAGCAGCAGCAGCAGCAGCAGTCTGAACTCTCCATTAGGTGAATGTGCCTGCTTTGGCTCCCAGCCCCAGTGCTGCACACCCCCTCCCCTCTCCCAACTCCTCCTTACTGCTCACCCACATTATAGACCCTGCAGAAACCTACCCACCCTCAACCCTTCCACTCCTGTTGCTGATGCCACTCACCTGCCTCTCAAGAAAGCTGAAACCTTCTGTTCCTCCCTGTCTCTCACCAACCATGGATACGTTCCTAGTTGGGATTCTGGGCTCCGCTGGACAGTGCAGCCAGCACAGCCTAGGTGGATGACCACCACTGCCCTCAACAATGGGCAGGACATCACCCAGGCAAAGACACACTCTCCACTCCTCAAAAAGCTTCATTGGTTGCCCATAACTCTTGGACTCAAGCATATATTTCTAACCATTGACCTTAAAACTCTCAGTCAAGTTTTTTGCTTCCTACCTGTCTACTCTCTTTCTCACTACATGCCAGCTTGTGTGGGGTCAGAAGAGGATGAGACAAGAATCGGATATGAACACCCTCATTAGTTGAGTTCACTACTCACAGCTATTACAGGGAGCATCAGGGATTCAGATCCCTGAACTAATGGATATAAATTTAAAATCACAAGTCATCAGCTGGGCATCAAATTCATTTCCAGTGGGAAAGTGGCATCGAGATACTAAATGAGCCTGACAATCTCCCATATGACATGTCTCTCTCTACTGCAGTGACTGAGGAGTCTTTGAGTCAGTAAAGAAAGGACAAGGTTTTTTAGTACACTGAATTCCATATCATAGAGCTACAGGGACCCTGGCCCTGCCTCTATATTAAGAACTCTGCTACAACCAAACATGTGTTTCTTACCCAGGTCCCCAGAGATGTCAGCACTTCTCAGCTGGGTGCCCCAACCTGACAGCCTCAGCAGTATGGCTCCGGCATTACTTCTTGTGTTCAATCAATCAATCACTCAATCAAAGCAATTTATTGATTGTTTACTATGTGCAGAACACTGTATTAAATGCTTGGGAGAGTACAATAGAGTAGATAGGCATGATCCTTTCCCTCAGGAAGTTTACAGTCTAGCTGGGGAGGCACACATTAAAATATAGTATAGATAGGGCAAGTGACAGAGTGTAAGGTATGAACATAAATGCTGTGGTGGTGGGGTAACAAAGTACTTAAGAGGTGATGCAGAATGGAGGTATTGCATAGTTGGGGTGGGGTGGGGGTGGGGGAATACATGAAAAGAAGGTTTCCTAGAGGAGATTATAATTTTAGTTGGATTTTGAAGATGGAGACTTTAGTGGTCTGTCAGATATGAAGGGGGAGTTCCAGGCAGGAGGGAGGGAGCAAGTGGTCAACAATGAGAGAAATGATACTGAGGCACAGTCATTAGGTTGGTGTTAGAGAAGTATATGGGGGAGGAGATTATAATTTTAGTTGGGTTTTGAAGATGGAGACTTTAGTGGTCTGTCAGATATGAAGGGGGAGTTCCAGGCAGGAGGGAGGGAGCAAGTGGTCAACAATGAGAGAAATGAAACTGAGGCACAGTCATTAGGTTGGTGTTAGAGAAGTATATGGGAGAGGAACAAGGTTAGGTGAGGATAGGTAATTGAGTGTCTACAAGGAGATAGGAGGAGGGAGGAGGAGAAAGGAGGAGATAAGGAGTGCCTAGGAGGATAGGAGGAGAAAGAGATTGTTGGAGGGGCTGGGATCATTATAAAGCAACACCAGAAGGTGGGTGGTGAAGGAAGCCAACTGCTCCTTTCCCAGTGAGTCTTGGGTAGTGTAAGAAGATGAAGTTGCCTTGGAAGAGAAATGCAGGGGAAATAGTGTCATCTGAGGAGAGCAGGTTTTCAGCGATGTTGAGGAGTAGAAGATTGGGTCAAGACTAGGTCAAAGGTGAAGGAAATTTGCCCTCTCAGATCTCTTTCCTTCTCTGAATGCAGAGCCTAGTTTTTAGTGACTAATTTATTTTCACTCAAATTCAACACAAGTCAGAGCAAGTTCAATATTTTAATAAAATGTGCTTTTTCCACTTTTACAATAAACTCCCCAATGGAAAAATCATCCCCCACATCCTATTGGCCAAATGGTATTCTGACTGGTCGTTTCTGGGGAGCAGTTTTTAGTCTGAGCTTCCCAGTATAGGGATTGTAGACTGCTTCAAACGTGTGAGGAGGAGACAATGAGCATCATTCCCCACCAGTGTGAGAAAGGGCTGCCTCAGAGGATGCTAGGAACATGTCCACACTCACTCAGAGCTCCAGCACAGTCATATTTCGCTTACAGATCCAGCGGTGGGTGGATTTACAGCTGTCAGAAGAAAGCTCGTTTTTCGCTTTGAGAGAGGCACAGTCCATTCCTGATATGTTTTTATCCATTTTTATGCTGCTAAAGGAAGAAATGACCTTTCATTCGCCACTGGATTATGAATGAATGAATTTAGGGGCAGGGCCTGTTCTGAACTTAGTTGGGCCTGCGTTTGGGGCAGGGCCAGGTCTCCATCACATGGGGACCTGGTTATGTGCACCTTACACATGTTACTAAAATTGCAACCTTTCCAAGAGGCCTTCCCCAACTAAGCTCTCATTTCCCCTACTCTCTGTGCCTTAGGCATCACCTATACCCTAGAATCTGGACTCAGTATGCATCTCATCTTCAGCCCCACAATACTTAAGTACATATTCATAATTTATTTTAATGTCTGTCTCCCCCTCTAGATTATAAACTCCTGTTGGGAAGGAAAGGTGTCTGGCAACTCCGTTGTGTTGTACTCTCCCAAGCTTTTAGTACAGTACTCTGCCCACAGTAAGAGCTCAATAAATGCCTTGATTGATTGATTGATTTGAGAAAGGGAGAGTTGGCAAGCTGAAAGAAGCTTGTCAGTTCTGCTCCAAGACAGAGTCAAGGAGATGTCTCTCAGCCATAGTTGGAGGGAGATTCCAGGCTGCCCTGTCTGGAGATGAGTGGAGGAGCTGTTGCTTCAGGGCTCCAATTTCTGATGCTTGCACCACCCCTGCAGCGCCAGACACATTACCCCCTTGGAGGCTTGATAGGAGAGGTCCAGGGACCCTCCTTCCCCACAGGACCATATACACTCTCTGCACTGAGGGCTGATAGGATGGGTTCTGGAGACCCTCATCCCCTACAGGGACAAACATACTCCCCTCATGGATGGGTTATGGAATAGGGTCCTGACACCCTCCTCCCATACAGGGTCTCACATGCTCTCCACACTGATTGCTGATAGGATAGGACTCTGAGACACTCCTTCCCCACAGGCCAAAGGACGCTGAACCACAAAGTGCCTGGAACAGGCTGGAGCAGGATTGACTGTAAGGGGTGTCATGGGTCAGCTTAGCCTGGAACAAGAGATGAGGAAATAAGAAGGAGAAGAAGTGTGGATCCAGAGGGACTGAGAACTGGAAAGGGATTCCAAGCTGAGGAAGACTGGGAAGTCAGATGAGTTATGGACGTAGCAACTCAAGGGAGAGCACTGGGTCCCCACTTGTCCCTAGGACGGAGAAGGCACTCAGCTCAGCCCTCAGTGAGGTAGCCCTTAATGACCCAATAAATCAATCAATCAAAAGTATACTTTAAGCACCTACTGAGTGCAGAGCACTGTACTAAGTTCTTGGGAAAGTCCATAGACATGATCCCTGTCTTGTAGGGGGGACAAACATTAAAATAAATTTGAAGTATGATGAAGCAACAGAGTATAAAAATATGTATGTAAGTACTACAGACAGATGAAAGAAACCAGTTGCTTAGATAATGTGGAAGTGTTGAAGTGGCAGGAGGAGGAAATAAAAATTGTTGAGATAAGCATTAATCAGAGAAGGTTTTCTAGTAAGAAGAGTCATGATGATAGAGAGAGCAGATGTCTGCTGCATGTGAAGGGGGAGGGAATTCCCCATAGAAGTAGTGTGGCCTAGTGGAAAGAGCTTGGGCCTGGGAGGTAGAGGACCTGGGTTCTAATCCTGAATCTGCTACTTCCCTCACAGTGCCTTACAGCGCCTTGCATAGAGAAGTAATATGGCTTAGTGGAAAGAGTCCAGGCTTGGGAGTCAGAGGTCATGGGTTCTAATTCCGACTCTGCCACTTGTCAGCTGTGTTATTTTGGGCATCAGTTAACTTCTCTGTGCCTCAGTTACCTCATCTGTAAAATGGGAATCAAGACTGTGAGCCCCAAGAGGGACAACCTGATAACCTTGTATCTATCCCAGTGTTTAGAACAGTGCTTGGCACATAGTAAGAGCTTAACAAATGCCATTATTATTATTATTATTATTATGCTACCTGCATTGACTGCTGATAGGATGGGACCCTGAGATCCTCCTCCCCCACAGGCCACTGGAAGCTGAACCCCAAAGTTCTAGGGAAAGGCTGGGGCAAGAATGACAGTGGGGGGGGGGTCTGAGGGCATCTGGGCCTGGAACAAGAGATGAGGAAATAGGGAGGAGGAGGAGTGGAAGAGTCCAAGCATTGCTCTAAGCACTGGCAATGTTAGCAGCATGGCCTAGAGGAAAGAGCTTGGGCCTGGGAGTCAGAGGACCTGGGTTCTAATTCTCGATTTGCCACTTGACTGCTGGGTAAACATGGGCAAGTCACTTCACCTTTCTGTTCCTCAGTTTCCTCATCTGTAAAATGGGGATTCAATGCCTGTTCTCCCTCATATGTAGACTGTAAGCCCGGTGTGGGACAGTGACTTTTACCAATCTGATTAATCTTGTATGCTCCTAATCCTTACTAAAGTGCTTGGCACATAGTAAGCACTTAAGTCTTATTAATGTTATTATTGTTATCAATATTCAAGGTAGGGAAAAGGGGTGAGTGAGAGATGGGTGCCAAGAGACACTAAGGGAGTTTCAGGACAGAGCTTGACTATCTGATGGCAGGACACATCCTTCAGCCTCTCCATCCTCAGTTCATACCATGTGGCAATCTTGATGACAGGGACAGACTCAACACTACTGACCCAGCCTGACCCTGAGCTCACGTTTTCCACACGTCTGTTCCTTGGATTGGACTGTGATGATCCAACAAGCTTCTCTTCACACAGAAAAGGAAGAAAAGCCAGTGATGCCAGGAACAGAGAATCTGCTCAATCACTCACCTAGTGCCATCAGATGGAGCACAGTCAATTAGAGGTTTTTTAGGAGAGGAGAGACATATGCAGAATGATAATTTTGAAAATTGATCTAATCAACAGAATGAAGTATAGACTGGAGAAGGGAGAGACTGGAAACAGGAACATATGTGAGGAGGCTGATATAGTAATCGAGGTAGAATATGACAAGTGCCTGATCAAGACTAGTGGCTGTTTTGGTGGAGAGGTGGATTCTGGAAATATTGTGCAGGAAAAACAAATAGGGCTATAGTGGCAGAATGAATACAAGATTTGAAAGGGCAGGAGAAATCCAGAATCATGCCAGCATTGTAGGCTTCGAAGACAACCAATCCTTGTTGCTTTTGGTTATACAAATGCCATAAAAAATGAGACAGGAAGGATATCTGGTGCTTTTATAAACTATGATGGGAAAGATAGCTGGGGGAAAAATGAGGGAGGGAAGATGAGAAGTTCAGTTTTAAATATATTGAGCTTAAGGTGTTGACAGAATTTCCATATGGAGTTGCCCTGGAGGAAAGAAGAAATGTGAGATGGTAGAGAAGGTGAGAGAGAGAAGTCAGGGATAATGAGAGAGATTCCGGAGTCAGCCACATAAAGATGGCAGTTGAAACCATGGAAGCAGATGATCTCCCCAAGGGAGTGAGTGTAAAATGAGGAAAGCAAGGCACTCATAAATAAATCTCTAGCAACACACACAATTGAGAGATGAAAGTGGAGTCAGTGAAAGAGACTCCAGGGAGGTAAAAGTGAAATAACATGGCCCATTGGAAAGACCACAGGTCTGGGAATCAGAGGACCTGGGTTCTAATTCAGGCTCCACCATTTACTTGCTATAGGTCCTTGGGCAAGTCACTTAACTTCTCTGTGCCTTAGTTTGCGCATCTGCAAAATAGGCATTCAATACCTGTTCTCCCTCCTTAGACTGTGAGTCTCATGTGGAACTTGATTATCTTGTATCTACCTAAGCACTTAGTACAGTGCTTGGCACATAGTAAGGGCTAATAAATACCATAATTATTACTATTAATACTACTAATAATAATAAAAGGAAAACCAGAAGAGAAATATGTTGGTAAAAGCAACATTACAAGTTGCATTCCAGGATAAGGGAGTAGCCCACAATCACTGAAGGATACCCAGAAGCTGAAGCAGTTTGGGAAAGATTAGAGCTCATTAGATTGGCAAAAAAGAGGTCAATGGTGACCTGGGAGAAAGTGAGCAATCTTAGTTAAAGAAACAGAATGGAACTAGACTGAAGATGGCAGAGACGAGGGATGGAGGAGAGGAAGTGGAGGTAGTGGGTGTTTGTGCCCCTTTCAAGGAGTTTGAACAGGAATAGGGACAGGGGGTTGGGGCAATAGCTGAAGGGTACAGTGGGATCTAGGGTTTTGTTTTTTTTAAGGGTAGGGGAAATTAAGAATGTTTAAAGGCAAAGATGTAGGAGTCACCAGAAGGTGAGAAGTTAAAGACGGCAGTCAGGGAGGGAAGGAGAGTGGATGCATATTTTCTTAGAGGCAAGAAGGGATGGTATCAGAGACAGAGACAGAGGGGAAGGTTTTAAAGACAGGTGGAAGATCTACATTTGAGAGATGGCTGGTAAGGATAAGAGAGAGGGTATAGGGGAGGGAGGGAGCTGTGGAAGCAGGCTTTGGGGGACTTACAGCTGATGTTTTCCATTCTGTCAACAAAGTTGTTGGATAGGTTACCAGTGGCGAGAGGAGAAGGTAGGGGCACTTCAGGAAGGTCTGGACTCATTGGTGGGAACATGGGCATGAGTCATTGATGGAGGAGAAGTAAGGTTTTTGAGGTTGATATTTACCCACCTTCAGTCCCACAGTACTTATGTGAATATTCATAATTTATTTTAACACGAAAACTCCTGTTGGCAGGGTTCATGTCTACCAACCTTTTTGCATTGTACTCTCCCAAGCACCTTAGAATGGTGCTGTACACTCAGAAAGAGCTCAATAAGTACTATTGATTGATTGACTGATTGAACAAAAGAGACGGCAGATTCGTAGCAATCAAGAATAGATTTAAAGAAGCTGAAAAAAAGTTCATAGTTGGCTCAGTGCCTGGATTTCTGCCACCAGTGATCTGCAGCCTGAATGTAGAAGCTGAGAAAGCAGAGTGCGAGGTGTGAGAAAGCTGAGCTCAAAACAAGGGACAGTGATGACAGAGTGACTATGGCGAGGTTTTATAGAAAGCAGAGAGGAGAAGAGGCAGGGTCTACAGGAAGAAAGGGTTTGAAGAAAGGAAGAAAGGAAGCTGTCTACCTCACACTGATTGTGTGGTTTGCTAGAAACTTATTTCTGAGTCCCTTTTTTCCCTTGTTTTTAAAAAAAAAAAAGTTGGTATTTGTTAAGCGCTTACTATGTGCCAAGCACTGTTCTAAGCGCTGGGGTAGACATAGGGGAATCAGGTTGTCCCACGTGGGGCTCACAGTCTTAATCCCCATTTTACAGATGAGGGAAGTGAGGCACAGAGAAGTTAAGTGACTTGCCCACAGTCACATAGCCGACAAGTGGCAGAGCTGGGATTCGAACTCATGAGCCCTGACTCCAAAGCCCATGCTCTTTCCACTGCGCCACGCTGCTTCTCCAACCTATCATCTGCTTCCTTCTACCTCTCACTAATTAATTGTGCATGTTGCTAGAGGCTTATTTCTGAGTCCCTTTCTTTCCTCATTTTACACTCACTCCTTTGGGGAGATCATCTACTTCCATGGCTTCAACTGCCACCTATATGTGGATGACTCCCAAATCTCTCTCATTATCCCTGACTTCTCTCTCTCTCACCTTCTCTACCATTTCATATTTCTTCTTTCCTTCAGGGCATCTCCTTTTTGGAAATCTTGTCAACACCTTAAGCTCAATATGTCTAAAACTGAACTTCTCATGTTAACTCCCTCATTTTTTTCTCCTAGCTATCTTTCCCATCATAGTTTACAGAAACTCCAAATAGCCTTCCTGTCTTATTTTTATGGCAGGAAGGAGAGAGGAGTGTAGGGGAAGCTAGGAGGGAAATGTGTAGGGGGGGAAGAAGAACATGAGAAAAAGTAGGAGAGGTTGAAGAGGTAGGAGAGAGAAAGAGAAAAGAGAGGAGGAAGAAGTCCCATATCCCCTTCTTTATTGAAACTATTACCAATAACAAATATCCTAATACAAAAACTGATTTTGCTTTAAGAGATTCACAATGAAGCACAGCGGAGAGAAGGAAGAGTCAGGACTCAATTAGGAATCCAACAAGACAAAAAGGAAAATCAGTGAGCTGCCCTGGGGACCTGTGACTGAGGCCAGCAGCAGCATGCCCAGTGTGCTGAGCAGATGGAGGTTTGAATGTAGTGGTCTTCCAAGTTGCTTGCAGGCCAGATCCAGTGGAGGAGTCTTCCCCCAGGACCCCAGTCAGCCCACTAAGAGGATGGTTGGGGTGTGGAAGGGGAGCATCCATTCTGAAACCCCCATTCCCTTGGGCACACCCACCCTGTTGCATGCACTGGAATCTGAACCCACCCCTCTATTCTGCATTTAGTTCCGGAAGATGCTTTATGTGACTTCTTTCCTCCTCCCTCCACCCAGAAGAAGAATAATGCTGGACAGCAAGGTCTGGTCTCAATGCCATTGGACAAGGATGTTAGGGCTTTAAGAGGGATTGAATGTTATGGCCCTGTCTCAGTCCCATGTCCCAGACCTGAAGTGGGGCCCACCTGTATCCGGAGAATCCAGAGTCGACCAACCATGTCCACTGTCTCTGAGTTTGGTTATACTTGTACCCGATCCAGAAATAGTCATCTTTTGGCCTCATTTTAGAGACCCAGTCCTGTGGAGTCAATGGAAACAGGCTGAGTCCTGACAGTCTCTCAGCCAGCACCTCCCTCCAGCCCTCCTTCCTGGCCCATGCCTGCCAACCAGCTCAGAGCTCTGCCCCAAGGACACAACCACATAATTCTCCCCAGACTCCTGTTTGGGGAGGATGAAGCCCCTCACATTCATAACCAGAACAGGAGCAGGCACCATTCAGCAATCCCAGCTTGTTCTGGTAAATGTGGGGTGGGAGGTGTGGGAGGAGGGGGGCTGCGCACTGGTGTGGGAACCTTGAGTCTCTCCTCAATTCTCACCACTTCAGCTTCATCCTCCAGGACCAGGAGCCAGGATTTCCTATTGAGACAGTCACTGTCACTGGCCTCCCAACTCTGATTCTCTCCTGAGAAGTAGTAACACCGGCTTCTGTTCAACTGCCACCCTGGGGGGCAGAGCTCACACACGGCACCTGAGGGAAATGACATGACATGAAACATTTTGTGATGCTTTCAATTATTTCAGCTCTTGCATTACGGAGATGGACAAAAATGTGCCCATGGTCATTCATTCAATCACATTTATTGAGTGCTTTCTGTGTGGAAAGTACAACTGTCATTGTCTCTTAATATCTCCCTCCACACTACATGCCTTGTCTGTACATACTAGTCACCATGGTCCCCTGTCCTGGAGGATCCATCTTTGGATTTCCAGATGAGTTTCATGCCTTACTCACCTTTCTTTTCTCAACACAATAAGCTTCATGGGCCCTTGGCCGCTTCAGCTGCTGACCTCCTGGCCTCTTGTTCCTGCCCCTGGCTGTACCCTACTGACCTCCTGCCCCAGTTCACCTCAGACACAAGCCAGCATCAACCCAACCTGGACCTCATAATTCCCAGGCTCTGCACCTCCTGTGACATCACAAACTCCTGCTCCTCCTGTGACATGACAAAGGAGCAAGGCTGCCCCTGGTAGAGCAGCAAGGCCTTGCCTGTCCATGTGTGTGGCCTCCTCCTATTTGTCCAGCACGGCCTTCCTCCTCTCACCCCTTCCTGCTCCGGTCACCACTTGGTTCCCCATATCCTGGTTTCTCTTGAGACGGGTTAGATGAACATGAGATTTCCCCAGTGGAAAGTCTTTTCTGAAGAAAAGCAGTGTTGCCAAATGGAAAGACCATGGGTCTGGGATGCAGAAGACCTGGACTCTAATCCCAGCTCTGCCAAATGCTTGCTGTGTGACTCTGGGCAAGTCACTTAACTTCTCTGTGCCTCAGTTCTCCCTCCTACTTAGAGTGTGAGCCCCATGTGGGACAGGTACTGTGTCCAACCTAATCCATGTGTATCTACCCGAGGTCTTAGAATAGTGTTCAACACATAGTAAGTACTTAGCAAACACCATAAAAAAAGAAGAAGCATCAGAGAGAAAACATTTTATTGGTCTGAAGAAAGATCTCTGACTGTTCCTGGGTTTTTCTCCTATGAGGTCTGAGCCATAGGCTTTGTTTTCTGGACAGCAACTCAGTGTTTCATCATCTTTCCTCACCCTGTTGGCCAGCACATAGCTCCGCCTTCAGGACTGCAAGCCTTTTTGAGGTCATGTTCCTAGAACTGTCTCCACAGGAAACATTGGGACACTTCATTTTGTGTACCTTACAGACTGAAAAAAGAAAAGAAAGTTAACTGAATAGTGAGATGGAAAATTATGCTATCTTCATCCCCTGCACTCTTGTTGTCACAGAACCCCTTCTGTGGCTGGGCGCAGCTTGTCGGGGGAGGAAGAGTTTCCTAGAAACCAATGGACAGAGAGAGTTCCTACTAGGCTCATTTTCACTGCCAGACTTCTGGGTGGGGCTTCTAGGGAATGTGAGACTCAGGGATGGCATTTTGGGGGCAGAGCTTAAAAATAGATGCATACTGTAGCTATACCCCGAGGGTGAAGGCATGGCATCTTCCTTCCCTCATCCACCTGCACCAGCCCATGGTCTCACTGAAATGGAGAGGTGACAAACTGTGGATTCCTAGAATTCCTCTATGCTATTTGGGGTCCAGTGTGACTCTTCTTAACTCCAAGACTGGCCCAGAGTTCCTGTGACAGAGGATCCTGGAGACACCCAGGCAGAAGGACCTCATGTAAGCCTCAGAAGTAAAGCATCTTTCCAGTTCTGAAAGTGTGGCTGGATCCTGCAAGCCACCCTGGGCAATGAACCATGACCTGCACCCTGGTACTCCAACCCCCATAGCCGCCCCTTTGCCTCCCCACCCCCACCCCCAACCCCCAATGTGAACTCAATGGTTTGGGAAGAACCAGATCCTTTTACCCAACCAAGTAAAAAGCCATAGTGAGACATTTTTCCACTGCCTATTTTGAACCTCTGTTAGGGCTAATCTGGTAGGCCAATAGATTGTAAAATCTTTGACCAGCTCCTTTGTATTATAGTCTCCCAAGTACCTAGTAAAGCGCTCTACACATAGTAAGCATTCAATATATGTCAATGATTGTCAAGACCCCCTACCTTCTCTCCACCCCTTCCCTGTCAAATCTCTCTTTTCTTCAAAGCCTCCTACTCCCTCCTTATCTCCTACACATCTTCACCAGCCCACACCCTTTAACCCAAATCTTTCCATTTGCTCAGAATATTTCTTACATCCCAGTGCCTCCTCCCTTCAAACTTTCTTTCTGCATCTTGCTATATATCTATAAATTATATATTATAAATCATTTATTTATATTAATGTCTGTCTTCCTCTCTAGACTATAAGTTCACTGGAGAAAGGAAATGTCTGTTGTAGTGTACTCTCCAAGGAGTTAGTTCAGTGGTCTGCACACAGTAAGCACTCAATAAATACCATTGATATTGATGTTGATGATGATGATGATTATGCTGTGTCACTCTCTTTCTCCTTTCATCCTTTCTAGGATCCTATTCTTCCTTTGCTTGTACCCTTTCCACCAGTGAAGATCCAGTTGTCTGTTCTCCTTCCTACTGTTCTTCCCCGTCATCATCTCAAGTTCTATTTTTGTCCCACTTTCTCTCTCCCTTTGCCTTCCTCCTATATTTCCTTTTCTTTCTTATTACATCCTTTTTCTCTCTCCCCCTCTTTCTCTCCCACTCTGACTTCCCTCTTTCCTGCCTTGTTTTTTCTTCCCTCACTTTTCTGTTTTTCCTCTCCCCACTACCCAGCAGCCCCTACCCTCTTTCTATCCCCAGTAACCCTGGGTGCTGATCTCCTAGCCTTCACAGAATTGGGCAGGACAGAAGCTGGTAGCTAGAGAACAGGTTTCTGCAGAGAGCAGAAGAGGGAGTGTCCTTTGAAACCATCCAGCACTGAGACTACTGCTCCCAGCACTGCTAGGAGGGAGGAACAGGCAGCCTCCAATGCAGCTGTTCAGAGAGTCAGGGCTCCGATGGGGCAGGGCTTACTGGCTTGGCTTGCTCTTCTATCTCTGTCCCCCTGCTCCCATCCCCATTAATGAATACCCAAAAATGAAAAGATCAGGAATAAAGGTGAAACCAGCTTAAACCAGAGCTCCCATGGTGTATTCCAGGCAGAAGCACTCACTGTTCAGGTACACAATGGTAACCAGGAGCGAAAGTGCAGCAATCCCCAGGGAAACGGTGGCCACATACCATACAGGTTGCTGAGACCTGGGACCTACAGTGGAGAAAGGTCAAAGCTGTAACAGAACTGAACTCCGCCAAACTGATTCTCTTTCCCTCTTCCAAACCCTACTTAAAACTCACCTCCTCCAAGAGGCCTTCCCAGACTGAGCTCCTCTTCTCCCTCTACTCCCTCTGCCACCCCCCCTTTACCTCTCCACAGCTAAACCCTCTTTTTCCCCTTTTTCCTCTGCTCCTCCACCTCTCCCTTCCCATCCCCACAGCACTGTACTCGTCCGCTCAACTGTATATATTTTCATTACCCTATTTATTTTGTTAATGAATTGTACATCGCCTTGATTCTATTTAGTTGCCATTGTTTTTACAAGATGTTCTTCCCCTTGACTCTATTTATTGCCATTGTTCTTGTCTGTCCATCTCCCCCGATTAGACTGTAAGCCCGTCAAACGGCAGGGACTGTCTCTATCTGTTGCTGACTTGTTCATCCCAAGCGCTTAGTACAGTGCTCTGCACATAGTAAGTGCTCAATAAATACTATTGAATGAATGAATGAACCTCCTAGCTTTCATGTTCTGCACTGAGGAATTCAGAAGGCTACCAAAGTGCCTCTGTGCATAGAAGAAATCACCCATGAATATGGACCATAGAGCTGGATTTATGCACTTTATTTACATATGGCCTGCTGAAGCCTAAAACTGTTGAAACAGTAAGCAGAAGAGGGAAGACAAAGCCCAGAAAACAGAATACATGGTACAAAGATATCATAAAGCACAACTTCAGTGAAGTAACAGAAACATTCTGTATCCTTTCATTTGGGGTGAGAAGTTACCAACTTAGAAAATATGACAGCACTGTCCCACCTTTGCCTCTGTTTTTGGTTTTAGCACCTAAGAATTGTTAACAGCTCATAGATGTGTGAGTGTATGAAGGGAGGCTTCTTGAGATTCGTGGGTGCCATGTGTGAACAGCTTCTCGTTGATCTGCTTAGTGGACATTTTGCAAGGTTTTCACTGAGCCCTCCTAGATGGCTCCTAGTCTCTGCCATTTCTCTACATCCAGGCTCATGGATGTGTACTAGGATAAACTCATTAACTGCTGAACAAGACAGTGATACATTAATTGGTCATGTCTGCATCAGGCAAAGCCCATAATAGCTTCACAAAACTCCAGAGCCCTGAAGACTACCAACCAATCTGAGATAATCAATTCTGCTCTCACTCATAGTGTGGTCTTGGAATTGAGCCAAATGGTTAGGTTTGCTCCTGTTTAGGCATGGATTTGGGACCATGTGTTGCCCTGATCAACCTGGGAGGCTTCTGGATTGATATTTTCATCTGTCTCTTCCAGTCGCCTCTTCCAGGAAATGTATGAGAGATGTCAGGAAGGTCGGCTTCTCTTTTTCTCCAATAGCCCCCTCGAGGTAGAGGCTCCTGATTGGGTCAACACCTGGTTTGGGAGATTTCAGGAGTGGGCAGGGCTTGTCCTTCTCCACACACACACACACCAGTTCTGCTCACGGTTCTTGACTGAGTTTTGCAGGAATTTTGCTCGTGCCCCAAAAGCGAGGGTGACAAAGCTACAGGAGGGTGGTGAAGGGGTGGCTCAATCTGAGGATCAGAGGGCACTTGGACCTGTTTGCTTCCTTCTTGCTGTCTGGGTACATCATCAGCTTCCTAAAAACCCACAGTGTCCTAAGTTGGGAGTGATGGCACAGGTCCCTCTGACTTTGCTGTGACTTCTCTCAAGAGGAGAACTGCTAGAACCAGAACCCAAGCCAAAGTCTCAGGGAAGTGACAACAGGCCCCAGGAGTGTTCACTGAGAACTTCTGCCTCCCTCCCCAAGGCTTCATATCTGCCATTCTCTCATTCCCCCTTTCCTTCCTCACCCTCCCACATGTAAACAGGATAATGGGGCAAAGGGATCCAAAAACCAATGGTCCAACTGGACCAGGCCAGCAGGCCTAGGCACATGATGCATTCCATGGGCTGGAGAAGGGACCCTACCCTGCTACCAGATATGTTCTCAGCCAGTCACCAGATGTGCTGCTCTGTGGTCCCTTGGCCAGGTTCTTGTGTTGTTACCATTCTGTGGCTTCAGGGACATTTTCTCTGTATGCTTGAGACTTCCTCACACAGAGCACTGGCAGGTGTTGAATGTGAGATCATTCTGGTCACATGAAGAATTTGTGTTTCATGAGGCAAATGAGTATCTAATAAGAACTGTTTTCTGAATTGCCTAGCCTCAGCCCCCTAGGAGAGGAGCCTAGCTGAAATTGTGGACTGACTTCTAGAACAAAACTGTTCATCCTTGTCACCAGTGGGTTTTTACTTCTTATTTTTGTATGTACATAAACACATACATATACATAGATATGTATATAATAATAATAATAATAATAATAATAATGGTATTGGTTAAGCACTTACTTCATGCCAAGCATTGTTCTAAGCACTGGGGTAGATGCAAGGTAATCAGGTTGTCCCTCGTGGGCATCACAGTCTTTATCCCCATCTTACAGATGAGGTAACTGAGACACAGAGAAGTCAAGTGACTTGCCCAAAGTCAAACAGTGGACAAGTGCTGAGCTGGGATTAGAACCCATAACCTCTGACTCACAAACCTGTGCTCTTTCCACTAAGCCACGCTGCTTCTCAATGTATGTATGTTTGCATATATATATATATACACATATATATATATGTGTGTGTGTATAAATACATGCATATACAAATATATATTTACATATATAAATGCATACATACATATACTTGCACATATTTATACATGCATATATTCATACACACATTTAGAGAAATAACATGGCCTGGTGGAAAGAGCACGGGCCTGGGAATCAGAGGTCCTAGGTTGTTATCCCAATTCTGCCACTTGTCTGCTCTGTGACCTTGGGCAAGTCACTTCACCTCTATGTATCTCAGTTTCCTCATCTGTAAAAAGTGGGATGAAATCCTACCCCTTCCTTCCTAGGCTGTGTGCTCCATATGGTAGAGACTGTGACCAAATGACTAACTTTGTAGCTAACCAAGCTTGGCATATAGTAGGCACTTAACAAATACCATTACTTTATATGTATATATACATATGTTATATATAATAGCTATGTAAATGTATATCTACCTATCTATAGATAGATATAGATATGGGTATAGATATATAGTTAACAGGTATGCCCCATGTCACAGCACCTCCACAATACATGCACTGAGGTACCCAGCCATTATCATTTGATGCCTTAACCTTCCTAAACCAAACTTTCCTGCAGCCCTGAAATTCCTGCCAATAGATTCAGGTAAATCCCTGAATTAAATCCCTCCTTGCTTCTTTCCATCTGGGGCTGAGCTTAAGATGTCAACAGTGAATGGGTCTTGGGGGACCTGTGCCCACGGTTTGTGTCAGATTTTCAAGAAGCAGAAGAGACTTCTGGGCATATAGCTAGATAAATTATTGAACTGGGAGGGAACTTCATTTAGAAATGGATGATGCAGGTGTTATGAGTTCACTGCATCTCATTCACAGGAATTATTCCATCAGGACCTCATCAAAGTTCAACAAACCAACACATCCTTGCAAGATGCCCAAACAGATGGAGAATCAGTTATGGTCTCCCTCACCAAGTAAGGTTTGGGGATTAGCAAATCTTGCTCAATTTTCAGGAAAGTGGAACATTCATTGAAGAAGAAGAAAGATCTGATGGAAACAGGATTTCCTAGGTGCAGAGAGATATTCAGAAAGAGTTATCCAGCTTCCAGGTATGTAATGAAGAGAAGAAGGTTCATATAACCTAATATGAACAAACTCCTTACTAGCACCTGAAAGTTACCATAGCCAGAACAAGTTTATTCTTTTGCAGGCTCCAGCAAAGACTCATAATCATATCCCAACCACTCCTTTAGTTGGTGATGTTGGAGTTTCTCATCTGGAATGATGGACACTCTCAGTTGAGTGTTCAAGATGGAGAAACTGTGAGAGAGAATTGATCATAGTGAGATCCCTAAAATTTCCCCTGCCCTCCCCAGTCCCTTTCCACTCCCCACCCTTCTTCAATTCTCCCATATTTCCCAGCAGTATCTCTAGAGGCAATCTCCTGCCTTCTCTAAAAATCCCCCCCTCCACTTGTGCATATGACTCTATTCCTTCACACCTTAACAAAACACTTGGCCCCTCCCTTCTTTCCTCCCTAACTGTTATCTTCAACTGCTCATTGTCCAAGGCTTCTTCCCCACTGCTTTCAAACATACCCATGTCTCCCCATCCTAAAAAAAAACTCCCTGGACCCCACGCCTCCCTCCAGTTATTGCCTCATCTCCCGCCTCCATTTCCTCTCTAAATTTGTTGAATGAGTTGTCTATACCCATTGTCTCAAGTTCTTCTCCTCCAATTCTCTCCTTGAACCCCTCCAATCTGGCTTGCAACTCCTCCACTCCACAGAAACCACCCTCTCAAAGGTCACCAATGATCTCCTTCTTGCTAAATCCAATGGCCTCTACTCCATCCTCTTCGGCCTCTCAGCCGTCTTCAACATTGTCAACCACCCCCTTCTGGAAAGACCTCCTTCTCCAACCTTGGTGTCACTGACATTGTTCTCTCCTGGTTCTCCTCCTATATCACTGGCTGCTCAGTCTCATTCTCTTTCACGGGCTTCTCCTCTTCTTCTTACCCCCTAAATGTAGGTGTCACTTAAGGTTCAGTTCTGGGTCTCCTTGTATTCTCCATTTACACCCACTCCTTTGGAGTACTCATTTGCTCACATGGCTTCAACTACGAACTCTATGATGATTTCCAAATCTACAACCCCAACCCTCATCTCTCTCCCCCTCTGCAGTCTTGCATTTCCTCCTGACCTCAGTACATTTCTACTTGGATGTTCATTCATTCATTCAATAGTATTTATTGAGCGCTTACTATGTGCAGAGCACTGTACTAAGCACTTGGGATGAACAAGTCAGCAACAGATAGAGACAGTCCCGGCCGTTTGACGGGCTTACAGTCTAATCGGGGGAGACGGACAGACGAGAACAATGGCAATAAATAGAGTCAAGGGGAAGAACATCTCGTAAAAACAATGGCAACTAAATAGAATCAAGGCGATGTACAATTCATTAACAAAATAAATAGGGTAATGGAAATATATACAGTTGAGCGGACGAGTACAGTGCTGTGGGGATGGGAAGGGAGAGGTGGAGGAGCAGAGGGAAAAGGGGAAAAAGAGGGTTTTTAGCTGCGGAGAGGTAAAGGGGGGGGGTGGCAGAGGGAGTAGAGGGAGAAGAGGAGCTCAGTCTGGGAAGGCCTCTTGGAGGAGGTGAGTTTTAAGTAGGGTTTTGAAGAGGGGAAGAGAATCAGTTTGGCGGAGGTGAGGAGGGAGGGCGTTCCAGGACCACGGGAGGACGTGGCCCAGGGGTCGACGGTGGGATAGGCGAGACCGAGGGACGGTGAGGAGGTGGGCGGCAGAGGAGCGGAGCGTGCGGGGTGGGTGGTAGAAAGAGAGAAGGGAGGAGAGGTAGGAAGGGGCAAGGTGATGGAGATCCTTGAAGCCTAGAGTGAGGAGTTTTTGTTTGGAGCGGAGGTCGATAGGCAACCACTGGAGTTGTTTAAGAAGGGGAGTGACACGCCCAGATCGTTTCTGCAGGAAGATGAGCCGGGCAGCAGAGTGAAGAATAGACTGGAGAGAGGCGAGAGAGGCGAGAGAGGAGGAAGGGAGGTCAGAGAGAAGGCTGACACAGTAGTCTAGCCGGGATATAACGAGAGCCCGTAGCAGTAAGGTAGCCGTTTGGGTGGAGAGGAAAGGACGGATCTTGGCGATATTGTAGAGGTGAAACCGGCAGGTCTCGATAACAGATAGGATGTGTGGGGTGAACGAGAGAGATGAGTCAAGGATGACACCGAGATTGCGGGCCTGAGAGACGGGAAGGATGGTCGTGCCATCCACGGTGATAGTGAAGTCTGGGAGAGGACTGGGTTTGGGAGGGAAGATGAGGAGCTCAGTCTTGCTCATGTTGAGTTTTAGGTGGCGGGCCGATATCCAGGTGGAGACGTCCCGGAGGGAGGAGGAGATGCGAGCCTGAAGGGAGGGGGAGAGGACAGGGGTGGAGATGTAGATCTGCGTGTCATCTGCGTAGAGATGGTAGTCAAAGCCGTGAGAGCGAATGAGTTCACCAAGGGAGTGAGTGTAAATGGAGAACAGAAGAGGGGCAAGAACTGACCCTTGAGGAACTCCAACACTTAAAGGATGAGAGGGGGAGGAGGTGCCAGCGAAGGAGACCGAGAATGACCGGCCAAAGAGGTAAGAGGAGAACCAGGAGAGGACGGAGTCCGTGAAGCCAAGGTGAGATAAGGTATGGAGGAGGAGGGGATGGTCGACAGTGTCAAAGGCAGCAGAGAGGTTACGGAGGATTAGAATGGATGTCCCACCATCACCTCAAACTTAACATGTCTAAAACAGAACTTATCTTCCCACCCAAACCCTGTCAAACCCTGTCAGCCCCCTGACTTTCCCATACTGTAGATGGCACCACCATCCTTCCTGTTTCACAAGCTCATAACCTTGGCATTATCCTTTACTCCTCACTCTCTCATTCAATCCACATAGTCATTCCATCAGAAAATCCTGTCAGTTCGACCTTCACAAGATCACTAAAATGCACTTTTTCTCTCCATCCAAACTGCTACCACATTAACCTAAGCACTTCTCCTCTTCCATCTTGATTACTATATCAGCCTTCTTGCTGACCTCCCTGGCTCCTCTCTCTCCCAACTCCAGTCTATACTTCACTCTGCTCCCTAGATCATTTTTCTACGGAAATGTACAGTCCATGTTTCCTCACTCCTCAAGAACCTCCAGTGGTTGCCCATTGTACTGGACGATTTACCATCCTGTCTCTGTTCTGTCTCCTTCCAATATTGTACTAGACATTCTGTCTCCATTTAATCTCCTTCCTGTGGTAGATCAGTCAGTTAAGTTTGAGTATCGATGTGTCAATTACATTACCTTATAAGGACCACTCCTAAGAACTGGTTCTGAATGGAGGGTGGAGTATGGCAACGCAATGGGGTTGGGTGGGATTTGGGGTGCACACTGGAAGGGTTGCAGTCGAGTGGAACGCGGAAATGCTTGCAAATAAAGGTACAGGGTTCGGGATGGCTCATGGCTGTTCGTCACTCGTACCCCGCTGGGGTGAACGGGTGGCAGCTACTTTCCACCCTTTCCTGTTCTCTCGACTCCCTCTCTTTAGTCTGTTCATTTCTACACCTCTGCATCAAAAAGAAACTCCTTACTATCCTTACTATCAGCTTCGAAGCACAAAATCACCTTGCCCCCTCCTACCTCACCTCACCACTCTTCTACTACTCCTCTACTACAGCCCAGTCTGCACACTTCACTTCTCTGATGCCATCCTTCTCACTATACCTCAATCTCATCAATTTCACCACTGACCTCTTGCCCACATCCTGCCTCTGGCCTGGAATGCCCTCCCTCCTTATACCCTACAGACAATTAGTTGCCCCTACTTCGAAGCCTATTTTCCTTTTCTTCAACTCCCATATGTGCTGACCTGACCTGTTCTCTTTATTCATCCCCCCTCCCAACCCCACAGCACTTATGTGCATATCTGTAATTTATTTATTTATAAATAAAGGCAGTGAGTAAGTCGGTCCTAGAGGAATGGAGTCTGGGATCTGGTCTGTAGTAGAAGTTTAGTGAAGTGAGGTAGGATGGAGCAAGCTGATTGAGTTTTTTAAAGCTGTTGGTAAAGAGTTAGATGAAGTGAAATACAGGATTTGAACAACTCTGTAAACTGACCACTTATGCTGACAACCTTTTAGCAACATCTTAGGTAGACAACCTCATAGACTTCACTCAACATAAGATACTAAGTGTCCTTGCCAAAATAAAAAAATTTGGTCTGTATACCAGTCACCATGCTTAACATTTTCAACAGCGATCTGATGAAATGCAGCAATATTTATCTCCATAAATGAGAAAAGCAAGAAAGCAATATTGGCTTCCAGCCAGCAGTGAATCAAGGAATTTATCGAACATAGGGGTCCTCTAAAAAACTATTAACCCTTGGCTGGGTGGTCCATGTCTCTGACTATGTGATGGCTTTCATCACTAATGGTATTCCGTTCTTTTTGAAGTTAAGTTCTTTCTGTCCCTACTAACAGCAGTGCACTGCACTAAATCCAGGGGGGAAATCCAACACAAACACAAAACCTTTTCCCAGCCCACAAGGATTTTACACCCTAATTTGGTTCCTTTGCTCTAATCCATGCCACATTGAAGGCCATCTCCATTCTAGTTCTGCCCGGGGACAGAACTGAAATGGTGGAAGACAATTAAAGATTAAAACCAAGGGCTAGTTTGACAAACAGTTCCTGAATTAGTCAATCCATTTTCTAGAGTATACGTAAGTATATGTAAGTCAATACGACACAACAATAACCTTATTTCTTCATGACTGCAATTTACTACTCCAAAACGCTTAACTATTTTAGATCTAGATGTACGTCTCCAAATGGATGGGAAATCTTTCTATATCACAGTAACTACACAATGCTGCTGAATGTTTCTAATGCTTTTCTAGTCTGCAGGTCACATTTTTACTTAAAGCATTATTCTCTCAGAAACACTATTTGGTATAAAAGAAAGTGCTCTCCACAATTATTTAAACAGTCCATGAATGTTAAACCAGCGTATTGTCTTTTATCTGAATCTACAAAGGACCTTAATTCACCCAGTGGGCTTCAATTCATCAGTTGCCTTTAGAAAAAAGTAGTGAAAGAAAGTCAGTGGCAGAGAATTTTGCAGTACAGTAAAGATTTCATTACATTATACTAGTTAACTATTCTGCGGAGCTCCATTTTCCTATAACTCAGCACTCTATGTAATTCTGTTCCAATCCTGGAGTTTGCCAGGAATTAGTAAATTCTAAACACGCTCAGATTATTCTTCAAAACACATTGCTGAACACATTACACTTATTCACTGTCATTTTAAATCTTTTCCGCTTTAGTAGAACTTGAGATGTGTGAATACTGAGATGATTTTACCTCGAGAAGGATGACTGCGTTTTCCCTTGGGTGCAATCTTTACATCCATGTAAGTGATTTCATTCTCCATGACTGATGACCATTCAGTTCACCGTCAGCCCTTCTTTACCTCTCACCCACTCTCCAGCCTCCCTGCGGACCAGCTTAGTCCTGCCTTCTCACTGCTCAAGCCTTGATCAAGCTTAAATGAGCTACAGGACATCCGCTAGCTTCACGTTTCCTTTGTAGTTCACCTTTCAGCCTCTCTGAGAAGAGTCTCTGCTGTAAGAGATGTGTTGGGAGACCCATTTCAGGTCCATGGCCTAGAGTGTTTGCTAAGAGAGTATTTGTGTCAATTCTGGTTGGTTGAGGCCAGAGGTAAACTTACACCTAAAGTTACACTCTGCAGGAGAGTTTCTTATCACTCTCAGAGGAGGGTTTTGTGGCTTAGAAATAATGCAAAGTTTGCATAGCGCCGGTCCTCCACGTGGTTTCCATCATTAGCAGTTCTCTTACCTGAATCTATCTGTTCAGCTAGAGAAAGAGCAGAGCAGGGTCAGAACCACCAAAACAAGTAGTATTAGTAGTAATAATGAGTAGCATAGCATAGTGGATAGACCATGGGCCTGGGAGTCAGAAGGTCAAGGGTTCTAATCCTGGCTTTGTGACCTTGGGGAAGTCACTTCACTTCTCTGTGCCTTAGTTACCTCATCTTTAAATTGGGGATTGAGACTGTGAGCCCCACATGGGACAGGGACTGTGTCCAACTTGATTTGCTTGTATCCATGTATCCAACCCAGCATTTAGTACAGTGCCTGGAATCTAGTAAGCATTTAACAAATACCATCCTTATCATTATTATTATTATTATTATCAGCAACAGCAGCATTTATTCTGCACCCATTTGGTGAGGTAAACAATACAGATGCTTGGGAAATTCAGAATAAAGAAGTGACATATTCCCTGTCCACAAGAAGCTTATGCTTTATCTGGATAGGCAAACATAAAAATATTTACAGCTAGAGTGGTCAAACTAAGTTAGTACCCATCTCTACATGAGTTCTTAATGAGAAGCAGTGTGGTATAGTGGAAAGGAAACTGGCTTGGGAGTCCGAGGACATGGGTTCAAATTCCGGCTCCACCACTTGTTTGCTCTGTGACCTTGGGGAAGCCACTTTACTTCTCTATGCCTCAGTTCCCTCATCTGTCAAATGGGGATGAAGACTTGAGCCCCACATGGGACAACCTGATTACCTTGAATCTACCCCAGTGCTTAGAACAGTGCTTGTTACATAACTTAACTTAACATATACTATCATTATCATTATTATTTATTAAGATTTTAGCATTTGTACCAAGCATTGGGGTAGGTAGATGCAAGTTCATCAGGTCCCACATGGTGCTCACATTGAAAGTAGGAGGGAGAATGGTTATTGAATCCCCATTTTACAGATGAGAGAACTGAGGCCCAGAGAAGTTAAGTGACTTGCCCCAAGTCACATAGCAGACAAGTGATAGAGGTGAGATTAGAATTCAAGCCCTCTGACCCCCAGGCCACTAGACCAAGCTGCTTTCCAGTCCTTAAGTTCCAGAATTGGTTAAGGGTTGTGCAGGGTAGTGGGGTATTAGTCAGGAAAGGCTTCTTAGACAAGGTGGGATTTTAGGAGAGTTTTGAATGTGGTGAGCACTGTAGTCTGTCTGATGTGGGGAGGGAGGGAGAGAGTTCCAACGTGGGGACAATATGCTCCAGGGAACAGAGGCAGGGAAGTCAAAAAAGTAGTACAGTTAGAAGGTTGGTTAAAGGGAACAAAGAGAGAGAATTAGGGACTAGTTGTTGAAGAGAATATGTAAGTAAGGTGGAAATAGATGGTGAAGAGCCTTGAAACCAATTGTGAGTTTTTGTTTGATGAGGAAAGACACAGGAAGCCAGTGGAGGGTTTTGAGGAGAGGAGAAATGTGGGCTGAGCAGTGCTTCAGGAAGATAATCTGTGCAGTAGCCAGTAGTGTAGATAGAAGCAGGAGAGGCTGGAGGCTGGAAAACTGGCGAGAAGGTTGATGCACTAGACTAGCTGCGGCAAGAGCAGCATTAGTACCGGAATGGCAGCAGTTTGGGTGGAGAGGGAGGGGTGGGTCTAGAAAATGCTGTACAGGAAGAAACATTATGACTTGGTGGTAGACAGAATGTGAGAATGGAATGATAGCTAAAATTTGAGGATGGCACCGAGGAGATACATGGAGGGTTAGCCATGAGTGATAAAGTGGCCAATTATATCAGGGTCAATGGGCCAGTTCTCATTGGGAGAGGTTGGTCTTTCAGTCCACTTCTAAGTCCTTGTGCTGTAGCCTGACTATATAATTATAACTCCTTCCTCCCCCCAGACCCACCTCACCACCAGACGCAGCACAGCCCCACCCCCAACACAGCCCAAGCACAGCCCCACCCCCAGCTTCACCAAGATACATTCTGAGCAGAGCCTGGGTAAGAGTCTGAGTGATTGGGCCATGGGTTGAGGAGCACAGTCTGGGGGAGCAGTCCCAGTGATTCCCCATTACTCAAGAGGGGGCTGTGCATGTGTCCTGAGGTGAGGGGTGGAGGAGTCAGAGAGTCCCTAGAGTGAATGAAGCCAGCAGGGAGGGGGACAGAACAGAACAGTGGTTGTCCCAGAAGTGGGTCTCAACCTCAAGGTAAATTCACCCTCGCTTCCCTTTTTCATGGAGCCTCAGGAAGGGTGCCTGGTTAAGGGTCCTTGGGCCAGTGGCAGCCCAGAGGCCCAGTGCCTGGCACACCCCTGACCTTTTCACAGCCCAGATGCTGCTGCTGCGGCTGTTCCAGAAACACCCACAGAGTGGGCAGTGTGGCAGCACAGCCGACCTGAACTCTTCCCACCCCTACTTCCCAAAGCTTTCCCCAAGTCTAGGGCCAGGCCACAGGCCCTACCCAATCCACTGACCCAGGGAGGGAGAAGGAGAAAATTTTTCTGGAGGGGACACTCGAGACCTTTCTGAGCTCTTCTGTGATGCATCCAGGTAAGTTTTCCCATTTGCCCCATTCCATTTCTACCACTGTCCTCAGCCTGCCTTGTTCCTTTCCCTCAATTCCCCCCTCCCCCAGCCCCACTCCTAATGGCCCAGTCTTCATCCCAACAAGCCTATCTTCTGCAACTGTGGCATTCATCTGGACTAACTGGTTAATACATCAGCATGGCCAAGTAAAAAGAGCCCACTCCTGGGATTCAGAGGACCTGGGTTCTAATCCTACCCCTGCCACTTACCTGTGGTGTGATCTTGGGCAAGTTACTTAACTTCTCTTTACCTTAGTTACCTATCAGTAAAATGGGGACTGTGATCCCCATGTGAGGAATAGACTATGTCCAACCTGATTATCTTGCATCTACCCCAGTGCTTTTATAGTGCCTTCTACACTGTACACTTTACAAATATCATTAAAAACAACCTAAAAAACCATGACACTGTTCCATAACTGGCAAAGAGAGAAGCAAACACGGGAAGTGAAAAAATGATCATCTTTCTGTCTGGACTTTATACTGAGTGATCAGCTATTTCCATCCTTTACCCTCTGCCAAGGCTACAGGTGGCTCATGCCTTCCACCACGCTAATGGGAAAGGGAATAATACCTGCAGCAAGAAGCCTCCACAAAACTGATGGCTGCTATAGTGGTTGCTGTGGCTACTGGTGTGCACTCAACTCTGAGCCCCAAAGAAACCTAAAATTCTTCTCCTCTAGACCCAGCACCCTACTGATTTTGTTTTTATTTTGTGTATTTTTCTTGCTGTGTTCTAATGTTTCATCATTCCTGATGAGTCTTTCTACAGTCCCTCTTCTTACTTATATGCTTAGATCGTGAGATCCCCAAGGGATAGGGATGCAAATTATATATTATAAACTATTTATACTGTCTGCCTCCCCCTCTAGATCTCTGTGTAAGCAGGGAACACATCTATCACCTCTATTGTATTATACTCTCCCAGGTCCTTAGTATAGTGTTCTGCACATAGTGAGCACTAAATCAATCATCATCATGGTATAAATGCCATTGATGATGATGATAACCATGTCTAATTCCTTCCCATATATTCTTTCCCATTGCTTAGTATAGTGCTCTGCATACAGAAAATGCTTAATAAATAAACAGGCCCGAGAGTCAGAGGACCTGAATTCTATTGCCAGCTCCGCCACTGGTCTCTTATGTGACCTTGGGCAAGCCATTTAACTTCTCTGTACCTCAATCTCATCTATCTTACTGCCGACCTCTAGGCCACAACCTGCCACTGGCCTGGAGCACCTTCCATCCTCATAGCCTACAGACAGTTACTATCTCCACCTTCAAAGCCTTACTGAAGGCACATCTCCTCCAGGAGGCTTTCCCTGACTAAGCCCTCCTTTTCTCTTCTCCCATTCCCTTCTGCATTGCTCTGACCCGCTCCCTTTATTCATCCCCCATTCTAGTCCCACAGCACTTATGTACATAACTATAATATATTAATTTATTTACATAATTGTGTGGGTCCTCCTGTAGACTGTAAGCTCCTTGTGGGACTGTAAGCTTCTTGTTTGTTATATTGTTATATTGTATCCCTCCAAGCACTTAATACACAGTGTACACAGTAAGCATTCAATAAATATGATTAAATGAGTGAATGAATGAATTCTCTGTCCCTCAGTGACCTCATCTGTAAAATGGGTATTAAGACTATGAGCCCCATGTGAGACATGGACTTTGTCTGACCTGATTAGCTTGTATCCCCCCCCAGTGATTAGTACAGTTCCTGGCACAGAGTAAGCACTTAACAAATACCATAAAAAATACTACTACTAGTACTACTAATAAGGGTTGGCCTTGCTTACCACACTGCAGCTCAGGATATGCACCTCCCTCATTGGCTGATGCAAGGCCTGACACAGTTCTTCCCACAATTCTTTGCCTAACCAGGGCAGCAAGAGATTTCCTCACCCAGACAACGAGATTTCTTCACCCAGCCAACCTGGAGCAGGTCCATGCGTTTATCTCACCAGTGGCATATAAGACACTTTGTAGGCCAGACTCAGCTGGACAGTGAGGAGCTGGGGAAATAGAGTTCTGAGGAGAAGGAGGTAAAGAGGAAAAACAACAACATAGGTGAGAAAGAGTAGAGGGTGGAAGAGGGAAAGGTGAAAAGAAGAAGCAGTGGAAGAAATGGCTAAGGGAAACAGAACAGAAGGGAAAAGTAGAAAAGGATCCAGAGGTAATAAAATAGCAAGAAACAAGAATGAGTGGAAGGTTTAGTTAGAAAGTGAGTGGGAGGAAAGGGAACCTGCAGCATGGGTAGTTGGTGGAAGAGAAGTAGGGAGGGGCATATAGTGAGTAGGAAGGAGCAACATTGACCCTGGTCCTGCTGGAAATGATTACCTGATAGAGGTCACAGGCATTACCTAATGGTGGCTCTAGCTTTTTTTGCTCAGAGCTTGTGTGCTTTATCAGGCCTGTGCTCTGATGTGGTCCATATTTGGGTCCCTTCTCCTCCATGGCTCCATGGCCATTGGATGGCCAGTGGGTGCTGATGGGGGAGGGGAGGGGTGGGTGGGAGAGAGAGGAAGTGCTTTAGTGCTGGCCAGAAGACCAACTGGGGCTTATTCCTTCACAAAGACAGCCCCCACTTCCACCATTCCTTCCCAGCTCTCCTCTCCACAAGGCCCAGACCTCATCTGTCCATCTCTAGCCCTGTGAAGCAGAGGATGGGCACCTCGGCCCAGAACTGAGAATCCACTATTTAGTGGATCTGCTTTGTCCTCAGAGACCACCCAGAGTCCCTCGAGCCATCTGGGGCCTGGATCACATGCAGCAGGGGCAGCAAAGTGTGGCAGCCTGATCCTTTCACCACCTGCCTCTCCTGCTTCCACATGTCCCTGACTCTGCCCCTGCCACTCCCCACAATTCTCTTCACTCATTGCCCACCCTGGGTTCTCCTTTGGTTCCCCTATCCCAAAGTGCAAATCCAACATGAGTCATTTGTCCAAGAGCAATTCCCACCCTTTTGTCTGGGGCAGCTTGTGCCTGAAATGGGAGGGAAAGCTGGGCAGTGGAAGAATCAAGAGTGGAAGACAGCAGATGAAGGAAGAAATTAGGAGGAAACCTTGTGCACTCAACCCAGGTCCGGGTCCCACAGCTGGTCTCGGCAGCATGGGCAACTTGCAGGGGCAAGATCATGCCACAGGGGAGAGGGAGCGAGAAGCTCAAGGTCTTAGCATCAGTTTCAAGCATTGAAGTATCTCTGGATCAGGATTAAGGATGCAGAGACTCCACTCGAGATGGTGTCAGTTCAGCACTTCATATTCATCAACTCTCCAGTAGATGATGCAGGTGTATGTATCCATTCATTCATTCAGTTGTATTTATTGAGTACTTACTGTGTGCATAGCACTGCACTAACTACTTGGGAGAGTACCATACAACAATAAACAGATACATTCCCTGCCCACAATTAGTTTACAGCCAGTGGGGGTTGGCGGGGGAGAGACAGGCTTTAATCTAAAGAAATAAATTAGAGATACGTACATAAGTGTTGTGGGACTGGGAGGGCAGAAAAGCTAAGGTAGCAAGTCAGGGTGATACAGAAGGGAGTAGGAGAAGAAGAAAGGGGGGTGCTTACTCAGGTAAGGCCTCTTGAAGGAGAATTGCCCTCATGTCTCCCCCCTCTAGACTGTGAGCCCACTGTGGGCAGAGGTTGTTGCTCTTTATTTGCTGTATTATTCTTTCCAAGTGCTTTAATGCAGTGTTCTGCTCACATTAACTGCTCAATAAACACTACTGAATGAATGAATTCATGAATAAGGCTTTGAAGGAGGGGCAAGTAATTCTCTGTCAGAAAATCACCAGTGTCTCCCCACTGATCTTTAGGATCAACAAAGTATTACCCCATTCAAAGGGGTCAATTCCACTGCTGTTACAGCATTTTCATCTGGACTCTCCCCTGGTCCTTATTCCTCCCAGAGGGTTCCTTTCAGTCCTGAGGTGACTCTCTGCTTTTCCCATTGTAGTAATAATAATAATAATACTTATAGCATTTGTTTAGCACTTACTATGTGCCAAGCACTGTTCTAAGTGCTGGGGTAGATATAAGGTAATCAGGTTGTCCCACGTGGGGCTCACAGTCTTAATCCCCACTTTCCAGATGAGGGAACTGAGGCACAGAAAAGTGAAGTGACTTGACCAAGGTCACACAGTAGACCAGTGGCATATACAGGATTAGAACCCACATCCTCTGACTCCCAAGCCCGTGCTCCTTTCCCTAAGATGTGCTGCTTCTCACTGTAAATATTTCTAGGAAGTCATTTTCCTGATTCTGCCAAATTCTGGACAGTGGCCTCCTCTGAACAAGGCCGGGCCTTATTTTGCCCAGAATGAAGTTGGTTGTGTTCAACGCTCTGACCCCAGAAACTGGTTTGCAGGTTCAAGAGCCATGTCTATTACGCTATCCAAGTGAAGCTTCAGTTCAGTCACTAAGTGGCAGCAGTGAACCCTCTAAAGTCCATTCATTCATTCATTCAATCGTATTAATTAAATGATAATGGCATTTGTTGAGCGCTTACTATGTGCCAAGCACTGTTCTAAAGGCTGGGGGGATACAAGGAACTCAGGTTGTCCCACATGGGGCTCACATTCTTAATCCCCATTTTACAGGTGAGGTAAATGAGGCACAGAGAAGTTAAGTGACTCACCCAAAGTCACACAGCTGACAAGCAGCAGAGTTGGAATTAGAACCCATGACCTCTGACTCCCAAACCCGTGCTTTTTCCACTGAGCCATGCTGCTTCCCCAGCCCTTACTCTATGCTTAATAAGTGTTTACTAAAGTCAGAAAGTATAATGCAACAATAAAGGGTGATAATCCTTGCCCGACGAGCTCACGTTCTAGTCAATACAAAGTCGAGAAACAGCTTGGCTTAGTGGAAAGAGCATAGGCTTAGGAGTCAGAGGTTGTGGGTTCTAATCTCAGCTATGCTGTGTGACCTTGGGCAAGTCACTTAATTTCTCTGTGCCTCAGTCACCTCATCTGTAAAATGGGTATGAAGACTGTGAGCCCCCTGTAGGACAACTTGATTACCTTTTATCTACCCCAGCACTTAGAAGAGTGCTTGGCACATAGTAAGCACTTAACAAATACCAAAATTATTAATACAAATAAACAGACATCAATACAAAACTCCTCACTATTGGCTTCAAAGCCTTCCATCACCTTGCCCCTTCTCTCTTCTCACCTCCCTTCTCTCCTTCTCCATCCCAGCCCGCACACTCTGCTCCTCTGGTACTAGCTTTCTCACAGTGCCTCCTTCTCGTCTTTCCCGCCATCGACCCCTGGCCCACCTCCTACCTCTGGCCTGGAATGTCTTCCCTCCTCATATCTGCCAAACCTCCCCGCTTCAAAACCCCATTAAAAGCTCACCTCCTCCTAGAGGCCTTCCCAGACTGAGCCCCCCTTTTCCTCTGCTCCTCCTCCTCTCCCCATCACCCCTACTCCCTCCCTCTGCTCTACCCCTCACCCTACTCCATAGCACTTGTGTATGCATATATATATTTATTTTATTAATGATGTGTATATATCTAATTCTATTTATTTATATTGATGCTATTGATGCTTGTCTAATTGTTTTGTTTTGTTCTGTTGTCTGCCTTCCCCCTTCTAGACTGTGAGCCTGTTGTGGGGTAGGGATTGTATCTATTTGTTCCTGAATTGTACTTTCCAAGTGCTTAGTACAGTACTCTGCACATAGTAAGTGTTCAATAAATATGATTGAATGAATGAATGAAATAAACAGACATCAATATAAATAAAATTACAGATATATGCCTAAGTGCTGTGGGGTCGGGGAAGAAGAGGAAAGGGAGCAAGTCGGGGCAATGCAGAAGGGAGGGGGAGCTGAGGAAAAGTGGGGTTTAGTCTGGGAAGGCCACTTGAAGGGGATGTACCTTCAGTAAGCTTTTGTGGGGGTGGCGGGGGAAGAGTATTTGGCAGATCTGATGAGGGAGGCTGCTCAAGGCCAGAGGTAGGATGTGGGCCAGGGGTCAGCAGCGAGACAGGTGAAATTGAGGTACAGTGCTGGATTATTGTGTCAGCCTTTTCTCTGATCTCCCTTCCTCCTGTCTCTCTCCACTCAAGTCCATTCTTCATTCCACTGCCCGGATCATCTTCCTGCAGAAACGCTCTGGGCATGTCACTCCCCTTCTTAAAAACCTCCAGTGGTTGCCTATCAACCTCCGCACGAAACAAAAATTTCTCACTCTGGACTTCAAGGCTCTCCAACACTTTGCCCCCTACCTCGCCTCCCTTCTCTCTTTCTACTGCCCACCCCGCACGCTCCACTCCTCTGCCACTCACCTCCTCACCATCCCCCGTTCTCACCTATCCCGCCGTCGACCCCTGGCCCATGCCCTCCCGCTGTCCTGGAATGTCCTCCCCCATCACCTCCGTCAAACTAACTCTCTTCCCCTCTTCAAAACCCTACTGAGAGCTCACCTCCTCCAAGAGACCTTCCCAGTCTGAGCTTCCCCTTTGCCCTCTGCTCCCTCTGCTGCCTCTCTGCCCCCGCTTCACCTCCCCTCAGCTAAGCTCCCTTTCCCCGCTTTCCCTCTGCTCCTCTCCCCTCGCTTCCCCTCTCCTCAGAACTGTGCTCATTGGCTCATCTGTATATATTTTTATTACCCTATTTATTTTGTTAATGAGGTGTACATCCCCTTGATTCTATTTATTGCTATTGCTTTTGTCTGTCTCCCCCGATTAGACTGTAAGCCCGCCAGTGGGCGGGGATTGTCTCTATCTGTTGCTGAATTGTACATTCCAAGTGCTTAGTACAGTGCTCTGCACATAGTAACCGCTCAGTAAATACTATTGAATGAAAGGTTAGCACCAGAGGAGCAAGGTGAGGTATGAGGGGGCAAGATGATGGCAAGCCAATTGTGAGTTTTTGTTTGATACAAATGTGGATAAGCAACCGCTGGAGATATTTGAGGAGGGGGTGACATGACCTGAATGTTTCCATAGAAAAATGATTCAGGCAGCACCCATGATGGGAAGTTATTATTATTACTACTACTAATAAAATAATAATAATAATAATGGTATTTGTTAAGTGCTTACTATGTGCCAATCACTGTTCTAAGCACTGGGGTAGATACATGATAATCAGATTGGACACTGTTCCGGTCCCACATAGGGCTCACAGTCTTAATCCCTATTTTGGAGATGAAGGAACTGAGGCACAGAGAAGTTAAGTGACTTGCCCAAGGTCACACAGCAGACACATAGCAAAGTCAGGATTAGACCCCAGGTATTTCTGACTCTCAGCCCCGTGCTCTATCCATTAGGCCATGCTGTTTTATCATATGTGTCAGTCAATTTAGACCCCATAGGCAGGAGAGAGAGGAGGAGGAGAAGAGGAAGGAGGAAATTCACTCCAGTGTACTGCTCCCTGGAGATTGGCTTATTGGAGCAGGTACTAAAGCCTTCGATAATTTTTCCTGAAACACAATCAATCAGAATGAATGATTGGGAAGAAGATAGGAGACCAGGAAGTTAGGGAAGAGTCCCTCTGCCAAATGATAATAACCATAGCAACCAAAGAGGTTAGGAATCTAGAGGAGTGAAACTCCTGCCACTGAGGAGGAGAAATGGTAAGGAGCTTCCCCGGCATCTCAATATCCTGTGGGAGGAACTCGGAGAAGGTGAGGTTGGAATCTGGTACACCATGAGAGAAGAGGGGAATGGGCCAAGGGAATGTGTGCACCAGGACAAACATAGGAAAGTAGAAAGGGTCCTATAGAAAAGGGGAAAATGTATAAAGAATGGATTGGATCAGAACTATTCTATTTATTACCCAATTAATGATCTAGTAGCACTTATAAGAACTCTATTTAAACATACTGAGGTCCCTGATCTTGGTGTCTGCCTGAAGTAGGGGCTGAAGGAAAAGCTTCTGGTGTCAGGGAGATGTATGGAACTGGGAAGATGCAGAAGCGGGAGGGAGCACTTTCATCCCAGGCTTCCTGCAGCCAACTCTGGGAGGGTAGTGGTAGGCTAATCCCCAGTGGCTCCTCCACCTTCCAGGAGGCACCTTATCTTGAGAGATAGAGGGTGGTGATGGGCATAAAAGATGGGGGATTCAGGAACTGGGGTTTGCTAGTCAGGGAGCCCCCAAAACTTGCTTGTCCCAGAAAGGGAAAGTAGGGGGTTTTAGTACTCAGCAGAAGCTAATAGGGGTCATAACTTATACCATCATCATCATCATCATAACTTTCCTGATTCACTCTGGGGGCTACTCCAGCTAGAATTTAAGGCTGAGAACTCCCAGAACCGCCACAGAAATCTATCAGTGCAATGAAGTTCCTGGTCCTCACTGGTAATCCACGAATCCTCTTTCCTGTTGAGAGAACACCATAGTCTCTGAGGAACAGAAAACCAGCCCTGGCTCCTCTCTTCTGTACCCCTCGTTTTCTTGTACCCACTTCCCTACAGCACAGATTCACCTCCTTTCCTCTCTCCGCTGAGCCTCTTGGTCATCTCCTGACATTTTCTACAGCTTCCACTTTGTGGATCCCACCCAGCATCTTGCTGCTTCCACCCCTCCACCAACCTGACCACTTCTGCAGCTGGCGGTACTAGCTTCCCAGGGCTGCCAAGTCAGGGGTCTGGGGACTGGGGTGGGATGCGGGGGAAGCTGGTGACAGAGCTGATGGGAGCACGCCCTCCTCCCTCACCAAGGCTTAAGGCTGGATTGGCTTAAATGGGGAACTGAGGTTATTTCACTGGCAAATTCTCAGAAACAGCTATTCAGTCATTTAAAGCTAAGCAGGGTGCTGATTAGCAATGAATGAAACAATATTCATTGAGCACTTATTCTGTGCAAAGCACTGTACTATTCATTCATTCATTCATTCATTCAATAGTATTTATTGAGCGCTTACTATGTGCGGAGCACTGTACTAAGCGCTTGGGATGAACAAGTCAGCAACAGATAGAGACAGTCCCTGCCGTTTGACGGGCTTACAGTCTAATCGGGGGAGATGGACAGACAAGAACAATGGCAATAAATAGAGTCAAGGGGAAGAACATCTTGTAAAAACAATGGCAACTAAATAGAATCAAGGCGATGTACAATTCATTAACAAAATAAATAGGGTAATGAAAATATATACAGTTGAGCGGACGAGTACAGTGCTGTGGGGAGGGGAAGGGAGAGGTGGAGGAGCAGAGGGAAAAGGGGAAAAAGAGGGTTTAGCTGCAGAGAGGTAAAGGGGGGGTGGCAGAGGGAGTAGAGGGAGAAGAGGAGCTCAGTCTGGGAAGGCCTCTTGGAGGAGGTGAGTTTTAAGTAGGGTTTTGAAGAGGGAAAGAGAATCAGTTTGGCGGAGGTGAGGAGGGAGGGCGTTCCAGGACCACGGGAGAATGTGGCCCAGGGGTCGATGGCGGGATAGGCGAGACTGAGGGACGGTGAGGAGGTGGGCGGCAGAGGAGCGGAGCGTGCGGGGTGGGTGGTAGAAAGAGAGAAGGGAGGAGAGGTAGGAAGGGGCAAGGTGATGGAGATCCTTGAAGCCTAGGGTGAGGAGTTTTTGTTTGGAGCGGAGGTTGATAGGCAACCACTGGAGTTGTTTAAGAAGGGGAGTGATATGCCCAGATCGTTTCTGCAGGAAGATGAGCCGGGCAGCGGAGTGAAGAATAGACTGGAGCGGGGCGAGAGAGGAGGAAGGGAGGTCAGAGAGAAGGCTGACAGAGTAGTCTAGCCGGGATATAACGAGAGCCCGTAGCAGTAAGGTAGCCGTTTGGGTGGAGAGGAAAGGGCGGATCTTGGCGATATTGTAGAGGTGAAACCGGCAGGTCTTGGTAACGGATAGGATGTGTGGGGTGAACGAGAGAGACGAGTCAAGGATGACACCGAGATTGCGGGCCTGAGAGACGGGAAGGATGGTCATGCCATCGACGGTGATAGAGAAGTCGGGAGAGGAGCGGGTTTGGGAGGGAAGATGAGGAGCTCAGTCTTGCTCATGTTGAGTTTTAGGTGGCGGGCCGACATACAGGTGGAGATGTCCTGGAGGGAGGAGGAGATGCGAGCCTGAAGGGAGAGGGAGAGGACAGGGGCGGAGATGAAGATCTGTGTGTCATCTGCGTAGTAGATGGTAGTCAAAGCCGTGAGAGCGAATGAGTTCACCGAGGGAGTGAGTGTAAATGGAGAACAGAAGAGGGCCAAGAACTGACCCTTGAGGAACTCCAACACTTAAAGGATGGGAGGGGGAGGAGGCTCCAGCTAAGGAGACCGAGAATGACCGGCCAGAGAGGTAAGAGGAGAACCAGGAGAGGACAGAGTCCGTGAAGCCAAGGTGAGATAAGGTATGGAGGAAGAGGGGATGGTCGACAGTGTCAAAGGCAGCAGAGAGGTCAAGGAGGATTAAAATGGAGTAGGAGCCATTGGATTTGGCAAGAAGGAGGTCATGGGTGACCTTAGAGAGAGCAGTCTCGGTAGAGTGGAGGGGACGGAAGCCAGATTGGAGGGGGTCTAGGAGAGAATGGGTGTTAAGGAATTCTAAGCATCGATTGTAGACGACTCGTTCTAGGATTTTGGAAAGGAAGGGTAGTAGGGAGATAGGGCGATAACTGGAGGGGGAGGTGGGGTCAAGAGCGGGTTTTTTTTAGGATGGGGGAGACGTGGGCATGTTTGAAGGCAGAGGGGAAGGAGCCATTGGAGATTGAGTGGTTAAAAATAGAAGTTAAGGAAGGTAGGAGGGCAGGGGCGATGGTTTTAATAAGGTGAGAGGGAATGGGGTCCGAGGCGCAGGTGGAGGGGGTGGCACTTGCGAGGAGGGAGGAGATCTCCTCTGAGGATACTGCAGGGAAGGATGGGAAAGTAGGGGAGGGGGTTGGTGGGGGGAGGGGAGAGGCGGAGGGGTGACTTTGGGGAGCTCAGACCTGATTGTGTTGATTTTCGTGAGGAAATAGGTGGCCAGATCATTGGGGGAGAGAGATGGGGGAGGGGGAGGAACAGGGGGCCTAAGGAGAAAGTTAAAGGTCCGGAACAATCGGCGGGGGTGACGGGCATGGGTGTCGATGAGGGAGGAGAAGAAGTTTTGCCTGGCGGAGGAGAGGGCAGAGTTAAGGCAGGAAAGGATAAATTTGAAGTGTGTGAGGTCGGCTTGGTGCTTGGACTTTCGCCAGCAGCGCTCAGCAGCTCGAGCATAGGAGCATAGGAGGCGGACAGAGGAGGTGATCCAGGGCTGTGGGTTAGTGGAGCGAGAGCGGCGGAGGGAAAGGGGGGCGAGAGAGTCGAGATGAGTAGAGAGGGTGGAGTTGAGAGCGGAGACCTGATCGTCGAGAGTGGGAAGAGAGGACAGGGCGGCAAGGTGAGGAGAGATGCTATTGGAAAGACGGATGGGATCGAGAGAGCGGAGGTCTCCGTGGGGCAGTAGCGAAGATTTGCAGGGGGAGGGAGTGTGAGAGATGAGGCAGGTGAGAAGGTTATGGTCAGAGAGAGGGATTTCAGAGTTGGTGAGGGAGGAGATAGTGCAGCGGTAGGAGATGACGAGATCGAGGGTGTGACCGAGTCGGTGAGTGGGCGCGGTATGGTGGAGGAGGAGGTCGGCAGAGTCGAGGAGGGATAGCAGGCGGGCGGCAGAGGAGTCGTCGGGTACATCCATATGGATGTTGAAGTCTCCGAGGATCAGAGTGGGCAGAGAGAAGGAGAGAAGGAAGGTGAGAAAGGGGTCAAGGTGGTCGAAGAAGTCAGAGGTGGGACCGGGAGGGCGGTAGATGACAGCGACAAGTAACTGGAGGGGGTGGTAGAGGCGAATGATATGGGCTTCGAAGGAGGGGAAGGAGAGGGAGGGGGGAGGAGGGATAGTGAGGAAGCGGCACCGTGGCGAGAGGAGGAAGTCGACGCCTCCTCCCTTACCGGTGAGTCTGGGGGAGTGGGAGAAGGAGAGGCCTCCGCTGGAGAGAGCGGCGGCGGAGACCGTGTCTTCGGAAGAGAGCCACGTTTCTGAAAGGGCGAGGAGGAGGAGAGAGCGGGAGAGGAAAAGGTCATGGATGAAAGGTAGCTTACTGTAATAGAGCGGGGGTTCCAGAGGCCACACTTGAAAGTAGCTGTGGGTGTAAGGGGGGGGGAGGGGAAGGGTGGGGGGAGGGGAGGGTTTGGATGGGAAGGAGGTAGCGGGGCCCTGGACGGGGAGAGGGGGATGAGGGGTAGCGGTGGGACAAGAGGACTGGGATGGGGCGTGGGTGGGGAAGAGAGAAGGGGGGAGGGGGTGAGGAGGGGGTTTGGTGGGGGGAAGAGTAGGGGGAGGGGGAAGAGGGGTAGCGCTGGTAAAGTGGGGTTCTAGGGCGGGAGGGGGGGGGAGGAGACAGAAGAGAGAGCGGGAAAGAGCTGAGCGAGAGAGGAGAAGGGGAAGGGGAGGATAGGAAGGGGCGGGAGGGGGGAGGGGGGGAGGAGGGACATGGCGAGGCCAGAGAGGTGGGTGGCAGCACTGACAACAATAAACAGTAATAAACGAAATCGGTAATATAGCAACATGATACAGTATGATACAATACGGTAGCGCTAATATAGCAACATGATACAGTATGATACAATATAGTCGTGTTAATAAAAGGGGCGATGACCAGGGTCGGGGGCAGACTTGATTAAGGGGCGACCTGATCAAACTCAAAGTCTGACGACAATAATATTAAGCATTTGAAGTAGAGTTAGTAGAAATGATCATTGCCCTCAAAAATCTAGAAGGGGAGAACAGGCTCTAAAATAAACTGCAGATTGGGGGGAAGCAACAGAGTTTAAAAATATGTATGTAAGTTTTGCAGAGTTTGGTGGGTAGAAACAACTAAGTTGTTCTTGAGAAGCAGCATGACGTAGTGAGAAGCAGCTTGACATAGTGGATAAGGCACGGGTCTGCGACTCAGAAGGTCATGGGTTCTAATTCCGGTTCTGCCACTTGTCTGTTGGATGACCTTGGGCAAGTCATTTCACTTCTTTGGGCCTCAGTTTACTCATCTGTAAAAAGGGGGTTGAGATTGTGAGCTCCTCGTGGGACAGGGACTATGTCCAACACAATTTGCTCGTATCCATCCCAGCACTTAGTACAGTGCCTGGCGCATAGTAAGCACTTAACAAATACCATAATTATTATTATTACACTAGAATGGCCCAAGGACAATTCAACCATCTCCTCTGGGTATCACCCAATTATGTTGTTATTGCTATGGCATATTAAGTGTTAACTGATCTAATTGTTGTGGTTTATGTTGCTGACCTCACCATGACCCTATAATTCCCCCACCCTCCCAACTGCCCATCCCAGTTCTCACCTCCCCTTCTCTCCCACCCAATTCCCCCCACCCCCGCACCACTCCTACTCTTCCTCCCCACCCCTTCCCTGGAATCCCTCTGTCCCAGCACCACCCCTGCTCCCACCCTCCCTGTGCAGGCCCCCAGCAACCAGCTCCCATCCAACCCCTTCCGCCCCTCATGCCTGCCCTGCCCCATCCCTGTTTTTCTGTTCCAGTACCCCTTATCCCCCTTCCCCTGCACCGGCCCCCAGCAACTCACTCCCAATCAAACCCTGTCCTCCCCCTGCTCCCAAGTGTAGCCTATGGAACACCCTCTCCATCATGGGGAAGCGCTCCTTCATCTGACCTGTTCCTGTCCCACTCTCTCCTCCTCCTGGCCATCACTGAAAGCTGGCTCGTCCCTGATGACATGGTCTCCCCTGCTGCTCTTTCCAGTGGAGGCCTCTTCTTCTCCCACTTGCCCAGACTCACTGAGAAAGGAAGTGTCGGCTTCCTTCTCTCTCCCCAATACCACTTTCACATCATCCCTCCTTCCCTTGCCCTTTCTTTCCTTTCCTTTGAAGCCCATATCTTCTGCCTCTACCACCACCCCAAATTCTTGTAGCTGTCATCTACCACCCCCCCCAAGCCCAACCTCCAACTTCTTTAGCCAATTTGACCCCTTTCTCACATTCTTTCTCCCTTTTTCCATGCCCACTTTGACCTTTGGAGACTTCAACATCCACATCGACGTACCCGGTGACCACTCTGCCACCTGCCTTCTGTCACTCCTCAACTCTGCCGACCTCCTGATCCACTACTCCTTCCCCACCCACCAAGTTGGACACACACTTGATCTTATCGTTTCTAACAACTGCACAATCTCTACCCTCACCAACTCTAAAATCCCTCTCTCTGACCACAACCTTCTCACTTGCCTCCTCTCCCACACTCCTCCTCCATGTAAATCTGAACTCTTCCACCATAGAGACCTCCGATCTCTCAACCCCATGTATCTCTCTCAGCTCATCACACTCTATCTAGCCTCCATACTCAATCTACTCACTCTTGATGACCAAATAGATGTTCTCAACACTACCCTCTCTACTCAACTCAACTCACTCACTCCCGTAACCCTTCATCTCTCTCATACCACTGACACACAGCTCTGCACTGTCTGCCTCCTTCGCTCTTATGCTTAAGCCGCTAAATGCTGCTGGCAGAAATCCCAACATCATGCCAACCTTGTCAACTTCAAGTTTGTCCTTTCTTGCTTAATGCTGTCCTCTCCTCTGCCCCACAAAACTATCTGTCTTCCCTTACTGACCCCCATGTCCATCACCCTAGCCAGTTGTTCCAGACATTTAACTCCCTCCTCAGGCCCCCTGTCCCCTCCTCCCCATCCCTTGCCCCCAACAATTTGGCCATCTACTTTATTAAGAAAATTAATACCACCAGGTACGAAGTCCCCAAAATCAACCCTCCTCCTTCTCAATCCCCACTCCTCCCAGTCCCCTCTTCAACCTTCCCATCCCTCCCAGTAGTATCTCCAGATGAGATCTCCTGCCTCCTCTCAACCGCTAACCCCTCCACATACACATAGGACCCCATTCCTTCGCACCTTATAAAAAATTTCACCCCTTTCCTTCTTTCCTCCTTAACTACCAACTTCAGCCACTCACTATGCAATGGCTTCTTCCTTACTGCCTTCAAACATGCCCACCTCCTCCCATCCTTAAAAAAAGCTCTCTTGACCCCACAGCACCCTCCAGTTATTGCCCCATCTCCCTCCTACCTTTTCTCCCCAAACTCTTTGAGCAAGTCATCTACACTTGCTGCCTCAAATTCCTTTCTTCCAACTCTCTCCTGGACCCCTTCCAATCTGGCTTCTATCCCCTTCACCCCACTGAAACCGCCCTCTCAGAGGTCATCAGTGATCTCCTTCTTGCCAAATCCAACAATTCCTTCTCTATCCTAATCCTCCTCGACCTCTCAGCTGCCTTTGACACTGTGGACCATCCCCTTCTCCTAAATACGATATCCAACCTTGGCTTCACTGACTCTTTCCTCTTCTGGTTATCCGCTTATCTCTCTGGCGGTTCATTCTCAGTCTCCTTCCAGGGCTCCTTCTCCCCCTCCCATCCCCTAACTGTAGGGGTCCCTCAAGGTTCACTTCTTGGTCCTCTTCTAGTCTCCATCTACACTCATTCCCTGGGAGAACTCATTTGCTGCGTCGGCTTCAACTACTATCTCTTTGTGGAGAATACCCAAATCTCTATCTCCTTCCCTGTTCTCTCTCCCTCTCTCCAGGCTTGCATCTCCTCCTGCCTTCAGGACATCTCTAATCATGTGTCCTTCCCCCGTCTCAAACTCAACAAGTCTAAAACAGAGCTCCTAATCAACCCTCCTAAACCCTGTCCTTTCTCAAACTTTCCCAACACTGTAGACAGCACAACCATCCTTCCCATCTCACCAGCCCGTAACCTTGGTGTCATCCTTGACTTTGCTCTCTCATTCAACCAGCATATCCAAGCCATCACCAAATCTTATTGGCTTTCACAACAGTAACAAGATCCGCCCTTTCTCTCAATCCAAACCACTACTGCCTTAGTACACTCATCCTATCCTGCCTTAGATTACTGCATCAGCCTCCTTTTTGACCTCCCAACCTCCTGCCTCTCCCCACTTCAGTCCATACTTCATTCCACTGCCCAGATTATCTTCCCACAGAAACATTCGAGGCATGTCACTCTCCTCCTCAAAAATCCCCAGTAGTTGCCTATCCACCTCCTTAATAAAAACTCCTCACTATTGGCTTTAAAGCTCTCCATTCCCTTGCCCCCTCCTACCTCACCTCCTTTTTCTCCTTCTACATCCTAGCCCACACACCTTGCCCCCTCCTACCTCACCTCCTTTCTCTCCTTCTTCATCCTAGCCCACACACTCCTCTCCTCTGGTGCTAACCTTTCCTCTGTGCCTTGATCTCACCTGTCTGGCCACTGACCCCGGCCCACGTCCTACCTTTGGCCTGGAATGCCCTCCCTCCTCACATCCATCAAACTAACTCTCTTCCCCCCTTCAAAGCCTTACTGAAAGCTCACCTCCTCCAGGAGGCCTTCCCAGAGGCAGTCACGCTTTTCCTCTGCTACTCTTCCCCTCCCCACTGATCCTACTCCCTGCCTCTTCTATACCCCCTTCCCCTCCCCATAGCACTTGTGCATATTTGTACATATTTATTATACTATTTATTAATAATAATGTTAATGTTGGTATTTGTTAAGCGCTTACTATATGCAGAGCACTGTTCTAAGCGCTGGGGGAGATACAGGGTAATCAGGTTGTCCCACGTGAGGCTCGCAGTCTTAATCCCCATTTTACAGATGAGGGAACTGAGGCACAGAGAAGTTAAGTGACTTGCCCACAGTCACACAGCCGGCAAGTGGCAGAGCTGGGATAATGATGTGTATATATCTATAATTCTAATTATATTTTTTGATGCTACTGATGCCTGCCCACTTGTTTTGTTTTGTTGTCTGTCTCCCCCTTCCAAACTGTGAGCCCGTTGTTGGGTAGGGATTGTCTCTATCTGCTGCCGAATTGTACTTTCCAAGTGCTTAGTACAGGGCTCTGCACACAGTAAGCACTCAATAAATACGATTGAATGAATGAATGAAAATCTGCAAGACAATCACTCTTCCCCCTTCAAAGCCCTACTGAAGGTGCACCTCCTCCAAGAGGCCTTCCCAGACTAAACCCTGCTTTTCCTTAGCTCCCCCACTTCCGTTGTCACCATGACTCACTCCCTTTGCTCTTCCCCGCCTCCCTGCTCCACAGCACTTATGAATATATGTATACATCTATAATTTCATTTATTTATATTGATGCCTGTTTACTTGTATTGATGTCTGTCTCCCCCACCCCTAAATTGTGAGCTCATTGTGGGCAGAGATTGTTTCTCTTTATTGCTGTATTGTAATAATAATAATAATAATGTTGGTATTTGTTAAGCGCTTACTATGTGCAGAGCACTGTTCTAAGCGCTGGGGGGAGATACAGGGTAATCAGGTTGTCCCACGTGAGGCTCACAGTTAATCCCCATTTTACAGATGAGGTAACTGAGGCACAGAGAAGTGAAGTGACTTGCCCACAGTCACACAGCTGACAAGTGGCAGAGCCGGGAATCGAACCCATGACCTCTGACTCCAGAGCCCAGGCTCTTTCCACTGAGCCACGCTACTTCCAAGCACTTAGTACAGTAAGAGCTCAATAAATATGATTGAATGAAACAGGTCAAAGAGATGAGAGATAAATTAGGGAAGGCTTTCATGAGAATCTCATCTATTTCGTTGTCAACTGCGACCCTCTTTCCTACATCCTTCCTCTAGCCCGGAATTCCTTTGCCCTCCATATATGCCAGGCCAACACATTCCCACCATCAAAGCATTATTAAGGTCACACCTTCTGCAAGAGTCCCTCCCTGCTTAAACCCTCTTTCCCCCAGATCCCTCTCCATTGTGCATAGCCCATGCACCTGGAACTGTAACCTCTGGGAGTTTGATTTTCACTCCATCCTCAACCCCACAGCACTTATGTACATTTCTACAGATTATAAACTATAATATTTATAAATTAATATCAATTATTTACTTGCATTAATGTTTGTCTCCCCCTCTAGACCGTAAGCTCATTGTGGACTGGAAACACATCTACCAGCTCTGTTGTTTTGTTCTGAGTGCTTAGTGCAGTCCTATCCCTATAGTAAGAATTCAATTAATACCATTGATTATTGATGATGAAATGTAATTTCAGAAAGGCTTTGAAGATGGAGAAAGTTATGAAAGGGGAGGAACTACCAGGAAAAAGGAAGCCCTTGAGTAGTAGGTTGATGGTGAGAAAGTTGAGCTCTGGGCACAGTGAGTACTTTGACTTCAAATTCACTAGCCTAGTTCTATCTGCAGTCTGTTCTTAACTCCAGGGCAGCTATGGTATACACTTGGGTGCAAAGCACTGTATTAAGTCCTTAATGGATAAATGAATGGAAGCCCCAAACTGAACTCATCTATTCCCCCAAATACTCTCCTCCCCATAGCTTTTCCATCACTGTAGACAAAACCAGTGTCCTCCTCATCTCATAAGCCCACAACCTTGACATTTCCCTTAATTCCTCTCCCTTTCAATCTGTGTATTCAGTCTCTAAATCCTGTGGATTCGATCTTCACAATATCTTCTTCCTCTCCTTCCAAACTGCCATCATACTGATCCAAATGTTTGTCATAACCAGAATCAACTACTGCATCAGCTTCCTTGCTGACCTCCCCTATCTTATGAGCCCCTCCCATCTCCAATCCGTCTTCTCACTCTATTTAAGTTATTTTTCCAAAACAAAGTTTTATGCACAGATCCCAAATCCTCTAAAACCTCCAGTGCATAGTAATTCGTTTCTCTTTCAAGCAGAAACTACTGGCCATTGAGAAGCAGTGTGGCTCAGTGGAAAGAGCACGGGCTTTGGAGTCAGAGGTCATGAGTTCAAATCCCGGCTCCACCACTTGTCAGCTGTGTAACTGTGGGCAAGTCACTTAACTTCTCTGTGCCTCAGTTACCTCATCTGTAAAATGGGGATTAAGACTGTGAGCCCCACGTGGGACAACCTGATTCCCTTGTGTCTACCCCAGTGCTTAGAACGGTGCTCGGCACATAGTAAGCGCTTAACAAATACCAACATTATTATTATTATTATTTAAGGTAGTAGCTGAAGTTGTGAAAATTAGTGAGGTCTCCAAAAGAAGATTGAGAATAGACCAAGGCCCAGAACTAAGTCTTGAAGGAGGAGGTTAGGTAAGTAAGAGGTGGAGAAAGAACTGATGAAAGATATTGAAAAAGAACAACCCAGAGAGATAAGAGGAAAAACAGGAGAGGACCATGTCAAGTAAACCAAAGTGTTTCCAGGGTAAGGGAGTGATCCACAGGGTCAAAGGCTACTGAGAGATCAGGGAAGATTAGGAAGTAGTAGAGTCTGTTAGATTAATGGGGAAACTGCATGGTATAGTGGATAGAGCACAGGCCTAGGTGTCAGAAGGTCACACATTCTAATCCCGAATCTGCCTCGTCTGTTTTGTGGCCTTGGGAAAGTCATTTCACTTCTCTGTGCCTTAGTTTACTTCATCTGTAAAAATGGGGATTAAGACTGTGAGTCCCATGAAGGACAGGGACTGTTTCCAACCCTATTTGTTTCTACCCACCTTAAAGTTTAGTGCAGTACCTGGGACATAGTAAGCACTTAACAAATACCACAATTATTATTGCCAAGGAGAAGGCTACTGGTAACCTTAGAGGGAGCAGTTTCCATGGATTGAAGGGGGTGTATCCAGATTATAAAGAGTCAAAGATGGAGTTGGAGGAGAGGAAATAGAGGCAGCAGGAATAAATAATTCATTCAGTCATTTGGATTGGAATTGAAGGAAGGAGATGGGACAATATTTGGACGGTGGGAGGGTTGGGGTTTTTTTTTTTTAGGATGTAGGATAGGGAAGCATGTTGGAGACCCGAGAGGGAAGAGCCACATTTGTAAGCATGACTAAGGCCTCCTTTAGTACTATCTTTGAGAATAATGTCCTGTTTTATAGAATATGTGCACATACATACAGACGCACATGGAGACACACACAAACATACTATAAAGTAGTGGCAGTAATGATATTTATTAAGCGCCGACTGTGTGCAAAGTACTGCTCTAAATACCGTAAAAAATACAAAGGGGAGAATTAGACGCGGTCCTCTAGGGGCTAACAATCTAAGATGACAGTAGTGGAGGTTTGTTGACAAATAAAAAGCAGAATGGCTGCAAGCAGGTGTCGGTCTGGCTTCAAGAACATTTTACTAGAGAGGAAAATATAGAGTTTAACCAAAGGGATGTGAGGTGTTGTGCCCGAATGCTTACCATACATCATGGGGGCCCAACATACAGTTGACCTAAAACTTTGATCTGTGTCCCTACACAAAGGCACTAAGCAATCCTGCAGAGAGTTGAATCGACCCAGGACAGGAAAGAATTGATAAGATGTGCAGGGAGGTAACAGGCTGATCAGCCTTGAAGGCCCAGCTGGCTGGACAGCCAAATGGTATATAAGATCTTGGAAAGAACTAAGGAGTTGAGCCTCAGCCTTGGGTCCAGAAATGCTGGAATTGACTCCAGGAAACCTGAAGCAGTGTGAGAGCAGAAGGTCCGCTTGAGATATTGGGGCTCAAGCTGGAAGGAAGCTGCTGTGGTATTATTTATCCTTTATACTTATCTATTTATGACTTATTCTCCTAACTGTGTATACAGATTAACTGCAATTATTCTAACAAATCCCTCTTGCATCTTTGTAGCAATAATACTTTAAAGTAAAATGCTTGCTTAACCATATTGTGTGTATTATGATTTTTGTGTCTTCATCTCACATGTTCAGTACTTCAGAATCCAAGTAACCCAAACTCTTGTTACCACTATTTCAAGAAAGTGGTCTAGTGAATACAGCATGATCCTGGGAGCCAGAAGCACCTGAGTTTCAATTCTGGCTCTGCTGCTTGACTACTTTGTGATTGAGCAAATCACTTAACTTCTCCACGTCTCAATCACCTCAGCTGCTAAATGGGGATTAAGACTGTAAGCCCCATGTGAGACAGGGACTTTATCTAATCCACTTTGCTTATATCCACCTCAATACTTAGTACAGTGCCTGGAACAGAGTAAGCAATTCACAAATGCCACAATCATTATCATTATTATTATTATTATGAGGAAAGATGAAAGCACTAGAAACACAAAAACAGCACAGATGACCAAGCTCACAAGGGCTCGGTCCATGGTGGGAAGAGGACACGTGGGGCATCAAGGGGTGCCACCCACCAAGCCATCCAGAGTCTGGTCACAACCAAAGCCTTCCCAGCATGGGCACATCTATAGCAGCATCACTTCCCAGCCTTGCACCTCTGCAACCCTGCAGGCCTAGAGTGATAATAATGTTAATAATGTTGGTATTTGTTAAGCGCTTACTATGTGCCGAGCACTGTTCTAAGCGCTGGGGTAGACATAGGGGAATCAGGTTGTCCCACGTGGGGCTCACAGTCTTAATCCCCATTTTACAGATGAGGGAACTGAGGCCCAGAGAAGTTAAGTGACTTGCCCACAGTCACACAGCCGACAAGTGGCAGAGCTGGGATTCGAACTCATGAGCCCTGACTCCAAAGCCATGCTCTTTCCACTGAGCCACGCTGCTTCTCCAACCTTGATGGCCCTGATGGAAGATGGCAAGAGGTTGGGGAAGTCCAGTCGGTGTTCCGGGGGCTGCGGGGCTGAGGGCCATGAGAATGCAACTGCTTTAGGTGAGGTCCTACCCACAGGTGCCAGTGTGGTAGAGACATCCGGTCCAAGTGACAATCACCCTCCTGTGTTGATACAGGTGAGGATGGAGCCTGGTTATGCTACTGTTTGTCCCTCACTGGGCCTGTCTCTGTTTGCATCTCTGACCCCTTGTGTCCTTGGGATAAGAGGTAAGGAAGGAGATGATCCTCCCAACCCCTCCCATAAAGGTCAGCCCAATTGCCTGACCCCCTTTAAAACCCTCCAGCCTATGGCCAAACACAAACCCTGTTTGACTGGGCCCTTCTTTGATTTGGTCCTTCTCTCCCTTTGACTTGTTTTCCCACACTGGGGACTGCTGGGTGGTGGCTGGGGACTTTCATGGTCCTGGGTTGGAGGAAATAGGTGAGGAAGGGGAAGGGGAAAGCAGAAGTAGCAAATATCTGCTGTTCTAATAATTCATCCCAGAGGGCTTTCTCCTCAGACTGAGGTTGAGAGGAAGGGGTCTCTTCAGGGGGATATGGCAGGCCCTCTGGCAGAAGGATACTAGCTCCACTGATAATCAATCAATCAATCATATTTATTGTTACTGGGTGCAGAGCACTCTACTAAGCACTTTAGATAGTACAATACCACAGCTTTGGTAGACCTGCACACAATGAGCTTACAGTCAAAAAGGGAAGACACAGATTAATATAACTAAATTAATTATGGATATGTACATAAATGCTGTGGGGAGACAAAACAATATAAGTGCAAAAGTGATGCAGAGGGAGAGGGAGTAGGGGAATGAAAGCATGGCTTAGGGAATAGAGCAGAAGGACCTGGGTTCTAATCCCAGCTCTGCCGCGTCTGCTATGTAACCTCAGAGAAGTCACAACTTCTCTATGCCTCAGTTACCTCCTCCATAAAATGAGGATAAGAGTGTGAACCCCATGAGGGAAGAGACTGTGCCCAACCTGATTAACTTGTATCAATCCTTAGAACAGTGCTTGATACATAGTAAGTGCTAAACAACCGTCATTATGATCAACATCATCATCATTATCTTGGAGATGAAATTTTAATACGGCTTTGAAGGTGGGGAGAGTGATGCTCTTTCTGATATGAAAGGGGAAGGAGTTCCAGGCAAAAGCCAGGATGTGGGCGAAGGGTTGGCAGTGAGATGGACAAGCTTGGGGTACAATGTGTAGGTTGGCATTAGAGGAGAGAACTGAGTGTGGTGGGTTGCAGTAGGAAATCAGCAAAGTAAGGTAGGAGGGGGCAAGGTGGTAGAGTGGTTTGATGTCTATGGTAAGGAGTTTCTGTCTGATGCAGAGGTGGATGGGCAAGCATTAGAGGTTCTTGAGGAGTGGAGAAACAGACACAGTAAGTCTGGAGAAAAAGGATGCAGGCAGCAGAGTGTAGTATGGACTAGAGTTGGGAGAAATAGGAGGCAGGGAAGTCAGCAAGGAGGCTAATAAAGTAATCAAGGTGAGACAGAATAAGTGCTTGGTTTAACATGATAGGGGTTTGGATGGAAAGGAAAGGGTGGATTTTAGTGATATCATGAAGGTTGAACTGACAGGATTTGGTGACAGATTGAATATGTGGATTGAATGAAAAGGATAAATTGAAGATAATGTGAAGTTTACAAGCTTGTGAGAGAGGGAGGATGGTGGTGCTACCGAAAGTGATAGGAAATTCAGAGGGAGGACAGGGTTTGGGTGGGAAGATGAGGAGTTCTGTTTTGGACAGGTTAAGTTGGTAGTTTCACTGGCACATACAAGTATAGATGTCTTGAAAACCGAAGGAAATGTGAGACTGCAGACAGTGAGACAGATCATATCCAGAAATGGAGATAACATAAACTGTTCCACACAAACCGTTATCTGTGGGTTATCACACACAGCTGTTGGCAACAAACCATCAGGCTGCACTTTCGTGAGCTGTTGAGAAATTCTGAGATTTCTTCCAGAACAGATATTTCTATCCTACACTTTCAGGAAAAAACACGATGGTCAAATTAAGGAATGTGCTTCCAAAAAGCACATTGTTCTGGTTAGTAATAATAATAATAATGTTGGTATTTGTTAAGCTCTTACTATGTGCAGAGCACTGTTCTAAGCAATGGGGTAGACACAGGGGAATCAGGTTGTCCCACGCGGGGCTCACAGTCTTAATCCCCATTTTACAGATGAGGGAACTGAGGCACAGAGAAGTTAAGTGACTTACCCACAGTCACTCAGCTGATAAGTGGCAGAGCTGGGATTAATAGTAGTAATAATCACTGTTATGGTTGTAGTAATAGCTGCAGTAATAATGTTTATTGGTGCAGTGCACTGTATTAGGTTTTTGGGAAGTACAGAATACACTCTAGAGAGAGATAAATATAGAATTATTTACAACTGGACTGATAAAAACAGTCCAACTTCTAACAAAAGTGTTAGAAGAAAGTGAGAGGATGAAATGGTCCAGGGGACTGGGAAATTAAGTAGGAGAGAGTTTGTTGAAAGAGGTAGGATTTTAGGAGGGCTCTCCCCTGCCTCTCCCTCTAGAGGAATCATCATCTCCTCTCAATTCCTTCAGACTCACGGGAAAGGGGAAGTGGTCAGCTTCTTGCTCCCCAATGTCACTTTTGCTCCACTCTACCTCCCCCATCCCTCTTTTTCCCTTCCTTTGAAGACCATATCATCCACCTCTGCTACCCACTCCAGATACTAGTCATGGTTATATGCCACACCCCAATTCCCACCTCCAACTTTCAGAGCCATTTTGATCCCTATCTCTCATTCCTTCTCTCTCCATCCATACATTGGTCCTCCAGGACTTTAATATCCATGTAGGTATTCTTAGCGACCCTTCCACTACCCACTTTCTATCACTCCTCAACTCCCCTGACCTCCTGCTCCACCCCACATCACCTACTCACCAACTTGAACACACAGTTGACCTCCCTATTTCCAGTCACTATACAATCTCTACCCTTACGAGCTCTGAAATCCCTCTACCCAACCACATCCTCCTCACCGGCCTTATCTCCCACACACCACTTCCCCAAAAATCCATTCCCCTAAAGAGACTTCCAGTCTCTTGACCCCACCCAACCTGTCTAGTGATCATGAGCTATTTAGTCTCCATATCCAAATTGAAGCCCTCAACACCACCCTCTCTACTGAGCTCAACTCACTTGCTCCCTATCCCTTCGCCAGTCTCATATCACTAACCCTCAATCCCGGATTACCTATCCAGTCAACTTCCCTCACTCCAGTGTAAGAGCTTCAAAGTGCTGCTGGCAGAAATCAAGATATCAGATTGACCTGGTCCTTTTCAAGTCTGTTCTTGCCAGCTTTAGCCTGCCCTCTCCTCTACCTGACATCATTTCTTCATCCTTAGTGACGCCCATGCCCATTGCCCTAGCAAATTGTTTCAGATGTTTAACTCCTTCCTCAAATCCTCTATCCCCACCCTCCCATCTCTTGCCCCTAGGGACCTAGCTACATACTTTATTGAGAAAATACAGTATGTTCCTCTCCAATCTATTCCTCCTCCTGCCCCTTCTTCAACTGTCCCATCTTTCCCAACAGGTATCTCAAGAGGAGATCTCCTTGTCTTATGCTGTCAAGTCGTCTCCAACCCATAGCGACACCATGTACACATCTCTCTCAGAACGCCCCACCTCCATCTGCAATTGTTCCGGTAGTGTATTCATTGAGTTTTTTTGGTAAAAATACAGAAGTAGTTTATCATTGCCTCTTTCTGCGCAGTAAACTTGAGTCTCCACCCTTGACTTTCTCCCATGCTGCTGCTGCCCAGAACAGGTAAGTTTTGACTTGTAGTAGATTGCCTTCCACTTACTAGCTACTGCCCAAGCTACTAATGGAATGGATATGTCTCTGCTTGACTCTCCCTCCTGTAATTGAAACTGATAGAGTACTGGAAACTCTCCAGGTCCAACCCTGAGAGGGTGGAGATCTCTTACCTTCTGTCAAATTTCACCCCCTCCACATGTGCATCCAACCCCATTCCACTGCACCTTATCAAAACGCTTTCCCCTTCACTTCTTGCCTCCCTGACTGTTATCTTCTATGCATTCATTCAATTGTATTTATTGAGTACTTACTATGTGCAGAGCCCTGTACTAAGCGCTTGGAATGTACAATTCGGCAACAAATAGAGACAATCCCTGCCCAGAAACGGGCTCACAGTCTAATTGTTTACTGTCTAATGACTTCTTCCTCACTGCTTTCAAACATGCTCATGTCTCCCCATCCTAAAAATCCCTCCCTTGACCCCACAGTTTCCTCCAGTTATTGCCCTATCTTCCTCCTACCAAATTTCTCCAAACTCCTTCAGTGAGTTGTCTACAACCTCTGTCTCCATCCTAAAAATCCCTCCCTTGACCCCACAGTTTCCTCCAGTTATTGCCCTATCTTCCGCCTACCAAATTTCTCCAAACTCCTTCAGTGAGTTGTCTACAACCTCTGTCTCCACTTCCTCTCTTCCAGTTTTTTTCTTGAGCCCCTCCAGTACAGTTTCCTTATCCTTCACTCCACAGAAACTGATCTCTCAAAGTTCAACAATGATCTCCTAGCTAAATCCAGTGGCCCCTACTCTCTCCTAATCCTCATCGACCTCTCAACTAACTTCACCACTGTCAACCACCCCCTTCTCCTGGAAACATTACCCAACCTTGGCTTCACTGAAACTGTCCTTTCCTGATTCTCCTCCAATCTCTCTGGCCACTACTGCTCGGTTTCATTCATGGGTTCCTCATCTGCCTCCCACACCTCTTAAATGTGGGAGTTCCTCAAGGCTCAGTTCTATGTCTCCTTCTATTCTCCATCTACATCATTCCCTTAGAGAACTCATTAGCTCCCATGGCTTCAACTACAATCTCTATTCAGAGGAGTCCCAAATTTACATCTCCAGCCCTGGTTTCTCTCCTTCTCTGCAGTCCATTTCCTCCTGCCTTCAGGGCATCTTTCATTCTTTCATTTGGTCATATTTATTAGGCATTTACTATGTGAAGAATGCTATACTAAACACTTGGGAAAGTACAATATAACAAAAAACAGTGACATTCCCTGCCCACCATGAGCTCACAGTCTAGAGAGGGGAGTCTCCATTTGGTTGCTCCACCAACATCTCAAGCTAAACATGTCCAAAAAAGAACTCTTTATCTTCTCACCCAAACCTTATCCTGCCCCTGACTTTCCCATCATTGTAGATAGCACCATTGTCCTCACCGTCTCACAATCTTGTAGCCTTGGAGTTATCCTTGACTCATTTCTCTCATTCAACCCAAATCCTGTCAGTTCAACCCTCAGGACAACGCTAAAATCTTCCCTTTCCTTTTCATCAAATCCACTACCACATTAAATCCAAGCGCTTATCCTATCCTGCCTCCTTGCTGACCTCCATGCCTCCTGTCTCTCCCCTCTTCAGGCTATATATTACTCTGCTGCCCAGATTATTTTTCTACAGAACTATTCAGTCCATGTGGCTCAGTGGAAAGAGCACGGTCTTTGGAGTCAGAGGTCATGGGTTCAAATCCCGGCTCTGCCACTTGTCAGCTGTGTGACTTTGGGCAAGTCACTTAACTTCTCAGTGCCTCAGTTACCTCATCTGTAAAATGGGGATTAAGACTGTGAGCCCCACGTGGGACAACCTGATTCCCCTGTGTCTACCCCAGCGCTTAGAACAGTGCTCGGCACATAGTAAGCGCTTAACAAATACCAACATTATTATTATTGTTATTATTAATTCCTCATAAACTTTCAGTGGTTGTTCATCCACCTCCTCACTCACCATTCTTAACAGTTCTTACCATTGGCTTTAAAGACTCGAGTCCCCTCCTACCTTACCTCACTGCTTTCCTACCACAACCTAGCCTGCCCACTTTGCTCCTCTAATGTCAACCGACTCACTGTAACTCACTCTCATCTATCTCACCACCAACCTCTCATCACATTCTGTCTCTGGCCTGGAACACCTTTCCTCATCATATATGACAGACAGTCCCTCTTCCCAACTTCAAAACTTTATTAAAAGCACATCTCCAAGAAGTCTTCCCTGGCTAAGCTTTCTTTTCCTTTTATCCCACTCCCTTTTATATTGCCCTTGCTCTTGAATTTGCAACCTTAAATTCACCGCTCCCTTGGCCCAACAGCACTAGTATAAACATAATGAATTTATTTATAATAATGTCCATTCTCCTCCAGACTGCAAGCTCACTGTGGGCACAGAACGTGTCTATCAGCTCTGTTATGCTGTATGCCACTAAGTGGTCCTTCTTGCCAAATCCAATGGCTCCTACTCCAGTCTAATCCTCCTTGACCTCTCTGCTGCCTTTGACACTGTCGACCATCCCCTCTTCCTCCATACCTTATCTCACCTTGGCTTCACGGACTCTGTCCTCTCCTGGTTCTCCTCTTACCTCTCTGGCCGGTCATTCTCGGTCTCCTTCGCTGGAGCCTCCTCCCCCTCCCATCCTTTAAGTGTTGGAGTTCCTCAAGGGTCAGTTCTTGGCCCTCTTCTGTTCTCCATTTACACTCACTCCCTCAGTGAACTCATTCGCTCTCACGGCTTTGACTACCATTTCTACGCAGATGACACGCAGATCTACATCTCCGCCCCGTCCTCTCCCCCTCCCTTCAGGCTCGCATCTCCTCCTGCCTCCAGGACGTCTCCACCTGGATGTCGGCCCGCCACCTAAAACTCAACATGAGCAAGACTGAGCTCCTCATCTTCCCTCCCAAACCCAGTCCTCTCCCAGACTTCACTATCACCGTGGATGGCACGACCATCCTTCCCGTCTCTCAGGCCCGCAATCTCGGTGTCATCCTTGACTCATCTCTCTCGTTCACCCCACACATCCTATCTGTTATCGAGACCTGCCGGTTTCACCTCTACAATATCGCCAAGATCCGCCCTTTCCTCTCCACCCAAATGGCTACCTTACTGCTACAGGCTCTCGTTATATCCTGGCTAGACTACTGTGTCAGCTTTCTCTCTGACCTCCCTTCCTCCTCTCTCGCCCCGCTCCAGTCTATTCTTCACTCCGCTGCCCGACTCATATTCCTGCAGAAACGATCTGGGCATGTCACTCCCCTTCTTAAACAACTCCAGTGGTTGCCTAACAACCTCCACTCCAAACAAAAACTCCTCACTCTAGGCTTCAAGGCTCTACATCACTTTGCCCCTTCCTACGTCTCCTCCCTTCTCTCTTTCTACCACCCACCCCGCACGCTCCGCTCCTCTGCCGCCCACCTCCTCACCGTCCCTCGGTCTCGCCTATCCCACCGTCGACCCCTGGGCCACGTCCTCCCGCGGTCCTGGAACGCCCTCCCTCCTCACCTCCGCCAAACTGATTCTCTTCCCCTCTTCAAAACCCTACTTAAAACTCACCTCCTCCAAGAGGCCTTCCCAGACTGAGCTCCTCTTCTCCCTCTACTCCCTCTGCCACCCCCCCTTTACCTCTCCACAGCTAAACCCTCTTTTCCCCCTTTCCCTCTGCTCCTCCCCCTCTCCCTTCCCCCTCCCCACAGCACTGTACTCGTCCGCTCAACTGTATATATTTCCATTACCCTATTTATTTTGTTAATGAATTGTACATCGCCTTGATTCTATTTAGTTGCCATTGTTTTTACGAGATGTTCTTCCCCTTGACTCTATTTATTGCCATTGTTCTTGTCTGTCCATCTCCCCCGATTAGACTGTAAGCCCGTCAAACGGCAGGGACTGTCTCTATCTGTTGCCGACTTGTTCATCCCAAGTGCTTAGTACAGTGCTCTGCACATAGTAAGCACTCAATAAATACTATTGAATGAATGAATGGTCACAGGTGTTAACATGACAAGAAAAATGATAGAAAAGTCTTTTATATAGCAACAAGGCATTGTACAGACGTACAAAATCCTATAGCTAAACTATCAGACATTCCTCCCAGCAATAAAATAAGAGCTTATACAGGTGTTATAGTCAAAATTTCTCCCAACAGGAATGAACCGAACAACTCTGCCTTCAGTCAAGGGATATGAGATCATCGATCTCTCCCAGGAGAGTCCTCAGTAAATCAATTGACCAAAGTTATTTACTGCATGAATGGTGAACAGAGCAATGTATTACACAAAAGACACGAATTCTCCCTAAAAGAACTCACAATCTAATGGGGAAGACAAACAGACATAGATGATTTACACACTAGGAAAAGTACCCTGTGAAAAATTCATTTAAAATATCATGTCAAGTTAGTTTTATGATATAGCAGTGGATATAGCAGTGGGGGGCTATTGTGGACCGGCAGAATCATTTTGTGTAGAATTTTCAAAGCTCTGACAGCTACTTGTCTTACTGTTTGTTTTTAAGTCTAGCACTTCTTTGCTTAGAAGTTTCTGTTGCTCTTCTATTCACCTGCCTAACTCCTTGCTTGTGTCGAACCTGATTAACTTGTATCCAACCCAGGACTTTAGGCAGTGCCTGGCAATATTGAAAACTTAACAAATGCCACTTAAAAAATGAAAAAATAAAAAGTCTAAATCCCTTTGATCCATAGTTTTCTGTTCCTCTGCCATTCACTTGCCTAGCTCTTTCTCATCAAGACCCATGTCTCTTTGGTCAAGCAGTTTGCAAGGGTCAGTGCCCTATTGTTCTCTGTCATCCTGAACCCTCATTAGTCCCCATGTTGTCGAGTACATTGGTGGCTGAGCAAGAAATTGGCATCCCTCAGTCTCCAATGGTGCCCGTTCATCTCTCTTAGTCCTACATTGATCCGTTAATCTCCATCATGTGGCCCAATCTGCCCTCTTGGAGCCATGTGGCCTGGTGGGAAAGATAGAGAGCACTCCAAAAGTATGAAGGGTCTGGGGAAACACGAGACACTAGGGTCAAACCCAAGCTGAGTCGGGGAGGGGATTGGAGGTGTCTTTTGGCAGTGGCTTTTGGAGACACTGCGGACTATGCTCTGAGGTAGGGGCTGGAGGACAGGCTGTGAAACCTGTGTGTGAAAGGAGGCGGTGGTCCTGGGCCTCTGGAGCTGATCCGATGGTGGAGCCAGGTCCTGGGACTGGTAGGGGACAGTGATTCTGGGCTGCTGGAGCCGGTCAGACAGAAGATTCAGGCCCTGCGACTAGTAGGGGGTGGAGGACTATGCATGGGCAAAGAGACGCCTGCTGCACCACATGGAGGTGCTCCAGAGACGAGACGGCCCCAACCCTTGGGGTATGCAGAAGGCAAGAGGGGACAGGAAAGGAGAGAAAAGGGAGGGGGAGCAGTGTCAGCTCCAGAAGGGAGGCAGCTCGGAATCTGCTTTGTGCTCTGCGGGACTTACTTCGGGCTGCAGGTCCTTGGGGATGACAACACTGCTTTTGGATCTTCGACCCCACACTGCGGTGATCTACCCAGACCACGGTTTGGAGCCAGGAAGAAGAAGAAAGGCGGGGTGAGCCGCCATGGCAGCAGAGGCTCTGTGCACAGAACTCCATGGTACAAACAGCCATGGAGCCTGAGCCTGATGAGGGTAAAGGTAATTCATATCTTTAAATCATATATTATAAATTATTTATATAAGCACACAGTCAGCAGGGAATGCTTTTGCCAACTCTGTTGAACTGTACTCTCCCAAGCCCTTAGAATACTGCTCTACACTTAGTAAACACACAGTAAATACCATTGATAAAAATGACTTGGCCTTTGCCCTCCTTCGTGCCTTGCCAAGTAAATGAAGCTCTCTTGGCCACAGATTTTCCATTTGTAAAGTGTGTATTGGTAGAATGTGAGAAAGCCTAGCTCTCCCCTTCCTGAATGATGCTTAGATGTCCTGAAAATCACCTCTGGCCCCTGAAAAATAACTCTGAACAGTTGCTAGGAGTAACTGGGTGAAAGTATTCAGAAAACTTCCTTTGTGACAGAATTGTATGGTAAAGTACCAAAGCCTGAGCAAAACTGTAGCTTATTGTGACATCTTCAATAGAAAATGATGATCCATGATCTCTAGTGCCCCTGTTTATTCACTCTGGGCTTTATGGTATCTGTCATTTTCACCCATCAGTAGCTGTGGAATGGGATAGGGACTGAGCAACCAAGCAGCAGGAGACTGCATACTCATTTATGGTTCCCTGCCAACCACCCACAAATGCTTCCCACTTGAGAGGAATACATTTATGCATTACACGTATGTGTCAAAGCTCTTCCAGTCCCATGAGCTCTCAGCAGGATACTCGCAGCCCCACATTTCCTCACTTGGTGCATACAGAGCAAGCATCTCACACTCTGGGCAGAGTGACATGCAGCTCTTAATCTGCTGCCCAGAACCTCAGAGCGGCAGGTATTTATCATTTGTCCTTCCAGGCTGTTCAGCCTTCTAGTTTCTGCTTGTTCAATCTCGGTACCCCCCCCCCAGGCCCCTCCTCCTTATCTTATTTGACTGGGATGGGGACGAGGGACACCTTCTGTTTTTCTGACCTGAGATGGCACTCTGAATGTTTCAGTTGCATAGGTGGTGTTCCACCCAAGCTTTTGAGTTCCCCTCTGCTAGTTCTATGTTCTGGGCTTATCATACGCCTCTTCAAAAATCTCCAGTGGTTGCCTATCAACTTCCGTATCATGCAAAAACTCCTCACTATTGGCTACAGAGCTCTCCATCACCTTGCCACTTCTTACCTCACCTCCCTTCTTTCCTTCTACCTCCCAGCCCGCACACTCCACTCCTCTAGTACTAACCTTCTAACTGTGCCTCATTCTCACCTGTCCAGCTGTCAACTCCTGGCCCACATCCTACCTCTGGTCTGGAATAATAATAATAATAATTATGATATTTGTTAAGCGCTTACTATTTGCAAAGCACTGTTCTAAGCGCTGGGGTTGATACAAGGTAATCAGGTTGTCCCACGTGGGGCTCACAGTCTTAATCCCCATTTTACAGATGAGATAACTGAGGCACAGAGAAATTAAGCGACTTGCCCAAAGTCACAGAGCTGACAGGTGGCGGAGGCAGGATTATGGCTCCTACTCCATTCTAATCCTCCTTGACCTCTCTGCTGCCTTTGACACTGTCGACCATCCCCTCCTCCTCCATACCTTATCTCACCTTGGCTTCACGGACTCCGTCCTCTCCTGGTTCTCCTCTTACCTCTCTGGCCGGTCATTCTCGGTCTCCTTCGCAGGCGCCTCCTCCCCCTCCCATCCTTTAAGTGTTGGAGTTCCTCAAGGGTCAGTTCTTGCCCCTCTTCTGTTCTCCATTTACACTCACTCCCTTGGTGAACTCATTCGCTCTCATGGCTTTGACTACCATCGCTACGCAGATGACACACAGATCTACATCTCTGCCCCTGTCCTCTCCCCCTCCCTTCAGGCTCGCATCTCCTCCTGCCTCCAGGATGTCGGCCCGCCACCTAAAACTCAACATGAGCAAGACTGAGCTCCTCATCTTCCCTCCCAAACCCGGTCCTCTCCCAGACTTCCCTATCACCGTGGATGGCACGACCATCCTGCCTGTCTCTCAGGCCCGCAATCTCGGTGTCATCCTTGACTCGTCTCTCTCGTTCACCCCACACATCCTATCTGTTACCAAGACCTGCCGGTTTTACCTTTACAATATCGCCAAGATCCGCCCTTTCCTCTCCACCCAAACGGCTACCTTACTGCTACAGGCTCTTGTTATATCCTGGCTAGACTATTGTGTCAGCCTTCTCTCTGACCTCCCTTCCTCCTCTCTCGCCCCGCTCCAGTCTATTCTTCACTCCGCTGCCCGGCTCATCTTCCTGCAGAAATGATCTGGGCATGTCACTCTCCTTCTTAAGCACCTCCAGTGGTTGCCTATCAACCTCCGCTCCAAACAAAAACTCCTCACTCTAGGCTTCAAGGCTCTACATCACCTTGCCCCTTCCTACCTCTCCTCCCTTCTCTCTTTCTACTGCTCACCCCGCATGCTCCACTCCTCTGCCGCCCACCTCCTCACTGTCCCTCGGTCTCACCTATCCCGCCGTCGACCCCTGGGCCACGTCCTCCCGCGGTCCTGGAACGCCCTCCCTCCTCACCTCCGCCAAACTGATTCTCTTCCCCTCTTCAAAACCCTACTTAAAACTCACCTCCTCCAAGAGGCCTTCCCAGACTGAGCTCCCCTTCTCCCTCTACTCCCTCTACCGCCCCCCCTTCACCTCTCTGCAGCTTAACCCTCTTTTCCCCCCATTTCCCTCTGCTCCTCCCCCTCTCCCTTCCCATCCCCTCAGCACTGTACTCGTCTGCTCAACTGTATATATTTTCATTACCCTATTTATTTTGTTAATGAAATGTACATCACCTTGATTCTATTTAGTGGCCATTGTTTTTACGAGATGTTCTTCCCCTTGACTCTATTTATTGCCATTGTTCTTGTCTGTCTGTCTCCCCCGATTAGATTGTAAGCCCGTCAAACGGCAGGGACTGTCTCTATCTATTGCCCACTTGTCATTCCAAGCGCTTAATACAGTGCTCTGCACATACTAAGCGCTCAATAAATACTATTGAATGAATGAATGAACCCATGACCTCTGACTCCCAAGCCCATGCTCTTTACACTGAGCTATGCTGCTTCTCTGGCGCTCTCCCTCCTTAAATCCACCAAACTAGCACACTTCCCCCCTTCAAAGCCCTACTGAATGTTCACCTCTTCCAGGAGGCCTTCTCAGACTAAGCCCCTCTTTTCCTCTGCTCCCTCTCCCCTCCCCATTATCCTGACCCACTCCCTTTCCTCTACCCCCCACCTCATAGGACCTGTATATATATGTACATATTTATATTTATAATTTTATTTTTTATTAATAATGTGCTTGTATCTATAATTCTATTTATTTACAATGATGCTACTGATGTCTATTTACTTGTTTTGATATCTGTCTCCCCCCTTCTAGACTGTGAACCTGTTGTGGGCTGGGATTGTCTCTGTTGCTGAACTGTACTTCCCAAACGCTTAGTACAGTGCTCTGCACACAATAAGTGCTCAATATATACGAATGAATGAATGAATGAATGAATGAATGAATGAATAGCTGATGCAGTCACAAGATAGCGTCTGACCTTGAGACTGTGGGTGCCCAGATTCACCTTGGAACAGTCATCCAGCAGGCAAGGGGCACAGCCAGGATCCCTGACTTCCAGGCCAGTGCTCTTTCCACTAGGCAACACTTCTTCTCTAGGGCAGAGATAAAAAAAACAATGAAATGATGATGCTAGCCCTTGAGAATGCTTTCATTTCATGATCTCTATCTTGACTCAGGGGTTAGAGACATGGGAGGTGGGGAGTCTGAAAGCTTCAGGAGAGAATTAAAGGTCTGAAAAGGTCTAAGGATGTGAGTCAGAAAATCAATATAGAAGGAAATATTGGAAATATTGGAAATATTGAATATTGGTGAGGTAAGGACATGGGAAGCAGTGTGGCCTAGTGGAAAGTGCACAGATCTGGGCATCAGAGGACCAGGGCTCTTTCTAGTCCTGCTAATCTAATTTAATGTATTTATATTCCCACCCAAACCCTGCCCTTCCCCTGACTTTTCCATCACTATAGACAGCACCACCATCCTCCCTGACTCATAAGGCTGAACCTTGGCTTTATCATCCACTCATCTTGCTCATTCAACCCATATATTCAATTGGCCACCAGATCCTCTCAGTTCAACCTTCACAACATTACTAATATTCACCCTTTCCTCTCCATTCAGACTGCTACCACATTAATTCAAGTACTTATTGTATCCTGCCTTGATTATCCCATCAGCCTGCATGATGACCTCCCTATTTCCTGTCTCCCCACTCCAAAACATACTTAACTCTGCTGCCCAGATCATTTCTCTGAAACTCTATTCAGTCTATGTTTCCCCACTCCTCAAGAACCTTCAACAGTTGTCCATCCACATCCACATCCCCCTTCTAACTTACCTTGCTGATTTCCTATTACAACCTAGCATACATACTTATGCCAGCTTATTTCCTGCGGTTCAGTTTCATCTATTACTATGTGCAAAGCATTGTTCTAAGCGCTGGGGAAGATACAAGGTGATCATGTTGTCCCATGTGGAGCTCACAGTCTTAATCCCCATTTTACAGTTGAGGTAACTAAGGCACAGAGAAGTTAAGTGACTTTCCCAAAGTCACACAGCTGATAAATGGCAGAGTCGGGATTCGAACCCATGACTTCTGACTCCCAAGCCCGTTACCTTTCCACTGAGCCATGCTGCTCTTCTGCTCCCCGGAACCTGGGACCGAGGCTGGGGATTTCCTGGCTGGGATGTCATTCCCCAGGGAATAAACCGGACCAAGCCCAGAAATCCTGCCCGGCAGGGGTTGGGAACCGGAGGGGAGACCCTGAACTGTCCCTGGCCATGCTGACCCTGTCCTCCCCACTCCCCCACCCCCAGCCACAGCCCTCCTGGCCGGGGAGGGGGGTGGAGAAATGGGTCAGATCCAACCCAGAGAGGGAGCAGAAACTGACAGTGCCTGAGCTTCACCTTAAGCAGTTTGTAACTATTCCTCTATCGATATTGGTGCGTAGGAACAGTTAGTACCAGGTCCAGTGGACAGGTGGCCTAGTGATCACTATATTAATGTCAGTAACTATTACGGATATGAAAACAGTGAGCAACGATAATTAGGACAACAAATATATTAGCCCAGGTATTACACCTACAAGGAAAATAATAATAATAATTGTGATATTTAAGCACTTCATGTCAGGCACATGAATGCTGGGGTAGATACAAGCACTTTAGGTTGGATACAGTCCATGTCCCACTTGGGCTCACAGTCTTTATCTCCATTTTATAGACAAGGTAACTGAGGCACAGAGAAGTGATGTAACTTTCCCAAAGTCTCAGAGCAGACAAGTGGCAAAGCTGGGATTAGAACCCAGGTCCTTCAGACTCCCAGACCCATACTCTATCCATGAGGTTGCACTGCTTCTCAGGAGAGATATCTTATTTCCGTTGTAGCCAGCTAAAATACTTGTGATATGGTAAATGCACCCTTTGGCACTCCCTTTTCACCCCTCCCTCAGCCCCACGGCACATAAGTATCCATAATCGATTTCTTTATATTGATGCCTGCCTCTTCCTCTTGATTGTAAGCTCATTGTGGTCAGGGAATGTTTCTACCAACTCTGTGGTATTGTACTCTCCCAAGTGCTTAGTAAGCGCTCAATAACCGTGAGTGATTAATAAATGTAAATATCAATTACTAAATGTAAACATCAATAACTACAAGGGGTATAATAGCAGTAGACAACAACAACGGAAACAGCGTGGCTTAGTGAATAGAGCATAGGCCTGGGAATCAGAAGGACCTGGGTTAAGACTGACTTCTCACCCACGTTCTACCTCTGGCTTGGAATGCCCTCCCTCCACACATAGAAAATTACTCTCCCCTCCCCGCTCCTTCAGATTATACTAAGCATGCTTCGTTCTGCACGATTCTGTAGAATGCCAGTCCCCTCCAAATTCCCATTCCGCTTTTTTTGCCTGTAAAACCCCTACCCCCTTTTCACCTCTGCACTCAAAGTGAAAATTTAGCAGCTTCATGCTGTCTAGTACAGTCTTCTGCACAAAAAAGCATGAATGCTGTTTTAGAAGTAGTGTGGCTTGCTGGAAAGAACCTGGGTTTAGAAGTCAGAGGTCGTGGGTTCTAATCCCAGCTCTGCCGCTTGTCAGCTGTGTGACCTTGGGCAAGTTGCTTAACTTCTCTGTGCCTCAGTTCCCTCATCTGTAAAATGGGGATTAAGACTGTGAGCCCCACGTGAAGACAACTTGATTACCTTGTAACTACCCCAGCACTTAGAACAATGCTTGGCACAAAGGAAGTGCTTAACAAATACCAACATTATTACCAACTAGCCAGAAAAATGCTCTTGCTTTCTGTGCTGTGAAATGAATTCAAGATGATTCTTCCTGTTTTTCAGATGGGACCATTGAACATAAACAACTATTCATTCCGAACAGTGCACTGATTGTTCTCGTACTGGGGCTTATTATTGCTGTAGGTAAGTGTCTGGATGAATTTTACACAGCCATGAAATGATGGAGGCATCCTTAGAAGGATGAGGAGAGAAGGGAGGAGGAGATGATGATGGTGATGGAGAACTTTGAAGCCAACAATGAGGAGTTTTTGCATGTTAAGTGAGGAGGGAGGGAGCAGAAGCACAGATGGGGACACGAGGGTTGTGCTGAGGGTTCTCCGCCGGCCCCTTCCCTGCTCTCTTCAGCCCCTGCCCTTTCCAGCCCTGGCCCCACCCCACTCCCATATTGCCCGTTCCCCCCAGTGGGGGCTGGACAGACAAACCAGGGAGCACCGGCTCAGATAAGCGGGAGCAGGACAGAGTGGGGGCTTATGGCCGAGGCAGCAGGCCCAGGCCAGGTTGGGGATGATGAGAAGGGCATCGCCTTTTCCAGCCAACCTCCATCACAGGAGCAAAGAATGGGAGGAAGGCTCCAGTGGAGGGGTATGAGACATGGGAGGTCCCAGGCCCAGCCTGCCGTGGCTCTACCCGAACCCTGCATGGACCAAGGTGGATGGCAGTGGGCCGGGCCAGACATAGAGGTGCTGCTCTGCCCACAGGGTCTGGTCCTGGGCAGTGTGAGGGGTCCAGTTCGGTCCCGGGCAGACGAATCTTCTCCTCCCCGGGGTCCAGGCCCGAGGCTGGGGAGTTTCCTGGCCGGAATATCAATCCCCGGGGAATAGACAGGGCCAAAAACACCGAAATCCTGACCGGCAGGAAGCCAGGCCGGACCCCAATGTTGGGACCGGAGCAACACAGACAGACCCTCCCTCCCTGCCCACCATTGCCCAGCCTCTGGGGGTCCATTGGCCATGACTTCTGGAAGACAAAAGCATTCTCACAGTCCGATTTGAGAAGCCGCTAGACTCCCCAAGGCCTATCCTGCTTCTAGAGTGGTTGCAGATATAAGCCTCGTCATGCTTTGGTTACCAAGATGACCTTCATCTTGGGGTCTGCATTCTGACCCTGGCAGTCTCAGCAAGAGGTCCCCCAAAACTCTGGGCCAGTGGGCAGACCACCCGAAATACCTTCGTTTCCGTGGCACTCCGCTGCGCATTGGTAAGGGTTGTGATCCCTTTTGTGGGCAGTCTTCCAGCATGACTATAGAATTCAAAGTCATGGTCCATTAGGACCAGTCAGCCTGATGTGGGTACTGGAGGTCTTGCAGAGTCCAGGGATAGCCAGCTCGAGCAACCACAGGACACATGACATTTTGATGATATTGATGCTTGTCTACTTGTTTTGTTTTGCTGTCTGTTTCCCCCTTTTAGACTGCGAACCCATTGTTGGGCAGGAATTGTCTCTAGCTGTCACCTAATTATACATTCCAAGTGCTTAGTACATTGCTCTGCACACAGAAAGTGCTCAATAAATACCTGTAAATGAATGGATGTTTCTGAGCACTGATTCTGGTATCTTCCAACTGGGCCAGCCGTGACTGGTCTGTTCTTAGCCCGATTATTGACAGGGAAAACTGGATGGGCGGCCCTTACGTGGAGCCCAATTTTCCCAATGAAAATCCTTTGGGAGGATTATTATATTTTGCAAATCACTAGAAGACTGTCCATGCACCTTCTAAATAGCAATACCTTAATTGCAGTGGGTACCAATATTTTTTAAATGGTATTTGTGAATCGCTTGCCATATACCAGGTACTGTACTAAGCCCTGGGATAGATCCAAGACTGTGTCGGGTTGGACATAGTCCCTGTCCCACATAGGGCTCACAGTCTTAATCCCCATTTATAGTTGAGGTACCTAAGGCACAGAGAAGTGAGAAGTAACTTGTCCAAGATCACATAGCAGACATGTGGTGGATTCGGGATTGGAACCCAGGTCTGTGCTCTTTCCACTAAGCCATGCAGCTTCCTAAAGAGCCTGACTTACTATCGTAAATAGGTAGTGGGAGAATTTATGACTTTTATTTCTCTGTCTCCCATTATTAGATCATGACCTTCTCGATGACCGGAATCATATATTCATTTCCTGAAAGTCCCTTACTAGAGCAGAACAAAAAAGTCCCCAAATGATGGCTTCCTGGTCTTTTAGCCCTTTAAGGCCAGTCCCCTCCAAATTTCCATTCCACATTTTTGACTGTAAATCCCTCACCCCTTTTCACCTCTGCATTCAAAATTTAAATTTGGCCCTGAGTGTTGTCTAATACAGTGCTCTGCACAAAAAAAGCATGAATGTTGTTTACTGACTGACTAGAAAAGTGCTCTTGCTTCCTATGCTGTGAACAAAGTCAGGATGATTCTCTCTGCTTTTCAGATGGGACCACTGAATGTAAACATCTCTTCATTCCAACCATCATAGTGATTGTCCTCATACTGGGGCTCATTATTGCTCTAGGTGAGTGCCTGGGTGAATCCTACACAGCCAATCATTAATTCCTTCATTCCATTGTTTTTATTAATAATAATAATAATGTTGGTATTTGTTAAGTGCTAACTACATGCAGAGCACTGTTCTAAGCACTGGAGTAGATACAGAGTCATCAGGTTGTCCCACATGAGGCTCGCAGTCTTAACCCCCATTTTACAGATGAGGTAACTGAGGCACAGAGAAGTTAAGTGACTTGCCCACAGTCACACAGCTGACAAGTGGCAGAGCCGGGATTCAAACCCATGACCTCTGACTCCCGAGCCCCTGCTCTTTCCAGTGAGCCTTGCTGTGTACCGAGCACTATACTAAGCTGTTTGGGAGAAAACAGCACAACAGTAAGCAGGCACATCCCCTGCTTACATTGAGTTTATAATCTAGATGAAGGGAAACAAACATCAATACAAGTAAATAAATTATAGTTATATACATAAATGCTGTGGGGCTGGGAAGGGGGAAGAGCAAAGGGAGCAGATCAGAGTGAAACAGAGGGGAGTGGGATATGAGGAAAGGTGGGACTTAGTCTTTGAAGGCCTCTTGGAGGAGATGTGACTTCAATAAGGCTTCGAAGAGGAGAAAAGTAATTGCCTTTTGGATTTGAGGAGGGAGGGTCTTCCAGGCCAAAGAAAGGACGTGGGCCAGGGGTCAGCGGTGAGGCAGGCAAGATGGAGGCACAGTGAGAAGGGTAGCACCAGAGGAGTGAAGTGTGCAGGCTGGGTTGTGGAAGGAGAGAAGCGAGGTGAGGTAGGAGGGGGCAAGGTGGTAGAGTGCTTTAAAGTCAATGGTGAGGAGTTTTTACTTGATGAGGAGGTGGATGGGCAACGCCTGCAGTTTTTTTAGTAGTAGGGTGATGTGTCCTGAAAGGTTTTGTAGAAAAGTGATCCAGGCAGCAAAGTAAAGTTTGCAATGGAGTGGGGAGAGAGAGGAGGCTGGGAGGTCAGAGAAGCAGCGTGGCTCAGTTGAAAGAGCACGGGCTTTGGAGTCAGAGGTCATGGGTTCAACTCCTGGCTCTGCCACTTGTCAGCTGTGTGACTGTGGACAAGTCACTTAGCTTCTCTGTGCCTCAGTTACCTCATCTGTAAAATGGGGATTATCTGTAAGCCTCACGTGGGACAACCTGATTACCCTGTATCTTCCCCAGCACTTAGAACAGTGCTCGGCACATAGTAAGCGCTTAACAAATACCAACATTATTATTTATTATTAAGGAGGCTGATGCAGTAATCCAGGTGGTTCAGGATGAGTGATTATGTTAACATGGCAGCAGTTTGGATGGAAAGGAAAGGGCAGATTTTAGTGATGCTGTGAAGGTGGAACCGACGGGATTTAGTGATGGATTGAATATGAGGGTTGAATGAGAGAAAGGAGTCAAGGATAATGCCAAGGTAATGGGCTTGTGAAACAGGAAGGATGGTGATAGATATCCTTAGTGGAGGCATGACTGCAAGGATAAGGAATAAATCTTGACTTCTGTGGTCTTCTGGCTGCTTCCTCAATATCTGCTGAGGGACACTGTATATTGGATTTCACTCAGGCCAGCATTTTCGATTTCTTTCTAGTTTGGTTCTGGATCCCCAATCCTGCTGAGCTCTGCTTGAGGGAAGAAGCCAACAAGAAGACTAATGATTGCAGCTCCTCAACCATGAGGGTCAGTTTTATTCTGGGCTTTGAATCCCATGGCCACATCTGGTCCTGGATTAAACTTTGTTCAGGCAACACTGAAACTGGAGTGTGATATCGTTCTGGTGAATGACAGATTTACTGCCACTGCATCCAGGATCTTTCTTCCTTCACTCACAGTACACACACACACACACACACACACACACACACATCAAATGATTTTATTGTCGATCTTGGGAAGAAAGCTCTAAAGTTAGGGAACTGAAATTAAGAGTTCTCTGAGACTTATGAAAGTCATTGATTAAGGGTAATAATAAAGTCTGATTTTGATTACCCAAACAACATGTAATATAAAAACATAAGCATCAATTAGCTCATTGTGGCCTGGGAGCATGTCTACCAACTCTGTTGTATTTTACTCTCCCAACTACTTAATACAGTGCTCTGCATACAGTAAGCACTCAATAAATATGTTTGATTGATTGACACTGTCTGAACCAGGTTTTTGTATCAGGTTTCAGGTATTGTGGGAGGGGAAGATAACCTAGCTAAAAGGTATTATGTTAGTCTTCCTGTGTCTTTTGTCCTGGTGTGTGGGATAAGATCTCATTTACCTTGATTGCTTTGCTTAGGAAATGACATTTCCATGAGAGGAAGAAGAATTTACATTAGTATCAGATATCTCCTTCTGGATGATTAGAGAGAGAAACAATCAGAGACAAGGGGAGTGTGCTAGTCAAGCAAAGAAAGAAGACAAAAAGTCTACCAAAAAAGTGAGAAAAATGGAATCTTTAGATTTTGTATAGTGAGTTAGACTTCTTTTAGTTCCTTTGAAGAAGAGATCAAACAATGGCTGCCCTGAGAATCTATAATGCATGGTTGATGGTTGATGAGACTAAACTCAGGACTTCTTGAAGTGATGTGAGAAGGATTTGCCAGAGGGGGAATCCAGGCATCCAAGAACCCTCCAATCTGTGGATCTTGATCTCAGTGAAATTTACTGAGCACCTACGTGCAGGGCACTGTACTAAGGATCTGGAGAGTTCAAAATAAGCAAAAAAATGGGAGTGTGGCTGAAGAGACCAATATGTGACTGACACATTGTAGGACTGTTTATAAGTATTCCTCATGGAATCCAGATCTTTATAAAGGCTTTACTCTCTTGGATGTTTTTTGCCAAGCTGATCAATTTCCTTAGCTGGTCACCCAGTATATCAAATTGTTTGAAACTGTGCTTCACTGTCTTTTCAAATAATCTATTGTTCCCTCCCAGGCTAGGCCATGATCTCTTTCCTTTCATCATTCAACAACTACTTGGATATCTTTGCACATGATCTCTTCAGGAAAGTTCTGTTTCTGTGAGCACTACTTCAATGCTGCTAAGCTAACTGCATTCCCAAACTCACTGACCTATCCTTTAATGTTGAGTATGGGTTTTAAGTGATGCTAGTAAAACTGCTCCAGTAATTGGATATTTCTCCAATAGTAAGTCTAGCTCTCACAACCATATAGGTTGTACACCAAAGCAGTTTTCTTCACCTTTAGGTTTATATAGAGCTTGAAGTCTAGAAATCACACACTCTCAATCAATGTGCCAAAAAGCATGCTGAATTTTTCAGTCTATTTTCAGTTTCTTTATCTATCCATGCATCATTAGATAGTGTGCTGTCTTGGTAGCAGACTTTGATAACATTTACCAACCAATCGATCAATGTAGTTATTGATCACTTGTTATGTGAAGAGCATGGCATTAAGCGGTTAGGAAAGTCCAGTGCAATGGAGTGGACAGAAGTGATCCCAGGCCCACAAAGGTTTTACAGTTTTTTGATGCTGATAAAAATATTAGGTAGCCCCAGTCGTGTTTCATCTCACCACTGCTGGGAAGTAAGGGTCAATTTGTAAAATATATGAGGTACTGGATAGAAGCACTGAGGTAATGTCACCAGATATCAAAGTTGTCTTATCACCATTTTTAAGGGAAAAAAATGAAAGCGCTAACCAATAAAACTGGCACGAGATCTTTGTGATCTTTATTAAAGATAATGGTGCTAAGTGCTCATTATATGACAATTATTCATTCAATAGTATTTATTGAGCGCTTACTATGTGCAGAGCACTGGACTAAGCGCTTGGAATGAACAAGTTGGCAACAGATAGAGACAGTCCCTGCCGTTTGACGGGCTTACAATCTAATCGGGGGAGACAGACAGACAATTACAATGGCAATAGATAGAGTCAAGGGGAAGAACATCTCGTAAAAACAATAGCAACTAAATAGAATCAAGGTGATGTACATTTCATTAACAAAATAAATAGGGTAATGAAAATATATACAGTTGAGCAGACGAGTACAGTGCTGAGGAGATGGAAAGGGAGAGGGGGAGGAGCAGAGGGAAATGGGGGGAAAAGAGGGTTAAACTGCGGAGAGGTGAAGGGGGGGCGGTAGAGGGAGTAGAGGGAGAAGGGGAGCTCAGTCTGGGAAGGCCTCTTGGAGGAGGTAAGTTTTAAGTAGGGTTTTGAAGAGGGGAAGAGAATTAGTTTGGTGGAGGTGAGGAGGGAGGGGATTCCCGGACCACAGGAGGATGTGGCCCAGGGGTCGATGGCAGGATAGGCGAGACCGAGGGACGGTGAGGAGGTGGGTGGCAGAGAAGCGGAGCGTGCGGGGTGGGCAGTAGAAAGAGAGAAGGGAGGAGAGGTAGGAAGGGGCAAGGGGATGGAGAGCCTTGAAGCCTAGAGTGAGGAGTTTTTGTTTGGAGCGGAGGTTGATAGGCAACCACTGGAGGTGTTTAAGAAGGAGAGTGACATGCCCAGATCGTTTCTGCAGGAAGATGAGCCGGGCAGCAGAGTGAAGAATAGACTGGAGCGGGGCAAGAGAGGAGGAAGGGAGATCAGAGAGAAGGCTGACACAGTAGTCTAGCTGGGATATAACAAGAGCCTGTAGCAGTAAGGTAGCCGTTTGGGTGGAGAGGAAAGGGCAGATCCTGGCGATATTGTAAAGGTGAAACCGGCAGGTCTTGGTAACGGATAGGATGTGTGGGGTGAACGAGAGAGACGAGTCAAAGATGACACTGGGATTACTGTACTAAGTGCTGTTGTAGATACAAGATTCATTCATTCATTCAGTAGTATTTATTGAGCGCTTACTATGTGCAGAGCACTGCACTAAGCGCTTGGAATGTACAAATCGGCAACAGATAGAGACAGTCCCTGCCCTTTGACGGGCTTACAGTCTAATCGGGGGAGACTGATAGACAAGAACAAAGCAGTAAATAGAATCAAGGGGATGAACATCTCATTAAAACAATAGCAAATAAATAGAATCAAGGTGACGTACATCTCATAAACAAAATAAATAGGGTAGTGAAAATATATACAGTTGAGTGGACCAGTACAGTGCTGAGGGGATGGGAAGGGAGAGGGGGAGGAACAGAGGGAAAGGGGGGAAAAGATGGTTTAGCTGTGGAGAGGTGAAGGGGAGGTAGAGAGAGCAGAGGAAAAAGGGGAGCTCAGTCTGGGAAGGTCTCTTGGAGGAGGTTAGCTTTAAGGAGGGTTTTGAAGAGGGGAAGCGAATTAGTTTGGCAGAGGTGAGGAGGGAGGGCATTCCAGCACCGCAGGAGGATGTGGCCCAGGGGGCGACAGTGGGATAGGCGAGGAGGGACGGTGAGGAGGTGGGCAGCAGAGGAGCGGAGCGTGCAGGGTGGGCAGTGGAAAGAGATAAGGGAGGAGAGGTAGGAGGGGGCAAGGTGATGGAGAGCCTTGAAGCCTAGAGTGAGAAGTTTTTGTTTTGTGCAGAGGTTGATAAGCAACCACTGGAGGCTTTTAAGAAGGGGAGTGACATGCCCAGAGCATTTCTGCAGGAAGATGAGCCGGGCAGCGGAGTGAAGAATAGACTGGAGCAGGGAGAGAGAGGAGGAAGGGAGATCAGAGAGCAGGCTGACATAGTAATCTAGCCGGGATATTACGAGAGCCTGAAACAGTAAGATAGTCGTTTGGGCTAAGATAACCAGATCAGACCCAGTCCTTGTGCCCCATGGGGCTCCCAATATAACAAGTATGGAAAGCAGATTTCTTAACCCCATTTTACATGAGGAAACTGAATCACAGATAAGTTTAGTGACTTTCCCAAGGTCGCACAGCAGGCAAGTGGCCAACTTGGGATTAGAGCCTAAATTCTTTTTTCTGAGGCCCGAGCCCTTTCAAATAGGCCATGCTGTTTCTCTCCATTGATCTCAACTGGTGGAGTTCCTACCTGGAGTCCCCCTAGACTGACTAATAAAGAACATTCCTCACCCTGTTTTCACAGAATCACCTAGAGTGTTGGACCACATGCACAGAGAGGTAGATTTGTGCTGTGTGTCAGACTTGGAAAAATTCAGGCAACCATATCAAGACCTTTACATGTTTAACATGGACTTAACATAACATAACCACTCAACTCTATTAGTAGACCATGACTCTGGTAACTCTTTAAGTAGTAAACTGCACTAGAGATGTTTATAAAGGTTTAAACTTATTCCATGATGACATTGCTATATATTACAGTTGGACGGTCCAAGTCATAACCTTTCCTCACCAATCTTGGAGTAAAGGGATGGAGGGTATAAACTAGGGAGTTATCACTATCATAATCATCATCTTCAGTGGTATTTATTGAGTTCTTACTGTGTAGGGCACTGTACTAAGTGCTTGGGAGAGTACAACACAACAAAGTTGATAGACACATTCCAGGCCCACAATAAGCATACAGCCTAAAGGGGAAGGCAGACATTAATGTAAATAAATAATATGTTCAAAGACACCACAAGGAATCTGGAAGCTGGTGACAATGCCCTGGAAAGCTTTCACTTAATCAGGATGTGGACATCATCGAAGCATCTTGAATGATTGTCATTCCTGAATAATTGTCACTAGAACTCAGACTGTTGCTGTAAGTCTTTGAGACAGTGATGTACAATACAAGGTTCTCAGTCATTTAAGAATTACTGCATGCAAATACCTGCCCCTTATAGGCCCACACCTAAGAAGACATACAAATTTATAAACCATTTCATTGAGGCACTGTAGGCTGATGAAAAGTCTGAAGAATCTGAGGAGATGTATCAGTCTGCACTGGGAAAATCATACCTACAAGCAAAAATGAATATTGTTCTTGAGCATAGTAAGCATTTTTAAAATGCCATTGATTGATTGATCGATTTGTAACACTGACCTAAAAACGCTCGCATAATTTTGTTACCACGGCAGCACACTGATCCATAATGCTATAGACAAAGAAGTAAAAACCAAATGAAGATGTTCGGCACATCTTTTGGGAGACTGCTTGATTATGGCCATAGGGTGGTCAGCCTCCAGTCTAACCTCATGGTCAACAAAGCTAGTGCTGAACAACCTTGTGTATGGCTGTGAGACGTGGACCCCACCCAGGCTCCATATCTGGCTCCTTGAGCAGTTCCATCAGCATCATTTACAGGGCATACTCAATATCAAATAGTAAGAAAAAATCTTGAGCAATGAAGTTCTAGAATGCACTCAATCCCCTAGCATCGAAGCTATGATCCCCTTAATATACAGTCGTGCTGGGTGGGTAATGTAAGGAGGATGATCAACAGCAGAAGATGCAAACAGCTCCTGAATAGAGAGCTGAAATTGGGAACTAGAAAACAAGGAGGGAAGAAGAAAAATTTTGAGGTGCATCTAAAACAAAGTCTCAGCCACTGTTGTATCCTTGCTGAAAACTGGGAGTCAAACATCAAGGTAGACCAGCATGTGTCATTTGATAGACTGACAAGGTGGTGCCAATGTAGCATCAAGATCAGGCCAGGCTGCAGGGAAATGGAAACAGATGACTGCGTTCTCTAGCTATTAGTGCATCTTCCTCCTCCCATTAATCAGTCCTATTTATTGAGCACTTATTGTGGGCAGAGCACTATATTAAGTGCTTAGAAGAGTAGAACACAATAGTATAAGAAACATATTCCCTTCCTACAGTGAGCTTACAATCTAGATGGGGAGACAGACACAATATAAATAAATAAATTACAGATATGTACATAAGGGCTGTGGGGCTGTGCAGGGGGTTAAATAAAGGGAGCAAGTCAGGGCAACGCAGAAGGGAGTGGAAGTAAAGCAAATGAGTGTTTAGTAAGGAAAGGCTTCTCGGAGGATATGTGCCATCAATAAGGCTTTAAAGGTGGGGAGAATAATTGTATATGAAGAGGGAGAGTATGCCACACCAGGGTCAGGACGTTGGCGAGAGATCAGTGGCAAGAAAGATGAGGTTGAGGTAGAGTGAGAAGGTTGGTATTAGAGGAGCAAAGTGTGTGGGCTGGGTTGTAGTAGAAGAGTAGCCAGGTGAGGTAAGAGAGGGCAAGGTGATTGAGTGCTTATAAGCCAAAGGTGAGGAGTTTCTGTTTGATGTGGAGGTGGATGAACTACCTGAAAGTACTTGAGGTACTGGAGGTACGTGAGGAGTGGGTAAACCTGGACTTAATATTTTGAAGAAAAATGATATGGGCAGCAGAGTGAAGCATAGACTGGAGTGGGGAGAGACTGGAGGCAGAAAGGTCAGCAAGAAGGATGATGCGGCAGCGTTGCTCAGTGGAAAGAGCATGGGCTTGGGAGTCATAAATCATGGGTTCGAATCCCAGCTCTGTCACTTGTCAGCTATGTGGCTGTGGGCAAGTCACTTAACTCCTCTGTGCCTCACTTACCTCATCTGTAAAATGGGGATTAACTGTGAGCTGCACATAGTAAGTGCTTAACAAATACCAATTATTATTATTATTATTATTATTATTAATCAAGGTGGGATAGGATGTGTCCTATTTAGCCCCCTTCTAGACTGTAAGCCCCATGTGGGCAGGGATTGTCTCTTCATTGCTGACTTGTACTTTCCATGCACTTAGTACAGTGCTCTGCACACAGTGAGTGTTCAATAAATATGATTGAATGAATGAATAAGTGTTTGGATTAGCGTGGTAGCAGTGTGTACGGAGAAGAAAGGTGGATTTTAGCAATGATGTGAAGGTTAAGTGAGAGAGAGGAGTCAAGCATAATGCCAAGGTTTCAGCCTTGTGAAGAATGGTAATGCTGTCTGCACTGATGGAAAAGTCAGGGAGAGGACAGGGTTTGAGTGAGAATATAAAGAGTTCTGTTTTGGACATGTTAAGTTTGAGATGACAGCAGGATATCCTCTTAGAGATGTCTTAAAGGCAGGAGGAAATGCAAGGCTGCAGAGAGGGAGAGAGATCAGGGGTGGAGATGTAGATTTAGGAATCTTCTGCATACTGGTGGTAGTTAAAGCCATGTGAGTGCATGAGTTCTCCAAGGGAGTAGGTGTAGATGAAGAATAGAAGGGGACCAAAAACTGAACCTTGAGGGACCCCTGTAGTTAGGGGATGGTCGGGAGGGGAAGGGCAAGGAGAGGGAGGGAAGAGGAGCCCGCGAAGGAGACTGAGAATGAATGGCCTGATAGGAGGAGAACCAGAAGAGGACAGAGTCAGTGAAGCCAAGGTAGGATAACATATTTAGGATTATTAGATGGTCCACAGTGTCAAAGGCAGCTGAAAGGTCGAGGAGGATCAAAATAGAGAAGGAGCCATTAGATTTGGCAAGGAGATCATTTGTGACCTAAAAGAGGATGGATTCTGTGGAGTGAAGGGGATGGAAGCCAAGGAGGGAACTGGAGGAGAGGAACTTGAAGCAGCAGGTGTAGGCAACTTGCTCAAGGAGCTTGGAGAAGAACAGTAGGAGGGAGATGGGGCGATAATGGAGGAAGCCTGGCATCAAGGGAGAGTGTTTTCAGGAAGGGGGAATGAGAATGTTTGAAAGCAGTGGGGAAGAAGCCATTGGAGAGTGAACAGTTAAAGATGGTGGTCAGGGAGGGAAGAAGGGAAGGGGCAAGTGTTTTGATAATGTGCAAAGTGATGGAGTCAGATGCATAGAATGAGGGGGTGGATTTTGAGGGAAGGCAGGAGATCTTCTCTTGAGATAATGCTAAGAAGGATAGGCAAGTTGAAGAAGGGGCAGGAGAAGGAAGGAACTGGAGAGGAGCAGGGGAGATTTTAGGGAGATCATATCTGATAGATGCAATTTTCTCAATAAAGTAGGTAGCCAGGTTTTTAGGGACAAGGACAAGGACAAGGGTCTCCATCACCTTGCCCCCTCCTACCTCTCCTCCCTTCTCTCTTTATACTCCCCACCCTGAACGCTCCGCTCCTCTGTCGCCCACCTCCTCACCGTCCCCGTTCTTGCCTATCCCGCCGTTGACCCCTGGGCCACGTCCTCCCGCTGTCCGGGACTGCCCTCCCTCCTCACCTCCACCAAACTAATTCTCTTCCCCTCTTCAAAACCCTACTTAGAGCTCACCTCCTCCAAGAGCCCTTCCCAGACTGAGCTTCCCCTTTTCCCTCTGCTCCCCCTCTACCCCCCTTCACCTCCCCTCAGCTAAGCCCTCTTTTCCCCCCTTTCCCTCTGCTCCTCCCCCCTCCCTTCCCATTCCCTCAGCACTGTTATCAACTGCTCAATTGTATATATTTTCATTACCCTATTTATTTTGTTAATGAGATGTACATCACCTTGATTCTATTTATTGCTGTTGTTGTAATGAGATATTCAATCCCCTTGATTCTATTTATTGCTATTGTTTTTGTCTGTCTGTCTCCTCCGATTAGACTGTAAGCCCCTCAATGGGCAGGGACTGTCTCTATCTGTTGCCAATTTGTACATTCCAAGTGCTTAGTACAGTGCTCTGCACATAGTAAGCACTCAATAAATACTGTTGAATGACTAGGGATAGGGGAGCCAGAGGGACAAGGGGTTTGAGGAGGGAATTAAACATCTGGAATAAATGGAAAGGTCAATAAGCATGGGTGTCAGTAAGGATGGAGAAATAATTTTGCCAGCCAGAGAAGAGGGCAGAGATAAAGCACATAAGGATGAACTTTAAATGGCTGAAGTTGGCCTGATATCTAGATTTTTACCAGCAGTAATCTCATTCTCTTCGAAACCCCTCAAATGAGAACTATACACCTGCTGCCTCCAATTTTTGTCCTTCAACTTCCTCCTTCACCCTCTACAATCTGGTTTATGCCCTCTTCACTCCAGGAAGACCACTTTCTTCAAGGTCATCAATGACCTTCTTGCCAAATGTAGCAGGCTACACTCTGCACTAATCCTCTCTTCACTTGGAAATACTACCCAAACTTGGAGAAGATTTGGAGCTGGAAAGTGTTTGAGACTTGCTCACAAATGTTTATTAGAAGCCAGGAGACGCAGAGTGATAATGACACCATCCCTGTCCTCCCAGATCTTTATGTCTAAAGAAACGAACAATCAAGTTGTCATGTTTGTCATGTTGGGCGACAAGGACTACTGGAGTAGCCACAATTCTTGGAGATGAGACCTCATTTCTCTGTTGATCACCTGCTTTGAGACTTTGGAAAAATCATTTAGCCTCTTTGGACTCTCCATCTGTAAAAATGGGACAATTTTCCCTGACCTTCCCTGCCTCACCATGGTCTTGAGAAGTCAAAATTGTGAGTTATGGAAAATAGAAGTGCTCTGTAAATTGAAACTATTAGAACTCTCATTATTGAGAGTGATTCTAGGTAAGGAGCCACTCACCCAAGCAAGCATATACTAAGCACCCACCTGAGAGCACTGACCGTCCTGTTCCTTTATCCCACAGGTACTAAGACTTGTCCTAAGTGTGGAGAAACTTGTCCAGGTGACTGGGTGCAGTTTGGAAAGAAATGCTACTTAATGGGAAAAAAAAATTGGACCGAGAGCCAGAAATTCTGTAAATCCCAAGGTGATGAGCTAGTAGTGATTGGAAGCCATCAGGATCTGGTGAGTGTGTCAGGGTAGAAAATTTGAGCCAAATTTTCTTTCTTGAAAGTAACTCCCATGATCTAAATCTTGTGTGTCTGGATCTGCAAATGTCCCTGGAATTGGATAAATGCTTCCCAAATGCACAATCCCTACAAGAGAATGGTATGGTGTGAGCAAAAAATAATAGTCTATCCTTCACTCCGCTGCCCGGCTCATCTTCCTGCAGAAACAATCTGGGCATGTCACTCCCCTTCTTAAACAACTCCAGTGGTTGCCTATCAACCTCTGCTCCAAACAAAAACTCCTCACTCTAGGCTTCAAGGCTCTCCATCACCTTGCCCCTCCCTACCTCTCCTCCCTTCTCTCTTTCTACTGCCCACCCCACACGCTCCGCTCCTCTGCTGCCCACCTCCTCACCGTCCTTCGGTCTCACCTATTCCACTGTCAACCCCTGGGCCACGTCCTCCCGTGGTCCTGGAATGCCTCCCTCCTCACCTCCGCCAAACTGATTCTCTTCCCCTCTTCAAAACCCTACTTAAAACTCACCTCCTCCAAGAGGCCTTCCTAGACTGAACATCTCTTCTCCCTCTACTCCCTCTACCGCTCCCCTTCACCTCACCACAGCTAAACCCTCTTTTCCCCCCATTTCCCTCTGCTCCTCCCCCTCTCCCTTCCCATCCCCTCAGCACTGTACTCGTCTGCTCAACTGTATATATTTACATTACCCTATTTATTTTGTTAATGAAATGTACATCACCTTGATTCTATTTAGTTGCCATTGTTTTTACGAGATGTTCTTCCCCTTGACTCTATTTATTGCCATTGTTCTTGTCTGCCTGTCTCCCCCAATTAGACTGTAAGCCTGTCAAACGGCAGGGACTGTATCTGTTGCTGACTTGTTCATTCCAAGCGCTTAGTACAGTGCTCTGCACATAGTAAGCGCTCAATAAATACTATTGAATGAATGAATGAATGAATAATACAGTTGATATCACTTTGAATATGTGTAGTTAAGGAGCAGCCTGGCTTAGTGGAAAAGAGCACAGGGCTGAAAACCAGAGGACCGGGGTTCTAATTCTGACTCTGCCACTTGCCTGCTCTGTGACCTTGGGGAAGATGCTTAATTTGTTAAATGGGGATTCAATACCTTCTCCCTCCTCCTTAGACTGTGATTCCTATGTGGAATAGGGACTGTGTCTAACTTTATTATGTTGTGTTCTTACCTCTAATGCTTAGCACAGTACTTGGTACATAGTGCTTAATGAATACTTTTATCATTATTTTATTTTGTCCAAAGAAGTTTTATATCAGTTATTTTTATTTTTGCTTCACAATAATCCTTTGCATTAGAGAGAAGTAAAGACTGTTATTCCTCATTGTACAGCTCATCCCAGAAAGGTGAAGGTCACAAGTTCACGCAGTCAATGGCAGAGTGGGGATCTAACCCAGGTCACCTTATTCCCAGCCACCTGACTCTCATCTTCTTACTAGCTGCATTTCAGGATGTAGATCAATTAAGTTCTAGTGGAGAGAGCACAGGCCTGGGAGGCAGAGCACCTGTGTTCCAATCCCAATTCTGCTGCTTGCCTAATGGGTGACCTTGCACAAGTCATTTAACTTCTCCAGGCCTTAGTTATGTCATCTGTAAAAAGGGGATGAAACACTTGTTCTCTCTCCCTCTTAGGCTTTGAGCTCCATGTGGGACAGGGATTCTGTTTCATCTGCTTATGCAGTATCTACCCCAGAGCTTATTACTGTGCTTTGAACATAATAAGAACTTAACAAATACCAAAATTATTTTTATTATTATTACTATTAGTACTGCTACAACTATGTCCATGTTTCCACCCCAGGCTATGACTGTCTTTAACTTGTTTTTTTAGCTTTTTCACCTAGTGTTTTAGGGGTAAACAAGGGACGGGACAGGGGCCTTCCTACCCCTGGATAAATCGCTATGTTCCCCCATCACTATTACTGCCTTGATATCATGGGCTTCTTATTCCCATGCCCGGAGAGCAGCATGTGCTGAGAAGATGAACAGCTCTCTGGCAAACTGTGGAGATGGATATTCCATGGAAGCAGCAGGACCTAATGCTGAGCATAGGCCTGGATGTCAGAAGACCCGGGTTCTAATGCCGGCTTTGCCACCCACCTGCACTGTGACCTTGGGCAAATCACTCTGCTCACTGTGGGCAGGGAATGTTATATTGTACTCTCCCAAGCACTTAGTACAGTTCTCTGCAAACAGTAAGCATTCAGTAAATATGATTGAATGAAAGTATTTCCCTTCCCCTCCTCAGGTTGTGATCTGGAGCAGAGAGGTGAGCACTGCCTGGTCTCTAACCCAGAGCCTTTCCTGCCTCCAGGAATCCCCAGGCAGCTTCTAACATGGAGCCCTGCCCAAAGGCAGTTCTTCCTCATTGTTCCTTCCCTTCCCTGGCTCCAACTTGTCATCTAGGTTGAGCTCTGCTGAGGTGAGGGGAGGGATATTCAAGCTGCCTTATTGTCCCGCCACCACCCAAGGTGGCCCCACAGCACAGAGAGGGGGCTCTACCTCCACCCGAGTCCACATGGCTCTAAATTGGAATATTGGGCCATGAGGCAGGGATGAAAGGACTGTTGGAAGAAGGATTATGAATGATGATCAGAGACCACTGGGGAACAAGGTATGCCAACTTCATTCTCAACCTCCATTGAGAAGCCCCGGAACCTGATGGACATCACGGGGAATAATGAGGGTTTGGTCTTGTGGGAGCATCTTTGGGAGGTCCCAAAGGAGCTGCCTGTGTCAGCAGGGGTGGGATTATGCAAAGGAAAGGATGTGTTAAAATCCTACCCATGTAAGTGGCCTGTGCTCAGTATGTAGACCACTCGTTCCGAAAACTTCTTTGTCCACAGTTCGCTCTGTGCCTGGAACAGCAGTTGTGAGTTTAGCCCTCCCGTATGGGAGTGGGATTAAAGGTGCCTGACTTGAAGCAAGCTATCCTATTTGACTTCTCTACACTACATCTCAATGGGAGTGGCAGCAGTAAGCACTCAGTAAATATGATTGACCAACTGACTGACTTTACTTCTCTGTGCCACAATTCCATCATCTGCAGAATGGGAATTCAATACCCATTCTCCCTCGTCCTAAGATTGTGAACCCCATGTGGGACTTGATTACCTTATACCTACCCCAGCCCATAGTACAGTGCTTGAAACATAGTAAGCGCTAAACACAGTTATCATTATTGTTATATTCCCTGACCACCAAGACATTTGTTTGGTGGCCCTCCCAGATCCTTTTGGGCCTGAGCCCAGAATCAAGCTAACCAGAGGGCAAGTTCCCTGACAGTGTTCATTGATCAGTAGTTTTTATTAATGTTTACTGTATGAGAACACTGTACTGGGTACTTGGGAACATATAGCAGGAGAAAAAGACATGGTTTCTGTGCTCAAGATACTTAAAATCTAATGGTGAAAAAAAGGAGACCTAAATTTTGTGCAAATAGGGGAAGCAGGAGGAAAAGCATACATAATTCTGTTAGTAACAAGAGCAGTGAAAGTGATTAAACACCTGAGTGAGTAAATGGAGCACCTAGATTGATATATACATGTGTGAATGAATAGTGGCTGTTAAGGTGGAGAAGTGTAATCAGGGAAAGTTTCCTGGATGAGGTGCTCTGCCTCTTGACAGTGTATCTTTCTGTTGAGACTGTCAACTGTGTTCTGTTTGAAAACAACCTCGATAGTTCAAGGGACTCCCTTGACTGCACTGACACCCAGACACTTGTGTCTATGCAGAGGGCTTCCCAGTGGTCTGTTTGGCTAATGTTCTGTCTGGCCATTAGCTGTGGAGACACAATGCTATAATTCCATCCTGACAAACTGACCTTAGGTGTGGACAACAATGAGAGGTGCATCTCCGTAGCCTAGAGGCTATATGTTTCTGCACTGGTCTTCATTCATTCAATCATATTTATTGAGCATTTATTGTGTGCAGAGCACTGTACTACTACTAATAATAATAATAATGGTATTTGTTAAGCACTTACAATGTGCCAAACAGTGTTCCAAGTACTGGGGTAGATACAAAGTAATCAGGTTGTCCCACGTGGGGCTCATGGTCTTATTACCCATTTTACAGATGAGGTAACTGAGGTCCAGAGAAATTAAGTGGTGGTCCAAGTTCACAGAACAGATGAGTGGCAGAGCTAGGATTAGAACCCACATCCTCTGACTCCCAAGGCCATGCTTTTTCCACTAAGCCACACTGCTCTCTTAGAAAGTACAATTCAGCAACAAATAGAGACAATCCCTGTCCACAATAGGTTCACAGTCTAGAAGGGGTGAGACAGGCAGGAAAACAAGTAACAGGCATCAATAGCATCAATATAAATAAATAGAATTATAGATATAGGCACATCATTAATATGAATAGAATGAAAAATACATACATGTATACACAAATGCTGTGAGGGGAGGGAGGCAGAGTAAAGAGAGTGAGTTGGGGTAATGGGGAGGAGAAGGGAAGCAGAGGAAAAGGGGACCTTAGTCTGGGAAGGCCTCCTGGAAAAGGTGAGCCTTCAGTAGGGCTTTGAGCCCATCATTGGGCAGGGATTGTCTCTGTCTGTTGCCGAATGGTACTTTCCAAGCGCTTAATACAGTGCTCTGCACATAGTAAGCGTTCAATAAATACTATTGAATGAATGAATGAAGGGGGGAAGTGTGATTGTTGGTCTTCTTACTTTTCTCTGGAGAAAGGAGCCCAAAGCATCCTGGGAAGAATCTGGAAGAATTCCTGAGAGAGAGAACAGTTGTGTCTCTTGAAAGGGTCTGATTGCAGGATTTCTTCTTTCCAATGCAGATATTCATTTGGAAATTCAAGAATTGCTGGATTGGTCTTCAAAGGAAAGATGGAGAACTCTGCTGAATGAATGGCGCTCCACTGAATGAGAGTCTGTAAGTTCCCTTTAACTCTTCTGTCTAATGGCATAAGAGAAGTAGGAGGTATTCAAATAAAAATATATTCAGAATTTACAATGTTTCTCTCCACACATGGGTCATAATGATTTTAAAGAATGGGAAGGTTTTCAGACACTAACGGAAGCAGCAGATTAAGCCCAGATCATCATCATTCTTTGCTCCTCATCTCCACATGCATTAAATGAATATGAGATCGATCATTTATTGAGCGCTTACTATGTGCACCATACCTGACACTTGGGAGAGCACAATACAACAGAATTAGCAGGCATGTTCCCTGCCCACAACAAGCAGTCTAGAGATGTTGATTTCTAACTTCTCCCTGTGCCTCCAGCCCTTCCTGCTTTTACAGAGTTAAGTATTTCACCAGTCCACCTGGGGTCCAGAAAACTGTTTCTCATCACCTTCGAGGGTTTAAACGAGGACCACAGAGCCAAAGCTCAATGGGGGCTTTCTAAGCCTTTTGCCCCCTCCATTACCCCTCTCAGGCTCAACGGGAAATGTGGTAAACCTGGCTCATTCCTAACACTGCTCATGTTCTCTTTCTCAACTCAGGTTTCCAGTCACTGACCCTCGAGACTGTGCATATGTTTCTGATTACAAGATTATTACAAATGCCTGTTCCACCCACAAGTGCTACATTTGCAGCAAGTAGCTGACTGTGTCATGAAGAAGGAAGAGAGTGGATATGGGACCTGTAGGAAAACTATAAACAAGGAGGAGGAAAGCTAGGAGCCCTCAGATTCTGGGTGACTGAGACTGTTACTTCCTCACAGAGACTATACTGCTCTTTCCCAATCATTCCGAGTGGTGCTCTGTTCATATTCATTTCTTGATAAATGTGGGTTCATTCATTCATTCAATTTATTTATTTATTGAGTGCTTACTGTGTGCAGAGCACACTACTAAGCGCTAAGAAAGTAGAATGCAGCAATAAAGAGAGAAAATCCCTGCCCACAAAGGGGTCACAGTCTGGGGGGGGAGACAACATCAGTTCAAGTAAACAGACATCAATGTAAATAAAAAGAATTTTAGATATATACATATATACATAGTGCTGTGGGGTGGGGAGAGGGTGAAAGAGCAAAGGGAGCGAGTTATGGTCTTCCCACGCAGAAGGGAGGGAGAGCTGAGGAAAAGTGGGCCTTAGTCTGGGAAGACCTCTTGGAGGAATGCACCTTCAGTAGGGCTTTGAAGGGGGGGAAGAGTAATGGACTGGTGGATTTGAGGAGGGAAGGCATTCCAGGCCAGAGGTAGGATGTGGGCCAGGGGTCAGTCTCATGAGACAAGAGAGATCGAGGCATTGTGACAAGGTTAGCACCAGAAGAGCAGAGTGTGCAGGTTGGGATATAAAAGGAGAGAAGGGAGGTGAGGTATGAGGGGACAAGGTGATGGAAAGCTTTAAAGCCAGTAGTGAGGAGTTTTTGTTTGATACGGAGGTTGATAGGCAACCACTGAAGATTTTTGAGGAACATGCCCTTCAGAAAGAGTAGAAAGTAGAAAGATTATCTTTAAGTAGAAAGATAATCTGTGCAACAGAGTGAAGTATGGATTGAAATGGGATGAGGCAGGAGGTGGGGAGATTAGAAAGGATGCTGATGCAGTAATCCAGTCGAGATAGGATGAGTAATCCTATCCTATCTCGACTGGATTACTGCATCAGCATCCTTTCTAATCTCCAAGGGATAGTAGTTTGGATGGAGAGGAGAGGGCAGATATTGGTGATATTGTGAAGGTGAAAGAGAAGGCCTCCAAGAGGCCTTCCCAGACTAAACAAGTTCCCCCCTTTCCTCTTCCCTTTCCTCTCTCTTTCCTTTCCACTCCCTTCTGCTTCTCCCTGACTTGTTCCCTTTGTTTTTTGCTCTTTGTTCCCTTTGCTCTTCCCCCATCCCAGCCCCACAGCACTTATATACATATCTCCAATTTTATTTATTTGCATTGATGTCTATTTTCCCCCCTCTAGACTGTAAGCTCATTGTGGGCAGGGAATATCACTGTTTATAATTGTATTGTATGTTCCCAAACACTTAGAACAGTGCTCTGTACACAGTAAGCACTCAATAAATGTGATTGAATGAATGAGCGGGGTCATGTTTTCTAACTCTGTTATATTTTTTAAAGCACTTAATACAGTGGCCTGGGCACCACAGATGCTCCATAAATGCTAGTGATAGGTTGGGACATATAAAGAGAATCAGTGATGAAAGGAAACCCTAACAGCTGGTCTATGAGGTAACCAATTAATTAATCAATGGTATTTATCAAGCACTTACAGTGTGCAGAGCACTGTGAAAGGACTTAAGAGAGTACAACACAATAGAGTTGGTAGGTTTGGTATCCGCCCTCAAGGACCTAACAATCTCATGGGGGAGAGTGACAGTAAAATAAATTACAGATAGGGGAAATGGCAGGGTATAAGAATTTGTACATAAGTGCTGTGGAACTTGGATGGGGTATCAAAGTGCTTAAGGGATACAGAACTAAGTGCATAGGTGACTCAGAAGGGAGGGTGAATAACGTGAGGAAATGAGGGTTTTGGGAAGGCTTCTTGGAGGAGAAGAGATTTTAGTAAGGCTTTGAATATGGTAAAATTGGCAAAATTGGCGATTTGTCACATAATAATAATAATGTTGGTATTTGTTAAATGCTTACGATGTGCAGAGCACTGTTCTAAGCTCTGGGGTAATAACAATAATGTTGGTATTTGTTAAGCACTTATTATTTGCAGAGCACTGTTTTAAGCACTGGGGTAGATATAGAGTAATCAGGTTGCCCACGTGAGGCTCACAGTTAATCTCCATTTTATAGATGAGGTATCTGAGGCACAGAGAAGTTAAGTGCCTTGCCCGCCATCACACAGCTAAGTGGCAGATCCAGGATTCGAATTTATGACCTCTGACTCCCAAGCCCATGCTCTTTCCACTGAGCCACGCTGTACATATGAAGAGGGAGGTAATTCCAGGCCAGAGGGAGGATGTGGGCAAGGCATTGGTGGTCAGACAGATGAGACTGAGGTACAGGGAATAAGTTGGCTTTAGAAGAGTGAAATATGTGGCCTGGATTGTAGTAGGAGATTAGTAAGGTTGGATACGGAGTGGGAAAGCTGATTTAGTGTCTTAAAGCTGAGAAATTTCTGTTTGATACAGGGAGGGATGGGCAACCATTGGAGGATTTGAGGAATGGAAGAAGTGAAGTTGTTTTTTATCATTATAAATATTGTAGACGAGTGATCTGGACATCAGGGTGAAGTATGGGCTGGAGTGGGGAGAAACTGGAGGCAGCGAGGTCATTAAGAAGGAGCCAGCAGAGAAATAAGAGGAAAACCTAGTGAGGACAATGTCAGTGAAACTAAGGGTAGACAGTGTTGCAGCCCCACAGCACTTATGTATATATCTTTATATACTCTAAATCATTTTATTTTTATTAATATGTCTCCCCCTCTAGACTGTAAGCTTATTGTGGGCAAGGAAAGTGTCAGCAACTCTGTTGTCTTGATTGTTTTCGGGAGGAGGAGGTCCTCAGGCAGCTAAGAGATGTAGGAGTAATAAAATGGACTAGAGCCTACTGGATTTAGCAAGAAGGAGATCATTGCTGACTTTGGAGTGAAGGGGGCAGGAGCCAGATTGAAGGGGGTTGAGAAGGGAGTTGGAGGAGAGGAAGTGGAGGCAGGGAATGTAAAAAACTCACTCAAACTATTAGAAAACTAAAGGTAGGAGGAAGATTGTTTTATAATTGGAGGGAACCATGAGATTAAGGGAGCGTTGTTTTAGAATGGAAGCTGCACAAGCATATTTGAAAGCAGTAGGGAGGGAGTCACTAGAAAATGAGCAGTTGAAGATGGTGGCCAAAGAGGGAAGAAGGCAAGGGTAAATGTTTTAGTAAGGTGCAAAGAGATGTAGTTATCTCCACTGGTGGAAGGGTAGATTTTAACTGAGGTGGAAGATCTCTTGAGATACTGCTGGGAAGGATGAGAATAAAAGACTGGACAGGAAGAGGGAGAAATTGGAGAAAAGCAGGAGCGATTTTAGGGAGGTCACACATGATGGTTTCAACGTTCATTGATTCAATTCATTCAGTTGTATTTATTGAGCACTTACTATGTGAAGCAGAGAAGCAGCATGGCCTAGTGGCAAGATCCCCGGGCTTGGAAGTCAGAGGATGTGGGTTCTAATCCTGACTCTGCCACTTGTCTGCTGTGTGACCTTGGGAAAGTCACTTAACCTCTCCGTGTCTCAGTTACCTCATCTGGAAAATGGGGATTAAGAACTATGAGCCCCATGTGGGACAACCTGATTACCTTGTATTTACCTCATTGCTTAGAACAGTGCTTGGCACATAGTAAGTGCTTAACAAATGCCATCATTATTATTATTATGTGTAGAGCATTGTACTAAGTGCTTTGGAGAGTGCAAGTCAACAATAAACACATTCCCTACTCACGATGAGCTTACCATCCAGGAAAAGAAAAGGCCAGGGGAGAGCACCAGCACAGTCCCCCACTACCACAAATTATGCAGTCCAGTTTCCTGCATCTGTGGAAATCGCAGAGGTCAGCACACTCAGAGTACAATGGATGAGCCTCACCTCAGGAAAACCACCTATGTGATCATGGTGTCTCCCTTGCCAGGTAAGTATAATAATATTGGTATTTGTTAAGCACTTATTATGGGCAGAGCACTGTTCTAAGCGCTGGGGTGGATACAGGGTAATCAGGTTGTCCCACGTGAAGCTCACAGTTAATCCCCATTTTATAGATGAGGGAACTGAGGCACAGAGAAGTTAAGTGACTTGCCCACAGTCACACAGCTGACAAGTGGCAGAGGCGGGAGTTGAACCCATGACCACTGACACCGAAGCCCAGGCTCTTTCCACTAAGCCACGCTGCTTCCCTGTGAATATGAGTATGAGTGTGAGTATGTATGCCAGGTAAGTATAAGTAAGAAGTATTCTCAATAAAGTATAATTCCAGGTCATTAAGGGCAAGAATTGGAGGGGGCGTTGGTAGTGGACTTAGGGGGTTTGAGGAGGGGGTTAAATGTTTGAAACAGATCTTGAGTAATGGACATGGGAGTCAATGGGAAGGAGACGTTTTGTAGCTGGGAAGGAGAAGGCAGAGTTGTAGCAAGTGAGGATTAGTTTGAGATGGGTTTCCTTCATTAGGGCTTCTTGTCATGAGCACAAGAGCGAAGCATCATGATCTAGTGGAGAGAGCACAGGCCTGGAAGTCAGAATGACCTGGGTTCTAATTCTGGCTCCACCACTTGTCTGCTGTGTGACCTTGGGTAAGTCACTTCTTTGACTCGTCTCTCTCGTTCACCCCCCACATCCTATCCGTTACCAAGACCTGCCGGTTTCACCTCTACAATATCGCCAAGATCCGCCCTTTCCTCTCCACCCAAATGGCTACCTTACTGCTACGGGCTCTCGTTATATCCCGGCTAGACTACTGTGTCAGCCTTCTCTCTGATCTCCCTTCCTCCTCTCTCGCCCCGCTCCAGTCTAGTCTTCACTCCGCTGCCCGGCTCATCTTCCTGCAGAAACGATCTGGGCATGTCACTCCCCTTCTTAAACACCTCCAGTGGTTGCCTATCAACCTCTGCTCCAAACAAAAACTCCTCACTCTAGGCTTCAAGGCTCTACATCACCTTGCCCCTTCCTACCTCTCCTCCCTTCTCTCTTTCTACTGCCCACCCCGCACACTCCTCTCCTCTGCTGCCCACCTCCTCACCGTCCCTCAGTCTCGCCTAACCCGCCGTCGACCCCTGGGCCACGTCCTCCCGCAGTCCGGGAATCCCCTCCCTCCTCACCTCCGCCAAACTAATTCTCTTCCCCTCTTCAAAACCCTACTTAAAACTCACCTTCTCCAAGATGCCTTCCCAGACTGAGCTCCCCTTCTCCCTCTACTCCCTCTACCACACCCCCTTCACCTCTCCACAGCTTAACCCCCTTTTCCCCCCATTTCCCTCTGCTCCTCCCCCTCTCCCTTCCCATCCCCTCAGCACTGTACTCGTCTGCTCAACTGTATATATTTTCATTACCCTATTTATTTTTTTATTGAAATGTACATCGCCTTGATTCTATTTAGTTGCCATTGATTTTACGGGATGTTCTTCCCCTTGACTCTATCTATTGCCATTGTTCTTGTCTGTCTGTCTCCCCCGATTAGACTTTAAGCCCGTCAAACGGCAGGGACTGTCTCTATCTGTTGTCGACTTGTTCATTCCAAGCGCTTAGTACAGTGCTAAGTGCTCAATAAATACTATTGAATGAATGAATGAATTCTCTGTGCCTCGGTTCTGTCATCTGTAAAATGGGAATTAAGAATGTGAGCTCTATGTCCAACCCAATTACCTTGTATCTATTCCACTGCTTAGAGAAGCAGTGTGGCTCAGTGGAAAGAGCACGAGTTTGGGAGTCAGAGGTCATGGGTTTGAATCCCAGCTCTGCCACTCATCAGCTGTGTGACTGTGGGCAAGTCACTTAACTTCTCTATGCCTCAGTTACCTCATCTGTAAAATGGGGATTAAGACTGTGAACCTCACGAGGGACAACCTGATTACCCTGTATCTACCCCAGTGCTTAGAACAGTGCTCTGCACATAATAAGCGCTTAAAAATACCAACATTATTATTATTATTAGTAACAGTGCCTAGCACATTGCAAGCGCTTAACAAATGCCACAGTTATTATTATTATCATTATTATTATTATTATATGGCACATTGTGCCACAGTGTGTCACAAACAGAATGGACAAAAAAATCATTCAATCAATCCCGTTTATTTAATACCTACTGTATGCAGGGCTCTGTATTAAGCATCTTGGAGAATACATTAGAATGAGTAGACATTAATCCTGCCCTTGAAGGGTTGCCAATCTAGCAGTGGAAACAGACATTTAAATTACTCCCAGATGGGAGGAATAATAGAGTACATAAGATATGTTCCTAAGTGCTTTGGGGAATGTGAGGACTTAGAAGCTTAAGTGGTACAGAGGAACCAAAGTGGCAACTGGGGGATAGAAAGTGTGGAAATTAGAGATAAATCGGGGAAGGCCTCCTAGAGGAAATGTACTCTCTTCATATCTTCAGGCTCTCATTTCCCACTGCCTTCAGGATGTCTCTACTTGGTTGCCCACCCAACACGTTAAACTAACCTTGTCTAAAATAGAACTCCTCATCTCCCCATCCGAACCCCGTCCTTCCCTTGTCTACCATTGCTGTAGACTACACTACTACCCTCCCTGTCTCACATAACCTTGACACTATCATCAACTCATAGCTCTCATTCAATCCACATATTCAGTCTTGTCACCAAATCCTATTGGTTCAACCTTCATAAAATCGCTAAAATCCACCCTTCTACTCCATCCAAAATGCTAGTACTAGGATACAAGCACCTATCTCTATCCCGCTTTGACTACTACATCTGCCTCCTTGCTGCCCTCCCTGTCTCCTGTCTCTCTCCACTCCAGTCCACATTGCATTCTGCTTCCTGGATCATTTTTCTACAAAATGTTCAGTCCATTTCTCCCCTCTTCTCAAGAACCTACAGTGGCTGCCCATCCCACTCTGCAGCAGGTAGGAGTTCTTTACCCTTACTTTATACCACTTTATCAGCTCACTCCCTTCCTACCTTAAACCCAGCCAATTTCCTACTACAACTCAGCCCACACACTTTGCTCCTCTAACTCCAGCTTCCCAGTTGCATTTCGATCTTACCTATCTCTCTCCCGATTCCTGTCCACATCCTCCTTCTAAACTGGTAATGCCTCTCCATTCATATCATAACACCACCAGTCTCCCCACCTTCGAAGTCTTAATAAAGTCATGTGTCCAAGAGGCCTTCCTTGACTAAGCCTTCATTTCCCTTATTCCCTCACCCTCTGGTGTTGCCTGGATCTGTACCCTTTAAACATTCGATATTCACCCCACCCTCAGCTCTAGAGCACTTATGTACGTATCCATACTTTCTTTCGATGCCTGTCTCCCCTTCTAGACTGTAAGGTCCTTGTGAGAAGGAAGCATGTCTACAATGCTCTACACACAGTAAATGCTCAGTAGTACCATTGATGGATTAATTCAGAAGGGCTTTGAAGCTGGGGAGGGCTGTGGTGGGTCACATATGAAGTGGGAGGGAGTTCCAGGTAGAGTGGAAGGCATGACCAAAAGATCACAGGCAGGAGAAAAGAGAATGAGGCATAGTAATAAGTTAGTTTGAGAGGAATGAAAGGTGCGAGCTGTGATGTAGTGGGAAAAGAGAATGAATAGATAGAAGGGAGAAAGCTGATTGACTACTTTAAAGCTACAGGTCAGTGTTTCTGCTTGATACTGAGAGGAATGGTCAACCATTGGAGTTCTTTGAGGAGTGGAGAAGTCGGTTAAATGACATTTCCCAAAAAAAATGATCGGGGAGCAGAGTGTAGTAAGGGCTGGGGAGAAGAGAGACTGGGGGCAGTGAGGTCAGTGAGTGTGCTGATGCAGTAGTTAAACTGGGTTATTTCAAATGTCTGTAACAAGTGGTGTTAGTTTGTATGGAAAGGAAGGGGTGGAATTTGGTAACCTCATGGAGGAAGAACTGAAATCTTTTGGTAGCAGGCCAAATATGGGGGTTGAAAGAGAGGGAGGAGTCAAGATCAGTGCCAGATTATGAGGTTGAGAGTCAGGGAGGACAGTGGAGTTGTTAACTGTGATGGAAATGTGAGGTAAAGGAGATGATTTGGGATGGACAATGAGGAGTTTAGTTTGGGATATTATGAGATCAAGGGGTCAGCTGTACACCCACTCAGAGATGTTCTGGAATCAATCAATCGTATTTATTGAATGGTTGATGTGTGCAGAGCACTGTACTAAATGTTTGGCAGAGTACAGTATAACTCGGCCATCAGGGATTTCACAGTCTAGAGAGGAGCTTCAGGATTGGTATGAGAAAAAACACACGTGCAAAAATAAAATCCACGTTCTTGGCTCGACATCAAAAAGTCTGGGATAGAGGGCTGACAAAGTTGCCTGGCTGGCTCATTTGAGCTTTACTGATAAACACTGTGTTGGGGGAGGGCTGCAATGCTTGGGGATTGCCCATTGTCCCCAGCTTGGAAATCCATCGGTCTTGTGGTCATATTGGCTTTCAACTTCATTAAGTATTATTCTTATTAGTATTATTATCATTACTACTGTGTCTACCCCAGCGCTTAGAACAGTGCTTGGCGCATAGTAAGCGCTTAACAAATACCAACAAAAAAAAAAACTATTATTATCATCATCTTCCACATCATCAATATTATCATAATCATTATGGTATTTGTTAAGCCCTTACTATATATCAAACACTGTTCTAAGTGCGGGGATAGATATAAGTTAATCAGGTTGGACACAGTCCCTATCCCTAATGGGGCTCATAGTCTAAGGAGGAGGGAGATGAGGAAACTGAGACATGGAGAAGTTAAGTAACTTGCCCAAGTGTCACTTGGAGCTAGCTTTCCTGCTGTGATTTAGGGCTGACAGTGACCAGCAAGTCACAGTGGGCAAGTTCAAGGAGGATGAGGTATGGCAGAGAGGGTTTGGCTGGGGAGCATGGAACAGTGGAAATCTGGGAATTAATGGAGACAAGCAGCTGGTAGTCTGTGGCAGTGAGATGAGTGAGGCCATTAGGAGTTTGATTAAATCAGTTAAATTTCATCCTCACCTACTGAACCCTGGTTGAAAGAGGCCTCAGTACCCATTTCTAGCATGCACCCATCCATTCTTCCTGAGATTGAGATTTCAGGAATGAGTTATACAGATGTTAATTAACTATTGATATTTGCCTATTTCTGCTCTTTTCCTCTGACATCTTTGTTGCTATAGATGGACTTTACTGTAAGTTCCTGCTGTGACAGCAGTGTCTGCTGCTGAGAGGACAATCAATCAAAGACTCAATCAGTGGTATTTATTGAGGGCTTACAGTGCAGAGCTTTGTCCTAAGCGATTGAGAAAGTATAATACAAGGGAGTTGGAAGACATCATTCCTGCCCTGAGGAGCTTACAGTCTGTTGGGGGGGGGGGGGCAGATATTAAAATGTTACAGCTAGGGTAAGCATCAGAGTCCAAGGAAATGTAAATAAATGCTGTGAGGGTGGGGTGGAAAGAGTATTGAAGTACTTAAGGGCAGACAGAGGTGTGGCTCAGTGGCAAGAGCCCGGGCTTGGGAGTCAGAGGTCATGGGTTCGAATTCTGGCTCTGCCACTTGTCAGTTGTGTGACTGTGGGCAAGTCACTTAACTTCTCTGTGCCTCAGTTACCTCATCTGTAAAATGGGGATTAACAGTGAGCCTCACATGGGACAACCTGATGACCCTGTATCTACCCCAGCGCTTAGAACAGTGCTCTGCACATAGTAAGTGCTTAACAAATACCAACATATCATGTTCCACCACCAAAGGCCACACCTGACTTCCCAGTGAAGACCCTACTGATTGGTACAGCAGATGGGAGTGCTGCCCTCAGTGTCAGTGATCAGAGAGGATGAGGACATGGTGGGATCTGCTGGGGAATGGACAGAGATATGCTGCTCCAGTACAAGAGACGACACCTGGTCCTCCGGTGAAGACTGATAGAGTGGATGTGAGTGACACACTCAGCCATAGTGCAAAGGCCATCAAGGTGACAGTCTGCTACAGGGGCTGCACACAGATAGGCTAGTCCATGACCACAGACTGCACCCATTCCCTACCCAACCATCTCACAATGTATGCCGTTGATCACAGGGGAACTGGGTAAGAGAATGTGGATGGCTCTACACAAACCATTACTGATAATAACCAAAAACAAAAATCAAGCTCATGTCTTCCCAGTTGTGAGATCCTTCATTCTCATGCTCAGAAAGTTCTAAGCAACCAGGAGGTCCAGGATGTCAGTCTCTTGATTACTGAAGAGGCAGTAGTATCCCTGGCCAGAAGCACCCTAGTTGTCTGAACAGGACTGTTTAGGAGTGCACTACTTAACCCAGATGGGGATGGGAATGAGACCTTTGTCTCTAAAAATTGCCTGCCTCACCCAAACTAAACTCACCAGGAGACTGTGCCTGGTGACCCTAGCACTTGTGGTGCAAGTCAACCTTTTCGTTGCCTTCGACACTGTCGGGCACCTCCTCCTCTTGGAAACATTATCCAACCTTGGCTTCATTGACGCAGTCCTCTTTTGGTTCTCCTCCTATATCTTGAGCCACTCATTCCCTTTCATGACCTCCTCCTCTGCCTCCCACCTCCTAACTGTGGGGGTCCCTCAAAGTTCACTTCTGGGTCCTTCTATTCTCCATCTACTCCCACTCCCTTAGAGAGCTTATTCACTCCCATGGTTTCAACTACCACCTCTATATGGATGATTTCCAAATTAACATCTCCAGCCCTGATTTCTTTCCCTCTCTGAAGCCTCTCATTTCCTCCTGATTTCAATATATCTCTACTTGGATGTCCTCCAGGGAACTCAAGCTTAACATGTCCAAAATAGAGCTCCTCTTCTTCCCACCCAAACCCTGTCCTCCCCATGACATTCTCATCATTGTAGATGGCACCACTATCCTTGCTGTCTCACAAACCCATTACCTTGGTGTTAACCTTGAGTCTTCTATCTTTCAACCCACACATTCAGTCTATCACAAAATGCCATCAGTTCGACCTTTACAACATCACTAAAATCCATCCTTTCCTCTTCATCCAAACCGCTAACACATTAATCCGAACGTTTATTTTATCTTCCCATGATTACTGTAACAGCCTTCTTGCTGACCTCTCTGCCTCCTGTCTATCCCCACTCCAGTCCATACTTCGCTCTGCTGCCCAGATCATTTTTCCACAAAATGCTCTTTACATGTTTCCCCAAGCCTCAAGAAGCTTCACTGGTTGCCCATCCACCTCTGCATCAAAGAGAAACTCCTTACTAGTGGCTTCAAAGCATTCAATCGGCTTGCTCTCTCCTACCTCACTTTGTTAACTCTCCTACTACAACTCAGCCTGTACACTTTGCTCCTCTAATGCCAACCTATTCACTGTACCATGAGCTCATCTATCTGGCCTCCAACCTCTTTCCCACATCCTACCTCTGGCCTGGAATGCCCTGCCTTTTCATAACCTACAGACAATGACTCTCCCTTGCTTCAAAGTTGAATTGAAAGCATATCTCCTCCAAGAGGCCTTCCCTGACTAACCCCTCCTTTCCTCTTCTCCCACTCCTTTCAGCGTCGCCCTGACTTGCTCCCTTTGTTAATCCTTCCCACCCCAGTCCTGCAACACTTCTGTATATATAGAGAGATATATAATATATATACAAGATATATAAGAGTATATATATACTCTTCTGTATATAAGAGTGTGGCTTAGTGGAAAGAGCACAGGGTTGGGAATCAGAGGACGTGGACTCTGATCCTGGTTCTGCCACTTGTCTGCTCTGTGACCTAGGACAATCCACTTAACTTCTCTGTGCCCAAGTTACCTCATCTATAAAATAGAGATTAAGACTGTGAGCCCCATGTTGGACAACCTGATTACCTTGAATCTACCTCAGTGCTTAGAACAGCACTTGGCACATTGTAAGTGCTTAGCAAATACCATAATTAGTATTATCATATATCTGAAATTTTTTATAATAATAATAATGATTGTGATATTTGTTAAGCGCTTACTATGTGCCAGGTACTGTATTAAGTGCTGGGGTAGAAACAAGGAAATCAGGTTGGACACAGTCCCTGTCCCATGTGGGACTCACAGTCTCAATCCCCATTTTACAGATGTGGTAACTGAGGCACAGAGAAGTAAATTGACTTGCCCAAGGTCACACAGCAGACAAGTGGAGGAGCCAGGACCAGAACCGATGGCTTTCTGACTCCCAGGCCCATGCTCTGTCCACTATGCCATGCTCTGCCCCACCTCAAGACCATAAACTCATTGTGGGCAGGGAATATGTCTGTAATATTGTTGGATTGTATTTTTCCAAGCAACTAGTACAGTCCCCTGCACACAGTAAGGGTCAATTATTACGATTCATTCATTAATAAAAGAAAAAAAATTTACTAGGAAAATAATTTCACAACAGGATGCAGTGTAATAAAGAAAGCAGTTACTGGCCTTCTTCCTGCAGAAACGCTGTGGGCACGTCACTCCCCTCCTTAAAAACCTCTAGTGGTTGCCTATCAACTTCCACATGAAACAAAAACTTCTCACTCTGGGCTTCAAGGCTCTCCATCACCTTGCCCCCTCCTACCTCTCCTCCCTCCTCTCTTTCTACTGCCCACGCCGCATGCTCCGCTCCTCTGCTGCTCACCTCCTCACCATCCCCTGTTCTCGCCTATCCCGCCGTCGACCTCTGGCCCATGTCCTACCTCTGTCTTGGAATGCCCTCCCTCCTCACCTCCGCCTAACTAACTCTCTTCCCCTCTTCAAAGCCCTACTGAAAGCTCCCTCTGCTCCCTCTCTGCTCCCCCTCCAACATCTGCTCCCTCCTCCTTCCCCCCTTCACCTCCCCTCAGTTAAACCCCCTCTCCCCCCTTTCCCTCTGCTCCTCCCCATTTCCCTTCCCCTCCCCTCAGCACTGTGCTCATTTGTATATATTTTTATTACCCTATTTATTTTGTTAATGAGGTGTACATCCCCTTGATTCTATTTATCGTGATCAAGTTGTCTTGTTTTTGTCCATCTGTCTCCCCCGATTAGACTGTAAGCCCATCAATAGGCAGGGATTGTCTCTATCTGTTGCTGAATTGTACATTCCAAGCTCTTAGTACAGTGCTCTGCACATATTAAGTGCTCAGTAAATACTATTGAATGAATGAATAGTAAAGTAAGAGTTGTAATATTGTGTGCACTGACCAATAATGGAAGCAAAAGTGTGAACATTAAGCAAATCTAGCCTAGCTCATGAAGGACAGCTCTCAGAGGTAGGTAATGGAAGCACCTTCTTTTAGGGATTGTTTTGCAGACTCATGGCTCTCAGGGATTGGATATTGGTCCTCCTACATCTGCTCAAAGAGAAAAATAAATCACCATCACAACTGCATAGGCCTCCATAATGACCGACTGCAAAGAAGAAAAATTATGTTTATACCAAGTTCTAGATAAACATATGAAATCAGATAGAATAATTATGATGGATGATTTTATCACTGGAGTTAGAACCAGTGCCCACTCATGGAAGAAAGTTACTGGACAACAAGGGATTGACATAGTGGAAAGAGCACAGTTCTGGGGGTCAGAAAACCTGGATTCATTCATTCATTCTTTCATTCATTCATTCTTTCAGTTGTATTTTACTGAGCATTTGCTAGGTGCAAAGCACTGTACTGAGTGCTTGGAAAGTACAATTCAGCAACAAATAAAGACGATCCCTACCCAACAATGGGTTCACAGTCTAGCAGGGGGAACAGACATCAAAACAAGTAAACAGGCACCAATAGCATCACTATAAATAAATAGAATTATAGATATATATGCATCATTAATAAAATAAATAGAATAATAAATATGTACGTATATACACAGGTGCTGTGGGGCAGGGAGGAGGGTAGAGCAGATGGAGCTAGTTGGGGTAATGGAGGGGAGAAGGAGCAGAGGAAAAGGGATTCTAATCCCAGCTCTGACCCTACTGTTACCTCATCTGCAAAATGGGATGAAGTCTGTGAGCCCCATATGGGACAGGGACTGTATCCAACTTGATTATCTTATATCTACCCAGGCACTTAGTACAGTGTCTAGCACACAGTGTTTAACGAATACCGTAAAAGAAAAGAAACTCACCAGTGGTAGTCTCCTGAGTGAATGCAACAAGCACCATCATCAATCTGCCAAGTATAAAAAAAGCATCCTGAGTACATCACCAATCACAAAAGTACTGAACACAGTGAACAGTAAGTGCTCAGTAAATACCACTGATGGATTGAGCAGTTGGGGCTGGGAGTTATAGGGTGAGAGGTGGGTGGGTGAGAAACAGTAAGTGGGAAGGAGTGATGATTTAGGAGGGAGTAAGAAGGCTGGAGGGAGAGTGGGAAATAAACTGATGTCCAGGGAATTATATGTAGATCAATTATACTGTGTTGCTGGAGATTTCTAACGCCTGTCAATCATTTGCTACTTCTTTTTTGGTGTTGTTTCAGCACTTGCTTTTCTCTCCTTTCAGGAGTGCTCTTTGAGTGTTCTTTGAATGCTCTTTGAGTGTTCTATGAATTTTACATCAGGCTTGAATGTGGACATTTTCCCTATTTTAGCAATTCCAGCCAGGTCTTAGGATGAACAGCTGGTACTGATAGGTGAAGGCATAGGGGTGTCAGAGAGACAGCTAAGCATGTTCTCTGGACTCCCAAGGTGCCCATTTAGTGTCCTGGTCCTGCACGGGGCCAGCCCCAACTACCAGGCTTTTCCTCCCACACCAATCCCCTCAGCCTGGAGTGAGAACAGAGAGGCACGGAGGGCAGGCACAGCTAGCTCAGGAGCTCAGGATTCCAGGACTGCCCTGCCCCCCTGGCACACACACACACACATACACACCTAGCTCTACAATCCCTGTGATTACAACCTGCCTAGGTACCCTCCACTCCCCAAATTAGCCACACTTGGAAGTGGGCCAGGCACTAGGTAGGGTAGAAAAGTGCTCACTTTCTGCCCCTGGTGTCCTCAGCTCTCCAGACCATCCAGCACAAATCCACTGGGAAAGAGCTGCTCCTGTCCCATGCTCTGGGTTGCTGACTCTCCTAGTGGGCAGAGGAGAGGAATGAGAGCTCAATGAGGGCAGGGATCCTACTGTAATAATAACAATAATAATTCTGGTGTTTGTTAAGCATTTATTGTGTTCCAGGTTTTACACTAAGCACTGGGATGGATACAAGGAAATAGGGTTGGATGCAGTCCCTGTCCCACGGGGGCTCACAGTCTCAATCCCCATTTTACAGATGAGGAAATTGAGGCACAGAGAAGTGAAGTGACTTGCCTAAGGTCACACAGCAGACAAGTGGTGGAGCCGGGATTAGAAGGGCTGGAGGGATCCTTCCTGCCCACTGCCCATCGAGACAGGAGGCTAAGAGCTCTGTTTTAACCCCAGGGGACTGGTCACCAGTCCAGGTCTCGTTTCTCTCAGGATCATCACTCCAGCCAGGGAACTAATCTATTGTTACCCACGGGCACCAAACCTATGACCTCCCTTTAGGTTTTAAATTCAAATCTTTCAATAGCTATAAAGTTCACCTTCACTGTGCAAGCCTGCATAGTCCAAGAACTTAGCACTGCAGAGCGTCAGGGGCAGAGGTACATTCAGTCCTCCGGGTTGACCGTGGTTCCAGCAGGGCTGCAGCTGACACTGCCATTGCTGTTGGTCCTACAACCTCCAGGAGCAGAACTGCAGCAGCAGCAGCAGCTACAACAAAAGCAGCGGCAACCAGTTCCCCTCTAACACCCCTGACCCGGGAAACGTCATTCATCCACCTCCCTCTCAGCACCGAACATGAGTGTAGGCTATTTCCTGTGTGTGAACATCATCTCAAGGAGCAGTAGAAAGGTCACCAGACACTGAAAACCTGCAGCAGCAGGGAGGAGGGCTGAGCAATCCTGCCCCTCAGGTCAGTCAGCAAAGGGGGCTCCATCAGATTATGGGGGACAGGCAGTCACAGATTCAGAAATCTGGAGGTGACTATGCCACCTTTCCCAACCTCGCAAGATTTCCATGATTGTAAAGCCTTCCTGAGGAGGGAGGGGTAACAGAAACTACACGAGAGCATCAACCTCAAACCTTAACCGTCTTCACTGTTTGAATCTCAGCTGCCTCCACGGCTGTCAGTGTGTTACCCATCTATGGTCACAGGACAAATCCAGGGGACAGCAGGCATACTGATCACTCTGTCACTTATAATAGTTAAAGGAAAGAAAATCTGACAATATTAAAATAGTCATAAGAAAGTGAAATAAAATGATCGCAGCGATTAGGAAAAAATATAAAAACATTTCTGATGATGACTTTTATAAAGAGTTCATACTTAAAGTAAACCCCACTACTGATGAATTTCACCTATTCATTCATTCATTCAGTAGTATTTATTGAGCGCTTACTATGTGCAGAGCACTGTACTAAGCGAGCACTGTATTAAGCATTTGGAATGTTCAATTTGGCAACAGATAAAGACAATCCCTGCCCAGTAATGGGCTAACAGTCTAAACGGGGGAGACAGACAGCAAAACAAAACAGAACAGAACAAAACAAGACATCATCAAGATAAATAGAATCATGGAGATATACACCTCATTAACAAAATAAATAGGGTAATAAATAATATATACAAATATGCACAGTGCTGAGTTGGGGGGAAAGGGAAAGAGCAGAGGGTGGGAGAGTATACACAAATGCTGTGGGGAGATGAGGAAGGTCAAAGAGAGCGAGTCAAGGTGACACAGGAGGGAGGAGGAGCTGAGGAAAAGGGGGGCTTAGTCTGGGAAGGCCTCTTGGAGGAAGTTAGCCTTCAGTAGGCCTTTTAAGGGGCTTTGAAGGGCTTTGTGATTGTTTGGCAGATTTTAGGAGGGGGGGCATTCCAGGCCAGTGATAGGACACAGGCCAGGGGTTGATGGTGGGACTGGTGAGAATGAGGCACAGTGATAAGGTTAGTACCAAAGGAGCAGAGTGTGTGGACTGGGATGTAGAAGGAGAGAAGAGAGGTGAGGTAAGAAGGGGTAAGGTGATGAAGAGCTTTGAAGCCACTAGTGAGGAGTTTTCATTTGATACAAAGGTTGATAAGCAGCCACTGGAGATATTTGAGGAGGCGGGTAATATGCCCAGAATGTTTCTGTAGCAAGATAATCCGGGCAGAAGAGTGAAGTATGAACTGAAGTGGGGAGAGACAGGAGGTTGGGAGGTCTAAAAGGAGGCTGATGCAGTAATACAATCAAGGTAGGATGAGTTATTGTACTAACATGGTAGTGGTTTGGATAGAGAGGAAAAGGCAGATCTTGGCAATGTTGTGAAGGTGAGACCGGCTAGATTTGGTGACAGACTGAATATGTGGGATGAATGAGAGAGTGGAGTCAAGGGTGATGCCAAAGTTGCAAGCTTGTGAGTCAGAAAGGATGGTTGTGCCATCCAACAGTGACAGGAAAGTTAGGGAGAGATCCAGAGGGGTAAGCAATGGTACCGAACCGAGCTGGTCACCTGGGTTCATTCATTTATTAATTCAATCATAACTATTGAGCACTTACTGTGTGCATAACACTATATTAAGTGCTTGAGAGAGTACAGTGCAACAATAAACAGACACATTCCCTCCCATATTGAGCTTACAGTCTCAGGGGGATGAGAAAGACATCAATATAAATAAATAAGTTACAGATACATACATGAGTGCTGTGGGGCAGGGAGGGGGCAAGAACAAAGGGAACGAATCAGGGCAACACAGAAGGGAGTGGGAGAAGAGGAAAGGGGGAGCTTAGTCTGGGAAGGTCTCTTGGAGGAGGATCTGTCTTCAGTAAGACTTTGAAGTCGGGGTGAGAAATTATCTGTTGAATTTGAGGAGGGAAGGTGTTCCAGGCCAGAGGCAGGAAGTAGGCCAAGGGTCAGCTAGGGGTCAATGGCAAGATAGGAGAGATCGAGGTACAGTTAAAAGGTTAAAGTTACAGCAGCAAAGTGTGTGGGCTGGGTTGTAGGACAGTAGCAAGGTGATGTAGGAGTGGGCAAGGTGGTGAAGTGCTTTAAAGCCAGTGGTGAGGAGTTCAGGGCTGTGGTCTTATGGGAGGATGAGGGATGTTGGAGAAGACAAGAGTGTGACAAACACCCTCCTCATTAGCTGAGTTCACTGTTCACATCCACTGCAGGGAGCACCAGGGGTTCAGATCCCAAAAGTAATGGATATAAATTTAAAATCACAGAGTTATCAGCTGGGCATCAAATCCATTTCCAGTGGGGAAGTGGCATCAAGAGACTGAATGAGCCTGACAATCCCTCCACTTGACACATCTGTCTCCAGTTCAGTGACTGAAAATTCTCTTGAGTTCCTCAGAGAGTAAAGAGAGATCAAGGCTTTTTAGTATATTGATTACCATATCAATCTCCAGTCTTGGTCCCCCTGCCCCTGTCCCTCCCTCTGCTCCTGTCTTAAAAACTCACCTACCTCCAAACACTTATTTTTAACCCTAGTCCCCAAAGAGATGTCAGCACTTCCCAGCTGGGTCCCCCAACCCGACAGCCTCCGCAATATGGCTCCAGCATTTCTCCTTGTGTTAAATCAATCAATCAAAGCAATTTATTGATTGTTTACTATGTGCATAGCACTGAACTAAGTGCTTGTGAGAGTGCAGTAGAGTAAATAGGCATGATCCCTTTCTTCAAGGAGTTTACAATCTAGCAGGAGAGGCTCACATTAAAATATAGTATGGATAGGGCAAGTGACAGTGTAAGGATATATACATAAATGCTGTCGAGGTGGGGTAACTGAGTGTTTAAATGGTGCAGAGCCAAGTGCAGAGATGTTGCAGAATGGAGGTATTGCTTAGTGAGAAGCCATAAATGATGAGTCAGAGAAGTCTTCCCGGAGGAGAATATAATTTTAGTTGGGCTTTGAAGATGTCGATATTAGTGGTCTCTCAGATATGAAGGGGAAGTTCCAAGCAGGAGGGCCAAGTGTTCAACATGAGAGAGATGAAACTGAGGCACAGTAATTAGGTTGGCATTAGATAAGTGTGTGGGACAGGAACAAGGATAGGTGAGAATAAGAGATTGATTGCTTTAAAACATATGGTGAGGAGTTTCTGCTTGTTGTGGACACAGATGGGCAACTTTTGGAAGTTTTTGTAGAGTGGTGAGTTGAACTCAGAATTAATTTTTAGAAAAATGACAGGTGCACCAAAGTGAAGTGTGGACTGGAGAAAGGAGAGGCTGGAGACAGGGAAGTCACTGAGGAGGCTGATGTAGTAGTCAAGGTAGGCTATGACAAGTGGTTGGTCCAGTGTAGTGGCAGTTTGAGTGGAGAGGAAGGGGTGGATTCTAGAGATGCCGTGAGAATAGAATCAAAGAATTTTGGGACAGATTGAAAATGTAGGCCGAGTGAAAGAGATGAGTTGAGGATAACTGCCAAAATTGCGAGCTTGTGATATAAAGAGGATGGTGGTGGTGATAGTGATAGAAAAGTAAGGGAGAAGAGAGGATTTGGATGGAAAGATCAGTTCAGCTTTAGACATGTTGAGATTACTGAAGACAGGAAAAACGTGATAGTGCATAGAAGGTCAGAGCTGGAGAGTAGATTTGAAGATCATTTTTGAGCTCCTAGTTAAAGGTTTGGGAGTGAATAAGGTCTCCAAGTGAGTGGGTATGGATGGAGATTTGTAGGGGACCTACAAATGAATCTTGAGAGACTCCAAAAGTAAAAGGGCGGGTGAAAGTGAAAGGGACTGAGAAGCCATATGACTTAGAGGAAAGAGCCTGGGAGTGGGAGTCCATCAATCAATCAGTCGATCAATCATATTTATTGAGAACTTACTGTTTCCAGAGCACAGTAGTTAGCGCTTGGGAGATTACAATGAACAATATAACCAAGTCAGTAGATGTGTTCCCTGCCCCCAACATACAGTCTAGAGGGGGAAACAGATGTTAATATTAATTTAAAAACTATGGATATGTATGTAAGTGCTGTAGGACTGCGGGAAGGGTAAATAAAGGGAGCAAATCCAATTGCAAGGACAACTCAGAGGAAGTGGAAGTAGGGGAAATTAGTCAGGAAGGTCTCTTGGAGATGTTCCTTCAATAAGTTTTTGAAGATGATGAGAATAACTGTCAGATATGAAGAAGGAGGGTGTTCCAGACCAGAGGCAGGTTGTGGGCAAGAGGTCAGCAGCAAGATTGACAAGATCAAGGTATAGCAAGTAGGTTGGCATTAAAAGAGCAAAGTGTGAGAGCTGGGTGGTATTAGGAGAGCAACCAAGTAAGGTGGAAAAGGGGAAGGTGATTGAGTGCTTTAAAACTGATGCAGAGGTAAGTAGCCAGTTCTTGAGGACTGAGTGGGGAGACATGGACTGAATGTTTTTGTAGAAAAATGATACATGCAACAGAGTGAAATATGGCCTGGAGTGGGAAAAAACAGGAAACAGGGAGGTCAGCGAGGAGACTTGGATCAAGGTGGGATGGGATAAATGCTTGAATTAACATGTTACCAGTGTAGATGAAGAGGAAAGGGTAGATTTTAGTGGTGTTGTGATTGAAGGTTGAACCAACAGGAATTAATGGTAGGTTGAATGTGTGGGTTGAATGAGAGTGATGAATCAAGGATAATGCTCATCACTTTGGGCTTTGGAGACAGGAACTTTGGGGAAAGGAAGGTAATGCTGTCTACAGTGGTGGGAAAATTGGTGGGAAGGGACAGGGATTGGCTGGGAACATGTTAAATTTGAGGAGATAGCAGGACATCCAAGTAGAGATGTCTTGAAGGCAAAGACATCTCTATTATTAGTATTATTATTATTACTGCATCCAATCTGATCATCATGCGTCTACTTCAGTGTTTAGTACAGTGCCCATAATAAGAGCTTAACAAATACCATTATTATTAATTATTACCACTGAACAGCAGAAGAGGGAGAAGGAAGACCAGGAGAGGACTGAATCAGTAAAACCAAAGTTTAATAGTATTTCCAAGAGAAGGGATGATCCATAATATCTAAGGCAGTTGAGTGCTTGGAGAGGATTGGGATGGAGTACAGTCTGCTGGATTTGGCAAGAAGGACATCATTTGTAAAAATGGAGTTCTATGGAGTGGAGGAAGAAGAAGCCAGAATAAAGGGGGTCAAGAAAAGAGTTAGAGGAGAGAAAGTGGAGTCAGTAGGAGCTTGGAAAGACATGGTAGGAGGGAAATGGGGTTATAACTGGAGAGTATGGTTGGGTCAAGGGAAGGTTTTTCTTTTTTTGTTTTTTTGTTTTTTCAGAATAGGCAACGCATGGGGTTGCTTGAAAGTAGGCGAAGGAGCCATTGGAGAGTGAGCAGTTGAAGATGATGGTCAGAGAGGGAAGAATTAAAAGGGCAATGATTTTAATAAGATGCAAAGTGATGGGGTTGGAAGCACAGGTAGACAGATTAGCTTTCCAAATGAATACTAAGATCACTTACTGAGAGAGAGCTAGAAAGGATGAGAGTGAATGAGAGACTGTGAAAGGGGTGGAACTGGGAATATGAGGGGGAGATTTCAGGGAATTTACACATTTACACCTTTCCCAATGAAATAGGAGGGTTACGGAGATGAGATGGGAGAGTTTGGTGACTGGAGTTTTAAGGAGAGTTAAAAGTCAGGAACAATTGGCATGGGCAGAGTGTATGGGAGTCAATAAGATAGAAAAGTGTCTTTGCTGGGCAGAGTTATAGCAGGGGAGGATGGCTTTGAGATGGATGAGTTCAATCTGGTATCTGGATTTCCACCAGCAGTATTCACTGGTATGTGCACATGAAGGGAGAAGGCATACTGTAGATCTTTGTGGTCAGGGAACGTATTAGTCAAGCAAGTGAGTCAATAGAATTTCTTGAGAGTTTACTGAGTGTAGAGCACTGCACTAAGCGCTTGATACAGTACATTATAAGGATGTAACAGACACATTCTCTGCTCACAAAGAGCATACAGTCTAGAGGGGCAGATAGACATTAATATAAATAAATGCAATTACAGATATGTACAGAAATGTTGTGGACCTGGGCAGGGGGATGAATGAAGGGAGCAAGTCAAGGTGGCACAGAAAGGAGTGAGAGAAGAGGAAAGGAGGGCTTAGTCAGGGAAGCCTTCTTGGAAGAGATGTGCCTTTAATAAGGCTTTGAAGGTGGGGGTCCAGTAATTGTCCATCAGATATGAAGAGGGACGGTGCTCTGGGCCAGAGGCAGGTTGTGGGTGAGAAGTTGGCAGTGAGGTAGATGACATCGAGGTACGGTGGGAAGGTTGGCATTAGATGAGTGAAGTGCATGGGTTGGGTTGTAGTAGAAGAGTAGAGAGGTGAGGTAAAAGGGGGCAAGGTGTACTCTGCACACAGCAAGCACTCAATAAATATGACTGATTGGAGATGAAACAGGGCTTTAGGCTGATGGTATAGAAGTGCTAAGTGCAAGGTTCTGGTGATAAAGAGGTGCTACTGTCTTCTGTGTGACCTTGGGCATGTCACTTCACTTCTCTGTGCCTCAGTTACATCATTTGTAAAATAGCCATTAAGACTGTGAACTCTATGTTGGGACAGGGACTGTGGCCAACTCTATTGCCTTATATCTACTCCATTGCTTAGTAGAGTGTCTGGCACATAGTAAGTGCTTCACAAATATCACAATTATATAACAATAATAATGATGGCATTTGTTAAGTGCTCACTATGTGCAAAGCACTGTTCTAAGTGCTGGGGGGATACAAGGTGATCAGGCTGTCCCACATGGGGCTCACAGTCAATCCTCAGTTTACAGATGGGGTAACGGAGGCACCCAGAAGTTAAGTGACTTGCCCAAAGTCACACAGCTGACAAGTGACTGAGCCGGGATTTGAACCTGTGACCTCCACATTGCTTAGTACAGTGTCTGGCACATAGTAAGTGCTTCACAAATATCGCAATTATTAATTATTTCATGGTTATTAAGGAAGTTGAGTTCAGTGGTGAGAGCAGTGATGAGGATGTGAATTTCTGCTTAAAGAATGGATAGATTGGGGGAGGGAGACCAAAAGGGGTAAGACGGCTTGAGATAATTGGAGGGGGTCGAGAGACAGTGGTCCCTGTGAGGAACAGAATAGTTTTCCCGGGACAGGTTATGTGGGAGAAATAGCAGGTGAAGAAGTTGTGGTTGCAAAGTGGGATATCAGAGTTGGTGAGGCTAGCAATTGTATATGTACAGGGTCTAAAAATGATGAGCTTGGGCATGTGTCCAAGTTTTGAGTACTTGAGGTGGGTGAAGGAGGAGGTCAGTGGAGTAGAGGAGTGAAAGGAATTAACCTGCTAGGACAGGGAACATGCCTGCTAATTCTGTTGTACATTTTTAGTACAGTGCTCTACACATAGTAAGTGCTCAATCAATACTATTTATTAATTGATGGATTGAGTCATCAATCCACATGGATATTGAAGTCTCTGAGGAGACTTCCATGTAGGGATGAAGGAGAGAAGGAATGGGAAAAAGGTATGAAAATGATTCAGAAAGCTGGAGGAGGGGAGAGAGGAGCAATGGATAACAGCTATCAACAATTGGATTAGATGGCAGAGGCAAATGATATGAATTTTAAAGGAGGAGGAAGATATTGTTGGAGGGGCTGGGATGGTCAGAAAGCAACACTGGAAGGTGGATGGAGAAGGAAGCCAACTGCTCCCCTTTTCCCAGTGAGTCTTCGGAAGTGAAAGAAGATGAAAGCCCCCTTGGGAGAGAAAGGAAGTGGAAATGGTGTTATCTGAGGAGAGTCAGGTTTCAGTTATATTGAGGAGGAGCAGACTAGATCAGGACCAGATCAAGGGTGAAGGGAATTTGTTCATCCAGACCCCTTTCCTTCTCTGAATACAGAGCCTAGTTTTTAGTGACTCTAATTCCTTTTCACTCAAGTTCAACACAAGTCAGAGTAGGTTCAATCTTTTAATAAGATGCATTTTTTCCATTTCTACTATAAACTCCCCCCTGGAAAAAACATCCCCCACTACCTTGTGCCACATCCTACTAGCCAACTGATATTCTGATTGGTCATTTCTGGAAAGCTGTAACTAATCTAAGCTTTCAAAGACTGAGATTGCAGATTTCATCAAACGTATGAGAGGACAATGAGTTCCATCCCCCACCACTGTGAGAAAGGGCTGCCTCAAAGGATGCTGGCAACATGCCCATAGTCACTCATTACTCCATCACAGGCATGTTCCACTGAACAGATTCAGTGGTGGATAGATTGACAGTAGTCGGAAGAGACCGTATCACCCACTTTGAAAATGGCACAGTCCATTCCTGTCGTGTTTAAAGGCTGGGGGGAAGGGACCACCAGAGAGTGAGAAGTTAAAGATGGCAGTCAGGGAGGGAAGGAAAGTGGATGCATATATGCTTAGAGGTGAGAAGGGATGGTATCAGAAGCACAGGTAGAGGGGTAGATTTTAAAGACAGATGAGAGATCTACACTTGAGAGATGGCTGGTAAAGATGAGATGAAGTGTTTGGGGGAGGAAGGGGGCTGTGGGAGCAGGCTTTGGGGAGCTCACATCTGATGGTTTCAGATGCCAACAAAGTAGCTGGAAAGTTCACCAGTGTCACGAGGTGGAGAAGGTGGTTGCACTTCAGGAAGGAGTTAAGGATCTGGACTCACTGGTGGGGCCATAGGTATGGGAGTCGATGATGGAGGAGAAGTAATGTTTCAGAAGTTGATGTTCACTCCATCTTCAGCCCCAAAGAACTTAACGTGCATATTCATAATTTATTTTAACATCTGTCTCCCAGTCTTGCCTGTAAACTCCTATTGGCTAGGGAACGTGTCTATCAACTCTTGTATTGTTCCCTCCCAAGCACCTTAGCATAGTGTTCTACACTCAGTAAGAGCTCTCTATACATCACTGATTGACTGAAAAGAAGAGAAGGCAGAGTTGTAGAAATCAAGCTGAAGTTGGCCCAGTGCCTGGATTTCTGACACCAGTGATCTGCAGCCTGAAGGCAGTAGCAAAGGAGGCAGTGTGTGAGGTGTGAGGGAGCTGAGCTGGGACCAGGGGGCAGAGTTGAGGGCATGAGTAGTGGGAGGTTTAATAAGAAGGAGAGAGAATTAGTTCAGGGTCTACAGAGAGAAAAGGTGAAGGAGAAGGGCATGAGTAGTGGGAGGTTTAATAAGAAGCAGAGAGAATAAGTTCAGGGTCTACAGAGAGAAAAGGTGAAGGAGAAGGACAGTGAGGGATTGAAAGAAGGAGGACTGCAAGCCCCTCAAAGGGCAGAGACTGTCTCTATCTGTTGCCGATTTGTACATTCCAGGCGCTTAGTACAGTGCTCTGCACATAGTAAGTGCTCAATAAATACTATTAAATGAATGAGAAGGTAGGAGAGACTAGGAGGAAAGTGTGTAGGGGAGGTAGGAGAAGACAAAAAGTAAAAGTAAGTTGAAGAAGTAGGAAAGAGGAGAAAAAAGAGAAGGAAGTCCCATGTCTTTTTCTTTATTTAAACTATTACCGATAAAAAATATCCTAATACAAAAACTGATTTTGCTTAAGGAGACTCACATCAAAGCACAGTGGAGAGGAGGAAGAGGTAGGACTTAATTGGGAATCCAACACAGGGAGGCAAAGAGGAAAACCAGTGAGCTGCCCTGGAGAACCTGTGTCTGGGGGCAGCAGCAGACTTTCCAGTGTGCTGAGCAGATGGAGATTTGACTGTAGTGGTCTTCTGAGTTGTTTGCAGACCAGACCCAGCACAGGATTCTCCTCCCTGTTCCTCAGCTTGTCCTTGCCCCAAGGATCCAATCAACCCCCTATGGGGGTCAATGGAGTGTGGAGAGAGAGCAGAGAGGACTTGACCTTTGTCATGTAGTTCCTGCCATAAATCCAGAGAAGGGAGAGTCTGAAACCCTCTTTCCCCATGCATGCCCTCCCTGCTGCATGCAGTGGAATCTGAACCCACTGCTCTAGTCCGTGCTCAGACCCAGAGGTCTCTTTACATGTCTTCTTTCCTCCTCCCTCCCCTCCAGAGGAAGGATGAGGCAGAACAGGAGGGTCTGGTCTCAATGCCATTGGATAAGGATGTCAGGGTTTAAAGAGGGATTGAATGTTTACTTATGAAAACAACCATGTGATTTCATGCTCTGTCTTTGTGCAGTATCCCAGACCTGTAGTGGGGCCCCCCTGTATCCAGAGAATCCAGAGTCAACCAACAATGTCCACTGTCTCTGGGTCTTGATATTCGTATACCTGATCCAGAAATACTCAACTTTTGGCCTCATCTTAGAGACCCTGTCCTGTGGGTCAATGGAAATAAGCCGAGCCCTGATAGTCCCTCTGCCAGCTCCACTCTCCAACCTTCCTGGCCCAGGCAACTAGCTCAGAGCTCTGCCAGAAGGTCAAAGCCACACACTTCTCCCCAAACTCCTGTTTGGGGTAGATGAAGCCCCTCACCTTTATAAATAAGACAGGAGCAGATACAATTCAGCAGTCCCAGCTGGTTCTGGTAGATGTGGAGTGGGAATATGTGGGGGTTGGCTATGGACTGTTGTGGGAACCTAGGGTCTCCTCTCAATTCTCACCACCTCAGCCTCATCCTCCAGGACCAGGAGCCAGGATTTCCTTTTGAAACAGTCACTGGCACAGGCCTCCCAACTCTGGTTCTCTTCTGAGAAGTAGTAACACCAGCTTCTGTTCAGCTGCCACCCTGGCAAGCAGAGCTCACACATGGCACCTGAGGGAAAGGAGAATAAATAAAACTACATTTGTGTTGCTTTCAATTATTTCAACTCTTGCATTATGGAGATGGACAAAAATGTGCCCATGGTCATACAACTGTCATTGTCTCCTGAGATCATTTCCCTCCGCATTATGTCTTGTCTGTCTGAGACTACTAGTCACCATGGTCCCCTGTCCTAGAGGTTCCATCTCTGGGTTTCCAGATGAGAGTCATGCCTTACTCACCTTCCTTCTCTCAACACAGTAAGCTGCATGGGCCCTTGGTCACTTCAGCAGTGACACACTGCTGACCTCCTGGCCTCTTTTCCCTGCCTCTGGCTCTACCCTGCTGACCTCTTGCCCCAGTTCACCGTGGACATAAGCCAACATGGACCCAGACTGGATCTCATAATTACTAGATCCTGCACCTCTTGTGATATTATAAGGGAGAGAGGCTGCCCCAGCAGCAGGGCCCTGCCTGCCCTTGTGTGTGCCCCTCTCCAATCTCCCAGCACAGCCATCCTCCTCACACCCCTCCATGCTCCAGCCTCCACTTGGCTCTTCATATCCAGGTTTCTCTTGAAATGGCTACATGAAGCTGAGATTTACCCAGTGGAAAGTCTTTCTAAATAGAAACAGTGTTGCCTGGGAGTCAGAAGACCTGGATTCTAATCCCAGCTCTGCCAAATGCTTGCTATGTGACCCTGGACAAGTCATTTAACTTTTCTGTGCTTCAATTTTCCTCTTCTCCCTCCTACTTAGAATGTGAGCCCCATGCGGGACAGGGGCTGTGTCCAACCGAACTCACTTGTATCTACCCCAGTGTATAGAACAGTGTTTGACACATAGTAAGTGCTTAACCACTACCATAATAAAAGAAGCAGCATCAGAGGGAAAAGGTTTTCCCTGCTTAAAGAAAGATCTCTGCCTGTTACTTGGTTTTTCTCTTATGAGGTCTGAGCCATATGCTTTGTTTTCTGGGCAGCAACTTACAGTATTCATCATCTCTCCTCACTCATAGCAACGCATAGCTCCACCTTCAGGACTGCAACCCTCTTTGAGATCTTGGTCAAAGCACTATCTCCCTTCAGTCTATGTTGTCACAGAATGGGGTGTGGACAAAGGAGAGGCAGAGCATGGCTTGTTTGAGGTGGAAGAGTGTCCTAGAAACCAATGGAGAGAGACAGAAATGCTACTACCAGGCTCATTTTCATAGCCAGGAATTTGGGTGGAGCTTCTTGAGAGTGTGAAACCCAGGGATGGCATTTTGGGGGCCGAGCATCAAAATAGATGCATAAAGGCATGATTCTAAAATTTAAAACAATCTTCCTTCCCTTGTTAACCTGCATCAGGCCGTGGTCAACAACTGTGGAATCCCAGAATTCCTCTATGCTACTCTGCGTCCAGTGTGGCTCCCCTGAAATCCAAACCTGGCCCAGAGTTCCTGTGGCAGAGGATCCTAGAGACGTCCCACAAACAGACCCCATGTAATCCTTCACTGGGAAGTGAAGCATGGTTCCAGTTCCAGAAGTGAGGCTAGATCCTCCAGGCCACCCTGGGCAATGAAACCATGACCTGGACCCTAGGACTCCAACCCCCATAGGTTCCCCACTCCCCGCCACCCCACTGTAAGAGAACTAGATCTGATTTCCAATTTGAAATCAATGGGCTTGGGAAGAACCAGATCCTTTTACCCTATCAGGTGAAAAACAACAGCTAGACATTGTTCCACTGCCTATTTTCAACCTCTGTTAGGCCTAGTCTGTTAGGCCACTGGATTGTAAGATCTTTGACCAGCTCTATTGTATTGTACTCTCCCAAATACCTAGTACAGTGCTCTACAAATAGTAAGCATTCAATAAATACCTTTGATTGTTCATCAAGATCCCCTCCATCTTTCTCCATCTTGTCAAATCTCTCCTTTCTTCGAAGCCCCTCACTTCCTCCCTATCTCCTACACATCCTTCACCATCCTAAACCCTTTAACTCAAATCGTTCTGTTTGCTCAGAATATTCCTTACTCCCCAGTGCCTCCTCCCTCAAACTTTCTTTCTGCATCTTACTCTATATCTATAAATTATATATTATACATCATTTATTTATATTAATGTCTGTCTCCTGCTATAGATTGTAAATTCACTGGGGGCAGGGTTAAGGTTAGGGTTAGGGTTAGAGTTAGGTTGTGTTAACCAATTCTTTTGTAGTGTGCTCTCCCAGGCACTTAGTTCAGTGCTCAGTAAATACCACCGATGATAATGACGCTGTCTTTCTTTCTCCTTTCACCCTTTCTAGGCTCCTATTCTTCCTCTGCTTGTAACCTTTCCTCCAGCAAAGATCCAGTTGTCTATTCTCCATCCTCTTTTTCTTCCCCATTATCTCATATTTTATTTTTATTCCATTGTCTTTCTCCCTTGACCTCCCTCTTGAATTACTTTTCTTTCTTATCACTTCCTTTCTTGCTCATCCCCTCTTTCTCTCCCACTCTGGCTCCCCTCTTTCCAGGCTTGATTTTTCTTCCATCTGTTTTTCTGTTTTTCCCCACCCCACTCCCCAGCATCCTCTACCCTCTTTCCATCCTGAGTAACCCTGAGTGCTGGTCTCCTGACATTCACAGCACAGGGAAGGACAGTGGCTGATAGCTAGAAAACAGGATTCTGCAGAGAGAAGAGAAGGGTATAATTGGGGACCATCCATCACTAAGACTACTATTCCTAGCACTGCTAGGATGGGGGACCAGCAGCCTCCAATGCAGTGGGTTTGGGTTCTGGTGAGACAGGGTTTACCGTCCTGCCTTGCTCTTCTATCCACTTCCTTGTGCTCCCCACTAATGAAGACCAGTAGACCAGAAGACCAAAAGGTCAGGATTAAAGGTGAAACCATCTTAAACCAGAGTTTCATAGTGTGTTCCAGACAGAAGCACTTACTGTGCAGGCACACAGTGGTAACCAGGAGCAAAAATGTAGCAGTTCCCAGAGAAACAGTGACCACATACTATCCAGGATGCTGAGATGCTGACAGTGGAGAAAGTCAAACCTGTAACAGAACCTCCTAGGTTTCATGCTCTGCACTGAGGAATTTAGAAGGCTACCAAGGTGCCTCTGTGCATACAAGAAATCCCCCATGAATGTGGATCATAGAGCTGGATTTAAGTACCTAATTTATGTATGACCTGCTGAACCCTGATAGGGTGGGAACAGTGAGCTGAAGAGAGGAGACCAAGTCCAGAGGACATAATAAATGGTACAAGGATATCATAAAGCACAACTTCAATGAAGCAACAGAAAAATTTTGTTTCCTTTCATTTGGAGCGAGATGTTACCAACTTACAAAGTATTACAGCTCTGTCCCTTTCTAGCTCTGTTTTTGGTTTTAGCACCTAAGAATTGTTAACAGCTTATAGATGTGTGAGTGCTTGAATGGAGGCTTCTTGAGATTCGTGGTTGCCATGTATGAACAGCTTCTCTTTGATTTCACAGAACTTATGTATATATCTATAATTCTAGTTATTTATATGGATGCCTGTTTACTTGTTTTGATGTGTAAATAACTATAATTGTATTTATTTATGTTGATGCCAGTTTACTTGTTTTGATGTCTGTCTCCCCCCGTTCTAGATTGTAAGTGTAGTAAGGGCAAATATTGTCTCTATTGCTGAATTGTACTTTCCAATCTCTTAGTACAGTGCTCTGCACACAGTAAGCGCTCAGTAAATACAATTGAATGAATGAATGAGTGATCTGCTTAGTTGTCATTTCAGAAGGTTTTCACTGAGCCTATCTCATATGGCTCCTTGTCTCTGCCATTTTCTCTATATTCAGGGGTTTATGGGTGTGTGCTAGGATAAGCCCTTTCACTGCTAAACAAGAGAGCAATGCATTAATTGGTCATGTCTGCACCAGGCAAAGCCAAGATCAGCTACACAAAACTCCAGAGCACTGAAGACTACTAACCAGCCCCAGATAATCAGTTCTGCTTTCACTCACAGTGAAAGTATCCTCATCACAATGCAGCGTGGCCTTGGAACTCAGCTGAAATGCCTAGGTTTGCCCTTGTTTAGTCATAGATTTGGGACCATGGGATGCCCTGATCAGCTCGGGAGACTTCTGGACTCATTTTTTCATCAGTCTCTTCCAATTGCTTCTTCTAGGAAATGTAGGGGAGAAGGGAGGGAAGGGTAGCTTCTCATTTTACCCAATTACTCCCCTGGGCTGAGGATCCTGACTGAGTGAGCCCCTGGTTTGGGAGATTTCAGGAGTGGAAGGGGCTTTTCCTCCTATATACACATACATACATACATACATGCACACATACATACATACACACACACACACACACATATATCCCTCCCATACACACACTCGCACACCATTTCTACTCACGATTCTTTGACTGAATTTTGACAACAACCTTTCCTCCTGCCCCGTATGAGGGTGGCAGAGCTGCAAGAGGGTGGTGAAGGGGTGACTCAGAGGACACCTGGAGCTGTTTGCTTCCTTATCGTTGTGTGGGAACATTATCAGCCTCCCAAGATCCCACAGTGCCCTGAGTTGGGAGTGATGCAGCAGGTCCCTCTGACTTTACTGTGGCTTCTCACAACAGGAGAAATGCAAGCATCAGAACCCAAGCCCAAGTCTCAGGGGTCAACAGGCCCCAGGAATATTCACTCAGAACTTCTGCCTCCCTCCCCAAGGCTTAATATTGGCTGTTCTCTCATTCCCCTTTCCTTCCTCACACTCCCACATGTGAACAGGAGAACAGGGCAAAGGAGTCCAAGAACCAGTGTTCCAACTAGATCAGACCAGCAGGCCTGGGTACTTGATGCATATATAAATAGATATGTACATATATGAATACATGCACACATATATGAATATATACATGCATATATATAAAATTACATATATACATTACAAACACATACATATATTCATACATACATATAGAGAAGCAACATGGCCCTAGTGGAAAGACCACAGGCCTGGTTGTCAGAGGTCCTGAGTTCTAATCCCAGCTCTGCTACTCATCTGCTGTGTGACCTTGGGTAAGTCAGTTCAGTTTTCTGTGTCTCAGTTTCCTCATCTGTAAAAATTGGAATGAAATCCTACTCCTATTTAGACTGCGAGCCTCATGTGGAACAGGGACTTTGAGTGAATGGATAACTTTGAAGATACCCAAGTGCTTAGAATGGTATTTGACACATAATAAGTGCTTAATAAATACCATTATTTTGTATATATTTATGTTTAGATAGATAAACATAGTCAACTATTAAATATATGCAATAGTCATATATATGTATCGGTAGATATAGCTATGGATATAGACATAGATATATAGTTATCAGGTATGCTCCAGTCACAGGAGCTCCACAATTCATGCACTGGGGTAACCAGCCATTATTGTTTGATGCCTTAATTTCCTAATCCAAACGCTCCTGCACCCCTGAAATTCCTGCCAGGAAATTCAGGAAAATCCCTGAATTGAGTACCTCCTTGCCTCCTTCTGTCTGGGGATGAGTTAAAAACATCAACAGTGAATGAGCCTTGTGTCAGATTGTGTCAGATTTTTTCAAGGTGCAGAAGAGACTTCTGGGCAGATAACGAGATAAGTTGTTGAATTGGGAGGGGACTTAATTTAGAAATGGATGATGCAGGTGTTAATGAGTTCATTGCATCTCATTTACAGGAATTACTCTATCAGGACCCCAACAAAGTTCGACAAACCAATAAATCCTTGCAAGATGCCAAAGCAGACAAAGAATCAATTATGGTCTCCCTCACCAAATATGGTTTTGGGATTAACAAATCTTCAGGATTCAAATTAACAATTTTCAGGAAAGTGGAACATTTCTTGAAGAAGAAGAAAAATCTGATTGGAAACAGGAGTTTCTGGGTGCAGAGAGATGCTCATTCATTCATTCGTATTTATTGAGCACCTACTGTGTGCAGAGCACTGTACTAAGCACTTGGAAAGTACAATGTGGCAACAGATAGAGACAATTTCTACTCAACAAAAGGTTCACAGTCTAGAATGAAATGACTAAAGAGGATATAGAGGGAGAAGGATCGGACAGCTGCTCTAACTCTGATTGGTACCATCTGGCAGCTGCTAAAACCCAAAAATGTTCAGAAAGAGTTATCCAGCTACAGGGTACCTAATGAAGACAAAAAGAAAACTGTTCAACCTAGTACGAGCAAACTCCTTGCTAGCACCTGAAATGTTAGTGCAGCCAGAATGTGTCGTCTTTTGCAGGCTCCAGCAAAGACTCATTCATTCATTCATTCAATAGTATTTATTGAGCGCTTACTATGTGCAGAGCACTGTACTAAGCGCTTGGGATGAACAAGTCGGCAACAGATAGAGACAGTCCCTGCCGTTTGACGGGCTTACAGTCTAATCGGGGGAGACGGACAGACAAGAACAATGGCAATAAATAGAGTCAAGGGGAAGAACATCTCGTAAAAACAATGGCAACTAAATAGAATCAAGGCGATGTACAATTCATTAACAAAATAAATAGGGTAACGAAAATATATACAGTTGAGCGGACGAGTACAGTGCACTCGTAATCATATCCCAAATCCTCCTTTATCAGGGTGATGGTGGAGCTTCTCATCTGAAATAATGGACACTCTCAATCCTGAGTGTTCAAGATGGAGAAACTGTAAGAGAGAATTATCTTCCTTTTACCTGATTACAGTGATCTCCCTAAAATTTCCCCTGCCCCTTCCCAGTCCTTCCCCATTTCTGCCCCTTCTTCAAATATTCCATTTTTCCCAGCAGTATTTCTAAAAGAGATCTCCTTCCTTCTCTAAAAATCCACCCCCTCCACCAGCTCATCTGACCCCATTCCTTCACATTTTATCAAAACACTAGGCCCCTCCCTTCTTCCCACACTAACTGTCATTTTCAACTGCTCGCTCTCCAGTGGCTTCTTCCCCACTGCCTTCAAACTTGTCTATGTCTCCCCTTTCCTAATAAACACCTTCCCTTAACCCAGTGGCTCCCACCAGTTATTGCCCCATCTCTCTCATACAGTTCCTCTCCCAACTCCTTGAGCGAGTAGTCTACACCCGCTGTCTCAAGGTCCTCTCCTCCAATCCTCTCCTTGACCCCTCCAATCTGCTGTCTCCTTCACTCCATGGAAACCGCCATTACAAAGGTCAACAATGACCTCTTTCTTGCCAAATCCAATGGCCTCTACTCCATCTTAATCTTTCTCAACCTCTCAGCTGCCTTTGAAACTATCAACCATCCCCTTCTCCTGGAAACATTATCTAACCTTAGGTTCACTGATATTGACCTCTCCTACTTCTCCACCTAACTCTCTGGACACTCATTCTCATTCTCTTTCACGGGTTCCTCCTCTACCTCCCACCCCCTTACTGTGGGTGCCCCTCAAGGTTCAGCTGTGGGTCACCTTCTATTCTCCATCCACACCCACTCCCTTGGAGAACTCATTTGCTCACAAGGCTTCAACTACCACCTCTCTGAGGATGATTCCCAAATCTACAACCCCAGCCCTCATCTCTCTCCCACTCCACAGTCTTACATTTCCTCCTTCCTTCAAGATATTTCTTCTTGGGTGTCCCACCATTACCTCAAACTTAATATGTCTAAAACAGAACTCTATATCTTCCCACCCAAACCCTGTCCTCCCCTTGATTTTCCCATACTGTAGGTAGCACCACCATCCTTCCTGCCTCACAAGCCTGTAACCTTGGCTTTATCCTTGACTCTTCTCTCTCATTCAACCCACATATTCAATCCATCATTGAATCCTGTCAGTTCAACCTTCACATAACATCGCTAAAATCCACCCTTTCCTCTCTATCCAAATTGCTACCATGTTAATCCAGGCACTTATCTGATTCCAACTTGATCATTGCATCAGCCTCTTTGCTGACCTCCCTGTTCCTCTCTCTCCCCACTTCACTCGGCTGCCCAGATTATTTTTCTACAAAAATGTTCATATAATGTTTCTCCACTCCTTAGGAGCTTTCAGTGGTTGCCCATTCACCTTTGCATCAAATAGAAACTCCTTAGCATCAGCTTTAAAGCACTCGATCACCTTGCCACCTCCTACCTCACTTTTCTACTCTCCTACTACAACTCTGTCTGCACACTTTGTTCCTGCGATGCCATCCTTCTTACTGCACTTCAATCTCATCTATTTCATCACCGATCTCTTGCCCACATCCTGCCTCTGACCTGGAATGTCCTCCTTCCTCATATCTGACAGACGATTACTCTCTCCTCCTTCAAAGTCTTATTATAGGCACATCTCCTCTGAAAGGCCTTCCTTGGCCAAGCCTGATTTTTCTTTTCTTCAATTCCTGTCTGCATCACCCTCACTTATTCTCTTTATTTAACCCCCATCCCAACCTCACAGCACTTATGAATGTATCTGTAATTTATTTATCTATAGTAATGTCTGTCTCCCCCTCTAGACTGTAAGCTCATTTTGGGCAGGGAATGTGTCTTTTATTGTTATATTATACTCTTCCAAGTGTTTAGTACTTGATCTGCACACAGTAAGCACTCAGTAAATACAATTGACTGATTAACTGATGGTAGTTAGCTCAGCACCACTTGACGTCTCTTTCCATCCCTCCTGGCTATGTTCCTGTTGGCCAGTATGTTCCTGTTTGGCCAGGTTGCAGGATAATGTAAATGTTGGCAAAGGCTTCTAGGTACAAAACCTGATAATGGCCAAAATGACCAGAGCAGAGTTACCAGAGCAGAGATCTGATGCTGTGCTGTAGACCCATGACATGGCAGCCAATTTCCTAGGTAGCCACTGTGATCTTCCCAGAAGCAGCATAGCAAAGTGGAAAGAGCACAGGCCTGGGAGTCAGAGGGCCTGGGTTCTAATTCTGACTCTACCAATTGCTAATTGCTTGCTGGGTGGCCTCTGGACAAGTCACTTCTCTGTGCCTCAGATTCCTCAACTGTAAAATGGGGATTCATGAATAAATAAGTAAATTGTAATATGTAATTTAAGGGTATGCATGCAAGTCCTGTGGCTTTGGGGGTGGAGTGTATATCAATTGTCCATAGGTCATAGATACAAGTATATAGATGATGCAGAAGGGAGAGTGAGCTGGAGAAAAGAAGACTTAATTGTGGAAGGCCTCTTGGAGAATTTGTGACCTTAAAAATGCTTTTAAGGCAGATAGAAGGAGGTCTGGAATATATGTACAAGGAGGGAGTTCCAGGCTAGAGGGAGGACATGGGAAAAAGGTTGGTGGTGAGATAGACAAGAAAGGGGCAGTTGGCTGTACAGTGATTGAGCTGTATATATATTGAAATGATTTTACCTGGAGAAGGATTTTCCCCTGGATGCAATCTTTATATCCATCGAAGTGACTTCACTCTCCATGCCTGATGGTCATTCAATTCACGATCACCCGTCTTTACCTTTCACTCCTCTCCCCCAATTCACACACATACACACACAGCTTAGTCCTGCCTGCTCACTGCTCGAGCCTGGGACACTTGATCAGGCTGAAATTAGCTACTGGACATCTGCTGGCTTCACATTTCCTTTGAAGTTTACATTTCAGCCTCTCCTAAAACCATTTCTACTGTGAGAGAAGTGTTGGGAGACCCATTTCAGCTTTCTGCTGTGGAGTCTGCTAAAAGAGTGTGTCAGTTCTGGTCAAGGCCTGGGGTAAATTTATGTTAAAGTTATCCTCTGCAGGGGAATTTTTATCACTCTCAAAGGAGGGTTTTGTGGCTTAGAAATAATGCGAAGCTTGCATGGCCCCCTACATGGTTTCCATCAGAAAGATCCATTTCTAGCCCATTAGCAGTTCTCTTACCTGAACCTGTTCAACCAGAGAAAAAGCAGAGCAGAGTCAGAACCACAAACACAAACTGGTAGTAATAGTGTAGGATGAGCAGCAGCATTTATTGAGCATCCATTTATTGAGCACCCACTAGATGCTTGGGAAATTCAGAATAAAGAAGTGACACATTCCCTGTCCAGGAGAAGCTTACACTTTATATGGGAAGGCAAACATCAAAGAATTTACAGCTAGAATGATCAAAATATGTAAGTACACATTTCCAAATGAGTTCTGAGGAGGGGTAAATAAATTCTTAATAATAGTAATTCATATTTTAGTATTAATACTAAGTGCTGGGATAAGTAGATACAAGTTCATCAGGTCCCACGTGGTGTTCACATTGAAAGTAGGAGGGAGAACAGATATTGAATCCCCATCTCCATTGAATCCCCAGATGGAACCGAGGCCCAGAGAAGTTAAGCGACTTGCCCCAAGTCACATAGCAGGCACAGGGCAGAGGTGGGATTAGAATTCAAATCCTCTGATCCTCAGGCCACTAGTCCAGGTTGCCTTCCAGCTCTTCAGTTCAAGAATTGGCTAAGTGTAGTCAGGAAAGGCTTTTCGTAGGAGGGAGGATTTTTAGAAGAGTTTTGAATGTGGTGAGCACTGTGGTCCGTCTGATAGGAGAGGGAGGGAAAGAGTTCCAACCTGGAGACCAGCGTGCCCGAGGGAACTGAGGCAGGAAAGTCAAAAGAGTGGTACAGGTAGAAGGTTTGTTGATAGGAACAAAGACAGAGCATTAGGGAGTAGTAGATGAAGAGAATATATAAGTAAGGTGGGAACAGATGGTGAACAGCCTTGAAACCGACTGTGAGTTTTTGTTTGATGCAGAAAGACACAGGAAGCCAGTGGAGGGTTTTAAGGAAAGAATAGACTTGGGCTGAGCGACACTTCAGGAAGATGACCTATGCAGCAGCCTATAATAAGAAGAATAATAATTATGGTGCTTGTTAAGCAATTACTATGTGTCAATCACTGCTCTAAGTGCTGGGTGAGAAACGGCTAATCAGGTCGAACACAGTCCCTGTCCCATGTGGGGTTTACAGTCTTATTCTCCATTTTATGGATGAGGTAACTGAGGCACCGAGAAGTGAAGTGACTTGCCCAGGGTCACACAACAAGCAAGTAGCAGAGTTGCGATTAGAACCCAGGTCCTTATGACTCCCAGGCCCATGCTCTATTCACTAAGCCATGTTGTTTCTCAATAGTGTAGATTGGAGCAGTAGAGGTTGGAGGCTGGGGTGGTTGAGGGGGTTGATGCACTAAACTAGCCATGGCAAGAGCAGCGTTTGTACCAGGGTGGTAGCACTTTGTGTAGAGAAGAAAGGGTGAGTCTAGGACATGCTGTGCAGCAAGAAACATTATGACTTGGCAGTAGACATAATGTGAGAATTGAGTGATAGGTAAGATTTGAGGATGGCACCAAGCAGGTACATAGAGGGTTAACCACAAGTCATTAAGTGGCCATTTATATCAGGGTCAATTGGTCAGTTCTCACTGGGAGAGGTTAGTCTTTTGGTCCACTTCTAACTCCTTGTCCTGCAGCCTGACTACATTAGAATGACTCCTTCCTCTCCCTAGACCCACCCCTCCACCAGATGCAGCACAGCCCTAATCCCATTCTCAGCCTCAGGCCCAGCACACTCCAGCACAGCCCCACCCCCAGCTCCACCAAGACATTTCCTGAACACAGTGTGGCCAAGAGTCTGAGTGGTTTGGCCATGGGTTGCAGAGCACAAACTGGGGGTGCAGTCCCAGCGTCTCCCCATTACTCAAGAGGGGGCTGTGCTTGTGCCCTTAGGTGAGAGATGGAGGAGTCATACAGTCCCTAGAATGATGGAAGCCAGCAGTGAGAGGGAAGTGGGGTCCCAAGGACTCCTCAGCTAGGCAGAACAGAATAGTCATTGTCCCAGGAGTGGGTTTCACCCTCAAGGTAAATTCACCCTCACTTTCCCATATCATGAGGGCTCAAGAAGGATGCCTGACTAAGAGTCCTTTAGCCAGTGGTAGCCCTGGGACCTAGTGTCTGGCATAGTCATGATCTTTTCGCAGTCCAGATTGCAGTTGCTGCTCCAGACCCCTCACAGATTGAGCAGTGTGGCAGTGCAGCCGGCATGAACCCTCCCTACCCCTGCTCCACAAAGTTTTTGGCAAGTCTAGGACTAGGCCACAGGCTCTCCCAGCCTGAGAAGAATTTACTGTAGGGGACACTCAAGATCTCTTTCTGAGCCCTTCTTTGATGCATCAGTCTCAGCTGCTCCACTTGCCCCATTCCATTTCCACTACTGTCCTCAACCTCCCTTTGTTCCCCTCCTTCAATTTCCCCTCCCCCTACTCCTGATGGCCTAGTCTTCATCCCAACAATCCCATCTTCTGCAGCTGCGGTAGTCATCTGGACTAACTGGTTAATACAGCAGCATGGCCAAGTGGAAAGAGCCCAGGCCTGGGAGTCAGAGGACTGTAGTGTGAGATTGGGCAAGTCATTAAACATTTCTTTACCTCAGTTACCTTATCTGCAAAATGGGGGTTAAGACTGTGATCCTCACGTGGGACATAGACTGTTTTCAACCTGATTATCTTCCATCTACCCCAGTGCTTATACAGCACCATGGATACTTAGATAGCACTTTACAAATACCATTAACAACAAGCAAAATAAAAAAAAATACGGCACTGTTGCATACCTGGCAGACAGAAAAGCAAACACGGGGAGTGAACAAATTCTCATCTTTTTTCTGGGCTTCACACTAAGTGATCAGTTAAGTGCAATCTTTACCCTCTGCCAAGGCTAAGTGGGAGATGTCTTCATCACTAGGCCAAGGGTTCCAGCCAGGAACAGGTATGGCTAGAGGAACCTGCAGTCAGGGCTCTGGGGTCCATTAATTCGCAGTTGTGGCTGTGACTGCTGTGAATGCCTTTCACCACACTAATGGGAAAGGGAGTAACACTGCAGCACGAAACCTCTGCCAAACTGATGGCTGCTGTAGTGGTTGCTGTGGCTACAGGTGTGCACTCAAGTCTGAGCCCCAAAGAAAACTGAAATTTTTCTCCTTGAGACCCAGCACCCAATTTAATTTTGTGTAATTTTCTTGCTGTGTTCTAGTGTTTCATCATTCCTGATGTGTCTTTCTACTGTCTCTTCTTTGGATTTATATGCTTAGATAGTGAGATTCCCCAAGGGATAGGGATCCAAACTGTATATTGTAAACTATTTATATTGTCTGCCTAGCCTTGTAGATCACTGGGTGAGCAGGGAACACATCTATCACCTCTGTTGTATTATGCTCTCCAAGTACTTAGTACAATGCTCTTCACGCAGTAAGTGTTGAATGAATACCATTGATGATGATGATGATAACCTTGTCTAATTCCCGTCCGTGTATTTTTTCCCAGCACTTAGTACAGTGCTCTGCATCGAGTAAATGCTTAATAAATAAACAGGCCTGAGAGTCAGAGGAACTGAGTTCTAATGCAAGCTCCGTTGCTGGTGTCTTATATGACCTTGGGCAAGCCACCTAACTTCTCTATACCTCAATCTCGTCTATCTCATTGTCGACTTCTAGGCCACATCCTGCCTGGAACAACTTCTATCCTCATAGCCTACAGGCAATTAATAGCCTCACCTTCAAAGTCTTACTGAAGGCACATCTCCTCTAAGAGGCTTTCCCTAACTAAGCCCTCCTTTTCTCTGATCCCACTCCCTTCTGCATCGTTCTGACTTGCTCCCTTTATTCATTCCCCTGCTTCCAGTCCCACAGCACTTATATAGATATCTGTAATATATTTATTTATATCATTGTCTGGGTCCCCCTCTAGACTGTAAGCTCATTGGGACTCTAAGCTCATTGTCTGTTATATTGTTATTTTATACTCTCCCAAGCACTTAATACACACAGTGCCCAGTAAGCACTCAGTAAATATGATTGAATGAGTGAATGAATGAACGAATGAGTTCTCTGTGCCCCAGTGACCTCATCTGTAAAATTGGGATTTAGACTGTGAGCCCCATGTGAGACATGGACTGTGTCCAACCTGATTAGCTTGTATCACCCACAGTGCTTAGTACAGTGCCTGGCACATAGTAAGTACTCAACAAATACCATAAAAATACTATTACTACTACTAATAATAAGGGTTGGCCTTGGTCACCACACTGCAGCTCAGGAAATATACCTGCCTCACTGGCTGCTGCAGAGCTGCCTCTTCTACATGACACAGTCCTTCCCACAGTTCCTTGCCTGACCAGGGCAGCATGAGATTTCCTCACCTGGCCAATCTGGAAACACTTTAGAGAGCAGGACCATGCATCTGTCTTTGCAATGACATATTAGACACTTTGTAGGCTAGTCTAGGCTAGACTCAGCTGGTCAGTGAGGAGCTTGTGAAATAGAGTTCTGAGAGAGGAGAAGGAGGAGGAAGAGGAAGAAGAACAGTATAGGTGAGGAAGAGTAGAGGGTAGAAGAGGGAAAGGGGGAAAGGAGAGGCAGTGGAAAAAAGGGATAAGGGAAGCTGAATAGAAGGGAAGAGTAGAAAAGGACCCAGGGGTGATAAAGTAGCAAGAAACAAGAGTGAGTGAAAGGCTTTGGTAGAAAATGAGTGGGAGGAAAGGGAACTTGCAGGATGGGTAGGTTGGTGGGAGAGAAGAAAGGAGGGGTAGATAGTGAGACGAAAGGAGCAAAAATGACCCTGGTCCTGCTGGCAACCATTACCTGATGGAGATCACAGGTATTACCCAATGGAGGCTCTAGCTTTTGCTCAGAGTTTAGTGCTTTATCAGGTCTGTACTCTGATGTGATCCATATTTGGGTCCCTCCTCCCCTGGGGCTCAAGATGGCCAGTGGGCACTGATGGGGGAGTTAACAATAATAATAATAATAATAATAATAATAATGATAATAATAATTTTGGTATTTGTTATGCACTTACTATTTGCCAAGCACTGTTCTAAGTGCTGGGGTAGATACAAGGGAATTAGATTGTCCCACATGGGGAGCACAGTCTTCATCCCCATTTTACAGATGAGGTAACTGAGGCTCAGAGAAGTTAAGTGACTTGCCCAAGGTCATACAGCTGACAAGTGGCGGAGCCAGGATTAGAACCCACGACCTCTAACTCCCAACCCCGGGATCTTTCCACTAAGCCACGCTGTTTCACGTGGGAGGTGGGAGAGAGAGGAAGACCTGCTCCAGTGCTGGCCAGGAGACCAAATGGGGCTTATTCCTTCACAGAGGCAGTCCTCACCTTCACCATCCCTGCCCAGCTCTTCTCCACAAGGGCCAGAACTCATCAGTCCGTCTCCAGCCCCAGAAAACAGGGGATGGCCAGCTCAGCCCCGAATCAAGAATCCACTACCAAGTAGATCTGTTTTGTGCTCAGAGACCACCCAGAGCCACCTGAGACATTTGGGGCCTGGATCACAAATGCAGCAGGGGCAGCAAAGCATGGTAACCAGTTCCCTCTACCACCTCCCTCTCCTGCTCCCCCATGTCCCTTGCCCCACCCCCTTTCCCCCCATCCCCGCCACTCTGCCCACTCCCCTTCATTCATTGCCCACCCTGGGCTTTCCTCTAGCTCCCTCATCCCACAGTGCAAATCCAGCATGAGTCAATTGGACAAGAAGGTTTACATCCTTCTGTCTGGGTCAGGCTGTGCATAAAAGGGGAGGAGAAAGTTGGGCAGTGAAAGAGTCATTAGTGTAAGACAGCAGTTGGAAGAGAAAGTTAGGAGGAATTCTTGAGCCCCTGATGCAGGTTCTAATCCAATGGTCTCTGCAGCTCAGACAGCTCTCAGGGGTGGGGGTGAGAAGGCTCAAGGTCTTAGCATCAGTGGCAGCCCTTGGAGTGTCTTTGGATCAGGATTACAGGTGCAGGGAAACCCCTCCAGGTGGTGTCGGTTCAGCATCACATATTGAGCAACTCTCCAGGAGATGATGCAGGTCTATGTATTTATTCATTCAATTGTATTTATTGAACACTTACTGTCTGCAGAGCACTGTACTAAGTGCTTGGGAGAGTACAGTAAAACAATAAAAAGACACATTGCCTGCCCACAACGAGCTTTCAGTCAAGAGCCGGGAGACAGGCTTTAATATAAATAAATTACAGCTATGTACATAAGTGTCGTAGGACTGGGAGGGCAGAAAAACAAAGGGAGCAATTTAGAACAGTGCAGAGGCAGTGAGAGAAGAGGAAAGGGGGCGTAATCAGGGAAAGCCTCTTGGAGGACGTGTGCCTTCAATAAGGCTTTGAAAGAGGCTAGAATAATTGTCTGTTGGAGAATCACCAGTGTTTCCCAAGTGATCTTTAGAATCAACAAAATGTTACCTCATTCAAGGGGGTCAGTCCATCGCTGTTACAGCATTTTCATCTGGTCTCTGCCTGGAACCTTATTGCTCCAGGATGTTTCTTCCAGGCTTGAGTTGTCTCCCTGCTTTTCCTACTGTAAATATTTCTGGGTAGTGATTTTCCTGATTCTTCCCACTTCTGGATAGAGAACTCCTCTGGACAAGGCTTGGCCTTATTTTGCCCACAGTGAAGTTGGTTGGCCTCACCTCTTGGATCCCAGAAACTGGTTTGCCGGTTACTTCATGTGTTCAAGAGCTTTGTCAGATACGCTATCCAAGTGAAGCTTCAGTTCAATCATTAGGTGGCAGCAGTGAACCCTCTAAAGTCCATTGGACACAGTTCCTGTCCCAGAGAGGGCTCACGGTCTTAATCCCTATTTCGGAGATGAGGGAACTGAGGCACAGAGAAGTTAAGTGACTAGCCCAAGGTCACACAACAGACATGTTGCAGATCTAGGATTAGAACCCAGGGCCTTCTGACTCCCAGACCCGTGGTCTATCCACTAGGCCATGGTACTTTATCATACGTGTCAGTCAATTTAGACCCCACAGGCAGGAGAGAGAGAGGAGGAACCAAGGACATTCACCCTAGTGTACCACTCCCTAGGGATTGGTTTATTGGAGCAGGTACCAAAGCCTTTGATGAGGTGAGGCTATGAGGAGGGCTCCGCAGGAGGGGATAGAATGAGGGGTAGGGAGGAGAATGAGTGAATTGTTGGGGGCTTGCACTGTATAGGCATTATACTAAGTGCTGGGGTAGATATGAGATAATTGGGTTGGACACAGTCCCTGTCCCACATGGGGCTCACAGTCTCAATCCCCATTTTATAGATAAGAGGGACAAGGTGTGGCTCTGGGGCAGGATAACAGGGATGGGGAGGTTAGGAGGGGTGGGGCGGTGCATGGGGTTGGGAGGTGTTGGGTGGGAGTGAGTTGATGGGGGTCTGAGCAGGTGGAGGGGGATGAAGGATGGGGGCCCATGTGGGGAGGGGAGCAATGGGTGGCCCTGGGACAAAGAGAAGGGGGGGGCGCAACAGACATGGAGGAGTTAGTTGGTGGAGGGGATGGGGGAGGGGAGGTGGGAAGAGAGGGCTGGCATAGGTTGACTGGAGGGGGAGGGGGGATTAAAGGGTCATGGTGGGAACAGTGAGATAACCGATAGCAATGACAACTTAATACAGTGATATCCAGAGGAGATGTTTGAATTGTCCTTGGGCTGTATTTCAAGACACCGGTCTAGTGGATAGAGCACAAGTCTAGGAGTCGAAAGCACCTGGGGTCTAATCTTGGCTCTGCTGCTTGCTGCTGTGTGACCTTGGGCAAGTCACAACTTCTCTGTGCCTCAGTCACCTTGGCTGTTAAATGGGAATTAAGTGGGACACCTGGGACAACCCAATTCCCTTGTATCTACCCCAGCGCTTAGAACAGAGCTTGGCACGTAGTAAGTGCTTAACAAATGCCATTATTCTTATTATTTTGAGGAAGGATGAAAACACTGGAAACACAAAAACAGCATAGACGACCAAGCTCACAAGGTCTGGGGTCCAGCTGCGGAGGGACACGGTGGGACATCATGGGGCTCCCACCCACTAAGCCATCCAGAATCTGGTCACAACCAAAGCCTTTCCAGCATGGGCACATCTGCAGTAGTGTCACTTCCCAGGGTTGGTTCTCTGCAACCCTGCAGACCCAGAGTGAAGGCCCTGGATCAAACAGTGGGAGATGGCAGGAGGTTAGGGAAGTGCTTTTGGTGGTCCGGGGGGCTGCAGGGCTGAGGGCAACGGGAATGAAACTGCCCTAGGTGTTTGAAGATGATGCTACATTCTGTGAGGTCCTACACACAGGTGCCAATATAGCAGAGATGTCCAGGGTGGGTATCACCCATTGCCCGGGGATGGGTTTTTTCGGGAATCAGCGTGTCAAGAGAGAGGGAGACAGGGAGACAGACCGGGGACAGAAAAGCTGAATTTTATTCAAAATTTATTCCATGAGGCTAATGAAATTATCTGATTATTTTGGATGCATAAAAATTGAATTATTTGTTTAATTTGGGAGTGGGGAATTGAACCTCCCTTTCGGCAGGAATATGATTATTTAATATTAGAGCTTTTCTTATTGGGAAGAATATACTTATATGTTACTCGCGTGTGGCAAAACACCCAGGTCCCACCCAAGAGGAATTCACTTCTACTTTGTTTGCATGTGGTGAGGTGACTAGCTTCCACCCACGAACGCTTCCCATTTGGGAGGAATCCAATTATGGGTTACCAGCACATGATGAAGTAGCTAGCTCTCATACTCCTGTACTGCTCACTTGGGAGGAAACCACTTATGTGTTACCCGCCTAGAGTGAAGCACCCAGCCCCCACCCACGAATGTTCATCGAGATACTCACCCATCCCACGGCCCTTTCCTCAGTGTGCTGGTTCCGGTTGCAGAGCAGCCATCTGGCTCTCTGGGCAGGGAAGACACATGGGCTGCTACTGCATGTCTCAGTCTGCTGCACAGAAGGTCAGAGGGTGAAGGTATTTTTTACCTGTGCTCCTAGGCCATTCCAGCTTCCAGCCTCAGTTCATCAAATTCCTCCCCCCCCGCCCCCGGCTTCCTCCATAATTAATTTGATTGGCACGGGGGCAAGAGACACATTCTGTATTTTCGGCCTCAGCTGTCAATGTAGGGGCAATATCTCACCCACACTCCCGAGTTCTGCCCTGCTGGCTTGGGCAGTCATGAGATAGCATTTGACCTTGAGATGGTGGGTATCCTGGGTTCAACTTGAAAGAGCAGGTGACAAGCCCTCCTGTGTTGTTACAGATGAGGTTGGAGCATAGTTGTGTAACTGTTTGCCCCTCACTGGGCCTGCCTCTCTTTGCAGCTCTGCCCCCTTGTGTCCTTGGGGTAAGAGCTAAGGAAGGACGTGGTCCTCCCACTCTTTCCCATAAGTGTTGACCAATTGTCTGACTCCCCTCTAAATCCTGCCAGACTATGGCCAAACGCAAACTCTGTTTGACTGGGCCCCTCTCTGATTTGGTCCCTCTCTCCCTTTCACCTGTGACACCACATCTCTGTCACTGCGGGCTGCTTGGGGTGGCTGGGCTGCTTGGGTGTCTTGGCACTTTCATGGATCTGGACTGGAGGATATGGGGAAGGGGTAAGGGAGGGTAGTGAAAATTCCAAATCAGAAAGAGCAAATAGTTGCTGCTATAATAGTTCATCCCTGAGTCTTTCTCCTCAGATGAAGGGGCTCGGGGTTTAGAGGGGAACAAGGAAGCATAAAGAGGGTAAATGCCCTGATAGGGAACTTACGTTTCATAACCCCCTTCCTCCCTATTAAATGTCCCTCAACCAAACTCTCAACTTGGAGCCTGAGTGTAAGATGTTTCCTGTGGCTGTCACCTCAGAACCCCCAAGGAAATGACAGTTACTAAAATCATCCATAAGAAGGGAGAATAACTAGTAAAAGTCAATGAAATGACCGTCCCAGGAGAGGGTCTCATCCCCTTCCCAGAAGATTAGCAAAGTGGGATTCTGCTAGCCCAATGTCAGGCAGCAGACACCCCACAAATTCAGGAATTTGGAAGTGACGCCACAGTAGGGGAGACGTCTCTGCCCTCAACCTTCCTGTCTGGGTGGCAGCGGGGAAATGGCAGGTTCTCCTTCAGAAAGACCCCAGCTCCTCTGATAATCAGTCAATCCATTATATTTATTGAATGCTTACTGGGTGCAGAGCACTCTACTAAGTGCTTTGGAGAGTACAATACAACCAATTGGTAGACATGTTTCCTGCCTTCATGAGCTTACAGCCTAGAAGGGGAGACAAATATTAGTATAAATAAAGTAATTATGGATATGTACATTAGTGCCGTGGGGCTGACAAAACAATGCAAGTGCAAGAGTGGTGCAGAGGGAGAGGGAGTAGGGGAATGAAGACATTGCTTAATGGATAGAGCATAGATGTAGGAGTCAGAAGAACCTGGGTTCTAATTCCAGCTTTGCCATGTGTCTGCTGGGTAAGCTTGGGGAAGTCACTTAACTTTTTAGAGCCTCAGTTTCCTCATCTGTAAAATGAGGATAAGAATGTGAGTCCATGTGGGATGGGGACTGTGTCTGACCCTATTAACTTGTAGCTAACCTAGCCCTTAGAATAGTGCTTGACACATAATAGGCGCTTTACAAGTGCCATCATCATCATCTTGAAAGAGATGAAATTTTAATATGCCTTTGAAGATGAGGAGAATGGTGTTCTTTCTAATATGAAAGGGGAGGGAGTTAAGGCCAAAGCCAGGATGTGGGCAAAGGGTTGGCAGTGAGACAGACAAGCTTGGGGTACAGTGAGTAGGTTGACATTAGAGGAGAGAAGTGAGTGGGGTGGGTTGAAGTACAAAATCAGCAAAGTAAGGTAGTAGGGGGTAAGATGATTGAGTTCTCTGTCCGATACAGAGGTGGATGGGCAATCAATGAAGATTTTTGAAGAGTGCAGAAACATACTGAATGGCTTTGGAGAAAATGGGTGTGGGCAGCAGAGTGAAGTATGGACTGGAGTTAGTAGAGACAGGAGGCAGGGAAGTCAGCAAAGAGGCTAATGCAGTAATCAACGTGGAATAGACTAAGTAGTTGGATTAACATGGTAGGAGTTTGGGTGGAGAAGACAGGGTAGATTTTAGTGATTTTTGGAGGTTGAACTGACAGGATTTATTGATAGATTGAATATGTGGACTGAATGAAAAGGACGAGTTGAGGATAATGCAAAGGTAACAGTCTTGTGAGACAGAGAAGATGGAGGTGCTATTTAAAATAATGAGAAAGTCAGGGAGAGGGCAGGGTTTGGGTGGGAAGATGAGAAGTTCCTTTTTGGACAGGCTAAGGTTGCAGTTTCACTGGCACATCCAAGTAAAGATGTCTTGAAGGCAGAAGGAAATGCAAAATTACAGACAATGAGACAGGTCATGTCCTGTTAACGAGATACTATAAACTGTTCCTTTTAGTCAACCACAAACCGTTATCTGGGGACAGACAGCTGTTCACAGCAAACTGCCATAAGCCTGCATTTTTGTAAGCACTTTCAGGATAGAACAAGATGGTCAAATTGCAGGCTCCACCTCCAACTTTCTGAACCATTTTGACCCCTATCTTACATTCCTTCTCTCTTTCTCCATTCCTACATTGATCCTCCAGGACTTTAATATCCATGAGGATATTCCTAATGACCCTTCCACTACCCACTTTCTATCCTCTCAACTCCCCTGCTTCACGCCACCTCACCGACTCACTAACTTGGACACCCAACTGATCTCATCAGCTCTAGTCACTGTACAATTTCTACCCTCATCAACTCTGAAATCCCTCTATTCCACCACAGCTACTCCTCTATCCTAACCTGCTTTATCTCCTACGCACACTTCCCCACAAATCTGTTCCTCCACAGAGACCTCCAATCCTTTTACCCCACCCAATTCTGTCAAATTATCATGCCCCATTTAGTCTCTATATCCAAACTAACTTTCCTCAGCGACCAAATTGATGCCCTCAACTCCACCCTCTCTACTGAACTCAACTCACTCACTCCCTATCCCTTCACCAGTCTCATATCACTGACCTGTGATAACTAGTCCCGCATTACCTGCCCAATTATCTTCACTCACTCTACTGTAAGAGCTGCAGAGTACTGCTGGCAGAAATCCAGATATCAGGCCGACCTGGTCCTTTTCAAATCCATCCATTGCCAGCTTTAATCTGTCCTTTCATCAGTCTGGCAACATTATTTCTCCATTCTTATTGACTCCCATGCCAATTGCCCTAGTAAGCTGTTTCAGATTTTCAACTTCCCTCTCAAACCCCCTGTTGCCCCACCCCCCATCTCTTGCCCCCAGTGACCAAGCTACATACTTTATTGAGAAAATTTAAGCCTTCTGATGTGATCTCCCTAAAATTTTCCCAGTTCCTCTCCAGTCCATTCCTCCTCCTACCCCCTCTTCAACTCTCCCATCTTTACAAGCAGTATCTCAAAAGGTGATGTCCTACCTCCTCTCAATTTCATTCAATAGTACTTACTGAGTGCTTACTATGTGCAGAGCACTGTACTAAGTGCTTGGAATGCACATTTCGGCAACAGATAGAGACAATCCCTGCCCAATGACAGGCTCACAGTCTAAATGGGTGAGACAGACAGCAAAGCAAAACAGAACAAAACAAAAACAAGTCAACATCATCAAGATAAATAGAATCAAGGGGATGTACACTTCATTAACCAAATTAACGTGGCTCAGTGGAAAGAGCCTGGGCGTCGGAGTCAGAGGTTATGGGTTCGACTCCCGGATCTGCCACTTGTCAGCTGTGTGACTGTGGGCAAGTCACTTAACTTCTCTGTGCCTCAGTTACCTCATCCGTAAAATGGGGATTAACTGTGAGCCTCACGTGGGACAACCTGATTACTCTGTATCTACCCCAGTGCTTAGAACAGTGCTCTGCACATATTAAGCACTTAACAAATACCAACATTATTATTATTAAAATTAATAGAATAATAAATAATATATACAAATGAGCACAGTGATGGGGGGAGGGAAAGGGGCAAGAGCAGAGGGTGGGGGGAGGGCAGGAGAGGGGAAGCAGAAGGAAAGGGGGGCTCAGTCTGGGAAGGCCTCCTGGAGGAGGTGAGCTCTCAGTAGGCTTTGAAGAGGGAAAGAGAGTTAGTTTGGCGGAGGTGAGGAGGGAGGGCATTCCAGGACAGTGGTAGAACATGGGCCAGGGGTCGATGGTGAGATAGGTGTGAACGGGGGATAGTGAGGAGGTGAGTGGCAGAAGAGCAGAGTGTACAGGGTGGGCAGTAGAAAGAGAGAAGGGAGGTGAGGTGGGGGGGGCAAGGTGATGGAAAGCTTTGAAGCCAAGAGTGAGGAGTTTTTGTTTGATGCGAAGGTTGATAGGCAACCACTGGAGGTTTTTGAGGAGGGGAGTGACATGCCCAGAGCATTTCTGTAGGAAGATGATCCAGGCAGCGGAATGAAGAATAGACTGGAGTGGGGAGAGACAAGAGGCAGGCAGATCAGAGAGGAGGCTGACACAATAATCCAGTTGGGATATTATGAGAGCTTGTACCAACATGATAGCCATTTGGATGGAGAGGAAAGGGAGGATCTTGGTGATATTGTGAAGGAGAGACTTGCAGGTGTTGGTGACAGATTGGATGTGTGGAGTGAATGAGAGAGCTGAGTCAAAGATGGTACCAGGATTACGGGCCTGTGAGACAGGAAGGGTATTCGTGAAGTCCACAGTGACAGGGAAGTCAGGGAGAGGACAGGGTTTGGGAGGGTAGATAAGGAGCTCAGTTTTAGACATTTTTAGTTTTAGGTGGTGGGCACACATCCAGGTGGAGACGTCCTGGAGGCAGGAGGAGATACAAGCCTGGAGGGAGAAGGAGGAGAGAACAGGGGAGGAGATGTAGATTTGGGTGTCATCTGCATAGAGATGATAGTTGAAGCCGTGGGAGCAAATGAGTTCACCAAGGGAGTGAGTATAGATGGAGAACAGAAGAGGTACAAGAAATGACCCTTGAGGAACCCCTACAGTTAGTGGATAGGAGGGGGAGGAGGAGCCCACAAAGGAGACCAAGAATGAATGGCTAGAAAGATAAGAGGAGAACCAGGAGAGGATAGAATCTATGAAGCCAAGGTGAGATAAAGTGTGGAGGAAAAGGGGATGGTCTACAGTGTCAAAGGAAGCTGAGAGGTAGAGGAGGAGCCATTGGATCTGGCAAGAAGGAGGTCATGGGTGACCTTTGGGAGGGCAGTTTTGGTGGAGTAGGGAGACGGAAGCCAGATTGGAGGGGGTCCAGAAGAGATTTCAAGTTGAGAAATTCAAGGCAGCGGGTGTAGATGACTCATTCTAGGAGTTTGGAAAGGAAGGGTAGGAAGGAGATAGGACAATAAATGGAAGGGGAAGAAGGGTCGAGAGAGGATTTTTTAGGATGGGAAAGACATGGGCATGTTTGAAGGCAGAGGGGAAGAAGCCATTGGAGAGTAAGTGGTTAAAGATAGAGGGGAGGAGGGAAGGGGCGATAGTTTTATAAGGTGAGTGGGAATGGGGTCCAAAGCACAGGTGGAGGGTGTGGCACTTGCGAGGAGGGAGGAGAACTCCTCTGAGGATACTGCTGGGTAGGATGGAAAAGTAGGGAAGAGAGTTGGGAGCGGGGTAGGGGGTGATGGAGAAGGGGGAGGGATGACTTTGGGTAGCTCAGATCTGAGGGTGTTAATTTTCGTGATGAAGTAGGTGGCCAAATCGTTGGGGGTGAGGGATGGGGGAGTGGGAGGAACAAGGAGTTTAAGGAGAGAGTTAAAAATCCGGAACATTTGTCGGTCGTGATGGGTATGGGCATCAATGAGGGAATAAAAGTAGTTTTGCCTGGCAGAGAAGAGAACAGAGTTAGGCAGGAAAGAATAAATTTGAAGTGAATAGATTGGCTTGGTGCTTAGACCTTCACCAGCAGCGCTCAGCAGCTCGAGCACAAGAGTTAAGGAGGAGGAGAGAGGTAGAGATCCAGGGCTGTGGGTTAGTGGAGCGAGAGTGGTGGAGAGAAAGGGAAGCAGCATGGCTCAGTGGAAAGAGCATGGGTTTAGGAGTCAGAGGTCATAGGTTCTAATTCTGCCTCCGCCACTTATCAGCTGAGTGACTTAGGACAAGTCACTTAACTTCTCATTGCCTCAGTGACCTCATCTGTAAAATGGGGATAAAGACTGTGAACCCTGCGTGGGACAACCTGATTACCCTGTATCTACCCCAGCACTTAGAACAGTGCTCTGCACATAGTAAGTGCTTAACAAATACCAACATTAAAGGGGAGTGAGCTAGTTGAGTTGAGTAGAGAGGGTGGAGTTGAGAGCTGTAACGTGATCACCGAGAGTGGGAAGAGAGGATAGGAAGGCAAAGTGGGGTGAGATGCTTTGGGAGAGATGGATGGGGTCAAGGGAGCGGAGGTCTCTCTGGGGGAGTAATACAGATTTGCAGGGAGAGGGCATGTGAGAAAGGAAGCAAGTGAAAAGGTTATTGTCCAAGAGAGGGATTTCAGAATTGGTGAGGGTGGAGATAGTGCAGCAGTGAGAGATGATGAGATCGAGGGTGTGACCCAGTTGATTGGGCGGGGGCTGGGGGGAGGGCAGGAGGTTGGCAGAGTCAAAGAGTGATAGCAGGCGGATGGCAGAGGGGTCACCGGGTACATCCATGTGGATGTTGAAGTCTTCAAGGATCAGAGTGGGCAGGGAGAAGGAGAGAAGGAAGGTGAGAAAGGGGTCAAGGTGGTTAAAGAAGTTGGAGGTGGGACCAGGGGGGTGGTGGATGACAGCTACGAGAATCTGGAGGGGGTGGTAGAGGCGAATAACATGGGCTTCAAAGGAGGGGAAGGAGAGGGAAGGGGGAGGAGGGATAGTGCAGAAGCAGCGCTGGGGTGCGAGAAGGAAACCGACGCTTCCTCCTTTTCCGGTGAGTCTGGGGGAGTGGGAGAAGGAGAGACCTCCACTGGAGAGAGCAGCAGAAGAGACCATATTTTCAGGGGTGAGCCAGGTCTCCATAAGGGTGAGGAGGAGGAGGGAGCAGGAAAGGAAAAGGTCAAGGATGAAAGGTAGTTTACCTATAATGGAGCAGGGATTCCAAAGACCACACTTGGCAGCAGCTGTGGGAGAGGAGGGAGCAGGGGGAAGGGAGGGTTTAGATGGGAATGAGATGGCGGGGACCTGGGCGGGGAGAGGGGGATGAGTGGTGGTGATGGGATAGGCAGACTGGGATGGGGCGTGGGCAGGGAAGAGGGAAGGGAAGGGGGTGGGAGGAGGGGGTTCGGTGGGGAAGAGTACAAAGGGAGGGGGATGAGGGATGGTGCTGGTAAAGTGGGATTCTAGGGAGTGGGTGGGAAGGAGGGGAGGAGGCAGAGGAGAATGCGGGAAAGCTGGGTGAGAAAGGGGAAGGGAAAGGTGAGGATTGGGAGGGACAGATGTGGGGGTGGAAGGACATGGTGAAGTCAGAGAGGTAAGTGGCAGCACTGAGAACAATTAACAATAAGATGTGATAGTGATGATATAGTAATAATTTCACCTCTTCCACCTGTGCATCCAACTCCATCCCATTGCACCTTATCAAAATACTTTCCCCCTCATTTCTTGTCTCCCTAACTGCCATTTTCTACTGTTCATTCTCCAGTGACTTCTTCTCCAGTGCTTTGAAACATGCTCATGTCTCCTTTATCCTAAAACATCTTCCCTTGACCTCACAGCTCCCTCCAGTTATTGCCCCATCTTCCATTTCTCTTGAAACTCCTTGAGTGAGTTGTCTATACCCACTGTTTTGGCTTCCTCCCCTCCAATTATTTCCTTGACTCCCTCCAAAATGGTTTCCTCACCCTTCACTCTACAGAAACTGCACCCTCAAAGTTTATCAATAATGTTGGAAAATATCCCAAATAATGAGTCAGGTTAGGCCAGCTTTGTATTCATATTGTTGCAATGAAGCAGCGTGGCTCAGTGGAAAGAGCCCGGGCTTTGAAGTCAGAGGTCGTGAGTTTGAATCCCAGCTCTGCCACTTGTCAGCTGTGTGACTGTGGGCAAGTCACTTCACCTCTCTGTGCCTCAGTTACCTCATCTGTAAAATGGAGATTAAGACTGCGAGCCTCATGTGGGACAACCTGATTCCCCTGTGTCTGCCTCAGCGCTTAGAAAAAAGTGCTCTGCACATAGTAAGCGCTTAACAAATACCAACATTAGTATTATTATTGCAACAAAAGGTCAATGGCAGTTTGGTAGCCAAAGACAAAGACCTGAGGAATGAGTCCATCCTTATATTTCCGGCTGGTCCCGCTTCCCTAGGTGACACAGCACCAAGTCCCTCCCTCAAATCCGACCCCTCCCCTAAAGTCCCATTTGTTCTTGTGCTGGATTGGCATATCAACTGCCACTCCGCCCCTGTATGTTGTTTTCTTCATTAGCCTCTCATTATACACCAAGCTCCTTCATGATCGCCTTTGGGTTATCCAGCAGACACTCTGTGGCTGAAGAAGTCTTCAGCAAACACAGGTGTTGGGTTTCAAGGCGATGGGTTTATGGCCAGTAATTCACTGTTGCCGGGGTTGCTGATAATTTGAGGTCTCCAGGCTGTCCGCCAACAGTCAGGAATTGACTGTTGCCAGGGTTGCTGATAATTTGGGGTATCAGGACAACGGTTGCAATCTGTGATTGGTTGTTGTTAAGGGTGCTGATAAAGTGGATCACCATTTTCCTAGGTGGGACTCAATGCAATTAATAAGTATACATATTCAGTGACAGTAATGCATATGTATGAGCTAATCACTATACATAGTCAGTGACAGTAATTATTACTACTACTAATAATAATGGTATTTGCTAAACTCTAACTCCTATACTCATGATCAGGGTTAAGTCTTGACCACAATTATCTCCTAGCCAAATCCAATTATCTCCTAATACTCATTGACCTCTCAGCTGACTTCACCACTGTCAACCACCCCCATCTCCTGGAAACATGCAAACTTGGCTTCACTGATACTGTCCTTTCCTGGTTCTCCTTTTATCTCTCTGGCCACTTCTCAGGATCCTTCGTAAACTTCTCATCTGCCTCCCACTCCTTAAATGTGGGAGTGTCTCAAGGCTCAATTCTGCATCTCCTCCTATTGTCCATCTACCCCAACTCCCTTGGAGAACTCATTTGCTCCCATAGAGAAGCAGCATGGCTGAGTGGAAAGAGCACGGGCTTCGGAGTCAGAAGACATGGGTTCCAATGCTGATTCTGCCACTTGTCTGCTTGGTGACTCTGGGCAAGTCACTTAACTTCTCTGTGCCTCAGTTACTTCATCTGTAGGATGGGGATTAAAAGTGTGAACCCTACATGGGACAACCTGATTACCTTGTATCTACCCCATTGCTTAGAACAATGTTTGGCACATAGTAAAGAGCTTAACAAATACCATTATTATTATTGTAAGTATTAGTATTATGGCTTCGACTACCAACTCTATTCAGATGAATCCCAAATCTACATCTCCAGTCCTTCTCTGCAGTCTCCTATTCCTCCTGCCTTCAGTATATCTCTATTTGGATACTCTGCCAACATCTCAAACTTAACATGTCCAAAACAGAACTCTTTATCTTCCCACCAAAACCCTGTCCAGCCCCTGACTTTCCCATCACTGGAGATACCACCACGGTCCTGTCTCACAAGGTTGTAACCATGGAGGTATCCTTGACTCACCTCTCTCATTCAACCTATATTCAAACTGTCACCAAATCCTGTCAGTTCAACATTTAGTAAATCACTAAAATCTGCCCTTTTCTCTTCTTCAAGTCCGCTACCACATTAATCCAAGCTCTTATCCTATCCTGCCTCCTTGCTGACCTCCCTGTCTCCTGTCTCTCCCCTCTTCAGTCCAAATGTTACTCTGATGTTTTTCTACAAAACCATTCAGTGCCTGTTTCCCTAGTTATTCATTCATTCTATCATATTTATTGAGAGCTTACTGTATGAAGAGCACTGTATTAAGCATTTGGGAAAGTACAATACAACTTCAGCAGTTGCTCATCCACCTCCACACTCAACAGAAACTTCTTAACATTGGCTTCAAAGACTCAAGCACCTTGCCTTCTCCTACCTTACTTCACTGCATTCCTTCCACAACCCAGCCTGCATACTTCACTCCTCTAATGTCAACCTACTCACTGTACCTCAGTCTCATCTGTCTCACCACCATCCTCTCATTAATGCCCTGCCTCTGGCCTGCTAGAAGAAAGCCATTCTCTTTTGGATGAGAGTGTACCAGGCTGATCCCTCTTCAGCAATTACCACCCAGTTTTCAGCTGGGATGCCTCATTGTTTGAGAATTTGTTTCACTGTGACTTTAAAACATTTACTCTTACCCTCCTTGCTTTCAGTTTCTCAATTGCAGCTTTCCATATGCAGCAGTTCTTTGGGTCTGCTGCTGTTGCTCATTCTTCTCACATATCCCGACTAGCAAAGTTATATCCAGACTGTAAGCTTATTGTAGGCAGGGATTGTCTCTCTTTATTGCTGTATTTGACTTTCCCAAGCACTTAGTACAGTGATCTGGACACACTAAGTGCTCCATAAATACTATTACAATAAATACTATTGAATGAATGAATGAATGACGTGAGCCAGAGGTGGAAGGTGGGATTGGCGTGAACGGGGGACCATGAGGAGGTGAGCAGCAGAGGAGCAGAGCATGTGGGGTGGGCAGTAGAAAGAGAGAAGAGAGGTGAGGTAGGAGGGGCAAAGTGATGGAGAGCCTTGAAGCCCAGAGTGAGTTTTTGTTTCGTGTGGAGGTTGATAAGCAACCACTGGAGGATTTTAAGGAGGGGAGTGACATGCCTAGAGTGTTTCTGCAGGAAGATGATCCGGGCAGCGGAATGAAAAATAGACTGAAGTGGGGAGAGACAGGAGGAAGGGAGATCAGAGAGAAGGCTGACACAGTAATCCAGCCGGGATATTATGAGAGCTTGTACCATTACGATAGCAGTTTGGATGGAGAGGAAAGGGCGGATCTTGGCGATATTGTAAAGTTGAGACCGGCAGGTGTTGGTGATGGATTGGATGTGTGGGGTGAATGAGAGAGCTGAGTCAAGGATGACACCAAGGTTGCGGGCTTGAGAGATGGGAAGGATGGTCATACTGTCCACAGTGATAGGGAAGCCTTGACTCTATTTATTGCCATTGTTCTTGTCTGTCTGTCTCCCCTGATTAGACTGTAAGCCCGTCAAACGGCAGGGACCGTCTCCATCAGTTGCCGACTTGTTCATTCCAAGCGCTTAGTACAGTGCTCTGCACATAGTAAGCGCTCAATAAATACTATTGAATGAATGAATGAATGGAACACCTTTCCTCTTAATATCTAACTGTCAGTCCCTCTCCCTAACTTCCAAACTTTATTAAAAGCACATCTTCAAGAGGCCTTCCCTGACTAAGCTCTCCTTTCCTCTTAGTCCACTCCTTTCTGTGTCACCCTTGCTCTTGTATTTGCACCCTTTAATTCTCCCCTCCCTCAGCCCAACAGCACTTACATACATAAACACAATTAATTTATTTATAATAATGTTTGTCCTTCCCTCTAGACTGTAAGCTCGTTGTGGGCAGGGAACGTGCTTAATAACTCTGTTATGTTGTAGTCTCACAAGTACAGTGGTCACAGATATTAGATATTAATTCCACCCAACAATAAAATAAGAGCTCACATATGTGTTTTAGTCAAAATCTCACCCCAAAGGAATAGACCCAACAACACTGCCTTCAGTCAAAGGAAATGAGATTATGGCTGTTTTAGTCAAAATCTCACCCGAAAGGAATAGACACAACAATGTTGCCTTCAATCAAGGGAAATGAGATCATGGCTCTCTCCCAGGAAATTCCTCAGTAAATCAATTGACCAAAGGTATTTATTGCATGAATGGTGAGCAGAGCACTGTATTAGGGAAAAGACATGAAACCTCCCTAAAGAGCTCAGAATCTAATGGGGCATACAGGTAGGCAAAGGCAATTTACACACCAGCAAAAGTACCCTGTGAAAAATTCACTTAAAATATGCCAAACTACGTTTAAGATATAGTGGTGAAGGGCTATTGGAGACTGGTAGAATCATTTTGTGTAGAATTTCAAAGCTTTGACAGCTGCTTGTCTTATTCTTTGAGTCTAGCACTTCTTCATTTAGAAGTTTCTGCTGCTCTCCCATTCATCTGCCTAACTCCTTGCTTATGTCAAACATGATTATTTTATATCTACCCCAGCACTTAAGACAGTGCCTGGCAATAGTGAACACTTAACAAATGCCAATTAAAAAATAGAAAAATAAAAAGGCTAAATCCCTTTGATTAGTAGTTTTTTGTTCCTCTGGCATTCACTTGCTTAACTCCTTACTCATCAAGACTCATGTCCGTATGGTCAAGGGAGGACATGCCAGGCCAGAGGTAGGAGGTGGGCCAGGGGTCTACGGGGGGACAGGCGAGAAGGAGGCCCAGTGAGGAGGGGAGCGACAGAAGAGTGGAGTGTGCAGGCTGGGCTGGAGAAGGAGGGAAGGGAGGAGATGATGATGATGGTGATGGAGAGCTTGGAAGCCAGTAGTGAGGAGTTTTTGCTTGATAGGTGAGGAGGGAGGGAGCAGAAGCACAGTCTCACCTTTACAATACCAATATCGCCAAGATCTGCCCTTTCCTCTCCAACCAAACGGCTATCTTACTGGTACAAGCTCTCATAATATCTTGACTGGATTATTGTGTCAGCCTTCTCTTTGATCTCTCTTCCTCCTGTCTCTCCTCGCTCCAGTCTATTCTTCATTCGACTGCCCGGATCATCTTCCTGCAGAAACGCTCTGGGCATGTCACTCCCCTCCTCAAAAACCTCCAGTGGTTGCCTATCAACCTTCGCACGAAACAGAAACTCCTCACTCTTGGCTTCAAGGCTCTCCATCACCTTGCCCTCTCCTCCCTCACCTCCCTTCTCTCTTTCTACTGCCCACCCCGCACGCTCCGCTCCTCTGCCGCTCACCTCCTCACCGTCCCCCGTTCTCGCCTATCCCGCCGTCGACCCCTGACCCACCTCCTCCCGCTGTCCTGGAATGTCCTCCCTCCTCACCTCCGCCAAACTAACTCTCTGCCCCTCTTCAAAGCCCTACTGAGAGGTCACCTCCTCCAAGAGGCCTTCCCAGACTGAGCTTCCCATTTTCCCTCTGCTCCCTCCGCCTCCCCCCCTTCACCTCCCCTCAGCTAAGCCCCCTTTCCCCCGCTCCTCCCCCCTCCCTCCTCCTCCCCTCAGCACTGCGCTCATTTGTATGTATTTTTATTACCCTATTTATTTTGTCAATGAGGTGAACATCCCCTTGATTCTATTTATCGTGATTAAGTTGTTTTGTTTTTGTCCGTCTGCCTCCCCCGATTAGATTGTAAACCCGTCAATAGGCAGGGATTGTCTCTATCTGTTCCCGAATTGTACATTCCAAGCGCTTAGTACAGTTCTCTGCACATAGTAAGCTCTCAATGAATACTATTGAAAGAATGAATGAAGCACAGATGGGGGCGCGAGGTTTGCTTTGAAAGTTCTCCGCCGGTCCCTTCCCCTCCTTTCAGCCCCCGCCCGTTCCCCTTTCCCGGCCCTGGCCCCGCCCCTCCCCCCGTCCCCCCTACGGATCGGGGGGCGCGGGCTCCATAAGTGGAAGCAGGACAGAGCGGGGGCTTATGGCAGAGGCAGCAGGGCCGCGCCAGGGAGGGGACGAGGAGGAGGGCATCGCTTTTTCCAGCCAACCTCCACCGCAGGAGGAGAGAACGGGAGGAAGGCGCCGGTGGAGGGGTAAGAGGCTGGGGAGGTCCCGGGCCCGGCCCGCCGCGGCCCTGGACGCACCCTGGATGGACCGAGGTGGATGGCGGCGGGCCGGGCCGGACCGGAGACATGGGTGCTGCTTAGTCCGCAGAGTCCGGTCCAGGGCGGTGTGAAGGGTCCGGTTCGGTCCCGGGCGGACGAATTTTCTGCTCCCCGGGGTCCGGGCCCGAGGCTGGGGGGTTTTCTGGCCGGGATATCATTCCCCGGGGAATGGGCAGGGCCAAAAGCACCGAAATCCTGACCGGCAGGAAGGCAGGCCGGACCCCAGTGTCTGGACTGGAGCAACGCGGACAGACCTTCCCTCCCTGCCCGCCGCCGCCCAGCCTCCGGGAGGCCGCAGGCCTCGACTTCTGGAAGACAAAACCGTTCTCACAGTACGATTTGGGAAGTCACTGGGCTCCCCGAGGCCTATTCTTCTTCTAGAGCGGTTGCAGATACAAGCCTCATCATGCTTTGGTTACGAAGATGAACTTCATCTCGTGGGTTTGCATTCTGACTCTGGTGGTCACGGCAAGGGTGTGCCCCCCAAAACTCCGGGCGAGCGGGCGGCCCGCCTGAAATATCTTCCCGTTTCCGTGGCCACTCCGCTGCACGTTGGAAGGGGTTGTGACCCCTTTTGTGAGCAGTCTTCCAGCGTGACTATGAAATTCAGAGTCATGGTCCGTGAGGACCCGTCAGCCTGATGTGGGTATTGGGGGTGTTGCAAAGTCCAGGGGTAATCAGCTCGAGCAACCACAGGACACTTGACATTTTGATGGTATTGATGCATGACTATTTGTTTTGTTTTGCCGTCTTTCTCCCCCTTTTAGACCGTGAGCTCGTTGTTGGGCAGGGCTTGTCTCTATCTGTTGCCAAATTGTACATTCCAAGCGTTTAGTACAGTGCTCTGCACACAGTAAGTGCTCAAATACGATTGAATGAATAAATGTTTATGAGCACTGACTCTGGTATCTTCTACCTGGGCCGGCCGTGACTGATCTGTCCTTAGCCCGATTACTGAGAGGGAAAACGGGATGGCTGGCCCTTACGCGGAGCCCAATTTTCCCAGTGCAAAATCCTTTGGGAGGATCATTATATTTTGCAAATCACTAGAAGACTGTCCATGCACCTTCTAAATAGCAGTACCTTAGTTGCGGTGGGTACCAATATTTTTTAAATGGTATTTGTGAATCGCTTACCATATACCAGGTACTGTACTAAGCCCTGGGGTAGATACAAGACTGTATCAGGTTGGACATAGTCCCTGTCCCACATAGGGCTCGCAGTCTTAATCCCCCTTTTATAGTTGAGGTACATAAGGCACAGAGAAGTGAAGTAACTTGTCCAAGGTCACACAGCAGACATGTGGTGGACTTGGAATTGGAACCCAGGTCTGTGCTCTTTCCACTAAGCCATGCAGCTTCCCAAAGAAACTGACTTTCTGTCATAGAGTAAATGGAGAATTTTTGACTTTTATATATCTGTCTCCCATTATTAGAACATGACCTTCTTGATGATTAGAATCATATATTCATTTCCTGAGAGTTCCTTACTAGAGCAGGACAAAAAAGTCCCCAAAGGATGGTTTCCTGGACTTTTAGCCCTTTAAGGCTAGTCCCCTCCAAATTTCCATTCCACATTTTTGCCTGTAAAATCCCTGACCCCTTTTCACCTCTGCATTCAAAACTAAAATTTGGCCCTTAGTGCTGTCTAGTACAGTTCTCTGCACAAAAAAAGCATGAATGTTGTTTACTGACTGGCTAGAAAAGTGCTGTTGCTTCCTATGCTGTGAAATAAAGTCAGGATGATTCTCTGCTTTTCAGATGGGACCATTGAACGTAAACAACTCTTCATTCCAAGCATCATGGTGATTGTCCTCATACTGGGGCTCATTATTGCTCTAGGTGAGTGTCTGGGTGAATCTTACGCAGCCAATCATTAATTCATTCATTCCACTGTTTTTATTGAGCCTTGCTGTGTGCCAAGCAGTATACTAAGCTGTTTGGGAGAAAACAGTACAACAGTAAACAGACACATTCCCTGCTTACAATGAGCTTACAATCTAGATGAAAGGAGACAAACATCAATACAAGTAAATAAATTACAGTTATATATATAAGTGCTGCGGGCTTGGGAAGGGGGAATCACAAAGGGAGTAGGTTAGGGTGATGCAAAGGGGGGTGGGATATGAGTAAAGGTGGGGCTTAGTCTGTGAAGACCTCTTGGAAGAGATGTGACTTCAGTAAGGCTTTCAAAGAGGAAGAGAGTAATTGCCTTTTGGATTTGAGGAGGAAGGGACTTCCAGGCCAAAGGAAGGATGTGGGCCAGGGGTCAGCGGTGAGGCACAGTGAGAAGGTTAGCACCAGAGGAGTGAAGTGTGCAGGCTGGGTTGTAGAAGGAGAGAAGTGAGATGAGGTAGGAGGGAGCAAGGTGGTGGAGTGCTTTAAAGCCAAAGGTGAGGAGTGTTTACTTGTTGAGGAGGTGGATGGGCAACCCCTGCAGTTTTTTGAGTAGTGGGGTTATGTGCCTGAAGATTTTAGAAAAGTGATCCAGGCAGCAAAGTAAAGTTTGCACTGGAGTGGGGAGAGACAAGAGGCTGGAAGGTCAGCAAGGAGGCTAATGCAATAATCCAGGTGGGTCAGGATGAGTGATTATGTTAACGTGGCAGCAGTTTGGATGGAGAGGAAAGGGCAAATTTTAGTGATGCTGTGAAGGTGGGACCGACAGGATTTAGTGATGGATTGAATATGAGGGTTGAATGAGAGAAAGTAGACAAGGATAATGCCAAGGTAATGGGCTTGTGAAACAGGAAGGATGGTGATGGATATCCTTATGAAAGCATGACTGCGAGGATAAGGAATAAAGCTAGACTTACTTCTGTGGTCTTCTGGCTGCTTCCTTGATATCTGCTGAGGGAGTCTGGATATTAGATATCACTCAGGCCAGCATTTTCAAGTTCTTGTCAGTTTGGTTCTGAATCCCTAATCCTGCTGGGCTGTGCTTGAGGGAAGAAACCAACAAGAAGGCTAATGATTGACATGTAAATCCATTTTATTCTGGGCCTGAATCCCATGGCCACATCTGGTCCTGGATTAAACTTTATTCAGGCAACACTGAGACTGGAGTGTGGTATTGTTTTGGTGAATGACAGTTATTGCCAACTGAACCCAGGATCTTCTTTTGCATGCACACACTCATATACACACTCAGACCCACACAATATATCTGTCCTTCATTTTGGAGATTACATTTCCCCAGATAAATTCCTATCCTGTTTCTTTCTGTGAGTGGCAAGTCACATTCAAATGAGTTTATTGTGGAACTTGGGAAGAAAGGTCTAAAGGTAGAGAACTGAAATTAAGAGTTCTCTGGAACATATGAAAGTCACTGATTAGGGGTGATTGTAAAGTCTGATTTCTACACCCAAACAATGATTGGTAGAGAGACATTAACGGCAATTGATTGTAAATTCATTCTGGGCAGGGAACATGTCTATCAACTCTGTTATCTTGTACTCCTATCTTGTCTCATGCTGTTGAGTTGTCTCTGACTCATAGCGACTCCATGGATACATCTTTCCCAGAGCTCCCCACTCCATTTGCAGTCATTCTGGTAATGTATCCATAGAGTTTTCTTGGTAAAAATTTGAAAGCCATTTACCATTGCCTTCTTCCACACATCAAAATTGAGTGTCTGCCCTTGACTACCTCCCAAGGCTGCTGCCATCAGCACCAGTGAGTTTTGACTTGTAGCAGATTGCCTTCCACTCACTAGCCACTGCCCAAGCTAGGCCTGGAAGGGGTATGCCGAGGCTTGACTCTCCTTCCCCTAGCTGAGACTGGTAGAGTACTGAAAACTTTCCAGGAGAGATCCTGAGGGGAATATTGTACTCTTCTAAGGGCTTAATCTAGTGCTGTGCACACAGTTGCTCAATAAATATAATTGATTGACACTGTTAGAACCAAGTTTCTGTACATATTTAAGACTGAGGGAGAGAAGATTCTCAACCTAGCTAAAAGGTATTATGTTAGTCTTCCTATCTCTATTGTCCTGTTGTGTGAGATAAGATCTCACTTACCTATACTGCTTTGCTCAGAAAATGCCATTTCTGTGAATGATAGTAAGCAGGAAGAGGAAATTACATTAGTATAAGATATCTCTTTCTGGATGATTAGGGAGAGAAACCAGAGGAAAGGGAAGTGTGTTAGTCAAACTAAGAATGAAGAGTGAGAAAAATAGAATCCTTAGACTTTGTATAGTGACTCTGACCTCTTTTGTTTCTTCTAAGAGAAGACATCAAGTAATGGCTGCTCTGAGAAGCCATGATGCATGGTTGATGGTGGATAAGACTTCTTGAAGGGATGTGAGAAGGATTTGCCAGAGGGGAAACCCAGGCATCCAAGGCCTCTCCAACCTGTGTGTCTTGTTTTGGCAGCTGGAAGAGGACTGAGAATGTCCTCACAAGTCACATGAGTCAATCAGTGATATTTACTGAGTACTTCCTATGTGCAGAGTACTGTACTAAGGATCCTGGAGTCTTTAAAAGAAGCAAAAAACACATGTGGCTGAAAAGACCTATATGTGTCTGGCACATCATAGGACCTGTCACTGTTTTTAATTGTGTCTCTTGATATCTTGATCGTTATTAAGGCTTTACTCTCTTAGTTGCTGTTTGCCAAACTAATCAAATTCCTGAGGTGGTCACCAGTATATCACATTGTTAGGAACTATGCTTCACTGTCTTTTCAAATAATGTCTTCTCAAACCTCCTAGGCTAGACCATGATCTCTTTCCTCTGATCATTCAGCAACTACTTGGATATCCTGCTGTCATCCATTTTCTGCACATGATCTCTCCAGGAAAGTTGTGATTCTGTGAGCAGTGCTTCAGTGCTGTTGAGTTAACTGAATTCCCAAACTAATTGCCCTGTCACTTAATGTTGAGTATGGGTCTTGGGTGATGCTAGTGAAACTGGTCCAGGAACTGAATGTGTCTCCACTAGTAAGTCTGGCTCTCACAACCATATAGGTTGGACATCAAAACATAATTCTTCACCTTCAGGTTAGTATGGAGCTTAAAGTCTCAAAGTCACACACTCTCAATCAATGTGCCAAAAGCAAAACTGGCTTTTTCATTCTATTTTCAGCTTCTTTGACTCTCCATGCATCATTAGAAAGTGTGCTGTCTAGGTTGCAGACTTCAGTAACATTAGTCAAGCAATCAATCCATCAGTGTATTTATTGATCACTTGCTGTGTAAAGAGCATGGTATTAAGCACTTAGGAAAGTAAAAAACAATGGAGTGATAGGCATGATCCCAGGTCCACAGGGCTTTTACAGTTTTTTGATGCTGCTAAAAATATTAAGTAGACACAGTGGTTTTTCCTCTCACCACTACTGTGAGATGCAGGTCAATTTGTAGAAATTTTAAGAGAGACTTGATAGAAATTGCCTCTTCTTAACCCAGGAAGTACTGAGATAATGTCATCAGCTATCAAAGTTCTCTCTTAATCATCCTTAAGATCTTTAAGTAAAAAAAAAATAAACGAGCTAACCAAGAAAACGAGCATGGGATCTTAGTGACCTCCTTTAAAGATAATAATTGTGTTAAGTGCTTCTTATATGACAAGTACAGTATTGAGAGCTGTGGTTGATACAAGATAATCAGATCAGTCCCAGTCCTTGTCCCACATGGGGCTCCCAATGTAACAGATAGGGAAAGCAGATTTCTTAGCCCCATTTTGCAAGGGAGGGAACTGAGGCACAGATAACTTTAGTGACTTGCTTGAGGTCACACAGCAGGCAAGTGGCAGAGGTGGGATTAAAGCCTAGGTCTCTCTTTTTTTTCTGAGGCCAGAGCTCTTTTAAATAGGTCATGCTGCTTCTCTCCGTTGGTGTCAATTGGTGGAGCTCCTACCTGGAGTCCTCCTAGACTGACTAATAAAGAACATTCCTAACTCTGTTTTCACAGAATCACTTTGAGTGTCGGACCACACACACAGGGTGGTAGATTTGTGCTGTGTGACAGACTCGGAAAATTCTGGCAACCACATCAAGACGTCTACAAGGACTAAACCTAACCACTCAACTCCATTAGTAGACTGTGACTCTGGTAACTGCTAAAACGGTAAACTGCGCTTGAGATATTTATGAAGACCTAATATTACTCCATGACCATAACCATCATCATCATCACCATCAATCGTATTTATTGAGTGTTGTCTGTGTGTAGAGCACTGTGTAAGCACTTAGGAGAGTACAGTGCAAGAGTTGGTAGACATATTCCCAGCCAAACAACCAAAGAGTCTAGAGGGAAAGACAGACATTAGTGTAAATAATATGTTCAAAGACACCACAAGGAATCTGAAAGTTGGTGACAATACACAGTTCCAGCCCTCTGGAAAGCTTTTACTTAATCAGGATGTAGGCAACATCCAAGCATCTTGAATGATTGTCACTAGGACTTTGAATGATGCTCAGAGTCTTTATGACAACAAGGTTCTCATTCATTTAAGAATTCCTGAATACTGATGCCTGTTCTCTAGAGGCTCACACCTAAAAGACATACAAATTTGTAAACCATTTCGTTGAGGCACTGTAAACTGATCGAAAGTCTAAAGAATCTGAGATGCATCAGTCTGCACTGGGGAAGACATACACACAAGCAAAAATTAATATTTCTCTGCACACAGTAACTACTCTATAAATACAATTGATTGATTGTGACAGAGCTAAATTCTCTCATATAAATTTGTTACCTTGGCAGCAGATTGACCCATAGCACAATAGTCAAGGAAATAAAAACCAAATGAAAATGATCAGCACATATTTTGGGGGATTGTAAGAGTACGGTGGTAGGGTGTTATCAGCCTCCAGTCCAACCTCATGGGCAACAAAGCTAGTGCTGAACAACCTTCTATATGTCTCTAGACTTGGGCCCCAAGCAGGCTCCATATCTGGCTCCTTAAGCAGTTCCATCAGCATCATTTTCAGAGCATACTCAATATCAAATGGTAAGAAAAAATCATGAACATTTAAGTTCTGGAATGACTCATTACCCTGACATCAAAGCTATGATTCCCTTAATACAGCCACACTAGATGGGTAATGTTAGGAGAATGAGCAACAACAGAAGTCCCAAAAACCTCCTGGATGGAGGAACCAGAAAAAGGGGAAGGGCAGAAGGAAAATTCTAAGGTACCTTGAAACAGTGTTTCAGCCATTGTTGCATCCCTATTGAAAACTGGGAGTCAAACATCAAGGTAGACCAACATGTGTCCTTTAGGAGACTGACAGGTTGGTGCTGAAATAGCATCAAGATCAGGCCAAGTTGTAGAGAAATGGGACATGTAAATGTCTCCTTTATGGCTGTGAAGTTTGGACCACTGCACTCTAGCTATCAGTGCATCTCCCTCCTCCCATTAATCAGTCATATTTATTGAGCACTTGCTGTGGAGAGAGCCCTGTACTAAAGGGGGAGACAGGCACTAATATAAATTACAGATATGTACCTAAGTCTGTGGGGGCGGTGTGAATAAAGGGAGCAAGTCAGGGTGACAGAAAGGAGTGGAAGGAAAGAAAATGAGGGCCTAATCAGGGAAGGCTTCTTGGGGAGTATATGCTTTCAATAAGACTTTGAAGGTGGGGAGAGTAATTTTCCGTTAGGAAGAGGGAGGGCATTCCAAGCCAGAGTCAGGACATGGACAAGAGGTCAGTGGCACGATAGATGAGATTGAGGTACAATGAGAAGGTTGGCATTAAAAGAGTGAATTGTGTTGTCTGGGTTGTAGTGTAGTGTTAGAGTAGCCAGGTGAGGTAAGAGGTTGTCAAAGTTATTGAGCACTTTAAAGCCAATGGTAAGGAGTTTCTATTGGAGGCAGAGGTGGATGGACAATCACTGGAGGTTCTTGAGGAATGGGGAAACAAGGACTGAACAAATTTTAGAAAAATGTCCTGGGCCGCAGAGTGAAGTAGAGATTGAAGTGGGGAAACACTGGAGCCAGGGAGGTCGTTAAGGAGGCTGATGCAGTAATCAAGGTGGGATAGGATAAGTGCTTTAATTATTATGGTAGTTTGGAAGGAGAGGAAAGGGTGGATTTTAACGATGTTGTAAAGATCAAACTCACAGGATTTAGTGATATACTGAGTGTGTGGGTTGAATGAGAGAGAGGAGTAAAGGATAATGCCAAGGTTATGGCCTTGTGAAATAGAAATGGTGGTGGTGCTATACAGAGTGATGGAAAAGTCAGGGGGAAGTCGGGGTTTGGCTGGAAAGATAAGTTCTGTTCTGGAAATGCTAAGTTTGAGGTGACAGCAGGACACTCAAGTACAGGTGTCTTGAAGTCGAGGAAATGTGAGCTAGCAGACAGGGAGAGAGATTAGGGCTGGAAATGTAGATTTGGGAATCAGCCTCATAGAAGTGGTAGTTGAAGCCATGTGAGTTAGTGAGTTATCCAAGGGAATGACTGTGGATGGAGAAGGGAATCCAGAACTGAACCTTGAGGGACATCCACAGTTAGGGTGTGGTAGGCAGAGGAGGAGCCCATGAAAGAAACTGAGAATAAGTGTCCAGAGAGATAGGAGGAGATCCAGGAGAGGACAGTGTCAGTGAAGTTGAGGTTGAGGTTGGATAACAGTTAAGTTGAGCTTGGATAATGTTTCCATGAAAAGGGAGTGATGGACAATGTTGAAGGCAGCTGAAAGGTTGAAAAGGATTAGGATGGAGTAGAGGCCATTGGATTTGACAAGGAGGAGATAATTTGTGACCTTAGAGAAGGTGGTTTCTGTGGGGTGAAGGGGATGGAAGCCAAGGAAGGAATTGGAGAGGAATTTGAAACAGTAGGTGTAGACAACTTGCTTAAGGAGTTTGGAGAACAACTGTAGAAAGGAGCTTGGGCAATAAGGAGATTGGGCAATAACTAGAGGTAGCCATGAGTTCAAGGGAGGGTTTTTTAGGATGAAGAGACATGAACATGTTTGAAATAAGTGGGAAAAAAGCCATGAGAGAGTGAACCGTTGAAGATGTTGGTCAGGAAAAGAAGAGGTAAGGTGTGAAGTGATGGAGTCAGATGGGTAGGTGGAGGGGGTGGAGAGAAAGCAGGAGATCTCCTCTTGAGATACTGCTGGGAAGGATGGGAGAGTTGAAGAAGGGGCAGTTCTGAAGAAGGGGCAGGAGGAGGGAGGAATTGGAGAGGAACAAGGGAGATTTTAAAGAGATGACATCTGATAGATCCAATTTTCTCAATAAAGTAGGTAGCTAGGTTAGGGGCAAAGGATTGGGGGGGTGGAGGGACAAGTAGCTTGAGGAGAGAGTTCAACATCTGGAACAACTGGTGAAGGCAATGAGATGGGTGTCAGTAAGGATGAAGCAATAATTTTGCCAGACAGAGGAGAGGGTAGCGTTAAAGCACAAAAAGATGAACTTTAGGTGGACAAGCTGCACCTGATATCTAGATATTCACCAGCAGCAAAGTCATTTCTTTCCAAACCCCTCAAGTGAATACTATACTCCTGCCACCTCCATTTTCTGTCATTCAACTCCCTCCTTCACCCTCTGCAATCTGGTTTATGCCCCTTTCACTCCATGGAGATACCTTCAAGGTCACCAATGCTTTTCTTGCCAAACCTAACAGGCTACACTCTGCACTAACCTCCTCATTCTCTTAGTATTCTCTGACACTGAGGACCACTTCTTTCTCCTGGAAATGCTACCTAATCTTGGAGAAGTTTTGGAGCTGGCAGGTGTTTGAGGCTTGCTCACAAATATTTATTAGAAGCCACAAGATGCCAGGTGCTGTACAGCAGAATGGATAGTGACATCAACCCTGTACTCCCAGAACTTCAATTCTAAAGAAACCTACAACTAACAATCAGTGCCTGACAGTTCCCCCTTTCTCATGTTATTGAGGCACAAGGACTAGTGGAGAAATCACAATTCCCCCTTTCTCATTTTATTGAGGCACAAGGACTAGTGGAGAAATCACAACTATGGGAGTTGAGGCCTTGATTTTGTATCCATCACCTGCTTTGAGACACTGGGAAGATCACTTAGCCTCTCTGGACTCTGCATCTTTGAAAAATGGAATAATTTTCCCTGATCTTCCCTGCCTCACCATGGTCTTGAGAAGTCAAAATTGCGAGAGAGTTATGAAAAATAGAAATGCTTCGTAAATTGAAGCTATTAGGACTCTCATTATTGAGAGGGATTTGGGGTAAGGTGCCACTCACCCAAGTGAGACCATTAGAACTAGGACACCCACCCAAGAGCACTGACTATCCTGTTCCTTTATCTCACAGCTACTAAAACTTGTCCTAAGGGTGGAGAGACTTGTCCTAAGTGTGGAGAAACTTGTCCAGATAACTGGGTGCAGTTCGAGAAGACTTGCTACTTTTTCAATGGAAAAAAAAATTGGACCAGGAGCCAGGAATTCTGTAAATCCCAAGATGCTGAGCTGGTCGTGATTAAAAACCAACAGGAGCTGGTGAGTGTCAGGATGGAAAGTTTGTGCCATATATTCTTTCTTGGAAGTAACTCTCATGGTCTAAATCTGATGTACCTGGACCTACAGATATCCCTAGAGTTGGATAAATGAATATCGAATACACAAACCTTCTTAGTGAGTGCCCTGGTGTAAGCAAGCAATAATAATATAATTGACAGCATTTTGAATATGTGTGATAGGATGCAGCCTGGCCTAATAGAAAAGGGACATGGCTAAGAACCAGAGGACCTGTTTTCTAATTCTGCCTCTGCCACTTGCCTGCTGTGTGACCTGTGGGAAGATGTTTAATATTTCTGTGCCTGTTCCCTATCTGTTAAATAGAGATTCAGTACCTTCTCCCTTACCCTTAGACTATGATCCCTATGTGACATAGGGACTGTATCTTATTTGATTTACCTGTGGCTCTTACCCCAGTGCTTAGAAAAGCAGCGTGGCTCAGTGGAAAGAGCCCAGGCTTGGGAGTCAGAGGTCATGGGTTCGAATCCAGGCTCTGCCACTTGTCAGCTGTGTGACTGTGGGCAAGTCACTTAACTTCTCTGTGCCTCAGTTACCTCATCTGTAAAATGGGGATTAACTGTGAGCCTCACGTGACCCGATTACCCTGTATCTACCCCAATGCTTAGAACAGTGCTCTGCACATAGTAAGTGCTTAACAAATACCAACATTATTATTATTAATGAATACCATTGGTATTGTCATCATTATTACTATTTTATTTTTTCCAAAGAAGTTTTCTATCAGTTATTTTTATCTTTACTTCACAATAATCCTTTGAGTCAGAGAGATGCAAATATTTTTATTCCCCATTGAACAGCTAAATCCAGAAAGATGAAGACCACAACTTCACATAGCCAGTCAATGGCAGAGTGGGGACTAAACCCAGGTCACCTGGATCCCAGCCACCTGACTCTCATCTTCCTACAGGCGACCTTTCAGGATGTAGATCTAGTGTGGTCTAGGGGATAGAACACAGACCTGGGAATCAGAAGACCTGTGTTCCAGCCCCAACTCTGCTGCTGCCTACTGGGAGACCATGGACAAGTCATTTAACTTCTCTGTGCCTCAGTTATTTCATCTGTAAAAATTACCCTTTTTTTACAGAATGCAATCAGGGAAAGTTAAAATACTTGTTCTTCCTCTTCTTAGTTTACGAGCTCGATGTGGGACAGGACTGTGTTTAATCTGCTTATATACGATTTACCGCAGAGCTTACTGGTGTACTTTGCACATAATAGGAACAGAACTATTATTATTATTGTTATCATTAAACTACTACTATGTCCATGTTTCCACCCCAGGCTATGACTGTCTTCAGTCTGTTTTTTAGCTTTTTCACCTAGTGTTTTAGGGGTGCACAAGGAATAAGGCAAAAGTCCCTCTACCCTGTAGATAAGATTCTAGGTTCCCCAGGTGCTATTACTGCCTCAATTTCAAGGGCTTCCTAATCTCATCGTGGACAGCAGCATGTGCTGAGAAGATGAACAGCTCGCCCACAAACTCTCAAGATGAATATCCCAAGAAAGCAGCATGGCCTAATCCAAAGGGCATTGGCACAGAAGTCAGAGGACCTAGTTTCTAACGCTAGCTTTACCTCACACCTGCTGTATGACCTTGGGCAAGTCACTTTACCTCTCTGTACAGCAGTTCCCTCATTTGAGAACTGGGGAATCAGTTCTCCCTCTTGCTAAGACTGTAAGCCCCATGTGGGACCTGATTATCTTGTATCTCCCCCAGCAGGTAATACAGTGCTTGACATGTAGTAAGAGCTTAATATATTACACAATTATTATTTTTATATCCCCTGACCACAAAAACATTTGTTTGGTGGCCTTCCCAGACCCCTTTGGGCCTGAGCCCAGAATTGAGTTGACCAGAGGACAAGTTCCCTGATAGTGTTAATTTATCAGTAGTTCTTATTGTCACCTGTGTGAGAATACTTACTGAGTGCTTGGAAACCTACAATAGATGGAGAAGACATGGTCCCTGTCCTCAAGACAAATACAATCTAATGGTGAAGAAAAGGAGACTAAATTTTGTGCTAATAGGGGAAGCAGAAGAAAAATCATATGTAATTCTGATAATAACAAGAGCTGTAAAAGTGATTATACAACTGATTGAGTAAATCGAGCACTTAGATTGATATATACATAAAGGGGAATGGTGGCTGTTAGGGTGGAGTAATGCAGTCAGGGAAAGTTTCCTGGAAGAAGTTTTCTGACTCCTGTTAAATGTGTCTTTCTGCTGAGATTGTCAACCGTGATCTGTCTGAAAGCAACCTCGCTAGTTTGAGGGACTCCTCTGGCTGCACTGACATCCAGGCACGTGTCTCTATGCTTAGGGCTTCCCGGCAGTCTGCTTGGCCTATGCTCTGTCTGTTTGGGCTGTTAATTGTGGGGATACCGTGCCATGATTCCAGCCTGACAAACTGACCTTAGACATGGATGACAGTGAAGGGTGGATCTCTGTAGCCGAGAGGCCATCCGTGTCTGTGCTGGTCGTCCTGCTGGTTTCTTTGGAGAAAGGAGCCCAGAGCATGCTGGGGCTGTTTTGGAAAAATTCCCATAAGAGAGAACAGCCATGTCTCCAGAAAGGGTTTGATTGCGTGATTTCTCCTTCTTCCCTGCACAGTCATTGGTTCGGAAATTCCAGGATTCCTGGATTGGTCTCTACAGGAAAAATGGAGAACTGTATTGGGTAAATGGAGTCCCACTGAACGAGAGTCTGTAAGTTTCCTTTAACTCTTCTAATAGCCTAAGAAAAGCAGGAGGTATTCAAATAAAAGTATACCCTGAATTTATGAAATTTTTCTCCGCACATGGGTCATAATAGTTTTGAGAATGGAAATGTTCAGACACCCAAACAGAAGTAGCAGTTTAAACCCAGATCACCTTCATTTCTTGTTCCTCGTCTTCACATACATGAAATGGGCATAAGATAAATCAATCAATTGTATTTATTGAGTGCTTACTATGCGCGGAGCTCTGTACTTAGCACTTGGGAGAGCACAGTGCAGCAGAATTACCAGATATGTTCCCTGCCCATTATGAGTTTACATTCTAGAGATATTGATTTCTAAATCTCTTCCCTGTGCCTCTACTCCTTTCTGGTTTAGGAAAGGATAAATTATCTCGCCTGTCCACCTGGGGGCCAAAAAACCATTCCCAGCTCCTCTGTGGGTTTTAACTGGGACCACAGAGCCACAACACAATGGGGGCACCTTCTCCCAAAACGCTTCCCATTTCCGTAATCTAATCTAATGTATTCCTAATACAGCTCCTGTCCTCTTTCTCAACTCAGGTTTGAAGTCACTGACCCTGGAGACTGTGCTTATGTTTCTGCCAATAAGATTGCTACAAATGCCTGTTCCACACCCAAGTTCTACATTTGCAGCAAGAGTCTGACTGTGACGTGAAGGAGGAAGAGAGTGGAGATGGAACCGAATAGGAAGACTATTAACGTGGAGGAGGAGGAATGTTGGGAAGACTCAGAGTTCTGAGTGACTCCCAGACTGTTAGTTCCTAAAGTAAACTGTAAACTCTTTGAAGGCAGGGATTATATCTCTCATTATTCAGTGAGAGAACTGAGGCACATTCATTCATTCATTCCATAGTATTTACTGTGTGTTTACTATGTGCAGAGCACTGTACTAAGTGCTTGGAATGTACAATTTGGCAACAGATAGAGACAGTCCCTGCCCAGTGATGGGCTTACAATCTAATCGGGGGAGAAAGACGGCAGAGCAAAACAAAACAAAAACAAGACAACATTATCACAATAAATAGAATCAAGGGGATGTACACCTCATAAACAAAATGAATAGGGTAATAAAAATATATACAAATGAACACAGTGCTGAGGGGAGGGGAAGGGGAAAGGGGAGGAGCAGAGGGAAAGGGGGCTCAGCTGAGGGGAAAGAGAAGGAGCAGAGGGTGGATGGGGAGCAGAGGGAAAAGGGGGTAGCTCAGTCTGGGAAGGCCTCTTGGAGGAGGTGAGCTCTCAGTAGGGCTTTGAAGAGGGGAAGACAGTTAGTTTGGTGGATGGGAGAGGGGAGGGCATTCCAGGACAGTGGTAGGACATGGGCCAGGGGTCAACGGTGAGATAGGCGTGAATGGGGGACAATGAGGAGGTGAGCGGCAGAGGAGCGGAGCGGCATACGAGATGGGCAGTAGAAATAGAGAAGGAAGGTGAGGTAGGAGGGGCAAGGTGATGGAGAGCTTTGAAGTTTTTGTTTCGTGGGGAGGTCGATAGGCAACCACTGGAGGTTTTTGAGGAGGGGAGTGACATGCCCAGAGCGTTTCTGTAGGAAGATAATCCAGGTAGCGGAATGAAGAATAGACTGGAGTGGGGAGAGACAGGAGGAAGGGTGGCACAATAATGCAGTCGGGATATTGTGAGAGCTTGTACCAGCACAATAGCTGTTTGGATAGAGAGGAAAGGGCGGATCTTGGTGATATTGTAAAGATGAGACCGGCAGGCATTTGTGATGGATTGGATGTGTGGGGTGAATGAGAGAGCTGAGTCAAGGATGTCATCAAGGTTGCGGGCCTGTGAGATGGGAAGGATGGTCGTGCCGTCCACAGTAACAGGGAAATCAGGAAGAGGACAGGGTTTGGGAGGGAAGATAAGGAGCTCAGTTTTGCACATGTTGAGTTATAGGTGGCAGGCAGACATCCAGGTGAAGACATCCTGGAGGCAGGAGGAGATACGAGTCTGGAGGGAGAAGGAGAGAACGGGAGGAGATGTAGATTTGGGTATCATCTGCATAGTGATGATAGTTAAAGCCGTAGAAGCAAATGAGTTCACCAAGGGAGTAAGTATAAATGGAGAACAAAAGAGGGCAAAGAACTGACCCTTGAGAAACCCCTGCAGTTAGTGGATGGGAGGGGCCCACCAAGGAGACTGAGGATGAACTGCTGGAAAGATAAGAGGAGAACCAGGAGAGGATGGAGTCGGTGAAGCCAAAGTGTGATAAGGTGTGGAGGAGAAGGGGATGGTTGACAGTGTCAAAAGCAGCTGAGAGGTCGAGGAGGATTAGAATAGAGTAGAAGACATTGCATTTGGCAAGGAGGTCATGGATGACCTTTGAGAGACCAGTCTCGGTGGAGTGGAAGGGACATAAGGCAGATTGGAGGGGGTCCAGGAGAGAGTTGGAGTTGAGGAATTCAAGGCAGCGAATGTAGACAACTCATTCTAGGAGTTTGGAAAGGAAGGGTAGGTGGGAGATAGGGAGATAACTGGAATGGAAAGTGGGGTCGAGAGAGGGTTTTTTTAGGATGAGGGGGACATGGGCATGTTCGAAGGCAGAGGGGAAGATGCCATTGGAGAGTGAGTGGTTAAAGATAGAAGTTAAGGAGGGGAGAAGGGAAGGGGTGATAGTTTTTATAAGGTGAGCGGGAATGGGGTCCGAAGCACAGATGGAGGGGGTGACACTTGCGAGGAGGGAGGATATCTCCTCTGAGATACTACAGGGAAGCATGGACACAGAGAAATAAAGTGACTTGCTACAGGTTAATGTAGGAGCTGGGATTAGAACCCAGGTCCTCTGAATCCCAGGCCTATGCTTTTTCCACTAGGCCATACTGCATATGGTTTAGAGTGGGAATAAAGACCTCATGTGTTTGTGGAATCCCATGTAAAGTATCTGCATGCACCAGCAGGGCACTCTAGTCTGGCATTCTCTGGTCCTAGCCTTGGAGGACCTGCCCTATAAAGCCCAGTGATGGATTTGGGCCTGTGAACTTTGGGGTGGTGACCAGCTGTGGAACCTCTGGGGCCCGAAAAGGGCAGCCCCAGTGACAGGTCCCATGCTTGTGGTGGGAGCAGGCTCTCCAAAGACCATCAAGGGACTGGAGAAGGTGATGGAGCAGCGGAGAGCAGAACAGCTACTGCCCCAACAGCCAGTGATTTAGGCGAATCACCCTAGGATATGGCGCTGAAGGCCACACCAAGCGGGATGGAGAGAGGGAACAGGTATTAGAAGGACACCATCTCTGAGGGGAAGTGACACACCTCCAAGGACAAATGTGAGCTCTAACAGGGGACATGGGAAGAATGGGAGGGTCATTCAACCCTAGCCCATCCCTACATCCAGAAATTGAGAAAAAATTTAGCTCTCAGGGGGAGACTAGTGCTGATCCAACAAGGAAGATGGATTCACCATTGACTGGGGAATGGCCCTACATTCCAGGATGGCCCTAACAGAATCATCAGCTAGGGAGAGTCCAGAATGGGAGAGGACGAGGAAGATGGAATGGGTTCTGGTCCTGGGACAGGTGGACTGAGAGTCACAAAGAATCTGTAGATGTGATGATCTTGTCATTAACCACCACTGGGAGAGATGGTCTGTATACTCTGAACTGGAATGAGTTTCCAGACGGCCAGTTCCAAGGGGAACCACGATGGTGGAATGCTCAGAGTGGTATCAACAACAAATGTTGAAGATGTTGGCTGGTGGAAAAATGGGGATATTGACAGAGTGGGGATCAGCCAGATGCTGCAGCTTGTCACAGGAATTAGAAAGGTGAGGTCAGTTTCTTCTGAGCTCCCTGGGTGGCTGCCTGGAGGGCTCAGGCCAGTGTCCAGGCCTGGAAGGATACAAAATACCAGATGCTGCAGGACCAGCCACCATTCATTCATTCATTCAGTTGTACTTATTGAGCACTTAATGTGTGCAGAGCACTGTACTAAGGACTTGGAAAGTATAATACAACAATAAAGAGAGACAATCCCTGCTCCCTGCCCACAATGGGCTCACAGTCTAGAGGTGGGGAGACAGACATCGATATGAGTAAATAGGCATCAGTATGAATAAATAGAATTATAAATATGTATATATAAATATATATATACATAAGTCCTATAGGGTGGGAAGAGGGAGAAGAGCAAAGGGAGCGAGTTGTGATGTGGAAGGGAGTGGGAGCTGAGGAAAAGGGGGCTTGGTCTGGGAAGGCCTCTTGGAGGAGGTGCATCTTCAGTAGGGGTTTGAAGGGGGGAAGAGTGATTGACAGTTCAAGGATTAGAAACCAGGTCTTCTGACTCCCAGGCCCAAGCTCTTTCCACTAGGGCATGCTGTATCTAGGGTGAACTCCCTCTACCTGCACATGCAGCCAACCTCTGCTGTCCCTATCATGGCCCTTCTGTTTAGAAAGCTGGAATCCCCTTCCAGTTTTCTGTTCCTCTGGACCCTTCCACCCCCACCCCCTCCCTATATTCTTATCTCTTGTTCCAGCCCCAGCTGCCCTCTGACACCCCACAGTGTTATTCCTACCCCAGCTTGTTCCTGGCACTTTGGGGTTCAGCTTCCTGTGGCCTGTCGGGGAGGAGGGTCTCAGGGTCCCATCCTATCAGCATTCAGTGCAGGTAGCATGTGAGGCGCTGTTGTTGGGTGGGATATCAGGACCCCATCCTATCAGCTGTCAACGTGAGGACTATGTGTGGCTCTGCGTGGGGGAGGGAGTCAAGACCCCATCCAATCAGCCCTCGGTGTTTGGGAGGATGTGAGGTTCATTCATTCATTCATTCAGTAGTATTTATTGAGCGCTTACTATGTGCAGAGCACTGTACTAAGCGCTTGGAATGTACAATTCGGCAACAGATAGAGACAATCCCTGCCCAGTAATGGGCTCACAGTCTAATCAGGGGGGACAGACAGCAGAGCAAAACAGAACAAAATTAAAACAAGACAACATTATCAAGATAAATAGAATCGAGAGGATGTACACCTCATTAACAAAATAAATAGGGTAATATATAATATATACAAATAAGCACAGTGCTGAGGGGAAGGGGGAGCAGCAGAGGGTGGGGGGGAGGGAAGGAGGGGAAGAGGGAAAGGGGGCTCAGCTGAGGGGAGGGCAAGGGGGAGGAGCAGAGGGTGGGGAGGAGCAGAGGGTGGAGGGGGAGCAGAGGGAAAGGGATGGCTCAATCTGGGAAGGCCTCTTGGAGGAGGTGAGCTCTCAGTAGGGCTTTGAAGAGGAGAAGAGAGTTAGTTTGGCAGACGTGAGGGAGGGCATTCAGGACAGCGGTATGACATGGGCCAGGGGTTGACGGCGGGATAAGATGTGAATGGGGGACAGTGAGGAGGTGAGCGGCAGAGGAGTGGAGTGTACAGGGTGGGCAGTAGAAAGAGAGAAGGCAGATGAGGTAGGAAGAGGCAAGGTGATGGAGAGCTTTGAAGCCAAAGATGAGGTGTTGTGCAGGAGGAGGGTGTCAGGGTCCCATCCTATCCGCTGTCATTCTGAGTGTGTGTGTCCCTGTTGGGAGGAGGGTCTTCAGACCCCATCGTATCAGCCCTTGGTGGAGGGACCGTGTGTGGCACCGCAGAGCTGGTGAAAGGATCAGAAATTGCAGTCTTGTAGCAACAGCTCCTCCACTCATCTCCAGACAGGGCAGACCGGCATCTCCCTCCAGCACTTGCTGAGAGACATCTCTTTGTCTAGGAGCAGGACTGATTGGCCTCTTCCAGGTTCCCAACTCTTCCTTTCCCAAATCAATCAATCAACTAATCAGTGGTATTTATTGAGCTCTTACTGTACAAGAGTACTGTACTAAGTGCTTGGGAGAATACAACAGAATTGGTAGATACCTTTCCTGCCCAACAGGAGATTGCAGTCTAGAGGGGGACACAGACATTAAAATAAGTTACGAATACGTGCGTAGGTACTGTGGGGCTGAAGGTGGGTGCATATCAAATGCTTAAAGGGTCAAGATCGGAGTGTATAGGTAATGTCTAAGGGATAGAGAGTAGGGGAAAGGAGGGCTTAGTTGGGGAAGGCCTCTTGGGGACGATGCGATTTTAGTAAGATGCCCAAGGTTTTAGTGAGTTGTCTACACCCTCTGCCTCAAGTTCCTCTCCTCCAGTGCTCTCCTTGACACTCTTCAATCTGGTTTCTGTCCCCTTCACTCCACAGAAACCTCCTTCTTAAAGTCACCAATGATTTCCTTCCTGCCAAGTCCAACAACCTCACTTCCATCCTAAACTTCCTAGACCTCTCAGTTGCCGTTGACTCTGTTGACCATCCCTTTCTCCTGGAAACATTATCCAACCTCAGCTTCACTGACACTGTCCTCTCCTAGTTATCCTCCTATCTCTCTGGCAGCTCATTCTCAGTCTCTTTCATGGACTCCTCCTCTACCTCCCACCCCATAACTTGTGAGTCTCCCTCAAGGATCAGTCTTGGATCTCCATCTACACCCACTCCCTTGGACAGTCCATTCACTCACATGGCTTCAACTACAATCTCTATGCAGATGATTACCAAATCTACTTCTCCAGCCCTGATCTCTCTCCCTCTCTGCAGTCTTGCATTTCCTGCTGGCTTCAGACATCTCTACTTGGATGTCTTGCCATCACCTCAAACTTTACATGTCTGAAACAGAACTCCTTATCTTCCCACCTAAACCCTGTGTTTCTCCCTGACTTTCCCATCAGTAGTTGACATCACCAACCTTCCTGTATTGCAAGCCCATAACTTTGGCATTATCCTTGGCTCCTTTCTCTCATTCAACTCACATATTCAATCCATCACAAAATTCTGTTCATTCAACCTTCACACCATTGCTAAAATCTGTTCTTTCCTCTCCATCCAAACTGCTACCATGTTAAACCAAGCATTTACAATAATAATAATAATAATAATGGCACTTGTTAAGTGCTTACTATGTGCCAAGCACTGTTGTTATGGGATAGATACAAGGTTATCAGATTGTCCTATGTGGGGCTCAAAGTCTTAACCCCCATTCACAGAAGAGGTAACTGAGGCCCAGAGAAGTTAAGTGACTTGCCCAAAGTCACACAGCTGACAAGTGGGGGAGTCAGGATTAAAACCCATGACCTCTCACTCTCAAGCCCATACACTTTCCAGTAAGCCATGCTGCTTCTTTATCCTATCATACCCTATTCTCCTTGATTATTGCATCAGTCTCCTGGCTGACCTCCTTGCCTCCTGTCTCTTCCTCTTCAGTCCATTCTTCACTCTGCTTCCTGGATAATTCTTCTACAAAAATGTTCAGTCCATGTTTACCCACTCCTCAAGAACTTCCATTGGTTGCCCATCAACCTCTGCATCAAACAGAAACTCCTCACTATTGGCTTTAAAGCACTCAGTGACCTTGCCCCCTCCTACTCAGCTGGTAATCTCCTACTGACAAGCCAGCCCACACACTTTGCTCTTCTAATGCCAACCTTCTCATTGTACATTGATCTTGTCTATCTCGCCACTGACCTCTTGCCCATGTCCTGCCTCAAGCCTGTAATGCCCTCCCTCTTCATATCTGACAATTACTCTCTCCACCTTCAAAGCCCTAATAAAAGCCATCCTTGACTTCAGCCCTCCTTTTCTTTCTTTCTCCCACTCCCTTTTGTGTCACCTCAACTTGCCCCCTTTATTCATCCCACGACCCCCACACTAGTAACTTTATTTCTGAAATTCTTAAAATTATATAAATGTCTGACTCCCCTTCTAGACTTGTAATTCACTGTGGGAAAGGAATATGTCCATTATATTGTTCTCTCCCCAGCACTTAGTGCAGTGCTCTGCACATAGTAAGTGCTCAATAAGTACAATTGACTGGTTGACTGACTGACATCCCTGGAGAGACCAGGATGGGCTCCCTGCAACAAAGACCTCGGGCCACGGAGCCCCAGATCCAGACACGTCTAGGTTATGCTGTGCCCACAGGTCCTATGTGGCATGCACAACTTTATTGACAAGGAGACCAGCTTTCTGTAACTGACCATCTGCTGTGGCTAAGTGTATGGTCTGCAAGGGCCAGTTGGGGAGGTACCCCATTGTTCTAGACTGGGGAACAGTCTAAAGGGAGATGTTCTTGCTTTACCCATCCTAGGGTGGCCAAGCCCAGGCACTGGTATTGTCACGAGGTGGGGAGCAGTGGACTGGACACTAGAGGCATGGTGGAGCTCCGGCCGTATGCAGGGAATTGGGTTGCAGCCTCCCCTCTGCTCTAAATCCACTCTGTGTAACCATCCCACAGCTCAAGCAGTGGGACTGATGGACTTTCAGCAGGACAAATGGAACCTCCATTTATGGGCCACCTCTGGGCCACCCCTCCCTCCTAATCCATTTTCCCCCCACGTGGGTCCAAGCATTTTTCTTATCAGCTTTGTCCCAAAGACGTCCCTGCTCCCAGGTTCTCCCCTCTTCAACCCATACTTCAACCTGCTGCCTGGATCATTTTTCAAGACCATCGTTATACTCTTTCCATTTGTCAACTTCTGATGGTTGCCCCACCAACAGCAGCCAAACCAGCTTGCCATTAGATGCCAGCCCAATGCCACATTCACAGGGTAGTTACCAGAAAGGTCCTCAGGGACTCTGGCTTGGAGAAAAACTCTCATTTCTGTGCCTCTGCTTCTATCTCCTCTCCCTTTCATTCTTTGTCCTCTGAACTCTCTCCTGTACATTTCCTCTCATTATTTCTGTCTCTGACTCCAACTCTGTCCCTCTGTCCCCTTTCTGCCATTTTCTCCCCAGTGCAATGTGAGGGCTTCGACTGAGGGCTAGGCACTCTTCATTCTTCTCAAGCACAGCTTCTCATTACGCATTCTCAACTCTCCTTTCTCTAACCCTTTGCTCCTGTTCTTCCTCCTTCTTGGAGTTCCCTCCTCCTCCAGATCTGCCAGGCTGCAGCTTTCCTCATCTTCAAGACCATCCACCTCCTCCTGGAATTCCTCCCATATGATAGCATCCCAAGTGCCAGGTCAGCACACTCCTGTTGCCTCAGCACTAATGCACTCACATCCACCTGTAGCCCTTCTGATCATAGAGCCTTGCATCTTCTACTATTTAAGCACTTATTCCTATTTCCACATTTCCATTGCTTTTTCACTTATGTCTGTAATTATTTTGTGTCTGGATTCCCTAATTGACACAAACTTCCTCATGGCAGAAGTCCTGTTTTCTAACTCTCTTATACTCTTCCAAGCATTTAGTACAGTGGCCAGGGGACCATAGATGTTCAATAAATACTAGTGATTTGTCAGGTTGGGACATAGAAAGAGAATCAGTGATGAAAGGAAACCCAAACAATTGATTTATGAGGCAATCAATTAATCAATGGCATTTATCAAACATTTACAATGTGCAGCACACTGTAAAAGAACTGGGGAAAGTACAATAGATTTGGTAGACATGAAGTCTGCCCTCAAGGAGCTTACAATCCCGTGGGTTAGAAAGGCAGTAAAATAAATAACAGATAGGGGAAATGGCAGGGTATAAGGATATGTTCATAAGTGTTGTGGAACTGGGGGCAGTGTATCAAAGTGCTTAAGGGGTACAGAGCAAAGAGGCTGGGTTGTAGTAGGAGATTGGCAAGGTTAGATGATGGGAGCTCTCCCTAGACTGTGAGGTTGTTGTGGGCATGGAACGTGTCTGTTTCAACTCCTCACTCTTGGCTTCAAAGCTCTCCATCACCTTGCCCCCTCCTACCTCACCTCCCTTCACTCTTTCTACTGCCCACTCCATACACTCTGGTCATCTGCTGCTCACTTCCACACTGTCCCATGTTCATGCCTATCCCGCCATTGACCCCTGGCCCACGTCCTACCGCTGTCCTGCAATGCCCTCCCTCCTCACGTCTGCCAAACTAACTCTCTTCCCCTCCTCAAAGCCCTACTGAGAGCTCACCTCCTCCAAGAGACCTTCCCAGACTGAGCTCCCCCCTTTTCCTCTGCTCCTCCCCCTTCCCCCTTCACCTTCCCTCAGCTGAGCCCTCTTCCCCTCCTCCTCCCTCCCCTCCCTATCCCACCCTCTTCTCTTCCCCCTCCCCCCTTCTCCTCCCCTCAACACTGTCCTCATTTGTATATATTATTTATTACCCTATTTATTCTGTTAATGAGATGTACATCCCCTTGATTCTATTTATCGTGATAATGTTGTCTTGTTTTTGTTTTGCTCTGTTTTGCTTTGCTGTCTGTCTCCCCTGATTAGACTGTGAGCCCATCACTGGGCAGGGATTGTCTCTATCTTTTGCCAAATTGTACATTCCAAGCACTTAGTACAGTGCTCTGCACATAGTAAGTGCTCAATAAATACTATTGAATGAATGAATTAATTGTTATATTGAACTCTCCCAAGTGCTTAGTGCAATATTTTGCACACATTAAGTACTCAATAAATATGATTGAATGGATGGATGAATGAATGAATGAATAAATGAATGGGAAAGGTGATTGAGTGCCTTAAAGCTGAGGATTTTCTGTTTGATGCAGAGAGGGATGGGCAGTCATTGGAGGTTTTTGAAGAGTGGGGAGATGTGAATTTTTATTTATAATTACTGATATTTTAGACGAATGATCTGGACAGCAGAGTGAAATATTGGCTGTATTGGGGAGAAGTTGGAGGAAGCGAGGTCATTGAGAAAGAGACAGCCAAAGAGATCAAGAAGGAACCACCAGAGAGATTAGGCGAACCTGATGAGGAAAATGTCACCCCACCCTCAGCCCACAGTACTTATCTTTAAATTATATTATATCAATCATTTATTTATATTAATGTCTGTCTCCCCCACTAAGCCCATTGTGGGCAAGGAAAGTGTCCACCAACTCTATTGTACTCTCCCAATCTCTTAGTACAGTGCTCTGCACACAGTAAGTGCTCAATAAATATCATTGTATGATTAACTGGTGGATTGTTTTCAGGAGGAGGAAGCGGTCCCCAGGCAGCTGAGAGGTCTAAAAGAATAAAGATGGAGTAGAGCCCATTGGATTTGGCAAGAAGGAATTCATTGATGATTTTGGAGTAGAGGGGTCAGAAGCCATATTGAAGGGGGTTGGAAAGGGAGTTGTAAGAGAGGAAGTGGAAGCAGTGGGTGTAAAAAACTCACTCAAGGAGTCAGAAAAGTAAAGGTAGGAGGAGATGGTGTGGTTAACGGAAGGGAGCCGTGGGATCAAGGGAGTGAGAAGCAGCATGGCTTGGTGGAAAGAGCAGGGGCTTGGGAGTCAGAGGTCATGGGTTGTAATCCCAGCTCTGCCACTTGTCTGCTGGGTGACCTTGGGCAATTCACTTCACTTCTCTGTGCCTCAGTTACCTCATCTGTAAAATGAGACTATGAGCTCCATGTGAGACAGGGACTGTATCCAACTCAATTTGTTTGTATCCACCCCAGTGCTTAGTACATTGCCTGACATATAGTAAGAGCTTAATAATACCATAATTAACAAGTGCCATAATTAATTGAGAGGATGAGTTTGAGATGGACAAGGTCTGGATTTCCTTCAAAGGTGCTTCATGTAATGAACACGAGCAGAGGAAGCAAAATGTGGAGTACCACAAACAAGTTCCACAATGTGCCACAAACAGAGTGGACAAAAAAATCATTCAATCAATCCCATGTATTTAATGCCCACTGTGGGCAGGGCTCTTTACTATGCACCTAGGAGAATACAGTAGAATGAGTAGACATGATTTCTGCCCTCAAGGAGTTGTCAATCTAGCTGCGGAACCAGACATTTAAATTACTCACAGATAGGAAAAAGTAATAGAGTACATAACATATGTTCCTAAGTGTTCTGGGAATTGTGAGTACATAAGAGCTTATGCAGTAAAGAAGGAATAAAGTGGCAATTGGGAGATATAAAGTGTGGAGGATAGAGATAAACTGGAGGAGGCCTCCTGGAGGAAGTGTAATCTCTTCATCTCTGCAGTCTCTTATTTCTGCCTGCCTTCAGGATATCTCTACATGGATGCCCCTCCAACACCTTTTCTAAAATAGAACTCATCTTCCCACCCAAACCCTGTCCTCCCTTTGTCTTTGCCATCACTGTAGACAAAACTCCCCATCTCACGAGCCGAAACCTTGGCATTAACATTAACTCATATCTTTCATTCAACCCACATATTCAATCTGTTACCAAATCCTGTTGATTCAACCTTCACAAAATTTTTAAAATCCATTCCTTCTTCTCCATCCAAACTGCTAGTACTCTGTTACAAGTACTTATCCTATTCCACTTTGACTACTGCATCTTCCTCTTCACTGACTTCCATGTGTCCTGTCTCTCCCCACTCCAGTCCACATTTAACTCTGCTGTCTGGATCATTTTTCTACAAAAAGTTCAGTACATTTCTCCCCACTTCTCAACAACCTACAATCGTTGCCCATCCCACTCCGCAGCAATCAGATACTCCTTGTCATTGCTTTACAACACTCAATCAGCTCACCCTCTTCCTACCTTACCTAGCTTATTTCCTACTACAACTCCGTCTACACACACTTTGCTCCTCTAACTTCAACTTACCATACCTTGATCTTACCTATCTCTCTGCCGATCCCTTGTCCATATTTTCCTTCTAAACTAGTACTGCCTCCCCCTTCATATCATCAGACCACCACTCTCTCCACCTTCAAAGCCTTATTAAAATTACATCTAACCAATACACCTTCCTTGAACAAGCCTTCTTTTCCCTACTGCCTCTCTCTCTGGTGACACCTGAATCTATACTCTTTAAACACTCGATATTCACTCCACCTTCAGCTTATGTACATATCCATAATTTATTTTAATGCCTCTCTCTCCTTCTAGACTGTAGGAAGGGAGCATATCTATAGTGCTCTACCTACAGTAAATGCTCAGTAAGTACCACTGATTGATTCATTCAGAAGAGCTTTGAAGCTGGGGAGGGCTGTGGTGGGTCACATAAGAAGTGGGAGGTAGTTCCAGGTAGAGAGGAAGGCATGAGCAAAAGATCACAGGCAGAATAGAAGAGAATGAGGCATAGTAAGTTAATTTGAGTGGAATGAAAAGTACAAGCTGTGGTCTAGTGGGAAAAGAGAATGAATAGGTAGACGGGAGAGACCTAATTGACTACTTTAAAAGGTTTTTTATTGATACTGAGGAGAATGGTCAACTGTTGGAATTATTTGAGGAGTGGAGAGGTGAGTTGCATGACATTTCTGAAAAAAATGATCCGGGCGGCAGAGTGTAGTGAGAGCTGGGGAGGAGAGACACTAGAGGCAGTGAGGTCACTGAAGATGCTGAGGCAGTAGTTTAACTGGGATATTACAAATGTCTTTACCAGGTGATGGCAGCTTAGATGGAAAAGAAGGGGTGGAATTTGATAACCTCATAGAGGAAGAACTGAAAGTTTTTGGTGGCAAGCCAAATATGGGGGTCAAAAGAGAGGGAAGAGTCAAGGTCAATGCCAAGATTATGGGGTTGAGAGTTGGGGACAATAGTGGTGTTGTCAACTGTGATGGAAGCCCCCTTTTTCCTCTGCTCCTCCTCCCCTCCCCATTTCCCTGACTCCCTTCCTCTGCTCTATCCCCCTGCCTGCCCCACAGCACTTGTGTATACATATTTCTTATTCTGTTTCTTTTATCTATATCTATAATTCTATTTATTTATATTGATGCTATTGATGCCTGTTGGCTTGTTTTGATGCCTGTCTCCCACCTTCTAGACTGCGAGGCCTTAGTTGGGTAGGGATTGTCTCTATTGCTGCTGAATTGTACTTTCCAAGTGCTTAGTACAGTGCTCTGCACGCAGTAAGCACTCCATAAATACATTTGAATGAATGAATGAATGAATGAATGAATGAATGAATGAAAAGTGAGGTGAAGGAGATGATTTGGGATGGAAGATGAGGAGTTCAGTTTGGGATATTATGAAATTGAAAGGTCAGCTGTGAACCCAGTTAGAGATGTACTGAAATCAATCAATTGTATTTACCGAGTGCTTGCTGTGTGCATAGCACTATACTAAGTAAAGAATAACTCTTTCCATAAGAAGCATATAGTCTAGAAAGGAGCTTATGAATAGAATGAGAAAAAACAGATGTGCAAAAATAAAATTCACATTCTTGACTTCAAGTCAGAAAGTCTGGGAGAGAATGCTGATAAAATTGCCTGGCTGGCTCATTAGAGCTTTACTGATAAACACTGTGTGGGGGAGGGGCTGCAGTGCATGGAGTTTGCCCAGTATCCCAGTATGGGAATCCATTGGTCATGTAGCCATATCTACTTTCTCCCTCATTAAGTATTATTCTTATCATTATTATTACTATTATTATCACCATAATTATGGTATTTATTAGCCCTTACTATGGATCAAGCACTGATCTAAGTGCTGAGGGTAGATACAAGTTAATCAGGTTCAGCACAGACCCTCTGGGACTCACAGTCTAAGTAGAAGGGAGAACAGATACTGAATCCCTATTTTTTTAGATGAGGAAACTGAGATGTGGAGAAGTTAAGTGGTTTGGCCAAGGTCACATATGTGGCAGAGTCAGGATTAGAAACCAGGTCCTCCTCCCAGACCCATGTTCTTTCCACTAGGCCATGGTGCTTCTCAAGTGAAGGAGGTGAAGAAGGATTCATTCCACCAAAAATTCCCCCCAACCTCACACTGTAGATGACATTAGGGGACTCCAGTGCAGAAAGGACTGCAGGCATTGCTTGGAACTGTCCATCACACTTAGTCCCATGTACAGAATAGAAATATGAATAGAAAATCTATTAGCAAGATCACATTTGAGGCTGAGGATTGATGGTCAGAGCAGGTTTTTTTCTCTGAGTGTCTGAATATGGGTCTATATAGAAGCAGCACAAAGAGCCTACATGTTTGCCCTGGGATGTTCTTTCCCCTTCCCCTCTCCCCTGAGTTTCTGCCTTCACCTCCTTCACACCTGCTTCTGCTCCATTTCCCAGAGGGAGGACAAGGTCTAGGGGTCAGCCACGAGATAGATGAGATCAAGGTACAGTACGTAGATTGGTGTTCATTCAATAGTATTTATTGAGCACTTCCTATGTGCAGAGCACTGTACTAAGCACTTGGAATGTACAAATCGGTAACAGATAGAGACAGTCCCTGCCCTTTGATTAGGCTTACAGTCTAATCAGGGGAGACGGACAGACAAGAACAATAGCAATAAATAGAATCAAGGGGATGAACATCTCATTAAAACAATAGCAAATAAATAGAATCAAGGCGCTGTACATTTCATTAACAAAATAAATAGGGTAATGAAAATATATACAGTTCAGCAGACGAGTACAGTACTGAGGGGATGGGAAGGGAGCGGGGAGGAGCAGAGGGAAATGGGGGGAAAAGAGGGTTAAGCTGTGGAGAGGTGAAGGGGGCCAGTAGAGGGAGTAGAGGGAAAAGGGGAGCTCAGTCTGGGAAGGCCTCTTGGAGGAGGTGAGCTGTAAGTAGGGTTGTTAAGAGGGGAAGAAAATTAGTTTGGCGGAGGTGAGGAGGGAGGGCATTCCAGGACCGCGAGAGGACATGGCCCAGAGGTCGACGCGGGATAGGCGAGAATGGGGGATGGTGAGGAGGTGGGCGGCAGAGGAGCGGAGCATGTGGGGTGGGCAGTGGAAAGAGAGAAGAGAGGAGAGGTAGGAGGGGGAAAGGTGATGGAGAGCCTTGAAGCCTAGAGTGAGAAGTTTTTGTTTTGTGCGGAGGTTGATAGGCAACCACTGGAGGTTTTTAAGAAGGGGAGTGACATGCCCAGAGCACTTCTGCAGGAAGATGAGCCGGGCAGCAGAGTGAAGAATAGACTGGAGCGGGGAGAGAGAGGAGGAAGGGAGATCAGAGAGCAGGCTGACACAGTAATCTAGCTGGGATATTATGAGAGCCTGTAACAGTAAGATACCCATTTGGATGGAGAGGAAAGGGTGGATCTTGGCTATATTATGAAGGTGAGATCGGCAGGTTTTGGTGACAGATCAGATGTGTGGAGTGAACGAGAGAGCCTAGTCAAAGATGACACCGAGGTTGTGGGCCTGAGAGACAGGAAGGATGGTCGTACTGTCCATGGTGATAAGGAAGTCAGGGAGAGGACAGGGCTTGGGAGGGAAGATGAAGAGCTCAGTTTTGGTCATGTTGAGTTTTAGGTGGCGGGCAGACATCCAGGTAGAGACGTCTTGGCGGCAGAAGGAGATACGAGCCTGAAGGGAGGTGGAGAGGACAGGGGCAGAGATGTAGATCTGTGTGTCATCTGTATAGAGATGATAGTTGAAGCCGTGAGAGTGAATGAGTGCACCGAGGGAGTGAGTGTATATGGAGAACAGAAGAGGGACAAGAACTGACCCTTGGGGAACCCCAACAGTTAGAGAATGGGAGGAGGAGGAGAAGCCTGTGAAGGAGACTGAGAATGACCAGCCAGAGAGATAAGAGGAGAACCAGGAGAGGATGGAGTCCGTGAAGCCAACGTGAGATAAGGTGTGGAAGAGAAGGGGATGGTCGACAGTGTCAAAGGCAGCTGAGAGGTCAAGGAGGATTAGAATAGAGTAGGAGCCATTGGATTTGGCAAGAAGGAGGTCATGGGTGACCTTAGAGAGAGCAGTCTCAGTAGAGTGGAGGGGATGGAAGCCAGATTGGAGGGGGTCCAGGAGAGAATGGGAGTTAAGGAATTGTAAGCAGCAAGTGTAGATGACTCGTTCTAGGATCTTGGAAAAGAAGGGTAGTAGGGAGATAGGCTGGTAACTGGAAGGGGAAGTGGGGTCGAGAGAGGGGTATTTTTAGGATGGGGGAGACATGGGCATGTTTGAAGGCAGAGGGGAAGAAGCCATTGGAGAGTGAGCGATTAAAGATAGAAGTTAAGGAGGGGAGGAGGGCAGGGGCAATGTTTTTTAGAAGGTGAGTGGGAATTGGGCCCGAGGCACAGGTGGAGGGGGTGGCACTTGCGAGGAGGAAGGAGATCTCCTCTGAGGATACTGCAGGGAAGGAATGGGAAAGTAGGGGAGAGGGGTTGGGGGGGAGGCAGGAGGGTGGGGGTGACTTTGGGGAGTTCAGACCTGATTTTGTTAATTTTCGTGATGAACTAGGTGGCCAGATCACTGGGGGTGAGGGATGGGGGAGGAGGAACGGGGGGCTAAGGAGAGAGTTAAAGGTCCGGAATAATTGGCGGGGTTGATGGGCATGGGTGTCGATGAGGGAGGAGAAGAAGTTTCGCCTGGTGGAGGAGAGTGCAGAGTTAAGGCAGGAACAGTTAATTTCAAATGGATACTGTCGGCCTGGTACTTGGACCTTTACCAGCAGCGCTTGGCAACCCAAGCATAGGAGCGTAGGAGGCGGACAGAGGCAGTGACCCAGGGCTGTGGATTAGTGGAGCGAGAGCGGCGGAGGGAAAGAAGGGCGAGAGAGTTGAGATGAGTAGAGAGGGTGGAGCTGAGAGCGGTGATCTGATCATCGAGAGTGGGAAGAGAGGATAGGGAGGCAAGGTGGGGAGAGATGCTTTTGGAAAGATGGATGGGATCAAGAGAGCGGAGGTCTCTGTGGGGGAGTAGCAAAGATTTGCAGGGGGAGAGAGTGTGAGAGATGAGGCAGGTGAGAAGGTTTTCTTCCAAGAGAGGGATTTCAGAATTGGTGAGGGAGGAGGAAGTGCAGCGGTAGGAGATGACGAGATCGAGGGTATGACTGAGTCAGTGAGTGGACGAGGTATGGTGGAGCAAGAGGCCGGCAGAGTCGAGGAGCGATAACAGGCGGGCGGCAGAGGAGTCACCGGGTACATCCATGTGGATGTTGAAGTCTCCGAGGATCAGAGTGGGGAGAGGGAAGGAGAGAAGGAAGGTGAGAAAGGGGTCTAGGTGGTTGAAGAAGTCGGAGGTGGGACCAGGAGGGCGGTAGATGACCACAACAAGTATCTGGAGGGGGTGGTAGAGGGGAATGATGTGGGCTTCAAAGGAGGGGAAGGAGAGGGAAGGGGGAGGAGGGATGGTGCAGAAGCAGCAACGGGGTAAGAGGAGGAAGCCGACGCCTCCTCCCCTTCCGGTGAGTCTGGGGGAGTGGGAGAAGGAGAGGCCTCCACTGGAGACAGCAGCGGCGAAGACCATGTCATCAGGAGTGAGCCAGGTTTCTGTAAGTGCCAGGAAGAGGAGAGAGCAGGAAAGGAAAAGGTCATGGATGAAAGGTAGCTTACCTGTAATGGAGCGGGGGTTCCAAAGGCCACACTTGAAAGTGGCTGTGCAAGGGTGCAAGGGGGGGAAAATGGGAGCAGGGGGAGGGGAGGGTTTGTATGGGAACGAGATGGCGGCCCCTGGACGGGGAGAGGGGGAAGAAGGGTGGCGGGTGGGACAGGAGGACTGGGATAGGGCACGGGTGGGGGAGAGGGAAGGGGGGAGGGTGTAAGGAGGGGTTTGGTCAGGGGGAGAGTAGGGGGAGGGGGAAGACGGGTGGCGCTGGTAAAGTGGGGTTCTAGGGCGGGGGAGGGCAGGGGGGAGGAGGCAGAGGAGAGCGGGAAAGAGCTAGGCGAGAGAGAAAGAGAGAGATGTTAGAGGGCTGAAGTGTGTAGGCTGGGTTGTAGTAGGAAATCAGAGAGGTACGGTAAGAGGGAGCAAGCTTTTTGAGTGCTTTAAAGCTAATGATAAAGAGTTTCTGTTTGATTCGCAGGGGAGTGGGAAAGAATGGGAGATTCTTGAGGACTGGGGAGACGTGGACTGAACATTTTTTTAGAAAACTGATCTGGGCAGCAGAGTAAAGACTGGATGGAGAGAAAAGGGCAGATGTTAGCAATATTATGAAAGTTGATCCAACAGGATTTGGTGATTTGAATATGTGGATTGAACGAGAAAGCTGAGTCGAGAATAGCACTACTATTATTATTAACGTATTATTATTACTACTAGAATTGGTAAACACATTCCTGGCCTTGAGTTAACAGCTAAGGTAGGGCAGAGCTGGGATTCACTAGGCAGGGAACCCTAATCTTGGTCATCTTGGAAAGAAAAAATCTGAAGTTTTAAGCACTTTATCAGGAATCAGTGCTCTCCTAAGTGTCAATGGGAACTAACTATCTTGCTGTCATTTAGGACTTACGGTGACCTACAGTGACGGTAAACCTTACGGTCACAGAGAGAAAGTTTAAAGAGGATGGGGTATGGCAGAGTGGGGCTGCCTGGGTAGTATGGGAGAGAGAAAATCTGGGAATTCATGGAGACAAGATGCTTGTCGTCCATGGTAGTGAGATGAGTGAGGCAATTAGGAATTTGAAGAAGTCAGTTAAATTTCATCACCACCTTTTGAACACTGAGGAGTTGAAGAGTCCTCAGTAGAGAAGCAGCACAGCTTAATGGATAGAGCATGGGCCTTGGAGTCAGAAGATCATGGTTTCTAATCCCAGCTCCACCACTTGTCTGCTGTGTAATCTTAGGCAAGTCACTTAATTTCTCTGTGCCTCAGTTCCCTCATCTGTAAAATGGGGAGTAGGACTGTGAGTCTTATTGGGGACAGAGACTGTGTCCAACCAGATTATGTTATATCTACACAGGGCTTAGAACAATGCCTGGCACATAGTAAGTGCTTAACAAATACTATAATAATAATTATTATTACCTATTTCTAACATTCATTTATCCTTCCCTCAGCACTGAGATTGAAATTCCAGGTATCAGTTATATGGGCGTTGATTACCTATTGACATTTGCCTGTCTCAGCTCTTTTCTGCTGACATCTTTGATGCTATAGATGGACAACTTTAAATTTGTCCTGTGACAGCAGGGTCTGCTGCTGAGAGGGCAATCAATCAATCACTCAATCAATGATATTTATTGAGAGCTTACTTTGTGCAGAGCACCGTCCTAAGCAATTGAGAAAGTGTAATACAATACAGATGGAAGACACAATTCCTGCCCTCGAGGAACTTACAGTCAGGTGGGGAAGACAAGCATTAAAATAAGTTACAGCTACGGGAAGTGTCAGAGTCCAAGGAGATGTACATAAATGCTGTGGGAGTGGGGTGGGTTGAGTATCGAAGTGATTAAGGGCAGACAGAGATATCCTGTTCCCCTTCATCGTTGACCTGTTCCTCTCCCGCTCTCTCCTCCTCATCATCATCACTGAAATCAGGCTCATCCCGCTGACACGGTCTCTTCTGCTGCTCTCTCCAGTGGAATCCTCTTCTTCTCCCACTCCCCCAGACTCACTGGGAAAGGAGGAGGTGTTGGCTTCCTTCTGCACCTCAATGCCACTTTTGCACTATCCCTCCTCCCCTTTCCCTTTCCGTCCCCTCCTTTGAAGCCCATATTATCCACCTCTACCACCTCCTCCAGATTCTTGTTAGCCAACATCTACCATCCCCCTGGTCTCACCTCCAACGTTTTTAACCATTTTGACCCGTTTCTCACCTTCTTTTTCTCTTTTTCCATGCCCACTCTGATCCTCAGAAACTTCAACATCCACTTGGCTGGATCCAGTGACTCCTCTGCCTTGCGCCTACTATCACTCCTTGACTCTGTCAGCCTCCTGCTTCACCCCACCTCACCCACTCACTAACTTGTTCCCACCCTCGATCTCATCAACTCTTACCACTGCATTAACTCTACCCTCACCAACTCTGAAATCCCTCTCTCTGACCATAACCTTCTCACCTGCCTCCTTTCTCACACTCCCCCATCCCATAAATCTGTATTACTCCCCCAAAGAGATCTCTGCTCAACCCCATCCATCTCTCTCAGTGCATCACATCCCATCTTGCCTCCCTATCCACTCTACCCACTCTTGATGACCAAACTGCTCTCAACTCCACCCTCTCTTCTCAACTCAACTTACTCACTCCCCTATCTCTTTGTCACTCTCACACCACTAACCCACAGGCCTGGATCACTGCCACTATCTGCCTCCTTCACTCGTGCTCGAGCTGCTAAACACTGCTGGCGGAAGTCTAAACACCAGGCCAACCTTGTTCACTTTAAATTTATCTTTTCCGGCCTTAACTCTGCCCTCTCCTCTGCCAGGCAAAACTATTTTTCTTCCTTTATTGACGCCCATGCCTATAACCCCTGTCAGCTGTTCCAGACATTTAACACTCTCCTCAGGCCCCCTGTTCCTACCCCTCCCCCATCCCTCACCCCTAACGATCTGGCCACCTACTTCATTACGAAATTTAGCACCAAAGGTCTGAGCTCCCCAAAGTTACCCCTCCCCCTTCTCCGTCCCCTCCCCTACCCTCCCCCCCCCCGCTGTCGACCTACTTCTCTACTTTCCCATCCTTCCCAACAGTATCTTCAGTATACTCCTCGCAAGTGCCACCCCTTCCACCTGTGCTTCGGACCCCGTTCCGGCTCATCTTATAAAAACTATCACCTCTTCCCTCTTCCCCTCCTTAACTTCTATCTTTAACCATGCACTCTCCAACTGCTTCTTCCCCTCTGCCTTCTTCCCCTCTGCCTTCAAACAGGCTCACGGTTCCCCCATTCTAAAAAACCCCTTCCTTGACCCCACAGCCCCATCCAATTATCGCCCCATCTCCCTCCTACCCTTCCTTTCCAAACTCTTAGAGCTAGTCATCTATACTCTCTGCCTTGAATTCCTCAACTCCATCTCTCTCCTGGACCCCCGCCAATCTGGTTCCCACACTCTCCACTCCACTGAAACTGCCCTCTCAAAGGTCACCAATGACCTCCTTCTTACCAAATCCAATGGCTCCTACTCAATCCTAATCCTCCTCGACCTCTCAGCTGCCTTTGACACTGTCGACCATCCCCTTCTCCTCAACACATTATCCAACCTTGGCTTCAGTGACTTTGTCCTCTCTTTGTTCTCCTCTTAACTCTCTCGCCGTTCATTCTCAGTATCCTTCACAGGCTCCTCCTCCCCCTTCCCTCCCCTAACTGTAGGGGTTCCTTAAGGGTCAATTCTTGGTCCCCTTCTGTTCTCCATCTATACTCACTACCCTGGTGAACTCATTCGTTTCCATGGCTTCAGCTATCATCTCTACGCAGATGACACAGAAATCTACATCTCCTCCCCTGTTCTCTCTCCCTCCCTCCAGGTTTTTATCTTCTCCTGCCTCCAGGACATCTCCCCCTGGATATCCACCCGCCACCTAAAACTCAACATGTCTAAGACTGAGCTCTTAATCTTCCCTTCCAAACTCTGTCCTCTCCCTGACTTTTCTGTCACTGTGGATGGCACTACCTTCCTTCCCGTCTCACAAGCCCGCAACCTTGGTTCATTCAATAGTATTTATTGAGCACTTACTGTTTGCAGAGCACTGCACGAAGCACTTGGAATACACAATTCCAAGACAACCTTGTATATGTATATATGTATATTGCATATTGAATATATATTGTATATATACATTGTATATTGGTGTATATACAATATACCAAGACAACCCTGGTGTCATCCTTGACTTAGCTCTCTCATTCACCCAACACATCAAATCTGTCATCAAAACTTGCCGGTCTCACCTTCACAACATCACCAAGATCTGCCCTTTCCTCTCCATCCAAACCACTATCTTGTTGGTGCAATTTCTCATCATATCCCACCTGGATTACTACATCAGCATCCTTTCTATTCTCCCAAACTCCTCTCCCCGCTTCAATCTATACTTCACTCTGCTGCCCAGATTATCTTTCTACAGAAACACTCTGGGCATATCACCCGCCTCCTCAAAAATCTCCAGTGGTTGTATGTCCATCTTCGTATGAAGCAAAAAGTCCTCACTATTAGCTTCAAAGCTCTTTATCACTTTGCCCCCTCCTACCTCACCTCCCTTCTCTCCTCTGCCCAGCCCACGCATTCTGCTCCTCTGCCACTAATCTCCTCAATGTGCCTCATTCTCGCCTGTCCCACCATCGACCCTGGCCCACATCCTACCTATGACCTGGAATGCCCTCCCTTCTCACATCTGCCAAACTAGCTCTCTTCCCCCCTTCAAAGCCCTACCGAGTGCTCACCTTCTCCAGGAAACCTTCCCAGACTGTGCCCCCTTTTACCTCTGCATCTCCTCCCCTCCCCATTACCCCTATTTCCCTCCCTTTGCTCTCTCTCCTACCTTCCCTGCCCCACAGAACTTGTGTATATTTGTACATATTTATCATTCTATCGATTTTATTAATGATGTGTATATATCTGTAATTCTATTTATTTTGATGCTACTGAAGTCTATCTACTTGTTTGGTTTTGTTGTCTATCTCCCCCTTCCAAACTGTGAGCCCATTGTTGGGTAGGGATTATCTCTATCTGTTGCCGAATTGTACTTTCCAAGTGCTTAGTATAGTGCTTTGCACACAGTAAGTGCTCAATAAATAATATTGAATGAATGAATGAATGAATGAATGAATGAATGAATGTTCCACCACCACAGGCCACACCTGACTTCCCAGTGAAGACCCCACTGATTGGTACAGCAGACGGGAGTGCTTCCCTCAGTGTCAGTGATTAGAGTGCATGAGGGCACAGTGGGGACTGCTGAGGAATGGATAGACAGAGATATGCTGCTCCAGAACCACAGGTGACACCTGGTCCTCCAGTGAAGACCCCAAAGATAGAGTGGATGTGAGTGACTCAGCCACAGTGGAGAAACCAATCGGGTGACATCCTGCTAGAGGGGCTGCACACAGATATGCTAATCCACGACCACACTCTGCACCCATTTCCTAACCAACCGTCTCACAATGTGTGCCATTGACCACAGGGAGAATGAGTAAGAGAGAGTGAAGGCTCTACATAAACCAAGCGCTTAGTACAGTGCTCTGTACATAGTAAACACTTAATAAATACGATTGAATGAAATACAATTGAATGAAAAAAATCAAGATAAAAACCTCCTGGTTGTGAGATCCAACATTCTCTCCCTCAGAAAGTCCTAAGGGAGCAGGCAGTCCAGGATATCTGTTGCTTGGTTACTGAAGAGGCAGTATCCCCAGCCAGCAGCATCCCGGATGTCTGTATATGGGTGTACTGCTCACCCCAGATGGGGACAAGAATGAGAGTTGTGTCCCAAAAAATTGCCTGCCTCATCCAAACTAAATTCACTAGGAGACAGTGCCTAGTGCCTGGAACACTTGTAATGCAAAAGTCAGTAACAGAAAAAAGATTTATACTAGGAAAATAGTATCACATGAGGATGAAATATAATAATGAAAGTAGTTATTTACCTAGTGGAGGAAAAACTTTAACATTGTGTGATCTGGCCAGAGATGGAGGCAATAGTGTGAACACTAAGCAAGATTAGCCTAACTGATGAAGGGCAGCTCCCTGAGTTAGGCACTGAAAACATCTTCTTTTGGAGATTGCTTTTTAGAATGGTGGTTATCAGAGATTGGAATTATAACCCAAAGGTCACCAATATCAGTCCTTTTAAATCTACCCAAAGAGAAAAATGACCACCATCCTAAGTGCATATGTCTCCATAATGACTGACTGCAATAAAGCAAAATTATATTTATACAAAGTTTGAGACAAACATCACAGGAGTAACAAAATTGAATGATGGATAATTTTATCACTGGAGTTTGAACCAATGCCCACCCTTGGAAGAAAGCCACTGGGCCACAAGGGTTGACCTAGTGGAAAGAACTTGGGCTTGGATGTATGAGGACCTGGGTTCTAATCCTGGATCTGACACTTGTCTGCTGTTTGACCTTGGGCAAGTCACTTCACTTCTCTGTTTCTCAGTTACCTCATCTGTAAAATGGAGAATAAGATTGTTAACTCCTTATGAGACAGGGATTGTTTCCAACTTGATTAGCTTGTGCCCTGGCAGTGCCTGGCACATAGTAAGCGCTTTACAAATAACTATATAACAGACACATTCCTTTCCCACAATGAGTTTACAGTCTAAAAGGGGAGACAGACAATAATATGAATAATTAAAATTATAGACATGTATATAGGTCTAATGAGGCTGTGGAGGGATGAATAAAGGGAGCAAGTAAAGGTGCTGCAGAAAGGAGTAGGAGAAGAGAAAAGGAGTGCTTAGTCAAGGAAGGCCTCTTGGAGGACATGTGCCTTTAATAAGGCTAAGAAAGTGGAAAGAGTAACTGTCTGTCGGATATGAAGTGGGAGGGTGTTCTGGGCCAGAGGCAGGATGTGGGAAAGAGGTTGACAGTGAGTGAGGTAGGAGGGGGCAAGGTGATTGAATGTTTAAAGCTGATGGTAAGGATTTTCTGTTTGATGTGGAGGTGAATGGGTAACCTTGGGAGTTTCTTGAGGAGTGGGGAAACATGGCCTGAATTGTTTTTGTAGAAAAATAATCCAGGCAGTAGATTGGAATATGACCTGTATAGGGGAGAAACCAGAGGCAGGGAGGTCAGCAAGGAAGGTGATATAGTAATCAAGGTGGGATAGGATGAGTACTTGTATTACCATGGTAGCAGTTTGGATGGAGAGGAAAGAGTGGATTTTAGTGATGTTTTCAAAGTTGAACTGGCAGGATTTGGTGATGGATTGAAAATGTCGGTTGAATGAGAGAGAGGGGTCAAGAATAACACCAAGACTGTGGGTTTGTGAGATACGAAGAATGTTGGTGCCATCTACAGTGATGGGAAGTCAGGGGCAAGGGAAGGGTTTGGGTGTGAAGATAAGGAGTTTTGTTTTAGACATGGCTGTATGTGATGGCCAGACATCAAAGTAGAGGTATCTTAAAAGGGAGGAGGAAATGCAAGACAGTAGAGAGGGAGAGAGATAAGGGCTAGGGATGTAGATTTGGGAATCAGCCAACATAGAGGTAGTAGTTGAAGCCACGGAAGCGATTGTGTTCTCCAAGGGAGTAGATGGAGATGGAGAATAGAAGATGACCCAGAACTGAACCTGAGGGACACCCAGAGTTAGAGGGTATCCTGAGTGAATGTATTCAGCACCATCTTCCTCCTACCAAACATAATGAAAGCATCCTGGGTGCAGCCCTGATACCAAAAGAGACATCTAACTAACTCCACTTAATGAAGCAAAAGAAACCCCAAAATGTACAGATTATAGCAACCATGTTGTTACCCTTCCCCTCCTCAGGCATATGCCCTGGGTCAGAGAGGTGAGCCCCACCTGACCTCTAAAACAAAGCCCCATGCATAGAGCCTTTTCTGCCTCAGGGCATCCCCAGGTGGCTTCTAACATGTAACCTGGCCCAAAGGCAAAAGATTCTTCCTCATTGTTCCTTCCCCTCCATGCATTGAAACCACGCTCTGGGTTGAGCTCCGCTGAGGTGAGAGAAGAGAGAATCAAGTTGCTTTGTTGCCTCTGCAGTCCAAGGTGGCCCCACAATGCAGAAAGGGGGGCTCTCCCCTCTGCCCCCAGCCATATGGCTCTAAGATGGTGGATCGGGCCACAAGGCACAGATCAACGGACCACTGGAGGAGATATTCAGAGGGATGAACAGAGACTATTGAAGAACAAGTGATGCCAACTTCATGCTCAACCACCACTGAGAGGCCCCAGAACCTAACAGACAATTCAGGGACTATTGAGGATTCGCTCCTGTAGGAACATCTTCGGGAAAGGCTAAGGGGAGCTGCCTATGTTAGCCAGGTGTGGGCTTATGCAAAGGAAAGGAAGTATTAAAACCCTGCTTATGTAAACAGCCCACGCTCAAAATATAGACCTTTTGTTCCGTGGGCTGTTTGGTCTGCAGTTCACTCTGTGCCTGGAGCGGCGGTTATGTGCTGAGCCCTCCCGGGATTAAAGGTGCCTGACTTGGAGCAAGCTGTGTTGTTTGTCTTCTCTACACTACATCTTGCTGGGAGTGGTAGCATATGTGAGTAGCAGAATCCTGGTTGTACCACTTTTCCATTGTGAAGCACTGTGTTTAACTGGAAAGATCCCAAGACAGTGTCAGGAGAACTGTGTTCTAATCACAGTTCTTCTACTTGCCTGTTGTATAATTTTGGGTAAATCACTTAATTTCTTTGGGCCTCATATCCCTCACCTGTTCTCCCTCCTCCTTACACTGTGAGATCTCTGTGGGAGAAGGGTTTTGTCTGATCAGATTGTATTGTATCTACCCTAATGCTTAGTGAAGAACTGTGCACGTAGTGAACACTTGTCAAAAATTGTTCTTCTAATTCTCTGATATACTCCAAGCTCAGCCTGGAGGTGAAGACAGGGGGAGGGAAGGCAAGGCACATCCATTTTAGGATTACAGGACCGTTCCCTCCCTGCCACACACACCAAGCTCTACAATCCCCACCATTCAGACCTACCTGGCTACCCTCCACTCACTAACCTAGCCACATTTGAACCTGGCCCAGGCATGAGGCAGCGTTGAAAAGTGCTCACTTCCTGCCCCTGGTGTCCTCTGCTCCCCAGACCATTCAGCACCAATACATTGGTAAAGCAATGCTCCTGTCCTAATTCCTAGGGTGCCACCTTGCCCAGCCAGCAAGAGAGAGGGAGGAGACCTCCGTGAGTGTAGAGATCCTTCTGGACTCCCCCAACCCCTTACCCTGGCCTCTGCACACAGTAAGTGCCACATCCTACATTGATTGGTTGAAAAAGAATATGAAGCAGGCAGCTGGGGGACAAAGGAGGTGTTGGAGGGGACATGGAGGAGGGGAGGGGCTCAGAGAGCAGGACATGACACAATCAGACTGTTCTTGGCAGTGATCCAGGACCAATAGAGCAGCCCCGCATAGTAAAAGTTTTGTTGCCCAGTGGTCCCCGCTTCCACCCTCTCCCTACCCACTCCTGAAGCTCTCTCCCTGTTCCTCTTGTTAGTCACCTGGCAAGTCCACGGCCCCTTGCCCCAGAGTACTGGCCATTTGCAGGCCAAGGTGGCCCAGCTGGAGTCAGCCCAGGTGGCCTGCATTGCCCATAGCCATGTGGCCCTGGATGTGGGAGCCCCATGAGCTGGAGGGATCCTTCCTGCCCGCTGCCCCCAAGACAGGTGGCCAACAGCTCTATTTTGACCCCATGAGCTGGTCATCAGTCCAGGTCCTGCTACTCTCAGGGTTATCACTAGCCAGGGAACTTGTCCTTTATCACCCACAGGCACCAAACATGTGACCTTTTAGCTTTTAAATTCAAATATTTAAATAACTAAAATGTTCATTGATTCATTATGCATAGTCCAAGAACTTACTTAGAACTGCAGAGCATCGGAGGTGGAGGCCGGGCTCAGTCCTCGGGGTCAACTGTGGTCTGACAGGGCTGCATTGTTGCTGATCCTACAACCTCCAGGAGCAGAACTCAGTAGCAGCAGCAGCAACAGCAGTTACAAGGGTAGCAGCAGCAACCAGTTCTGCTTTAACACCCCTGACCTGTGAAATGTTGTTTTTCCACCTCCCTCTCAGCACAGACAATGAGTGTGGGCTACTTCCTGGGTGTGAACGTCATCTCAGGGACCAGCAGATAACCTGCAGCAGCAGGAGGGAGGGCTGAATCTTAAAGTCAGTGAAATGAGAATGAAAGAAGATGGGCTTTCCTGCCCATCAGGTCAGCAAATGGGACTCCATCAGGTTACAGAGGGTACGGAAAGCCATGGATTCGGAAATTCTGGAGGTAACTGTGATGCCTTCCCAACATTTCAAGACTCTGTGGAGCACAGACTTCCTGAGGGGGGAGGAGTGTGACAGAAACCACATTTGAGTGTCAACCTCAAACTTTAACCGTCTTCACTGTTTGAATTGCAGCTGCCTTGGCTGCCAGTATGCTCCCCAATTATGGGCTCAGGACAAATCCAGATGACAGCAGGAACACTGATCACTCTGTCACTTTTAATAGTTAAAAGGAGTAAAACTGAACAATAGCACAATAGCCAGCAAAAAGTGTACTGTTGCTTAGTGGAAAGAGCACAGGCTTGGGAGTCAGAGATCATGAGTTCTAATCCCGGATCTGCCACTTGTCTGCTGTGTGAAGTTTGGCAATTCACTTAACTTCTCTGTGCCTCAGTTACCTCATCTTGCAAAATGGGGATTAAGAGTGTGATCCCCATGTGGGACAGGGACTGTGTCCAAGATGATTACCTTGTATCTATCCCAGTGCTTAGAACAGTGGTTGGTACATAGTAAGTGCCTAACAAATACCAAAACAACAATAATAATAATAATAAGCCTCACTCTTGGGACTTCAGAACCAAAAGTATGTGCAGAGGAATTGATTATTGCGCTAGTGGCTTGTGCAGAGACATTTGCAGAAGTTATATCCAAAAGAATACAAATTCCAGTAATACACAGGAACAACTATACATTAAGCAATTCAACCCAGAACCTCCCTAGAGCTTGGACCTTGGCCTCATCTAACCTGGACCAGATCCACAGTTCCAGGTCTCCCTTTCATGCCAAGCTGGACATCCAAAGAGAGATTCATGGCTAATATGGGGTTCTAGACTAAGTGTGGATGTGTGTGTGTGTGTGTGTGTGTGTGTGTGTGTGTGAGATGCTTCCCAGGATGCAGTGATCTCTGAAGCAAAATGGAGTCTGTCCAAGATAGTCAAACTCCATTTAGTTTGATTATCTAAATTGAGCCTTCACCTGACAAATTTTGGGTATCCTCATCAAAACTGTCTCTTAAATGACTACTATATGTACACCAATCAACAGTATTCATTGAGCACTTACTGTGCTCAAAGTACTTAGTACTTTAAGTACTTGGAGTCTACAGTTGGTAGACACATTCCTTGCTTTCAGTCTTACAGGAGCTTACAGTCTAAACACTATGCTAGTTGCTTAGGAGATTTACCAAACAAACTTTGTCCCTTTCAAGAATGAAGTCAATGAGGAAGTTCTTAATCTTCCAAAAGTAAAATTAAGGCTTGAAGCAGGATGTTACCCTATGCTTTGGTAGTCCAAATTTGGAGCATGGTCATTTCTGACCTGTCCTAACAAAGTCAATGTAACCAGAAATGTGATTCAGGGCTAAAGGTGGGGGAAACAAAAAAAAGCGGGAGAAGGAAGACAAGGAGAGAAAGGAGAAGGGGAGTAGAGGAGGAAACTGAGGTAGGGGGAGAGGATGTGGGAAGGAGTGAAGTGGAAATCCCCACTGTTGAGATCTGGGTAGTGTAAGGTCCTTTCTCTTGGAGCATGGCAGCAGGGGCTTCTTTTGGCACTGCTACTACTGTCAGAAGTATCCCAACTTTTTTAGAAATGGTCTGGCTACAGCTGGAGCATCCACGCATTGGCCATGAAGCAGCCAGTCCAAACACTGAAGAAAAAGCTAAACAGTAGCTACCAGAACACTTGAATGCCCTTCCCCTGATGTCAGTCCTAACTAAAGCAAGATTGTTTGGTCAAATTTTGGAAAACTGCCCTTTTAGCTAGATTCCGCTGACCCAGAACTGGTTAATGCGATCACCCCAATCCCAATCTCTACCTTTCTGAAAGCCATTTCCATTCACTATCGAGAAAAAATAAGGCTATGCCAAAACCTGAGAAGGCAAAATTACCACCCTTCAAGGACAAGGGGAAACCTTTTCTTGAAACCTTTGTTTCTCCCATATAGTAGAGATTTCCCCCAAATCTTAAAAGTACACTCCTTTACATTAGTGTCTGTCTCCGTCTCTAAACTGCAAGTTCGTTATGGGAATGGAATGTGTCTGTTTATCTTATATTGTACTTTTTCAAGAGTACAGTGCTCTGCACACAGTAAGTGCTCACTGACTGCGACATGGCTTTATATGAGCAGTTTACAGCAGGGTCAAGGTCTTCCAAATATTTCCAAATTATTTGGATAAACATACATTATTTACACTTAAAGAGGACTAAGCTTACAGTGTATAAAACAAATGGTTTTATAAAAAGTCCAACTAGTCAATGCTAAAAAAACCCTCTTTGAAATAAGTAGTAATTTCCTCCACTGCTCTGAGCATCAGTGTGATTTAACAGACCCTTTATCACCTCCTTACCTGAAGAAGAGGGCAGGAAAAAAATCATTCTCTTTACATTGGTTTTGTGTACTTTGAGTCACTTTAGAAGAGGGCTGATATTTTGCCAAAACCCCATCTCAACTTTTCAGTCCCCTACCCAAACTAAAATTCTCTGGCAAAACATTAAGCTTGGTTTTGTCTGCAGGACCCAATGGCTCTTTATTTGTTTTCGTTTGCCTTAATAATAACCCTGAAACCCTAAGGGGAAAAAAAAATCTACAGGAAGCATGCCCACACCCACAGATATGTTTCTTATGTTCAAATAATCTAAAAAGACAAAAGTTCAATGAATATTAAGAAATGAACTGAAGTTCCTTATCCCTCTGTGATCTGCAATTGCTCCATTGCCAGAGGATGAGATGGGAACCTCAAGGATAGTGAGTGAGGTCAGGAAGGGGAAGGGGTACATTTGGAGTCTTAAATTAACCATTGCACAAATTTCCAGATTGAAAAATAGGGATTAGGGTCCAAATGGAACAAGATATCCACAGGCTGTGAGTGCTGGCCTGCCTTCTCTATAACTGTGAGACCTGGACTCTTCATGGTTGTAATAACAATAACTGTGGTATTGATTAAGTACTTACTGTGTGTCGGGCACTGTAATAAGTGCCAGGGTAGATACAAACTAATCAAGTTGGATACAGACCCTGTCCCATGTGAGGCTCATAGTCCTAATCCCCATTTTACAGATGAGGTAACTGAGACACAGAAAAGTGAACTGACTTGTCCAAGATCACAGAGCAGACAAGTGGCAGAGCCCAGACTAGACCCAGATCCTTCTGACTCCCAGGCCAGTACTCTATCCAAGTAGATATGTCCTGACAACACCTCACATTTTGACAGAAATCAAAGACTGCTGAGACATAAAGAGATCAAGGCTGGACATGTAGATCTAGGAATCGTCCATATAGGAAGCCTTGGGAATAAATGAGTTCCTCAAGGGAGTGAGGGTAAATGGAGAATAGAGTGGGACCCAGAATTAAGGTTTAAGGGATTCCCACTATTAGAGGGTGGAGGCAGAGGTGGAGGCTGCAAAAGAGGTAAGAAGGAAAAGCCAGAGAGATTGGAGGAGAACCAGGAGAGGACAGTGTCAATGAAGCCAAGATTAGATAATGTTTCAAGGAGAAGAGGGTGGTCTACAGTGTTAAAGGTAGCTGAGAGGTCAAAGAGGATTAGGAGCAATAGAGGTCATCAGACATGGTAAGAAGAAGGTTATTGGTGACCTTAGAGAGAGCAGTTTCCATAGAATGAAGTGGGGAAAAACCAAATTGGAGCAGGTCAAGGAGATAATTGGAGAGAAAGTTGAAGAGGTTGGGAAGACAACTTGTTCATGGAATTTAGAGAGGAATGGTAGGAGGGAGTTAGGACAATAGCTGGGTGACCTGTTGGATCTAGGGAGGGTTTTTGTAAGGTCCGGGATACATAAGCATATTTGAAAGCAGTGAGGAAGAAGCCATCGTAGAGTGAACAGCTATAAATGGCAGACAGGGAGGGAAGAAGGGAGGAGACAAATGTTTTGATAAGGTGTGAAGAGATGGAGTCAGATGAGAAGGTGGAAGGGGTATATTTTTAAAGAAGGCAAGAGATCCCCTTGATATACTGCTGGGAAAGGTGGGAGAATTGAAGAGTGTGCAAGAGATGGTGGGCTCTAGAGAGGAACGGGTGATAGATTTGGGAGATCATGCCTGATGGTTTCAATTTTATCAATAAAGTATGTGTCCTTGTCATTAGAGATAGAAATGAAGGAAATGGAGGGATGGGAGGTTTGCGGAGGGTTTCAAACATCTGCAACAACTGGAGCAGGCAATAGATATGGAAGTCACTATGAAAGGAGAAGTTTTGTGGCCTAATGGAAAGAACAGAGGCCTGGGAGTCAGAAAACCTGACTTCTAATGCTGGTTCTGCCATTTGTCTGCTGTGTAAACTTAGGCAAATCATTTAATTTCTCTGTGTGTCAGTTTTCTCATCTGTAAAATGGAGATTAAATCCTACTCCCTCCTAACTACATTGTGAGCCCCATGTGGGATAGGAACTGTGTCCAATCTGATTATTCAATAGTACTTATTGAGCGCTTACTATGTGCAGAGCACTGTACTAAGCGCTTGGAATGTACAAATTGGCATTATCTTGTTTCTACCCCAGTGCTTAGTATTGTGCTTGGCACATAGTAAGCATTTAACAAATGCCATAATTATTATTGTGGTCAGGAAGAGGAGAAGGCAGAAATAAAACAGGTGAGGATGAATTTTAGATGCCTGAGGTCAGCTGGGTGCCTGAACTTCCACCAGCAAGGCTCACTTTCTTAAAGCCAAGGGTGAAGAGTTCCTGCTTGGTGTGGAGAGGAATAAGCAACTGCTGCAGTTTTTTGAGGATGGGGAGATGGGTGCAGAATGAAGTTTTAGAAAAATGGCCTGGGCAGCAAAGTGAAGTATGGACTGGAGACTGGAGAGCCTGAGTCAGGAAATGTAGTAGTGAAGTTGGGATATGACAAGTGACTTGACCAGTAGGGTGGCTATTTGAATGGAGAAAAAGGGGTGCATTCTGAAAATGTTGCATAGGAAGAACTCGAGGGATTTAATGACAGATGGAATATAAGGATTAAAGGAGAGGGAGGTGTCAGTGGGACATCAAAATCCATTCCACAGTGAAGGTCTGCAAGAAAATGATGGAGTCCAACCTTTCCTGGGAAACCTGGACCAGGTTTCATCAGCATTATCTTTGAACTTTGCTCAACATCAGATTTCAAGACAAAATTACCCACAATGATACTCTGGAATGCAGCCAAATTTCCAGCATTGAAGCAGTGCTCACAGTGACACAATACTGCTGGAAATGGGAATGAGAAGAATGGATGACAGCAGGATACCAGAGCAGCTTCTAATTCCAGGGGGAATTGGTAGGGGGTGAATGTAAACCTACAGAGGGGGAAAAAAGCATTTGAAAGACTTGGCGAAATCCAGTTTCAGATAATGCTACAACTCAGTGGACTGTTGGAAGACCACATCAGGAGACTGACAAGTCTGGAGGGCAGAAGTCAGGAGAGGGGTTCTTCTTCTAGAGCAAAATGATTGGGACATATGGAGATACCATTGACAGCAGACATAGCCCAATTACCCTAGCACAAAAGAAATAGAGAAGAGTGAATCAATTCTACATTGGTTTTACCAGCTAAAATAACATGCATAGCTGAGACCCCACCAAGAGAAACATCATGACCTATTGATGGTGAGTTGCTTATACCTTTGTGAAAATGTGACTGAAAGACCCACTGTGGAATCTATACCTCCTCTAGAGGTTAATGCTGCTAAAGGTGAAGCCTACCAATGGGTATAAGTGTAACTTAAAAGCTCATCATGGGACTAATAGCCTCTAGCAAATCTGTGTCTAGGGGTCAGAGTACAGGGCTGGGAGTCAGGAGACAAGGGTTAAGAAAGCCTAATAGGTGGAACTACTAAAGAAACTAGTTGTGCATTCTGTGCTAGTTCTGGGTTGCCCTGACATACAGTGATAATGATAGTTGTGGCATTTATTAAGCTCTTACTAGTTCCAAACACAGTAGTAGGTGCTGGGGTAGATAGACAAAAAATAATCAAGTCAGACACAGTCCCTGTCCCACATGATGCTCACAGTCTAAAACTGAGGGAGAACAGGTATTTAATCCCCATTTTACAGACAAGGAAATTGAGAGAGAGAAAGGTCGAGTGACATGCCCAAGGTCACAATTTAAACCCCATTTTACAGATAAGGAAATTGAGGGACATAAAGGTTAAGTGACTTGACCAAGGTCACAAACAGTTCTGATGGGAAGATCATGGATGTTGGAGAATGACAAGGTGAACTGAGTCAGGTCATTCAGCATCCTGAGGGCCTCCCTGCTAGAAATCTCTGTTCTTGTTCTTCGCATTTGACCCACCTCAGTCAATCTTCTCTCCATGATCATAGTCGCCCCTTTGCTTTGAGAGTTAGTAATTTTATACCTGGAGTGTGTCAAGTAAATCTCCAAAAGGTACAAGTGAAAAAGATATAGGGATTTCCTGAGACAGGAAGCCAAGAATCTGATAGAGTAGTGCAGTTCTATTTTTATATGTATAATGAAGCATGAGTCAGAGTTACTATTAAAAGAACTACTTATCCCAATACAATAGAAAAAAAATCTCATTTTCCCCAAATTGCAACATTCTGGCAAAGAAGTAGCCAAGCATTGAAGCTGCATGGCTCAGTAGAAAGACCCCAGGCTTGGGAGTCAGAGGTCATGGGTTCTAATCCTGGCTCTGCCACTTGTCAGCTGTGTGACTTTGGACAAATCACTTAACTTCTCTGGGCCTCAGTTACTTTATCTGTAAAATGGGGATTAAGACTGTGAGCCCCAAGTGGGACAAGCTGATCACCTTGTATCTCTCCCACACAGTGCTTAGAACAGTGCTTCACACATAGTAAGCATTTAACAAATGTTATCATTATTATTATTGTTATTATCAAGTGCTGGAGTAAATACAAGATAATCAGATTGGACAACATCCCAGTCCCAAATGAGGCTCTCAGTTATCGAGCCCACAACCTTGGTGTTATCCTCACTTCATCTCCCTCATTCAATCTACATAGTTAATCTGTCACCAAATCCTGTTGGTTCAACCTACACAACGTCACGAAAATCCTCCCTTTTGTTCCCATCTAAACCCCAACCATGTTAATTCAAGCACTTATTCTATCATGCCTTGTCTACTGAATCAGCCTACTGCCTCTCCCCACTTCAGTCCATACTTCACTCTGTTTCTACAAAACCATGTTTCCCCACTCCTCAAGAACCTCCAGTGGTTCCCCTTCCTCCTCCACATCAAAGAGAAACTCCTTACCACATGCTGTAAAGCACTCAATCACCTAGAACCCTCCTACCTATCCTCCAAGATTTCCACTGCTCCTCAAATGTCAAACTATTCATCATAATAATAATAATGTTGGTATTTGTTAAGCGCTTACTATGTGCAGAGCACTGTTCTAAGCACTGGGGTAGACACAGGGGAATCAGGTTGTCCCACGTGGGGCTCACAGTCTTAATCCCCATTTTACAGATGAGGGAACTGAGGCACAGAGAAGTTAAATGACTTGCCCACAGTCACATAGCTGACAAGTGGCAGAGCTGGGATTCGAACTCATGAGCCCTGACTCCAAAGCCCGTGCTCTTTCCACTGCACCACGCTGCTTCTCATCATAACTCGACCTCATCTATTTTGCTGCCACTCATCCACATTCTGCCTTTGACATGGAACACCCTCCCTCTTCTTATCTGACAACCATTCTCCCTACTTTTAAAGCATTATTAAAAACGCGTCTCCTCCAAGAGACCTTCCTCAATTAAGTCCTCATTTCCTCTTCTCATACTCCCTTCTGTGTCACACTTGCACTTGGATTTGAACTCTTTATTATTATTATTATTAATAATAATGATGATGATGGTATTTGTTAAGTGCTTACTATGTACCAAGCACTCTTCTAAGTGCTGGGGTAGATAAGATAATCAGGTTGTCCCTCGTGGGACTCACAGTTTTCATCCCCATTTTATAGATGAGGTAACTGAGGCACAGAGAAGTTAGGTGACTTGCCCACAGTCACACAGCTGACAAGTGGCAGAGGTGGGATTAGAACCCATGACCTCTGACTTCTAAGCCCATGCTCTTTCCACTAAGTCATGCTGCTTCTCCCCCCTTTCCCAGGGGCAACTTATGTTGAGACGGCTTCTCCAGTCATTGCCTGCTGAAGTGGCCTCTCTCTGGCCAGGCTGAGATCTTGCCACACGGCGACCAGCTCCAGGAGCTTGCAGGGTCTTGGAGGGTCTTGGAGTCTGTAGTTGATGTAGTGTTGCACAGGTTACCTGGGAAAAGTATAGACAGCTCACCCCTCCCCTACACCCCCAGCCCCACAGCACTTATGTACATATTCGTCATTTATTCCTGAATAATAATGTTGGTATTTATTAAGCGCTTACTATGTGCAGAGCACTGTTCTAGGCACTGGGGTAGATCAGGGTAATCAGGTTGTCCCATGTGAGGCTCACAGTTAATCCCCATTTTACAGATGAGGTAACTGAGGCACAGAGAAGTTAAGTGACTTGCCCACAGTCACACGGCTGACAAGTGGCAGAGGCGGGAGTCAAACCCATGACCTCTGACTCCCAAGCCCAGGCTCTTTCCACTGAGCCATGATTATTAATGGCTGTCTCCCCGTCTAGACTGTTACTTGTGGGGTGGGAATGTGCCTACCAACTCTGTAATATTATAGTCTCTCAAGTGGGTACTCCAATGCTATGAACCAAGTAAGCACTCAATAAACATGAATAATTGATTGATTGATTGATTGATTGATTAAGAAGACTATTATAATCCAGTTGGATAGGCATGCAATTAAGGCATGAAGGGGTTTGCTTATCTTTTGACTTCTCCCAGGATTAGCTAATTAGCACCCACTGACTCAGAATGAAGCAGCGTGGCTTGGTGGAAAGAGCCTGGGCTTGGGAGTCAAGAGGTCATGGGTTTGAATCCAGGCTCTGCCACTTGTCAGCTGTGTGACTATGGGCAAGTCACTTAACTTCTCTATGCCTCAGTTACCTCATCTGTAAAATGGGGATTAACTGTGAGCCCCACGTGGGACAACCTGATTACCCTGTATCTACCCCCGCACTTAGAACAGTGCTCTGCACATAGTAAGCGCTTAGAAAATATCAACATTATTATTACCCTCTTGCCCCTTCCCCCCAACATGCACACACACACACACACACACACACACACACACAGAAAGACAATTATCACAATATAGTAATCACTGACCTGCTGCCCAATCCTGGATTAACAGGAAAGAGCCAATCAGAGAGAGAAGAGTAGCCTAGAGGAGTCAAGAAGGATATGGGTTTTAATCCCAGCTCTACCACTTGTTTGCTCTGTGACTTGAGGAAGTCATTGAACCTTTCTGTGCCTCAGTTACCTCATCTGTAAAATGGGGATCAAGACCGTGACCTCCATATAGGACATTAACTGTGTCCAACCTGATTAGCTGGTATCTACCCCAGTGCTTAGTACAGAGCCTGGTACATAGTAAGTACTTAGCAAATAACATTAAAAAAAAGCAGTCATTCATTCATTCATTCATTCAATAGTATTTATTGAGGGCTTACTATGGGCAGAGCACTGTATTAAGCGCTTGGAATGTACAATTCGGCAACAGAAAGAGACAATCCCTGCCCATTGACGGGCTTACAGCCTAATCAGGGGAGACAGACAGACAAAAGCAAGACAACTTAATAGCAATAAATAGAATTAATGGGATGTTCACCTCATTAACAAGATAAACAGGGTAATAAAAATATATACGAATGAGCACAGTGCTGAGGGGAGGGGAAGGGAGAGGGGCAGGTGCAGAGGGAAAGGGGGGAAAGGGGGTTTAGCTGAGAGGAGGTGAAGGCGGAGCCAGAGAGGCAGCAGAGGGAGCAGAGGGAAAAGGGGAAGCTCAGTCTGGGAAGGCCTCTTGGAGGAGGTGAGCTCTCAGTAGGGCTTTGAAGAGGGGAAGAGAGTTAGTTTGGCAGAGGTGAGGAGGGAGGGCATTCCAGGACAGCGGGAGGACGTGGGCCAGGGGTTGACAGCGGGATAGGTGAGAACGGGGGACGCTGAGGAGGTGAGCGGCAGAGGAGTTTAGCATGCGGGGTGGGCAGTAGAAAGAGAGAAAGGAAGAGATAGGAGGTGGCAAGGTGATGGAGAGCCTTGAAGCCTAGAGTGAGAAGTTTTTGTTGCGTGCAGAGGTTGATAGGCAACCCCTGGAGGTTTTCAAAGAAGGGAGTGAAAAGGCCAGAGCATTTCTGCAGGAAGATGATCCGGGCAGCGGAATGAAGAATAGACTGGAGCGGAGAGAGACAGGAGGGAGGGAGATCAGAGAGAACGCTGACACAATAATCCAGCCGGGATATTATGAGAGCCTGTACCAGTAAGATAGCCAAGGAAAGGGTGTGACCAAACAGACAGAAGGAATTGCAGTCATCTTCTTAAGGGAAGTCAGAGACCAAGCTAACAGTCAATCAATCAATAGAATTTATTGAGTGCTTACTATTTGTAGAGCATCTGAGAGAAAACAGTACAAGTGGGAGACAACATTCCTGCCCTCAAGTCTAATGTGGGAAAGAAGACATTAAAATAAAGTACAGGTAAGGGAAGCAGCTGCTTATTCATTCATTCAATAGTATTTTTTGAGCGCTTACTGTGTGCAGGGCATTGTACTATGTACTTGGAATGTACAATTCGGCAACAGATAGAGACAATCCCTTCCCAATGACAGGCCTACAGTCTAATCGGGGAAGACAGATGGACAAAAAGAAGACAACATAATTACGATAAATAGAATCAAGGGGATGTACACCTCATTAACAAAAAAATAGGGTAATAAAAATATATACAAATGAGCACAGTGCTAAGGGGAGGGGAAGGGAGAGGGGGAGGAGCAGAGGGAAAGGGGGTTTAGCTGAGAGGAGGTGAGGGGAGGTGAAGGGAGGAAAGGGAGTGCTCTGCACACAGTAAGCGCTCAATGAATACGATTGACTGTAAAAGGACATGTACCTAAGTGCTGTGGGGATGAGAATTCAGACCAGGATTTTTGTGGTTAGGAAGTGGGACTACTGCAAGGGAGAGGCAGTAGGGAGGGATAATAGGGTTGGAGGATCATAGCTTAGTACAGGAAGACTTCCTGGAGGAGATATGATTTTAGTAGGGTTTTAAAGATGGGGAGAGAGATGGTCTTTTGGCAATATATAAGGGGAGGGCGTTCTAGGCCAGATGGAGGAGATGAGCAAGGCGATGACAGCAGGATGTGAGGTGAGAGCATGGGATTGTGAGTAGATTGGTATTTGAGGACTAGAGTGTTTTCAGGCTAGGTTGTAGTGAGAGAAGAGTACTGTGGCAGCAGTGTGATTGGCATGACAATCATGTTGTGGGGTTTAGAGGCTGTCTGGGCTTCAGATTAATTATGCCAATTAATACTGAACCACATGGTGGTATCCACCCCTCGCCACTCATGTGGCATAATCTCTAATGCCCACTCCCTTCCCATTCCTCTCCACCAAATCAGCACTCCAGCCTCTGGAAAATTTATATTCTTGCTCCCTCCTCTGTTGAGATGAGCAAATCAACAATTGTAATAATTTCTGAACAAAGCTGAGAGACTGCAAATGGTAGCATCCTACATGAACAGTATGAAATTAAATAGTCCTTTTTTTTAATCTGTTCATTTTTCTGACTATCTGACCATCTACATTCATGCCTGACCTTAATTTGTCCAACTCTGGGGCATGAAGCTATCTGGGGAATACCCCTGAAAGAACACTGCCGCACCTTTATTCCACCACCCTACCTTCAATTCTCTCCTGCTGCCTGCTGAAAAATTTATAGTCACTCAGATCAATTAGTAAATCATTGGTATTTAATGAGCACTTACTGAATGCCGAGTACTGCACTAAATGGGAAAGTGTTGTAGGTGGGTGTGGTAGCGTGATTGTTACCTGGGCCATAGTGAGAGAGAATCAAGGAGCAAATGTCTTAACTATTTTAGGCCTCCGTTTTCTCATGATAACAAAACAAAGCAGTCACTAAATTTGATACTGAGATGAGAGAGAACGAGATACAGTGAGTTAGATTGGCATTTGAGAAGCGAAGAGTGCAAGCTGAAGAGTGTTAGGAAATCAGAGAGGTAAGGTGGGAAGGGTCAAGGTGATTGAGTCCTTTAAAGTCAAAGGTAAGGAGTTTCTGTTTGTTGTGGAGGTGGATGGGCCACTAACGGAGTTCTGAAGAAATGAGGAGACATGGATTGAACACTTTTTTAGAAAAATGATCTGGGCAGCAGAGTGAAGTATGGACTGGAGTGGGGAGAGTCAGGAAACAGGATGGTCAGGAAGGAGTAATCAAGGTAGGATATGATAGGTGCTTGGATTAACATGGTAGCAGTTTGGATGGAGAGGAAAGGATGGATTTTAGTGATGTTGTGGTCACATGTCAGGTGAGGACAATCAATTAATAATATTCATGGTACACATCACTCAATGAGTCGAGGAAGTTATTGAGCACTTACTGTGTGCAGAGAACTGTACTCTGGGAGAGAACAATAGAGTTAGTAGACACTATCCCTGCCCCCTAGGAACTTACAGTCTACTGTGGGCAAAGCATTGTAGTAAGAGCTTGAAAGAGTACAGTAGAGGAAGTAGATGTGATCACTGCCTTCTAGCCTCTCAGAATCTAACACACTTACTGTGCTCAGAACCCTCAGAACCCTAAGTAATTGGATTGTGAGCCCATTGTTGGGCAGTGATTGTCTCTATCTGTTGCCAAATTGTACATTCCAAGTGCTTAGTACAGTGCTCTGCACTCAGTAAGTGCTCAATAAATATGATTGGATGAATGAATGAATAAATGGAAGGGTAAAATAGGCTTTGAAGAAATAACTTTTACCCTTAAGAGTTTACAGTCTAGTCGGGGGGAGATGGACACAAAATAATTTACAAAGAAGAGGAAGAAGAGGAAGAAGAGAATGAAAGGGTCTCCCACCCTCCCCTTGAGAGAAATACCCTCTTCAAAAGATGCTGCTAACGTTTCCTCAGAATCTCAGAGCTCCAGCACAGTCACATTTCTTTTACAGATCCAGTGCTGGTGACGTAGACATCCTTCAGAAGCAAATGCATCCTTTGTCTTCAAACAGGCACAGTCGTTTCCATTAAGGTGTTTTTTCACGGTTATCCTGAAAGGGTGAGGGATAAGTAATTAAGTTCTCACTAGACTGGGTAAACTGGGGGTGGGGGGCAGGGTTTATCGTGCCTTGACTGGGGTGGGACCAGACCTCCCTTGTGGGACCAGACCTCCCTTGGATCCTCTATGTGGGAGAAAGAGAGAGATGGGACCTGGAAGATCCCAGGGGCCTCTCAGTCAAACCTGGAAAGGGAAATGAACTTCGACTATAGCATAGCTGACTTTACTTCAGCCAAAGTTACACAGTCATTCCATTCTTTCATGACATCTCCACCTAGCGATGAAAAAAACATTCACAGTCAGCATTTCCCTACTCCTCAAGAACCTCCGGTGGTTGTCCATTCATCTTTGCATTAAACAGAAACGTCTTACCATTCATTCATTCAATCGTATTTATTGGACACTTACGGAGTGCAGAGCACTCTATTAAGCGCTTGGGAGAATACAGTACAACAATAAAAAGTCACATTCCCTGCCCACAGCTGGCTTACAGTCTAGAGGGGACTTTAGTACGATTAGTACCATTTTGTACCATTGACTTTAAAGCACTCCATCACCTCAACTCTTCTTATCTTACCTTGCTGATTTTCTACTAAAACTCAGCCCACAAACTTCACTCCTCTAACACCAACCTACTCACTCTATCTCATCTATTTTGCCACCAACCCCTTGCCCACATCCTGCCTCTAGCCTGGAATTCCTCCCTCTTCATTTGTCAGACCACCACCACCACTCCCCACCTTCAAAGCCTTATTCATTCCATAGAATTTATTGAGCACTTACTATGTGCAGAGCACTGTACTAAGCACTTGTGAAAATTACATATCCTCCAAGAGGCTTTCCCTGACTAGGTCCTCATTTCTCCTACTCCCTCTCCCTTTTGTGTTGCCTATGCACTTGGATATGCTGTTGCTGTTGTCTTATGCTGTCGAGTCTTGTCCAACGCATGGGGACGCCATGGGCATATCTCTCCCACCATGCCCCACCTCCGTCCTTGAATCTGTATCCCTTGATATTTGAAATTTGATATTCACCCCACCCTTAGCCCCATTTATGTACTGTAATTTATTTTAATAAATCTTAAATTTATTTTAATGTCTGTCTCACTCTCTAGACTGTAAATTCTTTGTGGGCAGCAAATGTATCTGTCACCTCAATTGTTTTGTACTTTCCCAAGCATTTAGCACAGTTCTCTGCATTCAGTAAACTCTCAATAAATATTGGGTGATTGACCCTATCCTAACTCCAATTCCCAAAGGCTCTAAAATTTCTTCCCCCATTTCCTTGTGTCTCTATTGGGGGCCTCCAAGTGTCCCTAAATATGCCCCCTCCATGGCTTATTTCTTCTTCCTACTTTTCTTTTTTGTGATCTTGTTTCCTGACTATATTTGGCTATATTTGACAAAGAGGCATGGAAAAGAAACCGGCCCTGATTTACCCCTCCCTGATCCACTCAGGAAGCCCTGTGAACTAGGAACCCACAGATGAGCTATTTACAGGGAAGTATACTGGCTTTGTGGGTTTGTGATGGATGAGTGCTAAAATCAGCCTCCAGCCTGGTTTAAGATCTGCTGCATAAATCTTAATTAAATTATTGGTTCTCTGTTTATAGCCATTGGTGCTTGAATATTCTATGCTTGGGCAACTCACTAGAATTCTGGAGAGATCCCTGTCCTGGGGACCAATAAGTAGGAAGTGAAAAGATCAACACAGGAGGGCTGAGGGGTGTGTAAGTTGACTGGCCCAGGGAGTTAGGACTGGCTAGCTAGACCCTGGATGCTTCCCTTGGTATCCATGGGTGGGGGAGCCGGGGCAGCAAATTAAGGGAACAAGCCTAGGATACACTTGTGTATAGCCCTATAATATTTCCTGCCTTAGCCATAAAAACAGGAGAACCTGGAGATAGTCTTGTATGGCCAATCCTAAAAGAGGCTGAAGTAGATGACCCCAGCCAGATGGATCTTCTTGGGTCATGCAAACTTTAACAAACCACCATCCCCACCACTCCCGCGCACCGCCCCCACCCCCCTTCCAGCTCCCCTCCTCGAATACTGTCTTGCAGTTCCCTTCACTTTTTATCCTTTTGCCTCGGATTCTCTCTCAGAGAAGTCAGCCCTGTCAGCAGGGAATAGCACTTCCACACTCCCACACATTTGTTCCTTGACTTTAATCCCATCCTTTAGCTTCATCCCATTTTTCTCAGTTATTTAGATTGAGTCTTCAAATGATACAGATTTAAGGACATAAAAAATCATATTCCTGAGTCAACCAATGCTCCAACCATCCCAGGATTCTGACTCCAACTATGGCAACTGAATAGTTGGAGAAAATGGGAGATTGTTTCCCTTCTGGATATTTGCCATCATTGTTAGGGAGAGATCTCCTAACATCTTTAAATTTCCACTTATAGTCTAGTTCAAATTCCTCATGAATGTATTTATATTCTTGGCCTATTAGACTTGCTGTGATGCTGAGCCGTAATGATGAAAGTGCTAAGAAGAGGAGAGAAAGAGAAAATGCAGAGTGGGGAGAGCATGAATGTGTCTGAGAAACACAGTCAGGCTGTAACTTAGCACAGTATATTACTAGGAGGGATTTTGAAGCCCCCCCACCCCCATGGCCCACACCCAGCCCAGCATATCTGTTCCCACATTCTTAGTTCAGGCTCAGGCCAGTTAGCCTCTCTCTGAGACTTCCTCCTTCCTTCACCCCTCCCAGAGACAGGCTGATGTGGGGGCAATAGGGCAGATGGAAATTGACTTGGTTGTTTAAAGGGAAATGGATTTTGAAGGTGTCGCTGTGAAAGTCCCCATGGCCGTGCATCCTGAATTGCTGAGCTCAGGGGTTACTGCATCAGCCTCCTTGCTGACCTCCCTGCCTCCTGTCTCTCCCCAGTCCAGCCCATTCATTCATTCAATAGTATTTATTGAGCGCTTACCGGGCTCACAGTCTAAATGGGGGACACAGACAGCAAAGTAAAACAGAACAAAACAAAACAAGTAGTCTGGCACAGACATCATCAAAATAAATAGAATCATAGATATATACACATTGTTAACAAAATAAATAGAGGAATAAATAATATCTACAAATATGCACAGTGCTGAGGGGAGGAGAAGGGGGAAGAGCAGAGGGCAGAAGAAGGGGGAATGGGGAGAGGAGGAGGTGCAGAGGGAAAGGTAGGCTCAGTCTGCAAAGGCCTCCTGGAGGAGGTGAGCTCTCAGTAGGGCTTTGAAGAGGGGAAGAGAGTTAGTTTGGTGGATATGAGGAGGGAGGGCATTCCAGGACAGCTGTAAGACGTGGGCCAGGGGTCAATGGTGGGATAGGCGTGAATGGGGAACTCTGAGGAGGTGAGTGGCAGAAGCGCAGAGTGTACAGGGTGGGAAGTCCATATTTTACTCTGCTGCCCAGATCATTTTCCTACAAAAATGTTCTGTCCATATTTACCCACTCCTCATGAACCGCCAGGCATTGTCTAACCCATCTCCCTTTCAAACAAAAACTCCTTACCATAGGCTTTAAAGCACTTTCATTCGTTCATTCTTTCACTCACTTGTCTTTGAGAGCTTACTGTGTGCAGAGCACCATACTGAGCATTCGGGTGCCGAGTACAATACAACAATAAACAGTCACATTCCCTGGGGAGATAGACATCAAAACAAACAAACAAAATTACAGATATGTACATAAGTGATTTGGGGCTGGGGCAGGGGGGGCAAAGGGACCGAATCAGGGGGACGCAGAAGGGAGTGGGAGATGAGGAAAAGTGGGGCTTAGCCTGGGACGGCCTTGTGAAGGAGATGTGCAGAGGGAGAGGGACTGTTGGATTTGAGGAAGGAGGGTGTTTCAGGCCAGAAGTGGGACTTTGGCTAGGCGGCGGCAGTGAGACAGGCACAGTGTGAAAGTTAGCACTAGAGGAGTAGAGTGTGTGGGTTGGGTTGTAGAAGGAGAGAAGCAAGGTGAAGTAGGAGTGGGCAAGGTGGTAGAGTGCTTTAAAGCCAATGGTGAGGAATTTTTGTTTGATTAGGAGGTGGTTGGGCAACCACTGCAAATTTTTGAAGAGTGGGGTGACATGTCCTGAACGTTTTCGTGGAGAAATGATCCAGGCAGCAGAGTGAGGTATGGACTGGAGTGGGGAGAGACAAGAGGCTGGGAAATCAGCAAGGAGGTTGACGCAGTAATCGAGGTGGGATAGGATGAGTGATTGCATTAACAAGGTAGCAGTTTGGATGGAGGGGAAAGAGCAGATTTTAGCTATGTTGTAAAGGTGGGACCGACAGGATTTAATGATTTAGGATTCAGTCACCTTTCATTCAATAGTATTTATTGAGTGCTTACTATGTGCAGAGCACTGTACTAAGCGCTTGGAATGAACAAGTCGGCAACAGATAGAGACAGTCCCTGCCGTTTGACGGGCTTACAGTCTAATCGGGGGAGACAGACAGACAAGAACAATGGCAATAAATAGAGTCAAGGGGAAAAACGTCTCGTAAAAACAATGGCAACTAAATAGAATCAAGGCGATGTACATTTCATTAACAAAATAAATAGGGAAATGAAAATATATATACCTTGCCCTCTCCTACTTCACCTCCCTTTTCACCTACTGCAACCCAGCCTGCATACTTAGCTCCTTAATGCCAATTTACTCACCGTACCTTGATCTTGTCTAACTAGCCACTGACCTTTCACCCACTTCCTGCCTCTGCTCTGGAACTCTTCATATCTGACAGTCTCTCTCCGCTCTCTCCACCTTCAAAGCTTTACTATAAGCACATCTCCTCCTACAGGCCTTCTCCGACTATGCCTTCATTTCCTCTTCTCTCACTCCCTTCTGTGTCACCTTTGCGCTTGGATTTGTACCCTTTATTCACTCCTCCCTCACCCCCACAACGTTTATGTACATAACTGTAATTTATTTACTTATATGAATGTCTGCATCCCCCTCTAAACTGTAAGCTCACTGTGGGCAGGGAACGTGTCTACCAACTCTATTAAATTGTACTCTCGCAAGTGCTTAGTACAGTATTCTGCAGATAGTAAGTGCTCAGTAAAAATGATTGATTCATCAATTGATTGCAACATCTCAGATCTGTAGCAGGGCCCACCTGTAACCGGAGAATCCAGTGTTGTCCAAGCACGTCCAATTTTTCTGGGTGATGTTATACTTGTATCCGATCCAGAAATATTCATCTCTCGGCTTCATCTTAGAGACCAATTCCTGTGGTGTCAAGGGAAACAGGCTGCGCCCTAATAGTCTCTCAGCCAGCACCAACCCTACCCCAGTTCAGGGCTTCTGTCTGTTCACTGCTGATCTTTAAGTGAAAGTTCAATATTTTGATCACCTACTGTGTGCAGAGCGCTGTATTAAGTGCTTGGGAGAAAACAATAGAATAAGGTTACTAGTTATGATCCCTTATCTCAAGAAGCTGAAATGTAGAAAGAAAGACCTTTGCAAACTGTGATATAGGAGGAAGAAAGTATAAAAATGCATATTTATGAGCAAGTGCTAAAAGAGTAGCAAAGGTAACACAAGAGTTCTGAGATGATATTTCAAAGGACATGTCTAATTCTCACCTGTGTAAACTCTCCCAAGACTTAGTACAGTGCACTGCACTCAGTCAGGGCTTAATAATTACAGTTACTACTTCTGCTTTGAGCTAGGGAAAGGAAAATTGAATTGGGAAAACCTCCTCAGAAAAGTATGTTTCCAGAAGTACTTTGAAGATGGATCGAAGTGTGGGTCTGGTGAATTCAAAGAGGAAGGGATTGCCAGGCAGGAAAAAGAACATGAACAAGAGCTTCGAGGCCAGAGAGATGAGAACAAGGCATGGTGAGTAAATTAGCTAAATGGGAACAAGAAAACAAGTTGGGATGGAGTGGAAGAAGAGATTGCATAAGTAGGTGGGAGAAACTTGATGGACTACCATAAAGCCAATGGGCAGGGCTGCTATAAGAGGTTTGTGATTCTCAACATTGTTCGGCAGAAAATAATAAATGGAGCAGAAGGACAGAGTGGAGCAATTACCATTGTGGATAAAGGATTAAATGGATAGTAACAGACCAGATTTTTCCATTCGGAGCAATTACTGGAAGCAAGAAGAGATTATCTTAAAGGCCAAATAGACTCTTAAAGGCCAAATAGACTGAGAACTGGACAAGGGCATGATGCTCCGATTATCTTCAAGAAGAGGGTCAAAACCACACACACAAAAAAGCAAAATGGAGTGGTGTCTTTGAAGGCTAGAAAGCAGTAATCACAAAGAGATGAGAGAACAAAAAGGACCCCTTTCCCTCTCTGAGTGTTCAGATAAGAAGAATTTTCAAAGCCAGAGGTTATGTCAGTTGAAATGGCAAGGACTTATTGTAAGGACTGGGCAGAATCTCCCCCAAGAAATTCCTGATATTATTCAGACACCTCAGAAATACTCTGTCTGACCCAAGAAGTGTTGTCGGAGATGGGGACACCCTTCTTCGAAATAGAACCAGGGAGAAGTGTGCTATGTTGTATGGGACAAAAATTAGGTTTCAGGAAAAATGCACCCCACCCCACTAGAGCCTGATTAGGAGGGGACATTCATTGGCCAGGAACCACTGTGGAATGGCCATTTTCCAATGCCCATTTCTCTAGTAAATGGCATTAATTTGGACCTCTTGGGGTGTGGGAATTGTGCATTTTGAGGTGGGTGTCCCTTTCAGGGACTCCAGTATGTTGTTGACTGAGAACAATGGTTGACAGAGTCAGGAGATCTTGCTTGATGCAATGGATGAGTCCTGCCTGATGGATTTTGAGGAGGAAGAAAGATTTTTACAGAATGATGCTCTGCAAGTGTGATTCAAGCAATAGAGTGAAATACGTGCTGGGCAGGGCAGAGACTGGAACCAGGGAACCAGTGAGAAGACTAATTCTATAGTTTGGTCAGGTTATGCTGAGTGCCTGAACCAGAGTGACTCTAGATCTGATTCTACTAAAGCTGCCTCCTTGGAGAGATGGAATTCCTCAGTGTAATACCAGAAAGAGGCAACTACAACTCAGAGAAATTGGCTCATTTTGGATTCCACATGACAATTCAAGGGAGATTTGTTCCCCATTTGGGACCCTGGGATCTCCCTGGTTCTCACTGATTCAGCCTTGTCTTCCAGGACCAGGAGCCAGGATTTCCTTTTGGCACAGTCTCTGACACTATCATCCCAGGTCTGACGTTCTCCTGAGAAGTAATAACATCTGTTGCTGTTTAGCTGCCACCCCTGTGGGCAGAGCTCACACACGTCACCTGGGGGAAGGACAAGGACATATGGTTGGGATGGTGGCACTTTTCTGTGAGTTCAGTTCTTGCATTGTGGAGATGGACAAGAAATGTAGTCATCTGTATTCTGATATCAATCTCTACACCCATTTTTCACCAGCTGTTCCCATCCACTGTCCTGCAGGAGTCACATCTACATTTTCAGATCCATTTTATTTCCTCTTTCACCTTCTTCCTTTCTACATTTCACTGCACTGACCCCCAGACCCTTCCTGATGGCGGCCCTTTTGATTTACCACTGCTCCCTTACTCATATTATCATGCTCAGCTCCAGCTCATACTGGTCACTCTCCAACTGGACTTCATCATTACCAGGTCCTGCACTTCCTGTGATGTCATCACAGAAGCCATCCCTTCTACCTCCAACTCTGTATTAAAATCTTTTGTCCATAGTCTTCTAACCTGATACCTCACCTTACACCTGCTTCTCCTCAAGACTCTCCTCTGTCCCCAAGGCGACCTCCAACCTCTAGACTCCCTCCACCCAACCCAAACTGCTGACTCTGCTGTGACTGATGCTTTTCTATATCTGTTTGGTGGGAAAGAGCTTCCAGATGAATGACACTAGAACCTTCTGGCCACCCCGCCCCAAAGCAGTAAATTTGGAAGGCCAGGGTGGAGCCGGTGGGAGGGGGGATGCGGGGGCAGACAGTGGCGGGAAAAGGGAAGGGGGAAGGGACACCTTTTTCCCTGAGTTCTATCCTCCCAGAAGCTGCAGGAGACTGCCAGGGAAGAGAACAGCTGGTTTAAGAAGGTTACTACCCAGATCTACCTAGTGAAGACACCAAATCTGATTTAAATTAGAAAGGAAGTGATTCCCCGTTTGTCTGACTTGGAACCCTTCTCTCCAATCCATTCCTCTTCAGGCAATCAATCAGTGGTATTTATTGAGACTACCATATGCCAAGCATTGTAGTAAGCATTTGGGAGACTACAGTGCAATAGAGAAGCAGCAGCCTGGGATTGGGAGTCAGAGATCATGGGTTCGAATCCTAGCTCTGCCACTTGTCAGCTGTGTGACTGTGGGCAAGTCACTTAACTTCTCTGTGCCTCAGTTCCCTCATCTGTAAAATGGGGATTAAAACTGTGAGCCCCACGTGGGACAACCTGATCACCTTGTATCCCCCAGTGCTTAGAACAGTGCTTTGCACATAGTAAGAGCTTAACAAATACCACCATTTACTTATTTTTTTTTTTAGAGTTGGTAGCTGGCAAGCCTAGAGGGAGCAAGGTTATCTCGGGGGCTGCAGCGGCAGTCCTCTGGCTGCCTTTGTCTATGCCCTCTCTCCCATCTCCCAGGGACCCCTTCCTCCTCTCACCCCTCCCTGCTCCACTCTCCCTCTTCAACCCCATCCCCTGGTCTCTTCAAGGAAGCAGCTATCCTGGAACTGAGATTTCACCAATGAAATATTTTTTCTGAAGAAGAAAGAGAATGTAGATATTTCCTCCAGTTCAACATAGATCTCCTGGAGTGTCTGCCTTCCTTGTTTTCTTTCTGTTTGAGGTTTCTGGATAGGCGTTTCAGAACATTTCATTGTTTCCTCACCACTTTGTTGGCCAGTGCACAGCTCCTCCTTCAGGGTTGCAAGCTTTGCTGAGCTCTCATTGACAGAAGCATCTTCACAGGAAATCTTTGAGTCTCTGACAGGCTTACAATTATTCTTTCCATAGGCTGCAAATGAAACAGGAAAGAAAATGAGCCTGAATAATGAAATGTAAAGGATGTCATCTCTATCCTCTGGAACATGTGGTCAGTGATCCCTCTCTGTATTATAGGTCCAGTGTGTCTGTCCCTGAATTCCTTGCATTTGGATCTTATCTACACCAGCCCAGCACTCTTGGAACAGTAGATCCTAGGGCTTTGACCAGGCTTGGAAAATGTCCAGACATCAGGGCACCATTTAGGTCTCCACAGGGATGTGGAACATGTTTCCTATTCCAGGTATCCAGCCTGACTGGGGATCCAGCGGCTGGCTACCCTGTGCAATGACAGCATGACCTGGATGGACTCTGGGCTGGATTAACACAAGGCTTTAGGGCTGCAGAACAGGACCTTACACTGGGACTGGAGTCTATCCTCCCTCTTGGGGATTGGCAGGCAGGTGGATGGAGGAGTTTCCAGTGGTGGGGGGCAAGGGGAGTGGTTACTAGGGGACAGAACTTAACAGTGGGTCAGTGGAGAAGAAGGCTGCTCCGTAGGATGACTATGACTTCAGCTACTACCCCTTCCCATGTTTGGGACCTCCATGGCTCCTCCATCCTCTCCCAGGCCAAGATCACGAGCCTCAGTGGCAGCGGGGCCAGCTCAGCCCAGGCTCCTGCTACCACCATGTCAAGGCCAATCCACAGTGTAACAGTGAACTACTTTGGCTGCTACTGCTGCTGCTGCTGCTGGTAGTGGTGATGGCAGCTGAGTTCATGGAGGGAGAGTTATGGGGCCCAGAGGAAGGGGAGAATGAGAAGGAGAAGGAGATGCAACTCAGTATCCTACCCTCTATTTTCTTGGGGTGTGCAGGCTTGCTCAAGAGAGTCATCCTTCACCTTCTCCCTTTGTCCCCATCCCTGATCTCACCATGACCCTCTTCCCTCCCTCACTCTCCAGTACCCATCATCCCAAGGGAGCCCTCCTTGCCACTTATGGATCCCAACAGCCCAACCTGGAGGTCAAGACTCACCTGCTGCATTCAAGGTCCCGTCAGAATGTGAAAGCTCTGGTCCCACAGGAGAGTCACTCAGGCTTTGCTCAGGTCTCTGAGGCCCCAGGCCTTCCTGGAGTCCACTGGTCAGTGACACAGATTCCTTCCACCATGAGAACACCAAGTTCTCTGAACTTAGTGGGTTGGGGAAGAGCCTGATCCCTTTATTTCTCCAGATGACAGATAGCAGCCCAACTTCATAGTGCTGCCCATTCCTGGCTTCCATTAGGAAATGCCAGTCCAATCTCTCATTCTCTCTTTATTTCTTTGACTCTCTCTGACTTTCTCTGTCTTTGTTTCTCTTTGTGTCTCCCTCTCTGTCTCTCACTGTCTCCCAATCAGTGGTATTTATTGAACATTTATTATGTGTATAGTACTGTACTAAGGCCTTGGGAGAGTACAATATAAAAGAGTTTGTAAACATGTTTCCTCTCTATCTTTCTTCCCTTTCTCCTGTCTTATTTTTCTCCTCCTCCCAACTCCCCAGCAGCACCTACCTTCTTTTCATCCCGAGTTACCCCAAGTGCTGCTCTCCTGGCCTTCATGGCACTGGGAAAGACAGCAGGTGGTAACTAGAGAACTGGATTCTGCAGAGAGCAGAGGAGGGGGGCCTTCCAGCATGGAGACTACTGCTTCCAGCACTGCTAGGAAGAGGGGGGACCTGCAGCCTCCATTGCAGTGGCCCAGAGATTTGGGGCTCTGGTGGGGCAGGACTTACCAGTCTGCCTTGCTTTCCTATACCCATCCCGCTGCTCCTTGCCCCACTAAACGATCTTGTGGTTATTTAGTACAAAGACCAGAAAACCAAAAGCCCAGATTGAAGGGGAAAACAGATTAAACCAGATCTGCCATGCTGTGTCCCACGCAAAAAGTACTCACCATTCAGATAAACAACAGTGACTAGTAGCAAAAGTGCAGCAATCCCCAGAGGAACTGTGGCCACGCACCAACAAGGATGCTGAAATCTGGGACCTGTAAAAGAGAAAGTTCAAAGCTGTATCGAGTCTCCCAGGCTTTGTGTGCTGCACTGAGATGGTCCAGAAGGCTCTGTGTACTGCACTGATCCAGCCAAGAAATGACCCAAGAATGTAGCTCATAGAATTGAATTCATGTACATATTTTATCTATTCACTGGGTGGTGGGTGGAAGTTTTAGAGTACAGGAAGAGTGGGGAGAAAGAGTAGAGGCCAACAGAAGGGTTAAAATAAATGTTAGAAAGATCCCATGAAGCTCAGCTTCCACATTGCAGTATAGTTGTAGACTGTTAGGTGAGAAGCAGTGTGACTAGTGGAAAGAGCAACTGGAGACCTGGGTTCTAATGTTACCTGCTTTGTGACCTAGGACAAGTCACTTAACTTCCCTGTGCCTCAGTTTCCTCATCTGTTAAAATGGGTTTAAGATACTTGTTCTCTCTTCCCCTGAGACTGTGAGCCTTGTGTGGGACAGGGATGTGACCAGTCTGATTATATTGTGCTTAGTGTAGTGTTTAGCACGTACCACAGTTATAGTCTCCCTAGGTGATACCAGCAGATGGCAAGGTATCGCAACAGGACTGTAAATGAGACTTGACTTTTTGATGTCTGTGTCTGAGCTTCCCAGTCTTCCCCGGCCCATTCCCTTTCAGTTTTGCTCTCCCCTTCACAGTTCCCGCTCTCCATTGCTTCTCCCTTCCAATAATAATAATAATGATAATGATAATGGTATGTGTTAAGTGCTTACTATGTGACAAAAACTTTCTATTGTTCTTGTCTGTCCGTCTCCCCCGATTAGACTGTAAGCCCGTCAAAGGGCAGGGACTGTCTCTATCTGTTACCGATTTGTACATTCCAAGCGCTTAGTACGGTGCTCTGCATATAGTAAGCACTCAATAAATACTATTGAATGAATGAATGAATGAATGAATGAATGAATACTAAGCTCTGTGTAGATGCAAGATAATCATATCCCACATGGGGTTCACAGTCTAAGTGGGAGGGAGAACAAATATTGAATCCCTATTTTTCAGGTGAAGAAACAGATGCACAGAGAAGTTAAGTGACTTGCCCAGGGTCCCACTGCAGTTATGTTGCAGAGTCAGGATTAGAACCCTGGCCTCTGACTCCCAGGCCTACGCTTTTTCCACTAGTCTATGCTGCTGCCCTAGGCACACGGCTTCCCATCAAGCTTTCCAGTCCACAGGCCCCTTTCCATGCAGAGTCTTTCCCCCGACCTCACCTCCTTCAGGTCTGCTTGGTACTGTGACTTTCTTTGCCTTTATATTTAATTTTTTTCCATAACTGCTGCCATAATATTCTTTCCTGAATGCTCCCATGAGAGTTCCTGACCCTGCAACCTCCACTCCTCCACTCCATCAATAAACAAATCCAACACATTCATCAAACCCTTAGTGTATTCAAAACATTGCACTATGAACTTGGGAGAGTACAATGGAGAGAGAAGACACAATCCCTGGCCACAAGGATCTTATAATCCAAGAGGCAAATCAGACAAAAAATGATTTACAGTAGGAGGAAGAATGATGAATACAAGTATGACTGCTGAGTTGGGAGGGAAAGATTTGGGGAGGAGAAAAATTAACTGGGGAATGCTTCCTGGCTGAGATGTGATTTCTGAAGAGTTTGAAAATCGGGAGAGCTGTGGACTGGCGGATTTGAAAAGTGAGGGAGTTCCAGATAAGAGAAAGAACATAAAGTAGGGATTAGAAGTGGGAAAGCTGAGAATGAGGCATAGTGAGGTTTTCTGGGAAGGAATGTTGAGTGTGACCTAAGGTGTAGTGGAAGAAGAGAGTGGAGAGGTAGGAAGCAGAAAGCTGGTAGATTGCTTTGAAGCCAGTTGTCAGCACTTCCTGTTTGATGCAAAGAGCACTGGCTAACAGTTAAGGCTCTTGAGGTCTGGGGAGATTGTGCATAATAGCACTTTAGAAATGATCAAAGCAGCACAGTGAAATGTGAACTGGAGAGTGGAGAGGCTGGAGGCTTGATATCAATGGTGTTAACTGAGCACTTACTATGTGCAAAGCACTTGGGAGAGTACAATACAACCAAGTAGATAGCTTGGATATGATGTCTTCCTGAGCCTGGGAGGTGGCCATTTGCAGAGAGAATTCTGAGGAGAAAAACCCAGCAGGATTTGGCAACAGACTGAATGTGAGAGGTGAAAGAGAGTGAAAAGTCAAGGAGTGTGTGTGTGTGTGTGTGTGTGTGTGTGTGTGTGTGTATGAGAGAGGAGAGTCAGGATTGAGCCTCCGGTCAACAATGATGATATCATGATTGAGTCTCAGTTCTGAGATTTTGGAACACAGAACTCACACAAAAGAGCTTACTATAGTGCTAGTGGCTTGAGGCATGCCTTTCACATTGTCTCTGTCCTGCCAGCCATGTTCCCGCTTGGGCACAGGTACACAAGCATGTCTGCATGCTGAGATGCAGTGCACTGAAAATTGCATGGAGGATCTTTACAGGCAGTACCGATTTACAGCCAAAGTGAGCGCAAGCCTAGTGCTGTGGCTGTAGTCTTACAGGGGCACCTGCTGTGATCTTTGCTGCACATATTAGTCAGTGTATTTGTTCAGTGCTCATTTATGTGCCAAGCATTGGGACAAATACAAAGTAATCAATGGAAAGAGAATGGGGCTGGGAATCAGGAGACCTAAGTTCTAGTCCTCCCACTTACCTGTTGTGTGACCTTGTTCTAATTACTTAACTTCCCTATGCTTTAGTTTCCTCATGTAAAATGTGAACAGAATACCAGTTCTCCCTTTCTTTCAAACTGTGATCCCCACATAGGACAGGGACTGTGTCCTATCTGATTTTCTTGTATTTAACCATCACTTAGAATAATGCATGACACATAGTGAGTGCTTAACAAATGCCATCATTTCAATTATTAATTGGCAGCTGAATTTCAAGAACTGAACTCAATCATGATATCATCATTGTTGACCGGAGACTCAATCCTGATTTTCTCTCTCTCTCTCTTTCCATTTGCTCCAACAGAACTACTCCTTTCCTTATAGCAGTGCACCACATTGGTCTAAATGTGGTAATTGATTCCCAGATTTCAGCTAAGAAATCTTAGGCTTTGGTTTACTGAATCCATAAATTATTTCTTCCATCCTCTTTGGTTTCATTCCCTGATTATTGTTCCCCTTACAGCAGTTGTTTTGTTTTGTTTTGTTATCCTGCTACCTTTCATTCTCCTCACATGCTGGTGGAGTTGTGCTGCCCATCTGTAACAATTTGGAATTCCCAGGAGCATCTCAGGGTTGGGAATACCCCAAGGGAGAACTGAGTTAAGAATTCTCCAACACCTGGGTTTGCCCGCTGTGTCCAAGTATGTTTTCTTCCTTGCTGGGATGGGCAGTTTAGGGACATTCCCTATGAAGTGAAACCCAGATCTACCTTCCTTTTCTGCCACCAACACCTGACTCTGCCTATAAACACCCCTAAAAGGCAGATGGATCTTTAAGGGTTTAGCCAGCACACCTCTGGCTAATTATTTAGTGCTTCTATAATTCTAATAGAATTCTAATAGCACTCTAATTCTCAACTGTGCATCTTTTCCCAACACTTTGTTTAGTGCTTTGCTCATAATAAATGCTTAATAAATATTATTACTATTACTTCTTCTACTGCTACTACTTCTATTCATTTTTTCATTCAATCATATTTATTGAGCACTTACTGTGTGCAGAGCACTGAACTAAGTGCTTAGGAGAGTACAATACAACAATAAACAGACACATTACCTGCCCACTATGAGCTTACAGTCTAGAGTGGGAGAGACAGACATTAATATAAATAGATAAATTATAGATATGTACATAAGTGCTGTGGGGCTGGGAGGGGGAAAGAACAAAGGGAGTAAGTCAGGGTGACATGGAAGGGAGAGGAAGAAGAAGAAAGTGGGGCTTAGTTAGGAAAGGCCTCTTGAAGGAAATAAGCCTTCAATAAGACTTTGAAGTGGGAGAGAGTAATTGTCTGATTTGAGGAGGGAGGGTGTTCCAGTCCAGAGGCAGAACGTGGGCGAGGGGTCCATGGCAAGATAGATGAGATCAAGGCACTGCAATAAGGTTAGCATCAGAGAAGTAAAGAGTGTTGGCTGGGTTGTAGTAGGAGAAAAGTGAGGCAAGGTAGGAGGGAGCAAGGTGATTGAGTGTGTTAAAGTATATTGTGAGTTTTTGTCTGATGAGGAGGTGGAAGGTCAACTACTGGTGTTTTTTTGAAGAGTGGGCAGACATGTACTGAATGTTTTTGAAGAAACTACTACTCATTGTGAGGATCAAATGTCTGTTATATAGTTATATTACACTCTCCCAATTGCTTAATACAGTACTATGCACAGAATAAGCATTCAATAAATCTGATTGTACATTCCAAGCACTTAATACAGTGCTCTGCACATTGTAAGTGCTCAATAAATACTATTGAATGAATGAATGATTGATTGACTGAGAGTTTTGCCAGTCTTCCCTTCCTCTTTATATTTTCTTTTAGTGTGTCTTTTCCATGAGTGCATATTTTGTTACTGCTTTAAACACAAAACACTTCTAGTTAAAATATAACTAGCTTTAATATGTCATGTGCACAGAATAAAGAGGCAATTTTTTAACATGTAACGGTATAAATGAAACTCCTAATTAGAATAGAGTTTCCCTATATAAGATAGGTAGCAAGACCTTAATTTGCTACATTTCAACTCTGGAAGAGCCCACATTTCTCATCTGATCCTTTTAGCTTTTAAGAAGTGCTGGGTTTAGGCAGTTTCAGATCATCTAGAGTTTGCAACATCACTAGTGACACCCAGGGTCCCCAAATACTGGAGCCGCATTTCAGTTCTTTAACACAAGGGCTAAAAATCTCAAGAATCTATTTTTCTGCCTTCATTGCTATGTCCTTTTAAAACCTTCTCCTGATGGCTAACTCTTGGCTCTTTCTTCTGATTGGGTCTCCTCTGGTAGTCCTGGAGTGCCCTGTGGTTGGTGATTGGCACCTAATGTAAATTCTCCTTAGTTGATTCACATTTCTCCAGTTTTATTCGAGGGTCATCTGGTCCTGTAAATAATAATAATTATGGCACTGGTTAAATGTCAAACTCCATATTGCATCCTAGGGTAGATACGTGTAAGATAATCAATTTAGACAGTCTCTGCCCTATATTGGGCTCCTAGTGTAAAGGGGAGAGAGGGATATTTCATCTCTATTTTACAGATATGGAAACTGAAACACAGAGAAGTTAAGAGACTTGCTCAAGGTCACACAGCACACAAGTAGCAGAGCCAGGATTAAAACCCTGGCCCCCTGTTTACTTGCTTTGTTTTGTTTAGCTGTAGTCTCCCCCCTTTTAGACTGTGAGCTTATTGTTGGGTAGGGATTGTCTCTATTTGTTGCTGAACTGGACTTTCCAAGTGCTTAGTACAGTACTCTGCACACAGTAAGCGCTCAGTAAATACGATTGGGTGAATGAATGAATTAATTGAATTAAATGAACATCTGTCTTACCTCTGTTTTTAACTCTGCCTCTTTATATTCTGGTTTTCAGGAAGCCTCTACTCTACAAAAGCCAACGCTGCCCACCAGGTTTCTTCTGTGGTGTTCTCCCTATATTCCATTGCAAGCTGGCTTTGTTGGAAGCTGTGCTTACCTAGGTCTTCAAAATATTTTTTATGTTCTTCTGAGTAGAAGGTGCCTCCAACCAGTTTCCCAGAGAGCAGCTGTTTGGGTATCCTGCTGTCATCCACTCACGTCACTTGTCCCACCCATTTGAGAAGGGTTCTTGGAGCATGGCTTCGATACTTGCAGATTGCCTGGTTTAGGGCCTCATTATGAGTAACCTTCCCATCTCTCAGGCCCGCAATCTCGGTGTCATCCTTGACTCGTCTCTCTCGTTCACCCCACACATCCTATCCGTTACCAAGACCTGCCGATTTCACCTTTACAATATCTCCAAGATCCGCCCTTTCCTCTCCACCCAAACGGCTACCTTACTGCTACGGGCTCTCGTTATATCCCGGCTAGACTACTCTGTCAGCCTTCTCTCTGACCTCCCTTCCTCCTCTCTCGCCCCGCTCCAGTCTATTCTTCACTCCGCTGCCCGGCTCATCTTCCTGCAGAAACGATCTGGGCATGTCATTCCCCTTCTTAAACAACTCCAGTGGTTGCCTATCAACCTCTGCTCCAAACAAAAACTCCTCACTCTAGGCTTCAAGGCTCTACATCACCTTGCCCCTTCCTACCTCTCCTCCCTTCTCTCTTTCTACCACCCACCCCGCACGCTCCGCTCCTCTGCCGCCCACCTCCTCACCGTCCTCGGTCTCGCCTATCCCGCCGTCGACCCCTGGGCCACGTCCTCCCACGGTCCTGGAACGCCCTCCCTCCTCACCTCCGCCAAACTGATTCTCTTCCCCTCTTCAAAACCCTACTTAAAACTCACCTCCTCCAAGAGGCCTTCCCAGACTGAGCTCCTCTTCTCCCTCTACTCCCTCTACCACCCCCCCTTCACCTCTCCGCAGCTAAACCCTCTTTTCCCCCTTTCCCTCTGCTCCTCCCCCTCTCCCTTCCCATCCCCTCACTCTGTACTCGTCCACTCAACTGTATATATTTCCATTACCCTATTTATTTTGTTAATGAAATGTACATCGCCTTGATTCTATTTAGTTGCCATTGTTTTTACGAGATGTTCTTCCCCTTGACTCTATTTATTGCCATTGTTCTTGTCTGTCCGTCTCCCCCGATTGGACTGTAAGCCCGTCAAACGGCAGGGACTGTCTCTATCTGTTGCCGACTTGTTCATTCCAAGCGCTTAGTACAGTGCTCTGCACATAGTAAGTGCTCAATAAATACTATTGAATGAATGAATGAATGAATGAATGAATGAATGAAACCTTTTCCTGCTTTTGATGTTGAGTGTGGTTCGTAGATGAAATTGCTTCAATCACTAGAAATATCACTTATAGCAGACCCATGTTTCACAGACTTACAAAGCATCAGACATCACTATAAGCTTTGGAGACTTTCAAGTTGGCATAGAAACTGATGCCCCATTGCTACCACAAACTGTCTTGCTGTCTTCTGAAGACCAGGCTGGAATTTCTGACTCCGTTTTTTTATGTTTTTCTCTTTCTTTTTTTCTCTTTTTTATGCTTTTCTGCCTTGTTGGACAGTGCTTTTTCTAGGTAACAGGATTCTGTGACTGATTTGAGTTGCAAGTTGCCAGTGAAAATCTTTGTATATGGGGTCCCTCAAGTGTAGGCTGGTTTATTAAGTCTGTTTTCTTCAGAATCATTTTCAGGTCATAAAGGTTACCCCTCTCCCTCCATATTAAACAAAAGCTCCTCTCCACTGCCTTTAAAGCATTCCATCACCTTGCTCCCTCCTACCTCACCGTACTATTCTTCTACTACAACCCAGCCCACACACACTGTTCCTCTAATGCTAAAATTCTCATTGTGCCTCTATCTTGCCTATCTCGCCATCCACGTCCTGCCTATGGCCTGTAATGCCTTCCCTCCTCACATCCAACAGACAGTTACTCTTCCTCCTTTCAAAGTTTTTTGAAGACATATCTCCTCCAAGAGACTTTCCCAGACTAAGCACCCCCTTTTCTCTTCTCCCACTCTCTTCCACATTGCCTTGACTTGCCCCCTTTGCTCTTCCCCCCTCCCAGCCCCATAGAACTTATATACATATCTGTAATTTATTTATTTGTATTGTGTCTATCTTCCCCCTTCTAGAGTGTAAGCTCATTGTGGGCAGGGATTGTGTCTGTTTATTGTTGTATTCTCCCAAACATTTAGTACAGTACTCTACACACCTTAAGCACTCAAAATATACGAATGAATGAATGAATGAACGGAACCTCTAGACCCGAGGCAGCTGCATTTGGAAGTTCCTGAACCACTGTCTCAATAGTTGGTGATTCTTTCACCCTCTTGAGCTGGAACAGTTTCCCAGTAGATCATAAGCTTATTGTGGTGCCAGCTTTCAGATCATTAATTTCATACTTAGGCTGGTCAATGTTGGTTGAACAGGAACAGACCAATCTTACAGTCCTTCACTCAAACAATTAAGGGGAAGGATGAGGCAGGGTTCCTTTGACTCTAACTCAATCAGCCATAATAATAATGGTATTTATTAAGCACTTAAAATGTGTCAAGCTCTGTACTAAGCACTGGGGTACATACAAGAAAATCAGGTCCCACATGGGACTCAGTCTAAGTACGAGAGAGAACAGATATTGAATTTTTGCAGATGAGGAAGCTGAAACGCAGAGAAGTTAAGTGACTTGACCCAGGCCACACACCAGACAAGTGATGGAACCAGGACCAGAACCCAAGTCTTCTGATTTCTAGATCTGTGATCTTTCTATTAGGCCACACTACTTCCCTTATAGTACTCCCATCCTGGAGAAACCTAAGTATTTTGATGAAATTTCTTGGGACACTTGAATTAGCCTAGTAATTTCCAGATGCTTAGACTACTGACAGAGACCAGACTTTTTTAAAAACAACAAGAATAAAGGGAAGCAGCATGGCCTGCAAAGGGTAAAGGCCTGGGATTTAGAGGACCTGAGTTATAATACTGACTCAGCAACTTGGCTGCTGGGTGACTCTGGGCAAGTCATGTAAATTCTCTGTTTCCTCATCTATAAAATATGGATTCACCTCGACTGTGAGCCCAATGTGAGACAGAGACTGTGTCCAACCTGAAGATCTTTATCTACCCCAGCACTTAGTATAGTGCTTGGTACACAGTAAGTTCTTAACAAATACCACCCCCTTCTAGACTGAAAGCCCATTGTTGGGTAAGGATTGTCTCTCTATCTGTTGCCAAATTATACTTTCTAAGTGCTTAGAATAAATATGATTGAATGAATGAATGAAGGAATGATTATTATAATACAAAGATGTTGGCATTGTTCTCTGGGCTTTTTCTCTATCTTCTACATGACAAAGATCATATCTGCTGAGTTGCTATTTGGCCTGAAGCCATATTGAGATTTAATAGAGCACTGAGTTGATTGGTGTTGTTGGTGCTGATTGTCTTTTCTGAGGGACTCTAGAAAAAAAAAAATTCCAGTAACAGAAAGTGGGGAGATTCCCCTAGGAGAAATCAAATCACAGTGCGAGTAACAGTATATTCATTCCTTTTTTGGTTTTTTTTTTCATGGTGTTTGTTAGGTACTCACTACATGTCAAGCATTATTCTAAATGCTGAAATATATACAAGTCAATCAGGCTGAATCCAATCCCTGTGCCATATGGGGCTCACAGTCTAAGTTGAATGGAGGACAGTTATTGAATCTCCATTTTTCAATTGAGAAAACTGAGGCACAGAGAAGTTAAGTGACCTGCCCAAGGTCACACAGCATGCAAATAATAGAGCTGAGATTAGAACCCAGGTCCTCTGGCACCCAATCCCATGCTCTTTCTACTAAGGTCTAGCTGCTTCCCAAGCTGCTTCTTTCTAAGCAATAGGAACCATTTTCTAAATGGTCTTTGTCATTGTCCCAAATGGTATTACTAAGGCCTCTAAATGTTAATTCATTTCCTGAATAAAGGTGTGCTTCTTTATTTGTAGACTGTGCTAACTAATGAATTTGGGATAATAAAGTAAACCAAAAGTTAGCAACTAAAGCAGCTCCTTTTAAATAATAAAAATATTTTTCCCCAAAAATTGCTCTGAGCTACATACTATTAAAAAAAACCACTTGCAATTATTTCAAGAATATTTCCACTTGCTCTGCATCATTGATACATTTCCTCCACACACCTTGCCCTCTTCAAAACACACTCCCAAGTTAGGTAAAGAGAAGGTAAAAGTTTCCACAATAGAGTATGGTACCAGGAGGAGGGGTTGAGGGTGAAATATTGGTGACTGGTTTCTGAGGGAGTCTCACAGTGGCATTTATTCATTCATTCAACAGTATTTATTGAGCACTTACTATGTGCAGAGCACTGTACTAAGCACTTGGAATGTACAAATCGGTAACATTTAGAGACAGCCTCTGCCCTTTGACAGGCTTACAGTCTAATCGGGGGAGACAGACAGACAAGAACAATGGCAATAAATAGAATCGAGGGGAAGAACATCTCATTAAAACAATAGCAAATAAATAGAATCAAGGTGAGGTACATCTCATTAACAAAATAAATAAGGTAATGAAGATATATACAGTTGAGCGGACGAGTACAGGGCTGAGTGTATGGGACGGGAGAGGGAGAGGAGCAGAGGGAAAGGGGGGAGAAGAGGGTTTAGCTGCAGAGAGGTGGGGGGGGGCGGTAGAGGGAGCAGAGGGAAAGGGGAGCTCAGTCTGGGAAGGCCTCTTGGAGATTTAGTGCATGCTGTTCTGAAAGGGGAAGATAAGATCATGCTATAAGAACAGAAAGGAAGAGGAATCGCTGTCAAAACGGACTTACTAAAAAGGGGAACAATTTTGTCCACAAGCCAAGTCAAGAATTGGCTTGAAGATTGGACTGGATTCAAGAACTGGATGAAGTCAAATGTGGGATTTGATCAGGTCTTTAAACTACTCAATCAACCTTGCCCCTCATACTTCACTATGCTACTCTCTTACTCAACCCACACACTTCACTCCTCTAATGCCAACCTACTCACTATACCTCCATCTAAACTATCTCACTGCCATCCATCCTCTCACCCACACCCTGCCACTGGCATGGAACAACCTCCTTTTTCAACTCTGACAGATAATTACTCTCCCCATCTTCAAAGCCTTATTGAAAGCACATCTCCTCCAATAGGTCTTTCTTGACTAAGCCCTCTTTTCCTGTTATCTCACTCCTTTCTGCATCGCTCTGACTCTTTCCTTTATTCATCCCCCCCCCCCCCCGCAGCCCCAAAGCACTTATGTACGTATACATAGTTCTATTTACTCATAATAATGTCTGTCTCCTCCTCTTGACTGTAAGCTCATTGTGTGCAGGGAATGTGTCTGTTTATTATTGTATTATACTATACCAAGCACTCTGCACACAGTAAGCACTCAATAAATATGAACGATTATCAACTAAATTTGTTCATTTTGTAGCAGAACCCGAACTTGATAACCTCACAAATTTCATTTTACATGTTAACCAATCAATCAGTGGCATTTACTGAGCACTTAGTATGATCAGAATGCTACACTAAGCACTTGGGAAAATGGAATACAACAGTGTTAGCAGACACATTGACACCTTCCCTGTTAACTAGGATGTCGTGTGCCATTCCTAAAATTAAAGCCCCTGGTTCTAAGAATTATCTAGGCAGTGGCCAGATAAAATGCAGCAATATTTCTCTCCATAAATGAGAAAAACAAAAAAGCAACACTGACTTCCAGCCAGAGAGAAATTTAGAAGGGCAACTGCCACAGGGCTCTTCTAAGCTGTTGTCCCTAACCTGGGTGGGCCACGGCTTTGATCATGTAATGGTATTATTTATGGTGTTACATTATTTTTCTATAGAAAACATTTACTCTATTGTATTCTCCTAAGCACATAGTACAGTTCTCTGCACACAGTCAAAGCACAGTAAGTACCATTGAGTGGCTGTTTACCTTGCTGATCTCCTACTGCAACCCAGCTGGTGTACTTCACTCTTCTAATTCCAGCTATTCATTTTACTCTGATCTTGTCTGACTTGCCACTGGCCCCTTGTCCATGTCCTCCCTCTGGCCTGGAACTCCCTTTGCCTTCATATCTGACAGATAACCACCTTCCTCACCTTCAAAGCATTACTAAAATTGTATCTCCTACAAGAGCCCTTTCCCAGCCAAACCTGCATTTCCCCTACTCCCTCTCCCTTCTGAATTGCCTATGCACTTGGATCAGACCCTTTAAAGCACTCAGGGAATGTGTCTAACAACTTTGATGCGTTGTACTTTCTCAAGTGCTTAGTGCAGTTCTCTACTTACAGCAAATGCTTAATAAATACCATTAATTGATTGATGTTTACCACTTTCTGCCCCATAGCACTTATGTACATGTCCATAATTTATTTTACCATCTCCCCTGCTAGACTGTAAGCCCCTTATAGGCAGGAAACATGTCTATCAACCCTGTTGTGTTGTTGTCTTCCAAGGACTTAGTAGTGTACTCTATGCACAGTAAGTACTCAATAAATACCACTGATTGATGGAAGATTAGGGCCCAGGGCTGGTTTGAAAAGCAGCTTATGAATTAGTTAATCCAACATGTAACTGCCACTATTCTTACATAACAATAATCTTATTCCCTCATGATGGCAAATGGTTAATCCAAAATGCTTTTAGAGATCTTTTAGAGAAGCGGTGTGGCTCAGTGGAAAAAGCCCGGGCTTAGGAGTCAGAGGTCATGGGTTCAAACCCCAGCTCTGCCACTTGGCAGCTGTGTGACTGTGGGCAAGTTACTTCACTTCTCTGTGCCTCAGTTCCCTCATCTGTAAAATGGGGATTAAAAAATGTGAGCCTCATGTGGGACAACCTGATGACCCTGTATCTACCCCAGTGCTTAGAACAGTGCTCTGCACATAGAGAAGCAGCATGGCTCAGTAGAAAGAGCCCGGGCTTGGGAGTCAGAGGTCATGGGTTCAAATGCCGGCTCTGCCACTTGGCAGCTGTGTGACTGTGGGCAAGTCACTTAACTTCTCTGTGCCTCAGTTACCTCATCTGGAAAATAGGGATTAAGACTGTGAGCCTCATGTGGGACAAACTGATTACCCTATACACCCCAGCGCTTAGAACAGTGCTCTGCACATAGTAAGCGCTTAACAAATACCAATATTATTATCATTATTATTACCTAGATGTATATATCTGAATGGATGAGAAATCTTTACAAATCAGGAAACATGCATAATTCCACTCATTCTTCCTGAATATGGAGACTTTTGAAAGTCTCAATTATTTTATAGTCTCTAAAGTACAATTCTGCTTCTAGCAATAGTCCCTTGAAAATAGTTTTGATAGAAAAGAAACCTCCCTGCTCAAGGATCAGGGCAGTTTGTACATATTAAAAAAAGCTCACGTCTTTTATCTGAATCTGCAAAGAGCATTTCAGTTCCTCATGCTCTGGGGAAATATCTTGTTAAAAAAAAATGATGGAAAAATTTTAAATACTAACTAGTGATCATTATATTTTGTTGGTAAAATATCCTGCTGCTCTATATTTTCCTATATATCAGGCCTATATATAAATTCCTGTTTAAATTCTAGAATTCATCAGAAATTATTAGATTCAGAACATGCTCATTTTATGGCTAAACATGAATTTCAAAATTGCTTCTCACTCACTCCTTCACACCAAATAAGATATTTTAAGATGGAATTAAACTCAACACAGAGCTAATTAGCACAAAATCTCCATGGACCACATTAAATTAAGCTTCCAAAACATACAGCAACAAAATGCAATTTAAAAAGCATTTCACCCCTTCATAAAGTAAGATACTTTTAGATTAAATAAACCTTAACATTAAAGTAATTAGAACCAAATCCAATTTAAACAAAATTAAGAACTGTATTTTTGAAAATCTTTGCAGTCACTGCCAAAGAGTCATTTCAAACCTTTGCTATTTAGCAGAAAAAAAGTCATGAAAATAATGAGGTGATTTTACCTGGAGAAGGATGATCACGTTTTCTCTTGGGAGCAATCTTAACATCCAAGTAGGTGACTTCACCCTCCATGGTTGAAGGCCAATTCATAGCCCATCTTTCCTTACCACTCCCCCTCCCAACCACCTGCTCAGTCCTGCCCTGCTCACTGTTCCGAGCCTGGGACCCTTGGTAGGTTGAAATGAGTTACAGGACATCCGCTGGCTTCTCTGTTTCCTTTCAAGTTCACCCTTCAGCCTCTCCTAATAGTGTCTCTGCTGTGAGAGGAGTGTTGGGAGACCCATTCCAGCTCCATCGTCTGGATGTTTGCTAAGAGAGGCAGGGTTTAATTGCTTTTACCAATTCTGGTCAGGGTCTGAGTGAAAATTTACACCTAAAGTTGTGCTCTGCCAGTGTTTCCTATCTCCCTCACAGGATGGTTTTGTGGTTTAAAACTAATGTGAAGTTTGCATTTCCATCTCCATGTAGTTTCCATTGGAAATATTCACTGTTAGCTCACTAGCAGTTCACTTGCATGGATCCACTCAACTAGAGAAGGAACAAAGAAAGTCAGAGTCACAAACACTGATCTACCACAGGGAGGGTTAATCACAATTCATTATGGGACCAAGAGCAGCAGGATGGATGACATATGCTTACTGGGAGAAGCTGCCCTTCCAAATAGGTCTTCTCCCCACCTAGCCATTCCACTTCCATCACTGAGCTCAACCTCTCTTTCCTCTGCTCTCTCAGTGTCCTTCTCTCGGGCCCCATCTTCTGTAGCTGTAGCTATAGCAAGCCGTGTTGATCTGGACTAATTAGTCAATACTGTTTGACCCTGTTGGACAATTTGCAGGAGAAGGAACCAAACATGGGAAGTGAGCACATTTCCAGCTTCCCAACTTCGTGTTTGGGCTTCACACTGAGTGAGCAGCCACATCCACCCTTCACCCACTGCCAAGGGCTAACTGGGAAGTGTCTACACCACCCAGCCAAGGTGTTCTGTCTGGACACTGCTCTGGCTGGAAAGACCTATAGTCAGGGCTCCAGGGCCCATTGGCTCCTGGTTGAGGAGTGCTGCTGTGACTGCTGACAGCTCTCTGCAGACTGCTCTATGGCTTGCTTGACCCTGCTTACCACAGGGCAGCTCTCAACTCGTGCCTCCCACACTGTCTGATGCAAGGTCATCCGTTCTGCCTGATGGAATACTTCCCTGATTCCCTCAGAAGTAATAATAACAATAATAATGGCATTTGTTAAGCACTTACTATGCTAAGCAGTGGGGTGGAAACCAGCAAATTGGGTTGGATGCAGTCCATGTGCCACGTGGGGCTCACAGTTTCAGTCCCAGAGAAGTGAAGTGATTTGCCTAAGGTCACACAGTAGACAAGTGGTGGAGTTGGGATTAGGACCCGGAATTAGTACTCATGACTTTCCGAGTCCCAGGTCCATGCTCTATCCACTACACCATGCTGCTTCTCTAGAAGTAGCAGGAATAATAATTTCAGTAGTAGTAATAGCAATAATTCCTCTCTCAGTGTCGCATCTGGAGAGCTTCCTGTACTCTACAAGTCTTGATTACAGGAGGGAGAGTCAAGCAGAGGCATGCCCATCCCCTTCCTAGCTTGGGCAGTGGCTAGGGAGTGGAAGGCAATCTGCTACAAGTCAAAATTCACCCGTTCTGGGCAAGGAGCAGCATGGGAGAGAGTCGAGGGTGGAGACTCAAGTTTACTGCATAAAAGGAGGCAGTGGTAAACAACTTCTGTATTTTTACTAAGAAAATTCTACTGATACACTACCAAAACAATTGCAGGGGGAGGTGGGGCATCTGGGGAGAGATGTGTCCACGGCATTGCTATGGGTCAGAGATGACTTGATAGCATAAGATGAGTACCAGGAACATTAGCAGCAAATAGAAATCATAGTAGCAGAAGTAGCAGTAGTAGTAATTGTAGTAGAAACAGTAGTACTAATTATTAGGCTCCAATTTGATGCAGTATACTGGACTAAGTGCTTGGGAAAGTACAACATGGAGAAGTGACACATTCTCTGTCCACAAAGAGTGCACAGTTTAGTAGGGGGAAACAGACTTAAACTAGAGTTGAACTAAACTCTTAACTAAAATAGCTTATAACTAGACTTATCAAAATGAATAATTGAATGTGCAATCAATCGAGAAACATCTCTACACAAATGTGATGATTAGCATGAATAAATAGCTGTGCTGGAAGTGGCTAATACGTTTTTACAATTTGGGGTGTTTGAGGTGTTTGAAGGCTTCTGCAGGGAGGTGGGATTCCCTGTCAGACCTGGGAAGCTTCAGATTTCTTCTCACAACTAGCTAAGAAATGTTGGAGGGAGAAGAACAGCTCATCTCTCATGCCAGTCGCATATTAGACACATTATGGGCCATACTCTGCAAGAAGTACAAGTGAACAGAAATGTTTGGTTGCATATTTAGCACAGAATGAGCACTCATTAATGGCCATAATTAGTCTTAAACGTTCTTTCCATGTTCATTCTTTGCATGTTCTTTCCTACTGAAATCAAAACACCTCCTGGAAGTCTTCCCTGACTAAATTGTCATCTCCCCACCTCCTGCATCCCTCCTTTCTGCATCACCAATGCACTTAAGTCCATACCCCCGAAGCACTTAGGCTCTCATCCCTCCCTCTTTCCCACAGAACTTTTGTACATAACCTTATACTCTGTTGTTTCCTCTACCTTTGATATATTATAATGTTTATTATAACCCCCATTAGATTATAAGCTTCTTGAAGATAGGGCTCGTGTCTACCAACTCTATTATATTGTGCTCTCCCAAAAGCTTCTCACAGTGCTCTGCACACTGTAAAGGCTTAACATATGCCATTAATTGAATTATTACACTAAGCATGAGTGGGAGGAAGGGGAGCGGTTGAGGTTCTGTTGAGGTTCTGTGAGAGCTGGTGCAGAGAATGAGATGGTTGGATAAGATTGTGTAGGAGGGAGTGATGATTTCTGCAGGTGTGAAAAGCAAAGGGGGTGGGGGTAGGGAGGAAAACATGCCAGCTAGCGCCCGAGGGCTTTACATGTGGATCCATATTATTCTCTATCAGTTCCGCCAGATGCTGTGATCACCTGATAATTGGCTCTGCTCCATTTTTGGTGATCTAGATGTTACTTTTGGCTTTTCCCATTCTTGGATCAGCCCCAAGCTCTTACGCATTCACACCCACACAGTAGCACTTTTGTACATAGTTTCTCACTCTACTGTTTCCTCCCACTATAATTTATTTTAGTGCTTGTCTCCCCTACTAGATTTTAAGATTCTTAAGGGAAGAGCTCGTGTGTTAATTCTATTGTACTCTTCCAAGTGCTCAGTAATAATAATGTTGGGATTTGTTAAGCACTTACTTATGTGCAGAGCACTGTTCTAAGCGCTGGGGTAGACACAGGGGAATCAGGTTGTCCCACGTGGGGCTCACAGTCTTAATCCCCATTTTACAGATGAGGTAACTGAGGCACAGAGAAGTGAAGTGACTTGCCCACAGTCACACAGCTGACAAGTGGCAGAGCTGGGATTCGAACTCATGACCCCTGACTCCAAAGCCCGTGCTCTTTCCACTGAGCCACGCTGAGCCACGCTGCTTCCACGCTGCTTCCACGCTGCTCAGTACAGTTCTCTGTACACTGTGATTGCTTAATCTATGGATTGATCATTTTATCAAGTATGAATTATGACATTATCTTTCTTGCCATCCATCTCTGCACCAAACAAAAACTCCCTATTTTTGGCTTTAAGGCAATCAACTCTCTCGCTTCTACCTTACTTCACTGATCTCCTACTACAAGCCAACTTACACACTCGGGTCCTCTAACACAAGCTTTCTCACTGTAGTCTTTTTTGATGCCGAACGCTTGACCACATCCTCCTTCTGGTTTGTAAGTCCCTACCCCTTAATATCTGACAGACCACCACTCTCCCTATCTTCAATAACTGTGGTATTTGTTCAGTGCTTACTATGTTCCAGGGCTATATTAAGTCCTGGGGTGGTTACAAGCAAAGCCCCCGTCCCACATGTTGCTCATAATCTCCATTTTATAGATGAGGTAACTGAGGCACAGAGAAGTTAAGTGACTTGCCCAAGGTAAGCAGGCAAGTGGCGGGGCTGGGATTATAACGCAGGTCCTTCTGTTGCTTAGGCCCAGACTTTATCCATTAAGCCATGCTGCTACTAGTATTACTTCTCCTCCAAGAAACCTTTCTTGACTAAGCCCTTACTTCCCTGTCTAAGCCCTTCCTTCTGTGTCAGCTGTGCACTTGGGTCTGTTCCCGTTAACCACTTTACTATTCACCCCACCCTCATCACCACAGCACATATGCTTGTACTCTGTTGCTTCCCTTACCTGAAATTTATTTTAATGTCAGTCTCCCCCCCTAGTACATAAGCTCCTTATGAGCAGCAATTACCTACACCTACTTATTTGTATTGTACTTTCTGAAGCACCCAGCATAGTGCTTGACTGTTTAATTGTTTGATTGATTAATTGATTCACACTGGGCTCAGAAGAACCAGTGGGCATTGATAGGGGAGGGCAAGAGTGGTGAGAGAGAGGAGAACCTGCTCAGTGCTGGCAAGGTGACCATTTGGGGCCTATCCCTATGTGGAAGCAGCCCCAACCAATGCCCACCACCTCCACCCCTGCTTTCCTCCCCACAATATCCAGACCCTGTTAGCCCATCTCCAGCCCAAGGGAGCAATGTCCGGCTAGCTCGACTCAGGACTCACAGCATCAAATGTCTCCACTTTTTCCACAAAGGATGCCCAGAGACACTTGATTGTGTCCCTGCTTCAGCTCTTTGTGTCCCTGCTTCAGCCACTCCCTGCTTTCCCACTCTGACTCTCCTCTGAAACCAAAATTGAAACCAACAGGCATGATCTCCCTAAAATCTCCCCTGCTGCTCTCCAGTCTCTTCCTCCTCCTGCCCCTTCTTCAACTCTCCCATCTTTCCCAGCAGTATCTCAAGAGGCGATCTACTGTCTTCTCTCAAAATCCAACCCCTCCACCTATAGCTCTTACCCCACCCCTTCGCACCTTATCGAAGCACTTGCCCTCTCCTTCTTTCCCTCCCTGACTGCCATCTTCAAAACTGTCTTGAGCAAATTGCCTACACTTGCTGTCTCCAGTTTCTCTCCTAAATTCTCTCATTTTCATTCCATAGTATTTATTGAGCGCTTACTATGTGCACAGCACTTTACTAAGCGCTTGGAATGTACAATTTGGCAACAGATAGAGACAATCCCTTCCCATTGACGGGCTTACAGTCTAATCGGGGGAAACCGACGGACAAAAATAAGACAACTTAATCGCAATAAATAGAATCAAGGGATGTACATCTCATTAACAAAATAAATAGGGTAACAAAAAGTATATACAAATGAGCACAGTGCTGAGGGGAGGGGAAGGGAGGGGGGAGGAGCAGAGGGAAAGGGGGGGAAAGGGGCTTAGCTGAGGGGAAGTGAAGGGGGGGCAGAGAGGGAGCAGAGGGAAAAGGGGAAACTCAGTCTGCGAAGGCCTCTTGGAGGAGGTGAGCTCTCAGTAGGGCTTTGAAAAGGGGAAGAGAGTTAGTTTGGCAGAGGTGAGGAGGGAGGACATTCCAGGACAGCGGGAGGATGTGGGCCAGGACAGCGGGATAGGCGAGACCGAGGGACGGTGAGGAGGTGGGCGGCAGAGGAGCGGAGTGTGCGGGGTGGGCAGTAGAAAGAGAGATGGGAGGAGAGGTAGGAGGGGGCAAGATGATGGAGAGCCTTGAAGCCAAGAGTGAAAAATTTTTGTTTCGTGTGGAGATTGATAGGCAACCACTGGAGGTTTTTAAGAAGGGGAGTGACATACCCAGAGCGTTTCTGCAGGAAGATGAGCTGGGCAGCGGAATGAAGAATAGTCTCTCTAGGCTTCAAGGCTCTAAATCACCTTGCCCCTTCCTACCTCTCCTCCCTTCTCTCTTTCTACCGCCCACCCCGCACACTCCGCTCCTCTGCCGCCCACCTCCTCACCGTCCCTCGGTCTCGCCTATCCCGCTGTCGACCCCTGGGCCACATCCTCCCGCGGTCCTGGAACGCCCTCCCTCCTCACCTCCGCCAAACTGATTCTCTTCCCCTCTTCAAAACCCTACTTAAAACTCACCTCCTCCAAGAGACCTTCCCAGACTGAGCTCCTCTTCTCCCTCTACTCCCTCTACCACCCCCCCTTCACCTCTCCGCAGCTTAACCCTCTTTTCCCCCCATTTCCCTCTGCTCCTCCTCCTCTCCCTTCCCATCATCTCAGCACTGTACTCGTCTGCTCAACTGTATATATTTATTACCCTATTTGTTTTGTTAATGAAATGTACATCGCCTTGATTCTATTTAGTTGCCATTGTTTTTACGAGATGTTCTTCCCCTTGACTCTATTTATTGCCATTGTTCTTGTCTGTCCGTCTCCCCCGATTAGACTGTAAGCCCATCAAACGGCAGGGACTGTCTCTATCTGTTGCCGACTTGTTCATTCCAAGCGCTTAGTACAGTGCTCTGCACATAGTACGCGCTCAATAAATACTATTGAATGAAAGAATAGACTGGAGCAGGGAGAGACAGGAGGAAGGGAGATCAGAGAGAAGGCTGATACAATAATCCAGCAAGGATATTATGAGTGCTTGTACCAGTAAGAGAGCCGTTTGGATGGAGAGGAAAGGGTGGATCTTGGCGATATTGTAAAGGTAAGACCGGCAGGTCTCGGTGACGGACTGGATGTGTGGGGTGAATGAGAGCTGAGTCAAGGATGACACCAAGGTTGTGGGCTTGAGAGACGGGAAGGATGGTTATACCATCCACAGTGACAGGGAAGTCAGGAGAAGGACAGGGCTTGGGAGGGAAGATAAGGAGCTCAGTTTTGGACATGTTGAGTTTTAGGTGGTGGGCAGACATCGAGGTGGAGACATCCTGGAGGCAGGAGGAGATACGAGCCTGAAGGGAGGAGGAGAGAACAGGGAGGAGATGTAGACTTGTGTGTCATCTGCATAGAGATGATAGTTGAAGCCGTGGGAGCGAATGAATTCACCAAGGGAGTGAGTGTAAATAGAGAACAGAAGGGGGCCAAGAACTGACCCTTGAGGAACCCCTACAGTTAGTGGATGGCGGGGGGGGAGGAGGAGCCTGCGAAGGAGACCGAGAATGAACGGCCAGAAAGATAAGAGGAGAACCAGGACATGACGGAGTCTGTGAAGCCAAGGTGAGATAAGGTGTGGAGGAGAAGGGGATGGTTGACAGTGTCAAAGGCAGCTGAGAGGTCGAGGAGGATTAGGATAGAGTAGGAGCCATTGGATTTGGCAAGAAAGAGGTCATGGGTGACCTTAGAGAGAGCAGTCTTGGTAGAGTGGAGGGGACAGAAGCCAGATTGGAGGGGGTCCAGGAGAGAGTTGGAGTTGAGGAATTCAAGGCAGCGAGTGTAGACGACTCATTCTAGGAGTTTGGAAAGGAGGGGTAAGAGGGAGATAGGGCGATAACTGGAAGGGGAAGTGGGGTCGAGAGAGGATTTTTTTTAGGATGGGGGAGATATGGGCATGTTTGAAGGCAGAGGGGAAGAAGCCATTGGAGAGTGAGCAGTTAAAGATAGAAGTTAAGAAGGGGAGGAGGGAAGGGGCGATGGTTTTTATAAGGAATGGGGTCTGAAGCACAGGTGGAGGGGGTGGCACTTGCGAGGAGGGAGGAGATCTCCTCTGAGGATACTGCAGGGAAGGATGGGAAAGTCGGGGAGAGGGTTGGTGAGGGGAGGAGGCAGAAGGGGGAGGGGTGACTTTGGGGAGCTCAGACCTGATTGTGTTAATTTTTGTGATGAAGTAGGTGGCCAGATCATTGGGGGTGAGGGATGGGGGAGGGGGAGGAACAGGGGGCCTGAGGAGAGAATTAAAAGTCTGGAACAATTGACGGGGGTGACGGGCTTGGATGTCCTTGATATCCTCCAATCTGGCTTCCACGCCCTCCAATCTGGCTTCTGCCCCCTTCACTCAACAAAACTGCCTTTTCAAAGATCACCAATGATCTCCTTCTTATCAGATCCAAAACCCTTTTCTCCATCCTAATCACCAAGGAGGTCCTCCTTGACCTCTCAGCTACTTTAGATACTGTCCATGCCCCTTCTTCTGGAAACATTATTCATTCATTCATTCAATAGTATTTATTGAGCACTTACTATGTGCAGAGCACTGTACTAAGCGCTTGGAATGTACAATTCAGCAACAGATAGAGACAATTCCTGCCCAGTGAAGGGCTTAAAGTCTAATCGGGGGAGGCAGTCAGACAAAAACAATAGCAATGAATAGAATCAAGGGGATGTACATCTCATAGGTAATAAAAAATATATACAAATGAGCGGATGAGCACAGTGCTGAGGGGAGGGGAAGGGAGGGGGGAGGAGCAGAGGGAAAGGGGGGAAAAGGGGGCTTAGCTGAGGGGAGGTGAAGGGGGGGCAGAGAGGGAGCAGAGGGAAAAGGGGAAGCTTAGTCTGGGAAGGCCTCTTGGAAAAGGTGAGCTCTCAGTAGGGCTTTGAAGAGGGGAAGAGAGTTAGTTTGGCAGAGGTGAGGAGGGAGGGCATTCCAGGGCAGCGGGAGGATGTGGGCCAGGGGTTGATGGCGGGATAGGCGTGAACGGGGGACGGTGAGGAGGTGGGCAGCAGAGGAGCAGAGCATGCAGAGTGGGCAGTAGAAAGAGAGAAGGGAGGAGAGGTAGGAGAGGACAAGGTGATGGAGAGCCTTGAAGTCTAGAGTGAGAAGGTTTTATTTCGTGCAGAGGTTGATAGGCAACCACTGGAGGTTTTTAAGAAGGGGAGTGACATGCCCAGAGCATTTCTGCAGGAAGATGAGCTGGGCAGCAGAATAAAGAACAGACCTTAGCTTCAGTGACGCTGTCATTCTCCACCCCCTTGGAGAACTCATTCATTTTTATGGCTCCTATTATTCCCAAATCTACATTTCCGGCCTTGATCTCTCTCCTTTTCTGCACTATCACATTTCCTCCAGCCCTCAAAACACCTTTACTTGGATCTCCTGCTGACACCTCAAATTTAGCAAGTCCAAAACATGCTTATTTTCCCACCCAAACTATGTCCTCCCACTTACTTTCCTGTCACTGTAGACAGCACCACCATCTTTTCTGACTCACAGTTCTGTAAACTTGGCATTATCCTTGACTGATCTCTCTCTTTCAACCCATGAATTCAATCTATTACCAAATCCTATTGCTTCAACCATCAAAACAATGCTAAAACCTGCCCTTTCCTTTCCATCCAAATGACTTCCACTTTAATCCAAGCACCTACTTACCTTATCCCTATCAGCTCCCTTGCTGACCTCCCTAATTCCTGTCTGTCCTCACACTCCAGTCCATACTTCATTCTGATGCCTGCATCATTTTTCTAAAAACTCATTCAATCCACATTTCCCTTTTCTTCAATAACCTCCAGTAGTTGCGCATCCTCCTCCACATCAAACAGAAACTCCTTACCATTGACTTTAAAGCACTCAATCACTTTGCCCTCTCCTACCTTATTCTTACTACAACTCAGCCTGCACACTTCAATCCTTTAATGCAGTGGGCTCACAGTACCTCTATGTCAGCTATTTCAAAGATGACATCCTGTCTCTAGCCTGGAACACACTCCTTCTTCATATCCATCAAGTGATTACTCTCCCCACCTTCAAAGCTTTATTAAAAGCATATCTTCTCTAAGTACCCTTTATTTGCTCCTCCCTCAGTCCCACAACACTTATGTACATATCAGTAATTTTTTTATTTGTATTAATATTTGCCTCCCCCCTAGACAGTAAGCTTATTGTGAGTTTTGTCTTGTGCTGTCGAGTCATTTCCAACCCATAACGCTGCCATGGACACATATCTCCCAGAATGCCCCACTTCCATCTGCAATCATACTGGTAGTGTCTCCATAGGATTGTCTTGGTCGAAATACGGAAGTCGTTGATCACTGTCTCCTTCCGCACAGTCAACTTGAGTCTCTGCCCTCAACTCTCTCCCATGCTGCTGCTGCCCAGCACAGGGGAGTTTTGACTTGTAGTAAATTGTCTTCCACTTGATAGCCACTGGCCAAGCTAGGAATGGAATGGGTATGCCTCTGCTTGACTCTCCCTCCTATCGTCAAGACTGGTAGAGTACTACCAGTTTCCTGCAGAAACGATCTGGGCATGTCACTCCCCTTCTTAAACGTGGCGCAGTGGAAAGAGCACGGGCTTTGGAGTCAGGGCTCATGAGTTCGAATCCCAGCTCTGCCACTTGTCGGCTGTGTGACTGTGGGCAAGTCACTTAACTTCTCCGTGCCTCAGTTCCCTCATCTGTAAAATGGGGATTAAGACTGTGAGCCCCACGTGGGACAACCTGATTCCCCTATGTCTACCCCAGCGCTTAGAACAGTGCTCGGCACATAGTAAGCGCTTAACAAATACCAACATTATTATTATTATTATTAAACAACTCCAGTGGTTGCCTATCGACCTCCGCTCCAAACAAAAACTCCTCACTCTAGGCTTCAAGGCTCTCCATCACCTTGCCCCTTCCTACCTCTCCTCCCTTCTCTCTTTCTACCGCCCACCCCGCACACTCCGCTCCTCTGCCGCCCACCTCCTCGCCGTCCCTCGGTCTCGCCTATCCCGCCGTCGACCCCTGGGTCACGTCCTCCCGCGGTCCTGCAACGCCCTCCCTCCTCACCTCCGCCAAACTGATTCTCTTTCCCTCTTCAAAACCTTACTTAAAAATCACCTCCTCCAAGAGGCGTTCCCAGACTGAGCTCCTCTTCCCCCTCTACTCCCTCTGCCATCCCCCCTTTACCTCTCCGCAGCTAAAGCCTCATTTTCCCCTTTTCCCTCTGCTCCTCCACCTCTCCCTTCCCATCCCCACAGTACTGTACTCGTCCGCTCAACTGTATATATTTTCGTTACCCTATTTATTTTGTTAATGAATTGTACATCGCCTTGATTCTATTTAGTTGCCATTGTTTTTACGAGATGTTCTTCCCCTTGACGCTGTTTAGTGCCATTGTTCTTGTCTGTCCTTCTCCCCCGATTAGACTGTAAGCCCGTCAAACGGCAGGGACTGTCTCTATCTGTTGCCGACTTGTTCATCCCAAGCGCTTAGTACAGTGCTCTGCACATAGTAAGCACTCAATAAATACTATTGAATGAATGAATGAGTACTAGAAACTCTCCAGGTGTGACCCTGAGAGGGGTTATAGTGGGTAATATAACTCTATTATATTTTATTTCCCCAAGAGCTTTCAAGAGCTACCTGCACACAGTAAGTGCTCAGTAAATGTGATAGACTGATTGATTAATCCTCTGTCGCCCCCATTCTTCAGTGCAAATCCAACATGTGTCAATTAGACAAGAGCAATTTCCACCCTCTGTCTGTGGCAACTCTGTGCCTGGATGGGAAGGAGAAAGCCCAGGAAATGATCTGTATAGTGGAAGAGCCTAGAGTGGAGGATGAGCAGTGGAGGAGGAAGTTAGGAGCAGGGATGAGGGGGTGGAATGGAGACCCTGCTGGCAGAACTTGATATGGATGGGAAATCTTGAGGTGGAAAGAGCCTTTGTGTTTAGTTGCCTGTTCCTGCCCAGGACAGCTGGCATTTTGAACTGGGTTTCAGCACCTCCTGCCTCCCCCACCTTTGGCCTGCACCATCCTATGACCTTGAGGATTGCACCCCAAATAGTGTGGAAGCATCTGAGGTACAGCTAGCCAGTCCTACTTCTAATGGGCTGGTTCCTTGGAGCATGGGGAAATGTATCTTCCCCAGATATGCTCTATGGATAAGATTTTATCAGAACATGAATCTCATACAGAGTTTGGAGATTAATGAACATAACTGATTTTAATTAGTATTTAATATTGAACAAATTAGGCAACAGCTGTAAATAAGCTCCCGATTTGCTTCTCTCCCTAAAGCTGAAGCTTCTACAATAAGGGGAAAATTCCCCAGCAACTACAACACTTAGGTCTTTCTGCAGTGTGACATTAGACAAGCCTCTTACCTTTTCTCTTAGCATCTGTAAAATGGGGATTGTTCTCCCTAAGCCTTAGACTGTGAGTCCCATATGGGACATAGACTGCCTGACCTGATTATTTTGTGTCTATCATAGTGCTTAGCACAATGTTTGGCAATAGTAAGTGCTTGACACATGAAACCTAGAATGATCTAGGGCTTTTCCCCCAATTAGCTAGATTCTCTCTTGTTTCCCTCATCTTCCAGCTGGTGCCATCAAGTAAATGATTGACAGCTTGGATAAATGAGTTTCCCCTCAGGGAGGTGGTGCTCAGGAATAAGTGGCAAAGTAGAAAACGGAAGAGGAGTCATGGCCTAATGGAAAGAACATTGGCCTTGGAGTCAGAGGACCTGGATTCTAATCCCAGCTCCTCCATGTTCCTGCTGTGTGACCTTAGGCAAGTCATTTAACTTCTCTGTGCCTCAGTTACCTCATCTGTAAAATGGGGATTAAAAAAGTGAGCCTCATGTGGGACAACCTGATTACTTCTGATACTCAGCCCACCACCATCCCACAACACTTATATACATATCCACCTGTAATTTACTTTAATATCTATCTCCCTCTACAGTCTATAAGCTCATTGTGGGCAGGAGTCATGTCTACCAACTCTATAGTTTTGTAGGTTTTTTTAATGGTAAGTGTTAAGTTCTTACTATGTGACAGGCACTCTACTAAAACCTGAGATAGACACAAATTAATCAGTTAGACATAGTACCTGTCCCACATAAGGCTCTCGTCTTAATCCCCATTTTCCAGATGAGGTAACTGAGGCACAGAGAAGTTAAGTGACTTGCCCAAGATCACACAGCAGACAAGTGGCAGAGCCAGAATTAAAACCCAAGTCCTTTTAACTCCCAGGCCTGTGCTCTATCCACTAGGCCATGCTGCTTCAAATGTAACTCTTCAAAGTGCTTAAGTGCTCTGCACATGGTAAACATTCAATAAATAGCATTGCTTGACTCATATTGGTGCCCAGGTTTATAAAGCTAAGGAACATGCTGACTCCATTGTGATCTGAGATTTTCAATCTGTCTTTCTTCTTGCACTGCTCAAACAAACCACATTCTTTTGCTGTTGTTAAGGCTGTGGTTGGATTCCAGAGCAGTAACTATCTTCAAGAATACAGGTGTGAGAGCTGACTAAAAATTACCAGAATTACTCACTATTTTTCATTTCCACCAAAATTTCAGCTAGAATCATTCCAGACAGACTATTGCAGAACACACTCTCTTCTTCCATGAAGCATAAGGCTTCAGGCTAAAATATAGCACTGTGGGCATGATCCTTATGATAATGAATAATAATAATTATGGTAATTATTAAGGACTCTCTATGTGTCAATCACTGTTCTAAGCACTGAGGTAGATACAAGTCAATCAGGTCAGAATTGGTCCCTGACCCACAAGGAGCTCACAGTGTAAGTAGAATTCTCAATTTAGAGATGAAGAAACTGAAGTACAGAGGATTCACTGACTTACAAAGCAGACAAGTGGTAGAGCTGGAATTAGAACTCAGTTTCTCTGACTCCCAGGCCTGTGCTCTTTCCACTATCCACTATACCATATTGCTTTAGACTGTGAACCCCATGTGGAACAGGGACTTAAGTCCATCCTGATTTAGTTGTATTCCTGAGATCCAGAGGCCAGAATGGGTCCTCTAGATAATGGGGATCGAAGGAAGAAGGCAGTGCTGACTATGTTTGGTTTGGTCTCTCATTGTTCCCTCTCTCTCCTGAGTCGAGCATTCTCTTGCTCCAAGTCAATCTATCAATCATATTTATTGAAATTTTACTTTGTGCAGAATACTATTCTAAGTGCATGGGAGAGTACAATATAACAGAGTTAGGCATTCTCTGTCAAAAACAAGCTTAGATGTTAGAAGGGGAGATAGACATAAATAACAAATAAGTAACTTAAATAACAGATATGTAACTTAAATAACAAATATGTACATAAGTGCTATGGGACTGAGGAAAGGGTGCATATAGGGTGGGAATCCAAGTGCAAGGGCAACATACAAGGAGTGGGAGAAGAGGAAATGAGGGCTTAGTAGGGGAAGGCCTCTTGAAGGAGATGTAATTTTAATTAGGCTTTGAAGGTGGGGAAGGTGATATGCTGTCAGATAGGGGGAGGGAGGGCATTCCAAAGCTAGAAGTAGGATGTGGGCAAGGAGTCGAAAATGATAAAGAAGAAATTGAGGTACAATGAGTAGATTGGCATAGTAGGTCTCCTCCCTAAGCATTTTGTCATGCTCTTTCAGTGTTACTGCCATGCCTGATTGCTGAATAAATACTTTTTGTCACATACATATTTCTTCTCTGCCTGCAATTGGCCCCAGAGATCTTTAATACCGAGGATCAGACCCTGCATGACTGCAGCCTTTTTAAAAAAATCAAGTTGGGATCTAAATATTCCGCTAACCAGAACTTTCCCTCTTCCCAAGACCAATCCTGGGGTTCTTCAAAAGGACCACTCTCCTCTAGATCTGCCAGACTAAAAATCCTGAATGCACAGCAGTCCCAAGTAATGCATTCTGCTCACCCATTGTATCAGTCAGTCAGGTCGACATTCAGACCTGCCAACTGTACCAAGATGCTGCTAATTCCAAGATGAGGCTGAACCTAATAATGAGTCAGTTTCTGGGATAAAGTCCTACTTGCTTCTTCCTAGCCTGGACACTTGTTATGGGAGAAGGATTATGTCCAATCTGATTATCTTGTATCTATCTCAGTGCTTAGAACAGTGCTTGGCACATAGTAAACACTCAACAAATATAATTATTAATCATAATAATAATAGTTATTATTAATATAATAAGAATTCATTTGGGTCAGACATTGTGCTTTCAGTGGGCAATCAGACCTTACTTTCCATCTCCATGAACAAATAATGGGATAGCCCACCTCCATCTGGCAGACCCACCCAGAACAGCTCCAAATTAAGCTTTTTATGCTCAATTTCCTCTGCCCCTGCTTTAATGTTTTTTCCTAAGTTAGTTTTGGAGCGATTCCTTTTTTTAGTTTACCTTTTGACTTCTACCATTCACGATGGCTCAGGATATAAGTCACTTTTCATGTAAACTCGGCTTCACTTGGCTTCACTGACATTGTATTCACCTGATTCTCCTCACCTGCCTGGCATTCATTCTCAGTCTCCTTCACTGGCTCCTCCTCTGCTTCAACTCCTACCTGTGGGGGTCCTTCAGGTTTCATGAAATTCTGGGACCCCTTCTATATTCCATCTACACCCACTCTCTTGGAGAACTCATTCCCTCACGTGGCTTCAAATACCACCTCAACCACCTTCAACCTACCACCTGAAGACACCCAAATCTGCATCTCCAGCCCTGATCTCTGTCCCTCTTTGCAGTCTCGCATTTCCTCCTGCCTTCAAGACATCTCTACATGGATGTCCTCCTGTCATCTTGAACCTAGTATGGGTAAAACTGAACTTCTCATCTTCCCACCCATACCCGGTCCTCCTTCTCACTTTCCCACCACTATAGATAGCACCACTGTCCTTCTTATCTCACAAGCCCAAAAACTTGGCACTATTTTTCACTCCTCTCTGTCATTCAACACATATATTCAAACCATCACTAACTCCTGTCAGTTCTACCTTCACAACATTACTAAAATCCACTTTCCTCTCCATCTAAACTGCTACCACGTTAATACAAGCACTTATCCTACCCCGCCGTGATTATTGCTCCTTGCTAACCTCCTTGCCTCCTTTCTTTCCCCATTCCAGTCGATACTACACTCTGGTTCCTGAATAATTTTCCTTCAAAAACGTTGAGACCATGTTTCCCAACTCCTCAAGAAACTCCAGTGGTTATCCATCCACCACCAGATCAAACAAAAACTCCTCACAATTGTCTTTAAAGGATTCCATCACCTTGCTCCCTCCTACCTCACCTTACTACTCTTCTACTACAACCCAGCCCACTCACTTCATTCTTCTAATACTAACCTTCTCATTGAACCTCTATCTCATCTATCTTTCCACCAACCCCTTGCCCTTGTACTCCCTCTGGCCTGGAACACCATCTCTCCTCAAATCCAACAGACAATTACTCTGCCGCCCTTCAGAACCTTATTGAAGCACATCTACTCCAAGAGGCCTTCCCTGAAATAAGTCCACCTTTCATCTTGTCTCACTCTCTTCTATGTTTCCCCTCCTTGCTGTCTTGATTTATCCCCCCTCCCAGCCCTGTAGAACTTATGTACATATTTGTCATTTATTTGTATTATCTCTCTACTGCTCCACACTGAAAGCTTGTTGTGTGGGCAGGGAATTTGTCTGTTTATTGTTATATTGTACTTCCCCAAGCACTTAGAACAGTGGTCTGCAAGTATTTGCATCTCTTACTGTAGTACATTCTCCTCACAGGTCCCACCTAGTGCAGCTGTGTTGTGGTGAGTGGATCTAGGAGAGACTGACTCCGCTCTAGAATATCAATGTTTAAGATCCTGCCTTGCAAGCTGATGGTGAGGGAAGCCCCAAAATGACACTGATGGAACTGTGGAAGTAGTTGACTGCGACATCTGTGCAGATTTCACAGCTATAGAGAAAGTGGACAGCCAACTCACAGCTCTGTAGACATTTCCTTTCATCTAGACTTTAATGTTTTATGGCATTCTCATTCTGTTTGATAGCCTCCCAAGTAATGTGCTGACCTTAGTAATTCAATTTTCTACTTCCTTTTCTACTGTTATGTTAGCAAGCATCCTGTTGCCTTGATAACAGAACATTCATTCATTCATTCAATAGTATTTATTGAGCACTTACTATGTGTAGAGCACTGTACTAAGCGCTTGGAATGTACAAATCGGTAACAGATAGAGATAGTCCCTGCCCTTTGACAGGCTTAAAGTCTAATCAGGGGAGACAGACAGACAAGAACAATGGCAATAAATAGAATCAAGGGGAAGAACATCTCATTAAAACAATAGCAAATAAATAGAATCAGGGTGATGTATATCTCATTAACAAAATAAATAGGGTAATGAAGATATATACAGTTAAGTGGACGAGTACAGTGCTGAGGGGATGGGAAGGGAGAGGGGGAGGAGCAGAGGGAAAGGGGGAAGAAGAGGGTTTAACTGTGGAGAGGTGAAGGGGAGGTAGAGGGAGCAAAGGGAAAAAGGGAGCTCAGTCTGGGAAGGCCTCTTGGAGAAGAAGAGTTTTGAAGAGGGGAAAAGAATTAGTTTGGCGGAGGTGAGGAGGGAGGGCATTCCAGGACCGCGGAAGGACGCGGCCCAGGGGTTGACGGCGGGATGGGCGAGAACGGGGGATGGTGAGGAGATGAGCGGCAGAGGAGCGGAGCATGCGGAGTGGGCAGTAGAGAGAAGGGAGGAAAGGTAGGAAGGGACAAGGTGATGGAGAACCTCGAAGCCTAGAGTGAGAAGTTTATGTTTTGCGTGGAGGTTGATAGGCAACCACTGGAGGTTTTTAAGAAGGGGAGTGACATACCCAGAGTGTTTCTGCAGGAAGATGAGCCAGGCAGCGGTGTGAAGAATAGACTGGAGTGGGGAGAGAGAGGAGGAAGGGAGATCAGAGAGAAGGCTGAGACAGTAGTCTAGCCAGGATATTACGAGAGCCTGTAGCAGTAAGGTAACCATTTGGGTGGAGAAGAAAGGGCGGATCTTGGCGATATTATAAAGGTGAGACCGGCAGGTTTTGGTAACGGATTGGATGTGTGGGGTGAATGAGAAAGCCGAGTCAAAGATGACACCGAGGTTGCGGGCCTGAGAGATGGGAAGGATGGTCGTACCATCCAACGTGATAGGGAAGTCAGGGAGAGGACCGGGCTTGGGAAGGAAGATGAGGAGCTCAGTTTTGGTCATGTTGAGTTTTAGGTGGTGGGCAGACATCCTAATGGAGACGTTCTGGAGGCAGGAGGAGATGCAAGCCTGAAGGGAGGGGGAGAGGACAGGGGCAGAGATGTAGATCTGTGTGTCATCTGCATAGAGATAATAGTTGAAGCCGTGAGAGCAGATGAGTTCACCGAGGGATTGAGTGTATATGGAGAACAGAAGAGGGCCAAGAATTGACCCTTGAGGAACTCCAACAGTTATAGGATGGGAGGGGGAGAAGGAGCCTGCGAAGGAGACTGAGAATGACCGGCCAGAGAGACAAGAGGAGAACCAGGAGAGGACGGAGTCCGTGAAGCCAAGGTGGGATAAAGTGTGGAGGAGAAGGGGGTGGTCGACAGTGTCAAAGGCATCTGAGAAGTCAAGGAGGATTAGAATAGAGTAGGAGCCATGACAGCAATTAGTTCTGAGTTGCCAAAACATATTTTGGACTGCACATATAGCTCCCTTGAAGCCTTTAGGTTTGTAATTTACCAGTTGGATTTGCTGTGTTATTTTAGGGTTTCCTCTAGGACTCAGTCATTAATAATTATTAATCTCAATTATTAATAATAATTATTATTATAATGACAGAATTTTTTTAAGCACTTACTATGTGCCAAGGACTGTTCTAAGCACTGGGGTAGATATAGTCTAATCGGGATGGGCACAGTCCCTGTCCCACATAGGGCTCACAGTCTTAATCCTCATTTTACAGAAGAGGTAACTGAGGCACAGAGAAGTGAAGTGACTCACCTAAGGTCTGAACCTCCACCAGACAAGTGGTGGAGCTGGGATTAGAATCCAGGCCCTTCTGACTGAGTTCTAATTGAACAAAACTTTCCAGCTTTGCTCCATCAGGTAATGGATCAGAAGGGCATCCTTGACTTTGACTTGGTCAGCCTTGCCATCTTGAAGTGGCCTTGGAATTTTAATGAATTTTTCTAGGCAGACCAATTCACTAAGTCGCTCCCAGTGTCCTCCCCTCCTGATGGTGTTGAATGCTATCATAAGATCTATAGAAACTACGGTGAGGTCTTGTTGCAGCTCCATACCAGGCTCCTATATCTGCCAGGCTCCTGTATATGACAGGCTGCAAAGATCAAGTCCACTGTGCTATATTGACATCTAAAGCCACAATGTGATTCTGGGAGTGTTCATGTGAGTACATTCTGTTCTTTAGTAGTGGAAAGTTTTTATGGTGGAAAGCTTTCTATAAACTTCTTTCCTATCTGGAAAAAGGGTGTGTGCAAGACTCCTTATTTTCTGGCCCTCAGGTCATTATAAACTTCCTTAAATCCCAGCTCTTCACTCAATTCCCATTCCGCACATGGCTGTGCTCCAAATGATGTTATCGGAAGTGTTTGATATTCTTTATAAAATAGCTTTCCACCTGGAAGGGGTCCCTAGAAGGGAACTGTTTGTGTATTCTAAGGGTTTCAGAAACTTTTATCATATTTACTCTCATAATTGCCAACTTTTGGTATAACTTTTACCATCTAAAAACTGAGGAGGGGCTATTATGTTGAAAATTAAGCCTAGCATTAAGGGTGGGATAGGAGAAAAAAGAGAAGAAAAATAAGAGAAAAAGAGAGAAAGAAGAGAAAGTTAAGAGGTTACTGGATACTATGTTTCTTAGCTCTATTACAGTATCCCAAGGACTGCATGCAAATAATTCTCCCTCCCCTTTCCTCTTTCTATCCCAGAGGTGCATGTCTCTGAGAGTTTTGACCCTTCTCTTCTTCCTACCACAGCCAGGGCCTCTGTCGCTCCTTACAAAAACAATCTTTTATTTCCCTTTAAAATCAGGGTTGGAAGGAATTATGTGTTAGAAGCAGTAATGTGATTGACTATGGTAATTCTCTAGATGAAGGCCTAGCCTAATCTGAACCCACACCCTGGCCTCAAAGACTAGCCCTGAAGCTGACTCCTTTCCTCCTGCTGCCACTTCCTGCCACCTTGGTGCTCAGGGCATTAGGTGACCATGAAGACCAGGGTGTAGAGTGAATTGTTGAACTTTGTTAGGCTGTGACTACTAGAAGTCCAATGGAGACAATGGAGGCAATGGAGTCTCCAATATCACTGGCTGGGTCAAGCTCCTGGGCCCAGGGAGCGATCCCTATGGGACAATGGAGGAAGCCACCTGATCTCTGAATCTGTGGGAGGGAGTTGGGATTTCCAGGTGATATTTCTCTTTGTCACTGCATGGTCTTCCCACCAGGATATGAAGGATTTTTAGAGCCACCATCTGACAGCTCTCTCCCTTGCATTTTTGCTCTCTCATCCACTAAACTCTTTGCTTCTTCCAAGTCCTCCTCTTAACTGACCCTTACTCCTGTCTCACCAGCTTCCAACCCCTTTCTCATCATCTCCCCCCAGCCTGGAACTTCCTTCCCCAAACAAATCTGACAGATCTCATCCCTCTCCACCTTCAAAGCCCCCCTCAATTCCCAGCTCTTCCAATAAGCCTTACCCATTAATCATCTATACCCTGAGTCATATCAACCCCAACACATGCCACTCACACTCACATTCCCAACTCCCTCCCACAGATTCAGAGATCAGGTGGCTTCCTCCATTGGCCCATATGTCTGTGTATGTGAAAATGTGTACTCATTTGCAGCATATATATGCATATTTCATTGGCTTATTCAACCTATTTAATCTAATTTCACTACTGATAAAGGTTTTCATTTCTTTCTCCCTTGAGAATGTAAGCTCCTTTTGGACAGAGAATCTTGTGCCTCCCAGGCACTTAATTACGGTGGACTGTACTCAGTAAGTGCTCAATAAATACCATTACTGTTACAGATACTTCCCATTCACCCTGGTTATTGGTTGGGCTCCAGAGCCCAGTGAAGACTTTCCTACTGAAGTAGACATTGGAGAGTTTTGAAGGCTGAAGTCTTCCCGACCTTCTCTTCCAAGGCCTTTTTGTCAGTCCTAGTCTGGTTATAGACCAGGGAGAGGTAACCACCTGGGAAACCTATGATTAGGTGGATCAGTGGACAAGACTAACAATCACGTTTACAGTTGTTCTCTGCTCCCATCACTGGCTCCCCGTGGAACCCAGATGTGATGCTCAAGTCGATACTTGAGCCTCAATTTTCCCTTCCCAAAATGGGATAATAATTCCTGTCTTTTCACTATCTCACAAGGATAACTTGAAGCAAAAGAAGAGATGACGTCAATCCTAAGCTTCTGAGTCCAAGGTAAGGGTGGCAAAGAATGTCTTCAACTCCTCTCTTTTCCTTGATCTGGGAGATCCTGGGACACTCCTGCAAGTTTGAGGAGCAGGAGTAACCAGAATCCTGGAAATGCCCTGGGAAGAAACAAAGGTCTGTTTCCATGGTGAGAAGTGGAAACATTAATTCAATAGTATTTATTGAGCGCTTACTATGTGCAGAGCACTGTACTAAGCGCTTGGGATGAACAGGTCGGCAACAGATAGAGACGGGCTTACAGTCTAATCGGGGGAGATGGACAGACAAGAAATAGAGTCAATAAATAGAGTCGAGGGGAAGAACATCTCGTAAAAACAATGGCAACTAAATAGAATCAAGGCGATGTACAATTCATTAACAAAATAAATAGGGTAATGGAAATATATACAGTTGAGCGGACGAGTACAGTGCTGTGGGGATGGGAAGGGAGAGGTGGAAGAGCAGAGGGAAAAGGGGAAAATGAGGGTTTAGCTGCGGAGAGGTAAAGGGGGGATGGCAGAGGGAGTAGAGGGAGAAGAGGAGCTCAGTCTGGGAACGCCTCTTGGAGGAGGTGAGTTTTAAGTAGGGTTTTGAAGAGGGAAAGAGAATCAGAGAAACATTCTACATTCAAGGAGGTAAACAGGAAGACTGAAGAAGTGGAAACGTTCTGCATGCAAGTAGGTAAATAGGAAGACTGCAGACTCTCTACACCAGGAAATCCAGCCTCAAGAAAGTTCTGAGGGAAGTTTTTTTTTAAAGCTTTTCTAATGTGTCAGAGGGGTCTGCTCACCTTAAGATAAGCTGCAGGCCAGGATCCTCACAGATATGGGTGGAAATTTCTGGAAGCCTCTGTTTTAAATCCTGGGGTAGCTGCAAGTCCATCAGGTCAGACACAGTTCTTGTCCCACATGGGGTTTGCAGTCTAGGTAGGAGGAAGAACAAGCATTGAATTTCATTTTACAAGTGAGGAAACCGAGGCAAAGAATGATTTGAATGATTTTAGTAATTTAAAATAGATACAGATGTTGAAGGTGGAGCTAGTTTAAGAAATTAATTTGGTGGATTTTACCCAAATAGCTACAGACTAGGCCAGTATTAAGCATGAAGGAGAAAAAATACTGATGCATTAAGTGACTTGACCCACATCATACTGCAGGCACCTGGCAGAGCCAGGATTAGAATCCAGGTCCTCTGACGCCTAGACCTGTGCTCTTTCCACTACACCATACTGCTCTATAAATTTGTAGAATGTTCATAAGCCATATTCAGTTCAGAATAAGTAAAACTTTTCAAGATATTGAGAACTATATATATTTTGCTATGATATATTCAAATTTTGAATGATTTTAGTAATTTAAAATAGATACAGATGTTGAAGGTGGAGCTAGTTTAAGAAATTAATTTGGTGGATTTTACCCAAATAGCTACAGACTAGGCCAGTATTAAGCATGAAGGAGAAAAAATACTGATGCATTTAAAAAATCATTCCAAGATCACTTTGCATTAGAAATGCTTTACAGCACAGCTAGTTGCCAACCCACATGCTATGAAGAATTTGAAGAGAATAACTGTGGCCTTTATTTAACTGAATTGCAAAATCTTGTTGGAACCAGAAGATGCAATTCCAAACCCCAGGGATTGGGGAAGGAAGATGGAGAGAGAATCTGTCTGACTTTCCCCAACCTGCTCACTTTCCACGCTCTCCTCCCTGATAAACAAAACTGTTACAATAGGGAAGGAAATGGGAGAGCCAGTAAGAGTGGAGCTGTGAGAATTCCACCACAGCTCACCTGACTACATATATGCCCTGCCTCAATACCAATACCATGAGTTGGATTTTCTACGTCCTGATTTTAGCACTATACAGCCAGGACTGTGGTGGCAGCAATGATGGAGTCATTCTCCAGGAGAGGATGGGTCATAGCCTGGATGCTTCCAAGAGCCCTTCTCCATCCAAACTGTTACCACTCGAATCTGGGTATTTATTTCCTGCCTTGAACTACTGTATCTTCTCCCTTGCTGACCTCCCTGCCTCCTGACTGTCCCCTTTCCAGTCCATACTTCATTTTGCTGCTTAGGTCTTCTTTATTGAATACTCACTTTATCACTTAGAACACTGTACTAAGCACTTGGGAGAGGTCTGTAATTTATCTTTATATCTGTCTACTCTGTAGACTGAAAGCTCCTTGTGAAGAGGGATCATATATAAAAACTTTGGTGTATTATACTTTCCCAAGCACTTGGTGCAGTGTTCTGGGTGTTCAATACAGTTGGTTGACGTGGTAGCTGTCCTCAGTGAGTTTATAATCTACCATCTCCCAAAGAGGTGTAGCATAGAAACCACCCAAGTAGGAGCTCATAGCAGTCCATGCAACTTTATTCCAACTCTTTAATAATAGTAATGATAATAATTCTGGTATTTGTCAAGTGTTTACTGTGTGCCAGGCACTGTACTAAATGCTGGAATGGATCCAAACAAATCAGGTCAATAGGTCCAGGTGCTGAGCATTTTTTGCCTACACATGTGGTCTTTTTGCTTTGGTCATTTACATATTCCCTCCCCCAGGAGTCACATTGCACAAATCCTCCATGGTCTTCCATTGGTTGCTGGGTCATCCATCCACTCTCACAGCCAGTCAGGAATCAGCACCATCAGCACCCTCTCCTCCAGGTGGGGCACAATGGGATCCATCATCTTGGGTTCACTGCTACTACACAGCACTAGGCATAGGTGAGCACAATACTGGAAAATATGCTGGTCATCTCAGCTGAGAAGAAACTCATGTTCACTTTGCAATGTGACTAGGAGGGAGAGAAGAGGGAGGACAAGGTGGGGGCAAAGTGTCAGAAGGAGGAGGGGGAGGAGGATAGATGATATATAAGCATATACTTCAAAGAAAGATATACTTCACCCAGACACTTTCCATTTCTCTTTTGTTGTCTCATCTAATGGAAGATACCAAGAGATTGATTAGTGAGGAGGAAGTGGAAAGAACATGGGTCTGTGAGTCAGAGGACTCGGGTTCTAATCCTCATTCTGCCATTTACCTAAAACCTTGGGTAAGTTACTTAATTTTACTATGTCTCAGTTTTCTCATCTGTAACATGGGGATTAAATACCACTATCTCCAAATTAGACTGTGATCCTCAAATGGGACAGGGATCATGACAGGCCTGATTATCTTGTATCTACCCCAGCACTTAGTACAAGCCTTGGCACATAGTTAACACTCAACAAATAGTACAATTATTGTCATTATTATTATAATTAATTGACCTGGCTTTCATGGTTTTCAAAGTTTGCCTGCCTCTAGCTTCTCCCTCCTCCAATTTACAATTCCTGCTGCTGCACAGATCTCCTTCTTGAGGCAACACTCCACACATGTCCCTTTACTCCTAAGAAACCTCCATTTTGGCTTTCCAATTCCCTCTCATCATGCAAAGACTTCTCTGGTTCACCTTCAAGGCTCTCTACCAACTCCCCATCTTACATAGCAGATCCCTTCACTAGCTACTAATCAGGATGCTCTTATCATTCCAAGAGAAGCAACTTGGCAAGTGGAGACAGTATTGGCCTTGTCAGCCAATGTGGCCTCAGGCAAATCACTTTACTTCACTGTTCCTCAGTTAGCTCAGCTGTAAAATGGGGGATTAATATCATTAGCCCCATGTGGGATAGGAACAGTGTCAAACCTGATTTGCTTGTATCCACCCAAAGCTTAGAACAGTGCCTGGCACCTAGTAAGCACTTTACAAATGCCACAAATTATTATTATTATTATTCCCCCCAAGCTCACCTTCTAGCTGGACCTCTCTTGGCTTTTCTTTCTCCATCCTCTCACTCAAACTACTCCCTGCAGCCTCCCCTCCAAAATCCAGCAGGCGACAGCTCTCTTCATGTTCAAAGTCCTCCTAAAATCCCACCTCCTCCAACATGCTCTCCCTGATTAAATCTTAATTTCCCATTAGTTCTAGTATATGACTTTATTCATACCTTATTTCAGTCTGTGTATTATATATATACACACATATATATGTGCATATTTAATTAAGTGTATATTAATTATGTGAGTATATATGCACAAATATATACTATAATTTTATTTGAAACCATTTCTATGTCTGTGTCCCCCTATTAGTTTGTAAACTTCTTGTGAAAATGGAATCTGCTCATGCCTCTGTTCTACCTTCCGAAGTGCTTAGTGAGTGCACTGACCCTCTGGGTGATCAATAAATACCATTAATAAATGAATAAAATAGTTATGACATTATCAAGGTACAGTGGTAGTTTGGTGTTAAAGGAGCAAAGTGTGTGTGCTAGGTTGGGAGAGGAATGAGAATCGGTAGGTGGGGAGAGGGATAATTAAGTGTCTTAAAGCTGATGGTGAGGAATTTCTGTTTTATGTGCAAATGAATGGGCAACCATGGGGTTTGTGAGGAGTGGGGAGATGTATTCAGAGAGATTTCTTAGAAAAAAATGATTTGGGCAGGGGGGTGAAATATGGACTGGAGAAGGGAGAGTGTGGAGGCAGGGACGTCACAGGGACTCTATTGCAATATTCTATTGCAGTAATATAAGAGCCCGGGCTTGGGAGTCAGAGGTCATGGGTTCGTATCCCGGCTCTGCCCCTTGTCAGCTGTGTGACTGTGGACAAGTCACTTAACTTCTCTGTGCCTCAGTTACCTCATCTGTAAAATGGGGATGAAGACTGTGAGCCTCACGTGGGACAATCTGATTACCCTGTATCTACCCCAGGGCTTAGAACAGTGCTCTGCACATAGTAAGCGCTTAACAAATACCAACATTATTATTATTATTATTATTATTATTCAAGATAGGGTAAGAAAAGTGCTTGGACGAGCATGGTAACATTCTGGATGGAGTGGAAAGGGCAGATTCATTCATTCATTCAATAGTATTTATTGAGCGCTTACTATGTGCAGAGCACTGTACTAAGCGCTTGGGATGAACAAGTCAGCAACAGATAGAGACAGTCCCTGCCGTTTGACGGGCTTACAGTCTAATCGGGGGAGACGGACAGACAAGACAGACAGACAGACAAGACAGACAAGAACAATGGCAATAAATAAATGGCAATAAATAAGATTCTGCTTATGTCATAAAGACAGAATCAACAGGATTTGTTGACTGACTCAATATTCAGGCTAAAGGAGAGAGATGAGTTAAGAATAATCTCAAAATTGATGGGTTGTGAGGCAGGGAGGGATGGTGATGTTTCTACAGGAAATGGAAAGTAGGGGGAAGATAGATTTTAGAAGGGAATATGAGGGATGCTTATCTGGACATGTTAAGTTTGAAGTGTCAATGAATCATCCAAATTGAGATGTCCTGAATGCAGGGGTAAATGCTAGACTGCAGAGGAGAAAGGTTTGGGCTAGTGAAGTGCATTTGGTAATCACCTGTGTTGAGGTGCCAATTGAAGCTGTAGGAACAGATGAGTTTCCCCGAGGGAGTGGGTATAGATGGAGACTCATAGAGGACCTACAACTCAGCCTTGAGGGGATCACTTAAGTTAATGAGTAGGAAGGAGAGGAGGAGTTGGAAAAAGAGAGAGGGAGAAGGAAAGTCCAGAGGGGACAGTGTCAAAGAAACCAAGGTTAGAAGTAGTAGTAGCAGAAGTTTTCAGAAATAGAGGTGTTTCAGAAGTCAGTAGCTGCTTAGAGGTCTCTTAATAGAGTTTGTTGGATTTGTCAAGAAGGAAGTCATTGGTGACCTTAGAGAAAGCAGTTTCAGTGGAAAGGAGATTGGGGAACCAGATTACAGGGGAAGAGAGCTGGAGAAGATGAAGTGGAGGAAGAAGGATTAAAGAAATGTTTCAAGGAATTTGGAGAGAAATAGTAGGAAGCAGTTGGGTTGAAAACTGAAGGGTAAAATGGGGTGAAGTGGGGTTGAGGAAGAGTTTGTTTTTTTTAGGATAGGAGACATGTTGATGTGTTTGAAAGTGGAGAGGAAAGAGCCAGTGGAGACTGAGCAGTTGAAGATGGTAGTCAGGGAGGGAAGAATGGAAGGAACAAGAGTTTTAATAAGATGCAAAGGGATGGGGTCATAGGCATAGGATGAGAGGGGTTAATTTCAGAAGGAGGAAGCTAGGAAGGGTGAGCCAGTGGATGGGAGCAGCCTGGCTTAGTGGCAAGAATGTGGGCTAGGGAGTCAGAGGTTGTTGGTTCTAATCCCGCCTCCACTACCTGTCAGCTGTGTGATTTTGGGCAAGTCACTTAACTTCTCTGGGCCTCAGTTACCTCATGTGTAAAATGAGGATTAAGACTGTGAGCCCCACGTGGGACAACCTGATTACCCTGTATCTACCCCAGTGCTTAGAACAGTGCTTGGCATATATTAAGCACTTTACAAATACCACAATTATTATTATTATAGGAGGTAGCCAGGAGGTGGTATGGGGGAAGTGAGAAAGATGTTTTAAGGAGATTGTGCTTGGTAGTTTAAATTTTATCAATGAAATCCACTGAAAAGTTATCCGGGAATGAAACTGGGAAAAGTGGGAGGACTGAAAGTTTAAGGAGGGAATAAAAGGTCTGAAACAATTGGCAGAGGCAATGGATATAGGAGTCAGTATTGGTGCTGAACAGGGAGGGGCAGAATTAGAGCAGGTAAAGATGAGTTTGGGATAGACTTTGTCTTAAAGTCTATATTTCTACCAGCAGAGTTTAATGGGGCAAGTTCATGAGAGAACCAGGACTGTCTTTCTTTAGTAGAGGAAAACATTTTTGTGGGGAAACGCAACCTTGATTTTTCCTGAGCTCAAGGATTTTTCCGTTGGTAGTAAGATCAGAGCCTCCCCCAAAGCTTTGCTATAAGCAAGGTGTGTAACCCCACAGATTGCATCCAGCAGTGAGTTGACTGGCTGCCAAATTCCCAGGAATACCTACCATTAAAAGCAATAAATGGAATTTCTTTTTTTAAAATGCTGTTTAACTCTTACTTACTATGTGTCGGGCACATTATAAGCCCTGGCTAATCCCCATTTTGCAGATGAGGTAACTGAGGCACAGATAAATTAAGTGACTTGTCCAAGGTCACACAGCAGAAGCATGGCTCCCAGGCCCCTGCTCTATCCACTGGAACTTGCCACTTCTCAGTTGTGAAAGAGAAGGAAGAAGACTGAACATGATAACACCTATTGTATTTGGCAATGAAGAGTGAAGGAAAAGAAAGGGAGAGGAGAGGGGAAAGAATTTTTAGAAGAAAAGAGAATAACAAAGGAAGAGAGAATGAAAGGTAAGCAGAAAGCCAATTATGAATGGGGAAGACATTGAACTCTTTTTACTGGCCCACCATCAAGTTATTTTTAGGCTCTGGAAATGTAGCAATGTGCCCATAGCTTTGAATGAGAGTGACCCTGTGCTTTAGACTTTAAACTTCTCTCTGACTGCCATTAACTCTCAGGGTGCTCCTTAGACTTGACTTGGCAGGCAATCTTAAACACTGCCATATTTGATTTCATTGTTTGTTTTTGAGGTATGGGTTTGGGGGCAGGGTGGAAAATAATGATAAATATGATGCATATTAAATGCTAACTATGTGCTAAACACACAGATTGATACAAGATAAGATCGGGTTGAACCTAATCCCTGTCCTACATGGGGCTCTCAGTCCAAGGCAAAGGAAGAACAGGTCTAAGTAGTGGAGAACAGGCATAAACCTCTGCCACACCTCCTGAATCTTTTCTTTTTAGATTGTGCATTTCTCCATCTCCTGGGCCAGCAGATTCTGAATTTCCTCTATATTAGCTTGGAGGGAGCCAAGAGATTGAACAGGGGAGGGGTTTTTTGGTTTTTTTAATGGTAATTGTTAAGCACTCACTATGTGCGAGGAACTGTACTAACCGCTGAGGTAGATAAATGATAAATGACAGTCCATGTCCCAAATGGGGCTAACAGTCTTAATCCCCATTTTACAGATGAGATACTTGAGGCACAGAAGAGTTAAGTGATTTACCCAAGATCTCACAGCAGATAAACTCAGATTAGGACTCAGGTGTTTTGACTCCCAGGCCCGTGCTCTTTCCACTAATAATAATAAATAATGTTGGTATTTGTTAAGTGCTTACTATGTGCAGAGGACTGTTCTAAGCGCTGGGGTAGACATAGGGGAATCAGGTTGTCCCACATGGGGCTCACAGTCTTAATCCCCATTTTACAGATGAGGGAACTGAGGCACAGAGAAGTTAAGTGACTTGCCCACAGTCACACAGCCGACAAGTGGCAGAGCTGGGACTATGTCACTCCAGTGCTGACTGGGGCCCTACAGTTTTCAGTGCACTCTTGGCACAGAGTATTTACTGCTCTCTTATCACCTGAAAGTTTGTGGATTGGTGACCATGAGAAATTTTTACCCAATTTATTCCCTAGCTTTGGTCAGTAGCACATTCCACCTCACCCTTTTGGCATGTAAAGAAGCAGCGTGGCTCAATGGAAAGAGCACGGGCTTAGGAGTCAGAGGTCATGGGTTCTAATCCCGGCTCTGCCACCTGTCAGCTGCGTGACTATGGGCACGTCACTTGACTTCTCGGTGCCTCAGTGACCTCATCTGTAAAATGGGGATTAAGACTGCGAGCCTCAAATGGGACAACCTGATTACACTGTATCTACCCCAGTGCTTAGAACAGTGCTCAGCACATAGTAAGTGCTTAACAAATACCAACATTATTATTATGTAGTGAAAAAAAATTCAACCTCATCACAGAGCTAAGAGTTTCTGATCCTTGACTCTAACTTAATGTTTTTAATTTGAATAGCATTTTCTATATTTAATTTTCTAACTTTAAAAACAAAAGCACCATTGTACTGCTGGGAATTTCCAAAGAGAGAATCCAGAGAACAAAGAAAAGGCTTATGTTTGGGGATCCAGGGAATGCTAGTCTCCTGGGAAAGACATCTGAACCCTTTCTGCAAACCACAATTCCAGCTTCCTCCAGACTTGGATTCATGGCTACAGTATTCCCTGCTCTAGAGGATTTTCCAGAGAGGTGCAGAAGAATGAAAGAGGAAAACGTTTAGCCATCCTTCTGTTGGTGACCTTATTTTGTATCTGACCCTACTCCCAACTCCACTTTTCTATGACATGGCATAGGATCCAAGTAGACCATAAGCCATTTTCTGACAAAGACTACATTTCCTACGATACACACAGGCCTGTGACTCTCTGGGACTTTTTGTGATTCCTCTCACTATGGGGTGTCTCTTAGAACAGCTGATTTTTGTTTTGTTTTGGGGACTTTGTGGGAGTGGGGATCATCCAGGGTGCGGTATGCCCAAGCAATGGTGGATTCAGGGGCTTGGGACTGGGGCATCCAGATAAACTTTATAAAGTTTTTCTTCAAAAATTTTCCCTGAGGAACAAATCCCCCTAAGGGAAAAAAATATCTGTAAGAAAAGCATTGAAATAAAAACAAACTCATGGAAACTAATTTTAAATTTAGAATCACCCCTTCCTCCCCCTCCCGCTCCTTCCCTAGCTCTATCCTCCCTGGCCACCAACAGAAGGATGATTATTCTGAAGTCAGCAATGTGTTTAATGTCAAACGGCCAGGCAGCATTAAGAGGATTGAAGTTCTGAAATATAGTCAGTCCTGGAGCAATGAAGTTGTGCTCAAGGAGCAGCATAGCCTAGTGGCAACAGCATGGGCTTAGGAATCAGAGGTCGTGTGTTCTAATCCCGGTTTCGCCACTTGTCCGCTGTGTGACCTTGGACAAGTCACTTCACTTCTCTGTGCCTCCTTACCTCATATGTAAAATGGGGCTTGAGACTGTGAGCCCCACGTGGGACAATCTGATTACCTTGTATTTACCCCAGTGCTTAGAACAGTGTTTGGCACATAGTAAGCACTTAACAAATACCATCATTATGATTATTTCCCAGTTATGCTGGGTGGAACGTGTGAGTGACATCAGGTTACCAGATAGCTTCAGAAAGAAGAGCTCAGATTGGGAAACTGAAAGCTAGGAAGCCTCAATCAATGCTCAATCTTAGCTGAAAACTGGGAGGCAATTGCTGAGGAGAGACCTGCATGACACTGCCATCAATAAGGGAGTGGTTTGGGTTTTTTTGTTTGTTTTATGGCATTTGAAAAGCAATTAGTATGTGTCAAGCATTGTTCTAAGCTCTGGGGTAGATACAGATTTATCTGGCTGAGCACAGTCCTTGTCCCACATGGGACTCACAGTCTAAATAGGAGGGAGTAGCATTTAATCCCCATTTTACAGCTGAGTAAACTGAGGCACAGAGAAGTTAATTGACTTGCCTAAGGTCATCTAGCAAGCAGTTGGCAGAGTGATTCTCTGAGCAACAGCCTTGTATGGGAAAGAGACTTGAAGGGGCAAGAGAAAACAGTGCCAGGCTCTACAAACACTAAGTATAACATTATAAGAAGGGACAACCTTTTTTTGTGTCTCACATTGCCTGGAGTGTGGGTCTCACATTGGTCTTTTCAGCCACACTCACACTCATAGGTGAACTTCTTTGAATAAGGACAACTATATGGATTGCAATCTTCTTCCAGGCAGGGATTGTATCTACTAACTATTATACTCTTCCAAGTGTTTAGGACAGTATTCAGCACAGAGTAAGCATTCAGTAATTACCTATGGTGAATAGTGGTAGGGGTAGTTACATGAAATCATCCACTATTTTCTGTCATTGATTTGATTCTTCTGTTGAACCAGCCCTGAAGAGAGGCCAGGACCATCACAGGAGGGAAACCCAGCCCTGACTGCACAGGACAGGGAAGCTGGTGCCAGTAACTGCAGACAGAAAATGATGGCTGCTGGTTCTAGAAGATGAGGATGGAGCCTTGAGAACAGAGGAGACCCAAGTTCTCGCACTTGTACACAAACCCCCAATTCATTCCCATCTGTCATCCAAAATGCTTGGTGCCTGTTGTAAGAACTAAATATTTAAAATTAGCCAAAGTTATTTGTAACTGTTTCTGCCTGAAACTGTAAGGCTTGGTAATTCATTCATTCATTCAATCATATTTATTGTGTGCTTCATGTGTACAAAGCACTGTGCTAAGGACTAGGGAGAACACAAAATAATAATAAAACAGACAACTAGCTCACAGCCTAGAGGTAAGAGACAGATACATTGGCAAAGAGGGAGTGAACCATCTTCCCTTTCAGATATTTAAGTTTGGACATGACAGTCGTAAGCCTTGTGATTAGGGGTCAGTGGTTAAGGCACATTTGACCACTAGGGGACCACTCAATCAGTTGGATTCCATAGCCCATCCATTGCTGGCCTCCTCAGTTTTGAGCTCCGGGACTGGAATTTTGGTTTCTGCAAAGAGAGTAGAATCATTTATACAAGCAAAGGGCTGGTATCTGGGTGCTAAATAAAACCATTCTATGGTCCCAAATTCCTCAGAGGCATAGAATTGAGATTTACAAATGACAATGCCTTATTGATTCATATAAATTTTAACAATCCCAGCATGTCTTTGTCAGTCTGACACTTGGGCAGGGGGATGTGGAGGTGACAGGAAGGTGAGGAGATGGGAAGCGGGTAGGTGAGGATGGCTGGAAGAGAAAGGGATGGCATCTTTGAGGAAGAGGAGGAAAGAGCTCACAGGTCCCCGTTGAGGATGTTCTGGTCAAATCCAAGGGCCTGGGGTCTCCATCGGGGCTGCTTGGGTCAATGCCCTCTGGATCCAGCAGGCCTCCGCTGTGAGACTTTACCTGACAAGTAGCAGCCCCTGCTTCTGTGCTCTTTCTCTGTCTCTTTTTATCTCCCACTCTCTATCGCTCTTTCTCACTGCCTCTGTTTGTCTCTGCACGGCCACTGCCCAAGGATATCACATACACTGTGACGTGATGATGTCATGTATCAACTGGGCTCTGCACAAAATGGATGAGCTTGGTTGCCTGCACTATGTTGTTCTGGCCCAGGTGTTAGCTTGTAGTTCAACAGTGTTGAAGGCTGAGTGGTTGTTGACAAGCGTTCTTGACTGCTGTATGAATGAGGTCTGAGGGCTTTCCAAATGTTCACTGGATGGAAATGAACATTGGTTGATCTGATTAACTCAATGAATTCCCCTTAACAGGGCTATCAACTTTTCAGTCTGAGTGAGGGGGCTAATCAGGGATGGAGCACCGGGAAGGATAGGTCTTTGTGGAAAAATAGAAACACGGTGCTACCCCCTAGTGCCAGGGTGGGACACTCTCTAGACAGGGAGTGGCATGAGCTCTCCACCACCCACCATTAATGAGACTGCCAGGGTCCATCATGGGGGGGACCGGTTTCCCCACCCCCAAGCCACTAGAGTTCCCACTGGCCCTTTCTATGCCCAGAATGACACAAACAATAGTAGTAAACCCTCCACCACTACCCTTATATCAGACCACTGGAGCCCACCACAAGGAAGAGAAGGTGTTATGTGAATAATATTCCTAGGCCTGGCTACCCTTATCACTCTTGGCCTCCCCTGGTCTCCTCATACCACTGAACTCCCATCAGCCATTGCTCCAGCCTGAAGGACACAAATAGCTGCAGTGTGAAACCTTCTCAATCACCTGCTCCCCTTTATTTTTAGACTGTGGGTACTATGGAGGCTCGGGGCTGTGCCTATATCTCAGTTATGTACTTTCCCACTGCTCAACTCAGTGCTTTGCTCACAGTAGGTGCTAAATAAATACTATTACTACTACTACATCATACATTCACAGAAATACATGTTCTTAACTAGGATAGTGCCAAGGTTGCAAGCTTTCCCCTTCCTCATCTAAATTGTAAGCTCATTATAATGATAATAAAGTTGGTATTTGTTAAGCGCTTACTCTGTGCAGAGCACTGTTCTAAGCGCTGGGGTAGACACAGGGGAATCAGGTTGTCCAACGTGGGGCTCACAGTCTTCATCCCCATTTTACAGATGAGTTAACTGAGCACACAGAGAAGTTAAGTGACTTGCCCACAGTCACACAGCTGACAGGTGGCAGAGCTGGGATTCGAACTCATGAGCTCTGACTCCAAAGCCCATGCTCTTTCCACTGAGCCAATTCTGTTGTATTCTGCCAAGTGCTTAGTACAGTGCTCTGCATATAGTAAGCATTCAATAAATACTCTTGATTGATTCTGGGACAGGAAAGTTGGCTGTGTTTGCGACTGAGATGGGAAAATTAGTTGGAGAAGTTGGGGAGAAAATGAGGTGTTCTGTTTGTGTGGAGAAGCAGTGTGGCTCAGTGGAAAGAGCACGGGCTTTGGAGTCAGAGGTCATGGGTTCGAATCCCACCTCGGCCACTTGTCAGCTGTGGGACTTTGGGCAAGTCACTTAACTTCTCGGTGCCTCAGTTACCTCATCTGTAAAATGAGGATTAAGACTGTGAGCCCCACGTGGGACAACCTGATTCCCTTTTGTCTACCCCAGCGCTTAGAACAGTGCTCGGCACATAGTAAGCGCTTAACAGATACCAAAATTATTATTATTATTGTATTAAGCTTGAGATGCCATCAGGACATCTATGTGATGATATCCAGGATGGAAGAGGAAATGTAAGATAGCAGAGGAAAGGAGAAGTTGGGCCTACTGAGATGGATTTGGAAATCTTCCACTTCTGAAGACATGAAAGATTATGGTTTCCTGAGAAAATGTATAAAGTGAGAAAAAAAGAGAGACACAAAACAGAACCACATTTAACAGTTGAGTGGCAGAAGAGTCAATAAAAAGGGCTAAAAAGAAGCATCCACACAGACTGTAAGCTCATTGTGGACAGGGAATGTGACCAAGTGCTTAGTACAGTGCTGCACACAATAAATGCTCAATAAATATGATTAAATGAATGAGTGAACAGGAAGAGAACTAGGAGAGAACCATGTCAGTTACACAAAGGGTGGATAGTATTACTCGGAGAAGGGAGTAGTCAGCAATGTCCTAGTTGTACTAAACTGCTGAGCTGCTTCTGCCATCCTGAGACACTGAACATCACCTGGGACAGAGAGCTGCCTATAGGTGCTGAGAGCTTTCCCTGCTGAGCTGCTTCAGCCAGCCCAGGATACTGAACATCACCTGGGAACATCACCAGCTGCCTCTGGCCTAGAACACCCTCTCTCTTCATAGCTGACAGACAGTCACTCTCCCCATCTTCAGAAATGTTTTAAAAGCACATCTCCTCCAAGAGGACTCAAGTGACCAAATCCACATTTCCTATTCTCACCTTAGCACTTGGATTTGCCCTCTTCATTCAACCCTCCTCAGTCCCAAAGCATTTATGTATGTAGCCATAATTTATTTATTTACGTTAATGTCTGTCTCCCCCACTAGATGTAAGCTGCTTGTGTGCAAGAAATTTGTCTATCAACTCTGCTGTACTCTCCCAAGAGCTTAGACCAGTGCTCTGCACACAGTAAGCACTCAAGAAATATGATTGATTGATTGATTGATTAATTGTACTAAGATAGAGTAGAGCCCTTTATAATAATAATGATGGCATTTGTTTAGCGCTATGTGCCAAGCACTGTTCTGAGCACTGGGGAAGTACAAGGTGATTAGGTTGTCCCATGTGGGGCTCCTAGTCTTCATTCCCATTTTACAGATGGGGTCACTGAGGCCCAGAGAAGTGAAGTAACTTGCCCAAAGTCACAAAGCTGACAAGTGTCTAAGCCAAGATTTGAACCCATGACCTCCGACTCCCAAGCCTGGGCTCTTTCCACTGAGCCACGCTGCTTCTCTTTAGTCAGCCAAATAAAGATGCCCTGGAAGCAGGAGGAGATATTAAATGTAAATCAATCTATGTCAAGTACTAAGTACTTGGGAAAAAACAATACAACAGAGTTGGTAGACATATTCACTGTACAAAAGGAGTTTACAGTCTAAAGGGGGAAAAATACATTAAAATAAATGATGGATATGATGTATATTAGTTCTGCAAAACTGAGGGTGGAGTGAATGTCAAATGCTTTAGGGTAAAAATCCAAGTGCATAGGCAACACAGAAGGGAGAAGGAGTAGGGAAAATGAAGGGATTAGTGAGGGAAAGCCTCTTGGATGAGATGTGATTTTAATAAAGCTGTGAAGGTGGAGAGAGTGGGTAGTCTGTTATATATAGAGGGAGAGGGAATGAGGTGAAGGTAGGGCTGGAGTAAGATTTGTGAGCCTTCTGATTAGGGGAGGAGGCAGAAATAGATGAGTTCCCCAGGAGAGTAAGTGTGGAATAATAATAATAGAGGTATTTAAGCACTTTCTATGTGCCAAGCACTGCACTAAGCACTGAGGTAGATACAAGTTAATCGGGTCAGTCACAATTCAGAAAAAGAGAGGACCCAGAACTGAGCCTTGCAGTTCACCTACACAGGTAAAGAATGAGTCAAGGAGGATAAAACACCATCTAAGCACAGGATGGAAAAGTGATCAGGAATGCAGAAGGCAAATGGGGAAACTGTTAAAATTGAGTAAACAAGACTAGAGATGGAGTAAACAAAGTTGAAAGCAGCTGAAAGGTGAGGAAGAAATAGGACTGAATGGATTCCAATGAACTCTGTTGGAAGACATCATTAGAGACCATAAGTAGGTCAGTCTGAGGAAAGTGAAGTGGGGAGGGTGAGGAGTGCATATAGATTGCAGGAAAATGAGAGAGAGAGAGAGAGAGGTATTAAATGGAAAGTGGAAGGGATGTATACAATTAGCAGAGATTGCAGATATGAAAACAGGGAAATCCATTAATGGCTGGAGGCTATGGTGGACACGGAGTAAGAGGGAGAACATATATTTTCTCCTCATACACAACCCTCATCAGTCCCCTCACACATAGCCCTCCTGAGCCACCCAGAGTTAGTTTGGTGGAGGTGAGGAGAGAGGGCATTCCAGGACAGTGGGAGGACGTGACCCAGGGATCGACAGCGGGATAGGCGTCAACGGGGAACGGTGAGGAGGTGGGCGGCAGAGGAGCGGAGCATGCGGGGTGAGCAGTAGAAAGAAAGAAGGGAGGAGAGGTAGGATGGGGCAAGGTAATGGAGAGCCTTGAAGCCCAGAGTGAGAAGTTTTTGTTTCGAGCGGAGGTTGATAGGCAACCACTGGAGGATTTTAAGGAGGGGAGTGACATGTCCAGAGCGTTTCTGCAGGAAGATGATCTGGGCAGCAGAATGAAGAATAGACTGGAGCAGGGAGAGACAGGAGGAAAGGAGATCAGAGAGAAGGCTGACCCAATAATCCAGCCAGGATATTATGAGAGCTTATACCAGTAAGATAGACATTTGGATGGAGAGGAAATGGCGGATCTTGGCAATATTGTAAAGGTGAGACCGGCAGACATTGGTGACGGATTGGATGTGTGGGGTGAATGAGACAGTTTTGTCAAGGATGACACCAAGGTTGTGGGCTTGAAAGACGGGAAGGATGGTAGTACCATCCACAATGACAGGGAAGTCAGGAAGAGCACAGGGCTTGGGAGGGAAGATAAGGAGCTCATTTTGTTATTCTGCTTGTTCAGCTACTGTTGATGTGAATCCCTTACCTAAGTTAGGACCAGATATCTGGTGTACCCATGGTAGCCATATGTGAGAGACACAATATCATGGCCCTCACTATCACAATGGGGAGTGGGCATTTGCTACTCTCCAAGCCTTGGTAGCTCACCCTTGGGGAGTAGGACTGGCTAGCCTCACTCTACCACTCCCAGTTTCTTCTAAGATCCATCTCTAGAGAAGTAGCATGGCTTAGTGGAAAGAGCACGGACTTGGGTTCTAAGAGGATGTGGGTTCTAATCCCAGCTCTGCCACTTGTCTGCTGTGTGACCTTGGGTAAGCCACTTAACTTCTCTGTGCCTCAGTTACCTCATCTGTAAAATGGAGAATAAGAGTGTGAGCCCCACCCATGTGGGACATCCTGATTACCTTGTATCTATCCCAGCACTCAGAACAGTGCTTGGCACATAGTAAGTGCTTAATAAATACCATTATTATTATCAGTATTATTATTATCTCTAAGAATCATAGGATGGTGGCAACATACTAATGGTGAATGGATTTTTCTACCTTTCAGAGAAATAGTCTTGCAGCGTGGCTTAGTGAAAAGAGCATGGGCTTGGGAGTCAGAGGTCATGAGTTCAAATCCTAGCTCTGCCACTTGTCAACTGTGTGACTGTGGGCAAGTCACTTAACTTCTCGGTGCCTCAGTTACCTCATCTGTCAAATGGGGATTAACTGTGAGCCTCACGTGGGACAACCTGATTACCCTGTATCTACCCCAGCGCTTAGAACAGTGCTCTGCACATAGTAAGTGCTTAAATACCAAAATTATTATTAAAAATTATTATTAGTCTTGGGCACTAGGACCCTGTGGGTTCCCTGGGCATCCAACCATAAAAAGGACTGGAATTTCAGGGAGTTGGAGTAGTGTTAAGAAGAGAAAGGAAATTCTAATAGTGCATTCCTTGTCTGGAAAACATCTACTTGCCAAAGACTGCCAAACTCTCAGTGCTGGCCGGGTGCAGTGCACCAGAATCAGTCCAGTATCACCTCAGAAAGGTGACAGTTCCTGGAAACCCTGCAGGAAGGGAGGCTGGATGGTAAAGCTAATGAAAGAAGAGTTCAAGCAGTGGTCAGCCTAGTGGGAAGCTGTTGGGGGAGACGGGAGGCAAGACTTTCAGGAATTCAAAACCTGTGCATGCCCCTGGTGCCACCTCCAGCATTCATGAGTCACCCCCAATGCCCAACCCTCCTAACAGGGGGAGCACACCAGCCAACAGCACACCCAACCCACCCCAACCTTTCCTGCAGGAAGAAGGTCCGCTGAGGTGAATTTAACTAAGCAACCATCCAAGGAGTCAGACATGAAAAAACACAGATATGGAATTCAATGTACCGTGGATGGCACGACCATCCTTCCCGTCCCGCAGGCCCGCAATCTCGGTGTCATCCTTGACTCGTCCCTCTCGTTCACCCCACACATCCTATCCGTTACCAAGACCTGCCGGTTTCACCTCTACAATATCGCCAAGATCCGCCCTTTCCTCTCCACCCAAACGGCTACCTTACTATTACGGGCTCTCGTTATATCCCGGCTAGACTACTGTGTCAGCCTTCTCTCTGACCTCCCTTCCTCCTCTCTCGCCCCGCTCCGGTCTATTCTTCACTCCGCTGCCCGGCTCATCTTCCTGCAGAAACGATCTGGGCATGTCACTCCCCTTCTTAAACAACTCCAGTGGTTGCCTATCAACCTCCGCTCCAAACAAAAACTCCTCACTCTAGGCTTCAAGGCTCTCCATCACCTTGCCCCTTCCTACCTCTCCTCCCTTCTCTCTTTCTACCGCCCACCCCGCACGCTCTGCTCCTCTGCCGCCCACCTCCTCGCCGTCCCTCGGTCTCGCCTATCCCGCCGTCGACCCCTGGGTCACGTCCTCCCGCGGTCCTGGAACGCCCTCCCTCCTCACCTCCGCCAAACTGATTCTCTTTCCCTCTTCAAAACCTTACTTAAAAATCACCTCCTCCAAGAGGCCTTCCCAGACTGAGCTCCTCTTCCCCCTCTACTCCCTCTGCCATCCCCCCTTTACCTCTCCGCAGCTAAAGCCTCATTTTCCCCTTTTCCCTCTGCTCCTCCACCTCTCCCTTCCCATCCCCACAGCACTGTACTCGTCCGCTCAACTGTATATATTTTCATTATCCTATTTATTTTGTTAATGAATTGTACATCGCCTTGATTCTATTTAGTTGCCATTGTTTTTACGAGATGTTCTTCCCCTTGACGCTGTTTAGTGCCATTGTTCTTGTCTGTCCGTCTCCCCCGATTAGACTGTAAGCCCGTCAAACGGCAGGGACTGTCTCTATCTGTTGCCGACTTGTTCATCCCAAGCGCTTAGTACAGTGCTCTGCACATAGTAAGCGCTCAATAAATACTATTGAATGAATGAATGTGTTTGTGTGTGTGTTTGCACATGCTCATGTGTGTCAACGGGAAAGCTTTCAAATCCAGGAGGCAGTAGGTTCAGTGATTATGATTTATTTGACAATAGCTAAAAGGGATATGATGTAATAAAATGAGCAATACACTAATATAAAATAAATATTAATCATTGTTAAATGATATAAAAAATCAAAATCTTTAATAACAATAATGATTACAAAATATTTAGCTAAATTATCATAATACAAGATATTAGGCATAAGTAAGATGATAGCTTACACAGGTTCATCATCAAAATCTGAGAAGCAGGGTGACAGTGGAAAAAGTCTGGGCCTGGGAGTCAGATGACCTGGGTTTTAATCCCAGCTCTGTCAGTTGCCTGCTGTGTGATCTTGGACAAGTCATTTAAGTGTTCTGTGCCTCAGTTTCCTCATCTACAAAATTGGGATTAGATTCTACTCCTTCCCACTTAGACTGGAGACTGTAGGACCAGTAACACAATTAGCTTAGTTACTTTATCCAAATGTTGGTTTTCTGTTTGACAGGAATTGTTAATTTGCTCTGTAGTCCTGAAGGGTTTTTTTCTTTGTAAGTTTTAAGATTAAAATTTAAATTTAATATTTTTAATTCATTCCCAACTGTAGATCTATGGAGCAATTCTATTTTTAAAATGCTGAAAAAATCAGATGCCTAAGGGACAATTTTCAATAAATCCTTTGCAGTTTCCAGGACTCGACATTCCAATTATCAACAAAACCAATTACCAACATAATCGATAGATTGATTGGGTTGTTTTTTTTTTAAAGAACGATTGGAATCTGTCATTGACATTAAATGAGGAGTATAATCATCCAGTGCCATGAAGTACCTGATACTGTTGAAATACTTCATCTAAATTGGTGAAATAAGCCCTAAATCTGTTCTTAAATACAAGGTGACCCGACTCAAAAGGAATCATAAACGTTTGTTTACTAGGAAATACATTAACTGAAGGAGGCTAGGGCAGGTGCGAAATAGTTCAGGACAAGCAAAATGAGTGATTGCTAGCAGCACTACATTAATGTAACGGGTCAATGCAATTGGGGAAACTCACTCATCTAAGGCTGCATTGTATGGGCAGAGGCTGCTTCAAGCCTGCTTATAAAACCATTCTACTTCCTAACAACAATACCTTGCAAATGAGATCTAGTATAACTGAATCAGATGTCGTAGATCTTGTCGTGAAAATGTTCCTTATTGATGTCGACCCTTCATTTTGGAAAACGAGACTCTCGTGAATGTGCATGTGTCAGAAGAAGCTAATGTGTAACTGACGTGTCTTTCTGTGCTTTATGCACATGAAGGCAGATTTTGCTCTGCTAATGCCTTTGTCCTGTCCCAAGCCTCTGCCTGTATGAGTTCCTGCCTATTGCTATTGAATAGTGGGTAGGTGCCTAGTTGCCTCCCTCCTCCCTCTTCCTTCCCTCCCACAGAGAAATTCAGTAAACATAGTGACTCCATCCTGTGCCTGTTTCCTTAGATAAATGCTTAATTATAATCTGATTGTTGAACAATAGCAGCTGCCTTTCCCTACTGATTTTATTAGACTGTCTGTGTCTGCATAGCATGACTCCTCTCCATGACTGGGCCTGCCTCTCTGTCATTCAGAAAGGTGGATCACAAGGGGATTCCTGAAGTTTTAGAGTTCCTGCCCTACTCCACCCTTTGTGCCAGCCTAGTGGAGCTCAACTCCACCTATCATCCAGGCTTGGCCAAAAGCCACTTGTCAGCTATGTGACTGTTGGCAAGTCATTTAACTTTTCTGTGCCTCAGTTACCTCATCTGTAAAATGGGGATTAAGACTGTGAGCCTCACGTGGGACAACCTGATTACCCTGTATCTACCCCAGGGCTTAGAACAGTGCTCTGCACATAGTAAGTGCTTAACAAATACCAATGTTATTATTATTAATGATTGTAAATGACAATATGATTTAATCTCTCTCTTCCTTCTTCCCTACTCTTTCTGTGAACAAAGGAGTGCTCTTAGTCCCCATTTGCAGAAGGTAAAAAGCACAGCAGTGCAGGTCCTTGAATCACCCCTTCAACCCAGAGGTGTTTGCCTTCTCCAGCCAGATCTGAGGAGAAAGCTGTTTGAGGAGGGGAGCATCTGGAGTAGATATTTCTTTTCTTTCTACATTCCACTTCCACTCTCTCCTCATCCACCTGGAGGCTAAAGGAAGCCAACACTCACAACATCAGAGCCTGAGGACTGAGGACCTGTTGTGGGCAGGGACTGTCTCTCTTTATTACTGTATGGTACTTGCCAAGCAGCGTGGCTCAGTGGAAAGAGCACAGGCTTTGAAGTCAGAGGTCATGGGTTCGAATTCGCTCTGCTACTTGTCAGCTGTGTGACTTTGGGCAAGTCACTTAACTTCTCTGTGCCTCAGTTACCTCATCTGTAAAATGGGGATTAAGACTGTGAGCCCCACGTGGGACAACCTGATTCCCCTGTGTCTACCCCAGCGCTTAGAACAGTGCTCTGCACAAAGTAAGTGCTTAACAAATACCAACATTATTAAGTGCTTAGTATAGTGTCCTGCACACAGTAAGCACTCAGTAAATGTGATTGAATGAATGAATGAAGAAATCCCCAAGGTGTTTCCAGCACCTCCAGCTTGAAGACCATCCACTTTCCCCTCCCCTCAACAAGGCTCTGCTTATGTACTTGCCCTGTCTTTTCTGATTAACAGTAATCCTTCATAATAATCATGTTATTAGCAAAAGTTCCCTCAGACTCGCTGAGCAAGGAATCATTCAACCAATCATATTTATTGAGGACTTACCACGTGCAGATCACTAAGCATTAAGAGGGCCAGTGTTGGGGCATGAGGGTTCCCAGGGAAGCAGATGGATCCCGAGGAACCAAAATGAAGAGCTCCCAGAGCAGCCAGGCTACTGGAAGCTTTGCAGGCTGCTTCTGCTCAGAACAGCCTCCCCTAGCCTCCTGGCACCCAGAAATACAATCCCCGTCTCCCATCTCTTTTCCTACCTCCAGGAACAAGGATTCTGAAACAGTCACTGCCCCAGCTGTCAGCATTGTACGAAGCTGCAGCTGTTTGCAAGCAACACAGCGATGGATGTTTCCTCCTAGCATTATCCAACTATCTGTTTATTTAAAATCACTCCCATTGGTGAACACTGTTTTCTCTTTTCAAAGTGTACTTCCTTGGGAATTCTATGCGGGATAAGGGGTTATCCAAGCTATTTATCTTTTGAATTCACCCAAGCACTTAGCATATAGTCTGGAATTTAGCAGATGCTTAATCAATACCATAAAGAGTAAGTAACAAGAAAAGCAGCCAAAAGATAAAGTCCCTCTGAAGAAGCCCCATTCTTCCTGCAAACATTCAGAAGAGAACAAAACAACTGTTTCTAGGCAGAAAAACCCAAGGACCCATAACCCCAGAAGCCGAAATCTGTCTTGCTCCATCCCTGCCTCCACCACCTCGGAGAACTAGCTCCTCCATCACTGACTCGATAAATACCATTGATTGATTGTACATCCTCCAGCTCCCACTATTTGAAAATCATTATTGTCTGACTCCCCCATTAGATTGTGAACTTCTTGAGAGCAGCAAATAAGTGTCTTGCTTCAGTTGAACTCTCCCAAGCCCTAGGCAGTGAGTGCTTAGCCTGAGGGAAGTGCTTAGTAAATTCCATGGATTGATTGATGAATTGACACATGTATTATAATATTTCCTTTCTGCTTCATGAACTCAAAAACAGAATATAATTTGGGAACTCCAGCTAGTTAATGAAGTTTATTCTGTCTGTGGCTTTGTTACTTCAGGTTAGATGGGGGCAGGCAGTTGGTGTTGGGGAGCAGAGACCCAAGGAAGCAGAGCCTGATCTCCTGGATCCACAACCCCAGCCAGAGGTAGAAATGGGTACCAGTACCAGTTCTCATCCCCTCTCTTCCCCACTCCTTCCACCTTCTCCAGTTTCCTTGCATTCCCCCACACTGCCCTAGAGTTCCCCTAACTCTGCCTGTGCTCTTCCAAGCACTTAGAACAGTGCTCTGCACAAAGTAAGATTGATTAATTTATTGCCCCTCATGGGGAAATGATTTGTAATTGGAATAATCATGTTACTTACTAATCCTCATGAAACCTGAACAGAGAATTCTAAAACAAAACTTTTCATTTGCCCATCCAAACCCTGTCCTCCCCGACTTTTCCATCACTGTAGATGGCACTGCCATCCTTTCTGTCTCACAAGTCCATAACCTTGGCATTATCTTGACTCCTCTCTCTCATTCAACCCACATATTCAATCCATCACTATAACGTCAGTTCAACCTTCACAACTGTCCTTGAAAAATAACCTGAAAGTCTCAGAGTGAAGATCGGCAATTCCGATCATAGGGTTCGATTACCCCAGGTGGTGATATAGATGGAAAGACTCGGAGACAAGGAGTTGGGATAGTGCAGAAAGGAGGAAAGTGGCTACACGTCCGTTCATCCCGGTGGTATACGAGTGGCGTGTAGCCACGAGCCTCCCTCAGAACATTACCTTTATTGAAACATTCAGCCAATTAGTGAGGAAGGGAAGAATGGGGGAGTTTGCCATCAGTTTCTGGGTTCAGTTACTATTTTCCGGAAATAAGCAGATGTGCAGTCGACAATTAGCAGCTGCAGTCAGTTATTGAGTCAATAATTTCTCAAACTTGGAGCGGAACATAAAACAAACTGGAGGGGGTCATAAAATGGAAGGAAGTCCTGGATTCACTAAAGTGGAGTCACTCTTGTCCTCTCGGTTCTGCTCCATAGGCCTGGCTGCCAGTCGGTCGGTTCTTGTGGACAACAACAACATTGTTAAAATCCACCATTTCCTCTCCATCCAAACTTATACCACGATAATCCAATAACTCATCCTATCCCACTTTGAATTCTGTATCAGCCTCCTTGCTGACCTCCCAGCTTTCTATCCCTCCCCACTCCAGTTCAAACCTCACTCTTCTGCCCATATTATTTTTCCATAAAAACTTTCAGGACATGTTTCCCCTCTCCTCAAGACCCACCAGTGGTTGCCCATCCACCTCTACTTCAAAAAGAAGCTCTTCACCAAAGGCTTGAAAGCATTCCATTACCTTGCCCCCTCCTACCTCACCTCACTAGTCTCCTACTACGACCCCACACATTTCACTACTTTAATACTAACCTTCTCACTGTACCTTGACCTTGTCTATCTCACCACTGACCTCTCACCCACATCCTGCCTCTGTCCTGGAACACCCTCCCTCTTCATCTCTGACAGACCATTACTCTCCCCCACTTCAAAACCTTATTGAAGGTACATCTCCTCAGAGACCTTCCCTAACTAAGCCCTCCTTTCCTCTTTTCCCACTCCCTTCTATGTTGCCCTGACTTGCTCCCTTTATTCATCCCTTCTTCCAGCCCCACAACACTTATGTATATACCTGTAATTTATTTATTTCAGTTCATTTCAATCATATTATTGAGTGGTTACTGTATGCAGAGCACTGTACTAAGTGCTTAGAAAGTACAGTTTGGCAACAAATAGAGACAATCCCTACCCAACAACGGGCTCCCAGTCTAGAAGCGGGGGAGACAGACAACAAAACAAAACAAGTAGACAGGCATCAATAGTGTCAATATAAATAAATAGAATTATAGATATATACACATCATTAATAAAAGAGAATAATAAATATGTACATGTATACACAAGTGCTGTGGGGCTGGGAAGGGGGTAGATCAGAGGGAGGGAGTAGGGGTGATGGGGAGGGGAGGAGGAGCAGAGGAAAAGGGCAGCTCAGTCTGGGAAGGCCTTCTGGAAGAGGTGAGCTTTCAGGAGGGCTTTGAAGGGGGGGAAGTGTGAAGTGTGTTAGTTTTGCGGATGTGAGGAGGGAAGGCATTCCAGGCCAGAGGTAAGATGTGGGCCAGGGATCGACAGCGGGACAGGGGAGAAAGAGGCACAGTGAGGAGGTGAGTGGCAGGGGAGCGGAGTGTGTGGCCTGGGCTGTAGAAGGAGTGAAGGGAGATGAGGTAGGAGGAAGCAAGGTGATGGAGAGCTCTGAAGCCAGTTGTGAGGAGTTTTTGCTTGAATAACCAAGGTTATTTACATTAATGTCTGTTTTTCCCTCCAGACTGTAAACTCTTTGTGGGCAGAAAATGTGTCTGTTATATTTTTATACTGTATTCTCCCCAGTGCTTAATTATACTATGTGCTCTGCACACAGTAAGCGCTCAGTATATAGGCTTGACTGCCTAACTGATTGAGACCTGGTGCCCCCTGCTGGTCACCTAATGAAATATCACCAGTCGAATAGGCACAGGACTTGGAATGGCACAGTCTTCCAGTTTTTTCAGCAAGCTCTTGATTATCACATAATATTAATGATTAATATTGTATAATAATATTATTGTAATTATAGGGGTATATATTCAGCACTTACTTTATGCCAAGCATAGGGGTAAATCCAAAGCGATCAGATCAGAACCAGTCCCTGTGGCTGACACTCTAAGAGAGGGAGAAGAGATATTCGGCCCCCACTTTTCAGATGAGGAAACTGAGGCAAAAAGAAGTTAAGGGATTTGGCCAAGGTCACACAGCAAGTAAATGACAGAGCCTGGATCCCAGTCGTACACTCTTTCTAAGAGGCCAGGCTACTTTTCCATGATTCCCTTTTGGTGTTTCTTGGTGTCTCCAGTATTTCCATTTGGTCTTTCCCCGGTCAGGTCCATGATGTGTCCAGCAGCAGCTCAGAATGCTCTTTATAAAGCCACAATGAGAAGTGGATTCCTGGTCAGTGTTAGGGCTGTGCAGTCATGCACCATCTCAAGATGATAATGATGATGATGGGATTTATTAAGCACTTACTATGTGCCAAGCACTGTTCTAAGCTAAGAAGCTAATCAGGTTATCCCACATGGGGCTTGCACAGTCTTAATCCCCATTTTACAGATGAGGTAACTGTGGAACAGAGAAGTGAAATGACTTACCCAAAGTCATACAGCAGACAAGTGGTGGAGTTGGGATTAGAACCCACAACCTCTGACTCCTAAGCCTGTGCTCTTTCAACTAAGCCATGCCAGCAAGTCCACAGGGAATCGAGAAGAACATTTGGAAATGAAACAGAAAGATGCCTCAGAGCTGACCACTACGTCTTTGGGGAAAGGAGCGGCTCTGAGGGTCACCCCTCCACAAAGCCAGAAAGACCAAAAGAAAGAGAGAGGGTGGCAAGGGACAGGCAGGCAGAGTAAGGAAAAGTTGGGGAGAATCAGGAGAAAGGTAAGAAAGGGGAAAGAAAATGAGGGAGGAGGACAATCAGCGTGACTCAGTGGAAAGAGCCTGGGCTGGGGAGTCAGAGATCATGGGTTCAAATTCCAGCTCTGCTGCTTGTCAGCTGTGTGACTTTGGGCAAATCACTTAACTTCTCTGGGCCTCAGTTAACTCATCTGTAAAATGGGGATGAAGACTGTGAGCCGCACGTGGGACAAACTGATCACCTTGTATCCTCCCCAGCGCTTAGAACAGTGCTTTGCACATAGTAAGCGCTTAACAAATGCCAACATTATTATCAATCACTGAGCAGAGATGGAGATGAATAGAGCAAAGAAAGGCAACGGAGGAGACAGAGGAACTAGGAGAGGAGCTGGGGCGCTTACAGTCTCGCAGACAGGCAAGATTTGTTCTTCATTCTTCATTAGACTCAGCTGCTTCAGTGGCATGCACTATATAACTGGTAGTTTCTTCATTGCACTCTTCGTTGGTGACTGGTATTGATCCTCAAGGGGTCCACAGATATACAACTGCTGGCACAGGCTCTTTCCTCTCCCACCTCTAACAGCCCCACACAATAACTGGCCCAAAAGAAAACCAGCTGTTCTGCTTTCTCATTCTAGAGACCTTCGGCAATTTGTTTTACTGTCTCCACTTGTAGACCGTAAGGTCCTTGTAGGTGAGGATCCTGTCCACCAACTCTAATGTATTATATCTCCTAAAGGCTTAGTATAGTGTCCTGCACATAGTAAGTTTTCAAAAAATACCACTGATTAATTGGGATGGATTTGGAAGCCCTTTTTGTCCGGTCCTTTGCCTCTAGCAGGTGAATGGCTAACCATGACAGCAGTAATGAGAGTGATGATTATGGTATTTGTTAAGAGCTCCTATGTGCCACACACTGAACTGAAAGCTGGGAAAGATAAAAGAAAATCAGATCAGACAATCAGACACAAGCCCTGTCCTTCATGATGCTCCCAGGCTGAGTAGGTGGGAGAAATGACATTGATTCACCATTTTACAGATGAAGAAACAGAGGCTGGAGAAATTAAGTGATTTTCTTAAGGTCATGCAGCAGGCAAGAGGGAGAGCAGAAAATAGAACCCAGCTTCTCCGAATCCCAGTCCCCTGCTCTTTCCACTAGGCCACACTGTGGTGTCTGCTGAGCTTCATAACCCTTTCCAATGATGTATTTCCTTGACTTCTAGGAAAATCTTCTTCCTATCCAAACAAAATCCCTCCTGCCTCCCTTTAACCCAATATACTCCTGCTTTCTCCCCTGGGGCCATGAACAATGGGCAGCCCCTGTCCTGTGACACATAGATGGCACAGCCTGGAGGGCAGGTGCTAGGGGCCAGGGTTTGGGTCTGGTCAAGAGAAGCAGTGTGACTTAGTGGATACAGCATGGGCCTGGGAGTCAAAAGGACTTTAACCCCAACTCTATCACATGTCTGCTGTGTACCCTTGGGCAAGTCAGTTAGCTTCTCTGTGCCTCAGTTACCTTATCTGTAAAAATGGGATTAAGATTGTGAGCCCAATGTGGGAAAGGGACTGTGTCCCAACCTGATTAACTTGCATTTACCTCAACGCTTAGAACAGTGCTCAGCACACAGTAAGTGCTTAATGAGTCTTGTCTTAGGCCGTCGAATATCTGATCCATAGTAGCACCATGGACACAAATATGGAAGTGGTTTATCATTGTCTTCTACTGCACAGTAGCCTTGAGTCTCCACCCTTGACTCTCTCACCTGCCACTGCTGCCCAGCAAAGGTGAGTTGTGCCTTGTAGCAGATTGCTTTCCACTGGCTAAACTAATTCTCTTCCCTTCTTCAAAGCCCTACTTAGAGCTCACCTCCTCCAAGAGGCCTTCCCAGACTGAGCTTCCCCTTTTCCCTCTGCTCCCTCTGCTGCCCCTCTATCCCCCCTTCACCTCCCCTCAGCTAAGCCCCCTTTTCCCCCCCTTTTCCTCTGCTCCTCCCCCTCTCTCTTCCCCTCCCCCCAGCACTGTGCTCATCTGCTCATTTGTATATACTTTTTATTACCCTATTTATTTTGTTAATGAGATGCACATCACCTTGATTCTATTTATTGCTATTATTTGTGTCTTTCTGTCTCCCCCGATTAGACTGTAAGCCCATCAGTGGGCAGGACTGTCTCTATCTGTTGCCGATTTGTACATTCCAAGGGTTAGTACAGTGCTCTGCACATAGTAAGCACTCAATAAATACTATTGAATGAATGAATGAATGACTAGTGACTGCCCAAGATGGGAATTAAATGGGTATAATAATAATACTAATAATTATAATGGTATTTGTTAAGCACTATGTGCCAAGCACTGTTCTAAACGCTGGGGTAGATACAAGGTAGTCGGGTTGTCCTACGTGGGACTCACAGTCTTAATCCCCATTTTACAGATGAGGTAACTGAGGCCCAGAGAAGTGAAGTGATTTTCCCAAGGTTACACAGAAGACAAGTGGCGGAGCTGGGATTAGGACTCACGATCTTCTGACTCTCAGCCGCATGTTCTATCCACTATGCCATGCTGCTTCCTGATGCTTCTGCTTGATTCTCCCTCCATGGAGGGCCATGGGGACCTCACTGTATCATCTTGAGAGCGGATTTTATGGGGTTGGCAGTAGAAAGAGAGAAGGGAGGTGAGGTAGGAGGGGGCAAGGTGATGGAGAGCTTTGAAACCAAGAGTGAGTTTTTGTTTTGTGTGGAGGCTGATAGGCAACCACTGGAGTTTTTTAAGGAGAGAAGTGACAAACCCAGAACATTTCTGTAGGAAGATGATCCAGGCAGAGGAATGAAGAAGAGACTGGAGAGGGGAGAGAGAGGAGGAAGGGAGATTAGAGAGAAGGCTGACACAATAATCCAGTCGGGATATTATGAGAGCTTGCACCAGCATGATAGCAGTTTCAATAGAGAGGAAAGGGCGGATCTTGGCAATACTATAAAGGTGAGACTGGCAGGCATTGGTGACAGATTGGATATGTGGGGTGAGTGAGAGAGCTGAGTCAAGGATGACACCATGGTTGCGGGCCTGCTGACACCTCCGGGACGGGAAGGATGGTCGTGCCGTTCACAGTGACAGGAAAGTCAGGGAGAGGACAGGGTTTGGGAGGGAAGATAAGGAGCTCAGTTTTGGACATGTTGAGTTTTAGGTGGTGGGCAGACATCCAGATGGAGATGTCCTGGAGGCAGGAGAAGATATGAGCCTGAAGTGAGGAGGAGAGAACAGGGGAAGAGATATAGATTTGGGTGTCATCTGCATAGAGATGATAGTTGAAGCCTCTCAGCTGCCTATGACACTGTCGACCATCCCCTTCTCCTCCACACTTTATCTCACCTTGGCTTCACGGACTCCGTCCTCTTCTGGTTCTCCTCTTATCTTTCTGCTTCAACTATCATCTCCCTCTTCTAGTCGAGACTGGTAGAGTACTGGAAACTTTCCAGGTGCGACCCTTAGAGGGGGCTTAACAAAGACCATTATTATTATCATTATTCTTATGGTCTATCTTGTTTCTGCCACTGACTTGGCACTTAGGAAGTCTTTAGTGTCAACCACCTTTAAAGGAGCCAATGCCACCTATCTTCACCACAGCTTTCACTGTATCCAGGGGCAACATTTGGGCAACTTTGATAGTGAACTCTGTGTTTATCTGTTCATTGCCCAATGCATTTTCCAGGCATCTTCCTACAGAAACACTCTGGGCATGTCACTCCCCTTCATGGGAGCCCTCATGGGATTGAAATTTCATTAGTTCCCAAGCTAAGCGGCAGGTTCTGTAGCTTCTCTTTGGCAGTTGAGCAGGAAGTTGGCATCCTTCAGTCTTCATTGGCCCGTGTTTGTTGCTCTTAGTCGCTCCTCCAACAGTCTGTTCATCTCTCCATGTCATGGTCCAACCCATTACCTTGGAGCCATGTGGCCTAGAAGGGGAGAGCAGGGGCCACCCCCAAAATACCAAGGTGTTGGGTAACCACAGGGAGCTAGGGTCAATCTCAAGCTGTGATAAGGCAGGAGTTGGAGGTGTCAGCAGCTTCAGAAGCCACCACAGGATGCACTCCTGGGCAGAGGCTGGGGAAGGTACCCAATACCCCAGTGTTGGGGTGTGTATGTGGGAAGGGAGCTGTGGTTCTGGGCCTCTGGAGCCAGTCAGATAGCGAAGCCGGGCCCTGGGACTGGTAGGGGGTGGGAGGCACTGCATGCAGGCACAGAGACCCCTGCTGAACACCACAGAGGTGCTCCAAAGCAGCAGTAGCTCTAGAACCTTGGAGGGTGCCACAGACGAGAAGGGATAGGGAAGGGAGGGACGGCATCTGCAGGTCAGAGACCACTCTGTGTGCTCTAGGGTCACCTTGGCCTGTCGGAACAGCAATGCAGCTTGAATTCATTCATTCAATAGTATTTATTGAGCGCTTACTATGTGCAGAGCACTGTACTAAGTGCCTGGAATGTACAATTAGGCAACAGTCCCTAGCCACACTGCAGAGCTCAACCCGGATCACAGTTTGGACTCAAAGGAGTAGGAACATGGGGGAAAACCAGCACAGCAGCAGAGGCTGTTTGTGCAGGCTCTTTGTTAGAAGTCAGTGGGAGCTTATCTCTTGGCCACAGACTCCAAGCCTGAGTAGGGCAAGGGTAAGAGTGAAAAGAAATATATCACTTTTTGATCAAGGGAGAAGGTCCGATTTTTCTCACATATCACAGCTCCTTTAAATGAAAACCATCATCAGAACAAACTGTGGTTTTAAGGATTTCTGTAACCAGTTGCTTTGTGTTCTCAGTGGTGATAGGGCTCCAGGCTGCCCTATCTCTTTCCACTCTTGGTGTCTGCCAGGACAGTGGAATAGCAGGTGAAAACAACTATATGAACCTGCTGTATCCAAGAACCAAGAAAAAGCCAAGTCAAACTTAGCCTTCACCTCTTCCTTGTCCCTTTAATTTCCTGCCCCAAGAGGGTGGATTGACTCTGGGGACTCAGAGCTGTCAGTGTCATGGTTTTCAACTATGGAACAGCTTTATAGCAAGAGACACAAGTGACTAAAGGGACCTAGGCAAAAAAGGGAGACTTTAATAACAGTATCATTATCATTGTTATTATGATGGTATTTGTTAAGCACTTATTATATGCCAAGCAATGTACTAAGCCCTGGGGTAAGTATAAGATAATCAGGTTGGACACAGTCCCTGTCTCCCCACACCGACCCCCGCCTCCCTGAGGAGACTCACAGTCTAAGTGGGAGGAAGAACAGATATTTAATCTCCATTTTGCAGATGAGGAAACTGAGGCATAAAGAAGTTGAGTGACTTGAGTGACAGGTGAAGAGGTCTCTGTTTGGCAGACGGGGTGAACACCATAGAGGAGAGAAGTGAAATGAGTTGGGATGGGTGGTTCAGAGATGGGAGTGGGGACAGGGAGCAGGTGAGTCTGGCGAGACCAAAGAATTTGAGCTGGGATAAAGCAGGAGGTGAGCGATGCTGGGTATGAGAGGAAGAGAGTGAAGAGCTGCCCACTGGTTCAAAGACTGTGAAAGTGTTCGGGTGCGTTTATCACCCTGAGTACCTCTTGCATATTTGTAGTCTGAAAATACAACCACAGATCTTTTCTGGGCTCTTGTCTTTTAGAGTGAGCATTAATAATAATGACGATATTAAGCGCTTACTATTTGCCAAGTTCTAAGGTTAAGATAAAGTATTCAGTTCAGATTTCGTTTCTGACTTACACAAGATTCACAGTGTAAGAGGAAAGGAGAACTGGTATTTAATCTTCATTTTACAGATGAGGAACATTCTGCACAGAAAAGTGAAGTGATTTGCCCCAAGTCACCCAGCATGCAAGTGGCAAAGGTGGGATTAGAATTTAGGTCGCATAATTTCATGCTCATTTCACTTAGCAATCTTGAGTCCCACGTTACTCAAATACCCTGAGTTATGATTCAAAAAGTATCTCCTACTGGCATGCAGAAGGACCTGTGATTTTATTCTTTTTGTACTAGTGGGGATTGTTTTGCCCTGAAAAATCCTCACTCTCTCACCTGACCTGGCCTGGCCTGACCGGCATTGTGAGAGTTGAGGAGAATGTATGCACTCTGTGACTGTGGGACTATTTACGAGGCCAAAACAGCAGCAATACCACTGGGCATTTGAAGGACTGCATTGAAGGGAAATACTCAGAGTAGGAGTAGGGAGAGTCATTTCCTCTTTCTTGGAGAAGCAAAACAATGAAAAATGAAACAAAGGGCAACAACTAGCAGAAAAAATATACAGCTACCTTCCACTCAATTAAATAGACCAGAGCTGGAAAAGTCAGGAGCATAGAAGTAGCGTGGCTCAGTGGAAACAGCACAGGCTTGGGAGTCAGAGGTCATGGGTTCGAATCCCGGATCTGCCACCTGTCAGCTGTGTGACCTTGGGCAAGTCACTTCACTTCTCTGTGCCTCAGTTCCCTCATCTGTAAAATGGGGATTAAGACTATGAGCCTCACGTGGGACAACCTGATTAACCTGTATCTACCCCAGCGTTTAGAACAGTGCTCTGCACATAGTAAGCACTTAACAAATACCAACATTATTATTATTATTATATACAAGTAAGGGGAGTTGTTCCAGAGAGTATCATAGTGATACTAATCAATCACTCAATAGTATTTAATGAGTGCTTACTCTGTTTAGGGCACTACAATAGAGATAGACAAGATCTGCCCTCAAGGAGTTTTCAACCTACTGGGGGAGACAGGCAGGGATAAGCAAGAGTGTAAAGACATGTATTTAAGACTAAGAGACTGAAAGGAGGTGAGTAGCCAAGTGCTTAAGTGATGTCTGCCTCCTGAAGTGTCAGTTGGGGGCAATACGATTCACTGCCTGCTGTACTCTCCCAAGCACTTATTAATACAGTGCTCTGCCACAGTAAGTGCTCAGTAAATACCACTGATTGAAAATTGCACATATACAGTGTTACAATGAAATTTCATTCCCCCTTTAGATGGTTAGCTCCCTTTTTATGATATTTGTTAAGCACTTACTAGTTTATGATGTGTCAGGAACTCTATTTAAGGTTGGGATAGATATAAGCACACTAATTTGGACACAATCCATGTTCCACATAAGGCTCACATTCTTAATCCCCATTTTACAGATAAGGTAACTGAGGCACAAATAAGTGAAGTGATTTGCTTAAGCTAACACAGCAGACAAGAAGCGGAGCTGAGTTCAGAACTCAAGTCCTTCTGATTCCTAGACCCATGCTCTATCCACTAGGCCATGCTGCTTCTTCTTTGGGTCAGTGACTGCATCTCCCAACTTTATTACATTGAATTTTACTACGTGCTTAGTACTTAGCTCTGTAAACAGTAAACACTCAATACTTATCAGTGATTTAATCACTAAATCAATCATATTTATTGAGATTTACTATGTATAGAGCACTTACTAAGCACTTGAGAGAGTACAATATGACAGAGCTGGTCAACACATTCCCTGCCCCAAACAAGTTTACAGACTAGGGGGGGAATACAGACTTTAATATAAATAAATTTTGGATATATTCTTAATAATAATTGTGGTATTGTATTAGAGAAGCAGCATGGCTCAGTGGAAAGAGCACGGGCTTGGGAGTCAGAGGTCATGGGTTCTAACCCCGACTCCACCACCTGTCAGCTGTGTGACTTTGGGCAAGTCACTTGATTTCTCGGTGCCTCAGTTACCTCATCTGTTAAATGGGGATTATGACTGTGAGCCTCACATGGGACAACCTGATTACCCTGTATCTACCCCAGCGTTTAGAACAGTGCTCAGCACATAGTAAGTGCTTAATAATAATGATGGCATTTGTTAAGCACTTACTATGTGCAAAGCACTGTTCTAAGCTCTGGGGAGGATACAAGGTGATCAGGTTGTCCCACGTGGGGCTCACAGTCTTCATCCCCATTTAACAGATGAGTTAACTGAGGCACAGAGAAGTGAAGTGACTTGCCCAAAGTCACACAGCTGACAAAGCAGCAGAGTCAGGATTTGAACCCATGACCTCTGACTCCCCAGCCTGGGCTCTTTCCACTGACCCATGCTTAACAAATACCAACATTATTATTATTATTATTGTCATGCTATTGTGGTCTTGTACTATGTGCCAGGCACTGTACTAAGCACTGGGCTAGATATAAGGTAATAAGGTTAGACCCAGTTCCTGCCCATATAGAGCTCACAGTCTTAATCCCCATTTTACAGACAAGGTAACAGGCAGAGAGAAGTTAAGTAACTTGCCCAAGGTGTCCCAACAGAAAAGTAGCAGAGCCAGAATTAGAACCCAAGTCTTTCTAACTCCCAGGCCCATGCTTTACCCCCTAGGCCATGCTGCTTCTTTAGATGTTATGGGGCTGAGAGAGGGGTGAATAAAGGGTGCAAATCCAAGTGCAAGGGTGACACAGAAGGGAGGGGAGGAAGAGGAAATGAGTGCTTAATCAAGAAAGGCCTTTTAGAGGAAATGTGCCTTAAATAAGGCTTTAAAGTTCGGGAGAGTGATTGTCTGTCAGGCATGAAAAGGAATGGTGTTCCAAGCCAGAGGCAGGATGTGGGTAAGAGGACGAGGTCAGTGTCAAAATAGATGAGATTGAGGTACAGTGAGTAGAAGCAGCACAGTGTAGTGGATAGAGCATGGGCCTGGTAGTCAGAAAGTCATGGGTTCTCATCCTGGATCCACCAAATATCTGTTATGTGACCTTGGGCAATCACTTCACCTCATCTATAAAATGGGGATTGAGACTGTGAGCCTCACATAGGACAGGGACTGCATCCAGCCTGATTTGCTTGTATTCACTCCAGAATTTAGTACAGTGCCCGGCTCATAGTAAGCACTTACAAAATAGCACAGTTATTATTATTAATTATTAATGGCATTACAGAAGCTAAGTGTGCAGGCTAGGTTGTAGTAGGAGAGCAGCAAGGCAAGGCAGGAAGGAACATGGTGATTAAGTCCATTAAAGCCTGTGGTAAGGAGTTTCTGTTTGATGTGGTGGTGGATGGGTAACCATTGGAGGTTGCTGAGGAGTGGAGAAACATGGATTGAATGGTTTTATAGAATAATAATCTGGGCAACAGAGTTGAGTATCAACTGGAGTGGGGAGAGACAGAAGGTAGGGAGGTCAGCAAGAAGGCTGATACAGTAGTCAAGGTGTGATAGGTTAAGTGCTTGGATTGACAGAGTAGCAGCTGGGATGGAGAGAAAAGGGTATTGTGACGGTTGAATTGACAGGATTTATTAAGAGATTGAATATGTGGATTAAAGGAGAGGGATTCATCGAGGAAAACACCAAGGATACAGGAAGGATGTTTGTGTTGACTACAGTGGAGGGAAAATGAAGAGGAGGATGGGGTTTGGGTGGGAATATAAGGAGTTCTATTTTGGACATATTAAGTTTGTGATGTCAGCAGAACATCCAAGTAGGGGTGTCCTGAAGGCAGGAGAAAATACACAACTGCAGAAAAGGAGAGAGATCAGGGCTGGAGGTATAGGTTCGGGAATCATCTGCATGGAGATGGTAGTTAAAGCCACAGAGCAAATGAGTTCTCCAAGGGAGTAGGTGTAGATGGATAATAGAAGGGGACCCAGAACTGAACCCTGATGGACTCCAACTGGTCAGGGGTGGGAGGGAGAGGAGAAGCCCGTGAAAGGGACTGAGAATATGCAGCCAGAGAGACAAGAGAAGAACCAGGAGTGGACAGTGCCTGTGAAACCAAGGTTGGCTATCTTTTCCAGGAAAAGTGGGTAGTCAGAGTCAAAAGCAGCTGAGCGGTCGAGGAGGAGTAGAGGCCATTGGATTTGGCAAGAAGGAGATCATTTGTGACCTTTGAGAGGGCAGTTTCTGACGAGTAAAGGGGGAGAAAGCCAGATTGGATGGGGTGGTCAAAGAGAGAATTGGGAAAGAGGACCTGGAGACAGTGAGAGGTACACAACTTATTCAAGGAATTTGGAGAGGAGTAATAGGAGGGAGATGGTGTGAAAATGAGAGAAAGTCATAGGGTCTAGGGAGGGTTTTCTTTAAGGTAGCAGCTTACCTCTTATAATAATGATGATGGTATTTGTTAAGCACTTACTATGTGCCAAGCACTGTTCTAAGCACTGGGGTAGATACAAGGTAATGAGATTGTTCCACGTGGGGCTCACAGTTTTAATCCCCATTTTAATTCCCAGATGAGGTAACTGAGGCACAGAGAAGTCAAGTAACTTGCCCTAAGTCTCACAGCTGACAAGTGGCGGACCTGGGATTAGAACCCACAACCCCTGACTCCTAAGCCTCTGCTCTTTCCACTAAGCCATGCTGCTCCTCAAATCATTGGCCTCTACAATCCCAAGGACCCAAGGGCAAATCAACTATCTCCTCAGGTTCCACCTAAACACTGGACTCTTCATTCTCAAAGACCCAAGGACAATTTAACCATTTCTAAACACTGGACTCATCGCTCTCAAGTCCCCAAGGACAATTCAACCAACATTCTGGGTATCACCGGATTAAGTTGTTATTGCTGTCATTTATCTCACTGTCCTCTCCATGAACCTTCACACCCCAACACTCCTTTCAGCCCATCCCAGTCCTCTTCTCCCACCACTCCTCTCTGGCCTCCTCTGCCACCCAACTCCTCCCCACTCCTTGGCCGCTCCCACCTCACCTCCTTGCTCCATCCCTGTAACCCTATCTCAACACCACCCAGAACATGGTCTAGTGGAAAGTACATGGATCTCTGAATCAGAGGATTTGGGTTATAGTCCTGGCTCTTCCACTTGCCTGCTGTGTAACCTTGGGTAAGTCACTTTACTTCTCTGTGCCTCAGTTTTCCTTACCTGCAAAATGGAGATTCAATACCTGCTCTCCCTCCCCATTAGTCTTTGAGCCTTGTGAGGGACACAGACTTTTTGCTTAATTGTTTATACTTTAACTGCCCAAGCACTTGGCACATAATAAGCAGTTTTCCAATACCACAATAAGAATAAAAATCTCCATTTGGCATTTAATTCTCCTGTTTTACCTTAAAGAGTTTAATGGGAATGAAGAGGGAGAAGGAATGTTTGGTCTTCAACTTTGTGTATTGAATGAATGGTGTATTCGCTGAAGTTGAATGGATAAATGGGGATGGGAATGGAGACTGATGAGGGACAGAGCGTGGAGGAGAAAGGCAGCCTGTAGAGGCAGAGTGTATTTCCCGGGCAGATAGCCTCCATACTCATTAGAGTGAAAAGCTCTTTGTGGGCAGGGAATGTATCACCTGTTCTATTTATACTTCCAGGTAGCTCAGGACAGTGATGGCACACAGTGGTGCTCAATAAAGACTGCTACTATGTCCCCCTGAATGGAGGGAATCTGTCACCAAGTGAATCAAGGGCCATGGGGGTACTCAGGGAAGGGGGCTTTGGAACTTCTTCTATTCCTTCCCAGATACCTACCAGTCCTCACTCCTATTCCCATTCCCTGGGTGGTTGGAATCTTCCACAATTCTGCCACACAAAGCCTGGAAAAGTAATGCTCACTGACAATTTCTCGTGGCAACAGTACTGCAGAAGAAACCCTATTGGCTGTTAGAGTATTTGCTTCCCATGTAGACACACAATAGATTATAATAATAATAATAATAATAATGTTGGTATTTGTTAAGCGCTTACTATGTGTCGAGCACTGTTCTAAGCGCTGGGGTAGACATAGGGGAATCAGGTTGTCCCACGTGGGGCTCACAGTCTTAATCCCCATTTTACAGATGAGGGAACTGAGGCACAGAGAAGTTAAGTGACTTGCCCACAGTCACACAGCCAACAAGTGGCAGAGCTGGGATTCGAACTCATGAGCCCTGACTCCAAAGCCCGTGCTCTTTCCACTGAGCCATGTGCACTGTCTTAATCTGCAACCCAACAAAAAAATTGTCAGTGGACTTTGCTTGCCCTGTTCAGGTTTGTCCAATAATTTTTAATAACAAGAGTTCTAAATCACTTTGGTCAAAATTACTTCTTGAATTCAACATAATACTAAAACATTTTGGTGGGGGAAGGTGGGAAGGCAATCCAAAATCTGCAACCCCTGGGGCTGTGAAGTCAGGGGCGCTGGGCTGAGCTCAGTCTGTACCTTGCCACGGTAGAGCCCATGGCAGCAGCAGAAAGGGAGGGTGCTCAAAGGAAGGAAGGCTGGGTAGATATAAGGTAATTAGGTTGTCCCACATGAGGCTCACAGATGCCTATAACTGAGACATAGAGAAGTTAAGTGACTTGCCCAAAGATACACAGCTGATAAGCGATGGAGGCAGGATTAGAATCCACAACCTCTGATTCCCAAGCCCAGGCTCTGACTCTGACTCGGAGATCCATGTTCTTGTCTGCTGTGTGGCCACATCACTTCACTTCTGTGGGCCTCAGTTACCTCATCTGTAAAATGGAGATTGAGACTTTGAGGACAGGGACCGAGTCCAACCTGGTTTGCTTGTGTCCACCCCAGCGCTTAGCACAATGCCTGGCACACAGTAAGCACTTAACAAATACCATAAATATTAATTCCTTCAAGATTTCTGGGCTCCAGTCACCATGCCTACCATCTCAGATGGTGACCTCTTCCCTCTTCTGGCCCTCAGGGGCATAGGCTGCTTTCACACAATCTCCTCCATAACCTAGTGCAGGTCCAACTGAAAGGCCCCCTCCACTTTGGCCTCTGACTCCACCCCTTCGCACCTTCTAACTACAATAATTGTGCTGTTTGTTAAGTGTTTATTGTGTGTCAGACACTATGCTAAATCCTGGGGTAGATGAAAGATAGAGTGGACACAGTTCCTGATCCCTTGGGGCTCACCAGACCTAATTTTTCCACCCATGACTGAAATCTTGCTTTCTGCCTTGATATAGCCCTTATCCTAAAAAAAAAAAATCTTTGGTCCCCATAGGGTGTCCCAAATGGCACTTATTTGAAGCAAACACTGTTGAACAAAGTTTCTCCAGACTATCTGTTTGGGTCTGAACTAAGGCCGGCACATTTAATAATAATGTTGGTATTTGTCAAGCGCTTACTGTGTGCGGAGCACTGTTCTAAGCTCTGGGGTGGATACAGGGTAATCAGGTTGTCCCATGTGTGCCAAAGTGGACCTGGGCACTGGCTACCCAAAGGTCAAAATGCCATCAGTGATGTAACCTCTCTGGCCAGAGGAGGCAGGACAGGAAGATAGGTGTCCCTCACCTCCGTGCCCACCCAATAAGGTATGGAAGGGAAGGGATCGGAAGGGGGAGGAGATTGAACTGGAAGGAAGTGGGGACCACCCAAACCAAAGGTAATAAATACCTGTTGCCTCTGGTGCTCGGGTCTCTCGGGGAGATCACAGTGGTAGCAACGGCCCACCCACGTGTCTCTCCCTGTCCTGAGCACCAGGCGCCATTCTGCCACCAGGAACAACGCACAGAGACAGGGGTCGCGGGACGGGTGAGTGTAACACATAACTGGGTTAAATACATAAGTGGGTAATGTATGAGTGTAATGCATATGTGAGCTTAGTGTATAAGCGGGCAATGTATAAGTGAATATGATGCACATGTGAGTTTAGTGCGTAAGTGGATAGCATACAAGTGAGTGTAAAGCGCAAATGAGTTTAACGCACAAGTGTGTAATGCATAAGTAAGTCTAAGGCCTAAATGGGGTCGGCGCATAAGTAGATTGAACGCTTAAGTGGATTCCTCCCGAGTGGGTGTGCACATGGTGGGAACTAGCCGCCTCACCACGTTGTGAGTAAACCATTAACGGGCTCTTCCTGGGCGGGCCCAGGTGTCCGCCCACACTCGAGTAACATACTAGTGTAATCCTCCCATCAGGGAAGCTTTAACACCAAATTCCTCCCAAAGGGGAAGCTTTCACTCCATATTTCCCCCAAAAGGGAAGGCCGACTGTCGCGTCTAAATAATTAATTAATTCAATCCACCCTGCGGAATAAATTCTATACAAAACTCGGGTTTTCCATCTCCAGCCTCTCTCTCTCTCTCTCTCCCAAGCTGATTCCAAAAGAACCTGTCCCCGGTGACGGGTGACATAAATGGCGACGAGGGTGGGATCGGCGATAGGTGATAGAGAGCCAGGAGGGTTATTTGAATTCCTTGTGAATCAGGGATGGAAAACCCCAAGATGGGACAGCCGCTGGGTGGAGGACCATTGGGAAGATCCGGCCACTCTGGTGAGGGAGTTTTGTAATTGGCGTGAGGCTACCCAAATCAGGAAAAGGAAAGGAAAGACCGCCCTTCTCAGCCTCCTAGCAACAGCGCTGCAGGCCACCGGCGGCGGTTGAGGCAGGAAAGGGACGCCCTGGAGGCGAAACTAAGGGAACGTGACGCGAGATGCCTCTTATTGCAGACAGCGGCTGAGGTTAAAGCACAGCAGAACACCCTTTTGGAGCAGAAATTGGCACCCTGGGTGGCCAAGGAGTTAGAGGAGAAACCTTCCGGTAACCGAGCAGGAGGTTAAGCAAGTCATGTACTCGGGAATTTGCCAGGGGAATTGCTCAGGGGAAGGGAAGGGAGATCTCGGCCCCTTACCAGAAGTGGAACCGCCCCCTCCCCAGCAGGATCGGGTGGTACCCCCGCAGAATCCCGAGTGCCAGCCCAAGCCCATCTACCCTATTATCAAGGAGGAGCGGAACCCTGAGGGAAAGGTCACCACCCAGACTACGGGCTTCACAGCCCCTGAGCTCAGGCAGATCTCTAAGGAGTTTTCCCGGGACCCCGGGGAACCGGTGGTAGCCTGGCTGGCTAGGATTTGGAAGGGAGCAGCCTCTCAGGTAGACCTCAGCCCAAATGAAAGCAGCCGCCTAGATTTGGGTCCAGGGGTGGATGTATCCCACACTCACACACAAGGTCGAACTCTTTGGACCCTTGCGGTACACTGGGCTCGGACGATACCCCGGAGTGAACAAGAAAGGGCCGGCACTCTCCGGTGGACTGACCCAACTACACTAATCCAGCATCTCCTGGTGCTTGGGATCGAACAACTCCTGGATGATAGGGAGAAAACTCAGGAACCTAGTCCATGGTCCCTACCCGCCCAAGAGGGTTTACTTCGTGCCATAGTAATGGGTGCACCCCCGGGGCCAGAGCATGCTCTGGCTCACCGCTTGAGGGATAGAGCCACAGGAGCAAGCACCTGGAGCGCATTGGCCAATGTGGTCAATAGTGACTGGCCCCTATTTCAGTCCTCTGAGGTACCCATTACCCGGCGTGTAGCAACCATGCTTGGGAAGGGCCTAGGTTTGAGGAGGACAAAGTCAGCCCCAACATATACTAGAAGGGACACCCACCAACCTCCGAAGCGGATTGGCTCAGGAAGATTGGGCTTAGGACGGGTAGCTATTTGGCGGGAGTTGAGGGAACGGGGCTTTCCTATGGACGAGTTAGATGGACTACCCACCCATATCCTGAAACTGCTCACTCTGGAAGGTAGACCACAGGCCCCAACCGCCGCGGAGGAGGAAGACTAGAAGGGAGATCCGGCGGGCCCGGCTAATGGACGGTGGCTGCAGCCCTCTTACAGGCCTATGACCGTCCTAGTCGATGACTGCCAGGAAGTCTCTTTCCTGGTAGATACCGAGGCCCAGATCCTCCACCTGGGATGGGGCTCAGCACACCTTTACATAGCTCCCACAGGGATAGAAACACAGCTCACCACCCTCCCCTGAGAAGGATACTGGAGACACACTGGGAAGCGAGTCATTATCCGGCATTCCCCGAAAGGCCAGTTATGGGTTTACCCTTATGAGAGCTCTGACGGGACAGATTTGGGCAGCTAATACCAATGAGGGCTGTCCACTAACCCTGGTAGAGGCTTGGACATCCACCAAGACCTAAGCTCTTCTCTTTGGCAGACACCACACCTGGGAGAGGGGAAATGTCGACCCACCGCTCCATGAATCTGCTCGGCCTGCTTGTCATCCTGACCCTGGAATGTGGGAGAGCCCGCAGCAACACCTTCTTGAAGGCCTTGGCCCACTATAGCCAGGACCTGAGCATTTCAAACTGTTGGGTTTGTGGGCATTCCCCATTGAATGGAGGGGGAGGGTACCCCCTTATCGCCCATCCTTATGACAACTCCACCTGGTTCAATACAACAGGAGCACCCCATCCCTGCAGCACCCGCCCTGTCGCGGAGCCCGCAAATGCCACCACATACCTTATGGTGAGTGGGTGGACTGACCATGCCGTGTTCCCATTCTGCTTTCACTGGTACCAAATTCTGGGCAGGCAATAGTTCCCATGTATGTGACGTAGCTAAGCTCCAGGGTGGGCGCATGGCCCGCCGACCACCAAACAGGGGGTGGATGTCCGCTCCCATGGCCTGCTCACTGCGAACGGGACCTTTGGCAACTGTGGCACCATCCCCTGTACGGTACCTGCCTATCTAATTTGTGGCGTCTGTGCCTATCGGTGGCTCCCTGCCGGCTGGGGAGGGACATGCTTCCTTGGTTTTGTGCTCGCAGCCATCCATCACACCCTGAGTCACCCGGAAGGTCGACTCCGAAACCGTCGGGGGGCCCCCAATCTCAGAGTCTGAACGCTTCTTCGGGATTATGTTTCCTGCATATGGGTTTGCACGGGCGGCTCGTGAAATACTTAACCTAGCTAAACTAATTGAACAGATAACCAATGACACTGCTGTCAGCCTTATGGCCCTCAGGAACGAACAGAAAGCCATCCGGACGACCGTCCTTCAGAACCGAATGGTCCTTGACTTCCTCCTCGCCAGCCAAGGAGGGGTCTGCAAGCTTATCAGGAAGGAGTGTTGCACCTTTATCCCTGACAATTCTGGACATGTGGACGCAATTGTTGCCGATATGTACCACGCAGTTAACCAGTACCAGAATGATGACACTGCTGGAGGAGTCTGGGACTGGTTCCAAGGACTCTTTAAGAACTGGGGGAGCTCACTATTCCATGGGTTGCTGCTGCCTTTGCTCTTGTTGGTGGGCATAGTGGGGGGATGCTGGTTCCTAGGTTGCTGTTGCTCAGTCCTCTCCACACGCATGCGACGAACACTGCAGTTGTCCCCGACTCCTCTCTCTGTGCATTACCTCAAGAATGTTGTAGTCCACCAGTCACCCTCCCTACCTCTGGTCACCACACCTTACAGGCTCCGACCCCCCCCCCCCCCCGTCCTAAGTCCCTGGCCAGAGCATGGGCCCTGTCCTCTGCCCCGACCTATGGATCTACTCTCCGGACTTCTGTGGCCAGCCAGGAGAGGATATCAGTTCCTTGTGGTCAGGGGAGGGACAATGTTGGAGGGCATGGCCTCCGGCATCACTCCACCACCACGCGCCCCGGAGGGGACGCAGGGAAGGTTGGGGTCAAATGGGCACGTATGGCGAGGGCCAAGGGGTGGTATGTGCCAAGGTGGACCTGGGCACCGGCTACCCAAAGGTCAAAATGCCTTCAGTGACGTAACCTCTTTGGCCAGAGGAGGCAGGACGGGAAGATAGGTGCCCCTCACCTCCGTGCCCACCCAATAAGGTATGGAAGGGAAGGGATCGGAAGGGGGAGGAGATTGAACTGGAAGGAAGTGGGGACCACCCAAACCAAAGGTAATAAATACCTGTTGCCTCTGGTGCTCGGGTCTCTCGGGGAGATCACAGCGGTAGCAACGGCCACCCACATGTCTCTCCCTGTCCTGAGCACCAGGCGCCATTCTGCCACCAGGAACAACACACAGAGACAGGGGTCACGGGACGGGTGAGTGTAACACATAACTGGGTTAAATACATAAGTGGGTAATGTATGAGTGTAACGCATATGTGAGCTTAGTGTATAAGCGGGCAATGTATAAGTGAATATGATGCACATGTGAGTTTAGTGCGTAAGTGGGTAGCGTACAAGCGAGTGTAACGTGCAAGTGAGTTTAACGCACAAGTGTGTAACGCCTAAGTAAGTCTAAGGCCTAAATGGGGTCGGCGCATAAGTAGATTGAATGCTTAAGTGGATTCCTCCCGAGTGGGTGCGCACATGGTGGGAACTAGCCGCCTCACCACGTTGTGAGTAAACCATTAACGGGCTCTTCCTGGGCGGGCCCTGGTGTCCGCCCACACTCGAGTAACATACTAGTGTAATCCTGCCATCAGGGAAGCTTTAACACCAAATTCCTCCCAAAGGGGAAGCTTTAACACCATATTTCCCCCAAAAGGGAAGGCTGACTGTCGCGTCTAAATAATTAATTAATTCAATCCACCCTGCGGAATAAATTCTATACAAAACTCGGGTTTTCCATCTCCAGCCTCTCTCTCTCTCTCTCCCAAGCTGATTCCAAAAGAACCTGTCCCCGGCGACGGGTGACACCATGTGAGGCTCACAGTTAATCCCCATTTTACAGATGAGGTAACTGAGGCACAGAGAAGTTAAGTGACTTGCCCACAGTCACACAGCTGACAAGTGGCAGATTCAGGATTCGAACCCATGACCTGATTTCCAAGCCCAGGCTCTTTCCACTGAGCCAAGCTGGTGGGAGTTGGTCCAGGTGGACTGGGGGATGTTGTTGCCTTTGCCATTGATCATTCTGATTAATGAGCTCTACCAGAAACTCTGATCACATCAGCACAGCTTTCTGGGGATTAAAAAACCTGTTTTTCCTTTCGTCTGAACTTTGAATACTGTTTGAGCAAGAACTGTGTCAGATCTAATTGTTTAAATCTACCCCTGTGCTTGACACAGAGTGAAGCATTTAAGAAATACCACCAATATTATGATTAATAACTAGGGAATAGAAGGATGTGGTGTTGGAGAAATGCTACATTATTTGTAGAATAAGACATGAGGCAAAGTAAGGTAAAAGATGCATGCATACATATACACAGCCATACGTATATTAATTCTTTCCCTCTGCTGTTTCTTTTCTTCTGTTTCTTTTAGAAGCAGCGTGGCTCAGTGGAAAGAGCACGGGCTTTGGAGTCAGAGGTCATGGGTTTGAATCCCGGCTCTGCCACTTGTCAGCTGTGTGACTGTGGGCAAGTCACTTAACTTCTCTGGGCCTCAGTTACCTCATCTGTAAAATGGGGATGAAGACTGTGAGCCCCACGTGGGACAACCTGATTCCCCTGTGTCTACCCCAGCGCTTAGAACAGTGCTCTGCACATAGTAAGCGCTTAACAAATACCAACATTTTCAATAATGTTCCACATTTTTGGGGGCCCCCTAAAACCTTGCTGCCTCCAACTAACATTTGAACTCCAACTCTGAAATTCAATGGGTTTTTCCCCTTCCACTTAGTCCCTATCTCTATCTTCTCCTATCTCTCCAGACACTCATTTTCAGACTTTTTCGTGGGCTCCACCTCTGCCTCCCTCCTCCTATTTTTAACAATCATTCACGGCTCAGTTCTGAGTCCCCTTCTAGTCTCCATCTTCACCCACTCCCTTGGAGAACTCATTCACTCCCATGGCTTCAACTATGTGGTTGATAATTATACATCCCCAGCCCTGATCTCTTTCCATTTCTGCAGTCTCACATTTCCTCCTGACCTCAGGACAGCTCTACTTGGATGTCCAACTGACACTTCAAAATGAAGATATCCAGAACAGAACTCCTCATCTTCCCCCCAAAACCCTGTTGTCCCCATGATTTTCCTATCACTATGGACAGCACCACCATCCTCCCTGTCTCACAACCCTTAACTCTAGCATTATCCTCCACTCATCTCTTTCATTCAGTCCACAGTCAAACTGTCACCAAATCATGTTGGTTTATCCTTCACAACATCACTAAAATCACCCTTTCTTCTCCAGCCAAATTGTTACCACATTAATCCAAACATCATGAAGTAGTGGATAGAGCACAGATCTGGAAGTCAGAAGGTCATGGGTTCTAATCCCAGCTCTGCCACTTGTTTGCTGTGTGGCCTGAAGTATCACTTCACTTTTGTGGACCTCAGTTACTTCATCTGTAAAATGGGAATTGAGACTGTGAGCCTCACATGGGACAGGGACTATATCCAAAACAGTTTGCTTGTGTCCACCCCAGTGCTGTTTCCCCACTCCTCAAGAACCTCCAGTGGTTGCCCATCCACTTCCACATCAAATAGAAACTCCTTACTATTGGCTTTAGAGCACTCATTTTTTCCCCTGGTAATTGTTAAGCTCTTACTATGAACCAGGCACTGTACTAAGCACTAAGGTAAATACAAGCTGACCAGGTTGGACACAGACCATGTCCCACGTGGGTCTCACAGTCTTAATCCCCATTTTACAGAGAAGTCAAGTGAGTTGCCCAAGGTCACACAGCAGACAAGTGGCTGAGCAAGGATTAGAACCCAAGTTCTGATTCCCAGGCCCGTGCCCTATCCACTATGCCATTTCCTTCATTCCCTTTGCCCCCTCCTAATATACTTCCCCGATTTCCTACTATAACCCAGTCTGCACACTTCATTCCTCTAATGTCAATCTACACTCTGTACCTCCACCTCATCTACCTTGCCTCTAGCCCCTCACCTGCTTCTGACTGAAACTACCTCTCTCTTCAAAACCAAATGACAATCACTCTTCCCACCTTCAAAGCCTTGTGTCACCTTTGAATTTGGATCGACACCCTTTATTCACTCTTCCCTCACTCCCACCATATTTATGCAAATATCCCTAATTTATTTATTTATGTCTATGTTTGCTCACAGTAACTGCTCAATAAATACAATGAAATGAATGAATGAACAGACGATCACCGTCCCCACCTCCAAAGCCTTCTTAAAAGCACACCTCCTCCATGATGCCTTCCCTGACAAGACCCTCATTTCCTCTTCTCTCTTTTCCTTCTGTGTTACCCTTGCCCCTGGATTTGCATCCTTTATTCACCCCTCCCTCAACCCCACAACATTTATGTATATAGCCATAATTTATTTTTTATATTAATGTCTGCCTCTCTCTCTAGACTATAAGTTCCTTGTGGACAGAGAATATTCTACCAACTCTTTTAAATTGTACTCTCCCAAACGTTTCGCACATTGCTCTGCAAACAAAAAGCAATCTATCAATATGATTGATTGATCTATTGATTCTCTGCATGCATGCTTTTCTGAAGGAAAGCTTTCCAATCCAGGAGAAAGTGGATTCAGTGACTATGATTTATGTGATTTAATAAACAAAAGGGTTATGACATAATACTATGGGCTACACAGTAGCTTAAGATAAATAGTAATCATTATTAGCTGACAGGAAAAAATCAAAATCTTAAATGACAGTAATGATTACAAATGATTTAGCTAAACTATCATACAAGGCATTAGGCATAAGAATAATGATTATTTAACAGGTCCTCATCAAAATCTGAGAAGCAGGGTGACCTAGTGAAAAAAATATGTGCCTGGGAGTCAGAGGATCTGGATTCTAATTCTGGCTCTGCCAGTTGTCTGCTGTTTAGCCATGGGCAAGTCACTTAAATTCTCTATGCCTCTATTTCCTCATTTTTAACATGGAGATTAAATCCTAATCCTTCCTACTTGGACTATGAGCCACATAAGGGACAGGGACTGATTATATTTTATCTACCCCAGTGCTTAGTACAGTGTTTGGCACATACTAAGCACTTTATAAGTATCATAGTTATAGATGAGGCCTCCCTCTGGCTGGACATAAGAAGCAACCAGAACAACTGGAACAGTAAATATTTATACACATCAGCTCTTTTCACCTCCCCCTCTTCCCATCCCCTCACTCTATCGCCAGGCTGGTGAAGGTCCTGCTGGCCTAAAGTCTGCTGGGGACCCAGTGCCCCCAGGAAAGGAGGAAACAGGCAGGGAGATGTGCTCCAGGACTCTATCCTTCAGGGGCCTGATCTGGGGCCTCTTCCACTTGGGTGTCCTGGGATCTTACCTCCCTCACCCTCCCCTCAATCTAGCTCCCCTTTCATTGGTCTTCACATTTGCCCTGTCAACAACTTGACCCTCTGGGAATCAGGAGCCTGGGTTCTAATCTCAGTTCTCTCTGTAGCTGGTTAATATGGGGAAAGACCTCACAGGCACATCTCAAAGTGCCCCAACCCTGCCAGCCTCCTTGCTTGTTGTATGCCTTGCCCCAGAGGGAACATGACTGGGAGGGATGAGGGAGACCAAGTGGCAAGCCACTACCATCATAATCCATTCCTCTTTGCAGGTCCTCTGTCCTAAAGTCTAAGGACCAAGGCTCCTCTGCTGTTCCTGAATCCATCTTTTATCCCCCCTTCCCTCAGCCCCTCAGCAATTATATCCACATACATAATTTATTTATATTAATACCTGTCTCCCTCTCTAGATTTCAAACTGACTGTGTGCAGAAAACATCTGTACCTACTCTGTTGTACTCTCCCAAGCACTTAGTACAGTACTATGCATACAGGAAGCACTCAATAATTATGGTTGATTGATTGACTGATTGATTGGGTGAGTGAGTGTCTTACTTGAAGTCATTGGTCTGGAGTTTCTGTTTGATGTGGAAGGGAATAAGCAATCATTTGAGTTTTTTGAGGAGTCGAGAAGCATGTGTAAAATGATATTTTAGAAAAATGATTCAGTCATTCATTCATTCAATAGTATTTATTGAGCGCTTACTATGTGCAGAGCACTGTACTAAGCGCTTGGAATGAACAAGTCGGCAACAGATAGAGACAGTCCCTGCCATCTGACGGGCTTACAGTCTAATCGGGGGAGACAGACAGACAAGAACAATGGCAATAAATAGAGTCAAGGGGAAGAACATCTCGTAAAAACAATGGCAACTAAATAGAATCGAGGCAATGTACAATTCATTAACAAAATAAATAGGGTAATGAAAATATATACAGTTGAGCGGACGAGTACAGTGCTGTGGGGATGGGAAGGGAGAGGTGGAGGAGCAGAGGGAAAAGGGGAAAAAGAGGGTTTAGCTGCGGAGAGGTAAAGGGGGGATGGCAGAGGGAGTAGAGGGAGAAGAGGAGCTCAGTCTCACCTCTTGGAGGAGGTGAGTTTTAAGTAGGGTTTTGCAGAGGGAAAGAGAATCAGTTTGGCGGAGGTGAGGAGGGAGGGCGTTCCAGGACCGCGGGAGGACGTGACCCAGGGGTAGACGGCGGGATAGGCGAGACCGAGGGACAGTGACGAGGTGGGCGGCAGAGGAGCGGAGCGTGTGGGGTGGGTGGTAGAAAGAGAGAAGGGAGGAGAGGTAGGAAGGGGCAAGGTGATGGAGAGCCTTGAAACCTATAGTGAGGAGTTTTTGTTTGGAGCGGAGGTTGATAGGCAACCACTGGAGTTGTTTAAGAAGGGGAGTGACATGTCCAGATCGTTTCTGCAGGAAGATGAGCCGGGCAGCAGAGTGAAGAATAGACTGGAGCGGGGCGAGAGAGGAGGAAGGGAGGTCAGAGAGAAGGCTGACACAGTAGTCTAGCCGGGATATAACGAGAGCCCGTAACAGTAAGGTAGCCGTTTGGGTGGAGAGGAAAGGGCAGATCTTGGCGATATTGTAGAGGTGAAACCGGCAGGTCTTGGTAACGGGTAGCATGTGTGGGGTGAACGAGAGAGACGAGTCAAGGATGACACCGAGATTGCGGGCCCGAGAGACGGGAAGGATGGTCGTGCCATCAACGGTGATAGAGAAGTCTGGGAGAGGACCGGGTTTGGGAGGGAAGATAAGGAGCTCAGTCTTGCTCATGTTGAGTTTTAGGTGGCGGGCCGACATCCAGGTGGAGACATCCTGGAGGCAGGAGGAGATGCGAGCCTGAAGGGAGGGGGAGAGGACAGGGGCGGAGATGTAGATCTGCGTGTCATCTGCGTAGAGATGGTAGTCAAAGCCGTGAGAGCGAAAGAGTTCACCGAGGGAGTGAGTGTAAATGGAGAACAGAAGAGGGCCAAGAACTGACCCTTGAGGAACTCCAACAGTTAAAGGATGGGAGGGGGAGGAGGCGCCAGCGAAGGAGACCGAGAATGACCGGCCAGAGAGGTAAGAGGAGAACCAGGAGAGGACGGAGTCCGTGAAGCCAAGGTGAGATAAGGTATGGAGGAGGAGGGGATGGTCGACAGTGTCAAAGGCAGCAGAGAGGTCAAGGAGGATCAGAATGGAGTAGGAGCCATTGGATTTGTCAAGAAGGAGGTCATGGGTGACCTTAGAGAGAGCAGTCTCGGTAGAGTGGAGGGGACGGAAGCCAGATTGGAGGGGGTCTAGGAGAGAATGGGAGTTAAGGAATTCTAAGCATCGATTGTAGACGACTCGTTCTAGGATTTTGGAAAGGAAGGGTAGTAGGGAGATAGGGCGATAACTGGAGGGGGAAGTGGGGTCAAGAGCGGGTTTTTTTAGGATGGGGGAGACGTGGGCATGTTTGAAGGCAGAGGGGAAGGAGCCCTTGGAGATTGAGTGGTTAAAAATAGAAGTTAAGGAAGGTAGGAGGGCAGGGGCGATGGTTTTAATAAGGTGAGTCAGCAGAGTGAAGATTGAATTAGAGAGAAGTGATACAGGAGGCAGGAAAGTCCTGATTAGTAATTGAAGAGAGCATTGGAGGAGAGGACGTGAAGTTAGCTGGAGTCACCAATTCCTTTGAGGTGTCGGGAAAGTGAAAGATGGGGTGAAAACTAGAGCGAGCTGTAACATCAAGGGTAGGCTTTTTTGGATAGGGGATACATGGGCATGTTTGAAAGTGTAGCGGAAGCAGCCACTGAAGAGTGAATGGTTGATGATGGTGGACAGAGAGGGAAGAAGGGAAGTTCTTACAACCACCTAGAGCACTTGTACATTTTAGGTCTCTCAATGATTAGGTGTTCTTATTTCTATTTATATATAGGCTTTGCTGTATTCTACTTTCTGCTTTGGTCTCTTATGCTGTTGGTAAAAATAAATGTATCTGTCTGCCTTTCCCATTGGACTGTGAACTCCTTGAAGCCAGGGAATTCTATTCTCTCGCAAGTACATAATACAGTGTTTTGCACTAAGTAGGCACTTGCTAAATAGAATCATTTGATTAAGTAGTAGGCAAAAATCAGCACCAAAAGTGTGACAGAGTCAAATGGTGAGGGGAGGAAGGTGGCCAGGCAGTGGGGGAAGGACAGAGTGGCGTAGGGAAGACTGGGTCCCAGGAAGCTGCTGGTACATGATTAGGGTTCTTTCCAGGAAGGAGTGGCTGGCCAGCTCCTGTCTGTTTGTGCCAGGAGGAATGGGAATCAGACTGGGTTTAGGAGCTAGCTGTAAATGTTCCTGTTTGAACAAGATGCTCTCTGATTGGGTCCCTCTTTCCTTTTCACCTTTATCCCCACAGCTCTGTCCCGGCAAACTTCTGGGAGAGCTGAGGGTTTTCATGGTCCCAGGTTGGAGGAGATGGAGGAAAGGAACAGAGAAAAATGAAATATCAGCCCCAATGATTGCCCATCTGGTTTACAAAGAAATCCCTTACCATTGGGTTTAAGGCTCTCAATCATCTCTCTTCCTCTTACCTCTCCTCGCTCCTCTCCCACCACAACCCAGCCCACCTCCACTACTCACCTATTTACTGTCCTTCACTTTCTTGTCATCTGCTGACCCTTGCTCATGCCCTCCCAATGGCCTAGAACTCCCTCCCCCATCATATCCGACATCATCCCCTTCTTTGATGTCCTACTAAATTTATATCTCCTTTAGAAAACCTTCACTGACTAACCGCTCAGCTCCTCTCCCTATCTATGCCCTTAAATCCATATCTACTAAGCATTTTGATACTCAACCCATCCCCAACCCCACAGCACTTATTCATTCAATAGTATTGAGTGCTTACTATGTGTAGAGCACTGTACTAAGTGCTTGGAGTGTACAATTCGGCAAAGATAGAGACAATCCCTACCCTGTAATGGGCTCACAGTCTAAATGGGGGAGACAGACAGCAAAGCAAAACAGAACAAAACAAAACAAGCTGTCTAGCACAGACCTCATCAAGATAAATAGAGTCATGGAGATATACACATCATTAACAAAATAAAGAGGGTAGTAAATAATATATACAAATATGCACAGTGCTGAGGGGAGGGGAGGGGAAGGGAGAAGAGCAGAGCGGGGAAGGGGGGGAATGGGGAGGAGAGGAGGAACAGAGGGAAAGGGGGAGCTCAGTTTGGGAAGGCCTCCTGGAGGAGGTGCGCTCTCAATAGAGATTTGAAGAGGGGAAGAGAGTTTGTTTGGCAGATGTGAGGATGGAGGGCATTCCAGGAGAGTAGTAGGATGAGGGCTAGGGGTCGACGCCGGGACAGGCACGAACCAGGGACTGTGAGGTGGTGAACAGCAGAGGAGAGGAGTGTACAGGGTGGGTGTACTTATACTCCATTGATTTCCCTATCTGTAATTTAATTGAATTGGAGAGGGGTGATATTGGAGGCAGAAGAGTCTATCTGGAGGCTCACACCCTTCTTTGAAGAGAAAAGACCCTACTTACAGTCTCATTACTTTCATTAATTGATGGTTCCATTAAATAGCCATCAGCATCCTCAGCTCCAATAACCTCGCCATGGAGCAGAGACTTCTCTGCCTGGACATCATATCCCTGGGACTTCAGGTTTCCAGCAGTATCCTTACCCTGTTGAATATCCAGAACTCTAAGTGTTTGAGGAAGGAGACAGCTATGTCCATCGGATAGCCTTTAGAGGTTTCTTACTTGGCTGGTAAGTAGCTGGAAATGGCTAGAAGGTGGCTGAAGAACCCATATTAAATTGATGTCACAACTCAGTTTTCTTTAGATTAATCATTAGACTGTAACACGTAGCTGACTTTGTGAGGCAATTTACAATCAATTGCATATTTTCCTGGGTATAGGCCTCTAGGGAGCAGCCATCTGCATTACAGCAATTGGAAGAAGTTCAAAGTCTGTTGAATTGGAAGGAATTCCAGATATGTGAAAGTGTATCCTATCACCTGCATTCAGGTCTCTTGTTGCATCCTCCAGCATGGCTGCCTAGAACAAGTTGAACAGGACTGGACCCACTGCACTTCCTAGTTTCATTCCATTGGCAATGGGGAATGGCTCAATCAAGGCACTCTCGGCTTAGATTTGGCCAGCCATATTGCCAAGAAGTGGGCATAGAATTGTAATGAACTTTTCACAGCAGCCAAATTTGCTTAGTAGCTTTCAGAATCCAGATCTACTGATGATGTCAGATGTTTAGGAGAGGTGCATGAAAACTGTGTAGGGTTCCTGGTGCTATAACCTCTTCTGCATCTGATGTTTGTCAAAGATAATAATAATAATCGTATTTGTTAAGCACTATGAGTCGAGCACTGTTCTAAGTGCTGGAGTAGATACAAGTTAAACAGGATGGATGCAGTCCCTGTCCCACGTGGGATTCACAGTCTTAATCCCCATTTTAAAGATGAGGTAACTGAGGCACAGAGAATTTAAGTAACTTGCTCAAGTTCAAACTGCAGAAAAGAGGCGGAGCCAGGATTAGAGCCCAAATTTTCAGACCTCCAAATCCTTGCTCTTGCCACTAGGCCATACTGCTTCTCATGTTCTTGTATGCTGTGCCATGCTGTGGTCTAAATCAACACTGTGATTCTAGGAGTGTCCAGCTGACAGTATCCCTTAGCCACTGATTCCAGAAGACTCTGGCTAGGATCTTGCCAGGAATGGCAAAGACACCTAGATTATTCCTGCAGTCTCATGTTTCAATCAATCAATTGTATTTATTGGACACATTCATTCATTCATTCATTCAATAGTATTTATTGAGCGCTTACTATGTGCAGAGCACTGTACTAAGCGCTTGGGATGAACAAGTCGGCAACAGATAGAGACAGTCCCTGCCGTTTGACGGGCTTACAGTCTAATCGGGGGAGACGGACAGACAAGAACATGGCACTAAACAGCGTCAAGGGGAAGAACATCTCGTAAAAACCGATGGCAACTAAATAGAATCAAGGCGATGTACAATTCATTAACAAAATAAATAGGGTAACGAAAATATATACAGTTGAGCGGACGGGTACAGTGCTGTGGGGATGGGAAGGGAGAGGTGGAGGAGCAGAGGGAAAAGGGGAAAATGAGGCTTTAGCTGCGGAGAGGTAAAGGGGGGATGGCAGAGGGAGTAGAGGGGGAAGAGGAGCTCAGTCTGGGAAGGCCTCTTGGAGGAGGTGATTTTTAAGTAAGGTTTTGAAGAGGGAAAGAGAATCAGTTTGGCGGAGGTGAGGAGGGAGGGCGTTCCGGGACCGCGGGAGGACGTGACCCAGGGGTCGACGGCGGGATAGGCGAGACCGAGGGACGGCGAGGAGGTGGGCGGCAGAGGAGCGGAGCGTGCGGGGTGGGCGGCAGAAAGAGAGAAGGGAGGAGAGGTAGGAAGGGGCAAGGTGATGGAGAGCCTTGAAGCCTAGAGTGAGGAGTTTTTGTTTGGAGCGGAGGTCGATAGGCAACCACTGGAGTTGTTTAAGAAGGGGAGTGACATGCCCAGATCGTTTCTGCAGGAAGATGAGCCGGGCAGCGGAGTGAAGAATAGACCGGAGCGGGGCGAGAGAGGAGGAAGGGAGGTCAGAGAGAAGGCTGACACAGTAGTCTAGCCGGGATATAACGAGAGCCCGTAATAGTAAGGTAGCCGTTTGGGTGGAGAGGAAAGGGCAGATCTTGGCGATATTGTAGAGGTGAAACCGGCAGGTCTTGGTAACGGATAGGATGTGTGGGGTGAACGAGAGGGACGAGTCAAGGATGACACCGAGATTGCGGGCCTGCGGGACGGGAAGGATGGTCGTGCCATCCACGGTGATGGAGAAGTCTGGGAGCGGACCGGGCTTGGGAGGGAAGATGAGGAGCTCAGTCTTGCTCATGTTGAGTTTTAGGTGGCGGGCCGACATCCAGGTGGAGACGTCCCGGAGGCAGGAGGAGATGCGAGCCTGAAGGGAGGGGGAGAGGACAGGGGCGGAGATGTAGATCTGCGTGTCATCTGCGTAGAGATGGTAGTCAAAGCCGTGAGAGCGGATGAGTTCACCGAGGGAGTGAGTCTAAATGGAGAACAGAAGAGGGCCAAGAACTGACCCTTGAGGAACTCCAACAGTTAAAGGATGGGAGGGGGAGGAGGCTCCAGCGTAGGAGACCGAGAATGATCGGCCAGAGAGGTAAGAGGAGAACCAGGAGAGGACAGAGTCCGTGAAGCCAAGGTGAGATAAGGTATGGAGGAGGAGGATGGTCGACAGTGTCAAAGGCAGCAGAGAGGTCAAGGAGGATCAGAATGGAGTAGGAGCCATTGGATTTGGCAAGAAGGAGGTCATGGGTGACCTTAGAGAGAGCAGTCTCGGTAGAGTGGAGGGGACGGAAGCCAGATTGGAGGGGGTCTAGGAGAGAATGGGAGTTAAGGAATTCTAGGCATCGATTGTAGACGACTCGTTCTAAGATTTTGGAAAGGAAGGGTAGTAGGGAGATAGGACGATAACTGGAGGGGGAAGTGGGGTCAAGAGCGGGTTTTTTTAGGATGGGGGAGACGTGGGCGTGTTTGAAGGCAGAGGGGAAGGAGCCCTTGGAGATTGAGTGGTTAAAAATAGAAGTTAAGGAAGGGAGGAGGGCAGGGGCGATGGTTTTAAGAAGGTGAGAGGGAATGGGGTCCGAGGCGCAGGTGGAGGGGGTGGCACTTGCGAGGAGGGAGGAGATCTCCTCTGAGGATACTGCAGGGAAGGATGGGAAAGTAGGGGAGGGGGTTGTTGGGGGGGAGGGGAGAGGCGGAGGGGTGACTTTGGGGAGCTCAGACCTGATCGTGTTGATTTTCGTGAGGAAATAGGTGGCCAGATCATTAGGGGTGAGAGATGGGGGAGGGGGAGGAACAGGGGGCCTAAGGAGAGAGTTAAAGGTCCGGAACAATCGGCGGGGGTGACGGGCATGGGTGTCGATGAGGGAGGAGAAGAAGCTTTGCCTGGCGGAGGAGAGGGCAGAGTTAAGGCAGGAAAGGATAAATTTGAAGTGTGTGAGGTCGGCTTGGTGCTTGGACTTTCGCCAGCAGCGCTCAGCAGCTCGAGCATAGGAGCGTAGGAGGCGGACGGAGGAGGTGATCCAGGGCTGTGGGTTAGTGGCGCGAGAGCGGCGGAGGGAAAGGGGGGCGAGAGAGTCGAGATGAGTAGAGAGGGTGGAGTTGAGAGCGGAGACCCGATCGTCGAGAGTGGGAAGAGAGGACAGGGCGGCAAGGTGAGGCGAGATGCTATTGGAAAGACGGATGGGATCGAGAGAGCGGAGGTCTCTGTGGGGCAGTAGCGAAGATTTGCAGGGGGAGGGAGTGTGAGAGATGAGGCAGGTGAGAAGGTTATGGTCCGAGAGAGGGATTTCAGAGTTGGTGAGTGAGGAGATAGTGCAGCGGTAGGAGATGACAAGATCGAGGGTGTGACCGAGTCGGTGAGTGGGCGCGGTATGGTGGAGGAGGAGGTCGGCAGAGTCGAGGAGGGATAGCAGGCGGGCGGCAGAGGAGTCGTCGGGTACATCCGTATGGATGTTGAAGTCTCCAAGGATCAGAGTGGGCAGAGAGAAGGAGAGAAGGAAGGTGAGAAAGGGGTCAAGGTGGTTGAAGAAGTCGGAGGTGGGACTTACTCTGTGTATAACAGGCACTTGGGTGAATACATTATAACAATATAACAGAAATGGTAGACACGTTCCCTACCCACAATAAGTTTACAGTCTAGAGGGAGAGACAGACATAAAATAAGTAAATAAATCATGGATATGTACATAAGTGCTGTCAGGCTGAGGTAGGGATGAATAAAGGGAGCAACTCAGGGCAACTCAGAAGGAAGTGGAAGAAGAGCAAATGAGGACTTAGGGAATGCCTCTTGGAAAACATGTGCCTTCAATAAGGCTTTGAATGTGGGGAGAATAATTGTCTGTGAGAGATGAATAAGGAGGGCATTCCAGGCCAGAGGCAGGACATGAGCAAGAAATCAGCAACAAAACAGATGAGGTTGAGGCACAGTGAGTAGGTTTGCATTAGAGGAAAGAAGTGTGTGGGCTGGGTTACAGTAGGCGAGTAGCAAGTGGGGTAGGTGGGAGTCAAGGTGATTGAGTGCTTTAAAGCTAATAGTAGGGAGTTTCTGTTTGTTGCAAGGGTGGATGGGTAACCACGGGAGGTTCTTGAGGAGTGGAGAAAAATGAACTGAACATTTTTGTAGTAAAATGATCCAGGCAGCAGAGTGAACTATGGAGTGGAATAGACTGGGGAGAGACAAGAGGCAGGGATGTCAGCAAGGAGACTATGCAGTAATCAAGGTAGGGTAAGAGGTATGCTTGGATAACATGGTAATAGTTTGGATGGAGACGAAAGGGTGGATTTTAGTGATGTTGTAAAAGTTGAACCAACAGACTGTGTGATAGGATGAATATGTCAGTTGAATGACAGAGATGAATCTAGGATAATGCTAAGGTTACAGGCTTCTTAGACGGGGGATGGTGTTGCTGTCTACAGTGACAAGAAACTCAGGGAGAGGACAGGGTTTGGGTTGGAAGATAAGGAGTTCCGTTCTGGGAATTTTAAGTTTAAAATAAAGAGTCCTGAAGGCAGGAAACAATGAAGTCAATCTGCACAAAGGTGGTAGATGAAGCCATGGGTGCAAATGAAGTTTCCAAGGGATAGGATGTAGATGGAAAATAGAAGGGGGCCCAGAATTGAACCTAGAGGGACTCCCAGAGTTAGGTGATGGGAGGCAGAGAAGCCTATAAAAGAGACAGCAAATGAGCAGGCAGAGAAATAGGAAGAAAATCAAGGTATGACAGTGTCAGTGAAGGCAAGTTTGCATAATGTTTCTAGGAGAAGAGGGTAGTCAAAAGTGTTGAAAGCAGCTAAGAGGTCCAGAAGGATAAGGATAGAGTAGAGGCCATTGGATTTGGCTAGAAGGTCATTTGTGACTTTTGAAAAGACAGCTTCTGTGGAGAGAAGGGGGTAGAAGCCAGACTGGAGGGGATCAAGGAGAGAACAGGAGGAGAGATAATGGAGACAGTGGGTTAGACAACTTGCTCAGGAAGCTTGGAGAGAAATGTAGGAATTAGATGGGGCAATGACTGGAGGGACACATGGGGCAAGGGAAGACATGAGGAAAAAGCCTTTGGAGAGAGAATACTTGAAGATGGTAGTCAGGGAAGGAAGAAGGGACAGGACAAGTGCTTTGATAGTGTGTGAAGAGATGGGATCAGAAGTGAAGGTGGAGGGGGTGGGATTTGAGAGAAGGTGGAGATCTCCTGTTGAGATACTGCTTAGAAAGATGGGAGAGTTGAAGAAGGGGCAGGAGAAGGAAGGGACTGGAGAGAAGCAGGGCTGATTTCAGGGAGATAACTCCTGAAGGCTTCAATTTCTCAGTAAAGTACATGGCCAGGTCAATAGGGTCCAGAGATGGGGAGGCAGAAGAGGGAGGTAGGGGACAGGGGTAGGAGAAGGGAGTTAAACATCTGAAAGAACTGAAGGGGGCACTGGTCATGGGAGTCTATAACAATGGAAAAATAATGTTATCAGGTAGAGGAAAGGGTAGAGTTAAGCAGGAAAGGAAGAACTTGAAGTGAATGAGGCTGGCCTGATTCCACCAGAAGTGCTCTGTGGTTTGTGTGCAGGCTCAAACCAAGTAGTTTGTGGAGATGATCCAGGGCTGTGGGTTAGTGGTACACAATCAGTGGAGGGATAGGTGAGTGAATGAGTTGAATTCAGTAGAGGGTGCTCCTACTTCAGTCTGTCTCTAGGCATCACAAGAGAAGAAAATTCCATCAATCTCTGTTCACATCCTCCCTTGGGCCTGGAACTTGGGCCTGGAACTCCCACTTCCTTCATATCCGACAATCCACCCATCTACCCCCCTTTAAAATCTTAAAAATCACATCTCTTCCAAGAGTCCTTCCTTGACTAAGCCCTCGTATCTACTACCCACCCTCTCCTTTGCATTGACTATTGCACTTGTTTACCCTTAAGTACTTTAGACTCACCCCAGACCCACAGTTCTTAAGTAAGTATTCTGATGACCTACTAATTCCCCTATTCTCAATCTATTTTAATGTCTGCCTCCCCCGGTAAACTGTAAGTACTTTGTGGGCAGGGTTAGTGTCTTCCATATTTGTTACTCTGTACATAGTAAGTGCTCAATAAATATAATTGATTGATAGAAAGAGATTTTCTGGTCCAAAATGGCCTAGAGAGGAGTTGGGAGCAACTTGAAGGCACAAAACTAGATGGAGTCCTCACTGAGGAAAGTGAATTTCAAATTTTCTCCATGATGAACTAGAAGAAAACATAGTCTCTGCTCATGCCATAGAGAGCACTGACTGGGGTCCCTTGGGGAGGCCAAACTGAACAGCAGGATAGATTATCCTCCCCTAGGTGCTGGTCTGCAGACAACTCAGAGGCTCCATGATCCAAAACCTCCTGTATTCTCACCACACTGGCACTGCTGCCTACTGTAAGCTCACTGTGGGCAGGGAACATGTCTACAAACTCTGTTATACTCTTCCAAGGATTTAGTTCAGTGTTCGGCACATAGCAAGTGCTCAATAAATACCATTGATTGATTGATTGATTAAATAATTTTCCCAGAGATAGTTCCCTAGGTAGGATCACTGAATTTCTTCTTTACTTCCCAGGATTAGATTTTGAATTGAGACATTTCTTCCGCCTCTCCTCTGTCTTTCTCTAGGAACTGTCTGAAGCCAAATTGCTGTAAGATGGAAAAATAGAGTTTCTATAAAAAATAACTTGGCTTCTTCATAAATGAGTATTTGTAATAACAATAATAGTGGTATTCGTAAAGCATTTTCTATGTGCCAAACCCTGCTAGATACAGGATAATTAGATTGGTCACACTCACTGTTCCACACAGTGTTCACTGTCTAAGGTGGGGAACAGGTATTTCATCTCCATTTTATAGCTGAGAAAGCTAAGGTCCAGACACATTTTCAAGGTCACAAAGCAGGCAAGTGGCAGAGCAGGAATTGGAACCCCTGGGATCTCTTTACTAGAACATATTCCTTCTCCTGGTACTACTGATTTAGAAAGTAAGATAGAGGGACTGAGAACAAGAAGCCTTTTCTTTCTCCTCTGCTCCTTCTCTATTTACATTCTCTCCTTTATCTTCCTCCTTTTCCTTCTTCATCTTGTCTTTATCTTTCTTTCTCTTCTACTTCCTCCTGTCTTATAAAGTTGTTCTTTGATTCAAATATGATACTGATGAGGTCCACGTCACACAAAACACTTTGCCAATGAAAAAGGCTATTAGTAGAATGGAATCCTGAGCCTTCTGTACACCACAAGCCTTAGTCAGCTGGAATCCCAAGATTCAAGACCCATACCCAGGACAGAGCTGGTAAAACAATCTTTACCTTTACTGGCCCCTTGACATTTGATATGAACATTGCCTTTGACACTGGTGGTTGAAAGAATACATGTACGTTCTACCACAAGCACGGCACACACTTGAGTTCTTTATGTCTACCCTACTGAAGCATCCTCCTTGGTATTTGTTGGTATTTGTATTTGTTAAGCGCTTACTATGTGCCGAGCACTGTTCTAAGCACTGGGGTAGACACGGAGGAATCAGGTTGTCCCACGTGGGGCTCACAATCTTAATCCCCATTTTACAGATGAGGGAACTGAGGCACCGAGATGTTAAGTGACTTGCCCAAAGTCACACAGCTGGCAAGTGGCAGAGCCAGGGTTCGAACCCATGACCTCTGACTCCAAAGCCCGTGCTCTTTCCAGTGAGCCACGCTGCCTCTCCCAGCCACCAGTCAGTCCACTCTTCAGCCTTTAGTTTCTGGTTGGTGGTGAGGCAGAAGAGATGGAGGTAAAAAGAGTAGATTGTTGCTGCAGGAGCAGAATGTACTGGCTGGGCTATATTAGGAGATCAGCAAAGGGAGGAAGGGGAGAGTTGATTGAGTGCTTTAAAGTTGGTGGTAAGGAATTTTTGTTTGAGGAGGTGGATGGGCAACCACTGAAAGTTTTTGAGAATGAGGAAATCTAAACTGAATGTCACTTCAGAAAAATCATCTGGGCTGCAATGGATATCCTTTGAAAACATAAAACATATTAACCATAAAATAATAATAATAAAAATGATATTTGTGCTCCTTCCCCTCTGCCTTAAAACATGCCCACGTCTCCCCCATCCTAAAAAAACCCGCTCTTGACCCCACTTCCCCCTCCAGTTATCGCCCTATCTCCCTACTACCCTTCCTTTCCAAAATCCTAGAACGAGTCGTCTACAATCGATGCTTAGAATTCCTTAACTCCCATTCTCTCCTAGACCCCCTCCAATCTGGCTTCCGTCCCCTCCACTCTACCGAGACTGCTCTCTCTAAGGTCACCCATGACCTCCTTCTTGACAAATCCAATGGCTCCTACTCCATTCTAATCCTCCTTGACCTCTCTGCTGCCTTTGACACTGTCGACCATCCCCTCCTCCTCCATATCTTATCTCACCTTGGCTTCACGGACTCCGTCCTCTCCTGGTTCTCCTCTTACCTCTCTGGCCGGTCATTCTCGGTCTCCTTCGCTGGCGCCTCCTCCCCCTCCCATCCTTTAACTGTTGGAGTTCCTCAAGGGTCAGTTCTTGGCCCTCTTCTGTTCTCCATTTACACTCACTCCCTCGGTGAACTCATCTGCTCTCACGGCTTCAACTATTATCTCTATGCAGATGACACGCAGATCTACATCTCCGCCCTGTCCTCTCCCCCTCCCTTCAGGCTCGCATCTCCTCCTGCCTCCAGGATGTCTCCACCTGGATGTCGGCCCGCCACCTAAAACTCAACATGAGCAAGACTGAGCTCCTCATCTTCCCTCCCAAACCCTTTCCTCTCCCAGACTTCCCTATCACCGTGGATGGCACGACCATCCCTCCCGTCTCTCAGGCCCGCAACCTCGGTGTCATCCTTGACTCGTCTCTCTCGTTCACCCCACACATGCTACCCGTTACCGAGACCTGCCGGTTTCACCTTTACAATATCGCCAAGATCTGCCCTTTCCTCTCCACCCAAACGGCTACCTTACTGCTACGGGCTCTCGTTATATCTCGGCTAGACTACTGTGTCAGCCTTCTTTCTGATCTCCCTTCCTCCTCTCTCGCCCCGCTCCAGTCTATTCTTCACTCCGCTGCCCGGCTCATCTTCCTGCAGAAACGATCTGGGCATGTCACTCCCCTTCTTAAACAACTCCAGTGGTTGCCTATCAACCTCCGCTCCAAACAAAAACTCCTCACTCTAGGCTTCAAGGCTCTACATCGCCTTGCCCCTTCCTACCTCTCCTCCCTTCTCTCTTTCTACCGCCCACCCCGCACGCTCCGCTCCTCTGCTGCCCACCTCCTCACCGTCCCTTGGTCTCGCCTATCCCGCCGTCTACCCCTGGGCCACGTCCTCCCACGGTCCTGGAATGCCCTCCCTCCTCACCTCCGCCAAACTGATTCTCTTCCCATCTTCAAAACCCTACTTAAAACTCACCTCCAAGAGGCCTTCCCAGACTGAGCTCCTCTTCTCCCTCTACTCCCTCTACCACCCCCCCTTCACCTCTCCGCAGCTTAACCCTCTTTTCCTCCCATTTCCCTCTGCTCCTCCTCCTCTCCCTTCCCATCCCCTCAGCACTGTACTCGTCTGCTCAACTGTATATATTTATTACCCTATTTATTTTGTTAATGAAATGTACATCGCCTTGATTCTATTTAGTTGCCATTGTTTTTACGAGATGTTCTTCCCCTTGACTCTATTTATTGCCATTGTTCTTGTCTGTCCGTCTCCCCCGATTAGACTGTAAGCCCGTCAAACGGCAGGGACTGTCTCTATCTGTTGCCGACTTGTTCATTCCAAGCGCTTAGTACAGTGCTCTGCACATAGTAAGCGCTCAATAAATACTGTTGAATGAATTTAATAAGTGCCGAGTAGCATGGCCTAGAGGAAAGAGCATGGGCCTGGGTGTCAGAGGACTTGGATTCAAATCCCAGTTCTGCCACTTAACTACTGTGTGACCTTGGGCAAGTCACTTAACTTCTCTGTACCTCAGTGAACTCATTCATAAAATGGGGATTAAGACTGTTGGACCTGGACTGTGCCCAACCTGATTATCTAGTATATACTTCAGCATTTAGTAGAAGGCCTGGCACATAATAAACCCTTGACAAATACTTCAAAAATGCACAGTGTTCTACACACTGGGGTAAATACAAGATCATCAGACTAGAAACATGGGGCTCATAGGCTAAATGGGAGGGAGAACATGTCATGTGGTCAGTTCTGTATGAAGATTGTTCCACCAGCTCTGAACTATATTTGGGTCATGAATTTTGCGGTTTCAGCCGACTGTGGTGTACAGAAGGCTCAGGATTCCATTCTCTTAATAGGTTTCAGTACGCGGAGCATGCCCCCAGTGTTGATCCCCTAACTAATAATAATAATGTTGATATTGGTTAAGCGCTTACTATGTGCAGAGCACTGTTCTACGCGCTGGGGTAGATACAGGGTAATCAGGTTGTCCCACGTGAGGCTCACAGTTAATCCCCATTTTACAGATGAGGTAACTGAGGCACAGAGAAGTTAAGTGACTTGTCCACAGTCACACAGCTGACAAATGGCAGAGCCGGGATTCAAACCCATGACCTCTGACTCCCAAGCCCTTGCTCTTTCCACTGAGCCACGCTGCTTCTCCGTGTGCTACCCTACTAGGGTAGGGAAGTGCTAGGGAAGTGCTACCCTACTTCCTCATTCACACTCCAGGGGTCTTAATGGTTCTATTCTCGGGACTCTAACAGCATAAGACAAGACTCTTCTCATTCTATACTCATTCCTTTAACATGCTCATCTCTTCCCATGGCTTAAGCTACCACTTTTGGGGGACACCCAAATCAATCAATCATTGAATCATTTAGTCAATGAGTGGCATTCATTTAGTGCTTTCTGAATGCAGAGCACTATACTGAACACTTGGGAAAGTAAATTTCATTCATTCCATCATATTTATTGAATGGTTATAATGTGCAGAACACTGTATTAAGCACTTGCAAAGTACAATACAGCAGTAAAGACAGACAATCTCTGCCCAGACAATCTCTGCCCACAATGGGATTACCCTCTAGAGGGATAAAGACAGACATCAAAACAAGTAAATAGGCATCAATATAAATAAATAGAATTATAGATATGAATATATACATAAGTGCTAAGGGGCAAGGGGAAAGAGCAAAGGGAGCGAGTCGAGGTGACATGGAAGGGAAGGGGAGCTGAGGAAAAGAGGGCTTAGTCTGGAAAGGCCTCTTGGAGGAGGCATGCCAAGACAATACAACAGAGTCAGTAGATATAAACCCTGCCTACAAAGAGCTTACAGTTTACTGGGAGAGATAGGAATTAAAATATATTAGGGATGGGGGGTTAGGAGAGCATAAGAATATCTACATAAATATTGTGGGGATGGGATAAGTAATAATAATAATAATTATGATATTTGTTAAGCACTTACCATGTGCCAAGCACTGTTCTAAGCACTGGGGTAGATACAAGGCAATCAGATTGTCCCGTGTGGGGCTAACACTTTTAATCTCCATTTTACAGAGGAGGTAACTGAGGCACGGAGAAGTTCAGTGACTTGCCCAAGGTTGCACAGCAGACAAGGGGTGGAGGCGGGATTAGAACCATGTCCTCTGATTCTCAAGCACATGCTTTTTCCACTAAGCCATGCTGCTTCACTAACAATGTATCGAAGTGCTTACGGGGTACACAGCCAAATGTCTGACAAGTCCTGTTAGGGGAGATGTGATCTTAGGAAGGTTTTGAAGGTGGAAAGAAACCTAGGCAGTTGGATATTAAACAATTACTATGTGTTAAACACTGCTTAGGTAAGAACAAATAATCAGGGTGGGACAGGGACTGGGCCACACAGTCTAGTTCTAAATGGCTGGGAGACAGGGACCACATTACAAAACCTCTTGAAGGATTTCATCAGGGTCATCCAAAGGGTCTACTTACCATCCAATGGCCAAAAGGATCTATCACAATGAGCTACTAGACCACAGTGTGTAATACCCCAATTCCCAGGAATTAGAAGTAGACGCAGAGATCTGGAGACCCCCAGCACCATGAAATTGGGTCAGAGCTACTAAGGAAATGGATGCAACAACCTGCTCTGGCCAATTTCTCCAGGCCCTGCACCACCTGAGAATTAACCCTGATTGACAACACATTCATCACAATGCAGCTCCACCAGATGTAACATGAGAAGAAAGTGGACAGCAGCAAAATACCCAAGCAGCAGCTTTGGGATTAAATTAAAGAGAGAACCTATACGTAGGGAGGGCATATGGAAGTATCTCTAGAAACCACTGGCAGAACTGCTGTGAAATACTAGAGGGAAAGAAATGATTGCTTGCTAAATTTGATTATTTGGAATGGATGTCAGTTAAATCAAAACCAATTTAATTTACACAATCAATGATACTTTGATTGATTGATTGATTGATCAATGATATTGAGTACTAACTTTACTAAGTGCTTGGGAGAACTATTCCCATACTAGACAAATGGCTACTCATTGGTGAAATCACTGTTTTGGGTCCCATGACCTGGAGAGATGTTGCATCATCATCACCATCATTAATATCATCAACAATGGTATTTATTACTTACTAAGTGCAGAGCGTTGTAATAAGCACTTGGGAGAATAAAATGCAACAGAAGTGATAGATGCATACAGTGAGCTTACAGTCTAGAGAGGGAGACAGACAGTAATATAAATAAATCAATTCTGTATATTTGTAAATGTGCTGTGGGGCTGAGGGTGGGTGAATTCCAATTGCTCATGGAAGAGGCTGGGCCCAATCCTCAAATCTTTGGGAACAAAAACCTGTGTGAGGAATTTATTGTAGTGCTACTGGTTTGTCCAGCACCACTGGCACTCTCTCAATCCTGCCAGTCTGGTTCCTGCTGTGGAAGTGGACACCACAAGGGGAGGGAGTTCCAGGTCAGAGGGAGAATGTGGGCACTGGGTCAGTGCTGAGATAATTGAGATCAAGGTACAGAGAGTAAGTTGGTGGAGCGGATTGTGCAAGTTGGGTTATAGAAGAGTAGTGAGGTAAGGTAGGAAGGGGAAAACTGATGGCGTGACTTAAAGCTAGTGGGAAGGAGTTTCTGTTTATTGAAAAGGTGGATGGTCAATCATTGAAAGTGTTTGAAGAGTGGGGCAACGTGGACCTAGCGTCTTTTTCAGAAAAACGATCCGGGCAGCAGAGTGAAGTATGGACTGGAGTGGGGAGAGACAGGAGGCAGGGAGGTCAGTAAGGAGGCTGATGCACTAATCAAGACAGGATAGGTTAAGTGCTTGGATCACTGTGGATGGAGAGGAAAGGGTGGATTTTAGCAATGTTATGAAGATAGAACTGACAGGGTTTTGTGATAGTTTGAAAGTGTGGGTTGAATGAGAGAAATAGGTTGAGGACACTTGGGAAAGATCCTACCACTTGACAAACGAAAATCAGTTTCTGGGTTGAGCTCAATGTGCTTGGAAGCAGAAACCAACCAAGAGTAAGCTGTCACCATGATTTTTATTCACTCACATCAGACTCCACTAGAGGGCAGATAGGCATCAGGGAAGAAAATGGCCGGCTTTTCACTTCTAGCACTTTCTATTGTATTAAGAGCTGGGGTAGATCCTGGATCATCAGGTTGAACACAGTCCCTGTCCTATAGAGTGTGCCCTTAGTATAATATTTTCACTCAGTATAGTGTTGTGACTCTGTATAGTGTTACTCAGTATAGTGTTTTCATTCAGTGTTTTTCCCAGGGATGTAGTGACTGGTGGCCTTTATCTTCCAAGGAGAGGTTGTCAATGAAGACCAAACAGTCCAATGGACAGAGCACAGCCTGTGAGTCAGAGGACTTGGGTTCTAATGCCAACTCCGTCATTTGCCTAATGTGTGTCTTTGGGTTAATCACTTCACTTCCCTCAGCCTCGGCTTCCTGGTCTTCCTGGGGTTAAATACCTATTCTCCCTCCACCTTAGGCTTTGACCACAACATGGGACAGAAACTGTGCCCAACTTATCTTGTATCTTAACCCAGTTTTTGGAAAACTACCTGGGACACAGTTAGCACTGAATAAATACCACAATTATTGCTATTAGTTATTATTTTGTGTCAGTTTCCCCCTCTACATTGTAAATCCCTCAAGGGCAGCAATCTTTTCTACTACCTCTGCCTAATAATAATGATAATAACAATAATAATAATAATTGTGGCATTTATTAAACACTTACTATGTGCCAGACACTGTATTAAGTGCTGAGGTGGATAAGAGGTAGTTGGTTGTACACAGTCTCTGTCCTATATAGGGATCACAATCTTAATCCATATTTTACAGATAAGGTAACTGAGGCACAAAGAAGTGAAGTGACTTGTCCAAGGTAACACAATAAACACAGGACAGAGTAGCAATTAGAATGCAGGTCCTTCTGACTCCCAGGCCCACGCTCTATCCATTAGGCCATCCTACTTCTCTAAAGCTTCTCTAGTGCTTTGCAATGTTGATAGGATGATTGTGAATGCAAGAGCAGAAGTTTTTTTCTAGTCCTTTTCCCCGTAACTCTCCACAAGCTATATTTCAAAGCTAAGTCAGTAAAAATTAGAAATGGTAGAAAATGGTGAAGGGGAGGTGAAGGGGGAACAGAGAGGGAGCAGAGGGAGCAGAGGGAAAAGGGGAAGCTCAGTCTGGGAAGGCCTCTTGGAGGAAGTGAGCTCTCAGTAGGGCTTTGAAGAGGGGAAGAGAGTTAGTTTGGCTGAGGTGAGGAGGGAGGGCATTCCAAGACAGAGGTAGGACGTGGGCCAGAGGTCGACGGCGGGATAAGCGTGAACGGGGGATGGTGAAGAGGTAAGTGGCAGAGGAGCGGAGCGCGTGCGGTGGGCAGTAGAAAGAGAGAAGGGAGAAGAGGTAGGAGGGGGCAAGGTGATGGAGAGCCCTGAAGTCCAGAGTGAGAAGTTTTTGTTTCAAACGGAGGTTGATAGGCAACCACTGGAGCATTTTAAGGAGGGGAGTGACATGCCCAGAGCATTTCTGCAGGAAGATGATCCGGGTAGCAGAATGAAGAATAGACTGGAGTGGGGAGAGACAGGAGTAAGGGAGATCAGAGAGAAGGCTGATACAATAATCCAGCCGGGATACTATGAGAGCTTGTACAGTAAGATAGCCGTTTGGATGGAGAGGAAAGGCAGATCTTGGCGATATTATAAAGGTGAGACTGGCAGGCACTGGTGACGGATTGGATGTGTGGGGTGAATGAGAGAGCCTAGTCAAGGATGACACCAGGGTTGCGGGCTTGAGAGACGGGAAGGATGGTCGTACCATAATAATAATAATGTTGGTATTTGTTAAGCGCTTACTATGTGCCGAGCACTGTTCTAAGCGCTGGGGTAGACATAGGGGAATCAGGTTGTCCCACGTGGGGCTCACAGTCTTGATCCCCATTTTACAGATGAGGGAACTGAGGCACAGAGAAGTTAAGTGACTTGCCTCACACAGTCACACAGCCGACAAGTGGCAGAGCTGGGATTCGAACTCATGAGCCCTGACTCCAAAGCCCGTGCTCTTTCCACTGAGCCACGCTGCTTCATCCATCCACAGTGACACATAAGTCAGGAAGAGGACAGGGCTTGGGAGGGAAGATAAGGAGCTCAGTTTTGGACATGTTGAGTTTTAGGTGGCGCGCAGACATCCAGGTGGAGACGTCCTGGAGGCAGGAGGAGATACGAGCCTGAAGCGAGGGGGAGAGAACAGGGGAGATGTAGATTTGTGTGTCATCTGCAAAGAGATGATAGTTGAAGCTGTGGGAGCAAATGAGTTCACCAAGGGAGTGAGTGTAGATGGAGAGTCAGAGGTCATGGGTTCGAATCCCGGCTCTGCCACTCAGCAGCTGTGTGATGTGGGCAAGTCACTTAACTTCTCTGTGCCTCAGTTACCTCATCTGTAATTTGGGGATTAAGACTGTCAGCCCCATGAGGGACAACCCGATTATCCTGTACTTACCACAGCCCTTAGAACAGTGTTCTGCACATAGTAAGTGCTTAACAAATAACATTATCATTATTATTAGAACAGAAGAGGGCCAAGAACTGACCCTTGAGGAACCCCTACAGTTAGAGGATGGGAAGGGGAGGAGGAGCCCGCGAAGGAGACCGAGAATGAATGGCCAGAGAGATAAGAGGAGAACCAGGAGCGGATGGAGTCCGTGAAGCCAAGGTGAGATAAGGTTTGGAAGAGAAGGGGATGGTCGACAGTGTCAAAGGCAGCTGAGAGGTCGAGGAGGATTTGGATAGAGTAGGAGCCACTGCATTTGGCAAAATGGAGGTCATGGGTGACCTTGGAGAGAGCAGTCTCGGTAGAGAGGAGGGGACGGAAGCCAGATTGGAGCGGGTCCAGGAAAGAGTTGGAGTTGAGGAATTCAAGGCAGTGAGTGTAGATGACTTGTTCTAGGAGTTTGGAAAGGAAGGGTAGGAGGGAGATAGGGCGATAACTGGAAGAGGAAGTGGGGTCGAAAGAGGGTTTTTTTTTAGGATGGGGGAGACATGGGCAGAAATACAAAGTGGAAGGTAGCTTTAATTTTCTTCTTTAGGCTAACAGACACAAGATGGTATAGTGGATAGACCACAGGCCTGGGAGTCAGAAGGCCATGGATACTAATCTCAGCTCTGCCACTTGTCTGCTGTGAGACACTTCACTTTGACTCAGTTTCCTCAACTGTCAAATGGGGATTGAGACTGTGAGCCCCACGTGGGACAGGGATTCTGTCCAACCCAATTTTTGTGTAACCACACCAGTGCTTAGTACAGTGCCTGGTACATAGGAAGCATTCAAATACTACATTTGTTATTATTATTATTATCATTATGATTGAGAGTTAAAGGAAACTTACAGGCTCTGGTTCAGTGGGGCTCCAGTCACCCAAAAGAATCCTTCATTTGTCCTGTGGAGACCAATCCAGAAGTTCTTGAATTGTTGAATGAATACCTGCACCGGGAAGTAGGAGAAATCCCGCGCTCAGGCTTTTTCCAGAGACATGGGCATTTTTTCTTATGGGAATTTTTCCAAAACAGTCTCAGGATGCTCTGGCCTCCTTTCCCCCCAGAGATTGGTGGCAAGAACAGTGCACAGGTCCCATATACGGGTGGTCTATTGGCTATAGGGATCCACCCCACATTCCCATCCATGCCCAAGGTCATGTCAGGCTGGAATCAGTCATATTTGGGCACTTACTATGTGCATAACCCTGTACTAAGCATTTGGGAGAGTACAATACAACAGAATTAGCAGACAAAATCATTGCATTGTGGCCCCACAGCTCATGGCCCAGACAGACAAGACACCGGGGACCACTCCCTTCTCCTAGAAACACTACCTAACCTCGGATTTACACAGTTCTCTGTCCCTCCACCTCTCACACCCTATCTGTGCATGTTCTTCAAGGCTCTGGTCAGCATCTTCTCTTCTTATTTTATACTCACCGTTTAGAGAGCTAATTACTTCCATGACTTTAACTACCCCCTTTATGCAGATGACTTAGAAATCTACTTGCTAGTCCTGATCTCTCACTCCGCTAGACACTCAAATATCTCAACTCCAGAACATTCTGCCAACACCTCAGGTCAATTACTGTAAACTTGAGCTCCATTTCTTCTCTACCCAATCCTTTCCTCCACCAAATTCCCTCAATCACAATTGACAACAAACCATCTAACCAGTCTCTGAGGTCTGTAGCCTTGACATTATCTTCAACTCCTCCCTTTCTTTCAAATTCCATACCAGACATATTCTGTCAGTAAATCCTGTCAATTACTCCTCCACAAAATTAGTCCCTGTATTTGTAATATCCCAGTTTCATTGCTGCATCAGTTAACTTATTCTTCTCCAGCCTCCCCCCTCCAGTCCATATATTACTCTAATGCCTAGATCACTTTTCTAATACATCATTTACATACATCCACTCCTCAAAATCCTTCGATAAATAACCATTCCTTTGTAAACCGAGCAGAATTTCTGACCAATCAATTAATGATATTTGTTGAATACTTACTGTGTTCAGATCACTTTACTAAGCACTTGGGAGACTTCAACAGAGTTTACTGACACAGTCCCTACTCACAAGGTGCTTACAGTCAAAAGGGGGAGATAGACATTAAAATGCATTACAGATATAAGCTGAAGTTTTAGGAACCTGAGAGTGGAGCAAATATCAAATACTTTAAGGACCAGGCAGTCAGGCAGCTCTTTCCTTCATACCTCTCCATTCTCTTCTCTCACTACACTCCAACTATGCTCTGTATGTCACTCATCTCTGCCCTCTCTGATCCCTTGCTCATGCACTTCATCCTGCCTAGAATTTCCTTCCCCTTTATATCTGCCAAACCACAGGCCTCCACATCTTCATGGCCCTTCTGAAATCACATCTCCTCCAGAAGGTTTTTCTTGATGAATTTTTCTTCTCTCCATTTTATAATCCCCTTCCCTGCCTGCCCCAATCCACCCAGGTACCATTTCAGAATTCCTGCACCAACTGGATTGATTACTTAGGGGGAAAGGCAAAGTAACAGGGAAGCAGTGTGACCTAGTGGAAAGAGACGAGCTTGGAAGTCAGAGGTTTGGGGAATTGTCTGCTGTATGACCTTGGGCAAGTCAATAAGAATGTGAGCCCCATTCTATCTGATTACTTCTATTTACCTCAGCTCTTAGTGTTTGAGACATGATATGCACTTAACAATTACCATAAAAACAAGGGAAACAACATCTGTTCTAAGATGCTTCCCTACATTAAATGCCAACATCTTATCACCATAATAAAAACCACTATAGAATTTATTTATATATTGACATGTGATCTCCATTTTCTAATCATTACTCCATACTCTTGATATTACCAATTCATCCATGTTTTTCTCTCCTACTCCCTTTATTAGTAAATAATATTTTGTGTCTGTTGGTCTCCCCCATTAGACTGTCAACTCTTTGAGGGCATGAACTGTGTCTTTCTTATTGCTACTAATGTTATTACTACTACTATTACTATTAGTACTACTATTAATATCATTTTTCATTCCATTTCCTGCGTTGAATTATATATTTCAGGCTCACATCCATCTCTATGCCATCTGTGGGTCCTGGCACACCAGATTTAAACCAGGGAATTTACCAAAAAGGAAAATTAGCCCAAGGTTTCCATCCTGATATACTCACCAGCTCCTGTTTGTTTTCGATGACAACCAGATCACCCCCTTGGGATCTGCAGTATTCCTGGCTGTCACTCCAATTTCTCTTGCTTTCATGTTCACTAGAAGAGAAGTAGCACTTCTTTCGGAGCTGCAGCCAGTCCTCTGGACAGGTTTCGCCAATCTTGGGACAGGTCTTAGCAGCTGTAGCAGCTGTGGTGTAAAGGAGCAGGATGGTCAGTGCTCCTAAGTGGGCACTGCAGGCTGTGCTTCACTGAGAGAAGGTCTTCATACCCAGAATCCCTCCCAGTAATAGAAATTCAGTCTTGAATTCAGAGAACTTCTGTTTAACTTCTGTTTAATTCATAGAGCACTTCTGTGAAAACACTCTCACTCAGTGATCTCATTTTGCCTTTCCAGGAATCCAGTGAAACAAGGAAGATAAGAGATCAATAGTCCCAGTTTAGAGATGGGGAAAGAGACTCCAGAGATGAGTCCAGAGATTTTTCCCAGGACACAGAACAACTGAATAGCAGAGAATCCAGGACCACTGACCTTGGGTGGGGTATGCAGTCCCAGAGAAAACTGGAGAAAGTCAGAGGTTTGGCCACTGAACTTTTGTACTATAAAACCTGGGAGAGCAGGGATCGTGTCACTAATCATTCTGTCCAGCACACAGCATTTTGTGGGTCACCAATACAAGCGAGTGAGCACACTTTTATTTCTTATAAATCTGGTACTATAATCAGCTCACCCCAAAATGTCCTCCCTGAAATATATCCTATGTCCACCTGTAATGAACACGGAAATGTCCATGCAGTGGTCCACCTGTTACATGGCTGACAACACCTTTATTGAGGTCTGCTATTCCTGCTGTATTGTACTATCCCAACCCAAGTGCTTAGTACAGTGCTTTGCACACAGTAAGTGCTCATTAAATAACACTGATAGATTGACAGGTGAATGTAATGTGTTAGCCAGATTTGGGAAGGAAAGAAGATCCATCAATTTATGTTATTTACTGAGTCCTTACTTCATGCAGAGCATTGAACTGAATGCTTGGGAGAGAACAATAGAGTTAGGTAATAATAATAATAATAATAATTGTTGTATTTGTTAAGTACTTACAATAAGTTAGGCACTGTACTAAGTGCTGGGTGGATACAAGTAAATCATGTTGGACCCACTCCCTATCCCACATGAGGCTCACAGTTTAAATACCTATTTTACAGATGAGGTAACTGAGGCACAGAGAAGTGAAATGACTTGCCCAAGGTCACACAGCAATCAGGTGGTAGAGTGGCATTAGACATGAGGTCCTTCTTACTGTGACGCCAATTATCTATCCACGAGGCCATGCTGGTTCTCTACAGAGAGATATGATCCCTGCCCTCAAGGAGTTTACAATCTAGGTGACATCATTGATGGTCAGAATTTTTATCAGGATGTGTTAGTCTAGCTGATACAACAACTGTCTGAGGAACCACCCTTTCTTCAACATATGCAGATAAAGGCCAACCCCTTTCCACATTGTTGAATTCGTTATCCACAGTGCCTGATGGTGCTTTTGTTTGTTTCTCTGTGTTACCTTCTTCTCAAAGCCTCTGTTCCAAAATACTTGTGAGCGGGAATGTGTCTATCAATTCTGTTGTATTGTATTCTACTGAGAAGAAACATGGTGTAGTGGATAGAGCATGGGCTTGGGAGTCCGAAGGTCATATGTGTTCTAACACATGAACATATGTGTTCTAATCCTGGCTCTGCCTCCTGTCTGCTGTGTGACCTTAGGCAAGTCACTTAACTCCTATGGGCCTCAGTTACCTCATCTGCAAAATGGGGATTAAGACTGTGACCCCCACATGGGACAACCTGATTACCATATATCTAACCCAGTGCTTAGAACAGTGCTTGGCACATATTAAGCACTTAACAAATACCATAATTGTTACGATTAATACCGTGCTCTGCACACCGTAAGGACTCAATAAACACGACTGATTACAAAAAATCTACCACTTGTGTGCTGGATGACCTTGGGCAAGTCACTTCCCTTCTCTCTACCTCAGTTACAACATCTGTAAAATGGGGATTAAAATTGTGAGTCCCATGTGGGACATGGACTGCTTTCATAATGATTACTTTGTATCTACCCCAGCAATTAATAGAGTCCCTAATGCTAAACAAATACTAGAAAGAAAAAAAGCTTCCATAAGTTTAAATTGACAAAGGCCGAGCTCATCTAGCTTCTGCTATGGTCTCCCAAATGCTCACTGCATGCCAGATCCCTGGAGTCTTTGATTGATTAGGTGTCTAAAGCTTTTCTTAAGTCCATTCATTCATTAGTATTTACTGAGTGCTTACTATGTGCAGAGCACTGTACTAAGCGCTTGGAATGTACAATTCGGCAACAGATAGAGACAATCCCTGACCATTGACGGGCTTACAGTCTAATCGGGGGAGACAGACAGACAAAAACAATAGCAATAAATAGAATCAAGGGGATGTACATCTCATTAGCAAAATAAATAGGGTAATAAAAATATATACCCCCTATTAGTGGTTACCCCTTAGAGTAGCTATCTGGGCAACCGTGACCTAATAGAAAGAGCAGGGGCTTGGGAGTTCAGAGGACCTAGGTTCTAATCCTGTTCCATCACTTATCGGCTGTGTGACCTTGGGCAAGTCTCTTAACTTTTCTGAGCCTCAGTTACCTATCTGTGAAATGGGGATTAAGACTGAGTCCCATGTGGGAGAGGGACTGTGTCCAACCTAGTTAGCTTGTATCTACCCCGGCACTTATTATAATGCCTGGCAAATTGAAAGCACTTAAGAAATATCATTAAAAAATCCTCACAGTAACACAGCTTTATAGGATGGGAGAATGGAGGAAAGCAGCTGCAGCTAGGTGAAATGAGAGGGATGAAATGATTTAGAAACTCAGTTATGCACAGCCTGGAGCAGTATGCTAGACTTGCAGACCACCTCAGTAAACAGCCCGACCTGGGCAGCAGCAATTGGGAGAAGGGATGCTGTCCTTGAGCAAAAGCTTAGCAGATATCTGGGTGCCAAGAGGCACGCTGGAAGATCAGGTAGTCAGGCCCTGTATAAGGTAGTTAGCAGAGCAAGAATTTATCATTACATGAAAACAATGCAGAAAGAACTAGTTGTCAAGTCATTTCAGCCACCTTGGCTCACCTGGATAAGCTCTAATCATCAGTAGTGCATTCTTCACACCAGAAAGGGGGGGGGGGGCGCGCACGCGTGTGTGTGCGCGCGCGTGCATGTGTTAGGGAGATCCTCACTGCAGCAGGCAGTGGGCAGTAACACTCAGATCTGTCAAACCATGTCACACTCCAGTCTCCTCTTCCCAGAATGAAGGATCAGAGAGGACGATGGGCTTCAAGGCCCATGCTCAAGCAGAGCCCAGGTGTTTGAGGACCTGTCAATCACTGTTCTTTCTCTGGCAGCTTCCCTCAATCACAGCCCAGCAGAACTGCCAAGAATCTGAAAAATTCTGTTTGACTGATGGCTAGTGAGGCTATCAGCACGAAGACTACATCAATCAATCTAAATTTATTTCTTTCCTTCCAGCCATGTCTTACACTGAGGCCAACCCACCCCCCCGGCTTTGGTAAACTCTTCAGGTGACAACACATTGACAAGTCAACTAAACACTCACCTAGAGCAATTATCAACACCGCAAATATGACAATCACTGCAGCTCCCACCAAAATAGCAGGCCGTCGCCGAAATGTAACGGTATCCTCTGAAAGAAAAGGAGAATTGGATTGTCAATATGCATTAATTGGAGAGCCAGAGGAAGAATAGCAACATTCATGCCAGAGTGTGCAGAATAATAATAATAATAATGATGGCATTTAAGCGCTCACTATGTGCAAAGCACTGTACAAAGCACTGCAGTACGAATACTGCACTACTCAAAGAAATTAGTTCCAGAAACCAAGATTGATTTCTGCCATCAAGTAATTTACATGCTAGAAGATAGGCAAATATAAGGCCAAAATGTTCCCAATACCAAAGGTGACACCTTTGGCAATAATTCACTCTATGTCACCACGCTGGTCATTGTGGAGAAATATGAATTACCTACCACCATTAGGGGATCATTTTAATAAAATCTGTCCCTGATTTCTAAGTGCCAAGACCTCTGCTAAGTCCTGAGGGAGACACAGGATAATTAGATTGGACATGGTCAATTCGAATATTGCTGCCAAAATAGGACATAACCTGCAGGGAGAAATCAAACATAACCCTTGTGGCATGAAAGAGTTAATGTCTCCCCCAAAACACCCAGTTTATTAACACTGAGTAAATGTTGGCATCAGGAAAAATGGCTCAACTGGCAAAGTTGAAATGCCATCACGATGATAGAATTTCCTGTTAATAATGACAAATAAGCCTTAGTCTAATCATGAAAATTTGGGGAACAAAACCTTCTAATAAGGAATTGATTCCTAATGCTAGTGGTTTGCCCAGTACCACTCATACACTCTTGACCCTCCCAGTCATGTTCGTGAAGGAACAGTGGGGGCAACAAACCAATAGATAGGCAGGGATGCCACACGTTGCTAAAGGCTTTTTTGGCCAAGTGACCACAGTGCCAACATGGTGTTGAAGTACCACAGACCAGCAGGCAGTTGACGAGGTAATTGCCTCAGTAGCCGCTGCTTCTTTGCCATCCACATTATCTAGCTCTTTTCTGGATCTCTGGATCTCTGTAGAACATGACCAACACATGAGATGCTCAATTAATTCTTCATTCAGAAACCTCCAGCACTGATGGCTTAGCCCCACAGCCATTGCCCTACTTTTGCCTGTTCATCTCCTCTTTGCGGAGAGATGTGCGATGAACTTGGACTGGGCTAATACAATAAAGTATATATTCATATAATATTATAATAATAATAATGATAATGGTATTTAATTATATCATAATTATACCATTTAAATATACAAATAATTATGGTATTAAGTGCTTAGTATGTGCTAGGCACTCTATTAAGCCCTGGGGTAGATACAAGCTAATTGGGTTGGACACAGCCCCTGTCCCATATGGAACTCACAGTCTCAATCACCATTTCACAGATGAGGTAACTGAGGCCCAGAAAAGTGAAGTCACTTGCCAAGATCACAGAGTAGACAAGTGGCGGTGCCAGGATTAAAACTCTTGACCTTCTGTATCCCAGGCCCATGCTCTATCCACTATGCAATGCTGCTTCTCATATATGTGTGTGTGTATATATATGTTATATATACATATTATACAAACGTAAGTATGTGTGTTATATAATCATATGATCCTAAGCAGTAAATACACATAAACATTTCATAAGGAGTCAATAGTTGACGAATGCTGAGACACTGTAAGGACACAGTAAATACCATTGATTGATTAGTCGAGGGACACTGTGATTTGGGTAAGGAGAAATTGATCTTATCGCTATCAATCCCTTCACCTGGGTTTTACCAACTTAAAAATCTCCCCATAGAACTGACTTACAGATTTACGTAGATATGTTAATTCCTTGGGTCCCCTATACTCAGGTTCTTCTGTGGTTACTCTAGCCTTGAAAAATAACACTAGAAATTCAAAATACCTTCAAAGTTACCGACCCAAATTCTAAATGTTTCTTTATCAAAGAGGAAAGTGTGTCCCTGGTTTGATTATTCATTTCAATTAAACTGTGGGTCTCTGTTTTAAAGGAATTGTCATACTTTGTTACGTCCCTCTAAATTTTCACACTCCTTTATCAATTATTCCCCAGGCCCACTGGAAGATCTATAAGGCTTGTATAATGAAATGTTGAAAATCAAAGTCTGAAGAGACAATTTTCAACAGATTTACTGAATATGTACAGGGTTCATTCATTTATTTATTCAATTGTATTAATTGAGAGCTTACTGTGTGCAAGCACTGTACTAAGTGGTTGGAAAGTCAATTCAGCAACAAATAGAGACAATCCCTGCCCATAACACGCTCACAGTCTAGAATGGGGAGAAAGACATCAAAACAAGTAAACAGGCATCAGTAGGATCAATATAAACAGAATTAAAGGAATGTGCGCATCATTAATAGAATATGCAGAATTATAAATATGTACATATATACATGTGTTGTGGGGTGGGGAGGAGGGTAGACAAAGGGAGCAAGTCACGGCAATGGGGAAGGGGAGCACAGGAAAAGGGAGGTTTAATCTGTGAAGGATTCCTGGAGGGGGTGAGCTTTCAGTAGGGCTTTGAAGGGAGGAAGTGTGCTTGTGTGCAAGTGACCACAGTGCCAACATGGTGTTGAAGCGCCACAGACCAGCAGGTGATTGCCGAGGTAATTGCCTCAGTAGCCGCTGCTTTCTTTGCCATCCACATTATCTAGCTCTTTTCTGGATCTCTGCAGAACCTGACCAACTCACGAGAGGCTCAATTTATTCTTCATTCAGAAACCTCCAGCACTGATGGTTTAGCCCCCTAGGCATTGCCCTGCTTTTGCTGTTCATCTCCTCACTGAGGAGAGATGTGTGATGGACTTGGACTGGGATAATAACATAAAATATATATTCATATTATAATAATAATGGTATGTAATATCATAATTATACCATTTAAATATACAAATAATTATGATAATTGCTAAGTGCTTAGTATGTGCCAGACACTCTATTGAGCACTGGGGTAGATAACAGCAAATCGGGTTGGACACAGTCCCTGTCCCATGTGGAACTCACAATCTCAATCACCATTTCACAGATGGGGTAACTGAGGCCCAGAGAAGTGAAGTGACTTGCCAAGATCACAGAGCAGACAAGTGGTGGTGCCAGGATTAGAACCCTTGACCTTCTGACTCCCAGGCTCATGCTCTATCCACTATGCAGTGCTGCTTCTCATATATATGTGTATATGTATCTTTGTTATCTATACATAATATGTACACATAAGTATGTGTGTTATATAATCATATGATCCTAAGCAGTAAATACATAACATAAACATTTCATAAGGAGTCAATAGTTGATGAATGCTGAGACACTGTAAGGACACAGTAAATACCATGGATTGATTAGTCGAGGGACACTGTGATTTGGGTAAGGAGATATTGATCTTATCACTACCAATCCCTTCACTTGGGTTTTACCAACTTAAAAATCTCCCCTCCCCATATTTACATAGATATGTTATTCCTTGGGTCCCCTATAGTCAGGTTCTTCTGTTGTTCCTCTAGCCTTGACAAACAACACTAGAAATTCAGAATGCTCCTTCAAAGTTACCAACCCAAATTCTAAATGTTTCTTTATCAAAGAGGAAGGTGTGTCCCTGGTTTGATTAGTTCATTTCAATTAAACTTTGGGTCTCTGTTTTAAAGGAATTGTCATACTTTATGTCCTTCTGAATTTTCCCACTGCTTTATCAATTATTCCCCAGGCCCAATGGGAGATCTATGAGAAGGCTTCGTACAATGAAATATTGAAAATCAAAGTCTGAAGAGACCATTTTCAACAGATTTACTGCCCTTTACAGGGTTCATTAATTCAGCTGCATTAATTGAGAGCTTACTGTGTGCAAGCACTGTACCAAGCATTTGGAAAGTCAATTCAGCAACAGAGAAAATCCCTTCCCACAACAGGCTCACAGTCGAGAACAGGGGAGACAGACAACAAAACAAGTAAACCGGCATCAGTAGGATCAATATAAACAAATAGAATTATAGGTATGTGTACATCATTAATAGAAATGAACAGAATTATAAATATGTACATATATACATGTGTGGAGAAGCAGCGTGGCTCAGTGGAAAGAGCACGGGCTTTGGAGTCAGGGCTCATGAGTTCGAATCCTGGCTCTGCCACTTGGCTGTGTGACTGTGGGCAAGTCACTTAACTTCTCTGTGCCTCAGTTCCCTCATCTGTAAAATGGGGATTAAGACTGTGAGCCCCACGTGGGACAACCTGATTCCCCTGTGTCTACCCCAGCGCTTAGAACAGTGCTCGGCACATAGTAAGCGCTTAACAAATACCAACATTATTATTATTGTGGGGAGGCGAGGGGGGTAGAGCACAAGAAGCAAGTTGGGGCAATGGGGAAGGGGAGCACAGGATAAGGGGGGTGTAATCTGGGAAGGACTCCTGGAGGTGAGCTTTCAGTAGGGCTTTGAAGGGAGGAAGTGTGCTTGTTTGGCAGATTTAAGGAGAGAGGGCATCCCAGGCCAGAGGTAGGGGGTGGGCCAGGGGTAGACCGTGCGGCAGGACAGGCGAGAATGAGGCACACTGAAAAGGTTAGCACCAGAGGAGTGGAGTGTGAGGGCTGGGATGCAGAAGGAGAGAAAGGAGGTGAGGTAGAAGGGCACAAGGTGATGGAGAGCTTTGAAGCCAATAGTGAGGAGTTTTGGCTTGATATGGAGGTTGATGGGCAACCACTGGAGATTTTGGATGAGGGGGGTGATATCCCAGAATATTTCTGTAGAAAGATAATCCGGGCAGCAGAGTGAAGTATAGACTGGGGAGACAGGAATTTGGCAGATCAGAAAGAATGCTGATGCAGTAATCCAGTCGGGATACAATAGGTGTTCAGCATTCCAATCACCAACATTAATCAATAAATCAATGATATCAACTGAGCGCTTACTGTATGCAGCGCATAGTACTAGATGCTTGAGAGTACAACACAACATCCATCCTTAAGTCTTCCTCTATCCCCCAACCTGACCCTAGCAGATTCCTTAGCTCTGGACCAGGCCTTACCCTAAACAAGGATTTCTTTTACGATTGCCTCACTCTCACTGCTAATTTCAACATCTGTTGACTATTTCCCTCTACCTTCAAAAATGTTCAAGTCTTCCCCATCTTAAATGAGCACGTTCTCAGTTCCATAGTCCCTTCCAGCAATGGCCCCACTTCCCTGCTCACATTTCTATCCAAATCCTCAATGGGTCTTGGACACCCTCAGCCTTCATTTCCAGCAACTCTCTTTTTGATCACTGCAATCAGATTTTTGACCCCTTCACTCCACTAAGGCCACCAATGACAGGTTTGTTTCTAACCACAAATCCAAAGGGCTATACTCTATCCTATTGCTCTTTGACCTCTTAGCCCCCAAGACATCATTGACCATTCCCTCCTCTTCAAAACCCTATGGAACCTCAATGTTGCTGATATGACACTAATCTGGTTCTCTTCCTACCTCTCTGTAACTCCTGGGTTTTGTTTGCAGGCTCCTCTTCTCTTTTTAATGGTATTTGTTAAGCACTTCTATGTGTCAGATACTATTCTCAGCACTGGGGGAGGTGCAGATTAATTAGTTTGGACACAATCTTCTGCTTTCAATCCTCTTACTGTGGGCAAGGCTCTGTTCTTGGTTCCCAACTTGGTTCCCTCTACTCTTACACCCCTGAGGAAGCTTCTCTGCTCCCATGACTTCAGCTGCCACCTCTCTATCATACTCCCAAATCTACTTCTCTAGTTCTGACCTCTCATGTGATCTGCAATCCTCCAATCCCATCTCCCTCCAGGACATCTCCACCTGGATTTCATAGCGTCAGTCAGTCAATTGTATTTGAGTGCTTACTGTGTAAAGCACTGTACTGAGCACTTGGGAGAGTACAATTTAACAAAATAACAGACATATTCCCTGCCCACAATGAATTTACAGTCTAGAGGGGGAGACAGACTTGAATATGAATAAATAAAATTACAGATATGTACACAAGTGCTGTGGGGCTGCAAAGAGGGATGAAAAATGGGATCAAGTTAGGGCACCTCAAACTCAATAGGTCTGGAAGAGGACCTATTCATCTTCCACCTAAAACCCACTTCTCCTCCAATCTTTTCCATCTCTGTCAATTACACTGCCATCTTCCCAGTCTCAGAACACTGCAACTCTAATATCACACTGAACACCTCCCTCCCTTCAATTCTCAATTTGATCTACTGCCAAATCCTACCAGTTACTCCTACACAATATTTCCTGGATCGGCCCCTTCCTCTCCACCCTGTTCCAATGGCTAGACTACTGCATAAGCCTCCTTGCTGATTTCTCTTTCTGCCTTCAGCCACTCACCCATACAATTTATATGAACACAGCTGCCCTAATCTTTTTATAAAGCCTTGCTGGGGCCACATCTCTCCACTCTGCAGCATCTTCCCCTGGCTTCACATAACCCTCTGAATCAAACAAAAGACCCTCACACTTGGCTTTAAAACCACTATCCTCCCTATTACACAAACTTGGTGTTGTCCTCATTCAACTCACATATTCATTCTGTCACCAAATCCTACCAGTTCTACCTTCGCAACATCGCTAAAATCCATCTTTTTTTCTCCATCCAAACTGGTATGCACCACATGCAGCCTTTGGAGTAGTTCCATCTGCATCATTTACAGACCATACTCATTAGCAAATGACCCAACAAGATCACAAACAATGCAGTTCTGGACCACTGTGAGTCTCCTAGCACTGAAGCTCTGATCAACTTTCATTCATTCATTCAACTGTATTTATTGAGTGCTTACTGTGTTTAGACCACTGTACTAAGTGCTTGGGATAGTACAATATAGCAATAAAGAGAGGCAATCCCTACCCACAACAAGCTCACAACTTAATACAACTATCCTGGATAGGATATGTGAGGATGAGCAACAGCAATAGACCCAAACAGCTGCTGTGTGTGGAAAGCTGAAACTGAGAAACTGAAAGCAAGGAGGGTAAGAGTAAATGTTTTAAAGGCACAGTGAAACAAATTCTCATACAATGAGGCATCCCAGCTGAAAACTGGGTGGCAACTGTTGAAGAGGAATCAGCCTGGTACACTCTCATCCAAGAGCGAATGGCTTTCTTCTAGCAAAGTTTCATAAATACTATTGAATTAATAATAATAATAATAATAATAATAATAATGTTGGTATTTGTTAAGCGCTTACTATGCGCCGAGCACTGTTCTAAGCGCTGGGGTAGACATAGGGGAATCAGGTTGTCCCACGTGGGGCTCACAGTCTTCATCCCCATTTTACAGATGAGGGAACTGAGGCACAGAGAAGTTAAGTGACTTGCCCACAGTCACACAGCCGACAAATGAATTCCAAGCGCTTAGTACAGTGTTCTGCACATGGTACGCGCTCAATAAATACTATGGAATGAATGAATACTTAAGCCCTTAGGGGGAGCGAGTCAAAGTGTGTAGCAACGCAGAAGGGAAGGAAAATAGGATCAATCCCCTGAAGGGGGATGAAGGCCGCGAGCTCGGAACCGAATCCCGATAGCAGCGTCCACGCAGGGCCGGGAGCCACGAGCCCCAAATTCAGCCCAGCTGCTCCTTGCCCGCTTCGTCTGCGCGGCCGCCCGGAGCTCCGCCCGCCATGCCCGTGCCCCCACCCACCCGGCAACAAGTCCCCCGCCCCAGCCCCAAATCCCGCCTCTCGCCACCCCTAGCGCTCGTCACCCATCTGTGCCCTTTCCCCCAACCCCGACGCTGCCCACCATGCCCACCCCCTGCCCACCATGCCCACCCCCTGCCCCAGCCCCCCATCCTGGCTCTTCCCCATGTGCCCCACCCCGGCCCTTCCTGGTCGCCCCGTCCCGACGGGAGGAGAGCTGGAAGGGCGGGTGGGGGGCAGGCCGCTTTAGCGGGGGAGAGCTCCAGAAAGGGTCGGGCCCCGAGAGCCGCAGGCCGGAGTCAGGGTCCCTTCCTCCCGGTTTGGGTGAAGCTGCTGGTTCCGGGGTCCGGTCAGCCCTGGAGCGACCCCCACCCAGAGACAGGCCTGGTGCTCTGGGGCGGGGAGTCCCCGGGAACGGGGAAGGCTAGGGGAGAAGCTGGGTCTGGGCCCGGGGCGGCCGCTATGGCGCCAGGAGAGGAGTCGGAGCTCCGGACCCGGAGGTTCTTACCCCTGGCTGCCATGTCTGGTCCCAAGCGATTCCGTCACCACTTGGAAAACTGGACCACGTGCTCATTCATTCATTCATTCAATAGTATTTAATAATAATAATAATAATGTTGGTATTTGTTAAGCGCTTACTATGTGCCGAGGTAGACACAGGGGGAATCAGGTCGTCCCACGTGGGGCTCACAGTCTTCATCCCCATTTTACAGATGAGGGAACTGAGGCACCGAGAAGTGAAGTGACTTGCCCAAAGTCACACAGCTGACAAGTGGCCGAGCCGGCATTCGAACCCATGACCTCTGACTCCAGCGTGGCTCAGTGGAAAGAGCTCGGTCTTGGGAGTCAGAGGTCATGGGTTTTAATCCCCCTTCTGCCGCTTGTCAGCTGTGTGACTTTGGGCAAGTCCCTTCACTTCTCTGTGCCCCAGTTACCTCATCTGTAAAATGGGGATGAAAAATGTGAGCCCCACGTGGAACAACATGATCACCTTGTATCCCCCCAGCGCTTGGAACAGTGCTTTGCACATAGTAAGTGCTTAACAAATATCCCATTATTATTATTATTACTCTCTCCATCTTCAAAGCCCCATTAAAATCACATCTCCTCTGAAAAGCTTTTCCTAAATAAGCCCCTTTTTCCCAATTAAGCCCTGTCCTCCCTCTCCCTTCTGTGTCATCTATGCAGATGGATCTGTGACCTTTGGGCATTTGGTATTTACCCCATCCTCAGCTTCACAGCACTTATGTAACTAGATAAAAATCATATGTTGTAAATTATTTATTAATATGCATGCCTGCCTCCCCCTCCAGACTGTAAGCTAGTTGTGGTCAGGGTAGCTATCAACTCTGTTGTATTGTATTCGCCCAAGTGCTTAGTACAGTGTTCTGTACACAGTAAGGACTCAATAAGTAAGTACCATTCATTGATTAATGGATTGATTTATGTTACCAAGGGTGCAGGGGTCCTTATGGAGGGCCTTAATAATGTAGGTATTTGTTAAGCGCTTACTATGTGCAGAGCACTGTTCTAAGCGCTTGGGTAGATACAGGGTAATCAGGATGTCCCACGTGGGGCTCACATTTTTCATCCCCATTTTACAGATGAGGTAACTGAGGCACAGAGAAGTGAAGTGACTCGCCCACAGTCACACAGCTGACAAGTGGCAGAGTGGGATTCGAACCCATGATCTCTGACTCCCAAGCCCGTGCTCTTTCCACTGAGCAACTCTGCCTTCTATCTCCCAGCTGCCATTTAGCAAGGCAGAGACATCTCCCTGACTGCGGGGTCACGGTCAGATTTCTGAATTTGTGGGATGCCTGCATCCCCCAACCCCCAGGGCAACTCACCTAGAGAGGCCCATTTTGCCGATCATTTGGGAAGGGGGTGAGCCTGTCCGTTGGAACCGCCATTTGATTGAGGTTACCAGTTACCCTCCCTTCCTGCAGCTGTTTATTCAGTAACTGCCATCATTTCTGTAGGCATCGTGAAGTGAATTTTGTCCAGAGAAAACATCTTACACTCAGTCTTCAGGTTGACAGCTTGGTAACCACAGACAAACAATATTTCACAGGTTTGGGGTGAGAGTTTTAAAGCATTAACTTCCTATCACTTGCAGGTCCACTCTTTAAACTTTCACCTGCATAAACAACCTACAAAAGCTCCTTCCTTTCCAGCTCAGACTGGGGAGGAAGCAGCGGAAGGAGGCAACCTATTGCAGCCCCAGCAGCAGCAATTTCTGCTTTTCACATTAATCAATCATTCAATCAACCAATCACTGGTATTTACTGAGTGCACTGTGTGCAGAGTACTGTACAAAGTGCTTGGCAAAAAACATATGTTAGAGTTGGCAGACCATGATTCCTGCCCACAAAGAGTTTAACAATCTACAGGTGGGACCGAAATTAAAATAAATTACAGGGAGGGGAATCAATGGTGTATATGTTTGTATGTTGCTGTGATGTTGCAGATGGGTTGAGTATCAATATGCTTAGTAGATAGGCATAGATAGGGAGAAGAGCTGAGAGGTTAGTCAGTGAAGGTTTCCTAGAAGCGATATAATTTTAGTAGGGCGACAAAGATGGGGATGATGTTGGATATGATGGGGGAGGAAGTCCTAGGCCAGAGGGAGGGCATGAACGAGGGTCAGCAGATGACAAGAACGTGAGGGACAGTGAATCGTTTGGTATTGGAGGTGCGAAAGCTCTGGGCTGGGTCGTGGTGGGAAAGGAGTGAAAATAGGTAGGAGGAAGTGAGATGATTGAGAGCCTTAAACCCAATGGTAAGGGATTTCTGCTTGATGCAAACTGTTTGGGCAACCGATGGGGTTGAGGTTTCTCTTTCCTCTGCTCCCTTCCTCCATCTCCTCCAGTCTGGGACCATGAAAACCTCCAGCTCTCCCCAGACGCTCCCTGGGACAGCGCTCTGAGGATGTAGGTGAAAGGGAAAGAAGGGCCAAATCAGCGTGGGTCTTTTTCAAACAGAAACATTTATAGCCAGCTCCTAAACCTAGTCTGATTCCCATTCCTCCTGACACAGACAGACAGGAGCCAGTCAGCCCCTCCTGCCTGGAAAGAACCCTAATCATGTACCAGCAGCATCCTGGGGCCCACTCTTCCCTGCCCTACTCTGTTCCACCTTCCTCCCCTCCCATTTGACTGTCACACTGTTGGTGCTGATTTTCGCCTACTATATAATCAATTGGTGATATTTAAGGAGTGCTTACTTAGTGCAAAACACAGTACTGTGCTCCTGAGAGAGAGTCCAGTTGGTGGACACGATCCCTGCCCAGAGTGTCAAGCACTCTTCTAATCACTGGGATAGGTACAAGTAATCAGGCCAGACACAGTGTCTCACACGATGGACTCACAGCCTAAGTAGGATGAAGAACAGATATTGAATCTCCATTTTGCAGTTGAAGAAACTGAGGCACGGAGAAGCTAAGTGAATTGCTCAGGGTCTCACACTGACAAGAGGTGGAGCTGGGATTAGAATTCTGGGCCTCTGGCTCCCAAATTCATGCTTTATCTACTGGGCCACACTGCTTCCCTTCTGTGTGTGTGTGAGACTGAAAAAAATCAATGTGGGATCCACAGTATCATCCACAATGTTGTGGTCCTTTGTTGTGTTGTCACGTGTAGTATCACTTCACTAAGTGAAGTGATTTATCCCAGATCAGAGAGCAGACATGTGGAGGAGCTGATATCGGAACACTTGACTCTCTGACTCTCAGGCCCATGCTCTATCCACTATGAAATGCTCCTTCTCAAATATATAGATATCTATATATATATACCTATATATCCATATATATCTATATATACATACATATATATGTAGATATATTCATTCATTCATTCAATAGTATTTATTGAGCGCTTACTATACACAGAGCACTGTACTAAGCACTTAGAATGTACAATTCAGCAACAGATAGAGACAATCCCTGCCCATTGACGGGCTTATAGTCTAATCGGGTGAGACAGACAGACAAAAACAATAGTAATGAGTACAATCAAGGGGATGTACATCTCATTAACAAAATAAATAGGGTAATAAAAATAAATACAAATGAGCAGATGAGCACAGTGCTGAGGGGACGGGAAGGGAGAGGGGGAGGAGCAGAGGGAAAGGGGTGGAAAGGGGCCTTAGCTGAGGGGAGGTGAAGCGGGGGCAGAGAGGCATGAGAGGGAGCAGAGGGAAAAAGGGAAGCTCAGTCTGGGAAGGCCTTTTGGAGGAGGTGAGCTCTCAGTAGGGCTTTGAAGAGGGGAAGAGAGTTAGATTGGCGGAGGTGAGAAGGGAGGACATTCCAGGACAGCGGGAGGACGTGGGCCAGGGGTCAGCGGTGGTATAGGTGAGAACAGGTGATGGTGAGGAGGTGGGCGGCAGAGGAGCAGAGCCTATGGGGTGGGCAGTAGAAAGAGAGAAGGGAGGAGAGGTAGGAGAGGGTAAGGTGACGGAGAGCCTTGAAGCCTAGAGTGAGAAGTTTTTGTTTCATGCGGAGGTTGACAGGCAACCACTGGAGGTTTTTAAGAAGGGGAGTAACATGCCCAGAGTGTTTCTGCAGGAAGATGATCCGGGCAGTGGAGTGAAGAAGAGACTGGAGTGGGGAGAGACAGGAGGAAGGGAGATCAGAGAGAAGGCTGACACAATAATCCAGCCAGGATATTATGAGAGCCTGTACTGGTAAAATAGCCGTTTGGGTGGAGAGGAAAGGGCGGATCTTGGCGATACTATAAAGGTGAGACCGGCAGGCCTTGGTGACAGATTGGATGTGTGGGGTGAATGAGAGAGCTGAGTCAAGGATGACACAAAGTTTGCGGGCTTGAGAGACGGGAAGGATGGTTGTACCATCCAAAGTGATAGGGAAGTCAGGAAGAGGACAGGGCTTGGGAGGGAAGATAAGGAGCTCAGTTTTGGACATGTTGAGTTTTCGGTGGTGGGCAGACATCCAGGTAGAGACGTCCTGGAGGCAGCAGCGTGGCTCAGTGGAAAGAGCACGGGCTTTGGAGTCAGGGCTCATGAGTTCGAATCCCAGCTCTGCCACTTGTCGGCTGTGTGACTGTGGGCAAGTCACTTAACTTCTCTGTGCCTCAGTTCCCTCATCTGTAAAATGGGGATTAAGACTGTGAGCCCCACGTGGGACAACCTGATTCCCCTATGTCTACCCCAGCACTTAGAACAGTGCTCGGCACATAGTAAGCGCTTAACAAATACCAACATTATTATTATTATTATTATTAGGAGGAGATTCAAGCCTGAAGGGAGGGGAAGGGAACAGGGGAGGAGATGTAGATTTGTGTGTCATGTGCATAGAGATGATAGTTGAAGCCGTGGGAGCGAATGAGTTCACCAAGGGAGTGAGTGTAGATGGAGAAGAGAAGAGGGCCAAGAAATGACCCTTGAGGAACCCCTACAGTTAGAGGATGGGAGGGGGAGGAGGAGCCCGCGAAGGAGACTGAGAATGAGCGGCCAGATTGCTAAGAGGAGAACCAGGAGAGGACGGAGTCCATGAAGCCAAGGTGAGATACGCTGTGGAGGAGAAGGGGATGGTCGGCAGTGTCAAAGGCAGCTGTGAGGTCAAGGAGGATTAGGATAGAGTAGGAACCATTGGATTTGGCAAGAAGGAGATCATGGGTGACCTTTGAGAGAGCAGTCTCGGTAGAGTGGAGGGGACGGAAGCCAGATTGGAGGGGATCCAGGAGAGAATTGGAGTTAAATATATACATTTTATATACATATATACACGTCTATGTGTGTCTATATAGATAATCATATGATCCTAAGCAGCAGATACACTTAAACATTTCATAAAGAAGAGTCAATAGGTGATGAATGCTGAGGCAAATTAAGGACTTAGTAAATATCATTGATTGGTTGAGGGACATTGTGATTTGGGTAAGGAGATATTGATCTTATTGCTATCAATCCCTTCACTTGGGTTTTACCAACTTATAAATATCTCCTTATGACTGAGTTACAGATTTACATAGATATGTTAATTCCTTGGGTCCCCAATACTTGGGTTCTTCTGTAGTTCCTCTAGCATTAAAAAAACACTAGAAATTCAGAATACCTTCAAAGTTACCAATCCAAATTCTAAATGTTTCTTTATCAAAGAGGAAGGAGTGACCCTGGTTTGATTAGGCATTTCAGTTAAATGTTGGGTCTCTGTCTTAAAGGAATTGTCATACTTTATGTCCCTCTGAATTTTCCCCCTCCTTTTTCAATTATTCCCCAGTCCCAATGGGAGATCTATGGGAAGGTTTGGTATAATGAAATGTTGCAAATCAAAATCTTGAAGGGACAATTTTCAATAAATTTACTGATTGTATATAGGGTTCAGCATTCCAATCACCAACATTAATCAATAAATCTATCAGAATGGTATCGATTGAGCACTTACTTTATGCAGAGCAGTGTTCTAAATGCTTGTGAAAGTACAACACAACATTCATCCCGAAGTCTTCCTCTATCCCCCAACCTAACCCTAGCAGAATCCTTAACTCTGGATCTGGCCTTATCCTTAACAAGGATTTCTTTGATGTTTGCCTCACCCTCACTTCTATTTTCAACCTCTGTTGGCTATTTCCCTCTACCTTCAAAAATGTTCAAGTCTTCCCCATCCTAAATGAACTCACTCTCAGTTCCATAGTCCCTTCCAGCAATAGCCTCACTTCCCTGCTCACATTTCTGTCCATATCCTGAATGGGTTTTTAGACCCCCACAGCCTTCATTTCCTCTCCAGCAACTCTTTTTGATCACTGCAGTTAGTATTTTGACCTCTTCACTCCACTGTGACTGCACTAAGGCCACCAATGACAGCCTTCCTTCTAACCACCAATCCAAAGGGCTCTATTCTATCCTATTCTTCTTCGAACTCTTAGCCCCCTAAGACATCATGAACCATTCCCTCCTCCTCAAAACCCTATGTGGCCTCAGTGTTGCTGATATGATACTAATCTGGCTCCCTTCCCACCTCTCTGTGACTGCTGAGTTTTGTTTGCAGGCTTCTTTTCTTTTTTTAATGGTATTTGTTAAGCACTTCTATGTGTCAGACAGTGTTCGAAGCACCGGGATAGGTACAGATTAGTTAGTTTGGACACAATTTTCTGCTTCCAATCCTCTTTCTGTGGGCAAGGCTCTGTTCTTGGTTCCCATTGTACCCTCTACATTTACAGTCTTGGAAAGCTTATCTGCTCCTGTGGCTTCAGCTGCCACCTCTCTTTCATACTCCCATATCTACTGCTCTAGTTTTGACCTCTCATACAATCTGCAATCGTCCAATCCCATCTCCCTCCAGAACATTTCCACCTGGATTTCATAGTATGCCAGTTAATTGTATCTATTGAGCACTTTCTGTGTGCAGAACACTGTACTAAGCACTTGGGAGAGTACAATATAACAAAATAGTAGACACATTCCCTGCCCACCATGAACTTAGGGTCTAGAGGGGGAGACAGACTTTAATATAACTAACTAATGAAATTACAGATATGTACTTCAGTGCTGTGGGGCTGGGAAGGGGGATGAAAAAAGGGATCAAGTCAGGGCACCTTAAACTCAATAGGTCTAAAAGAGGACCCACTCATCTTCCCCCTTAACCCACTTCTACTCCAATCCTTTCCAACTCTGTCGATTACATGGCTGTCCTCCCAGTCTCAGAATACTACAACTATAGTGTCTCAATGAACACCTCCCTCTCTTCAATTCTCTATTTGATCTACTTCCAAATTCTACCAGTTACTCCTACATAATATTTCCTAGATCGGGCCCTTCCTCCCCACCCTGTTCCAATGGCTAGGCTATTGAATCAGCCTTCCTGCTGATTTCTTTCTCTGCCTTCAGCCTCTCCCCCATCCAATTTATACTGCACATAGCTGCCCGAATCTTCTTATAAAGCATTGCTGGGGCCACATCCTTCCTCTCTGCGGTGCTTTCCCCTGGCTTCACATAACCCCCTGAATCAAATAAAAGACCCTCACACTCAGCTTTAAAACCACTATCCTCCCTATTACACAAGCCCATAACCTTGGTGTTGTCCTCAACTCCTCTCTCTCATTCAACCCACATATTCAATCCGTCACCTAATCCTTTCGGTTCTACCTTCACAACATCACCAAAATCCATCCCACATCCCAAGATCCCATATTGATTCTTTCAGTCTCACACACACAGAAGGGAAGCAGTGTGGCCCAGTAGATAAAGCATGAATTAGGGAGCCAGAGGCCCAGAGTTCATTCATTCATTCATTCAATAGTATTCATTGAGCGCTTACTATGTGCAGAGCACTGTACTAAGCGCTTGGAATGTACAAATCAGCAACAGATAGAGACAGTCCCTGCCCTATGACGGGCTTACAGTCTAATCGGGGGAGACAGACAGACAAGAACAATAGCAATAATAATGCTGGTATTTGTTAAGTGCTTACTATGTGCAGAGCACTGTTCTAAGCGCTGGGGTAGCTACAGGGTAATCAGGTTGTCCCACGAAAGGCTCACAGTTAATCCCCATTTTACAGATGGGGTAACTGAGGCACAGAGAAGTTAAGTGACTTGCCCACAGTCACACAGCTGACAAGTGGCAGAGCCAGGTTTCGAACCCATGACCTCTGACTCCAAAGCCCAGGCTCTTTCCACTGAGCCACGCTGCTTCTCAATCAGTAGAATCAAGGGGATGTACATCTCATTAACAAAATGAAGAGGGTAATAAAAATATATACAAATGAGCGGATGAGCACAGTGCTGAGGGGAGGGGAACGGAGAGGGGCAGGAGCAGAGGGAAGGGGGGGGGAAGGGGGCTTAGCTGAGGGGAGGTGAAGTGGGGGGAGAGAGACAGCAGAGGGAAAAGGGGAAGCTCAGTCTGGGAAGGCCTCTTGGAGTAGGTGAGCTCTCAGTGGGGCTTTGAAGAGGGGAAGAGAATTTGTTTGGCAGAGGTGAGGAGGGAGGGCATTCCAGGACAGCGGGAGGACGTGGCCCAGGGGCCGACGGCGGGATAGGCGAGAACCGGGGACGGTGAGGTGGTGGGCGGCAGAGGAGCCGAGCCTATGGGGTGGGCAGTTGAAAGAGAGAAGGGAGGAGAGGAAGGAGGGGGCAAGGTGATGGAGAGCCTTGAAGCCTAGAGTGAGAAGTTTTTGTTTCGTGCGGTGGTTGATAGGCAACCACTGGAGGTTTTTAAGAAGGAGAGTGACATGCCCAGAGCGTTTCTGCAGGAAGATAAGCCGGACAGCAGAATGATGAATAGACTGGAGTGGGGAGAGACAGGGGGAAAGGAGATCAGAGAGAAGGCTGATGTATAATTGTTCATTTTTTCTACTGTTTCTAATTGTTATAGACTGAGCATTGAAATAGAGCTTGTGGGAAGTTACAGGAGAAAAGAACTAAAATAAAACCCTCTGCTCTTGCATTCACAATCAACCTATCAACAGTGTAAAGCACTAGAAAAGCATTAGAGAAGCAGCATGACCAAATGGATAGAGTATGGGCCAGGGAGTCAGCAGGACCTGGGTTCTAATTCCAACTCTGTCATGTTCATTCAGTCGTATTTATTGAGCACTCACTGTATGCAGAGCACTCTAATAAGCACTTGGAAAGTACAATTCATCAACAAATAGAGATAATCCCTGCCCAACAACAGGCTTACATTCTACAAGGGGGGAGGCAGACATCAAAACAATTAAACAGGCATCAACAGCATCAATATGAATAAATAGAATTATAGATATATACACATCATTAATAAAAAGAATGAATTATAAATAGGTACATATATAACAAGTACTGTGGGATGGGGAAAGAGAGTGGAGCAAAGGGAGCGAGTCGGGGTGATGGGGAAGGGAGGAGGAGCAGAGGAAAGGGGGGGTTTAATCTGGGAAGGCCTCCTGGAGTAGGGCTTTGAAGCAGGGAAGTGTGCTAGGTGGGAGGATGTGAGGAGGGCAGGCATTCCCGGCCAGAGGTAGGATGTGGGCCAGGGGGTCAATGACGGGACAGGTGAGAATGAGGCACAGTGAGAAGGTTAGCACCAGAGGAACGGAGTGGGGAGGCTGGGCTGTACAGGGCATGGAGGGAGATGAGGTAAGAAGGAACAAGGTGATGGACAGCTTTGAAGCCAGTAGTGAGCAGTTTTTACTTGACTAGCAGCTTTTGCTTGTCTTTTGTATGACCTTGGACAATTCACATCACTTCTCTGTGCCTCAGTTACCTTAACAATCAAATGTGGATTAAAATTGTGAGTCCTGTGAGACAGGTGTACATTGTGTACAACCAACTACCTTGATTTACCCCAGAACATAGTCAGTACTTAGCAAATATCACAATTATCATTATTATTATTATTAGGGAGAGTTAGTAGAAAGGATCTCTGCCAATGAGGAATTTACAATGTAGAGGGGGAAACTGACACAAAATAATAATGAATAATAGCAATAATTGTGGTATTCGTTAAATGCTAATTGTGTCCCAAGTAGTTTTCCAACAACTGGGGTAAGACACAATAATAATGTTGGTATTTGTTAAGCGCTTACTATGTGTAGAGCACTGTTCTAAGTGCTGGGGTAGATACGAGGTACTCAGGTTGTCCCACGTGAGGCTCACAGTTAATCCCCATTTTATGGATGAGGTAACTGAGGCACAGAGAAGTTAAGTGACTTGCCCACAGTCACACAGCTGACAAGTGGCAGAGCCGGGAGTCAAACCCATGACCGCTGACTCCGAAGCCCAGGCTCTTTCCACTGAGCCACGCTGCATCAAGATAATCAGGTTGGGCACAGTTTCTGTCCCCTGTTGTGTTCACAGTCTAGGGCGGAGGGAGACTAGATATTTAACCCCAATTTAAAGACCAGAAAACTGAGGCTGAGGGAAGTGAAGTGATTTGCTCAAGGATACACATCAGGCAAATGGCAGAGATGGCATTAGAACCCAAGTCTTCTGACTCCCCGGCTTGTGCTCTTTCCAACTGGCCCATCTGGTTTTCATTAACAACCTCTCCTTGGATGATAAAGGCCACCAGTCACTACATCCTAAGAGGCAACACTACACTGAATGCCAACACTACACCGAGTAACACTATACAGAGTGACAACACTATATTGAGCGAAAATACTATATCAAGTGCACACCCTGTGGGACAGGGCCTGTGTCCAACCTGATGACCCTGTATCTACCCCAGTGCTTAATACAATGCTTGGCACACAGTAAGTGCTGGAAGTGAAAAGCCAGCCATTTTCTCCACTGATGTATATCTAGTATATATATATCTAGTATATCTAGTGGAGTCTGGTGTGAGTGAATAAAAATCATTTTGGCAACTTACTCTTCATTGGTTTCTGTTCCCAAACACACTGAGCTCAACCCAGGAACTGATTTTCATTTGACAAAGTTTAGGATATTTCCCAAGTGGTCTCAATTCATTTCTCTCATTCAACCCACGCTTTCAATGTATCATAAAATCCTGTCAGTTCTACCTTTACAACATTGCAAAAATCCACCCTTGCCTCTCCACCACAGTGATCCAAGCACTCAACCTATCCTGTCTTGATTACTTCCCACCTTACCTCATTGCTCTTCTACTACAACCCAACTTACATAGTTTACTCCACCAACTTACTCTCTGTACCTCGATCTCAGCTATTTCAAAACTGACTCCTTGCCCACGTTCTCCCTCTGGCCTGGAACTCCCGCCCCTTATGGTGCCCACTTTCCCAGCAGGAACATGACTGGCAGGGCTGAGAAAGTGCCAGTGGTGCTGGGCAAACCACTAGCACTACAATCAATTCCTCATATAGGTTCTTGTTCCCAAAGTTTTGAGGATTTCAATCAGCCTCTTGGATTGGGCACTTGGAAATCACCCACCCTCAGACCCACAGCACATTTGTAAATAGATGTAATCAATTTACTTTATATTAATGTCTGTTTCCCCATCTAGATTGTAAGTTTATAGGTCTCCTCTTGAATTTAATCCCAATGCTGCTGCTTGGGTATTTTGCTGCCGTCCACTTTCATCACATGTTCCAACTGGTGGAGCTGTGTTGTGATGAATGTGGTGTTCAATCAGGGTTAATTCTCAGGTGGTGCAGGGCCTGGACAAATTGGCCAGAGCAGGTTGTTGCATGCCATTTCCCTAGTAACTCTGATCCAAACTCTTGGTGCTGGGGGTCTGCAGATCCCTGGATCTGCTTCTAATTCCTGGGACTTGGGGTATTACACACTGTGGCCTAGTACCTCATTGTGATTGATCCTCACTGCCTGGTAAGTGGTTTTGTGATGGGGGTCCCTGTCTCCCATCCATGTAGAGCTAGACTGTGTGGCCCAAGTGGGACAGGGACTGTGTCCACCCTGATGAATTTGTTCTTACCCCAACCCTCAGAGCAGTGTTTAACACATAGTAAGTGTTTAATAAATATAATAGTAATAATAAGAATGATAATATCCAACAGTCCAGCATTCTTCCCACCTTCAAAGCCCTCCTAACATCATATCTTCCCTAAGAGGACTTGTCAGACTATGTATTTGGCTGTGTACTCCATAAGCACTTTGATACTTTGATAGTGAAGCTGCGTGGCTTAGTGGAAAAAGCACGAGTTTGGGAGTCAGAAGACATGTGTTCTAATCCCGCCTCCGCCACTTGTCAGCTCTGTGACCTTGGATAAGTCACTTAACTTCTCTGTGCCTCAGATACCTCATCTGTAAAATGGGGATTAAAAGTGTGAGCCCCACATGGGACAACCTGATTACCCTGTATCAACCCCAGCGTTTAGAACAGTGCTTGGCACATAGTAAGCACTTAAGAAACACCATAATTATTATCATTATTACTTATCCCACCCCCACAATATTTATGTAGATATTCTTATGCTTTACCAACCCTTCCCATCCCTAATCTATTTTAATTTCTGTGTCTCCCAGTAAACTGTAAGCTCCTTATGGGCAGGGATCATATCTACCAACTCTGTTGTCTTGGCGCCCCTCCTCCAAGAGGCCTTCCCAAACTAGGCCCTCTTTTCCTTAGCTCTCCCTACCTTCCACGTCACCTTGACTTGCTCCATTTGCTCTTCCCCCCCCCCCCGTCCCACAGCACTTATGTACATCTTCATATCTATAATTGCATTTATATTGATATTTATATATATATCGAAGCAGCGTGGCTCAGTGGAAAGAGCACGGGCTTGGGAGTCAGAGGTCATGAGTTCGAATCCCAGCTCTGCCACTTGTCAGCTGTGTGACTGTGGGCAAGTCACTTAACTTCTCTGTGCCTCAGTTCCCTCATCTGTAAAATGGGGATTAACTGTGAGCCTCACCTGGGACAACCTGATGACCCTGTATCTACCCCAGTGCTTAGAACAGTGCTCGGCACTTAGTAAGCGCTTAACAAATACTAACATTATTATTATTATATTGATGCCTATTAATTTGTTTTGATGTCTGTCTCCACCCCTCTAGACTGCAAACCCGTTGTAGACAGAGATTGTCTCTATTGCTGTATTGTACTTTCCAAGTGCTTAATACAGTGCTCTGCACACAGTAAGTGCTCAATAAATACGATTGAATGAATGAATTGTACTTTCCCAAGTGTTCAGTACAGTGCTCTGCACTCACTAAGCACTAAATGAATACCACTCATTGACTGAATGATTAATTGATTGACTGATTTGGGTGCTATCCCGAGGTGGTAACTGAAGCCATGAGAAGAGATGAGCTTCCCAAAGGAGTGAGTGTAGAGTGAGAGGGTCTTGTCTTGGCTTATGCTGGTAGGGTACCGAGAATAGAACTTTGAAGACCCCCGTAGTGTGAATGAGGAAGTAGAGGGTAGTGAGTTAGGGGATCAACACTGGGGGCATGTTCCTTGCACTGAAAGCTATTAAGAGAATGGAATCCTGAGCCTTCTGTACACCACAGACCTCAGTCAGCTGAAACCCCAAGATTCAAGGTCCAAACCCAGGTCAGAGCTGGTAGAACAATCTTCATACAGAACTGACCACATGGCATTGTCAAGGTGCTGGCAGGCCTGGACTAAAACCATTTCTCCCTCCCATTTAGCCTGTGAGCCCCATGTTTCTAATCTGATGATATTGTATCTACCCCAGTGCATAGCATACTGGTTTTTTTGTAGTATTTGTTAAGTGTTTGTTATGTGCCAGGTACTGTGCTAAGTACTGAGATAGATACAAGATAACCAGGATAGACACAGTCCAGGCCCCACATGGGGCTCACAGTCTTAATCCCCATTTTATGGATGGGTTCACTGAGGCCCAGAGATATTAAGTGACTTGCCCAAGGTCACACAGCAGACAAGTGGCAGAACTGGGTTTTGAATCCAAGTCCTCTGACACCCCGGCCCATGCCTTTTCCCTTAGGCCATGCTACGTGGCACATATTAAATGCTTTACAAATACCATTATTATTATTATTTTATTGTTAATATGTTTTACATTTTCAAAGGATAATCCATTGCAGCCCACATCATTTTTCAGAAATAAAATTTAGTGTAGATCTCCTCATTCTCAAAAACCCTTCAATGGTTGCCCATCTACCTCCTCATCAATCAAAAACTCCTTACCATCAGCTTTAATACACTCAATCAATTCTCCCCTTCCTCCTTTACTTTGCTGATCTCCTGCTACAGCCCAGCTGGCACACTCCACTCCTGTAACAACAATCTACTCTTTTTACCTCTACCTCTTCTGGCTCACCACCAACCAGAGACTACTGCAGCGCAGGTTGAAGAGTGGGCGGCTGGAGGCTGGGAGATCAGCAAGGAGGATGCTTCAGTAAGGTAGACCTGAAGAACTCTAGTGTGTGTCTTGCTTATGGTAAAACATACATATACTCTTTCAACCACCAGTGTCAAGGCAACATTCATATCAAATGTCAAGGGTCCAGTAAAGGTAAAGATTGTTTTACCAGCTCTGTCCTGAGTATGGTCTTGAATCTTGAGATTCCAGCTGACTGAGGTGTGTGGTGTACAGAAGGCTCAGGATTCCATTCTACTAACAGCTTTTTTCATGGGTAAAGTGTTTTATGTGATGTGGACTTCATCAGTATCATATTTGAATCAAAGAACAACTTTATAAGACAGGAGGAAGGAGAAGAGAAAGGAAGAAGATAAAGACAAGATGAAGAAGGAAAAGAAGGAGGATAAAGGGAAGAATGTAAATAGAAGAAGATCCAGAGGAGAAAGAGAAAACGCTTCTTGCTCTCAGTCCCTGTATCTTACTTTATAAATCACTAGTACTATAAGAAACATATTCTAGTAAAAAGAGCCCGGGTCTACAAGTCAGGGGTTCCAATTCCCACTCTGCCACTTGCCTGCTGTGTGACCTTGAAAATGTGTCTGGGCCTTAGCTTTCTCAGCTATAAAATGGAGATTAAATACCTGTTCTTCCCTATCTTAGACAGTCAACTCTGTGTGGAACAGCGTGTCCAATCTCATTACCCTGTATCTAGCCCAGGGTTTGGCACATAATAAATGCTTAAAAAATACCAGAATTATTGTTGTTATTACAAATACTCATTTATGAAGAGGCCAAATTATTTTCTATGGAAACTATTTTTCCATCTTAAAGCTATTTGGTTTTAGACAGCTCCTTGAGAAATAATGGAGGAGGCGAAATTTGAAATTCACTTTCCCCAGTGAAGACTCCAACTAGCTCTGTGCCTTCAGGTTGCTCTCAACCCCTCTTTAGGCCTTGTTTGGACCAGAAAAATCTCTTTCGATCAATCCATCATATTTTTTGAGCACTTACTATGTGCAGAGCACTGTACTAAGCACTTGGGAAAGTACAATTCGACAAATTTGGAAGACACTAACCCTGCCCACAAGGAATTTACACTTTACTGGGGGAGGCAGGCATTAAAATAGATTGCAGGTAGGGGAATTAACAGCTCATAAAAATATTTACATAAGAATTGTGGGGCTGGGAGGAGTATTGAAGTCCTTAAGGGGTACACAGCTGTCACCCGTCTCCCGGGGACGAGTTCGTTCGGGAATCGGTGCGGCGAGAGTGACAGAGAGAGATCGGCAAAGGCTGAGTTTTATACAAAATTTATTCCACGAGCCGAAAGGAATTATTTGTTTGAATGCGGCGAATTGAATTATTTGATGATTTTGAACGTGGAGAATTGAACCTCTCTTTCGGGAGGAATATGATTATTTAATGATATTAGAGCTTCCTTATCGGGAAGAATATACTTATGTGTTACTCGCGCGTGGTAAAAACACCCAGGTCCTACCCGGGAGGAATTGACTTATGATTTGTTGGCCCGTGGTGAGGCGGCTAGCTCCCACCCACATGCACTTCCCACGTGGGAGAAATCGACTTCCTTCATTCAATCGTATTTATTGAGCGTTTACTATGTGCAGAGCACTATACTAAGCTATTATCCATTACTTGCCCGGGGTGAGGCAGCTAGCTCCCACCCACGTGCACTTCCCACTCGGTAGGAATACACTTATGCGTTCCCCACCCGGAGCGAATAATAATAATAATGGTATTTGTTAAGGGCTTACTATGTGCCAAGCACTGTTCTAAGAGCTGGGGGGTGGGGGGGAGGGTACAAGGTGATCAGGTTGCCCCATGTGGGGCTCCCAGTCTTCATCCCCTTTTCCGTTCAATAGTATTTATTGAGCGCTTAATTTTCCAGATGAGGTAAATGAGGCCCAGTGAAGTGACGCCCAAAGTCACACTGCTGACCAGTGGCGGAGCCGGGATTAGAACCTATGACCTTTAACTCCCAAACCCGGGTTCTTGCCACTGAGCCACGCTGCTTCGTGAAACACCTGGCCCCAGCCAGCAATGTGCAGTGAGACACTCACCCGTCCTGCGGCCCTTTCCTCAGTGTGCTGGTCCCGGTTGCACAGCGGCCCTCTGGCACTCTGGGCAGGGGACACACGTGGACATGGACAGTGGCTACTAGGCTCAATCGGCTGCCCAGCTCAGAGGGGACAGCTATTTATTACCTGTGGCTTGGGCCATCCCGGCCTCCATCCTCAGCTGGCTCAATCTCCTCCCTTTCCATCCTCCGTTCTTTCTTTGGTCGGCATGGTGGGGAGGGAGAGGCACCTAGAAGCCGTTGGAGAGTGAGTGGTTAAAGATAGAAGTTAAGGAGGAGAGAAAGGAAGGGGCGATGGTTTTTATAAGGTGAGCGGGAATGGGGCCAGGAGCACAGGTGGAGGGGGTGGCACTTGCAAGGAGGGAGAAGATCTCCTCTGAGGATACTGCTGGGAAGGATGGGAAAGTAGGGGAGAGGGTTGGGGGTGGAGGGGAGGCAGAAGGGAGAGGGGTGACTTTGGGGAGCTCAGACCTGACTGTGTTAATTTTCGTATTGAAGTGGGTGGTCAGATCGTTGGGGGTGAGGGATGGGGGAGGGGGAGGAACAGGGAGCCTGAGGAGAGAGTTAAAAGTCCGAAACGATTGGTGGGGATGATGGACATGGGCATCAATCAGGGAAGAAAAATAGTGTCACTGGAAACTAACTTTCTTGCTGTCATTTAGGGCTGACGGTGACCAGCAAGTCACAAAGAAAGTTTAAAGAGGATGGGGTTTGGCAGAGAGGGGTTGTCTGGGTAGTATGGGAGAGAGGAAATCTGGGAATTCATGGAGACAAGATGCTGGTCACCCATGGTAGTGAGATGAGTGAGGCAATTAGGAATTTGATGAAATCAGTTAAATTTCATTCTGACCTATAGAACACTGGGTGGAAAGAACTCTCAGTAGAGAAGCAGCATGGACCCATCCAGTCTGTCACCAGCTCCTGCCGGTCTCACCTTCACAATATCGCCAAGATCCGTCCTTTCCTCTCCATCCAAACTGCTACCGTGCTGGTACAAGCTCTCATAATATCCCGACTGGATTATTGTGTTAGCCTCCTCTCTGATCTCCCTTCCTCCTGTCTCTCCGCACTCCAGCCTATTCTTCAATCTGTTGCCTGGATCATCTTCCTACAGAAACGCTCTGGGCATCCCCTCCAGTGGTTCCCTATCAACCTTTGCATGAAACAAAAACTCCTCACTCTGGGCTTCAGAGCTCTCCATCACCTCGCCCCCTCCTACCTTACCTCCCTCTCACTTTCTACTGCCCACCCTGTACACTCCATTCCTCTGCCGCTCACCTCCTCACGGTCCCTCGTTCGCGCCTGTTCCGCCGTCGACCCCTGGACCACGTCGTACCACTGTCCTGGAATGCCCTCCCTCCTCACATCTGCCAAACTAACTCTCTTCCCCTCTTCAAAGCTCTACTGAGAACTCACCTCCTCCAGGAGGCCTTCCCAGACTGAGCCCCCCATTCCCTCTGCTCCTCCTCCCCTCCCCTTCCCCCCTGCCCTCTCCTTTCATTCATTCATTCAATAATATTTATTGAGTGCCTACTATATGCAGAGCACTATACTAAGCACTTGGAATGTACAATTCAGCAACAGATAGAGACAATCCCTGCCCATGGACAGGCTTACAGTCCAGTTGTTCATTCATTCATTCATTCATTCATTCAATAGTATTTATTGAGCGCTTACTATGTGCAGAGCACTGTACTAAGCGCTTGGGATGAACAAGTCGGCAACAGATAGACACAGTCCCTGCCGTTTGACGGGCTTACAGTCTAATCGGGGGAGATGGACAGACAAGAACAATGGCAATAAATAGTGTCAAGGGGAAGAACATCTCGTAAAAACAATGGCAACTAAATAGAATCGAGGCGATGTACAATTCATTAACAAAATAAATAGGGTAATGAAAATATATACAGTTGAGCGGACGAGTACAGTGCTGTGGGGATGGGAAGGGAGAGGTGGAGGAGCAGAGGGAAAGGGGGAAAAAGAGGGTTTAGCTGCGGAGAGGTAAAGGGGGGGTGGCAGAGGGAGTAGAGGGAGAAGAGGAGCTCAGTCTGGGAAGGCCTCTTGGAGGAGGTGAGTTTTAAGTAAGGTTTTGAAGAGGGAAAGAGAATCAGTTTGGCGGAGGTGAGGAGGGAGGGCGTTCCAGGACCGCGGGAGGACGTGACCCAGGGGTCGACGGCGGGATAGGCGAGACCGAGGGACGGTGAGGAGGTGGGCGGCAGAGGAGCGGAGCGTGCGGGGTGGGTGGTAGAAAGAGAGAAGGGAGGAGAGGTAGGAAGGGGCAAGGTGATGGAGAGCCTTGAAGCCTAGAGTGAGGAGTTTTTGTTTGGAGCGGAGATTGATAGGCAACCACTGGAGTTGTTTAAGAAGGGGAGTGACATGCCCAGATCGTTTCTGCAGGAAGATGAGCCGGGCAGCGGAGTGAAGAATAGACTGCAGCGGGGCGAGAGAGGAGGAAGGGAGGTCAGAGAGAAGGCTGACACAGTAGTCTAGCCTGGATATAACGAGAGCCTGTAACAGTAAGGTAGCCGTTTGGGTGGAGAGGAAAGGGTGGATCTTGGCGATATTGTAGAGGTGAAACCGGCAGGTCTCGGTAACGGATAGGATGTGTGGGGTGAACAAGAGAGACGAGTCAAGGATGACACCGAGATTGCGGGCCTGAGAGACGGGAAGAATGGTCGTGCCATTGACGGTGATAAGAGAAGTCTGGGAGAGGACCGGGACCGGGAGAGGACAGTTGTTCTAGTCGCTTCTCATGCCCAGCTGGAGGGAGCCCTCATCTATAACTATAATACTTATAAAGCGCTAACTATATGCCAAACACTGTAGTAATTGCCAATGACCTTGGGCAAAGCACTTCACTTCTCTGTGCCTCAGTTCCCTCATCTTTAAAATGGGGATTGAAACTGTGAGCCCTACATGAGACAGGGACTCTGTCCAACCTAATTTGCTTGTTTCCACCCCAGCGCTTAGTTTGGTGCCTTGCACATAGTAAGCACTTAACAAATGCCACAATTAGTATTATTATTATTATTATTATTATATGAAGAGGGAGGGCATATCGGGCCAGAAGCAGGACATGGGAGAGGGGTCAGTGGTGAGATAGAAGAGATGGAGATACAGTGAGTAGGTTGGCATTAGAGGAGTAAAGTGGGCACACTGGGTTGTAGTAGAGAATCATAGAGGTAAATGTGGGAAATGGAAAAAGGTGATTGAGTGCATTAAAGCTGAAGGTTGAGTTTCTGGATGGGCCATCACTGGAGGTTCTTGAGGATGGGAGAGATGTGGTCTAAACTTTATTTAGGAAAATGATCCAAGCAGCAGAGTTGAAGTATGGACTGGAGTGGGGATAGACAGGAGGCAGGGAGGTCAACAGAAGGCCGATGTAGTAATCAAGGTGGGATAGGACAAGTGCTTGGATTAACATGGTAGCATTTTGGATGGAGAGGATAGGGCAAATTTTAGTTATATTGTGAAAGTCAAACCTACAGGATATAATGATAGATTGAATATGTGAGTTGAATGAGAGAGAGAGAGGAGTCAAAGATAATATCAAGATTATGGGCTTGTGAGACACGAAGGATGGTGTGCCAAATACAGCAGTGGGAAAGTCAGGGGAAGAACAAGGTTTGGAAGGGAAGATGAGGAATGTTGTTTTGGACTTGGGGTCAGTCAGCTCCCTCTCCACCACTTCTCCTCACTCCTGTTTTCTGACACCTCAACTTGCAAACTTCACTCTAATGTCAACCTACTCACTCTGCATCACTCTCGTCCCTTACTGCCAGACTCTTGCTCACACCTCCTTCTGGCTGGCCTGGGACTCCCTTCCTCTTCACAGATGACAGATCACTACACTCATCTCCAAAACCCTGCTGAAATCACATTGCCTCTTGGAGACCTTCCCTGATTAATCTCTCATCTCTGCACCTTATTTCCACATTACTGAAATTCCAGTATTTGAATGTCATTTATATAGGAGTAGTAATAGTATTTATTAAGTACTTACTCCATTCAGACCATTATACTAAGTGGTTGGGAGAGTACAATACAAGAGTTGGTGGATATGATCCCTGCCTAGAGTGTCAAGCACTCTTCTAATCACTGGGATAAATACAAGTAATCAGGTCGGACACAGTGTCTCACATGTTGGACTCACAGTCTAAATAGGATGAAGAACAGATATTGAATCCCCAGTTTGCAACTGAAGAAACTGTGGCACAGAGAAGCTAAGTGAATTGTTCAAGGTCACACACTGTCAAGAGGTGGAGCTGGGATTAGAATTCTGGGCCTCTGGCTCCCAAATTCATGCTTTATCTACTGGGCCACACTGCTTCCCTTCTGTGTGCGTGTGAGACTGAATAAAATCAATGTGGGATCCACAATATCATCCACAATGTGGTGGTCCCTTGTTGTGTTGTCACCTTTAATGTTTGCATTAAAGTATCTCTCCCTCAAATCCACCAGACAATTACTCTACCCTCCTCCAAAACCTTATTGAAGGCATATCTCCTTCAAGAGGCCTTCCCAGACTAAGCCCCACGTTTCCTCATCTCCCACTCCTTGCTGCATTACCCTGATATGTCCCCTTTGTTTTTCCCCACCTCCCAGCCCCACAGCACTTATTTATATATCTATAATTTTATTTATTTGTATTGACATCTGTCTCCCCCCTCTAATAATAATAATAATTATGGTATTTATTAAATGCTTACTATGTGCCAAGCACTGTTCTAAGCGCTGGGATGGATACAAGGTAATCAGGTTGTCCCACGTGGGGGTCACAGTCTTAATTCCCATTTTACAGATGAGGTAACTGAAACACAGAGAAGTTAAGTGACTTGCCCAAAGTCACACAGATGATAAGTGGCATAGGCGGGACTAGAACCCACAACCTCTGACTCCTTTGCCCATGCTCTTTCCACTAAGCCACACTGCTTCTCTAGATTGTGATCTCTTTGTGGGCAGGAAATGTCACTGTTTACTGCTGTATTGTACTTTCCCAAGAGCTTAGTACAGTGCTCTGCACACAGGAAGAGCTTAATAAATATGACTGAATGAATCAGTGGCACTTAGTAAGTACTTAACAAATACATTGTTATTATAATTACTATAATTATTTTCATGTATGTCTTCCATTCATTCATTCAATAGTATTTATTGAGTGCTTACTATGTGCAGAGCACAGTACTAAGCACTTGGAATGTACAAATCGGCAACAGATAGAGACAGACCCTGCCCATTGACGGGCTTACAGTCTAATTGGGGGAGACAGACAAAAACAGTAGTAATAAATAGAATCAAGGGGATGTACATCTCATTAAAACAATAGCAATAAATAGAATCAAGAGGATGTACATCTCATTAACACAATAAATAGGGTAATAAAAATATATACAAATGAGCGGATGAGCACAGTGCTGAGGGGAGGGGAAGGGAGAGGGGGAGGAGCAGAGGGAGGAGCAGAGGGGAAAAGGCTTAGCTGAGGGGAGGTGAAGGGGAGGGTAGAGAGGCAGCAGAGGGACCTGAGGGAAAAGGGGAAGCTCAGTCTGGGAAGGCCTCTTGGAGGAAGTGAGCTCTCAGTAGGGCTTTGAAGAGGGGAAGAGAATTAGTTTGGCAAAGGTGAGGAGGGAGGGCATTCCAGGACAGCGGGAGGACGTGGCCCAGGGGTCAATGGCGGGATAGGCGAGAACGGGGGATGGCGAGGAGGCGGGCGGCAGAGGAGCAGAGCCTATGGGGTGGGCAGTAGAAAGAGAGAAGGTAGGAGAGGTAGGAGGGGGCAAGGTGATGGAGAGCCTTGTAGCCTGGAGTGAGAAGTTTTTGTTTCATGCAGAAGTTGATAGGCAACCACTGGAGGTTTTTAAGAAGGGGAGTGACATGCCCAGAGCGTTTCTGCAGGAAGATGAGCAGGGCAGCAGAATGAAGAGTAGACTGGAGTGGGGAGAGAGAGGAGGAGGGAGATCAGACAGAAGGCTGACACAATAATCCAGCCGGGATATTATGAGAGCCTGTACCAGTAAGATAGCTGTTTGGGTGGAGAGGAAAGGGCGGATCTTGGTGATATTATAAAGGTAAGACCGGCAGGTCTCGGGGACGGATCGGATGTGTGGGGTGAATGAGAGAGCCGAGTCAAAGATGACACCGAGGTTGTGGGCTTGAGAGACAGGAAGGATGGTCGTACCATACACAGTGATAGGGAAGTCAGGAAGAAGACAGGGTTTGGGAGGGAAGATAAGGAGCTCAGCTTTGGACATGTTGAGTTTTAGGTGGTGCGCAGACATCCAGGTGGATGTGTGGGGTGAATGAAAGAGTTGAGTAAAGGATGACACCAAGGTTGCGGGCTTGAGAGGCGGGAAGAATGGTTGTACTCCCCACAGCACTGTGCATATTTGAACATATTATTTATTACCCTATTTGTTTTGTTAATGAGGTATATATCTCCATGATTCTATTTACCTTGATGATGTTGATTTGTTTTTTTCTGTTTTGCTTTGCCGTCTGTCTCCCCCATTTAGACTGTGAGCCCATTATTGGGCAGGGATTGTCTCTATCTGTTGCTGAATTGTACATTCCAAGCACTTAGTACAGTGCTCTGCACATAGTAAGCACTCAGTAAGTACTGTTGAATGAATGAATGAATCCTGGTTGCATCCCTGATACCACAAAGAGACATCTAACTCCACCACCAAAATGAAGCAAGAGAAACCAAAAATGTACAGATCGTAGCAACATGGTATTGTTACCATGTTGTTACCCTTCCCTTCCTCAGGCTTGTGCCCTGGGTCATTGAGGTGAGCAGCCTGTTCTCTAACACACAGCCCCATGCCTAGAGCCTTTGCTGCCTCGGGGCATCCCCAAGTGGCTTCTAATGCAGAGCCCTGCCCAAAGGCAAAAGGTTCCTCATTGTTCCTTCCCCACAGTGGCACCAAGCTGTGGTCTGGATTGAGCTCTCCTAGGGTGAGGGAAGGGAGAGTCAAGCTGTCTTGTTGCCTCTGTGGTCCAAGGTGGCCCCACATTGTAGAAAGGGGAGCTTTCTCCCCCGTCCCCAGCCACATGACTCTAAGATGGCAGACTGGGTCACGAGGCACAGATGAACAGCCCGGTGGAAGAGGTACTAAGAGTAATGAACAGAGAACATTGAAGAACAAGGGATGCCAACTTCTTGCTCAGTAATAATAATGATGGTATTTTTTAAGGGCTTACTATGTGCCAGGCACTCTTCTAAGTACTGGAGTACTCAAGGTACTCAGGTCGTCCCACATAGGACTCACGGTATTAGTCCCCATTTTAAAAGTTGAGATAACTGAGGCACAGAGAAGTTAAGTGGCTTCCTCAAGGTCCCACAGCAGACAAGTGGCAGAGACAGGATTAGAACCCATGTCCTCTAACTCTCAAGCCTGGTTTCTTTCTACTAAGACACACCACCAGTGAGAGTCCCCAGTCCCCTTAGGACTATGTGCAGAGCACTGTACTAAGCACTTGGAATATACAATTTGGCAACAGATAGAGACAATCCCTGCTCAATGATGGGCTCACAGTCTAAACGGGGGAGACAGACAGCAATGCAAAACAGAACAAAACAGAAACAAGACAACATCAAGATGAATAGAATCAAGGAGTTATACATTAACATTATACATTAACAAAATAAATAGGGTAATAAATAATATATACAGTGAGCACAGTGCTGAGGGGAGGGGAAAGGGGGAGAGCAGAAGGTGGGGAGGGAGGGGAGGGAGAGCAGAGGGAAAGGGGAGCTCAGTTTGGGAAGGCCTCCTGGAGGAGATGAGCCCTCACTTGGGAGAGGACTCTCCAATAGAGTTGGTAGACACGTAGTCCCTGCCCACAACAAGCTCACAGTCTAGAGGAGAATTTCATTCTCTCACATCTCATTTCTGGATGACTTTCTGAGGGTCTGTGGGACCTCATGTCCTGGGGAGCAGCAGGCAAGCTCAGCTCATGGTTCCAGAAGCAGCAACCTGGGGTCAGATCTAGGGCTGGAGGCAGCAGTTCTCTATCAGGCCTGACCTTGGTTCATCTGGTGGTCCTCCAAAAGTCAGAATCCCACAGATCCTCAGCACAAGTCTGCAAAGGCAGCACCATCTGTTTAGTCTCAATCCTACTGACCGTGGACTGGAAGAGGCCTCTCTGCTGTTGGCAATAACTGCTGCTGGTTTTAGCCTGCTGGGCTGGTGGGAGAACCTGCAGGGAAACCTTATTCAGCTGGACTCCGCTTCTGTGGGAGCATCTTCGGGAGGGCCAAGCGGGGGCTGCCTGTGTCAGCCAGGGGTGGGCTTATGCAAAGGAAAGGATGTGTTAAAACCTCACTCGTGTAAATGGCCCAGGCTCAAGAGCAAGGAAGCTCTTCAGGCTTTTTCACCCCTTCCTCCATGAGTTTGGGCTGGGTTGGACTAAGGGTGCCATTGTAGGGTTACTTCATGGGCAAATTTTCAACCCCAGAAACTCAAATGGTAAAGTCAAAGTAGTTTAAAACTAAGCAGGAGCACATTTATCAGTCAGTTGATTAGGAGACTGTATTGAGTGCTTACTTTTCAGAGCACTGAACTAAGTTCCCAGAAGAGCACAACAGAGTGAGCATCTCTACCCTCAAAGAGCTTACAAGCTAGTGGAGAAGACAGATGCTAAAATACATTTTAACCAGAGGAAAGCAACAGTTTAAAGATATGACCCCATGGGGCTGGGGGTGGGAGGAAGTAGGACGGGGACAGGGGCGGGGGAGTTTATGGGGTAGTCCCTTCTAGACTGTGAGCCAGTTGTTGGGTTGGGAAGGGATTGTCACTATTTGATGCTTAACTGTACTTTCCAAGTGCTTAGTACAGTGTTCTGCATGGAGGAAGCACTCAATAAATGTGATCAAATGAATAAATGAATGAATGTAGTTCATTGAGTTTTCTCTAGACTATAAACTCTTTCTGGGCAGTGATCATCATCAGGGATTTGAGGGAGGGATACTACAAACATTAAATGTGACAACACAACAAAGGACCACAACATTGTGGATGATACTGTGGATCCCACATTGATTTTTTTCAGTCTCACACACACACAGAAGGGAAGCAGTGTGGCCCAGTAGATAAAGCATGAATTTGGGAGCCAGAGGCCCAGAATTCTAATCCCAGCTCCACCTCTTGTCAGTGTGAGACCCTGAGCAATTCACTTAGCTTCTCCGTGCCTCAGTTTCTTCAACTGCAAAATGGAGATTCAATATCTGTTCTTCATCCTACTTAGGCTGTGAGTCCATCGTGTGAGACACTGTGTCTGGCCTGATTACTTGTACCTATCCCAGTGATTAGAAGAGTGCTTGACACTCTGGGCAGGGATCGTGTCCACCAACTGGACTCTCTCTCAGGAGCACAGTACTGTGTTTTGCACTAAGTAAGCACTCCTTAAATATCACCAATTGATTATATAGTAGGCGAAAATCAGCACCAACAGTGTGACAGTCAAATGGGAGGGGAGGAAGGTGGAACAGAGTAGGGCAGGGAAGAGTGGGCCCCAGGATGCTGCTGGTACATGATTAGGGTTCTTTCCAGGCAGGAGGGGCTGACTGGCTCCTGTCTGTCTGTGTCAGGAGGAATGGGAATCAGACTAGGTTTAGGAGCTGGCTATAAATGTTTCTGTTTGAAAAAGACCCACGCTGATTTGGCCCCTCTTTCCCTTTCACCTACATCCTCAGAGCGCTGTCCCAGGGAGCGTCTGGGGAGAGCTGGAGGTTTTCATGGTCCCAGACTGGAGGAGATGGAGGAAGGGAGCAGAGGAAAGAGAAACCTCAACCCCATCGGTTGCCCAAACAGTTTGCATCAAGCAGAAATCCCTTACCATTGGGTTTAAGGCTCTCAATCATCTCACTTCCTCCTACCTATTTTCACTCCTTTCCCACCACGACCCAGCCCAGAGCTTTCGCACCTCCAATACCAAACGATTCACTGTCCCTCACGTTCTTGTCATCTGCTGACCCTCGTTCATGCCCTCCCTCTGGCCTAGGACTTCCTCCCCCATCATATCCAACATCATCCCCATCTTTGTCGCCCTACTAAAATTATATCGCTTCTAGGAAACCTTCACTGACTAACCTCTCAGCTCTTCTCCCTATCTATGCCTATCTACTAAGCATATTGATACTCAACCCATCTGCAACATCACAGCAACATACAAACATATACACCATTGATTCCCCTCCCTGTAATTTATTTTAATTTCCGGTCCCACCTGTAGATTGTTAAACTCTTTGTGGGCAGGAATCATGGTCTGCCAACTCTAACATATGTTTTTTGCCAAGCACTTTGTACAGTACTCTGCACACAGTGCACTCAGTAAATACCAGTGATTGGTTGATTGAATGATTGATTAATGTGAAAAGCAGAAATTGCTGCTGCTGGGGCTGCAATAGGTTGCCTCCTTCCGCTGCTTCCTCCCCAGTCTGAGCTGGAAAGGAAGGAGCTTTTGTAGGTTGTTTATGCAGGTGAAAGTTTAAAGAGTGGACCTGCAAGTGATAGGAAGTTAATGCTTTAAAACTCTCACCCCAAACCTGTGAAATATTGTTTGTCTGTGGTTACCAAGCTGTCAACCTGAAGACTGAGTGTAAGATGTTTTCTCTGGACAAAATTCACTTCACGATGCCTACAGAAATGATGGCAGTTACTGAATAAACAGCTGCAGGAAGGGAGGGTAACTGGTAACCTCAATCAAATGGCGGTTCCAACGGACAGGCTCACCCCCTTCCCAAATGATCGGCAAAATGGGCCTCTCTAGGTGAGTTGCCCTGGGGGTTGGGGGATGCAGGCATCCCACAAATTCAGAAATCTGACCGTGACCCCGCAGTCAGGGAGATGTCTCTGCCTTGCTAAATGGCAGCTGGGAGATAGAAGGCAGAGTTGCTCAGTGGAAAGAGCACGGGCTTGGGAGTCAGAGATCATGGGTTCGAATCCCACTCTGCCACTTGTCAGCTGTGTGACTGTGGGCGAGTCACTTCACTTCTCTGTGCCTCAGTTACCTCATCTGTAAAATGGGGATGAAAAATGTGAGCCCCACGTGGGACATCCTGATTACCCTGTATCTACCCAAGCGCTTAGAACAGTGCTCTGCACATAGTAAGCGCTTAACAAATACCTACATTATTAAGGCCCTCCATAAGGACCCCTGCACCCTTGGTAACATAAATCAATCCATTAATCAATGAATGGTACTTACTTATTGAGTCCTTACTGTGTACAGAACACTGTACTAAGCACTTGGGCGAATACAATACAACAGAGTTGATAGCTACCCTGACCACAACTAGCTTACAGTCTGGAGGGGGAGGCAGGCATGCATATTAATAAATAATTTACAACATATGATTTTTATCTAGTTACATAAGTGCTGTGAAGCTGAGGATGGGGTAAATACCAAATGCCCAAAGGTCACAGATCCATCTGCATAGATGACACAGAAGGGAGAGGGAGGACAGGGCTTAATTGGGAAAAAGGGGCTTATTTAGGAAAAGCTTTTCAGAGGAGATGTGATTTTAATGGGGCTTTGAAGATGGAGAGAGTAATAATAATAATAATGGGATATTTGTTAAGCACTTACTATGTGCAAAGCACTGTTCCAAGCGCTGGGGGGATACAAGGTGATCATGTTGTTCCACGTGGGGCTCACATTTTTCATCCCCATTTTACAGATGAGGTAACTGGGGCACAGAGAAGTGAAGGGACTTGCCCAAAGTCACACAGCTGACAAGCGGCAGAAGGGGGATTAAAACCCATGACCTCTGACTCCCAAGACCGAGCTCTTTCCACTGAGCCACGCTGGAGTCAGAGGTCATGGGTTCGAATGCCGGCTCGGCCACTTGTCAGCTGTGTGACTTTGGGCAAGTCACTTCACTTCTCGGTGCCTCAGTTCCCTCATCTGTAAAATGGGGATGAAGACTGTGAGCCCCACGTGGGACGACCTGATTCCCCCTGTGTCTACCTCGGCACATAGTAAGCGCTTAACAAATACCAACATTATTATTATTATTATTAAATACTATTGAATGAATGAATGAATGAGCACGTGGTCCAGTTTTCCAAGTGGTGACGGAATCGCTTGGGACCAGACATGGCAGCCAGGGGTAAGAACCTCCGGGTCCGGAGCTCCGACTCCTCTCCTGGCGCCATAGCGGCCGCCCCGGGCCCAGACCCAGCTTCTCCCCTAGCCTTCCCCGTTCCCGGGGACTCCCCGCCCCAGAGCACCAGGCCTGTCTCTGGGTGGGGGTCGCTCCAGGGCTGACCGGACCCCGGAACCAGCAGCTTCACCCAAACCGGGAGGAAGGGACCCTGACTCCGGCCTGCGGCTCTCGGGGCCCGACCCTTTCTGGAGCTCTCCCCCGCTAAAGCGGCCTGCCCCCCACCCGCCCTTCCAGCTCTCCTCCCGTCGGGACGGGGCGACCAGGAAGGGCCGGGGTGGGGCACATGGGGAAGAGCCAGGATGGGGGGCTGGGGCAGGGGGTGGGCATGGTGGGCAGGGGGTGGGCATGGTGGGCAGCGTCGGGGTTGGGGGAAAGGGCACAGATGGGTGACGAGCGCTAGGGTGGCGAGAGGCGGGATTTGGGGCTGGGGCGGGGGACTTGTTGCCGGGTGGGTGGGGGCACGGGCATGGCGGGCGGAGCTCCGGGCGGCCGCGCAGACGAAGCGGGCAAGGAGCAGCTGGGCTGAATTTGGGGCTCGTGGCTCCCGGCCCTGCGTGGACGCTGCTATCGGGATTCGGTTCCGAGCTCGCGGCCTTCATCCCCCTTCAGGGGATTGATCCTATTTTCCTTCCCTTCTGCGTTGCTACACACTTTGACTCGCTCCCCCTAAGGGCTTAAGTATTCATTCATTCCATAGTATTTATTGAGCGCGTACCATGTGCAGAACACTGTACTAAGCGCTTGGAATTCATTTGTCGGCTGTGTGACTGTGGGCAAGTCACTTAACTTCTCTGTGCCTCAGTTCCCTCATCTGTAAAATGGGGATGAAGACTGTGAGCCCCACGTGGGACAACCTGATTCCCCTATGTCTACCCCAGCGCTTAGAACAGTGCTCGGCGCATAGTAAGCGCTTAACAAATACCAACATTATTATTATTATTATTATTATTATTATTAATTCAATAGTATTTATGAAACTTTGCTAGAAGAAAGCCATTCGCTCTTGGATGAGAGTGTACCAGGCTGATTCCTCTTCAACAGTTGCCACCCAGTTTTCAGCTGGGATGCCTCATTGTATGAGAATTTGTTTCACTGTGCCTTTAAAACATTTACTCTTACCCTCCTTGCTTTCAGTTTCTCAGTTTCAGCTTTCCACACACAGCAGCTGTTTGGGTCTATTGCTGTTGCTCATCCTCACATATCCTATCCAGGATAGTTGTATTAAGTTGTGAGCTTGTTGTGGGTAGGGATTGCCTCTCTTTATTGCTATATTGTACTATCCCAAGCACTTAGTACAGTGGTCTAAACACAGTAAGCACTCAATAAATACAGTTGAATGAATGAATGAAAGTTGATCAGAGCTTCAGTGCTAGGAGACTCACAGTGGTCCAGAACTGCATTGTTTGTGATCTTGTTGGGTCATTTGCTAATGAGTATGGTCTGTAAATGATGCAGATGGAACTACTCCAAAGGCTGCATGTGGTGCATACCAGTTTGGATGGAGAAAAAAAGATGGATTTTAGCGATGTTGCGAAGGTAGAACTGGTAGGATTTGGTGACAGAATGAATATGTGAGTTGAATGAGGACAACACCAAGTTTGTGTAATAGGGAGGATAGTGGTTTTAAAGCCAAGTGTGAGGGTCTTTTGTTTGATTCAGAGGGTTATGTGAAGCCAGGGGAAGATGCTGCAGAGTGGAGAGATGTGGCCCCAGCAAGGCTTTATAAAAAGATTAGGGCAGCTGTGTTCATATAAATTGTATGGGTGAGTGGCTGAAGGCAGAAAGAGAAATCAGCAAGGAGGCTTATGCAGTAGTCTAGCCATTGGAACAGGGTGGAGAGGAAGGGGCCGATCCAGGAAATATTGTGTAGGAGTAACTGGTAGGATTTGGCAGTAGATCAAATTGAGAATTGAAGGGAGGGAGGTGTTCAGTGTGATATTAGAGTTGCAGTGTTCTGAGACTGGGAAGATGGCAGTGTAATTGACAGAGATGGAAAAGATTGGAGGAGAAGTGGGTTTTAGGTGGAAGATGAATAGGTCCTCTTCCAGACCTATTGAGTTTGAGGTGCCCTAACTTGATCCCATTTTCATCCCTCTTTGCAGCCCCACAGCACTTGTGTACATATCTGTAATTTTATTTATTCATATTCAAGTCTGTCTCCCCCTCTAGACTGTAAATTCATTGTGGGCAGGGAATATGTCTGTTATTTTGTTAAATTGTACTCTCCCAAGTGCTCAGTACAGTGCTTTACACAGTAAGCACTCAAATACAATTGACTGACTGACGCTATGAAATCCAGGTGGAGATGTCCTGGAGGGAGATGGGATTGGAGGATTGCAGATCACATGAGAGGTCAGAACTAGAGAAGTAGATTTGGGAGTATGATAGAGAGGTGGCAGCTGAAGTCATGGGAGCAGAGAAGCTTCCTCAGGGGTGTAAGAGTAGAGGGAACCAAGTTGGGAACCAAGAACAGAGCCTTGCCCACAGTAAGAGGATTGAAAGCAGAAGATTGTGTCCAAACTAATTAATCTGCACCTCCCCCAGTGCTGAGAATAGTATCTGACACATAGAAGTGCTTAACAAATACCATTAAAAGAGAAGAGGAGCCTGCAAACAAAACCCAGGAGTTACAGAGAGGTAGGAAGAGAACCAGATTAGTGTCATATCAGCAACATTGAGGTTCCATAGGGTTTTGAAGAGGAGGGAATGGTCAATGATGTCTTGGGGGCTAAGAGGTCAAAGAGCAATAGGATAGAGTATAGCCCTTTGGATTTGTGGTTAGAAACAAACCTGTCATTGGTGGCCTTAGTGGAGTGAAGGGGTCAAAAATCTGATTGCAGTGATCAAAAAGAGAGTTGCTGGAAATGAAGGCTGAGGGTGTCCAAGACCCATTGAGGATTTGGATAGAAATGTGAGCAGGGAAGTGGGGCCATTGCTGGAAGGGACTATGGAACTGAGAACGTGCTCATTTAAGATGGGGAAGACTTGAACATTTTTGAAGGTAGAGGGAAATAGTCAACAGATGTTGAAATTAGCAGTGAGAGTGAGGCAATCGTAAAAGAAATCCTTGTTTAGGGTAAGGCCTGGTCCAGAGCTAAGGAATCTGCTAGGGTCAGGTTGGGGGATAGAGGAAGACTTAAGGATGGATGTTGTGTTGTACTCTCAAGCATCTAGTACTATGCGCTGCATACAGTAAGCGCTCAGTTGATATCATTGATTTATTGATTAATGTTGGTGATTGGAATGCTGAACACCTATTGTATCCCGACTGGATTACTGCATCAGCATTCTTTCTGATCTGCCAAATTCCTGTCTCCCCAGTCTATACTTCACTCTGCTGCCCGGATTATCTTTCTACAGAAATATTCTGGGATATCACCCCCCTCATCCAAAATCTCCAGTGGTTGCCCATCAACCTCCATATCAAGCCAAAACTCCTCACTATTGGCTTCAAAGCTCTCCATCACCTTGTGCCCTTCTACCTCACCTCCTTTCTCTCCTTCTGCATCCCAGCCCTCACACTCCACTCCTCTGGTGCTAACCTTTTCAGTGTGCCTCATTCTCGCCTGTCCTGCCGCACGGTCTACCCCTGGCCCACCCCCTACCTCTGGCCTGGGATGCCCTCTCTCCTTAAATCTGCCAAACAAGCACACTTCCTCCCTTCAAAGCCCTACTGAAAGCTCACCTCCAGGAGTCCTTCCCAGATTACACCCCCCTTATCCTGTGCTCCCCTTCCCCATTGCCCCAACTTGCTTCTTGTGCTCTACCCCCCTCGCCTCCCCACAATAATAATAATGTTGGTATTTGTTAAGCGCTTACTATGTGCCGAGCACTGTTCTAAGCGCTGGGGTAGACACAGGGGAATCAGGTTGTCCCACGTGGGGCTCACAGTCTTAATCCCCATTTTACAGATGAGGGAACTGAGGCACAGAGAAGTTAAGTGACTTGCCCACAGTCACCACAGCCAAGTGGCAGAGCCAGGATTCGAACTCATGAGCCCTGACTCCAAAGCCCGTGCTCTTTCCACTGAGCCACGCTGCTTCTCCACACATGTATATATGTACATATTTATAATTCTGTTCATTTCTATTAATGATGTACACATACCTATAATTCTATTTGTTTATATTGATCCTACTGATGCCGGTTTACTTGTTTTGTTGTCTGTCTCCCCTGTTCTCGACTGTGAGCCTGTTGTGGGAAGGGATTTCTCTGTTGCTGAATTGACTTTCCAAATGCTTGGTACAGTGCTTGCACACAGTAAGCTCTCAATTAATGCAGCTGAATTAATGAACCCTGTAAAGGGCAGTAAATCTGTTGAAAATGGTCTCTTCAGACTTTGATTTTCAATATTTCATTGTACGAAGCCTTCTCATAGATCTCCCATTGGGCCTGGGGAATAATTGATAAAGCAGTGGGAAAATTCAGAAGGACATAAAGTATGACAATTCCTTTAAAACAGAGACCCAAAGTTTAATTGAAATGAACTAATCAAACCAGGGACACACCTTCCTCTTTGATAAAGAAACATTTAGAATTTGGGTTGGTAACTTTGAAGGAGCATTCTGAATTTCTAGTGTTGTTTGTCAAGGCTAGAGGAACAACAGAAGAACCTGACTATAGGGGACCCAAGGAATAACATATCTATGTAAATATGGGGAGGGGAGATTTTTAAGTTGGTAAAACCCAAGTGAAGGGATTGGTAGTGATAAGATCAATATCTCCTTACCCAAATCACAGTGTCCCTCGACTAATCAATCCATGGTATTTACTGTGTCCTTACAGTGTCTCAGCATTCATCAACTATTGACTCCTTATGAAATGTTTATGTTATGTATTTACTGCTTAGGATCATATGATTATATAACACACATACTTATGTGTACATATTATGTATAGATAACAAAGATACATATACACATATATATGAGAAGCAGCACTGCATAGTGGATAGAGCATGAGCCTGGGAGTCAGAAGGTCAAGGGTTCTAATCCTGGCACCACCACTTGTCTGCTCTGTGATCTTGGCAAGTCACTTCACTTCTCTGGGCCTCAGTTACCCCATCTGTGAAATGGTGATTGAGATTGTGAGTTCCACATGGGACAGGGACTGTGTCCAACCCGATTTGCTGTTATCTACCCCAGTGCTCAATAGAGTGTCTGGCACATACTAAGCACTTAGCAATTATCATAATTATTTGTATATTTAAATGGTATAATTATGATATTACATACCATTATTATTATAATATGAATATATATTTTATGTTATTATCCCAGTCCAAGTCCATCACACATCTCTCCTCAGTGAGGAGATGAACAGCAAAAGCAGGGCAATGCCTAGGGGGCTAAACCATCAGTGCTGGAGGTTTCTGAATGAAGAATAAATTGAGCCTCTCGTGAGTTGGTCAGGTTCTGCAGAGATCCAGAAAAGAGCTAGATAATGTGGATGGCAAAGAAAGCAGCGGCTACTGAGGCAATTACCTCGGCAATCACCTGCTGGTCTGTGGCGCTTCAACACCATGTTGGCACTGTGGTCACTTGCACACAAGCACACTTCCTCCCTTCAAAGCCCTACTGAAAGCTCACCCCCTCCAGGAATCCTTCACAGATTAAACCTCCCTTTTCCTGTGCTCCCCTTCCCCATTGCCGTGACTTGCTCCCTTTGTCTACCCTCCTCCCCACCCCACAACACATGTATATATGTACATATTTATAATTCTGCATATTCTATTAATGATGCGCACATTCCTTTAATTCTGTTTATATTGATCCTACTGATGCCTGTTTACTTGTTTTGATGTCTTTCTCCCCATTCTAGACTGTGAGCGTGTTATAGGCAGGGATTGTCTCTATTTGTTGCTGAATTGACTTTCCAACCACTTAGTACAGTGCTTGCACACAGTAAGCTCTCAATTAATACAATTGAATAAATAAATGAATGAACCCTGTACATATTCAGTAAATCTGTTGAAAATTGTCTCTTCAGACTTTGATTTTCAACATTTCATTATACAAGCCTTATAGATCTTCCAGTGGGCCTGGGGAATAATTGATAAAGGAGTGTGAAAATTTAGAGGGACGTAACAAAGTATGACAATTCCTTTAAAACAGAGACCCACAGTTTAATTGAAATGAATAATCAAACCAGGGACACACTTTCCTCTTTGATAAAGAAACATTTAGAATTTGGGTCGGTAACTTTGAAGGTATTTTGAATTTCTAGTGTTATTTTTCAAGGCTAGAGTAACCACAGAAGAACCTGAGTATAGGGGACCCAAGGAATTAACATATCTACGTAAATCTGTAAGTCAGTTCTATGGGGAGATTTTTAAGTTGGTAAAACCCAGGTGAAGGGATTGATAGCGATAAGATCAATTTCTCCTTACCCAAATCACAGTGTCCCTCGACTAATCAATCAATGGTATTTACTGTGTCCTTACAGTGTCTCAGCATTCGTCAACTATTGACTCCTTATGAAATGTTTATGTGTATTTACTGCTTAGGATCATATGATTATATAACACACATACTTACGTTTGTATAATATGTATATATAACATATATATACACACACACATATATGAGAAGCAGCATTGCATAGTGGATAGAGCATGGGCCTGGGATACAGAAGGTCAAGAGTTTTAATCCTGGCACCGCCACTTGTCTACTCTGTGATCTTGGCAAGTGACTTCACTTTTCTGGGCCTCAGTTACCTCATCTGTGAAATGGTGATTGAGACTGTGAGTTCCATATGGGACAGGGGCTGTGTCCAACCCAATTAGCTTGTATCTACCCCAGGGCTTAATAGAGTGCCTAGCACATACTAAGCACTTAATACCATAATTATTTGTATATTTAAATGGTATAATTATGATATAATTAAATACCATTATCATTATTATTATTATAATATTATATGAATATATACTTTATTGTATTAGCCCAGTCCAAGTTCATCGCACATCTCTCCGCAAAGAGGAGATGAACAGGCAAAAGTAGGGCAATGGCTGTGGGGCTAAGCCATCAGTGCTGGAGGTTTCTGAATGAAGAATTAATTGAGCATCTCATGTGTTGGTCATGTTCTACAGAGATCCAGAGATCCAGAAAAGAGCTAGATAATGTGGATGGCAAAGAAGCAGCGGCTACTGAGGCAATTACCTCGTCAACTGCCTGCTGGTCTGTGGTACTTCAACACCATGTTGGCACTGTGGTCACTTGGCCAAAAAAGCCTTTAGCAACGTGTGGCATCCCTGCCTATCTATTGGTTTGTTGCCCCCACTGTTCCTTCACGAACATGACTGGGAGGGTCAAGAGTGTATGAGTGGTACTGGGCAAACCACTAGCATTAGGAATCAATTCCTTATTAGAAGGTTTTGTTCCCCAAATTTTCATGATTAGACTAAGGCTTATTTGTCATTATTAACAGGAAATTCTATCATCGTGATGGCATTTCAACTTTGCCAGTTGAGCCATTTTTCCTGATGCCAACATTTACTCAGTGTTAATAAACTGGGTGTTTTGGGGGAGACATTAACTCTTTCATGCCACAAGGGTTATGTTTGATTTCTCCCTGCAGGTTATGTCCTATTTTGGCAGCAATATTCGAATTGACCATGTCCAATCTAATTATCCTGTGTCTCCCTCAGGACTTAGCAGAGGTCTTGGCACTTAGAAATCAGGGACAGATTTTATTAAAATGATCCCCTAATGGTGGTAGGTAATTCATATTTCTCCACAATGACCAGCGTGGTGACATAGAGTGAATTATTGCCAAAGGTGTCACCTTTGGTATTGGGAACATTTTGGCCTTATATTTGCCTATCTTCTAGCATGTAAATTACTTGATGGCAGAAATCAATCTTGGTTTCTGGAACTAATTTCTTTGAGTAGTGCAGTATTCGTACTGCAGTGCTTTGTACAGTGCTTTGCACATAGTGAGCGCTTAAATGCCATCATTATTATTATTATTATTCTGCACACTCTGGCATGAATGTTGCTATTCTTCCTCTGGCTCTCCAATTAATGCATATTGACAATCCAATTCTCCTTTTCTTTCAGAGGATACCGTTACATTTCGGCGACGGCCTGCTATTTTGGTGGGAGCTGCAGTGATTGTCATATTTGCGGTGTTGATAATTGCTCTAGGTGAGTGTTTAGTTGACTTGTCAATGTGTTGTCACCTGAAGAGTTTACCAAAGCCGGGGGGGTGGGTTGGCCTCAGTGTAAGACATGGCTGGAAGGAAAGAAATAAATTTAGATTGATTGATGTAGTCTTCGTGCTGATAGCCTCACTAGCCATCAGTCAAACAGAATTTTTCAGATTCTTGGCAGTTCTGCTGGGCTGTGATTGAGGGAAGCTGCCAGAGAAAGAACAGTGATTGACAGGTCCTCAAACACCTGGGCTCTGCTTGAGCATGGGCCTTGAAGCCCATCGTCCTCTCTGATCCTTCATTCTGGGAAGAGGAGACTGGAGTGTGACATGGTTTGACAGATCTGAGTGTTACTGCCCACTGCCTGCTGCAGTGAGGATCTCCCTAACACATGCACGCGCGCGCACACACACGCGTGCGCGCCCCCCCCCCCCCCTTTCTGGTGTGAAGAATGCACTACTGATGATTAGAGCTTATCCAGGTGAGCCAAGGTGGCTGAAATGACTTGACAACTAGTTCTTTCTGCATTGTTTTCATGTAATGATAAATTCTTGCTCTGCTAACTACCTTATACAGGGCCTGACTACCTGATCTTCCAGCGTGCCTCTTGGCACCCAGATATCTGCTAAGCTTTTGCTCAAGGACAGCATCCCTTCTCCCAATTGCTGCTGCCCAGGTCGGGCTGTTTACTGAGGTGGTCTGCAAGTCTAGCATACTGCTCCAGGCTGTGCATAACTGAGTTTCTAAATCATTTCATCCCTCTCATTTCACCTAGCTGCAGCTGCTTTCCTCCATTCTCCCATCCTATAAAGCTGTGTTACTGTGAGGATTTTTTAATGATATTTCTTAAGTGCTTTCAATTTGCCAGGCATTATAATAAGTGCCGGGGTAGATACAAGCTAACTAGGTTGGACACAGTCCCTCTCCCACATGGGACTCAGTCTTAATCCCCATTTCACAGATAGGTAACTGAGGCTCAGAAAAGTTAAGAGACTTGCCCAAGGTCACACAGCCGATAAGTGATGGAACAGGATTAGAACCTAGGTCCTCTGAACTCCCAAGCCCCTGCTCTTTCTATTAGGTCACGGTTGCCCAGATAGCTACTCTAAGGGGTAACCACTAATAGGGGGTATATATTTTTATTACCCTATTTATTTTGCTAATGAGATGTACATCCCCTTGATTCTATTTATTGCTATTGTTTTTGTCTGTCTGTCTCCCCCGATTAGACTGTAAGCCCGTCAATGGTCAGGGATTGTCTCTATCTGTTGCCGAATTGTACATTCCAAGCGCTTAGTACAGTGCTCTGCACATAGTAAGCACTCAGTAAATACTAATGAATGAATGGACTTAAGAAAAGCTTTAGACACCTAATCAATCAAAGACTCCAGGGATCTGGCATGCAGTGAGCATTTGGGAGACCATAGCAGAAGCTAGATGAGCTCGGCCTTTGTCAATTTAAACTTATGGAAGCTTTTTTTCTTTCTAGTATTTGTTTAGCATTAGGGACTCTATTAATTGCTGGGGTAGATACAAAGTAATCATTATGAAAGCAGTCCATGTCCCACATGGGACTCACAATTTTAATCCCCATTTTACAGATGTTGTAACTGAGGTAGAGAGAAGGGAAGTGACTTGCCCAAGGTCATCCAGCACACAAGTGGTAGATTTTTTGTAATCAGTCGTGTTTATTGAGTCCTTACGGTGTGCAGAGCACGGTATTAATCGTAACAATTATGGTATTTGTTAAGTGCTTAATATGTGCCAAGCACTGTTCTAAGCACTGGGTTAGATATATGGTAATCAGGTTGTCCCATGTGGGGGTCACAGTCTTAATCCCCATTTTGCAGATGAGGTAACTGAGGCCCATAGGAGTTAAGTGACTTGCCTAAGGTCACACAGCAGACAGGAGGCAGAGCCAGGATTAGAACACATATGTTCATGTGTTAGAACACATATGACCTTCGGACTCCCAAGCCCATGCTCTATCCACTACACCATGTTTCTTCTCAGTAGAATACAATACAACAGAATTGATAGACACATTCCCGCTCACAAGTATTTTGGAACAGAGGCTTTGAGAAGAAGGTAACACAGAGAAACAAACAAAAGCACCATCAGGCACTGTGGATAACGAATTCAACAATGTGGAAAGGGGTTGGCCTTTATCTGCATATGTTGAAGAAAGGGTGGTTCCTCAGACAGTTGTTGTATCAGCTAGACTAACACATCCTGATAAAAATTCTGACCATCAATGATGTCACCTAGATTGTAAACTCCTTGAGGGCAGGGATCATATCTCTCTGTAGAGAACCAGCATGGCCTCGTGGATAGATAATTGGCGTCACAGTAAGAAGGACCTCATGTCTAATGCCACTCTACCACCTGATTGCTGTGTGACCTTGGGCAAGTCATTTCACTTCTCTGTGCCTCAGTTACCTCATCTGTAAAATAGGTATTTAAACTGTGAGCCTCATGTGGGATAGGGAGTGGGTCCAACATGATTTACTTGTATCCACCCAGCACTTAGTACAGTGCCTAACTTATTGTAAGTACTTAACAAATACAACAATTATTATTATTATTATTATTACCTAACTCTATTGTTCTCTCCCAAGCATTCAGTTCAATGCTCTGCATGAAGTAAGGACTCAGTAAATAACATAAATTGATGGATCTTCTTTCCTTCCCAAATCTGGCTAACACATTACATTCACCTGTCAATCTATCAGTGTTATTTAATGAGCACTTACTGTGTGCAAAGCACTGTACTAAGCACTTGGGTTGGGATAGTACAATACAGCAGGAATAGCAGACCTCAATAAAGGTGTTGTCAGCCATGTAACGGGTGGACCACTGCATGGACATTTCCGTGTTCATTACAGGTGGACATAGGATATATTTCAGGGAGGACATTTTGGGGTGAGCTGATTATAGTACCAGATTTATAAGAAATAAAAGTGTGCTCACTCGCTTGTATTGGTGACCCACAAAATGCTGTGTGCTGGACAGAATGATTAGTGACACGATCCCTGCTCTCCCAGGTTTTATAGTACAAAAGTTCAGTGGCCAAACCTCTGACTTTCTCCAGTTTTCTCTGGGACTGCATACCCCACCCAAGGTCAGTGGTCCTGGATTCTCTGCTATTCAGTTGTTCTGTGTCCTGGGAAAAATCTCTGGACTCATCTCTGGAGTCTCTTTCCCCATCTCTAAACTGGGACTATTGATCTCTTATCTTCCTTGTTTCACTGGATTCCTGGAAAGGCAAAATGAGATCACTGAGTGAGAGTGTTTTCACAGAAGTGCTCTATGAATTAAACAGAAGTTAAACAGAAGTTCTCTGAATTCAAGACTGAATTTCTATTACTGGGAGGGATTCTGGGTATGAAGACCTTCTCTCAGTGAAGCACAGCCTGCAGTGCCCACTTAGGAGCACTGACCATCCTGCTCCTTTACACCACAGCTGCTACAGCTGCTAAGACCTGTCCCAAGATTGGCGAAACCTGTCCAGAGGACTGGCTGCAGCTCCGAAAGAAGTGCTACTTCTCTTCTAGTGAACATGAAAGCAAGAGAAATTGGAGTGACAGCCAGGAATACTGCAGATCCCAAGGGGGTGATCTGGTTGTCATCGAAAACAAACAGGAGCTGGTGAGTATATCAGGATGGAAACCTTGGGCTAATTTTCCTTTTTGGTAAATTCCCTGGTTTAAATCTGGTGTGCCAGGACCCACAGATGGCATAGAGATGGATGTGAGCCTGAAATATATAATTCAACGCAGGAAATGGAATGAAAAATGATATTAATAGTAGTACTAATAGTAATAGTAGTAGTAATAACATTAGTAGCAATAAGAAAGACACAGTTCATGCCCTCAAAGAGTTGACAGTCTAATGGGGGAGACCAACAGACACAAAATATTATTTACTAATAAAGGGAGTAGGAGAGAAAAACATGGATGAATTGGTAATATCAAGAGTATGGAGTAATGATTAGAAAATGGAGATCACATGTCAATATATAAATAAATTCTATAGTGGTTTTTATTATGGTGATAAGATGTTGGCATTTAATGTAGGGAAGCATCTTAGAACAGATGTTGTTTCCCTTGTTTTTATGGTAATTGTTAAGTGCATATCATGTCTCAAACACTAAGAGCTGAGGTAAATAGAAGTAATCAGATAGAATGGGGCTCACATTCTTATTGACTTGCCCAAGGTCATACAGCAGACAATTCCCCAAACCTCTGACTTCCAAGCTCGTCTCTTTCCACTAGGTCACACTGCTTCCCTGTTACTTTGCCTTTCCCCCTAAGTAATCAATCCAGTTGGTGCAGGAATTCTGAAATGGTACCTGGGTGGATTGGGGCAGGCAGGGAAGGGGATTATAAAATGGAGAGAAGAAAAATTCATCAAGAAAAACCTTCTGGAGGAGATGTGATTTCAGAAGGGCCATGAAGATGTGGAGGCCTGTGGTTTGGCAGATATAAAGGGGAAGGAAATTCTAGGCAGGATGAAGTGCATGAGCAAGGGATCAGAGAGGGCAGAGATGAGTGACATACAGAGCATAGTTGGAGTGTAGTGAGAGAAGAGAATGGAGAGGTATGAAGGAAAGAGCTGCCTGACTGCCTGGTCCTTAAAGTATTTGATATTTGCTCCACTCTCAGGTTCCTAAAACTTCAGCTTATATCTGTAATGCATTTTAATGTCTATCTCCCCCTTTTGACTGTAAGCACCTTGTGAGTAGGGACTGTGTCAGTAAACTCTGTTGAAGTCTCCCAAGTGCTTAGTAAAGTGATCTGAACACAGTAAGTATTCAACAAATATCATTAATTGATTGGTCAGAAATTCTGCTCGGTTTACAAAGGAATGGTTATTTATCGAAGGATTTTGAGGAGTGGATGTATGTAAATGATGTATTAGAAAAGTGATCTAGGCATTAGAGTAATATATGGACTGGAGGGGGGAGGCTGGAGAAGAATAAGTTAACTGATGCAGCAATGAAACTGGGATATTACAAATACAGGGACTAATTTTGTGGAGGAGTAATTGACAGGATTTACTGACAGAATATGTCTGGTATGGAATTTGAAAGAAAGGGAGGAGTTGAAGATAATGTCAAGGCTACAGACCTCAGAGACTGGTTAGATGGTTTGTTGTCAATTGTGATTGAGGGAATTTGGTGGAGGAAAGGATTGGGTAGAGAAGAAATGGAGCTCAAGTTTACAGTAATTGACCTGAGGTGTTGGCAGAATGTTCTGGAGTTGAGATATTTGAGTGTCTAGCGGAGTGAGAGATCAGGACTAGCAAGTAGATTTCTAAGTCATCTGCATAAAGGGGGTAGTTAAAGTCATGGAAGTAATTAGCTCTCTAAACGGTGAGTATAAAATAAGAAGAGAAGATGCTGACCAGAGCCTTGAAGAACATGCACAGATAGGGTGTGAGAGGTGGAGGGACAGAGAACTGTGTAAATCCGAGGTTAGGTAGTCTTTCTAGGAGAAGGGAGTGGTCCCCGGTGTCTTGTCTGTCTGGGCCATGAGCTGTGGGGCCACAATGCAATGATTTTGTCTGCTAATTCTGTTGTATTGTACTCTCCCAAATGCTTAGTACAGGGTTATGCACATAGTAAGTGCCCAAATATGACTGATTCCAGCCTGACATGACCTTGGGCATGGATGGGAATGTGGGGTGGATCCCTATAGCCAATAGACCACCCGTATATGGGACCTGTGCACTGTTCTTGCCACCAATCTCTGGGGGGAAAGGAGGCCAGAGCATCCTGAGACTGTTTTGGAAAAATTCCCATAAGAAAAAATGCCCATGTCTCTGGAAAAAGCCTGAGCGCGGGATTTCTCCTACTTCCCGGTGCAGGTATTCATTCAACAATTCAAGAACTTCTGGATTGGTCTCCACAGGACAAATGAAGGATTCTTTTGGGTGACTGGAGCCCCACTGAACCAGAGCCTGTAAGTTTCCTTTAACTCTCAATCATAATGATAATAATAATAATAACAAATGTAGTATTTGAATGCTTCCTATGTACCAGGCACTGTACTAAGCACTGGTGTGGTTACACAAAAATTGGGTTGGACAGAATCCCTGTCCCACGTGGGGCTCACAGTCTCAATCCCCATTTGACAGTTGAGGAAACTGAGTCAAAGTGAAGTGTCTCACAGCAGACAAGTGGCAGAGCTGAGATTAGTATCCATGGCCTTCTGACTCCCAGGCCTGTGGTCTATCCACTATACCATCTTGTGTCTGTTAGCCTAAAGAAGAAAATTAAAGCTACCTTCCACTTTGTATTTCTGCCCATGTCTCCCCCATCCTAAAAAAAACCCTCTTTCGACCCCACTTCCTCTTCCAGTTATCGCCCTATCTCCCTCCTACCCTTCCTTTCCAAACTCCTAGAACAAGTCATCTACACTCACTGCCTTGAATTCCTCAACTCCAACTCTTTCCTGGACCCGCTCCAATCTGGCTTCCGTCCCCTCCTCTCTACCGAGACTGCTCTCTCCAAGGTCACCCATGACCTCCATTTTGCCAAATGCAGTGGCTCCTACTCTATCCAAATCCTCCTCGACCTCTCAGCTGCCTTTGACACTGTCGACCATCCCCTTCTCTTCCAAACCTTATCTCACCTTGGCTTCACGGACTCCATCCGCTCCTGGTTCTCCTCTTATCTCTCTGGCCATTCATTCTCGGTCTCCTTCGCGGGCTCCTCCTCCCCTTCCCATCCTCTAACTGTAGGGGTTCCTCAAGGGTCAGTTCTTGGCCCTCTTCTGTTCTAATAATAATGATAATGTTATTTGTTAAGCACTTACTATGTGCAGAACACTGTTCTAAGGGCTGTGGTAAGTACAGGATAATCGGGTTGTCCCTCATGGGGCTGACAGTCTTAATCCCCAAATTACAGATGAGGTAACTGAGGCACAGAGAAGTTAAGTGACTTGCCCACATCACACAGCTGCTGAGTGGCAGAGCCGGGATTCGAACCCATGACCTCTGACTCTCCATCTACACTCACTCCCTTGGTGAACTCATTTGCTCCCACAGCTTCAACTATCATCTCTTTGCAGATGACACACAAATCTACATCTCCCCTGTTCTCTCCCCCTCGCTTCAGGCTCGTATCTCCTCCTGCCTCCAGGACGTCTCCACCTGGATGTCTGCGCGCCACCTAAAACTCAACATGTCCAAAACTGAGCTCCTTATCTTCCCTCCCAAGCCCTGTCCTCTTCCTGACTTATGTGTCACTGTGGATGGATGAAGCAGCGTGGCTCAGTGGAAAGAGCACGGGCTTTGGAGTCAGGGCTCATGAGTTCGAATCCCAGCTCTGCCACTTGTCGGCTGTGTGACTGTGTGAGGCAAGTCACTTAACTTCTCTGTGCCTCAGTTCCCTCATCTGTAAAATGGGGATCAAGACTGTGAGCCCCACGTGGGACAACCTGATTCCCCTATGTCTACCCCAGCGCTTAGAACAGTGCTCGGCACATAGTAAGCGCTTAACAAATACCAACATTATTATTATTATGGTACGACCATCCTTCCCGTCTCTCAAGCCCGCAACCCTGGTGTCATCCTTGACTAGGCTGTCTCATTCACCCCACACATCCAATCCGTCACCAGTGCCTGCCAGTCTCACCTTTATAATATCGCCAAGATCTGCCTTTCCTCTCCATCCAAACGGCTATCTTACCGGTACAAGCTCTCATAGTATCCTGGCTGGATTATTGTATCAGCCTTCTCTCTGATCTCCCTTACTCCTGTCTCTCCCCACTCCAGTCTATTCTTCATTCTGCTACCCGGATCATCTTCCTGCAGAAATGCTCTGGGCATGTCACTCCCCTCCTTAAAATGCTCCAGTGGTTGCCTATCAACCTCCGTTTGAAACAAAAACTTCTCACTCTGGACTTCAGGGCTCTCCATCACCTTGCCCCCTCCTACCTCTTCTCCCTTCTCTCTTTCTACTGCCCACCGCACGCGCTCCGCTCCTCTGCCACTTACCTCTTCACCATCCCCCGTTCACGCTTATCCCGCCGTCGACCTCTGGCCCACGTCCTACCTCTGTCTTGGAATGCCCTCCCTCCTCACCTCAGCCAAACTAACTCTCTTCCCCTCTTCAAAGCCCTACTGAGAGCTCACTTTCTCCAAGAGGCCTTCCCAGACTGAGCTTCCCCTTTTCCCTCTGCTCCCTCTGCTCCCTCTCTGTTCCCCCTTCACCTCCCCTCAGTTAAGCCCCTTTTCCCCGCTTTCCCTCTGCTCCTCCCCCTCTCCCTTCCCCTACCTTCAGCACTGTGCTCCTTTGTATGTATTTTTATTACCCAATTTATTTTGTTAATGAGGTGTACATCCCTTTGATTCTATTTATCGTGATTAAGTTGTCTTGTTTTTGTCCATCTGTCTCCCCCAATTAGACTGTAAGCCCATCAATGGGCAGGGATTGTCTCTATCTGTTGCCGAATTGTACATTCCAAGCGCTTTCTACAGTGCTCTGCACATAGTAAGCGCTCAATAAATATTATTGAATGAATGAATGAAGTTTTTTCATACACTGAATGTTGGGGGCTCATGCTTTCTTGGAGAACTAGGTTATAGTTGCAACCTTTGAATGGGACCAGTGATTGTGATTCCTCTACGGACTTGACTCGGATTATGTGGCACAGACAGCTCTGCCAAACTCCCTTACAGTCTGACCATTCTTATCAAGAGGTAGGCACTTGGTATGTCTCTTCCATTCCTGATTTTAAAGAGAAATTAATTCAATCATTCATTCAGTAGTATATATTGAGAACTTACTGCGTGCAGAGCACTGTACTAAGCACTTGGGAGAGTATAATATAAAAATGAACAGGCACGTTCTCTGCCCACAGTGAGCTTACAGTCTAGAGAGTTTACAGTTTGGGGAAATGTTTCAGATACCGAAGAGAAACAACACACTAAGGACAGATCATTCTTATTCCTTGCTCCCTTCACCCAAAAATGCATTGAATGGTCAAGAGATGTTCATTTCTAAATCTCCTCCCTATGTTTCCATCCCTTCCTGCTTTTGCACTTAGCATATCCCTGCCTTGACTACTGCATCAGCCTCTTTATTGACCACCCTACCTCTTGTCTCACCCCCTTCCAGTCTGTACATCTCTATGGTGCCTGGATCATTTATCTAAAAAAAATGTTCAGTCCACATCTCTTCTCTCATCAAAAACCTCCAGTGGCTGCCCATCCACCTGCACAAAAACTCCTCACCATCGGCTTTAAAATACTCTATTTGGTCTCTCCAACCTTACTTCACTGATATCCTGCTTCAACCCAATCAACACATATCTCTAACATATCACTCCTCCTCGCTTTACTTCAATCTTCCCTATCCTGCCACCTATCACTTACCCACATGTACCTCCGGCTAGGAAGTCCCACCCCCTTCATATCTGACAACACCACTTTCCACATGTTAAAAGCCCTACTAAAATCACATCTCCAAGAGGCCTTTCCAAGCCCTCCCTTCTGCGACCCTTATCCACTTGGGTCTGTGCCTTTTAAGCACTTGATATTCACTCCAGCCCCACAGCACTTATGTAATTTATTTTAATGCCTGTCTCCCACTCTAGTCTGTAACGTCCTTGATGGGAGGGATTATGTCTTATCTATTTTTTATAGTGTATTCTTCCAGTTGCTGACTCCCAGTTTTCGCTAGTTCCCTCCTACCTTTCCTCTCCACAGTCTTTGAGCAAGCTATCAAACCCATTGCCTCAAGTTCCTCTCCTCCAGTTCTCTCCTTGACCATCTCCAATTTGGCCTTTATCCTATTCACTCCACAGAAACCACCTTCTCGAAGGTCACCAGCGATCTCTTTTTTGCCAAATCCAGTAGCCTCTTGTCTTGTCTTAGGCTATCCAGTCATCTCTGACCCTTAGCAACGCCAAGGACATATGTCTCCCAAAATGCCCCACCTCCACCTGAATGGTTCTAGTAGTGTATCCATAGAGTTTTCTTGGTAAAAATGCAGAAGTGCTTTACTATTGCCTCTTCCTTGCAGTAAACTTGAGTCTCTGCCCTAGACTCTCGCCTGTGCTGCTGCTGCCCAGCAAAGGGGAGTCTGGACTTGTAGCAGATTGCTTTCCACTCTCTAGCTACTGGCAAAGTTAGGAATGGAATGGGCATACCTCTCTGCTTGACTCCTTCTCCCATAGTCAAGACTGGTAGAGTACCTGAAACTCTCCACCCTGATCCTTCTTATCCACTCAGCTGCCTTTAACACTGTCAACCACCCTCTTCTCCTGCAAATATTATCCAACCTCAGCTTCATTGACACTGTCCTCTCCTGTTTATCCTCCTATCTCTCTAGCCACTCATTCCCAGTCTCTTTTGCAGGCTCCTCCTCTGCCTTCTATCCTCTAACTGTTGATGTCCCTCAAGGTTCGGTTCTGGGTCCCCTTCTTTTCTCATCTGCAAACACTCCCTTGGAAAACTCATTCACTTACATGGCTTCAACCATTACCTCTATGCTGATGACACCAAATCTACATCTCCAGCCCTGATCTCTCTCCCCTGTACTCTCACATTTCCTCCTGCCTTCAAGACATCTCTACCTTGATGTCCTCCCATCACTTCAAACTTAATATGGCTTAATAATAATAATTATAATATATATAATATTAATAATCTTCCTGCCCAAACCCTGTGCTCCTACTCAGTTTCCCATCACTGTTGAGGACACCTCCATCCTTCCTGTCACACAAGTCCATAGCCTTAGCATTATCCTTGATTGCTCTCTCTTGTTCAACCAACCTATTCAGGCCAGCACTAAATCCTGTCAGTTCTACCTTCACAACATCACCAAAATCCACACTTTCCTTTCCATTCAAACTGCTACCACATTAATGCAAGCACTTATCCTATCCCACCTTGATTATTGTATCAACCTCCTTTCTGACCTCCCTGGCTCCTGTCTCTCCCCACTGCAGTCCATACTCTATTCTGCTACCTGGATCATTTTTGTTCAGAAACATTCAAATCATGTTTCCCTACTACTCAAGAAACTCCATTGGTTGCCCATCCACCTCCACATCAAACAAAAACTCCTCATCCTTGGTTTTGAAGCACTTAATCACCTTGCCCCCACCTAAATAATCTCATTACTCTCCTACCACAACCTAGCCCACACATTTGTTGTTCTAATGCTAAGCTTCTCACTGTACCTTGGTCTCGTCTATCTCATGGCCGACTTCTTGCCCACATCCTACCTCTGGCCTGGAACAACCTCCTTCCTCATATCAGACAGATAATTGCTCTCCCCCTCTTCAAGGCTTTATTGAATCACTCCTCCCCCAAAAGGCCTTCCCTGACTAAGCCCTCCTCTCCTTTTCTCCTACTCTCTTCTGCATCACCCTAACTTACTCCCTTCATTCATCCTCCCTCCCAACCCCACAGCACATATGTAGATAGCAGTATATATCTGTAATTTATTTATTCATTGATTTATTTTAATGTATGTCTCCCCCTCTAGACTGTGAGCTCATTGTGGGCAGGGGGTAATGTGTCTGTTGATATAGTGTACTCTCCCAAGTGCTTAGTACAATGCTTTGCACAGAATAAGCACTCAGTGAACCATTGAATAAATGAATACTTAGTACAGCTCTCTGCATTTAGGTGGCACTCAGTAAATACCTTTGATTGATTGAGTGATTGATGAAAAACCTTCATTACTGCTATTTCACCAAGCACACTGGGGTCAAACAACTCCCTCCCCCTATCTCTTCTGGAACACAGAGTCCCAGCAGCAGGGGGTTCCCCCAATAAACCATCCTCTGGCCTGATCAGTCCCTCAAGGAGAATTGAGAAAATCTGCCTTATTGCTGATATCCTGGTGAGCACCAGTTCTCCCATCTACATAATGGGGATTCAATACCTGATCTCCCTACTACTTAGATTATGACCCCATGTAGGACCTGATAGTCTTGTATCTACCCCAGTGCTTAGTACAGAGCTCCCTAACAGCCATCTTCAACCGTTTGCTTTCCAATGGTTTCTTCCCCACTGCCTTCAAACATGTCCATGTTTCCTCATCCTAAAATACTCCTCTCTTGACCCCACAGCTCCCTTTTACCATTCCTCTCCACATCCCTTGAGTGAGTTGTCTACACCTGCTCTCTCAGATCTTTCTCCTTCAATTCTCTCCTGGACTCCCTCCAATCTGGCTTCCGTCCCCTTCACTCCACATAAATTACTTACTCAAAGTTCACTAGTGATCTCCTTCTTGCCAAATCCAATGGCCTCTACTCCGTCGTAATCCTCTTCGACCTCTCAACTGCCTTTGACACTCTGGACCACCCCATTCACCTGGAAATGTTATCCAACCTTGGCTTCATTGGCTCCGTCCTCCCCTGATTCTCATCTTACCTCTCTGGCCGTTCCTTCTCGCTCTCCTTCATGGGCTCCTTCTCTGCTTCCCACCCCTAAACTGTGGGGGTCCTTCAAGGTTCAGTTCTGGGTCCCCTTCTATTCTCCATCTGCACTCACTCCCTTGGAGAACTCATTCACTCCCATGGCTTCAACTACCAACTCTGTTCAAATAATACCCAAATCCATGTCTCCACCCCCAATCTCTCTCCCTTTCTGTTATCTTGCATTTCCTCCTGCCTTCAAGAAATCTTTACTTGGATGTCCTCCCATCACATGCTCAAAACAGAACTCCTCATCTTCCCACCCAAACCCTGTACTCTCCCCTACTTTCCCCATCACTGCAGATGACACCACCATTCTTTCTGCCTCACAAATCCATAATCTTGGCATTATCCTTGACTCCACTCTCTCATTCAACCCACATATTCAATCTGTCACCAAATCCTATTGGTCCCACCTTCACAACATTGCTAAAATCTGCCCTTTCCTATCCATCCTTGTCTCCACTCCAATCCACACTTCACTCCACTGCCCAGATCATCTTTTTACAAAAACGTTCAGGATATGTCACTCCTCTCCTCAACAATCTCCAGTGGTTGTCCACTCACCTCAGTATCAAACAAAAACTCCTCACCCTTGGCTTTAAAACACTCCATCACCTTGCCCCCACCTACCGCACCTCACCTCTCTCCTTCTACAACCCAACCCACTTACTCTGCTCCTCTGGTGCTAACTTTCTCACTGTGCCTCAGTCTTGCCTGTCTCCCCTCCCTCACCCACATTCTGCCTCTGACCTGAAATGCCCTTCCTCCTCAAATCCCCAGGCAATTACTCTCCCCTGTCCCCTTCAAAGCACATTTGAAGGCACATTTCCTCCAAGAGGGATTCCCAGACTAAGCCCCTCTTTTCCTCATCTCCCATTCCCTCTTGCATCACCCTGACTTGCTCTGTTTTCTCTTCCACACCTCCCAGCCCTACAGCACTTATGTATTTATCTATTATCTCATTTATTTGTATTGATATCTGTCTCCCCCCTCTAGACTGTGAGCTCCTTATGGGCAGGGAATGTTATTGTTTATTGCTGTATTGTACTTTCCCAAGAGCTTAGTACAGTGCTTTGCACAAAGTAAGCACTTAATAAATACGAATGAATAAATGAAGGTCACTTAAGTACTTAGCAAATATCATTATTATAATTACTATTATTATTGTTGTTATTAATATCATGTAGCTCTTCCACTGCTGAGCACAGTGCTTGGCAAATAGTAAGCACTTAACAAATGCCACAATTATGATGTCCTCTTTCTCTTCCTCAGGTTCCAAGTAACCGACCCGGGGATCTGTGTTTACATTTCCAGCACAAAGATTGCAACAGATGCTTGCTCCACATCCAAGTCTTTTGTCTGTAGCAAAAGTCTGTCTGGGTGATGTGGAGCTAGGGAAGTGCCCAGTCCTGACCCAGTAACAACAGTTTATAATTTATAATTTCAGTTTTATGAAAAAGAGTTTTTAAAATTATTTTTAGGCAATTGTTCTCTATAATTGTTCATTCTTTTCTACCATTTCTAATTGTTATTGACTGAGCTTTGAAATACAGCTTGTGGAGAGTTACAGGGGAAAAGGACTAGAAAAAAACTTCTGCTCTTGCATTCACAATCATCCTATCAACATTGCAAAGCACTAGAGAAGCATTAGAGAAGTAGGATGGCCTAATGAATAGAGCATGGGCCTGGGAGTCAGAAGGACCTGCATTCTAATTCCTACTCTGTCATGTGTTTATTGTGTTACCTTGGACAAGTCACTTCACTTCTTTGTGCCTCAGTTTCCTTATCTGTAAAATATGGATTAAGATTGTGATCCCTATATGGGACAGAGACTGTGTACAACCAACTACCTCTTATCCACATCAGCACTTAATACAGTATCTGGCACATAGTAAGTGTTTAATAAATGCCACACTTATTATTGTTATCATTATTATTAGGCAGGGGTAGTAGAAAAGATCGCTGCCCTTGAGGGATTTACAATGTAGAGGGGGAAACTGACACAAAATAATAATAATAGCAATAACTGTGGTATTTGTTCAATGCTAACTGTGTCCCAGGCAGTTTTCCAAAAACTGGGTTAAGATACAAGATAGGTTGGGCACAGTTTCTGTCCCATGTTGTGTTCAAAGTCTAAGGTGGAGGGAGAATAGTATTTAACCCCAGGAAGACCAGGAAGCTGAGGCTGAGGGAAGTGAAGTGATTAATCCAAAGACACACATCAGGCAAATGATGGAGTTGGCATTAGAACCCAAGTCCTCTGACTCATAGGCTTGTGCTCTGTCCATTGGACTGTTTGGTCTTCATTGACAACCTTCCTTGGAAGATAAAGGCCACCAGTCACTACATCCCGGGGAAAAGCACTACACTGAATGAAAACACTAATAATGTTGGTATTTGTGAAGTGCTTACTATGTGCAGAGCACTGTTCTAAGCGCTGGGGTAGACACAGGGGAATAGGGTTGTCCCACGTGGGGCTCACAGTCTTAATCCCCATTTTACAGATGAAGTAACTGAGGCACAGAGAAGTTAAGTGACTTGCCCACAGTCACACAGCTGACAAGTGGCAGAACTGGGATTCGAACTCATGACCTCTGACTCCAAAGCCCGTGCTTTTTCCACTGAGCCATGCTGCTTCTCTGAGTACGCTATACTGAGTAACACTATACAGAGTGACAACACTAAACTGAGTGAAAATATTATACCACGGGCACACTCTATGGGACAGGGACTGTGTTCAACCTGATGATCCAGGATCTACCCCAGCTCTTAATACAGTAGAAAGTGATAGATATGAAAAGCCGGCCATTTTCTTCCCTGATGCCTATCTGCCCTCTAGTGGAGTCTGATGTGAGTGAATAAAAATCATGTTGACAGCTTACTCTTGGTTGGTTTCTGCTTCCAAGCACATTGAGCTCAATCCAGAAACTGATTTTCATTTGTCAGGGTGTAGGATCTTTCCCAAGTGTCCTCAACCTATTTCTCTCATTCAACCCACACCTTCAATCTATCACAAAATCCTGTCAGTTCTACCTTCATAACATTGCTAAAATCCACCCTTTCCTCTCCATCCACAGTGATCCAAGCACTTAACCTATCCTGTCTTGATTAGTGCATCAGCCTCCTTACTGACCTCCCTGCCTCCTGTCTCTCCCCACTCCAGTCCATACTTCACTCTTCTGCCCGGATCGTTTTTCTGAAAAAGACGCTCAGTCCAAGTTGCCCCACTCTTCAAACACTTTCAGTGATGATTGACCATCCACCTTTGCAATAAACAGAAACTCCTTCCCACTAGTTTCAAGTCACACCATCAGCTTTCCCTTTCCTACCTTACCTCACTACTCTTCTATAACCCAACTTGCACAATCCGCTCCACCAACCTTGATCTCAGTTATCTCAGCACTGACCCATTGCCCACATTCTCCCTCTGGCCTGGAACTCCCTCCCCTTGTGGTGTCCACTTCCACAGCAGGAACCAGACTGGCAGGGTTGAGAAAGTGCCAGTGGTGCTGGGCAAACCAGTAGCACTACAGTAAATTCCTCACACAGGTTCTTGTTCCCAAAGATTTGAGGATTGGGCCCAGCCTCTTCCATGAGCAGTTGGAATTCACCCACCCTCAGCCCCACAGCACATTTGTAAATATACAGATTGATTTATTTATATTACTGTCTGTCTCCCTCTCTAGACTGTAAGCTCACTGTATGCATCTATCACCTCTGTTGCATTTTATTCTCCCAAGTGCTTATTACAATGCTCTGTACATAGTAAGTAATAAATACCATTGTTGATGATATTAATGATGGTGATGGTGATACAACATCTCTCCAGGTCAGTGGGACCCAAAACAGTGATTTCACTACTGAGTAGCCATTTGTCTAGTAAGGAAATAGTTCTCCCAAGCACTTAGTACAGTTAGTACCCAGTATCTAACTATCTAGATACTATCTATAAGTATCATTGATTGATTGTGTAAATTAAATTGGTTTTGATTTAACTGACATCCATTCCAAATAATCAAATTTAGCAAGCTGTCATTTCTTTCCCTCTAGTATTTCACAACAATTCTGCCGGTGGTTTCTAGAGAGACTTCCATATGCCCTCCCTACGTATAGGTTCCCTCTTGAATTTAATCCCAAAGCTGCTGCTTGGGTATTTTGCTGCTGTCCACTCTCGTCTCATGTTACACCTGGTGGACCTGTATTGTGATGAATGTGTTGTCAATCAGGGTTAATTCTCAGGTGGTGCAGGGCCTGGTAGAGTACCAAGATTAGAACCTTGAAGACCCCCTGTAGCATGAATGAGGAAGTAGAGGGTAGTGAGTTAGGGGATCAACACAGGCATGGTCCCTGCACTGAAAGCTATTAAGAGAATGGAATCCTGAGCCTTCTGTACACCACAGGCCTCAGACAGCTGAAACCCCAAGATTCAAGACCCAAACCCAGATCAGAGCTGATAGAACAATCTTCATACAGAACTGACCACACAGGGAGGTCAGGGGGCTGGCAGAACTGGAATAAGACCAGTTCTCCCTGTGAGCCCCATGTTTCTATTCTGATGATCTTGTATCTACTCCAGTGCATAGCACACTGCTTTTTTCTAGTATTTGTTAAGTGTTTATTATGTGCCAAGGACTGTACTAAGTGCTGAGATAGATACAAGATAACCAGGTTGGACACAGTCCAGGTCCAACATGGGGCTCACAGTCTTAATCCCCATTTTATTGATGAATTCACTGAGGTGCAGAGAAGTTAAGTGACTTGCCCAAGGTCACACAGCAGACAAGTGGCAGAACTGGAATTTGAATCCAGGTCCTCTGACACCCACACCCATGCTCTTTCCACTAGGCCATGCTCCTTGGCACATATTAAATGCTCAACAAATACCATTATTATTATTTTATGGTTAATATGTTTTTATATTTTCAAAAGATAATCCATTGTATCCCAAATCATTTTTCTGAAGTAACATTCAATCTTTAAAGCACTCAATCAGCTCTCCCCTTTCCCCCTTACTTTGCTGATCTCCTGCTACAGCCCAGCTGGCACAGTCTGCTCCTGTAACAACAATCTATTCTTTGTTCCTCCACCTCTTCTGTCTCACCACCAACCAGAGACTAATGTAATGTAGGCTGAAGAGTGGAGCAGATGGTGGGTAGGAGATCAGCAAGAAGGATGGTTCAGTAAGGTAGACATGAAGAACTCAAGCATGTGTCTTCCTTGTGGTAGAACATATATGTACTCTTTCAACCACCAGTGTCCAGTCAATGTTCATTTCAAATGACAAGAGGACAGTAAAGGTGCACTTCTGTATATTTACAGGCAAAGTCTTTTGTGTGACTTGATAAAAATCCCACAGCAGTATCATATTTGAATCAAAGAACAACTTTATAAGACAGGAGGAAGTAGAAGAGAAAGGAAGAAGATAGAGAGATGTGGAAAAAGGAAAGCAAAGAAGGAAAACAAGAGGATAAAGGGGCGAAGGTAAATAGAAGACGATGAGGAAGAAGATCCAGAGGAGAAAGAGAAAAGACTTCTTGCTCTCATTCCCTCTATCTTACTTTATAAATCAATAGAACTGGGAGAAAGAATATGTTTTAGTAAAGAGAGCCCAGGCCTACATGTCAGGGGTTCCAATTACTGCTCTGCCACTCGCCTCTGTGTGACCTTGAAAATGTGTCTGGGCCTTAGCTTTCTCAGCTATAAAATGAAAATTAAATACCTGTTCTTCCCCATCTTAGACAGCGAACACTGTTTGGAACAGTGCATGTGTCCAATCTAATTATTCTGTATCTAGCACAGGGTTTGGCACATAGTAAATGCTTAACAAATACCACAGTTATTGTTCTTATTACAAATACTCATTTATGAAGAAGCCAAGTTGTTTTCAATGGAAACTATTTTTCCATCTTGCAGTAATTTGGCTTCAGACAGCTCCTAGAGAAATGCAGTGGAGAGGAGAAAGACATGTCTCAATTCTAAATCTAAACTTGGGAAGTGAAGAGGAAATCCAGTGATCCTACCTAGGCAACTATCTGTGGAAAAAATATTCAATCAATCAATCAATGGTATTTACTGAGCACTTGCTGTATGGCAAACACTGAACTAAATCTTTGAAAGAGTACAATGCAATGGAGTTAGAGACATGTTTCCTGTCCACAATGTGCTTACGGTAGGCAGCAGTGTCAGTGTGGTGAAGTGAAGATACAGGAGGTTCTGGATCATGGAGGGCTCTGAGGTTTTGGCAGACCAGCTCCTGGGGGAGGATAATATCTCCTACTGTTAAGTTTGGTCCCCCAGGGACCCCTTGTCAGTGCTCTCTATGGCACAAACAGGGACAATGTTTTCCTCTAATTCATCATGAGGAAAATTTGAAACTCGCTTCCCTCAATGAGGACTGCAACTAGCTTTGTGATTTCAGGTTGCTCCAACTCCTCGCTAGGGCATGTTTGGACCAGAAAATCTCTTTTGATCAATTGATCATATTTATTGAGCACTTATTTTGTGCAAAGCACTGTACTAAGCACTTGGAAAAGTACAGTATGGCAAATTGGAAGACAATAACCCTGCCCACAAAGAAACAATTTACTGGGGGAGACAGACATTAAAATAGATTGAGGGTAGGGGAATTAGTAGGTTTACATAAGAACTGTGGGGTTAGGGTGAGTATCAACGTGCTTAGGTGGTACACAAGTGCAAGAGTCAATGCAAGGGAGGGTGGGTAGTGGAAATAAGGAAGGAAGTAGTCAAGGAAGGACTCTTGGAAGAGATATGATTTTTAAGAGGTATTTGAATGTGGGGAGGACAATGGACTGTCAGATATGAAGAAGGAGGGGGTTCCAGGCCCAAGGAAGGATGTGGACAGAGGTGGATGGAATATTCATCTTCTACTGTTTACCCCTCCCACCATGCCTAGAGACAGCTTGAAGTAAGAGCACCCTCTACTGAACTCAATTCATTCACCTCCCTACCCCTCCATTGATCTCATGCCACTAACCCACAGCCCTGGTTCATCTCCACAGTTTACTTCCTTTGAGCCTGTGTACAAACCACAGAACACAAATGGCAGAAATCCAGATATCAGGCTGACCTCATCCACTTCAAGTTCATCTTTTCCTACTAACTGTACCCTCTCCTCTACCTGACAACATTATTTTTCCATCCTTTAGACTCCCATGTCCATTGCCCTTGTCAGTTCTTTCAGACATTTAACTCCCTCCTCCAACCTCTGTCCCCTATGTCCCTCTTTTGCCTCCCCATCTCTGACCCCTAATGACCTGACCTGTACATTATTGAGAAATTGAAGCCATCAGGTGTGATCTCCCTAAAATCTCCCCTTCTTCTCTCCAGTCCCTTCCTTCTCTCACCCCTTCTTCAACTCTCCCATCTCTCCAAGCAGTATCTCAACAGGAGATCCCCATCTTCTCTCAAATTCCACCCCTTCCATCTGCACTTCTGACCCCATCTCTTTACACATTATCAAAGCACTTGTCCTGTCCCATCTTCCCTCTCTGACAGCCAGCTTCAAGTGTTCTCTCTCCAAAGGCGTTTTCCCCATACTTTCAAACATGCGCATATCTCCCCTTACCCCATGTCTCCCTCCAGTTATTGCTCCATCTAACTCCTACCATTCCTCTCCAAGCTCCTTGAGCAAGATGTCTAAACACACTGTCTCCAGTACATCTCCTCCAATTCTCTTCTTGACTCCTCCAGTCTGGCCCCCTTCATGCCACAGAAATTGCCTTTTCAAAAGTCACAAATGACCTTCTAGCCAAATCCAGTGGCCTCTAATCGCATCCTCCTGGACCTCTCAGCTGCCTTCAACACTGTCGACTATCCCCTTCTCCTAGAAACATTATGCAAACTTGCCTTCACTGACACTGTCTTCTCCTGGTTCTCCTCTGCCTGCTTATTCACTGTCTCTTCTGTGGGCTTCTCCTCTGCCTCCCACTAACTCTGGGAGTCCCTCAAGTTTCAATTCTGGGTCCCCTTCTATTTTCCATCTACACCCTATCCCTTGAAGACCTCATTTGCTCCCATGGATTCAACTACCACCTCTAAGCCAATGATTCCCAAATCTACATCTCCAGCTTTCTTCTTCTTTGCAATCTCACCGCATTCTTTCCTGCCTTCAGGACATCTCTATTTGTATAACCTGCTGACACCTTAAACTTAAAATGTCCAAAACAGAACTCATTATCTTCCCACCCAAATCCTGTCCTCTCACTGACAAACTCTGTCCTCTCAAGAATGTCACTGTAGACAGCAACACCATCACCCTATCTACTAGGCCTCTAACCTTGGCATTATCCTAGACTCGTCTCTCTCATTCAACTGACATATTCAATCTATCATCAAACCCTGTTGGTTCAACCTTTACAACATCACTAAAATCCACCCTTTCATCTCCATCAAAACTGCTACCATGTTAACTCAAGTATATATCCTACCCCACCTTGATTTATTGCAAGGTCTCCTTGCTGACCTCCCTGCCTCTGATCTCTCCTCACTTTACTCCACTCCATATTGCACCCTGCTGCCTGGATCATTTTACTACAGAAATGTTCAGTCCATGTTTCCCCACTCCTCAAGAACCTCCAGTGGTTGCCCATTCACACCTGCATCAAACAGATGCTCCTTACCATTGGCTTTAAAGTACTCAATCACCTCGCCCCTCCACCTTCCTCAACTTGCTACTCTCCTATTAAAACCCATAACTATAACCTCTCTCCTGTAATGCCAACCTACTCGTTGTGCCTTGACCTCATCTATCTTGCTGCCGACTGTTTTGCTCATGTCTTGCCTCTGGCCTGAAATGACCTCCTTCTTCTTATCTGACAATTACTCTCCCCACATTCAAAGTCTTACTGAAGGCACATCTTTTCCAAGAGGCCTTCTGAGTTACCCTGATTTGGCTTTCTGAATTACCCTGATTTGCTCCCTTTATTCATCTCTCCCTCGGCCCGACAGCACTTATGTACACATCCATGATTTAATTATTTATATTCATGTCTGTCTCCCCCTCTTCACTGTAAGCTTGTTGTGGACAGGGACTGTGTCAACTATTTTTCTTATATTGTTATAATGTACTCTCCCAAGTGCTTAATACAGTGCTATACACATAGTAAGTGTCCAATAAGTACAATTGATTGATTAATTGATTGAAAGATCAGACTGCGGGAATAACCATGGTGCCTTGCCATTCCTGGCAAGATCCTAGCCAGAGTCCTCTAGAATCAGTGGCTAAGGGATACTGTCAGCTGGACACTCCCAGAATCACAGTGTGCATTTAGACCACAGCATGGCCCAGCATACATGAACATGAGAAGTAGTATTGCCTAGTGGCAAGAGCACTCACTTGGGGTTCTGAGAAATTGGGCTCTAATCCTGGCTCTGCCACTTGTCTGCAGTGTGACCTTGGGCAAGTTACTTAAATTCACTGTGCCTCAGTTACCTTGTCTTTAAAATGGGGATTAAGACTGTGAACCCCATGTGGGACAGGGACTGCATCCATCCTATTCACCTTCTATCTACCCCAGCACTTAGAATAGTGTTTGGCACATAGTAAGTGCTTAACAAATGCCATTATTATTATTGTCTTTGACAAACATCAGATGCAGAAGAGGTACAGGTAAGAGCACCAGTTTTCATGCACCTCACCAAAGCATCTGACATTATCAGTAGATCTGGATTCTGAAAGCTACTAAGTAAATTTGGCTGCCATGAAAGGTTCATTACAGTTCTTCGCCCGCTTCTTGACAACATGGCTGGCCGGATCAGAGCCGAAAGTGCCTTGAATGAGCCATTCCCCATTGCCAATGGAATTAAACTAGGAAGTGTAATGGGTCCTGTCCTGTCCACCTTGTTCTAGGCAGCCATGCTGGAGGATGCAGCAAGAGACCTGAATGCAGGTGGTAGAATACACTTTCGCATTTCTGGAATTTCTTCCAGTCTACAGACATTGAGCTTCTTCCAATTGCTGTAATGCAGATGGCTGCTCCCTAAAGACCTATACCCAGGAAAATATGCAATTGATTGTAAATTGCCTCACCAAATCAGCTAGATGTGACAGTCTAATGATAAATCTAAAGAAAACTGTTGTGGCATCAATTTAACACGGGTTCTGCAGCCACCTTGTGGCCATTTCCTGCTACTTACCAGCCAAGTAAGAAACCTCCAGTGGCCATCTGATGGACATTGCTCTCCTTCCTCAAACACTTAGAATTCTTAATATTCAACAGGGTAAGGATACTGCAAGAAACCTGAAGTCCCGGGGATATGACTTCCAGGGAGAGACGTCTCTGCCCCAGAGCAAGGTTATTGGAGCTGAGGGTGCCGTTGGCTACTTAACAGAACCATCAGTTTGAAAGTAATGAGACTGTAAATGGGGTCTTTGCTCTCCAAAGAATGGGGTGAGGAATGCATAAACAGGATCTAGGGAGTACAGCAGGCACTGAGGAGGAGGAGTGCATTCCAAGCGCTTAGTACAGTGCTCTGCACATATTAGGAGTTCAATAAATATGATTTTATGAATGAATAGTAGTAGTAGTAAAAGTAAGAGTATTTATTAAGCATTTACTGTGTGAAAAGTCTAGACTAAGTGCTGGGAAAGGATATTCAGTAGGAATTAGATAATGTCCCTGGCCTTCAAGGAACTCACTATCTAAGGCAAGAGGGTGCTAAGTGATACACACATCAGGAATGATGAAACAATACAACATGAAAGCACCAAATGGCAGGGCCAAATACACCATAAAAAAGCAGAAATAAGCAAGGTGTTGAGGTGAGAGAAGCAGAATTTCAGGGTCCTCGAGGCTCAAAGTTAAGAACACTTCTGCAGTCAAAGCAACCAGCAGCCACCAGGCTTCCCTGGGTTTTGTGGCAGCCTCCTGCTGTGGGGGCTTTTCTCCTGTCTGCCAAGGTGAAGGAAGGCAGGACAGAATGGAGTTTTCTCGATGGTGCAGGGGAGGAGAGGCGTTGCTTATTCCTGGGAAGACAGTGTGGTGACTGGGGAAGATGGGGAGGGGATTACTAGGGTGCATTGCAGCTGCTTTTCTCCTTCTCCCAAGATGGGGCCACAGTACTCAGCTCTCCAAAGCCCATGACCTGGCAGGATCAGTTTGGCCAGACCAAGGCTCTGGTTGCCCGCCCATAGTGGAAGTACAGCTAGGGAACTGACAGTGCTATTCTGGTCCCAGCCAACTCTCTCTGTCATAATAATAAGAACTGTAGCATATGTTAAAGCACTCTTGATGTGTCAAGCATTGTACTAAGCACTGGGACAGAGATAAAATATCATCAGTTGAACACATGGGGCTCACAGTTTAAATAGAGGGGAGAGCAGGTATTTAATCTCCATTTTACAGATGAGGAAACCAAGGCTCAGAGAAGCTAAATGACTTTCCTAAAATCCCACAGCAGACAAACAGCAGAGCTGGGATTAGAACTAAGCCCCCTGATTTGCGGGCCTGTGCTCTTTTACTAGGCCATCCACTCTTTTCACCCTCTACACCCCAACCCCTTTCTTTGTTCCTCCTAAACTAACCTCATGATAGCACCCAATTCTTGACTCAGCCCTTACTCTGACATGACCAGCTGCGCTGTCATGGAGCCACCTTAGAATCTTGCTGAATATCTTAGAGCAAATTTCCTAAGCAATCACAGGAGCCTGTATTTATTTATAGTATCAAGGACCTTTGTAAAAGACTAGGATAATTACATAGAGGCCTTGGAACTGCTTTTTTTTAATTTCTCCATTGTCTGATGGGTGGTAAAGACATCATCCACCGAGCCACACGGAGGTTTGAAGCATCAGTGATTCCAAGAGGTGCCGGCTGCAGTGTTCCTTAATTTCCAGTCCAAAAGGACTCCGGCTAGGATCTTCTCAGCAGTAATAGAGATAGTAGTAGTAAATCAGTAGTGATAATCAGTCAATCAATAAATGATATTTATTGAGTGCTTTCTGTGTCCAGAGCACTGTACTAAGGGTTTATTGACAGAGTACAATAAACCTGGAAGACACAATCTCTTTCTTTAAGAGCTTTATACTTTATTAGCAGTAGCAATTATAATACATACGTATTGATTACTTGATGTAATGCATTGTCCTAAGCACTTGGGAAGGATAAAACAGAAAGTGATGTTTTCCCTGCTGGCAAGGAAGTTACAGTTTAATGGGGAAAGACTCAAAATATTTTAAAAGAGAGTAATAAAAGACAGTTATTGAATGTACAACTGAATAACATATATACCAGAGTGCACTGGGATAATTTACTGTACTCTGATCCTTCCCTCTCCTCTGGTCTTGAAGACCTTGTCAGATAGAGCCTCTGGCCTCAGGGCTCTGTTTTTTTGATAAAGGTCATATCTTCAATTGGTAGATTTTTCTTTGCTTTGTAGGATTTCATCTTTGATCACTGAGGGTCTATACTGATGTATCTTCTTTGTTAATGTTTTGTTTTGCTGTCTCCCCCTTTAAGACTGTGAGCCTGTTGTTGGGCAGGGATTGTCTCTATTTGTTGCCAAATTGTACATTCCAAGCACTTAGTACAGTGCTCTGCACACAGTAAGGGCTCAATAAATATGATTGAACGATGAGGCTGAGCTAGCTTCCTTCTTCAGAGATGTTGAGATCATGTGTATAAGTCCAAAGAGCTTCTTTAGTAATGAAAACCCTCTAGAGTTGGGAGAGAGCCATCTTTACATTTAGGGTTCAACCAACACTGTTCAACCTATCTAATATCTGCTGATTCAAATGCTTAGTACAGTGCTTTGCACATAGTAAGTGCTCAATAAATACTATTGAGTCTTGAATGAATGATACCTGCAGCAGTCCTATTACAGGGTTGGAAAATAAAGGTAGGCTGCATAAAGCTTTCCTCTGCAGGTCACGGAGATGAACAAGGAAGTAAGAATTAAGCTCCATTCTGGAATGAAATAACGAAGACCAATGAGCAGGTACCAATGTTCCCAGCCACTTTCCTATTTTACCCTGGTAGAGTATGTCCAGTTGGTGAAGGACCTTAAGGGGGGAATGGCATACCACTACCATAATTGCTGCCACCACTATCAGTGGTATTTATTGAGCACTTACTATGTGCAGAGCACTGTATTAAGTGCTTGAGACAGTACAATGCTACAGAGTTAGCAGAAACATTCCCTGTCCATAAGGATCTTAGAGTCTACAGACTAGTCAGTCAGTCCATTGTATGAGAAGCAGCGTGGCTCAGTGGAAAGAGCCCGGGTTTGAGATTCAGGGGTCATGGGTTCTAATGCCGGCTCCACCACCTGTCAGCTATGTGACTTTGGACAAGTCACTAAACTTCTCAGTGCCTCAGTTACCTCATCTGTAAAATGGGGATTAATACTGTGAGCCTCAAGCGGAAAAACCTGATTACCCTGTATCTACCCCAGTGCTTAGAACAGTGCTTGGCACATAGTTTGCGCTTAACAAATTATTATTATTTATTGAGTGCTTACTGTGTGCAGAGCACTGAATTAAGCATATGGGAGAGAACAATATGACAATATAATAGACACATTCCCTGCACATAATGAGCTTACAGTCTAGAGGGGGAGACAGACATTAATATAAATAAATAAAATTACAGATATGTACATAAGATCTGTGGGCCCTGCACAGAAGGGAGTGGGAGAAGAGGAAGAGGGTGCTTGGGAGGGCTTAATCCTCTTCTTGGAGGAATGCTTTCTATTAGACTTTGAAGGAGGGGTGAATGATTGTCTGTCAGATAAATTAAAAAAAAGTGGTATTTGTTAAGTGCTTACTATGTGCAAAGCACTGTTCTAAGCTTTGGGGGATACAAGGTGATCAGGTAGTCCCATGTGGGGCTCACAGTTTTAATCCCCATTTTACAGATGAGGTAACTGAGGCAAAGAGAAGGTAAGTGACTTGCCCAAAGTCACACAGCTGGCAAGCAGCAGAGCCGGAATTAGAACCCATGACCTCTGACTCCCAAGCCCAGGCTCTCTCCAATGAGCCATGCAGCTTCTCTAATCCAGCAGTTCCTGGATTTTGCCTTATTCTGAAGCCTATTTTAAAATAGTACTAATTATGATATTTGTTAAGCGCTTACTATGTGCTATGCACTGTTCTAAGCATTTGAGTAGATACAAGATGATCCAGTTGGACACACAGTCCCTGTTCCACATGGAGCTCACAATCTAAGTAGAAGGGAAAATAGGATTGAATATCCACTTAATAGATGGGGATATGGAGAGGAAAGGCATTCCAGACCAGAGGCAGGACATGGGTGAGAGGTCAGAGGTGAGACAGACAAAATCGAGGAATAGTGAGAAGTTTAGCATTAGAAGAGCAAAATGAATGGGCTGGATTGTAGTAGGAGGGTAGTGAGGTGAGGAAGGAGGGGACAAGATAAGTGCTTGCTTTAAAGCCTACTCTCGCAGTTGGCCCCACTGCCAACAAACAATTCTCACATCCAGAACAGCAGTTCCTGGATTTTGCCTTATTCTGAAGCCTATTTTAAAATAGTAATAATTATGATATTTGTTAAGTGCTTACTATGGGTCATGCAGTGCTCTAAGCATTTGAGTAGATACAAGATGATCAAGTTGGACACACAGTCCCGGTTCCACATGGAGCTCACAATCTAAGTAGAAGGGAAAATAGGATTGAATATCTACTTAATAGATGGGGAAGCTGAGACATAGGAAAATAAAGTGACTTGCCCAAGGTCACACAGCATGCAAGTGACAGAGCTGAGTTTAAAACCCAAGTCTTTTGATTCTAGGTCAATGCTCTAGGTCATGCTGTAAGTCATGCCATTTCTGTTTTATGGCCTATTCAATCTTACCTCCACTACTGGGGAAACTCCATCCTCCTACCCTGCTTTATGATGCTCCTGTCAATGCTGCTGGCTCCCTTTAGGCCACTTAAATGAGGAGGCCAGATCAGAGTGATTCAGGGGTGTTGGTCTGGGGAGAGGTCCAAGGAGCTGGTCCAGAGTGGTAGTCTGGGAAAAGTGCTATAAGCCTGTCAATGGGCAGGGACTGTCTCTATCTGTTGCCGATTTGTACATTCCAAGTGCTTAGTACAGTGCTCTGCACATTGTAAGTGCTCAATAAATACTATTGAATATAAGGAGTTGATTCAGGAGGGAAATTGGCTTGGGAGTTGGATGGGAAGTGGACAGGGAGGTTGGGCTTGGAGGTGGTCTGGGGTATGACCTCCTGAAGGAGTGGTCCAGGAGGAAAGGTGGTTAGGGAGATAAATGGGCAGAGAAGACAGTGTGCAGAGCTGGTCTGAGGAGATGGCTGAGGAGGTATTCTCAGATACTTGGTCCATGTAGGTGGCCCAGGAAGATGGTACAGTGCAATGGCTAGGGAGATGTCCAGGGAGGTAACTGGGGAGGTGGTCCAGAGAGGTTGCTGCGGAAGTGGTCCAAGGTGGTGGTCTGGAGAGATGGCCAGAGAGATGGTCTGGGAGGAAGTTGAGGAGGTGGACCAGGGAGGTGGCCCAGGAGGTGGATCAGCTGTGTTGGGAGCAATAGCAGGAGCTGCCATGGGAATTCCTACATAGACCCTCCCTTCCCCACTGCCATGGTCAACTGTCAAATCAACAATAGCAATGGTTACAGAAATCGCAGAGCAGTGTTCTGTCCCCCCAAGCCCTCACAATTAATGTATTTCCTTGGCTGCTGAAAGATTTCATGGTGGAACAAAGAAGGAGGAAAAGAAGGAAGAGGAGGAGGAGGAGAAAGAGGAGGATGAAAGGAGGAAAAGGAGGAGGTAGAGAACGTATCCAAATCAAAGCAGCCATTCCATGCAAGTGTGGAAAACTGTTTTTCGAACTAAAAGCAAATGTTTTGATATATTTTAAATCAGCAGGGTTTTTCCCTCCCTCACCCAATCCCTCCCCAAAATGCTGCCCCACTAAGCCTTGCCCCTCCATTCCTCCCTTCCCTGATCCTCATGCCCTCTGGGAATCTGCTCCCAACATTCTTTCATAGCCAGTTGAACATCTGGTTTTTGAGTAGTAACCAGGAGAACAGGAAAGTCTCTTGATTAATTCAAGCTGAGGGAGTACCATGTTTGTATTTTAATGAGTAAGCAACAGGAGGAGAAGCAGTGTAGCCCAATGGAAAGAGCATGGGCCTGGAGTCAGAGGAACTGAGTTCTACTGTCGGCTGCTGTGTACTCTTGCCTTCTGTGGGATATTGGTCAAGTCACTTAGCTTTTCTGAGCCTCAGTTTCCTCATCTATAAAATAGTCATCTAGTACCTATTTTATTGTCTTTGCCACCCCCCCTTATTTTGAGGTACATTTGAGACAGGGACTGTGCCATACCATACTATTTTATATCTACCCCAACGTTTAGGACACTGTTTTGAAATATTATTATTATTGTTATTAATAAACAAGACACTTTGAAACTGTCTTAGGCTGTAAAGTCATCTCTGGCCTATAGCGACTCCATGGGCACATCTCTCCCAGAACACCCCACCTCCATCTGCAATTATGCTGGAAGTATGTCCATAGAGTTTTTTGATAAAAATACAGAAGTGGTTTACCACTGCCTTTTTCCATGCTGTAAATTTGAGTCTCCTCCCTCAACTCTCTCCCATGCCACTGCTGCCCAGCACAGGTGAATTTTGACTTGTAGCAAATTGCCTTCCACTTACTAGCCTCTGGCCAAGCTAGGAATGGAATGGGTATGCCTCTGCTTGACTCTCCCTCCTGCAGCCAAGACTGGTTAAGTTCTGGAAACTCTCCAGGATTAGAGGGGTTTAAAACTGAAGCCAGTCTCAACTCTGATTCCCAGAACCCTCCTACGAAATGAAAATACAACCAGGAACAAAGGTCATTCTTCAATAATCATTGCAGTCACTCACACACTCTTATTAAATGAAGGTGCTCAATAAATACATGGATTGATTATAAAATGAAACAGAAAGAAAGGAAAAAATAAATAAAGGAATCAGCCTTTGGAAGTGGAAAGAATGGAATCTCTCCCCACAAGTTGCTGATACTATGGTGGTTTTTTTTCCTGACTTCTAGCCCCTAGCATCCCCCCCAATCCTGTGCTCCAATGAATAAATCAATTAAATGTATTGAGTATCCCCTAGTGACACTGTTGGAATTGTGGGAGAAACTGAATTTGGCATCTGTTTGGGGTCCAGATGTCACAGTTACAAAGAAGGTTGGAAGCTTTGAAGGTCTTCCTCCACACTGTGAAGGTGGCTGTCCCTCAATCGAATATAGCCAAATACTTGAGCCACATTTTTACCTCTACTCCTATCATGGCTGCTTCTTCTCAAAGGTCCCTGCTCAGGTTATCTAATTCTGTCATGTTTTGGGTTCATCTGGGTCCAATCTATCACAGATGCACCCCACAGCGTAACACAGAGTTAAATGCCATCATTTTGCCAATTTCGATCAAACCCTGAATAAAGTAATTACACTTGGGCCTGTGCTCTTCAGAAGAGTTTCCTACTTCTCCACAGTCTTCTGTGGCTTAGACACGATGAGGGGTTTGTCACCTCATATCCCCCACCCATGTGGTTTCCATCAGAAGGTGTCAGAAGCCCTTCCTTTATTCTGTGTTCCTCTGGGTCTACTCTGATTATCACAGATCCACCTGGAGGCCTGAATAAAGTAATTACACTTGAGCCAGTGCTCTTCAGAAGAGTTTCCTACCTCCCCACAGAAGACATTTGCGGCTTAGTTGTGATGAGTGGTTTGTTGCTCTCTCTTCCCGCCCATGTAGTTTCCATCAGAAGGTGTCAAAGCCCTTCCGTTTCTAACATCATTGCTAACCACAGGAGCTGCGTAACTAGAGACAGAAGCAGAAACAACCATACAGTTTCCCCACATGGAGGGGTCACCACCCCCCCACGCACCAAATCAGCTGACCACATTTGTTGGATATTTAATGATATTGTCAGTTCACGTTTTCATTATTTGACTAGATTTTGGCTAGTCAGTTTGTAACACAACTTATTTCAGATGCCTAATATATTTTAATGGTTTTGGTTAGGTTCATTCCATCCACCACTTCCAGTAAGGTTTTCCAAATATCCCAGTTCTTGTTCCAAACACGATCTCCACTGAAGGAATTGGCTTGAGTTCAAAATTGCAAGTTTAGATGAGGTAGACCTATTTCAACCTCATCTTTTATCTTACTTAGCAGTTGAATTTTTCAGTACTTTCACTGACTTTGGGAAACAGTCATTTTGCCATCTAGAGATTAATAGATTATCATCATGAATGACATTTATGGATCACTTAATGTATGCAGAACACTGTACTAAGTGCTTGGGAGAGTGAAGTACAACAGAGGTGATATACACATTCCCTGCCCACAGTGAGAAGCAGCATGGCCTAATGGAGCATGAGCCTGGGGGTGAGGAGGACCCAGGTTCTAATCCCAGATCTGCCACTTGTATGGTGGGTGACCTTGGACAAGTCACTTAATTTCCTTGTGCCTCAGTTTCCTCATCCATAAAATGGGGATTAAGACTGTGAACCCCATGTGGGACATGGACTGTATCCAACCTGATTAGTTTGTGTCTACTCCTGCATTTAATACAGTGTCTGGCACCTAGTAGGTGTTTAACAAATAGCATCAACAAGAAAAAAAGAGAGATTTCAATCTAGATTATGATTACATCTTTCTGGCTTTGGTATATTAAAGATAGATTAAAACTGTTAAATAATGACATCATGAATAGTGTTAATTGAGGATCAACTCAGGGAAGAAATCATTTCAACAGGTACGAGCTCTTCAGTGATCTTGTTTTCAGTTCAACATACAAAAACTACTGGAGTCAAAGCAGAAAGAACTCCCCAGCCATGTCACCCTTGCTGACACAACAGGATATTAAATTCCATTTGCTGGGTGAGAGCTCAGTACGCAATAAGAAGGCTCATAGTGAAACATTTCAGAGTTTCATAGTGGAGGCATGAGATCTGTCTTCGGCTCCAGTCCTTCTGCAGACCATGAACCATGGAGAGGTTCGTGATTACATACATAATACCATAATTTATTTATATTAATGTCTGTCTCCCCCTCTAGACAGCAACCCCCATGTGGGCAGGGAACATGTCTACCAACAATGTTATATTATACTCTTCCAAGTACTTAAAACAGTGCTCTGCACACAATAAAACACTCAGTAAATATGATTCATTGACACAAAATAACTTATAGATAAGGGGAAGGAGAGAATGGATAGGTGGATATGTGGGTGAGGAGGGTCTTAAATTATAGCATTTGTAAATAAGCATGTAAAGATGTGTTGCAGGTGATAGTAAGTGCAAAAGTGCTGAGACAATAGTTGGGAGGAAGTGGTCTGGGGAGAAGAATAATCCACTGAGGAAAATCTCTGAGAGGAGAGGATAATTCCTAAGGGCTGTGGAAATGAGAAGAGCTGTCAGTTGGCAGCTTTGAAGGGGAAGTGAAATAATAATAATAATAATGATAATAATAATAATACATTTATTAAGCACTTACTATGTGGGTACAAGATAATCAGATTAGACACAGTCTCTGTCCCACATGGGGCTCACAGTTTAATGGGGATAGAGAACATGTATTGAATCCCTATTTACAGACGAGTAAATTGTGGTTCAGAAAAGATAAGTGACTTGCCCAAGGTCATACAACAGATCAGTGGCAGAGCCAGGATTAGAAACCAGGTCCTCTGACTTCCAGGATGTGAGCACATCCCATTAGACCATAATGTTTCTAGGCATGAGTGAAGGCATGAGTAAAAGATAGAAGTAGAGCTTCCATTCTCTTCTAATTGTTCAATGAAGGCTTCTGAGGAATCTCTACTTGATTAACTCCTGATCAACTCTAAATCCTTTTACGAATGAGTCAACCTCATTATTAAATTAAATTAAATGGATTAAATTAAATGGATTAAATGGATTCCAGTTCTGAACAACATTTACAATCAATTTATTTCAAAGACAAGTAGGAATAAGGTCTCTCACCAGCCTATACCACATTTTATTTTCAATTAATTCTTGGCAACATATTCTATGCCTTCATTACCAATGAATCCAGGCACTGTTTGTTTATGTGTTTTTTAAAAAATAGCAAGCAACCTGTATTTTATAGGTTTGAACTATATACAAATGAGTCTCAAAAATTAGCCCCAGTTGGGACTGGGATTGTATCTTACCTGATTAACTTATATCTACCTCAAGGTTTAGTATAGTGCTTGGCACATAGTAAGTGCTTTATGAAGACCATTAAAATGAACCAAGTTCATTTCTTTTACTTTTGTACTGGTTATACAACACTTCCTGTTTCTCCTGTTCTTTTAAAAGTCTATACTCTCTTATTAGCAAATATACCAACTTTATATGCATATAAAATATAAATAACATATTATATATATACATATATATAATGCAAAATAACAACTCTCTTTGTACAGATCCATTCACTCTTCTTTCCAGCCTTGTCTCAGGAGATGCCCACTATGTGCCAAAAGGCTAAACCTTCTCATCTAGTGAAGATAAAGTGATGAAGATAATGATGATGATGATATAATAATAATAATAATAATATATTATCAGTGAGAATAAATGTGAGGGTCAGAGTCCAGCCATTAATGCCCTTTTAATTACCACACAATGAGAAAAAGAAGAGTACTCTCCCTCCACTTTATGACTGGGCGAATTTTGGAATGAGAACAAGCAGCAACCTCTTTCTATAAACAGTGCCCACAGAATCAAAGGGACTAAGCAAGGAGCCTTCCAGAGTGAGCTTCTCTGGGATTGGCTGGGTGGGAGGGCCAGCATGAATCACCTGAAGATTTTCCTATTTGCCTGAGGATCATAAGCTGAATCAATCAGTCAATCATTATTCATTCATTCAATCATATTTATTGAGCACTTATTGTGTGCAGAGCACTGTACTAAGTGCTTGGAAAGTACAATTCAGCAACAGATAGAGACAATCCCTACCCAACATCGGGCTCACAGTCTAGAAGCAGGAGACAGACAACAAAACGAAACAAGTAGACAGGCAAGTTCAATCAGTCAGTCAGAAGCATTTATTGAGGATAAGGCTGACAGAAAGAAAACATGCAGAGGATCAATCAACTATTCAATCAGTAGTATTTACTGAATGATTGAGAAAACCTGGGAAAACAAATCAGGTGGGGAGAGAGAATAATACTCTTTTATATGCCATCTTATCCTAACAAAAAGCAAGATTTCCAGTAGCATTTTCTGAAGTTAGTAGTTTTAATGAAATGGGTTTGATTATTCTGAATTTCATCCTGACAAATGATAGCTGGGAGTGGTAAAAATATTTTTTTTGTTCACCTTTCCGGCTCTGCTTAAATGAATTGTATGTGATATTCAGATATTTCCTGTGTGGGAGTGATATATCCTGTGTACAGGAGTGTAAACTTAAACCGTCCCATGTACAGTATATTCTAGCCTTCTTGTTTCCAACAAGACAGCTTCAAACTGAGCTTTCTTTTTTTTCATTAAATTTTTTTAAGCTCTTACTATGTGTCAAACACTGTTATAAGCACTGGGGTGGATACAAGTTAATCAGATTGGGCACAGTTCCTGTTCTGCATGGGGTTCACAGCCTAAGTAGGAAGGAGAACAGATATTTAATCCCCATTTTACAGCTGAGGAAACTGAGGCACAGAGAAATGAAGTGACTTGCCCAAGTCACATGGCAGGTAATTGGCAGAGCTGAGATTAGAACACAGGTCCTCTGACTCCAAGTACCATGCTCTTTCCAATAGGTCATGCTGCTTCTTCTTGTTCAAAGTTGAACAGGTACCTTCAGAGAATCCCTCTGATTCTCCCACTCTCCATTTCTTCCTCTGCACCCCAAGAGCGAAGCTCAGAATGAAAAAAATTCACAGTATTCCAAAATGTATGGAAGTACCATCCATACCTCCTGCAAAAAGGACATCTGATCACTGGGCACCATCAGGAAGGGGAGAGAAAATACCTATGTGAAACTATGGTAGAGCTACACCTGGGAAACAGGCAGACAGATATAGATAGGTAGGCAGAGAGATAAAGCACAGTAAGTGTTCAATTAATATGAATAATCAATTTGTCGATTGACTAAGGAAAATTATCATGAGGTTCCCCTAATGTTGTGGCTCCTGGAGATAGAATCCTGACATGGGTGGACTGTGGACTTGAGCCAGGAGGGTATTTCTCAGGTTCTTATGTTCTAAGATAAGGTAATATTATAAATTACTTATTTATAAAGTTGGGATTTGTTAAGTGCTTACTATGTGCAGAGCACTGTTCTAAGCACTGGGGTAGATTCAGGGTAATCAGGTTGTCCCACGTGAGGCTCACAGTCTTAATCCCCATTTTAAAGATGAGGTAACTGAGGCAAAGAGAAGTGAAGTGACTTACCCACAGTCACACAGCTGACAAGTGGCAGATCTGGGATTCGAACCCATGACCTCTGACTCCAAAGCCCAGGTTCTTTCTACTGAGCCTTGCTGCTTCTCTGTTATGGCAGAGGAGCTTTCCCAGCCCCCTCCAGGCTATGGAGCACCTAGACCTGACTGGGGATGGCCGCCGTCTCCCTCAAAGGCCTACACATCTTGCAGCACAGTCTGACCCAAATGGCAGGCCGGATACTGCAGCGGCTCCGGGAGAAAGTGGAATGGCAGAAGCAGCAGAAGGCAGTCTGTTTCCCCGCCACTCCCCCCCCAGTCTATAAGCTTATTATGGGTAGGGTACATGTCTGCTAATTCTGTTGAACTCTCCCAAAAGTTTAATACAGTGATCTGCACATAATAAGTGCTCAATAAATATGATTGATTGAGTGTGGCAAGTACGGACAGGTATATGAGCATGAGATCAATCAATCAAGCTATGATATTTATTGAGCGCTTGCTGTGTACTGTACTAAGCACTTGGGAAAGTATGGTATTATAGAGTTGGTAGACATGATCCTTGTCCATAAGGAGCTTATACTCTAACAGGTGGAAACAAATACTTCTGTGTTCAAAACTCTAATCTACCAAACACATAGGCCTAGGGATTTGGGGACTGCTGGCCCAAGAGCAATAGCAATAGCCCAAGAGCAATAGGGCTAATTTAAAAGAGAATATGAAGTGACAAAGGCAGACCTAAAGATCCAAGTCAGGCCTTCTTTGTTCCTGAATATGGGTGAAAAGATGTAGGAGAGTGCTTAGTACAGTGTTCTGTATGTATATATGTATTTAGTTGATTGATCAATTGATTGATTGAGGCAAAAATGAGATGTAAAAGGATAGATTAGGACTGTCTGGAGCCACTGTAGCTTGAGTTATGAGAGAGATTTCAGGCATCAGGCGGAGAGAAAACAGTCAAGCAATGAGCATGGAGACCTAAAAGCCCTGAGTTCATTCATTCATTCATTCTTTCATTCAATCGTATTTATTAAGGGCTTACCATGTGCAGAACACTGTAATAAGTGCTTGGGAAAATAAAATACAACAATAAAGAGTGACAATTCCTTCCCACAATGAGTTCACAGTCTAGGGGGGACAGGTGGGGAGACAAACATCAGTACAAATAAATAGATATCAATACATATAAATGAAATTACAAATATATATATTAGTGCTGGGGGCTGAGGGGGCATGGAAGGGAATGGGAGCTGAGGAAAAGTTGGGCTTAATCTTGAAGGCCTCTTGGAGGAGATGTGCCTTCAAAAAGACTTTGAAGGGGTAGAGAGTAATTGTCTGGCAGATTTGAGGAGGGAGGGCATTTCTGGGAGGGTGTTCCAGAGACAGGATGTGGGCCAAGAGTTGTCGGTGAGACAGGTGAGAGCGAGGCACAGTGAGAAGGTTAGCATCAGAGGAGCAAAATATGTGGGTTGGGTTGTAGAATAAGTGAGGTGAGGTTGGAGAAGGCAAGGTGATAGAGTGCTTTAAAGCCAATGGTGAAGAACTTGTGTTTTTGATAAAGAGGTGGATATGCTACCACTGGACACTTTTGAGGAGTGGGGTGACATGTACTGAACGTTTCTACAGAAAGATGATCCAGGCAAGCAGAGTGAAGTATGGACTGCAGTGGGGAGATGCAGGAGGTTGGGAGGTCAGCAAGGAGGCTGATGCAACAATCTAGGTGGGATAGGATGAGTGATTGTATTAAACATAGTAGCAGTTTGGATGGAGAGGAAAGGGCAGATTTTAGCAATGTTGTGAAGGTGGGACTGACAGGAATTGGTGACGGGACTGACTATGTAATTTGAATGAGAGAGAGGAGTCAAGGATAATGCCAAGGTTACGGGTTTGTTTGACGGGAAGGATGGTGGTGCCATCTACAGTGATGGGAAACTCCGGGAGAGGAGAGGGTTTCAGTGGGAAGATAAGGGGCTCTGATTTGGACATGTTAAGTTTGAGGTGATGGGAGAACATCCAAGTAGAGATGTCTGGAAGGCAGGAGGAGATGCAAGCCTGGAGAGAGGGAAAGAGATCAGGGAAGAAGTGTTGAGTATCATCTGTGTAAAGATCATAATTGAAGCCGTGGTAGCAAGTGAGTTCTCCAAGGGAATGAGTGTAGATGGAGAATAGAAGGGGACCCAGAACTGAACCTTGAAGGACCCCCACAGAGTGTGGGAGGCAGAGGAGAAGCTGATGAAGGAGACTGAGAATGAACAGCCAGAGAGATAAGAGGAGAACCAGGAGAGTCCAGAGTCAGTGAAGCCAAGGTTGGATAATGTTTCCAGGAGAAGAATAATAATAATGTTGGTATTTGTTAATCGCTTACTATGTGTGAAGCACCATTCTAAGCACTGGGGTAGATATAGGGGAATTAAGTTGTCCCACATGAGGCTCACAGTCTTAATCCCCATTTTACAGATGAGGTAGCTGAGGCACTGAGAAGCTAACTGACTTGCCCAAGGTCACACAGCTGACAGGTGGTGGAGCCGGGAATAGAACCCATGACCTCTGACTCCTAAGCCCGTGCTCTTTCCACTGACCCATGCTGAGAAGGGGTGGTCGATAGAGTCGAAGGCAGCTGAGAGGTCAAGGAGGATTAGGATGGAGTAGAGGCCATTGGATTTGGCAAGAAGAAGATCATTGGTGTCCTTTGAGAGGGTGGTTTCTCTGGAGTGAAGGGGGTTGGAAGCCAGATTGGAGGGGATCAAGGAGAGAATTGGAGGAGAGGAATTTGAGACAGTGGGTGTAGACTCACTCAAGGAGTTTGGAGTGGAATGGTAGGAGTGAGATGAGGAGATAACTGGAGGGAGCTGTGTGATCAAGGGAGGGTTTTCTTAAGATGGGGAGGTAAGGGCAAGTTTGAAGATAATGGGAAAGAAGCCATTAGACAGTGAACAGCTGAATATGGCTGTTAGGGAGGGTAGGAGAGAAGGAAGTGTTCTGATATGTGAAGGAATGGGGTTGGATGCGCAGATGGAGGGGTTGGATTTTGAGAGGAGTCAGAATATCTTCTCTAGAGATACTGCTGGGAATAATGGGAGAGCTGAAGAGGGGGTGGGAGGGGTGAGGGGCTGAGGACTGAGGTGGGGAGATTTTAGGGAGCTCACACCTGATGGTGTTAATTTTCTTAAAGTAGATGGCCAGGTCATTGGGGGAAGGGATGGGAGAGGTCAGGGGACAGGGGGCCTAAGGAGGGGTATAAATGTCTGGAACAACTGGGGAGGACAGTGGGCATGGAGGTCAATAAGGGAAGAGAAATAGTTTTGCTGGCAGAGGAGAGGGCAGAGTTAAAGCAAGCAAGGATAAAGCTAAAGTGGACAAATTCAGCCTATTTAGATTTCTGCCAGCGGCATTCTGAGGCTCGAGCACAAGAGTGAAGAAGGCAAACTGTGCAGGGGATCCAGGTCTGTGGGTATGAGAATGACAAAGGGTTAGGGGAGCAAGTGAGTTGAGTTCAGTAGAGAGGGTAATGTTGAGAATGTCTATTTGGTCATCAAGAGTGAGTAGATTGGGAATGGAGGATAAGTGGGACATGATGAGTTGAGAGAATTGGATGGGGTCGAGAGATATGCGGTCTCTAAGGGGGAAAAGCATAGTTTTACAGGGAGGAGGATTGTGGGAGAGGAGGCAAGTGAGAACATAGTGGTCAGAGAGAGGGATTTCAGAGTTGGTTAAGGTAGAGATGTGCAGTGGTAAGAGATGATGAGATTGTGTTTCTTTAGGGCATTGTGGATGGACTGGACTTCTAGAAAATATGAAGACCACAACAGCTGTTTTTCTCATTCCTATAGTATTGTTTCAATTGAGCTTCCCAGGTGAATTTAACAACCCTCCTTTTCCTTTCCTTGAGTTGACCAAGCCAAAGTGCTGCAGGAGGCTCTACAAACTTCTCATAATAATGGTAGTGTTTATTAAGCACTTAGTATGTGCCAAGCACTGTTCTAAGTCCTGATGTAGATACAAGATAATCAGGTCAAAACACTGTCCCTGTCCCTCATGTCTCACAGTCTAAGTAGGAGACAAAACAGGTATTTAATCTCCATTTTATAGACAAGGAAGCAGAGGCACAGAGAAGTGAAGTGACTTGCCCTAAATCACCCAGTAGGAAAGTGGCAGAGCCAGGATTAGAATGTAGGCCTTATGACTTCCAGGCTGCTGATTGTTCCACTAGGCCACTGTTTTCTCATCAGAATTGGAATATCATTAGGATGCTAACCTTTCCCTAACTCTCTTCTGAAGCCACCCATGTTCTCTTTCACCTCAAGGCTGCTCCCCAAAATGAGATGTACAAATATCAGCACTAATCATAAGGAACTTTGATCTTGTTACACTGTTACATCAAATGACTGATAACCCTGTTTTGTTCCCTATCTCTTTGAACAGATCAAAATAGAAAAAAAACACCTGTGGTTAGCAAGTATGCCAGCAGTGTATGGGGGAGGAGTGGGCTCTGCACGAAGAGGACACTGTAAACTTCTCATTCTTTTGAAGCCATAAACCCTCTCTCTGTGTGTGAGAGTGGCAACTCTTTCCCAGAGTAAACCTAAGTGTATTGCATCCAAGGCCAGAATTAGTAAAAAGAAATTCAACTATTGGAATATGTTGTTTCCAAAGACTCAAGCTTGATGTACTTGAACTGAATCACCAAACCCCAGGATCCAAATGAAGCTTCTGTTTAAAGGAAACAGTGAAGTCAGCGGATGTCCTGTAGCTCATTACAGTCTGATCAAATGTCCCAGGCTCTGAGCAGTGAGCAGGCAGGTCTAAGCAGAGTCACGGGGGTGAGGGGATGAGAGTAAGGAGAGGGTAGAAAAGACTGGAATGATCATCGGCCATGGAGAATGATGTCATTTACATGAATTTAGGGATTTCAGCCAAGAAAAAGCAGAGTCTTTATAATACAGGTAAAGTCTATTTGATATTTCACTTTCAGATTTTTTCTGAGGGTAATAATTTTACATCCCCTGAAGGAAATGCTGGGTAATTTTTTCACTAAGTTTTAATTTTCAGCTGAATAGTCTGGATATGCTAAAGGAAGATTACTTACCTTTTCTAAGACAGATACCCAGATCTGAACTACTTAAGGGATTCTTTAAAGTAGACTGTAACTCTGTAAGCTCCTCTGCTACACTGTAAGCTCCTCGAGGGCAGAAGTCTCTGCTAATTCTATTATAGCCTCTCAAACATTTAGTAAGGTGCTCTGCACTCAGTAAGCACTCATGAAATATCATCAATTGACTGTATGTTTGACTTATAGCAGTAAGTAAAAAAAGTGAGAAGAAGTCAGAAGGATCTGGGTTATAATCTCAGCTCCATCATTTACCTGCTGTGGGACCGTGAGCAAGTTACTTAACTTCTCTGTGCCTCAGTTACCTCATCTGTAAAATGGGAATTAAGAGTGTGAACCTCATGATTTGGAAAATGGACTCAGTCCAACCCAATTAACTTGTATCTATCCCAGCACTTAGTATAGTGCCTGGCACTTAGAGGTGAACAAATATGGTAAAAGAAGGTCACTGCTGTGGAAAATTAGTTTCAGTTACATGTTTGTAAGTAAATGATCTAGCTAGTTCATGAGTCCTTTTCTAATCTTCAAAAGGAGAACCAGGACAGAACTGTGTCAATGAAATGTGAGTGAAGTGACATTTTCAGGAGAAGAGAATAGTCAACAGAATAATAATAATAATAATAATAATGGTATTTGTGAGTGCTTACTATGTGCCAAGCACTGTTCTAAGTGCTGGGGTAGATACAAGGTAATTAGGTTGTCCCAATTGGGGCTTTCAGTCTTAATCCCCATTTTACAAATGAGGTAACAAGAAGGCCTATAAGGTAAGGAGGATTAGCCCATCTGACTTTGCTTTGAGGCAGTCACTGGAGATCTTGAAGAGAACTGCCTTGAGGGAATGAAATGAGTGAAAGTATGATGTTGTGGGTCAAGTATTCATTCAATCGTATTTAGAGTAGAGAGTTTAGGCAGGAATGGGAGCAGGTTGAGGGGTGGAGGGAGCTTGGGAATCCAGCAGTGGGTAGGCTTCCCTCCTCCCAAATCTTGCCCTGATATCATCTCACCAGCTGGCCCGCCTGATTACTGATCTGGACCCATTGCAGCATCCTGAACCTGCTTTGTTCCTGGTCCTGCCGGTTGGTGTGAGCTTTCCATTTTTCTATCTTTCCCTCCTCTTGTGTCTATCCTCTGGCATAAGGGCATAAGAATGGGTAAAGGAGAGGGGAGAAAGGATTGGGAATGGGAAGGGCAAAACTTAACTTGTTAAGCCACTAAGAGGGAAGAACATTGTCAGAAAGGTTTTCCGTTCACATCTCTCAGGGTATAATGAGTCTGGAGGATTTTCTGACCAGAAGAATGTGAAGAATTATTGCCCCCAAACCTGTCATTTCTCTTCTTGGCCTGTGACAGTCCCCTGGAGACTATTTGAAAAACACTGTCCTATGGGTAGAGTTTGCATTTGAGACTTTGTATTCTCAAGGTGGAAAGGATCAAGGAAACACTAAAAGTGTTTCAGTGACAATAAGGGATTGAAAAATACTATATCATTTCCAGTATCAATTAGGGATGAGGGTGAAACTCAAGCATTTGCTCTGGTCAGACATGGATTGTTGACAAGGTGAATTTGATTTTCTGGATGTCTCCTGATTAAACCAGGAGATTTCTTGATTGTCATTGTTGCTTCACTTCTCTGTGAGCCACCCTTTGTGGTTTGGGATAAGGTAGATCCTTGCTGTGTTGATATCTTTCATAACTGAGCTGGTCTTGGTTTTCATGCCTGCCTTTGGATTGCCCAATCTTTGCGTAGCCTTTGCTGAAGAAGAGCCACCTTTCTTCTGATGGCTGCCCACCAGGCTCATTAGCTAGTTAGATAGTTATGGAATGGATTAAGAATTTAGTCATTCTGCAAATGTCTCCCCATCTCTTGCCATGGGGTGTTGGTATTTTATCCTGATTATCTGCCCCAGGCAATGCATGTCAAGTTATGGTGTGTTGTCCAATTTCACACAAACAGATAGTGACAACAGCTGCAGAGACACAGATCAGGGTCTTTAGGCTGATTCCCCTTTCTTCACAGAGGCATTTTCCTAGTAGTCTGTAAGATCCTTGTAGGCAAGGATTGTGTCTACCGAATATTGCATTGTACTTACCCAAGTGCTAAGTACAGAGTTCTGCACATAGTAAATACTCAATAACAATCATTGACTGATAGATTAATTCTAAATATTGCATTGCCCATGCTGATACTTTTTGAAATATCATCATCAGTGACATCATTTGGGGGACAGCGTGTTGCCCAGGTATCAGAATTTTTCAACAGCTTTAAGCTGCTCACTGTTGACAGATACCATTGAAGCACAACCTCTTTGAAACATGATTTAGATCTTCTTCAGACTGAATGCCAGTGCAAGGGTTTAACAGCTCATGGAAAACATTCAGTGAGCAATTTTATATCCTGAAGAGTATCCTTTAGACTGTAAGCTTACTGTGAGCAGGGAATGTGTCTACCATATCTATTATATTGTTATATTGTACTTGCCCAAATGCTTATTAAAGTGCTCTGCACACAGTAAGTGCTTAATAAATACAAGTGATTAGTCACTAGTTTGGAATATTTTACTAATAATATAGTGGTATTTGTTAAGTGCTTACTATATCCCATGCACTGTACTAAGCACTGGGGTTGATATCTTACCATTGGCTTTAAAGCACTATCACCTTATTATTATTATGGTATCTGGTGAGCAATTACTATGTGCCAGGCACTGTACTAAACACTGGGGTAGGTTCACGCAAATTGAGTTGAACACAGTCCCTGTCCCACAAAAGGCTCACAGTCTTCATCCCCATTTTACAGATGTGGTAACTGAGGTACACAGGTGGCACAGATAGGATTAGAACCCATGACCCACTTACTGCCAGGCCCATGCTCTGTCCACTACGCCATGCTATTCCCCTATCACCTTACCCCTTCCTAACTTATCTAATTAGCTACTACAACCCAGTCCAAACACCTCACTTCTCTATTGCCATACTACTCACTCAATCTTGATCTCATCTATGTTACCAATGAGCCCTTGCCCACATCCTGCCTACATCCTTGGAATGATCTCGCCCTTCATATCTGACAGATGATCACTCTCCCCACCTTCAAAGCCTTATTAAAGAACATCTCCTCCAAGAGGCCTTCTCTTAAAAAGCCCTCATTTCCACTTCTCCCACTCCTCACAACACATGGCCTAGTGGACAGAACAAGGGCCTGGGAGTCAGAAGGGTATGGGTTCTAATCCTGGTTTTTCCACTTCTCTGCTGTCACCTTGGGCAAGTCCCTTCACTTCTCTGGTCCTCAGTTCCCTTATCTGTAAAATGGGGTTTAAGACTGAGCTTTATGTGGGACAGGGACTGTGTCAAACCCAATTTGAATATATCCCCCCCAGAGCTTAGTACAATACCTTGCATATAGTAAGTGCTAAATAAAGTACCACAATTATTATCATTACACATCTGTAATTTGTTCATTTATATTAAGGTCTGTCTCCCCCTCATAGTGTGTAAGCTTGTTTCAGGCAGGGAATATGTCTACCAACTCTGCTACATTGTACTCTCCCAAGTGCTTAGTGCAGCGTTCTGCATACAGTAAGTGTTCAATAAATACTACTGACATACTATACAAACAAATCAGACACAGTCCCTATACCACATGGGGCTTACAGTCTATCAGTCTAAGAGAAGAAGGAGGAAAGATATTTAATCCTCATTTTACTGATGAGGAAAGTGATTGACAAAGAAGTTAAATGACTTTCCCAAGGTCATAGAGTGGGTAAGTGTTGAAGTTAGGATTAGTACCCAGGTCCCCTGACTCTAAGTCTTATCCCATGCCCACAGATGAGAATCTTAGTCACCTTTGTCCTTGCATGCAGTCACTGCAAATTTGAGGCCACATCGAGGTGGTATTTTCTTAAGTGCTTGATTACTGACTGCATCAGCGTCCTTGTTGACCTCTCTGCCTCCTGTCTCTCCCCACTCCAGTCCATACTTCACTTTGATGCCCTGATCATTTTTCTACAAAAATGTTCAGTCCATGTTTCCCCACTCCTCAAGAACCTCCAGTGGCTGCTCATCCACCTCCGAATCAAACAGAAACTCCTTGCCATTAGCTTTAAAGCACTCAATCACCTTGCCCACTCCCACTCCCACCTCACCTCACTAATCTTCTATTATGACCCAATTCACACACTTAGTTCCTCCAATGTCAACCTACTCACTGTACCTCAGTCTCATTTATCTTACTGCCAACCTCTCACCCACATCCTACCTCTGGCCTCAAACACCCTCCCTTTTCATATTTCACGATTATTCTCCCCACTTTCAAAGCCTTTCTGAAGGCATATCTCTTCCAAGACATCTTCCCTGACTTAGCCCTTATTTCATTTTCTCCAACTTCCTTCTGGAAGTGGCTGGAGTCACTTTCATACTTCAGACATACCATGATAGAATGTTGTGGTGGTCTGTGGGTCTCTGCAGCCTTGGTCTTCACCACAATAGCCCACAGAGCTACTTCTAAGAGACCAAACCCCAAGAGTGTCCCCAGGGTCCTAGTGACAGCTCATGTTACTAACTGATTAAGGAACAACTTTAGGGGCAGACTTGTGTGTACCTTCAGTAACTCAACATCTCTTAAATAGCTGCCACCACCCCATGCCTTTCAGGATTGTTCCCCAGACAGCCGGGGAAGAATTTGAAGTCCAGCTAGCCATTCCTCTGTCCATGAGGGCTGGTTGCTGGGGATGGAAGAAATTTTTCTCCTTCCCCGACTATGCTCTGTGGGGAGATTTTCCATTCAGGCATGAGTCTCACCTGTCTACCCCTAAAACAGGCATTACGAGTTACAGATCATAGCTGGCTTGTAATTAGATTTAACAATAAAGGGCCAGCTGTGGTGGTTTAGTTTCTGCAAAGTATGGATAGAGAACTAAAACTGTCAATTAATCAATCAATTGTCTTTATTGAGAACTAACTCTGTGGGAGGCCTATATGCTTCCCAGAGAAGCAGCGTGGCTCAGTGGAAAGAGCACGGGCTTTAGAGTCAGGGGTCATGAGTTCAAATCCCAGCTCTGCCACTTGTCAGCTGTGTGACTGTGGGCAAGTCACTTAACTTCTCTGTGTCTCAGTTACCTCATCTGTAAAATGGGGATTAAGACCGTGAGCCCCACGTGGGACAACCTGATTCCCCTGTGTCTACCCCAGCGCTTAGAACAGTGCTCTGCACATAGTAAGCGCTTAACAAATACCAATATTATTATTATTATTATGCTTGGGTGGGTACAATATTAACTGTCCTACAATATAAACTGTTCTTAGTATTTAGGGTGGAAGTTATCAAGATTAGCCAGATATTTTGAGCAGTGGTTCTTTAAAACAAATTCAGGTTTTTAAAACTCTTTCCTTAAAGCTAGAATCTTTTCCATAGTGGGGAGCCACCATCTTCCATATACCCTTGAAGTGATTTGCCCAAGGTCACAAAGCAAAGTGGAGGAGCAAGGATTAGAACCCACATCCTCCACATAAGGGAGTGGAGGAAGATAAAATGGGGGCTTACTAGGGGAAGGCCTTTTGGAGGAGATGAACTTTTAATAAGGCTTTGAAAGTGGGGAGAGTGATGGCCTGTCAGTTATGAAGAGGTAGGGTGTTCCTGGCCAGAGGCAAGAGGTTGGTGAGAGGCCAGTGGCGAGATATATGAGATCGAGGTATGATGAGTAGGTTGGCCTTAAAGGAGTGAAGTGTATGCACTGAGTTATAGATGGAAATCAGGAAAGTAAGGGAGGAGTGGGCAAGGTGATTGAGTTCTTTAAAGCCGATGGTAAGGAGTTTCTGTTTATGCCGAGGTGAATGGGCAACTACTGCAGGTTCTTGAGGAGGAGTGGGAAAACATGGACTGAATGTTAATGTAGAAAAATTATCCGCACCGAAGAGGGAAGTATGGACTGGAGTGGGGAGAGGCAGGAGGCAGGGAGGTCAGCAAGGAGGCTGAGACAGTAATCAAGGTGGGATAGTGTAAGTGCTTGGATTTCTGTGGTACCAGTTTGAATGGAGAGGAAAGGGAGGATTTTAGCGATGTTGTGAAAGTTCATTCATTCATTCATTCATTTGATCATACTTACTGAGTGTTTACTGTGTGCAGAGCACTGAATTAAGTGCTTTGGAAGTATAATTCAGCAATAAAAGAGACAATCCCTGCCCACACTGGGCTTACAGTCTAGAAGGGGGCTGAGAGACATCAAAACTGACAGGATTTAGTGATGGGTTGAATATGTGGGTTGAAAGAGAAAGATGACTATGAAATAATGCCAAGGTTATGGGCTGGTGAATCAGAGAGGATGATGGTGCTGTCTACAGTGACAGGAAAGTCATGGGGAGGACAGGTTTGGATGGGAATATGAGTTCTGTTTTGAACATTTTAAGTTTAAGGTGTCAACAGGATATACAGGGCTGGAGATGTCGATTTGGGAATCATCTGCATAGAGATGGTAGCTGAAGCCATGGAGTGAATGAGATCTCCAAGGAAAGGGTGTAGATGAAGAATAGAAGGGGACACAGAACTGTACCCTGAGGCATTCCCTCAAGGGAGTGGTAGGTAGAGGAGGAGCCCCTGAAAGAGACTTAGAATGATCAGCCAGACAGATAGGTCAATTAAGCTAAGGTTGGGTAATGTTTCCAGTATCAAAGACAGCTGAGAGGTTGAGGAGGATTAAGATGGGGTTAAAGGCTGATCAATTGTCAAGAAGATCATTGGTGACTTTGGAGAGGACAGTTTCTGTGGAGTGAAGGGGGTGAAGGGCAGATTAGAGAGGGTCAAGGAATGAATTGGAGAAGAGGAAGTGGAGATAGTGGGTGTAGACTATTTGCTGATGGAGTTTGTAGGGGAATGGTAGGAAGGAGATGGGGTGATAACTAGAGGGAGCAATGGGGTCAAGGGAGGGGTTTTTTTTAGGATGGGGAGGCATGAGCATAGTGGTTTGGAATGTTCTGGGAGGGGACTGGTTTTTGGTCAGTGAAGTGAAAAGCTAACCCCTATCCCCCCCACTTCCTCCCCTTCAAGTGGCAAAGCTGAGTCCTACTTGGGGGCTGAGCAGGGAAAGCTTTAGATTTTGGAGTTGGCTGAGATGAGGCTGCAGGCCTGACTCCTGTCCGTGAGATTCCATCAAAAGGATCCAGACCCAGGAGATGGATTTCTCTCTCTCCAAGCTCTATCTTGGATAGAAAATTAAGGTTAGTGTGGGTTAATTTGAACAGGATCTTAATCTGTGGATCATTTAGGCCTAGACCCAGTTCCTCAGAGTTCCCCAGTAAAAACAATACCTTGGTTTTTGTTTAACATTTTTTATTCCCAAAGTGCTTTCATATTAATTATGTAATTTTTGCCCTCAAAACAACCCTAGCACAGTGGCACATCTGGTATTCAGACTGATCCCTGGGTAGGCTCCTTCAGGAGCTGAAAATAATCACATGCCAAATTTCTCTTTGAATGAAAACACCAATGACGTCCTTTTTGCCAAATCCAATCCTAATCCTCTTCAACCTTTCTGCTACTTTTAGGATTATGGATCAACACCCTTCTCTTGGAAAAAATTATGTAACCTTGACTTCACTGACATTGTCCTCTCCTGGTTCTCTTCCTATCTCTCTGGCTCCTCATTCTCAGTCTTTGTCACAGTCTCTGCTCAAAGCTCAAGGCTCAGTTCTGGATCCCCTTCTATTGTCCCTCTACACCCACTCCTTTGGTAAACTCATTTGCTCCCATGGCTTCAACTACCACCTCTAATCAGATGATCCCCAAATCTACCTCTCAAGCCCTGATGTATCTGCTTCTCTTCAATATTGAATTTCCTCCTCCTTCAGGACATCTCTACTTGGAGGTCACCCTGATAACTTCAAACCTAACATATCTAAAAATACTCATCTTTCCACCCAAACTCTGTCCTCCTTGTGATTTTCCCATCTGGTGGACAACTCCACCATCCTCCCTTTCTTGCAAGATCATAACCATGGATTATACTCAACTCATCTCTCTCATTCATCCTACACATTCAATCTGACATGAAATCCTGACATTTTTACCTTCACAACATTCCTAAAATCCAAGCTTTCCTCTCCATCCAAACTGCAACAATGCTGATTCAAACACTCATCATTTCCTACTGTGACTCATCAGCCTCCTTGCTGACGTCCCTGCATCACTCCAGTCCATATTTCACTCTGCTACCCAGATCATTTCCTCTGGGCCTTTAACTCCCTCCTCCTAAATATCCAACAGTCCATCACTATCCCCACCTTCAAAACCCTCTTAAATACACATGTTCTCCAAGAGGCCTTCCCAAACTTCTTCAAATGCCATCCATTTGTTTTCTACCCAGGGCAACTCCATGGACAAGCCCTCTTCAAAATGCTCCATCTTCTGTCATAATGTCATTTTGGTTTGTGTGTCCATAGAGTTTTTTTGGTAAAAATACGGAAGTGGTTTACTTCAGTGCAGTAAAAACTTGAGTCTCTGCCGTTGTCTTTGATTAACATTTTAATGACTTGATCATCAGCCTCTGACTCTTCCCCAAGTTGCTGCTGCCCAGCAAAGGTGAATTGACTTAGACTTTCATTCATTCATTCATTCAATAGTATTTATTGAGTGCTTACTATGTGCAGAGCACTATACTAAGCGCTTGGGATGAACAAGTCGGCGACAGATAGAGACAGTCTCTGCCGTTTGACGGGCTTACAGTCTAATCGGGGGAGATGGACAGACAAGAACAGTGGCAATAAATAGAGTCAAGGGGAAGAACATCTTGTAAAAACAATGGCAACTAAATAGAATCAAGGCGATGTACAATTCATTAACAAAATAAATAGGGTAATGGAAATATATACAGTTGAGCGGATGCGTACAGTGCTGTGGGGATGGGAAGGGAGAGGTGGAGGAGCAGAGGGAAAGGGGAAAAAGAGGGTTTAGCTGTGGAGAGGTAAAGGGGGGGTGGCAGAGGGAGTAGAGGGAGAAGAGGAGCTCAGTCTGGGAAGGCCTACCAGACTAAGCCCTTTATTTTCCTATCTACCCCGCCACCTTCTGCATCAATAATGCACTTGGCCGTACCCCTTATGCCCTTTGATACACCAGCCCCACAATACTTACATAAATATTCTTATACTCTACTATTTCCCCTATACCTAATTCACTTGAATAATCTAATACTTCACCCAGTTATTATTTACCCTCTAGACTGTAAGCTCCTTTTGGGCAGGGAATGAGTACACCAATTCTGTTATACTGTAATTTCCCAGGCTCTAAGTACTGTGCTCTGCACATAATTAACACTCAACAAATACCACCAATTGATTGATATTGTAAACTTCTTCTCAGGGAGATTACTTGTACCAACTCTTGTATTGTACTTTTTCCCAAGTACTTAGTACTGTACTTGGAATGCTCAGTAAATACGACTGATTTATTGATTGATTGCTTGATAGTCAGCACTCAAAAATACCACTGATTGATTGAATTCATTCATTCAATTGTATTTATGGAGCACTTACTGTGTGCAGAGCACTATACTAAGCACTTGGGAAGTACAATTCAGCAACAAATAGAGACAATCCCTGCCCATGACAGGCTCACAGTCTAGAAGGGGAGAGACAGACATCAAAACAAGTAAACAGGCATCAGTAGCATCATTATAAATAAATATAATTATAGATATGAACACATCATTAATCAAAATGAATAAAATTATAATTATAAATATGTACATATATACACAAGTGGTGTGGGGCAGGGAGGGGGAGTAGAACAAAGGGAGAGGGTCAGAGCAGTGAAGAGGGGATGGGGAGCATTGGACTGTGTCGTATTTCTGTCCTTTTGGGTTACTGACTAAATCCTGATATTAATCATGCCTAGTTTGGGGACATGTTCATTCATGGTCTCTGGGGCCTATATCTCTCAATCCATTGGGTGCCAGACAGGTTTCCTGCCTACAGTCTAGTTTACAGTCTAGATGGGGAGACAGACATTAAAATACAAAAATTTCCTTGGATCCCAACAATCAATCAATCTATCAATGGTCTTTACTGAGCACTTACTATGTGCAGAGCACTGTACTAAGCATTGGGGAGAGTATAATATGAGTTGGCAGACATGATTCCTGACCTCAAGGAGATCACATTCTAGTGGAGAAGATCAACATTGAAATAAATTACAGATAGAAGAAAGAGCAGAGTATAAGGATATGTACATAATACATAAGTATTGTGGGGCTAGGGATAGGGTGAATATCAAAGTGCCTAAGGGGAATAGACTCAAGTGCATAGATGATGCTGAAGGTAGGGCAAATATTTGGGGGAAATGAAGGGTTAGTCACACAAGGTCTAAAGCACTCCATCACTTTACCCCTCCTACCTCCCCTCACTACTCTCCTTCTACAACCCAGCCCACACACTTCGCACCTGTGGTGCTAAGCTGCTAATTGTGCCTCCGTCTCGCCTGTCTCACCACTGACTCTTGGCCCATGTCCTGCCTCTGGCCTGGAATGCCCTCCCTCCTCAACCAACAGACAATAATTCTCCTCTCCTTCAAAGCCTTATTGAAGGAACATCTCCTCCAAAAGTCCTTCCCAGCCTAAGCCCCCCATCCTCTTCTCTCATTCCCCTCTGCATCACCCTGAACCTGTCATCATGACTTGCTCCCTTTGTCCTTCCCCACTTCCAGCCCCATTGCAAATGTATATATCTGTAACTTATTTATTTGTATTGATATCTGTCTCCTCCATTTTACATTGTAAGCTCACTGTGGGCAGGGAATAGTCTGTTTATTATTGCATTGTACTTTCCCAAGCACTTAGTATTCATTCATTCATTCATTCATTCATTCATTCATTCATTCAATTGTATTTATTGAGCACTTACGGTGTGCAGAGCACTGTACTAAGCACTTAGAAAGTACAATTCAGCAACAAATAGAGACAATAGAGACAATTCCTGCCCACAATGGGCTCACAGTCTAGAAGGAGGGAGACAGACATCAAAACAAGTAAACAGGCATCAATAGCATCAATATAAAGATATAGAATTATGGATGTATTCACATCATTAATATAAATAGAATTATAAATATGTACATATATTCAAGGCTCGATGGAAAGAGCACGGGCTTGGGAGTCAGAGGTCAGGGGTTCTAATCCCAGCTCTGCCACTTGTCTGCTGTGTGACCTTGGGCATGTCACTTCACTTCTCTGTGTCTCAGTTACCTCATCTGGAAAATGGGGATTAAGACTGTGAGCCCCATGTGGGACAACCTGATTACTTTGTTTTTACCCAAGCATTTAGAACGGTGCTTGGCACATAGTAAGCACTTAACCAAATACCAACATTATTATTATTATTATTATTATTATTAAGTGTTGGGGGTGGGGAGAGAAGAGCAGAGGGAGTGAGTTGGGGTGATGGGGAGTAGAGGGGGAGCAGAGTAGAGAGGGAGCAGAGGAAAGGGGGGGCTTAATCTGGGAAGGGCTCTTGGAGGAGGTGAACCTTCGATAGGGCTTTGAAGAGTGGAAGCGTGATTGGAGGATTTGAGGAGGGAGGGCATTCCAGGCCAGGGGTAGGACGTGGGCCAGGGTTTGATGGTAGAACAGGAGAGAATGAGGCACAGTGAGAAGGTTAGCACCAGTGAAGCAGAATATGTGGGCTGGGATGTAGAAGGAAAGAAGAGAGGTGAGGTAAGAAGGGGCAAGGTGATGGACGGCTTTGAAGTACAGTGCATTTAGTATAGGGCTTTGCACATAGTAAACACTCAATAAAAATGATTGAATGAATGAATAAATGAAAGGCATCTTGGAGGAGATGTGATTTTAGTAGGACTTTCAAAGTTGGGAAAGTGATGGTCTGTTGGATATGAAGGGGGAGGGATTTCAGGAAAAAGGGAGGACATGGGAGAACCATAAGCATTGAGACCAATGAGATCAAGGCACGTGAATAAGTTGGTGTTAGAAAAGCAAAGAGCACAGGTTGGATTGTAGCAGGAGAACACTGAAGAAAAGATAGGAGAGGAAGAGCTGATTGAGTGCCTTAAAGAATATGATAAGGAGTAGGGATTTGATGTGGAAATGAATGGGCAATCATTGGAGGCTTTAGAGGAATGGGGAAACAGGAGAAGAAAGTTTTTTTAGAAAAAATGATCCAGGCATCAGAGTGAAGCTTGGACTGGAGTGGGAAAAGACACTGAAGGCAGAGTGGTCAGTGAGAAGGCTAATTATTGTCATGGTGTTTTTAATTGCTTAAAAACTTTGCAAGTGCTAATGTAGATAGAAGTTAATCAACTCAGGCATAGCCCCTGTCCCATAATGGGCTCACAGTCTAAGTGGGAAGGAGAACAGGAGTTGAATCCCTACTTTATACATGATAAAACTGAGGCACAGAGAAGTTAAATGTTAAATACCCAAGGTCATGTAACAGATAGCTGACAGAGCTGGGATTAGAACCCACGTCTTCTGGCTCTCAGGCTCAGGCAGAAAATGTTAAACGCTTGGAAAAGCATGGTAGCAATTTGGATGGAGAAGAGGGAGCAGATTCTGGAGATGTTGCAGAGGAAGAACCAACAGGATGTTGTGACAGACTGAATACATGGGTTGAATGAGAGAAATGAGTCAAGGATAATGCCCAGTTTATGGGTTTGTGAGGCAGGGAGGATAGTGGTGTTTTCTACAGTGATGTGAAAGTGACTTTATTTGGCCTCTATGCTTAATGTTCAGGTGCCTTGTGTCTTGACAGTTGCCTGGAACATAGTATCATGGAGAATTTCCCACTTATTTTGAAGGCTGGGGATTTGATTTGAATTTTCTATTTCAGCAGGGTTGTTGTGATATTGCTGCCTGAGCTCTTGCAGATGTCTTCATTCTCCAGAAACTTCATGACTGGCTGATTTGGGGATTTAATGAAATGGTTCTTTAGACAGTGTGATCTTAGAGCATGTGAGCTATTATCTGTCCTGCATGCCTGCTTTAGAAATAACAAATGTGCACTGATTCCACATATTTTAATTTTTTTCTCCCCCACTACTGGCACAACTGGCACTTCTTTTACCAAACACCTTCTAATTGTACAACGAAGTGAAAGTCACTCCCAGAAAAAACATGCCAACCAGTTCCAGGCAAGAGCAGGAAAGTCAACAAGGTAAGACACTCTTCTTTTTAATGAATTCTTTAATGTGTTCTTCAACAACCCTGACCCAAATATGGGAGCTCCTGGAGAAGCAGTAGCTTCCCTGTTTCTGGATTCCTGGCTAGTGTGGGGCAGAGTGTGGCATTTAACTTTTTCTATTCATTCATTCAGTCAGTCATATTTATTGAGTGCTTACTGTGTGCAGAGCACTGTACTAAGTGCTTGGAAAGTACAGTTCAGCAATATAGAGAGAGACAATCCCTGCCTGTAAAGGGCTTACAGTCTAGAAGGGGGGAGACAGACATCAAAACAAGTAAACAGGCATCAATAGCATTAATATTAATACATACAATTATAGATATATACACATCAAAACTAGTAAACAGGCATTAATATAAATAAATATAATTAGAGTTATGTACATTTATACACAGATGTTGTGGGGTGGGTAGGGGGGAGTGAGTTGGGGCCATGGGTGGGGAGGGGAAGCTCGGGAAAAGGGGCGCTTAGTCTGGGAAGCCATCTTGGAGGAGGTGAGCCTTCAGTAAGACTTTGAAGGGGGAGAGTGTGATTGTTGGATTTGAGAAGAGAGGATGTTCCAGGGCAGGGATAGAACTTGAGCCAGGGGTTGACAGCAGGACAGGCAGGAACAAGGCACAGTGAGAAGGGTAGCACCGGAGAAGCAGGATATACAGACTGTGATATAGAAAGAGAGGAGGGAGGTGAGGTAGTAGGGAGCAAGGTGATGGAGAGCTTCAAAGTCAGTAGTGAAGAGTTTTTGCTTGATATGGAGGTTGATAGGCAATGACTGGAGATTTTTGAGGAACGGGATAACAGCCCAGAACATTTCTGTAGAAAGAAAATCCAGGCAGCACAGTGAAGTATAGACTGAAGCAGGGAGAGACAGGAGGTTGGAAGATCAGAAAGAAGGCTGATGCAGTAATCCAGTTGGGATAAGATGAGTGATTGAACTAACAAGGTAGCAGTTTGAATGGAGCAGAAAGGGAATATCTTGGCAATGTTGTGAAGGCGAGACCAGCAGGATTTGGTGACAGATTGGATATGTGAGATGAATGAGAGAGAGTAGTCAAGGTTGCGGGTTTGTGAGTTGGGAAGGATGGTAGTGCCATCGATAGTGATGGGAAAGTCAGGGAGAGGACAGGGTTTGAAAGGGAAGATAAGAAGCTCTGCCTTGGACGTGTTGAGTTTTAGGTGGTGGGAAGACATCCAAGTAGAGATGTCCTGAAGGCAGGAGAAGATGCGAGCCTGAAGGGAGGGAGAGAAAACAGGGGAGGAGATATAGATTTAGAAATCATGGGAGCAAATGAATTCACCAAGGGAGTCAATATAGATGGAGAACAGAAGGGGACCAAGAACTAACCCTTGAGGAACCCCTACAGTTAGGGGTTGGTAGGGGGAGGAGGAGCTCATGAAGGAGACTGAGAAGGAATGGCCAGAGACATAAAAGGAGAACCAGGAGAGAATGGAGTCCAGGAAGCCAAGCCAAAGTTTTGAGGAGAAGGCGATGGTCGACAGTGTCAAAGGCAGCTGAAAGGTCGAGGAGGATTAGGATGGAGTAGGAACCATTGGATTTGTCAAGAAGGAGGTCATTGGTGACCTGTGAGAGGACGGTTTCAGTAGAGTGGAGGGGACAGAAGCCAGATTGGAGGGGTACCAGGAGAGAGTTGGAGGAGAAGAATTTGAGGCAACAAGTGTAGAAATTTGAGGCAACAAGTGTAGATGACTCGCTCTAGGAATTTGGAAAGGAAGGGTAGGAGGGAGATGGGGCGATAATTGGAAGGGGCTGTGGGGTCAAGGATGGGTTTTTTTAGGATTAGGGAGACCTTCTGTTTGAAGGCAGAGGGGGAGAAGCCATTGGAGTGTGAGCGGTTGAAGATGGAAGTTAAGGAGGGAGGGAGGGAAGGGGTGAAAGTTTTTATAAGATGGAAGGGAATGGGGTCTGAAGCGCATGGGGTGGGCACTTGAGAAGAGGGAAGAGATCTTCTCTGAAGATACTGCTGGGAAGGATGGGAAAGTAGAAGAGGGCGGTCAAGAGGAGGGGGGAAGGAGGAGGTGGAGGAGTGATTTTGGGGAGCTCAGACTTGATGGTGTTAATTTTCCTAATGAAGCAGGTGGCGAGATTGTTGGGAGTAAGGGATGGAGGAGGGGGATGAACAGGGAGCCTGAGGAGGAAGTTAAGCACTTGGAACAGCTGATGAGGGTGATAGGCATGGATGTCAATAAAGGAAGAGAATAGAGGGCAGAATTAAGACAAGATAGGACAAACTTAAAGTGGACAAGGTTGGCCTGTTGCCTGGATTTCCACCAGTAGCATTCAGCAGTTCAAGCATAAAAGCTAAGGATGTGCACAGTGCAGGGGATCCAGGGCTATGGGTTAGTGGGTTAGTTTTCTACCCGACTCCATTACTGCATCTTTACATTCTTTCTGATAAGGTACTGCGAACTCAGTCATTGTCAGTAAGAATAGTGCCCTGACTCACTGAGGAGTCAATATCACATTGACCAAGGAGGGCTGGCTCATGGAGAAGGGTGCTGCGGATGCCCTATTTGGGAGAAATCTTTTCTCCTCTGAACATGAACTGCTTGGGGAGGGCCTTCCCCATCTCCCCAGAGGAAGATGTGGCTGCTTAGCATGCTACGAGAAGCAGCATGGCGCAGTGGAAAGAGCACGGGCTTTGGAGTCAGGGCTCATGAGTTCGAATCCCAGCCCTGCCACTTGTCGGCTGTGTGACTGTGGGCAAGTCACTTAACTTCTCTGTGCCTCAGTTCCCTCATCTGTAAAATGGGGATTAAGACTGTGAGCCCCACGTGGGACAACCTGATTCCCCTGTGTTTACCCCAGCGCTTAGAACAGTGCTCTGCACATAGTAAGCGCTTAACAAATACCAACATTATTATTATTATTAGCATCTCGGTGCCACCCCCAGAAAAATCCCCCTGAGCCTACCTCTGTCCTGCTCAGATACTCCCACTATTGTCTGTCTCCTATCTGTCTAGTTGTGTGAAGGACACATGCTGGGAAAACAAACAAAACAAAGACTAGCAACATCAAGAAAAAATGTGAAGTGGAAAACGCTCCCCACCTTTATTAAGCAACTCTGCAGATTATACTTGATGATTTTGGAAATGGATGTGGTGGCAGTGGTGTCCTCTGCTGTTGGTGTCCCAGAAATTTCTGTTCCATGGCCTCAGCCTGCACACCTTCTTCCTGCCTGCCACTGTGAAGTGAACACCATAGGCACTGGAGTTCGGAGGAACAGAAAAGGTGGATGGCTCAGCACAAGCCATCACCACCATCACAAATTAGAAAACTGGCAACCAAGTACATGCTGTCCCAGTGGAGGTGGAATGAACCTTTCCATTTGGCAATCAGTGTCCAGACAATGCTCATCCTCAAATGGCAAGGGGCGGGAAAAGGTGCCTGACTTTATTTTCAAGGACAAAGTGTGCAAGTGTGACAGGGATTCTTTATCATTGCCCTGCACACTCTTGGTCACCACCTCACTGTCAACAGTGTCATCTTCAATCTCTAGGGCAACTCCTCCAAATAGTGAAAATGAGAGAGCCCATTGGCAGTCTTATGGAAACAGAGAGCAGAAGGAGGCAAGAAAGAGAGAATGAAAAACACAGGTAGAGAGAGCTATAGAGACAAAGACAGAGGACGTCAGAGGATGTCAGAAAAACAGACAGACATATACCAAGAGAGAAAATGAAAGAAAGAGACAATAAAGCAGAAAGAGGCAGAGAGATTCAGACATAGGCAGGGATAACAAACACATTCTTGCACCCAGATATATGCAGATTTGCATGGACACATGCAAACACATCAATCAGTCATAGATGCACACACATGCACACACAAACACATACACACACAGACATCATATTTAATAAATCAATCAATGGTATTAATTGAGCACTTACTGTGTGCAGAGCACCATATTAAGCGCTTGGAAGAACACAGTACAACAGCAGGATAATAAAATACAACAGTGACAGAAGCAGCACTGTGGCCTAGTGGATAGAGCATAGGCCTGGGAGTCAGTCATTCAGTTGCATTTATTAAGTGCTTACCATGTGCAGAGCACTGTACTAAGCACTTATTGAGCTGTACTAAGCACTTATTTACTGAGTCAAAATAACAGGAACGTACATGCAGCCATAGGCAAAGAAAGAGAAGCAGCCAGTGATGACACTGCTGTTGCTGCTGGTAGCTCCCTACTGTGGAACCTACTGCAGAAATAACTCTTGGCAGCCAGAGATGGGTAGCCATAACTGTGCTAAATTGTTGTCTTTCTTCTTACACTGATGGTAATTGCCCCAGGTGAACGCAGAGTTTTTGCAAGTTTCACTATCTCTTTCTGGGTGGCAGGAGCAGGGAAGATTTTGTATTCATCCTGTCCTAGGTGGGACAAATGGTCAAGTTATGGGGGCTCTCAGAGTTGAGAATGGACCCCACATGACTGAAAAAGCTTGTGTGACTGATCCAGTCTTGTCCTTTTTTTGTTTTAGGCCCCAGTTCTCTGTCTCTCTGCTGCCACAAAGTCACCATCATCCTCCTGGGGATTGCTGTGTTTGCTTTGCTGGGCACAGTTCTCTATTTGTCCCTGAAATGTGAGTGCTTCAGCCTGATCCAGTGCCACATTTGAACACAATTTGCCCCTGTAAATGTTAGAGCCAGGATATCCCTTGGTTTCTTCCCAACCTGGAATCTGAATCAGGAGGTCCCTCTGGTCCTTTGGGTTTGCAGAACGAATAATCCCAGGCCCCTTTGGGATGGAATGGGATGCAGGTAGAAGCAGAAACCCCGCTGAAACAGTCACCTACCTATTGGCTTTACCTACTCCATTCTGGAATGGAACTTTCTTGACTTCTTGTTCAGCTTTGTGAGCTGCCAAGGAAAGGTCAGTGATTTCTTTCTCAGTGAACCTGCATTTTCCAACTCCCAGGATGTGAATTCCTTCTGCAGGAAGGAAAAATTTAGTGTTCCCACTAGATGAGGCAACTCAGGTAGGGAAATCTAGATGGATTCTAACTGCAGAAGTTTCTTCTGGGCTTTGCAATGATTTGGTTTGGATTGTGCCATCTTTTCTCTGGCTGTCTTTATTTGGTCTTGGACTCCCTCTTTCTCATTTGCCTTATTGATTCCAAAATCTCCCGAGTTGTCAGGTGGGTCAAGCAGCTCACAGGACCCTGATCTGCACTGCTCTTCTCTCTACATTAAAAACTACCCTAACTACCATGGTAGGAAGGAAAGGCCACACCCAAAGGTAGGGAAATGTTCTCTTAGCAAAAAGTGAAGCAACCTAATGGAAAGCGCACAGGCCTGGGAGTCAGAGGACTTTGCATTCTAATCCTGACTGCCACATGCCTTCTATGTGACCTTGGACAAGTCACTTAACATCTCTGTGCCTTTTTTTCCTCATCTGTAAAATGGTAAATTCCATACTTGTTCCTCCTATTTAGATTGTGAGCTCTTGTAGGTCACGGGCTGGGTCCCGTCTGCTTATACTGTATCTACCCCAGTGTTTGTCACATAGCATTTAGAGAAGCAGCATGAACTAGTGGAAAGGCCACAGGTCTGGGAGTCAGAGGAGCTGGGTTCTAATTCTGAACCTGGCAATTGCTCGGCCAACTGCTTGATGTGTGACCTTCAGCAATTCACTTAACTTCTCTGTTCCTCAGTTTCCTAAACTGTAAAGTGGGGATTCAATACCAGTTCTCCCTCCTACTTAAGATTGTGAGCCCCATTCGGGACAGGGATTGTGTCTGACCTAATTGACTTGTACCTACCCCAGTGCTAAGAACAGTGTTTCAAACATAATAAGAGTTTAACAGGTATCATAAAACAAAATGAGAAAAATGATGTTACTATTATCATTATTATGATGATGATGGTATTTGTTAAGCACTTACTATGTGCCAAGCACTGTTCTAAGCACTGGGGTAGATACAAGGTAATCAGATTGTCCCACGTGGGGCTCACAGTCTTAATCCCCATTTTACAGATGACGTAACTGAGGCACAAAGAAGTGAAGTGACTTGCCTAAAGTCACACAGCTGACAAGTGGTGGAAGTGGGATTAGAACCTACGACCTCTGACTCCCAAGCCCATGCTCTTTCCATTAAGCCATGCTGCTTCTCTGCAGCTGCTTCATTATTACTATTATTGAGGCAGGAAATATATTAGTTTGGGGTGCCCTCTCCAGATTCACTTCCCTGGACTCTCTAGAGACTTAATATGGCTCTGCCTCTGCTCCTGGGAAACTGGCATTTCAACGTTACCTCTTCTTCAACTTCCCAATGCTTGCAACATCCCCTCTGCTCCCCTCAGCATGAGGGCCCTCCTTTTCTATTTCCCAGTAGCTGTATACTGAAAGCCTCCTTACTGGAAAATCCCCACATTTCACTATCCTCATTCTTCATAAATGGTAACACCAGCCTGGACCTTTGACATTAGAGGTAGTCCATCATCCTGCATCAAGAAAGGCAGGAACTGAACTACCAGTTGCTAAGGATGGAGTTACCATAGTAGGACAGTGAGGGGTTCAAGTTGTATGTCTGTCCTCCCCTCCCCTCCCCTCCCTCCTCCCAGAATGTTCCCCTTTCTCAAGAAATTCCACTGCAGAAGTTCTTCATCTGCCTGGAAGAGAAGCCCATGAGGCATGCCTGAATTGAGTTTGTGCCACAGTCCACCCTGAATCAGACCCGTGAGCCTATGGAGCCATGATCTGGTTGCTGAGGGGCAACTGTCCTTCCATTACCTCTCATATCCAAGAGTCAACCAGCTCTGGTCCAGGGACCAAGGGTTCAAACAGCTCAGGGGAGCTGTGAGTCAGTTGGGTTCCCACCCTTCCATTCACTGCCAGTGGGAAACTCTCCTCCCAATTTCTCCAAAACCCACATCCTGCCCAATGCACTCACAGAGTGCACATACCAATTTGGGGAGATGACACTTTCCCATTTTTCCCATTTTCCTATTCATTCTACAATCAATCAGGAGAGTACGATACAACAGAATTAGCAGACACATTCTCTTCCCATGATGAACTTAGACATCAATATGAATAAATAAGTAGTTTATAGTATTATAAGTAGTTTATAATATATGAGCATAAGTTTCTCTCCTGTTTGATTTGCAGCCCATGAGCAGCATTTGGAGAAAAATCTAGACTTAAACTCAACAACACTTGTGGCCCTGAAGGAGGATCTGTGCACTGGTCAAAAGGGTAATGAAAGGTGGTGAAATGTGTGGAATTGCCCAGAAATTCAAGCGGATGGCTCTGACCATGAGAGAGAAAACCTGGAAGAGAGCAGCTCCTTGAGATTTTCCTTGAAGCAGAGATCGCTTCACCCTGATGCTTCTTCAGAAAAGCTTTTCACTGGGAACTCTCAAGCCTACCTTGGCTAGGATGAGGGAATTGTGGAGGATGGGAGAGGGACACAGCCAAGGACAGACAGATCTGCTATTCCAGCACCTGTTACAGTCCCGCTCCTTATAGCTCTCCTTATGGGCTCTTTTCATTCCGCACAGGGTCTGCTCACATCCCAACTGGTTCTGCTTGCTCTCCATGTGCTCTTCTCATTCCCCATGTGCTCTTCTCACTCCCCTTAGGCTCTGCCCTCTCACTATAGACTTTCCTCACTCCCCATGGACTCTGCTTACTCTCCATTTGCTCTTCTCACACCCCAAGTGACCTCACTCTCTATGGAATCTGCTCACTCCCTGAGGGATCCTCTCACTCTCCATTGCCTCTAGTCACCAGGGAAGAGACAGCACATGAAGAGAAGTTCAGAAAGCATGGAGATCAGCTCCTCACCTGAGTATGGTGGAGGTCTCCCCAGCATCATTCCTAGTTCTGAGTTTCTCTACCTGCCATCTGCTATTCTCTAGCTCCCTTACTGATGAAACTATTGGACTTTCCAGCTCCATGGAGGTTATGAGAGAGGAGAGACTTTTATTGCAAGTATAACTGGGGATGTGCAGCGGAGGGGGCAGCTTTCCTATACCCTCAGGGTAGGACATTTAGCCTGCAATTTACATGACAGCAAAAAAGACAAATCTGTGGACAATGAGGTTCAGTTTCTTGTTTAAGGATAATAATAATGTTGGTATTTGTTAAGCACTTACTATATGCAGAGCACTGTTCTAAGCGCTGGGGGAGACACGGGGGAATCAGGTTGTCCCACATGGGGCTTACAATCTTCATCCCCATTTTACAGATGAGGTAACTGAGGCCCAGAGAAGTTAAGTGACTTGCCCACAGTCACACAGCTGACAAGTGGCAGAGCTGGGATTCAAACTCATGACCTCTGACTCCAAAGCCCATGCTCTTTCCACTGAGCCACGCTGCTTCTCTATGTGGGAGCCAATGTCATGGAAAGTGCTACTATCTCAACCACCCATTGTTGTCCTTCCCACAGGTGCTGTGTGTGAGCTCTGCCCCCCAGGGTGGCAGCTGAGCAACAGCAGGTGTTACTACTTTTCAGGAGAGTGTAGGAGCTGGGATACCAGTGAAAGAGACTGCACTGACAAGAAATCCCACCTCCTGGTCCTGGAGGATGAGGCTGAAGCGGTGAGAATGTGGGGAGACCTCAGGGCCTACAACAGCCAACACACACCCATTTCCACACCACATTTTCCAGAACCAGCTGGAATTTCTGAATGGTGACTGCCCATGTCCTGGGTATGAACCTAAGGGGCTTCATCATCCCCAAATGGGAGTCTGGGGAAAAGTTTGAGGTTGTGTCCTTCCAACAGAGCTCTGAGCTGGTTGTCAGGCTGGGGACAGGACAGGGGGTTGAGGGAGTGCTGGCTGAGGGACTGTCAGGATTCAGCATGTTTCCATTGACTCCACAGGATTGGATCTCTAAAATGAGGCCAAAAGATGAATATTTCTGGATTGGGTACAAGTATAACATAACCCAGGAACAATGGATGTGGTTAGACAACACTGGATTCTCCGGATACAGGTGGGCCCTACTTCAGGCCTGGAACTCTGTGCTGAGACAGGCCCATCATGTGGGTGTTTTCATAACTAAACATTCAATCCCCCTTTAAGCCCTGACATCCTTGTTCAATGGCACTGAGACCAGACCCTCCTGCCCCACCTCATCCTTCTTCTGCGGGAGGAGGGAGGAGGAGAGAGGGCACATAAAGATTGTCTGGGTCCGAATGCAGACTGGAGCATTGGGCTCAGACTCCATTGCATGCAGCAGGGCAGGCATGCCAGGAAGGAGGAAGGGTTTGGAGTTGCTCCCTAGTCCAGGATGTATGGCAAGAACTACATGACAAAGATCCCATCCTCTCTGCTCCCTCCCTGCACTCCACCTGCCCCCAGAGAGGGGCTGACTGAGGTCCTGGGTGAGGACGTCTACTTTAACATTCAGTCATTTTAAGTCACATTTTATTCGTGATCAATCAGTGGCATTTATTGAGCACTTACTGTGTACAGAACACTATAATAAGAACTTGGGAGAGAACATTACAACAGGATTGATAGACACATTCCCTTCATGTGAGGAGCTCACAGTCTAGCCGGGGAGACAGACATTAAAATAAATTATGAATAAGTACATACATGCTGTGGGGCTGAGAGTGGAATGAATATCAAGTGCCTAAAGGGTGCGGTTTCAACTGCACAGGCACTGCAGAAGGGAGAGGGAGTATGGGAATTGAAGGTCTCTTGGAGGAGATGTGAGTTTAATAAGATGTTGAAGGTGGGGAGAGTGGTGTTCTATTATGTATGAAAGGGGAGAGACTTGCAGGCCAGAGGTAGGATACAGGCAAGGGGTCAGTGGCGAGATAGGTGAGATCAGGTTTCAGTGAGTAGTTTGGGATTAGAAGAAGGATCTCCAGCAGTTACCCATCCACCTGTGCATCAAAAAGGAACTTCTTAGTGTTGGCTTTAAAAGATTCAATCACCTTACCTCTTCCTATCTTACCTCACTGCTCTCCAACTACAACCCAGATCACACACTTCGCTCCTGTAATGCCAACCTACTAACAGTACCTTGATCTTGTCCGTCTTGCTGCTGACCTCTCACCCATGCCCCGCCTCTGGCCCTCTTCATATCCAACAATCTATTACTCTCCCCACCTTCAAAGCCTTATTGAAAGCACATCTTCTCCAAGAATTCTTCCCTGACAAAACCCTCATTTCCTCTTCTCTCACTTCTTTCTGCATTGCCCTTGTGCCTTTGGATTTGCACCCTTTTCTACCTCTCCCTCAACTGTACAGCGCTTATGTACATGCCTGTAATTTTATTTATTTATATTAATATTTGTCTCCCCCTCTACACTGTAAGCTCATTGTGGACAGGGAATATGTCTACCAACTCTATTATATTGTACTCCGCTAAGTACCTAGTACAGTGCCCCGCACACAGTAAGCACTCAGTAAATATGATTAATTGATTGATCTGGGTTGTAGTAGGGAATCAGTGGTGTAAGGTATGGGGGCAGAGGAGGGGAGCTGTTTGGGTGCTTAAAAGCCCATGGTAAAGAGTTTCATTTTGATATGGAGATGGATGGGCAACCACTGGAGGTTCTTAAGGAGTAGAGAGGCAGAAAATAAACTTTTTTTAAAAAAATGATCCAGGCAGCCAAGTGATGTATAAACGGGAATGGGGAGAGTCAGGAGAAAGGAAAGTCAGTGAGAAGCTGATGCAGTTGTTAAAGTGATTCTCTCCTGGTTTTCCTCTTCCTCCTCTGGCTACTCCCCCTCAGTGTCTTTCACCGACTCTTCTTCTCCCTATCACTCCCTAACTGAGTGTGTCTGTAGGGACTTTTCTGAGTTCCTTTCTACTTTTATTTTACTCTCACTCTCTTGGGGAGCTCATAATAATAATGGTTTCCGTTAAGCACTTACTGTGTACCAAGCACTATACTAAGCACTGGGGTAGGTATAAGATAATCAGATCAGACATAGTCCCTGTCCCATGCTGGACTTACTCTCTAAGTAGGAGGGAGAACAGATGTCAAATACCCATCTTAATAATAATAATAATGGTATTTGTTAAGCACTTACTATGTGCCAGACTCTGTACTAAGCACTGGGTAGGCATAAGCAAATCAGGGTGGATACAGTCCCTGTCCCACATGGGTTCACAATTTCAATCCCCATTTTGCATGAAATAACTGAGGCACAGAAAAGTAAAGTGACTTGCCCAAGGTTACACAGCAGACAATGGCAGAACCAGGATTAAAACCATGACCTTCTGATTCCCAGGCCTGTACTCTTACCAGCTATGCCATGCTACTTCTTATAGATGAGGTACAGAAAAGTTAAGTTACTTGCCCAACGTCATACACCAGGCAAGTGGTAGAGCCAGAATTAGAACCCAGGGCCCCTGATTCCTAGACCTGATCTCTTTCCACTAGGCCATGCTACTCTCAAATACATCTGTTTTCATGGCTTCAGCTACCATCTCTTTAATAATGATGGCATTTGTTAAGTGCTTCCTATTTTCTAAGCATTGGGGTTGACACAAGTCACCACCTCTATGTGGTGAATCTCAAATCTATCTGGATATTTCTCTTTTCACCTTCTTTATAGTCCCACATTTATTCAGGACTGCAGAATATCTCCATATGGAAATCCTACCAACACCATGAATTCAATATGTCTGAAACCTAATTTCTTATCTCCCTTCCCAAATTCTTTCCCCCATCACCTTTCCCACTGCAGTTTACAAAACGCCCAACCAATCCTCTCTGTCTTTGAAGCCCAAAATGCTGACACTATTCTTGACTTCTCTTTTTCCTTCCACTTTCATATTCAGTCAGTCACTATCTTGTCATTTTTTGATGCACATTTCTAGAATCTGCTTCTTCTTCTCCATCCAAACAGTCACTTCTTTGGTTCAGGCACTCAGCTTATTCCAGCTTGACTATTATATCAGACTCCTCACTTCCCTTTCTGCATTCATTCATTTAATCGAATTTATTGAACACTTACTGTGTGCCAAGCACTGTAATAAGTGCTTGAGAGACTACAACAAACACATTCTGCCTCCACTCTCTCCCTTCTCCAGTCCATGCTTCATTTTGCTGCCTGGATTATTTTTCTCTATTGTCTTCCGTATACAAACTTTGTCTCCTCAAATACCTCCAATCATCACCTATGCTTCTTTGCATCAAGCAGATACTTCTAACTTGCAACTTTAAGGCCCTTGATCAGCTCAGTCATACGGGGTATTTATTGAGCACTTACTGTCTACACAGTACTGAACTCGGTGCTTGAGAAAGTACAGTTAAATTAGTGGACCAAATCCTTGCCCCCAAGGATCTTATAATCTCACTCTTAATCCACCCTCATCCATTCCAGCTCACTTTCTTCATTTCTCTCAAATGACCCTTCTTGCTCTTGCTTCATTCTCATCTCTCCCACTCCCCTACTCCTTTATCACACACACACACTGTATATATTTTCATTACCCTATTTATTTTGTTAATGAATTGTACATCGCCTTGATTCTATTTAGTTGCCATTGTTTTTACGAGATGTTCTTCCCCTCGACTCTATTTATTGCCATTGTTCTTGTCTGTCCGTCTCCCCTGATTAGACTGTAAGCCCATCAAACGGCAGGGACTGTCTCTATCTGTTGCCGACTTGTTCATTCCAAGAGCTTAGTACAGTGCTCTGCACATAGTAAGCGCTCAATAAATACTATTGAATGAATGAATGAATGAACTCTTCCTTCAGCCTGGAACTCCCTTCTCATTCAAATTCCCTAGAATACAGCTCTCCCCAAAGTCAAAGCCTTCAGAAATTACACCCACTGTCAGAGGCCTTCTCTGATTATCATTTATTCTTTTCCCAAAGCTATCACCTCAGCACCTCTGCTCCAATTTTACATATATGCACTTCCATCTACCCACAGTACTTCTGTACAGATCAATCTAGCTTATTCTGCAAGCACTTCCTCATGTGCATTTTCATTTTTCTTTCTTTTCTTCTATCTGAAAATTATTTTGTGTTTGTCTTCCCTGCTAGACTCTAAGCTCCTTGAAAGCAGATAGCTATTTTCTAATTCCGTTGTTCTCTTCCAGGCACATAGCACAGTGTTCTGTGCACCAAAAGGGTTCAATAAATTCTGTTGGTTGATTAGTTGATTCCTCCTCATTTTTCTCCTTTTTTCCTTCTTCCCCTCACCCCCTCCCATCTCTCCCTACTTGTCCTCACCCTTCCTTCTAATTACGTTCTTTCTACCCAACCTCCTCCATCAGTACCTACCGCCCCACATTCTGAGCTTCTCTCTTCCCTCCTTCTTCCCATTCCTTCTTCTCTCCCTTTCCTTTCCTGCCCTTTTACCCTCTCCTATTGCCTCCCATTCTTCCACTTTCCCCTTCTCCTCTTCTTCATCTTCAACCTCATTCGTCTTCTTCTTCCCCATGCATTTCATCATTATGGAGCAACAACATTCAGGAAGTTGTGCAGGGAAAAATACCAGCAAGTTCAAGAGGGTCTTGGATGACTTAATGGATGTGAAGTCCATCATGGGTTTTGAAAGATTCTAAATTCCTTAAGGACAGGGATCATGTCTTCCAAACAGGGCCTGGCACTTAGTAAGCACTTAATAAATGCCATCATTGTTATTCCAAAAATCGCTGTAATCTCCTAAGCATTTGGTAGAGTGTTCTGCATGCACAGAGGTTGATTGATTGAGAAGGAAAGGAAGGGATGTTGGGTGGTCAATCTCTAGCCATTAAAATGGATGTCCACGAGGGCAGTAATCAGGTTTCTACAAGAACCCTGGGGGTCACTGAAGGAGGAGGAATGCTGGACTGGATGAATTGTAGATCTGACCCAGCAATAACATTTCTTGCATTCTTGTCACTTGCAAACCCATAATCTAAATTCAGGGATTCAAGAGAAAAGGGGAAAGGATGGAGTTACCATGGCATTTCTGGTTGTTTTTGAGAATGAAGGCCAGTTTCTAAAACTAAGATCCTAATGACCCCAGCCATTTGTGGTCAGGAAGGGTTTCTCTTGAGATTCCCTGCTAGCATACCCAAGTAATTTCCCTAGTAATTTGCTGCCACCATCCTGGTACTCTTAGATTTGGAACCTCCAAAAGACTTGGGAAGGATACGGGGTTCAGCTGGCCGATGCTGGACCCTAAGGGCCAGTTGCCAAGGTCTGGAGGACTGTCAGATACCCATTACCTTCCTGGGAAAGTGAATCTGTGTATTAGATTCTCTCTCTCTGATTATCAACAGATCCATCACCACTTTCTTCAATCATTTGATCTGTCAATGGTACTTCTTGAGCACCTATGATATTCAGAGTAACGGTATGGGAGAGTGCAATAGAGGGAGAAGACATGATCCCTGCCCACGAGGAACTTAGAATTTTAAAGAGGGAGATAGACATCAAATAATAAAAAGTTGCAAAAGCAACAGTAGATGTTCAACTGAATCTTACACTAGATTCAGGAAAATTGTGCTTCCCTAAAATGGGAAGTTCATTAACTTTCTTAACCTAAACCCAACAGTCTCCACCTCCATGGGTACTGCTATGCTGCCCTTAGCCACTCCTCCTGGGGCTCCACTCATAGTTCACACCTTGGTAGTTCTTCTTGTTAATGCTCAGCCTCTTAGCCTTCCCTGACTAGGCCCTCATTTCCTCTTTTCTGACCCACTTCTGCATCATCCTTGTATTTGTACTTGTCATGGGTTTTAATCCCAGCTCCACCACATGTCTGCTGTGTGATCTTGGGGAAGTCACTTGAGTTCTCTGTGCCTCAGTTACTTCATCTGTAATATAAGGATTGAGACTGTGAGCCCCACGTGACACAGGGACTGTGTCCAACACAATTTGCTTGTATCCATCCCACTGGTTAGTACAGTGCTTGGCACATAGTAAGAACTTAACAAGTAATGTAGTTACTTATATTTGCACACTTTTTCACCCCTCCTTCAGCCCCATGGCACTTATGTCCATATCTTTAATTTACTTACCCATATTAAATAGAGAAGCAGCGTGGCTCAGTGGAAAGAGCATGGGCTTAGGAGTCAGAGGTCATGGGTTCTAATCTTGACTCTGCCACCTGTCAGCACTGTGACTTTGGGCAAATCACTTGACTTCTTGGTGCCTCAGTTACCTCATCTGTAAAATGGGGATTAAGACTGGGAGCCTAAAGTGGGGCAACCTGATTACCCTGTATCTACCCCAGCACTTAGAACAGTGCTTGGCACATAGTAAGCACTTAACAAATACCAACATTATTATTATTAATGAATGTCTCCCATTCTAAACTTATAGGAAGCTGATGGGTCATTACAGTCCCAACCTCAGAAATGATGTGCGAGAACATGGACTCAGAGTCAGGTTCGGTCAGAAGTTTTGAGTCTATCCCTGTAGTCATGATTGACTTCCTGGAAGAAAAATCTGAAAGGAAGAAATGAAAGACCAAAGGGCCACAAGGTGCAAACTGAGGTTGGAGAGGCTGAAGAGTGTGGCACTGCCATCAAATATTTAGTCCTGCCCTGGATCTCCAACAGCTCCCAACTCCCAACGCACCCACCAGCCTAGAACTCCCTACCCCTTCATTTCTGGCAGATTGCTGCACTCCCCATCTTCATCTTTCTGAAATCACATCGCCTCCAGGAAACCTTCCCTGATTCATCTTTTATCTCTCCCACCTTCTTTCCCCAATATTTCCTCTCCATTTCAGTACTTCTGCCAAAGTTGCATTTATGAACACCTCTTCACACTCTTTTGTTTCCCTCTAACTAAAATTTATTTTAATCTCTTCTCACCCACTAGGCAGAATTCATGTCTATTAATTCTATTCACTCTCTGAAATGTTTTGTTTAGTGTTCGGTACACAGTAGGTGTTTAATAATACTTTGGATGATTGGGGGACCTTTAAGGGTCCCTCTTTAAGGGCTGAGCTGAGAGCTTGCTCCTCTAGGGAGAAGGCAGGGAGGCCAGGACTCCTGTATCAATAAATTAATCAATCAATCATATTTATTGAGTGTTTATTGTGTGCAGAAGACTGTACTAAGTGCTTGGAAGAGTAAGATATAACAAAATAACTGACACATTCCCTGCCCACAGTGAGCTTCCAGTTTAGAGGGGAGACAGACATTAATGTGAATTAATAAATTATGGATATTTACATAAGTGCTGTGAAACTGGGAGGGGGATGAATAAAGGGAGCAATTAAGGGTGATGCAGAAGGTAGTGGAAGAAAAGGAAAGGAGTACTTAGTCAAGGAAGTCCTCTGGAAGAGATGAGCCTTCAATAAGCCTTTGAAGACGGGGAAAGTAAGTAACTGACGGATATGAAGAAGGTGTGTGTTCCAGGCCAGAGGCATGATGTGGGTGAGAGATCAGTGGTGAGATAGACAAGATCAAGGTACAGTGAGTAGGTTAGCATTAGAAGAGAGAAGTGTGTGGTTTCAGTTATAATAAGGGAGTAGCAAGGTGAGGTAGGAGGGGGTAAGGGGGTTGAGTGCTAGAAATCCAATGGAAAGGTGTTAATTTTATATCAGCCTTTGATAAGGGAGTGTGTGTAGAGTTGCAGAGGAGGAGGGTCTCAGTCGGTCAGTCAGTCATGTTTACTGAGTGCTTACTGTGTACAGAGCATTGTACTAACTGCCTGGGAGAGTGTAATACAACATTAAACATACACATTCCCTGACCACAGTGAGCTTACAGTTTAGAGGGGGAGACAGATAATAGTATACATAAACAAATTACAAAAATGTTCATAACTGTTGTGGGCCTGGGGTAGGGGATGATAAAAGGGAGCAGGTCAGGGTAACACAGAAGGGAATCGAAAAAGAGGAAAGGATAACTTAGTCAGGGAACCTCTTAGAGGAGATGTGCTATCAATAAGGTTTTGAAGTTTGGGGAGAGTCATCGTCTTTCAGATATGAGGAAGGAGGCCATTTCAGGACAGAAGCAGGATGGGGGTGAGAGGTCGGCAGTGAGATAACGAGATTAATAATAATAATGTTGGTATATGTTAAGCGCTTCCTATGTGCCGAGCACTGTTCTAAGCACTGGGGTATATACAGGGTAATCAGGTTGTCCCACGTGAGGCTCACAGTTAATCCCCATTTTCCAGATGAGGGAACTGAGGCACAGAGAAGTGAAATGACTTGCCCACAGTCACACAGCTGACAAGTGGCAGAGTTGGGATTCGAACTAATGACCTCTGACTCCCAAGCCCGTGCTCTTTCCACTGAGCCACGAGGTACAGTAAGAAGGTTAGCATTAGAGGAGCAAAGTGTGCAGGATGGGTTGAGGTAGGAGATAGAAGGGGGCAAAGTGATTGAGTGTTTTAAAGCCAAAAGTGCCAAGTTTCTCTTAGATTGAGGTGGATGAGCAACCACTGGAGGTTCGTGAGGAGTGCTGAAATGTGGACTGAACATTTTTGTAGAAAAATGATCTGGGCAGCCGAGTATGGACTGGAGTGGGGACAGACCGGAGGGAGGGAAGTCAGCAAGGAGGCACATACAGTAATCAAGGCAGCATGGGATGAGTGATTGGATTAATGTAGTAGCTGTTTGGATGGAGAGAATAGGGTGGATTTTAGTGAGGTTGTGGAGGTCAAACCAACAGGATGTTGTGATTGATTCAATATGTGAATTGAATGAGAGAGAGGAGTCAAGGATAATGCCAAGGTTATGGGTTTGTGAGACAGGAACAATGGTGGTGTCACCTACAGTGATGGGAAAGTTGGGTGAGGATAGAATTTGGTTGGGAAGATAAGGAGTTCTGTTTTGGACATATTACGCTTGAGGTGACAGCAGGACATCCAAGGTGGGATGAGGAAATGTGAGACTGTATGGAGGGAGGGTTGGAGATGTGAGATTTGGAAATCATCTGCATAAAGATAGTAGTTGAAGCCATAGGAGTGAATGAGTTCTCCAAGGGAGTGGGTGTAGATGGAGAATTGAAAGGGACCCAGAACTGAACCTTGAGGGACCCCCACAGATAGGGGGTGGGAAGCGGAGGAGAGCCTGCAAAAGAAACTGAGAATGAGCTGGCAGAGAGATAAGAGGAGAACCGTAGAGGACACTGTCAATGAAGCCAAGATTAAATAAATAGTGTTTTCAAGAGAAGAGGGTGTTTGACAGTGTCAAAGGTAGCTGAGAGATTGAGGAGGAATAGGATGGAGTAGAGTCTCTTTGGATTTGGCAAGAAGGTGATCATTCATTCATTCATTCATTCAATAGTATTTATTGAGCGCTTACTATGTGCAGAGCACTGTACTAAGCGCTTGGGATGAACAAGTCGGCAACAGATAGAGACAGTCCCTGCCGTTTGACGGGCTTACAGTCTAATCGGGGGAGAACATTGAGAGGGAGGTTTCTGTGGAGCAAAGAGGATGGAAGTCAGATTGGAGGAGGTCAAGGAGAGAATTGGAGAAGAGCAACTTGTGACAGCAGGTGTAGACAACTTGTTCAAGGAGTTTGGAGAGGAGTTTGGAGTTTGGAGAGGAATGGTAAGAGGGAGATGGGGCAATAACTGGAGGGAGCTGGTGGGTCCAGGGAGAGTTTTTTTAGGATAAGAAAGACATGGGCATGTTTGAAAGTAGCAGGGAAGAACCCATTGGAGAGCGAACAGTTTAAGATGAAAGTCAGGGAGGCAAAAGAGAGGGGACAAGTGTTTTCATAAAGTGGTAAGGGAAGGGGTCAAATGCACCAATGGAAGGGGGTGGATTTTAAGAGAAGGTAGGAGATCACCTCTTGAGATACCGCTGGGATAGATGGGAGAGTTGAAGAGCCGACAGGAGCAAGGAGGGCATGGGAGGGGCAGGGAAGATTTTACGGAGATAACACCTGAGAGTTTCAATTTTCTCAATAAAGTAGGTGGCTAGGTGATTAGGGGCAAGAGGTAGTGGAGGGAGGGAGACGGGGGGGTTTGAGGAGGGAGTTAAACATCTGGAACAACTGGTGAGGCCAATGGGCATGGCTCATGCATCTACAATTTATCCATTGTAGATAAGTACTCTGTCCCTCTGGACCCTTTCTCTCCTCCTCTTCTCCCCATTTCCTCATCTCTGGTTCCCGATCTGGATGCTCCTGGATGCTTCCAGACTCCTATGGTGTCATTCCTATGCCAGCCTGGCCAAAGCTCTTTTGGGTTCAGACTCCTGTGGCCCGTGGTGTAGAGGGTATCAGGACCCCATCCTTTCAGCTCTTGGTGCGGGGTGATTGTGTAGTGTTGCAGGGGAGGACAAAACAAACTCAGGACCCATCCTATCAGCCTTTGGTGCAGAGAGGGAGTGATCTTGTAAGGGGGGAGGGCCTCAGGACTCCATTCTATCAGCCCTTTGTGCAGGGAGCCTGTGTGGCCCTGTGGGGAAAGAGGGTCTCACGATTCCAACCTATCAGCCCTCGGTGTGGGGAGCATGTTTGGTGCTGTTGGTGGATCAGGAACTGGAGTCCTGCAGCCTCATCCCCTCCACTGTTGTCCAGAGAGGGCAGCCTGATGTGTCTCTGCAGCTCTGGCTGAGAGACATCTCCTTGTCTCTGTCTAGGGGAAAGGGCAGACTGAGTTCTTCCAGCTCCCAACTCACTTTTTACCAAACTGAACCGATGCAGACTTGGCCCTGCCCTTTCCCCCACCCCCTTCCTCATAGATTCAACTGCAGCCAACACAGACCCTATTGTTCCGCTCCCCCGCACCTCCCCCAGTTCACACCCAGTTCACTCATTCACAAACCAGTGGAAAAAGGAAGGTCAATTCTTCTCTTCCTTTTGCAGTGTAAAAGTGGATAAAAATGCAAAAGAAAAGAAGTGTGCTGCTTTCAAAGTGACTGATGTACTCTCTCCCGACTTCTGCCAATCTACCCACAGCTGGATCTGTAAGCGACATGTGACTGTGCTGGAGCTCTGAGTGGCTGTAGGCAGGATCCCAGCATCCTTTGGGCATCCCTTTTTCACAGTCAGTGACAATGATGCTCTTTGTACCCTGGCTTGTTTGAAGCATAGTCTGGAACCTCAAGTCTATGAAATGGGATCAGAAAACACCCCCATACAAGCTACCAGATAGCCAACAGACTGTGGTTCAAGACAGCAGGGGCCTTTTTGTCTGTGTGATGGTGATTGTGAGCATGGAAAAAATAAACTATATTAAAAGATGTAACTTGTACTATGACTTGCATTAACTTGATGAAAAGGAATTAGGGCCAATAAAAGCTAGGTCATGGATTCGGAGGGGGGATGGGATCCGGGAACATGGGGGGAAATGTTTAGGAACAAATGAAGCCATGTTACTTAACCTGATAGATGAGTGTCACATGACGAGATGACTCTGCTGCAGCCTGGGTTGAGAGCAGAGTAGATGTAGGTAGCTAGTTCTTACAGTTGGGAGAGGCCTAGGGCAGGATTAGGACTGGAGACTGGTATGGGCTTCAATATACCAAAAATCCGTGTCCTCTCCATGATGAGGATATCAAATAATAACAACAAATAATAATAATAATGGTATTTGTTAAGTGCTTACTATGTGCCAAGCACTATTCTAAGCACTGGGGTAAATACAGCGTTATCAGGTTGTCCCACGTGGGGCTCACAGTCTTAATCCCCATCGACAATCCAGCTGGTAGACATGATCCTTGTCCACAAATACTCTATTCTTTCTTGTCTCCATCATTAGAATGTAAGCTTTAAGTAGGCCAAGAATAGGCCTTCTGTTTTTCTTGAGCTTTCCAAAATTCAGTGTGTTGCACTCAGTAGGTGCTTAATACATGCCATAACTGCTACCATTACTCTCTGGACAAGAAAGCTGAACTGTGGAGTTTAATATACCACAAGGACTTGTGTGTATGAGGGAGGGTATGGATTTATGATTTCACCATCTGTTAGCAAACAGAGGGATCCAAAAGGATGGGAGGAAGGTGTGTGTGTGCTGGTGTGTGGAGGGGGGTTGCAAAGGGATAGTGGGGGTGGGACGGGTGGGGGGCTGTTTATGGAACACATATTTCAGAGTAAGAACTCCACTTGTTCCCTTCAGTATAGAAGACTGAGAACAGTCTGGGAAGTGCTCAGGCTTTGAGCAGCCAAAGGGGCCTCTGGACAGGGTGTGATCTGGATAGGTCTCAACCAATTAGATTTCTAGTTTATTTAAAAGGAAAACTGGACTAAAAAATTCAGGCTTTCTCACACCACTTCAGTCTCTTAGAGGATGCAAACTCTAGAGAAACTAAAAAAACAAACCAGGGAAAGACTGGAGGACTAACTAGCTGATGGAAGTAGACGCCAGTTGCTGTTAGTGATGAGGACATCTTGACATGTCTGGATGTGGCTAGCATAGCACTTAGAAAGCTTGAACATTGACTTTGGAGAGAAAGAGGAGCCAGCCTAGATAAAGATGGAAATCTATCATGCTCTCAAATCATCTAGCAGAAACTCCTTCCCTTTTAACTGGAAAGCTCTCCCTCAGCTTTCTCCATATTACCTAGCATTTTGTCCTGTCAAGATAAAGGTATTTTTAACTCAGATGAATGTATCCACATTCATTAGAGAAGCAGCATGGACTAGTGGAAGAACACAAGCCTGGAAGTCTGAGGACCTGGATCCTAATCCAGCTTCTGTCACTTGTCTGCTGTGTGACCTTGGGCAAGACACTTAACTTCTCTTTGCCTCAGTGACCACATCTATAAAATGGGGATTAAGGTCAGGATCCTCATGTGGGACATGGATTGTGTCCAACCTTATTACCCCAGCACCTAGTACAGTGCCTGGCACTTTACAAATACCATTAAAAAACAAATTAGTGTACAGAAATGCATGGCTGGTACAGGTCTGCATGGAAGATGTCCTGTAGGTATTTGTGACTATGTGTATATGGGGACAAAAAATAATAAACTTTATTTGAAATGGAGCTTGTTATGACTTCTGTTTACCCAGAGAAAGGGAATTGAGTATAGTAGAACCAGGCTCCGGACTCATTGAGAACTGGCTCACAGGAACACAGGGAAAAATGCTGGAGGAGCGAGTAGGGCTATGGCATTTCATTCATTCATTCATTCATTCATTCATTCAATTGTATTTATTGAGTGCTTACTGTGTGCAGAGCATTGTACTAAGCACTTGGAAAGTACAATTCGGCAACAGATAGAGGCAATCCCTACCAAACAATGGGCTCACAGTCTACAAGGGGAGAGTCAGACAAAAATACAAAACAAGTAGACAGACATCAATAGCATCGATATAAATAAATAGAATAGGTACATATATACACAAGTGCTATGGGGCGGGGAGGCGGGTAGAACAGAGGGAGGGAGTAGGGGAGATTGGGTTGGGAGGAGGAGCAGAGGAAAAGGGGGGGTCAGTCTGAGAAGGCCTCCTGGAGAAGGTCAACTTTCAGTAGGGCTTTGAAGGGGGGAAGTGTGCTAGTTTGGTGGATTTTGAGGAGGGAGGGTATTCCAGACAGAGGTAGGACGTGGGCCAGTGATTGACAGTGGGACAGGCAAGATCGAGGCACAGTGAGGAGGTTACTGGCAGAGGAGTGGACTTTGCAGGCTGGGCTGTAGAAGGAGAGAAGGGAGTGAGGTAGGAGGGGGCAAGGGGATGGAGAGCTTTGAAGCCAATAGTGAAGAGTTTTTGCTTGATTTGAAGATTGATAAACAACCACTGGAGATTTTTGAGGGGAGGGTGGTGACATGACCAGAGTGTTTCTGTAGAAAGATAATCAGGGCAGCAGAATTAAGTATTAACTGAAGTGGGGAGAGAAAGGAGGTTGAGAGATCAGAAAAAATGCTGATGCAGTAATCCAGTAGGGATATGATGACTGACTGTACCAATAAGGTAGCAGTTTAGATGGAGAGGAAAGGGAGGATCTTGGCGATGTTGTAAAGGGGAGACCGGCAGGTTTGGGTGATGGATTGGATATGTGGGATGAATGAGAGAGTGGAATCAAAGATGACAACAGTGTTTCAGGCTTGTGAGACGGGAAGAAAGGTAGTGTCGTCCACAGCGACAGGAAAGAAAGGGAGATGACAGAGTTTGGGAGGGAAGATAAGGAGCTCAGCCTTGTATGTGTTGAGTTTTAGATGGCGGGTGGATATCCAGGTAGAGATGTCCTGAAGGCAGGAGGAGATGCGAGCCTGGAGGGAGGGAGAGAGAACAGGGGAGGTGAGGTAGATTTGGCTAACATCCACATAGAGATAATAGTTGAAGCTGTGGTAGCGAATGAGTTCACCAAGGGAGTGAGTATAAATGGAGAACAGAAGGGGACCAAGAACTGACCCTTAAGGAACCCCTACAGTTAGGGGATTGGAGGGGGAGGAGGAGCCCATGAAGGAGACTGAGAATGAATGGCCAGAGAGATAAGAAGAGAACAAGGAGAGGACGAAGTCAGTGAAGCCAAGATTGGATAACATGTTAAGGAGAAGGGGATGGTAGACAATGTCAAAGGCAGCTGAGAGGTCGAGGAGGATCAGGATGGAGTAGGAGCCATTGGATTTGGCAAGAAGAAGGTCATTGGTGACCTTTGAGAGGGCAGTTTCTGTGGAGTGGAGGGGACAGAAGCCAAACTGGAAGGGGTCCAGGGGAGAGCTGGAGGAGAGGAATTCAAGTCAGTGAGTGTAGATGACTCGCTCTAGTTGGAAAAGGAAGGGCAGGAGGGAGATAGGGTGATAACTGGAGGGGGCAGTGAGGTCAAGGGAGGGTATTTTTAGGATGGGAGAGATGTGGGCATGTTCGAAGGCAGAGGGGAAGAAGCTGTAGGAGAGTGATAACAGTGAAATCACTAGCTTGTGTCAGGCCAAATGGAGACAGTGCCTCCATGGGTTCACAAACACAACACTTTGCACTTCATCCTTCTACCAACTGTAAGGAAGCAGTACACCATCAGGAGACTGGGTGTTTGAGGGAGTCAGAGAGAATGAGATGATGTGGATGGTCATTTATGTTATCTCTAGGACAGTTTGATGGTACCGATCTCAATACACCACTGTCTCTTCTCATCCTGAGGCTCTCAGATGGTCACTAGTCACTGCTTCATGGACTCCGTCCTCTCCTGATTCTCCTCTTATCTCTCTGGCTGTTCATTCTTGGTCTCCTTCGCAGGCTCCTCCTCCCCCTCCCATCCTCTAACTGTTGGAGTTCCTCAAGGGTCAGTTCTTGGCCCTCTTCTGTTCTCCATGTACACTCACTCCCTCGGTAAACTCATTCGCTCTCACAGCTTCAACTATCACGCTTCAACTATCATCTCTATGCAGATGACACACAGATCTACATCTCTGCCCCATCCTCTCCCCATCCCTTCAGGCTCGTATCTCCTCCTGCCTCCAAGACGTCCCTACGTGGATGTCTGTCTGCCATCTAAAAGTCAACATGGCCAAAACTGAGCTCCACATCTTCCCCCCAAGCCCTGTCATCTTCCTGACTTCCCTATCACTGTGGATGGTACGACGATCCTTCCCGTCTCTCAGGCCCGCAACCTCGGTGTCATCTTTGACTTGGCTCTCTCGTTCACCCCACACATCCAATCCGTCACCAAAACCTGCACCTGCAAAACTGTCACCTTTATAATATCGCCAAGATCCACCCTTTCCTCTCCACCCAATCGGCTATCTTACTGGTACAGGCTCTCATAATATCCCAGCTAGATTATTGTGTCAGCCTTCTCTCTGATCTCCCTTCCTCCTCTCTCTCCCCGCTCCAGTCTATTCTTCACTCAGCTGCCCAGCTCATCTTCCTGCAGAAACACTCTGGGCATATCACTCCCCTTCTTAAAAACCTCCAGTGGCTGCCTATCAACCTCCGCACGAAACATAAACTTCTCACTCTAGGTTTCAAGGCTCTCCATCACCTTGCCCCCTCCTACCTCTCCTCCCTTCTTTCTACTGCTCACCCCGCGCGTTCCAGTCCTCTGCCGCCCACCTCCTCACCGTCCCCCGTTCTCACCTATCCCACCGTTGACCGCTGGGCCACGTCCTCCCGTGGTCCTGGAATGCCCTCCCTCCTCACCTCTGCCAAACTAATTCTCTTCCCCTCTTCAAAACCCTACTTAAAGCTCACCTCCTCCAAGAGGCCTTCCCAGATTGAGCTCCCATTTTCCCTCTGCTCCCTCTCTAACCCCCCTTCACCTCTCCTCAGCTAAGCCCTCTTTTCCCCCCTTTCCCTCTGCTCCTCCCCCTCTCCCTTCCCCTCCCCTCCCCTCAGCACTGTGCTTGTTCGCTCAATTGTATATATCTTCATTACCCTATTTATTTTGCTAATGAGATGTACATCACCTTGATTCTATTTATTGCTATTGTTTTTGTCTGTCTGTCTCCCTCGAATAGACTGTAAGCCCGTCAGTGGGCAGGGACTGTCTCTATCTGTTACCGATTTGTACCTTCCAAGCGCTTAGTACAGTGCTCTGCACATAGTAAGCGCTCAATAAATACTATTGAATGAATTAATGAATGAATGGAAGGAAACCCAGAACGGAAGCCAGGGTTAGGGGGTGGGAGGTAGAGGAGGAGCCTGCGGAAGAGTGAGAATGAGTGGCCAGAGACATAGGAGGAGAACCAGGAGAAGGCAGTCTCAGTGAAGTTGAGGTTGGATAATGTTTCCAGGAGAAAGGCGTGGTCGACCGTGTTAAAGGAAGCTGAGGGGTCGAGCAAGATTAGGATGGGGTAGAGGCCGTTGGATTTGGCCATTGGATTTGCCCAGTAGGAGGGCTTAATTCACTAGCTCTCCAGCATTAAGGCCATATTCTAGCAATATCAATCAATAGAATTTAATGGGATTGAGCACTTAATGGCTGCAGAACACTGCACTAAACACTTGGTAGTGTATAATACAACAGAGTTAGTATACATGTTCCCTGCCCACAGTGAGTTTAGGTACTTATCTATAAATCATATATTATAAATTATTTATTTTATCAATATCCCAAAGGGGTGATCAACATTGATATAAATAATTGCTTTAAATACTGCATATGAATAATTTATAATATATAATTTTTAGATATGTACATAAGTGCAGGAATAATGATAATATTAATTGTGTTTGTTAACTATGTGCCCAACACTGGTTGAGATGCAGTACGATCAGATCTAACACAGAATGAGTCTTTGGATCGGTGACAGTGCATTTGGGGATGACCAGGTTGATTCATTCCCTTGCCTGCAACCTTCCCCATGATGACCTACTAGTGACTGTTTAGTTCTGAACTTCCATCAATTATTTCAGGGACCTTTTCCCCCGGTGTCCAGGTAATGGATGGGAAGAGCATGCCTAGTTTCAGAGTCAGTGTCCAGTAGGCACAGGGTCAATCTGAACTGTTATCATTGGTCAGCAGCCAGATCTGCCCTGGGAAATTGTGACTAATGAACAGAAGTATTCTAGGGGAGTGGGAGAAGAGTGTGTGTGTGTGTGTGTGTGTGTGTGTGTGTGTGTGTGTGAGAGAGAGACACATCCCGTTCTCAGGGTGAGAAGTCCATGTTCCCATGGTGATAATGGAGATGTGAAGGGTAATAGAGCAGTGGTTGTGAAGGGGACAGATAAAGGAATTTGTTTGCTTGTTGTTGCTTGAGGATTGAAAAGAGAAGCCCCAAAGACTTCAGATTAGAAAACACTAGGGGAAGTAGAGACACAAACTCTCTTGTAGTGTATGTGGGAAGGAGAAGCAACAGGTCTCCTCTTTTCTAGTCTGGGGATTTGTGGCTTTTATTGAACATCTATTTAAGTGTTAAGATCTTATAATAACTACAGTAATAACTGTGGTGTTCATTAAGCATTAATTATGTACACTGTCCCTATCACACCTCACACTCTCAGTCTATGGGTGAGGGAGAACGGGCATTTAATTCCCATTAAACACAAACACAAAGAAATCAAGCAACTTGCCCAAGGTACTTGACAGGCAAATGACAGAATCAGGATTAGAACCCAGATCTCCTGATTCCCACCCTTCCTGACTTCAAGAAGGTCAGCATCTAATGGGAGAGAGATGGAAAGCAAAACTTTTTTAAAAATATATGATGCTAGCAAGAGGAAAAACAAGGATATAATGGGAAATATATACTATATCAGGATGCAATAAAATAACTAACTGCATAAACAAATGGTCCAAGATCTTGTCACATCGCAACTGGACTACTGTTGTTTCCTCCTGCTCATTTGCTTCCCAGCCTTCAGCCTCCCCCAATTCCACCCTTCCTGTATGTGCAACTCACTGCTGCTGCACAATTATCTTCCTGCTGCACTCATCAGTCCACATCTCTCCAGTCCTTAAAAATCTCTTATTTCCTGCCACATCAAACACTCTTCACAATCTTCAAAGACTCAAAAAGGCTCTCAACTGATCCCTCCCCTATCCCCACAGCATTTACATTCATGTCTTTATGCTTGATTCAATTACTTGATGTTTGAACAGAATTTGATCCGCTTCTATCTACCCCAATATTTGGTAAAGTGCTTGGCACATAGTACAAGGCTATGTACACAGTAAGTACTCAACAAACATGATTGATTAACTGACTGACTGACTTACAGATAACAGCATTATGAAGAGGAAGGTGCAGCAACTTGGAAGTTATCAGAATCCAGCAGCAGGGTTCCTTGGGTCATCTTCCAGGATGGCTCAGTTTTGCTGTTTCCAAAATGTCTATAACTTGTAGATTGCAGTTCTGCTTAGAACATTCTTCTCCAAGGAATGGTGTTTTGTGGAAAATTCATCTTTCCCTCACCTGCATCACTCCATGCCTTTCACCTGAATCAGCAAAACATCATATGTAACCACAAAACCTAAGTCTTAGATCTCCACTTGATCTGAGTCCTGAGAAAAGTTGTGGAAGAATATGATGCATGAATCAGTCAGTCAATCGTATATACTGAGCACTTACTAAGTGCTTGGGAGTGTACAATATAACAATACTGAAATATTCATAACTCATCTTCACTTGCAAACTAATCCAGTCATCGACATGTTCTTAGATCATAAGGATTTAGACAATTCTGTTTCATTGCTGTAGTTTCCCAGTAATGGTCTTACTCATAAATTCAGACTGTGACATTTAATCAATCAATGGTATTTATTGAATGCCTACTGTGTGGAGATCACTGTACTTAGTACTTGGGAGAGTACATTACAACAGAGTTGGCTGACACGTTCCCTGTGAAATAATGCATTTGTATTTTGCTAAGTGCATTACATTTGTCCCTTCATGTCTAGTAAGAAATTTTAGAAGAAAATAAATCTTAACATGAGAAACAGCACGGCAAGGACTTAGTATGATAACGTTCTCCATGGCTGATGGCTGATGGCTCCACCCTTTCCTTTCTTCACATTCCCTCTTATCCAGCTCAGTCCTGCCCTGCTCACTACTCTTCATCTAAGGGACATTTGAACAAACTGAAATGAGCTACTAGACACACACTGGCTTCATCTTTTCCTTTGCATTTTACCTTTCAGCCTCTCTTTGTAGCAGCCTAGGAATCAATATAACAATAATAATAATAATGATATGTGTTAAGCGCTTACTATGTGCTGAGCACTGTTCTAAGCACTGGGGTAGATACAAGGTAATCAGGTTGTCCCATAGGGGGCTCACAATTTTACTGCCCATTTTACAGGTGGGGTAATGGACCACATACACTCTCCTCCCCCTTCAACAAGCACACATCCAATCCACAAACACCTACAGTTGCCAGGCCCATGACCGACAGACCAATTGACCATCCACACACCCAACACACACTCTCTCTCCCCCATCACTGCGAAGCGTTGCAAACCCAAGCCCCTGGTGAATCAGAGAAAACTCTTTACCCCTGGGTCCTGAGCCTCCAGGACCCAGAAAGAACCCCCTCCCCCGCCCTTCCAGTGCTCTTATCCCCACCCCCCGGGCCGGGCATCCCAGAAGCCTGTTGGCAGGCGAGTCGAGCCCCTAGGGAGAGGCGGCGGGGACACGGCTGGGGCACAGCTGGGTCACGGCGGCCGTCGGGGCCGGGTTGGCGAGGCGGTGGATGAAGCCTACCCCGGGTCAGGCCGACGGAGCGGAGCTCGGGGGTGGGGGGCCGGGGGACCCGCCCAGAATGGCAGTGGTCAGCATAGTGGGGACGTGATATGGGCACGGTGCTGGACGGGGAGAAATGAGCCGCCCGGTCCCCACCTGGAGCCCGGGGTGCGGGGGATGGATAGGAGATACCTGCCCCCAAACCAACATCTTGGGGACCGACCACCTCCGAACTGCTCCCTGCCAGCAGGGTGAACAAAGAGTGGCCAGGAGAGAGATGGGGGGGGGGGGGGAGGGGGAGAATGAGAGGGGACAAGGAGATGAGAGATGAAGATGGGAGGAGAGGCCTGAGGGATCTGGGAGAACGAGGAGAGGAGGGGGGTGAGTTGCCGGGGAGAGAGGGGTTTGGGGTGGGAGGAGGCTCCAGGGTGAAGGCTGAGTGGCCTGGCACCTCCGGGAGGCAGGGGGAAGACCCCGTGAGGCAGCAGGCTGGTCCCCTCGCCCACCCGCCACCCGCTCTCCTGGCTGGCTCCGCTCATTCTGTCTTCCTCTTGGGGAGGAGAGGCTGTTTTTTCTCGCTGTCTCCCGCCCACGGACGGCTCGCTCCAGCGCCGGGGGTGGGGAACGACGGCAGTAGGGACGGTGGGGGAGGGTGGAGGAGGACAGAGACTGCTGCAGAGGTGGGGGAACAGCCCCCCGTCTCACCCTCTCCACACACACACCGAGCTCCAGCCGCTCTATTGGCCCAACAGACACTCAGGCAGATGGTAGGTTAGATGGGCCCGGGCTTCGTGGGGGGAGGGGGGAGGCGGTCCCCTGGTATCGAAGCACCCGAATAAATAGGTCTGCAGACCCCTGGGCAGGCCCCGTACTCTTCAGAGACCCCTCTCCACCTGGAAGGGTCCCCACAGGCCTGTTGGGAGCCAGGGATCTGCGGGTATCTGATCAAGACAGCCGCCACCAGCAAAGCCCAGTAGGAAACCGAAACTGCGCCCCTGGGTCACTCTGGCCCCAATCTCCGCTGGAGAGTGGGAGGGGAGGAGGAAAGAGGGTGTGGGGGGCGGAAATCGAGTCCTGGCGGGCGGCCAGAGGCAGAGCTGAGCAACAGCTGCCTCTGCTGCCTCTGCCGTTCCACTTGCTCCCGGAGCCGCTGCAGTATCCGGTCTGCCCTCTGGGCCACACTGTGCTGCAGGATGTGCAGGCCTTTGAGGGAGACGACGGCCAGCCCCGGAGGCCACCCCCAGTCAGGTCTAGGTGCTCTATGGCCTGGAGGGGGCTGGGAAAGCGCCTCTGCCATAACAGAGAAGCAGCCTGGCTCAGTGAAAAGAGGCTGGGATTGGGAGTCAGAGGTCAGGGGTTCGAATCCTGGATCTGCCACTTGTCAGCTGTGTGACTGTGGGAAAGTCACGCAGCGTGGCTCAGTGGAAAGAGCACGGGCTTTGGAGTCAGGGCTCATGAGTTCGAATCCCAGCCCTGCCACTTGTCGGCTGTGTGACTGTGGGCAAGTCACTTAACTTCTCTGTGCCTCAGTTCCCTCATCTGTAAAATGGGGATTAAGACTGTGAGCCCCACGTGGGACAACCTGATTCCCCTGTGTCTACCCCAGCGCTTAGAACAGTGCTCGGCACATAGTAAGCGCTTAACAAATACTAACATTATTCTCTGTGCCTCAGTTACCTTATCTGTAAAATGGGGATTCAGACTGTGAGCCTCACGGGGGACAACCTGATTACCCTGTATCTACCCTAGACCTTAGAACAGTGCTCGGCACATAGTAAGCGCTTAATGTTATAACAGCCGGAAGCACCGCCCCCCCCCCCCCCCCGCGGGTCCCCCGGACCCTCCAGCTCCTTGTAGCACAGCAGTTCCTGCCCGTAGGTGCCCAGCACGATCTCAGGGCGGCCTTCGAAGTCCACATCGGTGACCAGCCCGCACAGGACGCTGTCAAACTGGTCGCTGTCGGGCAGCAGCACCTGGTCGATGAGACCCTTTTGCAGCACGTTCCGTAATGTGCTCGATCATAATGGCCACCAGCACGCCGTATTCTCCGGGGGGCCTCGGCTCCTCAGCTTCATCCGGCCGGGCGACGGCTGGGGGGCTGGGGTCGGCGGCAACCACGGCAGTGGAGTCGGCAGAGGTGGCGGCTGGGGGGTGGGCCTCGGCGGGGTTGGGGGACGGGGGAAATATCAGTTTCAACAGTATTTGTACAATACACCATCTTAAATAACCTCTTTTTGCTCAATGTGTATGCTAAACATCAGTCACCTACACAGTGTTCCAAGTTTCAAGTAAAAGATATCTTCGTTGACAAGCTATTGTTGAAATACTGTTAATGATTCACCATGCAATGGTGCATAATGAATCAAACATTAATGGAAAACAAAATGCAGTGCAGCCACAGGGAAGGAAACACAGTGGGAGGCACAAGAGACCATCAGAGAAACACGCTGTGTTGTGGGGGACTTTCACAAACCGGTGCAAATATTGTTATTGTGTTACTCTGCATCCCCAATGTAATGAACGTATATGATGTCAAGCTGGTCTGCCCAGTGCCTGGGAAGACTGTTAATGGCCACTCTACCTGGGGCCTCTCTCTGGCCCCACCAAGTCCCTGGTGGCTGACTGCAGGAAGAAAGTCATCAGACTGGGGAATGGAGTCAAGCCCAACCAAAGTCTGACCTGGAGTTTCAAAGCAAGTTGGGACAGGGCAGGCCTAGTTGAGGTGGAGGAAGGCGGGGTAGGGTGGCATGGGGATAGGTCAGGATTGGGTGGGGATGGGGTGGAGCAAAGTAGATGGGGCATCCCCAGGAGGGCATTGCTCCAGGAAAAAGATGAGTAATCCCCTGGGACTGGCAGCTGCAGTGCCCCAAAGTGGCCACGTTTCACCTTCTGGTCACGATGGCACCAGCTCTCATTTTCCCAGCTTCCCTTGTAGCTGGGCCAGAAATGGCCCAATCCTCTGGCTGGTGGGAGACAAGAAAGAGCCCAAGGATGATGAGATGACACCCTATGTAATACTGTATTTCCAATATTTCCTGGGGACATAGTTCGGAGGGAGTTAGTGTTTTCCATCTGAGAGCCAGGTTCCCATAAGTGGTATTCCCTCCACTGCCCAGGGGCCTGATGGGAGGGATTTCTATTTCTCCTGCTTTCCTGCTCCAACACCCAAGCACACCAGCCCACACTCAACCCAGGCCCAGAGTAGGTGCTCAGTAAACCTGAGTCCCAGGCCTCTATGCATCCTTTGGGTTGCTATGCCGTGGGGTGGTCTCATCCTCCTCCTCTTTCACTTCCTACTGAGAATACTCACTTAATTCTCACCAGGATTGTGTGAATGTCCTGGACAGGCACAGCCAAGTATCTTGCTCCCTGAAACAAAGGGGTTTGATGCTCTGCCCTTGGACCTCCTTGGGCTTGCAGCCGCTAAATCTCTAACCTCCTGCAGGGCCGGTTTGATCTTCCAGTCAGACTAAGGCTATTAGTCTTCTGGGGCCCCACATGCGAATTCATGTTGCCAATGCATATGACATCACTGGGTGGAAAACCCAAGCCCATTCATAAATGTGTCCCCAGGCAATACCAGGAAGCCAACGGTACAGAGCATGTCAGCTCATCATCTCTGGGCTCTTTCTTGTCTCCCACCAGCTAGGGGATTGGTCCAGCTTTGACACAGCCACAAGGGAGGCTGTGAAAATGAGTGCTGTTGTTAATAATAATAATGTTGGTATTTGTTAAGCGCTTACTATGTGCCGAGCACTGTTCTAAGCGCTGGGGTAGACATAGGGGAATCAGGTTGTCCCACATGGGGCTCACAGTCTTAATCCCCATTTTACAGATGAGGGAACTGAGGCACAGAGAAGTTAAGTGACTTGCCTACAGTCACACAGCCGACAAGTGGCAGAGCTGGGATTCGAACTCATGAGCCCTGACTCCAAAGCCCGTGCTCTTTCCACTGAGCCACGCTGCTTCTCACCATGACCACGGGGTGGAGCATGAAAGCTTCAGGGAATGGCACTTCTTTCTGGGCTCAGCAAGGGTTTTCTCTATTGGGGCTTAGTGTTCCCCCTCCTGAAAGCCTGTCATCCTTGACGCAGCTCTTTCATTCACCCCACACATTCTATCTGTCACTCACACCTGCTGGTATCACCTGGTATCACCTTTACAATATCGGCAAGATCCACCCTTTCCTCTCCATCCAAACAGCTATCGTGCTGGTACAAGTTCTCATAATATCCCGACTGGATTATGGTGTCAGCCTCCTCTCTGAGCTCCCTTCCTCCTGTCTATCCCCACTCCAGTCTATTCTTCATTCCACTGCCCGGATCATCTTCCTACAGAAACGCTCTGGGAATGTCACTCCCCTCCTCAAAAGCCTCCAATAGTTGCCTATCAACCTTGGCACGAAATAAAAACTCCTCACTGTTTGCTTCAAAGCTCTCCATCACCTTGCCCCCTCCTGCTTCACCTCTTTTCTCTCTTTCTACTGCCTACCCCCTACACTCCGCTCCTCTGCCGCTCACCTCCTCACGGTCCCCCGTTCATGCCTATTCCCCCATTGACCTCTAGCCTATGTCCTACCGCTGTCCTGGAATGCCCTCCCTCCTCACGTCTGCCAAACTAACTCTCTTCCCCTTTCCAAAGCCCTATTGAGAGCTCACCTCCTCCAAGAGGCCTTCCCAGACTGAGCCCCCTTTCCCTCTGCTCCTCCCCCTTCCCCCTTCCCCGCCCCTCAGTTGAACCCCCTTTCCCTCTGCTCTCCCTCTCCTCCCCCTCACCCTCTGCTCCTCCCCCTTCCTCCTTCCCCTCCCCTCAGTACTGTGCTCATTTGTATATATTATTTATTACCCTATTTATTTTGTTAATGAGGTGTACATCCCCTTGATTCTGTTTAATCTTGATAATGTTGTCTTGTTTTTGTTTTGTTCTGCTTTGCTCTGCTGTCTGTCTCCCCTGATTAGACTGTGAGCCTGTAATTGGGCAGAGATTGTCTCTATCTGTTGCTGAATTGTACATTCCAAGTGCATAGTACAATGCTCTGCACATAGTAAGCGCTCAATATATACTATTGAATGAATGAAAATGAATGAATGTCACTTGCCCATCAGTTGGCAGAGCAATGGTGGAAGAGGAGCAGGAAAGCTGAGAAGCAGTGTGGCCTAGTGGAAACAGCATGGCCCGGGGCATCAGAGGACCTGGGTTCTAATCCATGCTCTGCTGCTTGTCTGCTGCATGACCTTGGGCAAAGTCACTTAACTACTCTGTGCCTCAATTTCCTCATCTGTATAATGAGGATTGAATCCTACTCCCCAAATTTATACTGTGAACCCCCTCTGGGGCAGGGACTGTGTTCAACCTGATTAATTTACCTACCCCAATGCTTAGTATAGTGTTTGGTACATAGTAAGAGCTTAACAAATGCCATTATTATTAGCTGAGCACCCTCTCTTTTTACTCCTCCCTCTCTGTCACCATGAAGGCAAGCAGCCATTGCCTTCCATCTGGGGATTTTAGGAGTTGGGAGGAGCCGGGAGGGGTGATGGTGCTGAAGCAGAAGTGGGAGGATTAGGGGCTGCCACACCCCTGCCCTGTTCTGTCCCTGAGACCAAGCGACTAATCCCGGTCCATCTCGGGACAGCCTTGATGACAGGGGAGGGATGGGACTGGAGAAGAGAGAGGCTGGCTGGGCTGTCCTTTGTCCTGTTCTAGGTTGGCACTGGACAACACTCGCTCTCCCTTTGAAATGGCCAGCGACGACTACGAGCCTGTAATGCCACTGTGTGGGTCTGCTGGTGCTTGTACTGAGGTTGACAGTTTGTCTACGTGAAGAGCAGCTGTGACCACGATCACACCATGATGATTGTTTGACTCTAACGTAATAAGCACCCTTCCCACTCATCTATCCATCTGACATTATCACCCCCCACACAGCAACATACCGCTGCCCCCACAAAGAAAAACCACTTCGACTGTGGGGTGAACAGGCTAGTGGAAAGAACACAGGATGAGGAGTCAAGTCCAGGGGCTAATCTCCATTCTACCACAGCCTGCTGGGTGATCTTCAGCAAGTCTCTGGGCCTCAGTTTCTTGTTAGGTGGAGATAAAAATAGTGGTTTTACTCCTCTTAGACTAATAGTCCCTCTGGGACAGGTTCTGTGTCATCTTGTTATCATATACCTACCTCAATGCTTAGCACGTCCCAAGTGTTTAAAAAGTACTAGGAACATAAACTACAGCATGGGGGGAGGGAAAAATCCTAGCTCTTCTCTGAACCTGCCCCGACACCCCACCCACAGCACAAGGAGCCCACTTCACAACCTCCTGCTCATTCATGTCCTGGGGCTATGGGCAGCCAGGTTAGTGCACTAACTTCACTTTCCCCAACTCCCTCCCTTTCCCAGAACACTTAGCTCCTGCTTCCCACAACCTCCCAGTGTCTCCTTTCCTAACTGATCAGCTAACTATTTATTCTGATTACTTCATTTGTAAATATAATAGTTATAATGATAGTTTTTATTAAGCACTTACTATGTGCCAAATACCATACTAAGCAGCGTTGTACTAAGCACTGGGGTAGATACAAGATAATCAGGTTGGACACATTCCCTGTCCCATATGGGTTCACAGTCTTAAGTAGGAGGGAGAAGAATTTAATCAGGAAGGAGAAGAATTGAATCCCCATTTTACAGTTGAGGACATTGAGGCACAGAGAAGTTGTGACGTCTCCATGGTAACATAGCAGCCAAGTGGCAGAGCTAGGATTAGAACCCAGGTCCTCTGATTCCCAGTTCTGTGTTCTCTCCACTAGGTCACCCTGCTTTCCTAACTCTGCCTCTCCCAGTAGAGTGTAAAGTGGGAACAAGGCTCATGTATTTGTTGTACTTCTCCCTGCAATTAGTGTAGTGCATTTTATTTGTGGAAGCTCAATGGGACAGGGATTATGTCCAATGTGATTATCTTGCATTTACCCCAGTGTTTAGTGTAGTGCTTGGCATACAGAAAAGATTTAATGAATACCATAACAAGTATTAATAACAATAATTCATAACCATTATTATTATTTAATATGTGCTATTGTTCTTGCAAGGGAAACATTTCTTCTGTGTTGCATAGTTAAATGAAAATGATAAAATAACCTCCTCCTAATAACAGCACATATGTATATCACAACACATATGTATTTATCAATAATTTATTTATATATATTAATTTGTCTCCCCCTCTAGACTGTGAGCTCTCTGTGGGCAAAGAATGTGTCTGTTTGTGGCTCTACTGCTAACCTTCTCACTGTGCCTCAGTCTCACTTGAATTGATGTTGACCCCTCGCCGATGTCCTGCTCCTGGTCTGGAATGCCCTCCCTCCTCAAATCTGACAGACAATTACTCTCTCCCCATTCAAAGCCTTACTGAAGGCACATCTCCTTCCAAGAGACCTTCCCAGGCTAAGCCTCACTTTTCCTCATCTCCCTCTCCCTTCTGTGACACCCTGACTTGCTCCCTTTGCTCCTCCCCACTCCCAGCCCTCCACTTATGTACATATCTATAATTTTATTTATTTGTATTGATGTCTGTCTCCCTAATTTATTTGTATTAAAGTCTGTCTCCCTAACTCTAGACTATAAACCTGTTGTAGGCAGAGAATATGACTGTTTATTGTTGTACTCTCCCAAGCACTTAGTACAGTGCTCTGCACACAGTAAGCTCTCAATAAATACGAATGAATGAATGAATGAATGAATGAATGAATGAATGAAAAACACCACAGGGAAAATTATCAATTAATCAGGCATATTTATTGAGTGCTTTCTGTGTACAGAGCACTGTACTAAGTGCTTGAGAGAGTATAACCCAACAATATAATAGGCAAATACCCTGCCCACAAGGAGTTTACAGTCTAGAGGGGAAGACAGACATTACTAAATAAATAAATTACAGATATATGTGTAAGTGCTGTGGGACTTAGCGGGTGGTGAATAAATCAAATGCAAGTGCAAAGGTGACAAAGAAGGGAGTGGAAGAAAATGAAATGAGGGCTTAGTCAGGGAAGGCCTCTTGGAGATGTGCTTTCAGTAAATTTTAAAGGTGGGGTGAGTGTTTGTCTGTTGACTATTTAAAGGGAGGGAGTTCCAGTCAGTCAGTCAATCATATTTATGGAGCACTTATTATGTGCAAAGCATTGTACTATGTGCTTGGGAGAGTATAATAAAACAACAAATAGACACATTCCCTACCCACAATGAGCTTAGAGTCTGGGCATTCATTCATTCGTATTTATTGAACTCTTAGTTTGTGCGGAGCACTACATTAGCTTGCAAAAATACAGTATAACAATAAACAGACACATTCCCTGACCACAGTGAGCTTACAGTCTAGAGGAGGAGACAGACATTAATATAAATAAATAAATTACAGGTATGTATATATGTGCTATGGGGCTGGGAGGGGAAATTAATAAAGGGAGCAAATAAGGGTGACACAGAAGGGAGTGGGAGAAGAGGAAATGAGGATTTAGTCATGAAAGGCCTCTTGGAGGAGATGTACCTTCAGTAAGGCTTTGAATTAGGGGAATTATCTGTCAGATTTGAAGGGGGAAGGAGTTCTAGGCCAGAGGCAGGATGTGGGTGAGGAGTCAGTGGTTGAAGGGGGAGGGAGTTCTAGGCCAGAGGCAGGATGTGGGTGAGGAGTCAGTGGTGAGATAGATGACTGTCAAGGTACAGTGAGAAGGATAACATTAGAAGAGCGTAATGTGCGGGCTGGATTGTAGTAGGAGAGTAGCGATGTGAGGTAGGAGGGGCCTAGGTGGTTGAGTCCTTTGAAGCCAATGGTGAGAAGTTTGGGTTTGCTGTGGCAGTGGATGCACAATCACTGGAGTTTCTTGAGGAGTGGGGAAACATGGCCTGGATGTTTTTGTAGAAAAATGATCCAGGCAGAAGAGTGAAGTTTGTACTGGAGTGGGGAGAGATAGAGGCTGGGAGGTCAGCAAGGATAGTAATTCAGTAATCAAGGCAGAATAGGATAGATGATTGTATTAACCAACGTAGCAGTTTGGATGGAGAGAAAAGGGCAGATTTTACAGATGTTGTGAAGGTGGAATGACAGGATTTAGTGATGGATTGAATATGTGGATTAAATGAGAGGAGGCAAGGATAATGCCAAGGTTATGGGTTTTTGAGACAGGGAGGATGATAGTGCCATCTATAATGATGGGAAAGTGATGGGGAGGACTGGGCTTGGTTAGAAAAATAAGGAGTCCCTATATCCTGCAGGGCAACTGTTCATAATAATAATTTTGCTGTTTGTTAAGCATTTACTATGTGCCAAGAATTGTGCTAAGCACTGAGGTAGATATAATACAATCAGATGAGACCCAGTTCCTGTCCCTTACAGTCTAAGAGGGAGGGAGAACAGGTATCTACTCCCCATTTACCAGATGAGGAAACTGAGGCCCAGAGAATTTAAGTGATTTGCCTAAGGTCACATGACAGGCAAGTGCCAGAGCTAGGATTAGAACCTAGGTCCCCTGGTTCCCAGGTCTGTGCTCTTTCCCTTAGGCCATGCAGAACTCCCATTATAGGGGTTAATCAGAAAGTCAACAATCTCCAGCTGTAGACTGGATCCTAAATTGTGATACCCTATGTTTGTCTCTGGCTAATCCTATCCTTGTCTAATTTCTTTTTTCAAGAAGGATGAGGAGAGATTGAGTTCTTTTCTGAAAAGAGAGGAGAGAGCCAGTGTGTTTTCAGAAAAGTGAAGAAAGGACAGAACTCTAAACAAAGGTTGTCCTGCTGCTGGATGTGCCAGTTACCTGACAAGAAGACTAACACCTCCACCTCAAACAGAAACTCCTTAACATCAACTTTGAAGTATTCAATCACCTTGCCTCCTCCAATCATACCTGACTGATTTCCTACTACAACCCAGCCCACACACTTTGCTCCTCTATTTCCAACCTTTCACTGTACCTTGTTTTTGTCTATCTCACCACCAACCTCTCACCCACATTCTGCCTCTGGCCTGAAACTTCCTCCCTCTTCATATCTGACAGATGATCACTTTTTCCACCTTCAAAGTCTTATTAAAAGCACATCTCCACCAAGAGGTCCTTCCCAACTAAGCCCTCATTTCCTCTTCACCCATTCCCTTCTGCATTACCCTTGCACTTAGATTTACACCCTTTATTCACCCCTCCCTCACCCCCACAGTGCTTACATACATATCTGTAATTCATTTATTTATATTAATCTGTCTCCCCCTCTAAGACTAACAGCTCCTTGTGGGCAGGGAATATTTCTACCAACTCTGTTATATTGTACTCTCCCATGTCTTTAATACAATGCTCTGCAGACAGAAAGCACTCAGTAAATGTGATTTTTGATTGATTGATTAACTGCCATTCAGCAGGATCACAAGCCCCTTTTCTTTTACAATATATGCTCACCAACTCTGGAGACAATACTACCCTATCTTCATGATTCCACCAGCAACCACTATTCATTCATTCACTCAATTTTATTTATTGAGCACTTACTATGTGCAGACCACTGTACTAAGTGCTTGGAAAGTGTAATTTGGCAACAAATAGAGGCAATCCCTACCCACAGACTCACAGTCAAATGTTTCAGGCTGAGCCATCCCCCCAGGAACAGAAGCATCCAGAAAAAAGTGGTCATTTGAAGTCCAGGGCACCCCCTGTGTGTGACCCTGGCCGCACACACCCTCTACTGCAGATCCATTTCCCCCACTCTGCCCAGTGGCCACAGCCCCCAAACAACTGGAGAATCAATGCCCTGCCTGGTGAGAATCGGGCTGAGGAGAAAATTCAGTTAGGGACCATCTCTCCCTGCTGGCCGGAGAGGAAACAGCCAGTTTGGGATTTTTACTCCCTCTTTGAGAGGTGTATATCAAAAGGCTCAGGTCCTGATTTAGAATCTTTACTTACGACCCTGAAGTGTGGTCTTGGACAGAGTCAAGACCCCAGAGCTTTCTTTGGGGTGAAGAGTGGTGACAAAATATGTCTCTTTTTTCCTGGTGCTGGTGGAGTTAGGAACTTTGGCTACATTGTAAAGTTATTGAAAACAGGGATCATGTCCCCCATTCTGCTGTAGTAATAATTGTAGAATTTGTTAAGCACTGACTATGAGCCAGATTCAGTTCATCAGGTCAGGCTCAGTTCCTGTCCCACATGGGCCACACAATCTAAGTAGGAAGAACATGTATTCAATTCCCATTTTATGATTTGCCCAAGGTCAAAGAAGTTAAGTGACTTGCCCAGAGTCCCTCAACAGTCAAGTAGCAGGTCAGGATTAGAACCCAGGTCCTATGACTCCCAGACCCATGATTTTTCAATTAGTAGAACAAGTGAAAAGAACATAGGCCTGAGAGTCAGTGGACCTGTGTTCCAATCCTGCCTATGTCACTTGCCTGTTGTATGACTTTGGATAGGTCACTTAACTTTGTGCCTCATTTGCCTCCTAATGATCTTGTATTGTGCCCAGGGTTTAGTACAGGACTTGTCACATAGTAAGCACTTATCAACTACTGTGATGATGATGATGATGATTAGATTTCCCAAATTTCCTAAACAGTCTTCATCTTCTTGGCTTTGATCAATTCTTCCCCTACTTGGTGACACTGGTCAAGGCAGGTCCCTCTGTTCCTCAGTTTCTCCAAGGTGGTGACTGGGTATGCAAAGGCATCCCAGTGGTACTGGAGATAAATCAATCAGTCAATTAATCAATGGCATTTATTTAGTGTTAACTTTATGCAAAGTACTCTACTAAGTGCTTGAGAGAGAACCATTTAACAGAATTGGTAGACACATTGTAGGACTGCCCAGAGGAGTCCAGACCTGTTGATGGAGTCCATACCACAGTCCCTCTTCCTCCCACATGCTAAGCACTGTGTTGAACACAGGTAGATGCAATACAATCAGATCAGGAACTGTCTCTGTCCCACATGGGGCTCACAGTCTCAGGGGAAGGGAGAACTGGTATTTAATCCCTATTTTACAAATGAAGACCTAGTCCCAGAAACACTAAGTGTCTTGCCCAAGTTCACATAGCAAGTAAGTGGCAGAGCTGGGGTTAGAACTCTGATTTCCTGACTCCCATTCCTGTGCCCTTCCTGTGCCTGGGTGCATCCTGATTCACAAGCCTTTAACCTTGGCATTATCCTTGCCTCCTCTCTCTCATTCAACCCACATATTCAATCCGTCACTAAATCCGGTCAGACCCACCTTCACGACATCATTAAAATCCGCCCTTTCCTCTCCATCCAAATTGCTACCACATTAATACAATCACTCATCTTATCCCACCTGGATTACTGCATCATCCTCCTTACTGACCTCCCAGACTCCTGCTTCTCCCCACTCCATTCTACACTTCACTCTGCTGCCAGGATCATTTTTCTACAAAAATGTTCAGGACATGTCACCCCACTCCTCAAAAAACTCCAGTGGTTGCCCATCCACCTCTGCATCAAAGAAAAACTCCTCACCATTGGCTTTAAAGCACTCCCATCACCTTGCTCCCTCCTACCTCACCTCACTACTCTCCTATGAGAACCCAGACCTCTCACTTCACTCCTCTAATGCTAACCTTCTCAATATATCTTGATGTCATCTGTCTCGCTGCTGACTTCTCACCCACATCTTGCCTGGAATGCTCTCCTTCCTCAGATCCGACAATTACTCTCCTTCCCCCTCACAAGAACATGGATATAAGAAGAAGCCAGAGAAGGATGTTGGGTTCCTTCTCATAGTAGTCAAGCTGGGGTGGGATGGGGTGCCCAGTATTTAGCATAGTGCTTGAGGGCAGCAGTCAAGAGGGAAGATAGTGTTGGGAGAAAAGATAGTAGTTGGGGGAAACTGATAGGCTGGAAACCCACTCAGAGGCCCCAATTTCTGTCCTTCTGAATTCATTCAGTCAATCAATCAGTGGTATTTATTGAATACTTATCATGTGCACAGCACTGTTACAAATGCTTGGAAGAGTACAACAGAATTAGCTTACAATCTAGAGTCTAGAGTTACCAAAGGTCACCAGTTACCTTTGTGAATCATAGTACCTTCTCAGTGAGTCTCATTTTCACCTCTCCCACCGTTGACCCCTTGCCCACGACCCTCTCTCCTAACATCCAACAAACTAGCACACTTCCCCCTTTCAAAGCTCTACTGAAAGCTCACCCCCTCCAGGAGGCCTTCCCAGACTAAGCCCATCTTCTCCTCTGCTCCTCCTCCCCTTCCCATCGCCCAGGCTCACTCCCTTTGCCCTACCCCCTTCCCCACCCTACAGCACTTGTATATATATGTACATATTTATTATTATATTTATTCTATTAATGATGTGTATATATCTATAATTTTATTTATTCATATTGATGCTATTGATGCCTGTTTACTTGTTTTGATGTCTCGCTCCCCTCTTCTAGACTGTGAGCCCTTTGTAGTGCAGGGATTTTCTCTACCTTTTGCTGAATTGTACTTTCCAAGCACTTAGTACAGTGCTCTGCATATAGTAAGTGCTCAGTAAATATGACTGACTGACTGAATGAATAGTATGCCCATCTGGAAAGTGGGTCTCGATGGAGTCAGGGGACTGCTGATGACCCTCAGTCTGATATTCTTCAGCAAATGACCCCCACATGAGGGCCCTGGACTGGAAGATGCCATGTGCTAGGCATACATTTTGGGCTGACCAGTCCTGAAGAATGGCGTAATTAGCTCCCTGAGAGCCCTTGAGAAATTTCAAAAGCATTTTTCTGATGCCAAAGTCTCCTGGCTGTCTCGAAAAAGGCACAGAGTTGGAGCGGGCTAAGATGGAGGGACGAGGGCAAACCAGATTGGACTTCAGAGGAGCCTCTCTTCCCTCTCAGCACAGCAGAAACATGCCTTTGTATCTGGACTTGACCCAGTTTCTGCAGTTTGCCAGAGCCCAACAATAATGATAATGGTGTGTATTTGGAAAATGCTTACTACGTACCAAACTCTGGAGTAGATACAATCCAATCAGACCAGACGCAGTCCCTGTTCCACATGGGGCTCACAGCCTAAAGGGGAGGGAGAACAGCAGGCAAATGGCAGAGCTGGGATTAGAAACCAAATTTCTAGACTCCCAATCCTGGGCTCCTCCACTAGTCCCCACTGCTTCCCTATAGCTTTTTCTTCCTTATATTTGCTAAGCACTTACTATGTGCCAGGCAGATATAAGATAATGAGGTTGGACAGTCCATGCCCCACATAAAACAGCTTTAGTCCCCATTTTACAGATGAAGTAACTGAGAAAAGTGAAGTGACTTGCCCAGGGTCACACAGCAGACAAGTGGCAGGGCCAGGATTAGGAGTCAGGTCCTCTGACTCCCAAGATCATGCTCTTTCCATTAGGGCACAATGCTTCTCTGTAGTTTGAAAAGAATCGCTCATTTCTGGATAGCTGTACATAGTTTTCAATTTTTACCATGCTGCCACACTGTCTGAGGCTGGGCTTGAAGCATTCCACTGTCCACTTCTTTTCAGATTCCACATTTCACTTCACACCATTTAGCATGTTATCGTACCATCATCCTGCCTCTTAACGTGTCCAGAGAAGCAGTGCTTTGATGCCTAGGAAGCATTTAATGCCCTGCCCAAACCTGCACACATGTGTGGAGAGACAGGGTTTCACTCTTCGGTGCTGAAGAGTTGATTGCCCCTCTGGACTTCACTGTTGAAAATCTTGTCCTGACATTAGATGTTGTATTCGGATTGTAATTGACAGGGCCGGAGCTGGTAGGAAGGATGGCGTATCTTGTGTCGGAGAGCTAGGACTCAGATCTTCACTGATGAGAACCAGCGTGACCTAGTGGAAAGAGCCCACAGGGCTTGTCTCACAAGCCCAGGGACCCAAGTTTTAATCCTGACTCCACCCAGGTCTGATAAATACCTCGTCTCTCTCCTCTTAGACACAGTCCTGAGTGAGACTGGGACTGTGCTCCAGCTGATTATCTCATATCTTCCCCAGTATTTAGCATAGTGCTTGGCACATAGGAAGTGTTTAATAAATGCCACAGTTAGTGTTATTCAAAGCTATGGTGGGGTCCAACCTTCTATTGACTAAATCAATCAATCAAGTCAAATGGCATTTGTTGAGCACCTGCTTTGGGTGAAGCACTGTATTAGGCTCTTGGGAGCTGCAACAGAGGTACAAGACAAATTGTCTGCCCAAAAAAAGCGTACAATCTGGTGGAGAATTGAAGGCTGAAGCCCTGTTGTCAATTTCCCACAATCCTACACTGGCTGTTGGGGTTTATGGGCACAGCATGGCTGTGCAGGATGGAGGCCGGTGTAAGTCTCAACATGGAGAGCCCAGAGTGGACCAGATCAAATGTTGTCAGGGAGGAGGGAAACCCTAAGCCATTAAGCCACAAAGAGGGGACAATGGCTGAGAGAAGCCTAAGACAAACCCTATGCCTACAAGCCTCCTGGGAGGATGTCAGAGAGAGGTTGAGCGTCTCCACCTGGCAGGTGGGTCAACAGGCCATGAGGAGGAAGCAGCAGGAAGTCAAGGGAAGATCACAGAGCAGGGTCAGCTCACCATGAGCACTGGTATGCATTGGAGGGGCATAGGACAGACCCATGTTCACAATAAAGTGTTCCTGGTTCCGGCACCACGTCCGATTCACAGCATAACCTACAGAAGGGGTGGTATTAATGATGAGGATAATAGTATTTACTGTGGCTCTGCTATTTGCCAAGGTCTGTGGTAAATCTAATACAGTTAATCAAACTATCAAGGATATTTATTGAGCATTTGCTATGACACATCACTGTACTAAGTGCTTGGGAAAATACAATACATCAGAATTGGTAGACATGATTCCTGTCCACAAGGGCTTTATAGTCTATAAGGGGAGACAGACATTAATATAGAGTAAGGAGAGGGGAAATAGTAGAGTATAATAATATTTATATAAAATACTATGGGGCTGGGAAAGTATCAAAGTGCTTAAGGTGTCCACAGCCAATCAGGTTGGATATCGTCCCTGTTCCATATAATAATAATAATAATGTTGGTATTTGTTAAGTACTTACTGTATGCCAAACACTGTTCTAAGACCTGGGGTAGATATGAGATGATCAGGTTGTCCCACCTAGGGCTCACAGTCTTCATCCTCATTTTGCAGATGAGGTAACTGAGGGACAGAGAAGTTAAGTGACTTGCCCAAGGTCACACAGCTGACAAGCGGCAGAGCTGGAATTAGAACCCATGACTTCTGACTCTGATTCAGGGAGAGAACGTATGTTATCCCCTTTTTACATATGACGGAACTGAGGGCCAGGGAGGTTAAGTGACTTGCCCAAAATGACACTACAGGCAAGTGGTGGCTTCAGGATTAGAACCCAGATGTCCTGATTCTCAATCCTGATTTCTTTCTAGTAGACCACACTGCCCCCTGGTGTCTATCATACTGTGGGCGATGGACTTTAAATTGCAATTGGGGAAAGCAATCAAATATAAAGATATGTACATAAATGCTGAGGGGTGAGGGTGGGGTGAGTGTCGAATTGCCTAGCGGGCATGGACCTAAGTGCGTAAATGACACAGATGTGAGGATGAAGAGGGTGGAGGGATGAGTGTTTACTCAGAAAAGGCTTCTTGGCTTCACTTCCACCATGTTGCCCCAGTTAAATGCAGGATCTTTCCCATTGCTTAACACAGTGTTTTGGTGCTTAGGAAGCACTTGATGCCCTGCCCAAACCTACACAAATGTCAGAAAAATGTGGCCACTAAGGTACCTGGCTCAAGCAAGCCCTTTCAGGCTCTGTCCCAGTGTAGGTCTGGACTAGGTTGGGCCAGGCTGGGTTGGACTGGACCAGTGGGGTGAGCAGTGAGTGGAGAGGCCCAGGAATGGGCTAGGGGTAATGCAGGCGAGGGAAGAAGAGGGTTGTGGGGAGAAAGAGGAGAGAGGAGGGGCCTGAGGCGGGACTGGAGTGGGGTGGGCATTGAGAGGAGGGGGTCAGGGCTCACAGAAATGCCAGAAGACACAGCCACTATAGTAATGACATGCTGCAGCACTGAGAAGTGACTCAGGGATGGGGGTAAAAGGGGATCCCAACTCCAGGAGGCATGTATTGGTGGCCATGTCAGAGAGCTGAAATCCAGTAGCCAGAACCACAGAACAAAGGCTGGGAATGAGATTAATACTTGTGTCTAGCTCTGGGCTGCCCTCCCCCAACCCGCCCTATCTGCTCTCCCTTCCCTGTCCTACTATACCCTGTCCTGCCTGCCCATCCCCTGCCCTGCCTTGTATTTGCCATTCAGATGTAAAATCCCTGGACAAGCTTCTTCCCTGGCCTAGCTCAGCTCAGACTGTCACTGAACCCTCAATGGCAGGGGGTCTCCCCAGATTCTCCCCAGATCGTACTGGTCTGCTGGCTGCTGTGTTATCCAAGCCTGTGAGACAGCTGGGCTCTGCCTCTCCTAAAATGGAAATCATGGTGTTTGTTGGGCATTTACTAGATGCCAAGTGGTGTGGGGGACACGAGATCAGAAACAATCCTTTTCCCATACAGGGCTCATAGTCTAAGTGGGAAGGGAGAACAGGTTTTGAATCCGTATTGTACAGATAAGAAAACTGAAGCCCAGAGAAGTTGTCATTCGCTCATGGTCACACAACAGGTGAGAGGAGAATCAAGTTTAGAACCCAGGTCCCCTGATTCCCAGGTCCATGATCTTTCCTCTAGGCCACACAGCTTCTCCTAGATTTGGACTGCAGACCTGTCAGCCCAAGGCAGGCTGGGAGGAAAGGCATGCTGAGCTGGACCTTGAGTTTCTGAAACATCTACAGCCAGATGGCCTCCTGCAACCTCAGCTCTGGGATCTGATGGAGGTTCAGATCCTGGGGTCTTTCCCACAGGACCCAGACCTCCAGGGAGCCAGGTCAGTCCTGCCCCATCGGGCCCAGCACAGCCCCAGGAGTGCAGGGGAGAAACAGTAGGTAGAGGGCTCCCTGGAACTGTGTTCCTGGCAGTGTGAGAGTGGGCAGGGCACAGGGTGGGGCAAAGACGGCACAGGCCGACAGGGGAGGGGAGGGAGGAAGACAGGCAGGTAAGCAGGAGGTAGACAAGCCTCAATTTTGGGGGACTCAAACCAGGGCCTCTAGTAATAATAATAATAAAGAAGAACAACAATACCTGTAGTGTTTGCTAAGCACTTATTATGTTCTAGTCACTGTAGTAAACCTTGGGGTAGATACAAGATAATCAGATTGGACATAGTTTCTCTGTCTCACAGACACACACATTAGCACCCATGCATGTGCACACATAATAATAATAATAATGTTGGTATTTGTTAAGCGCTTACTATGTGCAGAGCACTGTTCTAAGCGCTGGGGTAAACACAGGGGGATCAGGTTGTCCCACGTGGGGCTCACAGTCTTAATCCTCATTTTACAGATGAGGGAACTGAGGCACAGAGAAGTTAAGTGACTTGCCCACAGTCACACAGCTGACAAGTGGCAGAGCTGGGATTCAAACTCATGAGCCCTGACTCCAAAGCCTGTGCTCTTTCCACTGCGCCACGCTGCTTCTTATTTGCATACACACACACACACACAAAATATAGAACATACTCTATTGCTTTTCCCACTACTCAATACACTCCCCCCCCCACACACACACACGCACACTAGAGGACACTCCACATTTCCCTCCTATATAATAATGTTGGTATTTGTTAAGCGCTTACTATGTGCAGAGCACTGTTCTAAGCGCTGGGGGAGTTACAGGGTAATCAGGTTGTCCCACATGAGGCTCACAGTTAATCCCCATTTTACAGATGAGGTAACTGAGGCACAGAGAAGTTAAGTGACTTGCCCACAGTCACACAGCTGACAAGTGACAGAGGCAGGAGTCGAACCCATGATCTCTGACTTGGAAGCCCAGGCTCTTTCCACTGAGCCACGCTGCTTCCTATATATATTGTTGAAATTTTTTCCTTGCAAAAATTCTTATATAGCTCTCATGGCTCCCAGTCACTCAGAAACTAAAAACAAGAGTAATAATAAAACAGCAACAAACATGACCAAATGGACATCACTGGGCAGGGATTGTCTCTATCTGTTGAGGATTGTACATTCCAAGTGCTTAGTACAGTGCTCTGCACATAGTAAGCGCTCAATAAATACTATTGAATGAATGAATGAATAAAGCATCCAAAATAAAAACAAGGGTGCAATTTCTTGTAAAACACATACATAGCAAGACATATTGAATAAGGCAAGCAGAAGTATTTAATAAAGCCTTTTGATAATGACAGTAGTTGTTAAGCGCTTACTATGTGCCTAGCACTGTTCTAAGCACTGGCATAAATACAAGGTTATCAGGTTGTCCCATGTGGGGCTCACAGTCTTAACCCCCATTTTACAGATGAGGTAATTGAGGCACAAGGTAGTTAAGTGACTTGCCCAAAGTCACACAGCTGACAAGTGGCAGAGCCGGGATTACAACACATAACCTCTGACTCCCAAGCCCGTGCTCCTTCCACTACTTCACGCTGCTTCTCAAGTATTTGTCCTCCTGACCAATGTTCCCAGGGATGGACATTGCTGGCCCCCAGATGGAGGTCTCAAAAGGAAGAGGAGGGTTAGACAGAGGGAGCCTGAGTCCAGCCAGATTGCCTGCAAGTGGCCTAGTCCCCCCGACCCCATGCTCCCAGGCTCCCTGTTTGTGCTCCAGGCTAGTGCCAACTCCCCCTCTGAGGTTAGCCGCAGCTGAAGCGATTTCACTTGGGATTCCCCTGGGCCCTACCTCTTCCAGCTCTGCCTGTTACATTTCTACATCAAACAGAAACTCCTTACTGTAGGTTTTAAAGCACTCAATCACCTTGGCCCCTCCTACTTCATCTTGCTACTCTCCTACTACAACCTAATCAGCCTACTTTACTCCTTTAATGTGAACCTACCGACTTGTACCTCAATCTTGTTTTTCTCACTGCCAACCCCTTAACCACATTCTCTCTCTGGCCTGAATTTCACTCCCCCTCCATATTCCACAGACCATTACTTTTCCCAACTTCAAACCCTCCTAAAGTCACATCTCCTCCAAGAGGCCTTCCCCAGCTAAGCTCATATTTCCCCTACTTCTTCCTGTTTCTTCATTGCTCTTGACCTTGGACTTGTACCCTTTATACACTCCATCTACGACACCATGGCACTTAGGTGCATATCTGTAACATATTCCAATGGCTGCCTACCATAGTACCTTATAACCTCCCATGGTCAGGAGCCAACTCTGTTGTATAATACTCTCCCAATCTCTTAGTTCAGAGTTCTGCACATAGTAAGCACTCAATAAATACCACTAATTGATTTACTGATTAAATGGAGATTCAATACCTGCTCTCTCTCCAACTTATATTGGGAGCCCTGCGTAGGACAGGGACTGCATCTTTTTTAATGGCATTTGTTTAGCACCAATTATGTGTCAGGCACTGTACCAAGTAAGTGGTGGGGAAGATAAAAGATAATCAGATAAAAGCCTGTGCCAAATGAAGCTCACAGTCTTAATCCCCATTTTACAGATGAGGTAACTGAGGCACAGAGAAGGTAAGTGACTTGCCCATGGTCACACAGCAAACAAGTGGTGGAGCGAGGATTAGAATTCAGGTCCTCTGACTATAGGCTCATCCTTTTTCCACTAGGCCAAACTGCTTCTTCTGTATCTGACCTGATTACCTTTTGTCTACCCCAGCCCTAAGTACACATAGTGAGCACCTATTACCTATTCTGGGCATGTCACTTCTCTCCTCAAAAACCTCCAGTGGTTGCCTATAAATCCTTGCATGAAACACAAACTCCTCACTCTTGGCTTCAAAGCTCTCCATCACCTGGGCCCCTCCTCCTACCTTACCTCCCTTCTCTCCTTCTACATCCCACCCCATACACTCTGCTCCTCCTCACAGTGCCTCGTTCTCACCTGTCCCGCTGTCAACCCCTGGCCCAAGTCTTACCACTGTCCTGGAATGCCCTCCCTCCTCACATCTGCCAAACTAACTCTCTTCCCCTCTTCAAAGCCCTACTGAGAGCTCACCTCCTTCAGGAAGCCTTCCCAGACTAAGCCCTCCCTTTCCCTCTGCCCTTCCTCCCCTCCCCCTTCCCCTACTCCCTCTCTCTGCTCTACCCCCTTCCCCTCCCCACAGCACTTTTGTATATTTGTATATATTATTTATTACTCTATTTTATTAAAGATGTGTATGTATCTATGATTCTATTTATTTTGTTGGTATTGATGCCTGACTAGTTGTTTTGTTTTGTTATCTGTCTCCCCCTTTTAGACCGTGAGCCCGTTTTTGGGCAGGAATTCTCTCTATCTGTTGCCGAATTGTACATTCCAAGCACTTAGTACAGTGCTCTGCACACAGTAAGTGCTCAATAAATATGATTGAATGAATGAATTAATGAATGAATAGGCCTCTGTTTCTTCATCTTTAAAATGGGGATTGAATATTTATTCTCCCTCCCCTTTCAAATCTGATTTCTATATAGGATATGGATTGGGCCTGATTATAGTAATAATAATGGTATTTGTTAAACATTTACTATGCCCTGGAGTGGATACATGAAAATTGCATTGGACACAGTCCCTGTCCCACATGGGCCGCACAGTCTTAATCCCTGTTTTACAGAGGGAACAGAGGGCCAGAGAATTAAAGTGACTTGCCCAAAGTCACAAAGCAGACAAGTGGCAGAGCCAGGATTAGAACTCATGAGCTTCTGATTCCTAGGCCCATGCTCTATCCACTACACCATGCTGCTTCTCTCTGACTATATCTATCCCAGACCCTAGTACAGAGTTTGAGCACATTAATAAATATCAAAATTATTCTCATAATTATAATGATTATTATTATTACTACTACTACTACAGAGAGAGGATGGAGCAGCTGAAAACCAGGCTGGCCGGGAGGAACAGGCCCTTGGCCCCTCAAGCTGAGTGCCAACTGCTAACTCATAACCCACTTTCAGAATTAGAGGTCCAAGGCCCAGCAAGCATAGATAATCAGAAAGAAATTGCCAGGGTTCTAGCCCACAGCCGCCAGAAAAGTGTTGAAAATACCGCCATGCCTTAAGAACCCCCTGTGGCTGCTTCCTCTAAAACAGGGAAACTGAGTGCTGACAGCCCAAGAGGGCATTTCTTTATTAACAATAACAATAATAATAATAATGGTATTGGTTATGCACTCACTATGTGCCAACCACTGTTCTAAGCACTGGGGTAGCTATAAGGTAATCATGTCGTCCCACATGGGCCTCACAGTCTTAATCCCCATTTTCAGATGAGGTAACTGAGTCACAGAGAAGTCAAGTGACATCCCCAAAGTAACAGCAGACAAGTGGCAGAGCTGGGGTTAGAAGCCATGACCTTCTGACTCCCAGGTTCTGGAGGCCTCGTTGAGCTCCCTTGGCCCTTTGGTGGAGCTCAGGGCTCAGAGGTAAAGCAAGGGGATGGAAGGTTAAAGGATATTGCCACATCTTTGAGCCTCCCCACCACTGCAGGGGCTAAAACCATAGTGGGATGGGGAGAGGAGAGAGGAACCTGAGGCAGTGTGGGGGGTTGTAAGAAGGGAAGCTAGAGGCAGTGGGGAGGATGGGAGTGAGAAGGGAGAGGAGCCAGGGGGCTGGATGAGCAGAGTCACCCTGACTTGAAAGAGAACTGGTACAGGAGGGTCAGACGTGAGCAAGCCTGAGGGAACCAGCAACAATGTAGGCAGATGGATGGGGACTTTGAGCCAGCTCTAGTCCCCAGGGAAGGTACTAGCCAGCAACTCTGAGAATGGGAATTGGGTGGAACTGGGCCAGGCGAAGAGTGTGGAGAGCAGCCGGGTCCTGGGAAAAGGCGCTGTCCCCCGGCATGGGCCAGCCTTCTGTTGCTTCTGCTATTCTTGTCTCAGAAAAATGCGCTGGCGGGAACTTGAGGCCTGCCAGTCCCAGGAAAACGCAGGACCATGAGAATTTCCCTCCTCGGTCAGCACCCGCTGCCCATTCCCTCAGGTTCAGTGCCACAGCTGATTCAACTCGGTTAGACAAAACTGAATCCAGACAGAAATGGCTTTGATATCCCACATCAGCCCCACAACACTTAGGTAGTACATCTCTTTACCCTCTGCTGTTCCCCTAGCTGTAATTTATATTAATGTCTGTCTCCCTCACTAGACTGTAAGCTCCTTGAGAGCAGGGATCATGTCTACCCAGTCTATTATGTTTTAGTTTCCCATGCACTTAGTACAGAGCTCTGCACATAGTAAGTTCTCATAAATGCCATAGATTAATTGACAGACTGATTGATTTTGCCCTCTCTACAGCACGACAATCTGGGCTTTCAGTGCTTCAAGGAGCAGCCATCACTGTCAAGGGTTGAGATCAGATGGCACAGCAGGCAGCAGGAGAAGCAACAGGCCCATCCCCACCCAGTCCCATTGGGAGCAGAGGGCAATAGGAGAGGCAGGCAACAGGCAGAGGAGCAGAAGAGGAGACAGTCCAACTCCACCTGGGCCTGCCAGGGACTGAGTGTAACAAGAGAGGCAAAAAAGCTGTTTCTACCTGTGCCTGCTGGATGCTGAGGGCAGGGAGAGAACAGGAGGGCTAAATGAGGATGAACCAGCAAAGGTGTCCAGGTTCCTAGCAAGTCTGGAAATGTTGGTGCTGGGATTCTGGCCCTTTCCACAACTTAGCAGAATGTGGTCTTTGCAAGGACTGATAGTGCAGGGCTCGTCTCTTTCTTTCCAAGAAAAGGGAGTGGTGAAAAGGGAAGACTCAATCAGCTCTCCCTAGGCTATCTAACCTTGCTCCTCTCCCACTATAGCCCAGCCCAGAAACTTCATAATTTTAACTCCAACCTACTCACTATATTTCCATCTCACCTATCTCACCACCAACCCTTTACCCACATCCTCCTTCTAGCGTAATGCTCCCCCCTCTTCAAATCCAACAGACCACCACTCTCCCCAGCTTCAAAGCCCTCCTAAAATTACATCTCTTCCACAAAGCCTTCTCTGACTCACCTGTCATTGCCCCAGTCTATTCTCCCTGCCTTCTGCATTGTCTATGCCCTTGGCTCTGGACCCCCCTTTGCCAGGCCTGAGCCTACTCCTGACTGAGGTTTCTGTTCCCTCTGCAAGCAGGTTCTGCCCAGCCAACCCTTCTGCTTTACTTCCTTGAGCTCCAGATCCCGGGCAAAGAGGGGAGCACTGAGTCGTTTCCCCCTTAAGACCAACATGCTCCACTTTGCTCCTCTCCCCCTCCTCCCACTACTGGAGAAGCTGGAGCTATTGCTCACCTACCCACAGCAGATGTTGTGGCCCACACTTCCTTCTCTCTGCTCCACTTCTCAGGGAGAGGTAGAAATCTGCCTAAAGAAGGAGTGAGTTTGGGAAGAACTGTGGTGTGTGTTCAGTACATACTATGTGCCCAGTACTGCACTAAGCAATGGGATAAATGCAATGCAATCAAATCAGAGCCATGCAATACAAGGTAAGCAAGAGACACACAGTCCTTGTCGTAAACAGGGCTCCCAATCTGTTAGAGAGAATAGGTATTGAATCCCCATTTCATAGATGAGGAAACAGGTTCAAAGAAGTTAAGTTACATACCCAGGGTCATTCAGCACGTAAGTGGCAGAGCTAGGATTAGAGCCCAGAGTTCCTCATTTACCACAGGCTCTGTATGTGGAAAAGGACCAACATTAGTAGCCACAAAGAACCAGCCAACTACCATAGACAAGGGAAAGAAGGAAAGAGAATAGAAGAAAAATAATATGGATCTAGACTGAGTGTGAGCTGTAATTAGTGACCACTTGAGATTTGTTGAACATGGCAGTGGGCAGAGCACTGTTCTAAGTACTGGGAAGAATACAGTACAACAGAGTTGGTGGTCACACTCTTGTCCACAGGGAGATTACAGTTTATAGGGAGAGATGGACATTAAATTAAATTAATACTATGAGGCTGAGGGTAGGGAAAGCAGAGTGCTTAAAAGCATAGATGACACAGAAGGGAAAGAGAATAGAGGAAATGAGGACTTAATTGGGAAAAGTCTTTTGGAGAAGATGTGATTTTAATAAGGTTTTAAAGGTGGGGAGAGTAGTGGTATGTGATATTTAAAGGGGGAGAGAATTACAGACTAGAGACAAAATATGGGCAGGGGGTTGGCAGTGAGATTGACAAGACTGAGGTACAGCTAGTAGGAAGTCATTAGAGGAGAAAAGTGTGCAGGATGAGTTGTAGTAGGAAATCAGTAAGATACGAGGCGGCAAAGTGATCGAGTGTTTTTAAGCCAATGGCAAGGACTTTTTATTTGATTTGAAGGTAAATTCCTGAGAAGTGGGGTGATGTGAATTGTTCAAATTTTTAGAAAAATGATCCAGGCAGAGCATCGCCTGAAGTCTGAAGAGAAAGGAGGTCAGTGAGGAGGCTGATGCAGCAGTCAAGACAGGATAGGATAAGTTATTGAATCAGCATAATAGCAGTTTGGATGGAGAGGATAGGGCAGATTCAAGTGATGTTGTGAAAGTAGAACTGACAGAATTGGTGACAGACTGACTATGTGGGGTGAATGAGAGAGATGAGTTCATGCTCAGGATGGCATCTTCCCCTCTCCTCATAACTTTCCATCCCTGCTTCCCTCCTCCAGAAGCCAACAAAGTGAGTATTGTTCTCAACAAGGCAACATGGCTTAGTGGAAAAAGCATAGGCCTGGAAGTCAGAGGACCTGGGTTTTAATCCCAGCTCTGCAAGTTGCCAGCTGTGTGATCTTGGGGCTATTACTTCTCTGTGTCTCAGAGTCCTCATCTGTAAAATGCAGATTCAAAACATGTTTTCCCTTCTACTTAGTATTTGAGCCCCATATGGGACAGAGACTGTATCCAAACTGTTAATTTTATCTACTCCAGCAGTTAGAACAGTGCTTGACCACAGTGCATGCTTAACAAATACCATTAGGAAAAAACCTCCTCTCAACCTTTCAGTGCTCACATTAGTCAACTGCTAAATCCCATTGACCTTCTCCACAATATTTCCTAGATCAATCCCTTTATGGTGAGAGCCATTGGCCTACCACCTACATTCCCTGCACTAACAAGGGATCCTGGCCTTATCACAGGGAGCTCCAACCACCTCCCAGCCTGGAGTCCTAATCCCTGAACCACCAAAATGAAGAATGACTTCCCTAGGATCAATCAGGCCCAGATAACTTCAAATGGTTGTCCTTCTTTTCCACTTAGCTGGCCAATCAACTAATCAGGGGTATCCATTGGGTGCTTAATCTGTGTGTAGCACTGTACTAAGTGCTCGGGAGAGTAAGAGTCAATAGAGCAGGTAGACACAAACTATTCCTGCCCACTATAAACTTACAGCCTAGCCCACTCTACTTCCTCCTTAACCCCCTCTCTGATGGGTTGTTTTCAGGTGGAATCCTCAAATAATGGCAGGCACCTTATCTTAATGAACCAAAGCCAGTGGGTGATTTTGTGTCTCCTCTGTCTGTGTGGGCAAGCTCAATGACTGTCTGAACCCAGAGCGCTTCCCCTGGAGTTCCCTCCAGACCTGCCAAGCTCACCTACTGAAAGCTGAAGGGGGTGGGGGTAGAGGTGGGGATGGGAGAAGAAGGGGGTCAGGAGGTTTGGAGTCCCCAGAGATCAGTGGCCCAGGATGCAGCCAAGGGCAGGTCAGAAAGGTTAGAGTCCCCAGAGATCAGCCACCCAAAATCCAGCCCAGTTCTGTCACCGTTCATATGGAGGGTCCACACTGGAAGTCAGCAGCCAAACCTTGGTCTGATGTCCAGCCCTGGATGCGACTACCAGAAATGCAGTGAGGGTGGCTACAACACCCCAAAGGACTTGATTTCTGGCTGGTGTGACTGGTGACTCAGGGGACAGAGGGAAGAAGCAGGCCAGAAGGGAAACAGAAACTGGTAACACTATCCCCACTAACAAGGTCACTGCTGCCCCTGCAGCTGACAGGCCTGCTACTGGGGGAGGCAGAAGGGAAAGACATATTTAGTTGGGCCACTATAAGGGGTGTTTCTGGACCAGGTTCCTGCTCACAATTACTGGAGTGGGATGCCAGGGACTGGAGCAACCTGGGATGTCAACTTAAGCCACCATTTTGTTAGGCTCTGACTCTCCAGGGTCCCATTTCAGAGAGGGGAATTTCTTGGCGAAGGACTCATCCTTACTCGGTCATGTGAACCATCCACCGTTCCTGCATCTCGAGCCTCAGCCACATGAGAAGGATGCTGCCCCTTCCCCAGGACTCCAAGATTCCAAGATTCTCTGGGCTCTCAATGGCCCCTGCTCCAGCCTGGAGAAGGACTTTGCCAGCATCAACATTAGAAACAGTGGCATCAGCATGAGGCCTTCTCACTCTTAGAATATGGAGAAGGTCTCTGCCAGGGCTTCAGCTGGGATTGCTGGAAATGTTGGTCTGAACGGCAAGGAGCCTAAAATCCCACTGCTCCTTTTGTGTGTGTTGTTGACTCTGTCTTTTTAAATTTGGTTTGGATATCCTTATGTTTCTGGAGCTGCCCCCACCCCCCACCCCTTCCACATTCTTATATTGTGAGCCTCTTGGGACTCATCGGTGTATTTCTTCCTTTCTTAGTACAGGGCTTTGCACAGAGTAAACACTTAATACTAGTTCTGTCACTAGGGTACAGATCTTGGGTCCCTCAGCCTGATTTGCTGATCCATGTGCCAGTAGCAGTTAGGGGGACAAGTAATGTTGGCTTTGAGGTTGGCTTTGAGGTTGGTATTGCTTAACACAATGTAGGCCCGAGCCTGAGGGCAAAAACAGAGGAACTGCCATAATGCAGAGCACCATGGGCCCCTTTCCCCCAGTGAGGCAGGAACCATGACCACTTAGAAGCTGAGGAAGCAGGGAAGAAAGGAAAAGGGGCTCCCCACTCATGTTCCCTCTGGCATGTGGTCAGCAGTGCCCACTCACAGGATTTCTGAGCCCCGACTGCATGCAGGGAACTGGCCTTGTGGTGCTATGACAGTGGGGTAAGCTTGGCTTCCTGGTGAGGCAGGATGAGCACACCCGACCACCCATTATCGGATTCACCTGTGACTACATGCAGAAACAACCCCAACCTTCCCGCCTCCCCCACACCTTCCCGGCTCTCTGAGAGCTTCCCTGCACCTCACCTCCGACTTGTTCCTGCAGGTACCCATGTCCACCCCCACCCTCAACTGGCTCTGTCCAAAGCCTTTTTTATCCTGCTTTTCACCACCCAATATTTTTCTTTCTCCACTGGCTGTCTCACCCCCGAGCCCCTGAACCTGCCCCTTCCCTGCTCCGCCCCCCCCTCACTTCATCACCAGGTCAGCCAGTAACTTCATCGCCCTCTGCCCCACACTGGGTCTGAACTCCCCACTAGTGACTGGGGAAGACTCCTCTTCCCCTACACCCTTCATGTTTCCCCACTGAGCCTTCTCCTGGGGCCCAAGACTGTCATGCTGGAAACTAAGTCAAAGAAAAGCCTCTGACCAGTAGCCAAAAGGTCCCTCCATCATTCTGTGGCTCCTAGGCTCTCTGGTTCCAGCACAAAGTCAGGAGAAAATGTGGTCATGAGCCTTCATTGCTGGTAGAAACTGTGAAAGGCTACCAGTGAGGGGGCCGGAGACCAAACTACCCTGCCCACTAGGTGTTTCCATGGGAATGCAGCTTGCCATTATCTAACTGACTATAAAACTGGGGTGCCTGTCACAGTGACATGCCATGTCTATCTCCTAACCCAGGGGAGAGGGTCTATCAACTCTGTTGTACTGTACTCTCCTAAGCACTTAGTATAGTGTTCTGCATGCAGTAACTGCTCAATAAATATCATTAATTGATTGATTATTTGAGGAAAGATGGAGTACTAACTTACAAATGTAAATACTCTTGTAGTCTACAATTTCCCCTATCCCTAATCTGTTTTAGTGTCTGTCTCCCCCTGTAGATTGTAAGTTCCGTGTGGGAAGGAATTGCCATCTACCAACTCTGTGGCATAGCTGTACTTTCCCAAGTGTTTTAGTACAGTGCTTTTTACACAGTAAGTGCTCAGTAAATAGCACTGATTGATCAAATGCCAGGCAGGAAAGCCAATGTCAGGAGAGAGAGGAATGTCAGGCACAAGAGGCAATGCCAGCAGGAAAGGCAATGCCAGACAGGAAAGGCAATGACAGCAGAAGAGACAATACCAAGCAGGAGAGGCATGCTGGGCACAAGCGACAGTATCAGCAGAAAAGACAATGTCAGAAGGAGAAGAAATGCCAGGCAGGCTACTGAAGCTTGGCTCAGCCTGTCAAGCCAGGGGCCTTCGATGGAATCATAGGAATCCCTCCCCGAAGGAGTCTGGAATCCATCAACTTTGGCAGAGCATCATGAGCCACTGAGGTCAGTGGGAGGAGCTTCCTGTTTCCTCACTCTTCACTGCAGAGATTTAACTAAACAACAAAGCTGATCCCTGTCAGCAAATCTTACAGCCATCTGGCATCAGATGATAAATCCCTTTGAAGAGTAAATTGTATTCCTTCACTCTGGCAATCTGCCCCAGTGACTGGCACCTGCCCCCAGGGAACTATGGGGGAGGAGAGGGCTTGAATGAGAGACAGCAGATCTCAGTATAGCTCACCAACTCAACATCCACCTGTCTGTCTCTGGCCTTGGTGGGGGTGGGGTTGGCATTGATAGGGGGCTGCTGACACCATCCACATGAAGAAATAGAAGGACTCTGAGTTAGGGTGGACTAACTCCCTTATAGACTAGAGAATTCCCAACTGGGATAGTCTGTAAAGCAGTAGGGTTTATGGAAAAGAGAGTCAAGAGAATTCTAATCCCAGCTCTCTCAATGGCCAACTGCATAACTTGGGCAAGGGACTTAACCTCCCTGTGTCCCATCTGTAGAATTGGGATAAACTAACTTGTTCAGGGGCAGGAGAGTGAGGATGCAGTGGCAGGATGGGAGGTCCCAGGTGCCCCTTCCCCAGCAGAGTGCCAATGCCCACCTCCCTGGGGAGAAATTGTCCAGCCCCCATGCCATCCATGTCTTCTATCATGCCTTGTTCCAAGGTGACCACATGGTAACAGCGCCATAGGACCTTCCCAACTTTAGAACATGGTGGCCCTGAGCTCCCAAGCCCTGGTGTCCATGGAGCTTGCCAAAATATCTCGCTACCTCCCTCTTGAGCCATATCTGATGTATAGAGGTTCCAGTGGAGCACACAGTAGGAGTGCAGCCAAGGCATGGCCAGAGTTCCATGAACAATTGATGTATTTTTCTCTACAATATGTTAATCAGGTAAAATCCTTCAAGAGAACCCAATAAACATGTGGTTCATAGTGCTGTCTGGTCAATTCTCTTCGCAGTTTAAATTATAAGGTTGCCTGATCTTCTGAGAGGATGGCCCTGAGGAAGAGGGAGACAGACTTTCCATGAAGCTCAGGAGGAAGGGACGCAGGCCATCTGTAGGTGCACAGATCAGTGGACGTTGCCAAGGAACAGATTTCTACTGAGGACACACATGTGTATATCCTCCAGTGGACCAGGGATCATGTGCAAACTGAAGTGTCTCTGACCTGGTTCCTTGGCAGGGTTCATGCCCACTGAGGCACTTCCCTCTGCATCTCCCAGCCCCTAGGGCTACCACCCCTCCAGAGGGCAGAGAGGCTATTCCAACAGGGAAGGGGGATGGAGTCTGTGGCATGCTTGGGGAGTGGACTGTCAGCCGGGGATGTGTTTGGGGAGCAGGCGCCAAGCTAGTGTTAAATTCATTCATTCAATCAATAGTATTTATTGAGCACTTACTATGTGCAGAGCACTGTATTAAGAGCTTGGAATGTACAAATCGGCAACAGATAAGAGACAGTCCCTGCCCATTGACAGGCTTACAGTCTAGTCAGGGGAGACAGACAGACAAAAACAATAGCAATAAATAGAATCAAGGGGATGAACATCTCATTAAAACAATAGCAATAAATAGAGTCAAGGTGATGTACATCTCATTAACAAAATAAATAGGGTAATGAAGATATATACAATTGAGCGAACAAGCACAGTGCTGAGGGGAGGGGAGGGGAAGGGAGAGGGGGAGGAGCAGAGGGAAAGGGGGGAAAAGAGGGCTTAGCTGAGGGGAGGGGAAGGGGGGTAGAGGGGGAGCAAAGGGAACAGAGTGAAAAGGGGAAGCTCAGTCTGGGAAGGCCTCTTGGAGGAGGTGAGCTCTCAGTAGGATTTTGAAGAGGGGAAGAGAATTAGTTTGGCAGAGATGAGGGAGGGCATTCCAGGACAGCGAGAGGACGTGGCCCAGGGGTCGATGGCGGGATAGGCAAGAACGGGAGACGGTGAGGAGGTGAGCATCAGAGGAGCAGAGAGTGCGGGGTGGGCAGTAGAAAGAGAGAAGGGAGGAGAGGTAGGAGGGGGCAAGGTGATGGAGAGCCTTGAAGCCTAGACTGAGAAGCTTTTGTTTCGTGCGGAGGTTTATAGGCAACCACTGGAGGTTTTTAAGAAAGGGAGTGACATGCCCAGAGCATTTCTGCAGGAAGATGAGCTTGGGCAGCAGAGTGAGGAATAGACTGGAACGGGGAGAGACAGGAGGAAGGGAGATCAGAGACAAGAGACAAGGCTTACATAATAATCCAGCCGGGATATTATGAGAGCCTGTAACAGTAAGATAGCCATTTGGGTGGAGGGGAAAGGGCAGATCTTGGCGATAGTATAAAGGTGAGACTGGCAGGTTTTGGTGATGGATTGGTTGTGTGGGGTGAATGAGAGAACCGAGTCAAAGATGACACCGAGGTTGCGGGCCTGAGAGACGGGAAGGATGGTTGTGCCATCCACTGTGATAGGGAAGTCAGGAAGAGGACTGGGCTTGGGAGGGAAGATGAGAAGCTCAGTTTTGGCCATGTTGAGCTTTAGGTGGCGGGCAGACATCCAGGTAGAGACGTCTTGGAGGCAGGAGGAGATACGAGCCTGAAGGGAGGGGGAGAGGATGGGGCTGAGATGTAGATCTGTGTGTCATCTGCATAGAGATGATAGTTGAAGCCGTGAGAGCAAATGAGTTCGCCGAGGGAGTGAGTGTATATGGAGAACAGAAGAGGACCAAGAACTGACCCTTGAGGAACCACAACAGTTAGAGGATGGGAGGGGGAGGAGGAGCCTGCGAAGGAGACCAAGAATGACCAGCCAGAGAGATAAGAGGAGAACCAGGAGAGGACGGAGTCTGTGCAGCCAAAGTGAGATAAGGTGTGGAAGAGAAGGGGATGGTCAACAGTGTCAAAGGCAGCTGAGAGGTCAAGGAGGATTAGGATAGAGTAGGAGCCATTGGATTTGGCAAAAGGAGGTCATGGATGACCTCAGAGAAAGCAGTCTCGGTAGAGTGGAGGGGATGGAAGCCATTGCATCATATTACTGGCAAATGTCAATCACAGGGGAGGCAGTGCCATATTGGGGCATAGCTTAACCCCTTCTAAGGATTGGTAGATCTGATAAGATGCCTAGACACATTCATAATCCAAACAAATTCCTCCTATGCAAACCACACCCCTGTCGTGACCCTATGGTCAGCATTCAACAGGCAGATTCACCTACCAATCAGATCCTGCCTGGGGCCTGCTGTGTTTATGATTCATACCTGTCAGTCAACTCCCACCCCTCCCACCACCCCCCAACCCCCGCCACATCTTGAGTGGTTCCCCCAGGCATGATCTGATTGGTAGACAAATATGCCTGTTGAGTGCTCACCACTGAGATGATGTCTAATTCCTGAGATGATGTCTAATTCTCATCTTGGTATTACTTCCCAGCACTTAGGACTCACACAATAAGTACTTACTAAATACTACTACTAGGCCAGATCTGATTGGTGGACAAATCTACTTGTAGAACACCCTGTGCCAGTGATGCAATCCCTTCAGGTTGAGCAGTGGAGGAGGTATAGCAGAGAGGGTATGCTATAGCAGAGAAGGTATGGTGGGGCTGCTTACTTCAAAAAGTTCCTTCACTCCTGTCCTCTGTCATAGAGAGGCTTCATGATCAGTCTTGAGAAACTAGCTAAGCAGTCATTCCTTCAATCATATTTACTAAGCACTTACTGTGTGCAGAGCATGGTAATAAGCACTTGGGAATGTACAGTACAACAATACAGTCACATTCCCTGTCCACAACGAGCTCACATTCTAGATGGGGGGAGACAGACCTCAGTGTAAATAAGTAAAATTAAAGATATATACTTAAGTGCTTTGGGGCTGGGACCGGGGAAGAGCAATGAAATAAATAAAATTACAGATATGTACATAAGTGCTTTGGGGCTGGGAAGGGGGAAGAGCAAAGAGAGAAAGTCAGGGTGACGCAGAAGGGAGTGGGAGATAAGGAGAAGTGGGTCTTAGTCTGGGAAGGCTTCTTGGAGGAGATGTGCCTTCAATAAGGCTTTCAAGTAGGATAGAGTATTTGTCTAATGAATTATAGGAGGAAGGGCAATCTAGGCCAGAGCCAAGATGTGGGCTAGGGGTCAGTGGCGAGACATACAGGCAAGAATGAGGCACAGTGAGAAGGTTAGCACTAGAGGAGCCAAATGTATGGGCTGGATTGTAGGAGAGAAGCGAGGTGAGGTAGGAGGGGGGAAGGTAATGGAGTGCTTTAAAGCCAATGAAGAGGAGTTTTTGTTTGATACAGAGGTGGATGGGCAAGCACTGGCATTTTGTGAGGAGCGGGATGATGTGTTCAGAATATTTTTGTAGAAAAATGATCTGGGCAGCAGAGTGAAGTGGATTGGATTAGGGAGAGACAGGAGGCTGGGAGGTCAGTAAGGAGGCTAATGCACTAATCCAGGAAAGATAGAATGAGTGATTGTATTAATGTAGTAACAGTATGGATGGAGAGGAAAGGGTGGATTTTAGCCATGTTGTGAACTTGGGACTGACAGGATTTGGTGACAGACTGAATATGTGGGTTGAATGAGAGAGAGGAGAATCAAGGATAACACCAAGGTTACAGACTTGTGAGATGGAAAGGAAGGTGGTACTGTCTACAGTGACAGGAAAGTCTGGGAGAGGACAGGGTTTGGGTGGGAAGATGAGCTCTGTTTTAGACATGTTAACTTAGAGGTGATGGGAGGACACCTAAGTATAGAAGGTATGAAGGTAGGAGGAGATGCAAGCCTGGAGCGAGGGAGAGAGATCGGGGAGAAGATGTAGATTTGGGTATCATCTGTATAGAGATGGTAGTTGAAGCCATGGGAGCGAATGAGTTCTCCAAGGAAATGAATGTAAATGGAGAATAGAAGGGGACCCAGAACTGAACCTTGATGGACCCACCCAGATAGGGAGTGGGAGGCAGAGGAGGAGCCCAGGAAGGAGACTGAGAATGAATGGCCAGAGAGATGAGGAGAAATAAGAGAGGACAATCAGTGAAGCCAAGGTTGGATAAAGTTTCCAGGAGAAAGGGTGGTCCACAGTGTCAAAGGAAACTGAGAGGTCGAAGAGGATTAGGATGGAGTAGAAGCCATTGGATTTGGCAAGAAGGAGATCACTCATGACCTTAGAGGGGCTGGTTTCTGTGGAGCGAACGGGACAGAAGCAGATTGGAGGATGTCAAAAGAGAGAATTGGAGGAAAGGAATTTGAGACAGTGGGCGTAGACAATTCACTCAAGGATTTTGGAGAGGAATGGTAGGAGGGAGATGGGGCAATAACTGGAGGAAGCCATGGGGTCAAGGGAGGGGTTTTTTTTAAGTTAGGGAAGACATGGGCATGTTAGTCCATAAAGTCAGATTACCTTCACGGTACCTCTCCTGTACTTAGCTCTCCTTGAAAGATCATCTTGGGGATCCCTTCATTGCTCATTCATATCAGATGACCACACCATGCAAGCTGAACTCTGAAATGTTACCACTTCAGAACATAAGATCCTGCAACATTATAGGACCTCAATGCCCAGGATGTGATTTGGACATTTCAGGGCAGCTTCCCACCACAAACAGTGCAGGGGGGACCGGTAGAGTCACTCTGTGTCATTGGCATTGTTCACGTCCCTTGCCTCCCTTGAGCCATGTTGTGACAGTAGACATTGATTGTTGTCACTAGGCTGACTCCACTTCCCATCCAGTTCTATTGCCTTGTATTTTCTCAAGCGCTTAGTACAGTACTTTGCAAACTGCACTTAATAAAAACCATTGATCAATTGGTTGATTCCCAATCTGATGTTCCAGTTTTTCATTTGCTGAGGTGAACATGCCAATATGGCTTGAGACATCATCATCAATAATAATATTTTGCAAGAGCATGCTGTCCAAGAAGCAGAATTTTTCATCACCTTTCAACTATACAGTATTGGACAGATCCCACTGGAGTAGGAGCTGTACTATCAGGGTTGGGTTAAACCTTGACTTCAGTCTTTCCAAATGGATTGTTTACCCAAAATGTTTGGCGGCTCATGTAACAACACTGAGGCAGTAATTGCCTGTTCTGCAAAGTGTAGGCTACAGGCGTAGAATCATCAGCCAATCATCAGCTCTCAGATCAGTCTTTGCCACCTTTGCCTTAGCAAATCAAGAGTCCAACTCCAAGGCGGTCATGAGTAGAGACTCCACTTTTCATACCTCACCTTCATTCAAGACCACAATCATTATGATGAAAAAAATCAGTGCCAAAACACAGCCTTGTCTGATGCTATTGATGACATCAGAATTTCAAGAAGCAGCCAGACCTCTGATCTTTTAGAGCGATCTTGTGATGTTAGCAAACTCTTCCAGACAGCCAAAACTTAGCAAGAATGACTGACGGACTATCAAGACACAATGCATTTAGGATAGGATGAACACCATTGGCCATCTACCCACAGCCTGCATGGAGCTAGTTGCTTCTTCCTCTCGACGAATCCAGAAACATCTGCAGATATGCTGTGTGTGGTGTCCATGAGGCCTCCTCACCTGGACGAGGGGCTCCGGCCCCCCCAGCCCCATCTCCTGCACCAGCAGTTGAAGACTGTGCACCTGTTTGGGGGCGGGGTTCGGCACTGGGGGATTCCAGGTTGGGCGTGAAGTGTGAGGCAGGGATTCTGGATGTCAGGGGCTTCAAGTGATAATAATAATAATAATAATGTTGTTGTTTGTTAAGCACTTACTATTCATTCATTCATTCAATAGTATTTATTGAACGCTTACTATGTGCAGAGCACTGTACTAAGCGCTTGGGATGAACAAGTCGGCAACAGATAGAGACAGTCCCTGCCGTTTGACGGGCTTACAGTCTAATCGGGGAGACGGACAGACGAGAACAATGGCACTAAACAGCGTCAAGGGGAAGAACATCTCATAAAAACAATGGCAACTAAATAGAATCAAGGCGATGTACAATTCATTAACAAAATAAATAGGGTAACGAAAATATATACAGTTGAGCGGACGGGTACAGTGCTGTGGGGATGGGAAGGGAGAGGGGGAGGAGCAGAGGGAAAAGGGGAAAATGAGGCTTTAGCTGCGGAGAGGTAAAGGGGGGATGGCAGAGGGAGTAGAGGGGGAAGAGGAGCTCAGTCTGGGAACGCCTCTTGGAGGAGGTGATTTTTAAGTAAGGTTTTGAAGAGGGAAAGAGAATCAGTTTGGCGGAGGTGAGGAGGGAGGGCGTTCCAGGACCGCGGGAGGACGTGAGCCAGGGGTCGACGGCGGGATAGGCGAGACCGAGGGACGGCGAGGAGGTGGGCGGCAGAGGAGCGGAGCGTGCGGGGTGGGCGGTAGAAAGAGAGAAGGGAGGAGAGGTAGGAAGGGGCAAGGTGATGGAGAGCCTTGAAGCCTAGAGTGAGGAGTTTTTGTTTGGAGCGGAGGTCGATAGGCAACCACTGGAGTTGTTTAAGAAGGGGAGTGACATGCCCAGATCGTTTCTGCAGGAAGATGAGCCGGGCAGCGGAGTGAAGAATAGACCGGAGCGGGGCAAGAGAGGAGGAAGGGAGGTCAGAGAGAAGGCTGACACAGTAGTCTAGCCGGGATATAACGAGAGCCCGTAATAGTAAGGTAGCCGTTTGGGTGGAGAGGAAAGGGCGGATCTTGGCGATATTATGTACAGAGCACTGTTCTAAGCGCTGGGGGAGACACGGGGGAATCAGGTTGTCCCACATGGGGCTCACAATCTTAATCCCCATTTTACAGATGAGGTAACTGAGGCCCAGAGAAGTTAAGTGACTTGCCCACAGTCACACAGCTGACAAGTGGCAGAGCTGGGATTTGAACTCATGACCTCTGACTCCAAAGCCCGTGCTCTTTCCACTGAGCCATGCTGCTTCAAGGTCCAGCCCCCTCCCCTCCAAGCTGCAGGGCTGCGAGAGGGACCCCGGGGAGGGGAGGATCGGGTAGGGGAGGGCACAGCAGTAGCCGAGTTGTGTGTGTGAGGGGGGGTGTCTCATCCCCGGTACCTCCTCTGTGAGGGTCCAGGGGGCAGGGACCTCCAGGCTGCGTCTGCCCCAGGGCTCCACTTCCGGCTCCGTCCTGTTGGCTTCCAGCTGGGGCAGAGAGAAAAAGAACCAGGCCCTGTGGTTGGGACTGACCAGCAGTTCCAGATCCTGCAACTCAGTGACACCCACCCTTGCCTGAGCTGCAGACCCAGGAGCTCTGGCCACTGGAACCCCTGAGCCTTATGGAGCAGGAAGGGGGAGAACCCTTGCTTGGGTCAGTTCTTGGCCCTCTTCTGTTCTCCATTTACACTCACTCCCTTGGTGAACTCCAGCTCTACGCAGATGACACGCAGATCTACATCTCCGCCCCTGTCCTCTCCCCCTCGCTTCAGGCTCGCATCTCCTCCTGCCTCCAGGATGTCTCCACCTGGATGTCGGCCCGCCACCTAAAACTCAACATGAGCAAGACTGAGCTCCTCATCTTCCCTCCCAAACCTGGTCCTCTCCCAGACTTCCCTATCACCGTGGATGGCACGACCATCCTTCCCGTCTCTCAGGCCCGCAATCTCGGTGTCATCCTTGACTCGTCTCTCTCGTTCACCCCACACATCCTATCCATTACCAAGACCTGCCGGTTTCACCTTTACAATATCGTCAAGATCCGCCCTTTCCTCTCCACCCAAATGGCTACCTTACTGCTACGGGCTCTCGTTATATCCCCGGCTAGACTACTGTGTCAGCCTTCTCTCTGATCTCCCTTCCTCCTCTCTCGCCCCGCTCCAGTCTATTCTTCACTCCACTGCCCGGCTCATCTTCCCACAGAAACGATCTGGGCATGTCACTCCCCTTCTTAAACAACTCCAGTGGTTGCCTATCAACCTCCGCTCCAAACAAAAACTCCTCACTCTAGGCTTCAAGGCTCTCCATCACCTTGCCCCTTCCTACCTCTCCTCCCTTCTCTCTTTCTACCGCCCACCCCACACGCTCCGCTCCTCCGCCGCCCACCTCCTCACCGTCCCTCGGTCTCGCCTATCCTGCCGTCGACCCCTGGGCCACGTCCTCCCGCGGTCCTGGAACGCCCTCCCTCCTCACCTCCGCCAAACTGATTCTCTTCCCCTCTTCAAAACCCTACTTAAAACTCACCTCCTCCAAGAGGCGTTCCCAGACTGAGCTCCTCTTCTCCCTCTACTCCCTCTGCCACCCCCCCTTCACCTCTCCGCAGCTTAACCCTCTTTTCCCCCCATTTCCCTCTGCTCCTCCCCATCTCCCTTCCCATCCCCTCAGCACTGTACTCGTCTGTTCAACTGTATATATTTCCATTACCCTATTTATTTTGTTAATGAAATGTACATCGCCTTGATTCTATTTAGTTGCCATTGTTTTTACGAGAGGTTCTTCCCCTTGACTCTATTTATTGCCATTGTTCTCGTCTGTCTGTCTCCCCCGATTAGACTGTAAGCCCGTCAAACAGCAGGGACTGTCTCTATCTGTTGCCGACTTGTTCATTCCAAGCGCTTAGTACAGTGCTCTGCACATAGTAAGTGCTCAATAAATACTATTGAATGAATGAATGATCACCAGATCTGAACCACTGGAATGTGACCATGAGTCAAGAGCCTGGTTCATTCCATTGGCTAGCTTATTCTGTGTGGTAGCCAGCTTCCTTGGAGGTGGTGCTGTGACAGGGCCAGCTCAAGTTTAATTCAGGGGTCCTTGAGTGGTGATCAGACAGCAGGGATATTTTTTTCAATATTCCCCTGCCCAGCAGTAGCATAATCTTTTATGGGAGACCTTCTGTGGGAGAATGAATGCATCTATGGCATTTCCACATTACAAGCAACATGGCCTAGTATACAGAGTAGGAGCCTGGGAGTCAGAAGGACCTGGGTTCTAATACCAACTCCACCACTTGTCTGCTGTGTGATCTTGGGCAACTTCTCTCTGCCTCAGCTTTCTCATCTGTAAAATGGGGATTAGGACTGAGAGCCCCATGTTGGACAGGGACTGTTTCCAACCAATTTGCTTGTATCCACGCCACTGCTTAGCACAGAGCCTGAAGCACAGTAAGAGCTTAACAAATACCACAATTATTATTATTCATTCATTCATTCATTCATTCATTAGTATTTATTGAGCACTTACTATGTGCAGAGCACTGTACTAAGCGCTTGAAATGTACAATTCTGCAACAGAGACAATCCCTGCCCGATATCAGGCTCACAGTCTAAAAGGAGGCAGCATGGCCTAGTGAACACAGCCCTGACCTGGGGGTCAGAAAGACCAGGGTTCTGATCCTGGCTCTGCACTTACATGTTGTGTGACCTTGGACACGTCACTTAACTTCTCTGTGCCTCAGTTACCTCATCTGTAAAATGAAGATTAAGATTGTGATCACTATTTGGCATAGTCACTGTATCCAATCCAATTATCTTGCATCTATAGCAGTGGTTAGCATTTGCCTGGTACATACCAGATACCACAATTATTATTCCACCTTTCTGTCAGTTGGACCAATATTTGAGAAAACCAACTCATGATTTAAGAATAATTACAACAATAGTTGTGATATTAGTGAAGTGCTTATTGGGTGCTAAGCACCAGGGTAGATATAGTGCAATCAAATCAGACAGTCATTAACCTACATTGGGACTCTTAGAGGAAGAACAGGTCAATCAATTGTTCAATAAATGGTATTTATTGAGAGCTTACGAGTGCAAAAATATCGAATCTCCATTTTACAGATGAGAAAACTGAGGCACAGAGAAGTTGAGCCACTTGCCTAAGGTCAAACCTCAGACACATGATGGAGCTGGTATTAGAATGGAGGTCGTCTGACTCCCAGGCCTGTGCCCTTTCCATGAAGCTATGCTGCTTCTCCACAGAAATGGACTGTTTGTTTTGATTACACTAGGTATTCCTAGGATTTTGGATTTGGGCTTCAAATTTACAAACAAATTCAGCATTGAAGTCACCTAGCATTGCCTAGTAGATAGAGCATGGAGCTGGGAGTCAGAAGGACCTGGGTTCTAATCCCAGGTCTGCCTCTTGTCTGCTGTGTGACCTTAGGCAAGTCACTTAACTCTCTGTGCCTCGGTTACTCCCTCTAAAAAATGGGGATTGACTGTGAGCTCGTATCTACCCCAGTGGTATTGACCTGGAATACAGCAAGGGCTTAACAAATACCATAAAATAAAAACAATAATCATCATCATCATCATCATTCCCTCATTCTTTCACTTGTATTTATTGAGCACTTATTGTGTGCAAAGCACTGTTCTAAGTGCTTGGGAGAGTACAATATAGCAACAAACAGACATATTCCTGCCCACAACAAGCTCACAGTCTAGAGGGAGAGACAAACATCAACATAAATAAATAAACAAATAAATAATTAAATTACAGATTTAGACATATGTGCTGTGGGGACAAGAGGGAGGATGAATGAAGGAGCCAGTAAGAGCAGTACAGAAGGGAGTGGGAGAAGAGGAGAGGAGGGCTTAGTCAGGGAAGTCTTCTTGGAGATGTGACTTCAATAAGGGTTTGAAGTGAGGGAGAGCAATTTTCTGTCTGATATGAGGAGGGAGAGCAGTCCAGGTCAGAGGTAGGATGTGGGCGAGAGGTCGGTGGCAAGATAGATGAGATCGAGGTACAGTGAGAAGGTTAGCATTAGAGGAATGAAGTGTACAGGCTGGGCTGTAGGAGGAAAGTAGTGAGGTTAGGTATGCAGGAACAAGTAGATTAAATGCTTTCAAGCCAAAGGTGAGAAGCTTTTTGTTTGATGCCGAGGTGGCTGGGCAACCACTGGAGTTTTTTGAGGAGTGGGGAAACATGGTCTGAGAGTTTTTGAAGGAAAATTATTCGGGCAGCAGAATGGAGTATGGACTAGAGTGGGGAGAGACAGGAGGCAGGGAGGTCAGTAAGGAGGTTGTTACAACAATCATAATAATAGTAACCTTACTCAATGAACTCGTCTTTCTGTAGCAACACCTCAAAGGCACTGCCTAAGTGTTCACAGAGGCACTCTCTGTGGTCCCCAGAGTGGGTCGCCAGGGTTGGGGAATGCCTTGATGATGGAGGGATGGGGCAGGTTAGACACAAGGAGAGCAGCATGTGGTCATTGATTCCCCTCAGGATTGAATTAAATGCTTTGACAAGAGAGAACTTGATGACAAAATGAACACCAACTGGCTGCCACTCTTGCAACAGTTTGCTGATGCAGTAACAATTTGCCCATCCATTTCCACATCAAGCAGAAACCCCCCCGCTGTTGACTTTAAGGGGTGCTCTATCAACTCTCTCCCCCACCTATCCTGGTTCCTTTCCCACTACATCCCAACCTGCATACTTTGCTCCTCTAATACTTCCTGTGCCTCCCTCTCATCTCTCTTACCACAGACCCCTTGCTCACACCCACCCTCCTTCCTGGAACACCCTTCTCTTCACATCTGACAGGCTATCATTTGCCCCATCTTCATAACTCCACTGAAAGCACATATCCTCCAGGAAGCCTTCCTTGACTAATCTCTGATTTCCCCATCCTATTTTCCTCCATTACTGCATCATCAATGCATTTGAGTCCATACCCACTAAGCACTCAAGTTCTCACCTGATCTCCACCCCCACAGCATTTAGGAATATATCTTTAAGTTCTAGTGCTTCCCCTTACCTTAGTTTATTTTAATATATCTCCCCCACACTAGACTGTAAGCTCCTTGAGGGTAAGGATCATGTCTTCTAACTCTTTTGCACTCTTCCAAGTGCTTAGCACAGTGCTGGTACAGAGTCAACATTCAGTTATAAACTATTGATTAACTGATTGAACTTCAAGTTACTCTTGCCTCATTCAATGCAGCCATACTGAATACCTAACCCTTATCCCTCTTCCTCTCAGAGAGGTGGTGAAAACAGCAGAAAGCAGTAGCAGCAGGTCTGTGCAAATATAGCACATGACTGTTATTGGGTTGAAGCAGAACCTGGAGGAGGAGAGGTGAAGAGCAGCTAAACGATGCCATACGTCACTTGATGAATCGATGTCATTGTATAACACAACATGATGTAATGTTTCACAAGTCAGGTGGTTGCCCCACAAAATTCATCAGCCTAAATCCCTCAGAGGATTAATCCAGCCCTACTTGTGAGTAGTCTGCTTTCAATCAGTTGGTGGTATTTATTGAGCGCTTGCTTTGTGCCAAACACTGAACTAAGGTCTTGGGAGACTACAATACAACAGGGTTGGGAGACAAAGTCCCTGAACACAAGGAACTTACAATCTAGAGAGCTTGACTGGGGAAGCTATTATCCAGGCTGGACCCTCAACATCCCTGAGCTTCTGTGGCCAGAGCAGAGCAGTCATTATAATAGATTAAAGAGTGAGCAAGAGCCAGAGAATTCTCCCACATTCCTCTATGTCAAGCTTGGCATATTCTCTAAACAGGAAAAAAAAAAGACTTTCTTCACAGAGTTCTCATTTCCCCTTCTTTTTCTTAGGGACTTCAGGGTTCTGGGAGGAAGGAGAGTGTGGACAGTGGTAATAGCCCACAATCAATAATAGAGAGTGTCTGCTGTGTGCAGAGCATCATTCTAAATACTTAGGAGAATAATAATAGCGCTAGTAATACTAGTAATTATGGTATTTGTTAAGCACTTACTTAGTATAGTCAGGCTCTGTACTGAGTGCTGGGTTAGACACAAGGTAATCAGGTTGGACATAGTCCCTGTCCCAAAGAGGATTCACAGTTTTAATCCCCATTTTACAGATGAGGGGACTGAATCACAGAGAAGTGAAGTGACTTGCCCAGAGCCACACAGCAGACAAGTCACACAGCAGACAAGTCACGGAGCCAGAATTAGAACCAGGTCGAAGCAGCGTGGCTCAGTGGAAAGAGCACGGGCTTTGGAGTCAGGGCTCATGAGTTCAAATCCCAGCTCTGCCACTTGTCAGCTGTGTGACTGTGGGCAAGTCACTTGCTTCTCTGCGCCTCAGTTCCCTCATCTCTAAAATGGGGATTAAGACTGTGAGCCCCACGTGGGACAACCTGATTCCCCTATGTCTACCCCAGCACTTAGAACAGTGCTCGGCACATAGTAAGCGCTTAACAAATACCAACATTATTATTATTATTCTGATTCCCAGGCCCATACTCTATTCAGTAGGCCATACTGCTTCCCATAAGTAAAATAGAATCTGTAAACTCCCTGCCCTCAAGGAGTTTACAGTGTAGCAGAAGAGATAGACAATAAAATAAATTATAGATGGGGGGGGGAGAAGGGAAGAGGAAAGTATGTATGAGTTCAGTGAGTTCAATTATAGGTATTTAAACTATGTGCTTTGGGAGGTTGTGAGTATTTAAGTGCATGGGTGGTGCAAAAATTCTGAGCAGGTTGAAGAGAGAGTACAAGCAGGCAAGATTTTAAATTAATCAGGGAAATATTTTTCAGAGAAGTGTGATTTCAGAGGGCTTTGAGGATTGGGGAGAGTTGTGGTCTGTCAAATTTGAAGGAGGAGGGAGTTCCAGGAAGCAGGGGAGTAGTAATAATAATAATTATAATAATTATGGTATTTGTTAAGTGCCTACTATGTGCCAGGCACTGTACTAAGCAAGAAGTAGTCCATGGGAAAAATGAGCCCAAGGGGCAACGATTAGGTTAGGTAGAGGGGAATGAAGAGTTTGAGCTAAGGTTTAGAAGGAGGAGAGAGTGGAAAAGAAAGGGAAAGAGCTGATTGAGTGTCTTGAAATCATTGATCATGAGTTTCTTCTTGATACAGAGAGGTGAGGGCAACAATTGGAAGGTTTTGAGGAGTTGGGAGATGACTTTAGAATTTTTTTTATGGTACTTGATAAGCACTTCCTCTTCTTCCACTCCCTTCTACCTTGTCCTGACTTGCTCCCTTTGTTCAGCACGCCACCACCGCCCCCACTGCCAACCCCACAACCCTTGTGTACATATCTGTAATTTACTTATATATATTAATGTCTGGCCCCCCTCCAGACTGTAAGCTCGTTGTGAGCAGGGCTTGTGTCTGTTTATTCTTGTATTGTACTCTACCAAGTGCTTAGTACAGTACTCTGCATTTAGTAAGCATTCAATAAATATGATTGAATGAATGAATGAAAATGTGCCAAGCACTTTTCTATTAAGCACTGGGATAGATACAAGTCAATCAGGTTGGATACAATCCCTGTCCACATGGGGCTCACAGTTTAATTAAAGGAGTAGGATTTAATCCCCATTTTACAGATGAGATAACAAGGCATAGAGAAGTTAAATGACTTGCCCAAGGTCATGCAGCAGACACTTGGCAGAGTGGGATTAGAACCCAGATCCTCTGAATCCCAGGCCCATTTTCTTTCCAGTAGGCTATGCTGCTTCTATGTTAGAAAAATGATCCAGGTAGCTGAGCGAAGCATGTACTGGAGAAGGAAGAGAACAGAGACAGGAAGATAATAATAATAATAATGATGGTATTTGTTAAGTACTTACTATGTGCCAAGCACTCAGCAAGAAGGCTATTTGAGTAATCAGTTTGGGTTATGAGAAGTTCATATGGAGAGGAAGCAATGTGGTATAGTAGAAAGAGCCCAAAATTGGGAATAAGGAGACCTGGGTTCCAATCCCAGCTCTGCCACTTTCCTGCTGTGTGACTCTGGGCAATTCACTTATCTTCTCTGTGCCTCCATTTCTTCATCTGTAAAATGGAAATTCAATACCTGTTCTCCCTTCTAATTAGAGTGAAAGCCCCACGTAGGATAGACACTGTGTCCAACCTGATAATCTTGTTTCTACTCCAGCTCTTGGCAGAGTGCTTGGCACACAGTAAGTTCATAACAGACACTACAATTATTATTATTAAGGGCATTCTTGGAAATGTTGAGAAGGAAAATGCTGGATAATAATAATGATGTTGGTATTTTTTAAGCACTCTGTGCCAAGCACTGTTCTAAGCACTGGGGTAGATACAAGGTAATCGGGTTGTCCCACATGGGGCTCACAGTCTTCAGCCCCACTTTACAGATGAGGGAACTGAGTCACAGAGAAGTGAAGTGACTTGCCCAAGGTCACACAGCTGACAAGTGGAGGAGCTGGGGTTAAAACCCATGACCTCTAACTCCCAAGCCCAGGCTCTTTCCACTGAGCCACACTGCTTCTCAAGATATCAGCTGTGTGACTGTGGGCAAGTCACTTCACTTCTCTGTGCCTCAGTTACCTCATCTGTAAAATGTGGATTAACTGTGAGCTTCACGTGGGATGACCTGATTACCCTGTATCTCCCCCAGCGCTTAGAACAGTGCTCTGCACATAGTAAGCACTTAACAAATACCAACATTATTATATCAGAATCAAGAACTGGAAAAAAAAATTGAATTTGTTGGTGGAGGGTTGTACTGTAGCACTCACACTTTCCCCTACTTGTCAGTCAGACTCCCTCCTGACCAGATGGCACAATCAGCCAATGGGGAAATTGCTTTCATTCATTCATTCAATAGTATTTATTGAGCGCTTACTATGTGCAGAGCACTGTACTAAGTGCTTGGGATGAACAAGTCGGCAACAGATAGAGACAGTCCCTGCCGTTTGACGGGCTTACAGTCTAATCGGGGGAGACGGACAGACAAGAACAATGGCACTAAACAGCGTCAAGGGGAAGAACATCTCGTAAAAACAATGGCAACTAAATAGAATCAAGGCGATGTACAATTCATTAACAAAATAAATAGGGTAACGAAAATATATACAGTTGAGCGGACGAGTACAGTGCTGTGGAGATGGGAAGGGAGAGGTGGAGGAGCAGAGGGAAAAGGGGAAAATGAGGCTTTAGCTGCGGAGAGGTAAAGGGGGGATGGCAGAGGGAGTAGAGGGGGAAGAGGAGCTCAGTCTGGGAAGGCCTCTTGGAGGAGGTGATTTTTAAGTAAGGTTTTGAAGAGGGAAAGAGAATCAGTTTGGCGGAGGTGAGGAGGGAGGGCGTTCCGGGACCGCGGGAGGACGTGACCCAGGGGTCGACGGCGGGATAGGCGAGACCGAGGGACGGCGAGGAGGTGGGCGGCAGAGGAGCGGAGCGTGCGGGGTGGGCGGTAGAAAGAGAGAAGGGAGGAGAGGTAGGAAGGGGCAAGGTGATGGAGAGCCTTGAAGCCTAGAGTGAGGAGTTTTTGTTTGGAGCGGAGGTCGATAGGCAACCACTGGAGTTGTTTAAGAAGGGGAGTGACATGCCCAGATCGTTTCTGCAGGAAGATGAGCCGGGCAGCGGAGTGAAGAATAGACCGGAGCGGGGCGAGAGAGGAGGAAGGGAGGTCAGAGAGAAGGCTGACACAGTAGTCTAGCCGGGATATAACGAGAGCCCGTAATAGTAAGGTAGCCGTCTGGGTGGAGAGGAAAGGGCGGATCTTGGCGATATTGTAGAGGTGAAATCGGCAGGTCTTGGTAACGGATAGGATGTGTGGGGTGAACGAGAGGGACGAGTCAAGGATGACACCGAGATTGCGGGCCTGCGGGACGGGAAGGATGGTCGTGCCATCCACGGTGATGGAGAAGTCTGGGAGCGGACCGGGCTTGGGAGGGAAGATGAGGAGCTCAGTCTTGCTCATGTTGAGTTTTAGGTGGCGGGCCGACATCCAGGTGGAGACGTCCCGGAGGCAGGAGGAGATGCGAGCCTGAAGGGAGGGGGAGAGGACAGGGGCGGAGATGTAGATCTGCGTGTCATCTGCATAGAGATGGTAGTCAAAGCCGTGAGAGCGGATGAGTTCACCGAGGGAGTGAGTGTAAATGGAGAACAGAAGAGGGCCAAGAACTGACCCTTGAGGAACTCCAACAGTTAAAGGATGGGAGGGGGAGGAGGCTCCAGCGTAGGAGACCGAGAATGATCGGCCAGAGAGGTAAGAGGAGAACCAGGAGAGGACAGAGTCCGTGAAGCCAAGGTGAGATAAGGTATGGAGGAGGAGGGGATGGTCGACTTTCTGACCTGTACATTTAATGCAAGAACCTTAATGTTGCCTGCAGGGGTTCAATCTATCCTGGAAAAACTGAGTCCAACTCAGTGGCATCTTGACTCCAGGGCCCAGACCCAGGTGTCCCCAGCCCCCCAGGGCCATGGGCCACCTGTCACAGTCTGTGATCCACTTCAGACTCTCAGTACTGCTAACCTGAAAATGACCTTTCAGTGACAAAGTCCATGGTGAAGCAGTGGAGGGAGAGCTTGATGACAAACAAGGAAAGCCACTTCAAGTAGAAAAGTAAATATTTATCTAATATTCCCATAGCCCCTCCTTCCAGCCTGTCTCCAAGCCTGTAAGCTTGAAGAATGTCCAAGAGGCTGCCCTGCACCCTTCTCCCTCCCTTACCTCATTTCCTCCCTCTCTTCTGAGTCCCCTCTTTGGCCTCTTTTCCCTGGGGAATCTGCCTCTACTGCAGCCAACTCCTTCCATGTCTGGAGATATTCTATTGGCTTACCAACACCTTCCCCAGCCTGAGAAACCCAGCCACTTTTCCAGCCCACATCGCTACAACTTGTCAGCTGAAGTATCTGGTCCCCCTGAGAATGGCTTTCTTCAGGCCCCCGTCTCCTCTCTGCCCAGCCAGGTGAGGAGCTGGAACCCAGGCTGGAGTCAAATCTGGAAGCTCATCTCCACCCATCCAATGCTCTGGGCCAGTGCCAGCCAATTGCAGAGAGCAGAAAAGGGAGCCAGGAAACAGGGATTGGAGAAGACAGAATGAAAACAGAGAAAGGGAAATGGGAAATGGAGACCAGAGAATGGAGAAGGGAGAACCAAGAAGGGGAAAGAGAAGTAAGACAATGGTGAAGGGAGAGCAGTGCAAAAGAAGGGAGAACAGAAAAAGAGAAAGGAGAACAAAGAATAGGAAGGAAGAACAGAGACTGGGAAAAGAGAGATGAGAGAGAGCCAGACAGTGAGTGGTTTGAGACCATCCCCCTTGGGTTCTATGAGCACAAGCTCTAGAAAGAGTGGACTCATCTCCACAGAGATGGGACAGTGCCAGCTCTGAAAGAAAGACCAAGACCTGGTTTCACCTGGATCCTTCTGAATCCCCAATCTCATTATCGTCTTGGGAGACCTAGCACCAGCTTAGCCCCCAACCAGAAGCCATGCCCAGTCAGCTAGGCTAACTGACGAGCCATAGCAAACCATGGGAGCAATAACAGGGAGGACTAATGATGAGTCTCAGAGACACCTTGCATGCTCAGAGTGATTGTGGGCCGACTGGCTTCACCCCAAGTGCTCCTATCTGTGTCTGCATAACAGACCCAGAAGTCCCATGTTCACTTCAGCTCCATGTAGATATATTCTTTGGGTAATTTTGGGTCCAACAGATTGACAACAGGTGTCCCCATAGCCAAGGTTGAGAACCAACACCATATCACGCAAGCATTAACCTGCCCGAGGCCCTCCTAGAGTCAGAGAAGGTCAGGGAAGTAAAGGAGATTGCTCATGTCCACAGCCACCTGTGCCATCTGCTCTCCTCTAGAATGTCCCAGACCAGGCCAGGCTCTCAATACATGGGGCAGTAAACCGAGAAAGTGATCTTCCTTCTCATCATCGGTGCCCTTTCCATGCCTGGGTTTCTCCAGCACAAATGGAGCCAGAAAAAATCTCCCACTGCCCGCATCCAGCAGCACTGTGGTCCAGTGAGAACCCAGCCCAGAAAGTTTTAGCTGGGCCAGTAGCCTCCCTGGTCCAGATTGGATTGAAGGAGGAGCCAGCTTTTGGAAGCCCCAAATTCTGTTTCCCATTTTGAACAATAATAATAATACTAATAGTAATGATGATAGTGGCATTTGTTTAGCACTTACTATGTGTCAAGTGCTCTAGATACAAGATAATCAGATCAGTCATAGTCCCTGCCCCACATGGGGCTAACAGTCTAAGGAGTAGGAACTCTCATTTTACAGATGAGGAAACTGAGGCACCAAGAAGTTAAATGACTTGTCTAAAGTCACCCAGCAGATAAATAGCTGGGATTAGAACCCAGATTTTCCTAAATCAAGTTTAAAATTTTTAATTAACTTTAAAATTTCAGTAAAAATACATTTGTTCTTCAAAATTACCTGAGTGATGCTGCCATTAGACCACAAATCACAAATATGTTCAATGTCAGAAACCAAATACCTAAAACTGTTTGATATTGTTTCACAAATTTTGTCTAAAAAAGGGTTGTGAAGCTCCTGGCCTGGGAACAGTTCTAATCTGGGCCTGTGAGAAGGGAGTGGAACGACAGTTCAAAGCTCACACATCCTAGGTTGCCCAAAGATAGACAGCCAGGAAAATTTTCCATTAAAATGTTTCTAAAGGCATTTGTGGAATGTTGACAAGAATGTCTCCCTGGCTCCAGGGAGGGGGAGAGGGGAAGGCAAGAATGAAGGGAAAGGAGAAAAGGGAACGAAGTTTGTTTGAGGGGGAAAGTGCACCTTTGTCTCTTTTAAGAGAGGGGCTGACCCTATTTATCTACCACGCAGGATCACATCTCTCCCCTATGTCCTACCCCTAGTGATATCATAAAGGATCTCATGAATCCCAGAATCTCTCCCAGCTGGAATTTCCACCCAGATATGGGGCAAGTTTTCTGAACCCTTTAGGGGAGAGCTAGGGTGGGAATTCTATGGGGAAGGGCCCTAAAAGAGGAGAGGGCCTCCTCCTGGCCTGGAACTCCTCCCAAGTTCACATCCAGAGCATGCGGCAGAGCAGCGTGGCTTAGTGGAAAGAGCACGGGCTTGGGAGTCAGAGGTTGCAGGTTCTAATCCCTGCAATGCCACCTGTGAGCTGTGTGACTTTGGGCAAGTCACTTAACTTCTCTGTGCCTCAGTTACCTCATTTGTAAAATGGGGATTAAGACTGTGAGCCCCACATGGGACAACCTGATTATCTTGTATCTACTCGACTGTTTAGAACAGTGCTTGGCACATAGTAAGTGCTAAACAAATACCATTATTATTATTATTATCCAGCAAACCACCACTTTCCCAATCTTAAAATCCCTAGTAAAATAACATCTCCTCCAGGAAGCCTTCCCTGACTAATTTCTCATCTCTCCACCTTGTTTTACCTTCCTTCTTTGTGACCTATGCTCTTGAGTCTGTACCCACTAAGAACCTACTCCCCTCACCCCCACCTCCACAGCACTGACTACCTTATCAATCAATCAATCAGTGGTATTTATTGAACAGTTATTGTGCTGGCACTTGGGAGATACAATGAAATAAAGTAGGCAAACACAATCCCAGGCCACAGTTGCTTCTCCTACCTGTAATTTATTTTAGTGTCCTCTCCCTCAGATTATAAACTCTATGAGGAAAGGCATTGTGTCTTCTAACTCTATGATACTCTGCCAAGCACTTAATTCTTAATTGTTCTTCACAGAGTAAGTGCTCTAGAAATAATAATAACTGAGGTATTTGTTAAGTGCTTAAAAAGTGCTAAGACCTGGAGTAGGTACAAGATAATCAGGTCCCACATGAGGCTCACAGTCTAAGTAGGAGGGAGAACAGGTATTGAATCCCCATTTTGCAGATGAGGGAACTAAGGCACAGAGAAGTTGAGTGAATTGCCCAGGGTCACCCAGCAGGTATGTGGCAGAATCAGAACTAAAACCCAGACACTCAGGTCCACTTTCCACTAAGCTCCACTGTTTCTTACTCAATAAATACTCCTGATTGATTAAAAGAGAGGAAGGAAGGACAGAGAGGGGAGAGACAGAAGGAAGAGGTCAGGGAGAGGGAGAGGAGCAGGAGGAGAAGGAGAAGGGAGAAAGGGAAAGGGAGAGGCAACTCATTCTGGGAAGTCCCATTGGTGGAGGCAGCAGCCCTGGCAGCAACCTCAGCAACCATGGGAGCCAAACTGGCCCAGTCTGGGGTAGCCATGGGCCTCTCCAGTACCAGCAGAACCACTTCAATCTGACTGGACTGCTGTCATCCATGTGCAGCTCCAAGTTGGAGCTATCTGGTCATAGTGGTAAGGGCAGTGGTCAACTGCAACAGGAGCTCCCACTGCTAAAGAAGAGGAGAAAGAGGACAAGGGAGCCAGGCAATATCTTTCATTCATTCATTTGGTTGCATTTATTGAACGCTTACTATATGCAGAACACTGTATTAAGTGCTTGGAATGTACAATTCAGCAACAGATAGAGACAATCCTTGCCCAACAACGGGCTCACAGTCTAAATGGGGGAGACAGACAACAAAACAAAACAAATAGCCGATAAAAGCTAATGATGATGAGTTTCTGTTTGTTGTGGAGATGGGTGGACAACCACTGAAGGTTTACATCTCCTAATAATAATGATGATAGATGATAACCATGGTATTTGTTAAATGTAGCGTGGCCTAGTGAAAAAAACACAGGGCTGGGAGTCATTTCTAAATCCCAGCCCACCATTTGACTGTGTGAACTTGGTCAAGTAACTTAACTTCTCTGTGCCTCAGTGACCTCATCTTTAAAATGAGGATTAAGAATGTGAGGCCTATGTGGGTCATGGACTGTGTCCAACCTTGCATCCACCCCAGCAATTAGTACAGTGCCCGACACATAATAAGTGCTTAAAAAATACTGTTTTGAAAAAAGGAGCTTACAGTCTAGAAGAGGAGATGACATACAAAGATAGAAGCAGGGAGCAGGGGTGAGGAGGAGTGGGCAAGAGTAGGGGTGAAGAAGGAAAGGCAGGGAGCAGGGGTGAGGAGGAGAGGGCAGTGAGCAGAAATATACATCTCTGCATTCCCAGAGCCACCCTCAGACTGAGAACTTTCCCATAACTCTGGAAACACCATCATCTTCCCCATCTCACAGGCCCCAAGTCAACCACCAAATTCTCAGTTCTACTGTTACAACATCTCTAGAATCTGCCTCTTCCTTTCCATCCACACTACTACTGTGCTAGTCCAGGCACTTATCATATCCCAATTGGTATGATATGATATATGATATGATATGAGATGTTCTTCCCCTTGACTCTATTTATTGCCATTGTTCTTGTCTGTCTGCTTCCCCCGATTAGACTGTAAGCCCGTCAAAGGGCAGGGACTGTCTCTATCTGTTGCCGATTTGTACATTCCAAGTGCTTAATACAGTGCTCCGTACATAGTAAGCGCTCAATAAATATTATTGAATGAATGAATGAATATGATATGATATGACACCATATCCCAACTTCGTCACATTTCTCTCTGACCTCCCTACCTCCAGCCTCTGCTCTTCTCCAGTTTCTGAGCGTCTATCACCTCACTCTTTACAAACCTTCAGTGACAGCTCACATCCTCCAAGAGGCCTTCCCAGACTGAGCCCCCTTTTCCCTCTGCTCTCCCTCCCCTCCTCCCAACCCTCTGCTCCTCCCCGCTTCTTCCTTCCCCTCCCCTCAGCACTGTGCTCATTTGTATTTATTATTTATTACCCTATTTATTTTGTTAATGAGGAGTACATCCCCTTGATTCTATTTATCTTGATAATGTTGTCTTGTTTTTGTTTTGTTCTGTTTTGCTTTGCTGTCTATCTTCTCCTATTAGATTGTGAGCCCGTCATTGGGCAGGGATTGTCTCTATCTGTTGCCGAATTGTACACTCCAAGCACTTAGTACAGTACTCTGCACATAGTAAGCACTCATAAATACTATTGAATGAACGGATGAATGAATTATCCACCCCTCTCCACAACAAGCAGAAACTCCTCATCATTAGCTTTTAAGCAATTAATCAGCTCTCTCTCTTTTTCTTCTCTCCTCTCCCATTGTGACCCAGTCCACACGCTTCGCTCTTCTAATGCAGCGTGACTTAGTGGGAACAGCATGGGTCTGGGGGTTAGAGGACCTGAGTTATAATCTCTGCTTCACTACTTGTCCACTCTGTAACCTTGGTCAAGCTACTTAACTTCTCTGAGTCTCATTTTCCTCATCTATAAAATGGGGGTTCAATACCCATTCTCCCTGTCCCTTAGAATGTAAGTCCTCTGACATGGTATCTCCCCCCAGTGATTAGTTCAATGCTTGGCACATAGTAGGTGCTTAACATACCACAATTGCTGAAAGTTGCTAAATGCAGTTGTCTGCTCAGATTGATTCATTGATAATGCCAACCTACTTGCTGTGCCTCAATCTTGCCTCTCTTCCCAATTACCCTTTGCTCACATCCTTCTTCCTTCCTGGCACTCCCTCCCCCCTTCACTTTCTACAGACCAGCATTCTCCCCATCTTCAAAGCCCTACTGTGATCACATCTCTCCCAGGAAGCCTTCCCTGACTAACCCCATATCACCCCATCCTATTTTCCCTCCCTTCGTGTTACCTATGACTAATCTTTCATCTCCCCACCTTATTTTCTGTTTTCTGTTTGCCCTACACTCTTAAATCCATAATCCATAACTATTCTGATACCCCACCACCACCTCCATATCATTGATTGATTGATTGATTGGATAACTTCTCCCCCTCCCCTTCAACTGGAATCAGTTGGAATCAGTAAGGAGGGATTATAGAATTGTGACTGTGCCAGAGTCAGCCATGTCCACCTTCCAACTCCAACCCTGGGAAGGTGGAGTAGGGGTAAATCTTTCTGGGAATCTCTCTTTTCCTCTGCTCCCCTTCCCCCACCTCCCTTCTTCCCTGCCCTCCTTTCCCCTTCCTCCATCCTACTCCCTCCCCTCCTCCCTTCCTCTTCTCTCCCCTCTTCCTTCCTCCCCTCTTCCCTTCCCCTGCCCTCCTCTCCTCTTCTCCCCCTTTCCCTCCTCCCTTCCCCTGTCCTCTCCTTCCCCTCTCTCTTCCCCTCTCCCTTCCCCTTCCCTCTCCCTCCACCTGTTCCTTTCCTTCTTTATTGCTCCCCAGTTGAGCAGAAAAAGAGACATCTAGAAATGAGTCTTCCTCCAGCCTTTCTTTCCCAGTTTGGTTCTGAGGGAAGCTGGCCCGGGAGTGAATCAGCTCACAAATATCTCTCCTCCTCCATGGCAGAACAGAGGCAGGCTGGCTCCAGAGAGAACCCAAGGAACAGAGAGGGTGCAAGACCCAAGGCAGGGCTGTGTATTGGGAAAGGTCTCAGAGAAACTGAGTTCAGATTTGGGTTCCCTCCAGACTTATCATGTCCCTGCTCTAAGCCCCAGACTCTCAGCAGGGAAGGCATGTCTCCCACTTAGTCCTAAGCACCAGCATATAAGATGGGGGTGGGGCTGGGAGTGAGGGCGAGTGAGGTTACTTAAAAAAAACTCAGCCCTGGGGAAGTCCCCCACATGCAGCTTTTGAACACACACAGTTAATGAGCTTCTACCTCAGCACCCAGGAATCCTGGGCTGGCCCAGCCCTGCCTCCCATCAGGTTTGGCTCCCCAGCCTTGATGGGAGCAGCATGGAAGGCAGTGGGGACAGTCTTGGGAAAACAGTGCAGGCCCCCATCTCCCTTCTGGCTGAGGGAGGAACCCTCATTCCCCTACACCCTAAGTTCTTCCTTCAACACTGAAGCAGGGGGCACTGCTTTCACTCAGTGACAGATCCAGAGCCCAAACTCTCCTCCTCTGAAGAGGGAGCTGATCCATGGACAGTGGGTGCCAGAAAACTGGGAGCCCTGAACCGGCCCCTGCCCCTTCTGGGTCCTTTCCAGATACTGGGCCAAGCCTCTCAAACACTAAGTGGCCAGTACAAAGACTTGGGATGGCCAGCCTGCAATGACTGAAACTCAGAGTAAGGTGATGATGTCATAGGGGTGTCATTTGGTGGGAGTACAGCTGATTCAACCAAAATCATCCAAGAACTAGAAAGTATCTCTGGGGAAGCTGGACCCCTCCTGCAGGCCCCCGGAAAATACCCCAAAGTCATCGTACACCCCTCCTGGATCTGTCTGAACTTGGATGTCACGACCAAGTCACAGAACTCAGTAGCAGGGGCCATGGCGGAGGGAGTGAGACTGGATATAAAGGCATCTGGCAACATGACAGGACCAGACAGAGGGTAGCTAAAAGCGGAACAGCGTACTGCTTGGTAAAAAAAAATCCAGGAATGGCCCCCCTGGTTGGGAGTAAAGATAATGATTTTGGTATTGGTTGTGCCAAGCACTGTAACAGGTACAGCAAAAACAGCCAGGGCACAATTCTTATAATACATGGGGCTCATGGTATAAGACACGTGTCTTCTGTGTGACCTGGGGCAAGTCACTGAACTTCTCTATGTCTCAGTTACCTCATCTGTAAAATGGAGATTAAATTCTACTCCCACCTATTTAGCCTATGATCTCCATATGGGACAGGGACTATGTCTAACCTGATTAACATGTACCTACACCAGTCAATCATATTTATTGAGCACTCACTGTGCTAAGCTCTTGGGAAGATACACAAAGCTCTACTGAGAGCTCACCTCCTCCAGGAGGCCTTCCCAAACTGAGACCCCCTTTTCCACTGCTCCCCCTCCCCATCACCCCTACTCCCTCCCTCTGCTCTACCCCCTTCTCTTCCCACACCACGTGTATATTTGTACATATTTATTACTCTATTTTATTAATAATGTGTATATATCTATAATTCTATTTATCTGTTTATCTGTCTACTTGTTTTGTTTTGTTGTCTGTCTCCCCCTTCTAGTCTGTGAGCCCCTTGTTGGGTAGGGATTGTCTCTGTTGCTAAATTGTTCTTTCCAAGATCTTAGTACAGTGCTCTGCACCCAATAAGTGCTCAATAAATACGACTGAATGAATTAATATAACAGACATATTCCCTGCTCACAGTGACACGAGTACTTAGTACAATGCATGGCAGATAGTAAGCACTTAACAATCAATCAATCAATCGTATTTACTGAGTGCTTACTGTGTGCAGAGTACTGTACTAAGTGCTTAGGAAACACAACACAACACTATAATGAACACATTCCCTGCCCACAATGAGCTTACAGTCTAGAGGGGGAGAGACATTAACAAAAATAAATAAATTTTAGATGTATATGTGAGTGCTCTGGGGCTGGGGTTGGGAGTGTGGTAATAGTGAGTGAAGGGGACAGGTCAGGTTGACACAGAAGGGAGGAGGGAAAAAGAAATGTGGGCTTAGTCAGGGAAGGCCTTTTGGCGGAGATGTGCCTTCAATAAAACTTTCAAAGCGTGAAGAGTAATTGTCGGATGTGAAAAGCTAGGGTGTCCTCCCTTTCCTCTCCTGAACCCTGATCTCTTCCAAACTTTCCCACAACTGTAAACGGACCATCCTTCTCATCTCACAAGCCCGTAACTTTGGTGTCATCTTTGACTCCGCTTTCTCATTCAACTCACATATCCAATCTGTCACCAAATCCTGTCGATCTCACCTTCACAACATCACCAAGATCCGCACTTTCCTCTCTATTCAAACTGCTATCACATTAGTACAGTCACTCATCCTACCTCGCCTAGAAAACTGCATCAGCCTCCTTTCTGACCTCCCAACCTCCTGCCTCTTCCAACTTGAGACCATACTTCACTCCGCTGCCCGGATTATCTTTCTACAGAAACGTTCAGAGGATGTCAACCCCACTCCTCAAAAATCTCCAGTGGTTGTCTATCCACCTCCATATCAAACAAAAAACTCTTCACTATTGGCTTTAAAGCTATCCAATACCTTGTCCACTCATACCTCACCTCCCTTCTCACCTTCTACATCCCAGCCTGAACACTTTGCTCCTCTCACTGTGCCTTGATCTTGTCTGTCTTGCCGCCAACCCCTGGTCCACGTTCTTCCTCTGGCCTGGAACGCCCTCCCTCCTCAAATCTGCCAGACAATCACTTTTTCCCCTTCAAAGTCCTACTGAAGGTGCACCTCCTCCAGGAAGCTTTTCCATACTAAACCCCCCTTTCCTCAGCTCCCACTCCTTTCCACAACACACTGACTCTTTCCCTATGCTCTACCCTTCCATCCCACAGCACTTATGTATATATGTATATATCTATAATTCCATTTATTTATATTGATGCCTGCTTACTTGTACTGATGTCTGTCTCTCCCCCTCTAGACTTTGAGACTGTGTGGGCAGGGATTGTCTCTCTTTATTGCTATATTGTACTTTCCAAGCACTTAGGACAGTGCTCTATAAACAGTAAGTGCTCAATAAATACAATGGAATGAATGACTGAATGAGAATGTTCCAGGACAGAGGCGAGACATGGGTGAGAGGTAGGCAGTGAGACAGTAAAGATTGATGTACTGTGAGTAGGTTGGCATTAGAAGGGTGAAGTGTGTGGGTTGGGTTGTTGTAGGAGAGTAGCCAGGTGAGGTAGGAATGGGAAAGTTAATAATAATAATAATGTTGGTATTTGTTAAGCGCTTACTATGTGCCAAGCACCGTTCTAAGCGCTGGGGGAGACACAGGGGAATCAGGTTGTCCCACGTGGGGCTCACAGACTTCATCCCCATTTTATTCATTCATTCAATTCAATAGTATTTATTGAGCGCTTACTATGTGCAGAGCACTGTACTAAGCGCTTGGGATGAACAAGTCGGCAACAGATAGAGACGGTCCCTGCCGTTTGACGGGCTTACAGTCTAATCGGGGGAGACGGACAGACAAGAACAATGGCACTAAACAGCGTCAAGGGGAAGAACATCTCGTAAAAACAATGGCAACTAAATAGAATCAAGGCGATGTACAATTCATTAACAAAATAAATAGGGTAATGAAAATATATACAGTTGAGCGGACGAGTACAGTGCTGTGGGGATGGGAAGGGAGAGGGGGAGGAGCAGAGGGAAAAGGGGAAAATGAGGCTTTAGCTGCGGAGAGGTAAAGGGGGGATGGCAGAGGGAGTAGAGGGGGAAGAGGAGCTCAGTCTGGGAACGCCTCTTGGAGGAGGTGATTTTTAAGTAAGGTTTTGAAGAGGGAAAGAGAATCAGTTTGGCGGAGGTGAGGAGGGAGGGCGTTCCAGGACCGCGGGAGGACGTGACCCAGGGGTCGACGGCGGGATAGGCGAGACCGAGGGACGGCGAGGAGGTGGGCGGCAGAGGAGCGGAGCGTGCGGGGTGGGCAGTAGAAAGAGAGAAGGGAGGAGAGGTAGGAAGGGGCAAGGTGATGGAGAGCCTTGAAGCCTAGAGTGAGGAGTTTTTGTTTGTTTGTTTGTCCCATTTTACAGATGGGATAACTGAGGCACCGAGAAGTGAAGTGACTTGCCCAAAGTCACACAGCTGACAAGTGGCCGAGCTGGGATTCGAACCCATGCCCTCTGACTCCGAAGCCCGTGCTCTTTCCACTAAGCCACGCTGATGCTTTCAAGTCAATGAAAAGGAGTTTCTGTTTGATGCAGTGGCGAATGGGCAGACACTGGAGGTTCTTGAGGAGTGGGGAAAGATGGACTAAACATTAAGTACAATGATCATAATGATAATAATAATAATAATGGCCAACAGGTATTTTATACCCATTTTTGCAGATGAGAAAACTGAGGCCCAAAGGAGTCAAGTGACTTGGCCAAAGTCACAGCACAGGCAAATGGCAGAGCAGCATGGCATAATGGAACGAGTCAGGGCCTGGGAGTCAGAGGACCTGGGTTCTAATCCCACCTCTGCCAGGTGCCCACTGTGTGACCTTGGGTAAGTCACTTAACTTCTCTGTGCCTCAATTTCCTCATCTGTAAAATGGGAATTAAACTCTATTCCCTCCTACTTAGACTGTGAGTCCCATACGGGGCAGGGACTGTGTCCAACTAAATTATCGTGCATCTACCCCAGTGCTTACTTAGTATAGTGCTTAGCAAAGAGTAAGCATTTAACAAACACCATTAAAAAGGAAAAAAATTAGCACCCAGGTCTCCTGACGCCCAGGCTGTACTCTTTCTACTGGGTCCCAGCACTCTCTGTGGCCAGGTTTGGTAACTCCAGAAAGGCTGTGGGTGGAAATTTGTGGGGGTCCTTCTGCCCCCACAGGACTAGAGGTCCCCTGCAAGGTGTTCTGGTAGCCATGACTAAACTGGGGCGAGACTACAGGCTCTCTCAGGCCTCTCTTCTGCCTCTTTTCCAAGAGGTCCAATAATTTAATGACCTTTATTAAGCACTTACTGTGTGCAGAGCAATGTCCTACATGTTTGGGAGGATACAATACCAGAGTCCAAGGGCACATCCAGGCCCCTTCGTCTCTCCCCTCCGTATCAAACCTCAGGAAAAGTCACAGGTCAGTGGAGAGAACCACAGACCATGGTCTTAAAAGTCTTCCAGGTTTAGCAGGATGTCTGCCCAAGGGTACACAGGCCACCTCCTCCCCTCACCCCTTCCCATTCAGCCTGCCTCCAACTCTCCCCAGATGCAGAGACGCTTTGAGCCAGCCTCATCTGCCCTAACAGCAGCCCCTGACAATCTCTCAGGTTGGCGAGAAGGCTTGACTGGGATCTACTTTGCTTCACACTAACGGAGGCCCTAGCCCATCCCACACACTTACTCTTTTGATTGGATGGCTACAGAGCTTAAAACAAGCTGTATTGCTAGACTGTGGGTTGGCTACTTTTTTGGTCAAAAAAGCCTCAGGCCCAGACAATGTATTAACTGTCATTAGTCAATGGAGTCCCAAGGCCCTTCTCAAACTGCTAAAATTAGAGGCCTAGAGCTCTATCTGCTCAGAATTTCCACTGTTTGCCAGGAAATCAGCTTCCTTGCTGCTTTCTCACCTCCGGCTTCCAGCCTCCTCTCTGGTTAATTCCAGGAGCATGAAGTAACTTCTGACAGGAACTTGAGAGTTTTTTTGCTTCTGAAAATCTTGGCTACTTCCCTGAGGAAGCGGGGGTGGGGAATGGGGACTGTTGTTGGGGGAGCTGGGGATGTTGCTTCAAGTTTTCAGAACCAAATCATGAATGTCAGAGCCGCTTCCACTTGAAGCCTCGAGTGTGAAAAGGGCTGAGATTGCAAGGCAACAGGAAGTGTCACCCCTCTGATTGTTCCATGAACCCTGGGCCTTGGAACCCTGGTGTTACCTGAGGAAATCTGTGTATCCCCATAGAGTAAATCTATCACGTAGGGTGGACTTGTTCCCTGACCTTAGGTGTTAAGTAACATGCCTTACCAGATCCCCACTTGCCTCAGTTATATACTGGAAGCCCCTTTCAAGAGCTTCAGTAGCTGGTGCTGAGTAAATGGTGCTTGGGAAGGAAGTTCTGAGAACAATGATCTATTTCTAGGAAGACAATTAAAAGCACTGGCTTGGAGGGGAGGGAGGGCATCAACTCTTTAAGCAGTTGTGTGGAACTGGGCCAATAAGCAGTTTGAGCAATCTCACTGGGGTGTCAGGAAACAGCTGCCCAGGAGCTTATGGGGGATCCAACCATCATCTATCAACCTGCTGCAGCCCACAGGCAAAAGCGGATCCCTTGTTTGAGGAGGAGGGACTTCCCAGAATGTCTCTGAAGGACTCCCAGTTCAAGGTGGCCCTATGAGTCAGAGCTGACTCTGGGGTAGGTGCACCGGGTGGCCTGCCGGCTATGCTGCTGCTTCACAGTCCATCCTCAGAGGCAGAGCCAGCCCTGCTTCCCATTTCCTCATCCTGCCACTTCAGCAGGCTCAAACCCCTGCTGAGCTGCAGGTGAGATAAAAGAGCTGGATGTCAGGGCACTGACTGGGGCTTTCAAGGAAGGTCTCCTGATTAGAGGCAGGAATAGGATGGCAGGGGCCCCCAAGCTATCTGCTTGGCCCAGATTTCTCCAGTTTAACTTCACCCAACCCTGATCCTAGCCAAACCAAGCCCAGATGAACCTGGGATTCCAGCACCAATGTCATTCATTCATTGAATCATATTTATTGAGCACTTACTGTGTGCAGAGCACTGTACTAAGCACTTGGAAAGTACAATTCAGCAACAGAGACAATCCCTGCCCACAACGGGCTCACAATGTAGAAGCGGGGAGACAGATATCAAAACAAGTAAACAGGCATCAATAGCATGAATATAAATAAATAGAATTATATATATATATCAGAACAAGTAAAACAGGCATTAATATAAATAGAATTATAGATATGTACATATGTACACAAGTTCTGTGGGGTGGGGAAGGGAGTACGGCAAAGGGAGCGAGTTGGGGTGAGGTGAGCGGGAAGAAGCTGAGGAAAAGTGTGTGGGGGGCCTTAGGCTGGGAAGGCCTCCTGGAAGAGGTGAGCCTTCAGTAGGGAACATCAGCCACATTTAGGGCTTCAGTTCTGCTGGCTTAACCTGATTCCCCAGAGAGTCTTAACCTAGCTCAATCTCAATCAGTCAGTAGTATTCATTGAGAAATTACTGTGTGCAGAGAACTGCACTAAGCACTTGGGCAACTACAATATGACAGAGCTGCTAGACACATTCCCTGCCCACAAGAAACTTGTAGTCTAGAAAGGAAGACAGACATTAGCATAAACAAATTACAGATATGTATCAAGTGCTGTGGCCCTGAGAGAGGGGTGAATAAAGGGTGCAAATCTAAGTGTTAAGGCAGCACAGAAGGAAATGGGAGAAGAGGAGATGAGCTGGTCCCCTCTGCTGGCTGTCTGGGGTCCTGGAACATCTGTGGATCCCATCACTCTCAGGGGCAGCAGAGGGCATAAGGCCAGGTCCTACTACCTCTGAAATGGCAGCTTAGCCCCCGGAAACAGAGAATCCTAGAGCAAGCGAGAGATCCATGAAAGAGTGGCACATTTTTCACTTTGGTAGGTTATTCAGTCGAAATCCTTCAATATGATAGCAGTGGGCTCATCTGTCTTCGGGACAAATCTACCTTCCAGTGACTGTCCTCCCCACACCGAGAGGGACAATTCTACTGCTATCTGACTCCAGTCCTTCTGTCAGGCAAAGTACAGACATCCTCCAGATAAAGACTGGAAGATGAGATGGGGGAGTTTAAGGAATGATTCTGATGGAGTCTCGTGTGTGCATGTGTGTGTGTGTGATAATTGTGGCATTTGTTAAGTGCTTACTATGTACCAAGCACTATACTAAGCCCTGGGGTATATAAAAACCAGTCACATCGCACATGGAGCTCACAGTCTAAGTCTCATCTCTCTTGGCCTCCTTTCATTGGCCCCATCAACTGGAATCTCTGTTCTCTTCCCTTATAGCCCAACTTCCTGCATCGGCTCTCTCCCTGCAGAGCTATAGCCCATTACCTCGTGGGCCCGGGATCTCTGCTCCCCTGGGGCTGAATCGACCACCACATGGACTCGGGAGCTCTCCTCCCAAGCGGTGGTTCCTTGGGCTGCCTGCCCCCCGTTTCCAGCCTAGCTCTTTAGCAGCCTTTTGGCCACCGACCGCCGACTTTAGCGGCTTTTTGGCCGCCGACCGCCGACTCATCCACGCCAAGACCACCCCTCTCTCCCTGGGAAGCTGAGCCTTGTCATCGCCCAGAGCCTTGGAGCCATTACCATGTGGGCCTGGGATCTCTGCTCCCCTGGGGGTAAGTCTCAGACAGCCAGGCCCCCTCTTCCCAGCCGAATCGACCACCACATGGACTCTGGAGCTCTCCTCCCAGGCGGTGGTTCCTTGGGCTGCCTGCCCCCCGTTTCCAGCCTAGCTCTTTAGCAGCCTTTTGGCCACCGACCGCCGACTTTAGCGGCTTTTTGGCCGCCGACCGCCGACTCATCCACACCGAGACCACCCCCCTCTCCCAGTAAGCTGAGCCTTGTCATCGCCCGGAGCCTTGGAGCCATTACCACGTGGGCCCGGGATCTCTGCTCCCCTGGGGGTAAGTCTCAGACCACCGGGCCCCCTCTTCCCAGCCGAATCGACCACCACATGGACTCTGGAGCTCTCCTCCCAGGCGATGGTTCCTTGGGCTGCCTGCCCCCCCGTTTCCAGCCTAGCTCTTTAGCAGCCTTTTGGCCACCAACCGCCGACTTTAGCGGCTTATTGGCCGCCGAACGCCGATTCATCCACGCCGAGACCACCCCCCTCTCCCGGGAAGCTGAGCCTTGTCATCGCCCGGACCCTTGGAGCCATTACCTCGTGGGCTCGGGATCTCTGCTCCGCTGAGGCGCAGCCTCGGCCCGCCCGGCCCCGATTCCCGACAAGCCCCCCTTCGCCTACCGCTCGCCAACTCATCTGCGCTTCCTCCCCCTCCACTGGGGAGCTGAGCCTCGGACCGCCCGGACCCGCGCCCGCCTCAGCCTTTCGCAACCTGGACCTCCGTACCCCCGCTCGGGAACTCCGACACTAAGGATCTTCGCCCCCACAGACCCCCAGCCACCAGCTTCCAGTCCACCCCCCCCCCCCCCGCTCGGGCCCGGGGACATTGCGCTCCCCTTCTCGATCCTGGGGACATTGTGCTCCCCTTCTCGGCCCCAAGGACATTATGTCCTCGGGGGACATTGTGTCCCCCTGCTCGGGCCCGGGGACATTGTGCTCCCCAACCGCTCCCCCACTCCGCCCGAGGTGGCCATTTTGGGAAGCCCCCACTCTGCCTGAGGCGGCCATTTTGGGAAGGCCTCACTCCCTCTTCCCTCTTGAGGTGATTCATCTCTCCCGCCCCTGCCCCGGGCAACGACGTCCTTGTTCTCACCATGTTACCTTATCTTAGCCGCCGCCTATGGCCGCCACCCACCCCGGACAACCTCAGGGCCCCCCCGCCGCCACAGGGTTATTTGGTCATGAGCTCTGGGACTCTCTCGGCCGCTGGCCGCTTGACTTTGAGTCTGATCGGGTAGGGTCGGCTCGTCCCCCGACCCTGGTCATCGCCTGCTTATTAACACTATTGTAGTGTGCCTTACTGTAGCATGTTGCTATATTTGCGATCTCGCTTGTTATTGTTTATTGTCGTCAGACTTTGAATCTGATCAGGTCACCCCTTAATCGAGTCTACCCCCGACCCTGGTCATCGCCCCTTTTATTAACACGACCATATTGTATCATACTGTGTCATGTTGCTATATTAGGACTACCCTATTGTATCATACTGTATCATGTTGCTATATTACCGATTTTGTTTATTACTGTTTATTGTTGTCAGTGCTGCCACCCACCTCTCTGGCCTCGCCATGTCCCTCCTCCCCCACCCCCACCCCTTCCTATCCTCCCCTTCCCCTTCCCCTCTCTCGCTCAGCTCTTTCCCGTTCTCTCCTCTGTCTCCTCCCCCCCTCCCCTCTCCCGCCCTAGAACCCCACTTTACTAGCGCTATCCCTCTTCCCCCTCCCCCTACTCTTCCCCCCACCAAACCCCTTCTTCACCCCCTCCCCCCTTCTCTCTTCCCCACCCTTGCCCCATCCCAGTCCTCTTGTCCCACCGCCACCCCTCATCCCCCTCTCCCCGTCCAGGGCACCGCCACCTCCTTCCCATCCAAACCCTCCCCTCCCCTTTCCCCCCCTCCCCCCCTTGCACCCACAGCTACTTTCAAGTGTGGCCTCTGGAACCCCTGCTCTATTACAGGTAAGCTACCTTTCGTCCATGACCTTTTCCTCTCCCGCTCTCTCCTCCTCCTCGCCCTTTCGGAAACGTGGCTCTCTCCCGAAGACACGGTCTCCGCCGCCGCTCTCTCCAGCGGAGGCCTCTCCTTCTCCCACTCCCCCAGACTCACCGGTAAGGGAGGAGGCGTCGGCTTCCTCCTCTCGCCCCGTTGCCGCTTCCGCACTATCCCTCCTCCCCCCTCCCTCTCCTTCCCCTCCTTCGAAGCCCATATCATTCGCCTCTACCACCCCCTCCAGTTACTTGTCGCTGTCATCTACCGCCCTCCCGGTCTCACCTCCGACTTCTTCAACCACCTTGATCCCTTTCTCACCTTCCTTCTCTCCTTCTCTCTGCCCACTCTGATCCTCAGAGACTTCAACATCCATATAGATGTACCCGACGACTCCTCTGCCACCCGCCTGCTATCCCTCCTCGACTCTGCCGACCTCCTCCTCCACCATACCGCGCCCACTCACCGACTCGGTCACACCCTCGATCTCGTCATCTCCTACCGCTGCACTATCTCCTCCCTCACCGACTCTGAAATCCCTCTCTCTGACCATAACCTTCTCACCTGCCTCATCTCTCACACTCCCTCCTCCTGCAAATCTTCACTACTGCCCCACAGAGACCTCCGCTCTCTCGATCCCATCCGTCTTTCCAATAGCATCTCTCCTCACCTTGCCGCCCTGTCCTCTCTTCCCACTCTCGACGATCGGGTCTCTGCTCTCAACTCCACCCTCTCTACTTATCTCGACTCTCTCGCCCCCCTTTCCCTCCGCCGCTCTCGCTCCACTAACCCACAGCCCTGGATCACCTCCTATGTCCGCCTCCTACGCTCCTATGCTCGAGCTGCCGAGCGCTGCTGGCGAAAGTCCAAGCACCAAGCCGACCTCACACACTTCAAATTTATCCTTTCCTGCCTGAACTGTGCCCTCTCCTCCGCCAGGCAAAGCTTCTTCTCCTCCCTCATCGACACCCATGCCCGTCACCCCCGCCGATTGTTCTGGACCTTTACCTCTCTTCTCTCCTTAGGCCCCCTGTTCCTCCCCCTCCCCATCTCTCACCCCCAATGATCTGGCCACCTATTTCCTCACGAAAATCAACACAATCAGGTCTGAGCTCCCCAAAGTCACCCCTCCGCCTCTCCCCTCCCCCCCACCAACCCTCTCCCCTACTTTCCCATCCTTCCCTGCAGTATCCTCAGAGGAGATCTCCTCCCTCCTCGCAAGTGCCACCCCCTCCACCTGCGCCTCGGACCCCATTCCCTCTCACCTTCTTAAAATCATCGCCCCTGCCCTCCTACCTTCCTTAACTTCTATTTTTAACCACTCAATCTCCAAGGGCTCCTTCCCCTCTGCCTTCAAACATGCCCACGTCTCCCCCATCCTAAAAAAACCTGCTCTTGACCCCACTTCCCCCTCCAGTTATCGCCCTATCTCCCTACTACCCTTCTTTTCCAAAATCCTAGAACGAGTCATCTACAATCGATGCTTAGAAATCCTTAACTCCCATTCTCTCCTAGACCCCCTCCAATCTGGCTTCCGTCCCCTCCACTCTTCTGAGACTGCTCTCTCTAAGGTCACCCATGACCTCCTTCTTGCCAAATCCAATGGCTCCTACTCCATTCTGATCCTCCTTGACCTCTCTGCTGCCTTTGACACTGTTGACCATCCCCTCCTCCTCCATACCTTATCTCACCTTGGCTTCACGGACTCTGTCCTCTCCTGGTTCTCCTCTTACCTCTCTGGCCGGTCATTCTCGGTCTCCTTCGCTGGAGCCTCCTCCCCCTCCCATCCTTTAACTGTTGGAGTTCCTCAAGGGTCAGTTCTTGGCCCTCTTCTGTTCTCCATTTACACTCACTCCCTCGGTGAACTCATTCGCTCTCACGGCTTTGACTACCATTTCTACGCAGATGACACGCAGATCTACATCTCTGCCCCTGTCCTCTCCCCCTCCCTTCAGGCTCGCATCTCCTCCTGCCTCCGGGACGTCTCCACCTGGATGTCGGCCCGCCACCTAAAACTCAACATGAGCAAGACTGAGCTCCTCATCTTCCCTCCCAAACCCGGTCCTCTCCCAAACTTCCCTATCACCGTGGATGGCACGACCATCCTTCCCGTCTCTCAGGCCCGCAATCTCGGTGTCATCCTTGACTCGTCTCTCTCGTTCACCCCACACATCCTATCCGTTACCAAGACCTGTCAGTTTCACCTCTACAATATCGCCAAGATCCGCCCTTTCCTCTCCACCCAAACGGCTACCTTACGGTTACGGGCTCTCGTTATATCCCGGCTAGACTACTGTGTCAGCCTTCTCTCTGACCTCCCTTCCTCCTCTCTCACCCTGCTGCAGTCTATTCTTCACTCCACTGCCCGGCTCATCTTCCTGCAGAAACGATCTGGGCATGTCACTCCCCTTCTTAAACAACTCCAGTGGTTGCCTATCAACCTCTGCTCCAAACAAAAACTCCTCACTCTAGGCTTCAAGGCTCTCCATCACCTTGCCCCTTCCTACCTCTCCTCCCTTCTCTCTTTCTACCGCCCACCCCGCACGCTCCGCTCCTCTGCCGCCCACCTCCTCACCGTCCCTCGATCTCGCCTATCCCGCAGTCGACTCCTGGGTCACGTCCTCCCGCGGTCCTGGAACGCCCTCCCTCACCTCCGCCAAACTGATTCTCTTTCCCTCTTCAAAACCCTACTTAAAACTCACCTCCTCCAAGAGGCCTTCCCAGACTGAGCTCCTCTTCTCCCTCTACTCCCTCTGCCATCCCCCCTATACCTCTCCGCAGCTAAACCCTCATTTTCTCCTTTTCCCTCTGCTCCTCCATCTCTCCCTTCCCATCCCCACAGCACTGTACTCGTCCGCTCAACTGTATATATTTTCGTTACCCTATTTATTTTGTTAATGAATTGTACATCGCCTTGATTCTATTTAGTTGCCATTGTTTTTACGAGATGTTCTTCCCCTTGACGCTGTTTAGTGCCATTGTTCTTGTCTGTCCGTCTCCCCCGATTAGACTGTAAGCCCGTCAAACGGCAGGGACTGTCTCTATCTGTTGCCGACTTGTTCATCCCAAGCACTTAGTACAGTGCTCTGCACATAGTAAGCGCTCAATAAATACTATTGAATGAATGAATGAATAAGATTGTAAGCTCCTTGAGGGCAGAGATCGTGTCTACCTACTTTAGTGTGCTCTCCCAAACCCTTAGTATGGTGCTCTGCGTACAGTAACTGTTCAATAAATACTTGATTGATTGATTGAGACTTTCTAGCTCATTTCTGGGCTACAGTGTCTCTGGTCTAGATGCTGTCCGGACTGGGACCAGGAAGTCTGCTGTGCTTGAGCCTGGGTCTTCCTTGGAGCAACTGGGGGCCTTGGGCTTCAGGAACAGGAGTTTGCAAAGCGAAGTGGACTGGCTTTCTATTGAAAAGAAAGGAGGGCGAGAAAGGCATTAAGACAAGTCAGTGTGAGCAGGGTGCTCCAAATCAATCCAAGATGTTCATCAAGTGCTTTCTTCATGTAGGGCACTGTACTAAGTGCTCGTGAGAGTACTTACAGTCTGGTGTGGAGACAGACTTTAAAACACATTACAGCAAGGGGAAGCAGCAAGGTCTGAGGATATGTACATAAGTACTGTGGGGGTGAGCTGGGATGAGTTTCAAAGTGCTAAAAGGGTATGGATTTAAGTGGATTAAGTGACAGAAGGGAGGGAGAAAAGGGTGGGAAGATGAGAAGTTAGTCAAAGAAGGCTTCCTGGAGAGATTTGAAGTGCTGAATTCCAGTCATCCCTGGGGATGCTGGAAACAAAGATGAGAGAGGAACTGTTACAACAGATGGAGTAACACCAGTATAGCACACGTCTTTTTCAACATCTAACCATTTCTTCACTGTTCCAGAGGGACTCAGGCTAGTCCAGACACTCACTTTCTTTCCCTCTTGCTCCTGGGCACTGCTTGGATGAGACTCCAGCTACAGGGTGGAACTGCATTTGGATTGACTGGGGAAGAGTCTCATGGCTAGTAAGTTTGAGGGAGTCCTTTTGTATTGGAAGTCCACTTGCGGTCCTTGGATTCCAAATATCCAGCAAAAGAAGCCAACACAATCTGTAAACTGTGAGCCCCACATGGGACAGGAGCTATCTGATCTGATGATCTTATATCTGCCCCAGAGCTTAGTATAGTGATTGGCATATAGTCAGTACTTAGTATAGATGAACATCATTATTATTTTTATTATTTTTACCAGAGCTGCTACAGAAGGGCCCAGGTTTCTGTGCTAGAATCATGGAATATGCCCAGGAGGGTTGGGAATTCCTGTGTTGTGTTCTGCCAAGGCTTTGACTCCAACGACACTTCCCAGTATTCCCTTCTGCTGCTCATAGCTCAGGCTGCCATGGTTGGCTTCAGTGTCTATCCCTGGTGTCTGAGCCCAACCTAGCTCTGTGGCAACCATGGATGTACAAGGAATCAGTGGGGGAGGGGCCCCTAATTCAGCAAAAAATATCACATAAATATTCATTTTAAATATATCTCGGGGTACTTTTACAAGGAATCCTGCTACACTGGCTACTGTACTGCATTGCACTTAGTTTGTAGAACACAAATTGCCCTTGGAAAAATACTGAGACTTTGGATTATTAAGGGAAAAATTCTTTTTTTCTTTTTATTTGTCCTGGAAAATGAGATGGGGGTCTATCAGAAAATCTCCCCATCTGGACTGTAAGTTTGTTTCATTGTACTCTCTCAAGTTCCTAGTGCAGTGCACTGCACATGGTAAGCACTCAATAAACACCATTGCTGTTGCTGCTGCTGATAATGCCAAGTGGCCCTGGTACTCATCATATTCTTATTATAGGGCATTGCATTCACGGAATACTCAATATGTAGCATTTCCTATTATTTCTCCCTCCTCATTTGTCCTGGTTCCCCTCTCCCCTTTGTCAGTCGAAGATGCCCCTGACTCCCCTTCCCCTTGACACTGATCTGCCAGTGAATTATTTTCCAGGTAAAGACAATTTGTACAACAAAGGCAAACAAAGCTCACCGGTCTTAAATTGGCTCTGTGTGTACTCCAAGCTATCTTTTATGTTCTGGGATGAGGCTGCTAATGCTGACCAAGGGAAGTTAGTTGTGGGTGCAACTGAAAAGACCAGATGAGTGATTGAAACTCCCTCCAGCACTGTTTCCCTTTAAGGAGAGAGCCTTTCAGGCAGGAATGGATCTTTCGCATAAAGGACCTGTCTGTTTTCAAACCTGCTTTCTGGCTTTCCTCAGTTCAAGTAGCCTTTGCTCAAGGGGAGCAGCTCCTCTACCCTGTGCTGCCTGCCAGGCTCAACTCCCAGGGGTCTCCCAGTTGCAGTAGTCTCCCAGCAGTTCAAACATATGGGATTATATTTCACTATGTCTGAAATGTTCCTTCTGCCCTGTCACCTTGCACATGGCCTTTTTCAGGTCATTCCACTGGATCTGCTTGACTATTCTGATCTAGTCTATTTTCCTCACATTTCCACCCAGTATAACTGGGAACCTGCATAGCCATAGCCTAGTGCAAAGAGCCTAGGACTGGGAGTCAAAAGATGAGTTCCAACCCTAATTCTGCTACTTGCCTGCTGTACAAACTTGGGCAAATCATTTAACTTCCCACACCTCAGTTTCTTCATCTATAAAATGGAGGCTCAGTATCTTAGACTGAGCACCTCATGTGGGACAGGGACCGTGTTAGATCTGATCATACTGCATCTCTACCAGTGTTTGGCACATAGTTAACAAACACAATTAATATTATCAGTATTCCTGCACTTATGTACATATCTATAAATTATATATTATAAATTATTTATTCATATGCAGTATTTAAAGCAATTATTTGTATTAATGTTGATCACCCCTTTGGGATATTGATAAAATAAATATTTTATAATATATGATTTATAGATAACTACCTAAACTCATTGTGGGCAGGGAACATGTATACCAACTCCATTGTATTATACACTACCAAGTGTTCAGTGCAGTGTTCTGCAGCCATTAAGTGCTCAATCCCACTAAATTCTATGGATTCATATTGCTAGAATATGGCCTCAATGCTGGAGAGCTAGTGAATTAAGCCCTCCTACTGGGCAAATCCAATGGCCAAATCCAACAGCCTCTACTCCATCCTAATCCTGCTCGAACCCTCAGCTTCCTTTAACACTGTCGACCACCCCTTTCTCCTGGAAACATTATCCAACCTCAACCTCACTGACACTGCCTTCTCCTGGTTCTCCTCCTATGTCTCTGGCCACTCATTCTCACTCTTCCACAGTCTCCTCCTTAACCTCCCACCCCTTAACCCTGGGTATCCCTCAAGGTTCCATTCTGGGTTTCCTTCCATTCATTTATTCATTCATTCAATAGTATTTATTGAGCGCTTATTATGTGCAGAGCACTGTACTAAGCGCTTGGAATGTACAAATTGGTAACAGATAGAGACAGTCCCTGCTCTTTGACGGGCTTACTGTCTAATCGGGGGAGACAGACAAAAACAATAGCAAATAAATAGAATCAAGGTGATGTACATCTCATTAGCAAAATAAATAGGGTAATGAAAATATATACAGTTGAGAGGACGAGTACAGTGCTGAGGGGAGGGGAAGGGAGAGGGGGAGGAGCAGAGGGAAGGGGGGAAGAGAGGGCTTAGCTGAGGAGAGGTGAAGGGTGGGTAGAGGGGGAGCAGAGGGAGCAGAGGGAAAAGGAGAGCTCAGTCTGGGAAGACCTCTTGGAGGAGGTGAGCTTTAAGTAGGATTTTGAAGATGGGAAGAGAATTAGTTTGATGGAGGTGAGGAGGGAGGGCATTCCAGGACCATGGGAGGACGTGGCCCAGGGGTCAACGGCTGGGTAGGTGAGAATGGGGGACGGTGAGGAGGTGGGCGGCAGAGGAGCGGAGCGTGCGGGGTGGGCAGTAGAAAGAGAGAAGGGAGGAGAGGTAGGAGGAGGCAAGGTGATGGAGAGCCTTGAAGCCTAGAGTGAGAAATTTTTGTTTCGTGCGGAGGTTGATAGGCAGCCACTGGAGGTTTTTAAGAAGAGGAGTGATATGCCCAGAGCGTTTCTGCAGGAAGATGAGCCGGGCAGCAGAGTGAGGAATAGACTGGAGCGGGGAGAGAGAGGAGGAAGGGAGATCAGAGAGAAGGCTGACACAATAATCCAGCTGGGATATTGTGAGAGCCTGTAACAGTAAGATAGCCGTTTGGGTGGAGAGGAAAGGATGGATCTTGGCGATATTATAAAGGTGAGAGTGGCAGGTTTTGGTGACGGATTGGATGTGTGGGGTGAACGAGAGAGCTGAGTCAAAGATGACACAGAGGTTACGGGCCTGACAGACGGAAAGGATGGTCGTACCATCCACAGTGATAGGGAAGTCAGAAAGAGGCCAGGGCTTGGGAGGGAAGATAAGGAGCTCAGTTTTGGCTATGTTGAGTTTTAGGTGGTGGGCAGACATCCAGGTAGAGATGTCTTGGAGGCAGGAGGAGATACAAGCCTGAAAGGCCGGGGAGAGGACAGGGGCAGAGATGTAGATCTGTGTGTCATCTGTATAGAGATGATAGCTGAAGCCGTGAGAGTGAATGAGTTCACCGAGGGAGTGAGTGTTCTCCATCCACACCAATTCCCTTGGAGAACTCATTCACTCTGATGGCTTCGATTATGCAGATGATTTCCAATACACATCTCCAGCCCTTATTTTTCACCCTCTTGGTAATCTTACATTTTCTCCTGCCTTCAAGACATCTCTACTTGTATGTCCTGCTATCACTTCATACTTAACATGTCTACAACAGAACTTTTTATCAACCCTGTTCTCCCCATGACTTTTCCATCACTGCAGACAGCACCACCATCCTTCCTGTCTTAAAATCCCATAACCTTGGCATTTTCCTTGACTCCTCTCTCTCATTCAACCAACATATTCAATTTATCACTAAGCCCCATCAGTTTGACCATCACAACGTTGTTAAAATCTGTCCTTTTCTCTCCATTCAAACTGGTACTATATTAATCCTCTCCTCCATTGATGACTATATCAGCCTCCTTGCTGACTTCCCTGCCTCCTGCCTCTCCCCACTTCTGCTGCTTGGATAACATTCAGACTACGCTTCCCCACTCCTCAAGAATCTCCAGTGGTTGCCCATATGCCTCTGCATCAAACAGTAACTCTACCATCAGGTTTAAAGCATTCAATCAACTTGCCCCTCCTACCTCACCTCACTACTCTCCTGCTACAACCCAGCCCACTCATTTCATTCCTCTAATGCCAACCTACTCACTCTACCTCAATCTCACCTCTCTCTCTGCTGATCTATTTCTCCAGTCCTGCCTCTGGCTTAGAACACCCTCCCTCCTAATATCTGACAGACAATTAGTCTCCTCACCTTCAAAGCCTTATTGAAGGCACATCTCCTCCAAGAGCCCTCATTTTCTCTCCCTTCTGAGTAGCTCTAACTGGCTCCATTTATTCACCACCCCACCCCCAGCCCCATAGCACTTATGCATTATTTATTTACTTATATTAATATCTATCTCCCCCTCTAGACTGTAAGTTCATTAGGGGCAGGGAATTGTCTGTTATATTGTTGTGTTTTACTCTCCCAAGAGCTTAGTACAGTGCTCTGCACACAGTATGGGCCCAATAAATACAATTGATTAATTGATTGGCACTCTGGAAGCCACCACCCCACCTAAATTGAGGAGAGATTCTGGGACCTGCTAAAGAATAATAATGATAATAATAATAATAATAATAACACTTAAGTGTTTATTATGTGCCAAAAACAACTAAGTGCTGGGGTAGATATAAGATAATCAGGTTGGACATAGTCCCTGTCCCAAATGTGACTCACAGTCTAAATAGGAGGGAGTAGGATTTAATCCCTATTTTATAGATAAGGAAACTGAGACACAGAGAAGTTAGCTGACTTGCCCAAAGTCACAGAGCAGATGAGTGGCATTGCTTGGATAAGAATCCAGGTGTTCTGGCTCCTAGGCCCGTGCTCTTTCCTCTAGTCCACATGGCTTCCAGTGGAAAACTCAGGGGGTGGAAAGAACAAAGCAGGTGGTTAAGAAGCAGCAGAAGTAGTATCAACAGTAAGAATTTTTTTAATGGCATTTGTTAAGTTCTTATTATGTGCCAGGCCCTGAACTAAACACTGGGCTAGATACAAGCTAATCAGGATGGACACAGTCCATGTCCCATGTGGGACTCACAGTCTTAATCCCCATATTACAGAAGAATTGATGCACAAAGAAGTGAAGTGACTTACCCAAGGACACAGAGTAGACAAGTGGGAGAGCCAGGTTTAGAACCCAGGTTCCCCTGACTCCCTGGCCCGTTCACTAAGCCTTGCTGCTTCTCTGGGAAGTTGAAAGTCAAACTCCAGGTGATGTTTGATACTTAAATATTAGAGGCAATCTTTGGCCCTGACCCTGAAAACAGCCACCCTGGGTTTTGTCACTTGAAATCCAGCACTTAGGACGCTGAGGCTCCTTGAGCCCAAATCCTGTGAAATATAATGTCTTGTCTTGTCATATGCTGTTGAATCATCTCTGAACTATAGCAATGCCATGGACACATCTCTCCCAGAATACCCACCTCCATCTGCAATCATTTTGGTAATGTATCCATAGTTTTCTTGGTAAAACTATGGAAGTGTTTTACCATTGCCTCCTTCTGCGTGGCTCAGTGGAAAAAGCACGGGCTTTGGAGTCAGAGGTCATGAGTTTGAATCCCAGCTCTGCCACTTGTCAGCTGTGTGACTGTGGGCAAGTCACTTAACTTCTCTATGCCTCAGTTACCTCATCTGTAAAATGGGGATTAAGACTGTGAGCCCCACGTGGGACAACCTGATTCCCCTATGACTACCCCAGCGCTTAGAACAGTGCTCTGCACATAGTAAGTGCATAACAAATACCAACATTATTACCAACATTATTATTCTGAGCAGTAAACTTGTGTCTCCATGCATGACTCTCTCCCATGCCGCTGCTACCCAGCACAGGTGAGTTTCGACTTGCAGCAGATTGCCTTCTACTCACTAGCCACTGCCCAAGCTAGGAATGCAATGGATATGGCTCTGCTTGACTCTCTCTCCCATAGTCGAGTTTGGTAGAGAACTGGAGACTCTCCAGGTGTGACCCTGATAGGGCGGAAATATAATGTACAGTGGTGCTAATCAAGCAATAAAGGGCAGAAAGGAGCAAGAAACAGGCTTTCTTTACCTTCCCCTGAGCATATGCATATACAATTTACAGGCTAATCAGTTCAGTTCAGGACACCTGCTACAACTATTAGGCATTGTTAGTTGTTGCTGTATACATTATTTGGTAAGCCAACCTGGTAATTTATTTGTATTTATAGACTGTACACACATTCCTGTCTGAACCCTAGGGGCACAAACACGGACATTACAGAGTCAATGTAATGTACAAACCAAACACACAAAAGTCTCCATTTCACTGTCACAGACAAGGTCAAGGGGATGCAAACTTGAATATTCCCCTGGAGGGCACCCACTCTAACCCAGAAACTGGGAAATAGCATGACCTAATGGAGAAAGCACAGGCCAGGCAATGAGAGGACCCGGCTTCTAACCATGACTCCACCACTTACCCTGCTGCGTGGCTTTAGACAAATCACTTAATATCTCTATGCCTCACTTTCCTCATCTGTAAAATGAGGATTCAATCCCTGCTCCCCCTCCTACTTAGACTGCGAGCTCCATCTAGAGAAGAGACTGTATCCAAACTAATTACCTTGTATCTACCACAGTGTTTGGTACTAGTTGGTACTTAACAAATGCCATTATCACTCAGCTAAGAAGCATGGACAGCCAACTGTTCGGGATACTTGAGGTCCTTACAAATGAGTTACAATTGCAGTGTCTTCTAGAAGAGATTTTCATGCAATTTTTATCTCTGTCTCTGCTGGAGCTGCCTTTAGTGAGCACTTGGGATTTACTGAGTTGATTTATTGTCCTGATATTATGTCTTTGGTGCAGCAATGAGGGTTTTGGAGCAAGAGTTTAATTAGTTACCACAAGGTCTCTGCCTTGTGGTTGACAGAGATAATTATCTCCATTATTAAAGATGAGGAAACTGAAGTCCAGAGAGGTGAAGCCCTCTGTTCCTAGTGACAGATCATTAATCAGTTAGTCCCCTGGTTTATGGGCCCATAGAGTCATCCCCACCCTGGCCAGCAGAAACCTCAGCTGGGTCCACGTTGCTCTTAAATTGAATTAGAGGTGCCGGGAGAGGACATCAACCAGTACTTTTGGCAAGGCTAGCCCGGAGGAAGAGCTCACAGGATTCCCCAGGTTAGTGCTGGGGTCTGGTGGGATTGAGGAGGTGACCAGGAGCCTCTGGGTTCTGGGCCCACAATGACAGAAAAGCAATTGACTCACAGTCTTTAGGTGACTGGAGAAAAGGATAAGCTATGCTCTATCATGGTCTTCTGCCCCAGCCTCAAGACACATACACACATGGATACATGCACACACTCACAAACACATTGACACAAACACACACACATAAAAGCACACATACATTTGCACTCACCCATCCACAAGCACAGACTCCTTTGGCTCTGCCTGGGGGATTCCAGCAAGCCCCAAGGAAAGAAAAGAGATTCTTGACACATTCCTGCACTTATCTCCTGCCTCTTGGGCAGCTCTGCAGCTTAGAGAAAGAAGGGCCCTCACATGGGGTGTGCCCTGCTCCATCCCTGGGAAGAAACACGGGATGCACAAGTTGCCTATAGCTGCTAATTTCCCTCTCTTGCCACTGATTGGCATAGCTGATTATTATTCTGATTATTATTATTATTATTGTTATATTTAAGTGCTTACTCTGTGTCAAGCACTGTTCTAAGTGTTGGAGTAGATAAAAGTTAATCAGATCAGATACAGTTCTTGTCCCACATGGGACTCACAGTCTAAGGGGAGGGAAAACAGGTATTTCATCCTCATTTTACATATGAGGAAAATGAGACACAGAGAAGTTAAATAGCTTGCTCAAGGTCACACAGCAGGGAATGGTAGAGCTGGGATGAGAAGCCAGGATGCCTGACTCCCAGGCTTATATGATTTTAGCTGAAATGCTAGAAGACTGATTTCAGCTCAAATGCTAGAAGACTGATTTCATTCCAGGATTTCATTGTCTGTGATCCCTGTCCAGCCATTTGTTGTAAATTTGACCCAAAGTGATACTGAGGGACCTGCCCAGGGAGTCAGATATGAAGTCTGTGGAAGGCCCCAGGATTGGAGTCATAGAGAAGGATGGCCAATCCTACGAAGGCTCTGTACATCTTCAATTGGTCAGACATCTGGTATCCGACTCTGACAGCCTCCCAAAGATTTTGCTGGCCTTCTGGAATGGACATCTTGCCCCCTTGTCCATCACTGAACAGTTGGTCAAAAATTGATTATTTATACTAATGTCTGTCTCCCCCTCTAGATTGTCATTTAGGGCAGGGAACATATCTATCAACTCTATTAAGCTGTATTATTCCAGGTGTTTAGTACAGTGCTTTGCACACAGTAAGTGCTCAATAATTACCACTGATGATAATGTTATTGATGATGATGATGATGATGATACTGCTGCCTGGCAATAGAATTCAGTGATGGCATTTATCTCTGTGTTTTCATTGTAGATTACTGCTTGTTGTATGGTTTTTCTGATGCAAACTGTTCAATTCCCTTGCTTTTCATGAAACGCATCATCAGTTCATAATGCTCAACTCTGGACTGTAAATTCATTATAGCCAGAAAATGTGTCTACCAACTCTGCTGTATTATATACTCCCAAGTTCTTAGTACAGTGCTGTGCACACAGTAAATGCTCAGTAAATGCCATTGACTGATTGTCTAATTCAGCAAAATGATTCACAATCACCTATGGTCTTCTACGCTCTAGTCCTCTAGGATGCACTCATACTCGTTACTTCCTGAGGAAGCAGCATGGCCTGGTAGAAAGATCATGAGCCTGGGAGTCAGAGGACCTGGGTTCTAATTTTGACTCCATCACTTGTATGCTGGGTGATCTTGGGCAAGTCACTTAACTTCTCTGTACCTCAATTGTCTTGTCTTATGCCATCCACTTGTCTCCAAGACATAGCGATGCCATGGACACATCTCTCCCAGAATGCGCCACCTCCATCTGCAAGACTTCTGGTAGGGTATCCATAGAATTTTCTTGGTAAAATATACTAAAATGATTTACCATTTCCTCCTTCTGTGTGGTAAACTTTAGTCTCCACTCTCGACTCTCTCCCATGCCACTGCCACCCAGCACAGGTAAGTTTTGATTTGTAGCAGATTGCCTTCCACTTACTAGTCATTGTCTAAGCTAGAAATGAAATGCCTCTGCTTGACTGTCCCTTCCATAGTCAAGACAGGTAGAGAACTGGAAACTCTGCAGGTGCAACCCTGAGAGGGATGCCTCAGTTATCTCATCAGTAAATTGGGGATTAAATCCTCCTCCTCCTGACTTGGTGTCCAATCTGATTGGAAGACACAGGGAGCCAGTGGAGGAATGAGAAGAGGAGAGATGTGGGACACTCTTGACTCTTCCACCTATAAACACTAGTAGAACTCTTCCCAAGTCCAATCTGCCAAACATCAGCTCTGCCCATTTTCCAAGTCCTCTTAAAATTCCACCTATTCCAGCAAGACTTACCCCATTAATTCTCATCATCCTGAGTGGTTCCCAACCCTACAGCCACCCCTAACCCTGTCCTCAACATTTATACATGTGCAGAATGAAAATTCACTTGTATGCTCAATCATTTATCCTGTTTCATCCTTGCATATTCATTCTACTCCTTATTCTGTCTCTCTTCCTATTATTTGTAAATATTTTATGTGTCTATTTTCCCCATTCAACTGCAAACTCTTTTTTAATTAAAAAAATGGTATTTTAAAGTGCTTTCTATGTGCCAGGCAATGTACTTAGAGCTGGGGTAGACATGAGATAATCAGGTAGGACAGTTCATGTCCTACATGGGGCTCATAGTATTAATACCCATTTTACAGATGAGGTAACTGACACCAAAGACGTTAAATGACTTGCCCAAGAACATACAGTAGACAAGTAGAGGGACTAGAATTGGAACCCAGGTCCTTTGACTCCCAGGTCCGTGCTCTTTCCAGGAGGCCATGCTTCCTGTAAGCTCCTTGTGGGCAGGGATCATATCTATGAACTCTATTGTAATTCACTCTTCCTAGCCCTTAGCCCTATGCTTGGCACTCAGTAAGCATTCAGTAAATACCACTGATTCATTTTGTTCGGGCTGTAGTTTCAGTCAGTCAGTCAGTCAATCATATTTATTGGGTGCTTACTGTGTGCAGAGCACAGTACTAAGGACTCCCCTCTAGACTGTAAGCTCGTTGTAGGCAGAGAATGTGTCTTTCTTTTTCTTTTTCTTTCAGTCGTGTTTATTGAGTACTTACTGTGTGCAGAGCACTGTACTAAGCACTTTGGAGAGTACAATACAACAATAAACAGACACATTCTTTGCCCACAAAGAGTTTACAGCCTAGAGGGGGAGACATTAACATAAGCAAATAAAGCACAGATGTGTACATAAGTGCTGTGAGGCTGGCAGAGGGGAAGAACAAAGGAAACAAGTTGGGGCCTTGCAGATGGGTGTGTGTATGGGGGCTTAGTCAGGAATGGCCTCTTGGAAGAGATGTGTTTTCAGTGAGGCTGTGAAGGAGGGGAGAGTAATTGGCAGATTTGAGCAAGCACTTAGTACAGTGCTCTGCATACAGTAAGCACTCAATAAATGTGATTGAATGAATGAATGACTTTGAGGAGGGTGGGCATTCCAGGCCAGAGGCAGGATGTGTGAGGGGCTGGTGGCCAGATAGATGAGATAGAGGCACAGTGAGAAAGTTAGCATTAGAGGAGGGAAGTGTGCTGCCTGGGTTATAGTAGGAGAGTAGCGAGGTGAGGTGTAGGAGGGAGCAAGCTGATTGAGTGCTTTAAAGCCAATGCTGAGGAGTTTTGGGTGGTGGAGAAGATGGAAACTGTTGAGTCTAAAAGACTTGGATTTTCTTTGCATTTCAATTATCCATGCCATTGCTACCTTGGGCCCCATGACTATGGATCATGGAATGCTGGCTGAATTACTAGGAGGCTGGGTTTGGTTGGGAGTATTTTGCAGGACTGCATTGGGTCACAAGAAGGCAAGTTGGCAAAAGAAACAATATTCTCAGAGGGAGTGCTTCGTGTATGTGATTGTGTCAGTCTGTGCATAGGGTAGTTCATGTGTGTGTGTTTTTGTGTGTGTGGATTGGGCACCAGTGAGGGACTGTGTATGTCTGTGACTGTCTCCACCAAAGACTCCATCCATCTCCTATCTCACTTCACTAGTTCTCCTACTACTGCCCAGCCTGCACATTCCACTCCTCTAGTAGCAGCTTTCTCAGTGTGACCAGACCTCATCTATTTCGCTGCCAACCCCTTTCCCATGCCCTCCGTCTGGCCTGGAACTCCCTCTCCCAGCATATACACCAGACCACCACTCTCCTTTCAAAAGTTTGTTAAGGTCACATCTCCTCTAACAGGCCCTTCCTGATTATAGGCCTTCTTTTCCCCAGCTCGCACTCCCGTCTTCATCATCTAGCCAGACACTTGGAATCTTGACCTTTGGGCAGTTGATATTCGCCCCACGCTCAACCCCACATCACTTCTGTACATATCTTTAATTTCTAGATTATAAATTATTAATATTAATGTTTGTCTTCCCCTCTAGACTGTAAACTCATTGTGAGCAAGAAATGGTTTTAACTCTGTGTTGTACCCTCCCAAGTGCTCAGTAGAGTTCTCTGAAAATATTTAAGCACTCAGTAAATGCCATTGATTGATTGATTGAGACTGGGTATAAGGATGTAGCCGCAAGTCTGGATGTAGGATTGTATATATGTGTCTTTGTGTGTGTTGTATGTATGTGCGTGTGTGTGTCTCAGGAGGAGGGACTCTTTCTGTGATGGTGTACAACTGGCTTAGTGTGTTTCTGTATAACTGAGTGTGTGACTGTGTAGCTGTTGGAGTGAGAGCGACTGTGTGACTGTGCATCTGCTGGACAGTGTGTGACTGTGTAGCTGTGTAGTTGGGTGCTGTTGTGTATTCAGGCTATGAATTATAATAATAATAATGATGGCATTTGTTAAGTGCTTACTATGTGCTAAGCGCTTACTCTTCTAAGCGAGGGGCAGATACAGGGTACTCGGATTGTCCCACGTGGGCCTCACATTTTTTAATCCCCATTTTTACAGATGTAACTGAGGCACTGAGAAGTTAAGTGACTTGCCCGAGGTCACCCAGCAGACTAGTAGCAGAGACGGGATTAGAACCCACGACCTCTGACTCCCAAGCTCGCGCTCTTTCCACTAAGCCACGTGAGCCTGTGTAGGGGAGAGACACGGACAGGGACAGAGAGAGACGGAGAGTGCGTGTAACCGTGCGTTGTGTGACTATCCGGCTCCGGCCGGGAGGCTGCGAGAAGCGGAGTAGGACCCTGAGACCGAAGCTCACCAAAGGCAGCGGGATCGTGGTGGGCGGGGCGGGGCAGGGCTGGGTTTGGGGCGGGGCTGGGGTGATCGGGGCGGGGTTGGGGGGTGATCGGGGCTGGGACGGGGGTGATCGGGGCTGGGACGGGGGTGATCGGGGCTCGGGCTTGGAGTGGGGGCGGGGCTCAGGGGAAGGGCTGGGAGTGGGCGGGGCGCGGGGGAGCAAGGTTTGGAGGGGTGGGCGGGGCTCGGGGTGAGAGGGGCTCGGGGGCGGGATTGGGGCAGTGGCTTGAGGAGCGGGAGGCGGCTGCGGCAGTGGCCGGGGGTCGTCGGCGGCGGGGGTCCGCACAGAGGATGAGCCGGTCAGTAGGGGGCCGGGAGGGGGGCGGAACGGGCAGCGGCTCTGGGGTTGGAGGGGGCGAGAGGGAGGCTGCCCCTCTCCTCTGGCCCCTTCTCCTCCCGGGACCCCCAGGAAAGCGAGGGGCGAAGGAGGGGGAAGGGCGGCAAGGAGGAATAGCGACTACCGAGTCCTGTTGGGGCCTCCCGGGGGGACCCCCAGTCCTCGCCCCCGCCCTGACCCCCATCTCGGGCAGTGGCGGCCGGCCTTCTCTCGTTGCTGCACCGGAAAGTTGGGCTGGGAGGCGGGCGCGGGTCGGCGGGGGCCGGGTGTGCCAGGCTCCCCACCCCGGGTCCCGGGGGCTGTGCCCGGCTCCCCACAGCCCGAACCGGTCTTTGGGCACCCGGCGGCTCCCCGGCTGTTCTCCGCCGGCTCCCCCGCCAACCTTCCCTTCCCTTCCCTTCCTCGCCCAGGGTCGGTCCCCAATTGCCTTTACCCTTCTCCCCATTCTCCGCCGCTACCATTCCCCTCCTCACCCAGGGTCGGACCCCCAGCTGCTCTTCCCCTCCTCCCCATCCCTCCGTCAGCTCCCCTTTACCCTACCCTTCCACCCCCTTCTGCCCCCGCCGCTATCGTTACCCTCCCCTCCCCCGCCCACTCCCCCACTAGACCCATTTCTACTCCATGTTCTTCCCCTTCCCAGCCCTTTCCTCCCCCCTTTCCCCTCTCCCTTCCCTCCCCCTTCTCCCCTTTCCCTTCCCTTTCCTGCCTCCTGTCCCTCCTCCTCCCTCCTTCCTTCCTCCTCCTCCTCCCCACTCCCCTCCCCCTCTTCCTCCCACCTCCTCCCTCCTCCTTTTTTCCCCCACTCTCTACTCTCTTCCCTCCCCACCTCCTCTCCATATTCTCCCCCCCCCCACGTACTCCTTTCCCCCTCCTCCCTTCCCCTCTTCACCTTTTCAACCCCCACTCTCCTCACTCTTCACCTCCTCTCCCCCAATCTTTTCCCCTCTACCCACCTCTTCTCCCTACCCCACTTGCCTTCTTTCCTTTCCCTTCCCTCCTCTTCCCCTGCCCCCTTCCGAGCCGGGACGGAAACCGGCGGGAAGAGTGGTTCCAGGCTGGAGACTACCAACCCACCCTCCCCCACCAGCCCTGGAAATGAGAACCAGATCGGGGGCGGCGGAGGCCGTCGCAGCCTCGGCTTTTTATCTGGGAACCGCTACCCTGCCTTTGGCCCCTTATGGAAATCTCCCAGTTCAGTCCGGTGGGAAAGGTCACTCCAGACTTCTCCATCCCCAGGCAGCAGCGGTGGGTCCAGAGGAAGGACGAGCGGGAGGCGGGCATCCCTTCCTCGGGTCTCGGCGTCTAAACCTCCTCTAGCCCTCATCCCGCCCCCCACCATGGCCCTCCCACCGGCGGGAGTTGTACATTAACTGCGCTCGGTGAGGAATCAGTGGTTTCGGGCCGAGCGACTTCGCCTGACTGTGGCTGGCAGGGAGACTGACGGGGTTGAGAGGGTGAAATTCCTCCCGGGTTCGGGCAGGGGCCTGCAGCCTTACGCCGGGAACGTGGGTTACGAAGCTGTGTTTGGAAAACGTGATTATTTACCTGATGCTTTTGCCCTCATCTTTGTAAATATTTGTCCGAAGAGAAGCCAGAGTTCAGCGGCATTTTTTCCAATCTCTGTGTAAGTGCTAGAACTTTTTTTGAAATTAAATTCTAAAGAGTGAATGTGTATGGTTTCCATTAAGAGAACAAGGGAAACTGGTTTATAGTGAAGGGCAGTTTCCCCACCACATCTGGAGACATGACTACACGCAATTCTCACCAATCGCATAAATGTTTGCAGATTTCAGGCCCAGTCTCAAGTGGACCAGCGAGACTTGCGTTCTCGTCTAGTCCGCACTTTGCTCCACTTGCCACCCCCTGCCCCCGGCCGGCGCTGCTTCCTCTCGTCAGAAGCAAAGTAAAAGCCAGCCTGCCCACAGAGTGCATTGTGTAATAATAATAATAATGTTGGTATTTGTTAAGCACTTACTATGTGCAGAGCACTGTTCTAAGCACTGGGGGAGATACAGGGTAATCAGGTTGTCTCACATGAGGCTCACAGTTAATCCCCATTTTCCAGATGAGGTAACTGAGGCACAGAGACACAGGCACAGCTGACAAGTGGCAGAGCCGGGAGTCAAACCCATGACCTCTGACTCCGAAGCCCAGGCTCTTTCCACTGAGCCACACTGCTTCCCATTGTGTCCCCATGCTGGGGTGCCCAAAAGCCACGGGGATGAAAAATGGCGTTCCCATTGCCTGGGCTCATTGAGCCACTCCGCGAATCAGAGAAGAATTGCTTTGAGGGCTTTAACACCATGGCCAAACTTCTTCTCATCCCCAACTCAGCTGTAGCGTAAGTTCTCCCTAGAAATAAAGGGAGGAAACACAATGACACAGTAATTCCCATAGAAATTGTGGTTTTAACACACACTTACTATATGTGCCAAGCACTGGGGTATTTAGAATACAAATGTATCAGACACAGACCCTGTCTCACTTGGGATTCACAGCCTAGAGGGGAGAGAAAATGGGTATTTTATCTCCATTTTACAGATGAGGAAATTGAGGACAGAAAAGTTAAATGACTTGCCCAAGGTCACACAGCCTGCAGCTGGTGGAGCTGTAATTAGAACCCAGGTCTTCTGACTCCCAGTCCTGGGCACTTTCCACTTGGCTCTGCTGATCCTCCAGGTTATGACCTCAAAATTTTCAGTTTACAGCAGACAACTGGTGAACAGATTCATCAATTTGTGAACTTAAAAGAGGTGGCTATATTTTGCCCCAGTTTCCAGTAGAGTACTAATTATACCTGTTTTAGGGGAGGCAGCATAGTGACCCCAGAGCAAAGAGCCTGGGATTGAGAGGTATGAGATGTGGGCTCCACTCCAGCATCTGTTATGTGACTTCGGGCAAGTCACTTTATCTTGCTGAACCTTAGTTCCCTCATCTGTGAAGTGGATAGGACACCTGCTCTCCCTTCTTCTTAGACTGGGAGCAGAGTGTGGATCAGGTTGTGGATCAGGGATAAACTGTGTTTGGTTTAATTATCTTGTGTCTACCCCAGTGCTTAGCACATAGTAAGTGCTTAATGTGTACTATGAATAATATAGAGGCCTAGGGAGGTAGTTTGCTATTTGCAATACTATCACTGATTAGTCACCAGATAATCATCTGATTTCAAATAAGCACAAAGGCTCAGACCATCTGGTTTATCTTCAAGTCGACCTCAAGTTCATCCTTGCATGCTTTAACTCTGCCCTCTCCTCCTCCCAACACAATTATTTATCCCCTACACACATTGCCCCCACCATTTGTTCCAGGCATTTAATTCCCTCCTCAAACCCCCTGTCCCCTGCCTCCCCCATCCCTTGTCCCAGTGACTGGCTACCTGCTTTTTTTAAAAAAATTCAAACTATCAGGCATGATTTCCCTAAAATCTCCTCTGCTCCTCTCCAGTCCCTCCCTCCTATTGCCTCTTCTTAAACAGTCCCATCCTTCCTAGCAGTATCTCAAGAGATCGCCCTTCTCTCAAAATCTACTCCTTCCACCTGCACATCCAACCCCATCCCTTCACACCTTATCCAAACACTTGCCCCACCTTCTTTCCTCCCTGACCACCATCTTCAATTGTTCACTGTCCAGTGGTTTCTACCCCACTGCTTTCAAACATACTCAAGTCTCCTCTATCCTATTCATTCATTCATTCAATAGTATTTATTGAGTGCTTACTATGTGCACAGCACTGTACTAACTGCTTGGAATGTACAATTCAGCAACAGATAGAGACAATCCCTGCCCGATAACAGGCTCACAGTCTAATAATAATAATGTTGGTATTTGTTAAGTGCTTACTATGTGTAGAGCACTGTTCTAAGCGCTGGGGGAGATACAAGGTGATCAGGTAATCAGGTTGTCCCACGTGAGGCTCACAGTTAATCCCCATTTTACAGATGAGGTAACTGAGGCACAGAGAAATTAAGTGACTTGCCCACAGTCACACAGCTGACAAGTGGCAGAGCCAGGAGTTGAACCCATGACCTCTGACTCCGAAGCCCAGGCTCTTTCCACTGAGCCACGCTGCTTCCCAGTCTAAATGAGGGAGACAGAGAGCAAAGCAAAACAGAACAAAACAAGACAACGTCATCAAGATAAATAGAATCAAGGAGATATACACCTCATTAACAAAATAAATAGGGTAGTAAATAATATATACAAATAAGCACAGTGCTGAGGGGAGGGGAAGGGCGAAGAGCAGGGGGTGGGGGGGAGGGGAGGAGGAGCAGAAAGAAAGGTGGGGTCAGCCTGGGAAGGCCTCCTGAAGGAGGTGAGCTCTCAGTAGGGCTTTGAAGAGGGGAAAAGAGTTAGTTTGGCAGATGTGAGGAGGGAGGGCATTCCAGGACAGCAGTAGGACATGGGCCAGGGGTCGAAAGCGGGACACATGTGAACGGGGAACCATGAGTAGGTGAGTGGTGGAAGAGCGGAATCTATGGGACGGGCAGTAGAAAGAGAGAAGGGAGGTGAGGTAGGACGGGGCAGGGTGATGGAGAGCTTTGAAGCCCAGAGTGAGGAGTTTTTGTTTCGTGCGAAGGTTGATGGGCACCCCTGGAGGTTTTTCAGGAGGGGAGTGACATGCCCAGAGCATTTCTGAAGAAAGATGATTTGGGCAGCGGAATGAAGAATAGACTGGAGTGGGGAGAGACAGGAGGAAGGGAGATCCAAGAGGAGGCTAACACAGTAATCCAGTCGGGATTTTATGAGAGCTTGTACCAGCACGGTAGCAGTTTGGATGGAGAGGAAAGGGCGGATCTTGGCGATATTGTGAGGGTGAGACTGGCAGGTGTTGGTGACGGATTGGATGTGTGGGGTGAATGAGAGAGCAGAGTCAAGGATGACACCAAGGTTGCGGGCCTGTGAGACAGGAAGGATGGTTGTGCCGTCCACAGTGACAGGGAAATAAGGGAGAGGACAGGGTTTGGGAGGGAAGATAAGGAGCTCAGTTTTGGACATGTTGAGTTTTAAGTGGCAGGCAGACATCCAGATGGAGACATCCTGGAAGCAGGAGGAGATATGTGCCTGGAGGGAGTAGGAGAGAACAAGGGAGGAAATATAGATTTGGGTGTCATCTGCATAGAGATAATAGTTGAAGCCGTAAAGAGATAATAGTTGAAGCCATGGGAGCGAATGAGTTCACCAAGGAAGTGAGTATAGCTGGAGAACAGAAGAGGGACAAGAACTGACCCTTGAGGAACCCCTACAATTAGTGGATGGGAGGGAGAGGAGGAGCCCGCAAAGGAGATGGAGAATGAACGGCCAGAAAGATAAGAGGAGAACCAGGAGAGGACTTAGTCTGTGAAGTCAAGGTGAGATAAAGTGTGGAGGAGAAGGGGATGGTCGACAGTGTCAAAGGCAGCTGAGAGGTCGAAAAAGATTAGGATAGAGTAGGAGCCATTGGATTTGGCAATAAGGAGGTCATGGGTGACCTTTGAGAGGGCAGTTTTGGTGGAGTGGAGGGGACGGAAACCAGATTGGAGGGGTTCCAGGAGAGAGTTGGAGTTGAGGAATTCAAGGCAGTGAGTGTAGATGACTTGTTCTTTGAGTTTGGAAATGAAGGGTAGAAAACTCTCTTTTGGCCCCATGGATCCACCCAGTTTTCGCTCCATCTCCCTCCTACCAATCCTCGCCAAATCCTTGAGCACATTATGTACAACTGTCATATCAAGTTCCTCTCCTCCAATTATTTTCTTGATTCCCTCCAGTCTGTCCTCCACTTCATTCCACAGAAACCACCCTCGCAAAGGTCACCAGTGATCTCCTTCTTGCCAAATCCAACAGCCTCTACTCCATCCTAATCCTCCTCAACCTCTCAGCTGCCTTTGACATTGCCCACCACCCCCTTCTTCTGGAAGCTTCACTGATACTGTCCTTTCCTGGTTCTCCTCTTGTGTCTCTGTCTGCTTATTCTCAATCTCTTTCTTGGGCTACTCCTCTGCCCCCACCCCCTAACTGGGGGAATCCCTCAAGTTTCAGTTCTGGGTCCCCTTCTATTCTCCATCTACATAATAATAATGTTGGTATTTGTTAAGCGCTTACTATGTGCCGAGCACTGTTCTAAGTGCTGGGGTAGACATAGGGGAATCAGGTTGTCCCACATGGGGCTCACAGTCTTAATCCCCATTTTACAGATGAGGGAACTGAGGCACAGAGAAGTTAAGTGACTTGCCCACAGTCACACAGCCGACAAGTGGCAGAGCTGGGATTCGAACTCATGAGCCCCGACTCCAAAGCCCGTGCTCTTTCCACTGAGCCACGCTGCTTCTCCATCTACATCTCCATCTACATCTACATGTAGAGTGCATCTACATCCACTCCCTTGGAGAACTCATTCACTCGCATAGCTTCAACTACCATCTCTATGTGGACGATTCCCAAGTCTACATCTGGAGACCTGATTGCTCACTCTCAATCTCACATTTCCTCCTCCCTTCAAGACATCTGTACTTGGATGTTCTTCTGTCAAACATTTATCCTATCCTACCTTGATTTCTGATCTCCAGTCCTCCTGTCTCTCTCCCCGCTTCAGTCTATACTTCACTCTGCTGCTCGGATTATCTTTCTAAAGAAATGCTCTGGGCATGTCACTCCTCTTCTCAAAAATATCCAGTGGTTGCCTATCAACCTTCGCATGAAGCAAAATCTCCTTACTCTTGGCTTCAAAGCTCTGCATCACCTTGGGAGGCTCCATCACCTTGGGATCACTTAGGGAGGCTCCTATCTCACCTCCCTTCTCTCCTTCTACAGGCCACCCCGCACACTCCGCTCCTCTGTTGCTAAGCTCCTCACTGTGCCTCATTCTCGCCTGCCCCACTGTCGACCCCTGGCCCATGTCCTACCTCTGACCTGGAATGCCCTCCTTCCTCACATCCGCCAAACTAACTCTCTTCCCCTCTTCAAAGTCCTACTGAGAGCTCACCTGCTCCAGGAGGCCTTCCCAGACTGAGCCCTCCCTTTCCCTCTGCTCCTCCTCACCTTCCCATTGTTCCTACTCCCTCCATCTGCTCTACCCCCTTCCCCTCCCCACAGCACTTGTATATATTTGTACGTATTTATTGCTCTATTTATTTTATTAATGATGTGCATTTATTTATGGTCCTATTTATCTATTTTGATGGTATTGATGCCTCTCTACTTGTTTTGTTTCGTTGTCTGTCTCCCCCTTCTAGACGGTGAGCTTGTTGTGGGTAGGGATTGTCACTATCTGTTGCCCAATTGTACTTTCCAAACGCTTAGTACAGTGCTCTGCACACAGTAAGTGCTCAATCAATACGAATGAATGAATGAATGAATGATTACTGTATCAGCCTCCTTGCTGACCTCCCTGCCCCCTGCCCCCTGCCTCTCCCTACTCCAGTCCATACTTCACTCTGCAGCCCAGATCATTTTCTGCAAAAACGTTCAGTCCATGTTCCCCACTTCTCAAGAACCTCCAGTTGTTGCCCATCCACTTCTGCATCAAACAGAAACTCGTCCTTCCCATCGGCTTTAAATCCTTACCCCCCCAGCTCATTGTGGGCAGAAAATGTGATATTGTTATACTGTACTTTCTCAATTGCTTAGTAAAGTGATTTCCTTTCCCTTTCCCCCCCTTTCCCTCTGCTTCTCCCCCTCTCCCCTCCCTGCCCCTCAGCACTGTGCTCATCTGCTCATTTGTACATATTTTTATTACCCTGTTTATTTTGTTAATGAGATGTACATCTCCTTGATTCTATTTACTGCTATTGTTTTTTTCTGTCTTTCTCCCCCATTAGACTGTAAGCCTGTCAATGGGCAGGGACTGTCTCTATCTGTTGCCGAATTGTACATTCCAAGCACTTAGTACAGTGATCTGCACATAGTAAGTGCTCAATAAATACTATTGAATGAATTGAATGAATACAGTGCTCTATACACAGTAAAAGTTCAATAAATACTATTGACAGTACTTCATCTTGCTACTCTCCTACTATAAACCAGCTTGCACACTTAGCTTCTCTAATGCTGACCTTCTCACTGTACCTCAATCTAATCTATCGTGTACCAACCTCTTGCCCATATCCTGCTTCTGGCCTGAAACACTCTCTCTTCTCATATCCAACAGAAAATTACTCTCCCCACCTTCAATAGGCCTTTCCTATGTCCTTATTTCCTCTTTTCCCACTCCCTTCTGTGTCACGCTTTATTCACCACCCTGGCCCCCGGCCCCTCAGCACTTATGTACACATCCTTAATTTATTTATCTATATTAATGTCTGTCTCCCCTTCTAGACCATAAGCTCACTGTGGACAAGGAATATATTCTATTGTTGTGTTGTACTCTCTCAAGCACTTAGTATGGTCTCTTCACTTAGTAAGCACTCAATAAATATGATTAATTGAAGTGTCAAGTACACTACCGCCACTGTGTCTCAGAAAATGAGTTTAAAACTGGTCCTGGCTCACCCCAGGGAGACCTGAAACCACTGTTGAATCTGTATCCCTCTTTGTCTGAAGGACTGTGGGGGTCAGAGTCTCTAGGAGTGGAATAAAGCTTGGCTCTGGGTTGCTGGGAGTTGGCAGCTCACCAGGTGACTATGGAAAAAATCATTAGAAGGTTGGGTCAAAAGTAAAGATTTTCTGGGGTTCCAGGCCTGCTAGTTCCATTTAAAAACAAAAATAATAATAATGAATAATCATGATAATAATGTTTGTGGTATTTCTTAAACATTTCCTATGTGCCAACCACTATATCAAACTCTGGGATAGATACCCTGTTATAAGCAGGGGTTGTATCTGCTAATTCTGTTGTATTGTACTCTCCCAAGTGCTTAGAACAGTGCTGTGCACATAGTGAATGATCAATAAATACCATTGATTACCTGATTGATTGATCAGGTAGGACACAGTTCCTGATCCACATGGGGCTCTCAGCTTCCAGGGGAGAGAAAACAGGTATTTTATCCCTATTTTACAAATGAGAAAACTGAGGCACAGAGAAATGCCCAAGGTCACACCGCAGGCAAGTGGCAGATTCAGGATTAGAACCCAGGTCCTCTGACAACCAGGCCCTTTCCACTAGGCCACGCTGCTTCATTTGAATGAAGAGTGATTTGCTGCCAGACAGAAGAACTAGATGACATATGTCTCCAGGTGGTAGTGCCAGGCCAGGGTTGCCCTGGGATATTTATTGTCTACTCCTGACTATTACAATGGATGACAGATGGTTTCCCACGCACAGCAGATGCTGACTTGAACCCGTGTGCAAAATGGGGATATGGAAGCCCCTACCATTCTTTAGCTCCATCCACAAGCCCTTGGTGTTGAGAGCTGCTCAGCTCTCATTACGTGTGTTAAAGTGGAAAGAAGTTTAGTAGTAGGAATGTTGAAAAGCAAGTGCTTCTATTCACTTAGTGAACTGGGTGTGCCAATTAGCAGTTTTTCCCTTGGACACAGGAAAAACAGAGAAACCAGCAAGTTCAGTGGGAGGCTACTTCACTAGATTTTGATTGCCAGGAGGCGTCAAGGTGGTACCTATTTTCTGGGCCTCATTTGTTTTTCTCCTGCTTCACATCTGATGGAGTGCTGCTGCCTGCCCTCTCTCTGTTCAAAGCCCTTCTGAAATCACACTTTCCCCAGGAAGCCTTCCCTGATTTTCTATTTTCCCCACAGTATATCCCCTCTGACCCACCTAAGCATTTAAGTATTTAGAACCCAAGGCATAGCACTTATGTGCACATCTTTATAATCTATTACTTCCTCCTACCTGCATTTTAGTGTCTGTCCCCCTAATAGAGTGTACAGTCTTTAAAGGCAGGGATTGTGTCTACTAATTCTATTGTACTTTCCCAAGCACTTAATACAGTGCTCTGCACATAGTAGGTGCTCAATAAATAATAATAATAATGATTATGTTGCTTGCAAAACGCTTACTATGTACCAATAAATAGTACTGAAAGCACTGTGGAAAGGACTCCTTACAGAAAATTGGGTAGCTAGACTAAGGTTCAGTAAAATGGATTGAGCATACACGAGGGTTTCAGGGCAGGCCAGTGTGATATCCCAGGCAAGTTCTTTCACAGTTTGGTTTTTCGGTTTCCCCATTGAAAAGGGAAGGATTCAGCCTTTTCCAGCTTTACAGGAAATAGTCATAGATGTATGTCCATAAAGTGCTTTAGTCATGGAAAAATGCCATGTCAGTGTCTGCCATTACTGTTATAGCCAAGAGATTTGAGGGCAGTGTGACATCATGACTATGTCAACCTCCAACTTGATTATTTGCAAACCCATTTGCTCCCACAGAGCAGTAACCAGCAAGTAGCTTAGTACAGTGCTCTGCGCACAGTCAACGTTCAATAAATACAATTGAATGAATGAAGTAGCTTCAGCTGGGGAGCCCCGACACTCTGGTGATCTTGGCTCCAAGTACGATGCTGAATGTCCCTGCGATGAGTTATTTCTTCTAATTCTCAAATTCGTGCATTCCTGGCAGAGTGGGAAAGTTCCTCAAATGCTTGGCCCCGGAAAGAAGTCGCAGATGTGAGCACTCCTGGTGCCAAGCCACCTTACAGTACCTGGGCCAATCCACCACCTTGGTGGTTCGCTAACACCAGCAAGTTAACATGTGGCAGGTTCTGGTGGGGCTGCCAGAAGCTTGTGTAGAGATGGCTGTTGGCTGCTGTTTCTATAGCCCCAGGGATCCTTTGGGCAGGTCCCCCGACTCAAGTTTGAGGAAACATTTCCACTCCTCTCCCATTCTGTTTCTAAAAGTGCTTTTTTAAAAAGAGCAAAAAGAGACTACAACTTTGACTCATTCCCCGAGGAGCCCTCATTAGAAATATTTTAGTGTGTTGGTGCTAACACCGTAGTGCTTTGTCCTGTTGAAATGGTAATTGAAATAATGGTTTGCAATCTTTTCAAATTAAACAGGAAAGCAGAACTCTAAGACGCCCTACTAAAATTGTATCTCCTCCACACCAATGGGGAAACTTTCTGAGGGATCCATAGCAGAGACTAGAGCTGAAAGTACTTAATGCATATGAGAAAGGTTTCAGCCTTCCCCACCTTCAAAGCCCTCCTCAAATCCCACTGCTCTGACCTTGATTCTTATCAAATCTTCAGCCACCTCTTTCCTTTACATATGCATCTATTTATTTAGAGCCATATTAAATCTTGGGCACAGATGCATACTTGATATTTCTATGTCTAGCTCCCCTATTATTCCTTTGTGGGTAAGGAATGTCAGTCAGTCAATCCTATTCGTTGAGTATACAAAGCACTTGGAATAGAACAATAGAACAATATAACAGATACATTCCTTGCCCACAAAGAATTTACAGTATAGCCGGGGAGACAAACAATATAAATAAATAAAATTACAGATATGTACGTAAGTGCTGTGGGACTGGGAGCGGGATTGAATAAAGGGAGCAAGTCAAGGCAATGTAGAATGTAGAAAGGAGTGGGAGAAGAGGAAAGGAGGACTTAGTGAGGGAAGGCCTCTTGGAGGAGATGTGCCTTCTATACAGATTTGAAGGTGGGGAGAGTCATTGTCAGATATGAGGAGGGAGAATGTTCCAGGCCAGAGGCAGGATGGGGGTGAGAGGTCAGCGGCAAGATAGATGAGATTGAGGTACAGTGAGAAGGTTGGCATTAGAGGAGCAAAGTGTGTGGGCTAGGTTGAAGTAGGAGAGTAATAAGATGAGGTAGGAGGGGGCAAGGTGATTGAGTGCTTTATTTTCCCCAGCACTCAGTACAGTGCATTGCACTCAATAGACACTCAATAAATAACAATGCTACTATTTACTGTGCATTCTCTATTTAGTGCTCTTCTTGCTTAGTAGTCTACTTTCCTAGAATAAGAGTGCTAATCAATTGTATATTCAATTTTCTATTGAGCTATTTCACTCTGACATGTATGTACTTTTTTTTTACCTCATACCCTTAGTCTACTTTATTGCTCCCACTATTTCAATAAATCAATCAACTTGAAATTAATTGACATAAATTAGATTGTAAACTTCTTGAGGGCAGTGTCTGGACATTCTCCCTCTGGGATACTTTGCTAAGTGCTTATTATAGAGTTCTGCACTCAGACACCAAGGATTGACTGGCTAGTTGTAATAGTATTTAGTAAGCACTTGCTGTGTGCCAAGAACAGTACTAAGAGCTGGTAGAGAACACACAGATGGGAATTAGGCACGGATCCTGTCTCTGGAGGGGCTCCCAACCTATGACTGGTTGAAATATATGCATGCAAGCAAATGAAACAGGATCAGAGGAATGGGGATTAGTTGGAGAATGCCTCTTAGAGGCAGGCAAAGAAACAAGGAGGTGGTAGGAGCTGGCAAAGATGCCAAGAATCTACAAGACTAGGACAGAGGGTGTTTTGTAAGCTTCTTGCAGGCAGGGATCATCTCTACCAACTCAAATACCATTGATTGATTTTCAAAGAATCAGCAGTAAGGCATCTGGAACCCTTCAAAAAGAAGGGTTTTAAGTGGGAGAATGATTGGAGGTTTGAAGCTGCTCAGCCTAGTGGAAAGAGCGAGGGCTTGGGAGTCAGAGGACCTTGGTTCTAATACCAGCTCTGCCACTTTCTGCTATGTGACCTTGAGCAAGTTACTTAACTTCTCTTTACCTCAGTTCCTTCATCTGTAAATGGTAATAAAATGCCTGTTCCCCCTCCTATAGGGGGACTATGATCCCCATGTGAGATGAGGACTGTATCTACCTAAGGCACATAGTAAGAATTTAACAAATATCACAATTATTTCCAGCTCCTCAAACAAAAATTCCAATTTCAAATAACTGGGTTTCTGTGAGTCCAGGCTTCCAGCTTTATAGGGATCTAATGGATTGGAATCAGACTGAAAACTGAAGTTGCATTTTGCTCTGTGGCCACCTATTTCTCAACCACATCCACTTGCCCAGTGCCTGTATGAAACTCCTCAACAGCTCAGTTCAGGTCAGATCAGGTCTGTTCTATCAGGACTATGACAGAGAGCTGAAATATCCACCTGAGGTGTTGTTTATTTGTGACTGAGCTAATCACATCTGCCTGCCCTAGCCCAAGGCAATCCCATGGAACCAGGTCCAGATCCTGATCCTCCTGGCTTATACCTGGCTTTCTGCACTAAGGCCAGGCCTTGAGCTTTGTTGGCCTGAGTGGTCACTGAACAGCATTTATTAAGTGCTTACTGTACTTGTGCTAGGAAAGAATCCCCAGCTCTCCCACTGGATGAATGATTCTAGCTCTAACAGGATTCTTGGTTGGGCTCACATTGCTGTTGGGGCAAGTTATAAAGATGCAGAATTGGTAGCTAAAGGAATGCAAAAGAATATGTGCATTTCCACACATCCTGTGGAAATAGAGCTCCGTATCACTGAGGTGAGGGGTGGGAGGGCCCTATGCTCACAAGACTCCTGGAAATGTAAACCTTGTTGAAGGGTCACAAGCAGCTCAGCCAGCTAGAGTTTCTTTGTTAGTTAGAGGCCTCTTATCTTTCAAAAAGGTCCCTGCTCTGCAATCATTGTGCTCTCTTATTACATAGCAATTGCCCAGAGCCATAGGAAGGAAATTGGTGAAGATAACTGAAATATAACCATTTTAGAAGCCTTAAATTCCCAATCCTGTGCCTAATCTTACCTAATCTATCAACCTCTTGTGGCAGTGGGCAATGGTGAAGGATGGGCTAAATGGACTGACTGGTTTTTCATCACCTTCCCCTTTCTTTCCTTTCTTTCTGATTGTGCAGGCTTCCATCTTTACCTCCCACCCCCTAACTGTGGGAGTCCCTCAAAGCTCAGCTCTGGGTGCCCTTCTTTTCTCCATTTATATCCACTCCCTTGGAGAACTCCTCCACTCCCATGATTTTACCATCTCTTGGTAAGCAATTCCCAAATCTACACCTCCAGCTCTGATTTTTCTCCTTTTCTGCAGTCCTTCTGCCTTCGGGGCATCTCGATTTGGATGTCCCGTTGAAACCTCAGGCTTAAAGTGTCCAAAACAGAACTCCTCATCTTCCCGCCCAAGCCCTGTCCTCTCCATGGCTTTCCCATCATTATAGACAACACCAATATCCTTGCAAGCTTGTCACCTTGCAGCAGTGGGGAAGCAGCGTGGCTCAGTGGAAAGAGCCTGGGCTTCGGAGTCAGAGGTCATGGGTTCGACTCCCAGCTCTGCCACTTGTCAGCTGTGTGATTGTGGGCAAGTCACTTAACTTCTCTGTGCCTCAGTTACCTCATCTGTAAAATGGGGATTAACTGTGAGCCTCACGTGGGACCGCCTGATTACCCTGTATATACCCCAGCTCTTAGAACAGGGCTCGGCACATAGTAAGCGCTTAACAAATCCCAACATTATTATTATTATTACCTTGGCATTATCTTTGACTCATCTCTCTCATTCAACCCACATATTCAGTCTGTCACCAAATCCTATCAGTTCTACCTTCACAACATTGCTGAAATGCACCCTTTCCTCTCCACTCAAATTGTTACTATGCTGATCCAAGCATTTATTATATCCCACTTGGACTACTGCATTGGACTTCTCACTAACCTTCATACATCCTGCCTCTCTCCACTCCACTCTATACTTTGCTCTGTTGGCTGGATCTTTTTTTTAACTGTTCACTCCATGTTTCCCCACTCCTCAAAAACCTCTAATCATCCACCCATCCATCTCTGCAGAAACTCTTTGCTGTTGACTTTAAAGCACTTAATCACCTACTTTATATCATTTATCTTTTACTACAATCCAACCTGCACACATCACTCTTCTAATGCCAACATACCCTATACCTCCTTCTCATGTATCCAGCTGCCAGCCCTTTGCTCATGTTTTCCTGCTGACCTGAAACTTCTACTTCATCTCCAACAGAACACCACTTTCCCTATCTTCAAATCACACCTCCTGCAAGAGACCTTCCCTAACTAAGCCCTCACTTCTCCTATCTACCTTCCCTTCTTCATTGCCTGTGCACTCAAATCTGTACCCCTAGAGCTCTTGATATTCACCCCACCCCAGTCCCCAAGCAATTAAACCTATCCCTACACTTTGCTATTTCCTCTACCTGTACTTTATTTTATTGCCCACATCCCCATCTAGACTGTAAACTCTTTGCAGGTAGGGATCATGTTTGCCGACTCTATTGCATTGTGTTCTCCCAAGTGCTTAATACAGTGCCCTGCACACAGTAAGCGCTCAACAAGCAGCATCACGAGAAACAGCATTGCATAGTGGATAGAGCACAGGTCTGGGGGTCAGAAGGTCATGGGTTCTAATCCTGGCTCTGTCACATGTCTGCTATGTGACCTTTGGCAAGTCACTTTACTTCTCTGTGCCTCAGTTACCTCATCTGTCAAATGGGGATTGAGACCGTGAGCCCCATGTGGGACAGGGATTGTGTTCAATCCAATTTGCTTGTATCCACCCCAGTGCTTAGTACAGTGCTTGGCTCATAGTAAGCACTTAACAAATACCACTATTACTATCATTATTATTATTAGTAGTAATAGTAGTAAATACAATTGATTGTTTAATTAAATGATTCCTTGGCCCACCAGTGGTGGGTGATTTGGTGTTAAAGATGAGCTGGAGAGGGCAGAGGTTGATGAGAAGCCCTTGGGGGAGCAAGGGGGGTGTTTAGCTATGCCCAGACTGAATTATCAGCTCGTGAAGATTCAAGATTTAGCTGGCCACCCTGCCCAGGTGTCTCCTAGATAGAATAGTTGGGTTTCCTTAAATTGATCTCGGGTTTTAAGGTCACTTCTAGTCATCCAGCAAAATAGTGTCATGATTTCTACTTCTCAGAGAAGGGCAATGAAAATTGTTTGTCAGGGAATGAGACCAACCACATTATATGAATGAGCATTAGTATTGACGAAGATGATGTTTTTGGAAATCAGAGGGGTAGATTGCTTAGACATTTTGGCATTCAACACTCTCCATGCAATCCATAAACTCTTGTCTTTTGGGGTTGCTTTATTTTGAGGTACTCAGTTGTAGATGACAGTTTCTCCAAAGTCAATATGAAAATACCCTAACTTTCATTGTTTGTCATAACTGTATCTAGCTAAATGCATTTTTAAAAAATAAATCACAAAGTACTTTGAAAACAGTACTTTTAGGAACTTTTTAAAATCTAATAGAAGGTTAGTATTTCTGCAGAGATTCAGAAATGGCAGAAACCACTCCTGTGACCTCATCCTTCCTTGTAAAATGAATCCTACAGAAGTCTACTATAAACACTGAGTTTTTGACCGCTAATTTTCCATGTGTCTTTCTTGTCTGGAATCTAAGCATTCTAAGCAGCAAATTCCTTTCCTGCTCAACTCATGGGGATCTGTGAAAAGATGCTAACAGCCTTTAAGGTGCTTTGAGATCCTTACAGGTCAAGAATTCTAAACCCACCTGGATACTTCACGTTTTTCTTGATGATGTAGGAGAGTGCAAGATGAAATCTTAGCTAACTCCCACCCAGAACACAGTCACCCCCTCAGTTCTGTAAAGACAATTCCAAGCAATAGACTTTTGAAAAACAGTTCTCTTCCACTCCTCATTTCTCAAATAGCACAGCAATTTCTTGTTTGGCATAGGCTCAGATAATGAAAACTCACATTGGAAAAGCCAGAGGTGGGAGTGGTTTTCTATAGCAGCCACAACTGGAAGTCCAGAAACCAGGGTTTGCTTACTCTTAGTGATTTCAAACCAGGAGACTGTTGTACATTTGTAAAAAACCATTTCTCAGTAAGCCAAGAGAAGCAGCACTCGGTGGAACATTGTGATCTTTTAGTGAATAAATCATTGTTCCCAGATTATTGACTCCAGAAAGAATCCATCTTCTAGGGACAGAAGTCCTCAGGTGGGAGGAATTCAGCTCTGGAAGTTGAAATCCTGGGGAGCTGGTTGGTTGGGGGAGAGGGGTAGGGAAGGACAAAGGCAGTGGAAGGAGAAATGGCTAGTGGAAAGAGCAGGGGCCTGGGAATTAGATGACCTGGGCTCTAAACCTGGTTTTTTCACTCATCTGCTATGCGATCTTGGCCAAGTTTCTTCACTTCTTTGACTAACAGTGTCTGTTCTCCCTCCTACTTAGACTGTGAGCCCAAAGAGGGATAGGAACTATGACTGACCTGAATGATTTTGTACCTATCCCAGGGCATGAATCTAGTATAAATAGTTTAAATACCACTAGTGTTACTAATATTATTATTATTATTCAGTTATTATTAATAATAATAGTGGTATTTAAGTGCTTACTATGTGCAAAGCACTGTTCTGAGTGCTGGAGGGATACAAGGTGATCAGGTTGTCCCACGGGGGCTCACAGTCTTAATCTCCATTTTACACGTGAGGTAACTGAGGCACAGAGAAGTTAAGTAACTTGCCCAAAGTCACACAGCTGACAAATGGCAGAGCCGGGATTAGAACCTGTGACCTCTGACTCCCACGCCTGTGATCTTTCCACTGAGCCACTCAGCTTATTAGTTGCTTTGGGTGGGACTTTGGAAGGTAGACATGTTCCTGGCCATACCTCAGCCCCCAGGTGTGATTTCCAGCCATCTCTGATTCAGGTCCTAGGGCACAGCTTGGGCCTGGTTGCCAAAAACCTTGTCTGGATTTGGCTTTCTGCACAACTCCTCTTCCTTCCCCGCCGCTGGGACAGGACACTGAGGCTTGGGGGAAGTTGGAATGCTGAGTGCTGAGTATCAGGAGGGGGCGATGGGAGAAGAGTCGTCATCGGGGGCCTCAGAGGTGGGCAGCGATCGAGCTGGGCACCCGGCCCTCACGCCACCTTCGCCCGGCCTTTTTCCACCTCCCCGGCCAGTCCCTGCACCACCCCCTTCCCAGCCCCTCCAGCTGATTTGGCCCCATCATGGCAGCGACAGGAGTGGTGGCTCTCCAGGCTCTGGGCCTCTCCCTTGGAAGGGGCGGGAAGGGTGGGGGGGAAGGACTTCACAGAGCTGGGTGAGTGCCCCCCCAGTAAGGATTTGCTCCTCTTCAGGTTCATCTGCAGGACTGTCCACCACATCCACCCTTCTCCTGGCAGGCCTTTCTCCCGCTGGGGCCCAGCTTGGCTGGCACACCTGTTAGAAGCAGGGTGGCTTAGTGGCAAGAGCCTGAGCTGGGGAGTCAGAGGACGTGGGTTCTAATTCCAGCTCTGCCACTTACCTGCTGTGTGACCTTGGGCAAGCCACTTAATTTATCTGTGTCTCAGTTACCTCATCTGGAAAATGGGGATTAAGACTGTGATCCCCACGTGGGACAACCTGATTACCTTATATCTACCTCAGCACTTAGAACAGTGCTTGGCACATAGTATGAGCTTAACAAATACCATTATTATTACTATTAGTATTATTATTATTACTTGTCCCTTTCCTGTCCAGTGTGGCACTGGAGCACACTGGTCCAGCACCCGGGGTCCATCATCAGGGCATCGATGAGCTCTTGGCCCTCACTGATGTTAGTTTTAAGTGGATCTGGAAAGCCTGGGTGGGGGAAATGGGGAGGGGGGTACTGTTTATTTGTTATTTGTTTTGAAATCTGTCTCCCCCCTTCTAGACTATGAGCCCATTGTTGGGCAGGGATTGTTTCTATTTGTTACTGAATTGTACTTTCCAAGTGCTTAGTACAGTGCTCTGCACATAGAAAGCACTCAATAAATATGATTGCATGAATGGATGAATGTTGTGGGTGCATAGGGGGTGCCGGGGCTGGGGGTGGGGAGAGGGCGGGCCAGAGAGAGATAAAGAGAGAGAGAGAGAGAGAAAGAAACAGAAAAAAGAGAGAATGAGTTGGTCCCTGTCATTAGGGATGGGGGCTGGGAGAGTTGTTTGCAGAGCTGGGTTGAGGGGGATTTGGTGGGTGGAAAGATTTGTTATCCCAAAAGTTGTGTTTGCAGAGGGTGGGTGGAAAGGGGATTTTGTAGAGCTAGGAGGGAGGGTTGCAGAATGTGGGTGGGCAGGGGCCCAGCAGCCTGCATTTGAGAAATAATCTATTTTTCTTGTTGGGCTGTGAGTAGAAGAGGAATGAGTTGGTAATGGGGAGGCAGGGGTTCACACATAATAATGCTAGTACTGCTTAATGGCCCCTTTCAAGGTCACACCTGGAGAGTTTGCAGTAATAATAATGTTAATAATATTGGTATTTGTTAAGTGCTTACTATGTGCCGAGCACTGTTCTAAGCGCTGGGGTAGACATGGGGAATCAGGTTGCCCCATGTGGGGCTCACAGTCTTAATCCCCATTTTACAGATGAGGTAACTGAGGCACTGAGACGTTAAGTGACTTGCCCAAAGTCACACAGCTGACCAGTGGCTGAGCCGGGATTCGAACCCATGACCTCTGACTCCAACGCCCATGCTCTTTCCATTGAGCCACACTGCTTCTCTCTACCAGTCTCGACTTGGGGAGACTGGGAGACTTTGGGAGACTTTCCATTCCTAGCTTGGGCAGTGGCTAGTGAGTGGAAGGCAATCTGCTACAAGTCAAAACCCACCTGTGCTGGGCAGCAGTGGCATGGGAGAGATCAAGGGTGGTTACTCAAGTTTACTGCATGGAAGGAGGTAAACCCCTTCTGCATTTTTACCAAGAAAACTCTATGGGTACATGATAGAACTATTGGAGAAGAAGATGGGGTATTCTGGAAGAGATGTGTCCATGATGTTGCTATGGGTCAGAGACAACTCAACAGCAAAGACAAGACTGCTCAATACAGTACTCTGCACAAAGCAAGCATTCAGTAAATGCCATTCATTGATCTTGTTAAGCCCGTACTATATGCCAAGTTTATTTCTAAACTGTAAGCTCATTGTGGGCAGGGAATGTGTCTTTCATATTGTACTCCCCTAAGCACTTAAACACAGTAAGCACTCAATAAATATGATTGCTTTATGAATTGATTGCCTAGCACTGAGCAAAATGCTGGGTAGAAACAATACAATCAGATCATCCACAGTCCTTGTTCGTTCATTCATTCATTCATTCATTCATTCATTAATTCATCCAGCAGTATTTATTGAGCGCTTACTATGTGCAGAGCACTGTACTAAGCGCTTGGAATATACAAATCGGCAGCAGATAGAGACAGTCCCTGTCCATTGAAGGGCTTTCATTCTAACCGGGGGAGACAGACAAAAACAATAGCAGTAAATAGAATCAAGGGGATGTACATCTCATTAAAACAATAGCAATAAATAGAATCAAGGGGATATACATCTCATTAACAAAATAAATAGGGTAATAAAAATATATACAAATGAGCGGACGAGCACAGTGCTGAGGGGAGGGGAAGAGGGGGGGAGGAGCAGAGGAAAAATGGGGGGAAAAGGGGGCTTAGCTGAGGGGAGGTGAAGTGGGGGGTAGAGAGGCAGCAGAGGGAGCAGAAGGAAAAGGGGAAGCTCAGTCTGGGAAGGCCTCTTGGAGGAGGTGAGCTCTAAGTAGGGCTTTGAAAGGGGAAGAGAATTAGTTTGGTGGAGGTGAGGAGGGAGGGCATTCCAGGACAGCGAGAGGACGTGGTCCAGGGGTCGACAGCGGGATAGGTGAGAACGGGGGATGGTGAGGAGGTGGGCGGCAGAGGAGCAGAGCATGTGGGGAGGGCGGTAGAAAGAGAGAAGGGAGGAGAGGTAGGAGGGGTCAAGGTGATGGAGAGCCTTGTAGCCTAGAGTGAGAAGTTTTTGTTTTGTATGGTGGTCAATAGGCAACCACTGGAGGTTTTTAAAAAGGGGAGTGACAGGCCCAGAGCGTTTCTGCAGGAAGATGAGCCGGGCAGTGGAATGAAGAATAGACTGGAGCGGGGAGAGGCCGGAGGAAGGGAGATGACAGAGAAGGCTGACCCAATAATCCAGCCGGGATATTATGAGAGCCTGTACCAGTAAGATAGCCGTTTGGGTGGAGAGGAAAGGGCGGATTTTGGCGATATTATAAAGGTGAGACCGGCAGGTCTTGGTGACGGATTGGATGTGTGGGGTGAATGAAAGAGCTGAGTCAAAGATGACACCGAGGTTGCGGGCTTGAGAGACGGGAAGGATGGTTGTAGCATCCACAGTGATAGGGAAGTCAGGAAGAGGAGAGGGCTTGGGAGGGAAGATAAGGAGCTCAGTTTTGGACATGTCGAGTTTTAGGTGGTGGGCAGACATCCAGGTAGAGACCTCCTGGAGGCAGGAGGAGATACGAGCCTGAAGGGAAGGGGAGAGAACAGGGGCAGAGAAATAGATTTGTGTGTCATCTGCATAGAGATGATAGTTGAAGCCGTGAGAGCGGATGAGTTCACCAATGGAGTGAGTGTAGATGTAGAACAGAAGAGGACCAAGAACTGACCCTTGAGGAACCCCAACAGTTAGAGGATGGGAGGGGGAGGAGGAACCTGTGAAGGAGACCGAGAATGACCGGCCAGAAAGATAAGAGGAGAACCAGGAGAGAAAGGAGTCCGTGAAACCAAGGTGAGATAAGGTGTGGAAGAGAAGGGGATGGTCAACAGTGTCAAAAGCAGCTGAGAGGTCAAGGAGGATTAGGATAGAGTAGGAGCCATTGAATCTGGCAAGAAGGAGGTCATGGGTGACCTTTGAGAGAGCAGTCTAGGTAGAGTGGAGGGGACGGAAGCCAGATTGGAAGGGGTCCAGGAGAAAATTGGAGTTAAGGAATTCTAGGCAGCGAGTGTAGACTCATCCCATACTCGTCCCTTGTCCCATATTGTGCCATATATTGAAGCCATATATTGCCTTCAGAACTCTCTGTCACCTGGCCCCATCCTACCTCGCCTCCCTTCTCTCCTTCTACAGCCTACCCTGTACACTCTGCTTCTCTGACGCTAACCTCCCCATGGTCCCTCCTTCTTGCTTGTCCTACCATCGACCCTGGCCCACATCCTACCACTGACCAGAATGCCCTCCTTCCTCACATCCGCCAAACTAACTCTCTTCCCCTCTTCAAAGCCCTACTGAGAACTCACTTCCTCCAGAAGGTCTTCCCAGACTGAGCCCTCCCTTTCCCTCTGCCCCTCCCCCCCATTCTCCCTACTCCATCCCTATGCTCTTCCCCCTTCCCCTCCCCACAATGCTTGTGCATATTTGTATATATTATTTATTACTCTATTAATTTGATTAATGAGGTGTATATATCTATGATTCTATTTATCTTGATGGTATTGACGCCTGTCCACTTGTTTTGTTTTGTTATCTTTCTCTCCCGTTTAGACTGAGTCCGTTGTTGGGCGGGGATTGTCTATGTCTGTTGCCGAATTGTACATTCCAACCACTTAGTACAGTGCTCTGCACATAGTAAGTGCTCAGTGAATGAATGAATATTGTGGGGGGCTCATAATCTAAGGAGGAGGGAGAACAGGTTTTTAATCCTCATTTTACAGAAGAGGAAACTGAAGCAAAAAGAAGTTAAGTGACTTGCCCAAGGTCACACAGCAGGCAAGTGACAGAGCCGAGAGTAGAACCCAAATCCTCCAACTTCCTGGCCTGAGTTCTTTCCACTAGGCCATTCTGTTTCTCCCCAGGTCCTTCATTGAGCCCTACAGAACAGGCAGCATATTAAAGCGAAGAGGATCTGAGGCGGTCGCTTTCCCCCATCTCCTGGATGGCTGAGATCTGGGTGAGCTGCACCCCACCTCTGGCTAGCCCCCTTACCCGGTAAGGTTTCAGCCCCATGGGCCATCTCATCTCTGCAGTGACTGGGTTTGAGCATCCTGGCAGGGTGCATACTACAATCTTCCTGGACTGGGGGATTTCTTTCAAAATGTATCTGCTAGAGAACAATGAGCAGCATTGTTTGTTTTGCCCTTTGAAAGCCTCAGAGTCCCTGACTCCCCACCTCCTGCATTCTCCTTGACTGACAGCTGTACATGGTCCTTGTAAGCGGTAAAATAACTAAAGCCCTGTGTGAGACTTTTGGATTAGAAAAGTTTAAACACAGCTTGCCTTGGTTCCTTCTGAGGCCTCCGGGTGCAGTCCGTTGTTCCAGCTTCAGATGTACTGCATATGGAAGTTGCATTTCCCCCTCCCCCACCATGCCCATCTGGGACTGCGGTCGGGCATGTAATAGTCTTGTCCTTTGGAGCCCTCAGGACTCTTTGGCTTCCATACTAAAAGCACAATGGTGGGTTTGTGCAGTCAGAACTCTTGTTGTGAATTCAGAAGAATTTAGAGAGGAATCAGAATACTTTAACTATCCCTTTATAGGCAGCACATCTGCAAACCCTCTCAAAAGCTTCATTCATGCAGTGTAGGGAAGGAGAGAACAAAGGAGTGGAAAATTAAATGCTGACTGAAGGGCTGTATTATTAACGATAATAACTGTGGGATCTGTTAAGCACTTACTCTGTGCTGAACACTCTACTACACACTGGGATAAAGACAATACCCTTAGATCAGACACAGTCCATGTCCCACATGGGATGAGGTAACTGAGACCCTGAGAAGTTAAATGTCTTTCTCAAGGTCACACAGCAGGCAAGTGGCAGGTGAGGACTAGATCCTAGGTCTCCTGGCTCTCGGGCCACTGCTTTTTCCAGTAGGCCATACTGTTTAAAGAGAGATGGTCTGTAGACGAGAGAGGGAAAATCACCATCCCTTCCTGAACCATGCTGGCTTGTTTCTATATCAGCCTCTTTGCTGACCTCCCTGCCTCCAGTGCCTCCCCTCTCCAGTCCATGCTTCCCTGGATCACTTTTTTAAAATGTAGTGATACACATATCTCTGCACTCAAATACCTCTAGTGTTCATCTCTTCCTCTCCACATCAAGCTTATGGTCCCGACCACTGACTGTTATGGCAGCTCTCTCCCCTCTACTTATCCTTTTTCTTCTTCCACTACATTCCAGCTCAAACACTATGTTCCTCTAATGTCAACCTGCTCATCGTGCCTTGTTCTCTTCCCTCTCGTGGTTGACCTCTTCTAGTCTAGTCAGGATTCTTGTTCCCTGCTACTCTATGCTTGAAATTGGCTTGAGGGATTCATGATTACAACCAGAGAACCAGAGGCATATCGAATGCTGGAAAAATGCAAGCTGAATGAATTGGGTGAACGGGATGATTCATTCATTCAGTCATATTTATTGAGCACTTACTATGTGCAGAGCACTGTACTAAGCGCTTGGAAAGTACCATTCGGCAACAGAGATAATCCCTACCCAACAATAGGCTCACAGTCTCACAGAGCCTCCCTCACATAGGCTCACAGTGGGGGAGACAAACAACAAAACAAAATAAAAAGCTATCAATAGCATCAAAATAGATAAATAGAATTATAGATATATAATTATCTATATAGAGAAAATATTAATAATATATAAATATATATATTTGTTATCCCAAAAGTAGTGTCTGCAGAGGGTGGGTGGAAAGGGGATTTTGTAGAGCTAGGAGGGAGGGTTGCAGAATGTGGGTGGAGAGGGGCTTAGCAGCCCACATTTGAGAAATAGTCTGTTTTTCTTGTTGGGCTATGAGTAGAAGAGGAATAAGTTGTTAATGGGGAGGCAGGGGTTCACACATAATAATGCTAGTACTGCTTAATTGCCCCTTTCAAGGTCACACCTGGAGAGTTTGCAGTACTCTACCAGTCTCGACTTGGGGAGACTGGGAGACTTTGGGAGACTTTCCATTCCTAGCTTGGGCAGTGGCTAGTGAGTGGAAGGCAATCTGCTACAAGTCAAAACCCACCTGTGCTGGGCAGCAGTGGCATGGGAGAGATCAAGGGTGGTTACTCAAGTTTACTGCATGGAAGGAGGTAAACCCCTTCTGCATTTTTACCAAGAAAACTCTATGGGTACATAACAGAACTATTGGACATGGAGATGGGGTATTCTGGAAGAGATGTGTCCATGATGTTGCTATGGGTCAGAGACAACACGACAGCAAAAGACAAGACGACATTAATAAAACAATTAGAATAATAAATATGTACAAATATACACAAGTGCTGGGGGGGGGTGGGTAGAGCAGAGGGAGGGAGTAGGAGCGATGAGGAGGGGAGGAGGGGCAGAAGAAAAAGGGAGGTTCAGTCTGGGAAGGCCTCCTGGAGGAGGTGAGCCTTCAGTAGGGCTTTGATGGGGGGAAATGAGCTAGTTTGGAGGATGTGAGGAGGGAGGGCATTCCAGGCCAAAGGTCGGACATGGGCCAGGAGTCAACAGCAGGACAGGAGAGAACGAGGCACAGTGAGGAGGTTAGCGGCAGAGGAGTGGAGTGTGTATGCTGGGCTTCAGGAGAGATGGGAGGTGAGGTAGGAGGGGGCAATGTGATGCACAACTTTGAAGCCAATAGTGAGGAGTTTTTGCTTCATATGAAGGTTGATAGGCAACCACTGGAGATTTTTTTGCAGTTGGGGGGTGACATCAGTTATAACAAAATGTTTGATAAGGGTATGACTTAGTAGAAGAGAGGTTGCTCTGGTATTTTCAAATTTCTCTGAAAAAGTGTTTTGATCTCTCTGTGGCTGTCAGGTAAGTATGCTCAATTGTAACAATAATAATAATAATAATGATGATAATAATAATAATAATGATAATACTGTAAAGTGCTTTCTATATGCCAGGTATTATACCAAGTATTGCAGTAGATACCAGAAAATTAAATTGAACACAGGTCCTGTCCCATGTAGGGTTCACAGCCTAAGTCAGAGGGAGAACAGGAATTGAATCCCTTTTTTTCCAGTTGAGGAAATCAAGGCACATATAAATTAAATGTCTTGCCCAAAGTCACACTGGAATGAAGTGGTAGAGCCTACTGAGTCCGAGTTCTGTGCTCTTTCCATTAGGCCACACTGTTCCACAAGAGTCTTGCCCTGACTCTGTCCTCAAAACTAGCTTCCTTTTCTCTGGGCTATTCAAGTCCCTGGGTCAGCAAGCCATTTCCATTTCCTGATCAGATTGAAATAAAGAATCTGGATAAGGCACTAAGCATTCTCACAGACACTTCCAGCAGGTATGACATAATCTCAAAGCACCATGCCAGAAGGAAAGATATCAGGGGAGATGGGCAGGTTCCAGATGCTAGTAACCAGACACTGCCTTGGGACAAATCCTTGGGACTAACAACATTAATGATAATAATAATAATAATTGTATTTGTTAAATGCTTATTACATGTCAAACAGTGTTGTAAACCCTGGGGTAATAATAATAATAATAATGTTGGTATTTGTTAAGCGCTTACTATGTGCCAAGCACTGTTCTAAGCGCTGGGGTAGACATAGGGGAATCAGGTTGTCCCACGTGGGGCTCACAGTCTTAATCCCCATTTTACAGATGAGGGAATTGAGGCACAGAGAAGTTAAGTGACTTGCCCACAGTCACACAGCCGACAAGTGGCAGAGCTGGGATTCGAACTCATGAGCCCTGACTCCAAAGCCCATGCTCTTTCCACTGAGCCACGCTGCTTCTCCACTAGTTAATTTAGCCGGATACTGTCCCTGTGCTACAATGTGGTTCACAGTGTAAATTGGAAGGAGAACAAATATTGAAACATTATTTTACAGTTGAAGAAACTGAGGCCCAGAGTAGTGAAGTGACTTGCCTGAAGTCACACTACAGACAGATGGCAGAACCAGGGTTATAACCCAGGTTCTCTGACTCTCAGGCCCATGCTTTTTCCCCTAGGCCATGACACTTCCCAAATGCTGGAGATCCTGTCCATTCCAGAGGCTCAGCGGGCCAATTCAATACTAATGACTTAAAACCAGAAGAGGGTCCTTCCCCTCAAAGTGCAGTTTCTGTTGGTCAAGCCTGGGGGCACCTTGTGAGCTCACCTGGTTAAATGTGGAGGAGCCGGATTCAACAGAACAGCGGATCCAAACCCAGATTAGCACTCAGTGGTCAGGGGATAGGGTCTGCCACCCAGCCGGTACTCCTGCCTACTGCCCACCTCCCTGCCCCGCTGTCTGCTTGCTTGCCTACTACCTACATCTCCCATCTTCTACCAATCAGTGGTATTTCCATCTTCTGCTGAAGTCCAGTCAACCTTCCGTGGGGCCAGGCATGGAATATGCCAGGCAAGGCCTCTCTCTCTCCACCCCTGTGCCTTCTCTGCCATCACCCCGAAAGAAACATTACTCTCTTCAAGCTCATCTTGTGGCTGGAAGCCCCTCCTCTTCTCACACCCAGCCCCGTCAGCGGCTCTTCCCAGCAGTGGGAGTCAGTCTTCATCATTCAGGCTCCTCCCAGCTCAGGCCAGGAGTTCCAGAAGTCACAGCTGGGGTTACGGTGATAATGTTCTCAATGTTCCAAAAGTTGGGAAGACTTCCCATTGCCCATGGTCTGATGGGAGCCCTAGTGTCTTGGGGATGGGGCAGCATCTGTGGATGTGAGGGAAGCAGTGGACAGCCCCCCCGGGTGTCACGATGGGAAGGCAGCAGGGTTCCAGGTGATTTTGCTTGATGTGTGGTTGAAGGAGAGGCTGAGGGATGCACTGCTGCAGCTTAAAACTCCATGGTCTGGTGTGAGATGGGGCATGGGCCCTGCATGTGCTGATGGGAAGGCAGCTGGATTCTTGGGGATTTTGCTCAGCCACTTGATGGTGCTTCTTTTTTATGCTCATCATTCACGTTTACACTCATACTCTTACTTGCACGTTTGGAGAGCTTATGTGCTTAGTTCCTCCATTAGACTGAAGACTTCTGGAGGGTAAAGATTTTTTTTGGCTCCCAGGTACCCAACACAGTGTTGTGCACACAATAGGTCTTCAGGAAATAGCATTAATTGATAAGCCTTGTCTTTTACTCATTTGGATGTTCCCAAGCACCTACTACAGTGATCCGCTCACACTAATTAATCTACTGTCCCATTAAGTGCTGTGGGGCTGAGGGTGGGATGAGTAAAGGGTGCAAATCCAAGTGAGCCTGTCACTGGGCATTGTCTCTGTTGCTGAATTGTACATTCCAAGCACTTACTACAGTGCTTTGCACATAGTAAGCACTCAATAAATACTACTGAATGAATGAATGAATGAAAGTGTAAGGGCAGCACAGAAGGAAGTGGCAGGGAGAGAAGATGAAATGGGGGCTTAGTTAGGGAAGGGCCCTTGTAGGAGATGTGCTTTTAATAAGGCTTTTGAAGGTAGGGGAAGTGCTCATCTGTCAGATACGAAGGGAGGAGGTTCTAGGCCAGACACAGGACGTGGGTGAAAGGTCAGAAGCAAAATAGATCAGATCAAGATAGAGTGAGTAAATTGGCATTAGAGGATTAGTTTCTGCTTGAAGTGAAGATAGATGGGCACTGACTGGAGGTTTTTGAGGGGCGGGCAGATATATGCAGAACAATGTATTACAAAAATGATCCAGGCTGCAGAGTTAAGCATGCCTGGAGAAGGAACAGGATGGAGGCAGGGAGGTCTCTGAGAAGGCTGAGGCGGTTGTTGAATCCGGTTATGACAGAGACTGTGAGCTCCTCGAGGAACAAGGTCTGTGCCTAATTCCCATTCATATAGTCTTTTCCAACACTTATTACAGTGCTCTGCCCAAGGTAAGGGCTTAATAAATACTATTACTACTAAGACAAGTGTCTTCACCAGCAAGGAAAAAGGTGGATTATGGAATTGTTCTGGAGGAAGAATCTACAGGATTTGGTGAAAGACTGAATGTAGAGGTTGAAAGAGAGGAAGGTGGCAGCAGCCTGGGAGCAGAGCAAGGTAGGAACTGCAGGACTTTGGGCTCTGTATTTCTACAGCAGATGGCAGGACTTGGATCTGGAGCTGTGGATCATATCCCAACTGTACTATTTGAAAAGGGTGCTCCTGGAGCTCCCAGGACCTGTGGTAGTGGCCGAGCTGGGAACTCCCACAGGAAGGAGATCAAGGAAGTGGGGCCTGGTCGTGTGGCGGTGGGCGGATGTGGTGGTCACAGCCAGGGTGACCCAACCCTCATTTGGCAGTTATAAGCTGAACCAGGCCTTGGCCCATGATGAGTGTGTCCTTTGCCTGATCTGTCAACCGCCCTGCCAAGTGCTGATGGCCCTGATCCTGGACATAACAGGGAGGGAGCTATTCTGGGTGTGGGATGGAGCATGAAGAAGCCAATTTGGAGGTGCTCGGAGACCGCTACCTTGCTACTGACTTCCACTGGAAGCTTGCTGGTAGCCTCTTCATCCCATTCCTTCCCATTCCCATCCCATTCAGGCTCAGCCTGAGCCTTCATCCCTATGTGTCTTATTCCTTAATGCCCTCCTATTACCCTGCCCACAGCCCCACATCCCCATAGCCAAGAATAGGTCTGCTGCAGCCAGGTTTTATGCCCTCTCTGGAGGCAGTGATTGAGATCAGCTAAAGACCCAGTATAGATTAAGTCAGAAGGTCATTGGTTCTAATTCTGGCTCCCCCACTTGTCTGCTGTATGACCTTGGGTAAGTCACTTAACTTCCCTGGGACTCAATTATCTCAGGATTGAGACTGTGCACCCCACATGGGACAGGGACTGTGTCCAACCCTATTTACTTGTATTCACCCCAGAGCTTGATATAGTGCCTGGCACATAGTAGGTGCTTAACAAATACCACAATTATTAATTGTTATTATTATTAGAATCCAATTGGAGAAGCAGTCTGGCCTAGCGTAAAGACCACGGGCCTGCCAGTCAGAGGACCTGGATTCTAAACCTGGCTCTACCACTCACCTGCTGCATGACCTTGGGCAAATCATGTAATTCCTCTGTACCTCAGTTTCCTCATCTGTAAAATGGGGCTAAACAACTGTTCTCCATCCTACTTAGACTGTGAGCCCCATATGGAACAAGGCCTGAATCCAATCGATTTATCTTGTATCTACCCCAGGATTTAGTACAGTGCCTGGCCCTGAGTAAATGCTTAACAACCACATTATTATCATTATAGGGTAATGCAAATATTATGGGCTTGGGAGATGGGGAGGATGATGGTGTTGTCAGCTGTGATGGGAAAGTGAAGTGAAGGAGAGATTTGGGGAAGTAAAATGAGTTCATTTTTGAGCATGTTGAACTTCAGGTACCAGCAAGATTTGCATAAAGTGCTGTCTTGGAGACTGCAGAGAAGGAGAAAGGGGGCTGGGTGGGAGAGGTAGATTTGCGGGTCGCCTGCAAAGAGATGGTAGTTGGAATTGTGAGAGTTAATGAATTCTCCAAGGAAGTGGGCATAGATTGAGAAGAGAAATGGGATCCTGGATGAGACTTGAGGGACCCCCAAATTCTACAGCAGGTTAAAGTGACTGAGTGAGCCCCCAGAGCGGTAGAAGGAGAACCAGGAGAGGACTGTATCAGTGAAACCAAGGTTAGAAAGTGTTTCCAGGAGAAGGGGTTCACAGTGTTGAAGGCAGCTGGGAGGTCAAGGAAAGTTCGATACAGTATGGTCCATTAGATTTGGCAAGAAGGAGATCATTTATGCCTTTGGGAGCGGAGTGAAGCATGCAAAGAATAGATTGTATTGCAACAAAGAGGGAAATGGAGTAGAGGTAGTAGAAGCAGTGAATGAATCCAGCTGAAGTATTTTAAGTTCCAAATGTTTTGTTTTATAAATCTGCAGTTTTAGTGAATATTGTTTCATGATTGTTAGTGCAAATATACAGTATTGTAAATATTATTTAATGATGGTTAGTGCAAATGTTATTAAGCGTAGGGACCGACCTTGCTGGATGAATTTCCCCTCTTCTGTGGCCTTCCCTGGTCTACTGCAATGGGAATCACCTGCTCACACTCTGACCCAAGTTTTACACTGATAGAATGGGGGTGATAGGTCTCCTAGTGAGCCTTCTCGCTTGGTAAGTTTGCCTTTTTTCTTCTTTGACCTCTATGTCTTTCCAGTGTTTTAACCTAGGAAGGGACTTTAGGAATAGCAAGGATTCTCTACCCCAGGCCCTTGATTGCCAAAAAGATTGAGACAAAATACTATTTTGCCAAGGATCTGGTGATAGAGATGGAAGGGTGGGAGGCTTCTCTTTCACCACCCATAGTTTCTAAACCAGAGCTGTAGGGTTTTCTAAGAAGCAACATGGCCTAGTGGAACGAGCACAGCCTGGGAGTCAGGGGACCTGAGTTCTACTCTTAACTCTGCCAATTGCTTGCTCTCTGACTTTGGGCAAATCATTTAACTGCTCTGTATCTCAGTTTCCTCGACTGAAAATGGGAATTAAATCCTGTTCCTTCCTACTGAGCAAGCAGCATGGCCTAGTGGAAAAAGCAGGAGCCTAGGAGTCAGAGGTCGTGGATTCTACTCCTGGTTCTGTCAAATGTCTGCTGTGTGACCTTGGGCAAATCATTCAACTATTCTGTGCCTCAGTTACCTCATCTGTAAAGTGGGGATCAAGTTTTTGAGCCCCATGAGAGACAAGGACTCTGTCCAACCTGATTACCTTGTATCTACCCTAGTGCTTAGAAAAGTGTTTGGCACATGGTAATGCTTAAATACTACAGTTGTCATTATTATTGTTACTTAGAGTGAGAGCCCCAGGTGGGACAAGAACTGTGTTTCTACCCCAGTGCTTAGAAATGCAACATGCCCACGTCTCTCCCCCATCCTAAAAAAACCCACTCTTGACCCCACTTCCCCCTCCAGTTATCTCCCTATCTCCCTACTACCCTTCCTTTCCAAAACCTAGAACGAGTCGTCTACAATCGATGCTTAGAATTCCTTAACTCCCATTCTCTCCTAGACCCCCTCCAATCTGGATTCCGTCCCCTCCACTTTACCGAGACTGCTCTCTCTAAGGTCACCCATGACCTCCTTCTTGCCAAATCCAATGGCTCCTTGGATTCTAATCCTGCTTGACCTCTCTGCTGCCTTTGACACTGTCGACCATCCCCTCCTCCTCCATACCTTATCTCACCTTGGCTTCACGGACTCCATCCTCTCCTGGTTCTCCTCTTACCTCTCTGGCCGGTCATTCTCGGTCTCCTTCCCTGGCGCCTCCTCCCCCTCCCATCCTTTAACTGTTGGAGTTCCTCAAGGGTCAGTTCTTGGCCCTCTTCTGTTCTCCATTTACACTCACTCCCTTGGTGAACTCATTCGCTCTCACGGCTTTGACTACCATCTCTACGCAGATGACACGCAGATCTACATCTCCGCCCCTGTCCTCTCCCCCTCCCTTCAGGCTTGCATCTCCTCCTGCCTTCAGGATGTCTCCACCTGGATGTCGGCCCGCCACCTAAAACTCAACATGAGCAAGACTGAGCTCCTCATCTTCCCTCCCAAACCCGGTCCTCTCCCAGACTTCCCTATCACCGTGGATGGCACGACCATCCTTCCCGTCTCTCAGGCCCGCGATCTCGGTGTCATCCTTGACTCGTCTCTCTCGTTCACCCCACACATCCTATCCGTTACCAAGACCTGCCGGTTTCACCTTTACAATATCGCCAAGATCCGCCCTTTCCTCTCCACCCAAACGGCTACCTTACTGCTACAGGCTCTCGTTATATCCCGGCTAGACTACTGTGTCAGCCTTCTCTCTGATCTCCCTTCCTCCTCTCTCGCCCCGCTCCAGTCTATTCTTCACTCTGCTGCCCGGCTCATCTTCCTGCAGAAACGATCTGGGCATGTCACTCCCCTTCTTAAACAACTCCAGTGGTTGCCTATCAACCTCCGCTCCAAACAAAAACTCCTCACTCTAGGCTTCGAGGCTCTACATCACCTTGCCCCTTCCTACCTCTCCTCCCTTCTCTCTTTCTACCACCCACCCCGCACGCTCTGCTCCTCTGCCGCCCACCTCCTCCCCTTCCCTCGGTCTCACCTATCCCGCCGTCGACCCCTGGGCCACGTCCTCCTGCGGTCCTGGAACGCCCTCCCTCCTCACCTCCGCCAAACTGATTCTCTTCCCCTCTTCAAAACCCTACTTAAAACTCACCTCCTCCAAGAGGTCTTCCCAGACTGAGCTCCTCTTCTCCCTCTACTCCCTCTACCACCCCCCCCACTTCACATCTCCGCAGCTAAACCCTCATTTTCTCCTTTTCCCTCTGCTCCTCCACCTCTCCCTTCCCATCCCCTCAGCACTGTACTCGTCTGCTCAACTGTACATATTTATTACCCTATTTATTTTGTTAATGAAATGTACATCGTCTTGATTCTATTTAGTTGCCATTGTTTTTACGAGATGTTCTTCCCCTTCACTCTATTTATTGCCATTGTTCTTGTCTGTCTGTCTCCCCCGATTAAGCCCGTCAAACGTCAGGGACTGTCTCTATTTGTTGCCGACTTGTTCATTCCAAGCGCTTAGTACAGTGCTCTGCACATAGTAAGCGCTCAATAAATACTATTGAATGAATGAATGAATTTGACAAGTAGCATAAAAAAATGCTTGACACAAAGTAAGTGCTTAAATGCAAATAAAGTAATATAATAATAGTGGACATTCTGGTTAAGCTCTTGGGCATACCTTTGGGTGCAATACGAATACTTAAGCTCTTGGGCATGCCTTTGGGTGCAATACGAATACAAATGTCTTTTAGCCTGTTTCTTCAAAATCGTGCTTATTTAAAGTATACAATGTATGTATTATATGTATATATATATATATATATATATTTCAGAGAAGTGGAGTAGCTTAGTGGAAAGAGCACGGGCTTGGGTGTCAGAGGTCTTTGTCAGCTCTGTGACTTTGGGCAAGTCACTTAACTTCTCTGTGCCTCAGTTACCTCACCTCTAAAACGGGGATTAAGACTGTGAGCCCCACATGGGGCAACCTGATAACCGCGTATCTACCCCAGCACTTAGAACAGTGCTTGGCACATAGTAAGCATTTAACAAATACCATCATTATAATATATATATATATATAAATAAATACATATGTATTTGAAGTATACAAGTGACTTTTAGGCTGTTTCTGCTGACTCATGCTTATTTTAATGTATCTTACCTAAAATAACTGGAGCTTTGGTGAAGGAGCCTGGGGTGATTCTAGCCTGTGTCACTATTCCCTGCTTTTACCAAAGCACTGAAATGTGATTGTTAGGGTGGCATACCCTGCATTTTTTATTTGGGAATCATTTGGAGGGGTAGGAAAAATGCAGCAGCAACTGTATTTGGTTAGCCTCATGACAAAAATATTAAAATTGCCTTTTTTGGAAGAACTGGGCCCATCAGCAATTCTGCCTCCATCCCAAGGAACAACAAAGAAAATTGAGAAGATCCACTAAAAAGAAAGCTCTTCTAGGTCAGGTTTCACAGGGGAGGCTGGGAGAAAAGGAAGCATTGACTAGCTGTTGCATTCCAGGGAATGACCCCTGGCCCCAGAGAACCAATACTGTCTTCACTGTTTCTGGCTGTATTCTGAAAACAGCCCTTTGAGATGGAGATACACATTGACCTGTAACCTTTGACCTCCAGGCAATAGTCTGCCCAATTTAAGAAACTCAGATTCATCTCTCCGAACCTCTTGCCATCCTGGTTCCATTCTGCAACCAAATTGGAGAAAATAATAACTGTGGTATTTGTTAGACACTTACTATGTGCCAAGCCCTGTATTAAGCACTTGGGTAGATACAAGCTAATCAGGTTGGACACAGTCCCTATCCTACATGGGCCTCACAGTCTAAGAATGCAAATGGTCTCTAAATCTCCCAGTCCAGGGGCTTCAAGATTAGTTTGTGGGATGAAACCCAGTAGTATAACAGTGTTCATGTTATGGCCTTTGGCCCTCTGGCCAGCAGATGGCAGAACAAAATGAGAAGTTGCTATTAGCCTGGATTGGAGGTGTCCACTACGAAGGTTTCTGAATAAATTCATCATCTGGGCACTTTGCTATACTGGAATTGCCTTTTCTGGCCTCCTGAGCAATGAGGTCATTTGATTTATTCTGTCTTAAAACTTGTTTGAATAACTCGTTTTGTCTTAAACCTTGTTTTGAGAAGTTACCCTTTTTCCAGGGTAATAGGTCAAATACTGTTCTAATAATAATAATAGTAATAATAAATAATAATAGCCACAACAGGGGTATTCATAATAATAATAATTATAATAATGATAGTATTTGTTAAGCACTTACTATGTGTAAAGCACTGTTCTAAGTACTGGAGAGATACAAGGTGATCGGGTTGTGCCGCGTGGGGCTCACAGTTTTTAATCCCCATTTTACAGATGAGGTAACTGAGGCACAGAGAAGTTAAGTGAATTGCCCAAAGTCACACAGCTGGCAAGCGGCAGAGACAGGATTTGAACCCATGACTTCTGACTCCCAAGCCCGGCTCTTTCCACTGAGTCATGCTGCTTCTCAGTAAGTTCCTTCCATGTGCCAAGCCTTGTGCTAAGCACTGGGGCAGATACAAGGTAACCAGATTGGACATAGTCCCTGTCCCAGATAAAGCTCAGAATGAATTTACATCTCTGCTTGGGATTGTGCCCCATAGATGCTGAGTGTTCTGCTTCTTTCTCTTTTCGGACAGAAACTGTGCTGCTCAGTCTTATTTAAAGCAGATTGGTTAACTTTGGATTTGCCTGTAACACAGTTGTTTAGGGCCTGTTTGTCAAGCCAAGAATTGGACTTTAATATTTGGGAGTGTAGAGGTCATGTTCTTTGGCTAGAGACAGATGTTGAGCATTTCAGTTTTCTAAAGCAGTTTTTTTTTTCATTTTTGACAGATTCCAACAAGATTATGGCACAAAGCCACATGCAGACGCAGCTGGATTTCCACCACGCTAATTTAGGAACAGGGGCTGAGGCCCATCGCCTTGAAAGCGATCTCCAAGACATAATGGAGAGCCTGAGCCAGAAGAAATACTCCTCGAGTCTAAAATTTCAGACCAATGGAGACCACTCAGGCTCCTATTTAACCCTGTCCCAGCCAGCACCTCCAAGGAGAAGCCCTACGATCCTGGCCTCCAGGGTCAGGAACAGCCCCTCCGGGATGCAAATCCAGGGCTCCAGGCAGCTCTCTGGTGGTGGCCCTCACCCCTCGGACACAGGCATCTCCAACAAGCCACCAGCTCCCAAGCCGGGTGGTGCGAGCTCTCTTGGCGGCTCCCCAGGGAGGGCAGACCTGGACCGTCATCCCCGGCCTGACTGTGAAAACTCCCCCAGACCAATGGATAGACGCCCCTATTCCAAATTCAGCTCCAGGAATAAGTCTCATGATAACGTGTACTGTCCCGGCCTCTTGGAACGCCGGGCGGTGTCAGGATCCCTCCTGGCAATTAGCTGTGGTGGCGACTCTGGGCTCCCCCCGCCGGGCCGGTCGGGGGCTGCCAGTGTGCCCTCCAGCCCTAAGCAGTCCCGGAAATCGGTTGCTCAGGACGTCCTCGGACTGCAGCCCAGACGGGCCAGGCACAGGGGACCAGCAACAGCGACAGTAGCAGGGTTGGAGAGTGAGGGCTCGAGGAGCAGGAAGCATTCTGGGGGCTCCCTGACTCCCATGGGGGTACACAGTCGCTCCCTGCCCAGACTTTACAGATCCTCTGAAAACCAGCCTCTGCCTCTCAGCTTGCCTCCGAGAAACTCTCTGGGAAGCTCCCGCAGAAAGATAGTGGGAGACAAGGATCTACCTCACAGCCTGCTAGATGCTGACAATTATCTGAGTTTCTCTTCCTGTAGCTCGGGGATTTTACCCTGTAAAAATTCTGCCACCGATGCCCACCCCTACGTCAACTCAACCCTCAGTGTCCCTGCGAGCCCTCGAGTGGCTAGGAAAATGCTGCTGGCATCCTCCTCTTCCTCCTCCTATATGTCAGACGACTTGGATGGGATCACCTTCTGGGGGGCCAACTCCACCCGCTCATTTTCCCCCGAAGATCCTGACAGGGTGTTTTCGGGCAGGAGAAATTTTTCCTGTGGCTCCATGGAATTCGACGAAGCCGACTCAGAGAGCCTGCGGCAAATGGCAGGCACCCCTGCACCTCGGGAGAGGAAGAACAGCATCAGCTCCATCTCGGGAAGGGATGAGTTAATGGATTACCACCGGAGGCAGAGGGAAGAGCGACTCAGGGAACAGGAAATGGAACGATTGGTAATTCCCCTACTACCAAATTCTTTGTTGGGTGGCTCAGAGGCTTCTGGGATTACTCAGGAAGTGGCCCAGGCTTTGAAATAAGCTCAGATATGTCTGGGGGCCCAAAGAGCTTGCACTCCCCACATCCTACCTGTCCGTGTCCACTGTATCCCTTGAGGAGCAGAAGTAATAGTAATAGTATTTATTACGCATTTACTGTGTGCAGAGTACTGTAGTAAGTGCTGGAAGAGAATACGCAGGAGAAAATTAGACTAAGTCCCTGTAGCTTGGGGAGCTCACAATCTAAAAGTCTGAAGTGGGAGAGGCCCCCGGTGACCAGTGCTAATCTAAGCCAGCACCATGTGGGACTTGGGTCAATTTGGCTGAGTAAAGTCCCGGAGTGACTAGGGAGGTGGTGATGGAGGTGGTGGCGGCAATGAGCTGGGGAGGGACTGTGCCGCCAGCTCCTTCCTCAGCCTCTGCTGCCCCTGGCCCAGCAACTGCAGCCCCACCTTTCTGCCCCAAGATCCTGGGATGCGTTCCCTGGGTGGTCTCCCGTGGCCACTGGCAACCTCCGTTTTCAGGCAGTCCAAGCAAGGAAGGGAAGAGATCATTAATCTCCATTTTACAGTTGAGAAAACTGGGCAACAGAGAAGGTATGTAACTTACCCAAAGTCACACAAAAGCAATTGGCAGAGCTGGAAATAGAACCCTGGTCCTCTGACTTTCAGGTCCATCCTCTTTCCCCTAGGTCTTTCCCTTAACTTTTTCCACTTCTTTCCATGTTTTGATTCTGGGAGCCCTGGGTTCTTCCCAGAAACTATGTCCAGGCAGGAGATGGGGCTAGTATTAGTAGTAGTATTTATTGAGTACTGTGTGCAGAGTACTTTATTTAGTGCTGGGAGAAGGTACACAGGTGAGAATTAAACAGGATTCCAATTCCTCATGGGAACCACAGTCTAAAATTTCAAGTGGGGAGAAAGGATTGGAGACAGACACAATAGGAGTGATGAAACCTTAAAACACAACACAGAGAAACAGACTAAATAGTCTCCAAGTCTCGGTGATGATGAAGGAATCCAAGAGCATGAGGGTGCAAGCAGTTCTTGCCCCACATAGCTTTCACAGTCTTAAGTAGGAGGAAGACCTGATTTTGAATCCAAATTTTAAAGATGAGGAAATGGAGGCCCAGAGAAGTTAAGTGATTTGCCCAAAGTCATGCAGCAGGTAAATGCTAAGAACCCAAATCCTCTGACTCCCAGGCCCATGTTCTTTCCATTAGGCCACATTGCTTCTCATAAGAATCATCTGGACCGTTTAAGGATTACTATCCTCTAGACAGCATATATTAAATTTATTCTCTGCTTCTGGTTGCACCCCTGACCCCTGAAGACTATAAGCTCCCCTGGGGAGAACAGGAAGGAGAGGAGTTGTCCACTTGTTCATCTGAGCACCGGAAACTAGGCAGGTCCAGGCGGGCTCTTCTCTCATCCAGTAGCTCATTTCTGGGCCTCGAGTCACAGGTGCTGCTGCCTGCTCAGCTTTTATTTCTGTATTAGTAAGGAGAAAAACATTTCATTGAGGTGACTGTTAGGACCGTTTGTACTCACTTCCAAGAATTGGACTCACCATCTCCTAATGAATCCTCCCAGCCTTCTGGTAAGGCAGGTGAGGACAGGTAATGTTTTTCAGGAGGAAAAGCTGAGGAGGCAGGGGATTAGAAAAGTCACCCAGGATCCCTTTACTGGGAACCCCCTGCCCACCTCTCTCTTCTCGGCTCCTTCACTGCCTCCTCCTGCCTCCTGAACATTTTCAAAGGATGTTCTAGAAAGAAAAAAAAGTTCTGTTTCCATTTTAGCAAGACAGAAATTTCAAAACAGAAACAAGGGCTGGTATAAATTTCCTTTTATAGACTGGAGTGGTAGAGGAGGGGGGCGGGGAGGAGGGGCAGGGACGTTCCTGGACCTGGGAAATGTTCTGAAACACTGGAAATTGGTTTTATCTTTGTCCCATTCTGCCTCGAAAGAATTTCCTAACCCTGGCTACATTCTGGTGGTTACATAGTTGGGCTCAATCCAAAGGTCTAGTGAGCTAGTGTTGGCAGTTCAAGAGTCAAAGAGCCATAGAATCCCAGGCCTATCTGACCCTCAGTAAGTCATAAGTGCTATGGAGCAGGAGCAGTGGAGAGGGTATGGCTGCTCAAGTGCTTAGGTGGAGCAGATTTGGATATAGGGTCGGGAGACAAGATGCAAGACACATTTTAGCTTCCTTTGTGGGTCTGGGCAGGTGAAGTTGGTCTTGTTTTCCATCCTTAGATTCTGAGCTTATTAAGAGTAGGGCTTGTGGTTTACTCCTGTAAAAACCCCTACTGCCTACCAGAGAAGCAGCTTGGTTTTGTGGAAGGAACACAGGTTTGGGAATCAGAGGCCATGGGTTCTAATCTCCGCTCTGCCACTAGTCAGCTGTGTGACTTTGGGTAAATCACTTAACTTCTCTGTGCCTCAGTTACCTCATCTGTAAAATGAGGATGAAGACTGTGAGCCCCACGTGGGACAACCTGATTACCTTGTATCTACCCTAACACTTAGAACAACGCTTGGCACATGGTAAGCGCATAACAAATGCTATTATTATTATTATTACTATTATTATTATTATCATTGCCTTGTCCAAAGGGAGATTGTCATATTACCTTTGCCAGCAGGGGGTTTCTAGACAAGTATGTCTGGAGTAGGAGGACTCTGAGAGGAAAAGTTAAAAGAATGGGGAATGTTTAGCCACGAGAACAGAAAATTGACTGTCTGTTTGGCTCGGGGAGCGGGGGTTGCAAGGAGGGGGTGCGGAAAAAAGAGGGGCTGCTGGGAATCCCTGAAAGTATCCCAGGGTCTGGATCCCATTTTCTTTCAGTTTGGGGTTAGGTTCCTGAAGGTACAGAAAAAGATTGAATTGTCTAATTAACTGGAGCCAATTAGCTGGAATAGATACAAGATAATCAGGTTGGACACAGTCCCTCTCCCACATGGTACTCACAGTCTTAATCCCCATTTTACAGATGAGGTAACTGAGGCACAGAGAAGTTAAGTGATTTTCCCAAGGTCACACAACAGACAAGTAGTGGATCCTGGATTAGAACCAAGGTCCTTCTGACTCCTGGGCCCCTGTTCTATCCAGTAGGCCATCATGTGTCTCATGAAAATATGGGCCTTGGAGCTCGGCTTCAGGAGGGAGTTGAAGGGGTGGAGCAGTTGGTTGGGGTTTTGGGCAGGGAAGTCAGGGAGGGAGGGACAATAGAGTAGTCCAACAGAGAAGCTGAACTGTAGCAGGACAAATCAGATCTGCTGTGGTATAAGCCCAGCTGAAGCCAGCTGAACTCAGCAGTGTGGAAGCGGACTGTGGAGTTGAACTGGAGCTGGGAGGTGGTGGTCCCAGAGCAACAAAGGGATCGAGGAGCCAGTGAGTTGAGGATGATGGAGAGGGCAGAGCTAGAGATGGGCACCTTTCCTCCAAGGGCAGAGAAGGATGTCAAGGAGTCCAGGAAGGAGTCCAGGTAAGTCCAGGATAGGAGAGGCAATCCAGACATGGGGGTCCCAGAAGGGGATGAAGAATGAATTTGAGAGTGAGGGGTGAGGTGGCTCGTGGTTAGTAGGTTGTGGTCAGAGAGTGGTGAGTCAGAATTGGTGATGTTAGAGAGGAGGCATTTAAATCTAGATTTGGAGATTTTTAGATCTAGAAGCATCACGATAAGCAGTGTAGCCTAGTGGAAAGAGCACAGGCCTTGGAGTCATAGGACCTGGATTTTAATTCCCTCCCTCCCCACATCAGACAGGCCACAGATCTCCCCACAGTCTCTCCCCAAAACCGCCTTCTCCAGTGAGCTTTTCCCAATTAGTCATCCCTTCAGCCAACTCTAGCACTTGTGTACCTATGTGTACTCACTGATTTTGACCACTCTAGTTGTAAATATTTTTATATTTGTCTCCTCAATCAGAGTGTAAGCTGCATGACGTCGAGGTACCTTTCACTACTTTAGTCTGTACTTCCTTAGTATGCTGCACCAAATGGGTGCTAAATAAATTAAACTAAATATTACTATTTCTGCTCTATCTCTATCTCTCTCCCTTCTTTTTCTTTAAATCTTTTACCACTCATCTCTACCACCTCCTACCTGTTTCTAGTCATTAATATATACAGGCTTCAGCATGTCTTGTTGATATTGATGGTTTTCTTGCTTTTCTACTCTGTTGGCACCATGCATACATATAGGCTCTCTCTGTTGGGTATTGGATTCATTAATTGTAGCACCCAGGGGTGTCTTTACTTAACATTCATTTTTTCAGATGTGCTTACCAATCAACTAATCGATCAACGGTATTTTTTTTTTGATAGTTAATGCTAAACACTTATTATGTGAAAGCACTGCTGAAGTGTTGGGGTATATTCAAGATAATCAGGTTGAACACAGTCCTTGTCCCACATGGGGTTCACTGTCATAGTAGGAGGGAGTAAGATTTGATCCCCGTTATTCAGATGAGATAACTGAGGCACAGAGAAGTTAAGTGACTCACCCAAGGTCACATAGACAAGTGGCAGAGCCGGGAGTAGAACCCAGGTCCTCCGACTCCCAAACCTGTTCTCTTTCCACTAGGCCACGTGGCTTCTCAGAGCGCTTACTCTGTGCATAGCATTGTTCTAGGCACTTGGGAGAGCATAGCAGAGTTGGTAGACATGATCTCTGTAAGCTTGTAAGCTCCTCAAGGGCAGGAGCTTGGTGTCCTACTGTTGATATTTCCATCTGTCATCTTTGGTCTATTCCCTATGGGGTTTTTGTTCTTCCTCCTACTCCCTCTATTAGTGAATAATTTTATCTGTCTTCAACATTGGACCACAGCCCCTCGTGGGTGGGACTTAATAATAATGTTGGTATTTGTTAAGCACTTACTGTGTGCAGAGCACTGTTCTAAGCGCTGGGGTAGACACAAGGGAATCAGGTTGTCCCACGTGGGGCTCACAGTCTTAATCCCCATTTTACAGATGAGGGAACTGAGGCACAGAGAAGTTAAGTGACTTGCCCACAGTCACACAGCTGACAAGTGGCAGAGCTGGGATTCGAACTCATGAGCCCTGACTCCAAAGCCCATGCTCTTTCCACTGAGCCACGCTGCTTCTGGAGGACTTTCCTGTTGTTGAACTGTCCCAAGCCCTTGATACAGGACTTTGCCCTCACTAGAAGCTTAATAAATATCACCATTGTTGACAGTGATAAGTCAGTAGTCAGTAGGATTCTATTTATCTACATGATTGTAAAGAAACAAAGTGACCTAGTGGAAAGACAATGAGCCTGAAATGATAATGTTTCAAAGAGGAGGGAGTGGTCCACAGTATCTGAAGTAGCTGAGAGGTAAAGGAGAGTTAAGATGGACTTTGGAGTTGGCTCTAACTTGGTCATTGAGGACCTTGGGAAGAACAGTCTTGGAGGAGTGAAGGGATCAAAAGCCAGACTGCAAAAGATCAAGGAGAGAATTGGTGGAGAGGAAATTAAGGCCGTAAGAGTACTTGACCCTTCCTAGAAATTTGTTTTGGGAAGCAGCAGTAGAAGGCACTTCATCATGTTTCCTGGACTGTTGCACACAAGGAGAGGGGACCGTGGGGTCAAGAGAAGACTTTTGTAAAATAATGAAGGCTTGCATTCTTTGGAAGACAGAGGAGAAAGAGCTGTTGGGGAGTGAGAAGTTGAAGATGGCAATGAGGGAAAGGAGGAGACTAGGAGCAGGTTAAGGTAGGAGAGATAGAGGGTGGATTTAAGAAGGAGGTGGGAGATTTCCTATTGGAAGTCAACTGGGAAGCAGGTGAAAGATAAGGGAGCAGGACTGGAGTGGTGAGAAGGTGATAGGGAGACAAGGAGGCTCATGCCTGTTGCTTCAGTTTTTCCAACAAAGTAGTTGGTGAGATTCTCGGGTGTCAAGGTGGGATGTGGAGAGTGAGGTTGGAGGCTTCAGGAGAGAGTTGAAGGTTTGGAAGAGTTGGTGGAGGCTGACATGGATGGCAAGGAAAGGGGGGGAATGGGAGAAGATGAAACCCTCCACCCCCCTGCCCAGGGCAAGTGTCAGTGAAAGCAATATCGTCAACTGAGATCCAAGTGTCAGTAACAGTGAGGAGGAAGAGGAGGGATTGGGCCAGTGGGCTAGACACAAAGGTGGCCAGGATGTACAAATATAAAGTGGCCAGGTGGTATAAATCCATGTCAGTGGATTGGGACTCAGGGGTCATAATGGGGGTACAAATAGCATGAAGGTGCTCTCTCTGATGGTTTCCTGGCCCAGAGCTGCTGGCTGTGACTCTGGTCACCACATGAGGGGCAGAGGAGCTGGGGCCTTGGCCCATCCCTACAGCCCAGTAACGGTGGGAAATGGCAACAGAAGAGACATCAAGAGTCCTGGCCCGCTCACAGGGAACAAAGGAACAAAGCCTGGCACTGTCACCATCACCCTCCTTCCATCTCCCAGCCTTTGCTGGCTCAATCAGTAGTATTTGTTGAGTGTCCATTGTGTAATAAGCACAAGGGAGCAAACAACAGAGTTTGTAGAAATGGTCCCTCTCCTCTAGGAGCTTATACTCTAGTGGGGTTGACAGGTAGTGAATAAACAAGAATAGTAGGAATAAGGGAAAGGGGATATGTACATAAGTCAGTGCTTAAATAATGGGATATGTAAGCCATCTCCTCATTTTTCCGGAAGAATGGAAGTTGACAAGTTCTCAGGTGGCAGAGAGAGTAGAAGCTAATGGGGGAAGACCTCCTGGAGGAGCAACCTAACTCTGGCTTGCCTGGATCTGCCCAATAGTCTCTCACACGGATGATGGTTCCCTCTTGCCTCCATGGAGTCAGTACCTATGCTTCCACATATTGCATTGTGTGTAAATGGAAGCCTAAATACTTCCAAGGACTACAGCTCCCAGCATCCTCAACCTTGACCTCACGAAAGCCATACCTGGAGGGTTAGATTCAGGGATCAGGCTGGGAAGGGGCTCAATAGCCCTCGGATGGATCCTCAAGGCAGGCTGGGTCAGCCCCTAACAGGCCTATCCTAATAAAAGTTAGGAATTTGTATTGGTATTTGTTATGTACCAAGCAGTGGAGTAGATACAGAATAATCAGATCAAACACTGTCCTTGACCCACAAGAACCTTACATTCTACAGGAGAGAGAAAACAAGTATTTAATCCCCATTTTCCAGATGAGGAAACTGAAACTGAGAGAAGTTAGGATTCTTGTCCAACGTTAGGTAACGGGTAAGTGGCAGAGCTAGGATTGGAACCCTGGGCTCCTGACTCCCAGTTTTGTGCTCTTTCCATTAGGCCATCCTCCTCAGATCCAAGGAAAAGCCTCATCACAACTGCTGCATGTCAGCTGCGTGGCTCAGTGGAAAGAGCACGGGCTTTGGAGTCAGAGGTCATGGGTTCGAATACCGGCTCTGCCATTTGTCAGCTGTGTGACTGTGGGCAAGTCACTTCACTTCTCTGTGCCTCAGTTACCTCATCTGTAAAACGGGGATTAAGACTGTGAGCTCCACTGTGGGACAACCTGATTCCCTTGTGTCTACCCCAGCACTTAGAACAGTGCTCTGCACATAGTAAGCGCTTAACAAATACCAACATTATTATTATTGATAGTTTGACCAAAACACAAGTTAGGGGACTCCAACCCAGACAGACTGGCTTGAATGAAGTGATAAGAATAGAGACGGAAGTTCCTGTGCCCAGGCCTGAGGTTCCTGGGTTTCACTGCCTGAGAAAGTATTCACCCTGATACTGGGATCTTGCATCCCAGGGGAGTGACGCAGATGGGCTGGCAGCCACAGGAAGTATTTTGGGAAGTTGCAGTAGGAGATGCCTCATCAAGTATCCTGGACTGCACACACAAGATCCCTGGACTCATAGATTGGAGCTGGACACAGTGTGGTCTGTCAGATATCAGTGTGGCTTCAGAATAATCCATACCATAATGATCTCCAAAGTCGATACTCGTTTATGTTCATAAAATAAAAAATGAGACAATTTTCAGATGCTGGAATCTAAGGAATTTACCCATCTTGTAACTACTAGCCAAGAGCACTAATGAATTGTTGGGGTGGGATAGAGGAGTACTGGGCCCTAACCCCAGCTTCCCCTGACTGGCCCTACACATAGCCCCCTCTGGATTTTTCCAGAAGGTACTTTTAAAACAGATAAAAGCAGTGTATTGTCAATTCTCTCCCCATGAAAGCTGGGCTGGGCCTGGTTCTACGCTGATCCCAACAGGAGCAGGAGTTTTGGGACTGAGTTAATTCCAGTGCTGCCTCAAAATGGCATTAATTTTATCACACTTCCATTAAAAACTTTTGATTGGTTCTCTAGTAGGTTTAAAAGTTGAACAAACAATAGAATTAATGTGAAAGGTAAAGTTGATAAGATATTTTGCCCCCCAAAACCAAAACCTCATCATGATAAACATGTTTCAACTTCTTGTTAATGACAATGTATTTTGAGAAGCAGTGTGACCTAGTGGAAAGAGCACAGGCCTGAGAGTCAGAAGGTCATGGCTTCTAATCCTGGCTCTGCCACTTGTCTGTTATGTGACCTGGGCAAGTCACTTCACTTCTCTGTGCCTCAGTTACCTCATCTGTAAAATGGGGTTTGAGTCTGTGTTCCCCTCAAGGGACAGGGACTTTGTCCAGCTCAATTTGCTTATATCTTCCCAGCACTTGGTACAGTGCCTGACATAGTAACAAATACCATCATTATTATTATCTACAAACCTTAAACTTGTGCAAAGTTTTAAGGTGAACAAGTTCTGACAGGAAATTTGATCAATTTATGCAGAAGGGAATTGTTGTTTTTACTGTCAAAATATCAAATGATTTCAAACAATTTGAAACAAATTAAAAGTTTAACATTAGCAAAAACTTTTGATGACTTGAATAGCATTCTAACAGCTCTGATTCTCCATTTGGGGATGGGAAAATCAGTCTGGATGTTGTAGTAACCTTCCAAAGATTTGAGTGCCAAATATGCCTCACTTAAGTTTGGGACACCCAATGCAGCTTTTCACTTTAAAATGAGGTCATGGGAAAAGGTGAGGAGAAGATCCACCAAGGGTAAGGAAATGCTCAAACTGTTAGAGAAAGGAAATCTGAGGTGGCCAATTCCTCAGATGTTCATTGTACTTCCTGTAGCCTCTGGGCAGGAATGCCTTCCTGGTTGGGTTGCCCAACAGGTTAATCATACTGCAGTAAGATGACCTTGCTTGAAGAACAGTGTGTGCCTAAGTACTGGAGTGGTGCAGGGAGAAGAAATCTTAGGGGAATAAAAAGGGCCAGAGCAGTCGGGCCCAGTTGCCTCTGAAAGGGAAAGTCAACTTTCCAAGCCATCTCTGTCCCCTGGTTCATTCAGGGTGATCCCGGGAGGAGCATTTTGAGTCTTTATGGTATGAAGAGGGTGATTGCCAGGGACCTTAAAATTCATTCCCCATCTTTCCTTCCTTTCTCAAAACTAGGAGCGCCAGAGGCTGGAGACAATCCTTACTCTATGTGCTGAGTACACCAAGCCTGAGAACAGGACCATGGCCGCTACCACCGTTGCAGATGTGCAGAAGATTAATAAAGAACTAGAGAAACTTCAGCTTTCTGATGAAGAATCTGTTTTTGAGGAGAGCCAAATGACCCCAGAAAGCAAATACAGGGGCCACCAGACACCACTGCTCCTTGATTCTGACCTCTCTGCTCCCGCTGGTCTCAACCAGAGTTCTTCCAATTTCCTTTCTCCGAGAAGTATTAGGAATGATGAATCCCTCAGGGATGCCAACGAGTCTCCTCAGTTTCCTTCCTCTAGGTCACTAAAGGCTTCCAATGAGTCATCTTACCTAAGTATCATTCCAAAGGTAAAGAAATGCACTGAGCAAAAGGGTTCTTCTGGACTGGCAAAGTTGACATTAATCAACTACACAAAGACAGAAGATATTTGGTTGGGGTAGGAAGGGCTAAAAGGTAGTAGTAATAGTATTCATTAAATACTGTGTGCAGATCATGGTACTAAGCATTGGAAAAAAGTATTCAGGTGGTAATTAGAAAGTTTTAGGGTTTCATTAAGTCATGGAGCGAATAAGTATCTATGAATACCAGCTGGTTTGGGAATTTTTCGTTTCATTGGTTTACCTGAAAGCCCTCATTTCCCCTGCTCCATGCCATGTTGCTCCAAAATGATGAAAATGAAATCCACAATCAACTGGATTATTTACATCCTTCAGTCATCCAACATTCCCCAGATTCACTTCTCATTGCATGAAAATAGGCCAGTTCTTCTCTAGTATCAACTGAAACCATTAGAATTTCATTCCAGGATTGAGTATATTTTCCCAAATAATTGATTATTCATGGGATGTTAAGCACTTTTGGAAGAAAAGGACCCTTGTGGAAATCTTGGCTTATTCTTTAGACCCTGAGCATAGCTCAGAAGGATTTGTAAATTGTTTAGTAGATGACCCTCACAGTATTCTCTTGCTTTTTCTCTTTTAGTACCTGAGGTGAGGAGCCTCATTTTAGTGCAACAAATCCTTCAGGTTGATGGGATCCCCCTGGATTTGGGAATCTTCTTTTCCTTCTAGTGCCGAGACTGGTTCTAAGAAAAAGGAATGATACAGTCTCAAGATTTTATAAAGTTGTTCTTTTTCAGAGAATCCATAAATTATTAAAGCTGTACTCTTTTAGTGAAAATGAATTTCTGGAAGCTTTGTGGGCTCAGGCAGATGCTCGTGACTTCCTTCCTGGTGAAAGTGGTACAACCACTGGGCTGTGGAGTAGCCAGTCCTAGAGATAGTTCTTAATCTGTTGACATTCAGCATTCCCTTCCCCCACTGAGAAATCCTATTTTTATTTGTCATTGAAAGCTGAAATACAAGACGTTAGTGTTCGCCTGAATCAAACAGGATATGGGCAACATGAGGCTTTCCTGTTGGGATTTTTAGATTGGGGGAGGGGAGGTGGGAGAGAGAAACACAGAGAGAGAGAGAGGGAGATGAAATAGGCTGCTAGTCTGCAAGGAGAAGAGAGACAAGCTATTAGCTTCAGGGTGTCACTTGAGTTTTTTCTAACCTTCCTGGAGAATGGAATAAGCAGGACTATCTTTCAAATAGTAGAATTTCTTTAACCATCAGAAATCATTAAGAAAAGCAGATTTTGACACCTACTTGGGAGACATTTGGCATTTATATGTACAAGGGACTCAAGGATCCATCCATCACTGCTAGTGGAGTTAAATAAGCGAAGGATCTCTGAGGGAGGGGTGCCATTTGAACTCCTAAGGTCTGGTCCTCACCTTCCATGAAGTTAGGATGGCTGAGATGGGGCTGGGTAGGGGGCTGGGGCCTCCAGAACTAACAGCCTCTTTGTTGTCAGGGAGTTGTCTAAGTGTCAAGAAGCTAGTACTCACACTCCAACTTCTATATCCCATTCTGGGCAGAGTTGCAGCCATGCCAGTCTTATAGGGGCAATGCCCAATCAACCGTAATGAAGGGCAGGAAGGGGAAATGAGGGAGGGGGCACTATTTCATTTGTTATACTTGACTGACCTGTAATCTGAGTCTGATGTAAAATGACTAACTCCCTTTTTCTTAATGTTTGAAAAGGAAGACTGGTTGAGTGAAGAGGTCATTTGACACAGATTGGGGAGCGAAACCCTGACACCAAAGTGCTGCTGAGGAGTGGAAAGACAGATTTGAGCCTTTTGCAGGTTGCCCAGCATGGCCTCCAGGCCCTAGAGAACCAGAATTAGTGATTTCCTCTGTGGCCAGGGCACTGAAGCCCCAAGTGATCTCGTACACAGTTGTTCACCTGTCCTCTGGTCAGTTGGAGAGTGCCTTTGCATGGTGCCCTAGCAGGCAGGGGGTTGTCCTGACCACCACCCTGTGTGTTAATTACAGATGCCTGAACGGGCAAGTGAGGAGCAGGAGATGCTGCAAATTGGAGAGGAGCGAGTGGCGATCCTGAACAGCATGGAGGAACTGGAACAGAAAATCAAAGACCTAAATGACCAGATGGATGAATCTTCCCGAGAGGTAAAGGCTCAGCCCTCCTGCCCGCCAGTCTGTCCTTCCATTCCTCCTCAGTGGGTTTAAAGTTTTCTGATTGGGTGGCTGAGCCCTCAAGTGCCCAGCCTCAAGGCTTGAAGCATCCATCCTGTCCTAATGTTTGCCAACAGACTGGTTTTCCCCAAACCTTTCTGATGGATTTGATTTATCCATGGAGGCCTTTGATGGGTTGGGGTCCCTGGGGTTCAGGAAGGGGAGGGTCTTGTTGCATAGGGCCATTTTCACAGAAAAGGAATTGCATTTTCAAGTTATAATCAGACTGGGAATTGACAGTTCCCCACATTACAACTATGAGGGAGCCCTCAGAACCTCTGCCTAGAGAGTCCAACAGGGTCTTTAAAAGTGAATCACTGTCAGAGATACTCATTCTTAAAGGTGAAACCTTTCTGAAAGATGCTTTGTATTCACAGTTGGATATGGAATGCGCCCTTTTGGATGGTGAACAGAAATCTGAAACCACTGAACTTCTGAAAGAGAAAGAGATATTGGATCACCTGAACAGGAAGATAGCAGACCTGGAAAGAAATGTCATTGGGGAAAAGACCAAGGTTAAAAAAAAAAATGGTTCCACTTGCAAATTTGCTGGCATCCTTCCCTGAGGGTGGTTTAGTCCTAATTCAAACTTTGCTTAATTGTTCCTTTAGCTGGAAACAGAAGCAATGTTTAGTCCCTTTAGGTGTTCTGGTTCTCCATGGGCAGCTCTAGATAACGTGAAGTGTCTGGCTTAGGTGGGTGACATTGGGAGTTCTCTGTTGGGGGGGAGGCAAGGAAACAGGGGACTGCTGTTTCTGAGCTAGGGGGTCTTGGTGAAGAGCCTGCCATGCCTAGGAACCAAGCATTTTCTTTCTTTACAATTCTCATTTCAGTTTTTCAAGAGGCATTTCTCAGAGTCTTTTGATATTCTGCTTGAGGCTGTTGTGCAGGCTTGAATTTAATGAGATAAACATTGGCCTTGGCCAGGGAAACACAGTCAGTTTAGGTGCCATGATTTTCCTTCATAAATTGGGAGCAAAGAGTGCTCTGTGAAAAGGTCCAGGGAGGAAAGGTCACTCTTCCACTGGGGCCCCATGAGGCTTCTGCTACAAGCAGGTTACATCTGACACAGATTCCTCTGGCTGATGGGAGGTTGGCAGATAGAGAAGTCAGAACCTTAGCGGAACATTTAGCCTAGGTTCCCAAGCTGCAGTGACCAGATATAAACCCGATGAGACCCTCAGGGAGTTCTGGAGACATGCACCAACTTCCCAGGGACCCACCAGTCCTGATCCCCTTCTGGGGACTGGTAGTGGGTTGGAGCCCCCAGAACTCCCACAGAGCCATATCCAATTCCCTCCCAGGTTCTCCTGCTGACCAAGCACTGTGGCTGCACCATCACCTCTTTGCTTTTGCCTCCTGGCCCCCTGGACCTGTGGGCCAAATCTCAGTTGAGGTTGTTCTGCTTTTCTATGCCCAGACTCTGAGGAAGCAGAGGGAATGAGCCAGTGCTGGCTCTCTTGGGTTTTCTTGCTTCAAGTTGAGGGGATTAATTTCATGCCCATTCATTCCCTACCTAAATATCCTCTCTTGACTTTCTGCTACCACCTGCTACCACCTGGCCCAAGACTCTGCGGAATGTTGTCCCTTCCTCTGAGGGAAAGCATATCCATAACTGAGTCAGTTGTAGCATGTCAGGCCCCATCCTGTCCTCTTGGGGTGAGTCTTCCTCCAACTTCAAAGGGAGCCAGAGGCCATGGTGAAGGGCCAGGTTGTTTGGAAGGAAACCAAATTAGATAGAGTTGGACCCTGGCCACATCTATCAGATGGGGTGCCCTGGTGGAAGAAATCATTAGGCTGCAGAAATAAAATAATGAAACTGTGGTGTGTGTGTTAAACACTTTCTATGGGCCAAGCACTGTGCTAAGTGCTGGGACAGACAAAGAATATTCAGACTGGTTACAGTCTCCATCCCACATGGGGATCCCAGTCTAAGGGGGAGGTAGAACAGGTATTGAATCCCCCTTTCATCGATGAAAAGACTGAAGCCCAGAGAAGTCAAGTGACTTGCTCAAGATCACACCTCTTCTCAGTTGTACAATTAGCTCTGAGCATACCAGCTGCTCATAAGTTTCTTTCTGTTGGGTTCTTCTGTGTGACACGATTGCAGACTCCTCCCTGCTGTAGACATTGAGGAAGGAGGGAGGGAGTAGGTCCAAAGAAGTAACATTTACCCCAGATTTGATGAAGAGTAGACATGGAGCAACTGAAGAAGAAATTAGTTTTTGAGAAACCTTGACTCCTAGGTAAAGCTGGCATTTGCCAAACTAAGCAAGTGCTCTTTCCCAAGCCACACCAGTCTGTTTTTAACCCAACCCTTGGGGCCTACCAAGCTCACTAACTGTAGATGGATTCATTTCCTGCTCTAATTACCTGCCTGAACTACCCTACTTTGCTGTGGGTTTAGCACATACTGGGCTCCAAATAGAAGTGGTACATATTATTTTTCTTCTGGCTCATGGAGACATCTCACTGGTTTCTTGGGGGAGTGACATTCCACTCTGCACTATCTCCCGTGATGTATCTCCTCCCCTCCCCCCTCCCCAGTCCACCTGCTACTGGCTCTGGGGTTTCTCTCCCTTCCCTCTCTCTTCATAAAGCCAGTGTCCTGATCCACTACTTGGAGCCAGACAGCTGTCAGCTTCACTCCAGAGTTGCTGTAGGTTCAACTCAGATGGTGCCTGTCCGCCTAATTCTTTGGACCACACATTTCTACAAAATTGTGAAATGCTTGGGATTTCCTGGAAGAAAGTCATTAGAAAAAGTTAAGGTAGTATTGCTCTATTTTCATTTATGCCACTGTTATTAGTTGTTCTTAGTAGATTGAAGTGGATTTGTTTCTCTTTTTATAGAAATATTATTTGACTGGCAGAGCTGCTCATTACTGCTTTCAAAACCTAGAAATTAGCATTTAAACTGGAAAAGAACAGACTCTTGATGTAGAATTTGAAATGGCATCAACAGTTTATTCTCAGAGTAAAATGTGTTAGATGAGACATTGGGCAAACTACCCTTCAAGTGTGGCCTAGTGGAAAGAACCCAGGCATGGAGGTCGGAGGTCCTGGGTTCTAATCTTGGCTCTGCCACTTGCCTGCTGTGTGACCTTGGGCAAGTCACTTAAAATTTCTTTACCTCAGTCTCCTCACCTGTCAAACCAGGATTTAATACCTGTTCTTTTTCTCTGTTAGACTATGAGCCTATGGTGGGACAGGGACTGTGCCCAGCCTGATTATCTTTTAACATTCCTGATTAGCACAGTGCTAGACACACAGTAAGCCTTAATAAATACAATTGTTATTTTTTAAGTGTTGTACTGCATATGTAAAACCAACTTGATTAGAAACTTCTTGGTTATAGAAGCTGAAAACAGGAAAGATCTGTCAGATGAAATCCATCTCATAGCCAGCATGGGCTCCTGGCCACAGACAAAGGAAATAACACTTGATCCTGGCCAGCAGCCCACCAGCAGACAAGTATTCCCTATTTAAAATGTCATCCCCTCAAAATCTCACTAGAAATTGTTGTCAGACTGGTTGTGCTAGGGCCAACCCAGTCCTTGCCTGCCTGTCCTGTTCAGGCTAGCAAAGGCTCCATCATCCCACATAGGGCTGCCATGAACACTTTGCTGGGAGCTAAAAGCTTTGCTTCTGACCAGGAAATTAATGCCACACCTGCACAGCTTGCAAGGTGTGCAGGGCTTGCAGGATTTGCAGGGCTTTCGGGGCTGATGGTGTTTATAGGGTTTACAGGGTTTACAGGGCAGACAGGGCGACAGGGCTTGCAGGGGGTTTGGGGCTTGCAGGAGTTACTGAGCTTACAGGTGTAATGAAGCTTGAAGGGGTCATAGGGTTTGTTGGGGTTACAAGGGCTTAAAGGGGTTATGGGGGTTGCAGGGGTTACAGGACTTGCAGGGGGTACGGGGCTTGCAAGGTTTATAGGGTTTTGCAGGGCTTGCAGTACTTACGGGGCTTGTGGTCACATATCAGTTCATCTGCTTCCAGTGGAGGGGATTTATTTTGGCTTTTTGTTAAGCAAAATATGTCAAATCAAAATTCTGTTTACATCATCAGTGCTTTGTCCTTTTATAGTCATAAAACCAAAAGTGAGCTCTGCTTCTTAGTGGAGGGGGGCGTGAAGAGAACCCAGGTTCTTCGAGTGAATGGCTTAGGGGGCAGCGGGGTCTTTCCCAGCTCCAAATCCCGAGCTCCTGTAACCATGGACAACTTGGGATACAACCCTAGGGAAAGGGGGAAGCCATTCTGAGGGCAAAGGAAACCACTTCTAAGTTAGTGAAAGGATCAACCAAAGGTCGATTCACATCCCAAGGGAATGCCAAAAGGAAGAGAAAGCAGTTTCAAAACTAAGTGAGGATTGATTGTTCTTCCTGGTGTGGAGGACATAAGCAATGCAGAATGATTTTCCATCCTTCTCACTCAGAACAATCCAGTGAAGACCATTTCCTCCCTTGACTGCTCCAAAATGTGTGGATCACAATACTGGCCTGAATGTCAATAATAATAATGATAATGATAATTACTGTCCTCTTTGTTCAACACTTACTATGGGCCAAGTACTATACTAAACACTGGGAAGATACAAAATAATCAGTTTGGACATGGTCCCTGTCACATGGGGCTTATAGTCTAAGAGGGAGGGAGAACAGGCATTGAATCCCCATTTTCCAGATGTGGAAAAGTCAAGTGACTTGCCCAAAGTCACATAGCAGATACCTGGTAGAGTCACCTCCATCTCCTGCCTAGATAAAGGGCCAGGGCCAAGACAGTGGCCTATGAGGTTTGATCCTGGTCTGACAGGTTCCTTGGGGTGACTTTGGAAGCTCTCACTGAAACAACCATCCCTTTGTAAATAGCACAGAGTAATCATTTCAAAGGCTTCTTGAAGTTGTTAAGAGAAAAGACCAAAAGAGCCTATGCTGCTGTTATTCAATCATGTCGCACCACTGAGCAAAGCAGGAACTTCAGCCAAGACCAGAAAAATTTGTTGAGCAGATCCAGGCAGTGTGGGGAAGGGAATATGGTGGGATCAAGTTTCTGTGAAGATGTCTCAGAGCTTGCTACGATACTCATGTTCCCTCCTGGTTCTCTGAGGAACAACTGAGCCTGGGGAACTTGGAGTAAGAGGGGAGTAGGAGTAGCTGGGGTATGTGTGTGGGGGAGGTGGGGGGGGTGGGTGCAGGTGACCCCTTCTTTGGATCCTCTCGGGGCTAGTTTTTACTCTCTGCACCTGGGAGTGACCACCCTTGTACTTTGGGAGAAGAGCAGAGTCTGGCAGCCAGGATGTGGGGTGAGCATCTCAAAACCAAAGGAAGAAGATGTGGTTCTGGAACCAGAATGCAGGGAAGGGAAGAAAATAACTGGGGAACTCCTTCAGGTGCTGCGTAAGAGCACTTCCTGCGTAAAGTGTAAAGGACAAAAGGCTCTGCCCCTGAATCCCCCATCCCTGCTAATATACTTTTTTTTACTCTGCTTTCCCCATTTCATGTTTCTGCTGATTGACAAGGTAATCACCTATATTCATGCCCTTCTTTCAGCTGCCACAAGAGTGTGTGTTGTCTCCTGTGCTCCCTTGCCCCCCCTCCTCAACCTCCCTGTTTTTTCTCTTCCCACCTTACACATGTCTTGAAGAAAACTACCCCAAATTTACCAGACAACTGACACAGTTCTCTTCTCTTTCTCTTTCTTCCATTTATTCAGTCCTAACCCTTCTGCTCCTGACTACCTAGCTACCCTCAGCTCACCCAGGAAGCTGGATTTTACCATGGCAGAACTGTTGTACAAAAGACCTATGTGGAAGCTCCGATCTATTAGAGTCTATTTAGGGCTTTGAAAATCTTTCTAGGTGCCTACGCGCTCCCTTACTTTCAAGACTTGTTTCATCTCATTCCCAGGGAGAGGCAGAGTGGCTGAGGCCTCCCCAAAGCACCTGGCTCAGATTGGTAAAATGAGTAAAATTGTTGTTCCTGTCCCACCTGACCCATCCAGACCGGCTAGGTGGCTCCCAGCTTTGCTGCTCCAGGAGCCTGGTTTTTCCTTGGCTTTCATTTGTTGACAGTAGCCTAATATGACTGCTGCTTCCCCTTGTGCTTGCAGCCCAGACCAGACACAGGAGCTGGTGCAGGGGAGGGTGGAGGGGGTAAAGGCCCCTGTTTCTCCTGGGTACTAGGTCCACAGTGGGGATAGGAAATATGCCAGAGCTAAGGATCAAAGGGGAAGCCTGATCATTTCAAACATCTGTAAGGGGACATTACTCGTTCTGGGATGATCGCTAATTCTGGGGCAGGGCCTGAAGGTAATCGTATTCTTTATTTTTGATTTCTAAACTTCAGGAAAAAGTAAAGCTTGATGCTGAGAGGGAAAAGCTAGCGAGGCTCCAGGAGCTTTACTGCGAACAGAAGACCCAGCTTGACAACTGCCCAGAGGCCCTGAGGGAACAGTTACAGCAGCAGCTGAGGAGGGTCAGTAGAAAGCTTCCAGGAATGTACACTGCCTTCTGGGACATTTCCACCCTTTCCTGAGTCCTCGAGGACCTATCACAGCATTCTTCCCAGAAGTGGCCTTGCTCTTGTTGGTCCCGGTCTCCTTAGGTCTGGTCCTCCCACTGTAATAGATGTGTTTTGTTGGCCTGGGAACAGGGAAGGTACAGTGCCCAGAGGGCTGCCTATAAACGTTGGAGTTCCAAGTTCCCCAGTTAGCATCTTCTGTTTACCTTTTAGTGTTTCCTGGAAATTTATTACTGCTTCCATTGGAACAAAGCAGGACAGTGAAAAGCAGCTGGCCATAAGTTATAACCAATATTGAGGGTTGTAGAATTTAACTTGTGAGCAGCAATAACTGCCCATACACTAATGGTTCCTGAAGGCTACACTGGATACCAATTACTGTGGAATGTGTTCAAAGCTTCACGTTATTCTCAAACTGCTGAGAGCTCTGCTTCCTCTCATCCTGTTTCCATGGCTTCTTGCACCCTTTTATAACATACTAGATTGATTTCTGCCACTCTCCTATCCCAGTATTTCCCACGGGCAGAGCAGTGCCTTGATGACTCCACACTTGATTGGATATACTGACAGAACTTCACTAACTTGACTCAGTGAAGCCTGGCGATTCTAATTCCTGGTGGATCAAATGACTTTTGAAGTTAAAACTGCTAGACTGTAGTCCCCATCTCTTTAAAGTTCCCTAGAAACCAGCACCTGAGTGGCTTTGTAAGCAATAGCATTTGAAATAAGCAAATCCTAATAAACTTGGAGTAGGTATTTAGGCTTGCAGAGAGCCATCTGACCAGTTTTGATAACTGTTTTTGCTGGACAAGTAGAAAAGAGTTTAGATTTTATTTGTCTTACTTTCTATGGGCTCCTTAAGTGTGGACAACCTGGTTAATTTTCATTTGCAGGACTATCTTAATAAACGTAACTAGATGTTCCCAAACCCTACTGGGCAGAGCTCCCTTTTGGTGCTAGTTAAGTGTGTGATGCTCAAAACTGGTACCAGCACCAATGATATGAATTCAGGTGGTTTGAGCTGCCAAATGAAATTTTTAGTATTTGTGCTGATGCTGTGTGCTCAGGGAAATGGGACTTAACAACCTCAATTAGTTCATCTTCCCTTTATCCTGCAGTGAGTTGGTTAGGGAACTGAAATTGCTCTAATAAAATAAAACTGACCACTTGGCAAAAGCCACAATTTGGGGACAATATTTTTGATGTAACTGTAACCGATGGCTTGAGTTTTATGCTTGAGTTCCATTCCATCTGTGTACCCATGGCAACAGCAAATGGAGTTGAAGGAAAAAAAATAAAGACTCAGGATGTGGTATGTCCAAACAACAGTGAAATGGAGCCATTGTGATTCATTATCATGGATTTCTATTTGCCCTCATGATTTCTCCCCAGATCTACTGTATGGTTGTAGGGGAAGGGTCAGGAGGGCTCTTTGTTCTAACAAATCACAGCCCAGATAGATTGTTCTTCTTTCCTCTCACATAGGCAACCCAGCCCATGAAAGCTATAACTGTTCTAGAGAGAAATGATTCCTTCTTGTTCAGCTTGGGGTCCAAAACATGTCTCATAAAAATCCTTGTGTGCTAAGGGATTTGGAGTACAGAAAGAGAAAGGAAAGGCTATAGCCCAAAGCTAACTCTGTCGAACAGAAGGCTGCAGGTCCTATCCTTTTCTCCAAAACAGGGGAAATTCTCCCAATTGTACTCCTTTCTCAGGAGAGACCCTGGCCTGGATGAGAATCTCTCCTCCTCTAATCAAGACAAATCCTAATTTAATTTTCCAGGATTGGGAACGCGCACATTCCTGCAATGATTTTCTATAGAATCAATCAACCAGTGGTATATATTGAGAACCTACTATATGCTGGGCATTGTTGATCGAGTTGCCCATTAAGAATGAAGGACTAGCCTAGGTGCTAAAACTGCTTAATAAACATTATTATTATTATTGTTATTATTATTGTCATCATCATCAATTTTTCTGTAGATTCAATGCATGATTGTTTTGGCCCTGGGCTTGCAAGAAGGAATTGATTTGAGAGCTAGTGATTTGCCCAGCGGCCCTCACACCCTCTCCTCCCTGATAGCTGTTTTCCTACTGGTGCTCAGAGTTCACTTAGTGAGTTGAGGGGCAGGGATATAGCATATCACAGTGGACATGTGACCAACATAGAGCCAAAGTGACCACAAGTACAGCACCAATGCTGGACCCAGTGGGCAGTTCCTTGGTAGCCACTGAGCCTTCCCCATCTAATTTAGTCAGCCTTTTTCCAGAATTCCATCCGGGTCTGGCCACCTTGCGAAATGCCTGAGGTGGTTTTCTGATCAGAACCACTTCACCACTGATAACACAGGCCCAGCAGACATTTCCCTATTTGCAACACCTGAACTAAAGAATCCAGGTCTCCTGTTTTTCAGAACCATGCTCTTTCCACTAGACCAAGAGCAGAATTGTCCTAATTTATGCTTCTTGTCCACAGGGCACTGCAATATAATGGGGGAGTCAGACTGACTGACCAAAAATATCTATAAATAGTGAATGATTCATTATAATAATGGATCCTTAATCAACACTTGGGAGAGTACAGTACAGGAGAGGTGGTAGACACATTCCCCAAGCAGAGTAAGCTTCAGTTCATCCTGGAGACTTTATGATTTAGCACCAACTTATTTCCCCCAGGCTGCAAACTCTTGAAACACAGACTCCATGCAAAACATTTGCTCAGGCATTTAGAGGTTAAATACAGATTCAGGCCTGTTGACTTTTGTTATCTTTGACTTTAGGTACCCATTCAAAAGAAAATAGAGGTTTGGAAGATGTTTTCCAGAGCAGCCAAGCTGAAATTTCAAAAAATAGCTCTCTCAGCATGAAAATCACCCAACAAAATTATTGATTTGTGTCCTTGGAGCAGAGAGCTGAATCCCCAGTTTGTCTTCAGCTTTAGCTGGCCAGAATTTTGTCCTGCCAGTGGGGAACTGACTGCTCATGGATGAGAGCTGATTTTCTTCCATTCTGAGCAGGATTTCTCCTGGGCATGGCAAAAATGACTATTCCTATTTTCACTCAGGTAGGATATCAGAGAGCTGAGAGCTAAGCCATTCTCAGTTGCCTTCTAAAAAGGCTGTTACTCTTTGCTGTTGCAGTAAGTCCTTGTCTTTTGGTGTTCCGGCACTTGCCATGTTTCTAAGTCTATCCTACTGTGGAGTTACACTATTACTACCAGTAATGGTAACTGTGGGATTTGTTAAGTGCTACTGGGTGCCAAGCACTGTGCTAAGTGCTGAGATAGATGCAGTCAGATCAAATCCAGTCCCAGTCCTACTTGGGGTTCACTGTCTAAGGGGGAAGGAGAATGCGTATTGAATCCCTATTTCACAGTCTGAGGCCCAGAAAAGTTAAGCAGTGTGTCCAAGATCCAACAGCAGGCAAATGGCAGAATCAGAATTAGAACCCAGGGCTCCTGATTTCCTGTTATGTGCACGTGCCATTAAGCAATTCTGCTCTTCCTCCTACTAATACTCATTTACAGTTAATTGAATACCCATGTCTGGGTAATTTTGGTCCAAATAGGAATCCAACATCAGTTTGGAAACCAATCCTCCATTTGTTACATTGATCTATGAGAAAATTAGTTTCCACTCAGTGTTTTAACTTCAGAGACCTTGTTTAAGACCAGTGATGTCATAAATCCAAAGGCTTCCTGTACACATCCACAGGATGTATTAATGCCAGTGTCTTGGCTAAGGAGTACTGGTCTGACTTGCTGGCTTTCTTCTTTGAACACGGATATTTTGCACAATGTTTAATCTAGAAGATCCTACCGAATTGACATCACTCTCAAGACTAACCCCTTCTCATTCTAGCCAAACCCTCTCCAGCCTGAGAGCCCTTCTACCTAAAAACTCTTCAGAGTTCTTCCACTTTTATTTAAGGTGACTACAGACAGACTTTATTGAGACTAAAAAGAGAGATGCACACGTGATGTGACTGCTCTTAAACCAGACATGTTGTATAACATGATGACAACTTTGGTGGCATTTTCCTGAAGAATACAGACTTCTAATGATCCCAGAGCACTTGTGCTGGAGGGACCTCTGAACCTCCTTCTTTGTTCTTCCCTTCCAGTCCATGTGATGTCTGGTACCCATGGCACAGCATCCGATGGCAAGAACTTATGCCAGAGGGAGGCTTGGGCCTGAAAATAAAAACCTGACAGAAATCCAGTACTGTACTGGAACCAAACTGGCTGTACCTGCTGTAGTCCAGTGTAGTCCTGGACCCCTGACCACCTTACCTACATACTTCCCCATTAGGAGCCAGTGGGAAGACAAAGTAGATTTGATTAAACTTATTAAACATGTATGGCAGACAGTGTGACCTCATGGAAAGTGCATGGGACTGATAAACAGGAGACCAGGGTTCTAGTCCCAGCTTCGCCAGTTACTTAAATTATTTGGGCTTCATTTTCCTCATTTGTAAAATAGGGATAAAATACTGGTCCTCCTTCCCTCTTAGGCTGTGAACTCTGCAGGACAGGGGCTGTGTCCCAACTTATTAGTTTGTATGCATTTCAGTGCTTGGCACATAGTAACTGCTTAATAAATATTATTATCATTATTGTCATCATTATCAATTTTTCTGTAGATTCAATGTATGATTATTTTGTCCATGGGCTTGGGAGACACAGTTGATTGACCCAAAGCCATAGGATTGGCCCAATGGCCCTTAAAACAGGAAGTATTTGGGCAGCAGTGACCTATACCGCTCTGGCCTTTACAAGAGCTCAAAACTGCAGATTGCTGATCAGTCAATTCATCAGAGATATTTATTGAGTATTTACTGTGTACTGTACTAAGTGCTTGGAAAAGTGCAATCAATACAGTTGGTAGATGTGATCCCTATCCACACAGAGCTTTCAGTCTGCAGGAGCTTACAGTCTCCAATTGTTCCCAGAATCCCTCTTACCTATTCACCTTTCCTCATTTTTGTCAGCTCATTTTCAGGGAACATGTAATTTGCCTTTAACTGTCTTTCTTTCATTTCTTCATTTCTTTCATAAGACACTTCTGCTTGCCTTATCTGCTGCCAATAGGGTCTATTTTATTTAATAAAGTAGCTTAATAATTTACCACCTGAACAAAGTACTCACTCAAATTCAAAGGTTTGTTTGAAGATAAATCACTAAACAATTGAAAAACACTGATTTTTCAGATGTTTCACATTCATTTTCCTGTGCTCTCACACTTCAGAAGCCACAATCTGGATTGCCATTACAATCTGCTTGTTATGGAAATAATAGCCACTAATGGAAAGCTCATGGCCCTGAACTGAGGAATATGTCCTAGAGGCCTAAATTGTAGCAGGTGAAGTGGACAGCCCTTTCCAGGCACTTTGAGAAAGAATTTAGGAAAAGACCAAATCCTCGTTTTATTACGTTTGTCCTGCTCTCCCCTTTCCCAAAAGGATGCTGACCTACTGGAAGTAGAGAGCAAACACTTTGAAGATCTGGAATTTCAGCAGCTGGAGCATGAAAGCCGATTGGATGAGGAGAAGGAAAACTTGACCCAGCAGCTCCTGCGGGAGGTGGCAGACTACCAGCGCAGTATTGTCACTAGGAAGGTAAAATCACTACCGAGGCTCTTACCGCAAAGCTTCTGTTCTGATCAGTGCCTTACAGGCTCCTGGAATCTCTTATGGGTTCTTCTGTCTTTTATCAAAGACAGCAAAAAGCTACTGTAGTGACTCATTAGCTGTCAGTATTTGACCAAAGCTGACGGATCTTTGTCCAGATAAGAGCCTGGGACCCGGACCACAATCCTGACTCATCAAGCCCAGGGGTGCCCAGCACCCAGCTAGTTTTCCTTCCATTGGTGAGGAGAGGATGTGATGCTGAGCCTGTGCTAAGTAATTTGGGTAGCTTGACCCAGGGATTGCTGGGGCCAAGCTTCCCTTAGAAAGACTGTCCGTGGAACTTCACGTGTGCCCAGGGACCACAGCTGTCACTGACAGGCTTGGCTGGAAGAGGTAGAGATAATAATAATAATAACTGTGGTATTTGTTGTGTTTACTATGTACCAAGCGTTGTACTAAGTGCTTGGGTAGATACAAGATAATCAGGTCTCACATGGGGCTTGCAGTCTAAGTAGAAGGGAGCACTGGTATTGAATCCCCATTTTGCTAATGAGGGAACTGAGGCACAGAGAAGTTAAGTGACTTTCCCAGGGTCACACAGCAATATGTGGCAGAGCCAGAATTAAAACCCAGGGCTCTGACTCCCAAGCCTATGCTCTTTCCACTAGGCCACACTGCTTGTCAGTATCCAGCAGGGCAGACTGGGCCTTGTCCCACTATGCCTTGACCAGTCCAACCCAGGCAAACCTCTAAAGCACATTGCTTAGCTGGGAAAGCTCAACACTGGGAGGAGGGCCCCACCCCACAGCTGTTTGAACTTCCCAATTCTTTGATCAACATTACTGAAGAATCTCATTTCTTCTGCTCACCTTTCCCCCCTTCTCCCTCTCCCTCATTTGTTCATTCATTCACTCATGAGAAGTAGCAAGGCCTACTGGAAAGAGCACACACCACCTCTAGTAGAAGTAGTAGTATTCAGTGCTTAGAACGGTGCTTGGCACATAGTAAGTGCTTAACAAATACCATCCCTATTTAGTAGCAGTAATAGCAGTAGCAGCATTTATCAAATATTTACCATGTGTAAAACACAGTACTAAGTGCTGGGAGAATATATACAGGTGAGAATTAGACACAGTTGCTCTCCCTTAAGGGGGTTTACAATCTAAGAGTTTAAGTGGGGAGAAGGGATTGAAGACAGGCCCATCAGGAATGATGAAACATTCAAACACAACAAAACAAATCCACAAAGTAGGTTCAAAATTTTGGTGGGGATGGAGGAATGCGAAAGCCCACGGTAGCAGCTTTTATTCCTAGCCTGGCACTCATGGAGAATGACAGGAGCGGGGACCTTTGGGAGAAGGCAGCAGTCATCATGGTTGTATTCTTGTTAGCGATGAGAGTCTGAGAGTGTGAGGGAATATGCCAGGAGCAAAGGTCCTCAGGGTTAGGATCTATGTTCTAATTCCGACTCTGCCAGTTGCCTCCTGTGTGACCTTGGAAAGTCACTTCACCTTTCTGTGCCTTAATTTCCTCATCTGTAAAGTGGAGACGAAATTACTATGTCCCTCCCCCTTATACTGTGAACCCCATGTTGGGCAGGGACTGTGTCCACTCTGATTGTCTGGTAGCTACCCTAATGCTTAGTATAGTGCTTGGCACAGTAATTGCTTAACAGATTCCATTATTATTAACATTTATTTATACATTCAATAATATTTATTGAGCACTGTACTAAACATTTAGGAGAGTACAATAGTAGAAGATGTGGTCCTTGCCCTTGAGGAGCTTGCAGTCAGTCAAATGGAGAAGACAAACAGTGGAAGCATGAAGAAGAAAACAGATACAAATGAAAATAGCACAAGTATGGAAAAATGAGTAAATGGCTAAAAAAGTGACTAAATCAATATAAGTGCTTAAGCTGGCTGTGTTTCCAAAATTCCTCCTTTTTCTCTCCTCCCCCAGCTCCTCCCTCCCCCATGAATTACCTCTCTTGTCCACATCCACAGTTCAGGCAACCCTTTTCAGGGGGAAAACATAGAATACTGAACAAGCAAAAATGTTCTTTTTTCTCCAGTGAACAGCAAAATATAAGAAAATCAGAATGATCCCTCCTATCATTTTTTAATCTTTTGCTTTTCGAGACCCAGCCTCCACCCCAGGATAACACTGCAGGAGAGGTGTGAAGGGAAGCTTCCTCTGTTCCTGTTGTGAGCTGGGGTCTGTCTTCATCACCAGTAGTCCCATGTACCAGGAGCCAGTTCGACCCTTCGCCCCGCTCCCTGCCTCTTTCCTGACCTCTTCCCATAGCATCACCTCAGGGAGAAGCTTGGCAGAGGGTGGGGAAGAAGACAGGATTTCTTCCTGAAGCTCTGCAGCTGAAAGGGGAAAACAGGATATGTTCTTATAAACAGGGTTGCCTCCCAAGAGAAGAACAAATCTCTTCCCGTTCAAAATCAGACTTCCTGTGATAATCCTCTTTCCTCAAACTATTACTCTTATTTAATCTTCATTGGCCTGAAGCCCAGGAAGTTTCTGGTTTGATTCTGTGTCCCAGAGGCACTCTTCAGGGGGAATTATTGAGTCAGAGGTCAGGGATATGTTTGAGCACCTCCTATGAACTGGAACCAGCTCCAGAGACAGAACATCATCCCCAGGGTCCTAGCCAAGGTGCCCCTTCCCACTTCTGGCAGGAGCCCTTCCAGACAGAATTGGAAAAGTCAGTTTCCTTTCATGGGGTGTTCTGGTTTCCCATCAGGAGAAGATTTCTACTTTGAAAAAACAAGCCAGCCACATCGTGCAGCAATCGCAGAAAGAGCAAGACCATTTCGTCAAAGAGAAAAACAATCTGATGATGATGCTGCAAAAGGTATGCAAATTCTCCCAGCTTCTGCTGGCTTGCACAAAGCCCCAAATGGGTTCCTGATCTGTGGGGTGTGGGTGGGGGAATTCTGCCTTTCTGAGGCAAGGTGGCCTAATGGAAAGATCCCACGACTGGGAGTCAGGAAGCTCAGATTCTAATTCCAGCTCCACCACTTACCTGCTATGTAACTCTTGACAAGTCGCTTAACCCCTTTGGGTCTCAGTTTCTTCATCTATAAAAAGGGGGATAAAATGCCTGTTCCCTCTTCCTTTTAGACCGTGACCCCGTATGGTATTTGTTAATAATTATGTATGTATTAAGTGCTTACTATGTGCCAAGTAATGGGATAGATACAAAATAATAGGGTTGGACCCATTCACTGTTCCACATGGGGCTTACAAGGACTGTGTCTGCATAGCACAATGCTTTGCATATAGTAATTGCTGCACAAATACAACCATCATCATCATTAGTAGTAGTAGTAGTAGTACATTATTTCTGTTTCTCCCTCTTGACCCTCTCTTTCCCTCAGTCAGTCATCCCATGGAAGTTTGGCAGCTTGTTTGTTTTGAAGCAGTGGAGAGCATTTTCCTGAGGGTGTTTTGCATAATGGTGACCACACAACAAACCAGAATAGAAAGCATTATTAAATTCCCCTTTCCAGAGTAGTTTTATGGAATCCTGTTTCTCTCTAGACCACCATCTGGTAAAGTGGCCCTCAGGGCTTTTCCAAGTTTCTCTGGTGGCTCACTCGATGCAATCCTGCAGGGGTTTCATTTAGCTGAACTTCATTATTTTCTTCACAGGAAAAAGAGAATCTTTGCAATTTGGAAAAGAAATATTCCAGTCTTTCAGGAGGCAAAGGATTCCCAGGCAGTCCCAGCAGTCTAAAGGAGGTAAGCCTTGCTTTCTTTGGGATTTAACTCTGCCCTTTCACTCCAGGCAGTAAACTTCAAGTCTAATGTGTTAACTGGTTCAAGAGTGGACTGAGGTGCATTGTTTCCTTACTGGGTAATTTCAAATGGCTGAACTATCTGGGGGAAATTTCAAAAGGAACAAGGAAGAAGAGTTTCATTTAGAGACACTGCTGGTCCTGCTTCAGCACAGGTATGAATTTTCATAACTTCTTCTATGACCAATAGAAGCCCACATTTAAAAATGTGTTGGAATAATCCACGAAGGTCGTTGCAATTCTGGAAATCATTAACGGGTAGCCATCACTATCAATTCTGTCTAAGTCCAACTCATTAATTCTGCCCTGGTCTATCCCATCAACTCTTTTCTGCTCCATCCCATCAACACTGTCCTGTTATTTTAGTCCCTACAGTAAGTTCCCTTCTTCTTCAAAACTCTTTGCTATTTGAGCATTGCTACCTCTGCTTTGCTCATCTAAGAAGGAAAACTCCATAGGGCTTAAAGGAATAGTACTGAGGTAACCAACCACCTGTCTGTCTGCTGGTAACTGCTACAGTTTTCAGTGAGTGTATTTCTGCCTGGGAGGCAGTATGTTGTAGTTGGAAGGACACAGGACTGGGAGTCAGAATACCTGGGTTTCTGTACCAACTTCATCGCACGTCTTCCATGTGACTTCTGGCAAGTTACTAAATCTCTCTGTGCCTCAGTTTTCTCATCTGTAAAATGGGGCTAAAATAGATTGTGGGACTTGGAACAGGGACTGTGTCAGATTTCATACCCTTCTATCTACCTCAATTCCTAACAGATGTGTTTCTATAAATACCATAATTATTATGAATTATTATCACTGCCACAACAAGAGGGGCTTGGGACTCAACATAGGGTCTCACAGGCTCCCAGAGCTAATAATCCAGGGAATGGTTGGCCCTGTCTCCTATCCCTTCAAGTTGTAGTTCTTTTTGCTAATTTCCTTCTCGGGCCCATTTCTGGTTCTAGAAATAAAAGATTCCAGCAAAACCAGGGGGCAGTGCAAAGACTTCACCTTGTTGCTGTGCTTGCCTTGTTCTGCAATTTTGGGTAATTGCCCTCAATCATGTTTATTTAGTGCTTACTTTTTGCACACCATTCATTCATTCAGTTGTATTTATTAAGTGCTTAGACTGCAGAGCACTGTACTGAGCACTTGGGAGAGTACCAAGTAAAATATAACAGACTTAGTAGACATGGTCCCTGTCCTCAAGGAATTTAGAGTCTAGACAAGGGTCAGACATTAAAATAAATTGTGGATAATTACTTCAGTGCTGTGGGGCTTGAAGTGAAGTGAATAAAGGGTTCAAATCCAAGAGCAGGGGCAACACATAAGGGAGAGGGACTAGGGGAAATGTGGGCTTATGGTGGGAAGGCCCTTGGAGAAGATGTGATTTTAATAAGGCTTTGAAGGAAGGGAGAGTGATGATCTGTTGGATATAAAGGGGGAGGGAGCTGCAAGACACAGGTCAGAAGTGGGTGGCAAAATAGGCAAGATCGAAGTAAAGTGAGTAGTTTTGAAAGACATTTAAAAGTAATAGAAAATGGAATGAATTCTGGAACCTTCAGAATGGTTGGCTCAGGAGCATATATGTCTGTAAGCAAGCATGTATAAGCATGTGTATACATGTGCCTATATATATGTGTGTGTGTCTGTTTGTGTTCATGAATGTGGTTCCAGATTCCTGGAAAGAGAAAGATAAAGAGAAACTCGGGAAAGTGGGCTCTGCCATTCCAACATCTACTCACCCAGTACTGGGCAAGTGCTTGTGTAGATCTGGTAATGGGGCTCTGCTCACTGGAGCAGGTGCCAAGGTTGCTTAAGGGCCACTGAATAGCAAGTGACCATCCCCCAAAGCCCCAGAACAGTACTCGCTAAGGGGAATGGATTTGGCTCAGTTTAGATTTGGCATTTCCTTGTCCAACAGCCTCATTTCTGGCCCTTTCTGGCCATCACTCCTCCCTGAGTGAAGAGAGAAGAGAGTCTCTTGATTCAGGGAATTTCCCAGAAGGCCAGGTTGTAGAGAAAGAATGGGCTCACCTAGAGAAAGTGTAATCCTTTGGCAGCCTGAATTTGGTTGAGAATGCTGAGGAGGACACATGCAGGAGTTTGATATTGCTATTCCCAATAACCCAAACTGGCAACTGTAGTCAACCATATGTGACTGTTCAGGATTTGCTTTTGGGCTTTTGCTTCTAGAAAGCTCTTTTCAAAGGCTTTCCAGAGTGCAGTCTGGTACTAAGGCATGAGTCCTCCCTAATCTGAATCCTCAAGTCTTTCGTTTCTAGTGCTTAATCATCAGTGCCATGCGAAGCCATTCCCTGAACTTTCAAATCATTCTATTATCTGGAAAACATTTTATGTGGCTGTTCCTTTAGGAGAGGGAAGTTCTGCAGGGTGGACTCACTGCTCCTTCCCAGGAGGAATGTTTCTGGTCTTTTATCTCTAGCGTCTCAAAGAGCTTGGTAGCAGAAATCCTAACTCCAGCCAGTTATTTGGCTGGAGGGGACTAGGGAGAAATGGAGTGGGTGATTTGCAATAACATCAATCCCTGCTGCCTAACAAAAAGGATGAGTTCATTTCCTATCTCTCATTCCTGTTCCAATAAAATGGAGTTTCTGTGACTGTCCAGCTCTACTGAGGCTTACTCAGTTCAGTCTGTCCTGTTTGTGGACTGACTGACCACTCAGGGTCTCTATGAATAGACCCTATCTTGTATCTATCCCAGTGCTTGTCACATAGTAAGTGCTTAACAAATACCACAATTATTATTATCTCCCCCAGTACTTAGCACAGTGCCTGGCACACACAAGCAGCATGGCGTAATGGTTGGAGCATGGGCCTGGGAATCACAAGGTCAGGGGTTCTAATGCTGGCTCCACCACTTGTCTGCTATGCGACCTTGAACAAGTCACTTCACTTCTCTGTGCCTCAGTTACCTCATCTCTAAAATGGGGATTTGAGACAATGAGCCCCACGTGGGACAGGGATTGTATCCAACCTGATTTGCTTGTATTCACCCCAGCACTTAGTACAGTGCCTCACACATAGTAAACGCTTAATAAATACTATAATTATTAATTATTTTTCATTCATTCATTCAATTGTATTTATTACTGTGTGCAGAGCACTATACTAAGCATTTGGAAGGTACAATTCGGTAACAAATAGGGACATTTCCTGCCCACAGTGGGCTCACAGTCTAGAAGGGGAGACAGACATCAAAACAAGTAAACAGGTGTCAATAGCATCAATATAAATAGAATTATAGATATATATATACATCATTAATAAAATAAATAGAATTATAAATATGTACATATATACCCAAGTGCTGTGGAGCAGGGAAGGGGGTAGAGCAGAGGGAGCAAGTGGGGATGATGGGGAGGCGAGGGAGAGCACAGGAAAAGGGGGGCTTAGTCCAGGAAGGCCTCCTGGAGGAGGTGAGCTTTCAGTAGGGCTTTGAAGGGGGGGAAGTGTACTAGTTTGGCAGATTTGAGGAGGGAGGGCATTCCAGACCAGAGGTAGGTCAATGACCAGGGTTCAATGGCAGGACAGACAAGAACGAGGCACAGTGAGAAGGTTAGCACTAGAGGAGCGTAGTGTGCTGGCTGGGCTGCAGAAGGCAAGAAGGGAGGTGAAGTAGGAGGAGGCAAGGTAATGGAGAGCTTTGAAGCCAATAGCAAGGAGTTTTTGTTAAGCAGCGTGGCTCAGTGGAACCAACACGGGCTTGGGAGTCAGAGGTCATGGGTTCTAATCCCAGCTCCGCCACTTGTCATCTGTGTGACTTTGGACAAGTCACTTAACTTCTCTGTGCCTCAGTTACCTCATCTGTAAAATGGGGATTAAGAGTGTGAGCTCCATGTGGGACAACCGTTTCACCTTGTATCCCCCCAGTGCTTAAAAAAGTGCTTTGCACATAGTAAGTGCCATCATTATTATTATTATATGGAGGTTGATAGGCAGCCACTGGAGATTTTTGAGGAGGGGGTGACATGCCCTGAACGTTTCTGTAAAAAGATAATGCAGGCAGCAAAGTGAAATATAGACTGAAGTGGGGAGAGGCAGGAGGTTGGGAGATCAGAAAGGCTGCTGATGCAGTAATCCAGTTGGAATGTGATGAGTGTACTAACATGGTAGTTACTTGGCAAAATTTATTATTATTATTGTTATTATTATCACCTAAGCTTTCCAGACCAGCTAGTATCCTATCTGCTGTCTGGGTGTCTCCTGATTAATCACTCATTTCCCCACCCTACAACCTTACAACTTCCATGCTACTCAAGCACGTATACCTTTATGTAGGAGTTATTTGTGCATCATTATATTCTGCAGGCTCCTCCTAGCTCTAATTCACTTTAGTGACTGTCTCACTTGCTAGATTTTAGCTCTTTGGGTACAGGGATCTTATCACATAGTAAATGCTATCTTTTGGGGTTTTTTTTTAATGATATGTGTTAAGGATTTACTATGAATCAGGCACTAAACTAAGCACCGGGGTAAATACAAGATAAACAGGTTGAACACAGTACATGTCCTACACCTGGCTCACAGTATTAATCTCTATTGTACAGATGAGGTAACTGAGGCACCGAAAAGCGAACTGACTTGCCCAGGACAAGTGGTGGAGCTGGGATTAGAACTCAGGTCCTTTTGACTTCCAGGCCCATACTTTATCCACTAGGCCATTTTGTTACCTCTGCGGTACTCTCCAAATCTCTTAGTACAGAGTTTTGCCTGGAGTAAGCATTAAATCATTAAATTAAGGCTCTTGTGCTTCATACATCCCCAGAAAATGGATCTGCCTTCATCTTGGTCACCCTTTCGAAAGGAGAGATGAGAAGCAGTGTGGTCTAGTGAAAAGAGCAAGGGCCTGGGAATCACTTTGGGCAAGTCACTTAACTTCTCTATGCCTCAGTTCTCTTATCTGAAAAATGGTGATTCAATATCTGTTCTCTCACCTACTTAGGCTATGAGCCTCATCTGGGATCTGATTATTGTGTATCTATTCCAGCAATTGGCACACTGCAGCACTAAACAAGTACCACAAATAATATTATTTGTATTATTATTGTTTTTATTATTGCTGTTTTTATTAGTAGTCATAGTAGTAGTGTTCTCCAGTGAGTTACTTCTCACTGATTAATCTAAACATGGCAAAGTTTGGAGTCTCTCCAAAACATGGAGATGGTTTGGTGCAGGTTTTTGTTCCCAGCTCTTGTTTCTTTTTTTTCCCAAATCTGATCACTCTGCAGTGGATATGCCTTGGGAAGCAGGCCTAATCACCCCTTCAGGATGCTACAGCCTGAATCAAGTTGCTAACCTTGGGAAGCAGCATGGCTCAGTGGGAAGCTCACGGGCTTGGGAGTCAGAGCTCATGGGTTCAAACTCTGGCTCTGCTACTTGTCAGCTGTGTGACTGTGGGCAAGTCATTTCACTTCTCTGTGCCTCAGATCCCTCATCTGTAAAATGGGGAAGGAAACTGTGAGCCTCGCGTGGGACAATCTGATTAACCTGTGTCTACCCCAGCGCTTAGAACAGTGCTCTGCACATAGTAAGCCCTTAACAAATACCAACATTATTATTATAACCTGTAGGATTCTGTGACATCCCAAAACTCTGGCTCTGTCACTTGTCTGCTAGGTGACCTTGGGCAAGTCACTTAACTTCTGTGCCTCAGTTACCTCATCTGTAAAATGGGGATTAAGACTGAGCCTCACATGGGACAACATGATTACTCTGTATCTACCCCAGAGCTTAGAACAGTGCTCTGCACATAGTAAGCATTTAACAAATACCAACATTATTATTATTATTATTAACTTCTCTGTGCCTCAGTTACCTCATCTATAAAATGGGGACTAAGACTGAGCCCCATATGGGACATGGACTGTGTTCAACTTGATTAGCTTGTAACTAACCCAGTACTTAATACAGTACCTGGCATGTAGTAAGTGCTTAGCAAATGCCATTTAAATAAAAAGGTGCCAAGTAAGACCGAGCCCCAGGCATGTCCATTTCTGTTACCTTGTACCCTTCCCTACCTCTTCCATGGATTCAGGAAGGAAAAAAAAAGGGTGTTGTTTAATTATAAAAGGCTCTCTCAAGAGGGGAAGAGAGGATCTTTGTCCTGTTGAGATCTTTGAGGAAAGAGCCAAACAAAGGACCCCTGCTGTGGCCATGACTATTACAGATTAAAGCGCAGTGTGATGCAGAGGAACCATTCCATTCATGCTCATTCTGGCATTGCTGGATTGGTTGTTCTGATCAGATCAGATATTCTCTTCCTCTTTTCCATAAGGACTGATTTTCGCAATCAAGTAATGGTATTTCTTGAGCCCTTACTGTGTACAGAGCATTGTACTAAACCCTTAATAATCTCATAGTCTTCATGTCACAGAGCCCTGAGGAGAGCAAGAAAAAAAGGTTGGCGCAAACAGCTCTTGAAAGGGAGTGGCTGCCAATATGGCATTTCAGATCATAAGGGGGTGATAGTTTTCCACTTGTGCTGTAATGGCAATCCAGCCTAATTTAGAGAAGGTCTAGGAATTTATAAATCAGATGTTGGTCTACTGCATAGTTCCTTGGGATTTCCCAACCAAAATATTATGTGTTTGGGGTCACTAAACTTTTCTGCATGTTTCCGCATGATTTTTACTTGATTCTTGCTGATTTCCCCTCTAAACTGTAAACTCGTTGTGGTCAGGAAATGTGTCTACCAGCTAAATTATATTATATTGTCCCAAGTGCTTAGTACCGTGCTCTGCACATGATAAATACCATTGATTGATTCATTCACTCATTTAATAAACACTGGGCTCAGTCCACTGACTATGGAAATTTACTCTGCAGGAGGGCTGGGAGAATTAATCTGCCTGCCTGCACACCTTCTGCTCCCCTTGTGTTTAATTTCTGTCTTCCTCCCTTAGGCTTCTCTCAGTGCAAATGCAACTAATAAGCTGGCTGTCATTTCCCAAAGTCTGTCCCCTGCTGCTTCCCGGCTCCTCTGTGACACTGCTGCTCTCTCCACTGCACCTTCTTCACCTTCTACAGCTGGCTTGTTGAGCCAGCAGCCACAGATTGAAGAGGTTGGTTGGTTGGTTGGTTGGTTGGTTGGTTGGTTGGTTGGTTGGAGTGCCACGTTCCGTGTTCTCGTCTTTTCTCTCCACTTTCCTCATTCCACTAACTAGCCCCAAGTAACTACAGTCCATCAGGGCAAGGTCATATCGTCTCATGGGTGATGGGAGCCACCTCAGCAATACAACCCACATATTCTTGGGATGTGAGGGAACAGGTTTCTCTGAGTCAAGAAATCTTTACCTTTGAAGTGGAAAGAGTGAAGTTTGGATCAGCTGTATACTGAACTTATGAAATAGGTTTTCTTGTAATAGACATAAATTGGAAATTTTCTGAGAAGTTCATTTGGACTCATCTTTCCACTGTATTGTTTTTTTAAATGGCATTTGTTAAGTGCTTACTATGTGCCAGGCACTGTACTAAACGCTGGGTAAGTAATAACCCTGAAACCTAGTTTCTGTGTACCTGGGTATTTCCTGGACATATTTTAATGCTGCTTCAATAATTTAATAATAATAATAATGTTGGTATTTGTTAAGCGCTTACTATGTGCCGAGCACTGTTCTAAGCACTGGGGTAGACACAGGGGAATCAGGATGTCCCACGTGGGGCTCACAGTCTTAATCCCCATTTTACAGATGAGGTAACTGAGGCACAGAGAAGTTAAGTGACTTGCCCACAGTCACTGTAAAATACCCCAGGGACTCCTGCACTTTACTAAGTTTCTGCTGCTCCAGATGGACAGCACTTACAATTTGAATACTTTTGATGGGAGCCTTGAAAGTAGGAGTTAAATATGATTAATTTCAATTGTCAAACTTGTCTTTCTTGTCTTTTCATGCCAACCAGCAAATTCTGTCCTCTTTCTCTTTCTCCTATAAAGCAAAATCACCCCTCTGCTCTGGATTAGAGCCTCCTCACTCACTTTCTCTTCCTCCTGTTGCTCAGCTTCCACCCGTCCATTGGCCAGAGTTCGTGGCTCCATTTGCTGATCACTGTCCTTTAAATGACACACCTCCTCCTCTTCCCGCTAAGAAACACCGCAAACCACAGCAGGTACAGGAGACCCGGGATTTGTCCAAGGGGGTCTTTGCTTTAGTCACTAAGCCCTTTGGGGGTGGGGGAGGACTTGTTGTGGGAGAGCTTTAACTTGCTGTCACTGGGTCTCAGTACCCTCTCCCCAGAGATGGGGAGAGAAAACTCCCTGAGGTGAGGCTGTGAAGGCACATGACACCATGATGGCACCCTGATATCCTTAGGGAAAGGGGCCAAATCCAATTAAATGTGTGCAATTGACTGAGCCTGAATCCTTACACATTATGAAAGACCATGATCCCATTGAATGGTTGGTTATGAATTGTTTTAGTGCTTATTTTTTGCATTTATACATCATGTTGTATTGAATGCCATTTAATGTCAGGCATCAGCCTTTAAGCAGCATCATTCATTGGACAGCCCCAAGCCCTAACTAGCTCAGGACTCTAGTGGCTTCAGGATGCTTACAGTAACCCTAAGTTGGAAGCCTTCCTGGACATCCATCCTTATAGTTAGGGTTGGATCAGTCAACCCCTGTAAATTTTCTCTCCCCACCCTGAACTTATCTTTCAGTGACCTGGTATGGGTAGCTCAACAATGGATCCAGTGGATCCAAACCCCTCTTATTGCTGTGTCCAGATGCATGGTTTTCTATGGGAACAAATTTAATGGGCTTCTCACCACTGCTTGAAATTGTGGTTTCTCCTATGTCCAAAGCCTTGGTTCAGTTTGTAAATTGTGCTCTCAATCATACATATTAAAAGCTGCATGAGCTGGTACTTTTCATTCATTCATTCATTCATTCATTCATTCATTCTTTCCGAGAAGCAGAGTGGTGTAGTGGAAAGAGCGTGGAGTCAGGAGGTCATGGGTTCTAATGCCGGCTCAACCACCTGTTGGCTGCGTGACCTTGAGCAAGTCGCTTCACTTCTCTGGGCCTCAGTTACTGCATCTGGAAAATGGGAATTGAGACTGTGAGCCTATGTGGAACAGGGACTGTGTCCAACCCGATTTGCTTGTATCTACCCCAGCGTTGAGTACAGAGCCCAGCACATAGTAAACGCTTAAAAAATACCATCATAATATTAATAACAATAATAATTCAATCGTATTTATTGAGCTCTTACTGTGTGCAAAGCACTGTACTAAGTGCTTGGAATGTACAGTTCGGCAACAAATAAAGACAATCCCTACCCAACAAGGGGCTCACAGTCTAGAACAGGGAGACAGACAATAAAACAAAACAAGTAGACAGGCATCAATACCATCAAAATAGATAAATAGAATCATAGATCATCATTAATAAAATAGAGTAATAAATATGGACAAATATACACAAGTACTGTGGGGAGGGGAAGGGAGTAGAGCAGAGGGAGGGAGTAGGGGCAGTGGAGGGGAGGTGGGGCAGAGGGAAAGGGAGGGCTCAGTCTGGGAAGGCCTCCTGGAGGAGGTGAGCTCTCAATAGGGCTATGAAGAGGGGAAGGGAGTTAGTTTGGCGGATGTGAGGAGGGAGGGCATTCCTGGTCAGAGGTAGGACGTGGGCCAGGGGTTGACAGTGGGAAAGGTGAGAATGAGGCAGAGTGTGAGGAGTGGGCTGTAGAAGGAGAGAAGGGAGGTGAGGCAGGAGGGGGCAAAGAGATGGAGAGCTTTGAATCCAATAATGAGGAGTTTTTATTTGATACAGAGGTTGATAGGCAACCACTGGAGATTTTTGAGGAGGAGAGTGACATTCCCAGAGCATTTCTGTAGAAAGATAATCTGGGCAGCCAAGTGAAGTATAGACTGAAGTGCGGAGAGACAGGAGGGTGGGAGATCAGAAAGGAGGCTGATGCAATAATCCAGTTGGGCTATTATGAGAGATTGTACCATCAAGGTAGAAATTTGGAAAGCGCAGATCTCAGCAATGTTGTGAAGGTGAGAACGGCAGGTTTTGGTGATGGATTGGATGTGTGGGGTGAATGAGAATGCAGAGTCAAGGATCACACCAAGGTTGCGGGCTTGTGAGACAGGAAGGATAGTAGTGCTGTCCACAGTGATGGGAAAGTCAGGGAAAGGACAGGGTTTGGGAGGGAAGATAAAATGGTACTTCACTGTCTAGAAACTGTCATTCCTGAACCCCTCAGTCAAGAGCAATGTTGGCCCCACCAATCTTGAGGGACTTACAGCAACCATGAGAGGTTTACAATGTTCAGTGACAGGGCTGAATGTGACCACACCCCATGAAGTCAGGCTGTGTGTGCTCCCTGGGGAATTTTGGCAGGATGGGCTTGGCCACATGTAGGGAAGACAAGATGCTGGGTGTCTGTTAATCTGATTAGGGAACAATCCTTCCTCCAACAGTCTCCTGAGGCTGATGATGGGACTGGGTTTACAGAGACTGTAATTCCACCAAAACCTGAATTTAAACCTATAAGGTTGTAATCCTGGAGTTTTCTTAACTAACCCTCCAAAAGGGCTCTCCCCATGTGGCACAGGGTCTGTGTCCAATATGATTATTTTGTACCTATCCAGGGGTTAGCACAGTGCTAGGCAAAGAGAAGCACTTAACAGAGGCTATTATTATTATTATCATCATCATCATCATAATCACTGGACCAAGCTTATCTGTTGTTTGCACAAACCTGGTCATCCCAAACCCCTAGGGCCTATTAAAATCCCAGGATCCTTAGCTTTCCACATTCCTCTGCAGAATGTTCCACAACTCACACATTCCAAGATTTCTCAGATAATCTGCTGCCCTTAACCTGGGACTTAAATCCCTGAGCTGACCCAGGAATCAACTGGGTTTCCACTATCTACCTCTGATCTGACCTGGGGACAGCAGCTGGTTTCTCTGAATCTTAGCCCCCTCCTCTGGTGGCTGTTATCGGTGAAGACTTGGATGCCCTGAGTAACAGGACTCCCAGACTCCCCAATTTACATGACAAAAAAGACAAAAAATACTACAGCTAAACATAGTTCACATATTAGTAAGATCATAATAACGAAAAGATTTTAATCAACTGATACAACACCAACACAGTATAAAATAGCCTGTTCTCTACATCTCTGTGGCCAGGTTTTTCATTCTTCCAAAGTCATCTACCCTTCTGTGGATTTAGGGGACTTCTTTTCTCTTTCACCTTCTTTTCTCTTCACCTTCTTTTCTCTTCACCTCAGCTCCTCCTAATCAGCATTCCTCCTTTATGGTAAAAGTGCTTCCCTTCCTGTGACTTCATCTTTGCAGCATTTCCCTGCTCCCAGTTCATCACCCAATTTCTGAAATGGTATTGACTCAGTCCCTGTCGATGTCATCAGATCCTAAGACCTCATCCCTGCTCTTTTTTTTTTCTTGTGGTATGCATTAAGTGTCTACTATGTGCCAGGCACTGTACTAAGCGCTGGGGTAGATGCAAGCTAATCAGGTTGGACATAGTCCATGTCCCACATGGGGCTCCCAATCTTAATCCCTACTTTACAGATAAGGGAACTGAGGAACAGAGAAGTTAAGTGACTTGCCCAACGTCACCCAGCAGAGAAGTGGCAGAGTCTGGATTAGAACTCAGGCCCTTCTGACTCCCAGGGCCGTGTTTTATCCACTAGGCCATGCTGCTTCCTGTGTCTTGCCTATTTGTCTGATTTTGGCCTTCTTCTAAACCAAGCAGCTGTTTGTAAATTGTGGAAATGCAAGTGCCCTTCCCTCTGCCCATAGCCTTTTAAGCGACTTGATCTTCTGCAAGTGACCCAGGTTCTTATCCCAGCTCTGTCTCCTGTCTGCTGTTCAATCTTGGGCAGGTCCCTTAACTTCTCTGTGCCTCAGTTTCCTCATCTGTAAAATGGGGATTAAGTACCCATTTTTCCTCCCTCTTAGACCATGAGCTCACTATAACAATAATAATAATAATGATGATGATGGTATTTGTTAAGTGCTTACTACGTGCCAAGCACTGTTCTAAGCAGTGGGATAGATACAGGCTAATCAGGTTGGACATAGTCTCTTCCCTGTCCCACATGGGGCTCACACTCTTAATCCCCATTTTACAAATGAGGTACTCACTGTGGGACAGGGACTGTGTCACCTTGAGTGTATCATTTCTACTCCAGTGTCTAGAACAGTTTTTGGCACATAGTAAGTACTTAACAAATACAATTATCATTATTATTACAGCACTTAGTACATAAGTGCTTAATACTTTTATTATTATTATATTTAGAGATCTCAGTTTGCATATAGTAATGCTTTTAGCAAAAGGATGAACAGCATACTGGCGCTAAAGGTTTTTGGCCAGGCCATCCCAAGGCCTGACCAGGATTCAACTATTCAATTAGCTCCCTTTTTTGATGATGGACAGTCCTTTAGGCCAACTGACAACTGAATTGCTAATTCTCTGCCTCTCACTAGCAGCATGACAATGAAAAGAGTACAGGCCTGGGAGTTAGGGGGACTGGCTTCTCATCATCGTTCTGCCTTTGCCAGCTGTGTGACCTAGGGCAACTCACTTAGTGTCTCTGGACCTCAGCTACCTCATCTGTAAAATGTAAGATACACATTCTTCCTCCCTTTCAGACTGTTGAACTCCCAAGTAGGACAGAGACTGTGTCCAGCAGAATAATCTTGAACCTACTTGAGTGCTTAGCTCAGTGCTTGGCATAGAAGCAAAGTTGCCTAATGGTTAGAACTTGGGCCTGGGAATCAGGGAACCTGGGTTCTAATTCTGGCTCCTCCTCTTGTCTGCTGTGGGACACTGGGCAAGTCACTTAACTTCTCTGTACCTCAGTTTCCTCAACTGTAAAATGGAGATTAAGACTGTGAGCCCTATGTGGGACATGGACTGAGTTCATCTGATTAATTTGTACCTACCCAAGTGCTTCGTACAGTGCCTAAAACATAGTAAGTGCTTAACAAATACCACTGAAAAAGTAAGCACTTAATAAATAGTACAGTTATTACTGTGTGACTTTGTAAGGTCTCCTCTCTTAGCCAGCCCTAAGTCTTAGTTTTTGATTAACAGCTCCCTTCTCTTTTCCAAGCATCTCAGGCAGCAAAGCCTTTTCTGTGATTCTTATGTGTATCCAGACTCACATTCAGTATTCCCAGCTAAAACAGTGAAATGCTTCAGCCTAATACTTCCCTCCATCAGTAATTATGCTTGGACCCCCGAGTCATCTCTCAAATTGTTTAAAGTGTATTAGACGCGTAGTAAAAGACAGCTAGCTAGCACAGAATACCCAGGAACCTCATCATCATCAGTGGTGTTTATTGAGTGCTTACTGTGTGCAGAGCACAATACTAAGTGCTTGGGAAAGTACAATAGAAGAGAGTTGATAGACGTGTTCCCTGCCCACAGTGAGCTTACATAACAGGCTTCGTAACATAGTGCTAAATAGAGGAGGAATAGGAATGGAGAGGGCAATTAAGATAATCAGTAATGGGGCATAATGACTTGTGTGAGGTCAGGCAAGTTTCCTCATGGGGTTAGGCTAAAACTGTTAAAGATCCCCTGGGAAAGTTCGAGAGAATGAAATTTGCAAAGTCCTGAAGGGAGAAGGCAGGACAAACTGGAATAGTAACTCACCAAATCCCACAATACCTGGGGGTATCTCATAAAGCAAATCAAAAATATATGCTGGGTTGAAGCCTCGTATAGTAACCTTCACTCTAATCTCGGGTGAATGAAACTTATTTGAACCAACAACTACAGTGTGTCAAAACTGCTGTTTTGCTTTGCAATTTACATTCAAGCCTCTTAAAAATCTGGAAGGAAGGAAGCACCACCACAGAGAAGGCCTCTACCTGAGTGACACGCTGCCTCGCAAGAAACCCAGCCCCTCACTCTCAGCCCATTTCAGCAGTTCGACCCTGGGAAGAAGCAGCACGCCCAAGGTGAGATTTGCACAGAACAGATGGGCAGAAGGTGAGCAGCCCCAGAGCCCCAGCACAGTGCCCAGTAGCTGTTCTGAGAGTCAGAGGGGAACACTACGGTTGGCCACCCGCCTTTTTGGGCTCTATCCTTGCTCTCGATCTAGGCTATTGCAGGCCTGCAGCAGGGTGACCTGGGAGGCACTTGGGGAGCAGAAAATGGGAGTAGGAGGGGAGCTTCTCTGTGCCTTCCCGATCCCTTCAACTCCTCCCTTTTGTTTGTCCTCATCCATTGAGCGCTCAAGCCAGGAGCTGCACAGAGCTGAGCCCCTGGCATTGGGCACACGAGTGGCTGTGAGGTGGCTGTTGGAAGCTGTTGAGTGCCCATCTCACCAGGGCTCCCCAGAGCTCCCCAGGATCACTGAACCTTTAGTTGACCCACAGTAGATGGGGGTTTTCTAGCCAGCCCACTGACTTTCCCATTCACTAACAGCTTTTTCTCCTGGCTTCTTGCAGAACCACCCACCCCTAGGGCAGAGCAACAGCTGTGGCAGTGTCCTCCAACACTCTCTAGCCACCATGGCCAAGGATTCTGAGCCCAGAAGGATCCACAAAGGTATGAACTTTGACCAGAGCTGGGCTTATCCATGGGGATAGGGTTGAGGTGGGGTGAGGGGATAGAACCTCAAACTCTGCATTTCCCTCCTGAAAATTGCTTTTGGATGTAGAAGTGTGTGTCTTCTACATAAACCGAGGATTGTGTGTTTAACAGAGGCAATTATAGGCACACACTCTGCTCTTTGGCTTTAAAAGTAGCAGCAGAGGAGAATAGAAATGACTCACCCATTCCAAAGCAATGCTTACCATCTGGGGAGCAACATGGCCCAGTGGAAGGATCCTAGGAGTTAGAGAACCTAAAGTCTAATCCTAGCTCCACCTCTTGCTTGCTGTGTGACCTTGGGCAAATCACTTAACTTCTTTGTGCCTCAGTTTCCTCAACCGTAAAATGGGGATTCAATACCTGTTCTCCCTCCTACTTAGCCATATAGGACATGTGGGACAGGGCCTGTGTCTGACCTGATTGATTTGTATCTATCCCAGCTCTTAGAACAGTGCTTGACACATAGTAAAGCCTTAACAAATACAATAAAAAATGTGGGTATGAACTTGGGGATTTGAAATATGCACTCCCTCTCCTTCAGTCTGGAATGCTTGAATCAGGGGGACAAGCACAGTGAGTATGTGTTAGTTGGATTTGTTCAGGAGGCCTCTTGGTGGGTTAAATGGTCGGTGTTAGCACTCCACAGGTGACTAGTTTATTCCCAGGATCGAGTTCCCCCAGAGGTAGGGTTTGGCTGCTTATTGCAGAGCACAGTTAGATGGTTTCATTTATCTTTGAAAATCAAGTTCCCAGAACTGACTTGGGAAAGGAAGAAACAGTCTTTGTAAAAGCAACAAGGCCAATTTAGTGCAGAATCACTGCTTATTGCTCTCATTTTCTGGCCTATTATAGATTCTGTTCTCTGAAATAAGAAAGCAGAGGTGGAAATAATTTTCCATATCTGGCCCCTCAGCCACTGGGTACTGGTACATAGTTCCTGGGGCTACTGGAGCAGGTTAATTTAGTACTGAGAAGCAAACATGGCCTAATAGAAAGATCACAGGCTAGGGAGTCGGAGAACCTGGATTCCAATCCCATCTTTACCACTAACCTATTGTGTGACCTTGGATAAGTCACCTAACTTCTCTGGGCCTCAGTTTCCTCATTTGCAAAATGGAGATCCTGTTTAGACTGTGACCTGTATGTGGGAAGGGGTCTGGTTCCAACCTGATTATCTTGTGTAGAGCTTAATACGTAATAAGCATTTAAAGAATAACATAACTATTATCAATCAATCAATCAATGAAATTTATTAAGCACTTATTATATGCAGAGTATTTTACTGAGGGCTTGGGTGAATACAACAGACTTGAGAGACATGTTTCCTGTCCACAAGGAGCTCACAGTCTAGAAAATTCAATTTTCTTCAACACACTTTGTCCCTGAATACATGGCCCACAAGAGAAGAAGCGTGGCTCAGTGGAAAAGAGCCCAGGCTTGGGAGTCAGAGGTCATGGGTGTGAATCTCGCTCTGCCATTTGTCAGCTGTATGACTGTGGGCAAGTCACTTCACTTCTCTGTGCCTTAGTTCTCTCATCTGCAAAATGGGGATTAACTGTGAGCCCCACGTAGGACAACCTGATGACCCTATATCTTAAAACAGCGCTTTGCACGTAGTAAGGGCTTAACAAATACCAACATTATTATTAGAGAAGCAATGTGGCTCAATGGAAAGAGCTTGGGCTTGGGAGTCAGAGGTCATGGGTTCGAATCCCAGCTCTGCCATTTGTCAGCTGTGTGACTTTGGGCAAGTCATTTAACTTCTCTGTGCCTCAGTTCCCTCATCTGTAAAGTGGGGATGAAGACTGTGAGCCCCATGTGGGACAACCTTATCACCTTGTATCCCCAGCGCTTAGAACAGTGCTTTGCATGTAGTAAGCACTTAACGAATACCAGCATCATTATTATTATTAGTATTAAGTTAGTGTGTTGATTTTCCAATGAACAACAGCAAGTGAGAAGTTTGTGAATGAGTAAACATCTTCTTGCCTCAGTTTCAAGTATGCTCTACATCAAGTAGATACTTGCAGAAAGGATCAAAGATTTAAGGGGCTGGGGTTGCCAAAATCTGTAACTTAATAAATGGGCAGCAAATGGGGCAGAGTAGAGGAAGAAGGATAGGATAGGGTGATGGTGAAGAGGACACATCTCTCTGTAGAATTCCTGAGAATTGACCTAAGACCAGACTTCTGGGAAGATTGAGCCAGCTAGCCTAGCTAAATCATTCTGGCATGCCCCCAGAAGCAGCCTAGGGCAATGAATCAGGCGGGTTCTGAGGAAATAGAGAAGAAACTGCTCATGCAATTAGGGAGCTCTGGAAGTCAAAGTTCAGAAAAAGCTATGCTGTTGTTAACCCCAAACTTTTCATTTAGCAAGAATAAGGGAACATTTGTTTTTCCTTATGCATGGACAAAGGAGCTTCCTGAGGCATACCTATTGTCTTGAAGAAAAACTCAGTCAATCAATTAATTATACTTTTTGAGCACTTCATGTTTGCGGAGCACTCTAAAAGTTGCTTGAACATCAGCTAGATATGTTGGCCTTGTGAAAATAATTCCCAAGAAGGTTGTCAAAGAGTCACTTGATCACTTATCACCGAGGTTCGTTAATGTACTGATAGGTCATTGATAGGTAATTGGAACTTGAAGTGCACCATTAGATTAAAAAAAAATTTCTTTTTTCCAGCCCATTCATGATAGTTAGCTCCAAGAGATAATCTTCCCTTCTTTTATAAGCTCTTACAGGACAGGATCATGTCTACTAACTCTAGTGTACTCTTCCAAGCATATATTGCAATGCTCCACCCTCATTAAATGCTCAGTAAATGCCACCGATTGTTTGATTGTTTGACTGAACTTGTGCTAAGTGAAGAGACATTAGACATTTAAACCAAGGTATCTGAAACAGAAAATTCTAAGTCAATTATCGGATAGAAATGCTGCTTGCTTTGAGGACAAAGGGTCTATTCTAAACTTCAATCTATACTTCATTCTGCTGCCCAGATCATTTTTCTACGAAAACACTTAGTCCATGTTTCCCCACTCCTCAAGAACCCCCAGTGATTGCCTATCCATCTCTGCATCAAACAGAAACACCTTACCATCGGCTTTAAAGCACTCAATCAGCTTGCCCCCTCCTAACCTTACCTTCCTGATTTCCTACTACGACCCATCCCATACACTTCACTCCTCTACTGTCAACCTACTCACTGTACTTCGATCTCATCATTCTCGCTGCTGACCACTTGCCCACATCCTGCCTCTGGCCTGGAACATCTTCCCTCTTCATATCTACCAGACAATAATTCTTCCACCTTCAAAGCCTTGCTGAAGGCACACCTCTGCCAAAAGGCCTTCCCTAACTAAGCCCTCATTTCCTCTTCTCCCACTCCCTTCTGCCTTATCTTTGTACTTGGATTTGCTTCCTTTATTCATCCCTCCCTTAGCTCCACAGCACTTATGTACACATTTGTAATTTATTTATATTAATGTCTGTTTTTCCCCTCTAGCCTGTAAGCTCATTGTTGGCAGGAAACGTGTCTAATAACTCTCTGTTATATTGTACTCTCCCAGGTACTTAGTACAGGGCCCTGCATACAGTAAGAGCTCAATAAATAAGATCGATTGAAAGATTGTTTAATCCATTGTACAGTTCAGTGCTCTGCACACAGTGTGTACTCAATAAATACCAGGATTGATTGATTGATTTATGATGAAGTCTTTTTTTTGTCTTCCAATGCAGGGAAAGCCCTAAGAGGTATATCCCATTCCCCCATTCCTAGAGTAAGACACTGTATTCAGGCTCTGCTTGTGTCAAATAACTCATGAAAAGGTCACTGTCAAGTCCCTTCCACAGACCAAATCTGTCTCCTAAGCCTTACCTAGCCAGTTACCCCAACAGGTAAATAAAAGTTGGGCTCCTCTCTCTCAGAACTAAAACTCCCCACCTCTGGCAGAGCCCCCTGGCCCATTTTTGTTCTTTTCTCAAGGGATGGGTGTACGGACCACCCAATTGCAATGTGATTCTTCCTAAGCCCTGGGCTTCATAGTAGCAGCAACCAGAGGCCAAGGGGCTATTTCATCACTCTAAAGAAATAACTTGACATTGTCCCTTTGGGAACGAGCATTGCAAACATGAACTTGTGTGATTCTGGCTTGAGATCAATTTGTACAAAATTGGTTTGGTGCCGAAATTGCATCTCTTTTCCTCTGCTTCAGTAACTGGGTGCATGTGCATGTTTATTAATCATTTTTGCTCTTCCCTTGAATGCCCTGAATCCCTGGACCCTGGATGATCTCCAGATAAATTAAGGCTGTTGCTGGGACCGTTTACCAAACTTTATGACCAGGATGGCACCTACCATAGCTCTTATGACCAACTTGGGCTTTTTTCTATGAGCAAGCTGGTTACTTGTCTTCTCTTCCATATCTGTTGTTTTCTCTTCTTCTCTGCATCCTTTTCTCTTTCTCTATTGCCCCTTCCTCCCTGATTTCTCCACTGACTTTCCCTTCTCTGGCTCTGGACTGGGATTAGGAAGAAGGAATTTCTCAGCAGGTGAGCTATGAGGCTTGAAAGTTGTCCTTTGTTTTTCTCTTTAGGAAGGGTTAATAATGTGCACTTTGCCTCGTTGCTTATAAATACCTTTCACACAAATAGGAATGAATCATAATAATAATAATGAGAAGCAATGTGGTCTAGTGGATAAAGCATGGGCTAGCAGAACTTGGGTTCTAATCCCACTTGTCTGCCTGGGATCTTGGACAAGTCACTTCTCTTCTCTGTGCTTCAGGTTCCTCATCTGTAAAATGGGGATTGAGACTGTGAGCCCCATGTGGCACATAGACTGTGTCCAACCTGAGTAGCTTGTAGCTACTTGTAGCTGAGTAGCTTAGAACAGCGCCTGGCACAGACCATACAATGCCATTCAAAAATTAATAAATAAATAATACTAATGGTATTTGTTAAGTGCTTACTATGTATCAAGCAATGGGAGGTAGATACAATGCCACATACTCTGTCCGACATGAGGCTCACAGTCCAAGGGGGAAGTCAGTCAGTCAGTTATATTTATTTATTCAGTGCTTACTGTGTACAGAGCATTGTATTAAGTCATTGGTAAAGCACAATATAACAATAAATGGACACATTCCCTGCCCACAATGAGCTTACACTCTAGAGGTAGACAGACATTAATATAATTGAATAAATTTCAGATATGTACAGAGGTGCTGTGGGGATGGGAGGGGGAATAAATAAAGGGAGCAAGTCAGGGTGACACAAAAGGGATTGGGAGAAGAGGAAAGGTGGGCTTAGTCAGGGAAGACTTGTTGGAGGAGATGTGTCTTCAGTAAGACTTTGAAAGTGGGGAGAGTACTTGTCTGTCAGATATGAAGAGAGAGGACGTTCCAGGCCAGAGGCAGGATGTGGGTGAGAGGTCGGTGGTGAGATAGATGAGATTGAGGTACAGAGAGAAGGTTAGCATTAGAGGAGCTAAGTATGCAGGCTGGGTTGTAGAATGAGAGTCATGAGATGAGGTAGGAAGGAACAGGGTGATTGAGTGCTTTAAAGTCAATGCTAAAGAGTTTCTGTTTATGTGGAGGTGGATGACTGCTAGGATAAGTGATTAGATTAACGTGGTAGCAGTTTGGAAGAAGAGGAAAGGATAATTGATCTGACTGTCTTGTTAATTATAAGCACTTGAAGGGTAGGGAATATGTGCTTGTTACTACACTGCACTCCTAAGAACATTCAGTAAGTGCTCAACAAATGCCATGGATTGATTTATTGATGTGGGAAAGAAGTTGAAGATTGTGATAAGGAAGAGGAAGAAAGTGGGATTGAGTGTTTTTAAGAGGTGGGAGGGGATGAGTGGATGAGTGTTTTTAAGAGGCAAAGGGGTAGATTTAGAGGGCAGCAGGGAGACTCTCTCTTGGGAAATAGCTAGAAAATAGGAGACAGAGGAAGAGGGGAAAGTAGGGTATCGAAGAGATGATGGAGAAATTTGGGAAGTTCACAACCAAGTTTTGGTTTTTTTGGCCAAAGTAGATGGCGAGGGCACGGGGTTTAGAGAGGAAGGTGGTGGAGAAGGGGGAACCAGATTGGGGGTAGATAAAGAAACTAGTAGCTGCAATGAATGGGGATCCAAATAAAGAGTAGGGAAGGGAAGGAAAGGAGAGATAGAATGGAAAAAGTATGGGTAGGGAGGCAAAAAGCAGGCCAACTTCTCTTGGGGGGGTGCAAGAAGAGCACCCCCCCTTAGAGCGAGAGAGAGAGAAGCAGGGAAGACAGTCATTAAATGTAATGGTGAGGAACGAGTGAGTTGGTGAGAAACAGGTCAATGAGGAAGGCCAGCTTGTCCACAGTGCAGTGGGGATACCATGTACCACAGAAGGACAATGAATGGCAGGTCAATGAGGAAGGCTAGTTTGCCCACAGTGCAGAACTGTGCACAGACCACTGTGGGATGATGAATGGGGAGTAGTAGAGAGGGCAGGGCTGCAAGGGAGAAGGATGAGGTACCAAAGGATGATTTCAGGGACTGAAGATTTGGTGCTGCATAGTGGGAGAGAAGTCTAAGGATGTGGAGGAGGAAGAGAGCATGGAATGACTGTTCAATGCATAATCTCCCCCAGGGTGATGTCTAGTTTAGCCACCAACTGCTGGACCCTTCCCAACATTCTAAAAGCTCTGAAGGCTTTTAGGTCTCTGTAAGCAAGGCACCCAAATCTACAATTGCTCTGAGAAAATCAATAGTCCACATTTTTCACAGTTATATTGAGAGCAACACAGTTAATCTTATAAAGCTCCCTGGTATTTTTACCCATTTTGGGGGCAACCATAGGGAATGCTCAGATATCACTGTTTGGACCGAGTGGTTTTCTGAGGGGATAGTGCCAGGCTATACATTGAAGCTGGACTAAAGCATGCTTTCTCAGTGGATGCAACTGCTATATCATTTCATTATGATTTCAATCCTGGTTCTTTGTGTTCATCCTTAAATATTTCACATTGAGTTCCTTTCGAATGATACTTAGAATAGTTAGCATCATGCCTCAAATGTTTAGACTCCTGAGTTGCTTCAGGGGAGCTAAGAAAAGTTTACTGTACTTGGAATGAAAATCCACTGGGATCACTGGTTTACTCTGGTGATGTCTGAGACAGAGTTATACTGGACCTGATGATAAATGAAGCCATCTCTAGCTCCAAATTCAGACTGTAAGCTTCATGAGGGCAAAGATTATGTCTATTAACTCTTCTCTACTATCCCAAGCACTGTGTACAGTGCTCTGCACAGGGAGAGTGTTCAATAAATACCTCTCTGATTGAATTGGGAAGTTGCCGGGTTGAGTGGTGAGGGGAGAGAGATCCCTTTATTAATTGTAGGTAAAAAACAGTTTTTGTGGGGAGAAGCCATATAAGTAAAGGCCTTGCCTTGGTTCTGAGACTGAATTCAAGCCCTGGTTCTGTCTTGGTTTCTTCCCCATTTGTAAATTGAAGATAATTTAATTTTCCTTTATCCCTGGGATTTTCTGGGGATCAGCAAGTTAACATCTGTCAATGTGTTGGCTATAATATTTGAAGTTTATTTTTCTAGAATTTCCAAAGCATATAGTTTTAAATACTAAGATGATTGCTTGTCCTTTGTTAACATTCCTTTCATGACTCACTATAATATGGTTTTCACCACCTCCAGACCCCAAATTCACCAGTGATCTCTGCCTTGCCAAAACTACTGGACTCCTCAAATCCGCTTTTGAGGACCTTCTGAAATCGCTATCTAACCTTGGTTTTTCTGAAATACTCCTCTTCTGGTTCTCTTCCTACCTCTCTCAATCTCTTTGACTAATTCCTCTTCTGCCTTTCACCCTCCCAAAAGTGTTTTGCATCTCCTTCTCTTCTCATTTTTTACACTCATTCTCTTGGGGAACTCATTTGTGCCCATTCTTTGGGGTATTAACTTTATGCAGCTGACTCCTATATGTATCTCGATAACCACGACTTCTCTATCCTCTTCTACAATCAGCATTCCCTCTGGTTCTCCAGAGCATCTCTACATCTGTGTCCCGCCAGCACCATAAGTGGAATATGCAGGAAAGTGAACTACCTATGATGATACTTATTATCTATCAATTAATCAGTGGTTCTCATTGAATACTTACTGTATGCAGAGCGCCTTAAGCACTCGGGAGAGTACAATATAATAAAGTTGATAGACATGATCCCTGCCCACAGGGAGTCTACAATACAGTGCTCTGCACACAGTAAATGCTTAAAAAATACAATTGACTGACTGAGAGATGAAACAATAAAACACTAAGACAATATGAAGACATCGACAAAAGATTTTGAAATTAGACGTGCTAACTGACATGTTTATGGCACTCTTCCTAGGATACAATCACCAGCAGGTGAATGAAGGACAAAGACAGAAATCATCAGAATTTTACAGCCGAACTGCATCTGAATCGAATGTCTATTTGAACAGTTTCCACTACCCAGATCGCAGCTACAAGGACCACGCCTTCGACACACTGAGCATCGACAGCTCTGACAGCTTGGAGACCAGCCTCTCTGCCTGCTCCCCTGACAATATCTCCAGGTAAATTCTCCTTCAGCTCTGGAGAAGGGGAAAGTTGCTGTGGATGGGGTGAAGAGTTTAGCCAAAAAATGGAGCCAGCAGAAAATAGTCAAACCAGACTTTTTGGGCTGACATTAATAGATTCTTGTCAAAGTCTGAGTGAATTTTTCTGGTTTATTTGCCAATCCTATAAATGTTCACATCATTTTAGATCCAGCTGGGGCCGATTTGTTTCCTTGTCATTGAATAGTGTAGTTTTTTATTTATCACAGACCCCTGGATTAGTTTCCTGGAGGGTAGCAGCCAACCAGAAGCAGACTTGTCCAAGGGTTGAAAAGATTGTTTCTAAATCTCCTTTACTTTATGAATAAATTGGTTTCTAATTGATCTAGCCCCTGACTAGACTGTAAGCCCCTTTTGGGCTTCCAACCCTATTGCACTGTACTCTCCCAAGTGCTCAGTAGACTGCCTTGCACACAGTAAGCACTCAATAATACCATTCATCGATTGCTTAAATCAATAAAATGTGCTTCAGTCAAGTCTCATCAAGGGATGAGTCTTAATCTTGGATTGATAATACTTAAGTGTAACATTCACTGAGATTCGACAATGCATATGGCTCTATATTAAGTGTTAGGAAGAACTCATGGAGATAGAAAACTGGCCCAAGCCTATGTGCGATTCAAAACCTAAAGAGATGGGGGACAGAGACATGGGGAAGAAAATATCAGGCAAAAATTAAACAAATGCAGTAAAAGTTGATCTTCCAATTTTTTGCTAATGAAGAAAGCCTCCTGTGCTCTTGGAAAAGGCATCTTCAACTTCCTCCTCCAGGAGGCAGGGAGAACAATTTTCAGCTGCCTGAAAAATAAGGCTCAGTTTTGCAGAGATCTGAGGGCTGGAAATACCAAGGCCACCAGATGAACGTCATTGTTGGTTTCCACTTACCTATCAATGGTACTTATTGAGCACTTCCTGTGTTCAAAGCACTGTACTAAGCACTTGGGAGAGTACAAGCACAGTAGAGATAATAGGCATTATCTTTGCCCACAGGAACTTACAGTCTAGAAGGGAAAACTAACATTAAAATAAATTACAGGTAGGTGTGCAAATAAATACTGTGGGGCTGGGGGAGGGGTGTCTATCATAGTGCTTAAGGAGTACAGTACCCAAGAGCATAGGTGACAAGGAAGGATTTAAGACAGGGAAGTGAATGCTTAGTCAGGGAAAGAGCTTCTTGGAGGAAGTTTGATTCTGAGGGACTTTGAAGGTGGGGAGAGTGGTGGTTCATGAAATATGAATGGGAAGGATGTCCCAGCCAGAGGGAAGATGTGGGCAAGGGGTCAGTCGTGATGAGCTCCTTGTGGGCAGGGAACATGTTGACATACTCTCTTATGTAGTACTCTCCCAAGCACTTAGTATAAATACAATTGATTGATTGATTGATTGATTCAGAAAGACAAGACTGTGGTTCACTTAGTAGATTGGTGTTAGAGCAGTGAAGTGTGCTAGCTGGGTTATAGTAGGAGATCAGGGAGGTAGGGTAGGAGTGGGAGAGCTGAGAGAGTGCCTTAAAGCCAACGGAGATTCTGTTAGATAGGGAGATGGATGGGCAACCATCCTCAGATAGTAAACTAATATTATAAAGCAAGCACAGCAGATTTTTCCTAGCTATATCATTTCCAGGGATGGGGGAGAGGCAGGGATAGTGAAGGAGTAGGAGGGGGCAGGGCAGAGGACAGAGAGAGTAGGGCAGGGGGACAGGGCAGGGTGTGGGTGGAATATGGTTGGCAAGGCTGTGGCAGTTCTCATGGGCAGCTTATCCTCAGCTCAAGGGTTCCACATTGCTCCTGTCATCTTGGATGCTTCTCTCCAGCTTCCAAGCCCTCTTGGGCTTGGCCACAATCCCAGACCGTCATCCAATCCAAGCCAGGGGAAAGCAGTAGAGACTGCCGCCAAGAGGCTTAGGGCAACAGTAGACACTGTGGCTGTGTCACTTTACCCTCCCCCAGGAGGAAGTGGTAGGCCTTGGCAGCCATTCAAAAAGTTTGGCATGACAGCAGAATGGCCAGACTTTCTAATAACGATAGCATTATGATATTTGTTAAGCTCTTACTGAGTATCAAGCACTGTGCTAAACTCCAGGGTAGATACAGTACAATCAGATTGACGCAGTTCCTGTCCCTCAGTGGGACACCTGGTCTAAGGGGGAAGGAGAACAGGTATTTAATCTCCATTTTACAAATGAGGAAACTGAGGCACAGAAAAGTTCCGTACTTACCTTAAGGTTACACTCCAGGCCTGAGGCAGAACCAAGATTAAACCTCAGGCTTCCTGACTCCTAATCCTGTCCCAGACCAATAGGCTAGGCGCCATCTGTCCTACAGACTTTGTAATTGTTCGTCTCTAATCAGGCAATTTCTCATCACTGTTTTTCACCTTCTAATCCAGCATGCCATGCATAATTTAATCCTCATTTTAGAGGCAAGATCCTTAACTTTAAAGGGATCAAAACATTCCCATTTCCAGATGCAAGAAATAGCCAGCCCCCTGATTAGGCTGAGTGGGGTCAAACAGCAGAATTATTTATATTCCTTCTTATTCAGGAGTGAATGGCAAGCCAGCCAGGGGAGCCTCTTCCCGCCTCTGTTCTGGCCCTTGTTGCTTCTGGTGGGCACCTGCTAGCCAGTCCCAGTTCACCTGGGTGACTTGTGTTCCTTTCAGCTATAGAGTTCCAGGCTGCCCCCTGCCCAGAAGAGACCCATCACTGGATAGAGCTTCACCTGGTCTGAGGTCCCCAGTAGTGTTCATTGGCTCTAACGGTCTTACCCTGAAGCTGGTATGGTAATGTGTTAAAGTGCTAGATCAATCATGCAGTCATACAGTCCAGTGCCTGGGCTTGGGAGTCAGAGGATTTATGTTCTAAACCCGGCCCTGCCACTTGTCTGCTGTGAGACACTGGGCAAGCCACTTAACTTTTCTGTGACTCAGCTACCTCATCTGTAAAATGGGGATTTAGACTGTGAGCCTCACATGGGACAACCTGATTACCTTGTATCTACCCCAGTGCTTAGAACAGGGTTTGACATATAGTAAGCACTTAACAAATACCATGAATATTATTATTACATAGTCTCTTTGAAGACTCAATGCTAAATTAGATTTCCTGATGAAGAATTCTGGAACCTAAGTCCATGAGTAACACTAGTCTTTGGTCAGCACTGTGATCTATCTAGCCAATTCCCAAGGACATCTGGGAAAACCATGCGATGTTTGCCTTTCTAGACATCCATCTTCGAGGAATGGGATGAACACCCCTATATTTCCCCACTACTTCTTTAACTTTTTAAAATGATAATAACAGTAACAACATTAATAATTGTGGTATTGTCAGATAATCAGATCTGACATGGGCTCATAGTTTAAGTAGGAGGGAGTACAGGTACTTAATCTCTATTTTACAGATGAGGGAACTGAGGCATTGAAAAGTTAAGTGATTTGACCAAGGTATCCCAGAGCAAGCAAGCAGCAGAGCTGAAATTACAATCCAGGTTTGCTCATTCTGAGGCCCGTGCTCTTTCACTAGGAATGTTTTATTAATATAACTGTGGTATTTGTAAAGTTCTTACTATGTGTCAAACACTGTTCAAGGAGCTGGAATAGATACAAGTTAATCAGTTCAGACGGGTTTTTCCACTAGGTCATGCTGTCCTATTGCTGCCATGTCCACTAGGCTATTTTGCTTCTCTAAGCAGCTTTCTTGTAAGTTTTTTTGCGTTTTGCTTGTGTGTTTTTTAATACGACTTTATCATTGGATGGAGTTATTTGATACATTTGTTTATCCCCAGGCATCTAAGATGAGCTGTTGGTGCCTTGACTTTGAATGCCACAGTATTTGTTGCTGACTTCCTTTTCTGCCACATGAATGTATTTTTCCAGTTGAAGTGGAGGATATTTTACAGCAGCCTTTTATCTGTGACTTAAAAAATAAAAACTTCTAGCGGACCCAGTAACTTCTAAAAATCAATATTCCTTGTTATAATCACTACTGGCCTCAGTATCGCTAATGTCTTCCATAAAATGTACTATTTTTCTCTGGAAAGCCAAGCAGTGTCTGAGCAACATTTTATTCTATCTTTATTTTTAGTGATAGTACCACTCCAAGAGTAGGAATACTAGTTTAGGTACTTATTAAGCACTTACTATGAGTCAAGTACTATATTACACAATCCCTGTTCCACATGGGGCTCACAATCTAAGGGAGAGAGGGAGACTAGAAATTCATTTAATGTCCATTTTACAGATGAAGAAACAGAGGCCCAGGGAACTCAAGGGACTTTTTAAAAAATGGCATTTATTAAGCGCTTACTATGTGTCAGGCACTGAGGTAGATACAAGCTAATCAGGTTGGGCACAGTCCATATCCTACCTGGGACTCACAGTTTTAATCCTCATTTATTAAACTGAGGCCTAAAGAAGTTAAGTGACTTGCCCAAGGTCACACAGCAGACAAATGGTGGAGCCAAGATTAGAACCTTCTGACTCCCAGGCCCATGCTCTATCTATATGGCCACACTGCTTCTCTAAGGTCTAAGACTTGCCTAAAATCCAACAGCGAGCAAGTAGCTGAGCTGAGATTTTTGACTCCCAGGATCATGCTCTTTCCAATAGGACACACTGTTTCTGTAGCTGACCCACTAAGGGAAGAAATTAACTTAAGGGAAATGTATTTGAATCCTAGAGCTGGGGTCTGGTTGAGGCATATTAGGAAAAGGAAAGAGGATTAAAAAGTCGGGCTTGGTTAGGAATGGCATTTAATTCTGAGTAACATACCCTGTAATTATACCCAATTTAAGGCTGCACAGGAATTCTCCACTAGAGTTTTGGGGCCATACACTTAGTCGGGTGGTTATTCTATCACAAAGATCTATCAGTGGAATGGGAGCAAAAGGCAAGTCTGTGGACACAGTAGTGCTTCCCATTTTTGTTGAGACATCAGTTTCCCAACAAATACCCACAAGGAGCCAAAGAGCTGTTTTGAGTCTGGAAAAATTTTGCCATTTCAGCCCCGTTCCAAGATCTGGAAGTTGGACACGTGGCTCTTTGGAAGAGGAAACCACTGTCAGAAACTCAAGAGCTGAAAGAGTAAATGTGTTTCCACTCTTCTCAGCTTCTAAAAGAATCAGATGAGCTGGAAAGAAAGGGAATCTGAAAATTGTCTCCTAGCACTTTGCCATCTATGGGAGTCAGCCACTGCTGCAGCTCCTGTGTCATTGTTCTGTGCAGGGGTTTGGGCTGGCCGGGGGCCATGCACAAGGACTGGGACTTCCCATGGAGGAAACCTTCTGGGCAAGTTCTGAAAGAAGGAGTTGACTGGGTGATGTGGGTGTGGGCCCAGCCTTCCATGTTATATCACTCTTCCCAGCATCTCCTGCATTGTGCCTTCACCCAGCAGATGGTACTTTTGTTGGGCCCAGTAGAGGGTGAGCCAGGGTGGGGGTGACTCAGGACAGTCATACTTTTGGAGGTTTGGTCCCACCCCTTGGTGGTTTTTGGCTGATAATCATGGTGGTATTGATTAAGCCCTCACTGTTCTATGTGCTGGCCCCACATTTTACATATGAGGAAATTGAGGCAGTGCCAAGTTAGTGACTTGCCCAAACCCCCACAGCAGGCAAGTGATGGAACCAGTTTTCGAACCTAGGTCCCCTGACTCCCAAGCCCCTGCTCTTTCCACTAGGACTTTTCATTCAATCATTTAATTCATTCAATTGTATTTATTCAGCACTTACTATGTGCACAGCACTATACTAAGTGCATGGGAGAGTACAGTGCAACAGTAATGTTGGTATTTGTTAAGTGCTTACTATGTGCCGAGCACTGTTCTAAGCGCTGGGGTAGACACAGGGGAATCAGGTTGTCCCACGTGGGGCTCACAGTCTTAATCCCCATTTTACAGATGAGGTAACTGAGGCACCGAGAAGTTGTGACTTGCCCAAAGTCACACAGCTGACAAGTGGTAGAGCCAGGGTTCGAACCCATGACCTCTGACTCCAAAGTAAACAGTAAATGGACACATTCCCTGCCTACAGCAAGCTTACACTTCTCAGCTACCTTAGCCTCTGCCCCAGGAGTTACTGCCTGAAATGTCCTTCCTGGCCTGGGGAAAGGAGTTTCCGGAAGAGACAAAAAATGGCATCCAGCAACACTGGAAACTCCATCCCCAGCCTGAGGGGCTGTTTCTGACAGGGAGATCTGCCTTGTGTGGGGGGGTGGTGAGTCCTTCCCTTGCAGGCATGTCCTTGTATCTGTGTGGCTGCGCTGCTGTCACTCTACTGCTCCAGCTCTCCATTTGTCCTTCCTGCTTTTAACCCCATTCCTGTGAAGCCCCAGTAGAAATTGACATTTTCCTCACCCGTCTCTCTCTGGTTGAGCACCTGAGAATTCTGCCCCCCCCCCCACTCTCTCAGTCTATTGTCTGTTTGAAATAGTGGCAACAGCACTGGCCAGAGGTTCCCCATGCCCTTCCCTATTCTGCCACCTTGTTGGCATTGTTTGGCACAGAGTTCCAAACCAGCATTCCAGAGCCCAACTGTTCAGTGTCACGCCAAGCTAACCCTTTCGCTCACTCAAACAGGAGCTTAATTTCCTATGTACGGCTAGGAATTTGTAAGTCTTCTAACTCAGAGGGCTCTGCCTATTTAGTATGTTAATTTGCATATCCAACAACATTCTCTCTTCCCTGCCAGGAAACTATAATGAACTGTAACAGCCTCATGAAATGTAAAGAGACTTTCTAAAAGTGTATCCACTTCAACAGGTCAAACAGTGGCATTTACTGAGCACCCACTATGTACATAACCCTGAAATAAGAGCTTGGGAGAATACAATTCAACAGATTTGGTACACCCAATCAGTCTAGCAGAGTTTACAATCCATCTTCATGATCCTTACATCATCATTATCAGTATTTAACTGAGTGTCTACTGCATGCTCAATTACTAGGATCTTGCATTAAAAATAGAAGGTATGGGCAATTCTTGCCCTCCTGAAGCAGTCAGTCTAATGAGGGAGACAAGCAGACACAAGTAGTACATATGCAGTGGGAACAAGGGAAAAAACCTGGATTGAATCATACTAAAATCAAGCAAAAAATGAATAAATCAGTATATCACTAAATGGAATAAGTAGACCAATACACCTGAGGGCTTAGGGTTGCCAATGGGAGACATGGACAGCAAGATGGGGATTAGTCTAGGAATGTCTTCCAGAGGAGGGTAGAGTGCAGGTGGGTTTTGAAAGGAACCTGGTACATGGTTTGACAGATTTGAAGCATCATGGTCTAGTGGAAAGAGCCCAGGCCTGAGAGTCAGAGGTTCTGGATTCTAATTCCAGCTCTACCACTTCCCTGCTATGTGGCTGTGGGCAGCTTACTTCAACTTCCGGGAGCTTCAGTTTCCTCACTTGTAAAATAGGAGTGTTCTTCCTCCTGCTTAGACTGTGAGCCTCATTAGGGACAGAGACTGTGAAATGACATTTTTGTATGTAACCCAGTACTCAGTACAGTGCTTGGGACATAGTAAGTGCTTGAAAAATAACACTATTATCATTGTTATTTGAAGCAGAAGGCTAGAGCAAGATTATCAGCAATAGGAAGAAATAGGAGAATCAAGACCAAGGCATAGCTAGGAGGTTAGTGTGGGAGGAGCAAAGAGTGAGCAGAACTACAGTGGGAAGAAAGTGGAAAGGTAAGAAGAAAAGAAGAAAAGAACTGGTAGAGATCTTTGATTCAAAGATCTCTAATGGTCAGGTCTTTCTATTGGATGTAGACAGAAATATGTAGCCAGTCTTTGGAGGTTTCTGAGGAGTGGAGAGAAGCACTCTGAATGGCAGGTTTAGGGATATTCATTCATACAATCATATTTATTAAGCACTTACTGTGTGCAGAAAACTGTACTAATCACTTGGGAAATACAGTACAGCAGTAAAGAGTGATAATCCCTGCCCATAGTGAGCTCACAGTCTAGAGGGGAAGATGATCTGGGCAGCAGAGTCTGAAGAGGTTAGAGGTTGGAGGCAAGGAGATGACTATGGAGATGGATTTCAGCCATCCAGCACTGAGTGACCAGGGTGGTAGTTGTCAAGGGGGAGAAGACAGGAGAGAGCTTTTCTTCTTTGGGAATCTGTTTGAGTTTCTCCAAAGACCAAACTCTTCTAATTTTGTGTAGCTTTCTTTCCAGCCCAAGTCACTTGGTTTCTCTCATCCAGCCTGGTGTGCTTTCAGAGTAAGGTTGGGTTTTTTGAGCACTCAGTGCCTTATCATGCCATTTTTACATGATGCACAAAGTGAATTTCATGCAAATAGGCCAAGAAATGCACTCTACTTGTATGCATATAATCACATTCAAAGGTCTTCCAAAATCATTTGGCAAATCAACTGACTTTAGGCTGTGGTAACTACAGAGCAAATTTAATTGTTCTAAGTTCAAGTTCCCTAAAACCTAAGAACACTTCACAGATGAGTCAGAGTTGATAGTGTCCCCATGTGCCCTTTTCTCCATCACCCTCAGGTTAAAGCAGGGCTATGTGATGGGCCCTGTTCTGCTCAGTCAATTCTGGGCCACCCTCCTGGAGAATGGAACCAGAGAGTCAGCATACACTTCTGATCCAGCTCAATGGATTACAAATATCAATCAATGGTATTTATTGAGTACTTACGGTTTGCAGAGCACTGTACTGAGCCCTTAGGAAAGTACGATACAGAAGAGTTGGTAGACACATTCCCTGCCCACCAATCATAATCTTTGAGAGTCATCCAAAAGCTGTTGTATATTGATTTGCCCATCAATCAGTGGTATATGTTGAGCACTTACTGTGGGCAGAGCACTGTACTAAATGCTTGAGAGTGTACAACAGAGTTAAGAGGGGACATCAGAGCTGTACTCAGTTGATAGAATTTATTTAGTGCCTCCTGTGTAAAAAGTCTTGAATTAAGCATTTAAGAAAGCACAAAAGAAGTAAAGATATGGTCCCTGTCCTTGAGGAACATATATTCTAATGGAGGGGATAGACAAATACAAATTACAGTTATGAGATTGATAATAGAAATCAAATGGACAAATAAATATATTTTCTTGGGAAGCTCAACCACTCATGTGTTTTCAGCTGTCACTTCTCTGTGGATGCTGTCCACATTTACCACACTATCTCCAGGCTCTCCTGCTCTTTGGTCTCTCATTTTCCTTTGCCTCCACAACATGGAGCTTCACAAAAGATCCACTGGCACATAAAACCCAACCTGACTGAAACTGAACCTTCTATCTCCTCTCCTAAATGCATTCCTCCACCTACAGTTAAGGACACCACTACCCTCCTGCCCCAGAAACACCTAACCTTGGTGTTTTCTACTCCTCAATGTCTTTGAACTGTCACCTTCGATGTCACTAAATCTTTTAACTCTCACCTTCAGGGTTTCTCCTCCATGATATTTTCCAAGTTGACCCTTTCATTTCCACACAAATGGTCTCTACACTGGTTCTTTTGTCATCTCCCTGTAACAACTTCCTCACTATAGCTGTTTTCAACTACACTCAGTGGATCTGCTTGAGTAGAAAGCAGCATGTCCTAGTGGAAAGAGCACGGGCCTTGGAGTCAGAGACCTGGGTTCTAATCCTAATTCTGTCACTTGCCTGATGTGTTACCTTGGCCAAATCTATTGATTTCCCTCAACCTCAGTTTCCCCATCTGTAAAATGGGAATTAAAATCCATCCTCCCTCTCCCTTAAACTGTGAGTTTCATGTGGGATAGAGACTGTGCCTACCCAGATTGTGTTGTACCTATGCCAGCCTAGTGCAATCAGTTGATCAATGGTATTGAGTGTTTACTGTGTGCAGAGCACCATACAAAGCCCTTGGGAGAGTAAACAGGATTCCTGTCCACAAGGAGCTTATAATTGGCCGATAGTAAACACTGAACAAATTCAATTATCATTATTTATTATTTTCTGTAACGTCTCTTGGCACATATAGCTCTACTCCTCAGAAGCATTCAGTAGTTTCCCACTTATCTTCATCTCAAGCAGAAATTTCTTTCTTTATGGTATTTGTTAAGTGCTTACTTTGTGCCAGGCATTGAACTAAGCTCTGGCTAGATACAAGCTAATCAAGTTGGACACCGTCTGTGTCCCACATGGGGCCCACAATCTTAATCCCCATTTTATAGATGAGAACATTTTATAGATAGGAGAACTGAAGCACAGAGAAATAAAGTGACTTGCCCAAGGTCACAGAGCAGAAAAGAGCAGACAGGTTAGAAGCAGCGTGGCCTAGCATGGCCTAGGAGGACCATGGGCCTGGGAGTCAGAAGAACATGGATTCTAATCCCCACCCCACAGGTCTGCTGTGTGACCTTGGGCAAGTCAATTAACTTCTCTGTGCCTCAGTTACCTTGACTTTAAAATGGATATTAAGACTGTGAGTCCCATGTGGGACATGGATTGTGTCCAACCTGATTAGCTAATTCCCACCAAGGCTTAGTACAGGATCTAGCACATAGTAAGCACTTAACAAATACCATTAAAAAAAAGTGATTCCAGCCCATAAGGAGCTCACAGGCTACAGGGTGCCTGAGTCCTGGACCACAGATCTCTGCTTCCTGTCTCCCCTCCAAAAACTGAGTTTGACTGGACTCTGATCTTCACATATTCACCTTCACTCTCAAGCCTACCACTTCCCTCTTCAGATGCAGGGCTGAGAGCCTAAGTAATGAGTCTGGGCCTGCCAGAAGGCTGGAGGCAGCCCTGCCAGCCATAACCCATGAGAAGAACAGAGGACAGCAGAGTTTCCAATCAGCTCCACTCTGGGAAGCCAGACATAGCGAAGTAGAACAGATCTTTGCAGAGTCCAACACAATCTCAAAAAATGCAGTACAGCAGCAAACTGGAAACTCCATGAGGGCAACGGTTGGGGCTACCAATACTATTATCCTCTCACCAGGCCTTAGAACAGTGATGTGCACACAGTGAGTGCTCAGTAAAGACTGCTGATTGACAAAATGGAGAAAAGTTCCTTTCCTTGAGCAGATGCTTTAGGCAAGTCAGCAAAAGAAGAGGCATGTGTGGTCATGAATCTGCTAATTCTGTTGTATTGTACTCTCCCAAGAACTTAGTATTGTACTCTGCACAAGGTAAGTGCTCAGTAAATACCATTGATAGATTGAAAATACTAAGAGTCCCTGAAAGGGGCAAACACATCCAGGCAGCAAAGGACACTCCTATGGTACTCACAGTGAGAAATGGAAGATTGTTCACTTACTTCCAAATCACTTCCTCCCCCCTTCCATGCCAGGGAAGCACCTCCCCAACTGTAGCATCCTCTGGGAATACAAAGGGCAGCTCTCTCTTGATATCCACCATGCCCGGGCCCAAGTGCACCATAGCTCATGGCAACAAAGAGCAGGCATCATTGGCATCAGTGAATGTATCGATAAGCAACTGCTTATCACCTCAGAGTAGAAGAAGCCAGAGGCTGTGCTTCTGTACTGCTTCTCATGTGAGATGGGGAAAACTGAATTCTCAGTGTCCGTTGAAGGAGAGCTAAAAAGTGCTGATCTAATCAGGCAGTTTTGGGTGGGGCAATATCTGACCTTTTCATCTCTCTCTCTCTTTCTCTCTCCCTCTCTCTCACTCATACACACACATGCACATACACAAAAACACACACGTACACATACACACACACACATCCAGGCTGTGACTTTAGATTCTGGAGACACAATTTCTGGTTAATTCCAAAGGGGAGACTTGATTTATTGTATGTTTGGTTCTGGCCAAATATAGCAATTTATATTTGCAAAATGACGCACACCCATTTTCAGCTTGGCCTCTGGTATGTTTTGTTGGCCTCTGTTTTTCCAGTGAGTCTGGGATTTGACTTCAAGTCTGATCACTCCCCATGATGGTTTCTCCTGACTAATGTTTGAGGGATGGGCTTTCTGGGCCCAGTTTGTGCTACATTTGCTCAGACTTGCCCAGAAGTACCCCAGAATAGTCAGTATGTGGATGCATATGCATAGGCATGTGGGGAGGGGGTATGGGTGTGTGTACTCATGTGTGAGGGTTTTGTGTGTGTGTGTGTGCACACATGCAAACAAGCATGGGTAAGGAGTTTGTGAATGTGTACCATCAATAAAAAGTAGATTCTGACAAAGCCATTTTTGTTGTTCTTCAGTGCCAGCACTTCAAATATTGCCAGGATAGAGGAGATGGAGAGGCTTTTGAAGCAGGCTCATGCAGAAAAGACACGTTTGCTGGAATCAAGGGTAAGGTCCTGTTTCTGTGCAAGAAACTACGGTTGACATAAACTGTTTGTGATGAACAATGTAAGAGTTACTTTCCCTGGAGGAAGTTTCCCAAAACTGGTCGGTCCCAATTCTTCCCCCTTTCCATCTTCTCCCTCTTACCTCCGTTATCTGGCTCTCCTGGAAAACCCAACTCATAATGAATATCTTGCCAAAGATTAAACAGAAGAACTATTGAGAAATGGCTTGGCCTAGTGGATAGAGCATTGACCTGGGAGTTAGAAGGAGCTGGGTACTAATCCCAGTTGTGCTACTTGTATGCTGTGGAACTTCAGGCAAGTCACTTCATTTCTTTGGCCCTCAGTTTCATTGTCTGTAAAATGGGGATTAAGACTGCGAGCCCTGTGTTGGATGTGGATTGTGTCCAAACTGATTATCTTGTATATATCCCAGCGCTTAGTTCAGTGCCTGCACATATTGAACACCTCAACAAATACCATAAAAAAAAAAAAACTTCCTTGGGAACTCAAACTGTTCTGCCAATGAGAGGATTATCATTATCATCTTTGTAAGAACTGTAAACTCCTTGTGGGCAGGGAACTCTCCCAAGTAATTAATATAGTGCTCCACACACAGTAAGTGCTCAGTAGATATCACTGATTGATTGTTTGGTATTATTATTATGGAGTTTATTATGCACTTACTATGTGCTAAACACTGGGATGGATACAAGATTCTGAGGTCAAACACAATCCTTGTCCCACATAGCGTTCACAATTTATCTCATCCCCATCTTACTGATAAAGAAATTGAGTACTAAAGAGGTTAAGTGACTTAACCAAGGGCACACAGCAGACCAGTGGCTGGGTCCCCTGATTCACAGTTCTGTGCTCTTTTCACTAAGCCATGCTATTGATTGAAGACCCTCCCCATTTCTCTTCCTCTTCCCCCTGACCTAAGCTACTGCCTCAATATGCTTTGCTTTCCAGTATTAATTACCCCTCCCCTACCCCCATCCTCCTCCCCACCAGCTAGGAAACGGAAAGGCAGCCAAGTTGAACACAAGTTCCTAAATCCTGCATAATGAGGTTGCTAGGCTATGTAGGTTAGGGCAAGAATTTTGAAAAGTCAGCTTTTAAAAGAGCATTTCTGATAGTGTTTTATCCAGGGTCTGGCTTCATTTGCCTAGCAATACATATGACACAACACCAAATGTCCAATCATTCTCAATAGTCATCATTCCTCATTTCTTAAGCACTTACTATTTGCCAGGCACTGAACTAAGTACTGGGGTAGATACAAGATAATCAGGTCAAATACAGTCCCTGTCCCACATGGGTCTCACATTTTATGAAGGAGGGAAAACAGGTATTGAATCCCCATTTTATAATGAGGAAACTGAAGTACCGAGAAGTTAATAGACTTGCCCAAAGTCACAGAGCAGGCAAAATGTGGAACCAGGGTTAGAACAGAGGTCCTCCGACTCTGAGACCCGTGCTCTTTTCAAGAGGCTACACTGCTTCCACTTCCCAACCACTGACTCATAAGAACAGCAGTCAGTCTTTTCGAATGTGTTTCCTCGATGAATTTGTGATTCTGTTAAGGCTTAAAATAAGATTCTTTATCTGGTGATATTTAGGAACGAGAGATGGAAGCCAAGAAACGAGCCCTAGAAGAAGAAAAGCGACGTCGTGAGCTCCTAGAAAAGCGATTACAGGAGGAAACCAGTCAACGGCAAAAGTTAATTGAAAAGGAAGTGAAAATCCGTGAAAAGCAAAGAGCCCAGGTTTGTTAGCCCTTTCGTACTGCTGTTCTTTCTGCCCTGCCAGTCCTCCCCAGCATACAATCCGTTCTCTATTTTGAGAGGATTCTGCCCTCTTCTGGTCCTGCAGTTCCCATAGAACTGCATATCTGGGTTGGTCCAAGTTGGAATGTCGAAAAAGGAGACTGAGCATTATTTCTGTCTGTGGGATATACAGTCCAATCATCCCTGATCTAGGGCTGAATTGCCTTGTCCTAGCTTTAATTTTTTTTCTAATTGTACCTGTTAAGCACTTACTATGTGCCAGGCACTGTCTTAAGCACTGAGGTAGATACAAACTATCAGGTCCATGTCCACAAGGGGCTTACAGTCTTAATCTCCATTTTAAATATGAGCTAACTGAGGCACAAAGAAGTGAAGTGACTGGCCCAAGGTCACACAGTAGATGTGTGACAAAGCCGGGACTGAAACCCAGGTCCTCTGACTCCCAGGGTCGTGTTCTTTCCACTAGACCATGCTGCTTATCACATAATATTGGACAGAGAAGATGGAGGAAGGGGCACATTTCCTTCCATCCACCCATCTATCCTCCTCCAGGAATGTTTCTAAAAGTCACTCCAAAGATTCCCTGTGCAGCTTTGAGACTGTGAGCAGGAGACAGACTGGGTCCCTAAACAACACTTTGAATGCAGGATTGTGGTGCTTTGGAGAAGCAGCATAGTCCTGACCAAGTCTAACAATGACTCTGATAGCAGCTGGACATCTGGACCTCCACTTTTAATCTCTTTAAAATTGGGTTAGTGATAGTTTCTAAATAGGGCTGTCATGATGATTAGGCGGAGAGACTTTGTGAGAGGTAGCACTTTGTTCTGTTGAGCCAAACACACCTTGACTTTGGCCCTGTGGCAGTCCACTTCTTGATGCTACAAATGATAACTATTCTAAATTGGTGCTTAAACATCTTGAAGCATCTTGACTCTAGTCTTTGCATCCAGTACAGAATGAGAGGAACAGGTGCTGGTGTTTAATCTAGTCCCCAAAGTCCCCCAAGAATCAGGTCCCAGTGCATTTCGATCAAGAATGGCCTTACATTATAGAGAGCTTCTAATGGAAGGTATCCGAAGGTATAGCTTCACTGGGGGAAGAGAGGGGAGTTGTCTGCTCCTCTGGGGCAGATGGACAGGATGAGATAAATTTGTCCCTCCAGATGCAATAGGTGGCCCAGATGCCTGGCCCTCCTGAACAGCTCTCTTTTTCTATCAGGGTTTAATCTTTGATCCTCCCATGCTTTTGCAAACAGCCTCTAAGCCTTTCCTCATCATAATCAGTGTGCCACATTTCTGGGGTTTTTGCAAGCAGAATGGGTCGTGTTCTTTTGCAGGCCCGGCCCTTGACACGCTACCTGCCGGTCAGGAAGGAGGATTTTGATCTGCGGAGCCATGTGGAAACAGCTGGACACAACGTGGAGACCTGCTATCATGTCTCAATCACAGAGAAGACCTGTCGGGGCTTCCTCATCAAAATGGGAGGGAAAATTAAAACCTGGAAAAAACGATGGTTTGTGTTTGACCGGAACAAGCGCACCTTCTCCTATTATGCAGGTGGGTGTTGGAGGAGGGAGGACTGGGGGCTGCCTTGGGAAGGCTGCAAAGGCAGCGGGCTTAGAGGCCCAGTCACCTCAGCTGACCTTTAACACTCAGCCTCTTGGCTCTCTCCCTGTGGCTTTTATTGGGTCCGAGTTGGGCTCCACTCTCTCCATTTGCTTGGTTCCTCTTGGTTAATGGGCTACTCACCCATCAAGCAATGGTTTCTTCTCATCTCCCTCCCCGGCCCCCCACCTACTGACTCATCCTCTGGAGTCTCCCTCCAGTTGGGATGACCCAGGGGAAGCCAAACAGGAGCCTGTAGTAAGGAGAAGATACTCATCTCATGCATTTCATGGTATTTGTTAAGCAAATGGTCAAACACTTTTCCAAGTGTTGGAGTAGGTATAGAACAATTAGGCCCTGTCCCACATGGGGCTTACAGACTAAGTAGGAGGGAGAACAGGTATTGAATCACCACTTTAGAGTTGAGGAAACTGAGGTACAGGGAAGTCAAGTGACTTCCCCAAGGTCACATAGCAAGCAATTGACAGAGCCAGGATTAGAACCCAGGTCTTCTGACTCCAAGGCCTATGCTCTTTCAACTAGGCCCATATTCTTTTCACTAGACCATGCTGCTTCTCCTTCCCTCTCTCCACTCTCTGCCCCTTGGGCCTCTGTGTATGGCCACAGTCCAGGAGCCCCCATGGTGGGGCTGTCCCCCCACCTACCTCAACTGGCAAGGGGACCAACTTGAAGTTGCCCTTCGACTTCCTTCTTCCTCCACAGGGCCCCAACTAGAGCTTCTGTGGAGAAGTATAGCACCTGGGAACTAACTTTACAAAAGTAATGCATTTTTAATTGATACTACTGTTGATAACAAAGTGCAAAGAGGAGTTTCCAATGGACACTCACCAACTGAGATTTAAGGCTGCACACACCAAGCCTGACTGATTCCAGAGACTTCATAGCATGTGCTAAGGCCAGGTCTTCAAAGCTCAGATGCATGCTTCCTCTAAGATTTTTGCCCAGAAAAGGAATGGAATCAAAAATACCTCAAATAAGTTCTTATGTTCCTGGCATACTCTACTACATAGATTGGTAAAGCAGAGAGAGAGATAAAACCCACCATACCCACTCTTAAGGAATATTCAAATTAAAGTAGGGACAGGCAACAGCAGAGGGTGGAGAGACCTATGAAATCTCAGCACTCACTAATAAAAGTTTAGCTACACCTTGGTAGTAAAGGCAAGCTGTTCCCAAAAAGCCTCAGTGGCCTCTGGGAAATGTAGGGAGCCAGCCCCTTTGCTTCCTGGGAAAGGTAGTTTTCTACTCTATTAAATTGAACTCTCCCAAGTGCTTAATACAGTGATCTGCACACCAGTACTCAATAAATAACATTGACTGATTGATTTCCCCTGCCTTCCCTGAACTGCAGCTGTTCCCATCCCCCAAATTCACCTTGAGGGGTGCAGCTGTCCAAGAATTATTACCCAGGACCCAGAGACCCCCAATCATAAGTTTCAAAGTGATGCCTAAAGTTCTGTTTTTCATCTTTGGGCATCATTCTAAGCTGACAGCCACACAGCGAGGATCTAGAGGGCCCCTAGAGAGGAATGACTGCTTTGAGGATGGACTTTGAAGGGCTTTGGGGGCTAGGCAATCTGGTGGTTGCTGGATAACTGTGATTTTCCAAACAAGGACACACACTTTTAATTTTTGGGTTCAGGGCAAAGCATCAAGGGAGCAGAGCAGTGGGGGGGGGAAGGGGGGGCAGGGGCAGAGACAGGAAAGCAGGCAAAAAGAGGAGATACTCCCTAGTGTTGTCTCTTCTTCTCCACTGCTATTTTTCTGGAGGTCACCAGGCAGGAGATGGGCATGAGAAATTCCTCTACCTGGATCCTTGTGGGAGGAGCTGACCACCTCCCTCATCTCTGGCCAGTCCGCCCCAGCAGCTTGGGGGATCTCCAGGGACAGTGTGGGGTCAGACCTTGGGAACTGCTGCAGCTTAAGCATCCACAAGGCTGCCCAAATGTTGCTTCCCTGTGACATGTCTTCCCTGGTGATGCCCTGGGAATCCCCCACCCTATGCCTAGGTGCCCTGGTGGGGATAATGGAGCAGATAGCCCTTTCTCCTTTGGTAGAGGGAAAGAGGAGATACTTATGCTCAACTCCTGGGTCTGGGGAGGAGCAGAAAAAAGGTATCAGCAGAGGCATGATCTTGAGTCCATCTCTGGTCTCTTTGTCGCTCCAAGGGGTAGGGGAGCAGTCCACCCTAAACTAGGGGGGCAAAGTTAAGGGTCCTGAAAATTTAGATGAGATTCTGCTCTGTCTCCTTGGATTGGGAGCTCCATGTGGGGCAAGGGTCTGTGTTTCATCTGATTATCACTGACCTACTCCAACACTAAGTACGGACAGGGTTTAGCACATACTCAGTGTTTAATGAATAACATACTAATTCATTGATTGTGGGAATGGTGAGACTTGAAGGGGGGGTCAGAAGACCTGGGTTCCAATTCCAACTGCACCTCGTGTCTGGTGTATGACCTTGGACAAGTCACTTCACTTCTTTGTGCCTTAGTTCCCTCAACTGTCAAACAGGGATTCAATGCCTGTATTCCCTCCTACTTAGATTGTGAGACCTATGTGGGACAGGGACTGTGTCCAACCTGATTACCTAGTAACTACCCCTACGCTTAGAAGAGTGCTTAACAAATACAACAATTATTATCATTGTTATCATTACTATTAGTCCAGGCCGCTGACTTTTCTACCCACACAACCCAATACAGCCTGGGTGGACCCAACTCACACCTGGCCTCTCAGTAGAGGGTTCTGATTGCCTGGACTGTCCTCACATCTCTTTCAGACTCAGGGGAATGAATCCTGACTCTCCTTTTCCCTGCCTCCTGCCAAATAATACACTTTCTTAGGAAGCCCCAAACACTATGAAGTCCCTGGCAGAAAATACTGTTCCTTCTTTGGAAAGGCTATTGTAGAACTATTCCCTTGGTCAATCAATCAATGATATTGACTGAGCACTTTACACTGTGCAGACCACTGTACTAGGCATTTGGTAGCATACAATCAAATGGAGTAGGTAGGCATGGTCCCTGCCCACAAGGAGCCTGAAGACTAGAGGAGAAAACAGATATTAAAACAAGTTACAGATGTATGCGTACATGTAAGCTTCCCTGGAGTCTTCCTTTCTGCCCACCCTGGACTCTTGGGGAATGGGCCCGGTAGAGAAGCAGTGTGGCCTACTGGACAGAGCCTCGGCCTGAGAGTCAGAGGACTTGGGTTCTAATCCCGGCTCTGCTTGTGACCTTGAGCAAGTCACTTCACTTCTCTGTGACCCAGTTTCCTCAACTGTAAAATGAGGATTAAATATCTGTTCTCCCTCCTACTTAGACTGTGAGCTCCATGTGCAACAGGGACTGTGTCCAAACTACCCCAATTCTAAAAACCATGTTTGACACTAGTAAGCGCTGAACAAATATCATAAAAAAAGAAGTATTGTGGGTCTGGGAGAGGGATGAATATCGAAGTATTTAAGGGAAACAGACTCAAGTGCATAGGTGATATAGAAGCGAGGGCTTAATCAGGGAAGGCTCCTTGGAGGAGATCAATCAATTAAGCAATCAGTTATATTCAGTGTTTACTATGCTTGGGAAAGTACAACAGATGGTAGATATAATCCCAGCCCATGATGAACTTACAGTCTAGAGAAGATATGATTTTAAGTGGGCTATGAAGATGGGGAGAGTGGTGGTTTGTTGAATATAAGGGGGATGGGAGTTACAGGCCAGAGGAAAAACGTGGACAAAGGATCTGCCACAGAGAAATTGAGGTAGAGAGGACGTTGGTGTCATGGCTCAATGGAAAGAGCCTGGGTTTGTGAGTCAGAGGTCATGGGTTCTAATCCCAGCTCCGCTGCTTGCCAGCTGTGTGACTTTGGGCAAATCACTTCACTTCCAGTGTCTCAGTTCCCTCATCTGTAAAATGGGGATTAAAACTGTGAGCCCCACGTGGGACAACCTGATCACCTTGTTTTCCCCCCAGAGCTTAGAACAGTGCTTTGCACATAGTAAATGCTTAACAAATACCACCATCATTATTATTATTAATAAAGGAAATAGCAGGAGATCGGGGGTAAAGTCTGCCCTCTAGTGGCTACAGATTTAGAAAATATAAAACTATGAAAGAATTGGTTTCAAATAGAAGAAAGGTGCTAATTGTTTGAGGTGTAGAAATCAACAAGTAAAATCATATTTTTTAATTGTAAAAGCAAAGAGGGTACCACTGGTCTTGATAAAAATGTTACACCTATACTCTCCAACACTAATCTTCCTAGACCAAATGAAGTGAATCTACTAAGAGAAATCCATAAATTAGGAGCAGGACCATAATTACTTCAAAATTCCTACTGGGAAACCTTGGAATGAGAGTGCTATACTACTAAGTGCTTGGTAGAGTACAGTACTCTCCCAAAGCTTCACTGAGATCACATCTCCTTAAGAGACCTTCTCCAATTTAGTCCTCTTTTCCCCAGCTCACTCTCCCTTCTGCATTGTCTATGTACTTGAATTTGTGACCTTGGGCATTTGATATTCACCCCACCCTCAACCTCACAGCACAGAGAAGCAGTGTGCTTAGTGGAAAGAGCATGGGTTTGGGAGTCAGAGGACATGGGTTCTCATCCTGGCTCTGCCATTTGTCTGCTGTGTGACCTTGGGCAAACCACTTAACTTTTCTATGCCTTAGTTACCTCAACTGGAAAATGGGGATTAAGATTGAAACCCCCATCTAAGACAACCTGATTGCCTTGTATCTACTCCAAGTGCTTAGAACAGTGCTTGGCACATAGTAAGCACTGTACAAATACCATTATTATTATTATGTACATATCTTAAAATTATATATTATAAATTATTTGTTTAGATTAATGTATGTCTCCCCCCTAGACTGTATGCTCATTATGGGCAGGGAGTGTGTCTACTAATTATGTTGTATTGTGCTCTCCCAGATACTCAGTGGAATGCTTTGTGTGTAGTAAGTGCTCAATAAATACCGATGATTTACTGATTAACTAAATTTTGAACCTAAATTCTTAAATCTTTTCGCCACTTTTCTGTCTAGTCCACTGCAAAAATATATTTCCTGGGTGTAATTAAAAATTGTCCCAGATTGTCACTGAATGATTTACAGAAATAGCCATGAATTATTATCCCAGTTATTATTATATTTTACCAACCATTATTTGGTAGAGAATAGAGAAGCAGCGTGGCTCAGGGGTAAGAGGCCAGGCTTGGTAGTCAGAGGTCATGGGTTCGAATCCCAGCTCTGCCACTTAGCTGTGTGACTGTGGGAAAGTCATTTAACTTCTCTGTGCCTCAGTTACCTCATCTGTAAAATGGGGATTAAGACTGTGAGCCTCAAGTGGGACAACCTGATTACCCTGTATCTACCCCAGCACTTAGAATAGTGCTCTGCACATAGTAAGCAATTAAATACCAACATTATTATTATTATTATTTTCTTATTTGACCCAAGAAAAACAAATAATTTGTCATCTAGAGATAAGCAGCTAATTGGTATAGAGTGCTCAACAAAAATGATCTCTCTTTTAGAAATCTTTTGCAAGATTAAAAAAGCAATGCTTATGGTATATATTTCAGGGGGAAGATATGTATGTACAAGGTCTAATAAATGTAGCCAGATGTTTATTATGATTTACCCAGATACACTTTCAAGAAAAAGCAGGGATTATAGTTCCTAGGAATTCTTGGATAATTAGATACAAGGCTTGGGGATCAATTCATGCATAGTTAACTATTATCATAAAATTAAGTGTTCTGTAGATACCCATGAATAAAAATCCATACATCTCCCAAACAATTTGATAAATGAGATTACTGGATCAACCTGAATGTCAGACCAGTTGGTGTCCTTCAAGATGGCTGGGAGGACTGGACAGATAACTCTAAAATGAACTAATTCCCAGTGCCATTGGGTGAAATACAAATGATCAGTGGTATTTACTGAGTGCTTACTGTGTGCAAGTACTATGCTAAGTGCTTGGGAGAATAAATAGAGAAGCAACATTGCCTAATGGAAAGAGCATGAGCTTGCGAGTCAGAGAACCTGGGTTCTAATCCCAGTGCTGTCATCACTTGCCTTGTGACTTTAGGAAGTCCTTTCACTTCTGTGGGCCTGTTTTTTCAACTGTAAATTGAGGATCAATGCCTGCTCCCCCTCCTACCTAGCCTGTGAGTCTCATGTGGGAAAGGGACTATGTCCAACCTGATTAACTTGTACCTATCCCAGAGCTTAGAACAGTGTTTGATACATAGTAAGTGCTTAACAAATATGATAATAATACAGTAGAGTTGGCAAATATGTTTCCTGCCCACAAAGAGCTTACAATCTAGAGGAGGAGACATAATAATAATAATAATTATTATTATTGTATTTATTAAGTGTTTACTATGTATCAAGTACTGTACTAGGTGCTGGGGAGGATACAAGCAAATCAGATTACCCACAGTCCCACATGGGGCTCAGAGTGTAAATCCCCATTTTACAGATGAGGTAACTTCAGCACAGAGAAGTGAAGTGACTTGCCCAAGGTCACACGGCACACAAGTAATGGAGCTGGGATTAGAACCCATGACCTTCTGACTCCCAGGCCCATCCTCTATCCATTATGCCATACTGCTTCTTTACATATATTAAAATAAACAAATAACTACAATACAATACAGTTGATACATATGATCCCTGCCCACAAGGAGCTTACAGTCTCCTCTCTAATAGGCCCCATCATCCCATTAATAATAATAGTGGTATTTGTGTAAGTGCTTACTCTATGCCAGGCACTGAGGTAGACATAAATTAATCAGGTCAGATACAGTCTCTGTCCTAGAGAAGTAGCATGGTGTAGTGGATAGATCTTGGGCCTGGGAGTCAGAAGGTGTCATGGCTTCTAATCTCAGCTCCACCACTTGTCTGCTGTGGGACCTTGGTCAAGTCTCTTAATTTCTCTGTGCCTCAGTTACTTTATCTCTAAAAATTGGGGATTCATTCATTCATTCAATAGTATTTATTGAGCGCTTACTATGTGCAGAGCACTGTACTAAGCGCTTGGAATGAACAAGTCAGCAACAGATAGAGACAGTCCCTGCCATTTGATGGGCTTACAGTCTAATCGGGGGAGACAGACGGTCAAGAACAATGGCAATAAATAGAGTGGAGGGGAAGAACATCTCGTAAAAACAATGGCAACTAAATAGAATCAAGGCGATGTACATTTCATTAACAAAATAAATAGTGTAATGAAAATATATACAGTTGAGTGGACGAGTACAGTGCTGAGGGGATGGGAAGGGAGAGGGGGAGGAGCAGAGGGAAATGGGGGGAAAAGAGGGTTAAGCTGCAGAGAGGTGAAGGGGGGTGGTAGAGGGAGTAGAGGGAGAAGAGGAGCTCAGTCTGGTAAGACCTCTTGGAGGAGGTGGCTTTTAAGTAGGGTTTTGAAGAGGGGAAGAGAATCAGTTTGGCGGAGGTGAGGAGGGATTAAGAGTGTAAGCCCAATGTGGGATAGGGACTGTTTCCAACCTGGTTAACTTGTATCTACCCCAGTGCTTAGATCAGTGCTTGGCATATAGAAAGAGCCTAACAAGAACCACAATTATTATTTTTAAAATTATTATTATTATTACATGGGGCTCACAACCTATGAGGGAGGGAGAACAAGCATTTCATGCCAATTCTTGAGATGAAGGAACTGTGGCCCAGAAGAACTAAGTGACTTGCCCAGGGTCACACAATCTGCAAATGACAGAGCTGACTCCTAGTCCTCTGCCTTTCCTCTAGGCCATGATTTCTGAGTGGTTCAAACGGTATCACTGCCTTAGACCAGAGTCAGGAGATCTGATGCTGGCTTCCTCTGAGCCTTGAGCAAAGCCACTCATTCATCTGGATTGCAAAACATGGGATCTGCAGCCACAAGGTGTTTCTAGGCAAAGGGTCAATGGGGAATTCTGATTATCAGGGAGAAGGGGCTGAAGATCACAGGCACCTTCCAATGGGGGGAAATTATTTCTGATTATCAAGAGGAAATCACTTGGCTCCTGTGATCTCCCATATCTGTGTGGAGATACATGTTTCACTATCCCCATCTCTCGTTGCAGATAAACACGAAGCAAAATTAAAAGGTGTGATCTATTTTCAAGCTATCGAAGAAGTCTATTACGATCACTTAAAGAACGCACATAAGGTAAACAAAGACTAAATGAGGAGGTTTCCTGGGCCGACCCTCCATCTCTATCCCCAGTAGCCTTAGGGACCGCTCCTTTGTGCAGGCAGGGGCATAGAAGGCGGGCAGAATGGCAGGGAAAAAAGGCTTTTCTTTTCTAGGGTCAGGAGGAGGAGGGATGGCTGCGGGGAAGCCATCTGGTGATGCCCCTAGTTTAGCCCTCTGCCCCTTGGTGTAGGGTTGGGATCTGAGGAGCACAGAAGACCTGCCTCTGGCAGAGCTGGGGAGAGAAGAAGGTATGAGGGTGAGGCCTCCATCATAGCAGGCTGGCAGGGCTTGGGTTCAGGGTGAATGGAGCTCCCCACAGGCCCACGGGGTCAGTAGTCCTGCCTTGGCAGCAGAGACCTGACCAGAACCAGTCCAGGTGGCCTGGCAGCTACATCAAGAAGCAGTGTGACTCAGTGAAAAGAGCCCAGGCTTGGGAGTCAGAGGTCATGGGTTCTACTCCCAGCTTGGCCACTTAGCTGTGTGACCTTAGGCAAGTCACTTTACTTCTCTGGGCCTCAATTATCTCATCTGTAAAATGGGGATTATGTTTGTGAGCCCCACCTGATTACCTTGTTTCTACCCCAGTGTTTAGAACAGTGCTTGGCATATAGTAAGTGCTTCATAAATACCAATATTGTTATTATTACTGAAGTCCCCTGCTAGACCTGAATAAGCCAGGCCAAAATGAAAGTTTAATATCTGGATTTTTTCCTTCAGTCTGGCCAGTCCCCCCATCCCATTCCATCTTATCCCCACCAAAGCTTAAGCCAGCACAGAGTCCCAAGGATGAAGCACACACCCTCCTCCTGTCCCATGGTGAGTCCCAGTAGAGATTGGGAATGAAGAGGAGCATTCCATATAGCCTGCACCCTAACCTATATGTGTGTGGCCCCAGCATTGTAAAGAAAAGTTGGAGAAAAGGAGGCTTTTTCCTGTAGCAGCAACCATTGCTCACACCTCCATGGCTGAGGCCCCACCCATTATTCCAGGAAAATTTAAGGCCCTTTAGATACTTATTAGGTGGCAGAACAGAGCCCAAAAATCAGGTGGGCTTGCGTGGAGCAAAATTTCTGGTCAATGGGACATATCCCACCATCACACTGACCCAGAGACAGAGTAATGTGCATGTGTATGTGTGTCATGTCCCTTTGAGGCTCTGACTAACCTGACCTCAGGGCCCTGTGTAAAACCAGGGCTGGTGGTGGTGGAGAGTGGGTGTTTTCATGGAGGCTGAAGTCTAGTGACTAGAAAAACACTGTGGAGACAGAACATTGCAAATGCAGGATAAAGGAGGCAGAGATTGTGGAGGGCTTGGCGATTGGGAGAGGTCAGTCTTCAGAAAGCTAACAGGTCCAAAAGCCACCATTTTGGTCTTTTCAGTCCTGACCGGAAACTCTCAGGTCTTGTCAGAGATTGGACAAGAGTGAGGCTGGAAGTCCCACTCAAAAAGTGCCTGCCACAATCTAAATTAAATTGGCACCTCTGACACAGAATGATGACCCACTCCCTCCCGGCCCATCCTGACAACCACCCTCCTTCAAACCCCTTCCTCAAGAATCAGAAACACCTTTTAAAGAAATGGAAGATCTCATGTTCCAAGACAAGCAGGCAAATCCTTCCTGAGAACCCAGATCCGCAACCGGACATCTACAAAGAGGCAGGCCATATTGCTCAGATCCCCGTTCCCCACTTTTTTCTTTTCTTTCAGTCAATTAGACCCTGGGTGGGAGAAGAGTTGCTTGGGATGATCAGGTAATGTGGAAGGAACTTGTCGGGCATTGGCTAGTGCTTATGGTGGAGGAATGGAAAAGAGGCCCTGACTAAGGGCCAAGGCTTCAGGAGAAAAACAAGGTCCAATAAATCCAGGCTGGTGTGTGAGATTAACTTCCACCAGTCAATCCACTGGTAGTATTTATTTAGTGCTTGGGAGATTACAATAGAAGTAGCACACATGATTTCTACCTTCAACAATCTTACAGCCTAGTATGGAGAGGGAAACTAAAATAAACTAAGAGTAGGGAGAAGCAAGAAAGTCTACAGATATTACATAACTGCCATAGGGAAATGTGTGTGTACCCAATGCATAGGTTATGTGGAAGTGCTAAAGCTCCAATTGTGGGGGAAGTAGTGTGAGAGAATGAGGAAAGGACTCCTGGGGAGATGTTATTTTAGTAAGGATTTGAGGAGGGAGAGAACATCGATCTGGCATGAAGGGGGTTCCAAGCTGAAGGAAGGGCAAAAGCCAAGAAGTTGGTGGTGAGAGAGGCAAGAATAAAGGGAAGTGAGTAATTTAGCCTGAGAGGAGTGAAGCATTCAAGCTGGGATGAGTAAGAATTAAGTAGTGGAGAGAGACCTGACTGAATACCTTAAAGGTGAGGCGTTTCTGCTTGATGTAGAGATGGATGGGCAACCATTGGAAGTTTCTGAGGAGCAGGGAGACAAATGCAGAATTATCAGCAGGAAGAACCAGTGTTCCAGAGAGGAGATGGGTGATTAGAAACTCCCTGGAGGATGTGGAGCTTCCTAAACAATTCAGTGAGTGTTCTGACAGGGTATGACTGGAATGGCCGGAAAGCCAGGGCTCAGAGTGAGTGAAACCTCAGGCAAAGTAGAAGCGAGTCTAAAAAATCTTAGTAATGGAGAGGAACTTCAGAAGTGGGGTGGGTATAGAGCACAAGGGCTGGGGTATGAAGGGGTAGATGGAGTGAGGGTGGATGGAGAAGTGAGGAGTGAGCATTTGATCTCTCCATGTCAGGTGGTTTAATTGACGATTTTCCCTTTTTCTCCTTCTAGAGCCCTAATCCACTGCTCACTTTCAGTGTGAAGACCCACGATCGGATCTATTATATGGTGGCTCCAACACCTGAAGCCATGAGGATCTGGATGGATGTTATAGTGACTGGGGCAGAAGGCTACACCCACTTCATGTTGTAGGGAGTCTGTGCAGCAGTTAGTTACATGACAGAATAAATGGCCATCTCTCAGAACTGGTCCCTTTCTGTGACTCTCCAAAGTTAGCCTTTGGCCCAGGGGAAAGCAGGATCATATCCTGCCCTTACAGGAGGAAGAGACTTGAAACCATCAAAGGAAAGAACACTTCATCTGAATAACAACAATGTCATTTATAGGAAAATGTCTTTTAAACTGATTTTATATCATATGTTTTACGAGAACAAATCAAACAATTTGCAGAATTGTGCGAACTCAGCAACATGCAAATATTTTAGAACCTGAACCCCAAAGATGTATAGGTGCATATTTTAATATATAGTATTTTTCACTTACTGATAACCAGCTGGTTTTTTCAACATAGGTGTTCTTTTCTTATGGGTATTTTCAAATAAAACCAAAGCCGGGGTAGCAGGAGAGGGTGGGGAAGATGGGGGGAGAGCAGTCTACTTTTATTTATTGAGCGCTTATTGTGTGCAGAGCACTGCACTAAGCACTTCGGAGAGTACAATATAACAGATTGGATAGCACGTTCCCTGCCCACAGCGAGCTTGCTTCACCTCCAGTTCTTGCCTTAAAGTCCTGCACTAAAGCCAAAGACTGTTATCCCACTGAATTACAAGGGAAGATGAACTTCTAATGAAGTTCAATGAACTTCAGTGGCAAAACAAAGAAAACTTTCAACTATTCAGCAGCATTTGAAAGCGGTGAAACATTCCATAATATGGTTTTAACGTTATCCTGGGCAAAAACCATCATGTGAGATCAGAGCAGACCGAAGATGGAGTCCTGCGAACAAGAATCGATCATTTGTTTAATTGGTTTGGATGAAAAGCAGGGGTTTGGAAATAGAAATGTGAGCATCATCTGTTATCCATTTGTGTGCCTTTGATATGGATCCCTCTGCTTAACCTCTGTCTTTTCTATCCTCAAAAACAGCCTGACTCAGGTTTCACCAGAGAACAAACTCAACTCTGAGGTTAAAGCCAAAAACTGTCCTCAGATTCCTTGAAATGGAATGGAGTTGTGAGGCTCCACTTTATTTCAGAGAGTATATCTTTCTTTGGAATTAGCCATCACATTTTATAACGTTAAATCGACCTGCTGAATGAAACTTTGACTTCACGAGCATCTGTTATAACACTTTTTTCTAATGCTGTCCCACCTTATCTGCATATTTGTGTTTGTGTGCACGCTGTATTTATCTGCTATATTATTTACTTTGATCAGGCTCACTGAGTAGGAGACAATAATGGGTCTTGATTAGGCAAAGTACTAAATGAAGTGAATGGAATTCTTTTCTGGTATTCATGTTGTACTCATAAGTGCCCTGACTAGATTCTTTTACTTGAACATTGAAGGACAAAAGTGCTATTAAAATCATTTTTATGTTTATCTATTTCGGAGATCACATTTAAACTGTAATATAAAAATTTATGCAAAATGAAATATCTGAAATTTCTTTTGATATATGTTTACCTACATCATTTTTCTAAGGAAAATTGTGCCTTCACCCTATGGTTATTCAGGTTTTTCGAATTAAGTTTTATATCTTGCATGAGTCAATAAACCATTTAAATTCAAAGTTGAAAATATGCTATTTTGTTATTAAAAGCATTCATTTAATTTCCAACTTTATGATGTTGCCTTTCTGGTGGAAGTGAAGATTTTACAAAGGTTTACAATAACTGACTGTAGAAGTTGTAATAGTTTTAGTAACAGTAGCAGTTATAGTAATGACATTTATTAAAAGCTTAAAATGTGCAAAGGACATTACTGTACAAAAATACATATTAACCCTGATCCAGGGGAAACTCAAAATTCGGCTGACTTGCTTCTCCACCCCACTTGCCCACTCCCCATTCCCATTACACCTCAGACCCTGCTTCTCTATCAACATTCTCCAACACCCACCTTACCACCTGCCTCTTCACCTACTGTCCTCCCCTACTCTCGTGTCCTGCTCCCACAACTTAGTTCTGCATTCATTTGTGGAGCCCCTGTTCTACCAAACTCCTCATCCTCAATCTGACCCTACACACTCATTTCTCTCCTCACCATCACGGCAACTTGACTCTCACCTGATGACAGTGTCTCTCCTGCTGCCTCCCCCCCATCCCCCGCCTTGAGAGGGTCTCATCTCTTTCCCCACTTCCAGGCTCACAGGGAAGGGGGAGGAGTCGCCCTGCTCCTCATCGTCAGACACTGTCATTCTTCCGCTCTTCTTCTGAATCCCAGTGTCCACCTGTAGAGCTACTAGTTGTTCTTAACCACTGGCCTCCTGGTCTCCCCTCTGCATTCCTTGCTGAATTTGATGCTTTTCTCACCTTCCTGTAATCTCTTGCTTCTCCCATTCTAATCCATAGGGACTTCAACCTCCACATTAACGACCCTACTAGCCCCGTCCTCTCCCCCAAAATTCCCAGCCACACATCCTCTCCTGTACTGACCTCTTACTACCCGCCTCCCTCCCCACCCCCCCCCACCTCAGCAACTCACTAGCATGGACTCACATTCTGATCACCTCCAAACAATGTCTCATCTCCTACTACTCCAACTCCACCTTCCCACTTTGTGATCATAACCTTCTTACCTGCCACCTCACCCATACCCCCTACCCCTTAAATTCACTCCTCATCCTCTGTTGTGACTTATGGACTTTAGACACCCTCTACCTTTCTCAGGCCATCTCACCTCCCCTGGTCTCCCTGCAACCCCTCCCATTTCTCAAATGGAAAAATACCAGCCCTCCACTCCACCCTCTCTACCAACATGAACTCCCTTGCCCAGCTATCCCTGCTAACCCTTCACTGCTGTGGCCCCTCCAACCCCTAGTCCTGGATCACTGCTCCAGTGCATTTCCTCTGTTCCTGTACCTAGGCAGCTGAAAGTGGTTGGCGAAAATTCAAGCTCACGGCTGACTTCTCCCACGATAAATTATCTTTGATCCTTTAACTCAGATCTGCTGTCTGCTCATCAACCCTTCTATTCCTTTCTTGTTGATTTGTGTGTTTACATCTCCCACCAGCTCTTCCATACCTTATCACCAACTCCCCTCAACCCCATGCTCCCAATCCCTCCTCTCCCCAACTCCTCTCTATCCCAGAAGCCCACATATCCTGAAACGTCACTCGGTCCACATCTCTACTCTCCTCAAAAATCTCTGTGTCTCTTCACATCTAACAAAAACTCCTTACTGTCAGCTTCAAGTCTCTCCAGTCAATAAATGAGTAGTATTACTTTGTGCAGAACCCTGTACTAAGTGATTGGGAGAGTACAATACAGTAGAATAGGCAGATACAATCCCTGCCCAGAGGCATTTTATAGAGCAAAGAGAGGCGCTTCCCACCTGGTCATTCATTCATTCATTCAATAGTATTTATTGAGCGCTTACTATGTGCAGAGCACTGTACTAAGCGCTTGGGATGAACAAGTCGGCAACAGATAGAGACAGTCCCTGCCGTTTGACGGGCTTACAGTCTAATCGGGGGAGACAGACAGACAAGAACAATGGCAATAAATAGAGTCAAGGGGAAGAACATCTCGTGGTCCCACCTTACCTTTCTGTTCACTTGTCACCCATCGCACGGGGACGAGTTCGAGGACCGGCACAGAGAGAGTGAGAAATGAAAAATTTATTCCACTTGGCTAATTGAACTTTCCTTTTGAGAGAAATACATTTATTTTTAGTTATTCACATGCGGCAAAGTGAACTTTCCTTAGGGAGGAATGTACTTATTTTAGTTTGATGCCTTGTGTCCACTCAAACTGAAGGCTTCCCTTTCAGCAGTAATACACTTATTTAGTTACTCGTATGTGGCGAAGTGCCTAGCCCCCATCAGCTCCTCCTTGTCGACCCCTCGCACCTTTCCCATGCCTCGCACCCTGCCCATAGACTCAGCCAAGTGCAGTCAGTGGAAACTCCACTCAACCATGGGGAAGCTTTTCTTCATCCTTGACCTGTTCCTGACTGGTACTTCTCACTGGGTACTATCTCACTGTAGAATAGTACTTCTACACTGTTCCTTCTCGCCATCACTGAAACCTGGCTCTCCCATTCATTGATTCATTCAATAGTATTTATTGAGCGCTTACTATGTGCAGAGCACTGTACTAAGCGCTTGGAATGAACAAGTCGGCAACAGATAGAGACAGCCCCTGCCGTTTGATGGGCTTACAGTCTAATCGGGGGAGACGGACAGACGAGAACAGTGGCAATAAATAGAGTCAAGGGGAAGAACATCTTGTGAAAACAATGGCAACTAAATAGAATCAAGGCAATGTACAATTCATTAACAAAATAAATAGGGTAATGGAAATATATACAGTTGAGCGGATGAGTACAGTGCTGTGGGGATGGGAAGGGAGAGGTGGAGGAGCAGAGGGAAAGGGGGAAAAGAGGGTTTAGCTGCGGAGAGGTAAAGGGGGGGTGGTAGAGGGAGCAGAGGGAGAAGAGGAGCTCAGTCTGGGAAGGCCTCTTGGAGGAGGTGAGTTTTAAGTAGGGTTTTGAAGAGGGGAAGAGAATCAGTTTGGCGGAGGTGAGGAGGGAGGGCGTTCCAGGACCGCGGGAGGACGTGGCCCAGGGGTCGACGGTGGGATAGGCGAGACCGAGGGATGGTGAGGAGGTGGGCGGCAGAGGAGCGGAGCGTGCGGGGTGGGTGGTAGAAAGAGAGAAGGGAGGAGAGGTAGGAAGGGGCAAGACTCTTGAAGCCTAGAGTGAGGAGTTTTTGTTTGGAGCGGAGGTTGATAGGCAACCACTGGAGTTGTTTAAGAAGGGGAGTGACATGCCCAGATCGTTTCTGCAGGAAGATGAGCCGGGCAGCGGAGTGAAGAATAGATCGGAGCGGGGCGAGAGAGGAGGAAGGGAGGTCAGAGAGAAGGCTGACACAGTAGTCTAGCCGGGATATAACGAGAGCCTGTAGCAGTAAGGTAGCCGTTTGGGTGGAGAGGAAAGGGCGGATCTTGGCGATATTGTAAAGGTGAAACCGGCAGGTCTTGGTAACGGATAGGATGTGTGGGGTGAACGAGAGAGACGAGTCAAGGATGACACCGAGATTGCGGGCCTGAGAGACGGGAAGGATGGCCGTGCCATCTTATCTGCTTCAATTCTTCACTCTCGCCTGACAATAATATTTCTAATTCACTCTTATACCCACTGCCCCCACCAGCTGTTCCTGACACTGAACTCCCTCCTCAAACCTCCTGTCGCCCTGCCTTCATCATCCCTTTCCCCTAATGACCTGGCTACCCACTTCATCAACAAAATTGAAACCCCCCTAAAATCTCCCCCTCGTCCTCTCCAATTCCCCCCCACCACACACACACCCCTCAACTCTCCTTAATTGGTGCAGTAACTCTCTTCTCTTTAAATCTACCCCACCACCTGTGCTTCTTCCTAGTAATAGTACAGCACTTTGCTCACTGACTCCAATGCTCACCATTTCAAACCATTAATTTCCTTCTGAAAGGTCCAGTGCCCCTACCTCCTCCTCCCTCACAAATACCTGAAACCCAGGACAACTACACTGTTGTTCAAAAAACAACAACCCCAAACTCTTCACCTCTATGCTTCATTTCCCACATCAACATGCTCCTCTTTTCCAGCTGCATCTGAAAAGGAAGTGTCCCTCCTGCTCTTCTAATCTAGCCCCAGTATCGGTGTCTTGGACTCCACCACCCTCATTTAATGATGATGATGATAATAATAATAATAAATTGATAAGTGTTTAATCTGGCCAGATACTGTATTAAACTGTAGTCCTCTAGACTTTAGCTAATTTTGGGCAAGTAACATGTCTCCTAATTCTGTTATATTGTACTTTCCCAAGGGCTTAATATGGAGTTAACTGCAAGATACTCAGGTCAAACACTGTACCTGTCCCACATGGGACTCACAGTCTAAATAGCAGGGAGAACAGGTATTGAATCCTCATTTTACAGATGTGGACACTGAGGTACAGAGAAGTGACTTGCCTGAGATCACACAGCAGGCAAATGGTAGACCTGGTATTAGAACCCAGGTCTTCTGACTCCCATGATCATTTTCTTTCCGTTAGGCCATGCTCTTAAAAACACTTGTCCCTAGTTTTCCAATACTTAATAATAATAATAATAATAATGCTGGTATTTGTTAAGCGCTTACTATGTGCCGAGCACTGTTCTAAGCACTGGGGTAGACACAGGGGAATCAGGTTGTCCCACGTGGGGCTCACAGTCTTAATCCCCATTTTACAGATGAGGTAACTGAGGCACCAAGAAGTTAAGTGACTTGCCCAAAGTCACACAGCTGACAAGTGGCCGAGCCGGGATTCGAACCCATGACCTCTACTTCCCTTCTGCTTTCAAAAATGGTTATGTTTCTCCTCTTCTAAACCAGCCTTCTCTGGATGCCACAGCTCCCTCCAATGTTGCTCCATCTCCTTGCTCCTATTTCTGTTGTATTCTGTTGAATGCTTTCAATTCCTCCTCTACCAACCTCTTTTTGATGCACTGCATTCTGATATGCATCCCCTTCACTTTACTGAGGTTTCAACTCACCAAGATTCCCAGTTACTTCCTCTTAGCCAAGTCCCAATCCTCTTTGACTTCTTGGTTGCTTTCAACATTGCTGACCACTCTCTTCTCCTAGAAATGCTAGCTGATGTTGGTTTCACCAACACATGCTCATCTTCCTTTTTTCCCCTGGCCTTTTTTCTGCCTCTCATCTTTGATTATATGCTCTGTTTGGGGCTATTATTATATTCATTAAGGGCTCTGTACCAAGCACTGTACTAAGTGCTGGGGTAGACACATGATCAACAGGTTTTTTTAAGGTACTTGTTAAGCACTTAGTATGCACCAAATACTGTACTAAGCACTGGGGTAGATACAAGATAATCAGGTTGAACACTGTTCATGTCCCACATGGGATTCACAGTCTTAATCCCCATTATACATGTGAGGTAACTGAGACACAGAGAAGGCAAGTGACTTGTCCAAGGTCACCCAGCAGATAAGTGGTAAAGCCAAGATTAGAAGCGAGGTCCCAGGTCCAGGATCTTTCCATTAGGCCATACTGCTTCCTTACACTCTCTTGTAGAGCTCCTCAGCTCACATGGCTTCATCAACCACCTCTACATGGAGTTCTCTCAGTCCCAACCAACCGCTCACCTGCTTTACCATCTCATTCCTCTTCTTGCCTCCAGGATATTCATTCATTTATTCATTCATTCAATAGTATTTATTGAGTGCTTACTATGTGCAAAGCACTGTACTAAGCGTTTGGAAAGTACAATTCAGCAACAGATAGAGACAATCCCTGCCCATTGATGGGCTTACAGTCTAATCAGGGGAGACAGACAGACAAAAATAGCAATTAATAGAATCAAGGGGATGTACATCTCATTAACAAAATAAACAGGGTAAAAAAATACATACAAATGAGCAGATGAGCACATTGCTGAGGGGAGGGGAAGGGAGAGGAGGAGGACCAGAGGGAAAGGGGAGGAAAGGGAGCTTAGCTGAGGGGAGGTGAAGGGGGTGCAGAGAGGCAGCAGAGAGAGCAGAGGGAAAAGGGGAAGCTCAGTCTGGGAAGGCCTCTTGGAGGAGGTGAGCTCTCAGTAGGGCTCTGAAGAGGGGAAGAGAGTTAGTTTGACAGAGGTGATGAGGGAGGGTATTCCAGGACAGCGGAAGGACGTGGGCCAGGGACAGACGGTGGAATAGGCGAGAATGGGGGACGGTGAGGAGGTGAGCGGCAGAGGAATGGAGCATATGGGGTGGGCAGTAGAAAGAGAGAAGGGAGGAGAGGTAGGAGGGGGCAAGGTGATGGAGAGCCTTGAAGTCTAGAGTGAGAAGTTTTTGTTTTGTGCGAAGGTGGATAAGTAACCACCGGAGGTTTTTAAGAAGGGGAATGACATGCCTAGAGCGTTTCTGCAGGAAGATGAGCCGGGCAGCGGAATGAAGAATAGACTGGAGCGGGGAGAGACAGGAGGAAGGGAAATCACAGAGAAGGCTGACACAGTAGAAGAAGAGTAGAGTAGAGAAGCAGTGTGGCTAGAGAAGCAGTGTGGCTCAGTGGAAAGAGCACGGGCTTTGGAGTCAGAGGTCATGGGTTCGAATCCTGGCTCGGCCACTTGTCAGCTGTGTGACTTTGGGCAAGTCACTTAACTTCTCGGTGCCTCAGTTACCTCATCTGTAAAATGGGGATTAAGACTGTGAGCCCCACGTGGGACAACCTGATTCCCCTGTGTCTATCTCTTACCGATTTGTACATTCCAAGCGCTTACTATAGTGCTCTGCACATAGTAAGCGCTCAATAAATACTATTGAATGAATGAATGAATGAATACCCCAGCGCTTAGAACAGTGCTCGGCGCATAGTAAGCGCTTAACAAATACCAACATTATTATTATTATTACAGTAATCCAGCCGGGATATTATGAGAGACTGTACCAGTAAGATAGCCATTTGGGTGGAGAGGAAAGGACGGATCTTGGCAATATTATAAAGGTGAGACCGCAGGTCTTGGTGACGGATTGGATGTGTGGGGTGAATGAAAGAGCTGAGTCAAGGATAACACCAAGATTGCGGGCTTGAGAGACAGGAAGGATGGTCGAACCATCCACAGTGACAGGGAAGTCAGGAAGAGGACAGGGTTTGAGAGGGAAAATAAGGAGCTCAGTTTTGGACATGTTGAGTTTTAGGTGGTGGGCAGACATCCAGGTAGAGACGTCCTGGAGGCAGGAGGAGATATGAGCCTGAAGGGAGGGGGAGAGGACAGGGCAGAGATGTAGATTTGTGTGTCATCTGCATAGAGATGACAGTTGAAGCCGTGGGAGCGAATGAGTTCACCAAGGGAGTGAGTGTAGATGGAGAACAGAAGAGGGCCAAGAACTGACCCTTGAGGAACTCCTACAGTTAGAGAATGGGAGGGGTAGGAGGAGCCTGCGAAGGAGACCGAGAATGACCGGCCAGAAAGATAAGAGGAGAACCAGGAGAGGATGGAGTCCGTGGAGCCAAGGTGAAATAAGGTGTGGAGGAGAAGGGGATGTCTATAGTGTCAAAGGCAGCTGAGAGGTCAAGGAGGATTAGGATAGAGTAGGAGCCATTGGATTTGGCAAGAAGGAGGTCATGGGTGATCTTTGAGAGAGCAGTCTTAGTAGAGTGGAGGGGATGAAAGCCAGATTGGAGGGTGTCCAGGAAAGAATTGGAGTTAAGGAATTCTAGGCAGCGAGTGCAGATGACTCATTCTAGGAGCTTGGAAAGGAAGGGTAGGAGGGAGATAGAGCGATAACTGGAAGGGGAAGTGGGGTCGAAAGAGGGTTTTTTTAGGATGGGGGAGACATGGGCATGTTTGAAGGCAGAGGGGAAGAAGTCATTGGAGAGTGAGCAGTTAAAGATAGAAGTTAAGGAGGGGAGGAGGGAAGGGGCGATGGTTTTTATAAGGTGAGCGGGAATGGGGTCCGAAGCACAGTTGGAGGGGCTGGCACTTGCGAGGAGGGAGGAGATCTCCTCTGAGGATACTGCAGGGAAAGATGGGAAAGTAGGGGAGAGGGTTGACGGGGGGGAGGCAGAAGGGGGAGGGGTGACTTTGGGCAGCTCAGACCTGACTGTGCTAATTTTCATGTTGAAGTAGGTGGCCAGATAGTTGGGGGTGAAGAATGGGGGAGGGGGAGGAACAGGGGCCCTGAGGAGAGAATTAAAGGTCCAGAACAATTGGCGGGGGTGACGGGCATGGGTGTCAATAAGGGAAGAAAAGTAGTTTTGCCTGGCGGAGGAGAGGGCAGAGTTAAGGCAGGAAAGGATACAGTTGAAATGGATGTTTGTCTTGGTGCTTGGACCTTCGCCGTAGCGCTCAGCAGCTCGAGCATAAGAGCGTAGGAGGCAGACAGAGGCAGTGACCCAGGGCTGCGGGTTAGTGGAGCGAGAGCGGCGGAGGGAAAGGGGGGTAAGTGAGTTGAGATGAGTAGAGAGGGTGGAGTTGAGAGCGGTAACCTGATCATCGAGAGTGGGAAGAGAGGATAGAGAGGCAAGGTGGAGAGAGATGCTTTTGGAGAGAGGGATGGGATAAAGAGAGTGGAGGTCTCTGTGGGGGAGTAATACAGATTTGCAGGGGGAAAGAGTGTGAGAGAAGAGGCAGGTGAGAAGGTTATGGTCTGAGAGAGGAATTTCAGAGTTGGTGAGGGAGGAGATAGTGCAGTGGTAGGAGATGACGAGATCAAGGGTGTGACCAAGTTGGTGAGTGGGCAAGGTGTGGTGGAGCAGGAGGTTGGCAGAGTCAAGGATTGATAGCAGGAGGCCGGCAGAGGAGTCACTGGGTACATCCATGTGGATGTTGAAGTCTCCGAGGATCAGAGTGGGCAGAGAGAAGGAGAGAAGGAAGGTGAGAAAGGGGTCAAGGTGGTTGAAGAAGTAGGTGGTGGGACCAGGAGGGCAGTAGATGATGGCTACAAGTATCTGGAGGGGGTGGTAGAGGCGAATTATATGGCTTCAAAGGAGGGGAAGGAGAGGGAAGGAGGGAGAGGGATAGTGTGGAAGCGGCATCGGGTGAGAGAAGGAAGCTGACGCCTCCTCCCTTTTCGGTGAGTCTGGGGGAGTGGGAGAAGGAGAGGCCTCCGCTGCAGAGAACAGAGGTGGAGACCGTGTCTTCAGGAGTGAGCCAGGTCTCCATAAGGGCAAGGAGGAGGAGAAAGTGGGAAAGGAAAAGGTCAAGGATGAAAGGTAGTTTACCTGTAATGGGGCGGGGAGTCCAGAGGCCACACTTGAAAGTAGCTGTGGGTGCGGGGGGGAGGGAGGAAGGAGCGCGGGGAGGGGAGGGTTTGGATGGGAATGAGGTGGTGGGGCCCTGGACGGGGAGAGGGAGAAGAGGGATGGGGGTGGGACAGGAGGACTGGGATGGGGCGTGAGTGGGGAAGAGGGAAATGGGAGGGTGGGAGGAGGGAGTTTGGTGGGGAGGAGCGGAGGGGGAGGGGGAAGAGGGGTGGCGCTGGTAAAGTGGGGTTCTAGGGCGGGGGAGGGGAGGAAGGGAGGAGGCAGAGGAGAGAGTGGGAAAGAGCTGGCCGAGAGAGGGGAAGGGGAAGGAGAGGATTGGGAGGGGCAGATGGGAGGAGGGGGGGGTGGAAGGACATGGTGAGGCCAGAGAGGCACATGAGTGTCCTCATCTCCCCTCCGAAACCTAACTCTTCCTAACTTCCCCACTTCTATTAACAACACTACCATCCCCCACCCCCAAATCCACAACTTTGATGTCTTCTCCATTTGTCACTAAATCCTGCTGTTTTTTCTCCCTCCACATTTCCTTAATCTGCCTGGTCCCCTTCAACCAAAATGACATTACCCTGGTCCAGGGTCTCTTGACAACACTTCTGAATCAATCTCTTTACTGTGTCTTCCAATCAATCACTCAACCATTTATTCATGGTACTAAGTGCTTTAGAGAGTTCAACAAGAGCAAGATTGCCCTCTGCCCTCAAATGGGGGAAAAAGACAAAAGTATTTAAGATAGTAAATGCTGAAGGAAAAACAAGTATAAAAAAGGAAGCAGTAACCTCAACAGAAACAGCTGAACAAATAATGGCATGTACAGATAGATTTATAAATATATACATTCTTAAATGAGTACTGATAATAGAATCAATCGGTGTAATTTATTAAGCACTAACTGTGTGCCGAGCACAGTACTAAGTATTTGGTAGAGTGCAATACAATAAAGTTGGTAGATATGTTCCCTGTCCTCAAGGAGCTTACAATCTAGCTGGGGAGACAGACATTAAAATAAATTACAGCTAGGGGAAGCCACGTAACACTTCGATGTTACATTCGATCGCATTTACTGATTCAATCGTATTTACTGAGCGCTTACTATGTGCAGAGCACTGTACTAAGCGCTTGATGTACATAAGTGCTGTGGGGCTGGGGGACGGCTGAGCATCAGTGTATTCAAGGGATACAGGCCCAAGTGCATAGGTGATGCAAAGCTGAGGGAGAATAGGGTGGGGAGATGAGGTGTTAGGAACGATTTCTTGAAAGAGGTATGATTTTAGTAGGGTTTTGAAGATAATAATAATAATGTTGGTATTTGTTAAGCGCTTACTATGTGCCGAGCACTGTTCTAAGCGCTGGGGTAGACATAGGGGAATCAGGTTGTCCCACGTGGGGCTCACAGTCTTAATCCCCATTTTACAGATGAGGGAACTGAGGCACAGAGAAGTTAAGTGACTTGCCCACAGTCACACAGCCAACAATTGGCAGAGCTGGGATTCGAACTCATGAGCCCTGACTCCAAAGCCCATGCTCTTTCCACTGAGCCACGCTGCTTCTCCTGGGGAGGGTGTCAGTTTGTCAGATATCAATCAATTATTTATTGTGTTAATAATGTTGGTATTTGTTAAGCGCTTACTATGTGCCGAGCACTGTTCTAAGCACTGGAGCACTGTTCTAAGCGCTGTGCACAGCCTTGTACTAAGCAGTTGGGAAAATACAATATAACAGACATGGTAGACATATATCCTACCCACAAAAACCTTACAGCCTAGGGGGAATGGGAGAGAGTTCCAGGCCAAGGGGAGGATGTGAACAAGGAGTCAGTAACGAGAAAGGAGAGATTGAGACACAGAGAGTAAACTGGCATCAGAGAAGCAAAGTATGCAGGCAGGGTTACAGAAGGAGATTAGCAAAGTTAGCTATGGTAGAACTGATTGGGGGCCTTAAACACAGTGTTAAGGAGATTTTGGTTGATGAGGGGCGTGATGGTCAACCACTGGAGATTTCTGAGGAGTGGAGAGATGTACAAAGCTCTAGACTGTAAACCCATTATGGGCAGGGGCTCTCTCTCTTTACTGCTGTACTGTGCTTTCCAAGAGCTTGGAACAGTATTCTGTACACAGTAAGCACTGAATAAATACAATTGAATGAATGAATAAAGCAGTCTTTTGGGGAGCAGATTCTACAGCTGTGAAAGAAGGATGAGCAAGATGTGGTGACACTGAATAGGTGGGTTGAATGAGAGTGATGAGCCAAGAATAATGCCAAGGTTATGGGCCTTTGGGACAGGGAGGATAATGGTGTCTACACTGATGGGAAAGTCAAGGGGAGGACAGAGTTTGGATTTGTTTGGACGTGTTAAACTTGAGGTGTTCATGGGACAACCAAGTAGAGATGTCTGGAAGGCAGGAGGAAATGTGAAATTGCAGAGATCAAGGCTGGAGAGGTGGTTTTGGGAATCGTCTATATGGTAGTTGAACATATGGGAGTGAATGAGTTCTCCAAAGGAGTGAGTATAGATGGAGAATAAGAGGGGACCCAGAAATGGATCTTGAGGGATTCTCACAGTTAGGGGGTGGAGGAAGAAGGGGAGCCAGTGAAATACTCAGGAGTGGCCTAAGAGACAGGAGAACTAAGAGAGGATAGTTTCAGTGAAGCCAAGGTTAGGTATGTTTCTAAGAGAATGGGGTGGTCCATGGGGAGCTCTTTTGGGAGGGGATGGGATTTTAGGAGGGTTTTAAAGAGGGGGATAGATGTGGTTTGGAAAATTAGGAGGGAAAAGGGGAACAGCATGACCTGGGGGTTGGAGTTGGGAGTTACTATGTACCAAGTACTGTTCTAAGCACTGGAGTAGATACAAGTCAATCAGGTTAGACAGTCCCTGTTCCACACTCTTAATCCCCATTTTTACAGATGAGGTAACTTAGGCCCAGAGAAGAGAAGTGACTTGCCCAAGGTCACAGAGCAGACATGTGGTGGAGCCAGGATTAGAACCCATTACCTTGTGACTCCCAAGCCCATGCTGTATTCATCCCACGTGAGCGTGGCTCAGTGGAAAGAGCCTGGGCTTGGGAGTCAGAGGCCATGGGTTTGAATCCTGTCTCTACCACTTGTCAGCTGTGTGACTGTGGGCAAGTCACTTAACTTCTCTGTGCCTCAGTTACCTCATCTGTAAAATGGGGATTAACTGTAAGCCTCACGAGGGACAACCTGATTAGCCTGTATCTACCTCAGCGCTTAGAACAGTGCTCTGCACATAGTAAGCGTTTAACAAATACCAACATTATTATTACACCATTTACTCCTAGAATGGCATTTGGACCATTTGTCAGCTGGTCTGCCCCCTGTCCAGTACAAATAAGAAACTGGATGTCTTCATATCCTGTAATTTGATTTTCAGCACCTAGCCTCCCTCCACCTCAACTCTTGAAGTCGAAATCCCCAGTTCGAAAGTGCTTTCCGATAAGGCAATACAGTGGCTCAGGGGTGCCCCTGCAGAAACATCCTCGATTTAGCTGGATATCAAAATGTTGTAGATGGTATCCTTAGGCTACACTTGGTCCACAGCGTAACACACACAGCATGACCAACCAGGGTTATGATGTCCTGGTATTTTTGTAAATTGTCACTGTCCACTCTATCCACCCCTTCCAAGTTCACTTTCTCAATATGAGAAAGAGGGAGAGAGAGGGAGGGAGGGGGAGGGAGGGGGAGGGAGAGAGGGGGAGAGAGGGAGAGAGAGGGAGAGAGAGGGAGAGAGAGGGAGAGAGAGGGAGAGAGAGGGAGAGAGGGAGAGAGGGGGAGAGAGGAGGAGGGAGGGGGAGGGAGGGGGAAGAAAGGGGAGGGAGGGGGAGGGGGGGAAGAGAGAGGAGAGAGAGAGACGCATGTGCAATGGGCGTCATATCTCCCGGAAAGAAAAGCGCATGCGCGATAAAGCTGTCTCCCTCGCTGGAGAAGCGGCGCATGCGCTCACCTAGGGCGGTCCGAGTAGTTGATACTCGGTTGAAGTGGGGTGGAGCTGCGGGAGTATGGCGGCGACCAGGACCGCATTGTTTTGGAGGGGACGGAGCCGCTGGGACTGGGCAGCGGGGTGTTTCGGGCGGCATCCTAGCGTGCTTTTTTCCCGGAGCCCCGGGGAGCAGCTCCGGCCACTCCCAGGTCAGTGACTGGGACCGGGGACCGAGAGCCCCGCCTGCCCGTGCTCCCCAAGGACCGGCCTCAGCGGCTCCCTGCCCCCGTCGATGCCCCCGCCCCCGTCCCCGCCCAGCCCCTCAGGGCGGCCCCGCCCCCAGGCCTCGTCGCGGGCCCGCCCAGGTCCTCCTTGCGACCCCGGGCCCCCACCCGGTCCCTCATCGCGGCCTCACTCAGCCCTCGGCCAATCCCTCCTTGTGACTCCGGCCCTGACCCTGTCCAGTCCTTCGTCGGGCCCCCTTCCCCCGGCCTCCACCCCTTCTTCGCTCCTCGTTGCGGCCCCTCCGCCCAACCTCTCCTCGCTGCCCTGTCTTTGTCTAGCCCCTCGTCGTGGGCCCGCTGGCCCGTGAACTCCTTCCAGTCAATCCAGCAGGGATATTGCTGGAGTATGAGATTGATGGAGTGCTTACTGTATGCAGAGCACTGCACTAAAGCCCCTGGGAAATAACCGTGCTATCTCTGCCCGCGAGGAGTTTACAATCTAAAGGGGCCGACAGACTATCCAACCTGATTTGCTTGTATTGACCCCAGTGCATAGTACAGTGCCTGGCGCTTAGTAAATGCCCAACAAAATGCCACATTACAATCAACTAATAATAATAATAATGTTGGTATTTGTTAAGCACTTACTATGTGCCGAGCACTGTTCTAAGCGCTGAGTGGCAGAGTATGAATAATAATAATGATGGTGTTTGTTAAGCGTTTACTATGTACCATGAATTCTTCTAAGCTCTGGGTTAGGTAATGAGGTTGTCCCACGTGGGACTCACAGTCTTAATCCCCATTTTACAGATGAGAAAACTGAGTCACAGAGAATTTAAGTAACTTGCCCAAAGTCACACAGCCGATAAGTGGCAGAAGTGGCATTAGAACCCATGACCTCTCACTCTCAAGCCCATGCTCTTTCCATTAAGCCATGCTGCTTCTCACTTAACTTCTCTGGACCTCAATTACATCATCTGTAAAATGCGGTGTGACCTTGGGCAAGTTACTTTACTTTTCTGGGCCTCAGTTACCTCATCTGTAAAATGAAGATTGAGATTGTGCGCCCCAGGTGGGTCAGGGACCGTGTCCAATCTGATTTGTTTATATCCACCCCAGTGCTTAGTACAGTGTCTGGCACACAGTGAGTGCTTAATAAATGCCACAATTATTTTTCTTATTATTATTATCACTATTATTATGAATCCCCATTTTGACAGTGAAAAACAGGAGAGAAAGAACATTGATTCTTTTGAAATGTGGTGTTGGAGAAGACTTTTGTGAATACCATGGATTGCCTGTAAAACAGATGAATGGATTTTGGAACAAATTAAACTGAAAGGTCTTTGGAAGGCCAAATAACTCGACTTAGATTAGCATGTTTTGGACACTTAATCCGGAGGACTAATTCACAGGGGAAGACACTAATGCTAGTAAAAGTCCAGTGAAAACAAGGAATAATACTAATAATATTAATAACAACAGTATTTGTCAAGTGCTTACTAAGTGCCAAGCACTGTTCTAAGTGCTGGGGTAGATACAAGGTAATCAGATTGTCCCACGTAGGGCTCATGGTCTTAATTCCCATTTTATAGATAAGATAGAGGAAGAGGCAGACCAGCAGCCAGATAGAAACCATAACAATGATAACGAAAGAACCATTAGAAAGGTTGCGGATTGTGGCAGAGGACAGGACGTTCTGGAGAAAGTATATCAGTGGAGTCTCTATGAATCGGAAATGACTTGATGGCACTTAGTAATAATAAATAATAATCCCCATTTTACAGATGAGGTAACTGAGGCCCAGAGAAGTGAAGTGAGGCCCAAGGTCACACAACAGACAAGTGTCAAAGCTGGAATTAGTACCCAGGTCCTTCTGACTCCCAGGCCCGTGTTCTATCCACTAAGCCAAGCTGCTTCTCTGTGGGTGTGAACCCCATGTGGGACAGGGACGGTGCCCAATCTAACTATTCTGTAGCTACCCCAACACTTAGTACAGTGCCTGGCAAGACTGAAGTGAAGAGGTGACACAGACTGAGGGCAAATAGGGGAAGTGAAGGCTTAACTGGGAAAGCCTTCTTCCCCTTAGTCTTTAATCATTTTGATCCCTTTCTCACATTCCTTCTCTCTTTCCCCATGCCCACATTGATCCTTGGGGACTTAAATATCCACATAGATGTTCCTGATGAGCCTTCTACTGACTGCCTACTATCATTCCTCAACTGCATTGACCTCCTGCTTCACCCCACCTCCCCCACTAACCAACTTAGACACCCGCTAGAGCTCATCATCTCTATTGCAAAATCTCTACCCTCACAAACTCTTAAATCCCTCTCTCAGACCATAACCTTCTCACTTGCCTCCTCTCCCATGTACCTTCTCCCCATAAATCTGTACTTTTCCCCATCAGAGACCTCTGATCTTTTAACCCCATCCAATTTTCTCAACTCATCATGCCCCAGTTAGCCTCCATACCCAAACTACCCTCTCTTGATGGCCAAGTAGACACTCTCAACACCACCCTCTCTACTGAATTCAAATCACTCGCTCCCCTATCCCTCCATCATTCTTGTACCATTAATCCACAGCCCGGAATCACCTGCATGGTTCCCCTCCTTCACTCTTGTGCTCGAGCCACAGAGCGCTGCTGGCAGAAATCTAAATATCTGGCTGACATCATCCACTTCAAGTTTGTCCTCATGTACTTTAACTCTGCCCTCTCTTCTGCCTGGCAAAACTATTTCTCCACCCTAATTGGCCCCCCATTCCCTTTGCCAATTGTTCCAGACATTAAACTTGTTCCTCAGGCCCCCGTCCCCCTGCCTCCCTCATCCCTTGCCCCCAGTGACCTGAACACCTACTTTATTGAGAAAATTGACAGGCATGAGCTCCCTAAAATTGCCCCTGCCCCTCTTCAGTCCCTCCCCCTTCTGAACCCCTCTTCAACTTTCCCATTCTTCCCAGCAGTATCCCTAGAGGAGATCTGCTTCCCATCCAAAGCCACTCCCTCCACCTGTGCATCCGACCCCATTCCTTCACACCTTATCAAAACTCTTGCCCCTTTCTTCCCTCCCTTAGGCCATCTTCAGTTGTTTGCTCTCCACTGGCTTCTTCCCCACTGTTTTCAAACATGCCCATGTCTCCCCTATCCTAAATAAAAAGTTCTCCCTTGACCCCATGGCTCCCTCCACTTATCACCCCATCTCACCCCTACCGTTCCTCTTCAAACTCCTTCAACAAGTTGTCTACACCCACTATCTCAAATTCCTCTCCTCCATTCCCTCCTTGACCCCTGGCCCAATCTGGCTTCTGTCCCATTCACTCCACAGAAACCACCATCTCAGAAATCACCAATGATCTCCTTCTTGCCAAATCCAATGGCTTCTACTCCATCCTAATACTCCTCGACCTCTCAACTGCTTTCAACACTCTGGACCACCCCCTTCTCCTGGAAATGTTAAACAACCGTGACTTCACCGACTCTGTCCTCTCCTTTTCTTACATTCATTCTCTCTTTCCCCATGACCCATGTGAGATCAGGACTGGAGGTGGAGATTTGGGTATCAACCACATAGAGGCATGCGGAGGCAAGAAGGAGATCATTGGTGATTTTGGAGAGGGCGGTTTCTGTGGAGTGAAGGGGACAGAAGCCAGATTGGGCCAGCGGTCAAGGAGGGAATTGGAGGAGAGGAATTTGAGATAGTGGGTGTAAACAACTCGTTCAAGGAGTTTGAAGAGGAATGGTAGGATGAAGATGGGGTGATAACTGGAGGAAAGTAGGATGGGCTCTACTCTTATCCTTTGTGGGCTCCTCCTCTGCCTCCCATCCCCTAATTGTGGAAGTCCCTCAAGGTTCAATTCTGGGTCCCCTTCTATTCACCATCTACACCCACTCCTTTGGAGAATTCATTTGCTCCCTTGGCTTCAACTACCACCTCTATGTGGATGATACCTAAATCTCCACCTCCAACCCTTATCTCGCCCTCTCTGCAGTCCAGCATTTCCTCTTGCCTTCAAGACATCTCTACTTGGATGTCTTCCAGTCACCTCAAGCTTAACATGTCCAAAACAGAACTCCTTATCTTCCCACCCAAACCCAGCTCCTCAAAAAACTCCAGTGGTTGCCCATCCACGTCTGCATCAAACTAAAACTCCTCACCATTGGCTTTAAAGCATTCCACCACCTTGCCCCCTCCTACCTCACCTCACCACTCCTTCAACAACCCAACCCGCATACTTCACTCCTCCAGTGCTAACCTTCCCAACTGTGCCTTGTCGGTCATGCCTGTATCACTCCCGACCCCTGGCCCACACTCTGCCTCTGTCACCCCAAATCTCCCTCCTCAAATCTGACAGACAATTACTCATTCCCCACCTTCAAGGCACATCTCCAGGAGGCCTTCCTAGTCTAAGCCCCCCTTTCCTCTTCCATTCCCTTCTCCATCACCCTGTCTTGCTCCCTTTGTTCTTCCCCTTAGCCCCACTGCACTTATGTACATATCTGTAATTTATTTGTATTGATATCTGTCTCCCCCCACCCCCAGCCCCAACAGTGTAAGCTTGTTGTGGGCAGGGACTGTGTCTGTTTATTGCTGTATTGTACTTTCCAAAGCATTTAGTACAGTGCTTTGCACAGTAAGCATTGAATCAATGCATTTGATTGAATTGATTGAATGGAAGACCTCTTGGAGGAGATGAGATTTTAATAAGGCTTTGAAGGTGGGCAGAGTGATATGGAGGGGGAGGGAGTTCCGTGCCAGAGGCAGGATGTGGGCAAGAGGTCAGCATTCATTCTTTCAATAGTATTTATTGAGCATTTACTATGTGCAGAGCACTGTACTGACTGCTTGGAATGTACAATTCGGCAACAGATAAAGACAATCCCTGCCCAATGACGGGCTCACAGTCTAAACGGGGGAGACAGACAGCGAAGCAAAACAGAACAAAACTAAAAACAATATTATCAAGATAAATAGAATCAAGGAGATATACACCTCATTAAAATAAATAGGGTAATAAATAATACATACAAATGAGCACAGTGCTGAGGGGAGGGGAAGGGGGAAGAGCCGAGGATTGCAGAGGGAAAGGGGGGGCTCAGTCTGGGAAGGCCTTCTGGAGGAGGTGAGCTCTCAGTAGGGCTTTGAAGAGGGGAAGAGATTTAGTTTGGCGGATGTGAGGAGGGAGGGCATTCCATTCATTCAGTAGTATCTATTGAGTGTTTACTATGTGCAGAGCACTGTATTAAGCGCTTGGAATGTACAATTCAGCAACAGATAGAGACAATCCCTGCCCAATGACGGGCTTACAGTCTAATAGGACAGCAGTAGGACATGGGCCAGGGATCGACGGAAGGATAGGCATGAACGGGGGACAGTGAAGAGGTGAGCGGCAGAGGAGCCGAGTGTACAGGGTGGGCAGTAGAAAGAGAGAAGGGAGGTGAGGAAGGAGGGGGCAAGGTGATGGAGAGCTTTGAAGCCAAGAGTGAGGAGTTTTTATTTCGTGCTAACATTGATAGGCAACCACTGGAGGATTTTGAGGAGGGGAGTGACATGCCCAGATCATCCGTTTCTGTAGGAAGACGATCCGAGCAGCTGAATGAAGAATAGACTGGAGTGGGGAGAGAGACAGGAGGAAGGGAGATCAGGGAGAAGGCTGACACAATAATCCAGTCAGGATATTATGAGAGCTTGTACCAGCACGATAGCCATTTGGATAGAGGGGAAAGGGCAGTTCTTAGCAATACTGTAAAGGTGAGACCGGCAGGTGTTGGTGACGGATTGGATGTGTGGGGTGAATGAGAGCTGACTCAAGGATGACACCAAGGTTGCAGGCCTGTGCGACGGGAAGGATGGTAGTGCCGTCCACAGTGACAGGGAACTCAGGGAGAGGACAGGGTTTGGAAGGGAAGATAAGGAGCTTAGTTTTGGACATGTTGAGTTTTAAGTGGCAGGCAGACATCCAAGTGGAGAAGTCCTGAAGTCAGGAGGAGATATGAGCCTGAAGGGAGGAGGAGAGAACAGGGAGGAGATGTAGATTTGGGTGTCATCTGCGTAGAGATGATAGTTGAAGCCGTGGGAGTGAATGAGTTCACCAAGGGAGTGAGTATAGATGGAGAACAGAAGAGGGCTAAGAACTGACCCTTGAGGAACCCCTAAAGTTAGTGGATGGGAGGGGGAGAAGGAGCCCACAAAGGAGACCGAGAAATAAAGGAGATCTAGGTAAAGTGAGTAGGTTGACAGGGAAGCAGAGTGTTCAGTTTCTGGGTTGTAATAGGAAATCAGTGAGGTAAACTAGGAGGGGGAGAATTTATATGCAGAATTCCATTGACAAGAGGACTTTTGCTTTTGAGGAAGCTCTAAACGACCTAAATCAGAATAGAGGAACCAGGTACCATCCTTAATCGAATCCATTAGGCATCTTGCCTCTGGTTATTGAAAGCTGTAAGCCTCCATCCGTCCCTCTTTTGTTTGTAAATCAATTACTCAATGATATTTATTGAGTACTTACTGTGTGCAGAACACTGTACTAAGCTCTTGGGAAAGTACAATGCAATGGAGTAGGTAGAAACTGTCCCTGCTCACAAAGAGTTTACAGTCCAGAGGGGGAGACAGACATTAAAATAAAGATAGGAGAAATGATAGTTTTAAAAAATATGTTTCATAAGTGCTGAGGTTGGGCTGGCTGTCAAAGTGCTTAAAGGGTATAGACCCAAATGCTTAGGCGATGCAAGAAGGGAGGGCAAATAGGGCGATTTAGGAGCAAAGTCAGGCAAATCCTGTTGCAGGAGATATGGTTTTAGAAGCACTTTGAAGATGGGGAGAGTATTGGACTATAGGATATGAAGTGGGAGGGTGTTCCAGGCTAGAGGGAGAATGTGAGCAAGAAGAGAAGCAGCATAGCATAATGGTTAAAGCATGGGCCTGGGAGTCAGAAGGACCTAGGTTCTAATCCTGGTTCCTCTGCTTGTCTGCTGTGTGACCTTGGGCAAGTCCCTTCACTTTTCTGTTCCTCAGTTACTTCATCTTTAAAATGGGGATTAAGACCTCATGTTGGAAGGTCCCTCAAGGTTCAGTTCTGTTCCTTGTATTCTCTTCTATTCTCTATCTACACCCACTCCCTTGAAAAACTCATTTGCTCCCTTTGCTTCAACTACCACCTCTATGCGGATGATACCCAAATCTACATCAACACCCTGATTTCTCTCCCTCTCTGTAGTCTGACATTGCCTCTTGCCTTCAAGACATCTCAACTTGGATGTCCTCCCGTCACCTCAAGCTTAATATGTCCAAAACAGAATTCCTTATCTTCTCACCCAAACCCTGTCCTGCCACTGACTTTCCCATCACTGTAGGCAACACCACCATTCTCCCTATCTCACAAACCCATTACCTTGGCGTTATCCTTGATTCATCTGTCTCATTCAACCCACATATTCAGTCCATCACTAAATCCTGTCAGTCCAACCTTCACAATATTGCCAAAATCTGCTCTTTCCTCTCCATCCAAACTGCCACCACGTTAATACAGTCACTCATCATGTCCCCCCTAGATTACTGCATCGGCCTCCTTTCTGACCCCCCAGCCTCCTGTCTCTCCCCACTCCAGTCTAAGGACTGCTACCCGGATCTGCCCGGATCATTTTTCTACAAAAACATTCAGGACATGTTACCTGGCTTCTCAAAAAACCTCCAGTTTTTCACTTCTGCATCAAACAAAAACTCATCACTGGCTTTAAAGCACTTCATCACTTTACTCCTTCCTACCTCACCTTATTAATCTCTTACTACTACAGCCCAGCCCGCACCCTTCACTCCTGTAATGCTAACCTTCTCACTGTTCCTCGCTCTCACCTCTATCACTGCTGACCCCTGACCCACATCCTGTCTCTGGTCTGGAACACCCTCCCTCCTCAAAAATGACAGACAGTTACTCTCCCCACCTTTAAGGCCTTATTGAAGGCACATCCCCTCTAGGAGGCCTTCCCTGACTAAACCTCCCCTTTCCTCTTCTCCCACTCCTTTCTGCCTCACCCTGACTTGCTCCCATAGTTCTTCCTCCACTCCCAGTCCCACAGCACTTATGTACATATCTGTAATTATATATATTATTTTATATAATAAAGCGTGGCTCTGTGGAAAGAGCATGGGCTTTGGAGTCAGGGCTCATGAGTTCGAATCCCAGCCCTGCCACTTGTCGGCTGTGTGACTGTGGGCAAGTCACTTAACTTCTCTGTGCCTCAGTTCCCTCATCTGTAAAATGGGGATTAAGACTGTGAGCCCCACGTGGGACAACCTGATTCCCCTATGTCTACCCCAGCGCTTAGAACAGTGCTCGGCACATAGTAAGCGCTTAACAAATACCAACATTATTATTATTATATATTATTGTCTGTCCCCCTTCTAGACTGTAAGATCATTGTGGGCAGGGAATTTATCTATTTATTGTTGTATTCTACTCTCCCAAGCACTTAATACAATGCTCTGCACACAGTAAGCACTCAATAAATACGACTGAATGAAATGAGTGAATGTGAGCTGTGGACACAGTTAAAAAGTGGGAATGCACAGTGAACGTGTCTACCAGCTCTGTTATATTGTACTCTTCCAAGTGCTTAATACAGTATTCTGAACACAGTTAAGTGGTTAGTAGGTGAGATTGATTGACTGGTTGAAACCGAGGAGGAGCCAGTGATAGGCACCGGGAATTAGCTGTCAGAGAGATAGGAGAACCAGGAGAGGACAGTGTCAGTGAAGCCGAAGTTGGATAATGTTTCCAGGAGAAGGGGTGATCCACAGTGTTGAAGGCAACTGAGAGGTCAAGGGAGATTAGGATGGACTAGAGGGCAGTGTATTTGTCAGAAAGGTCATTGGTGACTTTAGAGAGGGCCATTTCTGTGAAGTGGGCAGGATCCAGATTACACAGCGCTGAGAGAATTGGAGGAGCAGAAGTGGAGGCAACAAGGGTAGACAACTTGTTTGAGGAGAATTTGGAGAGGAATGATAGGAGGAGGATGGGGTGCTTAAGTAGAGGGAGCCATGGTGTCAAGGGAGGGGTTTTTTTAGTGTAGAGACAGATACATGGACAGGCTTGAAAGCAGTGGGGAAGGAGCCTTTGGAAAGTGAATGATTGAAAAAGGAGATCAGCGAGGGAAGCAAGAGGGAAAATTATAGTACAAGGGTCATTATTGTTTTTTACAAAAGAGCCAAAGAAAATGAAGACTTTGAGCAATTGCAACAATCGTACCAGTTAAGCATGTGCTAATCAATGATATTTATTGAGCACTTATTGTATACCAAACCCTGACCTATGCCTTTGGGAGATTCCAATACAACAGTTATGATATAACTTGCTTCATTATAGAGATGTAATAATAATAATAATAATAAAAATAACGGTATTTGTTAAGCGCTTACTATGTGCAGAGCACCTTTCTAAGCGCTGAGGGAGATACAGGGTAATCAAGTGGTCCCACAATGAGGCTCACAGTCTTAATCCCCATTTTACAGATGAGGCAACTGAGGCACAGAGAAGTAAAGTGACTTACCCACAGTCACACAGCTGACAAATGGCAGAGCTGGGAGAGAGAGAGAGAGAGACCCCTTAATTTGGCTGTTTTGTTGTTTTTATTGTGGATGTCAGAGTTGCAAAGCAAGCTATTTCTCTGTTGAACAGACTTGCGAAAGCATTGCTGTTTAGGTGTTACCTCTAACAACTTCAATCGGGATTTTGCTGTCATTTTGCCGGCTTTAATTTGAAATAACATCCGAAGCCCTCAGTGGGAGGAGCAGGGGTTGCTCCACTGAATGGGAGCTGGAGGGGAGGCACAGCCTTGGAAGGTTAGGTTATAAGGGTGCAGAAGAACCTATCAATCACAAACACCTCAAAGCAGTGCCACATGGTGATGGGGGCAGAGGGAGGGAAGGATATAATTCCTTGGAATTGAATGCTTCCTTTCCCTCCCCAGGGAATAACTGGAAAAGTTATTGCCCAGCTCCTGCTGTCCCTGCACATGCCTGCCAAGCTCCAGTGTCTCTGCCTTGCGGAGACTATTGAGCTCAACAGCTTGGGCCCTGGTATGTGCTGGGGAGGGCATGGGAAGGGCAGCATACCTTTCTCTTCACCAGCCCCTGTGGAGACTCCCAGTTGTGCACCTGGCACAAGGGATGCCTTTGGAATAAGCTATGCAGTCTGTTGGAAAGAGCCCAAGACTGGGAGTTGGGGGAACTGTATTCTAATAATAATAATTGTGGTATTTGTTAAGCACTTACTGTCTTTCAGCCACTGTACTCAGTGCTGGGATGGCTACAAGCAAATCAGGTTGGATGCTATCCTTGTCCCACATGAGGCTGACAGTCTCAATCCCCATTTTACAGATGAGGGAACTGAGACCCAGAGAAGTGAATTGACTTGCCCAAGGTCACACAGCAGACAAGTGGTGGAGCTGGGATTAGAACCCATGACCTTCTGACTCCCAGGCCCATGCCCTATCCACTACGCCATGCTACTTCTCTAATCCTGACTCTCCACTTCCCTGCTGTATGACCTTGGGCAAGGCACTTAACTTCTATGTGCCTCACTTTTCTCATCTGTAAAATGGGGATGAAATATTTGTAATCCTTTACCCATAGATTGTGAGCCTCTTGAGGGACAGGGACTACATTTGTTTAGATTGTGTTGTATCTGCCCAAGTCATTGGAGCATAGTAAGTGCCTAATAAATGCTATTATTATTATTACTCCCAGCCCCAGCACCTTTGGGATTGAGCAGCCTCTTTATTATGACAGTATTTGTTTAGCACTTTCTATGTGCCAAGCACTGTACTAAGCACTGGGGTAGATAGAAGATCATCAGGTTGGACCCAGTCCCTTTCCTTCTGGGGCTCATAACCTAAGCAGGTGGGAGAATGGGTATTGAATCCCCATTTTACAGATGAGGAAACTGAAGGACAGAGAAAGTTCAGTGACTTACTGAAGGTCACAGAGCAGGCAAGTGGCAAAGCTGGGTTTAGAACTCAGGTCATCTGACTCCAGGCCCATGTTCTTTCCACTAGGCCACACTGCTTCCCTGCCTCACCTGGAAAGCCAGCCACAGCACTGTTGCCACCTTCAGATAGCGCAGTGGTTGGGAAGGTGAAGGGTGAGGCAGGAGACTGCTTACCACTGAAGACAAGGATTGGTTGCCTTCAGATAGGCAGTCAAGAGATGGCTCAATCTGCTGCTAGTGCAGACATTTGGAGCCCCACCAGTCCCTGGGCCAGTGGAGCTGGGTTCTTAAATCAGAGAGGAGTGAAGTCTTTATCTTGGCTTCTCCAGCCCAGGAAGTGGCCCAAATGTTGGTGGTGTTGCCTTGACCCTGGGGGCCTGAACTCCAGCACCACATTTGCTTCTGGGAAGTGCCAGATTTGGTTCGGCCCCTGCGGTCAGTCATCTATTAGGGCACTTAGAAAAGACATTGATGTTTGAAAGCCAACTGGCTTCATTTCAGCACAGTAGTTTGGTTCAATAAAGTCTGGTGAACTAATGGCAATTCAGACAATCAATGGTATTTACTGAGCACAGAGCATTCTCCCCAAACAGAAGGAAGCAGTGTGGTTCAGTGGAAAGAGCACGGGCTTGGGAGTTAGAGCTAATGGGTTCTAATCCCAGCTCTGCCTCTTGTTTGCTGTGTGACTTTGGGCAACTCACTTAACTTCTTTGTGCCTCAGTTACCTCATATATAAAATGGGGATTAAGACTGTGAGCCCCACGTGGGACAACCTGATTACCTTATATCTCCTCCAGCACTTAGAACAATGCTTGGCACATAGTAAGCGCTTAATAAATACCATTATTATTTTTTAATAGAAAAAATGACCAAAATACCTTGGAGAAAATAATAATAGTTGATGATACAGTATTTTGATTTCCCTTTATTAAGTTGAGTATTTATCTATTATAAACATTGTGTGTCGTATGTGCTAAACCATTGACTTTGCCCTCACAGCTTTTTGGACAGACCTCCCCGTGCCATAGGTACCAGAAAGGTACCTCCATCTCCACATCTTGCCTCTGATAGAAAAATTCCCCCCTGGTCCAGCCATGGGGCAGGAGCCTACTCCCACCTCAACCCCACTGTCTATTTGGGAAAACCTCCTGGAGGCTATTTCCATTGGCATAAAACAGTCAGTCAGTAAGCCAGTCATTTAATATCATCCTCAATATTGTACTCTCCCAAGTATTTAGTACTGTGTTTGGCACACAGAATATATGATTGGTACCAGGAGGCGGAGGGACCCAGGGGCAACTCTTGTCACCACAACCTTGCCTTCTCCTCCCATGCAGTTTGCACTTGTGAGCCCTGATTGTGTCTTTTGAGCCCGGGGTGTGCTGCATCCAAACACACTCATGTTGTTGGATGAACATTCCTGAATTCCCTAATCATAGTCCATCTGAGATGCAAACCGGGGGTACAGATTATGGCCGAACTGAGTATTCCTAGATGTTCATAAGCCATATAAATCCATAGCCAGATAATATTAGTCTCATCAACTCACTTTCTGACATCTCAGAATTCCATTTATATGTGTAACTCTTTTCAGGGGTCTTGAGAGCCCTTTGTCACGATGTGTTTAAATGTTTTTTATTGCTTTTTTCTCTAGTTGGCAAGCAGAAGGCAACGTTGTCTTTCCTTAGTCGACCAGATTTGCCAAACCTGGCATATCAGAAACTAAAGGGCAAGAGCCCTGGACTTATTTTCCTTCCCGGCTATATTTCAAATATGAGTGGTACCAAAGCCCTGGCACTTGAAGAGTTTTGCAAATCTCTGGGCCATTCCTATGTAAGGTAGGAACAAAAAATGTGTGTTAAATTTCTGTGAATATTTTGGTTAGTGATGGCCACATGATAATGTTGATTACAATAGCAATTTTGCAAGCATAAATTGAAATAAGATCCACTGCTTCTTTGTCCATTAATTTCAACAGATCAGCAATATAGAGGTTTCATCATGTGAGCTAGAAGGGTCAGCATCCTTTGCAAAGGGAAGAATGGGTTGAGCTAAAGTTCATTGAGCCAAATAATTTTCTCCATTCACCAGTCTCAATATTTAAATAGTGAATGCAATAGCTCTTAACATTGCATGTTGCCTTGTGAAATATAATGAAGGCTCTCCTGGCTCTTGGGACACTGCACTTTATTAAGTCATTTGATCCTCAAGTGCTTCAAGTCAAATCTGAAACCAGCTGGGTGTAGAGAGTGTATGGGGACAAAGTTTCTATTGGCTAGAAATCAGCTTCTGGTATTATAATCTGGCTCTGTTAATATGGGATCTCACTAAATGGTAATGGAGGTGTGCCTCCATCTAAATATTTGAAGTACATTATCCCCCCTCTTACTCTGTCTTTGAGCCCCATGTGGTTCAAGAACTGCACTACCTAATTTAACTTGATTTAACTAATTTAACCCCAGTGCTTAGAACAATGTCTCACACCTAGCATTAAACAAATAACACCGTAATAATAATTCCAGTGCTCCTTGCAGGTAGGGCACATGCATTCTGTTTCCCTTGTACTTTCCCGAATGCTCAGTATGGAGCATTGCACTCAGGAGGGTGCTAAGCAAATACGGCTGCTACTGTTTCACTCTCCAGGATTACACTAAGAACCAGAATCTGCCTTCTGATCCATTATAGAGTACTAAATTTGAGGATATTGGACCTACAGTTTTTGTCTCCTGTCAATACTTTCTCTTTTTCCACTGTACTTGTATTTTACTGATTGCCAAGATAAAAATCGCACCTATTTATAGTCTGGTAACTTTTCATATGCAAATCAGTATTAGTAGTGATGAGTAGTGCTTTGTGATGTCTAATACATTTTGGGGCCTCACTAGGAAAAGAGGGATTTGAAATTAGTCTCTGACTCTGAAGAGAGTCTCCTGCTGCATTTTGTTAAAGGACTCCTGGCCCATGAAGGTCAAAAAATAATGAACTGGTACTTTTTTGATGACTTTCTTTTTGACCGAGAATGAATCTCTTTGTCTTGAAATGATTAGATACTGCATAACTAATCTTTCAAACAATTAGATCCAGATATCCTTCCACGAGGGGATTGTGTTCTGGTGAAACCGTAGGTTCAGGATAATTCATGCTGTAGTCCTCAACTTTTCCAACGCTGTATGTGCATTCATAGAAACAGTGTCTTCCAACACATGATGCCCTAGATCCAAACAGGCTCATGGTGTCAGACAGATGCTCCCCCAAATCCTCTACATCCATCTAGCCAAAATGCAAAGTGACAGTGTGTTTTAGGGCAGAACTGAGTGAATTAAATTGAAACCAACCATGGAAGGCTTTGAGAACCAATCATTTACTAATGCTGAGGGAAGACCTTGACAAGGTTTTGAAGGCGTGTAAAACAGATTTCTAGATCAAACAATTTTCACTATTGGGTTTTTTTTTTACAAGAATGGTTTTTCTATAGGCCTGTATTCCCAGAATGTATCACAACCATTTTAATTATGTTTACATCTCATTTTACTATGAGGCACATAATACAGTGCTTTGCACTGTATGAACTCAATAAATATGATTGAACAGGGAAATTGACTGTCATAAAATAAAATAGTGGCAGAATTTCCAAAGAATTTATTTGAATGCCTTCTGTGCATAGAGCACTGCACACTCAGTTCATCCATATTGTGTGTTTTCACTGTGTGTTTTACGATGAATAGGAATGTATCCAAATTAGGAAACTTCAGAATTAGACACAGGTTGTTGACAGAACAGTCCCTATTTGGATAGAATTCTTGCTATATCTATTAAGTAGTTGCATATAAAATGAGTTTTCCTTAATATCGGGTGTGTCAAAAATTTAACACCTACATTATAAGAGAGCTGACTGGACTAAATCTGAGGGGATATAAAGAAGTCAGTTGAGATCTCTGTCCTCAAGAAATTTAGAGTGTACAGGCATATTCCGGGTTCCAAACACCCACAGTATGTAAAATCTGGCGTTCGTCATCATCATCATCGTAATTGTGATAATCTTAAAACACTTACTGTGTGCCAAGCACTTTACTAAATTCTGGGTGGATACAAGATCATCAGGGCACACACTGGTATCACAGTTTAAGTAGCGGGAAGCAAAGTACTGAATCCCTATTTTACACATGAGGAACCTGAGGCACACAGAGGTGAAGTGACTTGCCCATGGTCACAGAGCAGGCATATGACAAAGATGGGATTAGAGCCCAGGTCTCCTGACTCCTAGGCTCATGCTCTTTCCACTAGGCCTTACTGCTCATACATTGATCACTCGTGTGCCCCAGGATTTGCAAGTCTTCCTTGCCCCCCAACATTACATGCAATTACAACCCATATGTTACCTAAAGCCGTATGCACCAGCACCATGGCTCCTTTTGACTCTAAAAGTCACACACGAATGCGGCCAGGTTGAACATACTTCCACCCTCAGCTCTATGTGTGAGCGCCAGCCCTCTCGCTGTGATCACCCGCTAAGTGGCCTCATCTCCCTGTTCCCACTTGCAGCCCCATCTTCTTCGCTTCCCAGTTCCCAGGGACTGGGAGTGATAGACTGGGACAGACTGGAGGCAATAGCTGTTGCTGTGGTGCAGCTGCCAGTTGTTGACAGGCTGCCCTTGCCCAACCCTCCCATTTTCCTTATCCTTCCCAGTTGGGGTGAGCAGTTGGGGAGAGCAGAGGAAATGTGATGAAATTAGCCATGTTAGCAGGAAGGGGTTGGAGAGATGGAAGATGGAGGAGGGGGCCATGCACAAGCAGAAGGACATTCCCGAAAAACGGGGGAGGGAAATAAACATGGGTGGAGGAGAAGGATTTATAGGGAAATTTTTTATTTATTTCTAGAGTCTAGCCATCATGTCAAGATTGGTTCTGGAAAGGAGCCAACAAATTGCATGTAAGGCTTTGAGATAATGTACAGCCATTTATATTACATCCTATACACACTCTCTCTCTCCCTCTTTTTCTTTCTCTCTTCCCCCTCCTCCCTACCCTTTACGTGGCTATCTTGCCAACACTTCCAAAACTGAACTCCTCGTCATCATTCCTAAACCCCCTTCTCCCCCAACTTTCATTTCACTGTGGACAACACAGTCACCCTCTACATACCAGAAGCCTGCAATGCCTCTTTCTCCTTTAACGCAGATATCCAGTTGTTCTCTAAATCTTATCAATTCTATCTCTACAACTTTTCCATAATTCACCCCTTCTTCTACAACCAAACTGCAACCAAGTTGGTTGCAAGCTCCTCTCTGACCTCACTGCCCCCAGCCATCCAATCCATACTTCACTCTGCTGCCCTGGTCATTTTTCTAATGCATCTTTCTGCACATCTCCCCATTCCTCAAAAATTCCAATGGTTCCCCATCCATCTCTGCATCCAGCAGACCCTCCTGACCAGCTTTAAGGCACTTAGCTCTCTCCCTACCACTTACCCTCTCTCCTCTTCCACTACAAGTCAGGTGGCACACTTTGTTTCTTTCAGACTAACCTCCTATGTTTTTATTTCTCTCCAACTAAGCTCTTGCTCACACCCTCCCTCCTGCCTAGAACTCTCTCTCCTGTCGCATCTGACAGACCACTGGTCTCCCCATGTTTAAGGTCCTTCTAAAGTCAGATCTCTTCCACGAGGCCTTCCCTGATTAACCTCTCACCTCCCCAACCTATTTATCCCACTATTGCCAATTCAGCACTTTTATGTCCTTTTTTTATGGTATTTGTTAAGCACTTACTATGTGCAATACATAGTACTAAGCCCTGGGGGAGATACAAGCTAATCAGGTTGGACACAGTCTATGTCACACATGGGGCTCACAGTCTTAATCCCCATTTTACAGATGAGGTAACCAAAGCACAGAGAAGTTAAATGACTTGCCCCAAGTCATACAGCAGGTAAGTGGCAGAACTAGGATTAGAGCCCAAGACCTTCTGACTCCCAGGAGTATGCTCGATCCATTAGACCATGCTGCTTTTAAGCCCTTGGGAACTTACCATTCCTCCTTCCCATAGCACTTATGTACTTATCTTTACATTTTATTGCTGCCCCTACTTGTAGTTTGTTTTAGTGTCTGTTTTCCCCACTTATTTTTTTAATGGTATTTGTTAAGCACTTAATGTATGCCTGGCACTGTTCTAAGTGCTAGGGTAGATACAAGATAATCAGGATGGACACAGTCTGTGTCCTTCATGGGGCTCAAGGTCTTAATTCCCATTTTACAGATGAGGTAGCTAAGGCAGAACGTAGGTGACTTGCCCCAGGTCATACAGCAAACAGGTGGCAGAGCTGGGATTGGAACCCATGTCCTTCTGACTCTCAGGCCTGTGTTCTATCCACTAGGCAGTGCTGCTTCCCACTAAACTGTAAAATTCTTGAGGACAGGGATTCTATCTACTAATTTACTATACTCTTAGTACGGTGCTAATCGCGTTTCTCTCTGTAGAGCAAGCGCTAAATAGATACTACTGATTGAAGGTAATAGTGATAGTGAAATTCACCTACAAATGTCTGTGAAACCAACAAGTGTTAGCCCCTCTGGTGCCAGTAAGCTAAACTCAGTGCTAGTCAGCTAAGCTCATTAGCCTGGCCAGGGTGTGACCAGTCATCAATAGATTTCTTGTCTGTCTGTCTCCCCCGATTAGACTGTAAGCCCGTCAGACGGCAGGGACTGTCTCTATCTGTTGCCGACTTGTTCATCCCAAGCGCTTAGTACAGTGCTCTGCACATAGTAAGCGCTCAATAAATACTATTGAATGAATGAATAGATGGACAGAGTATTTGTCCTTTGGACTCAGAGACACAGCAGCCTGAAATTTTTTTTATGTCTGGCAAAAGTTGGGGCCAGGTGAAGTTTGAGACACTAGCAAGACACCCAGATGGGTTGTCCTGATGGCAGAAGGAAATATGAAATTATAGAGCCAGTGAGATATCCTCCCATCACCTCAAACGTAACATGTCCCAAACTAAACTCCTTATCTTCCCACCCAAACTCCATCCTTCTGCTGACTTTCCCATCACAGTAGATGGCGCCATCCTTCCAGTCTTCCTGAATCACAAACCCATAGCCTTGGCATTATCCTTGACACCTCTCTCTTATTCAGTCCATCACTAAATCCTGTCAGTCCCACCTTCACAACATCACTAAAATCCACCCCTTCTTCTCCATCCAACTCTACCAAGTTAATACAGTCACTCACCCTATCCCGCCTGGATTACTGCATCAGCCACCTCGCTGATCTCCCAGCCTCCTATTTCTCCCCACTCCAGTCTATGTACTGTTGCCCGGATCTGCCCAAATCATTTTTCTACAAAAACATTCAGGATGTCAGTCTGCCTCTCAAAGAACTCTAGTGGTTGCCCATCCATCTCCAAATCAAACAAGAACTCCTTACCATTGGCTTTAAAGCACTCCACCACCTTGCCCCTTCCTACCTCACCTCGCTACTTTCCTTCTACAACCAGCCTGCATACTTCGCTCCTCTAGTGCTAATCTTCTCACTGTGCCTCGGTCTTGCCTATCTCACCACCGACCCCTGACCCACGTCCTGCCTCTGGCCTGAAATGTCCTCTGTCCTCAAATCTGACAGACAATTGCTCCCTCCCAACTCGCCTTCAAAGCCTTATTGAAGACAAATCTCCTCCGAGAGGTCTTCCCAGACTAGGCCCCCCCTTCCTCTTCTCCCACTCCCTTCTGTGTTGCTCTGACTTTGTCCCTTTGTTCTTCCCCCTCCTGCTCCACTGCACTTATGTACATATCTGTAATGTATTTGTATTGATGTCTGTCTCCCCTCTCTAGACTGTAAGCTCGTTGTGGTCAGGGAATGTGACTGTTTATTGTTGTATTTTACTTTCCCAAGCACCTAGTACAGTGCTCTGCATACAGTAAGCACTCAGTAAATGATTGAATGAAGGAATGAATGAATGAATATCCTGACTGGAGATGTGATCTTAGAGCCATCACTGAAGTGTGGTAGGTTGAAATAATGTGAACAAATGAAAGAGGGATTGTAAAAGTGAGAAGAGCAGACAACCCAGAACTGAACCCCTGTGCAGCTCTCCCCCACTCCCACCCTCCCACAGTTAAAAGATAAAAAGAGGCAGCAAAGAGACTGAGAAGGGGCAGCCGGAGAAGTAGGGTGAAATTCAGGAACAGGTCCGGTGAGCCTTGGATATCTTTACTGATCACCTGAAACATACTGGAGTTGTCTGCCCCAAACCAGCATGTTTTTGAAATCTGTTTGCATCAGGATATTAGATTTTGTGCCCAAATCTGTATGGAACAAATCCTACTCTGTGTCAATTGGCAGAGATTTTTTTTTTAATGGTATCTAAGTGCTCAGTATGTGCCAGGCTCTGTACTAAGTGCTGGGGGCGATACAAGATAAGCAGGTTGGATGTATCCATGTCCCACATGGAGCTCACAGTCTTTAAAGCCTGATTTTACAGATGAGGTAACTGAGACACAGAAAAGTGAAGTGATTTGCCCAAGGTCACACAGCAGACAAGTGGTGGAGCCGGCATTAGAACCCAGGTCCTTCTGACTCCAAGGTCACACTGCTTCTCAATTTTCAATCTCTTCTTGGAGAGATACCTGCAAGCCAAACAAGCCCAATGTCTTCAGAATCACAAACCATGAATCGCCCCACTGAGTCCATTTGGAAATGCTGATTTTCATCCCATTCAGGCTTTTCCATCCCTCCAGCCCATTACCATCCCGAGTGACTTCGGGGTAAGTTCAGTATCCAGGCCAACTCACCATTGTGAGGTTGGGAGCCCAGGATTGCCAATATCTCCTGGACAGGAGCCATCACCTGGGGTAGCTCCAAGTTAGTCAGGAAGCACAACCTTAGAACTCAGTCCTCAACCATACAGCTGTCTGAAAAATACCAACTGATCATATGAATTGCAACAAACAAGACAAAATAACAAATCTCCCTATCATAGTTGCCTGTAAGGCCAGTACCATTAGTATCACGGTTACCATGAAGATTCAGGCTGACTCTCTGGCTTTTACCAACTGTAGTCTGGTTTGCTCCATGAAGTCCTGTGTGCTGTATGTTAACTGTCCAAGGCATCTTGGAGACAAAAGTGCTTTTGCGTATTCCTGAAATGAGAATCAGAACCCATAGAGTTTGTTTCCAGTTTGGCTGCAATTTGCTGAGTGAATTTGAGTTTTTCTACAGTGGGAAGAGCATCAGTGCTTCTGTATTTGCATTCCAAGGCAAATTATTGAATGGAAAAGTGGAAAAGAATAATTAAAGCTCTTTGAGATCTTCAGAGATCTGTTCTATTTTCAGTAGGAAGAAGAGGAGGGAGATTTGTCAAAATGTATTTTTAGATTATCCAGTCATAGCCTTTTTATTTAATGCTTTCACATCGAAATATTGTAATCAGTAAGATTAGTCATGGCAACTAAATTCTTAAAATGCAGTACAGTGTCACTAGGCTCTATTAGTGAGCTTAAGTTTTAAAATGAGAGTTGTACAGTTTCTAACCCCATCTTTTTCTCTGCCCCAGTCCCCCAGTCCTCCATTTGAGTCCTGGAAAAGCATATTCTAAGTGAATCCATTTATGAGGAATTATTCTCCTGGCCACAATAACCCCCAAAGCCTTTGTAGAAAGCTTCATTTACCTGAAAATGTCCACAGGATCTTCAAGCCTTCAGATTTTTCCTTATGGTGGTCTGCATGTATATGAGCAATATGCACGTAATGTGGATGCAGTTATTCATTGTTTCATTCCTGAGAAATTTTAGATAGCTACACTCATTTTATAATTGAGAATTTGAAAAGTGATTGACGGTAACTTGAAATTCCAAGTGATCTGCATTGTTAATTAATATCAGCATTCTGCCCAGCGTATTATGGAATTAGCCTAGTGGTTAAATGAACCAATAAGAGAATTAATAATGTGGGAACATGAGTTAATATCCAATTCTTTGATCTCAAAAGAAACTGGTTATTAAATTGTAACTGTAGAAATGATCCTCGGAGACTTCAACATCCACATGGATGGTACCCAGTGACTCTGCCACCCGCGTGCTATTGCTCCTCCACTCTGCCGACCTCCTGCTCCACCATACCTCACCCACTCACCGACTCGGTCACACCCTCGATCTCGTCATCTCCTACCGCTGCACTGTCTCCTCTTGCACCAACTCTGAAATCCCTCTCTCAGACCATAACCTTCTCACCTGCCTCATCTCTCACATTCCCTCCCCCTGCAAATTTTTGCTACTCCCCCATAGAGACCTCTGCTCTATTGATCCCATCCATCTCTCCAAAAGCATCTCTCCCCACTGTTTGCCCCCCATCCTCTCTTCCCACTCTCGATAATCAGGTGCTCTCAACTCCACCCTCTCTACTCATATCAACTCTCTCGCCCCCATTTCCCTCCGCCGCTCTCGCTCCACTAACCCACAGCCCTGGGTCATTGCCTCTGTCCCCCTCCTACGCTCCTATGCTCGAGCTGCTGAGCGCTGCTGGCGTAGGTCCAAGCACCAAGCCGACCTTATCCATTTCAACTTTATCCTTTCCTGCCTTAACTCTGCCCTCTCCTCTGCCAGGCAAAACCTCTTTTCCTCCCTCTTTGACACCCATGCCCGTCACCCCCGTCAATTGTTCCAGACCTTTAACTCTCTCCTTAGGCCCCCTTTTTCGCCCCCTCCCCCATCCCTCACCCCCAGTGATCTGGCCACCTACTTCATCACAAAAATTAACATAATCAGGTCTGAGCTCCCCAAAGTCACCCCTTCCCCTCCTGCCTCCCCCCTGCAACCCTCTCCCCTACTTTCCCATCCTTCCCTGCAGTATCCTCAGAGGAGATCGCCTCCCTCCTCGCAAGTGCCACCCCCTCCACTTGTGCCTCGGACCCCATTCCCGCTCACCTTAAAAAAACCATTGCCTCTGCCCTCCTCCCCTCCTTAACTTCTATCTTTAACCACTCACTCTCCAATTGCTTCTTCCCCTCTGCCTTCAAACATGCCCATGTCTCCCCCATCCTAAAGAAAGCCCTCTCTCGAGCCCACTTCCCCTTCCAGTTATCGCCCTATCTCCCTACTACCTTTCCTTTCCAAGATCCTAGAACGAGTCGTCTACACTCGCTGCTTAGAATTCCTTAACTCCCATTCTCTCCTGGACCCCCTCCAATCTGGCTTCTGTCCCCTCCACTCTACTGAGACTGCTCTCTCTGAAGTCACCCATGACTTCCTTCTTGCCAAATCCAATGGCTCCTACTCCATTCTAATCCTCCTTGACCTCTCAGCTGCCTTTGACACTGAGGACCATGCCCTTCTCCTCCACACCTTATCTCATCTAGGCTTCACGGACTCCATCCTCTCCTGGTTCTCCTCTTATCTCTCTGGCCGGTCTTTCTCGGTCTCCTTCGCAGGCTCCTTCTCCCCCTCCCATCGTCTAACTGTTGGGGTTCCCCAAGGGTCAGTTCTTGACCCTCTTCTGTTCTCCATATACACTCACTCCCTCGGTGAATTCATTTGCTCTCACGGCTTCAACTATCATCTCTATGCGGATGACACACAGATCTACATCTCTCCCCCTGTCCTCTCCACCTCCCTTCAGGTTTGTATCTCCTCCTGCCTCCATGAGGACTCTACTTGGATGTCTGCCCGCCACCTAAAACTCAACATGACCAAAACTAAGCTCCTCATCTTCCCTCCCAAGCCCTGTCCTCTCCCTGACTTCCCTATCACTGTGGATGGTACGACCATCCTTCCCGTCTCTCAGGCCCGCAACCTCGGTGTCATCTCTGACTCGGCTCTCTTGTTCACCCCACACATCCAATCCATCACCAAAACCTGCTGGTCTCACCTTTATAATATCGCCAAGATCCGCCCTTTCCTCTCCACGAAAATGGCTATCTTACTGTTACAGGCTCTCGTAATATCCCGGCTAGATTACTGTGTCAGCCTTCTCTCTGATCTCCCTTCCTCCTCTCTCTCCCCACTCCAGTCTATTCTTCACTCCGCTGCCCAGCTCATCTTCCTGCAGAAACGCACTGGGCATGTCACTACCCTTCTTAAAAACCTCCAGTCGTTGCCTATCAACCTCTGCACAAAAAAACTTCTCACTCTAGACTTCAAGGCTCTCCATCACCTTGCCCCCTACTACCTCTCCTCCCTTCTCTCTTTCCACTGCCCACCCCGCACGCTCCGCTCCTCTGCCACCCATCTCCTTTCATTCATTCAGTAGTATTTATTGAGCGCTTACTATGTGCAGAGCACTGTACTAAGCGCTTGGGATGAACAAGTCGGCAACAGATAGAGACAGTCCCTGCCGTTTGACGGGCTTACAGTCTAATCGGGGGAGACGGACAGACAAGAACAATGGCAATAAATAGAGTCAAGGGGAAGAACATCTTGTAAAAACAATGGCAACTAAATAGAATCAAGGTGATGTACAATTCATTAACAAAATAAATAGGGTAATGGAAAACTCACCTATCCCGCTGTCTACCCCTGAGCCACGTCCTCCCGCTGTCCTGGAATGCCCTCCCTCCTCACCTCCACCAAACTAATTCTCTTCCCCTCTTCAAAACCCTACTTAAAACTCACCTCCTCCAAGAGGCCTTCCCAGACTGAGCTCCCCTTTTCCCTCTGCTCCCTCTCCCGCCCCCTTCACCTCGCTGCAGCTAAACCCTCCTTTTCCCCCTTTCCCTCTGCTCCTCCCCCTCTCCCTTCCCATCCCCTCAGCACTGTACTCGTCCGCTCAACTGTATATATTTTCATTGCCCTATTTATTTTGTTAATGAGATGTACATCGCCTTGATTCTATTTATTTGCTATTGTTTTAATGAGATGTTCGTCCCCTTGACTCTATTTATTGCTATTGTTCTTGTCTGTCCATCTCCCCCAATTAGACTGTAAGCCCTTCAGAGGGCAAGGACTGTCTCTATCTGTTACTGATTTGTACATTCCAAGCCCTTAGTATAGTGCTCTGCACATAGTAAACGCTCAATAAATACTCTTGAATGAATGAATGAAATGATGTGATAGGCTTCTTTGAACAAATATGAAGAGCAGTTTCTCTGCCTGTGCCCCAGGTTTAAGGAATTAAACTGTCATTCAAGTGGTCTCTGTTAGCGAAAATAGGGGTGCATATTCCTTTGATTTGCCTTTTGGGGCTCCATATGGCTTAAATCTAATGCATTCATATGCCTACTTAGTTTCAAAGGCTGAAGGTTTCAGACCAGTGAAAATTTTTAATGCTTTCAGTTCTGGGGTAGAACTGAAGGGCCAGTACTTATAATAATAGCAGTAATAGTAACTGTGGTATTTGTTAAGCGCTTATTATGTGCCAAGTACTGTTCTAAACACTAGGGTAAGTACAAGGTAATTGGGTTGGACACACTCTCTGTCCCAAATGGGGCTCACAGTTTTAATCCCCATTTTACAAATGAGGTAACTGAGGCACAGAGAAGTGAAGTGACTTCCTCAAGGTCACACTGCAGATGTGTCAGAGCTGGGATTAGAACCCACGTCTTCTGACCCCCAGGCCCATGCTCTTTCCAACAGGCCAAGCTGCTTATCTAAGGGGGTTGCACCCAGGTCCCAAGCCTCTAGCCTAGGATTGTCACTTGTCCCTGAAGTCAATATGGCTTCTAATCCAGCTGTCCCAAATCCACAACCACTGTCCCCTCTGCACCTTGTCTTTGCTCAGAAGAGCAGGGTACCAAGCTTTAGTAGCCTTTGGTGGGAAAGCGGCACATGTGGAAGCAGAAACACCATGGAACCCCTCAGCTGTAGGAGGCGGGCAGCTTCTGAGTAGCAACATAAAATTGGTTCTCTGTCACTGGCCCATGCCCCTTCTCCAGCCCCCTGCCACTGTAGCCCCTCCACTTACAGCCTGTTTGCAATTGTCTAACAAGAAGCAATTGGCCTAGTGGAAAGAGTACAGACCTGGATTCTAATCCTGGCTCTACCACTTGCCTACTGAGTGACTTGGGGTAAGTCACTTCACTACTCTGTATCTCAGGTTTCTTATCTATAAAATGAGAGTCAACACCTGTTCTCCCTACCCCTTACACTGTGAGCTCCATATGGGTGAGAGAGTGTGTCCAACCTAGTTATCTTGTATTTACCCGGTGCTTTGGAACAGTGCTTGGACCATAGTAAACCCCTAACAAATACCCCAATTATTATTATTATTATCGTTATGAAAGTTGCTAATGCCTGCTTTAGAAAGTTTTCTCCTTTACAGATGCCTTTTTGGTGCTTACTTTGTCTCTCCCTAATTAAGGACTACCAGGAAACGTACTAAATTTGTGTGCATCTTTCAGTGCCAAAACTTATTCAGTTGTAGGATATATGTGTCCTAAAACAGTGTAGGTTTAATTGTCCATCTAGAAGCAGATTTCTGAAAATTCCATCTTTGAATTTTACCTCCCCTTCACCTTCTTCCCTGTGTTTTCCCTCTTCTTTCTGAGTCACCTCCATTTCCTCTTCTTGAGGCTCCTTCACCTCCCCCCCCACCCTCCAACTGGGTCCTCTTTCTCTCTCTCTCTAACCCCTATCACTTTCCTTCTCTGGTTTCTTCCTTATTATTTTTTCCCCTCATTCTTTTCCTCATTGACTTTTTTTCCATTTTCTCCACCAGTTCCAATAGAGTCATCAACTTGAACAGAGAGCACCTGTTCAAGTTCTCTCTTCTCACTAAGAGATTCAAATGCACATAGGTTTGAATTTTGACACCTATTCCATTTTGTGACTGGCAGTGAGAGTTGATTCCCTGTCCTGTAAAGTTTTTAAAAGAGATTAGGAGAAGAAATAAATACTTGGTTCCATTAATCTGCATTGTAGTTCAGTAAATGCAGACTATTTTTTCTTCATTTTAGAGTGATATCTGCTGCATCCTACAATTCCCCATCTAGTATTAATTTGAAAAAAAGGTCTTCTTTATAGACTTTTTTCACCCTAGTTCCTCTTGCTATTGCAAAGGAGAAAGAACAGAGGGCCTCTCAGTTGGAATTTTCACAAGGAATCCATTTATTAAATATGTTCTGCCAACCCAAATATGCCCTTTCTTAATAGGTTTCATCATTGAATATTCTTATTTTCATGCATTCAATCATATTTATTGAGTGCTTACTGTATGCAGAGCACTGTACTAAGCGCTTGAGAGAGTACATTCCAACAATAAACAGAAACGTTCCCTGCCCACAATGAGCTTACCATCTAGAGAGGGGATACAGACATCAATGCAAATAAATAAATTACAGGTATTTACATAAGTGCTGTGGCACTGGGAGGGGGGAACAAGAAAGGGAGCAAGTCAGGACAGTACCGAAGGGAGTTGGAGAAGAGGAAGTGGGGGGCCTAGTCTGGGAACATCTCTTGGAGGAGACGTGTCTTCAATAAGGCTTTGAAGGCCGGGTGGACAGGGAGGAAGTAATTGTCTGTCAGATTTGAGAAGAGAAGGCATTCCAGGCCAGAGGCAGGATGTGGGCCAGGGGTCGGTGGTGAGACAGGCAAGACAGAGGTCCAGTGAAAAGATTAGCACTAGAGGAGCCAAGTGTGCAGGCTGGGTTGTAGAAGGAGAGTAGTGAGGTGAGGTAGGAGGGGGCAAGGTGGTGAAGTGCTTTAAAGCCAATGGTGAAGAGTTTTTGTTTGATGCGGAGGTGGATGGACAACCACTGGAGTATTTTGAGGAGTAACATGTCTTGAATATTTTTGTACAAGGTGATTAAAAGTGAAGTGCTTTGAGGCAAATGGTGAAGAGTTTTTGTTTGATGCTGAGGTGGATAGACAACCACTGGAGTATTTTGAGGAGTGGGGTGACATTTCTTGAATCTTTTTGTAGAAAGTGATCCAGGCAGATCCTTGCAGGGGAGAGACAGGAGGCTGGGAGGTCAGCAAGGAAGCTGATGGAGTAATCCAGACAGGACAAGATGAGTGATTTATTAAGGTGGTAGTTTGGATGGAAAGGAAAGGGCAGATTTTAGCGATGTTGTGAAGGTGGCACTGACAAGATTTAGTCATGGATTGAATTTTTGGGTTGGATGAGAGAGACGAGTCAAGGATAACACCAAGGTTACGGGTTTGTGAGCCAGAAAGGGTAGCGGTGTTGTCTACAGTCATGGGAAAGTCATGGGGAAGACAGAGTTTGGGTGAGAAGGTAAGGAGTTCAGGTTGGAAACCATCTCCTTACCTCAAGTAGAGAAAGAGAATTGCTCTTGTATTTGTGAGTGACAAATTATGGGGGTGGGGGAGAAATAACATGATTAATCTATGGTATTTATTAAGAAAAGTACATTAGAATAAGTAGACAAGTTTGCTGCCCTCAAGGAGCTTACATCTAGTGGGTACAGTCTAGAGACATTAAAATAAATTACAGGTAGGGAAAGCAAGCAAGTACAACAATATGTACCCTAAGCGCTGTCAGGGTGGTGAGTTGAATGGGTGCCTAAGTGCTTAATGAGTTAATGACCCAAGTGCATAGGGGACACAGTAGATAGGGAAATGAGATGGGATGTTGAGATATTAGTCCAGGAAGGTTTTCTGGAGGAGATATGATTACACTCAATCGATCACTGGTATCTGAGGGCTTAGTGCCTCCAAAAACTGTAATAGATACAATACTGCAGTAATTATTGTATTTTATTATTTTATTTTATTTTGTTAATGTGTACATCCCCTTGATTCTATTTATCTTGATGTTGTCTTGTTTTTCTTTTGTTCTGTTTTGCTTTGCTGTCTCTCTCCCCCGTTTAGACTGTGAGCCCATCATTGGGCAGGAATTGTCTCTATCTGTTGCTGAATTGTACATTCCAAGCGCTTAGTAGAGTGCTCTGCACATAGTAAGCGCTCAATAAATACTATTGAATGAATGAATTAATGAAGTACAATACAATAGAGTTGGTCCCTACCCACAAGGAGTTTAGAATGTAGAAGGGGAGACATAGAGAGGGGGAAACAGCAGCTTGTAAGGTTATATACCTAAGTGCTGTGGATATTTCAGGAGACGTTCTGAAGACATAAAGTGGAATGGAGGCAGGAGGCAGACTGTAGGCAAAAGAAGTAAAAGTAAGGCTCAGTGAGGGGGTTGGTATTAGAAGCAAACAGGCTTATTGGTCAGAATGCATTCAGAGTTTATCCATGTGTGTCCTGCAAACTCTCACCACATCACCATGGTGTTCCCTGGAGGCAGCCCTGCCCTGTGAAGGAGCAGGGGTTGCATGGCTGTACAAGTCCACAGGGTTTCCACCGCATTGCTCAGCAAGTTTCTGGGATCTGCTCTGTCAATTTCCAATTCCCAATTTCCATTCATGGAAAGCACCTCAGAGACACTAAGGACCCTTCTTTCAGATAATTATCCTTGCATGTACCTGCAACAGCAAAGTGGCCAACCTAATGCTGGATATATCAGGAAAGGGAGAGGAAACAAAACAAAAAACAGGGCAGAATTCTGCAGCCAGGACTGCAGAGGTTAGGGATTATTAGAAAGTTCATCTGTAAATGTTAGATTGTCAAGAAAGTCAACCATCAAGCTCCATTCTGTTGCCACTGTTAGAGATATAAGGTCTTTCATCTGACCTAGTAAATGCCACCATCATCCCAGCTCTGCCACTTGTGAGCTATGTGACTGTAGGCAAGTCACTCAACTTCTCTGTGCCTCAGTTACCTCATCTTTAAAATGGGGATTAAGACTGATAGCCTCACGTGGGAAAACCTGATTACCCTGTATCTACCCCCAGTGCTTAGAACAGTGCTCTGCACATAGAAAGCGCTTAACAAATACCAACATTATTATTATTATCATCATCACTACTCCTACTACTCTCCCCTGTCCATGCCTCCCAGTAAGTGGCAGGGGCACATGAGAAGCAGCAGATGTCCCTGTGCTGGTCATGGGAACCTAGGGAATGTGACAGATTGGTGCTTTAGGAACTCCAGACATCCACCCCCTTTTCCTGAGTCCCTGTGGGCCAGAACCCTGGAGTTGATGGAGCCCCTGAAAACAACACCAAAATCCAGGATTCTTCCCACCACTTTATTTGCCAAGGGTGGAGAAGCAGCGTGGCTCAGTGGAAAGAGCCTGGGCTTGGGAGTCAGAGGTCATGGGTTTGAATCCCGGCTCTGCCACATGTCAGCTGTGTGACTGTGGGCAAGTCACTTCTCTGTGCCTCAGTTACCTCATCTGTAAAATGGGGATTAAGACTTTGAGCCTCATGTGGGACAACCTAATCACCCTCTATCTACCCCAGCGCTTAGAACAGTGCTCTGCACATAGTAAGTGCTTAACAAATACCAACATTATTATTATTATTTAGCAGGAGGAAATCTCCAGAAATCTGGGTAGATGGTATGATTAAATCAATTGTATATATTGAGCGCTCACTGGATCCAGTAAATCAATCAATTGTATATATTGAGCGCTCACTGGATGCAGAGTATTGTACTAAGTGCTTGGGAGAGGACAATATAACAGATTTGTTAGACACATTCCTTGCCCACAACAAATGCCCTTCTGTTTAACCACAATTAAGCAGTGTAACGTGGAGAAGGAAGAGGAGAGTTCCTTTGAAAGGTCACATTATAGAGTGTGTTCATGTTCCTTCATTTTAATAAGTGGTTTTCTGTTTATATTTGAAATTAGTCCAAAGTATAGTGAAGGACTTCAGTGTTCCTAATTATAATCAATCAATTAGTGGTATTTATTCAGCACTGACTGTGTGCAGAACACTGAACTACCCCTTGGGAGAGTACAATATAATAGAGTTGGTAGACATGATCCTCACCCTCAAGAAGCTTACAATCTAGTAAGCATTGGGGCTGGTCAAGTCACTTAACTTCTCTGTGTCTTAGTTACCTCATCTGAAAAAAAAAATGGAGATTAAGAGTGTGAGCCCAAAGAGAGGACAGGGACTGTGTCCAACCTGATTAATTTGTATATTCTCCAGCACTTAAAACAGTACTTAGCATATAGTAAGTGCTTAATAAGTACAATAATAATAATAATAATTTAGTGGGGGAGATAGACATTAAAATAAATTACAAAAAAGGGGAAACAACAGGGCATAAGGAGAAATATATAAGTGGTCTGAGGCCAGAGTGATAATTGCTTAGATCATCATGGAAGCAGTTTGGATGGAGAAGAAAAAGCAGATTCTAGAGATGTCAGGAAGATAAAAGTGACAGGATTTGGTGACAGGCTGAATATGTGGCTTGAATGAGAGAGAGGAGTGGGATACTGCCAAGGATCATGGGCTTGTGAGACAGGATGGTGATGTTGTCCACAGTGATGGGAAAATCAGGGTGAGGAGATGGTTTGGGTAGGAAGATGAGGAGTTCTAACACTAAGTTCTTGATTTTAAAGCTAACGAACTTTTATAAATCAGGTTTCAAGAAGGGAAATCAGGTAAACCAGGGTTTAAATATCAAAAACAGCTGTGAAAATGGGAAAGATCTGGCAGATAGATGACATCTGACTAATATTTTTGTTTTGGTTAGTTATTCCTGCATTTGTTGAGACTTTGTGCAATAAAAGAACATTAAATACCTATTTGATGTGGTCTCGAGCCTTCCCATTTGAACATTTTAGGAAATATTAATATGTCCTGCTTCTCCTGAATAAGAAATTGTCAGCTCTGCGCCATGTCAAGTAATGGCTAAGAGCCGATTTTTAAGTCCAAGGAATAAATTTTAGTTCACCAAGCACTTGAGTTGTTTAGTTCAATAAGGTAGGAGTTTAATATATTATATGCCTTTTATATTTTGGCATGCTGAATCAGAGTTGCCTAAATGATATTTATACCCACTTTCATCTTGGTTCCTTTTCAGATTTGATTATTCTGGCTGTGGAAGTTCAGATGGTAATTTTTCAGATTCTACAATAGGAAAGTGGAGGAAAGATGTCCTGTCTATAATTGATGATCTGACAGAAGGACCACAGGTTATCTTGTGCTAATTCCATTTTGTATATAGATTGTATTGAAACTCTGTATTGCCTGGTTTTTGGAACATGATTTTTCCCCTAGACCTCCATTCATGTTCCCCTACTCCTGGCCTTCTGCAGAGGAGGAAGCAGAATAAACTAGCAGCTCGTGGGAGATTTCCCAACAGGCTGAATTTAATAGTAATTAACAGAAGGGGGGCCCTCAGGGAGTGCTGTGTGAAAGCCATCTGGGAGCAAGTCCTGCTGAAGAAAACAAATTAAGCTGCTCCTGGGGCCTGCCCCTGATCAGACTCCTCTTTCTCGAACTTTGGCCACCACCTACAGTCAAAGAAGCAGGCTTTTGCCCACCCTGTTTCCCTCACCTCTAGATCAGGGATACAGAAATCCCAGTGCCCTCATTTCATTTTTCACATTCAGTCCCTTATTTTAAAGGCACCTGTTTTTTAAGTAATAGAATACGTGTCAGAGTGTTCATTCCCACCAGATTTAAACTAACATTTGGCTCTTCATTCCTTTCACAACTGCTGGAGGTGTCAGTGGTTTAAGAAAAGGTAACAGTTAAAGTATCAGTTTAAAATTCAGGAGTGACCATTTATATCAGAGAAGGACCAAACAAATCTGTTTCCTTGGTGGAAAAAACAGTAAATCTCCTTTTCTCTCTCTCTTTTTAAAACTGTAGATACTAGTTGGATCTAGCATGGGAGGCTGGCTAATGCTTCACGCTGCAATTGCACGCCCCGAAAAGGTCGCTGCTCTGGTCGGTGTGGCTACAGCTGCAGATTGTATAATAACCAATTTTAATCAGCTTCCTACTGAGGTAAGTCCAGAGTAGGTCTATCCAATCAGTGTAAATATGAGTGCCTTTATTTAAGCTTACCTTGTCATGGATATGACTACCACCTCCTCTCTTCTTTCCTTTCATGTTTTCATAGATATAATTGTTCTCAGTAATAGTAATGGTATTTGTTAGCTGCTTACTGTGGGCAAGCTCTATACTAACCACTGGGGTAGATACAAAGTAATCAGATGCAGTTACAGTCCCAATCCCTCATCAGGCTTCCAGAGGGAGAGAAGAGCAAACATTGAACCCCCATTTTACAGATGAGGAAACTGAGGCACAGAGAAGTTAAGTGACTTACCCGAGGTCACACAACAGGCAAGTTTCAGGAACCCTTGAATCCATCCCTTCCTTTCTGCCTTGATAACTATAACTCCTGAATGTGTGTGAACTAGCTTTTTCTGCAGTGATTCCCTCCTTGTTCCTTAATCTTTTTTCTTTACTTTTCCAAACTTTCCTGCCCAAATCATCTTCTTCTAGGCCCACCCCCATCAAATTTCTGCCATGTCATCATTCTTTTTCCTACCAATCAATCATCTTTTATGGTCATATTCCTTATGCCTCCTCTTATTTCTTTGGGCCTTTTCTATTTTACACAGGATGTTGTCTGAGCACCTTCTGACCCCTTTCCTACTGAAGTTCTACCTGATTTCTTATTATCTACTTGCTATATTTGTGATGTATAAGCTATTTTGCAGGCCTTAGTTAGGCAGACAAGAGGAGAAGATCTGGGGGAAGGCAAGTCCATTTTCAGATCCCAAGGTGCTTTTCCTCATTATCCTTCCTCAGGTGGGTGGTTTCCACCACTATCAGATTAGGGAGGTTATAGCCAGGGCCCCTTTTGGCAGCAGCCAATTCTGGCTGGACCAGGAAGCCACCCAGGGCTGAAGTCAATGGGACAGAGGTTTATTCATCAATTCAATTGTATTTATTGAGCACTGTACTAAGCACTTGAAGCTTAGTTCGGAGCCTCTGGCATGCACCAAGGCATTTGTCATAGCAAAAGAGTTTCATTCCATTTGGGATCCTTGAGGGGATCCCAGGTGCTACCATTCTCAATGAGGTGTAACGAAGAGTTGGGAAAGTCACTTTACTTCTCTGTGCCTCAATTTCCCCATCTGTAAAATAGGGATTGAGACTGTGAGCCCCACATGGGACAGTAACTGTGTCCAAACCAATTTGCTTATATCCATCCCAGTGCTTAGTACAGTGCCTGGCACATAGCGCTTAACAAATATCGTTATTATTATTATTATTATTAAAACACAAAGACCATATCTCACTCCAAGTCAGGCACCTGTAATCCTCCTCCCTCCCAGGAAGTGTCAGCACATGACCACCAGTCTAAGGAATGAGCCATCCAGGTGTTGAGTGTGGGCCACTTCCCCAGGTCGGTTTTAATACATTCGCTTATTTGTATCAGCCCTCCCCTGACTGGCACAGTCAGCTCCCCTTGACCGTCCCAAAGATGCTCCTTATGAGTGAGCCCTTATTAGTCCCCAGAGCTGCCAGTCAGGTCCCATGGCTTCCTGTTGGTAGCTGAGCAGGAAGTTGGCATCCCTCAGTCTCCAAATGGTCCCTGTTCATCACTCTTAGTCTCTCCTCCAATCGTTCGTTGGTCTCTACTTCATGGCTCTATCCATTGCCTGGTGGGGGAGGCAGGGGACACCCCCAAAATGCCAAGCCACTGGGGAAACACGGGGCATTAGGGTCAGTCCCAAGATGAGCTAGGGCAGGGCTTGGAGGTATCCCGCAGGGGCAGCAGCATCAGGAGCCACTGTGGGCTGCACTCCGAGACTAGGGCTGGGAGAAGCATTGTTAAACCTTCGTGTTGAGGTGTATGTGAGAAGCAGGTGGTGGTCCTGGGCCTTAAGCCGGTCAGACAGAGGAGCCAGGCTGTAGGACTGGTAAGGGGTGGGAGAAGGAGCCACTACATGTGGGCACAGAAGCACCTACTGTACACTGCAGAGGCTCTCCGGAGTGACTGCTACTCCGATTCTCAGTAGAAGGTGCAGATAGGATGGGGGAGGGGAGAGGCAGTGTCAGCTCACGGCCTTCTCTGGGCTGAGGGGCCACTTTGGACTACGGGGACAATGACAAAGCTTGAATCTCCCACCTCATACTGTGGGGTTCAACCCAGACCATGGTTTGGAGCCATGGAGGGGAAGGAGCAGAGGAGAGCATCTTCCATGGCAGCAGAAGCATTTTGAGTGGGGCTCCAAGTTAGAAGTAGCTCATGGCTTATCTCTCTGCCACAGAGACCGAGCCCCTGGAAGGCAAGGATAGCACCAGGTTCTTTCGAAGAGGGACCCCATCTGTGACAGACCCCTAATCTAATGAGGTTTCTTCTGAGATCTTGGGAGCTAGGGATGACTGAGGCCAAGTTATTGTGATGGGCAGAGTCTCCCGATATGACATCAAAGCTCTGCCGATCCCATTCCAGACCAAATGGAATGTGAGCAAACTGGCCCAACCTTAAGTGGTAGTGAATTAGAGAGACTGAATAACTTTTAGCACAGTGCTTTGAACTCCCCAAGAGCCAAGTTAGCTGTCTCTGTCCTGAAAGAGAGGAATCAATTTACGGAGCTCCAACCTCATGGGATCTATTACCTGCTCCCTCCTTTGCTCTGACTGTCCTTGGCTCCTAACCTGGCACAGGCAAGGGCCAATGATGGTGGCATTTCATTGATCATCCCTAGTGATTGATCATTTTAGGATTAGAGCCCCAGCATCCCCAAGTCACTGTACATGAAAATAGAGTACCTCCATCCTAATCTTTAGAGTGGATTTCAGCCTCAGCCCCAAACCCTAATCCACAAGACTATGTGGTTAACAGGAATGTTCATTTCTGTTGCCACAATTTCAAGCAACGATAGGGGAAGGTGCAACAGGAACTCAACTCATGTACTCTGTTTATGAGGATAATGAAGATACTGGGGGTCAGAGGGATTGACATTGGGTCCCAAGCTGCAAGGGTAAAGATGGGGAAAGTTGCAGTCCTTCAGTGCTCTACGAATTACTGGGTGACAGTCAGGGATTCCCCTCTTCTTCCTGCCCAATTACTTACAAGCCTCTCTAGGCATCCCTTTTTGAGCATCTGACTGGAACTCTGCCATTTGTGCTGAACCCTTGCCGGCAGCTCCTGGTTTTCTCTTGGTACAGTGAACTCCCAGTATACTGAGAGTAAGTCCTTAGGAGTTCAGTGTCTCCTGGCAGTGATACCTGGTGCTACCCATTTTCAGCATTTTGGAATACTTCTAGATGTTTCTTCTCACTGTACCTCGATCTCCTCTATCTGGCCGCTGACCTCTCACTCACATCCTCCCTCTGGCCTAGAATGCCCTCCTCCTCATATCGGCAGATAATTGCTCTCCTCCACTTCAAAGCCTTAATGAAGGCACATCTCCTCCATGAAGCCTTCCGTGACTAAGCCCTCCTCTCCTCTTCTCCCACTCCCTTCTGCACAACTCTTACTTGCCCCTTCATTCATATTCATCCTCCCTCCCATCCCCACAGCACATATGTAGATATCTATAATTTATTTATATATTTATTTATATTAATGTCTGACTCCCCTTCTAGACTGTGAGCTCATTGTGGGCAGAAATGTGTTATTCGCTGTTATATTGCACTCTCCCAAGCACTTAATACAGTGCTTTGTACACAGTAAGTGCTCAATAAATACGATTGAATGAATGAATGAATGAATGTTTTTACTATAAAGCCTTCTACAAGGAAACTTCCCAGTTTTCTCTATGGTCCTGAAAAAACATTACTCAACTAGAAAGTCCTAATAAAAACTTCTGGGATATGGGTGCGTTACACTGGCATCATTTCAATAAAAAAAATACTTAGTATAACTCCTCCCACCTCTTGTGCTAATGAACCATGAGATTAAATCCTTGCCCCTGGATAGTGGATTTAGAATCAGGCATAGAGGGGTTTTTCACTAGTGAGGCTTTTACCTGGCTGTAAAACATCAACTGATAGATCAGGCTTTTAAATTAGAGTTTCTGAGAAATTAAAAACCCCAGGTGTTAGAAGTTTTTGGACAATTCCGTTCACATATTGAAGAGAAATATTTACAGTTGAAAGTATGAATTCTGTATCTTTCTACTCAACACTGTAGACTACCCCCTTCTCCTGAAAACATTATGTAATGTCATTTTCACCAACACTGTCCTCTTCTGGTTCTCCATCTATTTCTCTAGCCGCTCAACCTCAGTCTCTTTTGCCAGCTCCTCCTCTGCCTCCCAACTGTGGGAGTCCCTCAGGGCTCAGTTTTGGATTCCCTTCTATTCTCCATCTATACTCACACCCTTGGAGAACTCATCCAATCCCATGGCTTCAACTACCACCTCTATGCATATGACTCCCAAATCTACTTCTCCAACCCTGATCTTTCTCCTCTGCAGTCTTGTATTTCTTTCTGCCTCCAGGGCATCTTTATTTGGATGTTGCACTGACATCCTAAACTGAACATGTCCAAAGCAGAACTCATCTTTCCACCCAAACTTTGTCCTCCCCATCTTTCCCATCACTATAAACAGTACCATTATCCTCCTGATCTCACAAGCCCTTCACCTTGGCATTATCCTCAACTCCTCTCTCTCATTCAACCCACATATTCAGTCCATCACTGAATCCTGTTGGTTCAACCTTCACAGCATTGCTAAAACCTGTCCTTTCCTCTCCATCCAAACTGCTACCATATTAATCCAAGCACTTATCCTATCTCTCCCACTTTGATTACTGTATTAGCCTTATTGCTGACCTCCCTGCCTCCTCTCTCTCCCCACTTGAGCCCATGCTGCCGGGATCATTTTTCTACAGAAACCTTCAAGCCATGTTTCCTCACTCTTCAAGATGCTCCAATGGTTCCAATCCATCTCTGCATCAAACAGAAACTCCTTTCCATCAGCTTTTAAAAAAATCAATCACCTTGTCCACTCCTATCTCACCGTACTACTCTCCTACTACAACCTGGGCAGCACACTTCGTTTCTCTAATGCCAGCCTACTCACTGTACCTCGATCTTATCTATCTCACTGCAAACCTCTTGCCCACATTCTGTCTCTGGCCTGAAATGTCCTCTCTTATCATATCCAACAAACAACTACTCTCCCCTCCCTCAAAGCCTTATTGAAGACACTTCTCCAAGAGGCCTTCCCTGAGTTAAGCCCTCATTTCCTCTTCTGCCACTCCCTTCTGCATTGCCTAGCCCAACAGCACTTACATATCCATTAGTCTGTCTCCCCCAATAGACTGTAAGCTTGGTGTGGGCAGGGAATGTGACTGTTATATTGTTGTGCTGTACTCTCCCAAGCGCTTAGTTACAGTGCCTTCCACACAGTAAGTTCTCAAGAAATATGATTGATTGCTTTACCTCAGTCAAGCCATTGACTATTGAAGGACATACTAACATCCACATACTAACATCCTGGATTAAATTTTCAATTTTTTTTCCTAGCCTCTCATCTTCAAATATTATGCTATTTAGGTAGCAGAAGCCAGTGATCCTATCTCTTGTATGGTAAATGGAAACCTCTGTGTTCAGAACTTGCCATCCACAGAATGGAACTTAACCTTAGCCTTCTTTAGGTTGTCCATCTGAGACACTTCAAAATCATTTGCAAGCCAGGTGTGCTTCTTGAACTTAGTCTATACTCCTTAAGCACTTATATTCATTCCACCCCCCATTTTCCTTCCCTCTAATATATTTGTATGCCAGTCAAACAAGCGTATTGAGCACTTACTTTGTGCAGAGCATTGTATGAAGCTTTTGGGAGAACTTGGGATAGTGCAACAGAATTAGCAGACACATTCCCTGCCCATAATGAGCTTACCGTCTAAGGGGGGAGACAGACATTAATATGAATAAATAACATAATATATCATTTAAAGTACAAACCAGATTTTGACAAGAGAACAGAATATATATATTTTTTAAATCTGATATGATGAAAACCTTGCTCAAGGGACCAGAAAAATGTTCTCACAGCAACTTCCAAGGTTTCTATTGCAACCCCAGTGCCAGCAGTATTGATTATGGAGAACTCTTTCAATTCATGCCATGTTACATCCTCCAGGAACTTCTATGTGCTGATGACAGTCATAATCAATCAATGGCATTTTGACTTGCCCCTTTGACTTGTCAAAAGCTTGTTTTTGTTCCCCATTCCTTTCCTATCAGTCAGTCAATCATATTTATTGAGCACTTACTGTGTATATAACACTGTACTAAGTGCTTGGGAGCGTACAATATAACAGAATTGGTAGACGTATACCCTGCCCACAAACAGCATACAGTATAGAGGGGTAAACAGACATTAAAATAAATTATGGATATATACTTGAGTTCTATGGGGCTGAGGGTGGAATGAATAAAGGGTACAGATCCAAATGCAAAGGTAATAGGAGAGGGGAAAAAAGGGCTTAGTTGGAGAAGGTCTCTTGGAGCATATGTAATTTTAATAAGGCTTTGAACTTGGGAAGAATGATGGTTTGTTGGATATGTAGGAGGTGGGAGTTCCAGGCCAGAGGGAGGGCATGGGTGAGGGGTTGGTGGCCAGATAGATTAGATCAAGATACAGTGAGTTAGTTGGCATTAGAGGAGTGAAGTGAGTGTGCTGGGTTGTAGAAGGAAATCAGGAAGGGAAGGTAAGAGGGGTCAGGGTGATTGAATGCTTTAAAGCCAATGGTAAGCAGTTTCTGTTTGATTTAAAAGGAAAGTTCTTGAAGCATAGGGAAACATTGACTGAACTGGACTGCCTCAGTTGGGTTGATATAGTAAAACAGTAACTTCCTTCCACTGCCCTGCCCTATCACTTTCTCAGGTCCACAATACTTCTTCTGCCAGTTGACACATGAATGTACATTTTTCTCCTTTATCAATTTTTCTCCAACAGGCCAAGAAAGAAGTGGAAAAGAAAGGTGTGTGGAAGATGCCAACCAAATACAATGAAGATGGATATCATTATTTCCCATACAGTTTCCTTAAAGAAGCAGAAACTCACTGTTTACTGCATAGCCCCATTCCTGTCAGTTGCCCAGTCAGACTCCTCCATGGCATGAAAGATGATGTCATCCCATGGCAGGTTTCCCTGCAGGTAGCCGACCGGGTGGTCAGCACAGATGTTGATGTCATCCTCCGTAAAAATGGAGATCATCGAATGAAAGAGAAGGATGACCTCAAACTTCTGGTGTACACTATTGATGATTTAATTGACAAACTTTCAACCTCAGGGTCACTGGCATAGGGGCTCAAACACGTAAGCTTTGTCATTCCACCCACTTGACTGATTTAACCAGCACCCCCACCCCCCCATTCAGAATTGGGGTGGGGATCCACTGAACCAAGGACATGAGGAGTCCCAAGGGCAGACCCTGGAGTTTTTCTGGCTTTTCTCCTACCTCTATTTGGAAAATTGCCCATATTTTTCTACTTTGCTCATAAGGTAGAAATGAGGGGGAAAATGAGTGCTGCTATTAGTTTGGAAACAGTTTTCTCTTTCTACGCAAACCTCTAGTCTCTTTGTTTCTCTGTAATATGTTTCTGACTATTTTTTTTATCAAGAGAAGTCTATCTTTCATATATATTGATGCCAATTGTTCCTTCTATTTCTGTTTAAATTGTATTTTGGAACTTGGGTTTTCCTTTAGCGCTTGTTGGTAGCATATGCAGGTTTGTAAAAGCACCAGAAAGGGCTACTAGTTGAATTGAGTGAAAATGTCTCTAGCCTAAATAAAAATGATCAAAATATATAATATTGTGGTTTCTACCAGCCCTGGGCCTTCCCTGTGGTCTTTGTAGATCATGGGATGCTTTTCTGCTTTAGTTTCCCCAGGTATTTTGAGGTTATAGGTAAGTGTAGTTTTTGTATGTACAGTGTAGGTCAAATGTAATTTTTTTATTGACATCTCATTTGTTTCATAAATATTTTTTTCTCTTTCATTTTATCCGCTAGGTTAAGAAGTAAATTTTCATCTGAGTTTATATGAAATGAGTTTTTAGAGAGGATTTTTTTCACTTTTGTTTTCCTTTGTACCCTGAATCTGCACCAGCCCAATCTAACACCTGGCCCTGATTCATTCCCCGGGAAAGCTTGTGTAGTCATGTTCTGCCTGTTCTGTCTCTGACCTGACACTCACTCCCCCCTCCCCACGTGGTACCCCTCCCATCAGGCCACCCCAGGGAACAGTTTATATTGCAAGCTCTTCCATCCCCTCCCCAATCAATTAGAGACCTTTCACTGATCAGTGAGGGAGGATGGGTTCTGACCTTGGAGACAGCTGGCAACCGAAAGCTACGAGCATCTCCATCTGCAGATATCAGTTAGTCCCAGAAACCCTCACTACAACAGACTGACACACAGTTTCCAGCCCACTCCAACAATTACAACATAGAAAAATGGTTTTGAGTTCAACCCTGGTTTGCATCTATTGCGTGAGGCTGCTTTATTCTTACTGTTTGAATTTGGAATGGCTTTGAACCAAGTGAGTTTTTGATTTTCCCCATACTGACTTGGTTGTTGTGGATTTTAAGGCAGTACATTTAGTCCTTTGAGATCATTGTACTATAAGCAAGTAAATGAAATTCAGAGAGGAATGAATCTAGTACCATTACCAAAGCATTAATTTAAGACCAATCAGTACTCCTCTGTAGAGAATTTCATTTTCAATTCAGTAAGTGTTCAGGACAGTACATTCTCAAGTATGTTCTTAGGCAAGTATTAATGAGTTCAAAGGTAACAAAATCTTTATCCTTTTCACCAGTAATGATTAGAAAAGCAGCCATGAGTAAGCAGTTACCAAAAGAGTAATCCTTTATGGTTAAAATGCTTTTTTAAAATAGCAACCAGAAAGTATCAATTCTAAACTTCATCACAAATAATTTGTTTTTCCTTGCTTGTTCTATTCTCCAACCCACCATCACCTTTCTTCCATTCCAAATTTAGTGTAACATTTCAGTTTGAAGAATTCTTCTTTGGTGAAAAGGCTTACATTACTTCAGCTTTGAGCTTGCCCATCTTGCAGCAGTTTGGATTATATATCCTTGTGCTCATTCATTATTGACTACACAACAGATTTACTCAGGCAAGAAGGCTGTTCTGTTCCAGCTGTCCCTATCCAAACACACTTGGGACCTTTTCCTGGAGAAATGCAGCTGGGAGACCCTGCTGGTTGAATTAAAATTTAATAGCTGCATTAAGAGCACTACATAGGCTTTCTTTGGGATATCCTCTGACATGAAATTATTTATAATTTGTTCCCTAATCAGAAGACATTTTTCTGTCCTTAAAGATAAAATTAAGGATAAAAATAAAATAAATACAATAAATAAACTTTAAAAATAAAAGTTTTTAAAAATCACCAAACAGCTTAACAAAATGGGCAAAACAACAGCGTTTTGGATCTGTGCACTGCAGCTCTGACTTGACATGGCTTCACATGCATTGCTCATTTATTGAATAATTCAAAATTTTAAGTTCTCACCTAAGCAAGAATTATCAGCCATGTCTGCATGCCTCCAGAAGTTGGCTATGGGGGGATGTGAAGAAGTAAACCAAATTCTGAATCAGTGAGTTCTGGGAGTCTAGGAAAAAAACTTCCATAAAAACCAAAAAAAAAATGTTTTCAGGTATGGGTAAAGCATAAAACTCACTCTGTGGGTTTAGAAATGGCAACTCTAGAGCAGAAAACTACAAGCCCTACTCAGGGTGAATGAGATGAGCCAGGCAAAAATAATCTTTCCATGTTCTGTGTGGTGTGGATCATCAGTCACAGAGTTCTTTCCAGGCTGATTACAAGCGTAAGTGCATCTCACTGACTGATTGTATGTATAGTATGTCCTGGATCTTTTGATCGGTAGGAAAGACACCAGGTAATAACTGAATAGACATATTTAAGGGGCTTTTCTTAGATGGACTTTTCTAAAGAGGGGAATTTGTAGAGGTGATAGGAAGGAGATAAAATTTATTTCCTATCAATCAGTGATATTTATTGAGTGCGCACTGTGTGCAGGATACTCAGGATACCCCAGCAGTCTGCAACGGTCAGCTTTAGTGAATGCCCTAGGGCCGACAGATCCTGGCCTGAGTGGGAGAGTGCATTTCTAGAAACAAAAAAATCAAGTGAATGTCCTATTGACAATAGGATAGTTCTTCAACTCTGCCACCTTCAAACTTAAAAGTCCTCCTCACACAGGCTATGTTTATGGACCCTGAAGAACTTAGAGACAGTATTCCAAACTAGTCATGGTCACAACTCCTGTAGGCAGGCTGTGTGTGTCTAAGCAGTGTTGCTCAATGGCAATAGCCAGGGCTTGGAAGTCAGAGGTCATGGGTTTGAATCCCGGCTCTGCCACATGTCAGCTGTGTGACTGTGGGCAAGTCACTTAACTTCTCTGTGCCTCAGTTACCTCATCTGGAAAATGGGGATTAAGACTGTGAGCTTTACATGGGACAACCTGCTTTCCCTGTATCTACCCCAGCGCTTAGAACAGTGCTCTGTGCATAGTAAGCACTAAACAAATACCAACATTATTATATTAAAAAAAGCAGTTTAAAAAGAAGCCACCTGTATAAGTTTTTTTTGCTGTTGTTTTTTCACTGGGAGCAATGGCTTGGTGGCACCCTTATGAAGCCATGCACTTTTGGTACATGCAACGGTTGCCCCAGGGGAAGTATTATTTTTGAGAACTGCTAATTACATTGATTCAGAAATGTATTTTGATCCATTTATTCTTGGCCTTCAAGTTTGAAAACAATGCAGCTTAATGATGAAAATTTCATCATTGAAATCGTGGCCAAAGAGACAGTTTCTTCTAAGTTGTCCACTTGTAAAGACAGCAAGGCACTTTTCCTAGCGTTTGTTTGATGTGGGCCAAAGGGGGCGTTTTTAAGGAGGCTAGGTGTTTAGTACAGTGCTCCCCACATAGTAAGCACTCAATAAATACCATTGATTGATTCATGAGCTGAAGGTACTGCTGTCTCTAGCAGTGGAGGGCTAGGTGGTGCTGCTGCCTGTGTGTGGAGGACTTTTAAGTTTGAAGGTGGCAGGGTTGAAGAACTATCCTATTGTCAATAGGACATTCACTTGATTTTTTTATTTCCAGTAATCCACTCTCCCACTCGGGCCAGGATGACGGCCCTTGGGCATTCACTGAAGCAAACCATTGCAGACTGCTGAGGACAGCGTAGGTTTCTTTGGGTCCCCCTGTACCTATTGGCTGTCTCTGAATTGGGGAATGCTGGTCTGAACTTAAATTGCACCCTTTATTCACCCCTCCTTCAGCCCCATAGTGTTTATGTCCATAGTTTATATTAATGTCTGTCTCCCTCTCTAGACTGTAAACTTGTTGTGGAGAGGAAACATGTTTACCAGCTGTTAAAGTGTACTCTCCCAAGCGCTTAATTGTATTCTCCAGTAAGCACTCAATAAAATTATTGCTAGTGGAGGCACATATGGATGCAGAGGTGTGTGTGGGAGGGAGTGATGCAGCCAGCTAAACCATGCCACCTCACAGCAGTGAGCCACCTCAGAACAGTGACTTGGGTCTCCAACACCACTGCAGCCCAACCCTCTCAGAGTCATGTGGGCTGCTGGAGATCCTTCCATTCTGAATTATGGGGTTTAGTAGAACCGGGACCTTTGTAGAAGGAAACTTTATTGTACCAGGAGTCCCAGGGTCTGCAGGGTTGCTTGGTACCCGGTCCAGCCTTGCTGCTCCCTGCCACAGTTCAGAAGCCACATTCCCTGCCTTTGGAGCATTCCCACCCTGAGCGACAACAGCAGCAGGGACCCTATGCCCCACCTAGCTTGGAAACTGTCTCTAGATGTGATGTTCAGAATGGCTTAGAATGGGCAGAAAAGTCTTTTCCTCTTTCTTGAGGAAAACAATGAGAAGCAGTGTGGTCTAGTGGATAGAGCACAGGCCAAAGAGTCAGAAGGTCATGGGTTCTGATCCCAGATCCACCACTTGTCTGCTCTGTGGCCTTGGGCAAGTCGATTCACTTCCCTCTGCCTCAATTCCCTAATCTATAAAATGGGGATTAAGACTGTGAGTCCCAAGTGGGACAGGGACTGTGTCCAACCCTATTTGCTTGTACACATCCTAGCCCTTAGTGCAGTGACTGGCACATAATAAGTACTTAACAAATGCCACAATTATCATTAATAATAATAATCTCCATTTTACAGATGAAGTAATTGAGGCACAGAGAAGTTAAGCGACTTGCCCAAGATCAGACAGCATACAAGTGGTAAAGCCGGTACTAGAACCTAGATCCTTCTAACTCTCAGGCCTGTGGTCTATCCGTTAGCCCAGGCTGCTCCCCGCCCCCCCTCCACCCCGCCCCCCCCCCCCACTTGCTGCTTCTCTTCTTCTGGTTGTTTCCAGGGGCAGTATACAGGGGGAACTGGTGAAAGAGATGACAAGACACAGCCTCTGGACTGGGTAGATAAGTCAGTCAATCAATTAATGTTATTTATTAAGCGCTTACTGTGTGCAGAACTCTGTCCTAAGCGCTTGAGAGAGTGCAAGACAATGGACTTGGTAAGCACTATTGCTGCCCACAAGGAGTTTACAGTCCTGAGTGGAGATAAGATGGAGTTAAAGTGGGCTGAGTGAGAGTGGGCCAAGGGTTTCCATCTGGAGGGACTAGGGGAGATTTTTTTTTTTTTTTTTACTGGGCTTGGGGGTTGTGTCGCTTTGTTCCAGGATGGCCAAGATCTCTGTCCGGCCCGACCAGTTCCCCTCCTTCCTTCCCTACCTCCCTCCCTGCCTGTCCCCTGTCCCTGCCTCCTTGGCTGGTTCTGCCCCTGCCGCCGTCTCTCCCTCCCTGTTCTCGACCCTCTCTCACCGCCTGCCCCCGCCCTCCCCTGCCTGTTCCCACTTTCTCTCTCTGCCTGCCCCCACCCGCTCCTCCCTGCCCCTGCCCCTGCCCCTGCCCCTGCCCCTGCCCCTGCCCCTGCCCCTGCCCCTGCCCCTGCCCCTGCCCCTGCCCCTCTCTCGCTGGCTTGCCCCGCCCTCCCTTGACGGCCCCTGCCCCTCTCTCACCTCCTGCTCCCTCTCTCCCCTGCCTGCTCCGGCCCCTCTCTTTCAACGTGACCATCCGCCCTCCCTGGACGCCCCCCGCCCCTCTCTCGCTGCCCGGCCTCGCCCCTCCCGAAGTCCGGAGCTAATCTCCCCGGGGATGACGCGGGTCCTCCCCCCGCCCTCTCCTCTCCGCCCCCCTCCCCGCCCCCGCCCCGGCTCCAGCCGCAACCGTCGTCATTCCTGGCTCCTCCGGGCCGGGCTGGGCTGGGCTGGGCTGGGCCGGGCTGGGCTGGGCTGTCCGCTCGAAGCTGGGGCGGTGCGGGGCGGGGCGGGGCGGGATGGCGAACCGCGGTCCGAGCTACGGGCTGAGCCGGGAGGTGCAGGAGAAGATCGAGCAGAAGTACGACCCGGAGCTGGAGTCGCGGCTGGCGGCCTGGATGGTGCTGCAGTGCGGGGAAGGGGCCGAGCCACCGCCCCCCGGCCGGGAAGCCTTCCAGCGCTGGCTCATGGACGGGACGGTGAGGGCGGCCGGGCGGCCGAAGGACGGAACGACGGACGGGACGACGGACGGATGGGGGAGGCGGGGGCGGGGGCCTTGGCGGAGCAGGGTAGGGCTGGGGTAGGGTGCGGGGGCTAGGGGGGCCGGCCCAGCCCCTGGACGCGGTCGGTCATGGAGGCGGGCAGCGGAAGGTCGCTCTCCCTGGTCCTGAACCTGACCAGGCCCCGCTCGGGTCCGTCCGTCCCTCCCTCCCACCCAGCCTCCCCTCTCCCCTAACCCTCTTCCTTCTCTATCCTCCCTCTTTCTTCTCCCCGTCTTCCCCGTCCCTCCATATTCTTCCCCTCTCCTTACTCCCCCACCCCTTCTCCATCCGCTCCCATACTACCCTTCACCTCCTCCTTCTCCGCGTGATTCTCACTGTTAGCCCTCCTCTAGCTCCCTCCCCATCCTCTTCCCACTCCTTCCTTCTTCTGCCCCTTTAACCCTCATCCGTCTATACTACCCCCATTCCTCCCCCGCCTTATCCTCCTCCATACCCTCCTCATCTTCCCCTGCTCCTCCCACTCTTCCCCCTTCCCAATCAATTCTATTTATTGAGCCCTTATCCTCCTCCATATCCCCTCTCCCCTCCTTCCCTCCTTCTCCCATTCCTCCCTCCTCTTCCTTTACTCCCCCTTCCCCTTCCTCCACATTCATCCCCTCCCCACCCACACCCCCCCAATCTTCCCCTCATACTTCCCTCCTCTCCGCCCCCGGATCATGAGTCCACCTACTGAGCTCGGGGGGTTTGGAAGTGAGGTGCGAAATCCGGACCAGGCTTGCCCCTGCCCCACAACTCCCACGGCCTCCAGGTGGGAATGACTTTATCGGGGGGCGGGAGGGATAACCCAGGGATGCACCCCCTCCCGGTGGGGGTGTCCGGGGGAGCAGTGCCCCGGAAAGGTTAAAGGGCGGCTGCACCTCCCACACTGGACCAGGGTCCCCGGGATCCAGTTCCTAACAGAGACACCCCCTCCCCCGGACGGCCAGCCCACTCTGATCCCCTCGGGGCAGGGGGGGAGGTCTTCAGTCCACTCCTGCAGCCTCAGCTTGGCGTTCAGTTCCACTGACCAGGAGCTAATGACCTCAAAGACAATTCTCCTCCTCCTCCTCTCCCTCCTCCTCCCTTCCTCCCCTTCCTCCTCCTCCTCCTCTTCCTCTTCTCTTCCCCTTCTTCCTACTTCTCCTCTTTCTCCATCTCTTCTCCTTCTTTTTCCCTTCTCCATCTCCTTCTCCCCTACCGGCCCCGACCATCCATTCCTTCTTTATCCTCTTCCTTCTCTCTATCCTCTTTATCTCTTTCTTTTTCTCCTCCTTTTTGCTCTTCTTTCCTTCTCCATCCTTTCCATTCTCCTCCATGTTTGCCACTTTCTCTTTTTTCCTCTTCCTCCTCTTTATATATCGTCTGCATTGCCTATGTACTTGGATCTGTACCCTTAGGCACTTAATATTCACGTCACTCTCAGCCCCACCGCACTTATGTACACATATGAAATTTATTTATATTAATGTCTGTCTCCCCCTCTAGACTGTAAGCTCGTTGTGGGCAGGGAACGTCTCTACCAAATTCTGTTGTGTTGTACTCTCCCAAGTGCTTACTACAGAGCTCTGCACACAGTAAATGCTCAAAAAATAGCATTGATTGATTGATTAATCTTCCTCCATTTCCTTGTTCTCTTTCTTTATCTCTTCCTTCTCCTTATTTGCCTCTTCTTCCGCTTTCTCTTCATTCTCATTTCTCTCATTTTCTCCCTTTCTTCTCCTCATTCTCTTCTTTCTTTCCTTTCATCGCCCTCTTCATCATCCTCTCTTTCTCTTTCTCCACCTCCTCCTAATTCTCTTCTCCTCTTTATTCTTCTCCTGATTCTTCTCTACCTTTTCTTTCTTCATCTACTTATTCTCCTCCTCCTTTCTTTTTTTATTCCTCCCCGCCTTATTCCCATCTTTCTTCTCCTTTCTTCTTTTCTACTCCTTTTCTTTGTCCTCCTCTTCCTCTTCTTTATCCCCCTTCCTCTTTTTCTCTTCTTCCTCCTCCTTATTCTCCTCTTCCTTATCATCTTTTTTATTGTCCCATTCTTCCTTATTCTCTTCCTTAATTTCCTCTTCCTCTTCTTTCTCCTCCTAATTTTTCCTTTCTCCTCCTTTCCCCTTCTTTTTCCCCTTTCCCTCTTCCTCCTTTCTCTTATGCTTCATCTTCCTCCACCGCATTCTCCTTTTCCTCTTGTTTCTCCTCCTCTTTATATTCTTCTTCCTTTTCATCCTCCTCAATCTCTTCTTTCTTCTCTTTCCTTCTCCTTTTTCTCCTTTTCTTTATCCTCCTCATCCTCTTTATTCTCTTTTCCTTCTTTTCCTCTTCCTCCTCCTCTTTATTCTCTTCCTTAATCAACCATATTTTCTTTATCTTCCTCCTTATTCTCTTCTTTATTCTCCTCTTCCTCCTCTTTCTCCACATTCTCTTCTTTCTTATTCTCCGTTTCCTATCTCTCCTTCTCTTTCTCTTCTTCCTCTTCCTCTTTCTCCTCCTCATTCCCCTCTTCCTCTTCTTTATTCTTCTCCGAATTATCCTCTTCCTCCTCCACTGCCTCTTCTTTTTTCTCCGCCTCTTTATGCTCTTCCTCCTCCTTCTCATCTAAATTCTCTTCTTTCCTCCTCCCACTCTTCCTCCTCCTTCTTCTACTTAACCTCATCTTCCTCCTCTTCATTTCCTCTTTCTCCTCGTTATTCTCCTCTCTCTCTTTTTCCTCCTTTTCTTTATTGCCCTCTCCTCTTCCTCCTGCTTATTCTCCTCTCCCTCCTCCTTTTCCTCCTATTTATCCTCTTCCTCCTCCTCTGTCTCCTCTTCTTTATTTTCATCTTCTTTCTCTTTTCCCTCCTCATTCGTTTTCTCCTCCTCCTCTTTTCTCATTTCAGATATTGTGCAAGTTGATAAACAGTTTGCACCCAACAGGACAAGAACCTGTCCCGAAGATCTCAGAGTCAAAAATGGCTTTCAAGCAGATGGAGCAGATCTCTCAGTTTTTAAAAGCGGCTGAAACCTATGGAGTGAGGACGACAGACATTTTTCAGACAGTGGATCTTTGGGAAGGTAAAACAGAGTGGTGAGGACAGTTTCCTCATTTCTCTCTGGATCTTGTGCATGCTAACCCCCTTCCCCTCTGGACTCCCAGAATATCACTTGGGGACTGACTGTGGCCATAACCTGGAGATTCCTGGTTGAAAGGTAAAGCCAGAGAAGTTCTCCAACACATCTTTACTCACCAAACTAGGAAGGGGCAGGCAGAGCTAAAATGGACATGAGATTCCTGAGGGGGCAGGCCTGAGAGTGTCTGGAGGTGAGGAGGGTTTGAGGTTTGATTATGTTTGTGAGGTGGTGGTGTAGAACATGTGTTTGTGGATGTGAGATGAGGAGGTAGAGGGTGTGTGGGGAGGTAGAGGATGGAGTTGTATAAGTGTGTAGGGAGGGGTAATGATAATTTTGTTTAAATTGAAGGCAAGAAAATCAGCTCTGCCCTTGTCCCTGTCCCACATGATGTTCCCAGTTTAAGAGGGAGACCATGTATCTTACCCCATTTTACAATGAGGAAGCTGAGGTCCTGAAATTTAAGTGATTTACACAGGGTCCCACAGTAGACCTATGCCAGAACATAGACTATAACCTGTGTCTTCTGAGTCCAAGTCCCATGCTCTTGCCACTATGCCACACTGCCTTCCAATGGTGTCTGAGTACGCGTGTGCGACGGATGAGGTGGGTGTACAGAGTTGAGTTTGGTGGTGATGGTGGATGTGTGTACAGCAAAGGCAGTTTAGTCAACCACCCACTGATGGTTGTCTCCTGAAGGAAATCCTGTGTACAATTTATATCTTCTGCTGCTGTACTTCAATCCTCCATTTTCCATCACAAGATCCTGCCCCAGCCCCATCCAGCCAACCTTCAGCCCAAGATCTAGCTCAGCACCTGCCTAACTCTCTAACCTAGCCACAGCCCAGCCACAGTCTTAGCCAGAGCCACAGCCATAATAATAATAATCATATTTGTTAAACACTACATGCCAGCCACTGTTGTAAGTGCTGGGGTAAGAAGCCATAGCCATAGTTGCAGTCACAGCCACAGCTACAGACATAGTCAAAGCCACAATCACAGCCACAGCCACAGCCCATAGTCATAGCCCAGGCAAAACCATAGCCATAGTCACAGCTATGATCACAACCACAGACAAAGTCACAGCCCAATCACAGTCACAGCCACAGCCATAGTCACAGACACAGCTATGACCATAGTCACAGCCATGATCACAGCCACAGGCACAATCACAGCCCAGTCACAGTCACAGACACAGCCATAGTCACAGCCACAGCTATGACCACAGTCACAGCCACAACAGCCATATTTATAGTCACAGCCACAGTCACAGTTCAGCCAGCTCTAGGCAAAACCTCTATTCCTGGCCAATACAACTTGCTCAGATCCCACAGAGTCCTCCAAATGCCTGTAGATGATCCAGGAGAGATTGTTCAGTCTCTGGATCTCCAGATGGATGCTTGTTGGCCTGCAGTGTTGGTCGTGCCAATGGGAGAGCTTACTCCATGGATTCTGGGCTGGAGTGTCATGTTTGGGGTTTCCCACTCAGAGTGTAGTATATGGGCTGATTCTCCCACGGTAGAGGAGAGGCAGAGCAGTTTGGCAAGCCTGTCAGTCAAGGAAGAAGGACTCAACGTCTCACATAGAAGCTTTCACTTAAGGAGGTTTCTCTCCTGTAGGTATCAGGCTGGACCACTCCCCTAAGATAAGGGGATGAGGACTCCACCACAGTGAATCACCCAGCTTGGGGTGAGGGGAAACCCAAATCTTCCTCCTTCTCCATATCCCCTTTCCACTCTTTATCCTCTGCCCACTCTCCCTCCTTCTCTTTTCCCCAGGGTCCTGGAGCAGCTGCAGTGACCTCACTGGGGGTATGGGATAGCCGGCCACAGTGACTCAATCTGAGGTCTGGCTGGGGGTAGCTACAGTGGTCCAGGAACCAGTGCAGTGACCCAAGCCAAAGTATGGATGCCACTGCTCTGGCCCTAGCAAAACCATAGTCACAGCTATGATCACAACCACAGACAACCAGACAACAAATTGATATGAATTGGCTGTGACTATGGCTGTGGCTGTGACTGTGATTGGGCTGTGATTTTGTCTGTGGTTAGTCCAGGGGTTGGCCTGGAGCAGCTGCAGCACACTGGGAGAGAAAACTGGGTGGACCAAGCCAGATCCTTGTGCTTGGAGCAAGGACGCAGGCCAGGGCTCAGGGTCTGACCATCACGACTGTCCCAGTCCAGACCCCAGGAACATTTTCCTACCCCACTGGTGATGGCTGTACACAAATTTGGGTGGACAACCACTGCAGGGGTGAGCAGGGGAGACAGCAAAGTGAGGACTGAGACTGGGGACCAGCCAGGAAATGAAAATGCTCAGAACAGGGGGAAGTAACAGGGAAAGTGAAAGTGGGAGTGGAGTAGTGCAAGGGGATAAGGGATAAGGAATTGATTTCTCAGCAATTACTGGATGTAACTTTGGGGGTGGGATTTGCAATCCTGGGGCAGGTCAGCAATTATGCAGGATCTATCTCTGGTTTGGGGGTATCTAGGATGGCTGAAGTCACACTAGAGAATCATTGCCTCCCTAATTGAGACCTTTCCTCTCCCCTCCCCACCAGCCCTGGGCTCCCATCCAAACAGACCCATGACCAGCTGTGTCCTGGTGGCCCTGGGATGGGGCCTGAGCTCAGAATTGTCCATCGAGACAGGTCCCTCCCGGCTTGCAACCCCTCAGCCACTAAGTTGGTCAATCAGTTAGCCAGACCGGGCTGCCACTCTGCCACTGACACAGTGATCTTTTCCACTGGGTCAGAGCAGGTATGAGACTGACAGTCCCTTTCTCCCTGCCCCCACCACCCCGGGGCCATTTCCCAACTGGTTTCCATTGCAGGGAAGGACATGGCAGCAGTACAGCGGACCCTGATGGCCCTGGGCAGTGTGGCAGTCACCAAGGATGATGGCTGTTATCGAGGGGAGCCCTCCTGGTTTCACAGGTGACCTCCAGACCTGAGTCCACAAATCACCCACCTCCCAGATCCAACCCCACCACTAGCAACCACTCTAATAGTATATTCACCAGTACCAAGCTCCTGACCCCCAATTTTACACAGCCACTGACCCCAGCCATCTCTCCAGCCCTTAACCTCCCAATTCCCAATCCCCCTGATCCCGGTGGAAATATGGCTTCTCAGAGGGGAGGTACTTGGAAGTTTTGGTTCTGTGAATGTCCTGTTGGTCTCAAGCAAACCAACTCTCTGTCTGGATGGAGGAAGGGCCCCTCCCAACTGGTTAGCCCTGAGGACAGGCACAGCTCACATCACCAGGCCACCAGGGCTGTTTTCCAAATGAAGGCTAGGTGAGTGCGTAGGGGAGAGGGGAGCACCTAGGTAGAGATTGGCCAAGGGAGGGGGGAATTGTGGGTGGGGACTGGTGGGGAGGCAATGGACTGGGGCAGCTGGGAACCCTTTGGACCCAGGGACTTCCCAGAAGGAAGAGAGATTGTCCAATTATGAGTCTCCAAGTCATGGGTATAGGAGGTGGCTAGAAGGGTTTAGCGGATCACAGCCAGCTCCCAGGAGTGAGGAGGTATATGGCAGGGGTCAGCTGTCACTGAACCACCTGAAGACTAGACTGGACTATCATTATTATCCTCCTCCTCCTCAATGGTATTTTATTGAGCACTTACTATGTGAAGAGTACAGTACTAAGTGCTCGTGAGAGTACAATGCCACAGAGTTGTCAGACACATTCCCTGTGCCCAGTGAGCTCACAGTCTAAAGGGGGAAATACATTTAAATAAATAAATAATATATAAATTAAAGTGCTATGGGGTTGAGGATGGAGTGAATAATCAATGCCCAAAGGTCACAGATCTGGTTTCTCCTCACCCAGGAAAGCCCAGCAGAATCGGAGGGGATTTTCAGAGGAGCAGCTGCGGCGTGGGCAGAGTGTCATCGGCCTGCAGATGGGTAGCAACAAGGGAGCATCCCAGGCCGGCATGACTGGCTACGGCACCCCCCGGCAGATCCTGTGAGCTGGCCCACCTCATCCACAGCCACGGAAATAGCTAGTCACCTTTCAACCCTTCTCCAGCCTAGCGCCATCCCCTTTCCTGCCAGTATTGTCGGATTGCAACATTTCAGCAGGCAGTGGGCCTGCCTCCTCTCTCCCCACTGCTATCTCCCAGCCTGACCTTAGTGCACACTGTTGCCACCTAGTGTTCGCGCTAAACTATGCAAATATCCTGCCCCCAGCCCCACCCTGTCCCATTCTCCCCCTTCCTAGCAGACCTTCCCCATACTCTCTAGCTCTCCATCTAGCCACCTACATATTGGCCAAATTCACCTCCTGACCTGACAGTGCCAACTAATAAAAACTGACCTGCGCCTCACGAGGCAGCTCACTCTATCACAGGGAGGTGGGGGGTTGGAGGGCAATGTTGACGTGGGAGGAATTTGGGGAAGGCATAAGGAAATACTTCAAAACAATGATAGAACACTTTTGACCCTGACTACCTCACTCAACCCCATATCATGAACATCCACACCACTCTGAAGCGGACCTAGTAGAGCCTCCTCCAGCTGCTGGTGGTAGTAACAGATTTGCCATTACTCCCTCTATCAGTTAAATAGGTGAACTTCAGGAGGGGTGCAGGGTGACTTGACTGCTGGGGGCAGAACTGGTGAGTTTCATAAGATGGCTAGATGGGATACCAGAAGTGGGCGAGGAAAGAGTGGTATTTGTTGTCCTCGTTGGTATTAGTGATATAGGAAGGATTATCATTGGAATCCTGGAGGCCTGAACTTAAGTGGTGAACACAAGATGAAGATAAGGAGTGGTTAGTAGCATCCTCTAAAGAAGTGTCCAATTCCCTGCACAGGGTCTCAGTGATGGCATAAACGCAGCATCTCAGTGTGTGGGTGAAAGAGTGGTCCAAGAAGGAAAGTAAGATATCCCACGATCTGGGGGACTGGGCCTCTAGTAGCAGGTGGAAATTTGTAAATAATGGACAGGGATCACTTGAATAAAAATGGCATCATTTGCAAGCCCCTAAGATGAAAAAGAGTACTTTCTAAACTAAAAATTGAGGGAAAGTCAAGAAGTGAAGAAAAACATGAGACCCAGATAAACTCAGCTTTTGGGGAAGTCAGGGTCAAGGTCAAGATCTGGAGAGTGGCTCAAAGTCAGAGGGAATTGAAGGGATCACTGCAGGAAAAGGATACAACCACTGAGATGGTCCATTAAATAGGGAGGCTGAAGGATGAGGAAATTGGCATTAAAAGCCAAAGCTGTTTATATCAACACTTCTCACTTTTGTAGTACTTTTAAGTTAAAGCTTGTGAATCCTTACTGACTAGTAGGAGCCTTGACATAATTGGCATTTCTGAGATTTGATGAAGAAAAAACAAGAATTAATAGCAGCAGCAGCAATAGTAATATAGAAATAGTAATGGGATTTATTAATTGCCTAATGTGCTGCACAAAGCACTTTGGAAGTACCACATAAGCACAAGACACATCTCCTACCCATAGGAGCTTATACTCTGTATGGAAGATAAATATTGCTCAATAAAGATGATTGAATGAATGAATATAGAAATACAAGCAGTGAAATTAAAATAAATAAAATTGAATGTTCACTTTAATGTCCATATATGCATAGGAACTGAGGATAGGCATAAATAAATTCATAGCCTGAAAAACAGTCTACTGGAAAGAGCATGGGACTGGAAGTCAGAGGACCTGTGTTCTCTGCTTTGTGGCTTGTCTGTGGCATGACAAATTCTCTGTTCCTCAGCTTCCTCACATATAAAATGGAGATTAAATACTTGTTCTCTCTTCTTCTTAAAGTGTGAACCCCTTGTGGGACAGAGTGTGTTTTACCTAATTATTCTGTATCTACCTCAGCACTTAGAACACTGCTTGGCATACAGTAACATTTAACAATTATTACTATTATTATTATTACAAATATTCATGCATGCAAGAGGCATTTGAAAGGCTGATTAAATTTAGGGTTTGAATAATTAGTCAGGGAAGGCTTGTTAGAGGTGGGGTTTTAAGATGTCTTTGAAGGTGAAGAGGATTGTAGTCAGGTGGATCTGGGGGAGAGGGGAAGACTTGGAGACAATATGAACAAGAGATCAAAGGCAGGCAAGAAAAGTTTGGGAAACACCCAGGATATGTGCATGGGAGGGCTCCCCCATTTCACTGAGTCACTCACCAAATCCTGTCACTCTCTCCTCCACCTCATCTCCAGGTTCTCCCCTGTCCTCTCCCTTCAAACAACCACCATGCTGGTTCAGGCACTGAAGCTTCCCAGCTGGACAACAGCATCAGGCCCCTCACTGGTCTCTGAGCCTCCTTACTGGTCTCCTTGCTGGACTACAGTCTTTTCTTTCTCCACACCACTTTTCATTCTGCTCTTTGGGTTATTTTTCTGCTATGTTGATCTGTATCTGTCCTTCGTCTCTTCAGAAACCTCCAATAGTTACCCATTCTTCCCCATGTATCATCTGCCTCTACCACCAACTCCAGTCACCTACTGCCCCCCAGACCCCAGTTCCAACTTTTTGAATAATTTTGATCCCTTTCTCACATTTCTTCTCTCTCTCTCCATCCCTATATTAATCCTTAGTGACTTTGATATCAACATAGATGTTCCTGATGACCCTTCTGCTACCCGCTTTCTGTCACTCCTCAACTCCACTGATGTCCTGCTCTACTCTAGCTCTCCCACTCACTAACTTGGACATACATTCGAACTCTTCATCTGTAGTCACTGTACAATCTCTATTCTCACCAACTCTGAAATTCCTCTATCTGACCACAACCTTCTCACCTCCCTTCTCTCCCAAACACCTCCCCCCAAAAATCTACTCTGTTCCCCAACAGAGACCTCCAATTTTTTGATTTGATCCAATCTTTTCAAGTCATCATGCCCCATTTAGCCTCTTTAACCAAACTATCTTCTTTTGTTGACCAAATTGATGTGCGCAAGTGAACTCAACTCACTCTCTCTACTGAACTCGACTCTTTCACTCCTCTATCCCTTTGTTAATCTCTTACCACTAACCCACATCCCTGTATCACCTCCAGCGTCTGCTTTCTTCATGCCTGTGCACAAGCCACACAAAGTTGGTGGCAGAAACGTAGATATCAAGTCTACTTCATATAACTCCTAGCATGCTTGAATTCTTCCATCTCTGCCTAGAAGAATTATTTCTCCAACCTTATTGACACCCATGCCCATTGCCTCACCAGTTGTTCCAGATGTTTAGTTCCCTCCTCAAACACCTGTCCCCTGGCTTTCCCCATGCCTTGCCCCTATTGACCTGGCTACCTACTTTATTAAGAGAATTGACACAGCTGGGCATGATCTCCCTAAAATCCCCCCTGCTTCTCTCCAGTCCCTCCCTCCTCTTGCCCCTTCTTCAACTCTCTCATTCTTCCCAAGAGGGAACCTAATGCCTTCTCTCAAAAATCCAACCCCTTCACCTGCACATCTGACCCTAACCCTGCTCATGTTTTCAAAACACTTGCCCTTTCCCTTCTCCCCTCTCTAACTGCCATCTTAAAATGTTCACTCTAAGGCCTTCTTTTCCACTGTTTTCAAACATGTTCATTTCTACACGCTCATTTCTTCCCTATCCTAAAAACAAACAACCTCCTTTGACCCCACAGCTCCCTCCAGTTTTTGCCCCAACCTCTTCCTACCATTCCTTTCCAAGCCCCTTGAGTGAGTTGTCTACACCCATTGTCTCAAGTTCCTCTCCTTCAATACTCTCCTTGACCCTATCCAATCTGGCTTAGGCCCCTTCAATCTACACAAACTGCCCTCTCAAAGGTCACAAACAATTTCCTTCTTGCAAAATCAGATGGCCTCTACTCCATCTTAATCCTCCTCGACTTCTCAGCTGCCTTGGACACTGTCAACTGCCCTCTTCTCCTGGAAACAACCAATCTCGGCTTCACTTCCACTGTTCTCTCCTTGTTTTCCTCTTATCTCTCTGACAGCTCATTCTCAGACTCTATCATGGGCTCTTCCTCTTCCTCCCACCCCCTAACTGAGGGGGTCCCTCAAGTTCAATTCTGGGTCCCCTTCTATTCTTCATCTCCCTTGGAGAACTCATTCACTTCTGTGGCTTCAACCACCACCTCTATGGCGATGATACCCAAATCTACACCTCCAGCCCTGATCTCTCCCTCTCTGCAGTCTCAGATTTCCTCCTACCTTGAAGACATCTCTACTTGAATGTCTTCCTGTCACCTCAGGATTAACATGTACAAAACAGAACTCCTTATCTTCCCAACCAAACCTTGTCCTCCCCCTCACTTTCCTATCACTGAAGATGGCACCACCAACCATCTTGTCTCACAAGTCCATAACCTTGGTGTTTTCCTCAATTCCTCTCTCGCATTCAATCCACCCAATCTATCACTAAATCCTGTCCATTCCACCTTCACAACATCTCTAAAAGTTTCCCTTTCATCTCCATACCAACTTGTCTTGTCTTATACTGTCAAGTTGTGTCCCACCCATAGTGACTCCAAGGACACATTTCTCCCAGAACACCCCACCTCAATTTACAATCGTTCTGGTAGCATATCCATAGAGTTTTCTTGGTAAAAATACAGAAGTGGTTTACTGTTACCTTCTTCAGTGCATTTAACTTGAGTCTCCACTTTTGACTCTTTCCCACTCTGCTTCTACCCAGCACAGGTAAATTTTGACTTGTTACATTGCCTTTCTCTCACTAGCCACTTCTCAAGCTAGGAATACAGTGGAATACCTCTGCTTGACTCTCCCTCCCATAGCTAAGACTGATAGAGAACTGGAAATTCTCCAGGTGCCATCCTGAGAGGGAACCATCCAAACTGCTACCATGTTCAACCAATCACTTATCCTACCCCACCTTGATTACTGTAGCAGCCTCCTTGTGACCTCCCTGCCTCCTGTCTCTCCCTACTCTAGTCTATATTTTACTCTGCGGCATGGATCATTTTTCTACAGAAACCTTCAGGCCATGTTTCCCAACGCCTCAAGAAACCCCAGTGGTTGTTCATCCACCTCTGCATCAAACAAAATCTCTTCACCATTGGTTTCTAAACAGTCAATCACCTTGCCCCCTCCTACCTCATCTCACTCTCCTTTTACAATCCAGCCTCCACACTTCCCTCCTTTAATGTTAATTTTCTATCTGTACCTTGATCTCATCAATCTCACCTCCGACCCCTCCCCCACGTCCTGCCTCTGGACTGGAATGTCCTCCTTCCTCAAATCTGAAAGACAATTGTTCTCCACCCCTTTAAAGCTTTATTGAAGGCTCATCTCCCCCAAGAGGCTGTCCTTGACCAAGCGCTCCTTTCCTCCTCTTCACTCCCTTCTTCATCACCCTAACTTGCTCTCTTTATTCATCCTCTCTTCCAATCCCACACAGTTGTACACTGTTTATTGTTGTATTGTACTTTCCCAAGTGCTCTGCACACAGTAAGTGCTCAAGAAATATGATTGAATGAATGATTATCTGTTATTTATTTATTTATATGGATGTCTGTCTCCCCTTCTAGACTGTAAAGTCACTGTGGTCAGGGCATGTTTCTGTTCATTGTTACATTGTACTCACCCAAACATTTAGTATAGTACTCTGCACACAGTAAGCGCTCAATAAGTACAATCAAATGAAAGAATGTATGAAAGAATGGAAACTGCCCTCTCGAAGGTAACAAATCATCTCCTTCTTGCCAAATCCAATGGCCTCTACTCTCTCCTAATCCTTCTTGACCTCTCAGCTGCTTTGGACACTGTCAACAATATTCTTCTCCTGGAAACACTATCCAACCTCTTCTTCACTAACTATCCTTTCCTGCTTCTTCTGGTTCATGGGCTCCATCTCTGCTTCCTACCTCCTAACCGTTGGGGTCCCTCAAGGTTAAGTTCTGGATCCTCTTCTATTCTCCATCTGTACCTGCTCCCTTGCAGAATTCATTCCTCCCATGCCTTCAACTTCCACCTTTATGCGGACGATTCCCAAATCTATATCTGCAGCCCTGATCTCTCTCTCTCTCTCTCTCTCTGCAGTCTTGCATTTCCTACCTGCCTCTATTTGGATGTCCTGCCATCACCTCAAAATTAACATGTCCAAAACAGAACTCCTTATCTTCCCACCCAAACCCCTGCCCTCCCCCTGACTTTCTCATCATTGTAGATAGCACCACCATTCTTCTTCTCTAACAAGTCCGAAACCTGGGCTTTGTCCTCGACTCATCTCTCTCATTCAACCCACATAATCATTCTGTTACTATATCCTGTCAGTTCAACCTTCAGAACATCGAATAAATCTGTCCTTTCCTCTCCATGCAAACTGCTATCACATTAATACAATCACTTATCTTATCCCATCTTGATTACTGGATTATCAGCTTTCTTGCTGACCTCCCTGCCTTCAGTTTGTCCCTAGTCCTGTCCATACTTCACTCTGCTGCCCAGATAATTCTTCTACAAAAGCATTCAGTCCACATTTTGCCACTCCTCAAGAAGCTCCAGTAGTCGCCCATCCACCTCCACATCAAACAGAAACTCCTTACCATTAATTTTAAAGCACTCAATTACCTTTCCCCCTCCTACCTCACCTTGCTACTCTCCTACAACAAGCCAGTCCACATACTTTGCTCCTCTAATGTCCACCTACTCATTGTACCTCGATCTTTTCTATCTCGCTGCTGGCTTGTCACCCACATCTTGCCTCTCACTCTCTGTTTCATATCCAACAGACGATTTCTCTCTCCCTCTTCAAAGCCTTATTGAAGGCACATCTCGTCCAAGAGGCCTTTCCTGACTAAGCCCTCTTTCCTCTTTTCCCAATCCCTTCTGCATTTCCCTAATTTACTCCCTTAATACACCATCAACCCCTGCCCCACCGCCACGCCCCCAACCCCCTCCACTCTTCAGCTCCACAGCAGTTAGGTTCATATCCTTTATATGTTTATTTAAGAATATCAGTAACTCATTAGTATTAATGTTTGCCTCCCCCTCTGGACTATAAGCTCATTGTGGGCAGGAGATGTGTCAGTTACATTGTTGTGTGTACTCTCTCAAAAACTAAGTACATTGCCCTGCACACAGGAAGTGGACAATAAATACAATTAATTGATTGAATAATCAAGCAGAAATTCCTGATTGTTGGCCTAAAGACACTCAATCAGCTTTCTCCCTCCTACTCATCCATTCTCTACTCCCGCTGTATCTCAACTCAGAGTTTATTTTCTCTCTTGCTAGCCAATACAGCATCTCTATTTTGTCTCTCCCTCTGCTAACCTCTTGCTCATCAGTCAGTAAACCAATCAATCAATCATATTTATTTATTTATTACAGTGCACTGTACTAAGCACTTGAGAGAGTACAATGTTGATAGATACAGTCCCTGCCCATATAGGGCTTATAGTCTAGAGGGGGAGATGGACATTAATGTAAATAAATACATTTTGTATATTTACATAAGTGCTGTCAGACTGAGGAAGGGGTGCATAGGGAGTGCAAATATGAATGGAAATATATCACAGAGGGGAATTGGGAGAGGGGAAATAAAGACCTAGTTGAGGAAGGCCTCTTGGAGGAAATATGATTGTCAGTTGGATATGAAAAGGGAAGGTATTCCAAGCCAGAGGCAGGATGTAGATGAGAGATTTGTGGTGAGGTAGATGAGGTAGAGAGCGTGGCTCAGTGGAAAGAGCACGGACTTTGGAGTCAGGGCTCATGAGTTCGAATCCCAGCTCTGCCACTTGTCGGCTGTGTGACTGTGGGCAAGTCACTTAACTTCTCTGTGCCTCAGTTCCCTCATCTGTAAAATGGGGATTAAGACTGTGAGCCCCACGTGGGACAACCTGATTCCCCTATGTCTACCCCAGCGCTTAGAACAGTGCTCGGCACATAGTAAACGCTTAACAAATACCAACATTATTATTATGTAATGAGTAAGTTGGTCTAGGACTCCCTCCCCTGTCAAATATGACACAGCACTGTTCTCCTCATCTCCACAACCCTTCTGAAATCACATCTCCTCCAGGAGTCCTTCCCCAACTAATTTCTAACTCTTTGCTGCTTGTATCCTCCTGACTGCCACTTCAGGATTGTGCCACCTAAGCACTGAAATACTTGTAACTATCCTTAGTACTTATGTACATAGCTTAAATTCCCTCTTAATGAAGCACTAACTTGGGTCTGTACACCTTTTTCTTCCTTCCTCCTATCTGTAATTTGTTTTAGTGTTTGCCTTAGGCTGAACTGTAGGCTCCTTGAGGGCAGGTATCTTGTCTACTATTAATATTGTGCTCATTCATACATTCAATAGTATTTATTGAATGCTTACTATGCGCAGAGCACTGTACTAAGTGCTCGAAATGTACAATTAGGCAACAGATAGAGACAATCCCTGCCCATTGATGGGCTTACAGTCTAATTGGGGGAGACAGATGGACAAAAGCAAGATAACATAATCACGATAAATACAAGCAAGGGGATGTACACCTCATTAACAAAATAAATCAAATAATAAAAATATATACATATGAGCACAGTGTTGAGGAGAGGGGTAGGGAGAGGGGGAGGAGCAGAGGGAAAGGGGGCTTAGCTGATGGGAGGTGAAGGGGGAAAAGGGTAGGGAACAGAGGGTGAGGGGGAACAAAGAGGGAGCAGAGGGAGCAGGGAAAGGGGTAGATCAGTCTGGGAAGGCCTCTTGGAGGAGGTGAGCTCTCAGTAGGACTTTGAAGAGGGGAAGAGAGTTAGTTTGGCAGAGATGAGGAGGGAGGGCATTCCAGGACAAGGGTAGAACGTGGGCCAGAGGTCGACGTTGGGATAGGCGTGAATGGGGGTGAGTGGCAGAGGAGGGGAGTGTGCAGGGTGGGCAGTAGAAAGAGAGAAGGGAGGTGAGGTAGGAGGGGGCAAGGTGATGGAGAGCCTTGAAGCCCAGAGTGAGAAGTTTTTGTTCCGTGTGGAATTTGATAGGCAACCACTGGAAGTTTTTAAGGAGGGGAGTGACATGCCCAGAGCATTTCTGGAGGAAGATAATCTGGGCAGCGGAATGAAGAATAGACTGGAGTGGGGAGAGACTGGAGGAAGGGAGATCTGAGAGAAGGCTGACACAATAATCCAGCCGGTATATTATTTATTCATTCATTCATTCAATAGTATTTATTGAGCGCTTACTATGTGCAGAGCACTGTACAATGTGCAATGTGCAATGTGTGGAGCAGGAGGTTGGCAGAGTAAAGAAGCGATAGCAGGAGGATGGCAGAGGAGTCAGTGGGTACATCCATGTGGATGTTGAAGTCTCCAAGGATTCAGAGTGGGCAGAGAGAAGGAGAGAAGGAAGGTGAGAAAGGGGTCAAGGTGGTTGAAGAAGTCAGTGGTGGGACCAGGAGGGCGGTAGATGATGGCTACAAGTATCTGGAGGGGGTGGTAGAGGCGAATGATATGGGCTTCAAAGGAGGGGAAGGAGAGGGAAGGGCGGGGGAGGGATAGTGTGGAAGCGGCATCGGGGTGAGAGAAGGAAGTCGACACCTCCCCTCTTTCTGGTGAGTCTGGAGGAGTGGGAGAAGGAGAGGCCTCCGCTGGAGAGAGCAGTGGTGGAGACGGTGTCTTCGGGAGTAAGCCAGCTCTTCGTAAGGGCGAGGAGGAGGAGAGAGCAGGAAAGGAAAAGGTCAGGTAGTTTACCTGTAATGGAGCGGGGATTCCAGAGGCCACACTTGAAAGTAACTTTGGGTGCGGGGGTGCGGGGAGCAGGGGTAGGGGAGGGTTTGGATGGGAACGAGCTGGCGGGGGCCCTGGATAGGGAGAGGGGGAAGAGGGGTGGCGGTGGGACAGGAGGACTGGGATGGGCTGTGGGTGGGGAAGAGAGAAGGGAGGGGGAGGGAGTTTGGTGGGGAGTAGCATAGGGGGAGGGGGAAGGGGGTGATGCTGATAAAGTGGGGTTCTAGGGCGTGGGAGGGGAGGAGGCAGAGGAGAGAGCGGGAAAGAGCTGGGTGAAAGAGGGGAAGGGGAAGGAGACTATTGGGAGGGGCAAATGGGAGGAGGAAGGACGTGGTGAGACCAGAGAGGTAGGTGGCAGCACTGAGAACAATTAACAGTACTATGCGAAAGAGGTAATATAGTAACATGATACAATAAAATATTATTAATAAGCGGGTAATGACCAAGGTCGGGCGTTGACTTGACTAAGGGTCGACTTGATCAAAATCAAAGTCAAAAGGCTAGCGGCAAGGAGAGTCCTGGGGTTGAAGGTCCAAATGTCTCTGAGGCGGCGGGGGGAGCCCTGAGGATGTCCGATGTGGGTTGCGGGTGTAGGTGGTGGCTAAGGTAAGGTAACACAGTGAGAATTAGGACACTGTTGCCCGGGGATGGGGGAGAGGAAGGGTGGCGGGGAAAATCAGTCACCTCACGGGAGAGGAGGGAATGAGGGCTTTCCAAAAAATGGTCGCTTCCGGGTGGAGTGGAGGGAAGGCTGTTGGGGAGCACAATGTCCCGAGGCCCAAGAAGGGGAGCACAGTTTTCCAAGGCCCGAGCAGGGGAAGCATAATGTCCCACGACTCTGGAGGGGGCGGGGTGGTGCTGGGGAGAATAGAGTCCTGCGGTTCGGGTTTGCTACCAGGACGGGCTACGAGATTCAGGGAAAGTTGTGGGGAGGTCTGGGAGCTACTCGTGGATCTGGTGGCTGTAGAGTCTGCGGTGGCATGGGGGGGGCGGCAGGGGAGGAGGGGGGATCCTGAGTGTCGGAGTCCTTGAGCGGGGGTGCAGAAGTCCAGGTTGGAGAGCTGACCATAAGCCCGGGGGTAGGTCATTGAATCTGATAGCGTGACTCCAAGGAAGCAGAGTCCCGAGTCGACCAAGCGGCGATGACTGGAGGAGAAATATTCAGCCGGGAATAGGGACCAGCGGTCCAAGGCACGGCTCCAAAGGAGAGGCCGTCCCGGCGCAGATGTGTCAGCGATTGGAAGCCAAAGAGCTAGCCGGGAATAAGGGACGGGCGGTCCAAGACGCAGCTCCAAGGAAGCAGAGATCCCAAGTCCATGTGGCAGCGGATTCAGCTGGGAATAAGGGGTCCGGCAGTCCAAGGCGCAGCTCCAAAGGAGTGGAGATCCTGAGCCTACGTGGCGGCGGGTTCAGCCGGGAATAGAGCTTGTACCAGTACGATAGCCGTTTGGATGGAGAGGAAAGGGCGGATTTTAGCGATATGGTAAAGGTGAAACTGGCAGGTGCTCTTCCAAATGCCCTCAGTGCTGTCAACACAGGGGGTGCTTAAAAAATACAAGTGATGGATTAATTGGGAGGATTGAAAAGTGTGAGCTAGGAGTAGTGAGTGAATGAGAAGAACTAATTGAAGTCAGGAAAAAGGATTTTGATGTGGAGGGAAATTTCCAACCATTGGATGATTTGGACAAGAGAGAAAATTTGATGGAAAAGAGAAAGCCTGAAAGGGTCAAAGATCGCCATAGGAAAAAGGTCTTCTTTTCAAAGTTGGTTAACTCTTTTGAGTGAAGAAAACAGGGAAGGCCATGAACAGAGGCAAACAGGAAATTAGTTGGCTGAAAATAAATTTTGTCAGCACCTTTTAAGGGATGCTAAAGCTGGTAACTCAGGATTCTTCAAATATGTCAAAAACTAGAAGCCATCAAGCCACCTAGCCATCTGGGGCTTCTTAATCATCATGGAATGAAAAGTAGAGTATATTCAGGAATGGCACTGTGCCAATTGAGAGACTCAATTATTTCTTTAGCTTAGTCTTTCCTGAAGATTTTAGAGAGATGATTTGTAGTAGACAGGTCAGAACTAGACCAGACTTGGGTGACCACACGACATCCTTCTGACTAAATTGATTCACACTTGATGTAAACAGATCAATAGGATCAGAGTGGCATTACCCAGAATTCCAAGGGAACTTCTGAAGGGAAGTTACTAAACTACTGGTGAGAGAGTGTAACCTACTATACCAGTAATTCAACTGGAAGACTTGGTGGCTTCTCAATGTAGCTTCCATCTATATAAAAAAAATAAGGTTCCAGAGGTGATCCTGGGAATTATACACTGGTAAATCACCCTCCTATCCTAGGCAAATGAGTAGAATTGGTAATTAAATTTAGGATTAAAAAGTACTTAGAACCCCACGAACTGTTGGAAGAAGTACAAAATGTTTTCTTCAAGGGAAAACTTTACCTTCTCACTAGTAGTAAGAGTAGTAATGGCTTTTATGGAATATCCACAGGGCCCAGTGCACTGCCCTAAGCAGTTGGGGAAGTACCAGAGAAACACAAAACACATTCTCTGTTCACAAGTGGCTTATGCTGAAATGGGATAAACAAAGGTAAAAATAATTACAAATAGTGGAATCAGAATGATTCTTCAGGCCTTTCTCAATATATGTTTACTTTCCCTAGATCATGTCCTTCCTCAGCACATCTGTGCTAACTCTAAACAATACACATGCCCCATAGCATTTCTATACAGAGAAGCAACATAGCCTAGTGGCAAGAACACAGGATTGGTAGTTCAGAAGTCATGAGTTCCAATCCTGGCTCTTCCACTTGTCTGCTGTGTGATCCTGGGCAAGTAATTTAATTTCTCTGTGCCTCAGTTACCTCATCTGTAAAATGGAAATTGAGACTGTGAGACCCATGTGATAGAGGGACTGTGTCCAACCTTGTATCTACCCCAGCACTTAGAACAGTGCTTGGCACATAGTAATGCTTAACAAACCATAATTATTATTAAATATATTCACTTACATATCCTTCTAGTGAATCAGTCAATTATTCAATGAAGAAATAGAGATTCATTGATTAGGTTGGTGTTAGAAGAACTAAGTGTGAAGACTGGATTGTAGTAGGAAATCAGTGAGGTGAGGTAAGAGGGGGCAAGTTGATTGAATGCTTTAGGGCATCTACTGAACTTCTTTAAGACAACAAAGTGAAATTAGGACTGCAGTGGTGAGAGACAGGAGGCGGGGAGTTCAGTGAGGAGGGTGATGCATTAATCAAGGTAGAATAGGATAAATGATTGGTACCATTTGGAATGGTAAAGAGAAGGTGGATTTTAGCAGTGTTGTGAAGGTAGAACTGACAGAATTTGGTGACAACTTATTCACTCCAAATTACGTTTTTCCTTTTTCTCTTCTGTAAATTATTTAGATCTATCTCTGCCACTTAAAGTATGAGTTCGTTGAGGGCAGAGACCATGTCTTTTAGTTGTTGTTGTTATTGAATTTGTTAAGCTCTTTCTATGTGTCAGATACTGTACTGAGTTCCGGGGTAGATAGAAGATGATCAAGTTGGACACAGTCCGTGTCTCACATGAGGCTCACAGTCTTAATCCCCATTTTGCTGATGAGGTAATTGAGAGACATAGAAGTAAAGTGACTTGCCCAAGGTCAGACAGCGAACAGGTGGCAGAGTCAATACTAAAATCCAGGTCCTTTTGACCCCCAGGCCCATGCTGTTTCCACTTGACAACACTGGTTCTCAATATTTTCTTATTAAAATGTTTTCCAATTCTCTTGTACTCTTCAAGTCCTTAATACAGAGCTTTGCACAGAGTATCTATTCCTCAAATACTGACTGATTGATTGAATTTGGAAGGCTTCCCAATTTTGGAAACTGCCTAGTTCTCTGCTTAGTCCTGAGCATACCTGCTGAGTCCAGGTGCCCTTCCAGGGAGCTTCTGGTAACCAGTCTTGTGCAAACATGTGGAGCAGTCTGGTTTGCAGACATAGAACTCCTGCCAACCTGGCACTGCCCCTCAAGTGATAACTCAGCTGGCAGTCACAGTGCATTGGTGGCAGTCAATCAATCAATCAATCAATCAATCAATTGTATTCACTGTTTACCATTGCAGAGCAGTGTACATAGCCTTGAGGAGAATACAACACCACAAAGTTGGTAGGCATGATCCAAGGAGCTTACAGTCCAGTGGAGGAGACAGACTTAAAAATAAATTACAGATAGGGAAAGTGACAGAGTACAGGATATAGGGGCATGGGGAGTATCAAAGTGCTTAAAGGGTACCCAACCATTGTTTGACTATACATTGTGCTGAAGGGTACTTTGCCTCCAGGGAGTTGGTTTCTCATCTTGGAGATATAGAAGGGCCCTAGGAGATCCATTCTGGAATATGAGGCACACAGAGGACCAGAATATTCTGGCCCAATTTTGTCTGGCCCATCATTACGTAGATGAGCATCTCGAGGAAGTGCTGGGGTTGGAGCCCTGGCCAATGAGATGACTTGGGCCCTGCTTGACTCTCTAACCCCAATGCAGTATCCTGGGTTGTCAGGTTTCAAGTCAGGGCCTGAGATGCCAGCATCCTTCTCTTTTCCTCCTGCCATCGAACATGCTCAAGTCTTCCCTACACTGAAAAAAATGGCCCAATTTGCTGACTATTCCCCCATCATCTTGACCCATTTTTGTCCAAAATCTGTGTGTCAATTGTCTGTGCCTGGTACCTTAGTTTCATCTTTCCCAACCCACTGCTATATGGTTGTTGATTCATTCACTCCACTTGGACCACAGGCCCCAAGGTCACCAACAATCTTCTTGCAGCCTGCTGTGGGCTCCCTAGCAACTTTTGATTTTACTTTTCTCCTGTAGGCCATGATTTTGTTTGGAGCTTATCTCTTCCTCCAGTGACCGAAATGCAATGGCTATAAATGCTCCAGCCTCTTGGCTGACTGTCACTAGAAATCAATCAACTAATCCAAAGCAAAGCACTACATAAGCAGTTGGGAGAATACATTAGCATCAGTAGTCCTTATCCCCGGCCTCGACGAGCAGGAATAACATAACCTTCCAGCCTTCCTCCACTACCCCTTTGCCACCATGGAAGCCTGGAACACAGGAAAGTCTGGATGTTTCAGTCACTCTCTCTTCCTGGTTGAGGTGGCCTAGGGCCACAAGGGCAGTTAGAACTTCTAAGGTTCTTGATATTCCTTACATTTCCCATATTAGACACACACCACAGGGCTTTAATAGCAGCTTTTCTGGACAGAGGTCCAGAAACTACAGATTTGTCACTCCTGACTGCATCTCAGCCATCAGCCCTGCAAGACATAGGGGACAGACCTTTGAAAACAGGTGACTGAATAAATGAATAGACTGAATAAAGTGCAAGAGGAAAGGCCATAAAGGTGCCGAAATACAAGGACCATATCCTGCGGCGGGCGAAACCCCTTCCTCCAGCTCAGTGACTCAGAGACTAAGGCCTGTGGATGGTCAGTGACCCATGAGTGAGAGGAAATTAGACCCTAGTACTTTTTCAGAGGTGGCCTGCCAATTTGACCCACTTCCCCAGAGTTAATACAGCCCACCCATGTCCCAGATGGGAAATGTCAGGCCTATGTCCCTCAGGGGTTTGAAAAGTATTTTGCAGAATATCATCTGCCTGACCTTTACCTTAACTGAACCTCTTGGCCAGCTCTCTCAAGCAGACACCCTATCATATCCCTTCTGCTCTGCCTCCTGAAGCTGGGGCTTTCTGAAGACACTTCCCAGAGAGTGACTCCAACCAGCCCTGAGGGCAGAGGAGATGCTTCAAGGTCTGGGGGAGGACCTGAAGGGTCAGCCCCAGTTGGAGGCCCCCAAGGTCCTACAGGAACCTAAACCCACCTCTCCCCTCTTGAGCCCAGAGCAGCTGTGCCAGGCCTGGAGTTGACTAGGATTGAGGAGGGACCTGTAGATGGTTCCAAGAACTCACAGCAGGGTCTGCCTATAGGCAGGGAAACCCCAGAAACCCGTTGTCTCTGAGACTGTGGACTGGGAGCACAGCACGGGACAGACAATGGGGAGCCTGTTCATTGATCCCTGTTGGGTTATTCTTCCCACCTGTCACTGGTTTCCAGGACCTGGGTTCAGTGCTCCAACTTTCACCCCCAGTCTGAGCTGGGGTGAAACAGTCCAGTCATGCCCAGCTGATAAGAATGCAAGAGTCTTTATTCAGTCACTTGCTTTCACAGTTCCAGAGAAGCAGGAACATGCACAGAAAAAATAAGATTACCAACTCCCAACACAGTGGCCCACTGAAATTGCTCATAGTTGTCCCATTCACTGGGTAGGCACCAGGTTTCTATGAGTACAAACTCCAGTGATAATACATGGAACATAGCTTCCAAAGGGGAGAGAACAGAAAGTAAGCTTCTTGTAATCCACTCCTGAGAGTAATGCAGATAACATCAAATATCAGGTCTTAAGGGACACATTTATAGGTCAGTCATGTACTTCCAGACCAAGGGGGACACCTAGTTCTATTCTAGGTCAACATCAGGGAAAACTCATATTCCCAGTGGGTTCCTCATGGGATTATCAGGGCCAGCTGTCACAGAGTGGGCATCCAACATTCTGTGTAGGGGTGAGTGCTAGATCAGATAATAACACTCTCATCCCACTACAAAGAGCTAACTCCTGGGTGCTGATTTTATAGGGTATCGGGCCCTTTGGATTTTCTGCTCAGGGTGGAGAGATAAAGGAGCATTCTCAGCTAATTGGGACAGGTGTGGACGAATACCACCTTTCTGGGGACTTTCCCCTCGCTGTAAGGAATACTGGCTGAGGGTTGCTCCACCAGTCTGCTGACTGTGCCTGTGGAGACACATTACATAATAATAATAATGATAATGATGGCATTTGTTAAGTGCTTACTACTTGCAAAGCACTGTTCTAAGTGCTGGAGAGGATACAAGGTGATCAGGTTGTCCCAAGTGGGGCTCACAGTCTTAATCCCCATTTGACAGTTGAGGGAACTGAGGCACAGAGAAGTTAAGTGACTTGCCCAAAGACACACAGTTGACACGCGGCAGAGCTGGGATTTGAACCCATGACCATTTACATCCCATTTAACTAGAGACTTTTCCACTAGCTGTCAGCAGTACCAGCCAAGGGTCACTCCACTAATCTGCTGACTGTGCCTGTGGGACTTAATGTGCTCGTGTTGATCTAATGGCAGTTTTGGCCAACATGATCAAGTCTGTCACAATGCCTTCCCAGCTTTCCCCTTCCTGGGAGGGGAAATTTCCAGCCCTTTTCCTCACCGTGATCTCCAGCAACTTACTGGTGCTGCAATTTCCCATCCACTGGATCCAGAATGCATGCATTCCCAGTGGAAGCATAAGATTGGCAGAGCTGTGCACATTCTCAACCTTTGAACACTTGAGACAGGGTTGTGGTTTGGCCTGGATTAACCTGTGAGGAGTGGAAGAGACAAGGATTGTCTCTCCACCAGATAGGAAGAACTAGTACCGCTGCCATGGTCTTTCCCATAGGTTACAGACTGTGTACCATGTAAGTTCCTCTGCAGAACCCTCACCTTTACAGGACAACCCCTCTGCAGAATGACCTCTAGGCAGACACCACTCCCCCACCCCTGCAAAAAACCACCCAATCTTATAACAAGGCTCACAGTGATGTTGGTTATTTCTCTTCCCACCTATATAGGCTCAGTATGTGCTTGACATGACTATTTAAATTAGTCATTTGTGACATAAAAATCGTCTTTGTTTCTGCCCATGTTTGGTCGACATAGTGAGGTGGTAGGTCAACTGTAGGTAGGTAGTTTTGCCAGGATTCCTGAACACAATATGCTTTAGTGACCATAGTTTGGGGAGCTGGTCACAATGGAAACCCAAACTTTCCCACCAGGGTCCCTTCAACATTAATGCTTTTATTCTCCTACACCTAGGTTTCAATTATTGAGGCCCTTGCCATCGCCCACCCAAAGAGTCAGATGGGGTAGACTGCAGGCAGATGCCAAGGCCTGGCCTCCCCCGATTAGACTATAAGCCCATCCAAAGGCAGGGACTGTCTCTATCTGCTACCGATTTGTACATTCCAAGCACTTAGTACAGTGGTCTGCACATAGTAAGCGCTCAATAAATACTATTGAATGAATGAATGAATATAATGTTGTACATGCCTGGAGGCCATTTTGGGAAGGTTTATATCAGTTACCACCTTCATAATATTTCAAATAACAGTCATGTTGGTGAGGTTAAAAGGGGGAGTGATTTCTGGGGGGTGGGGGCAGCTGGGTCCCCATTAGCCCTAGGCTCTTGGGCTGCAGCCCCTTAGCCCCTGCATTCATCCAGCCCTGGTGGCTGCCATTTCAAATTTCTCCTCTATGTAGTAGTAATAGAAGTAATAACTATAGTATTTATTAAGTGCTTACTTTATGCAGAGCACTGTACTAACTGTTGAGAGAGACTACACAGAGAGGAATTAGATATGATCCCTGTCTCTCAGGGGGCTCACAATCTCAGAGTATATTCGGGGAGAAGGGACTGGAGACAGACACATCAGGAATGATGAAACACATAGAACTCAATATAGACAGATATACAAAATATAAACAAAATCAGTAGGGTGCTGTGACTAGAGGAACAGAAGTTCAGGCTTCTTGAGGCTCAGAGTTTAGGGCACACCCACAGTCACAGGGACCTGTAGAACAGCCACAAGTCTTCCTAGGCTTCTTCCTGCTGTGGGACCTTTTCTCTTTCCCAATGGGGTGGTGTAAGGTCAAGATGGGATGGCGTCACCTCCTTGGTGTGGAGGAGGGTAGCGAATGCTGGTTCCCAGTTTGTCTGACTGTCTGGTGTGGAGGATGCCTAGAAAATGAGGTTGCAGCTTTTATCCCCTATTCAGTGGGCAAAGAACATGCTGGAAGCAGGGGCCTCGGGGGCAGGAAGGAGGGTAGCAGGCCTTCCCTGACTAAGTGCTCCTTTCCTCTTCTCCCACGCTCTTCTAGGTCACTCTGACCTGTTCCCTTTATTCATCCCCCCTCCCAGCCCAATAGCACACCTGTAATTTATTTATTTATATTAATGTCTATCTCCCCCTCTGGATTATAAACTCATTATGGGCAGGGAATGTGTCCGTTGTTGTTGTACTCTCCCAGTGCTCTGCACATAATAAGTGCTCAATAAATACAACTGACTGACTGCCTGACTTTCCTCGGGCACGGAGAATGTGGTTTAAATGAAGAAAGCTGGGGATGGAGAGACGGTGTGGACCCTCAGTCCAAGAGCTGAGTTCTGGTCCCCTTGCACAGTCCTGGGCTGACCCCAGCTCTTATATAGCCACAACCAGCTCTCCGCCGGTCGAGGCCCCAGGGACAGGGCAGCCCGAGCTGTTGGATTTGGCTTTCGCCGGGTAGCCTGTCTGTAACTGCTCGGCCTGGGCTCTAGGTGGACAGAAAGGCCACACGAGGGAAGAGCCGGCCTGTCTTTGCGCTCAGGTAAGCAGCTACATCCCTGCGGGAGCTCAGCGAAGCCCTGCTTCCTAGCCGGAGCTCAGAAAAATCGATTGCCCCTCAGGGAAATACTCTGCGAAGCCGTTACTTGCCGGCGGGAGCTCCGCGGAGCCCACGCCCCACTGCACGCTCTCGGCCGAGCAACTGCCTTCCCGTGGAAGCTCTGCGGAAAGGCTGCCTCCTGGTGGTAGATGGCCCTCACTGCACTCTCGCTGAGCAGGGTGTGACGGTACCCCGCTGAGCGCTAATAGCCGGGCCCCTTGAAACACTGGGACTGGGCTGGGGGTGAGGCCCCTTCCCCACCATCTTCGCCTTCTCCTCCTAAAAGATTTTGATAAATACAAATAGGTGCTGTTCCTCATCCCTTTCCCAGTCCCTAGCTACTCATTTTTTGGGGGGGGGGCGGGGGTAGAGAGAGAGAACCCTGGGAGTGGGGAAAGTTTTCGATTTTCTGGTAGAGGGTGTTGATTTAAGCAGAGAGTGATTGGGAGGAACAGGAAGAAATGTCGGAAATGTCCCACCACAACCGTAACTTTGGCCATTTCCGGGCCGACTGGCTCCCTGGCGGCGCAGCTACTGACCAATGGGGCAAGAGGGAGCGGGCGGAGGCACCCCTTACTTGCTGGGACACAGGACAGTCACTACCTCCACCGTCCAACACCCCCAGAGTGCCTCCCAGCTGGCCCTGGCTGCAAGGACGGGCTGAGGGTGTTTTTCCCTCCTTGTCCTCGACCCTGGTTCCCTCCCCACCCTCTGGATACAAACACAGAGTGATTTGTGTGCCGATGTGTGTGTGAACGCGCATGCACTTCACATTGGGGTGCTGCCTCACCGTGGTGCCAACTGTCACCACACCTGGGGGGAAGGAGAGGAGGTCCTCTCCACTTTTGTTCGCAATGTGGAGACCTCTCAATCAAAAGGCCACCCATCCCCAGATACCTGCTTGGACTTCCCCCGAAAATGGAGGCTGTCCACAATCAATCAGTGCTATTTATGGAACACTTACTGTGTGCAAGGCACTCTACTGAATCCATGGAAGAATACAACAAAATAGAGTTGGTAGACACGACCCTGTCATCAAGGAATTTATGGTTTAGTGGGAAAGGGGATGGGGGCAGACATTAAAATAAGTATTCCAGCTCCAGTGCCACTCTGGCTAGAGAGGTGTAATACTGAACAATGACACTGTTACAGGTCACTATGCGTGGCATCATACTGAGTTGTGCACAAAAATATAGTGTCCAAGTCTTACATACCAATAGAGTCAATTAGGGACAGGGATGTGGTGGGGGTGGGGGTGGAAGGCTCGTGACTCAGCTTTACTGATGGAGTATAAACCACAACATTCAGTATCATGGATGAAAACATTTATTAATATACAGAAAATCATTCAGAATTAAGGATCTTGTTTCTGTTAAACCCTCAATCCAGGGGCAATGAGATCTCTAACTCTATTCAAGCCTTTAACCCAGAGCCATTTAGAATTTCCTGTTGCTGGATGATCAATGCCATTCAGTGTTCACGTTCTTAATGAGCCGGACCAGCAAGGGCAACCCCGGCCTAAGAGGTTCTTTGGCCAGGGCTCACTCTCAGCTTTCCTTTGGAGTACAGTGAGCAGCCATGACAGGTGTTTGCCTCAGGCTTTTATACTATGCTTGTTGACCTTTACATCGAGCTTCTTCCACTTAATTATTCTAATCTATCACTTACAGTTCCTTTGTGTTCCGTCCTTAGAAGGTGTCTCTCCTGGGGATCTGCGGGTGTGTCTTCACATGGAGCCTATCTGGATGGCCAGGTGGAATCACAAGAAGCAATATACCAGAGGGCATTAAGTTGTTAATGCATGGTGCAAAATGCACACTTCAAAATTGCATCCTTGGCAGGGGCTCACAGGATAGTTCAGCCATGAGTCTTGGTTTGGAGTAATCCCACCCTGCTGATGAGGCTTTGCTCTTGCCACTCTCCCCTTTGGTGATGCTATAGCCTGCCTCATCCCACCTCTGACATGATGTCTATGTGGCCACCAATTTAGAAAGGTCTCCCTAATAATGTTGGTATTTGTTAAGCGCTTACTATGTGCCAAGCACTGTTCTAAGCTCTGGGGTAGACACAGGGTCATCAGGTTGTCCCACGTGGGGCTCACAGTCTTAATCCCCATTTTACAGATGAGGTAACTGAGGCACTGAGAAGTGAAGTGACTTGCCCAAAGTCACACAGCTGACAAGTGGCCGAGCGGGGATTCGAACCCATGACCTCTGACTCCAAAGCCCATGCTTTCCACAGAGCCAAACTGCTTCTCAGCAGCCATCTGGACTGTAAGCTTGTTATGGTCAGGGAAATTGTCTGCTAATTCTGCTGTACTCTCCAAAGCACTTTGTACAGTGCTCTGCACATAGTAAGTGCTCAATAAATGCCACTGATTGATTAAATGATTCATCTAGTGAATGCCCTTGGCAGTCACCATCTGGCAAGGGTCAAATGGCAAGTGGTCACCCAACATTACTTGTCTTCTTGAGATGACCACCTGACTTGCCCTCTTGTCTGAGAGTCTAGAGTAGATGAGGTGGATTGGGGGCTCAGAGGAGTGGGGCTCAGAGGGTGGAAGGGACTCCTGCTGATACCCAGGGCACTTAGGCCAAGGAGGGGAGGATAAAGAACCCTTCCATCCCCAAGGGGCCATTGCTAGGAGGGGGCGGGGGGGCCACAGCAGATCTAACAAGTGCTGTGCTGTGCTGTGTGGCTCAAGCTGGAGGCGGAGCTCTACATCAGGTCCTAGCTGCAGTGTCTCTGAGGCCATCACAATCATCTGTGTCCATCCCTCGTACTGCCCTCTTGACAGCTGCCTTTGCCTGAGGAGTGCTACTGTCTCGTGGGGCCTGGCCACCAGGAAACAGGGCATTGCAGTAAGCACATGCTTCATGGTAGGAGAGACAACCATGAATTCTGGAGTCCAAGCCCCACCTGGGATGCCAATGTAGATCTGTCAAAGTGATGCTGTCATCTGGAATGCAGGGACAGGATGTGGTGCATCTTCAGCAGCTTCAGGGAAGGCAACAAAGCTACCCAGCCTAGTTCTCCTTCTCCTTCCCCTCAGCTTCTCCCTCTTCTTCCTACTCTTAGGTTTCTCTCTGACAATGCCCTTTCCACCACACACACATTCACACATCACTTATTCCACTGCTACTTCCCACCCCCAACAGTTGATGGGCGGGGAAAGATAGGAAAGCTTCTTTCTGAAGTCCTGCCTAGTTGCCCAGGTTGGCCTTCCCTTGGGAACAGGTGTGTGTGTGTGTGTGTGTGTGTGTGTGTTTCTATCACCATGCCTCCCCTATTCCCTTCTCTCTTGACACCCACTCACCCATCCTCTCTTTCTCTCTCTCTCTCTTCCCTTGTTTTCTATCCTACTTGGAGCCCCCCTCACCCAAGGCCATACCAGCCCCTTTATTTGGGGTTTGTGGGTCCACCCACAATCTCATGCAGTCAGTTCTGCCTAGTTGTACCATCCAATCAGAAGGCTAGAGCTGGTCCCTGTCAGCAACCCCAGATCTCTAGTATTTTGCACCTGAAGAAACACCCCAAACCCCATTTTCTTCAGCAGCCCAACAGGCGTGTGGAAGGAATGTGGGAAACAAGGAATATTTCCCAATTACCTGGCAGGATTCCTGTATAAAGTGAGGTTAATGTCCCTTAGAATCCAAAAGAAAATCCATTAAAGCCAAAAGATTTCAAAGTTTTGGCAATTTGATTGTATATCACCAAACTGTACACTACTTGAGGGCAGGGATGCCTACTAATGTTATGCTACTCTTAGCTCCTATTCAGTGTTCTGCACACGGTGAGTACTCAGTAAATACAATTGAGTGACTGTAAGCTCCTTGAGGACAGGAATCATTACTACTTATTCTATTATACTCTCTAAATCATGTAGTAAAATACTCTGTACACAGTAAGTGCTCAATAAATAAAATTGCTTGCTTGAGTGATTGATTTGATTGAGATTTCAGCTTCATTTTAGATTAAATAAGAAAAGACAAGGGATTCCAAGTTTGGTTCAAGCAAAATTCTTATTCATAGTGTAAGATCTTTTTCAAACACAGAACTCTCAAGCTTCAACCAAAACTTTTCCACTGCAAATACTCTGAGTCAAATATACCCAATAACCTTAATAACAATAATGATAATTTTGGCAGCTGCAACTTAATAAAGGCCATAAAAGGAAATGTTGGCTGGCCATGTTTAAAATGCCGAGAGGCAAACCAGATGTTCACCAGCTGGAAAAGAATATTTGATTGTTGCCTTGCCCTAGGACTGGGCACTGGCCTGAGAGGGCCAAATTTGGGTCTTGGACGAATGTAGAGCTGAGGCCCCCTCCACCCTTCCCAGCCCCCATTATGACAGCTCTTGGGTTTCTGGGAAACCACCCTGGGCTGTAAAAACTGTTTTAAAAGGGTGTTCAACTCTCTGACACCTTCCCAACTTTGTCCAAAATTCTCTGCTTTCTACAGAAATCTAGCACCAGGCTGCCTAAACAACTCTCTCTGCTGCAGAGTCAAAGAGTCATTCAATCTTACTCAAATAGGCCACTGTCGCAAGCCCTGTGGGCCCCACTGGGGGTCCAAGTGATGAACAGATGGAAGGTACAAGGGATTCCCCAGCTTTGGGGAGGGGAACTGTGGGAAGATTTCATTCCCCATTACTTCATTCCAGACTTGGCAGACATGCTGCCAGACATCTTTAGTCACCATGAGACTTCCCCAGCCCAGCCCAGTCCACCTGTGAGGCCTGCCCAGAGACAACATCTGTGGCTCTTCCTCTGTAGAGGAGGAGATCCTCTGTAGAAGCCCCCATGACTCAGCTGCTCAAGATTCAAAGGGAGGACCTCCACTCCACTGCTTGAATATGGCTTCAGAGACCCAAGAGCCCATTGGACAAGAGATGTTGGGGATCCCCTGATCTGATCCCAGATCCCATCCATGGTGAATCTTCAAGTCATTCATTCTTGGAACTGGCCAAGTGAAAGGCCTGACTCACTTGAGGTTTCCCTCAGAGAAGGCCCTGAGAGTCTCCACCCAATCTCACCTGGCCCCACCTCTGGGGAGAGAGAGGTCTGGAGGGTGGGTGGGGGAACTAGCCTCTTACAGCAATTACAAACGGGAGAATGAAATGAAACGCGAAAAAGCGGGCTGCAAGAACTGCTTGGGAAGGGCACAAGAAGCTGAGAATGAGGAATGGAGGCCAGAGGCCTAGGACGTGGCGCCTCTCCCCCTGCTCCCCCAGCAACAAAGTAGTTGAGCCGCTCTAACTGATAATGGGTTTGCCTTCTAAAATGAGCCAGATTTTCTCCAGGCATCTCTTCACATTCTGCTGGAATTCATTAAGGTTCTGGCCAGAGGAGCAGGAAATGTTGAACTGGAGAGCCTCCTGTTCCACTGAATATGCAATCCCAAAGCCACTGGGCACTGCTGGTGGAAACACTCCTGCATTTAAGGAGGGGCTGGCCAGCAGGCTGGTGGCCAGGATGTTGTGATTCAGGTGACTGTAGGATGAGTCAAAGAAGAAGTCTGGTAACCAATCCCCTTTGGTCGTTGCCAAGCGATGTAGAGCCCGTAGGTGTCCGTCAAAGCCATGGCCTGTGGAGAAGACACTCTGTCATGGACACGGGAAGATTTATCTAAATCCCAAATCCCCAGCATGTAGAAGGAGAGAAAATAATGAAAATCAATCCAGGATTCTGGAAAGCAGAGGCACTGGCCAATGATCAGTGTCAATTCTGAGCTCATTAAAGATCAGAATATCCTAAGTTCCCAGAAGCTCCAAAGTTCTCAGCAGCTCTCAACAACCTTATCTATCTCCAGGTGAGAGCCAACCTTCCCTAGGTCAAGGCAAGGGGCACAAGGAAGGCATCTGTCCTGGTTTCTGGGCTGGATGCCTGAGGGGGCTGAGGAAGCTGAGGTAGGTCTGCTGCTTATGTACAGCCACAAATTAGGAGGAATCCATCCATCAAGAATATTTACTTAGTGCTTACTCTGTGCCAAGCACTGAACTAAGCACTGGGGAGAGTTCAATAGAGTTAGTAGACACTATTCTTGCACTCAAGGAATTAAACATCAAAAGGGGAAGACAGACATTAAAATAAATTACAGGCAGAAGACAGGATCATGACCTAGTGAGAAACAGCATGGTCTAAATGAAAGAGCACAGGCCTGGGAGTCAGAAGACCTGGCTTCTAATCCTGGCTCTTCCACTAGTCTGCTGTGTGACCTTAGCCAGGTCACTTTTCTGTGCCTCAGTTTCTTCATCTGTAAAATAGAGATTAAGACTGTGAGGCCCACATGGGACACTGCCTGTGTCCAACTTGATTTGCTTGTATCTACACTAGTGCATATTACAGTGCCTAGAACATAGTAAGTGCTGAACAAATACCATTTTAAAAAAACAACTGTCCAACCTGATTAGCTTATATCTGCCTCTTCCTCAGACTGTGAGCCTGGTGTGGGACAGAAGCAGTGTCTGACCTGATTATTCTGCCTCTACCATAGTGCCTGACACATAGTAAGTGCTTGACTGTGAGCTCACTTTGGTCAGGTTTGTCTACTAACTCTGTTATATTGTACTTTCCCATGTGCTCAGCTCAGTACTCTGCACACAGTAGGGGCTCAGTAAACACTACTGATTGATGGATTAATAAATTCCATGATTATTATTGCTCCACAAGAGCCAGTTTGCTTTCTGAGTAACCTGCAGGAGCTGCCAGAAAGGACCTCCTTATCTTTCCTCCCAAACCTTATCTTCACCTGAACTTTCCCATCACTGTAGACGGCACAACCATCCTTCCCGTCTCACAAGCCCATAACCTTGGTGTTATTCTTGACTCAGCTCTCTCATTCAACCCACATATTCATTCCGTCACCAAATCCTGTTGGTCTCACCTTAACAACACCGCTAAGATCCACCCTTTCCTCTCCATCCAAACTGCTACCATGTTAGTACAATCATTCATCCTATCCTGCCTAGATTACTGCGTCAGCCTCCTTTCTGACCTCTTAAAACCTCCTGCCTCCACTTCACTCCACAGCCCAGATTATCTTTCTACAGAATCGTTCAGGGCATGCCACCCCTCTCCTCAAAAATCCCCAGTGGTTGCCTATCCACCTCTGAATCAAACAAAAACTCCTCACTATTGGCTTTAAAGTCCTCCATCACCTTGCCCCCTCCTATCTCACCTCCCTTCTCTCCTTCTATAACGTGGTCTGCACACTTTGCTCCTTTGGTGCTAATCTTCTCACTGTACCTCCATCTCATCTGTCTAGCTGCCGACCACTGGCCTATGTCCTACCGCTGGCCTGGAATGCCCTCCCTCCTCAAATCTGCCAGACAATTACTCTCCCACTTTCCCTCATCTCCTGCTCCCTTTGCTCTTTCCCCCTCTCCCTGCCCCACAGCAGTTATGCATATATCTGTAATTTTATTGATTTATATCGATGCCTGTTTACTTGTATTGATGTTTGTCTTCCCCCCTCTAAACTGTGAGTTCGTTCTGGGCAGGGGTTGTCTCTCTTTATTGCAATATAGAACTTTCCCAAATGCTTCATACAGTGGTCTGCACACAGTAAGTGCTCAATAAATACGATTGAATTGAAATGAATTGAATAATAATGTTAATAATGTTGGTATTTGTTAAGCGCTTACTATGTGCCGAGCACTGTTCTAAGCGCTGGGGTAGACACAGGGGAATCAGGATGTCCCACGTGGGGCTCACAGTCTTAATCCCCATTTTACAGATGAGGTAACTGAGGCACAGAGAAGTTAAGTGACTTGCCCACAGTCACACAGCTGACAAGTGACAGAGCCGCGATTCGAACTCATGACCTCTGACTCCAAAGCCCGTGCTCTTTCCACTGAGCCACGCTGCTTCTCTAACCCTCAACTAATAGAAGGCCCCTCCTCCCCCAAGCCCCAACAGCCAACTCACCAGCTGTGGCTTCCCTGATCAATTTCACATGGTGACGGGAGCAGTCAGCAATCATGCTCTGGAATTCGCCTACACTGTGTTCAAAAGGTTTTCGGATGAAGGCCTCCGCACACCTCTTGGTGTGGATGGAAGCCACGTGGAGGGTCTCTGTGCGGCCATGTTTGAAAGCTGCCGTGCTGCAGGACTCTGTGGTTGGAACCGTGGCATTATATTGCCCCAGGAAAGCCATCTGCAGGGAGAGCTGCATCACAGCATCGGGACTCACCCTCTGATTCTTCAGAAACTTTTTGCCTCCCTGCTGAAACTGACAAAGCCGGACAGCCAGATTCTGTGTCAAGGAATTGAACCGCGCTCTGGCCTGAAGTATTCCTGCTTTCAGGGAGTCGTCTAGTATAAAATCGAGCTTCTTCACAGGGGCCAGGAAGTAGTCTGCTTCTGTTTTCCGCTGGCCCCAGGGAATGACAGCCGGGGAGTTACTGCTGTCTTTGAAGATGTATTCCAAGAACCGAAGATGGGTTGTGGCATCACCCCAGGAGCGCTCAAAGTGAACGGCTGCCTGTCCATCCTGGGTCAGGATGAGGTTGAAAGACTTGTCAAACCAGCGGTTCATGCCATCACCATGCAGCATGTTGTGAGACAGGTGGTCAGGGTTCTGGATGGGGAAGTCATCCAGACACAGGCAAAACAAGGCCGTCTCCACTTTCTTTAGTGTGCTTCTATTGCCACTGGCCTGGAGGTTTTGCCTCAACTGGGCCCAGGTGTCTCGGTTTTCGCTGGTCAGGTAGGCCAGAGGGAACTCAGGAATGGGGCAGTCGTCTGCCAGAATGTACCCCAGGCGAGACTGGATCTCAGCTGCCTTCACTATGTTACCATCACGGTCCAGGACATCAAAGACATAGAAATTCCCTCTCCTTAGGACCAGCAGGTGCCGTGCCTTCTCGTCGGTGTGAAGTTTGTCTTTATAGAACTTAGGCAGGCGTGTTGTGCTGAAAAGCCTGAAATTCTGGGACATGTCCATGGGGTAAACATTGACAATGGAGGCAGCAGTGCACACCAGAGCTTGAGGGACCCATCGGATGAGCTTCTTAAACCGCTCAGTGTCCGTCTTCTCTGGGTAGAGGTGCAGGACCTCGGGCTCAAGGTAGCCGTCCCTGAAAGTCTTGAGGAACCGGAGGGCTGAAACGGTCAGGTTCGTTGCTCGGATGAGTTGGTTGTTGTGGCTGGGGTTTGGGTCTTGATGGAAAGCTAACCCTACATTAGTGCTGAAGGCAAGGGGGCTGCGGAGAGTTAGGTATGTATCCATCCACACACCTGGGAAGAAAGGATTGAAAAGTGATGAGAGGACAACCCTGGGACTCAAACCACCCATGTTTGTCCTCAACTTGGAGTTACCCTACCTCAACCTCTTTCAGCCCATGGACTCCTTGTCTCCACTGGTCCCTTTCCCGCTGAACCCCCCAAACCTCTAGGAGCCCCTCTTCCATCAGCCTTAGATGAAAGCCTCATTCAGGATGGGAAATGTGTTCAATCCGATTATTGATATCTTCCAGAGCTCAGTACAGGGCTTTTGCACATAGGTAGTATTGATTAAAAATCTTAATTAGCGGTACAAGAGAAGCGGTGTGGACTACTGGAAAGAGCCCAGAGGAAGTGGGCTCAAATTCCAGCTCCACCATTTGTCTTCTGTGTGACCTAAACTTATTTGTGCTTCAGTTTCCACATCTGAAAAACAAGGGTCCAATACGTGTTCTTCCTCCTGCATGAACTGTGAGTCCTTTGTGGAACAGAGACTGTGTCTAATCCAATTTGACTGTATCTACACCAGCACTTAGAACATGCTTGACTCATAGTAAACACTTAACAAAGCCATAATAATTATTACTAATTACAGTGTGCATGGTAGGCTCTCAGAATGGCACTCTGTCTCAGATAGGTATCAATGCCAAGCCACGAACTCAGCTGATGCCTAGAACAGTGTTTTGGACATAGGAGAGGTTAGTGCCCCATACATTGCTTCTCAGTCAAAAGACATTCAATATAGTATTCTGCATCTAGTAGACATGTAGTCTGCTCAGATAATAGTATTTTTTAAGTACTTACAATGTGCCAAGCACTGAGTTAGACATATGATAATCATATCAGACTCAGTCCCTGCCCCAAGGGTCTCACAGTCTAAGAGGGAGGGAGAACTGGTATTTTATCCCCATTTTAAAGATGAGGAACCTGAGGCACAGGTTAAGCAATTTACCCAATTTGTCACAGCAGAAAAGCAGAAGTGCAGGGACTATAATAATAATAATAATAATTATGGCAATATGGCATTATGTGCCAAACTGTGTTCTAAGCATTGGGGTAGATTCAAGTTAATCAGGTTGGATACAGTCCCTGTCCCACACTGGGCTCACTCTCTTAATCCCCATTTTTTACAGATGAGGTAACTGAGGTACAGAGAAGTTAAATGATTTTCCCGTCACAGAGCAGACAAGTGGAGTACTCAGGATTAAAACCCATGAGCTTCTGACTCCCATGCCCCTGCTCTATTCACTAACTACAGTATGCTGCTTCAGGTCCAGCTTCTAGAACCATGCTCTTTCCATAATGCCACTTGGCTTCCTGAAGCCTGTGTGATTTGCACAGAGAACACTAATACTGTTTTCAGGGCACTGTATTAGGCATCTCTGCAAACAGTAGGTAGCCTAGTTAAAGGTCTGCAACCAGGTGGTTCAGAAGACAGTTTCTGCCCTTGGTAGAATCCCAGCCTGACTCTCACCCTCCAACTGTGGGGGTCCTTCAAGGCTTAGTCCTGGTTCACTTCCCCTCAGAACAAATTCTGGTGTAGACTCTGTAACTACACCAACTTCCTGGGAGAACTCAGTCACTCCCGTGGCTTCTTGTCAATCTCACATTTCCTTCTGCCTTCAAGATACGTCTGCTTGGATGGCCCACTGACAACTCAAAACGTAAAATATCCGAAACAGAACTACTCATCTTCCCACCCAAAACCTGTCCTTCTCCTGACTTTCTCATAGTTGTAGACAGCACCACCATCATCCCTGTTGCACAAGCTCATAATCTCACTTTACATATTAAATCTGTCACCAGATTCTGTCGACTCAACCTTAACGACATTGCTAAAATCTGCTCTTTCCTCTCCAAACTGCTATCACATTGATCCAAACACTTAACCTATCCTGCCTTGATAATTTCATCAACTTCTTGCTGACTTCTCTACCACCTATCTATAATCCCCACTTCAGTCCATTCTTCATTCCGCTGCCTGGATCATTTTTCTAAAAAAAATGTTTAGCCATGTTTCACCATGCCTCAAGACTCTCCAGTGGTTCTCCATCTCCCTCTTCATCAAACAGAAACTTCTTACCATTGGCTTTAAGGCACTCAATCTCCTTGCACCATTCTACTGATTATGTACTAAATCCCAGCATGTTCATTTCACTCCTCTAACACTGACCTGTACCTCAATCTCACTATCGCACCACTGACTTGTTGCCCATGTCCTGCATCTGCCCTGGAACTCCCTTCTCCTTCACATCCAGTAGATGATCACTCTCCCAATCATCAAAGCCATATTAAAATCACATCTTCTCCATGAGGCCTTCCCTGATGAAATCTTTATTTTCCCTACTCCCTCTCCCTCTGTATCACCCTTGCACTTAGATTTGTACCCTTTATTCACCCCACCCTCAGCCCCACAGCATTTATGTACATATCCATAATTTATTTTAATGTCTGTCTCCTTCCATAGACTGTAAAGTCTTTATGAGTAGGGAGCTTACAATATAACTCATATTGTACTCTCCCAAGTGCTTAGTACAATGCTCTGCACACAGTAAATGCTCAATACTGTTGATTTATTGAACCCCATACAGTGATCTGACAACAGGAGACAATCAGAACAGTTTTCGGCAAACGGTAGGCATTCAGTAAATGCCATTGCTTGATTTATTGTCAGACAAAAGTGCCATCACAGTGGCTTCACAACCACACTGTTGTAGAAACCCAGCTGTGAGCTCCATGTGGGACAGGGACTGGGTCCAATCTGATTGTAAGATACCTTCCATAGTGCTTGGCACAGATGAAATGCATAATAAATATTATCAATGACTGGCCCAGAAGCTGAACAGATAGACGAAACTAAGCACATTGTGATTGATTTTCACATTGTGAATCTCAATCAATGATGTTCACTGAGTGCTTACTGTATACCAAGCACTGTACGAAGGGCTTGAAAAAGAACAACACAGAGTAGGTAGACAAGTCTCTGACAAAACACAGTTTTTATTTACTTTACTCTAGGTACTGCCTAAGGAGATTATATCTACTTCACATTCTTTTCAGGGCATTAATAATAATAATTGTTGCACTTCTTAAGCGCTTACTATGTGCCAGGCACTGTACTAAGCACTAGGATAGATACAAGATAATCAGATTGGACTCAGTCCCTGTCCCACAGCAAGCTCATAGTCTAAGGGGAGGGAGAAGAGGTATCTCATCCCTCTTTTCCAAATGTGGAAACTGAGGTTCAGAGAAGTGAAGTGACTTGCCCCAGGTTCCACAGGAAGCTAGTGGCAGAGCTGGGACTAGAACTCAAGTTCTCTGACTTCCAGGCCTGTGCTCTTTTCACTAAGCCACACTGCTTATTACTCCCATCAGAGCTTTCTATAGTTCAGAAACGTGTCCTTGCTTCATAGAGCCCACCACTTGCCAGAGCAGGACTAGAATGTTTCCTTCCCTCCTCCTTTTTTCAGTGGAATTTGTTAAGTGTTGATTATGTGTCAAACTGTTGTAAGCACTGGGTAGATTCAAGTAAATTAGATTGGGCACAGTCCCTGTCCCTTAGGGCTCAAAATTTAAATAGGAGGGAGAACAGGAGAAATGAGGCACAAAGAAGTTATGTGACTTGCCCAAGGTTGCTCAGAAACCAATTGGCAGAACCAAAATTAGAACCCAAGTCCTCTGACTCCCAAGCCTCTGCTCTTTCCACTAGACCATACTGCTTCTCAAGCATTCTCCTACTTAGCCCATCCTACCTGAAATATAGCTTGTATGTTTATTCTTTTTATCCTGAGAAACCAGCATCTTTTGCAGTTCTTTCCCAATTCCAGTCTTAAAACTCCGTGAAAATCCTTCCGTTTGCCTACAATAATAAGAAAGGAAATCATGATATTGGTATATTACTGTCAGGTAATTGTTACAGTTAACAACTTAAGTGAAAACGACCAGACAAAATCTATGGAATAAAGCTCTGATTTTGTGTTGCTCTAATTGGGATGCCTGGACTCCCTGATAGCCAGTCTTTTGGAACACCAAAAACCAGAGGGATGGAGGAAACATATTCTGGACCCAGAAAAACAAAGCCTCAGTAAGTGCTGCATCTCAGCTACAAACTGGAAGACAACTGTAGCAGACAGACAAGAAAACAGGGCCTTTTTTTGAGCTTAAGCTCCAAGAGGACTGGGAGGCAGAGAGTAAAAGAAAAGCATTGTGAGGTGCTGCGTTAAGCACACATGGCAGCCCAACAGTGGTTTATACTGGATGACTGTTGGCTGTTTACAACTAAGACACTGCCATAGACAAACTTCACATTTAGTATCAATTTCAAATGTGTGAGTGCGCTTGTGAGTGTGAGAGTGTTTGTGTGTGTGAGCATCTTGTATGCATGTGTGTGTGTGTGTTTTGTACCTGAATTGTTCCTCACTTAAAAGAGGCTTCTGGGCTTGCAGGTATCTCTTAACTGAATCTTCTAGTTTGGGAATAGGAAGTCTGACAAAAAAAAAGATATCGTTATTAGAATTGGCGCATGAATAATGGGCATTTCTAGCAGTCTCTTGACCATTCTAAAATAAGTAGAAGGGTTCAGATAACATTGCTGTTAGCTGTAGTAGATTGCAAACCCCTTGAGGGAAGGGATTGGATCTACTTATTCTACTGTACTTTCCCAAGAGCCTGGTACTTTGCTCTGAACAAGTAAGCACTCAATGAATTTCATGGACAGATTGAAAAAACAGTGCTCCAATTGCTTCAACCTGCAAATAGGCCAATGGAATTTGTCCCCTAACAAGAGATGTGGAGGGTACATCTGGGGAAAATCCCTGGAGACCTTCAGGGAGGGGTGGAGAATGAGTGTTTGGGGTGAGAAGGAAAGTAAAAATATTAATGAAAACATTAATTGTGGCTTTTGTTAAATGCTTACTCTGTGTCAAGTCCTGGTCTAAGCACTGCAGAATGAGAGGGCTATATGGTAAATTTAATTAATATCCGGTGTCCTGCCTGGAGAATGAGACATTTTTGCCAGCTATGTCAGGCTACATGCCCCACTGGCAAGATTGTCCTGGCCCCAGTCTTGTTGGCTTTTGCTTGCCACTTCCCCTGGTGCCTGCCTTCCCACTGTTTTGTTTTCGTTTTTTTAAAAAATGTATTTCATTCATTCATTCATTCATTCATTCATTCATTCAATCAAATATATTGAGTGCCTACTGTGCATAGCACTGTGCTAAGCACTTGGGAGAGAACAATATAACAATAAACAGACACATTTCCTGCCCACAGGGAGCTTACAGTATAGAAAAGGGGGGAGACAGACATTAATATAACTAAATAACTTGCAGAAATGTACTTCAGTACTGTGGGGCTGGGAGAGGGGAAGAACAAAGAAAGCAAGTCAGGGCAACACATCAGCATTTTTTCTGACCTCCCAATCTCTTGTTTCTCCCTACTTCAGGCTTTACTTCACTCTGCTGCCCGGATTATCTTTCTACAGAAACATTCTGGGCATGTCACTCCCCTCCTCAAAAATCTCCAGTGGTTGCCTATCAACTTCCATATCAAACAAAACTCCTCACTCTAGGCTTCAAGGCTCTACATCACCTTGCCCCTTCCTACCTCTCCTCCCTTATCTCTTTCTACTGCCCATCCCGCACGCTCCGCTCCTCTGCCGCCCACCTCCTCACCGTCCCTCGGTCTCGCCTCTCCCGCCGTCGACCCCTGGGCCACGTCCTCCCGCGGTCCTGGAACGCCCTCCCTCCTCACCTCCACCAAACTAATTTCTCTTCCCCTCTTCGAATCCTTACTTAAAACTCACCTCCTCTAAGAGGCCTTCCCAGACTGAGCTTCCCTTCTCCCTCTACTCCCTCTACCAACCCTCCTTCACCTCTCTGCAGCTTAACCCTCTTTTCCCCCCATTTCCCTCTGCTCCTCCCCCTCTCCCTTCCCATCCCCTCAGCACTGTACTCGTCTGCTCAACTGTATATATCTTCATTACCCTATTTATTTTGTTAATGAAATGTACATCGCCTTGATTCTATTTAGTTGCCATTGTTTTTACGAGATGTTCTTCCCTTTGACTCTATTTATTGCCATTGTTCTTGTCTGTCTGTCTCCCCTGATTAGACTGTAAGCCTGTCAAACAGCAGGGACTGTCTCTATCTGTTGCCGACTTGTTCATTCCAAGCGCTTAGTACAGTGCTCTGCACATAGTAAGCGCTCAATAAATACTATTGAATGAATGAACAAAAACTCCTCATTATTGGCTTCAAAGCTCTCCATCAATCTTGCCCTTCTCTTTCTACATCCCAGACTGTGCACTCCACTCCTCTCATGCTAACCTTCTCAATGTGCCTCGTTTTTGTCTGTCCCACCATCAATCTCTGGCCCACATCTTACTTCTGGCCTGTAATGCCCTCCCTCCTCAAATCTGCCAATCACACTCCCCCATTCAAAGCCCTACTGAAGGCTCATATCCTCCAGAAGCTCTTCCCAATCTAAGACCCCCTTTTTCCTCAGCTCACCCTTCCCATCCCACAGCACTTGTGTATATGTATATATCTCTAATTCTATTTATTTATATTAATGCCTGTTTACTTATTTTGATGCCTTTCTCTCCCCTTCTAGACTGTGACCCTTTTGTGGGCAGGTATTTTCTCTCTTTTTTGCTGAATTGTACTTTCCAAGGGCTTAGTACAGTGCTCTGCACACAGTAAGTGCTCAATAAATACGATTGAATGAATGCAGGAGAACATGGGAGTAGAGGAGGGGGGGCTTAATGAGGGAAGGCCTCTTGGAGAAGATATGCCTTAAATAAGGCTTTGAAGGTGGGGAGAGTCATTGTCTGGTCCAAGCGTTTAGCTAATCCTGCCTCGTCGACTGCTTGAGCAAGGAAGCTAGTGCAGAGCCTTCTTGCTGACCTGTCTCCAGCTTCCCAGGTCTCCAGTCCATGTTTCGCTCTGATGCCCAAATAATTTTTCTAAAAAAACTTTCAGTCCATATCTCCCCATGCCTCTAAATCCTCCAAAGGTTGCCCATCCTTCTCTACATCAAACCAAACCTCTTCTCCATTGGCTTAAAGTGACTCAATCAGCTCCTAACTATTCTTGCTTCCCAACTACTACAACGCAGCTCTTCTCCAATCAATCTACTCACTGGACCTGGATCTTGTCTCTCTTTTGCAGCTGACTTTTTGGTTCCACCTTCCCTTCTGCCTGGAACTCCTTTTTCTTTCACATCTGACAGACAACTGTACTCCCCATCTTCAAGACCCTTCTTAAATCACATCTCCAGGAGGCTTTCCCTGATTAATCTCTCATCTCAGCTCAACATCTTAACCTACATCACTCCCAACTGCCACTTCAGAATTTCCATGTCACCTTAAGTACTTAAGGTACTCACACTCCTAGAAGCACTTAACTACATGCCTTTACTATCTTCTGATTCCCCCATCTATAATTAATTTTTAGTAGCTTAAAAACTCCTTGGGGGTAGGAATCCTCTCTACTAACTTCAGTGTAACCCCCCAAATATTCAATAAATAAGATTGATTGATTGATTGATTGAAATTGAGAGTTGGGAGGAGTGACCTGGGCTCAAGGAGACCATCCTTACCGGGGCAGGCTCTTCTGGTAGTGCAGAGTGTTTACGATGCTCTTGTGCAGGTAATTTCTCGGTCTGCAGGTAGAGGACGCAAAGCCTCTGAGAGAATCCAGGCTACCTGGAGGCTCTTGGAGGCGAGTTGTGCTCACCGCCACTCTGGCCACCCTAATCTCTCTCTGTGCCAGGGAAAAAAGCAGGTACCTGGCCATGGATGCTGGCAAGTGGGCTGCTCTGGGCAGCCTCAGAGCCTCTAGAACTTGGGGACTCCCAGCCCAACAGGAAGTGAACAGCTCTGCCTTCCACAGAAATAACTGCCAGAAAATATGTGGTGAGGCTGACCATGAGGTCCTCCAGATGTTTCCCCAGCACAGTTCAGCCTAGGCTCAACTGTAGCTTAGTCTCCACTCCTAGTCTCAACTTCTTGCCCCAGGCTTCAGTCCCAGGACCCAGTTCAGTCCCAGACACCAGGCCCAACACTAGGCCTGAGGCCTAGGCCCTAGGGATCCTAAGCAAGGCTCACCTGTTTGATGTGGGGGGTCAACTTGGGGATGGAGCTTTTGAGGGGGTGGGGTTTGGGGCAAAACCTTGAGGGTGCTAGGTACAAAGAACACAAAGGAAAGGAGAAAAGGGGAAAGGAAGGAGCAAGGAACACAAAGGAAAGGGGAAAAGTGGAAAGAAAGAAGAAATACAAAGCACAGGAGGAACACTTCCTCCTTCTCTACCACCTCCCCTTTGATCTTCCCAGTGTCCCAGGCCCAGGTGACAGGTGCTTCCTTTGCCACCCCTAAGAGCTACCCGACTTCTGCCTCACCCCCTTCTGATTGCCCACCCCAGAATCCCACAAGTCCTGTTGCCATGGCAACCTCAGTGGCGCTATGGCTCTGGAATTTTCACCCCAGATATCACCCAACTGCTGCTGGTTTTGCTGAGGAAAGTTTGTGCCCACCTCCCACTTGAGCTGTTTTTTCTCCAGCTCCTGCTTGGTCCTGAGGAACATTTGAGATATGGGAACTACAACTCCCATTCAAGCTGTGGAAACCCCAGCCCATGTCCAGTCCCTGGGCCACCTGCCAGGACCTCAGCCCCTGAAAATATGGGTAGATCAAGCTATTTAAGCTTCCCTTCTTGCCCTCCAAAATATGGGGGCAAGGTTAATGGAGTCACACTCCTCAGCATCTAAAAAAATTGATACCTAAGGTCCCAAGTCTAAGTTTGCAGCCTTCTCTGCTACTGTGTGTGGTGGCGGGGGGGGGGGGGGGGATTGCCTCAATTCTAGGTGCCTGGAGAATGGGTTCCTCCCACAACTTCAATATAAACCCTTTTGCTCACCACTACTAGTGAGGCTACCCATGACTGACTGATCCCATATGCTCTTGCAGGGTTTGTCTGAGCCTTGTTCAAACCCGCTCTACTGGGAAGCAAAGGATCTATGTGATGGAGTCACATGGTGGAGTTCAAAGAGCCTGAACCCAGCTGAACCTGAGCCTTTACCTCCCAGTTCTGACACTTGCCTACTGGGCAATCTTGAGCAAGTCACTTAAGTTCTCCTTGCCTCAGTTTCCTCATCTGTAAAATGTATATTAATAAACTTTCCCTCCCCTAAAGACCATGAGGTGGGACAGGGGTGGAGTCTGAGCTGCTTAACACAGTGCTTGTCACATAGTAAGTACCGAATAATATTATGGAGGACAGCAGGGGCATATGACTGTCTTCCAGACTGCCCACTACCAGGCTGCTATTGGTGCTTCTCTCTGGAAAATTATTCTGTGGAAACAAATCTTTGAAGGTACCCCCCACACCTTGATTGGGGTGCAAGGGTGCTGAGAGCAGAAAGCATCCTTCTGGGACAGCTACTCAAGCAGGAGCAGGTTGGAGGAGGCAAGAAAGATGAGGGCTTTGAAATGTAGAACCTGCCACATTGTCTCCATCTCTGCTAGGGTGGTTCTATTCCATTACAAAGCTGTGGCTTGGCCAGGGCCCTCACATCCTCACTACAGGCCACAAGCCTTGCATCTCTTCAAGAAGAAGCACTCAGGTTCTTTCCAGAGCCTTTGAGCCTTTGAGTCAATGCCAGAAAAGACACGAAAGTTCTGCCCCGTGAATGCCAGAAGAAGCATCCAGGCACTGCCCAAAGTTCGTAAGACTCTGGCGGAAGAGATGATTGGACTCTGTCCACAATCCATATGTCAATGTCAGAAGAGACACCCAGGCATAGCCCACTGGCTCTGCATCAATTCCAGAAGAAGCACCCAGTCTCTGCCCCCATCCCTAGGTCAATGCCAGAAGTGGCCTATAGACTTAGCTCACAATTCCTGTGTCAGTGCCAGAAGAGTCACTTAAGTTCTTGGCCACAAACCCTGAGTCTCTGCCAGAAGTGCCTGGGGCTATCCACAGCTCTCGTGTCATGACAGAAGAGGCATCCAGGCTCTGCCCACAGGCCATATATCAATGCCAAAAGAAAGGTCCAGGCACTGCCAAAAGTCCCCAAGACTTTGTCAGAAGAGGTGTCCGGGTGCCTCTTTCTCTTGAACTCCACACCAATAACAGAGGAAACAGCCAGTCACTTCCTATAGTCCCTGAGTCACAGCCAGAAGAGGCACCCAGGTTCTGTTCATAATCCCTGTGTCAATGCCATAAGAGGCACCCAGTCTCATCCCACACCTCCCCGTGTCAATACCAGAAGAAGCACCCAGGTACTAACCACAGCCCCTGAGACTCTGACAGGAGAGGTGCCATGGCTCTGTCCACAGCCCATGTGTCAACGCCAGAAGAGGCACCTAGGCTCTGCCCACAATCTCTGCATTAATGCCAGAAGAGGCTCTTATGTTCTGCCCATAGCCCCATTTCAATGTCAGGAGAAGCACCCAGGCCTCCTGAGATTTTCCCAAAAGAGTTGCCCAGGTTCTGTCCGAAGCCCTTGTCTATATGCCAGAAGCAGAACCCAAGCTCTGCCCACAGCCAGCTTATCAACACCAGAAGAGGTACTCAGGGTCTTTCCACAGTCCTTGTGCCAATGCCCGTTTTCTGCAAATCACACTGATCAAATCTCACCTCTTGGTTCAAGCATGAGATCGCAAATGTACTCTGGTAGAAGGTTCAAAGTTTAAGCATTTAATTTAGCATTTAATCTAACCCTAACCCTAGCCCTAGCACTAACCCTAGCCCTAACCCTAACACTAGGCCTAGCCCTAACTTGAAGTCTAATCTTAACTCTAGCCTTAACCCAAATTCTAAAGCTAGCACCAATCCTATCACTAACCTTATCCCTAGGGCTATCCCTAACCTTTATGCTAACACTAACCCTATTCCTAACTCCCCTGGGTTGTGGAGGCACTTTTGGTTGTCTGTGTGGGTAGGTTCTTCTATCCCTGAGTACTTCATTCATCATGCAACTCTCCCAAACCAAAGAGTAGCCCTAACACTATCCCTAGCCCTCATTCTTACCCAAAGCATAGCCCTAACCTTAATTCTACCACTAACTGTAACTTTAACACAAACTCTAATCCTAGCCTTAGGCCTAGCCTTAGCCCTAGCTGTAGCCATAACCTTAACCATAACATTAACACTAACCCTAACAGTAATTCAAGTACTAGCCCTAACACTTATCACATCTCTAACACTAACCCTAACTGAACACCTACCACTAACCCTAAGTCTAACCATAGCCTAGGTCTAACCTAAAACCTAATACTAACTCTAACCCTAAATGTAACCCTAACTCCTAACCCTAGGGACAAACATAGGCCTAAAATAACCCTATGGACTGGAATGGGGAGACATAGGAGGCTGGGAGATCAACGAGGAGGCTGATGCAGTTATCCAGAAGAGATAGGATGAGTGATTACATTAACATGCTATTAGTTTGGATGGAAAGGACAGATTTTATTCATTCATTCAATAGTATTTATTAAGCACTAACTGTGTGCAGAGCACTGTACTAAGCACTTGGAATGTACAATTCGGCAACAGATAGAGACAATCCCTGCCCAATGATGGGCTTATAGTCTAATCGGGGGAGACAGATGGACAAAAACAAGACAAAATAATCACGATATAGAATCAAGGGGATGTACACCTCATTAACAAAATGAATAGGGTAATAAAAATATATACAAATAAACACAGTGCTGAGGGGAGAGGGAAGGAGCAGAGGGAAAGGGGGCTTAGCTGAGGGGAGGTGAAGTGGGGAAGGGGGAAGGAGCAGAGGACGGAGGGGGAGCAGAGAGGGAGCAGAGGGAAAAGGGGAAGCTCAGTCTGGGAGGGCCTCTTGGAGGAGATGAGCTCTCAGTAGGGCTTTGAAGAGGGGAAGAGAGTTAGTTTGGCAGAGGTGAGGAGGGAGGGCATTCCAGGGTAGAGGTAGGATGTAGGCCAGAGGTCAACGGCGGGATAGGTGTGAACGGGGGATGGAGAGAAGGTGAGCAGAAGAGGAGCGGAGCATGCGGGGTGGGCAGTAGAAAGAAAGAAGGGAGGGAGGTAGGAGGGGGCAAGGTGATGGAGAGCCTTGAAGCCCAGAATCAGGAGTTTTTGTTTCGTGCTTATGTTGATAGGCAACCACTGGAGGGTTTTAAGGAGGGGAGTGACATACCCAGAACATTTCTGCAGGAAGATGATCGGGCAGTGAAATGAAGGATAGACTGGAGTGGGGAGAGACAGGAGGAAGGAAGATCAGAGAGAAGGCTGACACAATAATCCAGCCGGGATATTATAAGAGCTTGTACCAGCACAATAGCCATTTGGATGGAGAGGAAAGGTGATCTTTACAATATCTTGGTGATATTGTAAAGGTGAGACCAACAGGCGTTGGTGATGGATTGGATGTGTGGGGTGAATGAGAGAGATGAGTCAAAGATGACACCAAGGTTGTAGGCTTGAGAGATGGGAAGGATGGCCGTACCATCCACAGTGACAGGGAAGTCAGGAAGAGCAATGTTGTGAAGGTGAGACTGACAGGATTTAGTAATGGATTGAGTATATGGGTTGAATGAGAGAGAGGAGTCAAGGATAACACCAAGGTTATGGGTTTGTGAGACAGGAGGGTAAGTGCTGCCATCTACAATGATGAGAATGTCAAGGGGAGGATAGGATTTGGGTGGGAAGATAAGGAGTTTTGTTTTGGACAAGTTAAGCTTCAGGTGTTGGAAGACAGCCAAATATAGAAGTCTTGAAGGTGGGAGTAAATGCAAGACTGCAGAGAGGGAGTGAGATCAGGGCTGGAAATGTAGTTTTGGGTATCATCTGCATAGTGGTGGAAGTTGAAGCCATGGGAGCAAATTATTTCTCCAAAGGAGTGGGTGTAGATGAGAATAGAAGGGGACTCAGAACTGACCCTGAGGGACTCACACAGCTATGTGGTGGAAGGCAAAGGAGGAGCCCACGAAAGAGACTGATATTGAATGGCCAGAGAGCAAAAAGGAGAACCAGGAGAGGGCAGTGTTAGTAAAGCCAAGGTTGGATAATGTTTCCAGGAGAAGGGAGTGCTTGACAGCATCAAAGGCAGCTGAGAGGTCAAGGAGGTTTAGGATGGAATGGAGGCCACCGAATTTGGCAAGAAGGAGATCATTGGTGACCTTTGAGAGGGCAGTTTCTGTGGAGTGAAGTGGATGGAATCCAGATTGGAGAGGATCAAGGAGAGAATTGGCAGAGATGAATTTGAAACAGCAGGTGGCGACAACTCACTCAAGGAGTTTGGAGAGGAATTATAGGAGAGAGATGGGGCCATAGCTAGTAGGGATTTTTAGGATAGGGGAGACATGAGAATGTTTGAAAGCCATGGGGAAGAAGCCATTGGAGAGTGAACAGTTGTAGATGGCTGTTAGGGAAGGGACAAGTATTTTGATAAGGTGTGAGGGAATGGGGTCAAATGCACAAGTGGAGGGGGTGGATTTTGAGAGAAGAGAGAAGATATGGTTATATGTAGGTGTAGAGCTAGGTTTAAGGCTAGGTTTAGGGTTAATATTAGAGTTAGGGTTAGGGGTGTGGCTAAGTTTGGGATTAAGGTTAGGGTTAGAATTAGGTTTAGTGTTAGGTCTAGGACTAGCTCTAGGGCTAGGGTTGGGTTTGGATTTAGAGTTAGATTTAGAGTTAGGTTTGGGTTTAAGGATATACTTAGATTAGGATTAGAGTTTAAGTTAGGTCTAGGTCTCCTGTAAGGGTGAAAAATAAGGCTAGGGTTTGGGATGATGTTAAGGCAAGGGCTAGGGCTAGACATAGTGCTAAGGTTAGGGTTAAGGTTATAGTTAGTTTTAAGGTTAAGGTCAGGGATACAGCTAGGGGTAGGGGTAGGTTTAGGGTTAGTGTTAAGGTTAGGGTTAGGGCTTGCATGAGGGTTGAGGTTAGGAGTAGGGCTAGTCAGTGCTAGGATTAATGTTAGTGTTAGCATTAGCATTGCGGTTAAGGTAATGCCTAGATTTAGGGTAAGAACTCGTCCTAGGGTTAGAGTTACAGTTAGGGATAGGGATAGGGATAGTTAGGATTAGGGACAAGTCTAGTCCTTGGGCTAGGGTTAGGGTTAGGGTTATGGCTATGGTTGTGCCTAGGTTTAAGGTTAGGACTCATCCAAGGGTTGAAGTTTCAGTTGGGATTAGGGCTAGGCCCAGGGCTATGGTTAGGGTTAGGTTTTGGGGCAGTGGTATGGTTAGGGCTAAATTTAGGGTAGGGTTAGTTTTATCATTAGTGCTAGGGCTAAGGTTAGGGTTAAGGTTAGGATTAGGACTAGTAATAGCACTAGGGCTAGGGTTAGGGGTAGGGTAGGCATAAATTAGGGTTTGGTTTTGGGATAGGGTGAGATTTGGATTAGGGTTAAGGTTAAATTTACGTTTTGGATTATGGTAAAGGTTAGAGTGAGGGTTAGAGTTAATGTTAGGCTTAGAGCTAAGGTTAGGGTTAGTGTTAGGGTTTGCCCTAGGGTTAGTGTTAAGGTTTTGGTTAGAGATAGGGTTAAGTTTAGGGTTATGGTTAGGGTTAGGTTTAGATTTAGGTTTAGGGTTAGGGTGAGGGCTGAGGATAAGGATAGGGGTAGGGAATGACCTATGGCTAGGGTTAGGGTTATAGATGGGATTTAGGGTAGGGCTAGGGTTACGGTGAGGTTTAGGATTAGAGTAACAGTTAGGGTTAGGGTCAGGGCTGGGGCTAGGGTTATGGGTAAGGTTAAGGTTAGGCTTAGGTTTATGGTTAGGCTTAGGGCTAGGGTTAGGGTTAGGTTGAGGGTAGATTTAAGATTAGGTTTAGGGTTAGGGATTTGGCTAGGGGTAGTGGCTAGACTTAGGGTTAAAGTTAGAGTTACAGTTAGGTTTAGAATTTAATGTTAGGGTGAGTTTTAGGGTTAGGGCTATGGTTTTGACTAGTTTGAAAGTTAGGATTTGGGTAAGGTTTGGTGTTAGGGTGATGGGCTAGATTTAGGATTTGCACAATTCATTCACCTAGGAGAGTTGCAGAGTGAAAGGCTGAAAGAGCACCTCGACACAGGCTCCCAAATATGCAGGCCTTTGGCTAGAAATAGGGCTAACGTTAGGTTAGCATTAAGGTTGGAGATAGAGCTGGGTTTGGGTTAGGGTTAAGGATAGGGTTAGGGTTTTAGTTAGAACCAGGGCAACTCCTAGGGCTAGGATTAAGGCTAGGTTTCTGGCTAGGCTCTAGGGTTGTGGCTAGGGTTATGGTTAGGACTCAATCTAGGATTAGGGTTAGGCATAGGTTTAGGGTTAGGGTTAGTTTAAAGTTAGCTCTTGGGCTAGGGTCAGGGTAGGACTAGGGTTAGGATTATGGTTAGTCACAGGTGTAGTAAGCCTGGGCCTAGGGCTAGTCTTTGGGATATGGTTGGTGTTAGGTTTATGGTGAGGTTTAGTGTTATAGTTGGGGTTAACACTAGGGCTAGGGCTAGGATTAGATCTTGGGGTAGGGAATAGGGTTAGCAATAGTTCTCAGTTTGCGCTCACTTTTAGGGTAAGGGTTAGGTTTAGGGTTAGGCTTAGTGTTAGGATTAGTTGAAAACTAAGGCTAGGCCTGCGGCTAGGGTTTGGGTGAGAGTTAGGGCAAAGTTTAGGGCTAGTTTTAGGATTAGGTATAGAGAAAGGGTTAGGATTGGGGTTTGGTTAATGGTAAGGTTTAATGTTATGGTTAGGATTATGGTTGGGCTAGTGCTAGGAGTAGGGATAGGGTTAGCATTAGGTCTAGGTTTGGGTCTACTGTTAGGGTTAGAGTTACGGTTAGTATTGAGATTAGAGCTAGGGTTAGTTTTAAGGTTAGTGCTTTGATTATCTTAGAGTTAAGACTAGGCCTAGGGTTAGCTTTAGGATTAGATGTAGAGATTGGGTTAGGATTGGAGTTCAGGCTATGGTGAGGTTTAGTGCTATGGTTAGGGTTAGCAATTAGGCTTGGGCTAGGATTAGAGATAGGATTAGCGTTAGGTCTAGGTTTGGGCTGAGGGTTAGAGTTAAGGTTAGGGTTAGAGTTATGGTTAGGGTTAGAGCTAGGTTTAGGTTTAGAGCTAGGGTTAAGATTAAGGTTAGGTATAGGGTTAAGGTTAAGGTTAGGTATAGGGTTAGGGTAAATGTTAGTGTTAGGGCTAGGGCCTTGGCAATGGCTAGTGTTAGAGATAAGGGTAGGGTTAAGGTTGGGGTGGGGTCTGAGCTAGGATTAGGGGTATAGATAGTTTTGGGGTGAGGGTTAGGGTTGGGGTTAGTGTTAGGGCTAGGGCTAGCAGTAGTGTTAGGGTTTATGTGTCTTTTATGGTTAATTTTATGCCTAGGGTTAGGCCTAAGGTTAGGGCTAGGGTTTGAGTTAGATTCAGGGTTATGAATAATGTTAGAGCTATCTATTGGTTTGGGAGAATTGCAGGATGAATAAAATACTTGAGGATAGAAGAACCTACCCACATAGGCACCCAGAAATGTTTCCACAACCTGGGGTAGTTAGGAATAGGGTTAGTCTTTGGATAAAGACTAGGGATAGCCCTAGGGATAGGATTAGGATTAGGGTTAGGGCTAGAGTTAGTGTAAAGACTAGACATATCCCTAGGGATAGGGTTACTTTTAGGATTAGTGTTAGCTTTAGGGTTAGGGTTAGGATCAATTTTAACGTCAGACTTAGAGTAAGGGCTAGAGCTAGTGTTAGGGTTAGCGTTAGGGCTAGGGTTAGGGTTAGGTTTAATGCTAGATTTAAGGTTAGGATTAGGGTTAGGATTAGCAATAGGGTTAGGCATAGGTTAATAATAATAATAATAATAGTAATAATGTTTGTATTTGTTAAGCGCTTACTATGTGCAGAGCACTGTTCTAAGCACTGGGGTTGATAGAGAGTAATCAGGTTGTCCCACATGAGGCTCACAGTCTTAATCCCCATTTTACAGATGAGGTAACTGAGGCACAGAGAAGTTAAATGACTTGCCCACAGTCACACAGCTGACAAGTGTCAGAGGTGGGATTCGAACCCATGATCTCTGACTCCCAAACCAGTGGTCTTTCCACTGAGCCATGCTGCTTCTCAGGGTTATCTCTCCTTCTCCCTGCCCACTCTCATCCTCGAAGACTTCAACCTCCACATGGATGTACCTGTTGACTCCTCCGCCGCCCGCCTTCTATCACTCCTTGACTCTGCCAACCTCCTGCTCCACCACACCTCGTCCACTCGCCAACTTGGTCACACCCTCGATCTCATCATCTCTTACCACTGCACTCTCACCACCCTCACCAACTCTGAAATCCCTCTCAGTGACCATAACCTTCTCACCTGCCTCCTTTCTCACACTCCCTCCCCCTGTAAATCTGTATTACTCCCCACAGAGACCTCCACTCTCTTGACCCCATCCATCTCTCCCAAAGGACCACACCCTACCTTGCCTCCCTATATTCTCTCCCCAATCTCGATGATGGGATTACTGCTTTCAACTCCACCTTCTCCACCCAACTCAACTCATTTGCTCCCTTTTCCCTCTGTCGCTCTTGCTCCACTAACCCGCAGCCCTGGATCTCTGCCTCTGTCCGCCTCTTATGCTCGAGCTGCTAAGCACGGCTGGCAAAAGTCTAAGCACCAAGCCAACCTTGTTCACTTTAAATTTATCTTTTCCTGCCTCAATTCTGCCCTCTCCTCTGTCAGGCAAAACTTTTTTTCTTCCCTCATTGACACACATGCCATCACCCCTACCAATTATTCCAGACTTTTAACTCTCTCCTCAGGTCCCCTGTTCCTCCATCCCTCACCCCCAACGATCTGGCCACCTACTTCATTATGAAAATTAACACCATCAGGTCTGAGCTACCCAAAGTCACACCCCCCCCTCTCCTTCCCCTCTGCTCTCAAGCCTCTCCCCTACTTTCCCATCTTTCCCTGCAATGTCCTCAGAGTAGATCTCCTCCCTCCTCACAAGTGCCACCCCTTCCACCTGTGCTTTGGACCCCATTCCCGCTCATCTTGTAGAAACTATCTCTACAATATCGCCAAGATCCGCCCTTTCCTCTCCACCCAAACGGCTACCTTACTATTACGGGCTCTCATTATATCCCGGCTAGACTACTGTGTCAGCCTTCTCTCTGACCTCCCTTCCTCCTCTCTCGCCCCGCTCCGGTCTATTCTTCACTCCGCTGCCGGCTCATCTTCCTGCAGAAACGATCTGGGCATGTCACTACCCTTCTTAAACAACTCCAGTGGTTGCCTATCGACCTCCGCTCCAAACAAAAACTCCTCACTCTAGGCTTCGAGGCTCTCCATCACCTTGCCCCTTCCTACCTCTCCTCCCTTCTCTCTTTCTACTGCCCACCCCGCACGCTCCGCTCCTCTGCCGCCCACCTCCTCACCGTCCCTCGGTCTCGCCTATCCCGCCGTCGACCCCTGGGTCACGTCCTCCCGCGGTCCTGGAACGCCCTCCCTCCTCACCTCCGCCAAACTGATTCTCTTTCCCTCTTCAAAACCTTACTTAAAAATCACCTCCTCCAAGAGGCGTTCCCAGACTGAGCTCCTCTTCCCCCTCTACTCCCTCTGCCATCCCCCCTTTACCTCTCCGCAGCTAAAGCCTCATTTTCCCCTTTTCCCTCTGCTCCTCCACCTCTCCCTTCCCATCCCCACAGCACTGTACTTGTCCGCTCAACTGTATATATTTTCGTTACCCTATTTATTTTGTTAATGAATTGTACATCGCCTTGATTCTATTTAGTTGCCATTGTTTTTACGAGATGTTCTTCCCCTTGACGCTGTTTAGTGCCATTGTTCTTGTCTGTCCGTCTCCCCCGATTAGACTGTAAGCCCGTCAAATGGCAGGGACTGTCTCTATCTGTTGCCGACTTGTTCATCCCAAGCGCTTAGTACAGTGCTCTGCACATAGTAAGCGCTCAATAAATACTATTGAATGAATGAATGAATGAACTATCGCCCCTTCCCTCCTCCCCTCCTTAACTTCCATCTTGAACCACTCACTCTCCTATGGCTTCTTCCTCTCTGTCTTCAAACATGCCCGCGTCTCCCCCGTCCTAAAAACCCCCCTAAAAAAACCTTCCTTGACCCCACTGCCTCCTCCAGTTATTGCCCGGTATCCCTCCTACCCTTCCTTTCCAAATTTCTAGAACTAGTTGTCTACACTCCCTGCCTCGAATTCCTTTCCTTCAACTCTCCTGGACCCCCTCCAATCTGGCTTCCATCCCCTCCACTCCACTGAAACCGCCTCCTCAAAGGTCACCAATGACCTTCTTGCCAAATTCAATGGCTCCTACTCTATCCTAATCCTCCTCGACCTCTCAGCTGACTTTGACACTGTCGACCATCCCCTTCTCCTCAACACTTTATCTCACCTTGGCTTCAAGGACTCCATCCTCTCCTGATTCTCCTCTTATTTCTCTAGCCGTTAATTCTCGATCTCCTTCACAGGCTCCTCCTCCCTCTCCCATCCACTAACTGTAAGGGTTCAGTTCTTGGCCCTCTTCTTTTCTCCATCTATACTCACTTCCTTGGTGAAATTCGCTCCCATGGCTTCAACTATCATGTCTACACAGATAATATCCAAATCTACATCTCCTCCCCTGTTCTCTCCCCCTCCCTCCAGGGTCATATCTCCTCCTACCTTCAGGACATCTCCACCTGGATGTCTGCCCTCCACCTAAAATTCGATGTCTCTAAGACTCATCTCCTTATCTCCCTCCCAAACCCTGTCCTCTCCCTGAATCCCTGTCACTGTGGATGGCACTACCATCCTTCCCATCTCACAGGCCCGTTTAGGAGTCAGAGGTCATGGGTTCTAATCTCGGCTCTGCCACCAAGTCACTTAACTTCTCGGTGCCTCAGTTACCTCAACTGTAAAATGGGGATTAAGACTGTGAGCCGCACGTGGGACAACCTGATTAACCTGTATCTATCCCAGCACTTAGAATAGTGCTCAGCACATAGAAAGCACTTAACAAATGTCAACACTATTATTATTTTCCTTGACTCTGCTCTCTCATTCACCCCACACATCCAATCTGTCACCAACACCTGCCGGTCTCACCTTCACAGTATCGCCAAGATCTTCCCCTTCCTCTCCATCCAAACTGCTACCTTGCTGGAATAAGCTCTCATAATAACCCAACTGGATTATTGTGTCAGCCTCCTCTCTGATCTCCCTTCCTTCTGTCTCTCCCCACTCCAGTCTATTCTTCCTCCTGCTGCCCGGATCATCTTCCTACAGAAATGCTCTGGGCATGTCACTCCCCTCCTGAAAAACCTCCAGTGATTGCCTATCAACCTTCGCATGAAACAAAAACTCTTCACTCTTAGCTTCAAAGCTCTCCATCACCTTGCCCCCTCCTACCTCACCTCCCTTCTCTCCTTCTACTGCCCACCCCATACACTCCTCTCCTCTGCTGCTAACCTCCTTATGGTCTCTCATTGGCTCCTGTCCTGCTGTTGACCCGGCCCACCTCCTCCCACTGTCCTGGAATGCCCTCCCTCCTCACATCAACCAAACTCTCTTCCCCTCTTCAAAGCCCTACTGAGAACTCACCTCCTCCAGAAGTCCTTTCCAAACTGAGCCTCCCGCTTTCCCTCAGTTCCTTCTTCCCTCCCCATTCCCCCTCTTCCTGCCTCTGCTCTTCCCCCTTCCTCTCCCCACAGCAATGTGCATATTTGTATATATTATTCATTATTCTATTTATTTTGCTAATGATGTGTATAAATCTATGATTCTATTCATCTTGATGATATTTATGCCAGACTGTTTGTTTTGTTTTGTTCTATTTTTTTTGCTATCTGTCTCCTCCTGTGAGCCTGTTTTTGGGAAGGGATTTTCTCTATCTGCTGCCGAATTGCATATTCTAACCGCTTAGTAAAGTGCTCTGCACATAGTAAGCCCTCAATAAATACGATTTAATGAATGAAAGAATGGTAGGCTTAAAGATAGTCCTAAGGCTATGGTTAAGAGTTTGGGTTAGGGCTACATCCAGCACTACCATTAAAGGGATGTTTAGAGAGAGGGTTAGGGTTAGGATTAGGGTTATGGTGAGATTTAGTGTTGTTGTTAGGGCTAGCACTAATGTTAGGGGCTAGGTTAGGTTTAGGATTAGGTTTTGTTTTAGCTTTAGGGCTAGGTTAGAGGTTAGGTTAAGGTTAGGGTTAGGGTTAATGTTAATCTTACAGTTATGGTTTGTTTAGTTGTAGGTTAAGGCTAGGCATAGGGCTAGGGTTAGGGTTAGGTTTGGGGCTAATACTAGGACTTGGGTTCAGATTAGTATAAAGAGAGGATTAGGGTTTTGGTAAGGTTTAGAGTTTATGATAGAGTTAGGATTAGGGTTATAGTTAGGGTTTAATTTAGGGTTAGGGTTAGGGTTTGAGCTAGTGGTAGGCATAAGACTAGGCCTAGAAGTAGGGTTAGTTTTAGGGCTAGGAATAGGACTAGGGTTAGGATTAGGTTTAGAAAGAGGATTAGGATTTTGGTGAGGGTTAGGGTTAGGGCTAGAGTTATGGTTATGGCTATGGTTAGGGTTAGGGCTAGGGTTAGGGTTAGAGTTAGGGTTTGGGTGAGGGTTAAGGTTAGAGTTAGGGTTTGGGTTAGGGTTAAGGTTAGAGTTAGGTTTAGGGATTGGCCAGAGCTAGGGCTCATGTTAGGGAAAGGATTAGGTTTAGTGTTTAGTTAGGGTTAGGGGTAAGGATAGGGTTTGGGCTAGTGTTAGTGTTAATGCTAGGGCTATGTTTAGTGTTTTGGATAGATTTAGGGTTTGGTTCAGGTCCTGGACCTGTGTTAGAGGTAGAGTTAGGATTAGGGTTGGGGTAATGTTAGGCTTAAGGCTAGGGCTCTGGTAAGGTAAAGCATAAGTCTAAGGTTAGGGTTAGGGTTAAGGTTAGGGTTAGGGCTAACATTAGGGTTAGGTTTGGGGATAGGGTTTGCATCTAAGTTAGCCTTAGGGTTAAGCTTTGCTTTAGGATTAGGGCTATGGATAGATTTGGATTTGGATTTGGGTAAGGGTTATGGTTTTGGTTAGTTTTAGGGTTTGGCTTAGGTTTAGGGCTAGTCCTTGGGTTAGGGTTAGAGTTAGAGTTGGGGTTAGTGTTAGTGTTAGGGTTAGTGTTGGGGTTAGAGCTAGATTTTGGGTTAAGGCTAAGGTTAGGGTTTGGGTTAGGGTTAGGGCTAGTGTTAAGGTTATTGTTAGGGTTACAGGTAGATTTAGGATTAGAGTGAGGGTTTGGTTTAGAGATAGGGTTAGGGTTAGGCATAGGGTTGGGGTTAGGTTTAAAGCTAAGAATAGGGTTAGGCATAACATTGGGGTTAGGCTTAAGGTTCGGGTTAGCATTAGGTTATTATGTTGTCCTGGAAGAGTTACAGGGTGATTGACATTTTTGAGGCTGAAACTTTTCCCCGCACAGCTCTGAGGATTTAGGGTTAGTTTTAGTCTCAAGGTAAAGGTTAGATTTAGTTTTAGTGCTAAGGTTATGTTTAGGGTTAAGATTAATATTAGGGTTGGGTATTAGGTCTAGGACCAAGGTTGTTAGGGTTAGGACACTCTGCTGCCCTGGAAGATCAACATTCTTGGGGATGAAAATTTCCACCCACACAGGCCCCCAGATACACTTCTTGGAGTTAGGGTTACATTTAGGGTTAGGGTTGGGATTAGGTTTAGGGTTTACAGATCTGGCTAGCTTTAGTGTTAGGTTAATTTGTTACCCTTGAAAATTTGCAGGGAAAATGTCATTTTCAGAGTTGGAAGAGCCCACTCACATGGACTCCCAAGCTCACTTCCACAGCCCTGGAGAATTACAACTAGGGTTACTGTTAGGGTCAGGGTTAGGTTTAGGGTTAAGGTGTTGGTTAGGGTCAGCACACGGTCTCGGACTAAGGTTAGGGTTAGAGTTAGGGCTTAGATTATGGTTAGGTAGTAGGGTTATGGTTAGGATTAGAAGTAGCTTTAGGGTTATGCCTAGGCCTAGAGTTAGTGTTAGGGGAAGAGTTAGGGCTAGGGCTAGGGTTAGGGTTAGGGTTAGGGTTAGGGTTAAAGTTAGGTTTTTGGTTAGGGGTAGGGCTAAGGATAGGGCTAGACCTCTCAAAGGTCACCAATGGTCTCCTTTTCAAATCCAATGACCTCTACTCCATCCCAATCCTCCTTGATCTATCAACTGCCTTCAACACTGTCCCTTGACTCTATTTATTGCCATTGTTCTTGTCTGTCCGTCTCCCCCGATTAGACTGTAAGCCCGTCAAATGGCAGGGACTGTCTCTATCTGTTGGCGACTTGTTCATTCCAAACGCTTACTACAGTGCTCTGCACATAGTAAGCGCTCAATAAATACTATTGAATGAACCACCCCTTCTCTTGGAAATATTATCCAACCTTGGCTTCACTGACACTGCCCTCTCCTGATTCTCCTTTTTGCTCTCTGGCCATTCAGTGTTAGTCTCCTTCGTGGGCTCCTCCTCCACCTTCCAGCCCCTAGCTGTGTGAGTCCCTCAAGGTTCAGTTCTGGATCCTCTTCTATTCTCCATCTACTCCCATGAGTTCATTGGAGAACTCATTCGCTCCCATGACTTCACCTTCCACCTTTATGCAGATGATATGCCAATATACATCTCCAGCCCTGATCTTGCTCCCTCTCTGCAGTCTCACATTTATTCTTGCCTTCAAGACATCTCTACTTGGATGTCCTTCCATCACCTCAAGCTTAACGTGTCCAAAAAAAACTCCTTTTATTCCCACCCAAACCCTGTCCTCCCCCTGACATTCTCATCAATGTAGATAACAGCACTGTCCCTCCTGTCTCACAAAGCCATAACCTTGTCGTTATCCTTGATTCCTCTCTCTCATTCAACCCATATATTCAGTCCATTACTAAACCCTGTCGGTCCCATCTTCATAACCGCTAAAATCTGTCCTTTCCTCTCCATCCAAATTGCTACCACGTTAATATAATTACTCATCCTATCCCTCCTGGATTACTGTATCAGCCTCCTTGCTGATCTCCCAGCTTCCTGCCTTTCCCCACTCTAGTCCATTACTTCATTCTGCTGCCCAGATCATTTTTCTACAGAAATGTTCAGGACATATTTCCCCATTCCTCAAAAAACTCTAGTGGTTGCCCATCCATCTCTGCATCAAACAAAAACTACTCACCATTGACCTTAAAGCACTCAATCACCTTGACCCCTTCTACCTCACCTTGCTACTCTCCTGCTACAACCCAGCCCTCACTCTTCACCCTTCTAACGCTAACCTTCTCACTGTACCTTGATTTCATCTCTTTCACCATCGACCCCTTGCTCACATCCTGCCTCTGGCCTGGGATGTCCTCCCTCCTCAAGTCCAACAGACAACTGCTTTTGCCACCTTCAAAGCTTTATTGAAAGCACATCTCTTCCTAGAGGTCTTCTCTGACTAAACCCTCATTTCCTCTTGCCTCACTCTCTTCTGTGTCACATTGACTTGCTTCCTTTTTTCTCCTCCGCCACAGCTCCACAGTACTTATGTAGATATCTGTTATTTATTTATTAATTTATACATATTAATGTCTGTCTAGCTCACTGTGGGCAGGGAAAGTGTCTGTTTATTGTTGTATTGTACTATCCCAAGCGCTTAGTACAGTGCTATGCACACAGTAAACACTCAAATACAATTGAATGAATGAGAGAATAGTTAAGATTATGGTTAAAGTTATAGTTAAATTTATGGCTTGGGTGAGAGCAAGAGTTAGGGTTAGAGTTAGTGTGAGGGTTAGGTTTAACTATGGGGCTAGTTGCAAGGGTTAGGGTTAGGGCTAGTAGTAAGGTTACGGTTAGGGTTAGGGTTAGGGTTAAGTGCAGGGGTTAGGTTTAGTGCCAAGGTTAGAGTTAGTGTGAGCACTACAGTATGGATAGGGTTAGGGTTAGGGCTAGGGCAAGGGCTAGGGTAAGGTTTAGGGCTAGGTTGAGGGCCAGGGTTATATTTGGGGTTGGGATTGGGGTCAGAATTACTGTTAGTGTTAAAAGCTAAGACTAGGGCTAGGGTTAGGGTTAGTGTTAACATTGGAGTTATTTCTAGGTTTAGAGTTATGGTTAGGGTTTGGATTGGTGTTAGGTATTGGGTTAGGGTTAGGGTTAGTGTAAGGGCTAGGCCAGTGCTAAGGCTAGTGTTAGGGTTAAGGACAGGATTAAGGTTAGGGTTAGGGTTTGAATTAGTGCTAGAGCTAAGGTTAGAGTTATGTCTATGGATAGAAATAGGTTTAGGGCTAAGACTAAGGTTAGATTTAGGATTAGGTTCAGGTTTTTGGGTTAGGATTAGGGTTAGGGGTAGGAGTAGGGGCTGGGTAGGGGTAGGAGTGAGTCTAGGGTTAACATTACGTTTGGGTTAAAGTTAGGCTAGGGTTATGGTTAGGGCTCAGGCTGGGATTAGGGTTAGGGTAAGGGTTAGGACTAGGATTAGGACTAGGTTTAGTGTTGGTGTCAGGATTAGGGTTATAGCTAGGGTTAAGGCGAGGATTAGGGTTAGGGTTTTGGTTTGGTTTAGGGCTAGGGTTAGGATTGTATTTAGGGTTAGGGTTATGATTAGTAATTTGCATTAGTGTTAGGGTTTAGTGTTAGGGTTTAGGGTTAGCAATAGGGCTAGGGATAGATTTAGGGGAAGGGTTAGGCTTAGAGGTAAGGTTAGGGTAATTGCTTGGCTTAAGGTTAAGCCTAGGTTTAGGATTGGTGTTAGACATAGCTCTTCTATGTGTCTGCTCTGTGACTCCGGGCAAGTCACTTAACTGTTCCGAGCCTCAGTTACCTTATCTGTAAAATGGGGATCAAGACCACTATTCCCTTGTGACACAGGGACTGTGTCCAACTTGATGACCTTGCATTCATTCAATAGCATTTATTGAGTGCTTACAATGTGCAGAGCCCTATACTAAGCATTAGGAATGTACAATTCAGCAACAGATAGAGATAATCCCTGCCCAATGACGGGCTCACAGTCTAAATGGGGAGTCAGACAGCAAAGCAAAACAGAGCAAAACAAAAGCAAGACAGCATCATCAAGATAAATATAATCAAGGAGATATACACCTTATTAAAATAAATAGGTTAATACATAATAAATACAAATAAGCACAGTGCTGAGGGTAGAGGAAGGGGGAAAAGCAGAGGGTTGGGGGGAGGGGAGAAGGAGCAGAGGGAAAGGGGGGCTCAGTCTGGGAAGGCCTCTGGTAGGAGGTGAGCTCTCAGTGGGGCTTAGAAGAGGGGAAGAGAGTTAGTTTGATGGATGTGAGGAGGGAGGGTATTCCAGGACAGTGGTAGGATGTGGGCCAGGGGTTGACGGTGGGATAGGCATGAACAGGGGACAGTGAGGAGGTGAGCAGCAGAGGAGAGGAGTGTATGGGGTGGGCAGTAGAAGGAGAGAAGGGAGGTGAGGTAGGAGGGGGCAAGGTGATGGAGAGCTTTGAAGCCAAAAGTGAGGAGTTTTTGTTTCATGTTTTGTTTTTGATAGGCAACCACTGGTGTTGGTATTTGTTAAGCGCTTACTATGTGCCGAGCACTGTTCTAAGCGCTGGGGTAGACATAGGGGAATCAGGTTGTCCCACGTTGGGCTCACAGGTGGTTTTTGAGGAGGGGAGTGACATGCCCAGAGTGCTTCTGTAAGAAGATGATCCAGGCAGCAGAATGAAGAATAGACCTGGAGCAGGGAGAGACAGGAGGAAGGGAGATCAGAGAGGAGGCTGACACAGTAATCCAGTTGGGATATTATGAGAGCTTGTACCAGCATGATAACAGTTTAGATGGAGAGGAAAGGGTGGATCTTGGTGATATTGTGAAGGTGATGGATTGGATGTGTGGTGTGAATGAGAATGCTGAGTCAAAGATGACACCAAGGTTGCAGGCTGGAGAGACGGGAAGGATGGTAGTGCTGTCCACAGTGATAGGGAAGACAGGAAGAATACAGGGCTTGGGAGGGAAAATAAGGAGCTCAGTTTTAGACATGTTGAGTTTTAGGTGGCGGGCAGACATCCAGGTGGAGACATCTTAGAGCCAGGAGGAGATATGAGCCTGGAGAGAGGAGGAGAGAACAGGGGAGGAGATGTAGATTTGGGTGTCGTAGGTACTTGTATCTACCCAACTGCTGCAAACAGTACTTGACACATAGTAAGTGCTTAAAAAATACCACCATTATTTATTATTATGATTATTATCATCATTATTATTATAAAGGGTTAAGGTTAGTGATAGGTTTACAGCTGGGCCTAGGGCTAGAGTTAGGGTGAGGGTCACCGTTAGGGTTAAGGCTCAGTTAAAGGATAGTGTTAGATCTAGAGTTGGAGTTTGGATTAGGGTTAGAGTTAGGGTTAGCGTTATTTCTAGAGCTAGGGTCAGGGTAAAGGAATAGAAATATAGTTAGGGTTAGGGCTAGGGTTAGGGTTAGAGTTCTGGCTAGGGTTAAGGTAAGGCCTAGGGTTATGGTTAGGATTCGATCTAGGGTTGGATTAGGGTTAGGGTTAGGTCAAGTGTTAGGGCTAGGTTCAGGGTTAGGGTTGTGGTTTGGTTTAAAGTTAGCTGTGGGGCTAGGGCCAGGGTTAGAGTTAGGCTTAGCACTAAGTTTGGAGTGAGGGGGAGGGTTAGGCCTAGGGTTAGAATTATGGTTAGTCACAGCCTTAAGGCAAGGCCTAGAGCCAGGCTTTGGGATAGGATTAGTGTTGAGTTATGGTGAGGTATAGTGCTAATGTTAGTGTTATCATTAGGGCTAGGGTTAGGCTTAGGTCTTGGGTTAGGGTTAGGGATAGGGTTAGTGTTAGGTCTAGGTTTGTGCTTACCTTTAGGTTATTGGTTACTGTTAGGGTTGGGTTTAAGTTTAGGTTTATGATTAGTTGTAGACTTAAGGCTAGGCCTAGGGCTAGGGTTATGGTTGGGTTAGGGCAAGACCTAAGGCTAGCTTTAGGATTAGGTATAAAGACAGGGTTAGCATTGGGGCTTGGGTTATGGTGAGGTTTAGTGTTATAGTTAGGATAGCAGTTGAGCTAGGTCTAGGGTTAGAGATAGGGTTAGTGTTAGGTCTAGCTTTGGGCCTAAGGTTAGGTTTAGGGTTAGGGTGAGGATAGGGTTAGGTTGAGGGCTAGGTCTAGGGCTAAATTTAAGATTAGGTATAGGGATAATGTTAGGTTCGGCATTTAGGTTATGATGTCTAGTATTAGCCATTGGACTAGACCTAGGTTTAGGGATAGGGTTAGTGTTAGGTCTATGGTTGCACCTAGGGGTAGGGATAGGTTTACAGTTAGGGTTACCTTTTAGGTAACAGCTAGGGTTAGGATTAGATTTAGGGTTAGTGGCTAGGGTTAGGTTTAGGGTTAGGGTTTGCATTGGAGATGGGGTTAGTGTTAGGGCCAGTACTTGCATTAGTGTTAGAGTTAGTGTTAGTATTATGTTTAAGGTTTATGGGTACATCTAGGGGTAAGGCTAGGCCTAAGGCTAGGGTAAAATTAGCCTTAGGGTAAAATTAGGGTTAGGGCTAAGCTTTGTTTGAGAATGAGGGTTAGGGATGGTGTTAGGGTTACTTCCTGGTTTGGGAGAGTTGCAGAATGAATGAAATGCTCAAGGATAGAAGAGCCTACATGCACAAGATCCCCAAATGCTCCCACAACCCAGGGGAGTTGGGAATAGGGTTAGTGCTAGTGAAAAGGCTAGGGATAGCCCTAGGGATGGGGATAGGATTAGTGTTAGCTTTAGGGTTTGGGTTAGGGTTAGAGTTAAGATTAGATTTAGTTAGAGTTAAGGCTAGACCTACTGTTATGGTTGGGCTAGGGTAACTGCTAGGGCAGGGTTAGGCTTAAATTTAATGCAAGATTTAAGGTTAGGATTAGGGTAAAGGTTAGTCTTAGGGTTAGGTGTAGGTTAAGGGTAATGGTAGGTTTAAGGATAGGCCTTGGGTTATGGTTAGGGTTCTAGTTAGGGTTTAGCCTAGGTCTACCTTTCACCCTTCTAGTTGCCCTAGGCCTAACCCAAACCCTAACCTTAATTTAACTTTATCCTTAACCCCAACCCTAACTCTAAAACTAACTCTAAATCCAAACCCAACCCTAGCCCTAGAGCTAGTCCTAGATCTAACACTAACCCTAATTCTAACCCAAGCCTTAACCCCAAACCTAACCACAGCCCTAACCCTAACATTAACCCTAAACCTAGCCCTAAACCTAGTCCTACACCTACATAAAACCAGATCTCCTCCTTTCTCTCAAAATCCACCCCCTCCATTTGTGCTTTTGACCCCATTCCCCTGCACCTTATCAAAGAACTTGGTCCCTCCCTTTTTGCCTTCATCTACAGCCATCTAAAACTGTACACTCTCCAAAGGCTTCTTCCCCATGGCTTGCAAACATTTTCATGTCTCCTTTATCCTAAATATATCCTCCCTTGACCCCATGGCTCCCTCCAGTTATCTCCCCATCTCCATCCTACAGTTCCTCTCCAAACTCCTTGAGTGAGTTGTCTCCACCCGCTGTCTCAAATTCCTCTAGTCCAATTCTCTTCTTGACACCCTTCAATCTGGCTTCCATCTCCTTCACTCCACAGAAACCGCCTCTCAAAAGTCACCAGTGAACTACACTGCCAAGTCCAATGGCCTCTTCTCCATCCTAATCCTCCTTGACCTCTCAACTGCCTTTGATACTGTCAAGCACTCCCTTTTCCTGGAAGCATTATCCAACCTTGGCTTCACTAACACTGCCCTCTTCTGGTTTTCCTTTTTGCTCTCTAGCCATTCAGTGTCAGTCTCCTTCATGGGCTCCTCCTTTGCCTTCCACCCCCTAGCTGTGTGAGTCCCTCAAGGTTCAGCTCTGAGTCCCCTTCTAATTCTCCATCTACACCCACTCTTTTGGAGAACTCATTCGCTCCCATGGCTTCAACTTCCACCACTATGCAGAAGATACCCAAATCTATATCTCCAGCCCTGATCTCGCTCCCTCGCTGCAGTCTTGCATTTACTCCTGCCTTCAAGACTTCTGTATTTGGATGTCCTTCCATCACCTCAAGCTTAACTTGTCAAAAATGAAACTTCTTATCTTCCCACTCAAACCCTCTTCTCCCTCTGACATTCTCATCAATGTAGGTGGCAGCACTGTCCCTCCTGTCTCATTAACAGAGAAGCAGCGTGGCTCAGTGGAAAGAGCACGGGCTGGGGAGTCAGAGGTCTTGGGTTCAAATCCTAGCTCTGCTGCTGGTCAGCTGTGTGACTTTGAGCAAGTGATTTAACTTTTCTGGGCCTCAGTTACCTCATCTGTAAAATGGGTGTGTGGACGACTCTGAGCCCCACGTGGGACAGCCTGATCACCTTGTATCCCCCCAGTGCTTAGAAAAGTGCTTTGCACATAGTAAGGGCTTAACAAATGCCGTTATTATTATTGTTATAAACACATAACTTCGGTGTTATCCTTGACTCTTCTCTCTCATTCAACCCACATATTAAATTCCTCACTAAATCCTGGGGGTCCCACCTTCACAACATCAATAAAATCTGTCCTTTCCTCTGCATCCAAACTGCTACCACATTAATATAATCACTCATTCTATCCTTCCTGGATTACTACATCACCCTCTTGGCTAAGCCCCAGCCTCCTCTCTCGCTCATCCCATTCCAGTTCACTCTGCTGCTTGGATTATTTTAATACAAAAACATTCAGGACATGTTTCCCCATTCCTAAAAAACTCACTGTTGGCCCATCCACCTCCACAAAATATAAAAAGCACTCACCATTGGCTTGAAAGCACTCAATCACCTTGCCCCCTTATACCTCACCTCGATACTCTCCTACTACAACCCAGCCTGCATACTTTTTTCCTCTAATGCTAACCTTCTCATTGTGCCTCCATCTCATCTATCTCATTGCCCATCCCTCGCCCACATCCTGCCTCTGACCTGGAATGCTCTTCCTCCTCAAATCTGACAAACAGTTGCTCTCCCTCTCTTCAAAGCCTTATTCCAGGCAAATCTCCTCCAAGAGGCCTTCTCTGATTAAGCCCTTATTTCATCTTCTCCCACTCCCTTCTGCAACACTCTGACTTGTTCTCCTAGTTCTTCCACCCTCCCAGCCCTACAACACTTATATACATATCTGTAATTTATTTATCTATATTAATGTCTTCCCCTCCCCTCCCCTACCATCTAGTCTTTAGGCTCATGCTGGTCAGCGGAATGTATCTGTTTATTGTTGTATTGCACTCGCCCAAGCACTTACAGTGCTCTGAACACAGTAAGTGCTCAATAAGTGCTATTGGATAAATCAATGAATGAACTCTAAACCTAACCCTATCCTAACCCTTATAGGAGTCCTAGCCTTACACTGATCCAAACCCTAACCTAAACCTTACCTTTAACCCTATGATCAACCCTAATCTATAACTCTAAATGTAAACCTAGGGCTAGCTCTAATGTAACCTTACCTCTCAACCTAACCCTCACTCTAAACTTAGACATAGGCCTAGCCATACCCCTTACCCTAAAATAACCCTAACCCAAACCCTGACCCTAATCTAACCCTAACCTTAACGCCAAAGCTAACCCTAAAATTCACTCTAGTTTTAGCCCTAGTTCTAAGCCTCCTACTAACCCTAACCCTAACCTATCTAACAATAATAATAATAATAATAAAATTGTGGTATTTATTAAGCACTTTCTAAGTGCCAAGCATTGTTCTAAACACTGGGGTAGATACAAAGTGATCAGGTTGGAATCAGTCCCTGTCTCACATGGAGATCACAGGCTTGATCCCCTTTTTACAAATCAGTTAACCAAGGCACAGAGAAGAAAGTGACTTGCCCAAGGTCAAAGAGCAGACATGTGGCAAAGATATCTTTAACACTAATCCTAACCCTAGACTGAGCCTTAATCCTAATACTAACCCTAACCCTTCCCCTAAACCTAGCCCTTGTCCTATTGCTAACCCTAAACCTAATCCCAAAATAAACTCTAACCCTAACCTTAATTAGCCCTGACGCTAGCCATAAACCTAAACCAACCCTAAATTTAACTATAACCTTAACCCTAATCCTATCTCTAGGACTAGCTCTAGCCCTAGCCCTAGTGGTAACACTAATCAGGGAAACAGTGTGGCTCAGTGGAAAGAGCACGGGCTTGGGAGTCAGAGGTCATGGGTTCGAATCCCGGCTCCGCCACTTGTCAGCTGTGTGACTGCAAGCAAGTCACTTGACTTCTCTGTGCCTCAGTTACCTCATCTGTAAAATGGGGATTAACTGTGAGCCTCACGAGAGACAATCTGATTACCCTGTATCTACCTCAGTGCTTGGAACAGTGCTCTGCACATAGTAAGCGCTTAACAAATACCAACATTATTGCATTATTATTAATTAGACCTGACCCCATCTCTAGTCCTAGCCCTCATGTTAACCTTAACCCTAACCATAACTCTAATCGTAACACTAACACTAATACGTAACCCTAACCCTCACCCTAAACCTAGCCCTTACACTAGCCCTAAACCAAAACCTAACTCTAACCCCAATTCTTACCCTAACCCTAGCCATTACCCTAGCGTAACCCTAAACCTAACCCTAATCCTAGTCATAACCCTAACCCTGATCCTATCCTTATCTCTAATACCCGCCCAAGGCTTTGCCCTAGCCCTAACACTAAAACTAGCCCTAACCCTAACCCAATACCTAACAATAACCCAACCCCTAACCTAAACCTAGCCATAACTCTAACCCTAGCTCTAGACCTGGTCCTAGCCCTTAATACTAAACCTTAATTCTAACCCCAACCCTAACCCCAAACTTAACCATAGCCCTCCACCTACCCTGACACCAGCTCTAACCCTAGCCCTAACCCTAACCCTATCCATAACCCCAACTCTAGCCCTCATTCTAACTCTAACCTCAAACCTAACCCTGTATCTCACACTAATCCTAATTCTAACAGTACCCTTACTACTAGCCCTAACTAACCCTAAACCCAACCCTAACCCTAACCCAAACCATAAATTTCTCCATTACTCTCACCATAATCCTAATACTAACCCTAATCCAAAACCTAACTCTAACTCTAGCCCTTGGCTTTGTCCTAGTCCTAACCGTAAATCCAACATTAATTTTAGCCGTACCCCCCAGCCCAAACACTTCTTCTAACACTAGCTCTAGGCCTATCTGAAATCTTAATCCTAAACCTAAACCTAATCCCAGATCTAGCCCTAAGACTCACCCTCTCCCTTACTTCCTAATGCTAGCCATAGAGTTAACCCTATCCCTAACACTAATCCTAACCCTAATTTAAAACTCCACCCTTGACCCTAAACCTACCCCTAACTTTAAACATAAAACTAACCCTAACCCTAGTCCTAACCCTAAATTATGTACCTCTAACATAAGCCATTACCCAAGCCCTAACTAAAACCAGAGCCCTAAAACTAACCCAAGGTCTATACCTCATGCTAATAATAACCCAGACAGCAATAATAACCTAGCACTACCCCTAACCTTAACTCTAACTCCAACTCCAACTCTGACCCTAATCCTAACCTAAGCCCTAACTAAGCCTATCCCTAAACTAAATCAAAGCCTAAATCTATCCCTAATTCTAATCCTCAGCCTTACACTAAGCACACAGGGGCTGCAGAAGCCTGTCTTGGGGCCATGTGAGTGGCCTCTTCTAACCCCGAATATGCCATTCACACAACAAATTGTGCTAGACCCAACACTAGACCCTAACACTATCCCTAGCACTAACCCCAACCCTAAAACTTAACCGCAACCATAAACCTAACCTTTGTCTAAATCCTAACCCTATCCATGACCCTAATCCTATCCCTAAGCCTAATTCTAACCTTGACCCTAGCCTTAACCCTAACTGCAACACTAACACTAACCCTAAACTTCACCATAACCCTAACCCTAAAACATACTCTATCCCTCGGCCTAGCCCCAGCCCTAACCTTAAATTTATAATTAACAATAACCTTAAGCCTAGCCCTAACCCTATCCCAAACTCTAACCCTAGTGCTAATCCTAAAACTAACTAACCCTGTCTCTAAACCTCTCATTAATGGTAGTGCTAGACCTAGCCCTCACCCAAATCCTAATCACAGCCCTAGTCCTATCCTTAAATCTACCAATAATCCTAATCTAAACCTAATCCTAATGTTAACCCTAACCCTACTCCTAACCCTAACTCTCGCATTAAATTTAACCCTAACTCTAGCATTAGCCCTAGACCTAACACTAGGTCTAGCCCTAGCTCTATGCCTAACCTTAAATTTAACCCTAAGGTAAACCTTAAAGCTAACAATCATTCTAACCCTAACCCTATCCCTAGCCTTTATGCTAATACTTACCCTATGCCTAACTCACGCAGGTTGTGGAAGCATTTCTGAGAACCTGTGTGGGTAGGGTCTTCTATCCCCAAGTATTTCATTCTTCATACAACTCTTCCAAACTTACAAGTAGTCCTAACACTATCCCTAACCTTGTTCTAATCCAAACCCTAGCCCTAACCCTAATTCTAATACTAACTGTAACTCTAACACAAACCCTAATCCTAGCCTTAGGTCTAATCTTAGCCCTAACACTAGCCCTAGCCATTATCTAACCATAACACTGACACTCACCCTTATAGTACTGCCCTAACATTAACCCCAACCCTAACCCTAACTCTAGCTATAAACCTAACCTTACCCAGCCCTAACTCCACCCTTAATACTAATTCTACCCCTAGCAGTAATGTTAGTCATAGTCCTGGCCCTAGCCCTAACCCTAAACTAACCCTAACTAAACTAAAACTAACCCTAAGCCTAACACTAAAACTAGCTCTCACCCTAACCCTATCTTTAACCATAATCCTAAAACTAACCTTATCTCTAACCAAAACCTTAACCTTAACCCTAGGATAAATCCAATACTAACCCTATCCCTAACCCTAGCCCTAAACCTAATTTTAAGGCTACCACTAAGCCTAAACCTAACCATAATCCTAACCCTAACTGTAATCCTAACCCCAAAATTTAGCCCTAACTCCAAACCAGCCTACCCCACCCCTAACCCTAGCCCTGGACCTAGTGCTAACACTAACCTTTACCCTAACCCTAACACTATCCCAAAACCTAAACCTAACCCTAACCATAGCCCTAGGTCTAGCTCTATCCTTATCCATATCCATAGCTCTATCCTTCAGGAAAATTCTTACCCTAAAGCAAGGCAATGTCCCTACCCCTTACCCTAACCCTCATGCAAGCTATAACCCTTACCTTAAACTGTAACCCGAACCCTAAGACAGGTCCTAACTCTAAATTTAGTCATGACCCCAGCCCTAATTCTAACACTAACCCTAATTCTAGTAATAGCCTTATCCCTAACCCTCAACCTCACACAAGCCGTAACCCTAACCTAACTCTACACCTAACCCTAGCCCTAACTATAACAGTAACTCTGACCTTACCCCTAACCATGCCCCTAACTCCTTGCTGTCACCCTGATCCTAGCCTTAAACCTAACCATAACCCTAACCCTAACCTTAGCACAAGGCCTAACCCTAGCCCTTACCCTAACCTTATCTCTAACGATAACCATACCAACCATAACAAACCTAGCCATAACTTTAACGCTGCAGAAGCCCCAGCCCTAACTGTAATCCAAATCTAATTTATCCTTAACCCCAACCCTAACCCTAAAACTAACTCTAAACCAAACCTAATCCTAGAGCTAGTTCGAGACATAACACTAACCCCAATTCTACCCCTAATTCTAACACTAACCCCAAATTTGGCCACAGGCTTAAGCCTAACCCTAACCCTAAATTTACCCCTACAACTACACATAACTCTACACCAACTACACTACACATAACTCTAAACCAAACCCTAGCTCTAATCCATATAGAAGCCCTAGCCTTACTCTTACCTTAAATTTAACTCTAAATCTAACCCTAACCCTAAAACCAACCCTAAAACTAAACCCAACACTAGCCCTAAAATCTAACCCTAACCGTAACCATAATTCTAACTCTAAACATAAGCCTAGGACTAGCCCTAAAGCAAACACTAAAGCTAATCCTAAACCTAACCCTAGCCTTACTCCTCAACCTAGCCCTAACCCTAACTCTAACCATAACCCTAACCCTAAACCATAAACTTAGCCCTAGGTCTAGATCTAACCCTTACCCCAACCAAAAACTTAAATTTAACATTAATCCTTTCAGAAGTCCTAACCCTAACCTCAACTCTAAATCCTAACCCTAACCCTAGCCCTAATCTTAATCTTGGCCCTAGACCTAACAAAAACTCTAAACTTAACTTTAACATTAACCTCAGATTTCACCTTAACCCTAACCCTGACCCTAACTGTAACCTTAATCATAATTCCCCAAGGCCCTGGAAGTGAGTCTGGGAGATATTGCGAGTAGGTTCTTCCAACCCTGAAAATGATGTTTACCCTGTTAATTTACAAAGGTAATAAATTGACCTAACTCTATAGCTAGCCCGATCCCTACACTGAATCCTACCCCTACCCCTGACCTTAACCTTAAATCTAACCCTAACTCCCAGAAGTATATCTGGTGGCCTGTGTGGGTGGAAATTTTCAGCCCCAAAAATGTCGCTCACCCTGCAGCCCTTTTAGGGCAACTAACTGCCCTAACCCTAACCTTGGCCCTAAACCTAACCCCAAATCTACCCCTAACCCTAACCATACCCTTAATCCTAACGCTAAACTTAACTCTAGCTTAACCTTAACATTGACCCTAAGGTAACTCTAACCTTAGCCCTGAAACTAAAACTAACCCTAAATCCACAGGGCCGCAGGAGCATGTCTGGGGGCCTGTGGGGGAGTAAGGGGGAGAACTTTCAGCCCCAAGAATGGAGCTCACTCTGTAACTCTTCCAGTGCAACAAATTGCCCAAATGCTAACCCTGGCCTAACCCTAACCCTAATCCTAACCCTAACCCTATCCCTAACTATAGATGAAACCCTCTCTCTAATCTTTAAATATAGCCCTAACCATAACATTAACATTAGCCCTAACCCTATACTTAACCGTAACCCTAACCCCAGCTCTAGCTCTATCCCTAACTCTAAACCTAAAATTAACCATAACCATAACCTTCACCCAACCCCAAACCCTAACCCTATCCCTAACCTAAATCCTGACCCTCATCCTACTTCTAACCCTCACCTTAGCCCTACCCTAACCCTAGCCCTAACTCTAACCCTAACCCATACTGTAAATCCAACCCTAACCCAAACCCTAGCTCTAATCCTAGCCCTCACTCTATTCCCAGCCCTAACCCTATCCCTATCCCTAACCCTAACTTTAAACCTAATCCTTGCTAAGCCAAAGCAGCTAATCTAACCTTTATGCTTACTCTAACTCTAGCCCTAACCCTAACTATTACCCTTGCCCTCCTCAGGCTTGGACTCTGAGGCAGAGAAGTAACTCCCGGATGGTCTCTAACATGGAGCCCTGTACATAGGCCCTTTGCTATTGCTGGGCATTCCTGGGCTGCCATGGTGGTCTTTCCCTTTTGCTTCTTCCCCTCCCTGGCTCCAAACTGGGTTGTGTTCTATGATGTAGGGAGGGAGATGGAAGTTGTATTGTTGCGCCCATGATACAATGTGAGCCCTGCAGTGCACAGTGGGAGCTCCAACCTGCTGAGGACACCTGTCCCCTTCCCACACCCCTCTCGCCCTCAGCACACCGCAAGGTACTAATGCTGTCCCTTTAGACCTCTCCGTTGTGTTCAGCAGGTGACTCTGTGCTCATTCACAGCACCTCCCACCCCCTACAGTCCCAAGGACTAGCTCCACTTTCTGACCAGCCCCAGCAGGCCAGGACCAGCGCCCCATTCTCTCACACACACACTCTGATACCATGGTGTCACAGTGAATCCCCCAGTGCCAGAGTGCAGCTCGCAGTGGCTTCTGAAGCCGCTGCCACTGCAGGACACCATCAAGCCCCACACTAACACAGTTTACAATTGACCCTAGTTCCATACATGACCCCAGTGCCTTAGTATTTTGGCAGTTCCCCCTCCCCCAACACCCAGGCCACGTGGCTCCAAGGTGACAGAACGAGCCACGAGATGGAGATCAATGGACAAGTGGAGGAAGGACTAAGGGTAAGGAATGGGAACCATTGGAGAGTAAGAAATGCCAGCTTCCTGCTCAACTGTAAATGGGAAGCCACTGAACCTGACTGATAGCACAAGGGGTAATGAAGGTTTGCTTCTATGGTAGCATCTTCAGGAAGGCCAAGTGGAGGTGATCATGTCAGCTCAGGGTAGGCTTATGCAAATAAAAGGATGCATACAAAAACCTCACCTCTGTAAGCAGCCTGTGCTCAGTATGTGGATGATTCAAAGCTTGGAATGGTGGTCATGACCTGAGTCCTCTAGGGATGGAGTGGGATTAAAGGTGCCTGATTTGGAGTGAGCTGTGGTCTCTAGCTAGCCCTATCCCTAAGGTAACTCTAACCTTGGCATAGGATAAACCCTAAGTCTAACCTCAAGCCTAACTTTAACCCTACCCATAATCTTAACTATAACTCTAACCTAACATGAACTTTAGCCCCAGCCCTAACCTAAACACTAACACTAACCCCAATCCTAACCTTAATCCTTGGCTTCAATCACCTTGCCCTCTCCTTCCTCACATCGCCCTCCTTCTACAACTCAGCCCACACCCTTTCCTCCTCTGTTAACCTTCTCTCTGTACCTCGATCTCATCTATCTCACCACCGACCCTTCTCCCACATCTTGCCTCTAGACTGGAATGCCCTCCCTCCTCAAATCAGACAGACAATTGTTTTCCACCCCTTTAAAGCCTTATCAAAGGCTCAACTCTCCCAAGAGGCTTTCCTTGACTATGCCCTCCTTTCCTCCTCTTCACTCCCTTCATCACCCTGACTTGCCATCTTTATTCATCCTCTCTCCCAACCTCACACTATTGTTGTATTGTGCTTTCCCAAGTGCTCTGCACACAATAAATGCTCAAGAAATATGATTGAATGAATGAATATCTGTAATTTATTTATTTATATGGATGGCTGTCTCCTCTTCTAGGCGGTAAGCTCATTGTGGTCAGGGAATGTTTCTGCTTATTGTTATATTATTATCACCCAAAAACTTAGTATAGTACTCTGCACACAGTAAGCACTCAATAAAAATGACTGAATGAATGAATGAATGAAAGAACAGAAACTGCCCTCTTAAAGGTCACAAATGATCTCCTTCTTGACAAATCCAATGGCCTCTAACTCTCTCCTAATACCCAATGACTTCTCAGATGCTTTGGACATTGTAAACCATATTCTTCTCCTGTAAACATTATCCAACCTCTTCATCTTCATTAACTGTCCTCTCCTGGTTCTCCTGGTTCATGGACTCCTTCTCTGCTTCCCACCTCCTAACCGCTGGGGTCTCTCGAAGCTAAGTTTTGGATTCCCTTCTATTCTCCATTTGCACCTGCTCCCTTGGAGAATTTATTCCTCCCATCCCTTCAACTACCACCTTAATGCGGATGATTCTCAAATCTATATCCAAAGCCCTGATCACTCTCTCTCTCTGCAGTCTCACATTTCCTCCTGCCTTCAGGTTCTTTCTATTTGGATGTCCTGCCATCACCTCAAACTTAACATGCCCAAAACAGAACTCTTTATCTTCCCACCCAAACCCTGTCCTCCCCGTGACATTCTCATCACTGTAGACGGCTTCACCATTTTTCCTAACAAATCCATAACCTGTATATTATCCTCGACTCATTTCTCTCATTCAACCTCCATAATCAGTCTATTACTCTATGCTGTCAGTTCAACCTTCATAGCATCACATAAATCTGTCCTATCCTCTCTATCCAAACTGCTACCACATTAACCCAGTAATAATAATAATGTTGGTATTTGTTAAGCGCTTACTATGTGCAGAGCACTGTTCTAAGCGCTGGGGTAGATACAGGGTAATCAGGTTGTCCCAAGGGGGGCTCATAGTTAATCCCCATTTTACAGATGAGGTAACTGAGGCACAGAGAAGTTAAGTGACTTGCCCACAGTCACACAGCTGACAAGTGGCAGAGCCTGGATTCGAACTCATGACCTCTGACTCCAAAGCCCAGGCTCTTTCCACTGAGCCACACTGTTTCCCAATCCAACCCAATCACTCATCCTATTTCATCTTGATTACTTTATTATCAGCTTCCTTGCTGACACCCCTCAGCGTGGCTCAGTGGAAAGAGCATGGGCTTTGGAGTCAGAGATCATGAGTTCGAATCCAGGCTCTGCCACTTGTCAGCTGTGTGACTGTGGGCAAGTCACTTAACTTCTCTGTGCCTCGTTACCTCATCTGTAAAATGGGGATTAAGACTGTGAACCCCATGTGGGACAACCTGATTCCCCCGTGTCTCCCCCAGCGCGTAGAACAGTGCTCTGCACATAGTAAGCGCTTAACAAATACCAACATTATTATTATTATTATTCTGTCTGTCCCTAGCCCAGTCACTCTGCTGCCCAGATAATTTTTCTAAAAAAGCACTCAGTCCACATTTTCCCATTCCTCAAAAACCTCCCATGTTTGCCCATCCACTTCTACATCAAAGTGAAACTCCTTACCATTAGCTTTAAAGCACTCAATCACCTTGCCCCCTCCTACCTTAACAAAGACCACATACTTCACTCCTTTAATGCCAACCTACTCATTGCACCTTGATCTTTTCTATCTTGCTGCCAGCTTCTCACTCACATCTTGCATCTGACCCTCTGTTTCATATCCAACAGATGATTTATATCTCCCTCTTCAAAGGCTTATTGAAGGCACATCTCCTCCAAGGGGCCTTCCCTGACTAAGCCTTCTTTCCTCTTTTTCCACTCCCTTCTGCATTTCTCTAATTTAGTCCCTTTATTCATCACCGCTCCCCGCCGCCCCGACTCCTCACCATGCAGCCCTACAGCAGTTAGGTACATATCCTTCATTTATTTATTTATGAATATCAGTAATTTATTTATTTGTATTAATGTCTGTCTCTCCCTCTGGACCATAAGCTCACTGTGGGCAGGAGATGTGTCAGTTATATTGTTGTACTCTACTGTCCCCAAAACTTAGTACAGTGCCCTGCACACAGTAAGTGGTCAATAAATACAGTTAATTAATTTATTGATCAAGCAGAAATTCCATATCGTTGACCTAAAGGCACCCAGTCAGCTTCTCTCTCCTACTCAACCATTCTTCATTCCCACTGCATCTCAACTCAGAATTTTTGTCTCTTGCTAGCCAATTCAGTGTCTCTATTTTGTCTCTCCCACTGCTGCCCTCTTGCTCATCAGGCAATTAATCAATCAATCATATTTATTGAGGACTTACTCTTTGCAGTGCACTGTACTAAGCACTTGAGAGAGTACAACGTTGATAGATACATTCCCTGCCCACAAAGAGCTTATAGTCTAGAGGGAGACAGACATTAATGTAAATAAATAAATTATGGATATTTACATAGGAGCTGACAGGCCAAGGAAGGAGTAAATAGAGGGTGCAAATACAAGTGCAAATGTGTCACAGAGGGGAAATGGGAGAGGGAAAATAAGGACCTAGTTGAGGAAGCCCTCTTGGAGGAAATATGCCATCAAAAAGGCTTTGAAAGTGAGGAGAGTGATTATCAGTTGGATATGAAGAGGGAGGGCATTCCAGGCCAGAGGCAGGAAGTAGACGAGAGGTCTGAGGTGAGATAGATGAGATAGAGGTGCACTGAGTAGGTTGGCCTGGAACTCCCTCCCCTGTCAAATATGACAGAGCACTATTCTCATCTCCAAAGCCCTTCTGAAATCACATCTCCTTTAGGAATCCTTCCCCAGCTAATTTCTAACTCTCTGCTGCTTGTATCCTCCTGACAGCCACCTCAGGACTGTGCCACCTAAACACTGAAATACCGTAACTATCCTTAGTATTTACGTGCATAGCTAAATTTCCACTTTAAAAAGCACTAATGTAGGAATGTATACTCTTTTCTTCTTTCCTCCTATATGTATTTTTTTTAGTGTTTGCTGAGCTGTAGGCTCCTTGAGTGCAGGGATCTTGTATTAACCTAACTTAAACTTAAACCTAACCTTGGTGTCAAACCTAACTCTAACCATAAATCCAGTCTGACCTTAAACCAAAACCTAACTGTAATCTTCATCCTAACTGTAGAGATAAATTCATTCAATTGTATTTATTGAGCACTTACTGTGTGCAGAGCACTGTACTAAGGGCTTGGGACAGTACAATATAACAATGAACAGACATATTTCCTGGCCACAATAAGCTCACAGTCTAAAGGGGGAGAAAGACATTAATATGAATAAATGAATTACAGATACATACATAAGTGCTGTGGAGCTGGGTGGGGGAATGAATAAAGAGGACAAGTGAAGGCAACACAGAAGGGTGTGGGAGAAAAGGAAAGGATGGGCTTAATCAGGGAAGGTCTCTTGGAGGGGAATTGCTTTTAATAAGGCTTTTAATGGTGGGGAGATTAATTGTCTATTGGATTTGAGGAGGGAGAGCATTCCAGGCCATAGTCAGGAACTGAGTGAGTGGTCGGTGGCAAGATAAGACAAGATTGAGGTACAGTGAGAAGGTTAGCCTTAGAGGAGTGAAGAATACAGGCTGGGTTGTAGCAGGAGAGTAGTGAGGTGAGATAGGAGGGGACCAGGTGATTGAATGTTTTAAAGTCAATGCTGAGGAGTTTTTGTTTGACGTGGAGGTGGATGGGCAACAACTGGAGTTTTTTGAGGAGTAGGGAAACATAGCCTGAACATTTCTGTAGAATGGACTGGAGTAGGGAGAGACAGAAGGCTGGAAGGCCAGCAAAGAGGCTGATACAGTAATCAAAGCGGGATAGGATGACAGCATTAAGCTGGTAGCAGTTTGGATAGATAGGAAAGGGAAGATTTTAGCGATGTTATGAAAGTTAGACCGAGATTTAGTGAGGGATTGAATGAGAGAGAGAAGTCAAGGATGGATTTATTAATTCAAATCCTGGCTCCACCACTTGTCTGCTGTGTGAACTTGGTCAAGACACTTCATTTCTCTGTGCCTCAGTTACCTCCTCTGTAAAATGGGGATTAAGACTGTGAGCCTCAAGACTGTGTCCAAGACTGAGCTCCTTATCTTCCCTCCCAAGCCCTGCCCTTCCCCTGACTTCCCTGTCACTGTGGATAGCACTAGCATCATTCCCATCTCACAGGCCTTCAACCTTGGTATCATCCTTGACTCTGCCCTCTCATTCACCTCACCCTTGACTCTGCCCTTTCATTCACCTCTCACATCCAATCTATCACCCACATCTGCCGGTCTCACCTTCACGACATCACCAAGATCCACCCTTTCCTTTCCATTCAAACTGCTACCTTGCTGGTACAAGCTCTCATAATATCCTGATTGGATTATTGCATCAGCCTCCTCTCTGATCTCCCATCCTCTTGTCTCTCCCCACTTCAGTCTATTCTTCATTCTGCTGCCCAGGTTATCTTTCTACAGAAACACTCTGGGCATGTCGCTCCCCTCCTCAAAAACCTCCAGTGGTTGCCTATCAACTTTCACATGAAAAAAAAACTCCTCACTCTTGGCTTCAGAGCTCTCCATCACCTGGCCCTCTCCTACCTCACCTCCCTTCTGTCCTTCTACAGCCCACCCCGCACACTCCACTCCTCTGCCGCTAACCTGCTCACTGTGTCTGTTCTCGCCTGTCCTGCCATTGATCGCTGGCTCATGTCTTACCTCTGACCTAGAATGCCCTCCTTCCTCACATCCACCAAATTAACTCTCTTCCTTTCTTCAAAGCCCTACTGAGAGCTCACCTCCTCCAGGAGGCCTTACCAGATTAAGCCCTTCCTTTCTGTCTGTTCCTTCTCCCCTCCCCATTGCCCTTACTCCCTCCCTCTCTCTACCCTCTTCCCCTCCCCACAGCACTTGAATATATTTGTACCTATTTATTGCTCTATTTAATTTATTGATAATAAGCATTTACCTATGGTTCTATATGTCTATTTTTGATTGTAGTGATGCCTGTCAACTTGTTCTGTTTTGTTGTCTGTCTCCCCCTTCTAGACTATGAGCCTGTTGCTGGATAGGGATTGTCTCTATCTTTTGCTGAATTGTACTTCCCAAGTGTTTAGTACAGTGCTCTGCACACAGTAAGCGTTCAAAAACGCGATTGAATGAATGAATGAATTAATTAATTACATTTAAAGTTAGGGTTAGGTATATTGTTAAAATTAGGGCTACCGTTAGGATTATGTCAGGATTAAGATTAGGGTTAGGGTTTGGTTAGGGGGTTAAGGTTAGGGTTGGGGTTAGTGTTAGGTTTAGTGTTAGATTTAGGATTAGGGTTAGGGTTAAGCATTCATTCATTCAATAATATTTATTGAGTGCTTACTATGTGCAGAGCACTATACTAAGGGCTTGGAATGTACAAATCAGTAACAGAGACAGTCCCTGCCCTTTGACGGGCTTATAGTCTAATCGGGGGAGACGGGCAGACAAGAACAATAGCTATAAATAGAATCAAGTGGATGAACATCTCATTAAAACAATAGCAAATAAATAGAATCAAGGTGATGTACATCTCATTAACAAAATAAATAGGGTAATGAAAATATATGCAGTTGAGCAGACAAGTACAGTGCTGAGGGGATAGGAAGGGAGAGGGGGAGGAGCAGAGGGAAAGGGGGAAAAGGAGGGTTTAGCTGTGGAGAAGTGAAGGCGGAGGGAGAGGGAGCAGAGGGAAAAGGGGAGCTCAGTCTGGGAAGGCCTCTTGGAGGAGGTGAGTTTTAAGTAGGGTTTTGAAGAGGGGAAGAGAATTAGTTTGGTGGAGGTGAGGAGGAAGGGCATTCCAGGACCATGGGACGTTGTGGCCCAGAGGTCAACGGCGGGATAGGCGAGAACGGGGGACAGTGAGAAGGTGGGCGACAGAGGAGCGGAGTGTGCGGGGTGGGCAGTGGAAAGAGATAAGGGAGGAGAGGTAGGAGGGGGCAAGGTGATGGAGAGCCTTGAAGCCTAGAGTGAGAAGTTTTTGTTTCATGTAGAGGTTGATAGGCAATCCCTGGAGGTTTTTGAGAAGGGGAGTGACATGCCCAGAGTGTTTCTGCAGGAAGATGAGCCGGGCAGTGGAGTGAAGAATAAACTGGAACGAGGAGAGAGAGGAGGAAGGGAGATCAGAGAGCAGGCTGACACAGTAATCTAGCAGGGATATTACAAGAGCCTGTACCAGTAAGATAGCCATTTGGGTGGAGAGGAAAGGGCGGATCTTGGAGATATTATAAAGGTGAGAGGGTTAGGCTTAGAATTAGGTTTAACACTTTAGCTATGGCCAGGGTAACTATTAGCTTAAGTGTTAGGTTTTTGGGTTGCGTTAGGGATAGGGTCACTTTAGGGATAGGGTTATGGTTAGGGTTAGGATTAAGCCTTGGTTTGGGGTCAGGGTTAGGGATAAATTTAGGATTAGGTTTAGGTCTAGTGTTAGGGTATGGGTTTGGGTTATGTTTAGGGTAAGGGCTGTGATAATGTCAGGTTAAGAGATAGAGTTAGAGTTAAGGTTAGGACTAGGGCTAGGCCTAGGGAGAGGGTTAGGCCTAGATTTAGGGTCAGGGTTAGGTTTATGGTAAGGTTAGGGCTAAGGCTAGGACTAGGGCTAGGGATTGGATCAGGATTTGTGCTAGTTATTAAAGTTATGATTAAAGTTAGGCTAATGTACTGTACTCTCCCAAGTGCTTAATACAGTGCTCTGCACAGAGTAAGAGTCCAATAAATATGATTGAATTGAATGATTGAATGAATGAGTTTAATGTTTAGAGCTAGGGCTAGGGTTAGTGTTAAGGCAATTTGTTGGTTTGAGAGCGTTGCAGGGAGAGCAAAATTCTTGGGGCTAGCAGACCTTTCCCACAAGGGTTCCCAGAAATGCTTCCATATCCTGGGGAGTTAGGGTAAGGGCTAGAGATTAGTGTAGGGCTAGGGTTAAGGTGTGTGCTAGTTTTAGGGGTAGGGTTAAGGTTAGGTTTAAGGTTAGCCTTAGAGTTAGGGCTAAGCCTAGAGCTAGGAATCGGGGCAGGGCTAAAGCAAGGTTAAAGGGCTAGGGTTAGGGGAATGGTTAGGTTTAGGTTTAGGATTAGAGTTTAAATTAGGTTTAGGGTTAGAGTTAAGGTACGTTTAGTTAGAGTTAGGGCATATGCTATTGCTAAATTAGGGTTAAGATTTAGACTTAGGGTTAGAGTTTGGGTTAGGGCTAGGGGTTGGGGTTGGGGTTAGATTTAGGGCTAGGCTATGTGCTATTAAGTGGGTTAGGTTTAGGGTTAGGGTGAGGGTTGTTGTTATTGTTGTCCTATGCTGTCGAATCATGTCCGACCCATAGCGATGCCATGGACACATCTCTCCCAGAATGCCCCACCTCCATCTGCAATTATGAGGAGATGAGGGTTATGTTTAGGGCTACACTTTAGGGCTAGAGATAGGTTTAGGATTAGGATTAGGGTTAGTTTTAGAGTTAGAGTTAGAATTAGGGTTAGAATTACCACTAGGCCTAGGGCTAGTATTAAGGATAGTGTTAGGGGTATGGTTATCTTTAGGGTTAGGACTAGGGCTAAGGTTAGGCCTAGACCCAGGACAAGGGCTAGGGTTGGATTGAGAATTAGAGTTAGGGTTAGCATTATGATTAAGATAGGAGTTAAATTTAGGGTTAGGGTTAGGGTTTATGGCTAAGCCTAGGGTTAGGCTAACCTTTAGTGTTAGAGTTAGGATTAGGGTTACGGTTAGGGTTAGGTTTTAGTTTTAGAGTTAGAATTAGGGTTAGAATTACCACTAGGCCTAGGGCTAGTATTAAGGATAGTGTTAGGGGTATGGTTATCTTTAGGGTTAGGACTAGGGCTAAGGTTAGGCCTAGACCCAGGACAAGGGCTAGGGTTGGATTGAGAATTAGAGTTAGGGTTAGCATTATGATTAAGATAGGAGTTAAATTTAGGGTTAGGGTTAGGGTTTATGGCTAAGCCTAGGGTTAGGCTAACCTTTAGTGTTAGAGTTAGGATTAGGGTTACGGTTAGGGTTAGGTTTGGCATTAAGGTTACCGCTAGGGTTAGGGTTAGGTTTAAAAATAAATTTGGGGTTAGAGTTTGCTTTAGGGTTACTTGTAGGCCTAGAGCTAGAGGTAGGTTTAAGGTTAGCCTTAGGCCTATGATTAGAGTTATGATGAGTGTTATAGAAAGGGTTAGGGTTATGTTAAGGTTTAGTGTTACACTTAGGGTTAGCTGTTGGAGGTTTTAGGGTTGGCGTGGGGTGAATTTTAGAATTAGGGTTAGGGTTAGTATTAGGGATAGGTTTGGGGCTCAGGTTAAGTTTAGGGTTAGGGTAAGGGTCAGTTTAAGGGTTGGGGTTAGGGTTAATATGAGGTTTAAGGCTAGGTCTAAGGCTAAAATTAGAATTAGGTCTTGAGAAAGGGTTATGATTAAGGCTATGGTGAGGTTTAGTGTTAGGGTTAGTGTTAGGATGGTGGTTAGGACTAGGACTAGGGCTAGGGTCAAGTTTAAAGTTAGTCTAAGTTAATAATGACTAGGGTTATGATGAAGGTTAGAGAAAGGGTTAGGGTTACGTTGAGGTTTAGTGGTTTAGAGGTTAGTGTTAGTCATTGGGTGGTGCTAGGGTTGTCATGGGATTAGCTTTCGAGTTAGGGTTAGTGATAGGGCTAGGCTAGAAGTAGGGTTAGGGTTAGGGTCAGAATTAGGGTTGTGAAATGGCTTAAAGGTATTCCTTGGGCTAGGATTAAGGTTAGGGTGAGGCCTAGGCCTAGCTAGGTTTGGATTAGAAATAGGGTTAGGGTAAGGGTTGTGGTGAGGCTTGGTGGTTAGAGTTAGCACTAGGGCTAAGGCTAAGGTGAGAAGTAGGGTAATTCTTAGGGTTAAGATTAGGGGTAGGAATGGGGATAGATTTGTGTTTTGGTTTAAGACTGGGGTTAGAGTTAGGCTTATTTTATTATTTTATTTTATTTCGTTAATGTGTACATCCTCCTGATTCTATATTTCTTGATGATGTTGTCTTGTTTTTCTTTTGTTCTGTTTTGCTTTGCTGTCTGTCTCCCCCGTTTAGACTTTGAGCCCGTCATTGGGCAGGGTCTGTCTCTGTTGCCGAATTGTACATTTAGTACAGTGCTCTGCACATAGTAAGTGCTCAATAAATACTATTGAATGAAAGGTTAGGGTTCGTGGTAGGTTTATGTCTAGGCCTGAGGATAGGGTTAGGGCAAGTCTAGGTATACATTTAGGATATATATTACAGATAGGGCAAGGCTGTACCCTGACCTGGGTAGGCGATTCAGGAAATGGTTGGGAAGAGGAGCACAAAATTCAGACCAGTCAGTTGTTTAAACAATCACATTCTATTATACCAACAAAATACAGAATATATGACATCCACAAACAAACATGCTAAGGTCCGCTCTCCCTCTGTCATAATCTATTCGCTAAACACCGTGCTCTTCAAATCACTACCCAACTTGGAATCAACTCACATCTCCAGGAGACCATAACAACACCAGAACTGATCTGTGATTAGCAAGACACTGTTTTACTGCCCCTAGAGCACCACCAGGCATCCACCTGATATTCAGGAATCACTCCAGATCAGTGTGTGTACACCGTGACAGAGGGGAACATGACAACTCCTCCCCTGTGAGTGGAGGTCTTATACCTGATGGTAAACAAGGGTGACTGCCAATTGATTGCTGTTATCCAATCCCATTCCACCGCAGACAGTTGCAGCAGGTATTGGTTCTGTGTGCCACTCCCCTAGGTGTAAGCACATTATTCAAATGTGTGAGTTAATGGACTCACAGACAAAGGACCATGGACGTGGCATGGACAAATACTCCAGCACTTTCTTGACTTTCACGTACATCAAGCTTCTTCCACATGTTCTCTAACATGCCCTGAAATAATAGTTCAGCCAGAGTGGAGTCACTTGGGTCTTGTGTGACATCCCACCTGGTGGCCACACCACTGTCCATGGCTCCACTGACAGCTAAGTCCAGGCAAGGGTGGTGGGAATGGGTTTGGCCCTGTCCCCTTTATTCTTGGGGCAGGTACAACTTGCATTCCAGTGGCATTTAAGCAGTCCTTTTCCATGTGCAAACTAAAGCAACTAGCAAACTAAGCATAAAGAGAAGATGAACAAATGATTGGGCCCACTTTGGCAGGTCTGGGAGCCACCCAGTGATTCTGGGTAGGAGGTTCCCACTCAGTTCCTTCTGGGTGTGCTGGAGGGAAAGCACTATCTGACTGAGATGATCAGTGTCCTAGGTCACCCTCTGGGTTTGGTCCAGATGCATGCAGCACCATTGGTTTAGGAGAATGTACACACCTCCCTGGCTTGCTAGGAGTATGTCCAAAGCAAGTCTATTCTGAAGGGCCATCTGCTATAGTCCCGATACTTACTCTAGAGGGCAACGATTCCATCCTTGGTCACATTGTCCAGGGTCACGTCTAACTCACTCTGAATTGGCCACCCCCCTGGAAGCACGAGGCCCATGCTCCACAGGGGCATCTTCCAAAGCCATAGTGGCTGGTGTCCTTCCCAGGGATCACCTCCCTAATTATTGGACAATGGGGAGGGAGGAGGAGCAGAAGAAAAATGAGGAGTTCTGTCTGGGAAGACCTCCTGGAGGAGGTGAATTCTCAGTAGAGCTTTAAAAGGGAAAAGAGAGCTAGTTTGCCTGATTTGAGGATGGAGAGCATTCCAGGCCAGAGGTAAGAGGTGGGCTGGGGCTTGATGGTGGGACAGACGACAGCAAAGCACAGTGAGGAGGTTAGCATCAGAGGAGTGGGCTGGGCTGTAGAAGGAGAGAAAGGAGATGAAGCAAGAAAGGAGTAAGAAGATGGAGAACTCTAAAGCCAATAGTGAAGAGTTTTTGCTTGATTCGAAGGTTGATGGGCAACCACTGGAGATTTTTGAGGCGGGGTGTGGGGGGAGGGGGGAGGGTGACATGCCCAGAGCATTTCTCTAGAAAAATAAAACAGGCAATAGTCTGAAATATAGATAGAAACAGGGAGAGACAGGAAATTGGGGGATCAGGAAGGATGTTGATGCAACAATTCTTCAGGCTATGATGAGAGATTGTACCAACAAGGTAGCAGTTTGGATGGAGAGAAAAAGGTGGACCTTGGCGATGTTTGGCTCACCCCTTGGGGAAGCTTTCCCTGTCCTCTTGGGGAATTCCCCACACCAGATCCAGGCCTGCATCCCGCAGCAAGAATGCAGAACCCACCTCTGGCAGGGCTGCATTCTCCTTTAATACGTCCCCTGAAGAGCTTCGGTTTCTTCAGGCAGAAGCATAGTCTCGCGATGCCTGTTCATCCAAGCCTAAGGAGCCACTCTACCCAACTCTACAATCTGGATTTTCAATTATAACTGTGGTATTTGTTAAGGACTGTACTATGTGTCAAGCACTGTTCTTCTCTTGGAAGTCAGTGAGCTCCCCTCTGGTCAAGTGGGTAACCCTTCATCACCTTCCTTCTTGGTTGGCAAACCTGGCCACTGCCCTGGTAGGGGGAGGGGGTGTTGTTGGCTCTTCTATAATGATGGGGCATATTCTCCCTAGGCAAAGGGGAAAGGAGATGGAGTTAGAGATAGGATTAAGTTTAACTTTAGGGATAGGGCTAGGTTTCAGTTTAGGGTGAGGATAAAGGTTAAGGTTAGTGTTACGGCTTGGGCTCTGGTAAAGGTAAAAGTTAAGGACAGGGTTATGATTAGGGTTAAGGATAGAGTTATCGTTAAGGATTGCGGTTAAGGTTAAGATTAGGGTTACGAATAGGGCTAGGGTTAGATTTAGAGTTAAGGTTTAGATTAGGATTAGGGTTTGGGATAGTTTGAGGGTTAGGGCAAGGATTAGGGCTAGGATCATGTAAGATTTGGAGTTAAAATTAGTGTTAGGATTATTTCTAATCCTATTCTTAAAACTAGGATTAGGATTAAGGTTAATGTTAGGGGTAGGAGTAGTGTAATGGTTTGGGCCAAGCTTAAGGTTAAAATTAGGGAAATATTTAACATTTCGGCTACAACAGAGGTTAGGGTTAGTAATAAGGACAGGGTCAGGGTTGGGTAAAGGCCTAAGGTTAGTATTTGGGCTATGGTCAGGTTTAGGATTAAGGTTAGGGGTCAATGTTAGGGTTAGATTTAGAATTGGGGTTAGAATTGGTTTGAGTGGGGTTAGGCTTAGGGTTCTGGCTAAGATCAGGGTTAGGGTTTGTTTAGTGTGAAGTTTGTGGTTGAGGTTAGGTTTAGGGCTCCCAAAAGGGTGAGGGAAAAGGTAAGGGTTAGGCTTAGTAGTAGGTTTAGGGCTAGGCCTGGGTCTATGGTTAGGGTTAAGATTTAAGTTAAATTTAGAGTTAAAGTTAGGAGGTTTTAGGGTTATGGCTAGGGTTGGGCTTTGGTGTAGGTTTTAGGGTTTGGCTTATGCTTAGGATTATGGGTAGAATTAGGGTTAGGGCTAGGGTTAAGGGTTAAGCCTAGGGCTAGGGCTAGGGCTAGGGTTAGAGTTAGGGTTAGAGTGATTATTAAGGTTAGGTTACGGTTAGGATTCGAATTAGGGTTAGGGTAAGGGTTAGGGTTAGAGTTAAGAGTTAGGGTTAGGGTAATGCTTAGGGCTAAGGTGAACTTTAGGGTTAGGTTAGGGCTAGAGCTAGGCCTAAGGCAAGGCTTAAAATTAGAATAAGATTTTGGGTTAGGATTAGGTTTAAATTTAGGTTAATGTTAGGGTTATTGTTAGGGTTCTTGTACAGGATAAAGATAGAGTTATGATTAGGGTTAAGGATAGGTTTAGGGGTAGGGCTAGTGTTGTGGCTAGAATTAGGGTCAGGATTTAGGGTTAGGGCTATGGATAGGGTTAGGGTTAGTGATAGGGTTAGGATTTGGGTTAGGATTGGCCTAGGGTAATCGTTAGGAATACGGTTAGAGAAAGCATTTGAGAAGGCTAAGGTTATGTTGGGGTTTAGGGTTTGAGTTAAGATTAGGGATTAGCTTGGCTAGGTTTATAGTTTGGGATGGTGTTGGTGTTAGGTTTCAGATTAGGGTTAAAGTGTGGGTTAGGCTTAAATTTAAGGTTAGGGTTAAGATTAGGATTAGGGTTAAAGATAAGAATGTATTATGGTTAAGGCTAGGGCTAAGGCTGAGGTTAGTGTTAGCACTATGCCTAAGGTTAAGGTAAAAATGAGATTAAGGGCTAAATCTAGTTTTAGGGTTAAGGTTAGGGTTAGAGTAACGTTTAGGGTTTGGTTAGGGTTGGTATTAAATTTAGAGCTAAGGTTAGGAGTAGGATTAGGGTTAGGCCTATGGTTAGGGATAGAGCTTGGGTTAGGTTTTGGATTAGATTTATGGTTAGGTTTAGGGTGAGAGTTGGGGTTAGGATGATGGTTAGGTTTGGGGTTAGGTTTAGATTTATGATTAAGGTTAGGGTTAGTAGTAACCTTAGGGTTAGGCTTAGGGCTCTGGTTAGGGGTAAAGCATTACATTAAGGTTAGGATTAGTTTTAAAGCTAACAGTAGGGTTAGGTTTAGAAATAAGCTTTACATTAAGGACAGCATGAGGTTTAGGCCTTGGCTTAGGTTTAGAGTTAGAGTTGGAGTTAGGGTTGGCATTGGATTTAGGTTAATTTTAGGTTAAGGGTTAGGTTTGGTTTTGCGGTTAGGGTTAGGTTTAGGGTTAGCGTTTCAGTTATTATAAAATAAGAGCTCCTGCAGGGGTTAGGTATTAGGTTAGGGTTAGGGTTAGGTGTAGGCTTAGTTCTAGGGTTAGGGTTAGGGTTATAATTAGGGTTAGGGTTAAGATTAGAGATGTGGTTAAATTTGGGTTATGGTTGGGGTAACACTTAAAGTTAGTGGTAAGAGCTAGGCCTAGGTCTAGGGCTAGAGTTAGGGTTAGAGTTAGGGTTGGGTTAGGGTTACTACTAGGCTTAGTGATAATGTTAGAGTTAGGATTAGTGCTAGGCCTAGAGATAGGTTTAGGTGGTAGGATGACGGTTAAGGTTGAGGTTACAGTTTAGGATAGGGCCAGGTTTATAGGGTTAATGCTATGGTTAGATCTGGGGCTGGACCTACAGTTAGGGTTAGTGTTTAAGATTAGGATTAGCCTTAGGTTGAAGGTTAAGGTTACCGTTAGGGTTTGGGTTAGGGATAGGGCAAATTGGGTTAAGGTTAACATTAGAGCTAGAGTTAATTTTAGGGTTAGGGCTGGGGCTAGGACTAGGCCCAGGGCTAGGTTCACAGTTAGGTTAAATGTTAGGATTAGGTTTAGGGTTACTGATAGGATTAGGCCTACTGTTGGAGTTGGGGTTAAGGTTAGGTTTAGAGTTAGGTTTATGCTTAGGTTAGGGTTAGGGCTAAGGATATGGTTAAGGTGAGGTTTTAGGGTTGGGGTTTAGGGTTAGGGATGGGATAAGAGTGTCATTCCCTCCTCACCCCCCCACAACCCCTAAAACAGAGGATCCTAGACATGATTTTGCAGCCCTGAGGATTTGGGTTAGTTTTAAGGTTAGGGTTTAGATTAGAATTAGTTAGTGTTAGGGTTAGCATTAGGGTTATGGGTAGGGGTAGATTTGGGGTTAGATTTAGGGCCAAGGGTATGGTTAGGACAATTTTCATTCTTGGGACTGAAAATTTCCATCCACACAGATCCCTAGACACACTTCTGAAAGCTAGGGTTAGAGTTAGGGTTAGGGTTAAGCTTAGGGCTAGGGCTAAGTTTAGAGTGAGGGTTACGTTTAAGTTTTGGGGTTAAATTTAGGGTTAGGGTCAGCACTTGGGCAAGGGCTAAGTTTAGGGTTAGAGTTAAGGCTATCATTAATGTTATGGTTATGGTTAGGGAGAGGGTCAGGGCAATTGCTTGCCCTGGGAGAGTTTCAGATTAAATAGCATTATAGCTAGTTAGTAATTTTTAATTAGTAAAGCTAAGATTAAGGTAGGGTAATGGTTAGGTTTAGGATTATGGTGATGGTTAGGATGAGGGTTTTTGTTAGGGCTAGGATTAGTGCTAGGGTTAGGGTTTGGGTCAGTGTAAAGCTAGGGCTCTTGTAGGCTTTAGGGATAGGCTTAAGGTTAGGATTTGGTTTTTGGTTAGAGCTAAATTTGGGTTTTAGAATTACAGTTAGGGTCGACATAGGATTTATGATTATGTTTAGGGTTAGGTTTAGAGTATGCCATAGCGTTAGGGGTAAGGTTTTACTTAGAGATAGGGTTAAATTTAGGGTTATGGTTAAGGATAGATTGGGGTAAGGGTTAGGGATAGGGTTATGTTTGGATTTAGGGTTAGGATGAGGACTGGGGACAGGGCTATGGCTAGGGTTAGGGTTATAGATTGGGTTTGGTTTAGGGGCTACCTACGGATAGGGTTAGGCTTGAATTTAGGGCTGATGTTTAGGGTAGACTTAAGATTAGGGATAGGGTTAGGATAAGAGCTATGGCTAGGTGTATGGCAATAGTTAAGGTTAGGGATAGAGTTATGATTAGGATTAGAGTTTAATGTTAGGGTGGATTTTAGGCTCAGGACTAAAGTCATGGTTAAAGGTTAGGGTTTGGGTTAGGGTTGGCATTAAAGTTAAGGCTAGATTTAGGATTTGCACAGTGCGTTGACTTGGGAGAGTTGCAGGGTTAAAGACTTGAAAGGGGCCCTTGACACAGCCTTCCAGAATTGCAGGGCTTCATCCAAAATGAGGGCCAAGGTTGGGTTGGCATTAAGGGTGTGGTTAGGGCTGGTTAGGGTTAGGGTTATGGATAAGGTTAGGGATATAATCAGGTTTAGGGCTAGGGCAGCAACTCTTAGGGCTAGGGTTATGGTTAGTGTTTTGTCTAGGGTTATGGTTAGATTTCAATCTAGGGTTAAGAGTTATGGTTAGGGTTAGGGTTAGTTCAAGTGTTAGGGGTTGGTTAAAGGTTAAGCTTACGTTTAAGGTTAGCTCAAAGGCTAGGGCTAGGACCAAGGTAAGGATTAGAGCTATATTTGGAGTTAGGGTTAAGATTAGGCTTAGGGTTAGCATTATGGTTAATTGCAGCTGAAGGGTAGGTCTAGGGCTAGTCTTTGAGATAAAGTTGGTGTAAGGGTTAAGGTGAGGTTAAAGTGTTATGGCTAGGGTTAACACCAGGACTAGGGCTAGTGTTAGTTCTTGGGCTAGGGTTAGCATTAATTAGGTCTCAGTATAGGCTTACTTTTAGGATAAAGACTAGGGTTAGGGTTAGAGTTGGTGTTACATTTAGTTGTAGACTTATGGCTAGGCCAAGGGCTGGAGTTATGGCTTAGGGTTAAGACTAGACCTAGAGCTAGGTTTAGGTTTAAGTATAGAGATAGGGTTAAGGTTTGGGTTTGGGTTATGGCTAGGAGTAGACTTAGAGATAGGGTTAGGGTTTGGGTTTGGGTTATGGCTAGGAGTAGACTTAGAGATAGGGTTAGGGTTTGGTCTGTGATTGGGCTTAGGGTTAGGGTTAGAGTTAGAGCCAGCATTTGAGTTAAGGTTAAGGTTAGGGTTATTGTTAGTTGTAGACTTGAGCCTGGGCCTAGAGCTAGGGTTATGGTTAGGTTTAATGCTAAGTTAGGTGTAGGTATAGGGTTAAGGTTAAGATTTAGGTAACTAGGGTTAGGGCTAGAGATAGGTCCAGGGTTGGTTTTACGGTTAGTTGTAGACTGAAGGCTGGGCCTGGGGCTAGGGTTATGGTTTAGGGTTAGTGCTAAACCTAGGGTTATGGCTAGGGTTAGGGTTACAGCTAGGATTAGGGATAGGGTTCTGGGTAGTGTCATGGCTAATTGTAGACTTCTGGCTAGGCCTAGAGGTAGGGTTAGGTTTAGGGTTAGGGCCAGGCCCCTAAACCTTAGCTAGGTTTAGGATTAGGTGCAGACATAGCGTTAAGGTTATGGTAAGGTTCAGTGTTATGGTGAGGTTTAGGGTTAGTGTTAGGGTAGTTATGGGTAAGGTTAGCATTTGGACTAGGGTTTAGGGTTTAGGGTTAAAGTTAGCCTTAGTTCTAGCTTTGGGCCTAAGGTTAGGGTTAGGTTTAAGTTTAGGGTTAGAGCTCGGGTTAGGGTTAGGTTTAGGGTTAGTGTTAGATTTACAGTTAAGGTTAGTGTTAGGCTAGGGCCAGGACTACGGTTAGTGTTTGTCACACAGTAAGTGCTTAACAAATGCTCTCATACCATCATTATTATTAGTGGTAGGTTAAGATTATGATTATTCAGTGCCCTCCTGATGCAGACCATCAGGAGCTTAGTCTTCAGATTTTTCTTCTATCCTGCTAAGAAGGAAAGTTGACAGAATGTGTGTTTCCCTCAAGGTACCTTGCATCGAAACCCAACTGGCATGAAATGCCATATGAGCACTTCTTGAAAGTTCAAATGTTCATTTCCACATAAGAGAATAACCAAAATAATCAAGAGGGATTCTTGCCATGAACTCCACCTCCCTCCCCCAACAAGAGTTTATTCTTCTGCATGGACTATTTTTCTTCTCTCCTGCTGAGTAAGAAAGTTGAGGGAATGTATGTTTCTCTTCATCCCGTCAAAGTCACTTGCACTGAAGCCCATCTGGTACAAAAAGCGAAGTCATCTATCTCTTCTAGACATTTTCAATACTCATTTCCATGTAAAATAGTAATCCAGTAACAGCAGATATCTACAATGATCCTGCTCTGCACTGTGCATCCCTTCAGGTGTCTAGAGCTCTGCATATGCCATCTTTTTTCTATCCACCTAAGTAAGAAAGCTGAGTGAATGTGTGTGTTTCAATTCTGACGAAGTCATTGTGTTGAAACACCTGTGCCACAGAATGCCATTCATTCATTCATTCATTCAATAGTATTTATTGAGCACTTACTATGTGCAGAGCACTGTACTAAGCGCTTGGAATGTACAAATCAGCAACAGATAGAGGCAGTCCCTTGCCCATTGATGGGTTTAAGGTCTAATCGGGAGAGACAGATGGACAAAAACAATATCAATAAATAGAATCAAGGGAATGTATATCTCATTAAAACAATAGCAATAAATAGAATCAAGGTGATGTACATCTCATTAACAGAATAAATAGGGTAATAAAAAATATATACAATTGAGTGGACGAGCACAGTGCTGAGGGGAGGGGAAGGGAGAGGGGGAGGAGCAGAGGGAAAAGGGGGGGAAAAGGGGCTTAGCTGAGGGGAGGTGGGGGGTAGAGGGGCAGCAGAGGGAGCAAATGGGGGGGGTAAAACTGGAATGAGAAGCATTCAGGGGCAGGACTGCAAGGGAAAGTCGTGGGGGGTGGCAAACTGTATCGAAAAGGGTTTGGGGCTAGGCCTGCCAGGCAAAGGCTGGGGGGTTGGGGGGTGGGGGGCAAAACTGCAACGAAAAGCATTCAGACTAAACCTGCAAGGCAAACACTGGGGGCCCAAACTGGAACGAGAGGAATTTGGGTCCAAACCTATAAGACAAAGGCTGGAGGGGCAAAACTGGAACGAAAAGTGTTTGGGGCCAAACCTGCAAAGCAAAGGCTGGGGGCTCAAAACTGGAATGAAAAGGGTTCGGGGCAAAACCTGCAAGGTAAAGGTTGGGGTGGCAAACCAGGAACAAAAAGGGTATGGGCCCAATCATGCCAGGCAAAGCCTGGGGGGGCGGGGAAAACTGAAACAAGAAGAGCTCGGGTCCAAACCTACAAGGCAAAAGCTGGGGGAGCAAAACTGGAACAAAAACAATCCGGGGCCAAACTTGCAAGGTAAAGGCTTGGGGGACCAAACTGGAACGAGAGGAGTTTGAGTCCAAGCCTGCAAGGCAAATGCTGGGAGGCCCAGTCTGGTAGAGAAAGCGGAGGGAGGCAAATATGGAAGAAGTGGGTTCAGGGCCAAACCTGCAAGGCAAAGGCTGCGTGGCCCAAAGTGGAACATAAAGGATTCAGGGCAAAACCTGCAAGGCCATGGCTGAGGGTGGGGGCAAAACTGGAATGGGAAGGGTTTGGAGCCAGGCCTGCAAGGCAAAGGCTGGGGGGGCCCAATCTGGTAGAGAAAGCCTGGGGGACCCAAACTTGAACGAGAAAGGATTGGGGCCAGGCCTGCAAACTGGAAATAGAAGGGGCCAGGCTTGCAAGGCAAAGACTAGGAGGGCAAAACTGGAACGAGAAGGATTCGGGCCACACCTTGAAGGCAAAGGCCTGGGGGTGTTGTGAGGGGGCAAAACTGGAAGACAAAGGCTGGGGAGGGCCTAAACTGAAACAAAAAGGATTTGGGACCAGGACTGCAAGGCAAAGGATGGGTGGGCAAAACTGGAAGGAGAAGAGTTCAGGGCCAAACCTGCAAGACAAAGGCTGGGGGTAGGGGTGGGGGACGACAAATGGGTACGAGAAGGGTTCTGAGCCAAACCTGCAAGGCAAAGCCTGGGGGAAAAGCTGGAACGAAAAGTGTTCAGGGCCAAACCTGCAAAGCAAAGGCTGGGGTAGCAAAACTGGAACAAAAATGGTTCGGACCCAAACCTGCAAGACAAATGATTTGGGGGCAAAATCAGAACGAAAAGGTTTCAGGGCCAGGACTGCAAGGCAAAGGCTGGGGGGCTGAAAATGAAACAAGTAGTGTTTGGGGCCAAAGTTGCAAGGAAATGGAGTGGTGGGGAGCAAAACAGGAACGAAAAAGGTAAGGGGCCAGGCCTGCAAGGTAAAGGCTGGGGGGCCCAAACTGGAATGAAAAGGGTTCGGGGCCAGGCCTGCAAGACAAAGCCTGGTGGGCCAAAACTGGAACGAAAAGAGTTCAGGCCAGGCCTGCAATGCAAAGGCGGGAGGTGGGGCCCTGGTGGGGGGGCGCTAGGGCCCAAACATGAAAGGCAAAGACTGGGGTGCCCAAACTGGAACAAAAAGCGTTGGGGCCAGGTTTGCAAGGTGAAGGTGGAGTGGGGGTGGGGGGGCAAACTGGAACGAGAAGTGTTCCAGGCCAGGCCTGCAAGGCAATGGCTTGGGAGGTGGGTGTCGGGGAATCTGGAATGAAAAGTATTCAGGGCAAAACCTGCAAGGCCAAGTCTGGGAGGGCCAAATGGGAACGAGAAGGATTTAGAGCCAAACCTCCAAGGCAAAGGCTGGGGGCAGGGCGGGGGGTGGGGAAACTGGAGAGTACGGGGCCAAACCCGCAAGGAAATGGCTGAGTGGGGAAAAACTGGTATGAGAAAGGTTCTGGGCCAGGCCTGCAAGGCAAAGGTTGGGGGGCCAAACAGGAAAGAGAAGGGTTTGGATCCAAACTTGCAAGACAAAGACTAGGGGGCGGGGGCAAATTGGAACAAGAAGAGTTCAGGGCCAGGACTGCAAGGCAAAGGTTAGGGGTGCAAAACTGGAACGAGAAGACTTCGGATCCAAACCTGTAAGGCAAAGGCTGGGAGTGCAAAACTGGAACGAAAAGGTTTCGGGGCAAAACCTGCAAGGCAAAGGCTGGGGGACCCAACCTGGAATGAAAGGGTTCCAGAACCATGCCTGCAAGGTGAAGGCTGGGGAGTCCAAATTGGAACGAGAAGGGTTCAGGGCCAAACCTGCAAGGCAAAGGCTTGGGGCGCAAAACAGTAAAGCAAAGTTTTCAGGGTCAAACCTACAAGGCAAATGCTGGGGGCCCCAAACTGGAATGAAAAGGTTTCAGGGCCAGGCCTGCAAGGCAAAGGTTTTTGGGGGGCAAAACTGCAACAAAATGTGTTCAGGGCCAAACCTGCAAGGCACAGGCTGTGGGGCCCAAACTGGAACGAAAGCGGTTCGGGGCAAAACCTGCAAGGCAAAGGCTTAGGGGGAAAACTGTAACGAGAACAGTTTGGGGCCAAACTTGCATGGCAAAAGTTGGGGGGCAAAACTGGAACAAGAAGAGTTAGGGGCCAGACCTGCAAGGTAAAGGCTGGAAGGGCAAAACCAGAATTAGAAGTGTTCGGGGAAAAACTGGAAGGCAAAGGCTGGTGGTGGGGAGGTGGGCAAAATTGGAATGAAAATGGTTGAGGGTAAAACCAGCAAGGCAAAGGCTGGGGTGGGGCAAACTAGAATGAAAAGGGTTTGGGGCCAAATCTGCAAGGCAAAGGCTCGGGGGGCCAAACTGGAATGAGAAGGATTCCGGGCCAGGCCTACAAGGTATAAGCTGGGAGTCCAAACTGGAAAGAGAAAGGTTCAGGGCCAGGACTGCAAGACAAAGGTTGGGGGGGAGGCAAAATAGAACGAGAAGTGTTCAGGGCCAGGCCTGCAAGGCAAAGGAAGGGGGGGAACAAACTGGAACTAGAAGTGTTCGGGGCAAGGCCTGCAAAGCAAAGTCTGGGGGGGCCAAACTGAATGAGAAGGGTTCGGGGCCAGGACTGCAAGGCAAAGACTCGGGGGGCTCAAACTGTAACAAAAAGGTTTCAGGGCCAGGCCTTTGAGACAAAGGCTGGGAAGGGGGACAAAAACTGGAAAGAGAAGGGTTCGGGGCCAGGCCTGCAAGGCAAGGGCTGGGGGGCCCAAACTGGAATGAGAAGAGTTTGGGGCAATACCTGCAAGGCAAGTCTGGTGTGGCAAAGCTGGAACGACAAGAGTTTGGGGCCAAAATTGCAAGACAAAGGCTGGTGGGTCAAATTGCAACGAGAAGCGTTCAGGGCCAGGCCTGCAAGGCAAAGGCTGGGGGTGCGAAACTGGAACGAAAAGGTTCGGGCCCAAACCTGCAAAGGAAAAGCTTGGGGGTGGGGGGTGGGGGAAGCTGGAACTAGAATGGTTTGGGGCCAGGTCTGCAAGGCAAAGGAGCTTGGTGCAAAACTTGCAAGACAAAGGCTGGGGAGCCCAAACAGGAATGAAAAGGGTTCGGGGCAAACCCTGCAGGGCAAAGGCTGGGGTGGCAAAACTGGAACAAGAAGAGTTCGGGGCCAAACCAGCAAGGAAAAGACTGGTGGGGCCAAACTGGAACGAAAAGGGTTTTGGGGCCAAACCCGCAAGGCAAAGGCTTGGGGGGACAAACTAGAATGAGGAGGGTTCAGGGCCAGGCCTGCAGGGCAAAGACTGGGTCGCCCAAACTGGAACGATTAGAGTTCAGGGCCAAAACTGCAAGGCAAAGGCTGTGGGGGCCAAATGGGAATGAGAAGGGTTCTGAAACAAAACTACAAGTCAAAGGCTGGGGGGCCCAAACTGGAACGAAAAGGTTTCAGGGCCAAGCCTGCAAGGCAAAGCTTGGGTGTGGAAAACTGGAACGAGAAGGGTTCGGGGCCAGGCATGAAAGGCAATGGCTGGGGGGACAAAACTGGAACCAAAAGGATTCGGGCCCAAACCTGCAAGACCAAGGATTGGCGGGGAGGTGGGGAGGCAAAACTGGAACGAATATATTTCAGGGCCAGGCCTGCAAGGCAAAGGCTTGAGGGGAAAACTGGAACAAGTAGGGTTCGGGGCCAAAACTGCAAGACAAAGGCTGGGCGGGGGGAACTGGAATGAAAAGGGTATGGGGCCAGGCCTGCAAGGAAAAGGCTGCAGGGGAAAACCTACAAGGCAAAGGCTGGGGGTGCAAAACTGGAACGAAAATGGTTTGGGCCTAAACCTGCAAGGCAAAGATTGTTGGGGGGCAAAACTGGAACGAAAAGATTTCAGGGTCAGGCCTGCAAGGCAAAGGCGGAGAGGATAACTGGAACAAGTAGGGTTCAGAGCTAAACGTGCAAGACAAAGGCTTGGTATGGGGCAAACTGGAATGAAAAGAGTTCAGGGCCGGGTCTGCAAGGCAAAGGCTGGGAGGGAGGGGGTGGGGAAACTGGAATGAAATGGTTTCAGGCCCAAACATGCAAAGCAAAAGCTGTGGGACCCAAACTCTCATGGAAAGGGTTCAGAGCCAGACACACAAGGCAAAGACTTGGGGGAAGGAAAGTGGAACGAAAACGCTTCAGGGCCAAACCCACAAAGCAAAGACTGGGGGTCCAAACTGCAAGGCAAAGGCTGGGAGACCCAAACTGGAACGAGAAGCGTTGGGAGTCAGGCCTGCTAAGCAAAGGCTGGGGACCAGGCCTGGAAGACAAAAGGTGGGGGACCAGACGTGGAAGACAAAGGCTGGGGGGGTCAAGCATGGAAGGCAAAAGCTGGGGAACCATGCCTGAAGGGCAAAGATTGTAGGTCAAAACTGGAACGAGAAGAGTTTGGGTTAAGATCTTGAAGGTATAAGCAGGAGGACAAGACCTGGAAGGCAAAAGCTGGGGGGCCAAAACTGGAATAAGAAGGGATCGGAGCCAGGCCTGGAAGCCAAAAACGGGGTGGTCAGGTGTGGAATGAGAATGGTTCGGGGCCAGGCCTGGAAAGTAAAGGCTGGGGAACCAGGTCTGGAAGACAAAGACTCGGTGGCCAAAACTGGAAAGAGAAGGGTTCAGGGCTAGATGTGGAAGGCAAAGGCTGGGTGGCCAGGCCTGGAACAAGAAGGTTCAGGACCAGACCTGGAAAGCAAAGGCTGGGGGCCAAAACTGGAACAAAAAGGGTTTGGGTCCAGGCCTGAAAGGCAAAGGCAGGGGGGCCAAATCTGGAACGAGAACGGTTTGTGGCCAGGCCTGGAAAGCAAAGACTCGGGGGCCAAAACTGTAAAGAGAAGGGTTTGGGGAAATGCCTTGAAGGCAAAGGCTGGTGGGACAAAAATAGAATGAGAAGGGTTCGGGGCCAGGGCTGGAAGCCAAAGGCTGGAGGGGAGGCAGACATGGAACCAGAAGTGTTTGTCACAAGGCCTGGAAGGCAATTGCTGGGGTGCAAGGCCTGGAAGGCAAAGGCTGAGGGTCAGTCCTGGAAGGAGAAATGTTCGGGCCAGCCCTGGAAGGCAAAGGCTGGGGTGTCAAAATTGGAACAAGAAGGGTTCGGGATCAGACCTAGAAGGCAAAGGCTGGGGGGCCAAAACAGGAAAAAGAAAGGTTCGGGGCCAGGCCTGAAAGGCAAAGGCTTGGGGGCCAGGCCTGGAAGGCAAAGGCTGGGGTGCAAGGCCTGGAAGGCAAAGGCTTGGTGCCAAAACTGGAAAGAGAAGAGTTCAGGTCCAGGCCTGGAAGGCAAAGGCCGGGACCCAAAACTGGAATGAGAACGGTTAGGTGCCAGGCATAGTAGGCAAAGACTTGGGAGCTAAAACTGGAAAATAGAATGGTTTGGTGCCAGACCTGGAGGCAAAAGCTGGAGGGTCTAGCCTGGAAGGCAATGTCTGGGCTTCAAAACTGGAAAGAGACGAGGTTGTGTCCAGGCCTGAAAGGCACAGGCTGGGGCACCAGGCCTGGAAGTCAAAGGCTGGGGCCCAAAACTGGAACAAGAAGGGTTAGAGCCAAGGCGTGGTAGGCAAAGACTCGGGGGCCAAAACTGGAATGAGAAACGTTCGGGGCCAGACCTGGAAGGCAAAGGTTGAGGGGCCAGAACTGGAACAAGAAGTGTTCAGGGCTAGACCTGGAAGGCAAAGGCTGGAGGGCCAGGACTGGAAGACAAAGGCTTGGGGCCAAAACTGGAAAGAGAAGAGTTCAAGTCCAGGCCTGGAAAGCAAAGGCTGGGGCACCAGTCCTGGAAGGCAAAGCCTGGGGCCCAAAACTGGAATGAGAAAGGTTAGGGGCCAGGCATGGTAGGCAAAGACTCGGGAGCTAAAACTGGAAAGAGAAGGATTCGGGGTCAGGCCTGGAAGGCAAAGGCTGTAGGTCAGGCCTGGGATCCAAAGGTTAGGGGGCCAGGCCAGGAATGAGAATCTTACAGGGCCAGGCCTGGAAGACAGTGTGTTGGGGGCCAAGCCTGGAATGCAAAGGCTGGGGGTCCAAAATTGGATCGAGAAGGTTTTGGGGCCCAGCCAGGAAGGCAAAGACTCGGTGGCCAGTCCTGGAATGAGAAGGGGTCGGGGCCATGCCTGGAAGGTAAAGGCTGGGGAGTCAGGCCTTGAAGGCAAACTCTGGGGGCCCAAAACTGGAACGAGAAGGGTACGGTGGCAGGTCTGAAAGACAAGGGCTGGGGGGCCCGGCATGGAAGGCAAAGTGTAGGGGATGTTGTGCCCCGGCTCTGACCCGCCAGAGTTTCAAGACCAAGGCTGTGCTTTCCCAAGTATGGTATGTGCCCTGGACATGCGCAGATCTAGCTGGTAAACACCTTATCTAAGCTGTTTTGCTTTTGTAGTGATGTCATGTGGCATATAAAGGGGTGGCTCTGGTTAGGCGGGGTGTGGTGTGTCTCCTGTGCCCTGCCGCCACCCAGGGCTGCCCCATAAGTAACTTCCCCCAATAAACCACTTTTATATAGATCTCACTTAGCCTGCTGGTGTGGTCTGCTTCCTTTTCCAGAATCTGGGCAATTCGACGGCATGTGCCATTACACAAAGGCTAAGGGGTCTGGCCTGTAACCAGAAGCATTCAGGGCCAGGTTTGGAAGGCAAAGGCTTATGTGGGGGGTGCTAAACTGGAAAGAGATGGGTTTGGGGCCATGCGTGGAAGACAGGTCTGTGAGACCAGACCTGGAAGGCAAAGAATGGGGTTCCAGGCCTAGAAGGCAAAGACTGGGAGACCAGGGCTGGTAGGCAAAGGCTAGGGGGCCTGGTCTGGAATGAGACGAGTTCGGGGCCAGGCCTGGAAGGCAAAGGCTGGGGGACCAGGCCTGGAAGGCAAAGGCTGGGGGACCAGGCCTGGAAGGCAAGGGCTGAGGAGCCAAGGCTGGAAGGCAAAGGCAGGGGGCAAAAACTGGAATGAAAAGAGTTCGGGGCCAGGCCTGGAAAGTAAAGGTGCAGTGTCAAAAAAAGAAAGAGAAAAGTTCAGGGCCAGGTCTGGAAGGCAAAGAAATGGGGGCCAAGTCTGGAATGGGAAGGGTTCGAGGTCAGGATTGGAAGCCAAAAGCTGGGGTGCAAAACTGGTAAGAGAAGGGTTCTGGTCCAGGCCAGAAAGGCAAAAGCTAGCGGGCCAATATTGGAAAGAGTAGGATTCAGGCCCATGCCTGGAAGGCAAAGGCTGGGGGGCCAGGTCTGGAAGGAAAAGGCTCTGAGGACAAAACTTGAACACGAAGGGCTTGGGTCCAGCCCTAGAAGTTTTGCTGCAAAGGAAGAACTGGAAAGAGAAGGGTTTGGGGCCAAACCTGGAAGTTAAAGACTGGGGGGTCAGGCCAGGAAGGCAAAGACTGGGGGGGGTCAAAAGTGGAAGTAGAAAGGTTGTGCCCACCAGTGGAAGGCAGAGACTGGGGGGCCAGGCATGAAAGACAAAGGCTGGGGGACCAAAATTGGAACGAGAAGCATTTGGAACCAGGCCAGAAAGGCAAGGCTGAGTGGCCAGGCCTGGAATGAGAAGGGTTCGGTGCCAGCCCTGGAAGGCAAAAGCTGGGGGAAAAAAACTGGCTTGAGAAGAATTCATGGCCAAGCCTGGAAGGCAATGACTGGGGAGCCAGGCCTGGAAGACAAAGGCTGGGGGACTAGGCCTAGAAGGCAAAGGCTGGGGTACCAGGCCTGGAATGAGAAGCATTCGGGGCCAGGCGTGGAAGTCAAAGGCTGGGGGGCTAGGCCTGGACGGGAAAGGCTTGGGGGCCACACCTGGAACGAGAAGCGTGCAGGCCAGAGATGGAAGGCAAAGGCCGGGGCGCAAAAGCTGGAACAAGAAAGGTTCGTGGTCAGTCCTGGAAGGCAATGGCTGGGGGGCCAGGCTTGGAAGGCAAAGGATGGGAGGTCAAAACTGGAATGAGATGGGTTCGGGGCCAGGCCTGGAATGTAAAGACTGAGGGGGGAAAACTGGCACGAGAAGAGTTCAGGGCCATGCTTGGAAGACAAAGGCTGGGGGCCAGGTCTGGAAGGCAAAGGCTAGGGGGCCAGGCCTGGAACGAGAAGGGTTCAGGGCCAGGCCCGGAAGGTAAAGGCTGGGGGCCCAAAACTGGAACCGGGAGGGATATTGGCCAGGCATGGAAGGCAAAGGCTGTGGGGCCAAAATTGGAAAGAGAAGGGTTCAGCGCCAGGCCTGGAAGGCAAAGCTGGGGTGCCAAACTGGAACGATAAGTGTCCAGGGCCAGCTTGGAAGGAAAAGGCTGGGGGTCAATGCCTGGAATAAGAAGGGTTTGGGACCAGGCCTGAGAGGCAAAGACTCGGCAGTCAATACTGGATAGAGAAGGGTTCGGGGCCAGGCCTGGAAAGCAAATGCCTGGGGGCCAAAACTGGAATGAGAAGGGTTCAGGCCATGCCTGGAAGGCAAAGGCTGGGGGCGGGGGGAAGGCCTGGAATGCAAATACTCGGGAGACAGGACAGGAAGGCAACAGCTGGGAGACCAAAACTGGAATGAGAAGGGTTCAGGGCATAGCCTAGAAGGCAAAGGCTGGGGGGCCAAACCTGGAAGGCAAAGGCTGGGGGGCCAAAATTGGAATAAGAAGGGTTCAGGGCCAGACCTGGAAGGAAAGGATGGGGGACGAGACCTGTAAGGCAAAGGCTGGTGGACCTAAATGGGAAAGAGAAGTGTTCAGGAACAGGACTCAAAGGCAAAGGCTGGGGGCCAAAACTCGAAAGAGAAGCGTTCAGGGGCAATCTTGGAGGGCAAAGTCTGGGTGTCCAAAACTGGAATGAGAAGGGCTCAGTGTCAGGCCTGGAATGCAAAAGCTGGGGGGCCAAATCTAGAATGTGAAGCGTTTGGGTACAAGTCTGGATGGCAAAGGCTGGGGTAGGGGTGGAGGTGGGGCAAAACAGAATGAATAGGGTTGGGGTCAGATCTGGAATGCAAATGCCTAGGGGCCAAAACTGGAATGAGAAGGGGTCGGGGCCAGACCTGGAAGGCAAAGCCTGGGGGGGTGGGCAAAACTGGAACAAGAAGGGTTCAGGGCCAAGCCTAGAAGACAAAGGCTTGGGCACCAGGCATATAAGGCAAAGGCTGGAGGCCCGAAAGTGGAATGAGAAGGGTTTGGGATCGGGACTGGAAGGCAAAGGCTGGGAGGCTAAAACTGGAAAGATAAGGGTTTGGGGCCAGCCCTGGAAGCCAAAGACTGGGGGGCCAAAACTGAAATGAGAAGTGTTCGGGGCCAGTCCAGGAAGTTAAACGTGTTGAGGCCAAAACTGGAACGAGAAGGGTTCGGGGCCAGGCCTGGAAGGCATAAGCTGGGGGACCAGACCTGTAAGGCAAATGCTGGTTCGAATAAACTGGAAAGAGAAGCGCTCGGGGTCAGGACCTGAAGGCAAAGGCTGAGGGGCAAAAACTGGAACGATAAGGGTTTAGGGCCAGGGCCTGGCAGGAAACGTCTCGGTGGCCAAAACTGGAACAAGAAGGCTTCAGGACAGGCCTGGAAGGCAAATGCTTGGGGGCTAAAACTGGAACGAGAAGGGTTTGGGGCCAGGCCAGGAAGGCAAAGCCTCGGGGGCCAAAACTAGAATGAGAAGCATTCAGTGATAGGCCTGAAATAGAAAGGATGGAGAGCCAAATATGGAACAAGAAGGGTTTGGGGTGAAGCCTTGAAGGCAAAGACTGGGGGGCCAAAAAGGAATGAGAAGTGTTCAGGGCCAGGCATGAAAGGCTAAGGCTGGGGGTCCAAAACAGGAATCAGAAGAATTCGGGGCCAGGCCAGGAAGACAAAGACTGGGGGGCCAAAACTGGAACAAGAAGGATTTGGTGCCAGGCTAGAAAGGCAAAGGCTGGGAGGTCAAAATTGGAACGAGAAGGGTTCAGGGCCAGGCCTGGAAGGCAAAGGCTGGGGTGCCAAAACTGGAATGAGAAGGGTTCGGGGCCAGGCCTAGAAGGCAAAGACTGCGGGGAAAAATGGAATGAGAAGGGTTCGGACCAGGCCTAGAAGGCAAAGGCTGGGGAAGCCAGACCTGTAAGGCAAAGCCTGGTGGGACTAAACTGGAACGAGAAGCGTTCGGGGCCACAACTGGAAGGCAAAGGCTGGGAGGCCAAACATGAATGAGAAGGGTTCAGGGCCAGGAATGAAAGGCAAAAGCTGGGGTGCCAAAACAGGATCCAGAAGCGTTCAGGGCCAGGCCAGGAAGACAAAGACTGGGGGGCCAAAACTGGAATGAGAAGGGTTTGAGGTCCAGGAAGGCAAAGGCAGGGGACCAAAACTGGAACCTGAAGGGTTCTGGGACAAGCCTAGAAAACCAAGGCTGGGGGACCTGATCTGTAAGGCAAAGGCTGGTAGGCCTAAGCTGGAACAAGAAGCATTCGAGGCCAGGACTGGAAGACAAAGGCTGGTTGGCCAGTTCAGGAACGATAAGGGATCAGGTCCAGGCCTGGAAGGCAAAGGCTGCGGGGTCAAAACTGGAATGAGAAGTGCTCGGGGCCAGAGCTGGAAGGCAAAGGCTGGGGTGCCAAAACTGGAAAGAGAAAGGTTCGAGGCCAGGCCTGGAAGGCAAAGCCTGTGGCGCCCAGAATTGGAATGAGAACTGTTTGGGGCCAGGTCTGGAAGGCAAAGGCTGGGGGGCCAAAACTGGAAAGAGAAGTGTTCGGGGCCAGGTCTGGAAGGCAAAGCCTGTGGGTCCAAAACTGGAATGGGCAGTGTTCGGCACCAGGCCTTGAAGGCAAAGGCTGGGGGGTCAAAACTGGACGGAGAATGGTTTGGGGGTAGTTCTGGAAGTGAAAGGTTGGGGTGGTAGCAAAACTGGAAGGAGAAGGGTTCAGAGCCAACCCTGAAAGGCAAAGGGAGGGGGCCCGGCCTGGAAGGCAAAGGCTGGGGGGCCAAAACTGGAAAGAAGGGTTTGGGGCCAGACCTGGAAAGCAAAGGCTGGGCAGAACAGCCAGGAAGGCAAAAGCTGGGGGGACATGCTTCCTTCATGCGTCACTCCCTTCCGGCCCCACAAGACTTATGTCCATAGCTGTAATTTATGTATTTATATTAATGTCTACCTCCCCTCTAGACTCCAAGCTCTCTATTGGTAGGGAAAGTGTTAGTTTATTATTATACTGTACTTTCCCAAGTGCAGAGTACAGTGCTCTGCCCCTCACTAATCCACATGTGTCTCTTAAGGTCAGCTTCCACAACTCCAGATGTGTTTCAGTCAGGACTGGTGGGGAAGGTGCAGTGACATTTTGTTTCCATTAGACCCAAACTATACTGCTTCCTACCCAGAGGAGAGCTCTGCTGTGAGTCCTGTGTTTTGGAGGGAGCTGGGTATGGGGGAGAAGGGGAGCATAAGTCTTTCCTGTTTGGCTAAGGCATAGAAACAGTATTTGCCACCCAACCCCCTCAAATAAACTAGCTTGTCTGCAACTTTCTATGCCTCCTTCTCCAGCTCTGAGGAAGACTAGAGACAGACACCTTAGGAGCAATGAAACATTAAACCATAACACACATGCACAAAATAAAACCAAAATCAGCTCTTTTCTTCTTCTCTCACTCAATTCTATGTCAAATAGCAGAAATGAAGGCTTAGATGGGGAAGACTTCTTGGAAGATATATGATTTTAAGAGGGCTCTGGAGGTGGGGAGAGTGATGCTTTTTCTGCTTTACAGAGCCAGACTGCTCTGACTACTCCTGGGGTCCAGTGTCAGTAGGTCAGATGAGGGGGCTGTGAGGAGGGAACTCAGACAGGAAAGAAAGGTGGAGTGAGGAAGATATATGATTTTAGGAGGGCTCTGGAGATGGGGAGAGTGATGGGTTTTTCTGCTTTACAAAGCCAGACTGCTCTGACTACTCCTGAGGTCCAGTGTCAGTAGGCCGGATGCGGGGGCTGTGAGGAGGGAACTCAGACAGGAAAGAAAGGTGGGGTGGGGAGTCAGGCCAGAGATAAGACCCCCTGGAGAGCTGTTTGGACTTTGTGTTTCCCTGGACAAATCCTTTCATACTAGAGATTTAATCGAATCCTATCCCTATCTCCCCTATCCCATCCTACCGTATATTTTCCAAAGCCATCCCCTCTTCGAATGAAGCTGCTAGGGTTGCATCCCGGGACACCTGATCTCTAACCCAGCTGCATCCAGTCAGGTGGATTACTGACGGCAGTCCTGGCCCCGCCCCCCTCCCTGCCCTATATAAGCCTCCAGAGCCTGAGTCTATTTGGAGCTGAGTGTGTTGGCTTTGATGTGAGGAGTTGTGGAGTTTGGTAGGATAAAAGGAACGTTTTGGGGGTGAAGGAGGTGTGGGAGTTTGGGGTAACTTTGAATCTGCTTTCTGGTTTACTTACCAGGGGCTTTTCTAGGCCAGGTAATTTCCCTAAAGGCATCCTTGGCAGGCTATGTGGAGGTAAAATCTTTCCCCTTTCCTGACCTTATTCGTGCCTGTGAGGGAAATGAGGATGGCACTGAAGGCCTAACACTCCATTTCAGAAGGCTTCGTGGCAACTCAAACCGCCTCTTTGTTCTCTAGCCTTTCTCTGTGGCTGTGGAAATTCCAAGAGACACTTCCTTCCTGCAATCATTCAGTGGTGTTTACTGAGTGCTTACTATAAATAGAGCACTGTACTACGTGAGTACAGTACAACAGAATTAATGGACATGTTCACTGCAGCCCTGACTCACCACATTAACATGCTTGTCTCCCACCTCCTCCCAGAGTTGCCTATCACTCTTATAGGTGTAGTATCAGTTGAATGGGGAGGACCCAATTAATACAATAAAGGTAAGGTAGTGATCTAATTAGAAGGATATATACCTAATTGTTGTAAGGTGTATAGTTCAGTGCTTGGTGGGTGTGCCTAAGTGCATGGATGAGTTGAAAGGGGAAATAGAGAAGCAGCGTGGCTCAGTGGAAAGAGCATGGGCTTTGGAGTCAGGGCTCATGAGTTCGAATCCCAGCTCTGCCACTTGTCGGCTGTGTGACTGTGGGCAAGTCACTTAACTTCTCTGTGCCTCAGTTCCCTCATCTGTAAAATGGGGATTAAGACTGTGAGCCCCACGTGGGACAACCTAATTCCCCTATGTCTACCCCAGCGCTTAGAACAGTGCTCGGCACATAGTAAGCGCTTAACAAATACCAACATTATTATTATTATTATTAAAGTGTGTGTGTCTGTGGTGGGATTGGGCATGGGGAGGATGTGAGTTTTAGTCAGGGAAGGCTTACTGAAGAAGAAACAATTTTGTGCTCTTCCTTTAGGGAGGGTGCAGAGGAGCTGAGCTTCCATCTCTAAGGGAAGGTGATGGGGGCAAGTGTGGATGATTAAAGGCTTTGGCAGGAGAGGAAGGGAGGTGAGCAGAAGGGCCTATCACTGTCAGCACTGAGGCTGGTTCTACAAACTGGGGCTAAGGCTCTGTGGAGGGGACTGGTTCTGTCAGGCTTGACTATGGGGCTGAGAAGATCCAGGACCCTCAATTCTATAGATGGGTTAATCCTCCCTGAACCCACAGTCTTGTCAAGAGGGTCACCATGCACATCCTTAGTCCCTCCAGAGCTGGAACTCCTTAGTGGCTGTCTCTGAGGGAGTTGGGCGGGTGCAGGGGGAGTGGGGGGCAGTCTAGGGTTAAGAGTGAAGTTGGAAGAGCTTCTAGGTCAGTAATTTCCCCAGTGACCTCCCTGCAGGACTGTTCTGTGGGGGGGTATCATCCCTCACCTATCCTGACCTCATGCCCTTGTTGTGGGTGGGAGGATGCATAGTGTCACTTAATGGAAAGAGCACGGGCTTAGAAGTCAGAGGACATGGGTTCTAAACTCGGCCCTGCCACTTGTCTGCTGTGAGACCTTGGGCAAGTCATTTAACTTCCCTGGGCCTCAGGTACCTCATCTGTAAAATGGGGATTAAGACAGTGAGCCCCAAGTGGGACAACCTCAATACATTGTGTCTATCCGAGCACTTAGAACAGTGTTTGGCACATAGTAAGTGCTTATAAAGTGCCGTAAAAATAATTATTATTATTAGTGGGTGAAGGGTCTAGTAATTCATCTCAGATGGCTCCCTTGCCACTCAAACTGCCTCTTTTGTAGCTGTGGAAGTTTGCAGAGACACTACGCTCTTGCAATCAATCAGTGGTATTTATTGAGTGTTTAGTATGTGCAGAGTACTGTACTAAGTGCTTGGGAGAGTACAGTGCAACAGAATTAGCAGACACATTCCCTGCAGCTCTGATTCTCCACCTCAGTACACCTGTCCCCACTTTTCTGCTCTCCTTATGGTGTCTCCCTCCCTAATACCTTCAGATGTCCTTGCCTTCTCCATGCTCCAAGAATCCCCTTTCAGTCTTAGAGGTCCACCATCAGTTTTATGGTGTGGACCCAGATGATACAATATAGGTTAGGGAAGGATCTGAGTTTAAGGGTATGTACCTAATTGCTGTGATGTGAATATTTCAGTGCGTAGTGGGTTGGACTATGTACAAGGTGAGCTGGAAGGGGAAATAAAGTGAGTGTGTGTGCATAGGTCATTCTTTCCATTCTGTTTTCCCAAGGAAGAAACCCTGTTGTGAGTGCTGGTGGCTTCTGGCAATATAGTGCTAGGTGCAGGATACTGCCCATTAGTGTGTCCACCCCATTCTTCTCTGAGAGGGGTTGAGTGGGCTCCACTTGAGTCATGAGGGGTGAGGGTGGGGAGGACAAAGTAGCCATTGTACTAGAAAGTGAATTATCCCTTACATAGTTGTTGGACATCCAGTCCCTGGAGGAAAAGCCATCAACATCACTTAAAAAATACCATTATTATTATTATTATCATCATGAAATAGAGGAAATAGGGGTCTTAGTTGGGGAAGACCTCTTGGAGAAGATGTGATAGAAGATGTGATTTTAGGAGATCTCTGAAGGTGGGGAGAGTGGTGGAATGCTTTGAAGGGCCAGGTTGGCCTGATTGTTCCTTGGGTCTGGTGTCAGCATGCTGGAAGTAGGAGCTGGGAGGAGGGAACTGAAACAAGATGGGAAGGTAGGGTGGGGGTCAAGCCAGAGATGAGACCCAATGTAAAGTTGTTTGGAATTTGTGTTTCTATGGACAAACCCATTCATAATAATAATGTTAGTATTTTTTAAGTGCTTACTATGTGTCAGGGGGTGCTTTACTAAGCAGTGGGTGGACATAAGCCAATTGGGTTGGACACAGTCCTTGATCAAACAGGGCTCACAGTCTCCATCCCCATTTTACAGATGAGGTAACTGAGTCACAGAGAAGTGAAGTTCCCAGAGTTACATAGCAGATAAAGGGCAAGGCTGGGACCAAAACACATTATAGTGCTAGAGATGCTTCCCCCTAAGCTTTCCCCATTACCTACCCTTTTCCCCTCGACTAACCTTTTCCCATAGCTTAATCATTTCCCCTGGCCTAACCTTTTCCCTAACATAAACTTTTCAACTAACGTAACCTTTCCCCCGGCCTAACCTTCTCACCTAAGCTAAACTTTACCCGTAGCTTAACCTTTATGCCTAACCTGACCTTTTCACCTAACCTAACCCTTTTCCCTCGCCTAACCTTTTCACTTGTATAACCTTTGCCCTTGGCCTAACCTTATCCCCTGGCCTATTTTTCCCCTAGCCTAACCATTTCCTCTAGGATAATCTTTTCCCCTAGCCTAACCTTTTCCTCTTGTCCAATCCTTTCCCCCTAGCCTCACCTTTTCCCCTGGTCTAGCCATAACCCTTAGCCTTACCTTTTCCGCTACTCTAGCCTTTTGGACCAGCCTAAAGGTTTCCCCTATCCCAACCACGTCCCATAGCCTAAACTTTCCCCCTAGCCTAACATTTTCCCCTAAACTAACCTTTACACCTAACCAGACCTTTTCCTGTAGCCTAACCTTTCCCCTTGCCAAACACTTTCCCCAATCCTAACCTTTTCGACAAGACTTACCTTCTCCCTGACTTAAAGTTTTCCCTTGGCCGAAACATTTCCCCTAGCCTAAAACTTTTCCGGTAACCTAAACGTTTGGTAACCTAATCTAGCCTAATGTTTTCCCTTAGCCTAACCTCTCCCCTAGCCAAGTCTTTTCCGTGGCCCACCCAGTTGCCCTAGCCTAACCTTTTCCCTTGGCCTATCCTTTTCCCCTGACTATCCTTTTCCCCTGACCTAAGCTATTCCCAGGCCTAAACCTTTCCCCTTGCCTAACCTTTTCCACTGGCCTAACCTTTCCACAACATAACTTTTTCCCCTAACCTAACCTTTTCCCCTTGCCTAACCTTTTCCCCTGGGGTAATCTCTTACCCTTGCTCAACCTTTTCCCCTAGCTTAACCTTTTCAACTAACTTAGCCTTTTCCCCTGGCCTAACCTTTTCACCTAACTTAACTTCTTCCCCTAGCTTAACCTTTTCCCTGGCCTAACGTTTTCACTTGCATAACATTTTCCCTTGGCCTAACCTTTTCCCCTAGTCTAAACATTTCCCCTTCGCCAATCCTGGCCTTACCTTTTCCCCGGGCCTTACCATTTCCCTGGCCTAACCATTTCCCCTGGCCTAAACTTTTCCCTGGTCTAACTTTTTCCCCTAGCTTTTTCCCCTAACTTTTTCAGCCTAACCTTTGCCCCTAGCTTAACCTTTCCCCTAGCCTAAGCTTTTCCTCTAGCCTAATGTTTTCCCCAACCTCACGTTTCCCCTAGTCTAACCTTTCCCCTAGCCTAACTTTTTCCTCTAGCCTTACTTTTTTCCCAGGCTTAGGCTGTATCCCTAGCCTAACCTTTCCTCCCTAGCCTAACTCTTTCCCCTAGCCTAACCTTTTCCCTAGCCTAACATTTACACCAATTCCAACCTTCTCCCTGACCTAACCTTTTCCCCTAGACTAAACTTTTGTCCAGGACTACCTTTGCACCTGGCCTAACCATTTCCCTTGCACTGAGATTTTCCCTGGCCTAACCTTTTCTCCTGGCCTAACCTTATCCACTGGCTTAAGTTTTTCCCTGGTCTAACCTTTTCCATTAGTGTAACCTTTTCCCCTAGCCAAATTTTTTCCCCTACCATAACCTTCTCGCCTGGCCTAATGTTTTCCCTTCCCGAACCTTTTGCCTAGCCTAATCCTTCCCCTAGCTAAACCTGTTTCCCTTGCCTAACCTTTACTCCTGATCTAATGTTTTTCCCCTAGCCTAATCTTATTCCCTTGTCTAACTTTTTATCCTAGCCTAAGCATTTACCATAGCCTATCCTTTTCCCCAGGCCAAAACTTTTCCCCTGACCTAACCTTTTCCCCCGGCCTAACCTTTTCCCCTAGCCTCAGCTAATTCCCCTAACCTAACCTTTACACCTAGTCTAACCTTCCTAGAGCCTAACCTTGTCCCCTTGCCTAACCTTTTCCCCTAGCCTAGCCTTTTTGCCAAGTATAACTTTTTCCCCTAGCCCTAACCTTTCCCCTATTGTAAACTTTTACCCTAGCCCAACCTTTCCGCTAGTCTAACACTTCCTCCTAACCTAACCTTTTCCCCTAACCTAATCTTTTAAATGTTGCCTAACTGTCTCCCCTAGCGTAAGCTTTTGCCCAATTTAGGCATTTCCCATAACCTAACCTTTTTCCCTAGCCTAACCTTTTCCCCTGGCCAAACCTTTTCCCATACAATAAACTTTACCACGGCTTAAACTTTTCTCCTTGCCTAACCTTTTCCCATAGCCTAACCTTTTCCCCTAGCCTACCCTTTTCACCTAGACTAACTTCTTCCTCTAGACTAAGCATTTCCCTTATTGTAACCTTTTCCACTAGCCCAAACTTTCTGTTAACCTAACACTTTCCCCTAACCTAACCTTTTCCCCTAACTTAATCTTTAAACATTGCCTCTTTCCCCTAGCCTAACCTTTTGTCTGGGCCTAACTTTTTCCCCTGGTCTTATCGTTTCCCTTGGCCTAGGTTTTTCCCCGGCCTAAGCTTTTCTCTTGGTCTAACCTTTTCCCCTGGCTTAACGTTTTCCCCTGGCCTAGCTTTTCCGCTGGCCTAACCTTTTCCCTAACCTTTACACCTTGCCTAACCTTTTACCCCAGCCTAACCATTTCCCTAGGCCAAACCTTTTCCCCTGACCTAACCTTTTCAACTGGCCTAACCTTTTCCCCTAGTCTCAGCTAATTCCCCTAACCTAACCTTTACATCTAGCCTAACCTTTCCTAGAGCCTCACCTTTTCCCCTAGCCTAACCTTTTGCCCTGGTCATTCCTTTTCCCGTACAATAACCTTAATCGTGGCTTAAACTTTACCCCTTGCCTAACCTTTTCCCATTGTCTAACCTTTTCCCCAGCCTAGCCTTTTTGCCTAGCCTAACTTTTTCCCATAGCCTAACCTTTCCTCTAGCCTAACCTTTTTCCCGGTCTTAACTTTTCCCCCAAAGCCTGACCTTTTCTCCTACCCTGACCCTTTTCTCCAGCCCAAACTTTTCCCGTGGGTTAACCTTTTCCCTGGCCTAACCTTATCCCTTAGCCTAAGCTTTTTTCCTAGCCTTACCTTTTCCCCTGGCCTAACCTATTCCCCTGGTTTAACCTTTTCCCTTAGACTAACCTTTTCCCCTAGACTAACCTTTTCCCCTGGCCTACCCTTTTCCCCTAGACCAACCTCTTCCCTGGCCTATCCTTTTCCCTGACCTAACCTTTTCCCTGGCCTAACCTTTTCCCCCAGCCCAACAGTTTCCCCCAGCCTAACCTTTTCTCCTAACCTTAACCTTTCCACTGGCCTAACATCTTCCCCTGGCGTAACCCTTTCCCATGGTCTACCCTCTTCCTTTAGCCTAATGTTTTCCCTTAGCCTAAACTTTTCCCAAAGCCTAACCTTTCTCCTAGCCTATACTTTTCCTTTGGCGATCCTTCCCCCTGGCCTAACATTTTCTTGTGGCCTATCCTTTTCCCCCGGCCTAACTTTTTCCCTTAGCCTAACCTTTTCTCCTGGACTAACCCTGACCCCCGGCCTAACCTTTTCCCCAGCCTAACCTTTTCCTCCAGCCTAAGCTATTCCCCTAGCCTTAACTCTTCCACTAGCCTAACCTTTTCCCCTCACCTAACCTTATCCCCTCGCCTAAACTTTCCCCCTGGCCTATCCTTTTCCCTTAGCCTAACCTTTCCCCTAGCCTAACATTTTTACCTGGCCTACCCTTTTCCCCTAGCCTAACCCTTTTGCCTGGCCTAACCTTTTCCCTGACTGACGTTTTCCCTTGGACTAACCTTTTCCCTGGCCCAAATCTTTTCCCATTGCCTAACATATCCCCTAACAGAACCTTTCCTCTAGCCTATCCTTTTCCCCACCTGAACCTTTCCCCTAGCCTAACCTTTTCCCTTGGCCTATCATTTCCCTTGGCCTATCCTTTCTGCTGCCCTAACCTTTTCCTGTGGCCTACCCTTTTCCCCCACCTAACTTTTTCCCTTAGCCTAACCTTTTCCCTTGGCATATCCTTTCCCCTAGCCTAAGCTTTTCCCCTAGCCTAACCATTTCCCATAGCATAACATCTTCACCAAGCCTAACCTTTTCCCGCAGCCTAGCCTTTTCCCCTAGCCTTAACCTTTCCCCTAGCTTAATCTTTCCCATGGCCTAACCTTTTCCCCAAGTCTAACCTTTCCCCTAGCCTAACTTTTTTTGCCTACCCTAACCTTTGCCCTTGGCCTATTCTTTTACCAGGCCTAACCATTTCCCCTGGCCTAACCTATTTCCGTAGCCTAACCTTTTCCCCTAGTCTTAACGTTTCCCCTATTCTAACCTTTTCCCCTAGCCCTACCTTTCCTTTAGCCTATATGTTACACCAGCCTCACCTTTTCCCCTGGCCTAACCTTTGCCCTAGCATAACTTTTTCCCCTGGCTTACCTTTTTCCCCCTTGCCTAATGTTTTCCCCTTGCCTAATGTTTTCTCCTGACCTAAACTTTTCCCAAGGCCTAACCTTTTCCACTTGTCTAAACTTTTCCTGTAGCCTAATGTTTTCCCCTAGTCTAATCTTTTCCCTAGCCTATCCTTCTCCCTAGCCTAACCTTTTCCTCTCGCCTAACCTTTTCCCCTGGCCTAACGTTTTCCCTTAACCTAACCATTTTCCCATAGCCTAACCCTTGTGCCTAGACTATCCTTTTCCACGATCCTAAACTTCTCCCTTGCATAATCTTCTGCCTGGCCTATCCTTTCCCCTGCCCTAACCTCTTCTCACCGTCTAACCTATTCCCCTGGACTATCCTTTCCCCCTAGCCTATACTTTTCCCTGACCTAACCTTTTCCCTGAGGCTTACCTTTCCCCCGGCCTAACCTCTTCCCCTTGCCTAACCTTATCCCTACCCTAACCTTTTCCCCTAGACAAACCTTTACTCCTAGCCTACCCTTTCCCCCTAGCCAAACCTTTTGTCCTAACCTAAAAATTTTCAAAGGCTTACCTCTTCATCTAGCCTCACCTCTTTCCATAGCCAAACCTGACCCCTGTCTAACCTTTATCCTTGCCTAACCTTTTCACCTACCTTATCCTTTTCCCCTACCTTAAACTTTACCCCTAGCCTAACCTTTTCACCCAACTTAAACTTTTCCCCTGGGGCAACCTTTTCCACTGGCCTATCCTCTCCTCCTAGCCTAACCCTTTCCACTAGCCTAGGCTTTTCTCCTGGCCTAAACTTTTCCTCTTGCCTAAGCGTTTCCCTGGCCTAACCTGTTCCCATAGCCTAACCCATTTCCCTAGCTTAACCTTTTGTCCTCGCCTAACCTTTTCTCCTGGCCTAATCTTTTCCCATAGCCTGACCTGACCCCTAAACCTAAACTTTATACTACCCTAACCTTTTCCCCAGCTTAACCTTTTCACCTTGACTATTCTCTTCCCCTGGCTTAACATTTTCCCATAGACTTACCTGACCCCTAGCCTAACCTTTGTCCAAGCCTAACCTTTTTCCCTGGCCTAAACCTTTCACCTGACCTAACTGTTTCCCCTGGCCTAAGCTTTCCCCCAGCCTAACCTTCTCCCTAGCCTAACCATTTTTCCTAGACAAACCTTTTCCCCTGGCCTAATCTTTTCCCTTAGCATAACATTTTTCCCTAGCCTAACCTTTTCCCCTAGCCTAACGTCTTTCTCTGGCCTAACCTTTTCCCATAGCCTAATCTGAACCCTAGCCTAAACTTTACCCTAGCCTAACCTTTTCCCCTGGCCTAAACATTTCACGCAGCCTAACCATTTTCCTTGGCCTAAGCTTTGCCCCATCCTAACCTTTTCCTCTAGCCTTAGCTTTTCCACTGACCTCACCTATTCCCCTGACCCAACCTTTTCCCCTAGCCTAACCTTTCCCTTGGCCTAACCTTCTCCCTTAGCCTAAACGTTTACCCTAGCCTACCCTTGTGCCCTAGCCTACCCTTTTCCCCTAGCCAAACCTTTTTTCCTAACCTAAACATTTCCAAAGTCTTACCTTTTTACCTAGCCTGACCTCTTCCCATAGCCAAACCTGACCTCTAGCCTAACCTTTATCCTTGCCTAAACCTTTCACCTACCTTATCCTTTTCCCCTACCTTAAACTTTACCCCTAGCCTAACCTTTTACCATAGCCTAACCTTTTCACCTAACAAACCTTTCCCTTGGGCCAACCTTTTCCCCTGACCTATCCTTTCCTCGTAGCCTAACCCTTTCCACTAGCCTAGGCTTTTCTTCTGGCCTAATCTTTTCCCCTGGCCTAAGCATTTCCCTGGCCTAACCTGTTCCCATAGCCTAACCCTTTTCCCTTAGGCTAACCTTTTCCCCTACCCTAACTATTCCCCCAGCCTAACCCTTTCACCTGGCCCAATCTTATCCACTAACCTAAACCTTTCTCCTCACCTTTCCATTCACACCTAGCCTAACTTTTCCCTTAGCCTAATCTTTTCTCATAGCCTAACCTGACCCCCAGCCTAGCCTTTGACCTAGCCTAACCTTCTCCCCTAGCCTAACCTTTTCCCTTGGCCTATCCTTTCCCCTGACCTAACCTTTTCCCTTGACCTAACCTTTTCCCCTGGCCTAACCTTTTCCCCTGGCCTAACCTTTTCCTTTGGCCTATCCTTTCCCCTGACCTAACCTTTTCCCCTGACCTAACCTTTTCCCCTGGCCTAACCTTTTCCCCTGGCCTAACCTTATCCCTGGCCCAACCTTATCCCTGGCCTAACCTTTTCCCATAGCTTAACCTTTTTCCTTAGCCTATTCTTTCCCCTAGCCTAACCTTTTCCCTAGCCTGCAATTTTCCCCTAGCCTAACCTTTTCCCCTCACCTAAGCTTTTCCCTTACCCTATCATCCTCCCCAGCCTAACCTTATCGCCTAGCCTAAACTTTTCCCCTGCTCTAACCTTTTCTCCTGGCCCAATCTTTTCCTCCAGCTTAACCTTTTCCTCTAGGCTAACCTTCTTTCCTAGCTTAACCTTTTCCCTAGGACCAAACTTTACCCCTAGTCTAAGCTTTATCCTCTAGCCTAGCCTTTTCCCCTGTCCTAACCTTTTCCCTGGGCCTAACCTTTTCCCCTGGCCTAAGGTTTTCCCCTTTCCTAACCTTTTCCCTTAGTCTAACCTTTTCCCTTAGTCTTCTTTTTCATTTGCCTAACCTTAAACCCTCCCCTTACCATTTCCCATAGATTAACCTTTTCCCCTAGCCGAACCTTTTCCCCTAACCCAATTTCTACTCCTTGCCTAACTTTTTCCTGTAGACTAACCTTTACCCTCGCATAACCTTTCCCCTGACCTAACCTTTTCCCCGGCCTAATTTTTTCCCCTACCCTAAATGTTTCCCTACCCTTAGCCTTCAGTCTACAACTAACCGTAACACCAACACTGGACCCTCACCATAACCTAAACCACAAGCCTATCCCTATCTCTACACCCAATCGTAGCACCAGGCTTAGTCCTAAACTCAACCATAAGTCTAGCCTAAGGCCCAGCCTCAAGTCTACAATTAACCATAACACTCACCTAAACCCTTACTCTAACCCCAGTCTAAATCCAATTGGAAGCTTATCCCTGTATCCTTGAGGCCTAGGTCTAACCTGAACCTGACCTTAACCATAAACCCAAACCTAAACCCAGTTATGACCATAATCCCAAACCAAACTCTGACCCTAACCTAAACCTAACATTTTCCTTTAATGAACCTTAACCCTAATGGTAACTCTCACCCTAAACTTAGCCCTAGGCCTAGCCTTAAGCCTCCCACTAACCCTAACCTTATCTATCTATCCATCATCATAAGAATAATGATAAAAAACTGTGGCATTTATTAAGTGCTTACTCTGGGCCAAGTACTGGTCGAAGCGCTGGAGTTGATACAAGGGCATCAGGTTGGACACAGTCAATGTCTCACATAGGGATCACTGTCTTGATCCCCATATTACAGATGAAGTAATTGAGGCATGGAGAAGTAAAGTGATTTGACCAAAATCACAAAGTGGACATGTGGCAAGATATGTCTAACACGAACCCTACCCCTACACTGAGCCTTAACCCTTTACACTAACCTTAACCCTAAGCCTAACCCTTCCCTTCAAATTAGCCCTAGCCCTACTGCCAACCCTAAACCAAACCTGAAATTTAGCTTCAACCCTAGTTGCAATCCCAATCTTAACCCTAATCCCAGCCCTAGCTATAGCCTCTGACCCTAAACCTTATTCCAAAACCTAACCACAATATTGACCATAACCCTAGACTTAGGCCTAGGCTTTGCCCTAACTATAACCCTAACCCTAATCAGCTCTCTGCTCCTCCTCCCCTCCCCATTGCCCCTACTCCCTCCCTCTGCTCTACACCCTTCTCCTCCCCACAGCGCTTGTAGATATTTCAATGTATATATTGCTGTATTTTTTTAATGATGTGCATTTATTTATGGATCTATTCAACTATTTGGATGGCTCCTTGCTTTATTTTGTTGTCTGTCTCCCCCTTCTAGACTGTAAGCCTGTTGTTGGGTAGGAATTGTCTCTATCTGTTGCCGAATTGTACTTTCTAAGCACTTAGTACAGTGCACACAGTAAGCAATCAATAAATACCATTGATTGAATGAATAGTCCTAGCCATAAATCAAACAATGACACTCTAACTTAAAAATAACCTTACTCCTAACCCTAACTAGACTCGACTTTGACATCTGCCCTAGCTGTCCCCTTAGCCATAACTTTAAAGCTACCATTCACACTAACAAAGAACACTAATTATTCATTCATTTATTTACAATTTGGCAACAGATAGAGGCAATTTCTGCCCAACAACGAGCTCACACTCTAAACAGGGGAGACAGTCAAAACAAAATAAAACAAAACAAATAGTCTGGCATCAATATCATCAAGATAAATATAATCATAGATATATACATATCATTAACAAAATAGAATAATAAATAATATATACAAATATGCACAAGTGCTGTATAAATTTCCCTTGGCCTAACCTTTTCCCCTAACTTAAACATTTCCCCTAACCCAAACTTTTCCCCCACCCTAGGGGGAGGGGAAGGGGGAAGAGCAGATTGAGGGAATGGGGGAATGGGGAGGGGAGGAGGAGCAGAGGGAAAGGGAGGGCTTTGTCTGGATAGGCCTCCTGGACGAGGTGAGCTCTCAGTAGGGCGTTGAAGAGGGGAAAAGAGTTTGTTTGGCACATATGGTAGATTGGTGGTAGGATGTGGGCCAGGGGTTGACAGTGGGACAGGTGCGAATGAGGAAGCATGAGGAGGTTAGCGGCAGAGGAGCGGAGTGTATGGGGTGGGCTGTAGAAGTAGAGAAAGAAGGTGAGGTAGGAGGGGACTAGGTGATGGAGAGCTTTGAAGACAAGAGTGAGGAGTTTTTGTTTTATGTGAAGGTTGATAGGCAACCACAGAAGGTTTTTGAGGAGGGGAGTGACATGACCTGAGCGTTTCTGTAGAAAGATGATCTGGGCAGCAGAATGAAGAATAGACTGGAGCAGGGAGAGACAGGAGGATGGCAGATCAGAGAGGAGGCTGATGCAATAATCCAGTCGGGATATTATGAGAGCTTGTACCAGAAAGGTAGCAGTTTGAATGGAGAGGAAAGGGCAGATCTTGGCGGTATTGTAAAGGTGAGACTGGCAGGTTTTGGTGACGGATTGGATGTGTGGGGTTTATGAGAGATTAGAGTCCCGGATGACACCAATGTTGCGGGCCTGTGAGATGGGAAGGATGATAGTGCTGTTCACAGTGACTGGGAAGTCAGGGAGAGGACAGGGTTTGGGACATAAAATAAGGAGCTCAGCCTTGGACATGTTGAGTTTTAGGTGGCAGGCAGACATCTAGGTGGAGATGTCCTGAAGGCAGGAGGAGATACGAGCCTGAAGGGAGGAGGAGAGAACAGGGTAGGAGATGTAGATTTGGGTGTCATTTGCATAGAGATGAGAGTTGAAGCCATGGGAGGGAATGAGTTCACCAAGGGACTGAATATAGATGGAGAACAGAAGAGGGCCAAGAACTGACCCTTGAGGAACCCCTACCTTTAGTGGATGGGAGGGGGAGGAGGAGCCTGCGAAGGAGACCGAGAATGAAAGGCCAGACAGATAAGAGGAGAACCAGGCGAGGAGGGAGTCTGTGAAGCCAAGGTTAGATAAAGTATTGAGGAGAAGGGGATGGTTGACAGTGTCAAAGGCAGCTGAGAGGTCGAAGAGGATTAGGATAGAATAAGAGCCATTGGATTTGGCAAAAAAGAGGTCACTGGTGACTTTGAGAGGTCAGTTTCAGTGAGGTGGAGCAGACAGAAGCCAGATTTCAGGGGGTGAAGGAGAGAATTGGAATTGAGGAATTCAAGGCAGCGAGTATAGATAACTCATTCTAGGAGTATGGAAAGGAAGGGCAGGAGGGAGATAAGATGATAACTGGAAGGGCAAGTGGGGTCAAGAGAGGGTTTTTTAGGATGGGGGAGACATGGGCATGTTTGAAGGCGGAGGGGAAGAAGCCGTTGGAGAGTGAGTGGTTCAAGATAGAAGTTAAGGAGGAGAGGAGGGAAGGGGAGATAGTTTTTATGAGGTGAGCAGGAATGGAGTCTGAACACAGGTGGAGGGGGTGGCACTTGCGAGGAGGGAGGAGGTCTCCTCTACGGATACTGCTGGGAAGGATGGAAAAGTAGGGGAGAGGGTTGAGAGCTGGGAGATAAAAAAGGGGGAGGGGTGACTTTGGGGAGCTCAAAGACATGATGGTGTTAATTTTCGTAATGACTTAGGTGGCGAGATCGTTGGGGGTGAGGGATGGAGGAGGGGGAGGTACAGGGGACCTGAGGAGAGAGTTAAATGTCTGGAACAATTTGCAGGGGTGATGGGAATGGGCCTCAATGAGGGAAGAAAAATAGTTTTTCCTGGCAGAGGAGAGGGCAGAATTAAGGCAGGAAAGGCTAATCTGAAACCTAAACCTTACCCTAGCCCTAATCGAAACCCTAAACCTGTCCCTATTGCTGGCCCTGACCCTAGCCATGACCCTAACCCCAACCCTATTCCTATCCCTAGGAATAACCATAATCCTGGCCTTAAGCCTAACCCTAACTCCCAGGATTCCCGTAGTGTGTCTGGGGATGCCTGAGGGTGGGTTAGAATAGTAACTCTTTAGCAAACGTTATCATTATTATTATTATGATGAATAAGGAACCTAATTCTATCCCTAACCCTAATTCCCAGGATTCCTGAAGTGTGTCTGGGGATGCCTGAGGGTGGATTAAAATAGTTCCTCTTTAGCAAACGTTATCATTATTATGAATAAGGAACCTAATTCTATCCCTAACTCTAATCCTGGCCCTTACCCTAAACTCAACCCTAACTCTATTCCTAACCTTAAACCTATCCCTAATTCTAAACCGCACCCTGATGCTAAGTATATGGGGGTTACAGAAGCCTGTGTGGGGGCTATGTGAGTGCCATCTTCCAGCCCTGAAATGCTTTTCACAATGTAACTACCTCAAGAGCAACAAACTGTGCTAAACCAAACCCTAGACCTAACACTAACCTTAGCCCTAACCCTCCACCTAGAATTTACCCTAAATCCTAAACTTCACCATAATTCTAAACCTACCTCTGGCCTTAGCCTTACCCTAATCCATAGCCCTAACATATACTCTAAGCCTTACTCTTCATTTGGCCCTTGGCCTAAACCCAGCTCTAACCCTAACCCTAAAACCTGTACCTAACAATAACTTTAGGCCTAGGTCTACTTCTCACCCAAACCTTAACACATGTGTTAATCCAAAAACTAATTCTTACCCTAACAATAAACTTTACTCTAACCCTAACCGTTACCCTAGTTTTAGCTCTAACCCTTCCCTTGAATAAAAAACCTGAGCACAGTTTTCACTATAACTCCTTAACATGTGGGGCCAGAATCCATGTGGGTGATTTCTTCCATCCCCAGAAACTACACCAGGGCTACAAATTACCCTAATGCTAATTGTAACCCTAACCCTAACCCTAATCCTAATCCTAGTCGTACTACATATTTTAAACCTAATTCTAGCCCTAAACTTACACTTAAGTCTAACCCTAAACCTCACTCTCCAGCCTCCGGATGTGTGTATGGAGGTATGTGTGGGTTGGCTCTTCCAGCTCCAAGAATGTCATTCAATCTCAATCTCTCCCAGGGCAAGAAATTGCCCTGACCCTCAACAGAACCACAACGCTAAAGTTTACCTGACCCACCACTAACAATGACCCTAACTCTAGCCCTAAACCTTGGCCCTAGACTTTAACCAGAACCATAAACCTAACCCTAAAACTATTCTTAAGCATCAACCTGACCCTAGCCCTAACCCTAGCCCAAACCCTAACCCTAATCTTGACTCTTTCCCTAACTTCCAGAAATGGGTCTGGCACCCCGTGCCTGTGGAACTTTTCAGCCGCAAGCATGCCTCTCATACTGTAACTTTTCCGGGCAAAAAATTAACCTAACCAAACCTATGCCTATGCCTAACCCTAACCCGAAACTTATTCCTACCTTTAAACCTAACCCTAACACTAACTAATGCTAACCTTCATTCAATAGTATTTATTGAGCACTTACTATGTGCAGAACACTGTACTAAACCTTAGCCCTAACCTTTAAACTAAATCCAAATCCTCAGGGCTGCATGTCTGGGGGCCTTTGGGGGGGGAACTTTCATCCCCAAGAATGGTGCCCAACCTGTAACCCTTTTTCAAGGCAACATTTGCCCTGATGCTAACCCTGGTCCTAAACCTAATCCCAATTCTACCCCTATCCCTATCCCTATCCCTACCCCTGAACCCAACCGTCACCCTAATCCTAAATCTGAATATGTCCTAACTCCAGTGGTAACCACAGCCTTTACCCTAAACTTATTCTAACTCTAAATCTAACGTTGACCCCAACCCTAGCACTAGGCCTAATCCCATCATTAACCCTAGATTTAGCCCTAACACTAAACCTAATCCAAAACCTAACCCTAATCCTAACCCTGACCCAAAACGTCACCGTGAACCTAGCCCTAGTCTTAGCCCTAGGCATAATCCAATCCCTAAATTTAACACTAGCCTGAACTCTAACCCTAATCCAACTTGCCCTTTCCCTAATCCTAACCCTAACCCAAACTGTAATGGTAATGTTGATCCTCAACATGAGTCTAATCTTAACCCTAACACTAACCCTAACTATAAGCCTAGCCCCAACCCAATCATAGCATTAACCCTAAACATGGTTCTATCTGTAACCGTAACCTCAACCATAAACCTCATCCTAATCCTAACTCTGCCCCTCAGCCCTAGCTCTTAATCCTAACTCTCACCAAAACCCAAACCCGCACCCTAAACCTACATGTAAACCTAACCCTGTCCCTAATCCCCTTCCGAGGTCTAACTCTAACCCTATTCCTAACTTTAAAATTAGTACTATGCCTAGCAGTTAATCTAATGGTAACCCTCACCCCACCCCTAACCCTAACCCTAACTCTAGATTAAACCTTAGCCCTAAGCCTAAATTTAGCCCTAGGGCTATCCCTAAACCTAAATTTAACCCTAATCCTACTCTTAGCCCTAACACTAGCCCTAGACCTGGCCATAGCCCTAACGTTAAACTTACCCCTAATACAAATCCTAACCATCACCCTAAACCTAGCCATAAATCTAACCCTAACTCTAGCCCTAGATCTAGTCCTTGCTTACCACTAATCCCATTTCTAACGAAAATCTTAACCCCAAATTTGACCACCTCTCTAATCCTAACTCTAACTCTTATCCTAACCCGAAGCCTAGCCCTAACTATAACCATAGCCCTACAACTTGTCAGCTGTGTGACTGTGGGCAAGTCACTTAACTTCTCTGGGCCTCAGTTACCTCATCTGTAAAATGGGGATTAAGACTGTAAGCCCCATATGGGACAACCTGATTCCCCTATGTCTACCCCAGCGTTTAGAACAGTGCTCTGCACATAGTAAGCACTTAACAAATACCAATATTATTATTGTTATTATTACCTGCACCTAATCCTAAACCTTTCCCTACCCTATTGGCTAGAGCCCGACCCTGGGAATGAGAAGGTCATGGTTTTCCAGCTCCCAGCTGGGAGAATCCCAGCTCCGCCACTGATGTGCTGGGTGACCTTGTCCAAGTCACTTCACTACTCTGGACCTCAGTTCCCTCATCTGGAAAATGGGGATGGAGACCTGGAGCCCCCCATGGGACACTGATTACGTTTAACATGATTATCTCGTATCTACCCTAGCACTTAGTAGGGTGCCTGGCACATAGTAAGTGATTAGGAAATACCCTGATTATTATTATTATTATTACCTAACCCTTACAGGACCTCTTGTCTCACACTGACTGAAACACTAACCCTAAACCTAACCCAAACCTCAAAACCAAACTTAACCCTTAACCTAACCCTAATTTTAATTCCAAAGCTGACCCTAACCCTAACTCTAAACCTAAACCAAGACCTAACCCTAACCCTAACCTAACCCAAGGCCTAACTCTAAAGGTTATCTTAATGTAAACCCTATGCCCAAACCTAACCCTACTATTTTACTCCTACCAGAGCTCTAGCCTTAACCCTAACACTACCCCCTCCCTAACCGTAATCATAAACCTAAACTAGCCTCAATTCTAATCATCATCCTAACCCTAAATCTACCCCTAAACCTAACCATAAATAGAATCCAGAACCTATCTCAAGCCCTATCGCTAACCATAGCCCCAACCCTAAACCTACCCCTAACCCTAATGGTAAATTTAATCCCAATTCTAACCAAACCCTAAACTTTACTCTAACCCTAAACTGAATTCTTAACCCCAATTCTGACACTAGCCCAGCCCTAACACTACTCCAACCCTAACCCTAATCATAAACCTAAACCTAACCCCAATTCTAATCATCGTCCTAACCCTAAATCTACCCCTAAACCTAACCATAAATAGAATCCAAAACCTAACCCAAGCCCTATCCCTCCCTAGCCATAGGCCCAAACCTAAACCTACCCCTAATCCTAACACTAAATTTAATCCCAACCTTAGCCAAATCCTAAACTTCACTCAGAGGAAAGAGCCCGGCTTTGGGAGTCAGAGGTCATGTGTTCTAATTCTGACTCTGTCACTTATCAGCTGTGTGACTTTGGCCAAGTCACTTAACTTCCCTGGGCCTCAGTTAACCTCATCTGTAAAATGGAGATTGAGACTGTGAGCCCTACGTGGGATAGGGACTTTGTCCACCCCAATCTGCTTGTATCCACCCCAGTGCTTAGTACAATGCCTGGCTCATAGTTAAGCGCTTAACAAATACCATTATTATTATTATTATTTTTTTTTACTTGAACCCTAACCTTAATTCTTAACCCAATCCTAACACTAGCCCTAACCCTAACTTTAACCTTAACACTAGATCTGAACACTAGATTAGAGAAGCAGCGTGACTCAGTGGAAAGAGCACGGGTTTGGGAGTCAGCAATCATGGGTTCAAATTTCACCTCAGCCGTTTGTCAGCTGTATGACTACGGGCAAGTCACTTAACTTCTCTGTGCTTCAAGTACCTCATCCTTAAAAGGAGGATTAAGACTGTGAGCCCCACGTGGGACAACCTGATGACCTTGTATCCTCCCCAGCTCTTAGAACAGTGCTTTGCACCTAGTAAACTCTTAACAAATGCCATTATTATTATCTAGTTCTTAATCTCACTTTAACCCTAACCCAAGGAATAGTGCTAACCCTTACCCCAGCCCTAGCCCAAGCCTTAGCCATAACACTAACCCTAAACCTAATCCTAACCTTAAACCTAACCCTAACCATAACACCATCCTAAACTCTGAACCTAGCCATATCCCTAATCCTAACCCTAATCCTAAACCCCACCATAAACATAGACTTCAGAAATGCTTTCTCTAAATCTATTCCTAACGATAACCCTAGGCCTACCCTAACCCAAATCCTAACCCTAACCCTAGCCCTAAAACGAGCCCTAGCCTTAACCCTATCAGTAACGCTAACCCTATCCATAACCTTAATCCTAACTCTACCCCTAATTCTAGCCATAACTCTAACCCTAGCAGTAAACCTAACCATAATTCTAACCCTCACTCTACCCCTAGCCCTTACAGGAACCCCAGAACTAGCCTTAACGCTATCCTTATTCTGTACAAGAACCCGAGCACTAACCTTAAACCTAACTTTAAACCTAACCCTAACACTAAATTCTAAGTCTAAATTTAAGCCTTTTCCTAGGCCTAGCCCTAACCATGACCTAACCCCTAACATTAACCCTCGCCTTTAGTGTAGCCCTAATCTAACCTTACCTGTAATGCTAACCATAACTCTGATCCTTACTATAACCTTAACTTGAACTCTTACCCTAATAATGACTCTAACCCTAGCTCAGACCCTAACCCTAAATCTAACCCTAACCCTACCCCAAGTCTTAACACTAACCCTAGCCCTAACCATAATTCTAATCATACCCATAATGCTAACCTGATCCCTAAAACCTAATACTAACCCTACCCCAAAGCCTAGCCCTAGTCCTGACCCTAAGCCTAGCATTTACTCTTATACTGGGCCTAGTCACAATCCCAACCCTAACACTAGCCCTGGGTCTAGCCCAGGCCCTAACCTTAACTCTAACTCTAACCCTAATCCTTAAACCTAAATTGAGCTCAAAGTCTCACCCTAACCCTAAACCCTTAGGGCTAACCCTGACTCTAACCCTAGTTTTAAACCTAACCCTATCTCTAACCCTTGTTCTAGTACTAGCCATAACTCTAAACTGAACCCTGACACTAGGTTTACCTCTAACCCTAACTTTACCCAGAGCCTAGACAAAATCCGTGAGCAGGGACTGTCTCTCTTTATTGCGGTATTATACATTCCAAGTGCTTAGTACAGTGCTCTGCACATAGTAAGTGCTCAATAAATACTATTGAATATACCTAAATCTATCCCTGACCCTTAGCTTAAACCTAATCTTAACTCTACCATTAACCATAACTCAAGCCCTAACCATAATTTAACCCTAATAGTTACTCTAATCCTAACCCTATAAAAAATCCTATCCTGAGCCCTAGGCCTAGTCCTAGCCCTAAACCTAACCCTAGCCCAAACCCTAACCTTAGCTCTTAACCCTAACATTAACCGTACCCCTAGGCCTAACCTTAAATATAAATTCACCATAGCCCTAGGCCTAGCCATAACCCCAATCATAACACTAGCCCTAGGCCTAGTCCCAGCCCTAATCCTACCCCTACCCCTTAACCCAAATTTAACTCCTAGTGGTAAGCCCAACCCTAAACCTAACTGTAAGCCTAACTCTATTTCTACCCCTAATTCTAGCCCTAGCCATAGTAACCTTAACCCTAACCCTTACCCTAACCTTAATGCAACCCTAACTCTAGGCCCTAACCCTAAACCTAACCCTCTTTCTAACCTTAACCCTGATGCTAACCCTAATCATAACTCTAACACAATCCTTAACCCTATCCTAAGCCTAGCCCTAATCCCAGCCATAACCCTAAACATAACACTGACCCAGCCCTAACCAAAATCCAAGCCCTAGCCCAATTCCTGACACTAATCCTAGTTCTAATCCTAAATAATCATGTTGGTATTTGTTAAGCACTTACTACGTGCAGAGCACTGTTCTAAGCGCTGGGGTAGACACAGGGGAATCAGGTTGTCCCCCGTGGGGCTCACAGTCTTAATCCCCATTTTACAGATGAGGGAACTGAGGCCCAGAGAAGTTAAGTGACTTGCCCACAGTCACACAGCTGACAAGTGGCAGAGCTGGGATTCGAACTCATGACCTCTGACTCCAAAGCCCATGCTCTTTCCACTGAGCCACGCTGCTTCTCATCATCTAAACCCCATCATAACCCTAAACCTAAAACTAATCCTAACCCCAAGCCTAATCCCAACTTTTACCCCTAGGCCTAAAGTAACCCTAACAATTACCCTAGCCCTAACCCTAACACTAACCCTAATTCTAAATGTAAACCTAGCTCCAACATTAGCTCTAACACTAGCCTTGTCCCTAACACTAATCCTAACCCTAAAGCTAATGCTAATTCTAGTCCTAACCATAGTACCAACCCTAACCTGAGCCCTAGCACTAACCATAAATCTAACCCTATCCAGAGACATATTCCTAACCCCAATCCTAACCCTAAATCCAGCCCTAATCCTAACCCTCACCCTATCCCTTACACTAATCCTAGCCATAACTCTAACCCAAACTCTATCCTTAGTTTAGGACTAGGCTTAACCTTAACCCTATCTCTAACACTAATACTAATGCTTGCCCTAGACATTGCCCTAATCATAACCCTAGCCCTAGGCATAACCTCAAGCTTACCACTAATGCTAACCCTAACCCGAAACTAACTCTAACTCTTACTTAACCCTAACCCTAACCCAAAACCTATACTCAACTCTAACACTACTAGCAACAGTACCAAGCCATGCCTGTAAGGATGACCTCTGGTCAGCCATGGGAATGTTGGGATTTTGGAGGCACCAGGCCCCAGGATTCACGATTTGGACCCGGCCTTCGATCTCCCTGCTCAAGAAAGGTGCCCAGTGGGAATGGAAGGAGATGCAAGAGGTAGGTAGCCCTGCATGAGATCATCCAAGCCATGCAACAATATGGAGCCCTCAGACCCCTCGATAGGGAAACACTCCTTGTCTTACATGTTGGGGTCAGAACCACTGGGGAGCAGTATGGCCCATGGCAAGGGAATTCTCCGCAGATCCAAATCCTGTTCACATTCAGATAGGTGGAATGCAAAGGAGCTCAGAGTCACTATTCCCTTTGGGAGAAGATGATCACTGCCATGTACGAGGTCCTTTGGGCTGCTGAAGCCGTCATGGGGGTTTAAGAAATTGAGCTGCACTTTGCACCGCCCCATCTTGAAGCAGGTTTGGGAGGCCCCTCCAGTGCCCCAGGAGTCCCCAACACCTTGACCATCCATAGGATGGTCATGTATGTGGCCCATAGAGACTGGACAGAGGGCAGGCCTACACAGCAAAGATGCCTACCAAGGTGGCTGTACTGTACCCTAGTGGGCCACCAGTCATTTCCCTGGATCCATAGTCATGCAGCTTTGAGATACACAGATGTGGAACAGAATTTGATTTACTGAAGCCAGTACTTACTCGGAAAATGGCCAGTGGATGGCGTGAGCAGCAACCCGGTGCCCATCCATGGAACAGGGGATCACTGAGGAAGTCGAAGGGTCCGCCCACATGGTGGAAGTATTGGCCAGAGCTGCTGTTTATTCACACTGACTCATGGCCCTCTTTTAAAAGTGCAACAATGTGGGCCACTGCCTGGGAGGTCCACAAGAGAAAAGCCCAAGGTAGGAAAGTCTGTAGAGAAGAGCTGTAGCGAGAGTGGCTGGAAATTGCATTTGCATGATCTTTGCATGTCAGACACATTGCATGCACATGACAGGGGCTCTGATCTTATAGCAACTCACTGGAACAAGGAAGCGGATCATCTGGCCCAAATTCGGGGGGCTGGGGGTGGGGATGGGGGGCGGTCCCACACCCCAGATCAAAAACTGTTGGACTAGATTGACCAAGAGATGGGGGAATGCAGGGCATGGTGGGTCAGATGGTTGGTCACATGGAAGCAAGCATATTCATTCATTTATTCAAACATATTCCTTGAGTGCTTGCTATATGCAGAGCAAGAGCACTGTACTAAGCATTTGGGAAAGTACAATACAATAGCAAATGGTGACATTCCCTGCCCACAGTGACCTCACAGTTACAGTGGTGGAGACAGATATCAATACAAATAAATAAAATTTCAGATATGTGGATAAGTGCTTTGGGGCTGAGAGGGGGAAGAGCAAAGTGACCCAATCAGGGTGACACAGAAAGGAGTGGGAGATGAGGAAAAGTGGGGCTTAGTTTGGGAAGGCCTCTTGGAGGAGATGTGGTAGGGGTAGATTTGGGATTAGGTTTAGGGCCGGGTTACCTTCAGAGCAATTTTTCACCCTTAACAAGATTTACAGGTTGAGCACGATTCTTGGGGCTGAAAGTTCCCTTCTCCAAAGGCAGCCAGACATGCAGCCCTGAGGATTTAAACTTAGTTTTAAGGTTAGGGCTAAGGTTAGAGTCAGTTAGTGTTAAGGTTAGGTTTAAAGTTGGGGTGAAGTTTAGGGTTAGGGGTTGGGCGTAATTTGGTGTTAGGTTTAGGCCCAAGGGTAAGGTTAGGTTAATTTTTTGTCCTGGAAGAATTACAATTACAGAGACATACTTGGGGCTGAAATTTCCATGGACACAAGGCCACAGACCCATTTCTGGGAGTTAGGGTTAGAGTCAGGATTAGAGTCAAGGCTAAGGCTAGGACTGGGATCAGGTTGATGTTTAAGGTTAGTTTTAGGGTTCGGTTTAAGGTTCTGGTTAAGGTCAATGCTTGGCCTAGGGCCAGGATTTAGGGCTTTAGGGTTAGAGTTAAGGTTCTTGCTCTTGTTAGCATTGAGTCAGGTGAAGGTTAGGGTTGTGGTCCTGTTGAGGGTCAGGGCAATTTCTTGCTCTGGGACAGTTTGAGATTGAATGACATTCTTGGAACTGGAAGAGCCCACCCACTCGTACCTCCAGACAAGCTTCTGGAGGCCCAAGAGTTAGGGTTAGGGTTAGACTTAGGTTTAGGGCTAGGGTTTGTTTGAGAATTGGGGTTAGGGTTAGGGTTATGACTAGGGTCAGGGTAAGCAATAAGGATAGGGTTAGGGTTTGGTTTAGGGCTAGGGTAAGGTCTAGGTTTTAGGTGAGCAATAGGGTTAATAATTATTGTTCTTTGTTAGTGTGAATGTTAGCTCTAAAGTTAGGGCTAAGGAGCTATATATATTATTTATTATTCTAATTATTTTGTTAATGGTGTGCATATGTCTATGATTCTATTAATCTTGATGATATGATGGTATTGATGCCAGACTACTTGTTTTGTTTTGTTGTCTATCTCTCCTCTTTAGACTGTGAGCCCATTGTTGGGCAGGGATTGCCTTGATCTGTTGCCAAATTGTACATTCCAAGCACTTAGTACAGTGTTCTGCACATAGTAAGCAATCAATAAATATGATTAAATGAATGAATGAATGAATGAATGAATAATTAGTGTTTTTGTTAGTGTGAATGTTTGCTTTAAAGTTAGGGTTAAGGGTACAGCTAAGGCTAATGTCAAAGTCAGGTCTAGTTAGGATTAGGAGTAGGGTTATTTTTAAATTAGAGGGTTATTCGATTTATGACTAGGATTATTCTTTCATTCAATCATATTTAGTGATCGCTTACTCTGTGCAGAGCACTGTACTAAGAGCTTGGAAAGTACAGTTCGGCAACTGAGACAATTCCTGCCCAACAATGGGCTCACAGTCTAGAAGAGGGAGACAGAAAAGAAAACAAAGCAAGTAGACAGGCAACACTACCATCAGAATTGATGAATAGGACCATAGACAAATGCACAACAATAAAATGAATAGAGCAATATATTTGTAGAAACATATTCAAGTGCTGTGGGGAGGGGAGGGGCGTAGAGCAAAGGGAGAGGCAATGGGGAGGGGAGGAGGAGCAGAGAGCTGATTAGAGTCAGGGTTAGGGTTAGCTCTATGGCTAAGTTTAGGGTTAGGGTTAAGGACGGAGCTAGAGTTAGGGTTGGATGAGGGTTAATATTAAATTTACTACTAGGCCTAGTGCTAATTTCAGAATTAAGATTAGGGCCAGGCCTAGAATTTTGATTAGGGATGGGGTTAGATAAATTTATGTTTTGGGTTTAGAGTTTGGTTGGCTAAGGTGAAGGGCTCAGGCTGAGTGGTAGGTTTAGGGCTAGGAAGAGGGTTATGGTTGAGGTTACAGTTAGGGATTGGGCCAAGTTTAGGGCATGGTTAGTGTTGGGGCTAGGCTTACAGTTAGGGTTAGCTCTTAAGGTTAGCATTTGATTCAGGCTGAGGATTAATGTTGCCATTAGGATTAGGGCTAGGGTTAGGGTGATGGTTAGAATTAAGGCAATTTGTAGCTCTGACATAGTTTTGGTGGCTGGAAGAGATCACACACATGGACTCCTGTCCCCCTCCCATCCCGCCACATGTTGGGGAGTTAGGGTGAAGTTTATGCCTCAGTTTTGTAACTTAAGTTGCTCTAACTCTAACCTTATGGTGAGGTTTAGAATTCGAGTGAGCTTTATTGTTACGTTTAGGATTCGTTTTTTTATTAACATTAGGGTCAAGGTTTGCATTAGGGGTGGAACTAGCCAAAGGTTATTCTTATGTACAGGTTTTAGGATTAGGGGTAGGGCTGGGGCTAGGCCTAGGGTTATGTTAGGGTTATGGTGAGGTGTAGGGTTAGTATTAATGATACAGTTAGGATTAAGGACCAGGGTTTAGGGTTCAGTTTTGGGTTAGAAATAGGTTTAGGAATAGATTAGGGTTATGGATTGGGTTAAGGCCAAGGGAAGAGGTAGGTTTAGGATTACAGTGAGATATAGGGTTTAGGGTTAGTGTTAGGTGTATAGTGTTAGAGCTAAGGTAAATGTTAGGTCTAGTGTTTGTTTTAGCACAGTTTGTTGCCCTTGGAGAGTTGCTGTATGCAAAGCATTTCAGGACTGTAAGAGGCCACTCACACAGCCTCCAGACAGGCTTCTGAATCCCCCAGGGAATTTAGTGTCAGGGTGCACATTAGAATTAAGGATAGGTTTGAGGTGAGGGGTAGAGTTAGGGTTGGGTTTAGGGTAAGGGCCAGGATTAGGGTTAGGAATAGGATTAGGTTCATTATTCCCAGTCATAATAATGATTACATTTGCTAAGCAGTTACTATGTAAACCCACCCTCAGGCATCCCCAGATGCACTTCGGGAACACAAGAGTTAAGGCTAGGATTATGGTTAGAGCTAGGGATAGGATTAAGGTTGGGGATAGGGTTAGGGTTATGGCTAGGGTCATGACAAACATTATGGATAGTGTTAGGGTTTTGTTTAGGGCTAGAGCAAAATTTAGGTTTAAGGTTAGGAGGTGGGTTAGTAATTAGAGTTCACTGTTAGTCTAAATATTAGCTTTAGTGTTAGGGCTAAGGGATGGCTAGGGCTAAGGTCAAAGTCAGGTCTAACTCAGGTTAGGATTAGGGTTATGGTTAAGCTTAAAGTTATTGGTCAATTTATGGCTAGGATTAGAGCTGATCAGGGTTAGGGTTAGGGTTAGGGTTTGAGTTAGGACAAAGCCTAGACCTATATTTAAGGTTACAGTCAGTGTTGCAATTAGGTTTTGGGTTAAAGTTTAAGGTTAGGGGTTATTGCCTAGAGCTAGTATCAGTGTTAATATTGGGGTTGAGACTAAGGTTGGAGCTAAATTTCAGGTTTGGTTTAGGGTTAGCTGAAGTGATAGGGCTAATTTGAAAGGAAGAGTTAAACTTAAGGTTAAGGTTAGTATAAAAGGTTAAGGCTCAGTGTAGGGGTAGGGTTCATGTTAGAGATATCTTGCCACATGTCCACTCTATGATTTTGGTCAAAACACTTAACTTCTTTATGCCTCAATTACCTCATCTGTAATATGGGGATCAAGACAGTGATCCCTATGTGAGACATTGACTCTGTCCAACCTGATTCATTCATTCATTCAATAATATTTATTGAGCGCTTACTAAGTGCTGAGCACTGACTAAGCACTTGGAATTTACAATTCTGATGCCCTTGTATCTACTCCAGTGTTTTGAACATGGCTTGGCCCAGAATAAGCGCTTAACAAATGCCACAGTTTTTTAATCATTATTCTTATGATGATGAATAGATAGGGTTAGGGTTAGTGGGAGGCTTAAGGCTAGGTCTAGGGCTAGGGGTAGGGTGAGAGTTACATTAGGGTTAAGGTTTGGTAAAGGACAATGTTAGAGCTAGAATTAGGGTTAGGTTTAAGTTTGGGGTCAGGGTTTAGGTTGGGATTATGTTTAGGATTGGGTTTAGGTTTGGGTTTATGGTTAGGGCCAGGAGCAGGTTAGACCTAGGCAGCAAAGATTCAGGGATAAACTAATGCTTGGATTTAAATTGGGTTAAGGTTAGGGTTAGGATTAGGGATTGGATTGGTGTTATGATCAGTTATAGACTTGAGGCTGAGCCTAAGGCTAGGGTTATGATTAGGTTTAAGGCTAAGCCTAGGGCTAAGATTGGGTGTAGAGATAGGGTTAGGCTTGGAGTTTAGGTTATGGTGAGGATCCAGGATTGGTGTTATGGTTAGTTGTCAACTGAAGGTAAGGGTAGGGCTAGGGTATGGCGAGGGTTTAGGGTTTGCGTTTGTGTTAGGGTAAGGGACAGGAGTCAGGCTAGGACTAGGTTTCATGGTAGGGTTTGATTTTTGAGTTAGGTTGAGGTTTAGTGTTATGGTTAGCGTTAACTCTAGGGCTAAGGTTAAGATTAGTTTGGGATTAGGGTTGGGGCTAGAATTAGGGTTGGTTGTAAGAGCTAGGACTACATCTATGGCTAGAGTTAGGGTTACGGTAATGGCTAGGTTTAGGGTGATGGTTAGGATTTGTGTCTAGGGCCAATCTAGGGTTAGGACTAGGGTTAAGAGTAGGATTAGGGTTAGGATAAGGGTTAGGGTTCACACTAGGGCTATGTTTAGGGTTAGGGTTAAGTTTGGAACTAGAGTTAGGGTTGGGTGAGGGTTACCATTAGATTTACTACTAGGCCTAGTGGTAATTTTAGAGGTAGGATGAGGGCTAGGCCTTGAAATAGGATTACAGAAGGGGATAGGTTTCTAGGTAGGCTGTTTTAGGGTTTGGGATTTGGTTAGGCTAAGGGTTTAGGATTTGGGCTGAGCAGTAGGGTTAGGGTTAAGATGAGGGTTATGGTTGAGGATATGGTTAGGTATAAGGCCAGGTTTGGGGTTAATGCTATGGTTAGGGTTGGGGCTAGGGTTACAGTTGGGGTTAGTGTTTAGGGTTAGGATTAGATTTAGGCTGAGGATTAATTTTACCTTTATGGCTAGGGTTAGAGTTAGGGTGGTGCAAGTTGGATTATGTTAGAGTTTGGGCGAGGGTTAAAGTTAGGGTGAGGGCTAAGGCTTGAGCTAGGCCCAGGGCTAGGTTCACGGTGAAGGTCAGTGTTAGGATTTAGCACTAGGGTTCGGTCTAAGCCTAGGGTTAATGATAGCACTAGGCCTAGTGCTAGGGCTGTGGTTAACCTCAGGTCTAGTGTTAGGTTAGGGTTAGTGTTATGTTTAGATTTAGGATTAGGGTGAAGCTTTGGTTTTGGGGTAGGGGTAGGGGTAGAGGTAGAGTTGGGATTAGGTTTAGGGCCAGGGTTAGCATCAGGGCACTTTTTTGCCCTGAACAAAAAGTACAGGTTGACCACCAATCTTAGGGCTGAAAGGTCCCCCCTCTACAGGCACCCAGACAGGTAACCCTGAGGATTTGGATTTAGTTTTAGGATTAGGACTAAAGTTAGATTCAGTTAGTGTTAGGGTTAGGTTTAAAGCTGGGATGATTTCTAGGTTTAGGGGTTAGGTGTAGATTGGCATTAGGTTTAGAGCCAAGGGTAAGGTTAGGTTAATTTTTTGCCCTGGAAGAGTTACTGTTTGAGAGACAAACTTGTGCCTGAAACGTTCCACGGACACAGGGCCCCAGACACATTTCTGGGAGTCAAGGATCGGGTTAAGGTTAGGGCTAGGTCTAGGGCTAGGGCTAGGGCTAGAGCTACTGTCAGATTGACGTGCAAGGTACGTTTTAGGGTTAGGTTGAAGGTTCTGGTTAAGGCTAACTTGAGCCAGGGTTTAGGGCTTAAGTGTTAGAATTAGGGTTACTGCCATTATTAGCGGTGGGTCAGGTTAAGGTTAGGGTCATGCTTCTGTTTAGGGTCTGGGTAATTTCTTACCCTGGGAGCGTTTGAGATTGAATTCATTCATTCAATAGTATTTATTGAGTGCTTGCTATGTGCAGAGCAATGTACTAAGTGCTTGGAATGTACAATTAGGCAAGAGATAGAGACAATCCCTGCCCAGTAACGGGCTCACAGTTTAAATGGGGGAGACATACAGCAAAGGAAAACAGAACAAAGCAAATCAAATCAAAACAACATCATCAAGATAAATGGAATCATAAAGATATACACATGGTTAACAAAATAAATAGGGTAATAAATACTATATACAAATATGCACACTGCTGAGGGGAGGGAAAGGGGGAAGGGCAGAGGGAGGGAGTAGGGGAAATGGGGAGGGGAGGAGGAGCAGAGGGAAGGGGGGCTCAGTCTGGGAAGGCCTCCTGGAGGAAGTGAGCTCTCAGTAGGGCTTGGAAGAGGGGAAGAGAGTTAGTTTGGCAGATGCGAGGAAGAAAGGCATTCCAGGACAGCGGTAGGACGTGGGCCAGGATCGACGGCAGGACAGGCGTGAATGGGGGACTGTGAGGAGTTGAGCGGAAGAGGAGCAGAGTGTACGGGTTGGGCAATAGAAAGAGAGAAGGGAGGTGAGGTAGGAGGGGGCAAGGTGATGGAGAGCTTTGAAGCCAAGAGTGAGGAGTTTTTGTTTTGTGCTTATGTTGATAGGCAACCACTGGAGGTTTTGAGGAGGGGAGTGATATGCCCAGAGCGTTTCTGTAGGAAGATGATCCAGGCAGCGGAATGAAGATTAAAGTGGAGTGAGGAGAGACAGGAGAAAGGGAGATCAGAAAGGAGGCTAACACAATCATCCAGTTGGGATATTATGAGAGCTTGCACTTGCAAGGTAGCAGTTTGGATGGAGAGGAAAGGGAGGGTCTTGGTGATATTGTGAAGGTGAAATCGACAAGGTTAGATGGCGGAATGGATGTGTGGGTTGAAAAGCTGTGGGAGCAGAATTAGAAAGACAAGTGTTTGTGGCCAGGCCTGGAAGGCAAAGTCTGGTGGGCCAAACCTGGAACAAGAAGGGTTCGGGACCAGGCTTGGAAGGCAAAGGTTGTCCTTTGAGAACCTTTGAAAAAGATGAGAGGACGGTTCTCCTCTTATCTTTCTGGCCATTCATTCTGGGTCTCCTTCATGGGTTCCTCCTTGAGGAACAGTAGGGGTTCCTCAAGGGTCAGGTCCTGGCCCTCTTCTTGTTCTCCATCTATACTTACTCCCTTGGTGAACTCATTTGCTCCCACGGCTTCAACTATCATCTCTATGCAGATGGCACCCAAATCTACATCTCCTCCCCTGTTCTCTCCTCCTCCCTTCAGGCTCGTATCTCCTCCTGCCTCCAGAACGTCTCCACCTAGATGTCTGCCCGCCACCTAAAACTCAACATGTCCAAGGCTGAGCTCCTTATTTTCCCTCCCAAACCCTGTCCTCTCCCTGACTTCCCAGTCACTGTGGACAGCACGACCATCCTTCCTGTCTCACAAGCCCGCAACCTTGGTGTCATCCTTGACTCAGCTCTCTCATTCACCCCACACATCCAATCCGTCACCAATGCCTGCTGGTCTCACCTTAACAAAACGGCTATGTTGCTGGTAGAAACTCTCATAATATCCCGACTGGTTTATTGTGTCAACCTTCTCTCTGTTCTCCCATCCTCCTGTCTCTACCCATTCCAGTCTATTCTTCATTTTGCTGCCTGGATCATCTTCCTACAGAAGTGCTCTGGGCACTCCCCTCCTTAAAAACCTTTAGTGGTTGGTTGCCTATCAACCTCCACACGAAACAAAAACTCCTCACTCTTGGCTTCAAAGCTCTCCATCACCTTGCCCCCTCCTACCTCACCACCCTTCTCTCTTTCTATTGCCCACCCCATACACTCCGCTGCTCTGCCGCTCACCTCTTCACTATCCACCGTTGATGTTTATCCCACTGTCAACCCCTGGCCCACATCCTACCACTCTCCTGGAATGCCCTCCCTCCTCAAGTCCACCAAATTGTCTTCCCCTCTTCAAAGCCCTACTGAGAGCTCACCTCCTCCAAGGGGCCTTCCCAGATTGAGCTACCCCCTTTTCCCTCTGCTCCCCCCCTGCTCCTCCTCTTTCCCCCTTCCCTTCCCCTCAGCTGAGTCCCCTTTCCTCTGCTCCCCCTTCGCTGCCCTTCCCACCCCATCCTCTGCTTCTCCACCTCTCCCCTTCCCCTCCCCTCAGCACTGTGCTCATTTGTATATGTCATTTATTAGCCTATTTATTTTGTTAATGAGGTGTACCTCCTCTTGATTCTATTTATTGTGATAATGTTGTCTTGTTTTTGTTTCGTTCTGTTTTGCTCTGCCATCTGTCTCTCCTGATTAGACTGCGAGCCCGTCATTGGGGAGCGGTCGTCTCTTTCTTTTGCTGAATTCTACATTCCAAGCGCTTAGTACAGTGCTCTGCACATAGTAAGCGCTCAATAAATATTATTGAATGAATGAATGAATGAAAGGCAAAGGCTGGGGTGCCAAAACTGGAAAGAGAAATGTTCAGGGCCAGATTTGGAAGACAAAGCCGTGTGGGGGGTGAGGGGCAAAACTGGAAAGAGAAGAGTTCGGGGCCAGACCTCGAAGGCCATGGCCTTGGGGCCAAAACTGGAACAGGAAGTGTTTAGGACCAGATTTGGAAGGCAAAGGCTGGGGAGCCAGGCCTGGAAGGCAATGGCTGTGGGGGAGAAACAGTAATGAGAAGGGTTCGGGGTCAGTACTGGAAGGCAAAGACTGCAGGGCCAAAAGTGGAATGAGAAGGGCTCTGGGGCAGGCCTGGAAGGCAAAGTCTGGGGTGCCAAATTTGTAATGAGAAGGACTCAGGGCCAGGCCTGGAAGGCAAAGGCTAACGGTGTCAAAACGGGAAAGAGAAGAGTTCGGGCCAGGCTTGGAAGGCAAAGGCTGTTGGGTCAAAACTGGAACAAGAAAGGATTGGGAACAGACCTGGAAGGTAAAGCCTGGGTGAGCAAAACTGGAACAAGAAGTATTCAGGTCCAGGCCAGGAAGGAAAGGGCTGGGGGCCCAGGCCTGAAAGGCAAAGACTGGGGGGGCCAGGCCTGGAAAGAGAAAGGTTTGGGGCCAGGTCTTGAAGCCAAAAGCTAGGGCACCAGGCTTGAAACGAGAATGAGTCGGGGCCAGCCAGGAAGGCAAAGGCTGGGAGAGGAGGCCAATACTGGAACGTGATGGGTTCGGGGCCACACCTTGAAGGCAATTTCTAGGGGGCCAGGCCTGGGAAGCAAAGGCTAGAGGGCCAAAACTGGAACTAGAAGGGTTGAGTGTCAGCCCAAGAAGGCAAAGACTGGAGGGCCCAAACTGGAACGAGAAAGGATCTGGGGCAGACCTGGAAGGCAAAGGTGGTGGGCCAAAACTGGAATGAGAAGGATTCAGGGCCAGGCCTGGAAGGAAAAAGCTGTGTGGTCAAGCCTGGAAGACTATGGCTGGGGGGCTTAAACTGAAACAAGATGGGTTCGGGGCCACCCCAGAAGGCAAAGCCAAGGGTTCAGGGCCAGGCCTTGAAGACAATTGCTGGGGGACCAAAACTGGAACGAAAAGCGTTGGGAGTCAGGCCAGGAAGGCAAAGACTGGGGGGCCAAAATTGTAACGAGAAGGGATCTGGGGCTAGGCCAGGAAAGAGAAGAGTTTGGGGCCAGCCCAGGAAGGCAAAGGCTTAGGGGCCAAAACTGGAACAAAAAGCGATTGGGGCCATGCCAAGAACACAAAGATTGGGGGGCCAAAACTGGAATCATAAGGGATCTGGGACAGGCCTAGAAGGCAAAGTCTGGTGTGTCAAATCTGTAACGAGAAGGGTTTGGGGCCAGGTCTGAAAGGGAAAGGTTGGGGGGCCCAGACCATAAGGAGAAGTGTTCGGGGTGAGCCCTGCAAGGCAGAAGCTGTTGGGCCAAAACTGGAATAAGAAGACGTCAGGACCAGGCCTACCAGCTAAGGTCCAGAAAGAGAAAGGTTCAAGGTCAGATCTGAAGGCAAAGGCGGGGGGGCCAGGGCTGGAAGGCAAGGGCTGGGGGCCCAAAACTTGAACAAGAAGGGTTCGGGGCCAGGCCAGGAAGGCAAAGGATGGGGGGCCAAAACTGGAATGAGAAGTGTTCAGGGCCAGGCCTGGAAGGCTGTCGCCTGTCGCCAGGGATAGGTTTGTTCGGAATTGGCTTGGTGAGAGAGAGAGAGGTTGGGGATGGAAAGCCTGAGTTTTATATACAATTTATTCTGTGGGGCAAATTGAATTTTTTGGTTATTCAGACGCAACAAATCCACCTTCCTTTACGGGAGGAATAGGGTTTTAGGGCTTCCCTAAGGGAGGAATATACTCGTATGTTAGTCACACGTGGCAGGACACCCAAACCCACCCAGGCAGAACCCACTTATGATTTACTTGCACATGGTAAGGCGGCTAGCTCCCATCATATGCGCACGCCACTCAGGAGGAATCTACTTATGCGTTAAATATACTTATGCATTAAGCCCACTTATGCATTACCCACTTATGCATTACTCATATACGGTGAGGCAGCTAGCTCCCAACATGTTCATGTCCCACTCTGGAGGAATCCACATAGGCATTAAATCCATTTACATGCTACTTGCACTCGGTGAGGTGGCTAGCTCCCACCATGTTCACGTTCCACTCAGGAGGCATCCAATTAGGCAACAAATCCACTTAAACGTAACATACGCACATTGAAGCGTCTGGCTTCCAACCCCACGAGCATTCAGCAGGATGGGACACTCACCCACCCCATGGATCCTCAGTTGGTGCTGGCAGAGCGGCCTTCTCACGATCTGGACAGAGACAAACTGCAGCTGGCTGCTGCAAGTCCCGTTCCTCTACACAGAAGGTTAGAGGCTGCAGGTATTTATCACCGGTGCCCTTAGGCAATTCCAGCTTCCGGCCTTAGTTTATCCTATCTCTGCCCTTCCCCCCTCCTCCATACCAAAGCTGATTGGCACGAGGGCGAGGGGCATCTACTGTTTGGGCTGTCAATCTTGGCTGTATTACACTCTCACATCCATGTTCCACTTGCTGGCTCAGGAAGTCATTCATTCATTCATTAGTATTTATCGAGTGCTTACTATGTGCAGAGCACTGTACTAAGTGCTTGGAATGTACAATTAGACGACAGATAGAGACAATCCCTGACCATTGACAGGCTTACAGTCTAATCAGGGGAGACAGACGGACAAAAAACAAGGCAACTTATCATGATAAATAGAATCAAGGTGATGTACACCTCATTAACAAAATAAATAGGGTAATTAAAATATATACAAATGAACACAGTGCTGAGGGGAGGGGAAGGGAGAGGGGGAGGGGCTCAGGGAAAGGGGGAAAAGGGGCTTAGCTGAGGGGAAGTGAAGGAGGAGGAGAGAGGGAGCAGAGGGAGCAGAGGGAAAAGGGGAAGCTCAGTCTGGGAAGGCCTCTTGGAGGAGGTGAGCTCTCAGTAGGGCTTTGAAGAGGGGAGGAGAGTTAGTTTGGTGGAGGTGAGGAGGGAGGGTATTCCAAGGCAGCGCTAAGATGTGGACCAGAGGTTGACAGCGGGATAGGCGTGAACAGGAGATGGTGAGGAGGAGAGAGGCAGAGGAGTGGAGAATAGAAAGCAGGAGATAGCATAGGTTTGGGGCCAAGCCTGGAAGTCAAAGGCTGGGGGGCCAAGACTGGAACGAAAAGGGTTCAGGGCCAGGCCTGGAAGGCAAAGGCTGAGGGGCCAAAGTGGAACGAGAAGGGTATGGGGCCAGGCCTGGAAGGCAAAGACTGGGGGTTCAGAACTGTCAGGCAATGGCTGGGGAGGCAAAACAGGAACAAAAAGGGCTCGGAGTCATGCCGGGGATACAAAAGCTGGGGGACCAAAACTGGAACGAGAAGGGATCTGGGGCAGACCTGGAGGGCAAAGTCTGAGGGAACAAACTGGAACAAGAAGGGTTCGGGGCCAGAACTGCACTTCAAAGCCTGGGTGGCCAGAACTGTTAAGCAAAGGCAGGGTGGGGGGAGGGGCAAAACAAGAATGAGAAGGGTTTGGGGCCATGCATGTTATGCAAAGGCTGGAGGGCCAAAACAGGAACGAGAAGGGATATGGGGCCTAGAAGGCAATGGGTGGAGGGCCAGGCCTATGAGGCAAAGGATGTGGGGGCAAATCTGAAACGAGAAGTATTCAGGGCCAGGCCTGGAACAAGAATGGTTTGGGGTCAGGCTTGGAAGGCAAAGGCCGAGGGGGGTGGGGGGGGGGTGCCAAACCTGGAACGTGATGGGTTCGGGGCCTGGAAGGCAAAGACTGGGGGATGGGTCAGGAAGGCAAAGGGGGCCAATACTGGAATGAGAAGCGTTCGGCGCCAGGCCTGGAAGGCAAAGGCTGGGGGGCCAAAACTGTAAAGAGAAGGGTTCGGGGCCATCCCCAGAAGGAAAAGCCTGGGGGCCAAAACTGGAATGGGAAGTGTTCAGGGACAGGTCTTGAAGGCACTTGTTGGGAGGCCAAGACTGGAACAAAAAGTGTTCTGGGCCAGGCTTTGAAGGCAAAGGGTGGGGGGGCAGGACTGTCAGACAAAGGCTGGGGTGGCACACAGGAATGAAAAGGGTTGGGGCCATGCTGGGAATGCAAAGGCTGGGGAGCCCAAACTGGAATGAGAAGGGTTTGGGGTCAGGCCTGGAATGCAAAGGCTGGTGTGCCAAATCTGAAACGAGAAGGGTTTGGGGCCAGGTTTGGAAGGTAAAGGATGGGGGGCCAAAATTGGGCAGAGAAGAGTTCGGGGCCAGGCCTGGAAGGCAAAGGCTGAGGGGCCAGGCCTGGAAGGTAAAGGCTGGGGAGCCCAAACTGGATCAAGAAGGAATCGGGGCCAAGCCTGGAAGACAATGGCTAGTGGGTCAGAGTTTAGTGAAACCCCTATGATAAGAAATGCTATTGGACCTCTTCTTGAAATTACCATTGTTCAAGTCCATGTACAACAACAAAACAGTCACTCAAGACCCCTACACAAAGATCGGTGCCTGGATGTGTAGGGCACAAAAGGAGCTTAGTCCACTCATGAGTCATTTTCCTTTTAGCTGACAAACTGTGTTTCCTCCATTCTGAAGAAGTGACTTGTTTAGAAATTCCCATGGCACCAAATGCACTTCAGAACTTTCATGACACTACTAATGTTCTATTTCTTCTAAATACCTCCTAGAGAAACAGAAGATGCCTACACGAAAGTATGTCCTGTATTATGCAGCCTATTAATAGTCCAGTTCTTTTTTTGCATCTGTCACTTTTCATCTATCTTGCTCAGTAGGCAAGTTAACTAAAAAAAAAATCATTAATAGGTGTTTCTGTCAATCTTAATAATAGAGCCACTTGCAATGAAACCGGCGTGGCAGGAAACGTCATAAGACCTTTTCTGGAAATTCCAAATGTTCAATTTTCTTATAAAACAACAATGCAGGCACAGAAGATACATACACTGATCTTTATCCTGCAGTATTCAGCACAAAAGCTGTGTAGTCCTCAGCACGAGTCATTTTTCTTGTAGTTTGCTAAGGTGAATAGGCATTTTCTCAATTCAGTAAAAGTCACTTGCACTGAAACCTGGATGGCAAGAAATATCAAAATAACTCTTCTACAAATTACAAATGTTCAGTTTCATGTGCAACAGCAACACTGATAAATGCTACTCAGTATTCTGAACAGAAGGAACCTAGTGCTCACATGATTCATTTTTCTTTACCTGCATAGTAGGGGTGAATGGGCTGACCAAATTGTGCATTTTCTCCTTTCTGTAAAAATCACTTGCCTTGTGTTGCCTTCAGACACAAAATGCTGTTTGGCACCTTTGTTAATCTTCAACTTTTCCTTCCATGCAAAATAGTGCACACAGGAACAGAAGTTTGCACTCTAGCAGCCAGCCCATCAGTAGTGTAATTACTCTAGGTTAACCCTAAGTTAAATACACATAAGTAAAAAAAAAAATTTTGTGTTTTTCTCTCAATCAGTAATTAAGCCGCTTGCATTGAAACTCTCATGGCATGAAATGCTATAAGAACTCTTCTGGAAATTGCAAATATTCACTTCCACGGACAACAGTAATTCAGGCACAGAAGACATCCACACTGATCCTTGTCCAGCACTCTTCAGCACAAAAGGAGTGGAGTCTTCTGCATGAGTCGTTTTTCTCTTAGCCTGCTAAGTAAGAGTGAATGTGTTCAATGAATATATGAGTTTTTTCCACTGTGTTGAAGTCTTTACGTTGAAATCCCACTGGCACAAAATGAGATCCGAGAGCTTCATGAACCTTCAACTGCTCTGCTCTGCTTAAAATAGTTCATATAGAAACAGAAGATACCTACAATGATTCTGGAACTATAGTTCTTAGCACACTAGGAATAGGATGTTCTGCATGTTGCATTTTCCTCCTAACCTGCTAAATTGTATGTTTCTCTCAATTATATGAAATCATTTGTGTTCAAACCCTTCTGGCACAAAATGCTATAAAGGAGGTTCATGAAACTTCGATTGTTCAGTTCCACATGCAACATTAATACAGAAACAGAAGAAGGTTACAACAATCTTGGCACTTTAACTTGAGACACACTAGGAGAAGTCTTGTGCATGTGCTGTTTTGTTCTATGCTGTTCGATAAGCAAATTGAATAGGAAAACTGATTGAATGTTCTTTTCTCTTCCTCCTACGAAAGCCATTTACCTTGAAACCCACATGGCATGAAATGCCATATGCACTCTTCTTCACATTTCAAATGGTCAGTATTTACAACAGCAATATAGTAACCCAAGATAGCTCCACTGATCCTTGCCTCGCAGAGTTTAGCGCAAAAGGAGCTTAATCTTGGCAGCAGTCATTTTTCTTCTAGTCTACTAAGAAAGGGTAAATATGTTCACTGAGTGCATGTTTTCTCCATTCTGTAAAAGTCCCTTGCATTAAAATCCTGTGGGCACATAAAGTTAACTGGGAGCATCATGAGGTTTCCAATGTTTAGTACCATGTGAGATATAGAAATGAAAAATGCCTACACCAAAGCTTGTGCTACAGCATACTGCCCAAGAGTCTAATGCTCTGCATCTGCAATTTTTCTTCTTTACTGCTAAGTAGGTGGGTTTATTTAACTGGCCTACTAAATTCAGAATGATGATGGTACATATGTTTCTGTCCAAGACACTTGCATTGAAACCCGCATGGCACGAAATGTTATGTCAACTCGTCTTCAAATTGCAAATATTCAGTTTCATATGCAACAGTAATATTCTTCACAGAAAAGAATGCATGTTTTCTCCATTCTGTAAAACTCACCTTTGTTGAAACTCTTCTGCCACAAGATGCTAAATGGGAGCTCATGAAATTTCCATAGTTCAGTTCTATGTGAAAATATAAAGATACAAACAGAGAAGATGCTTACACTGATCCTTGCATTGTAGAATATGGTCTATAGGGAGTCTAGCCTTCAGCATGTACCATTTTTATTCTATCCTGCTAAATAGGCAAGTTGATTTTAAAAAGGTGTGTTACTCTCAATCTTATCAAAGCTACTTGCGCTGAAACCCTTATGGCACGAAATGCCACATGAACTCTTCTTAAAAACGCAGATGTTCAATTCCATGTCCAAAAGCAATACAGTAACAGAATATAGCTATACTTATCCTTGCCTTGAGGTTTTGAGCACATATGGAGCCTGGTCCTCGGCATCACTCGATTTTCTTCTAGCCTGCTAATTAAGAGTGAATGTGTTTTCTCCATTCTTTGAAAGTCACTTGTGTTGAAACACCCCTGGCACAAAATGCTAAAGGGGAACTTCATAAAATTTCAAAATCTTTACTTCCATGTAAAATAATAATACAGACATGGAAGATGCTTACACTGATCCTTACAGTGCATCACTAGTCTAGTAGTCTTACATGCACCACTTTTTCTTCCAACCTTCTAAGTAGGCAAGGAATACAAGAAAGCTGATAGAATGTGTTTCTTTCGATCCTATCAAAGCCTTGAAACCCACATGCTATATTGCGCCCTTCTTGAAATTTCAAATGCTCAGTTCCATGTACAACAGCAATGTAGTACCAGAAGAGATCTACACGGATCCTTGCCCTCCATCAGGAGTGTAGTTTTTTGCAAGAGCCATTTTTTTCTACCTTACTAAGTAATGAAGTTGAGGGAAAGTGTTTCCCCCTCTATTCTGTAAAAGCCAATTGTGTTAACCTTCCACTGGCATAAAATGCCAAATGGCCTCCGCTTGAAATTTCAACTGTTCAGCTCCATGTAGAAGTTACAATAATAATAATGATAATGATGGTATTTGTTAAGTGCTTACTAAGTGCCAAGCCCTGTTCTAAGCATTGGGGTAAATACAGTGTTATCAGGCTGTCCCCCGTGGCATTCACAGTCTTAATCCTCACTTTACAGGTGAGGTAACTGAGGCACAGACAAATTAAGTGCCCTGCTCAAGGTCGCACAGCAGACAAGTGGTAGAGGAGGAATTAGAACCCACAACCTCTGACTTTCAATCCCGTGATCTTTCCACTAGCTCTAGCTGTTTTTCAGAAGCAGAAGTTATCTGCTCTAACTGGAAGTTATCTAAAGTGCTACCTACCCTACAGGGTTCAGCCCTGCAGGGGAGTGGCAGGGGGGGTCCCTTCGATATCTTGCCACTTTTCCTCTCTCCCATTCGGTACAAATGTTGAGTGAATGTGTGTTTCCCTCCATCCTAGAAAATGCCACTTGCGTTGAACCCTATCTAGCTGGAAATGCCAAATGCATTCTTCTGGAAATGAAAAATGTTCAGTTCCTGGTAAAATAGTAACAGAAGATATCTACATTGATCGTCGCCCTGCAGTGTACATCTGATCTGGAATCTAATCTTCTGGATCTACCATTTGTCTCCTATCCTGCTATGAAGCAATTTTAGAGAATGTGTGTGAATCAGTCTATTTTGTCACATTTGACTGGCTTTACAGAGAAGCATACTTGATGCCGTAAGAATCTTGTCACTACCAGGCTCATGGTTTCTATTTTGTTCCTATTTTATTCTGGTGGGATCAAAAAGGGTACATTAGTTAAAAAAAAGGATGTTGTGTTGAATAGTTTAGGCCTTTATCTCAAAACATGTGTAAGATTATGCTAATCAGTATGTGTCGAGTTATGTGTTCTCTATACTCTGCTTACAGAACACCATGCTGTTTGAGTCAAAACTCAAGAGACCATTCTCCAGCAAGTCACGTACGTTGAAAGATGTCTGGCATGAAATGCCAAAAAAACCACTTTTTGAAATTCCAAATTTTCACTTCCCAAAACAACGGTATTACAGTCATAAAAGACAGCTTCACTGATCCTTGCCCTGCAGTGTACATCGATTCAGACATCTAGAGTTCTGCATGTGTCATCTTTCCTCTATCCTAAGTAAGAAATAGAGTGGATTATGCATTTCCCGTCAATCTGGCAAAGTCACTCGCATTGAAATTCCTCTGCCACAAAATGCCAAAGGGGCCCTTCTTGAAATTCCAAGTCAGTTCCATGTAGAAAGTAACTATAATTAGGGAAGATATCTCTACACAGATCCTTGCCTTGCAGTGTATAGCCCTTCTGGAATCGAGTTTTCTGCATGGCCCGTATTTCTTCTATCCTGCTCAGTACGCAAGTTGAGTAAATGTTAGATTTTGTCCATTTTCTCATAAGCTTTAACCCTAAAAGAAATTCTAAAAGCAACCCTAATGTTAAGCCTATCCCTAACACAAGAACTAATCTTAACCCCAGCCCTAGAGTTAACCCTAATTGTAAACTCACCATAAACCAAAGACCAAACCCTATCTGGAGACCTAATCCTAGGCCAATCCCTAACCCTAACCCTAACCCAAACCCAAACACTACAACTAAACCTGGCCAGGGTCTAAGGCCTAGCCATAACCCTAGGCATACCCTATCTCTACCCTTAGCCTTCAATGTACAACTAACCATAACAACAACCCTGGAACCTCACCATAACCTAAACCCTAACCCCAACCCTACCACTACACCTAATCTTAGCCTTAAATTTAGCTCTAACACTATAGAGAATCCTAGCCCTAGGCACAGCCTGAAGCCTACAACTAACCATGCCATTAACCCAAACCCTAATGCTAACTCTAACCCTAACCCCAACACTAGGTACAAACAGAGATTGAAGCATTAGCTCACCCTATACCTAACCAAGAACCAATCTTAGCCTTAGACCTAGCCCTAGTATTAAGCCTATCTCCCTTTCTCCCTGTCTTCATCCTGCCTCAGCCCCACACCACTTATGCCCACATCACCCATTTCTTTATTTCTATTCATGTCTGTCTCCCCCTCTAAACTGTAAGCTCATTGTGGACATACAATGTGTCTGTTTATTGCTCTACGTCCTCTCCCAAGCACTTAGTACAGTGTTTTGCACACAGTAAATGCTCAATAAATACGACTGAATGAATGAATGGAAGGGCCAAAAAACAAATCCTCGTCACTCAAACCAACGCCCAATGGTTGTTTCCTCACCCACATCTTCAACACGACAAATATCAGCATATATAACCAAAAAGAAAGCTTTTATGGTGCCCCTCTCCAAGTGGGCGGTGAGGCAGGTAGGGGAAGCCCGTGGCCTGTGGGCCTGCCAGGCCTCGCTCGTTGTGGGGCTGGGCTTCCCTCAGGGACCAGCCGGAGGGAGGGAAGGAGGGAGGGGAGGTGGCCGGTGCTGCCCCGGACGGGCCTCCCGGTGTTTCCCAGGGCCCGGAACGTTGGCGGCTTTTTCGGATGGCCGGAACCAAGCCCGCCGGGGGCCACCCAGCCCCGCCCCAACCCCCAGCCCTGACCCCGACCCCCGCCCGGTGCCATTGCTGTGGCCCCAGGCCGGCGCTGAGGCCAGAGGGAAGGCCTCGCTTGGGCCCAGCGGGGCCTGAGCCGCACCTCGTTACTCGTTCATTCACTCGGTAGAATTTATGGAGCGCTCACCGTGGGCGGGGCAGTCTAGAGAAGCAGCGTGGCTCGGTGGAAAGAGCCCGGGCTGGGGAGTCAGAGGTCATGGGTTCGAATCCCTGCTCTGCCCCTTGTCGGCTGTGGGACTGTGGGCAAGTCACTTCACTTCTCTGGGCCTCAGTTACCTCATCTGTAAAATGGGGATTAAGACTGTGAGCCTCACGTGGGACAACCTGATTACCTTATATCTCCCCCAGCGCTTAGAACAGTGCTCAGCACATAGTAAGCACTTAACAAATACCAACATTATTATTCGGTCGAATTTATGGAGCGCTCACTGTGGACGGGGCAGTCTAGAGAAGCAGCGTGGCTCAGCGGAAAGAGCCTGAGCTGGGGAGTCAGAGATCATGGGTTCGAATCCCCGCTCTGCCCCTTGTCAGCTGTGGGACTGTGGGCAAGTCACTTCACTTCTCTGGGCCTCAGTGACCTCATCTGTAAACTGGGGATTAACTGTGAGCCTCATGTGGGACAACCTCATTTCCCTGTATCTACCCCAGCGCTTAGTACAGTGCTCTGCACATAGTCAGCGCTTAACAAATGCAAACATTATTATTATTACTTGGTCGGGGGCTTGAATGAGAAGCAGCGTGGCTCAGTGGAAAGAGCCCGGGCTTGGGAGTCGGAGGTCATGAGTTCGAATCCCGGCTCCGCCACTTGTCAGCTGTGGGACTGTAGGCTAGTCATTTCACTTCTCTTTGCCTCAGTTCCCTCATCTGTAAAATGGGGATTAACTGTGAGCCTCACGGGGGACAACCTGATGACCCTGTATCTACCCAGCGCTTAGAACAGTGCTCTGCACAGAGTAAGCGTTTAACAAATACCAACATTATTATTATTATTAACTATATTATTAAACTTCACCTAACCCAAACACCAACCTTACCTCGAAGACGAGACCTAAGCATAGCTTGCAATTTACCTAACCCCAACTCTAAACACAACCCCCCAATTCAGTACAAACCCTAATCCTAACCCTTGAGCTAACCCTCGAGCCCAAGCCTCGAGCTAACTTGAAACCTTACGCCAATCCTTAACCAATCCCTAACACTTGACCTAACCCTAACTATAATCTTAACCCTCGAATGAGCCTTAAAACTAACCTTAGGCTTTATCCTTAACCTTAGACACAACCTTAATCCTAACCTTGCCCTTGGACCTAAACGTAACACCAAACTATGTCTAATCCCTAACCCTAAACTTCACCCTAGTTTGAAACCTAACCCTAACACTAACTGACTCTAATTTTAGCTAACCTTCAAACTAACTTTAAATCCTCAGGACTGTATTTCTGGGGGCCTGTGGAGAGGGGAACTTCCACCCCCAAGAATGGTGCTCAACTCGTAAGTCTTCTTCAGGGTGACATATTGCTTTGATGCTAACCCTTTCTCTGATCCTAATGCCACTCTAGCCTACACCTAACCCTAAAGCAAACCATCACTCTAATCTTAAATCTAAACATGAAACCAACCCTAACTTTAACACTGTCCTAACCCCGACTGTAACCATAGCCTTAGCCCAAACCCAAAACTAATTTTAAACCTAATGTTAACCACAACCGTAGCACTCGGCCTAAGACTAACATCAATCCTAGGTTTAGCCCTAACCCTAAACTAATCCTAACCCTAGCCCTAGAGTTAACCCTAACCATACCAATAATCTCAACCTAACCCCAAGACCAAACCCTACACTGAGACCTAGCCCAGGGCCAACTCCTGACCCTAACTCAAATCTTAACACTAAACTTCACTTTGGCCAAGCCCTAGACTTAACCCTAACCCTAGCCATTCTTTAGCCCAACCCTTAGCCTTCAATCTGCAACTAACCATAACACCAATCCTGGACCCTCATCATAACCTAAGCCCCAAGCCTAACCCTATTTCTACACCCAATCTTAGCCCTAGGCTTAGCCCAAAACTTAATCATAACCCTAGCTCTAGGCCCAGCTTCAAGTATACAACTAAAATAATACTAATGCCAACCCTAAATTCAAACATAAGCTTATCCCTGTATCTTTTTTGCCTACATCAAACCTGATCCTGGCCCTAACTATAAACTCAAACCTAAACCCAATCCTGACCATAGTCCCAACCGGAACTCTATCCTTAAACCTAAACCTAACCTTAACATTATCCTTTACAAGGCAAAGGCTGGGGATAGGGGGCAGGTCCAAATGGGAATGAGATGGTTTCAGGGATGAGCCTGAAAAGCTGGCTGGGAGGTAAAACTGGAAGTCAAATGCTGAGTGGCCTAAACTGGAACAAGAAGGGTTCAGGGCTAGGCCTGCAAGGCAAAGGCTGGGGGTACCAAACTGGAATGAGAAGGTATGGGAGCCGGGCCTGCAAAACAAAGGCAGGGGGGCTAGGCTGGATTGATAAGGGTTCAGGTCAGGCCTGGGGGATAAAACTGGAAGGCAAAGGACTGGGGCCCAAATTGGAATGAGAAGGGATCAGGTCAGGCCTGCAAGAAAAAGGCTGGGAGGGCAAAACTGGAAGGTAAAGACAGGGGAGCTCAAATTGGAATGAGAAGGGTTTGGGGCCAGGCCTGCAAAGCAAAGACTGGTGGCCCCAAACTGGATCAGGAAGGGTTCTAGGCCAGACCTGCAAGGTAAAGGGTGGGGGACCCAAACTGGAATGAGAAAGGTTAGTACAATGCTTTGCACATAGTAAGCATTCAATAAACACTATTGAATGAAATGAGAGGGGTTGGTGCCAGGCCTGCCAGGCAATGGTTGGGGGCCACACTGGAAGGGCAAATGCTGGGGGGCCAAAACTGGAAGATGAAGGATTTGGGGCCAGGCATGCAATGCAAAGTCTTAGGGGACCCAAACTGGAATGAGAAATGTTCAGGGGGCAGGACTGCAAGGCAAATTCTGGGGGGCCAATAGTGGAACGAGAAAGGTTCGGGACCAAACCTGCAAGGCAAAGACTGGGGAACCACTATGGAACGAGAAGGGTTCGGGTCCAGGCCTGCAAGGCAAAGGCTGGGGAACCATTATGGAATGAGAAGGCCTCGGGTCCAGGCCTACAAGGCAAAGTCTGGGGGACCAAAACTGGAATGTGAAGGGTTCAGGGCCAGACATGCAAGGCAAAGGCTGGGGGGCCAAAACTGGAACAAGAAGGGATCGAGGCCAGGCCAGCAAGGCAAAGGCTGTGTGGGCATAACTGGAAGACAAAGGCTGGGGGGCCCAAACAGGAAAGAGGGGCCAGGCCTGCAAGGCAAAAGTTGGGGAGTCCAAACCAGAACTAGAAGGGTTCGGGGCCTGACTTGCAAGGCAAATGCTGGGATATAAAAATGGAAGTCACAGGATGGGAGGCTGAAACTGGAACAAGAAGGGTTCGGGGTCAGGTCTGCAAGACAAAGGCTGGGGGACACAAACTTGGGAGGCAAAACAGGAAGGCAAAGACTGGGGGCCCCAAACAGGAACGAGAAGGTTTGGGGCCAGGACTGCAAGACAAAGGCTGAAGGGGCCCAAATTGGATCAAGAGGTGTTTGGGGCAAGGCCTGCAAGGCAAAGGCAGGGGGGCCAAACTGGATCAATAAGAGTTCGGGGTCAGGCCTGCAAAGCAAAAGCTGGGGACCTCAAACTGGATTGAGAAGGGTTTGGGCCAGACTTGCTAGGCAAAGGCAGGGTGGCCCAAACTGGAATGAGAAGGGTTTGGGGTCTGGCCTGCAAGGCAAAGGCTGGGTGGCCCTAACTGGAATGAGTATGGTTACGGACCAGAGCTGCAAGGTGTAGAGTAGGGGGGCCCAACTGGAATGAGAAGGGTTTGGGGCCAGACCTGCAAGGCAAAGGCTGGGGCTGGGGGAGCCAAACTGGAATGAGAAGGGTTCAGGGACTGACCGGCAAAGCAAAGGCTGGGGGCTAAAACTGGAATGGTAAGGCTGGATGTCCCAAACTGGAACGAGAAGGGTTTGGTGCCAGGCATGCAATGCAAAGGCTGGGGGTCCCAAATTGGAATTGGAAGGATTCCGGGCCTGGCCTTGCAGGCCTTGCCCCAAATCCTTCTCATTCCAGTTTGGGCCCCCTGCCTTTGCTTTGCATGCCTTGCCCTGAACCCATCTCGATCCAGTTTGGGGCCCCCAGCCTTTGTCTTGCAGGCCTGGCCCAGAGCCCTTCTCATTCCAGTTTGAGCCCCCCAGGCTTAGCCTTCTGGTGCCCCCCCTCCCCCCAGTATAGGCCTCTCAGTTTGGGCCCCCACAGCTTTTGTTTTGCTTGATTCTCCTCGAACCCTTCTCATTCCAGTTTTTACCTGTCTTTACCTTGCAGCCCTGGCCTTAAACCCTCTCTTTCCAGTTTGGGCCACCCAGCCTTAGAATTCCAGTTTTGCCCCCTCATCCATTGCCTTGCAGGCCTGGCCCTGAACCCTTCTCGTTCCAGTTTCAGTCCCCCAGCCATTGACTTCCAGTTTTATCCCACAATCTTTGTCATGCAGGTCAGGCCTCGAATCCTTCTTGTTCGAGTTTAGACCACCCCAGCCTTTGCCTTCCAGTTTTGTCCCCCCAGCCTTTGCTTTGCAGACCTGTCCATGAACGCTTCGCGTTCCACTTCTGCCCTCCCAGCCTTTTCCTTGCAGGCCTGACTCCAAATCCTTATTGTTCCAATTTGGGTCCCCAAGCCTTTGCCTTCCTGTTTTGCCCCACAGTTTGGGCCCCCAATTCGGGCCCCCCAGGCCTTTCTTGCAGGACTGACCCCAAACCCTTCTCATTCTAGTTTTAGCCCTCCAGGCTTTGCCTTGCAGGTCTGGCCCCAAACCCTTCTCGTTGCAGTTTGGACCCCAAGGCTTTACATTGCAGGCCTGGCCCCACACACTTCTCATTCCAGTTTGGTCCCCCCAGTTGTTATCTTGCAGCCCAGGCCCCAAACCCTTCTTGTTCCAGTTTGGGCCACCCTGGCTTAGCATTCCAGTTTTACCCCTTCTTCCTTTGCCTTGCAGCCCTGGCCCTGAACTCTTCTCATTCCAGTTTTGGCCCCCAAGCCTTTGCCTTCCAGTTTTGCACCCCCTTCAGCCTTACCCCTACCCCCACAGCCTTTGCCTTGCAGGCCTATCCCCGAACCTTTCTCTTTCCAGTTTGGATCCCTCAGCCTTTGGCTTCAGTTTTGGGCACCCAGACTTTGCCTTGCTGGCCTGGCCTCCATCCCTTCTTGTTCCAGTTTTGGCCTCAAAGACTTTGCCTTGCTGGCCTACCCTGAACCCTTCTCATTCCAGTTTGGGCCCCCCAGCCTTTGCCCTCCAGTTTTGCCCCCCAGCCTTTGCCATGCTGGCCTGGCCCCAAACCCTTCTCGTTCCATAGTGGTTCCCCAGCCTTTGCATTGCTGGCCTCGCCCCGAGCACTTTCTGTTCCAGTTTGGGTCCCCAAGCCTTTGCCTTCCTGCTTTGTCCACCAAGCCTTTGCCTTGTAGGCCTGGCCCCGAACCCTTATCAATCCAGTCTGGCCCCCTGGCTTTGCCTTGCAGGCCTTGCCCCAAACCCTTCTCGATGCATTTTGGACCCCCATCCTTTGTCTTGCAGGTCTGGCCCCGAACCCTTCCTGTTCCAGTTTGGGACCCCCAGCCTTTGCATTGGAGGCCTGGCCCCAAACTCTTCTCATTCCAGTTTGGGCCACCCAGCCTAAGAATTCCAATTTTGCCCACCTAGCCTTTTCCATGCCGGCCTGGCCCCAAACCCTTCTCATTCCATAGCGGTCCCCCAGCCTTTGCCTTGCAGACCTGGTCCCAAACCCTTCTCCTTCCAGTTTTGGCCCCCCAGGATTTGCCCTTCCGTTTCCCCCGCCCCCTCCCCAGCCTTTGCCTTGCAGGTGGGCACCAAACCCTTCTCGTTCCAGTTTGGGCCCCAAGCCTTTGACTTGCAGGTCTGGCCCCGAACCCTTCTCGATACAGTATGGGGCCCCCAGCCTTTGCCATGCATGTCTGGCCCCAAACCCTTCTTGTTCCAGTTTGGCCCCACCAGTCTTTACCTTGCAGCCCTGGCCCTGAACCCTCTCGTTCCAGTTTGGACACCCCTGCCTTTACTTTGCAGGCCTGGCCCCGAACCCACCTTGTTCCACTTTTGCCCCTTCCCCAAGCCTTTGCCTTGCAAGTCAGGCCCAAACCCTTCTCGTTCCAGTTTGGGACCCCCAGCCTTTGACTTCAAGTTTTGTGCCCCTGGCCTTTACCTTGTAGGCCTGGCCCTGAACACTTCTCGTTTCAGTTTGGCCCTCCCAAACTTTTCCCTGCAGGCCTGGCCCCAAATTCATCTCGTTTCAGTTTCGGCCCCCCAGCCTTTTCCTTCCAGTTTTGCACACCCCTCCCCCCGCCAATTGCCTTTGCCTCACAGGTCTGGCCCCGATCCCTTCATGTTCCAGTCTGGCCCCCCTGCCTTTGCCTTGCAGGCCTGGCCCCAAGCCCATCTCGTTCCAGTTTGGGAATCCCAGGCTTTGCCTTGCAGGTCTGGAACTGAACCCTTCTCTATCCAGTTTGGGGCCCTCAGCCTTTGCCTTGCATCCCTGGCCCCGAATCCTTCTCATTCTAGTTTTAGGGATCCAGTCTTTACCTTCCAGGTTTGCTCGCCCAGCCTTTGCCTTGCGGGCCTGGCCTCGATCCCTTCTCGTTCCAATTTGGGCCCCTAAGACTTTGCCTTCCAGCTTTGCCCCCCCACCAACCTTTGCCTTGCAGGCCTTGCCCCAAAACCTTCCCGCTCCAGTTTTGTCTCCCCAGCCTCCGCCTTGCAGGCCTGGACCCGAATTCTTCTCATTCAAGTTTGGTCCCCCCAGCCTTTGCCTTGCAAGGCTTGGTCCTGAACCTTTCTTGTTCCTGTTTGGGCCTCCCAGCCTTTGCCTTCCAGTTTTGCCTACCCAGCAAAGGCCTTGCTGGCCTGGCCGCGATCTCTTCTCGTTCCATTTTGGGCCCCAAAGACTTGGCCTTGCAGGCCAGGCCTCGGACACTTCTCGTTTCAATTTGGCGCCCCCAGCCTTTGTGTTGCAAGCCTGGCCCGGAACCCTTCTCATTCCAGTTTGGGCCCCCTAAGACTTCACCTCAAAGGCCTGACCTGGAACCTTTCTCCTTCCAGTTTTGGCCCCCCAGCCTATGCCTTGCAGGCCTGGCACCAAACACTTCTTATTCCAGTTTGGGGCCCCCAGCCTTTGCCTTGCAGACCTGGCCCTGAACCCTTTTCATTCCAGTTTGAGCTCCCCAGCCTTTACCTTCCAGTTATGCCCTCCCAGCCTTTTCCTTGAATGCCTGATTCCAAACCCTTATCGTTCCAATTTGGGCCCCCCATCCTTTGCCTTCCAGTTTTATCCCCATGTCTTTGCCTTCCAGGCTTGGCCCTGAACCCATATCAATCCAGTTCGCCCCCCACCCCCGGCCTTTGTCTTGCAGGCCTGGCCCTGAACGTTTCTCCTTCCTCAATTGACCGTCCAGCCTTTGCCTTGCAGGCCTGGCACCAAAACCTTCTCGTTCAAGTTTGGGGCCATCAGCCTTTGCCTTCAAGTTTTACCCCCCCAACATTTGCCTTGCTGGCCTGGCCCTGAACCCTTCTCTTTCCAGTTTAAGGCCCCCAGCTTTTGCCTTGCAGGACTGGCCCTGAACCCTTCTTGTTTCAGTTTGAGCTTCCCAGCCTTTACCTTCCAGTTTTGCCCTACCAGTCTTTTCCTTGCAGGCCTGACTCCAAATGTTTCTCATTCCATTTTGGGCCCCCAATCCTCTGCCTTCCAGTTTTACCCTTCAGCCTTTGCCTTGCAGACCTGGCCCAAACCCTCATCAATCCAGTCTGGCCTCCCTGCATTTGCCTTGCAGGTCTTGCTCCAACCCTTCTCGATCCAGTTTGAGTGCCCCAGCCTTGGAATTCCTGTTTAGTTCCCCCAGGCTTTGTTTTGCAGGGCTGGCCCCAAACCCTTCTCATTCCAATTTTAGCCCCACAGTCTTCGCCTTGCAGGTCTGGCCCCGAACATTTCTCATTCCAGTTTGGGACACCCAGACTTTGCCTTGCAGGCCTGGCCCTGAACCCTTCTTGTTCCAGTTTGGCCCTGCCCAGCCTTTGCCTTCCAATTGTGCCGACCCAGTCATTGCCTTTCTGGTCTGGCCTTTATACTTTCTTGTTCCAATTTGGGCCCCCCCAGCCTTTGCCTTCCAGTTTTGCCCCACAGCCTTTGCCTTGCAGGCCTGGCCCTGAGCCCATCTCGTTCTATAGTGGTTCCCCTGTCTTTGCCTTGCAGGTTTGGCCCTGAACCTTTCTCGTTCCACTACTGGACCCTCTGCCTTTGCCTTGCAGGCCTGAATTCAAACCCTTATTTTTCCGATTTGGGCCCCCCATCCTTTGCCTTCCAGTTTTACCCCAAGTCTTTGCCTTGCAGGCCTGGCCCTGAACCCTTGTCAATCCAGTTTGGCCCCCCAGCCTTTGCCTTGCAGAACTGGCCCTGAACCCTTCTCGTTTAGGTTTGCGCCCTCCCCTCCCCCCTCAGCCTTTGCCTTGCAAGCTTTGCCCTGAACCCTTCTCGTTCCAATTTGGGCCCAGCCTTTCCCTTCCTGTTTTGCCCCCCAACCTTGCCTTACTGGCCTGGCCATGAACCCTTCTCATTCTAGTTTTATCCACCCAGCTTTTGCTTTGCAGACCTGGCCCTGAACACTTCTCATTCCAGTTTTGGCCCCCCAGCCTTTGACTTACAGTTTTACCCCCCAGCATTTGCCTCGCAAGCCAGGCCCCGATCCATTCTCCTTCCAGTTTTGGCCCCACAGTCTTTGCTGTTCCATTTTGCCTCCTTAGCCTTTGCCTTGCAGGCCTGGCCCCGAACCTTTCTCATTCCACAATTGGCCACCCAGCCCTTGTCTTGCATGTCTGGGACCAAATCCTTCTCGTTCCAGTTTGGGGTCCCCAGCCTATGCCTTCACTAATTGCCCTCCCAGCCTTTGCCTGGCAGGCCTGGTCCCAAACCCTTCTTGTTCCAGTTTGGGCCCCCCATCCTTTGCCTTCAAGTTTTACCCTCAAACATTTGCCTTGCAGGCCTGCCTGGCCCCGAATCCTCATCAATCCAGTCTGGCCCCTGACAGCCTTTGCCTTGCAAGCCTGGCCCCTGAACCCTAAACGTTCCAATTTTGCCCCTCCCCCCAGCCTTTGCCTGGCAGGCCTGGCCCAAAACCCTTCTCATTCCAAAATTGACCATCCAGCCTTTACCTTGCTGGTCTGGCCCCTAACCCTTCTCAATTCAGTTTAGGGCCCCCAGCTTTTGCCTTGCAGGCCAGGCCCCAAACACATCTCATTCCAGTTTGGGCTCCTCAGGCTTTACCTTCCAGTTTTGCCCCCTTAGCCTTTGCCTTGTAGGCCTGGCTCTGAACCCATCTCGTTCCATAGTGGTTCTCCAGTCTTTAACTTGCAGGTTTGGCCTCGAACCTTTCTCATTCCGCTATTGGCCTCTCAGGCTTTGCCTTGCAGCCTGGCCCCGAACCCTTCTCGTTCCAATTTGGGCCCCCCAGCCTTTGCCTTGCAAGCCTGGCACCAAACCCTTCTCATTCTAGTTTGGCCCCCCAGTCTTTACCTTGCAGCCCTGGACCTGAACTCTTTAGGTTCCAGGCTGGAACACCCAGCCTTTGCATTTAATTTTGCCCCTCATCCTTTGCCTGGCATGCCTGGCCCCAAACCCTTCTCTTTCCAGTGTCGGTCCACCAGCCTTTAATTTCCAGTTTTACCCCACCAGCCTTTGCCTTGCCGGCCAGGCCCCAAGCCCTTCTCATTCCTGTTTGGTCCCCCAGCCTTTGACTTGCAGACCTGGCCCCCAACCCTTCTCATTCCACTTTGGACACATCAGCCTTATCCTTGCAGGCTTGGCCCCGTACCCTTCTCATTCTAACTTGGGCCCACCAGGCTTTGCCTTCCAGGTTTGCCCTCCCAGGCTTTGCCTTGCTGGCCTGACCTCGATCCCTTCTCGTTCTAGTTTGGTCCCCAAAGACTTTGCTTTGCTTGCCTGGCCCTGAAACCTTCATGTGCCAGTTTTGGCCCCCCATCCTTTGCCTCCTTGTTTTGACCTCCCAACCTTTGCCTCCCAGCTTTGACCCCCCCCAGCCTTTTCCTTGCAGGCCTGGCCCCAAGCTCTTTCATTCCATAGTGGTTCGCTAGCCTTTTGCTTGCACGCCTGGCCCGGATACCTACTCGTTCCACTATTGGCCACCCTACCTTTGCCTTGCAGGCCTGGCATCAAACCCTTCTTGTTCCAGTTTGGGGCCCTCAGCCTTTGGCTTCAAGTCCCGCCCCTCCAGTCTTTGCCTAGCAGGTCTGGCCCTGAACACTTCTCATTCCTGTTTTGGTCTCCCAGCCATTGCCTTGCAGTCCTGGCCCCAAACCCTTCTCGTTCCATTTTGGGCCCCCCAACCTCTGCCTTGCAGGTCTGGCCCCAAACCCTACTTGATACAGTATGGGCCCCCAGCCTTTGCCTTGCAGGCCTGGCCCTGAACCCTTCTCATTCCAGTTTGATCTCCCCAGGCTTTACCTTCCAGTTTTGCTGTTCCCGCCTTTTCCTTGCTGGCCTGACTCCAAACGCATTCCAATTTGGGCCCCCCAGTCTTTGCCTTCAATACCTGGCACCCCAGCCTTTGGATTCCAGGACAGGCTCCAAACTCTTCTCGTTCCACACCTGGCCTCCGAGCCTATGCATTTTAGCCCTGGACAGGTACCTTTCTCATTCCAGTTTTGGCCCCTCAGCCTTTGCCTTCCAGACCTGGGCCCGAACCCTTCTAATACCAGTTTTGCTGATCCAGCTTTATCCTACCTGGCCTAGCCCCGAAACCCTTCTAGGTTTTGGCTTCCCAGCCTCTGCTTTCCAGGCCTGGCCCAGCACCCTCACGTTCCAATTTTGGTCCCCCAGCCTTTGCCCTCCAACCCTAGCCCAGAACCCTTCTTCTTCCAGTTTTAGCCCCCAGCCATTTGCCTTCCAGGCCTTGTCCCGAACCCTACTTGTTCCAGGGTTCGCCCCCCAGTCTTTTCCTTCCAGGCCTGGCCCCGAACCCTTCTCATTCTAGTTTTGGCCCCCCAACACTTGGCCTTCCAGGCCTGGACACGAACCTTTCTCTTTCCAGTTTTGACCCCCAAGCCTTTGCCTTCTAGACCTTGCCCCAAACTCTTCTGGTTCCAGTTTTGGCCCCCCAGCCTTTGTCTTCCAGGCCTGGCCCCACAGCCTTTGCCTTCCAGGCATGGCCTGAAACCTTATCGTTCCACGCCTCACCCCCCAACCTCTGCCCTCCGACCCTGGCCTTCCTCATTCTAGTTTTGTCCCCAGACATTTTCCTTCCAGGCCTTGCCCCGAACCCTTCTTGTTCCAGGTTTGGCCTCCCAGCCTCTGACTCCCAAGCCTTGCCCCGAACCCTTCTCTGTCGAGTTTTGGCCCCTAGGCCTTTGTCTTCCAGGCCTGGCCCCTAACCTTTCTCCTTTCAGTTTTGACCCCCCAGCCTTTACCTTCCAGGTCTGGACCCCCAGCCTTTGCCTTGCCGGCTTGCTCCAAAACTCTTCTCCATCTAGTTTTGCCCCCCAGCCTTTGCCTACCAGACCTGGCCCTAAACCCTTCTTGTTCCAGGTCTGGCCATGCAGCCTTTGCCTTTCAGGCCTGGCCCCCAAAACTTTGCTTTCTAGGCAGGCCCCGAGCCTTTCTCATACCACTTTTGCCACCCCAGCCATTGCCTTCCAGCCCTGGCTCAGAACCCTTCGCGTTCCAGGTTTGGTCCCCCAGCCATTTGCCTTCCAGGCCTTGCCCCGAACCATTCTTGTTCCAGGTTTCACTCCCCAGTCCCCAGTCTCCAACCCTGGCCCAGAACCCTTCTCATTCCAGTTTTGGCCCCCAGCCATTTGTCTTCCAGGCCTTGCCCCTAACTCTTCTTGTCCCAGGTATCACTCCCCGACCTTTGCCTTTCAAGCCTGGCCCCAAACCTTTCTCCTTTCAGGTTTGACCCCCAGCCTTTGTCTTCCAGTTCTAGTTTCGAAACTTTCACATTCCAGTTTAGACCCCCCGAGCCTTTGCCTTCCAGACCTGGACCCGAACCCTTCTTCCAATTTGGTCCCCAAGTCTTTGTCTTACAGGCCTGGCCCGAACCTTCTCCTTCCTGGCTTGGCCGCCCAGCCTTAAGCTACCAGGCCTGGCCCCGAATGCTTCTCGTTTCAGGCCTGGTCCCCCAGCCTTGGTCTTCCAGGCCTGGCAAGAATACTTCTCATTCCATTTTTGCCCCACAGCCATTTTCTGCCAGGCCTGGCCCCCCTGCCTCTGTCTGCCGGGCCTGGCACCGAACCCTTCTCATTCCAGTTTTGGCCTCCCAGGCTTTGCCTTCCAGGGCTGGCCCCAAATCTTTCTCGTTCCAATTTTAGCCTCCCAGCCTTTGCCTTATAGGTCTTGTCCCAAGCCTTTGCCTTCCAGGCCCGGCCCCTCAAACTCTGCTTTCCACGCCTGATCCCAAACCCTTCTCATAACACTTGTGGCCCCCCAGCCTGTGACTTTCAGACCTGGCCCCCACCCCCAGTCTTTACCTTCCAGGCCTGGTCCCCCACGCTTCTCCTTCTAGTTTTGGCACCCAGCCTTTGCCTTCCAGGCCTGGTCCCAAACCCTTATCATTGCAGCTTTGGCCCACCATCATTTGCCTTACAGGTCTGGTGTCCCAGCCTTTGCTTTCTAGGACTGGCCCCAAAACCTTATAGTTCCAGTTTTGTCCCCACAGCCTTTGTCTTCCAGGTCTGGCTGCCCTTCCTTTGCATTCCAGGCCTGGCCCCGAGGCTTTCTCATTCCAGTATTGGTCCCCCAGCCTTTGACTTCCTGGCCTGGATCCGAATGCTTCTTCTTCCAGTTTGAGCCCCTGCAGCCTTTGCCTTCCAAGCCTGGCCCCGAACACTTCTGGTTCCAGTTTTGGACCCTCAGATTTTGCCTTCCAGTCTTGCTCCCGAACCCTTTCGCGTTTCCCTTTTGGCCCCCAAGCCTTTTACTTCCAGCCCTGGTATTGAACGTTTCTCGTTCCAGTTTAGGCCCACCGGACTTTGTGTTACAGGTCTGGTTCCCCGGCCTTTGCCTAATAGGCCTTGCCCCTAACATTTCCCATTCCAGTTTTGGCTGCCCAGCCTTTGCCTTCCTATCTTAACACCGCACCTGTTTCTTTCCAGTTTGGGGCCCCCAGCCTTTCTCTTCCATGCCTGGGCCCCCAGCCCTTCTTTTCCAGGCCTGGCCCCCGAACCATTTTCTTTCCAGTTTTGGCCCCCCAGTCTTTGCCTGGCCTGGCCCTGAATACTTCTCGTTCCAATTTTGCTGGCCCAGGCTTTGCCTTCCAGGCCTGTTCCCGATCCCTTCTCATTCCAGTTTTGGCCCAACAGACTTTGCCTTTCAAGCCTGGCCAGAACTCTTCTCTTCCCAGTTTTGGCCCCCCAATATGTCCCTTCCAGGCCTGCCCCAGATCCCTTCTCATTCCAATTTTGGTCCCGCAGCCTTTGCCTTCCAGAACTGACCCCGAACCCTTCTCATTCCTGTTTTGCCCCCCCAGTCTTTGTCTTCCAGGCCTGGCCCCCCAGTCTTTACCTTCAAGACCTGGCCCCAAACCCTTCTCGTTCCAGTTTTGGCCTCCCAGCCTTTGCCTTCCAGGCCTGACCCCATATCCTTCTCTTTCCAGTTTCGGTTCCCCAGCCTTTGCCTCTAGGCTTTGTGCCGAACCTATCTAGATCCAGTTTTGGCCACCCAGCCTTTGCCTTCCAGGCCTGGCCCCTTATCCTTTGCCTCCCAGGCCTGGCCCAAACACTTCTCTTTCCAGTTTTGGCACCTCTAGCTTTTGCCTTCCAGGCCTGGCCCAGAGTCCTTCTTGTTACAAATTTGGCACCCCAGACTTTGCCTTCCAGGCCTGGCCCTGAATCCTTCTCATTTCAGTTTTGCTCACCCAGCCTTTGCCTTCTAGGCCTGTTCCCGAGCCGTTCTCGTTTCAGTTTTTGCCCCTTAGTCTTTACCTTCCAGGCCTGGCCCAAACCCTTTTCTTTCCAGTTTTGGCACCCCTAGTTTTTGCCTTCCAGGCCTGGCCCTGAGTCCTTCTCGTTACATATATGGCACCCCAGACTTTGCCTTCCAGGCCTGCCCCAGATCCCTTCTAATTCCAGTTTTGGCCCCTCCAGCCTTTGCCTTTCATTCATTCATTCAATAGTATTTATTGAGCACTTACCTTGTGCAGAGCACTGTGCTAAGCACTTGGAATGTACAATACGGCAACAGATAGAGACAATCCCTGCCCAATGACAGGCTCACAGTCTAATCAGGGGAAACAGATGGCAGAGCAAAACAGAACAAAACAAAAACAAGACATTATCAGGATAAATAGAATCAAGGGGATATGTACACCTCATTAACAAAATAAATAGGGTAATAAAAAATATACAAATGAGCACTGTGCTGAGGGGAGGGGGAGGAATAGAGGATGGGGTGGGAAGGGGAGGGGAGAGGTAGCAGAAGAAAGGGGGCTCAGCTGAGGGGAGGTGAAGGGGGAAGGGGAAGAGAAGAGGGTAGAGGGGAAGCAGAGGGAAAAGGGGGAGCTCAATCTGGGAAGGCCTCTAGGAGGAGATGAGCTCTCATTAGGGCTTTGAAGGGGGAAGAGAGTTAGTTTCGCGGACGTGAGGAGTGAGGGCATTCCAGGACAGTGGTAGGACGTGGGTCAGAGGTCGACTTCAGGATAGGCATGAACGGGGGATAGTGAGGAGGTGAGTGACAGAGGAAAAGAGTGTATGGGGTGGGCAGTAGAAAGAGAGAAGGGAGGTGAGGTAAGAGGGGGCAAGGTGATGGAGAGCCTTGAAGCCTACAGTGAGGAATTTTTGTTTTGTGTGGAAATTGATAGGCAAACACTGGAGGTTTTTAAGGAAGGGAGTGATATGCCCAAAGCGGTTCTGTAGGAAGATGATCTGAGCAGCAGAATGAAGAATGCACTGGAGTGGGGAGAGACATGAGGAAGGGAGATCAGAGAGAAGGCTGACACAATAATCCAGTTGGGATATTATGAAAGCTTATACCAGCATGATAGTCGTTTGGATGAAGAGGAAAGGGTGGATCTTGGCGATATTGTAGAAGTGAGACTGGAAGGTGTTGGTGACGGACTGGTTGTGTGGAGTGAATGAGAGACCTGAGGCAAGGATGACACCACGGTTGCGGGCTTGTGAGAAGAGAAGGATGGCCGTGCCGTCCACAGTGACAGGGAAGTCAGGGAGAGGACAGGGTTTGGGAGGGAAGATAAGGAGCTCAGTTTTGGACATGTTGAGTTTTAGGTGTCGGGCAGACATCCAGGTGGAGACGTCCTGGAGGCAGGAGGAGATACGAGCCTGAAGGGAGGAGGAGAGAACAAGGGAGGAGATGTAGATTTGGGTGTCATCTGCATAGAGATGATAGTTGAAGCCATGGGAGTGAATGAGTTCACCAAGGAAGTGAGTATAGATGGAGAAGAGAAGAGGGCCAAGAACTGACCCTTGAGGAGCCCCTACTGTTAGTGGATGGGAGGGGAAGGGGGATCCCGTGAAGAAGACTGAGAATGAACAGCCAGAAAGGTAAGAGAACCTTACCCTTATCTTTCTCAGAAGTTCTCAAAGGAGAACCTTTGCCTTCCAAGTCTGGCCCCAAACCCTTCTTTTTCCAGGTTTGGCTCACCAGCTCTTGCCTTCCAAGCCCGGCCTTGAACGCTTCTCTTTCCAGTTTTGCCCCCCTCCCCCCAAGCCTTTGCCTTCCAGGGCTGGCCCTAACCCTTCTCGTTCTAGTTTTTCATCCCAGCCTTTGCCTTCCAGGCCTGGCCACAAACACTTGCCTTTCTAGTTCTGCTCCCCACCCTCCCCTGCCGCCTTTCACCCCATACAACCATTCTGCCATCTAACCTTGCTGATCTCATCTTCACAATATCGCCACGATCTGCCCTTTCCTATCCATCCAAACAGCTACCGTGCAAGTATAAGCTCTCATAATACCCCAAGTGGATGATTGTGCTAGCCTCACTTCTGATCTCCCTTCCTCTGTCTCTCCCCACTTCTGTCTAATCTTCATTCTGCTGCCCGGATCATCTTCTTAAAGAAACACTCTGGGCATGTCACTCCCCTCCTAAAAAACCTCCAGTTGTTGCCTATCAACGTTTGCACGAAACAAAAACTCCTCAATCTTGGCTTCAAAGCTGTCCATCACCTTGGCCCCTCCTACCTCACCTCCCTTCTCTCTTTCTGCTTCTCAACCCGTACACTCTACTCCTCTGCCGCTCACCTTCTCACAGTTCCCCGTTCACACCTGTCCTGCTGTTGACTCTGGCCCATGTCCTACTGCTGTCCTGGAATGCCCTCCCTCCTCACATCCGCCAAACTAACTCTCTTCCCCTCTTCAATGCCCTACTGAGAGCTCACCTCCTTCAGGAGGCCTTCCCAGACTGAGGCGCCCCTTCCCTCTGCTCCTTCTCCCGTCCCCATTCCCCCCTCTCCCGCCTTCTGCTCTTCCCCCTTCCCCTCCCCTCAGCAGTGTGCATATTTGTATATATTATTTATTACCCTATTTATTTTGTTAATGATGTGTATATCTTTATGAATCTATCTTGATGATGTTGTTTTGTTTTGTTCTGTTTTCCTTTACTGTATGTCTCCCCCATTTAGACTGTGAGCCCGTTATTGGGCAGGGATTGTCTCTATCTGTTGCCGAATTGTACATTCCAAGCACTTAGTACATTGCTCTGCACATAGTAAGCACTCAATAAATACTATTGAATGAATGAATTCAATCTCAAACACTCTCAGGGTAAGAAATTACCCGGACTCTAAACAGATCCATGACCCTAACCTTAACCTGACCCACCGCTAATAATGGCAGTAACCCTAACTCTAACCCTAAAGCCCTAAACCCTGTCTCGGGTTGGCCTTAACCAGAACTTTCAACCTAACCCTAAAACCTACCTTGCACATCAACCTGACCCTAGCCCTAGCCCTAAATTTAACCCTAATCTTGACTCCCAGAAATGGGTTTGTTGCCCTGTGTCCAAGGAACATTTCAGCCACAAGTATGTTTCTCAAACAGTAACTCTTCCAGGGCAAAGAATTAACCTAAATTTACCCTTGAGTCTAAACCTAACACCAAACTACACCTAACCCCTAAACCTAGAAATCATCCCAACTTTAAACCTAACCCTAACACTAACTGAATCTAACCTTAATCCTAATCCTAAAACTAAGTCCAAATCCTCAGGGCTGCCATCCTCAGGGCTGCCTGTCTGGGTGTCCGTGGACAGGGGAGCTTTCAGCCCCAAGATTGGTATTCAACCTGTAATTTTTGTTCAGGGCAAAAAGGTACCCTGATGCTAACCCTTGCCCTAAACCTAATCCCAACTCTACCTCTACCCCTACCCCAACCCCAAAACCAAACCTTCACTCTAATCCTAAATCTAAACATAAAACTAACCCTAACCTAACTCTAGACCTGAGGTTAACCACAACCCTTGCACTAGGCCTAATACTATCATTAACTCTAGGCTTAGCCCAAACCCTAACGTGAATCCTCATCCTAACCCTAAACTTCACCATGAACCTAGCCCTGGGCCTAGGCTGAGTCCTAGTCTTCACCCTATCTTTAACCCTTGCCCAAACTCTAACCCTAACCCAACTTGCACCAACACTAACTCTAACCCTAACTGTAAAGGTAAAATTAGTCCTCAGCCTGAATCTAATCCTAACCCTAAGCACTAACCCCAACTGTAACCCTAGCCCCAACCCTAACCACAGCATTAACCCCAAACTTGGACCAATACCTAACCATAACCTAAACAATAACCCTCATCCTAACCCTTACCCTACCTTTCAGCTCAAATCTTAAACCCTTAGCCTAATTAAAACCCAAACTCTAAAACAGCCTACCTGGAAACCTAACTCCATCCCTAAATCCTACTCCAAGGCCTAGCCCTAATCTTAACTCTTAAATTAGCACTAGGCCTAGTAGTAAATCTAATGGTAACCCTCATCCAACCCTAGCTGTAGTTCCAAATTTAGCCCTAACCCTAAACAAAGCCCTAGTGCAAATTCTAACCCTTATCCTAACCCTAATCCTACTCTTAACCCTATCCCTAACCCTAGATTGGCCCTAGACCCAATACTAATCATACCCCAACACAAATCCTAACCATCACCCTAAACCTAGCCCTAACCCTAACTCTAGCCATAGATGTAGTCCTAGCTCTTATGACTAACCCTAATTCTAGCCCCAACCCTAATCCCAAATTAAATTTAACCCTAGCCCTAGAGTTAACACTAACCATAACACTAAACCTCAACCTAACCCAAAATCCAAACCCTACCACGAAACCTAGCCCTAGCCTGACTCCTGTCCCTAACCCTAACACAAACTCAAATCCTAAACCCTCGCCATACCCTAGCCCTACCCTTAACCTTCAGTTGACAACTAACCATAACAGCAATCTTGGACCCTCACCATAACCTAAACTCCAAGCCTAACCCTATCTCTACACCCAATCGTAGACCTAGGTTTAGCCGTAAACCTAATCATAACCCTAGCCTTAGGCTCAGCCTCAAGTCTAAAACGGATCATAACACCAACCCAATCCCTAACACGAACCCTAAACTTAACCCCACTCTAAATCCAAACATAAGCCTATCCCTGAATCTTTGCGGCCTATGTCTAACCTGCTCCTGGCCTTAACCATAAACTCAAACCTAAACCCAATCCTAAACATAATCCCAACCCGAACACTGACCCTAAAATGAAATCTAACCCTAATTCTAGCTCTAACGTTATCCTTTACCAAACCTTAACCCTAATGGTAACTCTCACCCTAACCCTAGCCCTAGGCCTAGCCTTAAGCTTCCCACTAACCCTAACCCTGTCTATTCATCATCATAAGAATAATGATTAAAAAGCTGTGGCATTTGTTAAGTGCTTACTCTGGGCCAAGCCAAGTTCGAAGGACTGGAGTAGATGCAAGGGTATCAGAATTGAAAATTCCAAGTGCTTAGTACAGTGCTCTGCACATAGTAAATGCTCAATAAATACTATTGAATGAATAAATGAATCAGGTTGGACAGAGTCAATGTCTCACATAGGGATCACTGTCTTGATCCCCATATTACAGATGATGTAATTGAGGCACGGAGAAGTTAAGTGATTTGACCAAAATCACAGAGTGGATATGTGGCAAGATATCTCTAACACGGACCCTACCCCTAAACTGAGCCTTAAACCTTTACACTAACCTTAACCTTAAGCCTAACTCTTCCTTTCAAATTAGCCCTATCTCTTCTTCTAACCTTAAACCAAAAGTGAAATTTAGCTCCAACTCTAGTTGTAACCCCAATATTAACCCTGATACCCTAAACCTTAATCCAAAACCTAATCACAACACTGACTGTAACCTTAAACATAGGCTTAGGCTTTGCCCAAACTCAAACCCTAACTCTAACCCACTCAGGTCTAATTCTAGCCATAAATCGACCAATAACCTTAAGTTTAACCATAACCCTAATCCTAACCTTAATTAGACCTGACTTTGACCTTAGCCATAGCCATCCCCTTAGTCCTAACACTAAAGCTAATATTTAGATTAACAACAAACTCTAATTACTAACCCTAGCCCTATTGAAAGCTAAATCTTGCCCTAGCCCTAAACAAAACCCTAACGCTATCCAAAATGCTTATCGTGACCCTAGCCATAACCCTAACCACAACCCCGACCCTATTCCTATCCCTAGCCCTAACCATAATCCTAGCCCTAACTCCCTGCATTCCCGAAATGCATGTGGGGATGCCTGAGGGTGGGTTTACATATTAACTGCTTAGCAAATCTTATCATTATTCTGGTTATGAATAATGAACCTAATTCTATTCCTAACCCCAATCCTGGCCCTTACCCTAAGCCCAACCCTAACTCTACCCCTTACTTCAAACCTATCCCTAACTCTAATCTGTACTGTGATGCTAAATTCCACGGGGGTACAGAAGCCTTTCTGGAGGCTTTGTGAGTGGCCTCTTCCAGCCCTGAAATGTTTTTCATACAGGAACTCTCTCAAGGGAAAAAAACTGTGCTAAACCAAACACTAGACTTAACACTTACATTAGCCCTAACACTATACACCTAGCACTAACCCTAAACCCTAAACCTCACCATAATCCTAAACCTACCTCTTCCCTTGGCCTTAACCCAATCCATAACCCTAATCTATTCCTAAACCTATTTCTAACCCAAACCCGAACCCTAAACCCTAAACTCTGGTCCCTAACCCTAACTGTATCACTAATACTAACCCTACACCTCAGCATAACCCTAACATATAATCTTAACCTAGCCCTAGGCCTAGCCACAGCCCTAACCCTAACACTAAAACCTGTACCTAAGAATAACCTTTGGCCTACTCCTACCCCTAACGCAAATCTTGACCTAAGTGTTAATAAAAAACCTAATCCTGAACTTAACAATAAAGCTGACTCGAACTCTAAACCTCATTTTAGGGTTAAAGTTAAAACAACTTTGGTTAAAAAACCAAAGCATAAACTTCACCCTAACTCCCCAACATGTGGCGGGGTGGGAGGGGGACAGGGGTCCTTGTGTGTGATCTGTTCCAGACCCCAAACCTATTCCAGGCCTACAAATTGCCATAATTCTAACCATCACCTTAACTCTAGCCCAAACCCTAATGGCAACATTAATCCTCAGCCTGAATCAAATTCTAACCCCAAGAGCTAACCCTAACTGTAAGCCTAGCCCCAACATTAACCACGGTATTTACCTTAAACTTGGCCCAATCCCTAACTGTAACCTCAACCATAACCCTCTTCCTAGCAGTAATGCTACCGCTCAGCCTGAGCCCTTAAACATAGCCTAATCAAAATCTAAACCCAAACCCTAAATTTATCTGGAAACCTAACCCCATCCCTAATCCTATTTCGAGGGCTGACCCTAATCTTAATTCTGAAATTAGCAATAAGCCTAGTAGTAAATTTAATGTTAACCCTCATCCAACCCTAACTCTCGTTCCATCTTTAACCCTAACCCTAACCCTAACCCTAGAGCTAACCCTAACCCTAACCCTAATCCAACCCTTAGCCCTAGCCCTAACCCTAGATTGGCCCTAGACCTAATACTAATCATACCCCTAACGTAAATCCTAACCATCACCCTAAACCTAGCCCTAACCCTAACCCTAACTCTAGCCCTAGATGTAGTCATAGCTCTTACATTAATCCCAATTCTAACCTCAACCCTAACCCCAAACTAATCTTAAACCTAGCCCTAGAGTTAACACTAACCATAACACTAAACCTTAACCTGACCCAAAAACCAAACCCTACTCCAAGATCTAGCTCTAGGCCAACTCTTTACCCTAGCCCTATCCCAAACCCCAACCCATTCCAAGTGCTTATTCCAGAGCTTACAGTGCTCTGCACATAGTAAGCACTCAATAAATACTATTGAATGAATGAATGAATAAACGGGGGAGACAGACAACAAAACAAGTAGTCTGGCATCAATATCATCATTATTAACAGAATCATAGTCATATTCACATCAATAACAAAATAATTAGAGTAATAAATAATATATACATCCCCTTAGCCCTAACCTTAAAGCTAACATTCACACTAACAAAGAACCCTAATTATTAACTCTAGCGCTAACCTAAAACATAAAACTTACCCTAGCCCTAAACCAAACCCTAACCCTATCCCTAATGCTTGCCCTGACCCTAGTCATAACCCTAACCTTAACCCCAATTCTCAACCTAACCCTAGCTCTAAACCTACACCTAAGTCTAAGCTTAACCCCAACTATCTGGCCACCGGAAGCTTGCCTAGAGGTGCGTCTGGGTGGGCTCTTCCAGTTCCAAGAATGTCATTCAATCTCAAACTGTCCTAGGGCAAGAAATTGCCCTGACCCTCAACAGGACCACAACCCTAAAGTTCACCTGACTCAATGATAACAAGAGCAATAACCTCAACTCTAACCCTAAAGCCCTATACCCTGGCCCTAGGCCAAGCACTGACCTCAACTTGAACCTTTATCCTAAACCTAAAATTAACCTTAACCATCATCCTGATCCTAGTCCTAACCCTAGCCCTAGCCCTATCCCTAACTTTAATCTTATCTCTAACCCTAACTCCTAGAAATGGGTCTATGGCCCTGTGCCTGTTGAAATTTTCAGCCCCAAGTATGTCTCTGTAATTGTAATTCTTCCAGGACAAAAAATTAACCTAACCTTATCCCGGGCCTAAACCTAACACCAAATTATGCCCAATACCTAACCCTAAACTTTACCCCAACTTTAAACCTAAACTTAAAACTAACTCTAACCTTAGCCCTAACCTTAAAACTAAGTCTAAATCCTCAGGGCTGCATGTCTGGCTACCTTTGGAGAAGGGAACATTCAGGTCCAAGAATGGTGCTCAACTTGTAACTCTTGTTAAGGGCGACAAATTGCCCTGAAGGCAACGCTGGAACTAAACCTAATCCCAACTCTAGCCCTACCACACCTCCTCCAAGAGGCCTTCCAAGACTAAGCCCCACTTTTCCTCATCTCCCACTCCTTTCTGTGTCACCCTGATTGGGTCACTTTGCTCTTCCCCCTCTCAGCCCCAAAGCACTTATGTACATATCTGTAATTTTATTTATTTGTATTGATATCTGTCTCCCCCACTGTAATTGTGAGCTCATTGTGGGCAGGGAATGTCACCATTTGCTATTGTATTATACTTTCCCAAATGCTTAGTTTTACAGTGCTCTTGCTCTGCATATAGTAAGCGCTCAAGGAATATGTTTGAATGAATGAATGAATATGCTTGCTTCCATGTGACCAGATATATGACCCACCAGGCCCTGCATTCCCCCATCTCTTAGTCAATCTAGTCCAACAGTTTTTGATCTGGGATCTGGGACACGCCCCCACACAGCCTCCCGAATTTGGGCCAGATGATCTACTTCCTAGTTCCAGTGAGTTGTTGTCAGATCAGAGCCCCTGCCATATGCATCCAATGTGTCTGACATGTTAAGATCATGCAAACGCAATTTCCATCCACTCTCACTACAGCTCCTTTCCACAGACTTTCCAAACTTGGGTTTTTCTCTATTGGACCTCCTAGGCAGTGGCCCACATCATTGCACTTTTAAAAGAAGGCCATGAGTCCTTGTGAATAAGCAGAAGCTCTGACCAATAACTCCGCCACGTTGTGGGTGGACCCTTTGACTTTCTCACTGATCCCCTGACCCATGGATGGGCACAGAGTTGCTACTCGAGCCAACCACTGGCCATTTTCCCAGTCAGGACTGGCTTCAGTAAACCAAATTCAGTTCCACATCTGTGTATCTTGAAGCTGCATGACTGTGGATTCAGGGAAATAATGACAGGGGGCCCTCTGGGGTACAGTACAGCCACCTTGGTGAGGCATCCTTGCAGTGTAGGCCTGCCCTCTGTCCAGTCTCTATGGGCCAAGTACATGACCATTCTTTGGACGGTTGTGGTGTTGGTGATTCCTGGGGGCACTGGAGTGGCCTCCCAAACCTGCTTCAAGATGGGGTGGGGCAAAGGGCAGCTCAATTTCCTATTCCCCATGACGGCTTCAGTAGCCCAAAGGGCCTCCTACATGGCAGTGATCGTCTTCTCCCAAGGGGAATAGTGACTCTGAGCTCCTTTGCATCCCACTGATCTGAACGTGAACAGGATTTGGATCTGCGGGGAATCCCCTTGTCATGAGCCAAACTGCCCACTGGCGGTTCTGACTCTGACGTGTAAGACAAGCAGTGTTTCCCTACTGAGGGGTCTGATGGCTCCGTATTGTTGCATGGCTTGGATGATCTCATGCAGGGCTACCTCGTGCATCTTCCTCCATTCCCACTGGGCACCTTTCTTGAGCAGGGAGAACAAAGGTTGGGCACAAATCGCGAATCCTGTGGCCTGGTGCCTCCAAAATCCCAACAGTCCCAGGGCTGACTGGAGGTCTTCCTTACAGGCAGGACTTGGTACTGTTGCTAGGGTGGTCATATTGGTTTCTGGTACTACACTTGACCCCTTTCTCATGATAGGCCCAGGAACTATGTTGGGCCAGTACTTGGATCTTCTTTGGGAGTTACGTCCACGTCCTCAAAGTGTTTGATGATTGCTTTCAGGGCTGTTGCCACGGGTTCCTGTTCATGTTCCCTGGCCAGAATATCACCTGTGTATTGGAGGATGGTAATGCCGGCTGACAGGAGGACCCAATCTGGCCCTTGGGCCAGTGCCTTGTACATGGTGGTAGGGCTGTGCTTGAATCCCTGAGGGAAGTACATAAAGGTGTATTGTCACCCCTCCCAAGTATAGGCAAACCTATCCTGATCCCGGTCCAGGTCCTGGAGTGGGACCATGATGAACATGTCTTTCACATAGATGGCTGCCATCCACGTTGGGGATAGGACTTCCATCTGGCTGAGAATTTCCTCCATGGAAGGGATTGCAGCATGCAGCGGTCCAGCCTGGGAGTTCAGGGACTGATAGTCTACCGTCAGCCACTAGGCTCCATCTGATTTCTGTGCCGGCCACACCAGTGAATTGAATGGAGTGTTTGCTGACCACACTAGCCTCCTGGCCAACAAGTCCTTCAACATTTAGTCACAGCAGCGCAAGCCACTGGAGGAATTAGGTACTGGTGAATATCAGTGATGGTGGGGGATGGTATTAATGGTGCTCTCTTCATCAGTAAAGACCTGGTTCCTCCAAGTCTGCTCTGTCTCTGTATTTCCCCATGGTCAAAGGCCAGAGTCCATACCCCATCATCAGGGATCAGCTGGGTCTGTAGAAGGATGTCCATTTAAAGAAGGAAATCCACCCGACTGCTAGTATAGTTCAGACATCTCCTCTCGGCAGTGTCAGGGATATGGACCAAGTCACATTCCGTGACCTGCCCCAAGACCCCAGATACTGGAATATGTCCTTCTAACCATTGAAGCCTCTCAGCATCTCTCTCGGTTATCATCAGAATTTGAGCCCCCAGATCCACGATGAAGAGAACGCACCACTTCCCTGCTACAGGGCTGAGTTTGGAGAGTGCCTGTCCTGAACCATTGGGGGAGGCCAGCATTTGGACAGGGCCAACTGGATTAGATTTAGAATAGGGGTTAGGGTTTAGTCTTCTCCCCTTTCTCTCACACTCCCCAAGTTTCCCCTGTGACTCTTTTGTCACAATTGTTGGAGGATCGGGGTAGATAATCCATCTAATTAGTCCTGTGTGAATCCTGCCTCCAGGAGGGAGGCAGAGATTTCCAGAGCTGGTACTGTAAGGTAACTCGAGGTCAGTCTCCATTTTGTAGGCCTAGCCCATCGTTGAGTGGAGGCTGGTCCTTCTGGGCTTCCCGTGTTCCATCCAGGCCTGGCATCTGGGCCAAATCTCTCAGAATCGCTGAAATCCAATTCATGGTATTGGATCCAAAACGGGATTATGGATTACCCAATCCCCAGGCTGCTGAGGTGATATCCCCAAACATGAGGAGCAGCCCCATTTGCTCCCTTATGGCCTCCAACGTCAGAGTTAAGAACCTAGGCCTTCCCCACCCAAGAGGCCACTTGCTGGGTGAGCTTAGGAAGACCCCATCTGTTACCCTCTGAACCAATGGATCTGTCCCACTCAGAATGTCATTCATAACACTCTCTATTGTTAGCTTTCCTAGCAGTCTCGAGAACCTCCAGGGTGGCCTACCTCTCGGTAAGTCCTTCCCTGTCCTCTCAGGAATTGCCCACACCAGACCTAGGGCTGCCTACCATAGAGAGAATACAGGACCCACCCCCAATGGGGCCGCATCCTCCTTTCATACACCACCTGGAGATCTTTGGCTTCATCAGGCAGAAGCATAGTCGCCATGGTGCCCCTTCACCAAAGCCTATGGCACTACTCTATCCAACTCTCCATCGGGGATTTTCATTACTTCTTTTGGAGGTCAGTGAGCTCCCCTCTGGCAAAGCAGGTATAGCTCTGTCGCCCTCTCTTGGTCGCTGGACCGGGCCACTGGCCTGCCAGGGGGAAGAGCTGTTGTCAGCTCTTCTTCAATGACCGAGTTCAGCTTCACTAGGTGAGGGGGATGGGAGTTAAGGGTAGAGAGAAAATTAAGTTTGGCAGTAGGGTTAGAGCCAGATTTAGGTTTAGGGTTAGGATTACGGTTAGGACTAGGACTCTGGGATGGGTAAAGATCAGTGTTAGGGTGAGGGTTAAAGTTAGGTTTAGGGTTGGGATTAGGATTAGAGTTAGAGTTAGGGGTTAGATTAGGGTTAGGGTTTGGGATAGTTTTAGGGTTAGGGCAAAGGTTAAGGCTAGAATTCATATTAGGGTTAGGGTTAGGGTTAAGGTTAGTGTAAGGATTAAGGCTAATACTCTTCTGAGGGCTAGGATTAGGGTTAGGGTTAGTGTAGAGGGTAGGGGTAGGGGAAGGTAGACTTAGAGTTAGGGTTAGGGCTTTAAGGGTTAGGGCTGAGTCTAGAGCTTATGTTAGGGTTAGGCTACAGCAAGGATTAAGGTTCACATTAAGGATAGTGTTAGGGTTGGAGAAAGGGCTAGGGCTAACATTAAGGATAAGGTTAGGGTGGGGGAAAGGGCTAGGGTTAGGGTTTGGCCTATGGTGAGGTTTAGGATTAAGGGTGGGGTTAGAGTTAGGGTTAGATATAGAGTAGGGTTTATGCTTTGGGTAAAGGTAGGGTTAGGGCTAGGGTTATGGGTAGAGCTAGGACTGGGTTAAAGTTAGGGTTAGGGTTCTCCTTAGAACCAGGGATAGGGTTGGTTTAGGGTGAATATTAGGATTAGGGTTAGAGTCAGGGCTCTATTTAGGGTTCCTGTAAAGTTGAGGGAAAAGGTAAGGATAGGTTTAGCTCTAGGCCTCTGGGTATGGTTAGGTTTAAAGTTAAAGTTAGGTTTAGAATTAGGGTTAGAGTTAGGGCTAGGGTTAGGCCTAGGCCTAGGCCTGTGGCTATGGTTAGGGTTAAAGTAAAAGTTAGGCTTAGAGTTAGTTAGGGCTACTTTTAGGGTTGGGCTGGGCATAGGTTTTAGGTTAGGGTTAGGGTTATGTAAGGGATAGAGTTAGTTTTGGGTTAGGGTTAGGGTTAGCGGTAGGCTGAGGTTATGCCTAGGGCTAGGGTTAGGGTTATGGTTAGGCCGATGCCTAGGGCAATCATTAGCATTAATGCTAGAGATAGGGTTAAGGTTAAGCCTACTCCTAGGCTAGGGTTAGAGTTAGAGTTAGGGTTATGGCTAGGATTAGTGTGAGGGATAGGGTGAGGGTTAGGATTAGGGCTGGATTTAGAGTTAGGGTTGGGGTTAGGAATATGTCTCTGGCTAGGGTTAGATTTATGGTTAGTGCTAGGGCTCAGGATAAGGTTAGTGCTATGATTAAGCCTAGATTAGCGTTAGCTTTAGGGTTAGGATTAGTGTTAGGGCTAAGACTAGTGTTAGAGCTAATGTTGGGGCTAGGTTTACATGTAGAATTAGGGTTGGTGTTAGGGTTAGGGGTAGGGCTATTGTTAGGGTTACTTTAGGCCTAGGGGTAAAAGTTGGGATTAGGTTTGAGGATAGGATTAGTTTTAGGTTTAGGGCTATGATGGGGTTTAGGATTAGAAGTGGGATTAGTGTCAGGAATTGGGCTAGGGCTTGGTTTATGGTTAGGGCTGTGTCACTGTTATGTTTAGGGTTATTGCTGGGGTTAGGGCTAGGTTTAGGATAGGGTTAAGGATTGTGTTAGAGTTATGATTAAGGTTAGCATTAGGGTTAGGGTTAGAAAGAGGGTTAGGTTTAGGGTAAGGGCTAGAGTTAGGGTTGCAATGAGGTAAGGGTAAGGGTTAAGGTTATTATGGCTAGGGCTAGAACTAAGGGCAGAAATAGAGTTAGGTTTACAATTAAGTTTAGGGTTGAGCTTACCATTAGGGGTTAAATTTGGGTTAAGGGGGAGGGGTAGGGTTAGGGCTGGGACTAGGCCTAGGGCTAGTGTTATGATTGGGGTTATGGCTAGGCCCAGGGCTATGATGAATGTTATATTTAAGGTTAGGCCTAGGGGTAGGGTTAATATTTGGGTTAAGAGCCAGGGTTAGGGTTAGAGTTTGTGCTAGGGCTAGGGCTAGGGCTATGATTGGGGTTATGACTAGGCCCAGGGCTATGTTGAATGTTATATTTAAGGTTAAGCCTAGGAGTAGGGTTAATGTTTGGGTTAAGGGTTTGGGTTAGAGTTTGGGCTAGGGGTAGGGTTAGGTTTAGGGCTAGGACTAGGCCTAGGGCTCAGGATAGGATTTTTTTTAGGGTTAGGATTAGAGTAACTATTAGGGTTAAGTTATGGTTAGGGCTTGAGTTATGGCTGGGGTAGAGTTAAAGGTAGGTTTAAGGTAAGGGCTAGGGATAGATTTAGGTATATGGTTAGGGTTACTCATTCTCCCAATCATATTAATTGAGCACATACTGTGAGCAGAGCACTGTACTGAGCGCTTGAAATGTATAATACAGCAATAAAGAGAGACAATCCCTGCCCATGGTTATTGTCAGGGCTCTGGTTAGAGTTAGGGTTAGAGGTCTAGGTCTAGTTTCAGGGTTCAGTTTAGGGTTATGGCTAGTGCTAGAGCAAGGGTTAGAGATAGGGTTAGGTTGAAAACTAGGGTTATAGTCAGGGTTAGCCCTAGGGGCTTAGGGGTAGGGTGAGACTTTGAGCTCAATTTAGGGTTAAGGATTAGGGTTAGAGTTAAGGTTAGGGCCTGTGCTAGGCCCAGGGCTAGTGTTCATTCATTCATTCAATAGTATTTATTGAGCGCTTACTATGTGCACAGCACTGTTTAAGCGTTTGGGATGAATAAGTCGGCAACAGATAGAGACAGTCCCTGCCATTTGACGGGCTTACAGTCTAATCGGGGGAGACGGACAGACGAGAACAATGGCAATAAATAGTCAAGGGGAAGAACATCTTGTAAAAACAATGGCAACTAAATAGAATCAAGGCAATGTACAATTCATTAACAAAATAAATAGGGTAATGGAAATATATACAGTTGAGCGGACGAGTACAGTGCTGTGGGGATGGGAAGGGAGAGGTGGAGGAGCAGAGGGAAAGGGGGAAAAGAGGGTTTAGCTGCGGAGAGGTAAAGGGGGGGTGGTAGAGGGAGTAGAGGCAGAAGAGGAGCTCAGTCTGGGAAGGCCTCTTGGAGGAGGTGAGTTTTAAGTAGGGTTTTGAAGAGGGGAAGAGAATCAGTTTGGCGGAGGTGAGGAGGGAGGGCGTTCCAGGACCGTGGGAGGACGTGGCCCAGGAGTCGACGGCGGGATAGGCGAGACCAAGAGACGGTGAGGAGGTGGGCGGCAGAGGAGCGGAGCGTGCGGGGTGGGCGGTAGAAAGAAAGAAGGGAGGAGAGGTAGGACGGGGCAAGGTAATGTACAGCCTTGAAGCCTAGAGTGAGGAGTTTTTGTTTGGAGCGGAGGTTGATAGGCAACCACTGGAGTTGTTTAAGAAGGGGAGTGACATGTCCAGATCGTTTCTGCAGGAAGATGAGCTGGGCAGCAGAGTGAAGGATAGACTGGAGCAGGGCAAGAGAGGAGGAAGGGAGGTCAGAGAGAAGGCTGACACAGTAGTCTAGCCGGGATATAACGAGAGCCCGTAACAGTAAGGTAGCCGTTTGGGTGGAGAGGAAAGGGCGGATCTTGGCGATATTGTAAAGGTGAAACCGGCAGGTCTTGATAACGGATAGGATGTGTGGGGTGAACGAGAGAGACGAGTCAAGGATGACACCGAGATCGCGGGCCTGAGAGACGGGAAGGATGGTCGTGCCATCCACGGTGATAAAGAAGTCTGGGAGAGGACCGGGTTTGGGAGGGAAGATGAGGAGCTCAGTCTTGCTCATGTTGAGTTTTAGGTGGCGGGCCGACATCCAGGTGGAGACGTCCTGGAGGCAGGAGGAGATGCGAGCCTGAAGGGAGGGGGAGAGGACAGGGGCGGAGATGTAGATCTGCGTGTCATCTGCGTAGAGATGGTAGTCAAAGCCGTGAGAGCGAATGAGTTCACCGAGGGAGTGAGTGTAAATGGAGAACAGAAGAGGGGCAAGAACTGACCCTTGAAGAACTCCAACAGTTAAAGGATGGGAGGGGGAGGAGGCGCCAGCGAAGGAGACCGAGAATGACCGGTCAGAGAGGTAAGAGGAGAACCAGGAGAGGACGGAGTCCGTGAAGCCAAGGTGAGATAAGGTATGGAGGAGGAGGGGATGGTCGACAGTGTCAAAGGCAGCAGAGAGGTCAAGGAGGATTAGAATGGAGTAGGAGCCATTGGATTTGGCAAGAAGGAGGTCACGGGTGACCTTAGAGAGAGCAGTCTCGGTAGAGTGGAGGGGACGGAAGCCAGATCGGAGGGGGTCTAGGAGAGAATGGGAGTTAAGGAATTCTAAGCATCGATTGTAGCCGACTCGTTCTAGGATTTTGGAAAGGAAGGGTAGTAGGGAGATAGGGCGATAACTGGAGGGGGAAGTGGGGTCAAGAGCGGGTTTTTTTAGGATGGAGGAGACGTGGGCATGTTTGAAGGCAGCGGGGAAGGAGCCATTGGAGATTGAATGGTTAAAAATAGAAGTTAAGGAAGGGAGGAGGGCAGGGGCGATGGTTTTAATAAGGTGAGAGGGAATGGGGTCCGAGGCGCAGGTGGAGGGGGTGGCACTTGCGAGGAGGGAGGAGATCTCCTCTGAGGATACTGCAGGGAAGGATGGGAAAGTAGGGGAGAGGGTTGGTGGGGGGGAGGGGAGAGGCGGAGGGGTGACTTTGGGGAGCTCAGACCTGATTGTGTTGATTTTCGTGAGGAAATAGGTGGCCAGATCTTTGGGGGTGAGAGATGGGGGAGGGGGAGGAACAGGGGGCCTAAGGAGAGAGTTAAAGGTCCGGAACAATCGGCGGGGGTGACGGGCATGGGTGTCGATGAGAGAGGAGAAGAAGTTTTGCCTGGCGGAGGAGAGGGCAGAGTTAAGGCAGGAAAGGATAAATTTGAAGTGTGTGAGGTCGGCTTGGTGCTTGGACTTTCGCCAGCAGCGCTCGGCAGCTCGAGCATAGGAGTGTAGGAGGCGGACAGAGGAGGTGATCCAGGGCTGTGGGTTAGTGGAGCGAGAGCGGCGGAGGGAAAGGGGGGCGAGAGAGTCGAGATGAGTAGAGAGGGTGGAGTTGAGAGCGGAGACCTGATCATCGAGAGTGGGAAGTGAGGACAGGGCGGCAAGGTGAGGAGAGATGCTTTTGGAAAGACGGATGGGATCGAGAGAGCGGAGGTCTCTGTGGGGCAGTAGCGAAGATTTGCAGGGGGAGGGAGTGTGAGAGATGAGGCAGGTGAGAAGGTTATGGTCAGAGAGAGGGATTTCAGAGTTGGTGAGGGAGGAGATAGTGCAGCGGTAGGAGATGACGAGATCGAGGGTGTGACCGAGTCGGTGAGTGGGCGCGGTATGGTGGAGGAGGAGGTCGGCAGAGTCGAGGAGGGATAGCAGGCGGGTGGCAGAGGAGTCGTCGGGTACATCCATATGGATGTTGAAGTCCCCGAGGATCAGAGTGGGGAGAGAGAAGGAGAGAAGGAAGGTGAGAAAGGGGTCAAGGTGGTTGAAGAAGTCGGAGGTGGGACCGGGAGGGCGGTAGATGACAGCGACAAGTATCTGGAGGGGGTGGTAGAGGCGAATGATATGGGCTTCGAAGGAGGGGAAGGAGAGGGAGGGGGGAGGAGGGATAGTGCGGAAGCGGCAACGGGGCGAGAGGAGGAAGCCGACGCCTCCTCCCTTACCGGTGAGTCTGGGGGAGTGGGAGAAGGAGAGGCCTCCGCCGGAGAGAGCGGCGGCGGAGACCGTGTCTTCGGGAGAGAGCCACGTTTCCGAAAGGGCGAGGAGGAGGAGAGAGCGGGAGAGGAAAAGGTCATGGACGAAAGGTAGCTTACCTGTAATAGAGCAGGGGTTCCAGAGGCCACACTTGAAAGTAGCTGTGGGTGCAAGGGGAGGAGGGGGGGAGGGGAGGGTTTGGATGGGAAGGAGGTGGCGGGGCCCTGGACGGGGAGAGGGGGATGAGGGGTGGCGGTGGGACAAGAGGACTGGGATGGGGCGTGGGTGGGGAAGAGAGAAGGGGGGAGGGGGTGAGGAGGGGGTTTGGTGGTGGAAAGAGTAGGGGGAGGGGGAAGAGGGGTAGCACTGGTAAAGTGGGGTTCTAGGGCGGGGGAGGGGAGGGGGGGAGGAGACAGAGGAGAGAGCGGGAAAGAGCTGAGCGAGAGAGGGGAAGGGGAAGGGGAGGATAGGAAGGGGCAGGAGGGAGGAGGGGGGGAGGAGGGACATGGCGAGGCCAGAGAGGTGGGTGGCAGCACTGACAACAATAAACAGTAACAAACGAAATCGGTAGTATAGCAACATGATACAGTATGATACAATACAGTAGTGCTAATATAGCAACATGATACAGTATGATACAATATAGTAGTGTTAATAAGCAAGCGGGCGATGATCAGGATCGGGGGTAGGCTCGATTAAGGGGCGACCTGATCAAACTCAAAGTCAGGCGGCTGGTAAAGCCAGAGAGGTGGGTGGCAGCACTGACGACAATAAACAATAACAAGCGAAATCGCTAATATAGCAACATGGTACAGTAAGACACAATACAATAGTGTCAATAAGCAGGCGATGACCAGGGTCGGGGGACGAGCCGACCCTACCCGATCAGACTCAAAGTCAAGCAGCCAGCGGCCTTGAGAGTCCCAGAGCTCATGACCAAATGTCCCTGTGGCGGCGGGGGGGCCCTGAGGTTGTCCGGGATGGGTTGCGGCCATAGGCGGCGGCTAAGGTAAGGTAACATGGTGAGAACAATGACGATGTCGCCCGGGGCCGGGGGGGGGGCGGGGGAGATGAATCACTCAAGGGGGAAGAGGGAGTGAGGGCTTCCCAAAATGGCCGCCACAGGCGGGGTGGGGGCTTCCCAAAATGGCCGCCTCGGGCGGAGTGGGGGAGCGGTTGGGGAGCACAATGTCCCCGGGCCCGAGCAGGGGGACACAGTGTCCCCAGGGTCGAGAAGGGGAGCGCAATGTCCCCGGGCCCGAGCGGGGGGGGGGTGGAATGGGAGCTGGTGGCTGGGGGTCTATGGGGGCGAAGATCCTTAGTGTCGGAGTTCCCGAGCGGGGGTGCGGAGGTCCAGGTTGGGAAAGGCTGAAGCGGGCGCGGGGCCGGGCGGTCCGAGGCTCAGCTCCCCAGGGGAGGCGGAGGAGGCGCAGATGAGTCGGCGAGCGGCAGGCGAAGGGGGGGCTTGTCGGGAATCGGGGCCGGGCGGGCCGAGACTGCGCCTCAGGGGAGCAGAGATCCCGAGCCCACGAGGTAATGGCTCCAAGGGTCCGGGCGATGACAAGGCTCAGTTTACCAGGAGAGAGGGGCGGTCTCGGCGTGGATGAGTCGGCAGTCGGCGGCCAAAAAGCTGCTAAAGTCGGCGGTCGGTGGCCAAAAGGCTGCTAAAGAGCTAGCCTGGAAACGGGGGGCCAGGCAGCCCAAGGAACCGCCGCCTGGGAGGAGAGCTCCGAGTCCATGTGGTGGTCTGAGACTCACCCCCAGGGGAGCAGAGATCCCGAGCCCACGTGGTAATGGCTCCAAGGCTCCGGGCGATGACAAGACCCAGCTTCCCGGGAGAGAGGGGCGGTCTCGGCGTGGATGAATCAGCGGTCAGCGGCCAAAATGCTGCTAAAGTAGGCGGTCGGCGGCCAAAAAGCAGCTAAAGTGTTAGGGTTGGGGTTGTGACTAGGCCCAGGGTAAGAGTAAATGCTAGGTTTAGGGTTAGGACTAGGGCTAGGCTTTGGGGTAGGGTTAGTATTAGGTTTTAGGGATCAGGTTAGCATTATGGGTATGATTAGAATTATGGTTAGGGCTAGGGTTAGTGTAAAGACTTGGGGTAGCGTTAGGGTTAGATTTAGGGTTAGGGTCTGAGCTAGGGTTAGAGTCATTATTAGGGTAAGAGTTCAAGTTGGGGTTATAGTAAGGGTCAGAGTTAGGGTTAGTGTTACAGTTAAGGTTAGATTAGGGTTACACTAAAGGTGAGGGTTAATGTTAGGACATGGCTAGGGCTAGGCCTAGGAAAAGGCATAAGTTTACACTTAGATTTAGGGTTTAGGGTTAGGTTTAAAGTTAGGTTTAAGGTTAGTGCTCAGGCTCCTGTACAGAATAAGGATAGAGTTAAGGCTAGTGCTCGGGTTCCTGTAAGGAGTAGGGGTAGACTGAGGGTTAGGATTATGATTAGGTTTGTCGGTAGGGTTAGGGTTATGGCTAGAATTAGGGGTAGTATTAGGGTTAGGGTTAGCGTTACCGTTAGGGATAGGGCTAAGGCTCGTCTTAGGGCTAGGGTTAGGGTTAGGATTTGGGTTAGGGTAGGCCCAGGGTTATCGTTAGTAATAGGTTTAGAGAAAGCATTTCTGAAGTCTAGGCTTATGGTGGGGTTTAGGGTTAGGGTTAGGATTAGGGATATGGCTACGTTCATAGTCTAGGATGGTGTTAGTGTTAGGATTAGGGTTAGGTTTAAAGTTAGGGTTAGGGTTAGGGTTAAGTCTAGGGATTGGGCTAGGGCTGGGGTAAGGATTAGCACTATGCCTTGGATTAGGGTTAAAGTGAGATTAAGGGCTAGATGATAATAATAGCATTTGTTAAACACTTACTAGGTGCAAAGCACTGTTCTAAGTGCTGGGGTGGATACAAGGTCATCAGGTTGTCCCATGTGGGGCTCACAGTCTTAATCCCCCTTTTACAGATGAGGTAACTGAGGCACAGAGAAGTTAAGTGATTTGCCCAAAGTCACACACCTGTCAAGCGTCTTAGGTGGGATTTGAACCCATGACCTCTGACTTCCAAGCCCATGCTCTTTCCATTGAGTCACACTGCTTCTCTAATTTAGTGTTAAGATCTAATGTTACAGTTAAAATTAGGGTTAAGGTTAGGGTTAGGGCTAGTGTTAGGATTGGGTTAAGAATTAAGGTTAGGGTTTGCATAAATTATAAGAAAAAGAAGAATATTATTTGTTAAGTGCTTAACAATGTGCCAGGCACTGAACTAAGCGCTGGGGTGGATATAAACAGATCAGGTTGGACATAGTCCCTGCCCCACGTGGGGCTCACAGTCTCAATCCCCATTTTACAGATGAGGTTAACTGAGGCCCAGGGAAGCTAGGTGACTAGGCCAAAAGTCACCCAGTTGACAAGTGGCAGAGACGGGATATGCTTAGGGTTAGGTGTAGGTCTAGTTGTAGGGCTATGGTTACGGTTAGGGTTACACTTCGGGTTAGGATAAGAGTTAGGGTTAGGATTAGAGATGTGGTTAAGGTTGGGGTTAGGGTTTTGGTTAGAATTGGGATTAGTGATAAAAGCAAGGCTAGAGTTATGGTTAGATTTATGGCTAAGTTTAGGGTGATGGTTAGGATTTGAGTTAGGGGTAAGGTTAGCGTTGGGGCTAGGGCCAGGTGTAAGGGCTAGTGTTAGGGCTAAGAGTAGGATTAGGGTTAGGTTCAGGGTTAGGGATAGCCCTAGGGCTAAATTTAGGGTTAGGGCTAAGGTTTGAGCTAGAGTTAGGGGTGGGGTGAGGGTTACCATTAGATTAACTGTTAGGCATAGTGCTAATTTTAGAGTTAGGAATAGGCCTCGGAGAAGATTAGGGACAGGGTTAGGTTTACATGTAGGTTTAGGGTTCAGGTTTGGGTTTTGGCGAGAGTTAGGGTTAAAAGATAGGGCTAAGCGTTAGCTTTAGGATTAGGATGAGGGTTATGGTTGAGGTTACGGTTACTGATAGGGCCAAGTTTAGGGCTAATGTTATGATTAGGGTTGGGGCTAGGCTAGGCTAGGGTTAGTGTTTAGGGTTAGGATTAGACTCAGAGTATTAACATTACTGTTACAGTTTGGGTTAGGGTTAGGGGTAGGATTAGGGAAAGGGCAAATTGGATTAGGGTCAGAGTTCAGGCTAGGGTTAAATTTAGGGCTTGGGCTAGACCTAGGCCTAGGTTCATGGTGAAGTTTAAGGTCACGGTTAAGATTAGGATTAGTGTTTGGTTTAGCATTAGGTTTAGTGTTAGGGCTAAGCCTAGGGTTAATGATAGGATTAGGCCTAGTGCTAGGGTTGGGGTCAATTTTAGCTTTAGAGTTAGAATAGGATTAGGGCAAAGGCTATTGTTACCATTGGAGTTAGGACTAGCGTTACGGTTAGGGTTAGGATTATATTCAGATTTAGGATTAGGGTGAAGGTTTGGTTTAGGGGTAGGGATGGGGTAGGGGTAGATTCGGGATTAAGTTTAGGACCAGAGTTAGCATCAGGGCAATTTGTTGCCTTGAAAAAGAGTTACAGGTTGAGCACCATTCCTGGGGATGAAAGATTTCCCCTCCACAGGCCCCCAGATATGCAGCCCTGAGGATTTGGATTTAGTTTAAAGGTTAGGACTAAAGTTAGAGTTAGTGTTAGAGTTAGGTTTAAAGGTAGGATGAAGTTTAGAGTTAGGGTTAGGCATAGGCATAGGTTTGGTTAGGTTAATTTTTTGCCCTGGAAGAGTTACAGTTTGAGAGACATACTTGCGGCTTAAAAGTTCCATGGACGTGGGGCCCCAGACCCATTGCTGGGAGTTAGGTTTAGAGTCAGGATTAGGGTTAGGGTTCGGGCTAGGGCTAAAGTCAGGTTGATGCTTAAGGTTAGTTTTAGGGTTAAGTTTGTGGTTCTGGTTAAGATCAGTGCTTGGTATAGGTCCAGGGTTTAGGGCTAGAGTTAGAGTCATTGTTAGCGGTGGGTCAGGTTAACTTTAGGGATGTGGTTCGGTTGAGGGTCAGAGCAATTTCTTGCCCTGGGAGAGATTGAGATTGAATGACCTTCTTGGAGCTGGAAGAGCCAACTCACACATATCTCCAGACACACTTCCGGAGGCTGGAGAGTGAGGTTTAGGGTTAGACTTAGGTGTAGGTTTAGGGCTAGAATTAGGTTTAAGATGTGCAGTACGATTGAGATTAGGGTTGGGATTAGGGTTAGTGTGTTACAGTTAGGATTAGGGCAATTTGTAGCCCTGGTGCAGTTTCTGGGGATGGAAGAAATCACCCACATGGATCCTGGCCCCACATGTTGGGGAGTTATGGTGAAGACTATGCTTGTGTTTTTTATTCAGGGAAAGGGCTAGAGCTATGACTAGGGCAATGGTTAGGGTTAGAGTAACGTTTATTGTTAGGGTAAGAATTAGTTTTTGGATTAACACATGGGTTAAGCTTTGGGTGAGAAGTAGGCCTAGGCCTAAGGTTATTGTTAGGTACAGGTTCTAGGGTTAAGGTTAGGGTTAGGGCTGGAACTAGGCCGAGGACTAGGCTAAGTGTAAGGGTTAGAGTATATGTTAGGGTTAGGGTTATGGTGAGGTGAAGGTTTAGTGTTAGTGGTACAGTTAGGGTTAAAGTCTAGGGTTTAGGATTCTGGTTTGGGTTAGAAACAGTTTTATGAATAGATGAGGTTATGGATTAGGGTAAGGCTAAGGCCAGAGGTAGGTTTAGAATTATGGTGAGGTTTAGGGTTTAGGGTAAGTTCTAGGTGGAGTGCTGGGGCTAAGGTTAGTATTAGGTCTAGGGTTTGGTTTAGCACAATTTGTTGCTCTTGAGATAGTTGCAGTGTGAAAAGCATTTCAGGGCTGGAAGACGACACTCACAGAGCCCCCACACAGGTTTCTGTAACCCCTGTATACTTAGCATCAGGGTGTGGTTTAGAGTTAGGGATAGGTTTAAGATTAGAAATAGAGTTAGGGTTGAGTTTAGGGTAAAGGCCAGGATTAGGGTTAGGGATAGAATTAGGTTCCTTATTCATAACAATAATTAAAATGATAACGTTTGCTAAAGAGGTTCCTGCTCACCTTATAAAAACTATCTCCCCTTCCCTCCTTAACTTCTATCTAAAAGCCACTCACTCTCCAACGGCTTCTTCCCCTCTGCCTTCAAACATGCCCATGACTCCCCCATCGTAAAAAAAACCCTCTCTTGACCCCACTTCCCCTTCCACTTATCATCCTATCTCCCTCCTGCCCTTCTTTTCCATACTCCTAGGACGAGTCGTCTACACTCACTGCCTTGAATTCCTCAACTCCAACTCTCTCCTGCCCCCCCTCCAATCTGGCTTCCGTCCCCTCCAACTCCACCGAAACTGACCTCTCAATGATCACCAATGACTTCCTTTTCACCAAATCCAATGGCTCCTAATCTATCCTAATCCTCCTCTACCTCTCAGCTGCCTTTGACACTGTCGACCATCCCCTTCTCCTCATCACTTTATCTAACCTTGGCTTCATGGAATCCCTCCTCTCCTGGTTCTCCTCATCTCTCTGGCCTTTCATTCTCGGTCTCCTTCTCAGGCTCCTCCTCCCCCTCCCAACCACTAACGGTAGGGGTTCCTCAAGGGTCAGTTCTTGGTCCCTTCTGTTCTCCGTCTGCACTCACTCCCTTGGTGAACTCATCCTCTCCCATGGCTTCAACTATCATCTCTACGCAGATGACACCCAAATCTACATCTCCTCCCCTGTTCTCTGCCCCTCCCTCCAGGCTCATATCTCCTCCTGCATCCAAGACGCCTCCACCTGGAAGTCTGCCTGCCACCCCAAATTCAACATGTCCAGATTGAGCTCCTTATCTTGCCTCCCAAACCCTGTCCTCTCCCTGAATTTCCTGTCACTGTGGACAGCACTACCATCCTTCCTGTCTCATAGGCCCACAACCTTGGTGTCATCCATGATTCTGCTCTCTCATTCACCCCACATATCTCATCTGTCACCAAAACCTGCCAGTCTCACCTTCACAATATTGCCAAGATATGTCTTTTTCTCTCCATCCAAACTGCTACTTTGTTGGTACAAGCTCTCATAATATCCCGACTCTCATAATAGCCCGACTCTCATAATATCCCGACTGAATTATTGCATCAGCCTCCTCTCTGATCTCCCCTCCTCCTGTCTCTCCCCGCTCCAGTCTATTCTTCATTCTGCTGCCTGGATCATCGTTCTACAAAAGCTCCAGGGCATGTCACTCCCCTCCTCAAAAACCTTCAGTGGTTGCCTATCAACCTTCACGTAAAACAAAAACTCCTCACTCTTGGCTTCAAAGCTCTCCATCACCTAGCCCCCTCCTACCTCACCTCCCTTCTCTCTTCTACAGTCCACTCCGTACACTCCACTCCTCTGTTGCTAACCTCCTCACGGTTCCTCATTCGCACCTGTCCCACGGTCAACCCCTGGCCCACATCCTACCACTGACCTGGAATGCCCTCCCTCCTCACATCTGCCAAACTAACTCTCTGCCCCTCTTCAAAGCCCTACTGAGAGCTCACCTTCTCCAGGAGGCCTACTCAGACCAAGCCTTCCCTTTCCCTCTGCTCCTCCTCTTCTCCCCATTCCCCCTACTCCCTCACTCTGCTCTTCCCCCTTCCCCTCCCCCTAGGGTAGGGGAAAAGGTTGGGTTAGGGGAAAAGTTTAGGGTAGGGGAAAAAGTTTAGGCATGGAAGAGGTTAGGCCAAGGGAACTATGCACAGCACTTGTGCATGTTTGTCTATATTATTTATCACTCTATTTTGTTAATGATGTGTATATATCATTATATACACATATATACACATATATCATTATATACACATACATATATATCATTATAAATTATATATTTTATGTGATATATCATTATATATCAGCTCTCTCATTCACCCCACACATCCAATCCATCACCAAGACCTGCTGGTCTCACCTTTACAATATCTCCAAGATCCGCCCTTTCCTCTCCACCCAAACGGCTATTTTACTGGTACAGGCTCTCATAATATCCCGGCTGGATTATTATGTCAGGCTTTTCTCTGATCTCCCTTCCTCCTGTCTCTCCCCACTCCAGTCTATTTTTCATTCCGCTGCCTGGATCATCTTCCTGCAGAAACGCTCTGGGCATGCCAATCCCCTCCTTAAAAACCTCCAGTGGTTGCCTATCAACCTCTGCACAAAACAAAAACTTCTCACTTTAGACTTCAAGGCTCTCCATCACCTTGCCCCCTTCTACCTCTCCTCTCTTCCCTCTTTCTACTGCCCATTCCACACACTCCGTTCCTCTGCTGCTCACCTCCTCACCATCCCCTGTTCTTGCCTATCATGCCGTCGAACCCTGGCCCACATCCTCCCGCTGTCCTTGAATGCCCTCCCTCCTCACCTACACCAAATTAACTCTCTTCCCCTCTTCAAAGCCCTACTGAGAGCTCACCTCCTCCAAGAGGCCTTCCAGACTGAGCTTCCCCTTTTCCATCTGCTCCCTCTGCTGCCTCTCTGCCCCCATTTCACCTCCCCTCAGCTAAGCCCCCTTTCCCCCCTTTCCCTCTGCTCCTCCCTCTCCCCCTTCCCCTCCCCTCAGCACTGTGCTCATTTGTAAATATTTTTATTACCCTATTCATTTTGTTAATGAGGTGTACATCCCCTTGATTCTATTTATTGCTACTGTTTTTGTCTCTCTGTCTCCCCCATTTAGACTGTAAGCCTGTCAATGGGCAGGGATTGTCTCTATCGGTTGCCAAATTGTACATTCCAAGCGCTTAGTACAGTGCTCTGCACATAGTAAGCGCTATAACACTATTGAATGAATATTGAATGAATCTATGATTCTATTTATCTTGATGATATTGATGCCAGACCATGTGTTTTGTTTTATTTAGTTTTGTTCTTTGTTAGTGTGAATAATAGCTTTAAAATTAGGGCTAAGGGGACAGCTAGTGCTAATGTCAAAGTCAGGTCTAGTTGGGGTTAGGAGTAGGGTTATTTTTAAGTTAGAGTGCTATTGTTTGGTTTATGGCTAGGACTATTCATTCATTCAATTGTATTTAATGAGCACTTACTGTTTGCAGAGCATTGTACTAAGTGCTTGGAAAGTATAATTCAGCAACAGATGGAGACAATTCCTATCCAACAACAGACTCACAGTTTAGAAGGGGGAGACAGACAACAAAACAAAGCAAGTAGGCAGCCATCATTTCCATCAAGATAGTTGAATAGATCCATAGATAAATGCACATCATCAATAAAATAAATACAGCAACATATACATAGAAATATCTACAAGTGCTGTGGGGAGGAGAAGGGCACAGAGCAGAGGGAGGGAGTAGGGGCATTGGGGAAGGGAGGAGGAGCAGAGAACTGATTATGGTTAGGGTTAGATTTAGGGCAAAGTCTACGCCTAAGTCTAAGGTTACAGTCAATGTTGTGGTTAGGTTTTGGAATAAGGTTTAGGGTCAGGGTTTAAGGCTAAGGCCGGAGCTAGGGTTAAGATTGGGGTTACAATTAGGGTTGGAGCTAAATTTCAGGTTTGGTTTAGGGTTGGCAGTAAACTTAGGGCTAATTTGAAGGGAAGGGTTAGGCTTAGGGTTAGGGTTAGTGTAAAGGGTTAAGGCTCAGTGTAGGGGTAGGGTTCGTGTTAGAGATATCTTGCCACATGCCCACTTTGTGATTTTGGTCAAATCAATTAACTTCTCCATGGCTCAATTACCTCATCTCTAATATGAGGATCAAGGCAGTGATACCTGTGTGAGACATTGACTGTGTCCAACCTGATGCCCTTTTATCAACTCCAGGGCTTTGACCAGTACTTGGCCCAGAGTAAGTGCTTAACAAATGCCACAGTTTTTTTTATCATTATTCTTATGATGATGGATAGATAGGGTTAGGGTTAATGGGAGGCTTAAGGCTAGGTCTAGAGCAAAGGTTAGGGTGAGAGTTACCATTAGGATTAAAGTTTGTTAAAGAAAAATGTTAGGTTTAGGTTTAGGGTCAGAGTTTGGGTTGAGATTATGGTCAGAATTGGGTTTAGGTTTGGGTTTATGGTTAGGGCCAGGATCAGGTTAGACCTAGGCCACAAGCATACAGGGATAGGCTTACAATTAGATTTTGAGTGGGGTTAGAGTTAGGGTTTGGATGAGTGTTATGATTAATTGTAGACTTGAGCCTGGGCCTAGGTCTAGAGTTATGGTTGGGTTTAGGGCTAAGCCTAGGCTACGATTGGGTGTAGAAATAGGGTCAGGCTTGCGGGTTAGGTTAAGGTGAGGGTCCAGGGTTGGTGTTACAGTTAGTTGTAGACTGAAGGCTAAGGGTAGGGAAAAGTTTAGGCCAGGGGAAAAGCTTAGGCTAGAGGAACGGGTTAGGTTAATGGAAAAAGTAAGGACAGGGGAAAGATTTAAACCACAGAAGAGGTTATGCTAGGGGAAAATGTTAGGTTTGAGGAAAATGACGAGGTAGACGAAAGGTTAGTCGAGGGGAAAGGTTAGGTTATGGGAAAAGTCTAGGCTAGATGTAAAAGTTAGGTTAGGGGAAAAGCTTAGCCTGGGGGAAAGGGTTAGGCTAGTGGGCAAGGCTAGGCTTGGGGAAAAGGTTAGGCTAGGGGAAAACATTAGACTAAGGGAAAGGTTTAGGTGGGAAATAGGTTAGGTGGGGAAAAGGTTAGGCTACCGGAAAAAGTTAGGCCAGAGGAAAAGGTTAGGCCAGGGAAAAAGATTAGGTAGGGGGAAAAGAGAGGGCCAAGGAAAAAGGTTAGGCCAGGGGAAAATGTTTGGCCAGGGAGAAGGTTAGCCTAGGGGAAAATGTTAGAGTATGGGAAATGGTTAGGTTAGATGAAAGGCTTAGGCTAAGGTTAAAGGTAAGGCTAGGGAAAAGGTTAGGCTAGGGGAAAACATTAGACTAAAGGAAAATGTTAGGTTAAGGATGAAAATTAGGTTAAGGGAAAACGTTAGGCCAGGGGAAAAGGATAGGTTAGGGAAAAGGTTAGGCTAAGGGAAAAGATTAGGCTTTAGAAATTTTTAGGCTAGGAGAAAAGGTTTGACTAGGGGAAAAGGGTAGACTAGAGGACAAGGATAGGCTAGGGGAAACGTTTAGGTGAAGGGAGAAGGTTAGGCCAAGGGAGAAGGTTAGGTTAGGGGAAAAGGTTACTCTAAGGGAAAAGGTTGGGTCAGGGGAATAGGTGAGGCCAGGGGAAAAGCTAAGGCTAAGGGAAAAGATTAGGCCACAGGGAAAGGTTAGGCCGGGGAAAAGGTTAGGTCAGGAAAAAGCATAGGCCAAAGGAAAAGGTAAAACATGGCAAAAACGTTAGGCTAGGGGAAAGGTTAGGCTAGGTGAAAAGGATAGGCCAGAGGAAAAGTTTATGTTAGGGGAAAAGGTTAAACCAAGGGAAAAGGTTAAGCAAGGAGAAATTCTTAGGCTAGTGGAAAGGGTTAGGCTAGGGGGAAATATATGTTAAGGGAAAATGTTAGGCTAGGGGAAAAGGTTAGGATGGGGTGAAGCTTAGGCCAAGGGTAAAGGTTAGGCTAGGAAAAAGGTTAGGATAGGGGTCAGATTAGGCTATGTGAAAAGGTTAGCTAGCCTAGGGAAAAGATTAGGCTATGATAAAAGTTAGGGTAAGGTTCAGGATAGGCTATGGGAAAAGGTTAGACCAGGGGAAGAGGATAGTCGAAGCAAAAAGGTTAGGCTGGGGAAAAGGTTAGGGTAGGATAAAGGTTAGGTAAAGGGTCAGGTCAGGCTATGAGAAAAGGTTAGGCCAGGAGAAAAGGTTAGGTGTGGGGAAAAGGTTAAGCTAGGGAAAAGGGTTAGGCTGGGGAAACACTTAGGCCAGGTGAAAAGGTTAGGCCAGGAGAAAAGCCTAGGCTAGTGGAAAGAGTTAGGCTAGGGGTAAAGGATTGTCCAGGGAAAAAGGTTGGCCCAGGGGAAAAGGATAAGTTAGGTGAAAAGGTTGGGCTAGGGGAAAAGGTCAGGCTAGAGGAAAAGTTTAAGATGGGGGAAAGGTTAGGTGAGGGGAAAAGGATAAGGTAGAGGAAAAGGATAAGGTAGGTGAAAAGGTTAGGTATTTGTTATCTGTTAAGTGCTTATTATGGGCAGAGCACTGTTCTAAGCAATGGGGTAGATACAAGGTAATCAGGTTGTCCCAAATGAGGCTTACTGTTAATCCCCATTTTACAGATGAGGTAACTGAGGCAGAGAGAAGTTAAGGGACTTGCTCACAGTCACCCAGCTGACAAGTGGCAGATCCAGGATTCGAACCCATGTCCTCTGACTCCCAAGCCCAGGAGGTTAGGCTAGGGGTCAGGTTAGGCTATGGGAAAAGGCTAGGCCAGGGGAATAGGTTAGGCTAGGAGAAAAGGTTAGGCTAGGGGAAAAGGTTAGGCTAGGGCATACGTTAGGATGAAGGAAAAGGTTAGGCTAGGGGAAAAGGTTAGGCTAGGAGAAAAGGTTTGTCTAGGGGAAAAGGTGAGGCTAGGGAAAAGGTTAGGCAAGGAGAAGAGGTTAGGCCAGGGGAAAATGTTAGGCCAGGGGAAAAGGTAAGGCTGAGGGAAAAGATTAGGTCAGGGAAAAATATAGGCTAGGGAAAAGATTAGGCTAAGGGAAAAGGATAGGCCTTGTGAAAAGGTTAGGGCAGGGGAAAGGATAGGCCAGGGAGAGGGTTATGTGAGGGAGAAGTTAAAGATCGTGAAAAACGATAGTTGAGGCGAAAGGGTTAGGCTTATGGGAAATAGACTAGGGTAAAGAGTTAGGCAAAGGGAAAAGGATAGGCCAGGGGAAAAGTTTAGGCTAGGGAGAAGGATAGGCTAGGGAAAAGATTAGACTAGGGGAAAAACATTAGGCTACAGGAAAAGGTTAGACAAGTGGCAAAGGTTAGGCCTTGGGAAAAAGCTAGGTCGGGGAAAACAGGTAAGGGGAGAAGGGTAAGCCAAGGGAAAAAGCTATGCTAGGGCAAAGGTTAGGCCAGGGGATAAGGTTAATCTGGGGTAACATACAGGCTAGGGAAAAGGTTGGGCTAGGGGAAAAGGTTAGAATAGGGGAAATGTTAAGGCTAGAGGAAAAATTTAGAATAGGGGAAACGTTAAGACTAGGGGAAAAGGTTAGAATATAGGAAAAGGTTAGGCCTGGTAAAGGATAGGCCAAGGGATAAGGTTATGGTAGGCAAAACGTAAGGCTAGGGGAAAGGTTAAGGCTAGGGGAAAAGTTTAGGCCAGGGGAAAAGTTTAGGATAGGTGAATATGTTATGCTCTGGGAATTGGTTAGGCCAGGGGAAAAGCTTAGGCTACGGGAAAGAATAGGCTAAGGGAAAAGGTTAGGCGGGGGGAAAGGGTAGGGCTCAGGAAAAAGTTAGGGCAGCAGTAAAGGATAGGCCAAGCAAAATGATAGGCCAAGAGAAAAGGTAAGGCTAGGGGAAAAGGGTAGGCCAGGGGAAAAGGTTAGGCCGGGGGAAAAGGTTAGACCAGGGTAAAGGTTAGGCTAGTGGAAATGGTTAGGCTAGTGGAAAAGTTAAGGCTAGGGGAAAAGGTTAGGCTGGAGGAAAAGGTTGGGCAAGGGGAAGAAGGTTAGGCTAGGGGAAAAGGTTAGTCTAGTGGAAAAGTTAAGGCTAGTGGAAAATGTTAGGCTGGAGAAAAATGTTAGGCCAGGGGAAAAGGTTAGGCTGAGGGAAAAAGTTAGGCTGGGGGAAAAGGGTAGCCACGAGAAAATTTTAGGCCAGGGTAAAGGATAGGCCAAAGGAAAAGTATAGGCTAGGTGAAAGGTTAGGTTTTGAGAAAAGTTTAGTCTACGGGAAAACCTTAGGGTAAAGGAAGAGGGTAGACCATGGGAAAAGGTTAGGTGAGGGAAAACGTTAGGCCAGGGCAGGATGTTAGGTTAGTGGAAAAGTTAAGGCTAGGGGAAAAGGTTAGGACATGGGAAAGATTAGACTAGGGGAAAAGGTAAGGCTAGGGGAAAAGGCTAGGCCGGGGAAAAAGGTTAGGATAGGTGAAAATGTTATGCTATGGGAAATGGTTAGGCTAGGGGAAAAGCTTAGGCTAGGGGAAAGAATAGGCTAAAGGAAAAAGTTAGGTGGGGGGAAAGAATAGGCTAAGGGAAAAAGTTAGGCAGGGGAAAATGGTAGGGCGCAAGAAAAGGTTAGGGCAGCAGAAAGGATAGGCCAAGGGAAACGATAGGCCAAGGGAAAAGGTTAGGCTAGGGGAAAAGGTTAGTCTAGTGGAAAAGTTAAGGCTAGCAGAAAAAGTTAGGCTGGAGTAAAAGGTTAGGCCAGGGGAAAATGTTAGGCCAGGGGAAAAGGTTAGGCTAAGGGAAAAGGTAAGGCTGAGGGAAAAGATTAGGTGAGGGAAAAGAATAGGCTAGGGGAAAAGGTTAGGCTAAGGGAAAAGGATAGGCCAGGGGGAAAAGTTAGGACTTGTGAAAAGGTTAGTGCAGGGGACAGGATAAGCCAGGGAGCGGGTTATGTGAGGGAGGAGTTTAGGCTCGTGGAAAAGGATAATCTAGGTGAAAGGGTTAGACTTTTGGAAATGGTTAGACTAGGGAAAACGGTTAGGCTAAGGGAAAAGGTTAGGCTAGGGAGAAGGATTGGCTAGGGAAAAGATTAGACTAGGGGAAAACTCCCTCCTCACAAGTGCTACCCCCTCCACCTGTGCTTCAGACCCCATTCCCGCTCACGTTATAAAAACCATTGCCCCTTCCCTCTTCCCCTCCTTGACTTCTCTCTTTAACCGCTTACTCTCCAATGGCTTCTTCCCCTCTGCCTTCAAACATGCCCATGTCTCCCCCATCTTAAAAAAAAACCCTCTCTCGACCCCACTTCCCCTTTCAATTATCACCCTCTCTCCCTACTACCCATCCTTTCTAAGCTTCTAGAACGAGTCACCTACGCTCACTGCCTTGAATTCCTCAACTCCAACTCTCTCCTGTACCACCTCCAATCTGGCTTCCATCCCCTCCACTCTACCGAGACTGCTCTCTCAAAGGTCACCCATGACCTCCTTCTTGACAAATCCAATGGCTCCTACTCTATCCTAATCCTCCTTGACTTCTCAGCTGCCTTTGCCACTGTCGACCATCTCCTTCTCCTCCACACCTTATCTCACCTTGGCTTCACGGACTCCGCCCTCTCCTGGTTCTCCTCTTATCTTTCTGGCCGTTCATTCTCTGTCTCCTTCGCAGGCTCCTCCTCCCCCTCCCATCCTCTAACTGTAGGAGTTCCTCAAGGGTCAGTTCTTGGCCCTCTTCTGTTGTCCATCTACACTCACTCCCTTGGTGAACTCATTCACTCCCATGGCTTCAACTATCATCTCTATGCAGATGACATACAAATCTACATCTCTGCCCCGTCCTCTCCCCTGCCCTTCAGGCTCATATCTCCTCCCGCCTCCAGGACGTCTCTACCTGGATGTCTGCCCGCCACCTAAAACTCAACATGTCCCAAACTGAACTCCTTATCTTCCCTCCCAAGCCCTGTCCTCTTCCTAACTTCCCTATCACTGTGGATGGTACGACCATCCTTCCTGTCTCCAAGCCCGTAACCTTGGTGCCATCCTTGACTCAGCTTTCTCATTCACCCCACACATCCAATCTGTCACCAAGACCTGCCGGTCTCACCTTCATAATATCGCCAAAATCCGCTCTTTCCTCTCCACCCAAATGGCTATCTTACTGGTACAGGCTCTCATAATATCCCGGCTGGATTATTGTGTCAGCCTTCTCTCTGATCTCCCTTCCTCATGTCTCTCCCTGCTCCAGTCTAGTCTTCATTCCGCTGCCCAGCTCATCTTCCTGCAGAAATGCTCTGGGCATGTCACTCCCCTTCTTAAAAACCTCCAGGGGTTGCCTATCAACCTCTGCACGAAACAAAAACATCTCACTCACTCATTCTAGGCTTCAAGGCTCTCCATCACCTTGCCCCCTCCTACCTCTCCTCCCTTGTCTTTTTCTACTGCCCACTATGTAGGCTCCCCTCCTTTGCCACCCACCTTTTCACCGTCCCCCGTTCTTGCCTATCCCACCACATCCTCCTGCTGTCCTGGAATGCCCTCCCTCCTCACCTCCACCAAACTCTCTTCCCCTCTTCAAAGCTCTCCTGAGAGCCCACCTCCTCCAGGAGGCCATCTCAGACTGAGCTTCCCTTTTTCCCTCTGCTCCCTCTGCTGCCTCTCTGCCCCCCCCGCCCACCTCCCTTCAGCTAAGCCCCCTTTCCTCCCCATTTCCTCTGCTCCTCCCCCTCTCCCTTCCCCTCCCATCAGCACAATGTGCTCATCTGCTCATTTGTATATATTTTTATTACCATATTGATTTTGTTAATGAGATGTACATCCCCTTGATTCTATTTATTGCTATTGTTTTTCTCTGTCTGGCTGTCTCCCCCGATTAGACTGTAAGACTGTCAGTGGGCAGGGATTGTCTCTATCTGTTGCTGAATTGTACATTCCAAGCGCTTAGTACAGTGTTCTGCACATAGTAAGTGCTCAATAATTACGAATGAATGAATGAATGAATAAAAAAGTTAGGCTGGGGGAAATGGATAGACCACGAGAAAATGTTAGGCAAGGGTAAAGGATAGGCCAAGGGAAAAGTATAGGCTAGGAGAAAAGTTAGGCTTTGGGAAAAGTTTAGGCTAAGGGAAAATGTTAGGCTAAAGGAGGAGGATAGACCATGGGAAAAGGTTAGGTGAGGGAAAAGGTTAGGCCAGGGGAAGAACTTAGGCTAGTCGAAAACTTAAGGCTAGGGGAAAAGGTTTGGCTGGGGGAAAAGGTTAGGCTGTGGGAAAAAGTTAGCCCAGGGGAAAAGGTTAAGTCAGGAAAAAGGATAGGCCAGGGAAGAGGTTAGGCTAGGGGAAAAGGGTAGGCTAAGGGAAAAGGTTAGGCTAGGGGACAAGGTTAGTCTAAGGAAAAACGGTTAGGCCAGGGGGGTAGAGTCTAGGTAAAATGGTTAGGCCATGGAAAAGGGCCTAGCCTAGGTAAATCGGTAAGGGAAAAGGTTAGGCCATGGAAAAGGTTAGGCTAGGGGAAAAGTTAAGGCTAGGGTCAAAGGTTACATAAGGGGAAAGATTAGGCTGGGGAAAAGGTTAAGCAAGGGGAAAGTTTAGGCTAGGGGAAACATTAAGCTAGGGGAAAATATTGGGGTAGGGGAAAAGGTTAGGCGAGGGAAAAAGTTTAGGCTAGGGGAAATAGGCTAGATGAAAAGTTTATGCTAGGAGAAAAGGTTAGACCAAGGGAAAAGGTTAGGCCAGGGAGAAGGTTAGGCGAGGGGAAAAGGTTAGTCCTGGGGAAAGGTGAAGCCAGGGGAAGAAGTTAGGCCAGAAGAAGAGGTTAGGCTAGGTTAGGCTAGGAGAATAGGTTAGGCTAGGGGAAAAGGTTAGGCCAGAGGAGAAAGTTAGGCCAAGGGAAAGGTTAGGCTAGGGGAAAAGTTTAGGCTAGGATAAAGCTTAATCTAGGGGTCATGTTAGACTATGGGAAAAGGTGAGGCCAGGGGAAGAGGTTAGTCTGGGGGAGTATGTTAGGCTAGGGGAATAGGTTATGCTAGGGGAAATGGTTAGGCGAGGGGGAAAGTTTTGGCTGAGGAAAAAGTTAAGTCCAGTGTGGAGTTTAGGCTAGCGGAAAATGTTAGGCTAGGTGAAGACATTAGGCTAGGTGAAAGAGTAGGCTAGGGGAAAGGTTAGGTTGGGGGAAAACTTTAGGCTAGGTTAAAGGTTTAGGCGAGGGGAAATCATTAGGCTAGGGGCTCCTACTCCATTCTAATCCTCCTTGACCTCTCAGCTGCCTTTGAGACTGTCGACCATCCCCTCCTCCTCCACACCTTATCTCACCTTGGCTTCACGGACTCCGTCCTCTCCTGGTTCTCCTCTTATCTCTCTGGCCGGTCATTCTCGGTCTCCTTCGCAGGCGCCTCCTCCCCCTTCCATCCTTTAACTGTTGGAGTTCCTCAAGGGTCAGTTCTTGGCCCCCTTCTGTTCTCCATTTACACTCACTCCCTTGATGAACTCATTCGTTCTCATGGCTTTGACTACCATCTCTACGCAGATGACACGCAGATCTACAACTCTGCCCCTGTCCTCTCCCCCTCCCTTCAGGCTCGCATCTCCTCCTGCCTCCAGGACATTTCCACCTGGATGTCTGCCCGTCACCTAAAACTCAACATGAGCTCCTCATCTTCCCTCCCAAGCCCGGTCCTCTACCAGACCATCCTTCCCGTCTGTCAGGCCCGCAACCTCGGTGTCATCTTTGACTCATCTCTCTCGTTCACCCCACACATCCTATCCGTTACCAAATCCTTCCGGTCTCACCTTTATAATATCGCCAAGATCCGCCCTTTCCTCTCCACCCAAACGGCTACCTTACTGCTACAGGCTCTCGTTTTATCCTGGCTAGACTACTGTGTCAGCCTTCTTTCTGATCTCCCTTCCTCCTCTCTCGCCCCGCTCCAGTCTATTCTTCACTCCGCTGCCCGGCTCATCTTCCTGCAAAAACGTTCTGGGCATGTCACTCCCCTTCTTAAACACCTCCAATGGTTGCCTATCTACCTCCACTCAAAACAAAAACTCCTCACTCTAGGCTTCAAGGCTCTCCATCACCTTGCCCCTTCATACCTCTCCTTCCTTCTCTCTTTCTACTGCCCACCACGCACACTCCGCTCCTCTGCCACCCACCTCCTCACTGTCCCTTGGTCTCGCCTATCCCGCCGTCGACCCCTGGGCCACGTCCTCCCACGGTCCTGGAATGCCCTCCCTCCTCACCTCCGTCAATCTAATTCTCTTCCCCTCTTCAAATCCCTACTTAAAGCTCCCCTCCTTCAAGAGCCCTTCCCAGACTGAGCTCCCCCCTTTTTCCCTCTGCTCCCTCTATCCCCCCCTTCACCTCTCCCAGCTAAACCTTCTTCTCCCCCCTTTTCCTCTCCTCCCCCTCTCCCGTCCCAACCCCTCAGCACTGTACTCATCCTCTCAACTGTATATATCTTCATCTCCCTATTTATTTTGTTTATTTTGTTTAATGAGATGTACATCACCCTGATTCTATTTAGTTGCCATTGTTTTTACGAGATGTTCTTCCCCTTGACTCTATTTATTGCCATTGTTCTTGTCTGCCGGTCTCCCCTGAATAGACTGTAAGCCCGTCAAAGGGAAGGGACTGTCTCTATCTGTTGCCAATTTGTACATTCCAAGCTCTTAGTACAGTGCTCTGCACATAGTAAGTGCTCAATAAATACTATTGAATGAATGAATGAAAACGTTAGGGCAAGGGAAAAGGTTAGTCCAGGGTAAAGGTTAGTCCTGGGGAAAAGGTTAGGCCAGGGGAAAAGATTAGGCCGGGGGAAATGGTTAGGCTAGGGGAAAAGGTAAGGCTGGGGGAGTAGGTTAGGCCAGGGAGAAGGTTAGGTAAGGGGAAAAGCTTTTGTCAGGGGAAAGGATGGGCCAAGGGTAAAGGTTATGCTGGGGAAAACACTAGGCTAGGATAAAGGTTAGGCTAGGGTTCAGTTTCGGCTATGGTAAAAGGTGAGGCCAAGGGAAGAGTTAGGCCAGGGGAAGAGGTTACACAAGGGCAAAAAATTAGGGGAAATGTTAAGGCTAGGGGAAAAGTTTAGGCCAGGGAGAAATTTAGGCTAGGGCAAAAAGTTAGGCTAGGTGAAGAGTTTAGGCTATGGGAAAGAGTAGGCTAGGGGTAAGGTTAGGTTAGGGGAAAACATTAAGCTAGGTGAAAAGGTTAGGCCAGAGGAAAAGGTTAGTCCAGGAGAAAGGATAGGCCCGGGGAAGAGGTTAGTAGAGGAAAAGGTTAGCTGGATAAAGGTTAGGCTAGGGGTCAGGTTAGGCCTGGGGAAGAGATTAGGCTATGGGAAAATGTTAGGCATGGGTTAGGCTAGTAGAAAAGGTTACTATAAGGGAAATGTTTAGATTAAGAGAAAAGGTTAGGATGGGGGAAATGATAAGCTTGGTGAAAAGGTGAGGTCTGGGGAAGAGGTTAGGCTACAGGAAGAGGTTAGCCTCAAGGAATAAGTTAGGCTAGGGGAATAGGTTAGGCCAGGGGAAAAAGTTAGGCGAGGGGAAAAGTTTAGGCTGGGGGAAAAGTTAAGCCCAAGTTGAAGTTTAGACTAGTGGGAAAAGTTAGGCTAGGTCAAGAGCTTAGGCTAGTGGAAAGAGTAGGCTAGGGGAAAGGTTAGGCTGGGGAAAAATGTTAGGCTAGGTGAAAAGTTTAGGCGAGAGGAAAACGTTAGGCTAGGGGAAAAGGTTTGTCCAGAGAGAAGGTTAGGCCAGGGGAAATAGTTAGAATAGGGGAAAAGATAAGGGTAGGGGAAGAGTTCAGGTTAGGAGTAAAGGTTAGACTATGGGAAAAGGATTGGCCAGGGGAAAGGTTATGTTAGGGGAAAAGGTTAGGCAAGGGGAAAACGTTAGGCCAAGAGAAAAAGCAAGTCTTGGGGAAAGGGTTAGGACAGGGGAAAGGTTAAGCCAGTGGTAAAGGTTAGAACAGGGGAAAAGGTTAAGCCAGGGGAAAAATGTAGGCTAGTGGAAAGGGTCAAGATAGGGGGAAAGGTTATGCTAGGGGAAAAGGTTATGCTAAGGTAAAAGGTTAGGCAAGAAGAACAGGTTAGGCCAGGGCAAAAGTTAGGTCAGGGTAAAGGTTAGGTCGCGGAAAAGCTTAGGCTATGGGAAAAGTTTATGCCAGGGGAAAAGGTTAGACCGAGGGAAAACATTAGTCTAGGGGAAATGTTATTCTAGGGGAAAAAGTTAGGCTAGGGGAAAGATACGGATAGGAGAAAGTTTAGGCTAGTGGAAAACATTAGGCAAGATGAAAAGGTCAAGCTAGGGGAAAATGTAAGGCTCAGGAAAAAGTTTAGGCAAGGGGGAAAGGTTAGGGTAGGTGTACAAGTTAGGTTAGGGGTAAAGGTTAGACTTGGGGAAAGAGTTAGGAAGGGGGAAAAGGTTAGGCTAGAGGAAAAGGTTAGGCAAGGGGAAAGATTAGACTAGGGGAAACGTTAGGGTAGGGGAAAGCATTAGGCTAAGGGAGAAAGTTAGGGCAGGGGAATAGGTTAGGCCAGGGAAAAGGTTAGGCCAGGGGAAAAGATAAGGTTAGGGGAAAACGTTAGGCCAGGAGAAAAGGTTAAGCTAGGGGAAAAGGTATATGGGTAGGCCATGGGAAAAGGTTAGGCCTGGGGAAAAGGTTAAGCTATAGGAAATGGTAACGCTAGGGGAAAAGGTTAGGCTATTGGAAATTATTAGGTTAGGTGAAAAGTTAGGCTAGGAGAAAAGGTTAGGCCAGAGGAAAACGATAGGCCAGGGGAAAACATTAGGCCAGGGAAAAGCTTAGCCCAGGGGAAAAGGTTTTGTGAGGGGAAAAGATTTGGCCTGGGGAAAACGTTAGACTAGGGTAAAAGGTTAGGCCAGTGGAAATGGTTAGGCCGGGGAAACAGTTAGGCCAGGGGAAAAGGTTAGGCAAGGGGACAAGCTTAGGGAAGGGGAAAAGGCTAAGCTTGGGAGAAAGATAAGGCTGGGGAAAAGGTTAGGCTAGGGGAAAGATTAGACTTGGGAAAAAGGTAAGGCTAGGGGAAAAGCCTAGGCTAGGGGAAAGATTAGACTTGGGGAAACGTTAGGCTAAGGAAAAAGGGTAGGCTAGGGGAAAAGGGTAGGCTGGGGAAAAGCTTAGTCTAGGGGAAAAGGTTAAGCCTGGGGAAAGAGACTGTGGGAAATGGTTAGGCTAGGGTGTAAGGTTAGACCAGGCAAAAAGGTTAGGCAAGGGGAAAATGTTAGGCAAGGGGAAAGATTAGGCTGGGCGAAAGGTTCGGCAAGGGGAAAACATTAAGCCAGGGGACAAGGTTATGGTAGGGGAAAAGGTTTGGCTAGGGGAAAAAGTTAGGCTATTGGTAAAGATTAGGCCAGGAGAAAAGGTTAGGCCAGGGAAAAGCTTAGGGCAGGGGAAACAGTTAGACCAGGGGAAACGGTTAGACAAGGGAAAAAGGTGAGTCTAGGGCAAAAGGTTAGGCCAGGAAGAAGGTTGGGATTGGTGTGAATGTTAGGTTAGGGGAAAAGGCTAGGCTAGGGGAAAGAGTTAGGTTGGGGAAAAAGATAAGGCTAGGGGAAAAGATTAGGCTAGGGGAAAGATTAGACTGGGGGAAACAAAGGCTGGGGAAAAGGGTAGGCCGGGGAAAAGGTTAGGCCTGGGAAAAGATTAGGCCAGGGACAAGCTTAGGCCAGGGGAAAAGGTTAGGTCAGGGAAAATCTTAGGTTGGGGAAAAGGTTAGGCAAGGGGAAAAAGTTAGGCCTGGGCAAAAGGTATGGTTGGGGAAAAGGTTAGGTTAAGTGACAGATTAGGCTAAGGGAAAAGATTGGTCTTGGGGAAAGGTTTAAGCTAGGGGAAAAGGTTAGGCTAGGGGAAAAGGTTAGGCTTGGGAAAATCTTAGACCAGGGGAAAAGGTAAGGCTAGTGGAAAAGATAAGGCTAGGGGAAAACTTTAGGCTCAGCAAAAAGGTTAGGCAAGGAGAGAAAGGTTGGTGATGGGAAAAGGTTAGGCCAGGAGAAAATTTTAGGCTAGGGCAAAGCATAGGCCAGGGCAAATGGTTAGGCCAGGGGAAACGACTAGGTCAGGGGAAACAATTAGGCCAGGGGAAAAGGTTAGGCCAGGGGAAAAGGTTGGGCTAGGTGTAAATGTTAGGTTAGGGGAAAAGATTAGGTTGGGGGAAAGAGTTAGGCGGGGGAAAAGGTTAGGCAGGGGGAAAAGGTTAGGCTAGGGGAAAACATTAGGCTACAGGAGACGTTTAGGCTAGGGGAAAAGGTTAGGCTATGGGAAAAAGGTAGGGCGGGGGAAAAGGGTAGGCCGGAGAAAAGGTTAGGCCAGGGGAAAAGGTTAGGCCAAGGGAAAAGTTTATGCTGGAGTAAAGCTTAAGCCATGGGGAAAAGGATAAGCCAGGGAAAAGGTGAGGCCAGGGAGAAAGTTAGATTGGGGTAAAATGAAAGGCTAGGGGAAAACAGGATCAGGGAAAATGCTATGCTCAGGGAAAAAGTTAGGTTAGGAGAAAACTTTAGGATAGGGGAAAGGTTAGGCTAGGGGAACAGGTTAGGCAAGGGGAAAATGTTAGGTCATGGGAAAGCTTAGGCCAGGGGAAAATGTTAGGCCAGGGGAAAAAGGGCAGGAGAAAAATTTAAGCCAAATGCTGCCTGGCCGAAACAGGAACAAGATGGGTTTGGGGCCCCACCTTAAAGTTTAAGGCAGCGGGGCCCAAACTGGATCAAAAAGTGTTCAGACCAAACCTGCAGGGCAAAGGCTGCGGGGTCCAAAGTGGAATCAAAAGAGTTCCATCCCAACCTGAAAAAGGCAAAGTCTGTGAGACCCAAAGTGGAACAAAAAGGGTTCTGGGTCAAACCTGCCAGGCAAAGCCTGTGGGGCCCAAACCTGAACGAAAAGGGATCAGGGCCAAACCTGCATGGCAAACTCAAAGGGGCCCAAACTGGAACCAAAAGTGTTAGGGGCATTATCTGCAAGGCAAACTCTGGGTAGGCCAAGCTGGTACCAAAAGCAGTCGGATACAGACCTTCAAGGCAAAGGCTGCAAGACCTAAACGGAAGCAAAATGAGTTCAGGGCCAAACGTGCAAGGCAAAGGCTGCAGGGCCCAAATCTGCAAGGCAAAGCCTGTGGGTACCAAACAGGAGTGAAAATGGTTCAGGGCCAAACCTGCAAGACAAAGGCTGGTGGGTCAAAATTGGAAGGAAAAGGGTTTGGGGCCAATCCTGCAAGGCATAAGGTGGGGGGCCCAAAGTGAAACTAAAAAGGTTTGGGGCCAAACTTGCAAGGCACAGGCTGGGAAGGCAAAATTGGAAGACAAAAACTGGGGGAGCCAAACAGGAACGAAAAGTGTTTGGAAACAGGCCTGCAAGGCAACGGCGGGGGTGGGGAGGGGGCAAATATGGAAGGCAAAGGCAGGGGCCCTCAAACTGGAACGAGAAGGGTTCAAGACCAGGCCTGCAATGTAAAGGCTAGTGGGCCCAAAATGAAATGAGAAGGGTTCAGGGACAAGAATGAAAAGCAAAAGCAGGGTTTCCTAAAATGGAGCGAGAAGGGTTCAGGACCAAACCTGCAAGGCAAAAGTTGGTGCGAGGGGGCAAACTGGAAAGAAACGGGTTTGGGGCCAAACCTGCAAGGCAAAGGCTGGGGGGTGAAAATCTGGAAGACAAAGGCGGGGGCCCCCAAACTGGAATGAGAAGGGTTCAGGGCCTGGCCTGCAATGTAAAGGCTAGTGGACCCAAAATGGAATGAGAAGGAAAAGGAGGGGGTGTCCAGCCTGGAAGGCAAAGGCTGGAGGGGGGGGGAAAAGCTGGAACGTGAAGGCTTCGGGACAGGTCAGGAAGGCAAATGCTTGGGGTGGCAAACCTGGAACGTGAATGCTTCAGAGCCAGGCCAGGAAGGCAAAGGTGGGGGTATGGAGGGCAAACCTGGAACCAGAAGGGTTCAGGGCCAGACCTGGAAGGCAAAGGCGGGGTGGGTCCAACCTGGAAGGCAAAGGCTGAGGGGGGGGGGCGCAACCTGGAACATAAAGGGTTTGGGGCCAGGCCTGGAAGGAAACAGTGGGGGTGTCCAATCTCGATTGCAAATACAGGGGCGGGGGTGGGGGGCGAAACCTGAAACGAGAAGGGCTCGGGACCTGGCCTGGAAGACAAAAGACGGGGAGTCCAACCTGGAAGGCAAGGGTGGAGGGGCCCATCCTGGAACGAGAAGGCTTCGAGGACAGGCCTCAAAGGCAAAGGTGTGGGGACCCAACCTGAAATAACAAAGATTTGGGGCCAGGCTGGGAAGGCAAAGGCTTGGGGGTGGGGATCCAACCTGAAACAAGAAGGGTTTGGGGCCAGGCTTGGAAGGAAAAGGCAGAGGTGCCAAACATGGAAGGAGAAAGATTCAAGGCCAGGAGTGGAAGGCAAGGCTTGTGGGCGGGAATCCAACTTGAAACAAGAAGGGTTTGGGGCCAGGCATGGAAGGAAAAGGCAGAGGTGCCAAACATGGAAGGAGAAGGATTCAGGGCTAGAAGTGGAAGGCAATGGCTGGGGGCCCCAAGCTGGAATGAGAAGGCTTCGTGGCCAGGTCTAGAAGGCAATGGTCAGGGGGGACCAACCTGGAACAAGAAGGGTTTGGGGCCAAGCCTGAAAGGCAAAGATGGGGGGTCAGGCCGAGAAGGCAAAAGTAGGGGAGTGGGGAAACCTGGAATGAGAAGTGTTCGGGGCTAGGCATGGAAGGCAAAGGTGGGGGAGTCCCAAACTGGAAGGCAAAGGTGCGGGGGGACAAGCTGGAAGTCAAAGGCGAGGGGGGCGGGGCACAAGCTGGAACGAAAAGGGTTTGGGGCTAGGCCTGGAAGGCAAAGGATGGGGAGTTCAAACTGGAAGGCAAAGATGGAGGGACCCAACTTGAAACGAAAGGTTTCAGTCCAGGCCGGGACGGTAAAGGTGGGGGGCCCAAAGTGGAACGCAAAGTCTTCTGAGCCATGCCTGGATGGCAAAGACAGAGGTACCAGACCTAGAACGAGAAGGGTTCAGGGCCAGGCCTGGAAGGCAAAGCCTGGGGGGGCCCAACCTGAAACGAGAAGGCTTTGGGCCCAGGCCTGGAAGGTAAAAGCTGGGGGGCCGAACATGGAACGAGAAGCCTTCGGGGCCAGGCCTGGAAGACATAGGCGGTAGGGGGATATACACCAGCAATGTGAAGGCTCTGGGGACATGCCAGGAAGGCAAAGGCTGGGGAGGCAAACCTGGAACAGGAAGACTTCAGGGCCAGGCCTGGAAGGCAATGGTAGGGGGACGGCCCAACCTGGAATAAGAAAGGTTTGGGGCCAAACCTGGAAGGCAAAGGCGGGGGGTCTGAACCTGGAAAGAGAAGGGTTCTGGGCCAGGCTGGAAAGGCAAAGGCGGGGGATCCAACCTGGAACAAGAAGGGTTCAGGGCTAGGCCTGGAAGGCCTAGGCGGGGGGACCAAACCTGGAATGAGAAGAGTTCTGGGCCAAGGCAGGAAGGCAAAGGTTCAGGGCCCAATCTGGAATGACAAGTGTTCGGGGCCTGGTAGGGAAGGCAAAAGCGTGGGGGCCAAACCTGGAATTATAAGGGTTCAGGGCCAGGCCTGGAAGGAACAGAGCGGGGCGTCTAACCTGGAAGGCAAAGGCTACGGGCCAGGCTGGGAAGGCAAAGGCTGGGGCGAGGGCGAGGGAGGTGCAAACCTGGAACACGAAGGCTTGGAGGCCAGGGAAAGAAGTCAAATGAGGGGAGGGCCAAGCCTGGCACGAGACGGCTTGGGACCTGGGCCTGGAAGGCAAAAGCGGGGAGGGGTCCAATCTGCAAGGCAAAGGCAGGTGGTCCAAACCTGGAGAGCAAAGCCTTTGGGGCCAGGACAGGAGGGCATAGGTTAGGCAAGGTGTAAAGTTTAGGTTAAGGGATATGTTAGGCTAGGGAAAGTGATAGGCCAGGGGAAAAGTTTAAGTTGGGGAATATGTTATGCTAGAGGAAAGGTTAGGCCAGAGGGAAAGGTAAGCCTTTGGGAAAAGATTAGGCTAGCTTTCAAGGTTAGGGGAAAAGCAGGTTAGGCTAGGTGTAAAGTTTAGGTTCAGGGAAAAGCTTGGGCTATGGGATAGGGTTAGACTAGGGTAAAAGATTACGCTCAGGCAAAAGGTTAGGCTAGGGGAAAAGGATAGGCTGGAGACAAGCTTAGGCTGGAGAAAAGGTTATGCTAGAAAAAAGGTTTAGGCCAAGGGAAAGGTTAGGCTATGAAAAAATGTTAGCCTAGTGGAAAAGGTTAGGCGAGGGGAAAGGTTAGGCTACAGGATGAGTTTAGGCCAGGTGTAAAGTTCAAGTTAGGGGCAAAGATTGAGCTAAGGGAAAATGTTAGGCCAGAGGAAAAGGATAGGCCATTAGAAAAGGTTAGACTAGGGGAAAAGTCTGGGCAAGGGAAAGATTTGGCTAGGTAAAGGTTAGGCTAGGGATAAACATTAGGCTAGCGGATAAGGTTAGGCTAAGGGAAAAGATTAGGCTAGGGGAAAAGGTTATGCTAGGGGAAAAGGTTAGTCTTGGGGAAATGTTTAGGCTAGGGGGAAAGGTTAGGCCAGGGAAGAGGTTAGACTATGGAAAATGGATAAGCTAGGGGAAAGGGTAGGCCAAGTGAAAAGTTTTGGTTAGGGGAAAAGGTTAGGCCAGGGGGAAAGGTTAGGCTAGGGGAAATATTAGGTTGGGGAAAATATTAGTCGAGGGGAAAAGGTTAGGCAGGGTGAAAAGTTTAGCTTAGGGGCAAAGCTTAGGCTAGGGGAAAGGGTTGGGCAGTGAGACAAGGTTAGGCTAGGGGAAAAGATTAGGCAAGGTGAAAAGTTTAGGTTAGTGGAAAAGGTTAGGCCAGGGGATACCGTTAGGCTAGGAGAAAGGTTTAGTCCATGGGAAAAGGTGAGGCTAGGGGAAAAGGTTAGGCTAGGGGATACCGTTAGGCTAGGAGAAAGGTTTAGTCCATGGGAAAAGGTGAGGTCAGGGAAAGGCTTAGGCCAGGGGAAAGTTTAGGCTAGGGGATAAGGTTAGGCTGGGGGAAAATGTTAGGCTAGATGAAGATGTTAGGCTATGGGAAATGGTTAAGCTAAGGGAAAAAGTTAGGCCAGAGGAAAAGGGTAGACCACAGCAAAGGTTAGTCCAAGGGAAAGGATAGACCAAGGGAAAAGGTTAGGCAAGGAAAAATGGTTAGGTAATGGGATAAGGTTAGGCTGGGGAAACGGTTAGGCTAGGGAAAATGTTAGGCTAGGAGAAAAGGTTAGGATATGGAAAAAGGTTAGTCCGGGCAAAGCTTAGGCCAAGGGAAAAGATGAGGCCAGGTGAAAAGGTTACGCTAGGGGAAAGAGTTTGGGAAAGGGAAAATGTTAGTCAAGAGGAAAATATAGGCTATGGTAAAAAGGTTAGGTTATGGGAAATGGTTACGTTAGGGGAAAGGTTAGGTTTGGGTTGAGGGTTGGTCTAGGGCAAAAGGTTAGAATAGGGGTAAAGTAAAGGCTAGGGGCAAAGGATGGACCAGAGGAAAAGTTTAAGCTGTAAAATGTTATGCTAGGGGATAATGTTAGGTTATGGGAAAAGGTTAAGCTACCAAAAATGGTTGGGCTAAGGCAAAAGGTTAGGCAAGGGGAAAGGTTAGGCTATGGGAAAAGGGTAGGCAAGGTGTATAATTTAGGTTAGGAGAAAGGTTAGGCTAGGGCCATGGGAAAAGGTTAAGCCAGGGAATAGGTTATGCTAGAGGAAAAGGTTAGGCCAGGGGGATAGGTTAGGCCAGGGGGAAAGGTTAGAATAAGGGAAAGTTAAGCCTTTGGGAAAAGGTTAGACTAGGTGTAAAGGCTAGGTTAGGGGAAAAGCAGGTTAGGCTAGCTGTAAAGGTTAGGTTAGGGGAAAAGCTTAGGCTAGGGGAAAGGGTTAGACTAGGGTAAAAGATTAGGCTAGGGGAAAAGATGAAGCTGGGGGAGAGGTTTAGGCTAGGGGAAAAGGTTAGGCCAGAAAATCTTAGGTCATGGGAAAGCTTAGGCCAGGAAAGCTTAGTTTAGGGCAGGGAAAAGGAAAGGCCAGGGGGAAAGCTTAGGCTAGGAGAAAAGATTAAGCCAGGGGAAAAGGATAGGCTAGAGGAAAGGTTTGGCTATGGAAAAAGGTCATACCAGAAAAAGTTAGGCTAGGGCAAAAAGTTAGGCAAGGGGAAAGGTTAGGCTAGGGGAAAAGGTTAGGCAAGGTTAGGAGAAAAGTTAGGCTGGGGTAAAGGATAGGCCAGAGGGAAAGGTTAGGCCATGGGAAAAGTTGAAGTAGGGGAATAGGTTATGCTAGGGGAAAAGGTTAGGCCAGGGGGGATAGTTTAGGTCAGGAGCAAAGTTTAGGCCAGCGGAAAGTTAAGCCTTCGGGAAAAGGTTAGACTGGTTGGTTGTAAAGGTTAGGTTAGGGGAAAAGCTTAGGCTAAGGGAAAGGGTTATGCTAGTGTAAAAGGTTAGGCTAGGAGGAAAGATAAGGCTAGGGGAGAGGTTTAGGCTAGGGGAAAAGGTAAGGCTGGGGAAAAGGTTAGGTATGGGAAAAGGTTAGGCCAGGGGGAAAGGTTAAGCCAAGGGGAAAGGTTAGGGCACGGGGAAAGGTTAAGCTAGGGGAAAAGGTTAGGCTATGGGAAAAGGTTAGGCTACAGGAAATGGTTAGGCTATGGGAAATGGTTAGGCCAGGGGAAAAGGTTAAGCCAGGAGAAAAGGTTAGGCCAGGGGAAAATGTTAGGCCAAGGGAAAAGGTAAGGCTGGTTTAAAGGGTTAGATCAGGAAAAAGGACAGGCCAAGGTAAAAGGTTGAGCTAGGTAAAAACATTAGGCTAGGGGAAAAGTTAGGCTGGGGAAAAGGTTAGCCCGGGGAACAGGTTAGGGTGGGGGAAAAGGTTAAACTAGGGAAAAAACGGGGCCAGGGGAAAAGGTTAGTCTAGGGGAAAGGTTTGGCTAGGTGAAAATGTTGGGCTAGGGGAAAACATTATACTAGGGCAATAGGTTAAACCAGGGGAAAAAGCTGGTGAGGGGAAAAGTTTAGTCTAGGGGGAAACATTTAGGGCAGGGTGAAGCTTAGTCTAGCAGAAAATGTTAGGCTAGGAGTATAGTTTAGCCTAGGGAAAAAGGTTAAACACTGAGAAAAGATTAGGCTCAGGGAAACGTTTCGGCCTTGGGAAAAGCTTGGGCCAGGGAAAGGGATAGGCCAAGGGAAAAGGTTAGGCTCAGGGAAAAGGTTAGGCTCAGGAAAAAGGTTAGGTCAGAGGGAAATATTAGGCTAAGGGAAATGTTTAGGCTGGGGAAAAGGTTAGACTATGGGAAATGGATAACCTAGGGGAAAAGGTTTGGCCAGGGGAAAAATTAGACAAAGGACAGGTTAGGCTACAGGAAAAGATTAGACTAGGGGAAAAGGTTAGGCTAGGGGAAAAGGTTAACCCGGGGAACAGGTTAGGGTAGGGGAAAAGGTTAAGCTAGGGAAAAAATGGGGCCAGGGGAAAAGGTTAGGCTAGGGGAAAAGTTAAGGCTAGGGGAAAAGTTTAGGCCTGGAGAAAGGATAGGCCGGGAAAAAGCTTAGGCCAGGAGAAAAGATTAGGCCAAGGGAAATTTTTATGCCCGGGGAATGGGTTAAGTTAGGGGAAAAGGTAATTTCAGGGAAAAGAATAGGCTAAGGGAAAAGGTTAGTCTAGGAAAAAACGTTAGGCTAGGGAAAGATTAGGCTGGGGTCCGGTTAAGCTATGAGAAAAAGTTAGACCAAGGGAATAGGTTAGGCTAGGGGAAAAGGGTAGGCTAGGGGAAAAGGATAGGCTGGGGAAAAGGTTAGGCTAGGGGAAAATGTTAAGTCAGGGAAAGGGATAGGCCAAGGGAAAAGGTTAGGCTAGGTAAAAACGTTAGGCTAGTGCAAAGGTAAGGCAAGGGGAAAAGATTAGGCGAGGGGAAAAGGTTAGGTGAGCGGAAAAGTTTACGCGAGAGGAAAATTGAGGCTAGGGGAAAAGTTAAGGCCAGGGTGAAGTTTAGGGTAGCTGAAAATTTAGGCTAGGTGAAGAGGTTGGGCTAGGGGAAAGAGTAGCAGAGGGGAAAGAGTCAGCTAGGGGAAAGGTTAGGCTAGAAGATAACGTCAGGCTAGGTAAGGTTTAGGTGAGGGGAAAACGTTAGGCAAGGGGAAAACGTTAGGTTAGAGGAAAAGGTTAGGCTAGGGAGAAAGTTAGGCTAGGGGAAAAGTTTAGGCTAGGATAAAGGTTTAGGCTAGGGGTTAGGTTAGGCTTTGGGAAAAGGTTAGGCCAGGGGAAGAGGTTAAGCTAGGGGAAAACGTTAGGCTAGAGGAAAATGTTCAGTTAGGGGAAAACCTTAGGCTAAGGGAAAGGGTTAGGCCAAGGTAAAAGGTTGGGCCAGTGGAAATAGTTGGGCCAGGGGAAATGGTAAGGCGAGGAGAAAAGGTTAGGCTGGGGAAAAAAGTTAGTTTTGGGGAAAAGGCTAGACCAGGGAAAAAGGCTAGGCCAGGGGAAAGGGTTAAGCCAGGGGAAAAGGTTAAGCCAGGGGAAAAGGTTAGGCCAGGGGAACAGGTAAGGCTACGGGAAAAGCTTAGGTCGGGAAAAGGATAAGTCATAGAAAAGTTTAGACTAGGAAAAACGTTAGGCTAGGGTAAAGATCAAGCTAGGGGTCAGGTTAGGCTATGGGATAAACTTGGGCCAGGGGCAGAAGATAGGCTTGGGGAAAAGGATATGCTGGCAGAAATGTTTAGGCTAAGGGAAAAGGTTAGGCCAGGGTAAAAGGTTAGCTCAGGGAAAAGGATAGTCCGAGGGGTAATGTTAGACTGGGGAAAAGGTTAAGCCAAGGGAAAAGGTTAGGCTAGGCAAAAACGTTGGACTGGGGAAAGGTTAGGCTAGGGGAAAAGGTAAGTCCTGATAAAAATGATGGGGTAGGGGGAAAGGTTAGGCAGGGGAAACCTGCAACAAGAAGGGTTCGGGGACAGGCCTGGAAGGCAAAGGGGCGGGAGCCCAAACTGGAGGAGAAAGGAGGGGGGCTAAACCTTGAAGGCAAAGGCTGGGGGACCAACCTGGAATGAGAAGTGTTCGAGACCAGGCCTGGAAGGCAAATGCGAGTGGGCCCAACCAGGATAGAGAAGGGTTTGGGGCCAGGCTTGGAAGGAATATGGAGGGGCACCAAACCTGGAATGAGAAGGGTTCATAGGCAGGCTTGTAAGGCAAAGGTTGGGGGGCTAAACCTGGAAGGCAAAGGTGAGAGGGTACAAACCTAGAAGGCAAAGGTGGGATGGGAGGGGGGCGAAAGGGAAAGGAAAGGCAGGGCGTGGGAGGCAATCCTGGAACGAGAAGCATTCGGGGCCAGGCATGGAAGACAAAGACATGGGGGTCAAACCAGTAACAAGAAGGGTTCGGTGCCAGGCCTGGGAGGAAAAGGCTGTGGTGGGGAGTGGGGGCAAACCTGGAACAATAAGTGTTCAGGGCCAGGCCTGGAAGGCAAAGGCTGGAGGAACAAACCTGGAAAGAGAAGGGTTCGTGACCAGGCCTGGAAGGCAACAGCGGGGGGACGCCCAACCTGGAACAAGAAGCCTTCGTGGCCAGGCTCGGAAGGCAAAGACTAGGGGGCCAAACCTGGAACGCGAATGCTTCGGGGCCAGAGTGGGAAGGCCAAGGCTGGGGGGTAGAAAACCTGGAATGCAAAGGCTTTGGGGCCAGGCTGGGAAAGCAAAGGCTGGGGGGCCAGATTTGGAATGAGAAGGCTTCAGGGCCAGTCTAGGAAGGCAAAGGCGTGGGGGGCAAACCTGTAATGAGAAGCGTTCGGGACCAGGCCTGGAAGGCAAAGGTGGGGGAGCCCAACCAGGAAAGAGAAGGGTTCAGGACTCAGCCTAAGAAGGAAAATGCACGGAGACCAAACCTCGATCGAGATGGGTTTGTGGCCAAGCCTGGAAAGCAAAGGAGGGGAGTCCAACATGGAAAGCAAAGGTGTGTGTCGGGGGGCAAACTGAAACGAGAAGGATTTGGGGCCATGCCTGGAAGACAAATGCGGGGAGGCCATACCTCGAAGGCATAGGCGGGGAGGGTCCAACCTGGAACAAGAAAGGTTCGGACTGGGCTTGGAAGGCTAAGGGGGTGGGGAGGGGGAGGGCCTGAAAGGAAAAGGCATGGGGGTGAGGGAACCAGGAACGAGAAGGGTTCGGGGCCAGGCCCGGAAAGCAAAAGTGGGGTAGTCCAACCGGGAAGGCAAAGACGGGGGGACAAACCTGGAATGAGAAGGGTTTGGGGACAGGCCTCGAAGGCCAAGGCCGTGGCCCAACCCAGAAGACAAAGGCCCGGGGAGGGGGAGCAAGCCTGGAAGAAAAAGTGTTCAGGGCCAAATCTGACAGGCAAAGGTTGGGGAACCAAACATGGAACGAGAAGGATTCGAGGCCAGGACTGGAAGGCAAAGGCTGGGGGGCCAAAAGTGCAATGAAAAAGGTTAGGAGCCAGGCTGGGAAGACAAAGGATGGGGGGCCCAAACTGGAATGAGAAGCCTTCCAGGACAGGCCTGGAAGGCAAAGGCTGGGAGCCCAACCAGGATAGAGAAGGGCTCAGGGCCAGGCCTGGAAGATAAATGTGGGGGGAATAAACCTGGAATGAGGTTTCGATGCCAGGCCTGGAAGGCAAAGGCTGGTGGAGCCAGGACTGGAAGGCAAAGGCGGGGGTGGGAGGGAGAGCAAAACTAGACTGAGAAGTATACAGGGACAGGCCTGGAAGGCAAAGGCGGGAGGGCCCAATCAGGATAGAAAAGGGTTCGGGCCAGGCCTGGAGGGAAAATACCAGGGGACAAAACCTGGAATGAGAAAAGTACGGGGCCAGGCCTAGGAGGCAAATGCGAGGGGGATGCGACTGGAAGGCAAAGGCAGTGGGGGGGGGGAACTAGAACAAGAAGGGTTCAGGTCAGGCCTGGGGCAGGGCCGGGAAGGAAAAGGTGAGGTGGTCCAACCTGGAAGGCAAAGGCTGGGGGGCCCAAACTGGAATGAGAAGGATTCAGGGCCAAATCAGGAAGGCAAAGGGTGGGGGCCCCAACCTGGAACGAGAAGGGCTCTGGGCCAGGCCTGGAAGGAAAAGCTGGGGGGACCAAACCTGGAACAAGAAGGTTTTGGGGCAAGCCTGGAAGGCAAAGACACGGGGGGCCAACCCTTGAAGGAGAACGGTTTAGGACCAGGCCTGGAAGGCAAAGGCTGGGGGACCCAACCTGGAAGGCAAAGGCTGGGGAGCCCAACCTGGAAGGCAGAGCGGCGGGGAGGGCGGCAACCTGGAACGAGAAGGATTCGGGATCAGGCCTAGAAGGGAAAGGCGGGGAGGTTCAACCTGGAACGAGAAGGCTTTGGGGCCCGTCATGGAAGGCAAAGGCAGGGGGGCAAATCTAGAGTGAGAAGGGTGTGGGGCCAGGCCTGGAACGAAAAAGCAGGGAGGTCCAACCTTGAAGGCAAGGCCCGAGGGGGGCAAACCTGGAACGAGAAGGGTTCAAGACCGGTCCAGGAAAGCAAATGTGGGGGTGGCCCAACCTGGCAGGCAAATGCAGGCGGGGGGCAAACCTGGAAGGCAAAGGCAGTGTAGGCGCTGGGGGGAGGTCCAACCTGGAACAGGAAGGGCTCAGAAGCAGGCCTAGAAGGCAAAGGTTGTGGGGGAGAGCGGTCCAACCTGAAATGAAAAGGCAGAGGGGCCAAACCTGGAACAAGAAGGATTCGGGGCCTGGCATGGAAGGCAAAGGATGTTGGGGGCAAACCTGGAACGCGAATGCTTCAGGACTAGGTCGGGAAGGCAAAGGCTGTGGGGCCAAACCTGGAATGAGAATGCTTCGGGGCCAGGCTTGGAAGGCAAAGGCATAGGGGTCCAACCTGGAAGGCAAATGCTGGGGGGCCCCAACCTGGAACAAGAAGTGTTCAGGGCAAAATCTAGAAGGCAAAGGTCGGGGGGGGGGGGCAACCTGGAAGGCAAAGGCTGAGGGGGTCCAACCTCGAAAGAGAATTGTTCAGGGCAAGGACTAAAAGGAAAACGCAGGGGCGGGGGCGGTCCAAAAAGGAAAGGAAAGGTGGGGGAGGCCAAAACTGGAAATAGGAGGGTTTTTGGCCAAGCCTGGAAGGCAAGGCTGGGGGGCTCAACCTGAAACGAGAAAGATTCGGGGCCAGGCCTGGGAGGCAAATGTGGGGGGTCTGGGACTGGAAGGCAAAGCCGCAGGGAACAAACCTGTAATAAGAAGAGTTTGGGGCCAGACCTGGAAGGCAAAGGCTTGTGGGGGGGTGTTAAACCTGGAACGAGAAGGGTTCAGGGCCCAGTCTGGAAAGCAATGGCAGGGGGGGCCCAAACTGGAAAGAGAAGGCTTAGGCGGGGGTCCAAAGCTGGAAAGCAAAGGCGGATAGGCCTAACCTGTAAGGCAAAGGTGGGGGAGCCCAACTTGGAACGAGAAGGGTTCGGGGCCAGGCTGGGAAGGCAAAGGCGGGAGGCCCCAACCTGGAAGGCAAACACAGGGGGCCAAACCTGGAAGGCAAGGAACGAGAAGGGTTTGGGGCCAGGTCTGGAAATTAAAGGCCTGGGGGCCCAACCTGGATCGAGAAAGTCTTGGGGACAGGCCTAGAAGGCAAAGGTGAGGGGGGCCAAACCTGGAACGAGAAGGGTTCAGGACCAGGCCTGGAAGGCAAAGGCCTGGGGGGCCCAACCCACAAAGCAAAGGCTGGGGGCCAAACCTGGAATGAAAAGGGTTCGGGGCCAGGCCTAGAAGTCAAAGGCCGGGGTGCTCAACCTGGAACAAGAAAAGCTCGTGGACAGGCCTCCAAGGCAAAGGCGGGGGGGGGGGTGGCAAACCTGGAACGAGAAGGGTTCGGGAACCAGGCCTAGAAGACAAAGGTTGGGGGGCCCAACCCGGATGGCAAAGGCGGGGGGCCAAACCTGGAACAAGAAGGGTTCAGGGTGAAATCTGGAATGAGAAGCCTTCGGGGCCAGGCCGGGAAGGAAAAGTCGTTGGGGGCAAACTTGGAATGAGAAGGATTAGGGACCAGGCCGAGAAGGCAAAGGTGGGAGGGGCCCAACATGGAATGAGAAGGGATCGAGACCATGACTGGAAGGAAAAGGTAGGGGATTCCGACCTGGAAGGCAAAGGAGGGGGTGCCAAATCTGGAACGAGAAAGATTCAGGGCCAAACAAGGAGGGGCCTGGAAGGCAACAGCCAGGGGATTGGTGGGGGGGCAACCTGGAAGGCAAAGGTAGGTAGGCCCAACCTGGAACTAGAAGTGTTCGGGGCCAGGCATGGAAGGCAAAGAAAGTGGGGCCAAACCTGGAACGAGAAGGCTTTAGGGCCAGGCCTGGAAGGCAAAATCTGGGGGTCCCACCTGGAAAGGGAAGGGTTCAGGACCTGGCCAGGTAGGGAAAGGCTGGGGGTGGTCCAACCTGGAAGGCGAAGGCTGGGGAGCCAAACCTGGAACGCAAAAGCCTTGGGGCCAGGCCAGGAAGGCATAGGTTAGGCAAGAGGTAAAATTTAGGTTAGGGGAAAGGTTAGGCTAGGGAAAAGGATAGGCTCAGGGAAAGGTTAGGCCATGGGAAAAGTTTAAGTCGGGGAAAAGGTTATGCTAGGGGAAAAGGTTAGATCGGGGGAAAGGTCAGGAAAGTTAAGCCTTCGGGAAAAGGTTAGGCTAGGTGTAAAGTTTAGGTTAGGGGAAAAGCAGATTAGGCTAAGTGTAAAGATTAGTTTAGGAGAAAAGCTTAGGCTAGGAAGAAGGGTTAGACTAGGGAAAAAGATTAGGCTGGGGAAAAGATTAAGCTAGGGCAGAGGTTTAATCTAGGAGAAAAGTTTAGGCCGCGAAAAAATTTAGGTTATCGAAAAGCTTAGGCCAGGAGAAAAGGTTAGGGCAGGGAAAAGGAAAGGCCAGGAGGAAAGCTTAGGCTAGAAAAAAGACTAGGCCAGGGGAAAAGGATAGGCTAGAGGAAATGGTTAGGCGAGAGGAAGGGTTAGGCGACGGGAAAAGATCAGGCTACCAGAAAAGGTTAGGCAAGGTGTATAATTTAGATTAGGAGAAAGGTTAGGCTAGGGAAAAAGGCCAGGAGAAAAGGTTAGGCCATGGGAAAAGTTGAAGCCGGGGAATAGGTTATGCTAGGGGAAAAGATAGGCCAGGGGGATTGGTTAGGCAAAGGAAAGCAAAGCAAAGCAAAGCAAAGCAAAGCAAAGCAAAGCAAAGGATGGGTTAGGAAAGTTAATTAAGCCTTCGGGAAAAAGTTAGACTGGTTGTAAAGGTTAGGCTAGGGGAAAAGCTTAGACTTAGGGAAAGGATTATTCTAGGGTGAAAGGTTAAGCTAGGAGGAAAGATTAGGCTAAGGGAGAGATTTAGGCTAGGGGAAAAGGTAAGGCTGGGGAAGAGGTTAGGCCACGGGAATAAGTTAGGCTAGGGGGAAAGGTTAAGTTAGGGGAAAAGGTTAGGCTATGGGAAATAGGCTAGGAGAAAAGGTAAGGCTACAGGAAATGGTTATGCTACAGGCAGTAGTTACGCTACAGGAAATGGTTAGGCCAGGGGAAAAAGTTAGGAGAGGGGAAAAGTTTAGTCTAGGGGAAACATTTAGGCCAGGGTGAAGCTTAGGCTACCAGAAAATGTTAGGCTTGGTGAAGCTGTTAAGCTAGGGGAAAGAGTAGACAAGAGGAAAAGTTAGGCTAGGGGAAAACCTTAGGCTAGGTGAAAATATTAGGCGAGAGAAAAACTTCAGGCTAGGGGAAAAAGTTAGGCCAGGAAGTGGGTTAGGCCAGTGGAAAAGGTTAAGCTAGGATAAAGGTTAGGTTAGGCATCAGGTTAGGCCAGGGCATAAGGTTAGGACGGGGAAGAACAAAGGCTCGAGGAAAAGTTTGGGTCAGGGAAAAGGTTAGTCTAGGGGAAAGGTTTGGGCTAGGGGTCAGGTTAGGCTACGGGAAAAAGTTAGGCCAGGAGAAGAGGTTAAGCAAGGGGAAAAGGTTAGGCCAGGGGAAAAGGTTAGGCCAGAGGAAAGGATTAGGCCAGGGGAAAAGGGTAGGCCAGGGGAAAAGGGTAAGCTAGGGGAAAGGTTAATGCTAGGGGAAAAGTTTAGGCCAGGGAGAAGTTTAGGCTAGCTGAAAAGTTTAGGCTAGGTGAAGAGGTTAGGCTAGGGAAAATGGTTAGTTTAGTTAGGACGTGGAAAAGGGGAGGCCATGGAAAGAGGTTAGCCATGGGACAAGGTTAGGCCAGGGGCAAAGGTTAGGCTAGGGGAAGAGGTTAGGCTAGGGGAAGACATTAGGCAAAAGAAAAAGGTTACGACAGGGGAAAAGTTTAGGCTGGGGAAAAGATTATATCAGGGGACTAGGTTAGGCCAGGGGAATAGGTTAGGCCAGAGGAATAGGTTAGGCCAGAGGAAAAGGTAAAGCTAAGGGAAAGGTTAGGCTAAGGGAAAAAGTTTGGCCAGGGGAAAAGGTTATCCTAGGGGAAGAGGTTAGTCTAGGGAAAAGGGTAGGCTAGGGGAATAGGTTAGACTAAGGGAAAATGTTAGGCCAGGGAAATGTTTAGGCCAGGGAAAAGGATAGGCCAAGGAGAAGGTTAAGCCAGAGAGAAGTTTAGGTTAGCAGAAAAGGGTAGGCTAGGTAAATGGTTAGGCCACGGGAAATGGTTAGGTTAGGGGAAACAGGCTAAGGAAAAAGGTTAGGGCAGGGGAAAGGATAGTCCAGGGAGAAGGTTATGCCAGGGAGAAGTTTAGGGTAGCGAGAAAGGATAGGCTAGGCAAAAAAAGTTAGGCTTGGGGGAAACTGTTAGTTTAAGGGAAAAAGTTCAAAACTGACCTCCTTATCTTCCCTCCCAAGCCCTGTCCTCTTCCTGACTTACCTGTCACTGTCAATGATACGACCATCCTTTCCATCTCTCAAGCCCGCAACCTTGGTGTCATCCTTGACTCAGCTCTCTCTTTCACCCCACACATCCAATCCATCACCAATGCCTGCCAGTCTCACCTTTACAATATCGTCAAGATCCGCCCTTTTCTCTTCATCCAAAAGGCTATTTTAGTGGTACAAGCTTTCATAATATCCTGGCTGGATTATTGTGTCAGCCTTCTCTCTGATCTCCCTTCCTCCTGTTTCTCCCCGCTCCAGTCTGTTCTTCATTCTCCTGTCCGGATCATCTTCCTGCAGAAACACTCTGGGCATGTCACTCCCCTCCTTAAAATCCTCCAGTGGTTACCTAACAACCTCCGCACAAAACAAAAACTTCTCACTCTGGGCTTCAAGACTCTCCATCACCTTGCCCCCTCCTACCTCTCCTCCCTTCTCTCTTTCTACTGCCCACCCCACACACTCCGCTCCTCTGTGACTCACCTCCTCACCGTCCCCCATTCACACCTATCCCGCCTTCGACCCCTGGCCCATGTCCTCTCGCTGTCCTGGAATGCCCTCCCTCCTCACCTCCGCCAAACTAACTCTTTTCTCCCTCTTCAAAGCCCTACTGAGAGCTCACCTCCTCCAAGAGGCCTTCTCAGACTGAGCTTCCCCTTTTCCCTCTGCTCCCTCTGCTCCCTCTCTGACCCCACTTCATCTCCCCTCAGCTAAGCCCCCTTTCTCCCCTTTCCTTCTGCTCCTCCCCCTCTCCCTTCCCCTCCCTTCAGCTCTGTGCTCATTTGTAAATATTTCTATTACCGAATTGATTTTGTTAATGAGGTGTACATCCCCTTGATTCTATTTATTGTAATTAAGTTGTCTTGCTTTTGTTCGTTGGTCTCCCCCGATTAGACTGTAAGACCATCAGTGGGCAGGGAGTGTCTCTATCTGTGGCTGAATTGTAAATTACAAGTGCTTAGTACAGTGCTCTGCACATAGTAAGTGCTCCATAAATACTACTGAATGAATGAAAATATTAGGCCATGGGAAATGGTTAGCCTAGGAGAAAAAGTTAGGCTGGGGAAAAGTTTAAGGTAGGGGAAAAGTTTAAGGTAGGGGAAAGTTTAGGGTAGGGGAAGGTTTAGGGTAGGGGAAAATGTTAGGCTAAGGGAAATATGGGAATAGGTTAGGCCTTGGGAGAAGGTTAGGTCAGGGGAAAGGATAGGCCAAGGGAAACATTTGTCAAGGGGAAAAGGTTAGGCTAGGATAAAGGTTAGGCTATGGGAAAAGGTTAGGCCAGGAGAAATGGTTAGCCTAGGGGAAAAATTAGGGCTAGGGGAAAAGATTAGGCTAGGGGAAGGGTTTGGCAAGGGAAAAGTTTAGGCTAGTTGTTAATGTTAGGTTAAGAGAAAATCTTAGGCTAGGAGAGTTTGGCTGGGGAGAAGGTTAGGCCTCGGAAAAAGGCTAGGCTTGGGGAAAAGGTTAGAAGAGGGGAAATGTTAAGGCTAGGCGAAAGGGTTAGGCTAGGGTAAAAGGTTAAGATTGTGAAAAGATTAACCAAGGGGAAAATGTTACACGAGGGGAAAAGGTTAGGCTGGAGAAAACAGTAGGCTATGGGAAATGGTGAAGTTAGGGGAAAAGATTAGGCTAGGGGACAAGGTTAGGCAAGGGGATTATCTTAGGCCAGGGGAAATGGTTAGGCAAGGGAAAAGGTTAGGCCAAGGGAAAGGTTAAGGCTAGGGGAAAAGGTAAGACCAGGGGAAAGATTAGGCTAGAGGAAAGGTTAGGCTAAGGGAAAACATTAGGCAAGAAGAAAAGGTTAGGCTGGGGAAAAGGCTAGGTTATGGGAAATGCTTAGGTTTGGGGAAAAGTTTAGGTTAGGGGGAAAGTTTAGCATCGGGGAAATTTTTGGGCTAGGGGAATAGGTTAGGCTAAGGGAAAAGGTTAGGATAGGGGAAAGGGTTAGGCCAGGGAGAAGGTTAGGCAATGGAGAAGTTTAGGCTAACGGAAAAAGTCTAGGTGAAGAGGTCAAATTGTTAGACTAGGGGAAAAGGTTAAGCTAAGGGAAAAAGTTCGGCCTGGGAAAAAGAGTAGGCCAGGGAAAAAGGTTACACAAGGAAAAACGGTTAGGCTAGAGGAAAAGGTTAGGCTAGGGGAAAAGGTTAGGTGAGGGGAAAAGTTTAGGCAAGGGGAAAAGGTTAGGCAAGGGAAAAAGTTGGGCGAGGGGAAGGTTAGGCTATGGGAAAAAGGCTAGGTGTAAAGGCTGATTTAAGGGAAAAGGTTTAGGCTATTGAAAGGGCTTAGTTTAGGGGAAAGGGTTAGGCTAGGGGAAAAGGCTAGGATAGGGGAAAAGATTAGGCTAAGGGAAAAGGTTAGGCCAGGGGAAAAGGTTAGCCAAGAGAAAATTTAGTTTAGACTGGATCACTTTTGGTTCCAGTTTGGGCCCTACAGCCTTTGCCTTGCCTGTTTATCCCCCCAACCTTTGCTTGGTAAGTTTGGCCCCGAACCCTTTTCTTACAGGTTTGGGCTCCTCAGCCTTTGCCTTGCAGGTTTGGACCCGAACCCTTTAGCTTCCAGTTTTGTCCTCGCAGCCTCTGCCTTGCAGGTTGGGCTCCGAACCCTTTTGTTTCCAGTTTGGGCACCCAGTCTTTGCCTTGCAGGTTTGGCCCTGAACCCTCTTCCTTCAGGATTGGGCCCCAAAGCCTTTACCTTGCAAGTTTGGCACCCAACCCTTTTTGTTCCAGTTTGGTCCTCCAGAGATTGCTTTGCAGGTTTGTCCCCAAAAACTTTTAGTTCAGATTTGGGCGCCGCAGCCTTTACTTTGCAGCTAATGGCCCTGAACCCTTTTCATTTCACTCTGAGCCCCGCAGCATTTGCCTTGTACGTTTGGCTCCAAACCCTTTTGGTTCCAGTTTGGTCCCGGGAGCCCTTGCCTTGCAGATTTGTCCCCAAACCCTTTTGGTTCCTGTTTGGGTCCCACAGTCTTTGCCTTGCAGATTTGGTCTCGAACCCTTTTGGTCCCAGTTGATGCCCCACAGCCTTTGCCTTGCAAGTTTTTCCACGAACCATTTTGCTTCCAGTTTGGGCACCCTAGAGTTTGCCTTGCAGGTTTGGCCTCGAACCCATTTTGTTTAGGTTTGGATCCCACAACCTTTACCTTGCAGGTTTGTCCCCAAATCCTTTTGGTTGCATTTGGTGCTTCACAGCCGTTGCCTCACAGGTTTCCCCCTCATCTTTGCCTTGCAGCTTTGGTCCTGAACGCTTTTGGTTCCACTTTGGACCCCGTGGCCTTTGCCTAGAAGGTTTGGCCCCCACCAATCTTTGGATTGCATGTTTGGCCCTGAAACTTTTTCTTTCCATTTTGGGCCCCCCAGTCTTTGTCTTGCACGTTTGGGGGGTGATGACACCCTCTTTTTCTCCTTCCCTCTCCCCCTACCCAGCCTCAGGGTCTCTAGAGGAATGTGACTCCCATGGCCTGGAGGGTCTCAGATATCTCCCTGTCCCTATGTACTTTCATGGGCAGGACTAGGGCAGAAGGCTGGACCCTCTAGGCCCAAGAGACAGGGAGGAGGTAGAATGGCTTGGAGGTGGGCAGGGGCTCAGATTGGAGGTTGTCCCAGGTTCCACTACCCAGTCAGTCTAGTGAATCAATCCGTCACATCGAAGTGACCTCAGTGACTTGCTGTGTGACTTAACAGTATGCCTCAATCTTTCAGGGTCCCTGCTTCCCCTCCCCCTTTTCTAATAATAAGCACAATAATTGTAGAATTAAGTGCCTAAGTGCCAGGATGTCCATCCTTTATTTATTTATATTCATGTCTGTCTCCCCCTCTAGGCTGTAAACTCCTTGAGGGCAAAGAATGTGTCTACTAACTCAGTTTTTAATAGTAATAGTAATAATAATAACTGTGGTATTTGCTAAGCGGTTAGCATGTAAGGCACTGCAGCAAGAGCTTGGATAAAGACACAGCCATTGGGATTGGACACAGTCCCTGTCCCATACAGGGCACCCAGTCTCCACCCCCATTTTACAGATGAGACAACTGAAGCCCAAAGAAGTTGTCATTTGCCCAAGATCACACAGTAGGCAAATGGCAGAGTTGGGATTAATTGTGGTATTCAAGTGTCCACGATGTGCCAAGTGGTGGGGGGACAGGGTGGAACACAAGCAATTCAGGTTGGACACAGTCCCTGTCCCAGATGGGGTTCTCTGTCTTAACTGCCATTTTGCAGATGAGAAGAGACAGAGTGAAGTGACTTACCTTAACAAGGCCACAGAGCAGCCAAGGGTTAGAGTTGGGATTAGAGCCCCTGTCCTGATTCCCAGGCACATGACAGGGAATTTTCACCAGGTGCAGACACACAGGGAACGGAGAAACCATGTGGGCATATTCATAGGCAAACATCCCAAAACAGACAACTCAAAATACACAAGTACAGACCCATGCAGAGATAGCACTCAAGAGCACACGTGTGCGGACGCTAGCTCACACACAAAGGCACTTGTGCCCCAGAAATCCTGCTTATCTGTAATTTTCTTTTACTGTCTGCCTCCCCCACTAACATGTAAGATGCTCGAGGGCAGGGATCTTGTCTACCAGATCCATTAAACTCTCCCAAGGGCTTAGTAAATTGGTCTGCAAAAATTAATTTTTGCTCATTAATTTTTATTGAGCGCCTACTTTGAACAGGGCACTTTACTAAATGCTTGGGAGGTACAATATAGCAGTAAAGAGAGACAATTTCTGCACACCACAGGCTCACTGTGAGTGAGTGTGTGTGTGTGTGTGTGTGTGTGTGTGTTTTGGGGGGGTCAGGGGAAAACATCAATACCAGTAATTAGACATCAATATATATAAATAAAATTATAGATATATTTGTAAGGGCTGAGGGGCAGGGAGGGGGGGAAAGAGCAAAGTTGCTCCAGTGATGGGGACACACAAGGGAGTGGGAGCTGAGGAAAAGTGGGGCTTAGTCTGGGAAGGCCTCTTGGAGGAGGCACACCAGTAGGGCTTTGAAGGGAGGAAGAGAGATTGGCAGATTTGAGGAGGAAGGCCCAAATCAATCAAGTGAATCATTCGGTCATATTGAAGTGTTCTGGGCGGGAGGTAGGACTTAGGCCAGGAGTTCAGCGGCGAGACAGGGGAGATGGAGGCACAGTGAGAAGGTTAGCACAATAGGAGCAGAATTTGTGGGCTGGGATGTAGAAGGAGAGAAGAGAGGGGAGATAGGAAGGGTCAAGGTGTTGGAGAGATTTAAAGTCAGTAGTGAGGAGTTTTTGTTTGATACGGAGATGGATAGGCAACCCCTGAAGATTTTTGAGGAGGGGAATGATGTGTTCAGAATGTTTCTGTAGAAAAATAAACCCTATTGGTTAATCTCCCACGTGGCCTCTTTGGCCAGGTCCAGTCAGTGGAGCCAAACCACACTCTTCTAGTTAAGGCAGGGGAAGGAGAGAGAAGACAAAAATCTGTTGAGAAACCAGCTGGCTCCCAACCCCACCTGCATAATAATAATTGTGGTGGCATTTGTTAAATGCCCACTATGTGCCCAGAACTGTCTGAAGCCCTAGGTAGATTGAAGATTATCAGGTCAGGCTCCGTCCCTGTCCCACATGGAACTCACAGTATAAAAAGAAGGGGAGAGAGGTATTGAATTACCATTTTATTATTATTTTCATTATTAATAGTAAGGGCATTAGTTAAGCACTTACTATGTGCCAGGCACTGTACCAGGAGGTGGGGTGGAAGTAAGCAAATTGAGTTGGACACAGGCCTTGTCTCATGTGGAGCTAATACCATGACTTCCGATTACTTTTATTTTTTCCAATTTTGAATGGCAAAATATCCCTATTATAGTCACTTTTTTTGAGGCTGGCATTTCTGGATGCTGCAGAGAGTCTAACCAAATCATTGTGGAAGCGTTATAATTGTTATAATATCACGATAAGCTCACAATCAAAGGTATCGAGCACTTACTGTGTGCAGAGCACTGTACAAAGCACTTGGGAGAGTCCAATACATCTTGGTTGGAAAACAGGTTCCTCGTTCACAACGAGTTTACAGTCTAGATGGGGAGATAGACATTAATATAAATTATAGAGAGGGGATAATACTAGAATGGAATCCTAATTTATGACTTGAAGATACTGTTTGGAATGAACAAGCGGCAGATGGTTGGAGAGATGGATTTGGGAGTCATTCATACTGACATGGTAGCTCAAGCCATGTCATTATTGTTATTATAAAAGCATTTAATGTTAAGCAGTGTGGCCTAATGGAGAGAGTCTGGGCCCGGGGGTCAGAAGGACCTGGCTTCTGATCCCAGCTCTGCCGCTTGTCTGCTGTGTGACCTTGAGGAAGTCCCTTCACTTCCCTCTACCTCGGTCACCTCATTTGTAAAATGGGGATAAGGACTGTCAGCTCCACGTGGGACATGGACTGTATACAACCTGATTAGCTTGTATCTACTTCTGCGCTTGAAACAGTGCATGGTGCATGGTAAGCACTTAACAAATACCATTACCACTACAGAACTAAATGCTAGAGTAGATACTGGTTAATCCAGTCCTGTATTCCCTGCCCTCCACGAGTTTAAAATAGGGATTAAGACTGTGAGCCCCATGTGGGATATGGACTTTGTCCTACCTGATCAGCTCATATCTGCCCCAGCACTTAAAACAGTGCCAGGCACATAATAAGGGGCTTAGCAAATACCACTGGAACAAAAGGACCATTCAGAAAGGTGGAATGAGAGTGTTACTCCGCACTGAAGAGAACTTCCAAATCATGTCTCATCCTCTTTTCTGCTACACATCTGGGTAAGCTCATTGTGGGCAGGGAACATGTCTACCGACGTTCTCTCCCTTGCACTCAGTCCAGTGCTCACCACGCAGTAACCCCTCAATAAGTACTGCTGATTGACTTTAGACCATCCCTCTAAGCTGTAAGCTCATTGTGGACAGGGAACATGTCTAACTACTCTGTTCGCTCATTCTGCAGAACCAAGACTCCTGCCCACTGGCTGCGACTGATCCGAGGATCGTCAGTCTTTCTCGGCACAATGGTTGGCCCAGGGGAAGCGCTTCAGAAATCCTCTTCTCATCACAACTTCCAGGCCATTTCCCAGCTCTCTCAACACCAAAGCCATTGCTCTCGTCACTCTGCCTGCCAAGTACAGCTTCCCCTATCAGCTCTGACAAACCACAACCCTTCCCTTCTTGCATGCTCCCCTCCAAAGACAACTTTCCTGACTTATCTCTTCCTCTGCCCTGGGGTCTCTCCCCTACACACTCATCTCAGCTGCATCATCATCATCCCCTCAGCCCCCTGTGGGCTCTTGGTTATTGACTCCATCATCTACTCATGTCTGTGTCTATCCATCCTCACACGCAGATGCCTATGGTCGCCTCCCTTAGCCTGTAATCCCGCTGAGGGCTGAAAGGCAAGTAGGAGAAAACCTTAAATTCCAAGAAATATCTTTTACTTCTACTGTGCATCCCCCAAGGACCTAGTTTAGTGTGCCACAGCTGCCCCAGGTGGAAAACCCCAAGCCAGGAATCACCGGAGCCTGACATGTGCCAATGCCACTCTCCTAGGGTGGGAAACCCTGGGGTGATGGGCGAGTGCAGGGCAGGTTGGAGCGCGGCTGGGAGGCGCACCTGATGTACTCCTTGGTCCTCCTCATGATGTGCAGATTTGGGGGTTGATGCCTGTGGTCAGCTTCTCCTTGGCTAGGCTCAGAGGGATCTCCTCTCCGGTGTCCAGGTTCTTGATCATCACACTGGCCAAGATTTCCTAGGAGGAAGAAAAACGGGCCGCCTTTCACCACCAACGTCCCCGTCAACATCCTCTCCCAAGCTCTTAGTCCACTGCTCTGCACACAGTACACGCCCAATAAATTCCATCGATTTGATTGATCAAGTGGTTAAAGCCTAGGGGAATTGTGTGTCTGTTGGACTCCCCGAGTGGAGCTCATCAATGATTAATTCAAGGGAAGAGTCTTTGGCATCATCACCTGGTCTCCTACTATGTGAACCCGATGCCAAAGGACTTTTCCTGATGTTCATGGTTTATTTGCTGCAGAGCCAGGGCCCGTTTGACTTTAGAAAACTGTTTCCCAACTCAGCTCCCGTCAGCAGAAGCGTCCAAAGCAGCAGAATCGAAATACCCGATGACCTGCTAAGTGGAGTGCAGGGGAAAATTAACTGGCTTAATTAATTAGCTGGATGGATGGTTCCAGTGTTGCCTTTCTCCCATGGGACTGAGGATCCTCTTCCCCATCTTCAGAGGAGGCATTTATGGTGACTTCCAAGACCCCTGATTCTGGTCCCAGTCGGCTCTAAGCCCTGGGAGAAGGAAAGCCCCACAAATCTTCTCCAGAACGCTGCAGGTTGGGGCTGGATGACCAAGGGGAGAATCCTACAGGCTACTGCACCCTCTGCAGTTACAGCTCATCACAACTCTCCAACCTTGAAGTTTATCCCCCTGCATTTGGGCAGTCACATCAATTCCAAATGCACCCCACCATTGAAAGATGAAGCTCTGAAATTCAATCCCACTCAAAGGATTGTGTGTGTGCATGTGTGTTTACATGCATGAAAGATGGGGTTAGCTTTGGGGAGAGTAATGAGGAGGGGGCTGCCACAGTCAGCAGGAAAGCTGGTTCTGGACTCATGAACTGGGGCTCGATACAGGGAGCTGGCTTTGGCGCGACCAACTGAGCAGGCCTGGAGCACTGCACATCCCTGTCGACAACTGGGGATCTCCTCCACGTGTGATAGTGGTGGCCGAAACCTTTTCCCCGAGCCCAGACCTTATCCCCGAGCCCAAACGTTTTCAACGAGTCCCGACCTTTTCCCCAATCCCAAACATTTTCCACGAGGCCAAACGTTTTCCCCAAGGCCAAAGATTTTCGCAGAGCCCATACTTTTTCCCCTAGCCCAAACCTTTTCACCGAACCCATACTTTTTCCCCGAGCCCAAGCCTTTTCCCCGGCCTAAACTTTTTTCCTAGCCTAACCATTTCCCATGGCCTAACGCCTAACTTTTTCTCACCGGCCTAGCCTTTTCTGCTGGCCTAGTCTTTTCCACTGGCCTAGACTTTTCCGCTGGCCTAACCTTTTCCCTGGCCAAAACCTTTACCCCAAATTAAACTTTCCCCCTAGTCTAACGTTTTCCTTAGCCTAATCATCACTGACTTTCTCCCTGGTCTAACCTTTTCCCCTAGCCTAACCTTTTCCGCTGGCCTAACCTTTTCCCCTGGACTAACATTTTTCCTGGCCTAACCTTTTCCCCGGCCTAATCTTTTCCCCAGCCTAAACCTTTCCCCTAGCCTAAACACTTTCCCTGAGCCGAAACCTTGTCAATGAGCCCAAACCTCTTCCCCGAGCACAAACCTTTTTCCCAAGCCCATACTTGTTCCCCGAGCCCAAAGATGTTCCCTGAGTCCAAACCTTTTCCCCGAGCCCAAATAGACCCGACCCTTTCCCCGAGTCCCGACGTTTACCCCGATCTCAAACCTTTTTCCCAAGACCAGATCTTTTCCCTGAGCCCAAACCTTTTCCCCGAGCCCAAACCTTTTCCCCAAGCCCTAGCCTTTTCCCCAAGCCCAAGCTTGTTCCCGGGGCCAAGCCATTTCCTCGAACCCCTGCCGTTTCCCCAAGCCCAGGTCTTCTCCCCCAAGCCCAAACTTTTCCCCCGACCCCATACTTTTTCCCAAGCCCAAACATTTTCCCCGAGCCCAAGACTTTTCCCCGAGCCCAAGACTCTTCCCTGAGCCAAAGCCTTTTCCCCAAACCCAAGCTGTATCCTGGACCAAGCCTTTTCCCCAAGCCCATGCCTTTTCCCCGAGCCCAAGCCTTTTTCCCCGAGCCCAAACTTTTCCCCGAGCCCAAGCCTTTTCCCTGAGCCTAAGCATTTTCCCAGAGCCCAAGCCTTTTCCCCAAGCAGAACCCTTTTCCCTGAGCCCAAGCGTTTTCCCCAAGTCCAAGCGTTTTCCCCAAGCCCAAAACATTTCCCCGAGCACAAACGTTTTCCCCGAGCCCAAACCTTTGCCCCGAACCCAAACCTTTTCTTTGAGTCCCGAACCTTTTCTCGCAGCCCTAGCCTTTTCCGCTGTCCTAGCCTCTTCTGCTGAGCTAGACATTTCCGCTGGTCTAGCCTTTTCCACTGGCCTGACATTTTCCCACTGGCCTCACCATTTCTGCTGGCCTGACCTTTTTCCTGGCCTAACCTTTTCCCCTAACCTAAACTTTTCCCCTGGTCTAACCTTTTCCTCTCACCTAACATTTTCCGCTGGCCTAAACCTTTCTGCTGGCCTCTTTTGCCGCTGGCCTAACCTCTTCCCCGGCCTAACCTCATTCCCGGCCTAACATCTTCCCCGGCCTAACCTCCTCCCCAGCCTAACTTCCTCCCCGGCCTAACCTCTTCCCCGGCCTACCCTCTTCCCCTGCTTAACCTCTTCCCTGGCCTAACCTCTTCCCCAGCCTAACCATTTCCCCGGTCTAACCTTTTCCCCAGCCTTACCTTTTCCACCAGACTAACCTTTTCCACAAGCCTAAACCTTTCCACTAACATAACGTTTTCCCTAGCCTAAACCTCTCTTTGTCCTGACTTTCTCCCTGGCCTAACCTTTTCCCCTAGCTTGCCTTTATCCCTGGCCAAAATCTTTGTCCGGCCTCACCTTTTCCCTTAGCCCAAACCTTTTCCCCGAGTCCAAACTTTTTCCCTGAATCCAAACCTTTTTCCCAAGCCCAAGCCTTTTCCCCGAGCTCAAGCCATTTCCCCAAGCCCAAACATTTTCACTGGCCTAAACGTTTTTCCAGCCTAACCATTTCCCCAGCCTACCTTTTTTCTTGCTGACCTAGCCTTTTCCGCTGGCCTGTCCTTTCTGGCTGGCCTAACCTTTTCAGCTGGACTAACCTTTTCCCTGTCCTAAACTTTTCCCCGAGCCTAAACCTTTTCCCCAAGCCAAAACCTTTTCCCTGAGCACAAACCTTTTCCCCGAGCCCAAACCTTTCTCCCACATCCCGACCTTTTCCCCTAGTCCCGACCTTTTCCCTGATCCCCAACCTTTTCCCCGAGCCCAAACATTTTCCCCGAGCCCAAAGCTTTTCCCTGAGCCCAAGCCTTTTTCCGGAGCCCAATCCCTTTCCCGAGCACAAGCCTTTTCCCCTATTCCAAGGCGTTTCCCGAGCCCTAGACTTTACCCCGAGCCCAAATCTTTTCCCCGATCCCAAGGCTTTTCCCCGAGCCCAAACCTTGTCCCCGCATACCGACCTTGTCCCCGAGTCCCGACATTGTCCCCGAGTCCCGACCTTTTCCCCGAGTCCCGCCCTTTTCCCCAAGTCCCGATCTTTTACCCGAGCCCAAACATTTTCCCCAATCCCAAACATTTTCCCCCGAGTCCAAACCTTTTCCCTGAGTCCAAACATTTTGCCCGAGTCCAAACCTTTTCCCTGAGCCCAAACCTTTGTGCCCAGTCCCGACCTTTTCCCCGAGTCCCGACCTTTTCCCTGAGGTCCCGACCTTTTTCCCGAGCCCAAACATTTTCTCCAATCCCAAACATTTTCCCCAAGCCCAAATCTTTTCCCCGGCCTAAACTTTTTTCCTAGCCTAACCACTTCCCCTGGCTGACCTTTTTCCTGCAGGCTGACCTTTTTACTGCAGGCCTAGCCTTTGTTGCTGGCCTAGCCTTTGCCGCTGGCCTAAGCCTTTGCTGCTGGCCTGACCTTTGCCTTTGGCCTAACATTTTCCCCTATCTAAACTTTTCCCCTAGCCTAACGTTTTCCCTAGCCTAACGTTTTCCTTAGCCTAAACTTCCCCCTGGCTTAACCTTTTCCGCTGGCCTAACCTTGTCTGCTGACCTAACCTAGTCCACTGGCCTAACCTTGTCCCCGCCCTAACATTTTCCCCAGCATAACATTTTCCTCGAGCCCAAAACCTTTTCCCTGAGCCCCGACCTTTTCCCCGCGTCGCGACCTTTCCCCGGGTCCCGACATTTTCCCCTAACCCAAACCTTTTCCCCGAGCCTAAACCTTTTACCAGACTCCCGAAAATTTCCCCGAGTCCCGACCTTATCCCCGAGTCTCGACCTTTTCCCCGAGCCCAAACCTTTTCCCCACGCCCAAGCCTTTTACCCGAGCCCAAACCTTTTCTCTGATCCCAAGCCATTTATCCGAGCCCAAGCCTTTTCCCCGAGTACAAGACTTATCCCGGGGCGAAACCTTTTCCCCCAGGCCAATCCTTTTCCCTGAGCCCAAACATTTTCCCCAAGCCCACACTTATTCCCCGAGCCCAAGGCTTTTCACCGAGCCCTAGGCTTTTCTCCGAGCCCAAGGCTTTTCTCCGAGTACAAGCCTTTTCCTGAGACCAAGGCTTTTCGCCGAGTACAAGCCTTATCCCTGAGCCCAAGGCTTTTCCCCGAGATCAAACCTTTTCCGCGAGCCCAGACCTCTTCCTCGAGACCCGACCTTTTCCGCGAGTCCCGACCTTTTCCCCGGGACCCGACATTTTCCCCTAACCCAAACCTTTTCCCCGAGCTTAAACCTTTAACCAGACTCCCGAAAGTTTCCCCGAGTCCCGACCTTATCCCCGAGTCCCGACCATTTCCCCGAGCCCAAACCTTTTCCCCGAGTCCCGACCTTTTCCCCGCGCCCAAACCTTTTTCCCCACGCCCAAGTCTTTTCCCCGAGTCCAAACCTTTTCTCCAATCCCAAGCCATTTATCCGAGCCCAAGCCATTTATCCGAGCCCAAGCCTTTTCCCCGAGTACAAGACTTTTCCCGGGGCAAAACCTTTTCCCCCAGCCCAATCCTTTTCCCTGAGCCCAAACTTTTTCCCCAAGCCCACACTTATTCCCCGAGCCCAAGGCTTTTCACCGAGCCCAAGGCTTTTCTCCGAGTACAAGCCTTTTCCTGAGACCAAGGCTTTTCGCCGAGCACAAGCCTTATCCCTGAGCCCAAGGCTTTTCCCCGAGATCAAACCTTTTCCGCCAGCCCAAACCTCTTCCTCGAGCCCCGATCTTTTCCGCGAGTCCCGACCTTTTCCCCGGGACCCGACAATTTCCCCTAACCCAAACCTTTTCCCCGAGCCTAAACCTTTTACCAGTGTCTCGAAAATTTCCCCGAGTCCGACCTTTTTCCCGAGTCCCGACCTTTTCCGGGAGCCCAAACCTTTTCCCCCAGCCCAATCCTTTTCCCTGAGCCCCAAATTTTTCCCCAAGCCCACACTTATTCCCCGAGCCCAAGGCTTTTCACCGAGACCAAATCTTTTCACCGAGCCCAAGCCTTTTCCTGGAGACCAAGACTTTTCACCGAGCACAAGCCTTATCCCTGAGCCCAAGGCTTTTCCCCGAGACCAAACCTTTTCCCCCGAGTCCAGACCTTTTTCCCCGAGCCCAAACCTTTTCCCCCCAAGACCAAACCTTTTACCCGGCAACCTTTTCCTAGCCCAACCTTTTGCCATGGCCTACCTTTTTCTCGCTAGCCTAGCCTTTCCCACTGCCCTAGCCTTTTCCTCTGGCCTAGCCTTTCCCGCTGGCCTGACCTTTTCCCGCTAGCCTGACCTTTTCCCGCTAGCCTGACCTTTTCCCGCTAGCCTGACCTTTTCCGCTGGCCTGATCTTTTCCGCTGGCCTGACCTTTTCCCTGGCCTAACTTTCTCCCCAAACCTAAACATTTCCCCTAGCCTAACCTTCTCTTTAGCCTAAAAGTCTCTCTGGCCTGACTTTCTCCAGGGTCTAACCTTTTCCCCAAGCCTAACATTTTCCCGCTGGCCTAACCTTTTCCGCAGGCCTAACCTTTTCCGCTGGCCTAACATCTTCCCCGGCATAACCTCTTCCCTGGCCTAACCTTTACCCCGGCCTAACCTTTTCCCCAGCTTAAACCTTTTCCCCGAGCCCAAACCTTTTCCCCGAGCCCAAACTTTTTCCCAAGCCCAAACACTTTCCCGAGTCCAAATCTTTTCCCCTGAATCCTGACCTTTTCCCCGAATCCCGACCTTTTCCCCGAGTCCCGACCCTTTTCCCTAGTCCCGACCCTTTTCCCTAGTCCCGACCCTTTTCCCGAGTCCCACCCGTTTTCCGGAGTCCCGACCTTTTCCCCGAGCCCAAACCTTTTCCTCGAGCCCAAGCCTTTTCCCCAGCCTAAACCTTTTTCCTAGCCTAACCATTTGCTCTGGCCTAAACTTTCCCACTGGCCTAGTCTTTTCTCCTGTCGTAGCATTTTCTGCTGGTTTACCCTTTTCCCCTTTTGCCCGCTGGCCTGATCTTTTCAGCTAGCTTAACCTTTTCCCAGGCCTAACCTTTTCCCCTAATCCAAACCTTTCCCCGAGCCTAACGTTTTCCTTAGCCTGAACCTCTCTCTGGCCTGACTTTCTCCAAGACCCTACCATTTCCCCTAATCTAAACTTTTCCCCTAGCCTAACGTTTTCCTTAAGCCTAAACACGGAGGAGAAGCCACACTGGAGAAGCAGCGTGGCTCAGTGGAAGGAGCACGGGCTTTGGAGTCAGAGGTCATGGGTTTGAATCCCAGCTCTGCCACTTGTCAGCTATGTGACTGTGGGCAAGTCACTTAACTTCTCTGTGCCTCAGTTACCTCATCTGTAAAATGGGGATTAAGACGTGGGGATGAGCCCCACGTGGGACAACCTGATTCCCCTGTGTGTACCCCAGCGCTTAGAACAGTGCTCTGCACATAGTAAGCGCTTAACAAATACCAACATTATTAAACATCTCTCTAGCCTGACTTTCTCCCTGGCCTAACCTTTTGCCCGGCCTAACTTTTTCCCCGAGCCCAAACCCCTTCCCCGAGCCCAAAGCTTTTCTCTGAGCCCAAAGCTTTTCTCTGAGCCTAAACCTTTTCCCCGAGCCTAAAACTTTTCCCCGAGCCCAAACCTTTTCCCCAAGCCCGAACATTTTCCCGGAGCCCCAACCTTTTCCCTCAGCCCAAATCTCTTCCCTAAGCCCAAGCCTCTTCCCTGAAGGCCAAGCCTTTTCCTGGAGCCCAAACCTTTTCCCAGAGCCCAAGCCATTTCCCGGGCCTACACATTTTTCCTAGCCTAACCATTTTCCCAGCCTACCTTTTTTTCACTGGACAGGCTTTTCACGCTATCCTAGCCTTTTCTGCTGTCCTAGCCTTTTCTGCTGGCCTGACCTTTTCTGCTGGCCTGACCTTTTCCGCTGGCGTAACCTTTTCCCTGGCCTAACCTTTTCCACTAACCTAAACGTTTCCCCTAGCCTAACGATTTCCTTAGCCTAAACTTCTAACTGACTTTCCCCCTTGTCTAACATTTTCCCCTAGCCTAATCTTTTCTGCTGGCCTAAGCTTTTCTGCTGGCCTAACCTTTTCCCCAGCCTAACCTTTTTTCCAGCCTAACCATTACCTGGCCTAACCTTTTTCCAGGCCTAACCTTTTCTCCTAGCCTAAGCATTTCCCCTGAGCCCAAACATTTTCCCCGAGCCCAGACATTTTCCCCGGCCTAAACATTTTTCCTATCCTATTCCTTTCCCGTGCCCTACCTTTTCTCACTGGCCTAGGCTTTTCCACTGGCCTAGCCTTTTCCACTGGCCTAGGCTTTTTGGCTGGCCTAGCCTTTTCTGCTGGCTTACCCTTTTCCCGCTGGCCTGATCTTTTCTGCTTACCTGACCTTTTCAGCTGGCCTGACGTTTTCCGCTGGGCTAAACCTTTCCCATAGCCTAACATTTTCCTTAGCCTAAACATCTCTATGGCCAGACTTTCTCCCTGGTCTAAACATTTCCCCTAACCAAATCTTTTCTGCTGTCCTATCCTTTTCCACTGGCCTAACCTTTTCCCTGGCCTAACCTTTACCCCGGCCAAAACCTTTTCCCCAGCCCAAAACTTTTTCAGGATCCCAAACCTTTTCCCCGAGCCCAAACCTTTTCACCGCATCCCGACCTCTTCCCCACGTCCCGACCTTTTCCCTGCATCCCGAACCTTTCCCTGCGTCCCGAACTTATCCCCTAGTCCCGACTTTTTCCCAAGTCCCGATCTTTTCCCTGAGTCCAGATCTTTTCCCCGAGCCCAAACATTTTCCCACGAGTCCAAACATTTACCCCAAGTCCAAACATTTTGCCCAAGTCCAAACCTTTGTGCCAAGTTCCTAACTTTTTCCTGAGTTCAGACTTTTTTTCCCAAGTCCAAACATTTTCCCCGATCCCAAACATTTTCCCCAAGCCCAAACTTTTTCCACGGCCTAAATCTTTTCCTAGCCTAACCATTTCCCCTGCCCTACCTTTTTCCCGCAGCTCCCCCGAGCCCAAACCTTTTCACCCGAGCCCAAACCCTTTCCCCCAAGACCAAACCTTTTCCCCGGCCTAAACCTTTTCCTAGCCCAACCTTTTGCCATGGCCTACCTTTTTCTCGCAAGCCTAGCCTTTCCTGCTGCCCTAGCCTTTTCCTCTGGGCTAGCCTTTCCAGCTGGCCAAACCTTTTGCCGCTGACCTGACCTTTTCCGCTGGCCTAGTCTTTGCTGCTGGCCTAGCCTTTGCCGCTGGCCTAACCAGTGCCGCTGTCCTATCCTTTGCCGCTGGCCTGACCTTTGCCTTTGGCCGAATATTTTCCCCAATCTAAACTTTTCCCCTAGCCTAACGTTTTCCCTAGCCTAAACGTCCCCCTGGCCTAAACTTGTCCCTGGCCTAACCTTGTCCCTGGCCTAACATTTTCCCTGGCATAACATTTTCCCCAAGCCCCAAACTGTTCCCCGAGGCCAAACCTTTTCCCCAAGCCCAAATCATTTCCCCGAGCCCGACCTTTTCCCCGAGGCCCGAGATTTTCTCCAAGTCCCGACATTTTCCCCTAACCCAAAACTTTTCCCCAAGCCTAAACCTTTCACCAGTGTCCAGAAAATTTCCTCGAGTCCCAACCTTTTCCCTGAAACTAAACCCTTTCCCCAAGTCCCGACCTTTACCCTGCGCCCAAACCTTTTTCCCGCGCCCAAACCTTTTCCCCGTGACCAAACTTTATCCCCGAGCCCAAATCTTTTCCCGAGCCCAAGCCTTTTTCCTGAGCCCAAGCCTTTTCCCCGATTACAAGCCTTTTCCCAGGGCCAATCCTTTTCCCCCAGCCCAATACTTTTCCCTGAGCTCAAACCTTTTCCCCAGGCCCACACTTTTTCCCCGAGCCCAAGGCTTTTCACCGAGCCCAAGGCTCTTCCCTGACCCCAAGGCTTTTCCCTGAGACCAAACCTTTTCCCCGGCCTAAACCTTTTCCTAGCCCAACCTTTTGCCATGGCCTACCTTTTTCTCGCTAGCCTAGCCTTTCCTGCTGCCCTAGCCTTTTCCTCTGGGCTAGCCTTTCCAGCTGGCCAAACCTTTTGCCGCTGACCTGACCTTTTCCCGCTGGCCTGAGCTTTTCCCGCTAGCCTGACCTTTTCCGCTGGCCTGATCTTTTTCACTGGCCTGACCTTTTCCCTGGCCTAACCTTTTCCCCTAACATAAACTTTTCCCCTAGCATAACGTTCTCCTTAGCCTAAAAGTCTCTCTGGCCTGACTTTCTCCAGGGTCTAACTTTTTCCCCAAGCCTAATATTTTCCCGCTGGCCTAACCTTTTCTGCAGGCTTCACCTTTTCCGCTGGCCTAACATCTTCCCTGGCATAACCTCTTCCCTGGCCTAACCTTTATCCCGGCCTAACCTTTTCCTCGGCTTAAACCTTTTCCCCGAGCCCAAACCTTTTCCTGAGCCCAAACATTTTCCCGAATCCAAATCTTTTCCCCTGAATCCTGACCTTTTCCCCGAATCCCGACCTTTTCCCCGAGTCCCGAGCCTTTTCCCAAGTCCCGACCGTTCTCCCGAGTCCCGACCTTTTCCCCGAGCCCAAACCTTTTCCCCGAGCCCAAGCCTTTTCCCCAGCCTAAACCTGTTTCCTAGCCTAACCATTTCCTCTGTCCTAGCCTTTCCTGCTGGTCTAGTCTTTTATGCTATCGTAGCATTTTCTGCTGGCTTACCCTTTTCCGCTGACCTGACTTTTGCCCGCTGGCCTGACCTTTTCGGCTATCTTAACCTTTTCCCAGGCCTAACCTTTTCCCCTAATCTAAACTTTTCCTCTAGCCTAAAGTTTTCCTTAGCCTAAACTTCTCTCTGACCTGACTTTCTCCCAGACCCTACCTTTTCCCGTAATCTAAACTTTTCCCCTAGCTTAATGTTTTCCTTAAGCCTAAACGTCTCTCTAGCCTGACCTTCTCCCTGGCCTAACCTTTTGCCTTGCCAAACTTTTTCCCCTAGCCCAAGCATTTTCCCCGAGCCCAAACCTTTTCCCTCAGCCTAAACCTCTTCCCCGAGCCCAAGCCTCTTCCCCGGAGCCCAAGTCTTTTCCCAGAGCCCAAGCCTTTTCCAGGAGCCCAAGCCTTTTCCCGGAGCCCAAGCCTTTGCCCCGAGCACAAGCCTTTTCCCTGATCCCAAGCCTTTTGCCCGGCCTAAACCTTTTTCCTAGCCTAACCATTTCCCCGGCCTATCTTTTTTTCGCTGGACAGGCTTTTTGTGCTGTCCTAGCCTTTTCTGCTGTCTTAGCCTTTTCTGCTGGCCTGACCTTTTCCCTGGCCTAACTTTTTCCACGAACCTAAACGTTTCCCCTAGCCTAACATTTTCCTTAGCCTAAACCTCTCTTTGGCCTGACTTTCCCCATTGTCTAACATTTTCCCCTAGCCTAACCTTTTCTGCTGGCCAAAGCTTTTCTGCTGGCCTAACCTTTTTCCAGGCCTAACCTTTTCTCCTAGCCTAAGCATTTTCCCCGAGCCCAAACATTTTCCCTGAGCCCAGACATTTTCCCCGGCCTAAACTTTTTCCTAGCCTAACCCTTTCCCAAGGCCTACCTTTTTCTCGCTGGCCTAGACTTTTCCACTGGCCTAGAGTTTTCCGCTGGCCTAGCCTTTTCCCGCTGGTTTACCCTTTTCCTGCTGGCCTGACCTTTTCTGCTTGCCTGACCTTTTCAGCTGGCTTGATGTTTTCCGCTGGGCTAAACATTTCCCCTAGCTTAACGTTTTCCTTAGCCTAAACATCTCTCTGGCCTGACTTTCTCCCTAGTCTAAACTTTTCCCCTAGCCTAACCTTTTCCACTGGCCTTACCTTTTCCAATGGCCTAAACTTTTCCAATGGCCTAACCTTTTCCCTGGCCTAACCTATACCCCGGCCTAAACTTTTCCCCCAGCCCAAACCTTTTTCCCAAACCCAATCCTCTTCCGGGAGCCCAAGCCTTTTCCCGGAGTCCAATCCCTTTACCGAGCATTAGCCTTTTCCGCGATTTCAAGCCGTTTCCCCAAGCCCAACATTTTCCCGATGGCCTAACCTTTTCCGCAGGCCTAATGTTTTCCGCTTGCCTAACCTCTTCCCCATCATAACCTCATCCCTGGCCTAACCTTTACCCTGGCCTAACCTTTTCCCCGGCTTAAACTTTTCCCGGAGCCTAAATCCATTCCCCGAGCACAAACCTTTTCCGCAAGCTCAAACCTTTCCCCAGGCCCAAACATTTTCCCTGGGCCCAAAATTTTTCCAAGAGCCCAAACATTTTCCCGAGGCCAAATCCTTTCCCCGAGTCCCGACCTTTTCCCCGAGTCCCGACCTTTTCCCCGAGTCCTAACGTTTTCCCGAGTCCCGACCCTTTTCCCGAGTCCCAACCATTTTCCCAGAGCCCAAACCTTTTCCCCGAGTCCAAGCCTTTTCCCCAGCTTAAACCTTTTTCGTAGCCTAACCATTTCCCTTGGCCTAGCCTTTCCCGCTGACCAAGTCTTTTCTGCTGTCGTAGCATTTTCTGCTGGCTTACCCTTTTCCGCTGGCCTGACCTTTTCGGCTAGCTTAACCTTTTCCCAGGCCTATCCTTTTCCCCTAAACTTTTCCCCTAGCTTAACGTTTTCCTTAGCCTGAACTTCTCTCTGACCTGACTTTCTCCCAGGCCCTACCTTTTCCCCTAGCCTAAAGTTTTCCTTAAGCCTAAACGTCTCTCTAGCCTGACTTTATCCCTGGCCTAACCTTTTAGCCCGACCTAACTTTTTCCCCGAGCCCAACCGTTTTCTCCGATCCCAAAAGTTTTTCCCCGAGCCCAAACCCCTTCCCCAAGCCCAAAACCTTTCTCCCAGCCCAAAGTTTTTCTCCAAGCCTAAATCTTTTCCCGGAGCATAAACCTTTTCCCCGAGCCCAAACCTTTTCCCGGAGCCCAAACCTTTTCCCTCAGCCTAAACCTCTTCCCCGAGCCCCAGCCTCTCCCCCAGAGCCCAAGCCTTTTCCCAGAGCCCAAGCCTTTTCCAGGAGCCCAAACCCTTCTCCATTCTGTTTTGTCCCCCACCGCCCATAACCTTTGCCTTGGAAGCCTGGACCTGAACATTTTTCCTTCCCTTTTTGACACCCCCTGACTTTGCCTTCCCATTTTGGCCCCTGACCTGCAAAAAAAAAGCCTTTGCCTTGTAGGCCTGACCCCAAAACCTTCAGGTTCCAGTTTGGCCCCCCAGCCTTGCCTTGCTAGATTTGCCCCGAACGCTTCTCGTTTCAATTTAGGCCCTGCAACCTTTGCTTTGCAGGTTTGGCCCCAAACCCTTCTCTGTTCTGTTTGGACCCCCCAGCCTTTGCCTTGCAGGCCTGGGCCCGAATGCTTCTCATTCCAATTTGGACCCTCGATTCTTTGCTTTCTAGTTTTATCTCCCAGCCTTTGCCTTAAAGGCCTGTACCGAACCCTTGTCAATCCTGTCTCGACCCCTTGCCTTGGCTTTATAGCCCCTGCCCCAAACACTTCTTGATCCAGGTTGGGTCTCCTGGCCTTTGCCTTCCAGTTTTGCACCTTCCTAGTCTTTGCCTTGTAGGCCTGGCCCTGAATCCTTCTTATTCCATTTGTACCAACTAACCTTTGTCCCAAACCCTTCTCGCTAAAGTTTTGCCCCCGGGACAGTCTTTGTCTTGCAGGCCTGGGCCCGAACCCTTCTATTTCCTCTTTGGACTCTGCAACCTTTGGCCTTGCAGGCTGGCTCTGAACCCTTCTCATTCCAGGTTGGGCATGCCCACTTTTGCCTTCCAGCTCCTGCCTAGCCTTTGCCTTGTAGGCCTAGCCCATATCCATTTGGTTCCATTTGGTCCCCCTAGCCTTTGCCTTGCAGGCCTGGCCCCAACTCTTCTCATTCCAGTTTGGGCCTCCCAGACTTTGTCTTTCCTGTTTAGCCTCCTCAGGCTTTGCTTTGCAGTTCTGGCCTCGAATCCTCTTCGTTCCAGTTTGGGTCCCCCAACCTTTGCCTTGGAGGCCTGGACCTGAACCTTCTTTCTCGATCCAGTATTGCCCCTCCCAGCCTTCGCTTTTTAGACCGGCCCCGAACCCTCTAACTTCTTGTTTTGTCACCCATCTATTTCTTTCCAGTTTTGTTGACTTGGCTTCGATCCCTTCTCATTCCAGTTTGGGTCCAAAGATGTTGCTTTGTAGGTCTGGCCCCGCATCGGAAATTTAGCTCCAACCCTAGTCTTAACCCTAATCCTAAAGCTAGCCATAACCCCAAACCCTAGTGCAAAACCTAAATGCAAAATGGACAATCTGCTCTAATCTTAGCCCTAAATCGAATAATATCCTTAAACTAAACCATAATCCTCATCCTAATCCTAAGAAGATCTGACTTTGATATTAGCCCTCACCATCTCCTTAGCGTGAATATTCACTCTAACAATGAACTGCACTAAACCTATTACTAATCTTAAACCTAAACCTTATTTTAGTGCAAACTAAACCCTAACCCTATCTCTAATGATAACCAAACCTTAGCCTTAAACCCAACCCCCTTCTTATCCTTAGGCTTAACCATAATTCATTAATTCAATTGTATTTATTTAACACTTACTCTGTGTAGAGCATTGTACTAAGCGTTTGGAATGTACAGTCTGGCAACAGATACAACCAATCCTTGCTCAACAATGATTTTATAGTCTAAAAGGGAGAGGTGGACAAAAAAACTGAAACAAGTAGACAGGCATCAATACCATCACAATAGATAAATAAGGAGCAGCGTGGCTCAGTGGAAAGAGCCTGGGCTTCTGTGTCAGAGGTCATGGGTTCGACTCTTGGCTCTGCCACTTGTCAGCTGTATGACTGTGGGCAAGTCACTTAACTTCTCTGTGCCTCAGTTAACTCATCTGTAAAATGGGGATTAACTGTGAGCCTCACGTGGGACAACCTGATTCCCCTGTATTTCCCCCAGCGCTTAGAACAGTGCTCTGCACATAGTAAGCATTTAACAAATACCAACATTATTATAAATAAAATTATAGACACATCATTAATAAAGTAAATTGAATAACAAATAATATACAAATATAAACAAGTGATGTGGGGAAGGGAAAGGGAAAGGGGTAGAGCAGAAGGATAGAGTAGGAGAAATGAGGAGAGGAAGAGAGGCAGAAGGAGTGGGAAGGCTCAGTCTGGAAGGCCTACTCGTGGAGGTGAGCTCTCAGCAGGACTTTCAAGGGGGGAAGAGAGTTAGTTTGGCACTTCCAGGTCAGTGGTAAGATGTAGGCTGGGGACGAAAGTGGGACAAGGGAGATCAAGGCACAGTGAGGAGGTTAGCGGCAGAGGAGTGGAATGTACTCAGGTGGGCTGTAAAAGGAGAGAAAGGAGGTGAAGTAATAAAGAGGAAGGAAGGAGAGAATGAAGAGTTTTTGCTTCATGCGAAGGTTGATGGGCAACCTTTAGGAGTTTTTGAGGAGGGAAGTGACATGTCCAGAGCATTTCTGTAGAAATATAATGGGGGCAGCGAGTGAAGTATAGACTGAAGTGGGGAGAGACGAAGGATATGAGATCAGAGAGGAAGCCGCTGCAATAATCCGGTTGGGATATTATGAGAGATTGTACCAGCAAGGTAGCAGTTTGGATGGAGAGGAAGAGTCGGATCTTGGCCATGTTGTTAAGGAGAGACTGGCAGGTTTTGTTGATGAACTGGATGTGTGGGATGAATGAGTGAGCAAAGTCAAGGTTGGGGCCTTGTGAGACTGCAAAGATGGTAGTGCTGTCGACGGTGACAGAAAAGTCAGGGAAGGGACAGGGGTTGGGAGGGAGGATAAAGAGATAAGTCTTGAACTTGTTGAGTTTTAGGTGGCGTAAGGACACCCAGGTGGAGTTGGCCTGGAGGGAGGAGGAGATATGCGCCTCGAGGGAGGGAGAGAGAACAGGGGTGGAGGGAGATGTCGATTAGGGTGTCATCTGTGTAGAGATTATAGTTGAAGGGTTGGGGCCAGGCCAGCAAGGCAAAGGCTGGCGGTGGGGGTGGAGGACCAAAGCAGGAAGGCAAAGGCTGGGGGCCCCAAACTGGAACGAGAAGTGTTGGGGCCAGGCTTACAGTGCAAAGGCTAGAAGGTCCGAAGTGGAACTTGAAGGGATTGTGGAGAGGCCTGCAGAGCAAAGGCTGTGGAGATGGCGGGGGTGGAGGGGGCAATAAAATTGGAAGGAGAAAGGTTCAGGGCAGAGTCTCCAAGCCAAAGGCTGGGAGGGGCAATACTGGAACGAGAAGGGTTCGGGGCCAGGCCTGCAAGGCGAAGGCTGGAGAGGTGCAAAACTTGAAGGCAAAGGCGGGGAGGCCCAACCTGGAATGAGAAGGGTTCAGGGCCGGGCCTGCAAGGCAAAGGTAGGGGAGTCAAAAGTGGAAGGGGAAGGGTTCAGGCCCAAGCCTGCAAGACAAAGGCTGGGAGGAGGGTGGGATTGGGCTGAGCTTTAGAAGAGGAGAAGGGTGGGGTCTGGCTTGCAAGGCAAAGGCTGGGGGCCCAAAACTGGATCAAGAAGGATTCGGGGCAAGCCTTGCCAGCTGAAAGCAGGGGGACCCAACTGGACTGGTAATGCTTTGGTGCCAGGCCTACAAGGCAAGGGCAGGGGGCCCAAAACTGGAATGAGAAGAGTTCGAGGCAAGCCTAAAAGAGTAAGAGTGCCACACTGGAGTGATAAGGGTTCGAGGACAGGCCTGCAAGGCAAAAGCTGGGGGATAAAGCTGAAAGACAAAGGCAGTGGGGTCAAACCTGGAAGGAGAAGAGTTTGGGGCCAGGCCTGCAAGGCAATGGCTGGGGGGAGCAAAACTTGAAGGCGAAGGCTGGGGGACCCCAACTGGAACGAGAACTGTTCAGGGCCAGGCCTGCAAGGCAAAGGCTCAAGGGGGTGGGGGAAACATGAAATAGAAGGGTTTGGGGCCAAGTCTATAAACCAAAGCCTGGGGGAACAAAATTGGAAGGCAAAGGCAGGGCTGGGGAGCAGTCAAAAACTGGATGCAGAAGGGTTCGGGGCCAGGCCTGCAAGGCAAAGGCTGGGAGAATAGTGGAATGAGAAAGGTTTGGGACAGGGATGCAATGCAAAGGATGGGGAACCACTATGGATCGAGGATCTCTCTGGGCAGGCCTGCAAGGCAAAGGCTGGGGGGGAAACTGGACGGTAAATGCTGGGTCCAACTTGGAAAGAAATGGTTCAGGCTAGGTCTGTAAGGCAAAGGATGGGGAGGGAAAACTGGAAGGAGAAGGGTATGGGTCCAGGCTTGTGGGGCAGAGGCTGGGGAGGCAAAACTGGAAAGAGATTGGTTCAGGTCTAGGCCAGCAAGGCAAAGTCTTTGGGTCCCAAAAAGGAAAAAGGGATCGAGGCCAGGCCTAAAAAGACAAAGCCTGGGTGGTCCAAAATGGAATGAGAAAGGTTTGGGGACAGGCCTACAAGGCAAAGGCCAGAGGGTGGGCCAAAGCAGCACGAGAAGGGTTTGGGGCAAGGCCTTCAAGGCAATGGCAGGAGACCAAACTGTATTGGTAAGGTTTCGGGGCCAGGCCTGCAAGAGAAAGGCTAGGGGTCAAAACTGGAGGGCGAAGGATGTGGGTCCCAAACTGGAACGTGAAAGGTTTGGTGCCAGGCAGACAAGGCAAAGGCTGAGGGGGCCCAAAGGGAAAGGCAAATACTTTGGGGCCAAAACTGGAAGGAGAATAATTTGGTGCCAGGCCTGCAAGGCAAAGTCTTAAAGAGCCCAAAAAGGAGAGGGGAAGTGTTTGGGGCCAGGCCTGCAAGGCAAAGCTAGGATGGGGGGTAAAACTGGAAGGCAAAGACTGGGGTCCCAAATTGGAAAGAGAAAGGTTCGGGGCCATGGGGGGCAAAACTGGAAGGCAAAGGTTGGAAGGCCAAAGTGAACGATTAGTGTTCGGGCCAGGCCGCATGGCAAAACCTGAGTGGGCCCAAACTGAACGCGAAGGGTTCTGGCCAGGGCACAAGGTAAAGACTGGGGGCCCAAATGGAAGGAGAAATGTTTGGAGCTAGGCCAGCAAGGCAAAGACTTGGTGTCCTAAACCAGAACGAGAAGGATCGGTCCAGGACTGCAAGTCAATGCTGGGGTGGGGATGGGGAGCAAACTGAATCGAGAAGAGTTTAGGGGCAAGGCCTGCAAGGTAAGAGTCTGGGGGGACCAAACTGAAGATTGAAGAAGTGTTCGGGCCAGCCTGCAAGACGGAAGGCTTGGGGATTAAAACTGGAGGCAAAGGGTGGAGTGGACCAAAGTGGAACGATAAGGGTTGGAGTCAGGCATGCCAAGAAATGGCTGGGAGGACAAAAATGGAAGGAAAGGCTGGTGGGCCTAACTGGAACGATAAGTTTGGGGGCCTGCCAGAAAGGCAAAGGCTGAGGGGAAAAACTGGAGGTCAAAGGCTGATGGGCCAAAACTGGACCGATAAGAGTTCGGGCCAATGCCAGGAAAGCAAAGGCTGGGGTGCCAAAACTGGAATGAGAAGTGTTCATGGCTATGCCTGCAAGGTAAAGGATAAGGGGGCAAAACTGGAATGCAAAACCTGGCTGGTCCAGACTGGAACGAGAAGGGGTCCAAACTGGGATTGATAATGATAATAATAATAATGTTGGTATTTTGGTAAGCGCTTACTATGTGCAGAGCACTGTTCTAAGCGCTGGGGAGATACAGGGTAATCAGGTTGTCCCACGTGAGGCTCACAGTTAATCCCCATTTTACAGATGAGGGAACTGAGGCACAGAGAAGTGAAGTGACTTGCCCACAGTCACACAGCTGACACGTGGCAGAGCTGGGAGTCGAACCCATGATCTTGGACTCCGAAGCCCAGGCTCTTTCCACTGAGCCACGCTACTTCTCTAATTTCTGGATTGATAAGGGTTCAGGGCCAGGCCTGCAAGGCAAAGACTAGGGGGTAAAACTGAAGTCAAAGCCTAGAGGGCCAAAACTGGAATGAGAACGGTTTGGGGCCAGGCCTGCAAGGCTAAGGCTGGGAGGCCAATAGTGGAATGAGAAAGCTTTGGGGCCAAACCAGATAGGCAAAGGGTGGGGAAACACTATGGATCGAGAGGCTTTCAGGTCCAGGCCTGCAAGGCAAAGGCTGGGGGGTAGAACTAGAAGGCAAAGGATGGGGTGCCCAAACTGGATCGAGAAGGGTTTGGTGGCCAGATCTGCAATGCAAAGGCGGGGGGGGGGCGGGCGGCGGGGGCGAATCAGGAAGGCAAAGACTGGGTGACCCAAACTGAAAGGAGAAGTGGTCGAAGTCAGGGCTGCAAGGGAAAAAACCGGAATGAGAAGCATTTGGGTCAGGCCTGCAATGCAATGCATAGACTAGGGGGGCAAAACAGGAAGGCAAAGGCAGGGGCCCAAAAATTGGAAAGAGAAGGGTTCAGGCCAGGACTGCCAAGGCAAGGCTGGGAAGGGAAAACTAGAAGAAGAAGGGTGCGGGGCCAGGCCTGCAAGGCGAAGGCTGGGGGTCCAGACTGGATTGATAAGGGTTCAGGGCCAGGACTGCAAGGCAAAGAGTGAGGGGGCAAAACTGGAATGCAAAGGCTGGTTGGCTCTAACTGGAACGAGAAGAGTTTGGGGCCAGACCTGCAAGGCAAAGTCTTGGGGGGGGGGGCAAAACTGGAACGAGAAGGGTTGGGACCTGTCCTGCAAAGGCAAAGGCAGTGAAGTAAAAACTGGAAGTCAAAGTTTGGGGGACTGAAACTGGAGCGAGATGAGTTTGGGGCCAAAGCCTGCAAGAGAAAGGCAAGGGGTCTAAAACTGGAATGAGAAGCATTCGGGGCCAGGCCTCCAATGCAAAGGCAGGGGGGCAAAAGAGGAAGGCAAAGGCTGGGGGGCCAAACTGGATCGAGAAGAGTTCTGGGCCAGGTCTACAAAGCCAAGGCTGGGGGGACAAAATCGGAAGGCAAAGGCTTGGGGGCAAACACTGGAAGCAGAAGGGTTCGGGGCCAGACCGGCAAGGTGAAGGCAGAGGGGGCATACGGGACTGATAAGGGCTCGGGCCAGTCCTCCAGGCAAAGGCTTGGGGGCTAAAAATGGAAGGCAAAGGTGGGGGCGGCCCCAAATTGGAATGATAAAGGTTTTGGAGTTAAGGCATGCCAAGGAACACAGACTTTAGGAGGGCAAAAGGTGGGAATAGTAAGAAGCTGGGGAGGCTGAAACTGGACCAAGAAGCGATGCAAAAGTGCCAAGCCTGCACCGGCAAAAGGCTGGGGGACCCAAACTGGAAACGAGAAGGGTTTCGGGGCCAGCCCATGCAAGGCAAAAGGCCGAGGAGGCCGCAAACTGGAACAGGGCAAGGGGATTTAACGCCAAGGCCAGCAAGGCAAAGGCTGGGTGGGCAAAACTGGAAGAGAACGGTTTCGGGTGGGGTCCGGCACGACAAAGTCTGGTTGGTAAACTGGAAGTCAAAGGCTGGGGGGACCAAAACTAGAATGAGAAGCATTTGGGGCTAGGCCCTGCAAGGCAAAGAATGAGGGGACAAAACTGGAATGCAAAGCTGGGTGGCCCAAAATGGAATGAGGAGGATTTGGGGCTAGGCCTGCAAGGCAAAGGCTGGGGGCCAATAGTGGAACGAGAAAGTTCGGGCCAGGCCTGTAGGCAAAGGGCAGGGGAAGCACTAATTGAAAGAGAACGGTTTGGGCCCAGGTCTGCAAGGTCAACCGGGGGGGGCAAAACTGGAAGGCAAAAGCTGGGTGGCCCAAATTGGAATGAGAAGTATTCGGGCCAGGCCTGAATGGCAAAGTCCTGTGGGGCTAAACTGGAACGAGAAAGGTTCGGGGCCTGGCCTGCCAGACAGGGGCTGGGGAGTAAGAACTGGAAGTCAAAGGATGGGGGCCCAAATTGGAATGATAAGGGTTTGGAGTCAGGCATGCAAAGAAAACACTGGGGAGGGCAAAAATGGAAGGTAAATGCTGGGGAGTTCAAGCTGGAACGAGAAGGGTACAGGCCCAGGCCTACAAAGGCAAAGGCTGGGGGACCCATATTAGATCGTGAAGGGTTCTGGGCCAGACTTGCAAGACGAAGGCTGAGGGCCAAACTGGAATAAGAAGGAAATTAAGGGCAAGGCCAGCAAGGCAAAGGCTGGGTGGGCAAAACTGGAAGGCAAAGCATGGTGGGGCTAAACTGAACGAGCAGAGTTCAGGGTCTGTCTGGCAAGGCAAAGGCTGGGGGGTAAAAACTGGAAGTCAAAGGCTGGGGCGCCAAAAACTGGAAATGAGAAGTGTTCTGGGCTAGCGCCTGCAAGGCAGAGGATGAGGGGGCAAAACTGGAAATGCAAAGCCTGGGTGGTCCCGACTGGAACGAGAAGCGTTCGGGGCCACACCTAGAAGGCAAGGCTGGTGGACCATACCTATTAGGCAAAGGCTGGTAGGCCTAAATTGTAATGAGAAGCAATCTGGACCAGGACTGGAGGTCAAAGGCTGGGGTGCCAATACTGGAACGAGATGTGTTTGGGGCTAGGCCTGCAAGGCAAAGGATGAGGGGAAAAACTGGAATGCAAAGCCTGGGTGGCCCAAAATGGAACGAGAAGGATTGGGGCCAGGCCTGCAAGGCAAAGGCTGGGGGGCCAATAGGCTGGGGGCTGGGGGGGAAAAAACTGGAATGCAAAGCCTGGGTGGTCCAGACTGGAATGAAAAGGGTTCAGAGCCAAGGCTGCAAGGTAAAGACTGGGGGGTAAAAGTGTAAGTGTTCTGAGACCTGGACTAACCTTTTCCCCTAGCTTAACCTTTTCCCCTAGCTAAAACTTTTCTCCTGTCCTAACCATTTCTCCTGGCCTAACCTTTTCACCTGGCCTAACTTTCTGCCTGGCCTAACCTTTTCCCCTAGCCTAAACTTTTTTCCTAGCCTAATGTTTTCCCTCAGCCTAACCTCTCCCTTAGCCTAATTTTTACCCTAGCCTAACCTATTCCGCTGGCTTATGCTTTTCTCCTAACCTACCCTATTCCCCTAGCCTAACCTTTACCCCTTGCCTAAAGTCCCATAGACTAATGCTTTCCCCAGTCTATTGTTTCCCCTTGTGTAATCTTTCTCCTAGCCTAACCTTTTCCCTCTGCCTCTTTCCTCTACCTTAACCTTTTCCCCTAACCTAACATTTACACCAAGCCCAACCCTTTCTCTGGCCTAACCTTTTCCCCTACACTAACCTTTTCTCTGGGCCTTAACTTTTCCTCTGGCCTAACTGCTTCCCTCGGCCTAAGCTTCTCCCTAGCCTAAAGACTTCCCCTGACCTAACCATTTCCGCGGCCTAACCTTTTCCCCTGACCTACCCTTTTCCCTTAGGCTACCTTTTTCTCCTAGCCTACTCTTTTCCCCTAGCCTAAACGTCTCCACCTAGCCTAATGTTGTCCCCTAGCCTAATGTTACCACTAGTATATTCTTTCCCCTAGCATAACCTTTTCCCCTAGCCTTACCGTTTTGCCAGGCTTAGCCTTTTTCCTTAGCCTAACTTTTCCCCCAACCTAACATTTACACTAAGCCCAAACTTCTCCCTGGCCTAACTTTTTCCCCTAGCCTAACCTTTTCCCCAGGCCTAACCTTTTCCCCTGGCCTAATGTTTTCCCCTGGCCAAGATTTTCCCTGGCCTAAGCTTTCCCCATAGCCGAACCTTTTCCCCAGCCATATCTTTTCCCCACCGTAAACATTTCCCCTGGCCTAATGTTTTCCCTTTGCCTAGCCTTTTCCCCGGTCTAACCCCTGGTCTAACCTTTACCCCTACCTTAACCTTTTCTCATTCAATACTATTTATTGAGCGCTTACTATGTGCAGAGCACTGTACTAAGCGCTTGGAATGAACAAGTCGGCAACAGATAGAGACAGTCCCTGCCATTTGACGGGCTTACAGTCTAATCGGGGGAGAAGGACAGACAAGAACAATGGCAAAAATGGCAATAACAATAAATAGAGTTAAACCTAGGCTTTCCCCCTGGCCTAAGCTTTTCCACTGGACTAACTTTTTCACCTTGCCTAACCTTTTCCCCTAGCCTTACCATTTTCCCGGGCTCAGTCTTTTCCCATAGCCTGACGTTTTCCACTAGCCAAACATTTTCATCAATCCTAACACTTTCCCCTAACCTAAACATTTCCCCTAACCTAACCTTCTCCCCTTGCCTAAACTATTTCAAAAGCCTAATCTTTTCACCTAGCCATACACTTTTTCCCATAGCCATACCTTTTGCCCTAGAATAACCTTTTCCCCTAGCCTAATGTTTTCCCCTTGCCGAACCTTTCACCTAGCGTAATCTTCCCCTTAGCCTAAGCATTTCCCCTTGCCTAACCTTTCCCCCTACCTTAACCTTTTCTCCTGGCCTAAGCTTTTCCCCTGACCTACCCTTTCCCCTAGCCTTCCCTTTTACCCTAGCCTACCCTTTTCACCTTGCCTAACCTTTTCCCCTAGCCTAACCATTTTCCCAGGCTTAGTCTTTTCCCATAGCCTAACGTTTTCCACTGGCCAAACATTTTCCCCAATTCCAACACTTTCCCCTAACCTAACCATTTCCCATAACCTAACTTTTTCCCTTTGCCTAACCTTTTCCCTTAGCCTAATCTTTTCATCTAGCTATACATTTTTCCCCTAGCCATACCTTTTCCCCTACAGTAACCTTTCACATGGACTAATGTTTTCCCCTTGTCGAACCTTTCACTTAGCGTAATCTTTCCCCTAGCCTATTTCCGGTTGCCTAACCTTTTCCCCTAGCCTAACCTTTTCCCCTAGCTTAACCTTTTCCCTAGGCCTAACCTTTTCTTCTGACCTAACCTTATCCCCTGGCCTAAACTTTTCCCCTGGTCTAAGCTTTTCCATGCGGCCTAAACTTTCCCCTAGGCCTAATCTTTTCCCCAGGCCCAACCTTTTCCCCTGACCTACGCTTGTCCTCTAGCCTACTGTTTTCTCCTAGCCTACCTTTTTCCCCTAGTCTAACCTCTTCCCCTAGCCTTAACATTTTCTCAGGCTTAGTCTTTTCCCATAGCCTAACCTTTTCCCCCTGCCTCACTCTTTTTCCTAGCCTTACATTTTCCCCTAACATACATTTACACCAAGCCCAACCTTCTCCCTGGCCTAACCTTTTCCCAAAGCCTAAATCTTTGTCAGGGACTAACCTTTTCCTCTGGCCTAACCTTTTCCCCTGGCCTAACCTTTTACCCTGGCCTAACCTATTCCCCTGGCCTAACCTTTTCCCCGGCCTAACCTTTTCACCTTGCCTAAACTTTTCTCCTTGAGTAACCTTTTCCCTGACCTTAACGTTATCCCCTAGCGTTACCTTTTCCCCTGGCCTAAACTTTTCCCCTAGCCAAACCTTTTCTGGTGGCCCAACCTTTTCACCTTTCTTGAGATTTTCCCCTGGCCTAGACTTTCCCCCTAGCCAAACCTTTCTCGTAACATAACCATTGCCCAGGGTTAAACTTTGACCCTGGCCTAACCTTTTGCCCTGGCCTAAGCTTCTCCATGTCCTAACCTTTTCCGCTGGCCTAAACTTTCCCCTAACCTAACCTTTTCCCCTGGCCTAACCTTTTCCCCTTGCCTTAGCTTTTCTCTGAGTTTAACGTTTTCACCTAGCCATTCCTTCTCCCCTAGTTTTAAAATTTTTCCCTGGCCTAACTTTCCCCCTGGCCTAAACTTTTCCCTTAGACTTACCCTTAGAAAGAGGTAACTCTTTCCTTTGCCTAACCTATTCCCCTGTCATAAACGTTTCCCCTGGCCAAACCTTTCCCCTACCACAACTTTATCCCCTGGCCTAATGTTTTCCCCTTGCAAAGCCTTGCCCAACTAATCTTTCCCTTAGCCTATTTCCCCTTGCCTAATCTTTTCCCCTGGTCTAACCTTTTCCCCTAGCCTAACCTTTTCCCCTAGCCTAACCTTTTACCCTAGCCTAGCCTGTTCTCCTAGCCTAACCTTTTCCCTTAGCCTTAACTTTTCCCCATTCGAAGCTTTCCCGCTAGCACAACCTTTCCACTAGTCTAATGCTTTTTTCTAACCTAAGCTTTTCCCCAGACCTAATCTTTAAACGTTGCCTAGCTTTTTTCCTTAGTCTAACTTTTGACCATGCCTAACCTTTCCCAAATCCTAACCATTGCTCATAGCCTAACCTTTCACCCTAGCCTCGCCATTTCCTTTAGCTTAACCTTTATCCTGGTCTTAACATTTTCCCCAAAGCATGACCTTTTCCCCTAGTCTCATCGTTCTTCGAACTTAACCATTTCCCATTGCCTAACCTTTTCCCCAGCCTAATCATTTCCCCTAGCATAACCCAGGCCCTGATAAGCTTTTCCCGTGGCCTGACCTTTTTGCCTGGCCTAACCTTTTTCCTCTCCTAACATATTCCCCAGGCCCAACCTTTCCCTTGCCAGTTTTTTCCCCTGGCCTAAGATTTCCCATCATGTAATCTTTTCCTCTGGCCTAACCTTTTCCTCTGGCCTATCCATTTCCCCTAGTCTAACCTTTCCCCTTGACTAACTTTTCCCTTAGACTAACATTTTCTCCTTGCCTAACTTTTTCCCCTTGTCCAACCTTTTCTCTGAGCCTAACATTTTCCCTGACCCTATCGTTTTTCCCTGGCCTTTCCATTTCCCTTGGCCTAACTCTCTCAAAGGAAAGGCTAAGGGGAGAAAAATGGAAACAGAAGGGCTCAGGGCCAAGCCTGGAAGGCAAAGCCTCAGGGGCCAAAACTGGAATAAGAAGTGTTCAGGGCTAGGCCTGGAAAGCAAAGAGTGGGGACCAAAACTGGAAAGAGAAGGGTTCTGAGGCTAGCCTGGAAGGCAAGGCGATGCGGGGGGGGGGGCGGTTAGGCCTGTAAGGCAAGCCCTGGGGGGACAAAACTGAAACGAGAAGGGTTTGAGGTCCAGGCCTGGAAGGTAAAGGCTGGAGGCGAAAACAGGTGAAAACGTTAAACTCAGAGAAAAGCTAAGGCAAGGGGAAAAGGTTAGGCCAGGGGAAAAGGTTAGGTTAGGGGAAGGTTTAGGCCAGCGGAAAAGGTTAGGACATGGAGAAGCTTAGGCCAGGGCAAAAGGTTAGGCCAGGGTCAAAGTTTAACCCTGGGCAATGGTTATGTTACGAGAAAGGTTTGACTAGGGGGAAAGTCTAGGCCAGGGGAAAATCTCAAGAAAGGTGAAAAGGTTGGGTTGAAAACTGGAAAGAGAAGGGTTCAGGACCAGACCCGAAAGGCAAAGGCTGGGCGGGGAGGCATAACTGGAACGAGAAGGGTTTGGAACCCTGCCTGGAAAGCATAGGCTGGGGAGGGGGGCAAAACTAGAAAGAGAGGAGTTCACGGTCAAGTCTTGAAGGCATAGGCTGGGGAGCCAAAACAGGAAAGCTAAGCGTTCCGGGGTAGGCCTGGAAAGCAAATGCTGGGGTCCAAAACTGGATAGAGAAGGATCGAGCCAGGCCTGGAAGGCAAAGGCCGAGGTGACAAAACCGGAGTGAGGGGGGTCTGGGTACAGGTCTAGTAGGCAAAACCTGGTGCGGCAAACCTGAAATGAGAAAGGTTGAGGACCAAGCCCAGAAGGCATAGGCTGGGGGACCAAACCTGAATGAGACGGGTTTAGGACAGGCTTGTAAAGCAAAGGCTAGGGGCAAAAACTGGAAAGAGAAGTGTTCAGGGCCAGGACTGGAAGGTAAAACCTCTGGGACCAAAACTGGAAATAGAAGAGTTTGGAGCCAGGCCTGGAAGGGTAAGGCTGGGGGGTCAGAACTGGAACAAGAATGGTTCAGTGCCAGGCCTAGAAGGATAGGTTGGGGGGCCCAGGTCTGGAAGACAAAGGCTGATTGGCCAAAAGTGGAATGAGAAGGATTCGAGGCGAGACCTGTCCGGCAAAGGCTGGGGGACCAGGTCTGGAAAGCCAAGGCTGGGGCGCCAAAATCAGAAAGAGAAGGTTTTGGGGTCAGGTCTGGAAAGCAAATGCTGGGGGGGTGGTCCAAAACTGGATAGAGAAGGGATCGGAGCCAAGCCTGGAAGGCACAGGCTCGGGGACAAAACTGGAATGATAGGGGTCTGAGGACAGGCCTAGGAGGCAAGGCTTGGGAGGCACGGGGGTGCAAAACTGAAAAGAGAAGTTTTCGGGGCCAGGTCTGGAAAGGCTAAGGCTGGCGGGGGGCGAGGGGGGCCAAACTGGAAGGGGTTCAGGTTGGGGCCAGACCTGGAAGGGAAAGGTTGGGGGGTGAGGAGAATCTGGAAAGAGAAGCGTTCAGGGTCAGGCCTGGAAGGCAAAGGCTGGGGGCCAAAACTAGAATGAGAAGGGTTCGGGATCAAGACTGGAAGGCGAAGGCTGGGGGCCAAAACTAGAACAAGAAGGGTACGGGGCTAGTTCTGGAAGGCATACGCTAGGGGACCATAATGGGAACGAGAAGGGTTCAGAGTCATGCCTGGAAGGCAAAGGGAGAGGGGCCAATCCTGAAACACGAAGTGCTCAGGGCAAGGCATGTCAGGCAAAGGCAGGGAGAATCAGGTCTGGAAGGAAAAAGCTGGGTAGGGAGCAATCCTGGAACACAGTGTTCAGAGCAAGGCCTGGAAGCCAAGGTTTCGGGGGTCAGGCCTAGAGGTCAAAGCTAGGGGCCCAAAACTGGAACGAGAAAGGTTCTAGGCCGGGCCTATAAGGCAAATGCTGGGGGATCAGATCTAGATAGAGAAGGGTTTGGGGCCATGTCTGGAAGGCAAAAGCTGGGGGGCCAAATCTGGAAAGAGTAAGGTTCAGGGCCATGTTTGAAGACAAAGGCTGGGGAGCCCAACACTTTCCCTTAACATAACCATTTCCCATCACCTAACCCTTTCCTCTTACCTAAAATTTTTCCAGTAGCCTCATCTTTTCCCCTAGCCTAATGCTATCCCTTAGCCTAACCTTTCCCCTAGCCTAACCTTTTCCCCTGGCCTAACTTTTTCACATAGCCTTACTGTTTTCCTTGGCCCTAACTTTTTCCCTGGTCTGAGGTTTTCACCTAGTCAAACATTTCCCCTCACATAACCTTTTCTTAGGATTAAACCTTTCCCCTGCCTTAACCTTTTTCCCTGGCCTAAACCATTCTTCTATTCTAAGTTTTTCCCTGGCTTAAACCTTTCCCCTGGGCTACCTTTTTCCCCAAGCCTAACCTTTCCTTTTGCCTAACCTTTTCCCTGAGCTTAACGTTTTCCCCTAGCCTTACTTTTCCCCGAGCCTAACTATCTCCCTGGGCTAATTTTTCTCTTGGCCTAACCTCTTCGCCTGGCCTACCATTTTTCCATGGCCTATGATTGTCCCCCATCCAAATGTTTCCCCCCAGCCTAACCATTTCCCAAATCTAATCTTGCCCCCAGGTTAATCTTGCCCCTAGACTTACCTTTTCCCCTAACCTAGCCTTTTCCCCTAGCCTAACCCTTTCCCTTAACCTAATGTTTTCCCTTAGTCTAAGGTATCCCTTAGTCTAATCTTTCCCCTAGGCTAACCTTTTCCCCTGGCCTAACCTTTTTCCCCAGGCTACCCTTTTCCCCGACCTACCCTTTGCCCCTGGCCTAGGCTTTCTCCTAGCCTAACCTTTTCCCTTAGCCTAACATTTTCCCCTAGCCATGGGTTCAAATCACGGCTCTGCCACTGGTCAGCTGTGTGACTTTGGGCAAGTCACTTAACTTCTCTTTGCTTCAGTTACCTCATCTGTAAAATGGGGATTAAGACTGTGAGCCCCACGCTGGACAACTTGATTCCCTTGTGTCTACCCCAGTGCTTAAAACAGTGCTCTGCACAAAGTAAGCACTTAACAAATACAAACATTATTATTTCCCCTACCATAAAACTTTCCCCTGGCCTAATATTATCACCTTGCCGAACCTTACACAAAGCTTAAACTTGCCCCTAGCTTAACCTTTTCCCCTAGCCTAACCTTGTCCCCTGGCCTAACTCTTTCCCCTAGCTTAACCATTTCCCCTTGCCTAACTTTTTCTCAGGGTCTAACTTTTTCGCCTCCCTTAACCTTTTCCCCTCACCTATTCTTTTCCCCTAGCCTAATGTTTTCTCCTAGCCTAACATTTCCTTTAGTCTACTCTTTCCCCATAGTAACCTTTTCCTCTAGCCTTACTATTTTACCAGGTTTAGCCTTTTTCCCTAACCAATACATTTTCTCCCGGCTAACTCTTTCCCCTAGCCTAAACCTTTTCTCTAACCTAACATTTACACCAAGCCCAATCTTCTCCCTTGTTTAACCATTTTCCGCTCACCTAACCTTTTCTCCGGACCTAAACTTCTCCCCCGGGCTAACGTTTTACTCTGACCAAGCTTTCCCCTGGCCAAACATTTTCCCATAGCTTAACCTTTTCCCCTAGCCATACCTTTTCCCTAACATAACCTTTTCCTTGGCCTAATGTTTACCCATTGCCAAACCTTCCGCCTAACTTAATCTTTGCCCTAGCATAACCATTTCCCCTTTCCTAACCTTTTCCTCTAGCCTAAGCTTTTCCCCTAGCTTAACCTTTTCTCCTGGTCTAACCTTTGCCCCTAGCCTTACATTTTCCCTGGCCTAAGCTTTTCCCCTGATGTAACCTTTAAGCCTGGTCTAAGATTTTCCCCTGGCCTGACCTTTTCACCTCACCTGACCTTTTCTTCCTACCTAACCTCTTCCTTGAGCCTCACGTTTTCCCCTAGCCGTACCTTTTCCCCTTGCCTGACCTTTTCCACTGGCCTTTTTTCCCCGACCTAAGCTTTTTCCTGGCTTAATCTTTTCCCCTTGTCTAACCATTTCCCCTAGCCTATCCTTTCCCCCTTGCCTAATCTTTTCTTGAGCTTAACTTTTCCCCTAGTCTGACTTTCTCCCTGGACTAAACCTTTCCCTTGGCCTAACCTCTTCCTGTGGCCTAACCTTTTCCCCTGGCCTACCTTCTCTCTTGGACTAAGCTTTTCCCCAATCCTATTTTTTTCCCCAGCCTAACGTTTTCCGTAGTCTATTCTTTCCCCTAGGCTAACCTTTTCCCCTAGCTTTACCATTTTCCCAGGCTTAGCCTTTTCTCCTAGCCTAACCTTTTTCCCCAGCCTAACTCTTTCCCCGAGCCTAAAGATTTTCCCTAACCTAACATTTACACCAAGCCCAACCATCTCCCTGGCCTAAACCATTACCCCTGGCCTAAGCTTTTCCCTGTACTAAGCATTTCTCCTGGCCTAACCTTGTCCCCTTTCCTATCCTCTTCCTGTAACCTAAACCTTTCCCCTGGCCTAACATTCTGGCCTGATAAGAAGGATTCGAGGCCAGATCCGTCAGGCAAAGGCTGGGGGACCAGGTCCGAAAAGCAAAGGCTGGGACGTCAAAACTGGAAAGAGAAGGTTTCGCGGTCAGGTCTGGAAAGCAAATGCTGGGGGGTCCAAAACTGGATAGAGAAGGGATCAGAGCCAAGCCTGGAAGGCACAGGCTGGGGCACAAAACTGGAGTGATAGGGGTCTGAGGACAGGCCTAGTAGGCAAAGCTTGGGGGGGCGGGGGAGGGGGAAAAAACTAGAAGGGATCGGGGCCACTCTTAGAAGACAAAGGCTGGAGGGCTAAAACTGAAAAGAGAAGTTTTCGGGGCCAGGTCTGGAAAGGCTAAGGCTGGTGGGGGGCGACGGGGGACAAACTGGAAGGGGTTCAGGTTGGGGCCAGACCTGGAAGGGAAAGGTCGAGGGGTGAGGAGAAACTGGAACGAGACGGGTTCAGAGTCATGCCTGGAAGGCAAAGGGAGAGGGGCCAATCCTGGAACACGAAGTGCTCAGGGCAAGACATGTCAGGCAAAGGAAGGGAGAATCAGGTTTGGAAGGAAAAGGCTGGGGGAGGGAGCAATCCTGGAACACAGTGTTCAGAGCAAGGCCTGGAAGGCAAGGTTTGGGGGGTCAGGCCTAGAAGACAAAGGCTAGGGGGCCAAAGCTGGAACGAGAAAGGTTCAAGGCCAGGCCTATTAGGCAAATGCTGAGGGCCCAAAACTAGATGGATAAGGTTTGGGGTCATGTCTGGAAGGTAAAGGCTAGGGGGCCAAATCTGGAAAGAGTAAGGTTCAGGGCCATGTTTGAAGACAAAGGCTGGGAGGCCCAACACTTTCCCTTAACATAACCATTTCCCATCACCTAACCTTTTCCTCTTACCTAAATTTTTTCCAGTTCCTCACTTTCCCCTAGCCTAATGCTTTCCCTTAGCCTAACCTTTCCCCTAGCCTAACATTTTCGCCCGGGCTAACTTTTTCACAAAGCCTTACCGTTTTCCTTGGCCCTAACTTTTTCCCTGGTCTGAGGTTTTCACCCAGCCAAACCTTTCCCCTCACATAACCTTTTCTTAGGATTAAACCTTTCCCCTGGCTTAACCTTTTTCCCTGGCCTAAACCTTTCTCCTGTCCTAAGCTTTTCCCTGGCTTAAACCTTTCCCCTGGGCTAACTTTGTCCCCAAGCCTAACCTTTCCCCTTGCCTAACCTTTTCTCTGAGCTTAACGTTTTCCCCTAGCCTTACCTTTTCTCCCTGCCTAACTTTCTCTCTGGGCTAATTTTTTCTCTTGGCCTAACCTCTTCCCCTGGCCTACCATTATTCCATGGCTTATGCTTGTCCCCTATCCTAATGTTTGCCGCCAGCCTAACGATTTCCCAAATCTAAACTCGCCCCCAATCTAATCTTGCCCCTAGACTTACCTTTTCCCCTAACCTAGCCTTTTCCCCTAGCCTAAACCTTTCCCTTAACCTAATGTTTTCCCTTAGTCTAAGATATCCCTTAGTCTAATCTTTCCCCTAGGCTAACCTTTTCCCCTGGCCTAACCTTTTTCCCCAGCCTACCCTTTTCCCCGACCTACCCTTTCCGCCTGGCCTAAGCTTTCCCCTAGCCTAACCCTTTCCCTTTAACTAACATTTGGGCAAGTCACTTAACTTCTCTTTGCCTCAGTTACCTCATCTGTAAAATTGGGATTAAGACTGTGAGCCCCACGCAGGACAATCTGATTCCCTTGTGTCTACCCCAGCGCTTAGAACAGTGCTCTGCACATAGTAAGCACTTAACAAATACCAACATTATCATTTGTTGGTAATAAAGCCTAACCTTTTGTCCGGACCTAAACTTCTCCCCCGGCCTAACGTTTCACCCTGGCCAAACTTTTCCCTGGCCAAACCTTTTCCCATAGCTTAATCTTTTTCCCTAGCCATACCTTTTCCCCTAACATAACCTTTTCCTTGGCCTAATGTTTTCCCATTGCCAAACGTTCCGCCTAACATAATCCTGGCCAAGAAAAACCATTTCTCCTTGCCTAACCTTTACCTCTGGCCTAGGCTTTTCCTCTAGCTTAACCTTTTCTCCTGGCCTAACCTTTTGCCCTAGCCTTACATTTTCCCCCAGCCTAACCTTTTCTACTGGCCTAACCTTTGGCCCTAGCCTTACATTTCCCCGGCCTAAGCTTTCCCCTGACATAACCTTTAAGCCTGGTCTAAGATTTCCCCTGGCCTGACCTTTTCACCTCACCTAACCTTTTTTCCTACCTAACCTTTTCCTTGAGCTTCACGTTTTCCCTAAGCCTTACCCTTTCCCCCTGACTGACCTTTTCCCCTGGCCTAAATTTTCCCCAATCTAAGCTTTTCCTGGCTTAATCTTTTCCCCTGGTCTAACCATTTCCCTAGCCTAACCTTTCCCCCTTGCCTAATCTTTTCCCTGAGCTTAAACTTTCCCTTAGTCTAACTTTCTCCCTGGCCTAAACATTTTCCTTAGCCCAACCTCACCCTGTGGCCCAACCTTTTCCCCTGGCCTACCTTCTCTCTTGGCCTAAGCTTTTCCCCAATACTAATGTTTTCCCCCAGCCTAACGTTTTCCCTAGTCTATTCTTTCCCCAGGCTAACCCTTTCCCCTAGCCTTACCATTTTCCCAGGTTTAGCCTTTTCTCCTAGCCTAACCTTTTCCCCTTGCCTAACTCTTTCCCCGAGCATAAAGATTTTCACTGACCTCACATTTACAGCGAGCCCAACCATCTCCTGGCCTAATTCATTTCTCCTGGCCTATGTTTTTCCCTGTACTAAGCTTTTCTCCTGGCCTAACCTTGTCCCCTTTCCTAACCTCTTCCTGTTGCCTAAACCTTTCCCCTGGCGTCACGTTTTCCCCTGGCCATACTTTTTCCCCTACGGTAACCGTTTCACCTGGCCTTTTGCTTTCCCCTTGCCAAACCTTTTGCATAGCCTAATCTTTCGACTAGCCTAACCATTTCTCCTTGCTTAACCTTGTCCCCTGGTCTAATCTTTTCCCCTAGACAAAACCTTTCTCCTTGCCTGACCTTTTCCCTGAGCATAACATTTTCCTAAAGCCTGACCTTTTTGCCTAGTCTTAGTTATTCCCTGGCCTAACTTTCTCCCTGGCCTAACCTTTTCCCCTAGCCTAACCTTTTCACCTAGCCTAAACCTTTCTCCTAGCCCCAATTTTTTCCCTAGGCTAATGGTTTCCCTTAGCCTAATGTTTCCCATAGCCTAACGTCTTCCCCTGGCCTAACCTTGTCCCCTGGCCTAAACTTTTCCCCTGGTCTAACGTTTCCCCATAGTCTAATCATTTCCCAAGTCCACTCTTTCCCCTAGCCTAACCCTTTCCATTAGCCTTATCTTTCTCCCAGGTTTAGCCTGTTCCACTAACCTAACCTTGAAAAGCCTAACTCTTTCCCCTGTGTAACCTTTTACGCTAGCCTCACCTTTTTCCCAAGCTTAGCATTTTCCCCTATATAATGCCTTCCCCCTGCCTAACCTTTTCCTCTGACCTAACTGTTCCCCAGCCTAACGTTTTCCCCTGACCTAGCTTTTCCCATAGCCTAAAGCTTTCCCCAAACCAAACCTTTTCCCCTACCATAACCTTCTCCCCTGGCCTAATGTTTTCCCCTTGTCAAACTTTTCATTCATTCATTCAATAGTATTTATTGAGCGCTTACTATGTGCAGAGCACTGTACTAAGCGCTTGGGATGAACAAGTCGGCAACAGATAGAGACAGTCCCTGCCGTTTGACGGGCTTACAGTCTAATCGGGGGAGACGGACAGACGAGAACAATGGCACTAAACAGCGTCAAGAGGAAGAACATCTCGTAAAACAATGGCAACTAAATAGAATCAAGGCGATGTACAATTCATTAACAAAATAAATAGGGTAACGAAAATATATACAGTTGAGCTGAGCGGACGAGTACAGTGCTGTGGGGATGGGAGGGAGAGGTGGAGGAGCAGAGGGAAAAGGGGAAAATGAGGCTTTAGCTGCGGAGAGGTAAAGGGGGATGGCAGAGGGAGTAGAGGGGGAAGAGGAGCTCAGTCTGGGAACGCCTCTTGGAGGAGGTGATTTTTAAGTAAGGTTTTGAAGAGGGAAAGAGAATCAGTTTGGCGGAGGTGAGGAGGGGGCGTTCCAGGACCGTGGGAGGACGTGACCCAGGGTCGACGGCGGGATAGGCGAGACCGAGGGACGGTGAGGAGGTGGGCGGCAGAGGAGCGGAGCGTGCGGGGTGGGCGGTAGAAAGAGAGAAGGGAGGAGAGGTAGGAAGGGGCAAGGTGATGGAGAGCCTTGAAGCCTAGAGTGAGGAGTTTTTGTTTGGAGCGGAGGTCGATAGGCAACCACTGGAGTTGTTTAAGAAGGAGAGTGACATGCCCAGATCGTTTCTGCAGGAAGAATGACCGGGCGGAGGAAGCTAGACGGACGGCGAGAGAGAGGAAAGAGCAAGAGTACACATAGTCTAGCCGGATATAACGAGAGCCCGTAATAGTAAGGTAGCCGTTTGGTGCGGAGAAGGCGGATCTTGGCGATATTGTAGAGGTGAACGAGAGACGTCAAGGATGACACCGAGATTCGGGCCTGCGGGCGAAGGATGTCGTGCCATCCACGGTGATAGAGAAGTCTGGACGGACCGGTTGGAGGGAAGATAGGAGCTCAGTCTGCTCATGTTGTTTTAGGTGCGGCCGACTCCAGGTGGAGACGCCCGGAGCAGGAGGAGACGACCTGAAGGGAGGGAGAGGACAGGGCAGATGTAGATCTGCGTGGTCATCTGCGTAGAGATGTAGTCAAAGCCGTGAGACGGATGAGTTCACCGACGAGTGAGTGTAAAAAACTAAATCTATCCTTAGCCTAGTTTCCCCTTGCCTAATCTTTTCCCCTGGTCTAACCTTTTCCCCTAGCCTCACCTTTCCCCATGCTGACCTTTTAACTCAGCCTGACTGTTTACCATAGCCTAAGCTTTTCCCAGGGCAAAATCTTCCTTAAACCTCCCTCTTTTCCCAAGCCTCAGCTAACCCTAACCTAACCTTTACTCCTAGCCTAACTTTTCCTAGAGACTAACTTTTCTCCTGGTCAAACTTTTCCCATTCAATAATCTTTACCCTGGCTTAGCTTTTCCTCTTGTCTAACGTTTTCCTGCCTAACTTTCCCCTGGCTAATCTTTCCCATGTCAAAACTTTTCCCTGGCCAACTTTCTCCTAGCCTCAGCAATTCCCTAACCTAACTTTACTTCAAGCCTAACCTTTCCTAGAGTCTAACTTTTCCCTAGCCTAGCCTTCTCTAGCCTAACCTTTTCCTTAGCCTTAACTTTCCCCATTCTAACTTTCCAGCTAGCACAACCTTTCCACTAGTCTAATGCTTTTCTAACCTAAGCTTTCCCCAACCTAATATTTAAACGTTGCCTAGCTTTTTCCTTAGTCTGATTTTTGCCCACGCCTAAGCTTTCCCCTATCCTATCCATTGCCAATAGCGTAACCTTTCACCCTAGCCTAGCCAATTCCTTTAGCTTAAACTTTTCCTGATGTAACCTTTTCCAAAGCCTGACCTTTTGCCCTATCTTATCTTCCTCGAACTTAACCATTTCCCATGCCTAACCTTTTCCCCAGCTAATCATTCCTAGCATAACGCTTCATTGATAACTGTTTCCCGTGGCCTCCTTTTGCCTGGCCTAAGCTTTTTCCTCTCCTAACATTTCCCCACGCCCAACCTATTCCCCTGGCCTACGTTTTTCACTAGCATAACCTTTTCCCTACTTAAACTATCCCCAGGCCTAACCTTCCTGACTAACCTTTTCCCTGCCTCAGCTTTTCCCTCTCGCAAAACTTTCCCTGCCAGTTTTTCCCGCCTAATTTAAATCATGTATCTTTTCCTCTGGATAACTTTTCCTCTGGCCTAACCTTTTCCCTAGCCTAACCTCCTCTTGATTAACATCCCTTAGACCAACATTTCTCCTTGCCTAACCTTTTCACCTTGTCCAACCTTTTCCCTGAGCCTAACATTTCCCTGACCCTAACATTTCCCTAGCCTTTCCATTACCCTTGGCCTAACTCTCTCAAACGAGAGGCTAAGGGACCAAAGGGAAACAGAAGGGTCAGAGCCAAACCTGGAGGCAAAGCTCAGGGGCCAAAACTGAAATCAGAAGTGTTCAGGCCAGGCCTGGAAAGCATAGGGTGGGACCAAAACTGGAAGAGAAGGGTTCTAGCCTAGCCTGGAAGTCAAGCGATGGGGGTGGGCTAGGCCTGAAGGCAAGCCTGAGGGGAGAAACTGAAACGAGAAGGGTCTGGGGTCCAGTCCTGGAGGCAAAGGGGGGCAAAACTGGAAGGAAGGTTCAGGACAGCAGGAAGGCAAAGGCTGCGGGGGCGGCGGCTAACTGGAACGAGAAGGGTTTGAACCTGCCTGGAAAGCATAGGTTGAGGAGCAAAATGAAGAGAGGATTTCATGGTCAAGCCTTGAAGCATAGGCTGGGAGCCAAACAGGAAAGCTAAGCGTTCCAGGCAGCCTGGAAAGCAATGCTGGGTCCAAAACTTGATAGAAAGGATCGGACCAGGCCTGGAAGGCAAGCCGGAGTGACAAAAGCGAGTAAGAGGTCTGAGTACAGGTCTAGTAGGCAAAACCTGGTGGGCAAAACTGAAACAAGAAGGTTGTGGACCAAGCCTGGAAGCACAGGCTGTGGACAAACCTGAATGAGATGGGTTAGGACAGGCTTGTAAGAAAGGCTACGGCAAAATGACGTTTCAGGCCAGGATGGAAGGTACAACCTCTGTACTAAAACTGGAAATAGAAGAGTTGGAGCCAGGCCTGGAAGGGTAAGCTGGGGTCAAACTGGAACAAGAACGGTTCAGTGCCAGGCCTAGAAGAAAGTTGAGGACCCAGTTCTGGAAGACAAAGCTGGTTGACCAAAAGTGGAATGAGAAAGGATCGACCAAACCTGTCAGCAAAACTGGAACCAGTCTGGAAAGCAAAAGGCTGGGCGCCAAAACTGGAAGGAGAAGGGTTCGGGGTCAGGTCTGAAAGCACATGCGGGGGGGGTCCAAAACTGGATAGAAAGAGATCGGAGCCAAGCCTGGAATGCACAGGCTGGGGGACAAAACTGGAATGAAGGGGTCTGAGGACAGCCTAGTAGCAAACTTGGGGGGCAAAACTGAAACGAGAAGGGTTCGGCCACTCCTGGACGGCAAAGGCTGGGGGCTACAACTGGAAAGAGAAGTGTTGGGCCAGGTCTGGAAAGGTTAAGGCTGGCAGGCCGAGGGGAAAACTGGAAGGTTTCGGCCAGACCTGGAAGGGAAAGGTTGGGGTGAGGAGAAACTGGGAAGAGAAGGGTTCAGGCCAGGCCTGGAAGGCAAAGGCTGGGGGCCAAAACTAGAACGAGAAGGCTTCGGGACCAAGACTGGAAGGCGAAGGCTGGGGCCTAAACTGAAAGGAGAAGGGTACGGGGGTAGGTCTGGAAGGCATAGGCTGGGACCATAATCGGAACGAGAAGGTTCAGTGTCATGCTGGAAGGCAAAGAGAGAGGGGCCAATCCTGGAACACAGTGTTCAGAGCAAAGCATGGAAGGCAAGGTTTGGGGGGTCAGGCCTAGAAGACAAAGTTAGGGTCAAAACTGGAACGCGAAAGGTTCAAGGTGAGCCTATAAGGCAAATGCTGAGGACCAAAACTAGCTAGAGAAGGGTTGGGCCAGTCTGGAAGGCAAAGGCTGGGGGCAAATCTGGAAAGAGTAAGGTTCAGGGCCATGTTTGAAGACAAAGGCTGGGGGCCCAAAACTTTCCTTAACATAAGCATATCCCATCACCTAACCTTTTCCTCTTACCTAAAATTTTTCCTGTAGCCTCACCTTTGCCCTTAGCCTACTGCTTTCCCTTAGCCTAAACTTTCCCCTAGCCTAACCTTTTCCCCTGGCTAACTTTTTCACATAGCCTTACCGTTTTCCTTGGCCCTAACGTTTTCCCTGGTCAGAGGTTTTCACCTAGCCAAACCTTTCCCTCACATAACCTTTTCTTAGGATTAAATCTTTCCCTGGCTTAACCTTTTCCCCTGGCCTGAACCTTTCTCCTGTCCTAAGCTTTTCCCTGGCTTAAACCTTTCCCCTGGGCTAACCTTTTCCCCTAGCCTAACCTTTCCTCTTGCCTAACCTTTTCCCTGAGCTTAACGTTTTCCCATAGCCTTACCGTTTCCCCCAGGCTAACTTTCTCCCTGGGCTAATTTTTTCTCTTGGCCCAACCTATTCCCCTGGCCTGCCATTTTTCCATGGCATTTGCTTGACCCTATCCGAATGTTTCCCCCCAGCCTTACGATTTCCCAAATCTAACTTGCCCGAGTCTAATCTTGTCCCTAGACCTACCTTTTCCCCTAACCTAGCCTTTTCCCCTAGGCTAAACCTTTCCTTTAACCTAATGTTTTCCCTTAGTCTAAGGTATCCTCAGTCTAATCTTTCCCCTAGGCTAACCTTTTCCCCTGACCTAACCTTTTCCTCTGGCCTAACCTTTTCACCTGGCCTAACCTTTTTCCCCAGCCTACCCTTTTCCCCGACCTACCCTTTGCCCCTGGCCTAAGCTTTCCCCTAGCCTAACTTTTTCCCTTTACCTAACATTTTCCCCAGCCATGGGTTCAAATCCCAGCTCTGCAACTTGTCAGCTGGGTGACTTTGGGCAAGTCACTTAACTTCTCTGTTCCTCAGTTACCTCATCTGTAAAATTGGGATTAAGACTGTGAGCCCCACACATGACAACCTGATTCCCTTGTGTCTACCCCAGCGCTTAGAACAGTGCTCTGCACATAATAAGCACTTAACAAATACCAACATTATTATTTCCCTACCATAAATCTTTCCCCTCACCTAATGTTATCACCTTGCCGAACTTTACACCAAGCTTAAACTTTCCCCTAGCTTAACCTTTTCCTCTAGCCTAACCTTGTCCCCTGGCCTAACCATTTCCCCTAGCTTAACCATTTGCCTTTGCCTGACTTTTTGCGCTGGTCTGACTTTTCCCCTCCCTTAACCTTTTCCCTGACATACTCTATTCCCCTAGCCTAATGTTTTCTCCTAGCCTAACATTTCCCTTAGATTACTCTTTCCCCTAGAGTAACCTTTTCCCCATGCCTTACTATTTTACCAAGCTTAGCCTTTTTACCTAACCTATCCTTTTCCTCCCGCCTAACTCCTTCCCCTAGCCTAAACCTTTCCTCTAACCTAACATTGACAACAAACCCACCCTTCTCCCTTGTTTAACCATTTCCGCTAGCCTAACCTTTTCTCCAGACCTAAACGTCTCCCCTGGCCTAAGGTTTTACCCTGGCCAAGCTTTTCCCCTAGCCTAAACCTTTCCTCTCACCTAACATTTACACTAAGCCCAACCTTCTCCTTGTTTAACCTTTTCCACTAGCCAATTGTTTTCCTTGTGGAACCTTAAACCAAGCTTAAACTTTCCCCTAGCTTAACCTTTTCCCCTAGCCTAACCTTGTCCCCTGGCCTAACCCTTTCCCCTAGCTTAACCATTTCCCCTTGCCTAACCTTTTCCCCTGGTCTAACTTTTTCCCCTACCTTAACCTTTTCCACTGACCTACTCTTTTCCCCTAGCCTAATGTTTTCTCCTAGCCTAACATTTCCCTTAGTCTACTCTTTCCCCTAGAATAAACCTTTACCCTAGCCTTACTATTTTACCAGGCTAAGCCTTTTTCCCTAACCTATTCTTTTTACTCCCGCCTAACTCTTTCCCCTAGCCTAAACCTTTCCTCTAACCTTACATTTACACCAAGCCCAACCTTCTCCCTTGTTAAAACCTTTCCGCTAGCCTAACCTTTTCTCTGGACCTAAACCTCTCCCCGCTAACGTTTTACCCAGGCCAAGCTTTTCCCTGGCCAAACCTTTTCCCATAGCTTAACCTTTTCGCCTAGCCAGACCTTTTCTCCTAACATAACCTTTTCCTTGACCTAATGTTTTCCCATGCCAAACCTTCCGCCTAACCTAATCTTTGACCTAGCATAACAATTTCCCCTTGCCAAACCTTTTCCTCTGGCCTAAGCTTTTCCGCTAGCTTAACCTTTTCCCCTGACCTAACCTTTTACCCTGGTCTAAGATTTTCCCCTGGCCTGAATTTTTCACCTCACCTCACCTTTTCTTCCTACCTAACCTTTTCCTTGAGCCTCACGTTTTCCCCAAGCCTTACCTTTACCCCTTGCCTGACCTTTTTCCTGGCCTATCTTTTTCCCCGACATAAGCTTTTTCCTGGCTTAACCTTTTCCCCTGGTCTAACCATTTCCCCTAGCCTAACCTTTCCCCCTTGCCTAATCATTTCCCAGAGCTTAGCTTTTGCCCTAGTCTACCTTTCTCCCTGGCCTAACCTTTCCCTTAGCCTAAACTCTTCCTGTGGCCTAACCTTTTCCCCGGCCTACCTTCTCTCTTGGCCTAAGCGTTCCCCCAATCCTAATGTTTTCCCCGAGCCTAACATTTTCCCTAGTCTATCCTTTCCCCTAGGCTAACCTTTTCCCCTAGCCTTACCATTTTCCCAGGCTTAGCCTTTTCTCCTTTCCTTAGCTTTTTCCCCTGCCTAACTCTTACCCTGAGCCTAAAGATTTTCCATCACATAACATTTACACCAAGCCCAACCGTCTCCCTGGCCTAAACCATTTCGCTTGGCCCATGTTTTTCCCTGTACTAAGCTTTTCTCCTGGCCTAACCTTGTCCCCTTTCCTAACCTCTTTCTGTAGCCTAAACGTTTCCCCTAGCCTAACCATTCCCACTTGCCTAATCTTTTCCAAGAGCTTAACCTTTCCCCTAGTCTAACTTTCTCCCTGGCCTAACCTTCTCCCTTAGCCTAACCTCTTCCTGTGGCCTAAGCTTTTCCCCTGGCCTACCTTCTCTCTTGGCCTAAGCTTTTCCCCAATCCTAATGTTTTCCCCGAGCCTAACGTTTTCCCTAGTCTATTCTTTCCCCTAGATTAATTTTTTTCCCTAGCCTTACCATTTTCCCAGGCTTAGCCTTTTCTCCCATTCTAACTTTGTTCCCTGCCTAAGTCTTACCCCGAGCCTAAAGATTTTCCCTCACCTAACATTTACAGCAAGCCCAACCATCTCCCTGGCCTAAACCATTTCCCCTGGCCTAAGTTTTTCCCTGTACTAAACTTTTCTCCTGGCCTAATCTTGTCCCCTTTCCTAACCTCTTCCTGTAACCTAAACCTTTCCCCTGGCCTAACCTTTCCCCCTGGCCATACTTTTTCCCCTACCGTAACCGTTTCCCCTGAACTTATGTTTTCCTCTTGCCAAACCTTTTGCCTAGCCTAATCCTTCCCCTAGCCTAACCATTTACCCTTGCTTAACCTTGTTCCCTGGTCTAATCATTTCCCCTAGACAAAATCTTTCTCCTTGCCTAACCTTATCCCTGAGCATATTGTTTTCCCCAAGCCTGAACTTTTTGCCTAGCCTTAGCTCTTCACCTGGCCCAACTTTCTCCCTGGCCTAACCTTCTCCCCTAGCCTAACCTTTTCTCCTAGCCTAAATTTTTTTCCTAGGCTAATGGTTTCCCTTAGCCTAATCTTTCCCATAGCCTAACGTCTTCCCCTGACCTAACCTTGTGCCCTGGCCTAAGCCTTTCCCCTGGCCTAACGTTTCCCCATAGTCTAATCTTTTTCCTAGTCCACCCTTTCCCCTAGTCTTCCCTTTTCCCCTAGCGTAATGTTTCTCCTAGTGTAATCTTTCCCCTAGTCTAACCCTTTCCCCTAGCCTTATCTTTCTCCCAGGTGTAGCCTGTTCCACTAATCTAACCTTGAAAAGCCTAAGTCCTTACGCTTGTGTAACCTTTTCCCCTAGCCTCACCTTTTTCCCAGGCTTAGCATTTTCCCCTAGCATAACGCCTTCCCCCTGCCTAACTTTTTTCCCTGGCCTAACTGGTCCCTGGCCTAACGTTCTCCCCTGGCCTAGCTTTTCACCTAGCCTAATCTTTTCCCCTAGCCTAACCTTTTCCTCTACCACAACCTTCTCCCCTGGCCTAATGTTTTCCCCTTGCCAAACCTTTTGCCCAACTAATCTTTCCCCTAGCCTATTTTCCCCTTGCCTAATCTTTTCCTCTGGTCTAACTTTTTCCCCTAGCCTCACCTTTTCCCCATGCCTGACCTTTTAACTCAGCCTGACCATTTACCATAGCCTAAGCTTTTTCCCAGGGCAAAACCTTGTCCTAACCTTTCCCCCTTTTCCCCAAGCTTCAGCTAATTCCCCTAACCTAACCTTTACTCCTACCCTAACGTTCCTAGAGACTAACCTTTTCTCCTGGCCAAACCTTTTCTCATACAATAACCTTTACCCTGGCTTAGGTTTTTCCCCTTGTCTAACCTTTTCCCATAGCCTAGCCTTTTTCACCTAGCCTTTTTCCACTATCCTTAATGTTTCCCCTATTCCAATCTTTTCCCCCAGCCCAACCTTTCTGCAAACCTAACACTTTCTCCTAACCTAACCTTTTCCCTAACCTAATCTTTAAACATTGCCTAGCCTTTTCCTTTACCTTTGCCCATGCCTAACCTTTCCCATAGCCTAAACATTTCTCCTAGCCTAACCTTTCCTTTAACCTATTTCCCATAGTCTCACCTTTGCCCTTAGCCTAACCATTTCCCCTAGCTTATTTCTTTTCCCAGTCTTCAACTTTTCCCCAAAGCCTGACCCTTCCCAGTAGCCTAAGCTTTTCCCCTGGCCTAACTTTTTCTCCTGGCCTAACCTTCTCCCCTGGTCTAATCATTTCCCCTATCATAACCTTATCACTGATAACCTTTTCCCATGGTCTTACCTTTTCCCCTGGCTTAACCTTTTCCCATGATCTTACCTTTTCCCTTAACCTAATCTTTTTCCTAGTTTAACCTTTTTCCCTAAAGTAACCTTTTCCTTAGCCAAACATTTTCCCAAAAGCCCGACCTTTTCTCCTAGCCTGACCCTTTCCAGTAGCCTAAGCTTTTCCCCTGGCCTAACTTTTTCTCCTGGCCTAACATTCTCCCTTGGCCTAATCATTTCCCCTATAGTAACCTTTTCAGTGATAACCTTTTCCCATGCTCTTACCTTTACCCCTGGCTTGACATTTTTTCCCATGGCCTAACCTTTTCCCTTAGCCTAATCTTTTCCCTAGTTTAACCTTTTTCCCGAAAGTAACCTTTTCCTTGGCCAGACCCTTTCCTAAAAGCCTGACATTTTCCCCTAGCCTGACCCTTTCCAGTAGCCTAAGCTTTTCCCCTGGCCTAACCTTTTCCCCTACCCTAACCTTTTCCCCTTGCCTGACCTTTTAACTCAGCCTGAACATTTGACATAGCCTAAGCTTTTTCCCAGTGCAAAACCTTGTCCTAACCTTTCCCCTTTTCCCCAAGAGTCAGCTAATTCCCCTAACCTAACCTTTACTACTAGCCTAACCTTTCCTAAAGACTAACATTTTCTCCTGGTCAAACCTTTCCCCATACAATAACCTTTACCCTGGCTTTAGCTTTTCCCCTTGTCTAACCCTTTCCCATAGCCTAGCCTTTTTCACCTAGCCTTTTTCCACTATTCTTAACCTTAACCCCTTGCTTAACATTTTTTCCCATGGCCTAACCTTTTCCCTTAGCCTAATCTTTTTCCTAGTTTAACCTTTTTCCCGAAAGTAACCTTTTCCTTAACCAAACCTTTTTCCAAAAGCCTGACCTTTTCCCCTAGCTTGACCCTTTCCCGTAGCCTAAGCTTTTCCCCTGGCTTAACCGTTTCCCCTGGCCTAAAGATTTCCACTGGCCTAAGCGTTTCCCCCAGCCTAAAATTGGGCCCTACCATAACCTTTTCCCCTAGCAGAACCGGTTCCCAGGCTTAAACATTTCCCCTGGCCTAACCTTTTCCCCTGGCCTAAGCTTTTCCTTCTCTTAACCTTTTCCCCGGCCTAAGCTTTTTCCTGGTTTAAACATTTCCCTGCTGTAATGTTTTCCCCTTGCCTAACCTTTCCCCTAACCCAACTATTTCCCACAGCCTAACCTTTTCCCCTGGCCTAATAATTTCCCCCATCATAACTTTTTCACTGATAACCTTTTCCCATGGTCTGATCCCTTCCCCTGGCTTACCCTTTTCCCATGGCTTAACCATATACCTTAGCCTAACCTTTTCCCCTAGTTTAACCTTGTTCCCCAGAGTTACCTTTTCCTTACCTTAACCTTTTCCCCTAGGAGAAAGGAAAGGAAAGCCTGACCCTTTCCAGTAGCCTATGACTTTGGCCTGGATTAACGTTTTCCCCTTGCTTAACGTTTTCCTCTGGCTAACCTTTCCCCATGTCAAAACCTTTCCCCTGGCCTAACCTTTCTCCTAGCCTCAGCTAATTCCCCTAACCTAACCTTTACTCCAAGCATAACCTTTCCTAGAGTCTAACCTTTTCCCCTAGCCTAACCTTTTCCCCTGGACAAACCTTTTCCCGGACAGTTACTTTTACTAGGGGTTAACCTTTTCCCCATGCCTAACCTTTTCCCCTAGCCTAACCTTTCCCCTAGCCTAGCCTGTTCTCCTAGCCTAACCTTTTCCCTTAGCCTTAACTTTCCCCCATGCTTACCTTCCCCACTAGCACAACGTTTCCACTAATCTAATGCTTTTTTTCTAACCTAAGCTTTTCCCCAGACCTAATCTTTAAATGTTGCCTAGCTTTTTTCCTTAGTCTAACTTTTGCCCATGCCTAACTTTTCCCCTATCCTAACCATTGCTCATAGCCTAACCTTTCACCCTAGCCTAGCCATTTCCTTTAGCTTAACCTCTTTCCTGGTCTTAACCTTTTCCCCAAAGCCTGACCTTTTCCCCTAGTCTCATCTTTACTCGAGCTTAACCATTTCCCATCGCCTCATCTTTTCCCCAGCCTAATCATTTCCTCTAGCATAACCCTTGCACTGATAAACTTTTACCGTGGCCTGACTTTTTTGCCTGCCCTAAGCTTTTTCCTCTCCTAACATTTTCCCCAGGCCCAACTATTACCCCTGGCCTACGTCTTCCACCAAGCATAACCTTTTCCCTGACTTAAAGTCTCCCCTGGCCTAACCTTGTCCTCTGGACTAACCTTATCCCTTGGCCTAAGCTTTTCCCTGGCTCAAAATTTTCCTTGCTATTTTTTCCTCGGCCCTAAGATTTCTCATCATTAATCTCTTCCTCTGAGTGAGAGGGGTCTGGGTACAGGCCTAGTAGGCAAAACCTGGTGGGGCAAAACTGAAACGAGAAAGGTTGAGGAACAAGACTTGAAGGCATAGGCTGGGGGACCAACCTGAATGAGACGGGTTTAGGACAGCTTGTAAAGCAAAGGCGAGGGGCAAAAACTGGAAAGAGAAGTGTTCAGGGCCAGGACTGGAAGGTAAAACCTCTGGGACCAAAAACTGGAAAGTAGAAGAGTTTGGAGCCAGGCCTGGAATGGTAAGGCTGGGTGGCCAAAACTGGAACAAGAACGGTTCAGTGCCAGGCCTAGAAAGAAATGTTGGAGGGCGCAGGTCTGGAACAAAAGGCTGGTTGGCCAAACGTGAAATGAGAAGGATTCGAGGCCAGACCTGTCAGGCAAAGGCTGGAGAAACCAGGTCTGGAAAGTAAAGGCTGGGCATCAAAACTGGAAAGAGAAGGGCTCGGGGTCAGGTCTGGAAAGCAAATGTTGGGGGGGTCCAAAACTGGATCGAGAAGGGATCGGAGCCAAGCCTGGAAGGGCACAGCTGGGGGGACAAAACTGGAATGACAGGGGTCTGAGGACAGCCTAGTAGGCAAAGCTTGGTGGAGGGATGGGCAAAACTGAAATGATAATGGTTCGGGACCACTCTTGCAAGGTAAAGGCTGGGGTGCTATAACTGGAAAGAGAGGTTTTCGGGTACGGGGCTGGAAAGGCTAAGGCTGGCGGCGGTGCAGGGGGGAGGGTGGGGCAAAACTGGAAGGGGAACAAGTTGGGGCCAGACCTGGAAGGGAAAGGTCGGGGGGTGAGGATGAATCTGGAAAGGAGAAGCATTCAGGGCCAGGCCTGGAAGGCCAAAGGCTGGGGGCCAAAACTAGAATGAGAAGGGTTCGGGATCAAGACTGGAGGCGAAGGCTGGGGGCCAAAAACTAGAAATAAGAAGGGTACGGGGCTAGGTCTGGAAAGGCATACGCTAGGGGACCATTAATGGGAACGAGAAGGGTTCAGAGTCATGGCCCTGGAAGGCAAAGGGAGAGGGGCCAATCCTGAAACACGCAGTGCTCGGGGCAAGGCATGTCAGGCCAAAGGCAGGGAGAATCAGGTCTGGAAGGAAAAAGCTGGGTAGGGAGCAATAATGGAACAGTATGTTCAGAGCAAGGCCTGGAAGGCAAGGTTTGGGGGGTCAGGCCTAGAAGACAAAGGCTAGGGGGCCAAAACTGGAACGAGGGAAAGGTTCAAGGCCGGGCCTATAAGCCAAATGCTGGGGGACCAAATCTAGATAGAGAAGGGTTTGGGGCCAGGTCTGGAACAAAAGGCTGGTTGGCCAAACGTGAAATGTGAGAAGGATTCACCTAAACTTTCTCCGGACCTAAACTTCTCCCCCCGGGCCTAACATTTTACCCTGGCCAAGCTTTTCCCTGGCCCAAACCTTTTCCCATAGCTAACCATTTCCCCCAGCCATACCTTTTCCCCTAACATAACCTTTTCCTTGGACTAATGTTTTCCCATTGCCAAACTTTCCGCCTTTCCTAGTCTTTGCCCTAGCATAACCATTTCCCCTTGCGTAACCTTTTCCTCTGCCCTAAGCTTTTCCCCTAGCTTATCCTTTTCCCCCCTGACCTAAGCTTTTACCCTGGTTTACGATTTTCCCCTCGCCTGACCTTTCACCTCACCTAACCTTTTCTTCCTACCAAACCTTTTCCTTGAGCCTCACGTTTTCCCCAAGCCTTACCTTTTCCCCTTGCCTGACCTTTTACCTGGCCTAACTTTTTCCCCCGACCTAAGGTTTTTCCTGGCTAAATCTTTTCCCCTGGTCTAACCATTTCCCCTAGCCTAACCTTTCCCCCTTGCCTAATCTTTTCCCCTAGCTTAACCTTTCCCCTAGTCTAACCTTTTCCCCTGGCCTAACCTTTTCCCTTAGCCTAACCTCTTCTTGTGGCCTAACCTTTTCCCCTGGCCTACCTTCTCTCTTGGCCTAAGCTTTTCCCCAATCCTAATGTTTTCCCCCAGTCTAACGTTTTCCCTGGTCTATTCCTTTCCCCTAGGTTTACCTTTTCCCCTAGCCTTACCATTTCCCAGACTCAGCCTTTTCTCCTAGCCTAACCTTTTTCCCCTGCCTAACTCTGACCCCCGAGCCTAAAGATGTTTCCCCTAACCTAACATTTACACCAAGCCCAACCGTCTCCCTGGCCTAAACCATTGTCCCTGGCCTAAGTTTTCCCTGTAGTAACTCTTCTCCTGGACTGACCTTGCCCCCTTTCCTAACCTCTCCCTGTGGACTAAACCTTTCCCCTGTCCTAACCTTTTCCGTGGCCATACTTTTTCCCCTACCATAACCGTTTCACCTGGCTTATGTTTTCCCCTTTCCAAACCTTTTGCCTAGCCTGATCTTTCGCCTAGCCTAACCATTTCCCCTTGCTTAACCTGTCCCCTGGTCTAATCTTTCCCCTAGACAAACTTTTCTCCTTGCCTAACCTTATCCCTGAGCAAAACGTTTTCCCCAAGCCTGACCTTTTTGCCAGCCGTAGCTATTCCCCTGGGCCTAACATTCTCCCTGGCCTAACCTTTTCCCTAGCCTAACCTTTTCACCTAGCCTAAACTTTTCTCCTAGCCCTGAATTTTTTTCCCTAGGCTAATGGTTTCCCTTAGCCCTAATCTTTCCAATAGCCTAACGTCTTCCCTGGACTAACCTTTTCTCTGGCCAAACCTTTTCCCCTAGCCTAACCTTTCCCCTAGACTAACCTTTCCCTTAACCTAACATTTTCTCCTTGCCTAACCTTTTCCCCTTGTCCAACCTTTTCCCTGAGCCTAACCTTTTCCCTGACCCTAACGTTTTTCCCTAGCCTTTCCATTTCCCTTGGGCCTAACTCTCTCAAAGGAAATCCTAAAAGGGACCAAAATGGAAACAGAAGGGTTCAGGGCCAAGCATGGAAGGCAAAGGCTCAGGGGCCAAAACTGGAATTAGATGTGTTCAGGGCCAGGCCTGGAAAGCAAAGGGTGGGGACCAAAACTGGAAAGAGAAGGGCTCTGGGCCTAGCCTGGAAGGCATGGCGATGGGGGAATGGGTGTTAGGCCTGTAAGGCAAGCCCTGGGGGGACGAAACTGAAACAAGAAGCGTTTGGGGTCCAGGCCTGGAAGGCAAAGGCTGGGGAGGGTGGCAACACTGGAAAGTGAAGGGTTCAGGCCAGACCTGGAAGGCAATCTGGGGGGAGGTGTGTTAAAAGTGAAACGAGAAGGGTTCGGGTCCAGGCCTGGAAGGCAAAGGTTGGGGGGGATATAAAGGGAACAAGAAAGGTTTGGAACCCTGCCTGGAAGCGTAGGCTGGGGTGTGGGGCAAAACTAGACAGGGAGAGGTTCATGGTCAAGCCTTGAAGGCAAAGGCGGGGGAGCCAAAACAGGAAAGCTAAACGTACCGGGGGAGGACTGGAAAGCAAATGCTGGGGATCCTAAACTGGATAGAGAACGGATCGGAGCCAGGCCTGGAAGGCAAAGGCCGGGGTGACAAAACCGGAGTGAGGGGCCTCTGGATACAGGTCTAGTAGGCAAAACCCGGTGGGGCAAAACTGAAACGAGAAAAGTTGAGGACCAAGCCTGGAAGGCATAGGCTGGGGGACCAAACCTGAATGAGACGGGTTTAGGACAGGCTTGCAAAGTAAAGACTAGGGGCAACAACTGGAAAGAGAACTGTTCAGGACCGGGACTGGAAGGTAAAACCTCTGGGAACAAAACTGGAAATAGAAGAGTTTGGAGCCAGGCCTACAAGGGTAAGGTTAGGGGGCCAAAACTGGAACCAGAACGGTTCAGTGCCAGGCCTAGAAGGAAAGGTTGGGGGGCCCAGGTCTGGAAGACAAAGGCTGGTTGCCCAAAAGAGGAATGAGAAGGATTCGAGGCCAAACCTGTCAGGCAAAGACTGGGGAACCAGGTCTGGAAAGCAAAGGCTGGGGCGCCAAAACTGGAAGGAGAAGGGTTCGGGGTCAGGTCTGGAAAGCACATGCGGGGGGGGTCCAAAACTGGATAGAGAAGAGATCGGAGCCAAGCCTGGAATGCACAGGCTGGGGGGACAAAACTGGAATGAAAGGGGTCTGAGGACAGGCCTAGTAGGCAAACCTTGGGGGTGGGCAAAACTGAAACGAGAAGGGTTCGGGGCCACTCCTGGAAGGCAAAGGCTGGGGGGTTTCAACTGGAAAGAGAAGTGTTGGGGGCCAGACCTGTCAGGCAAACCCTGGGGGACCAGGTCTGGAAAGCAAAGGCTGGGGTGCCAAAACTGGAAGGGGAAGGATTCGGAGTCAGGTTGGGAAAGCAAATGATGGGGGGGGGGTCCAATACTGGATAAGAAAAGGGATCGGAGCCAAGCCTGGAAGGCACAGGCTGGGGGGACAAAGCTGGAATGATAGGGGTCTGAGGGACAGGCCCAGTAGGTTAAAGGTTGGGTGGGGGGGAGCAAAACTGAAACGATAAGGGTTCGGGGCCACTCTTGGAAAGCAAAGGCTGGGGGACATAAAACTGGAAAGAGAAGTGTTGGGGGCCAGGTCTGGAAAGGCTAAGGCTGGCCGGGGGCGGGGGGGGCAAAACTGGAAGCAGTACCAGTTGGAGCCAGATCTGGAAGGGAAAGGTAGGGGGGTGAGGAGAAACTGGAAAGAGAAGGGTTCAGGGCCAGGCCTGGAAGGCAAAGGCTGGGGGCCAAAACTAGAATGAGAAGGGTTCGGGACCAAGACTGGAAGGCAAAGGCTGGGGGCCAAAACTAGAAGGAGAAGGTATGGGGCTAGCTCTGGAAGGCATAAGGCTGGGGGACCATATTGGGAACGAGAAGGGTTCAGAGTCATGGCCTGGGAAGGCAAAGGGAGAGGGGTCAATCCTGGGACACGAAGTGTTCAGGCAAAGACCTGTCAGGCAGAGACAGGGAGAATTCAGGTCTGTAAGGAAAGGGCTGGGAGGGAGCAATCCTGGAACACAGTGTTCAGAGCAAGGCCTGGAAGGCAAGATGTGGGGTGCAGGCATAGAAGACAAAGGCTAGGCAGGCAAAACTGGAACGAGAAAGGTTCAAGACCAGGCCTATAAGGCAAATGCTGGGGGACCAAATCTAGATAGAGAATTGTTTGGGGCCAGGTCTGGAAGGCAAAGACAGGGGGACCAAATTGTTGAAAGAGTAAGGTTCAGGGTCATGTTTGAAGACAAAGGTTGGGGGGCCCAACACTTTCCCCTAACCTAACCATTTCCCATCACCTAACTTTTTCCTCTTACCTAAACTTTTACCAGTAGCCTCACCTTTTTCCCAAGCCTAATGCTTCCCCTAGCCTAACCTTTCCCCTAGCCTAACCTTCTCCCCTGGCCTAATTTTTTCACATAGCCTTACCGTTTTCCTTGGCCCTAACTTTTTCCCTGGTCTGAGGTTTTCACCTAGCCAAAACCTTTCCCCTCACATAACCTTTTCTTAGGATTAAACCTTTCCCTGACTTAACCTTTTCCCCTGGCCTAAACCTTCTCCTGTCCTAAGCTTTTCCCTGGCTTAAACCTTTCCCCTGGGCTAACCTTTTCCCCAAGCCTAACCTTTCCTCTTGCCTACCCTTTTCCCTGAGCTTAACGTTTCCCTAGCCTTACCTTTCCCCAGCCTAACGTTTCTCCCTGGGCTAATTTTTTTCTCTTGGCCTAACCTCTTCCACTGGCCTATCATTTTCCATGGCCTATGCTTGTCCCCTATCCTAATGTTTCCCCCCAGCCTAACAATTTCCCAAATCTAAAACTCACCCCGAGTCTAATCTTGCCCCAAGACTTACCTTTTCCCCTTAACGTAACCTTTCCCCTAGCCTAAATCTTTCCCTTGGCCTAATGTCTTCCCGTTAGTCTAAGGTATCTCTTAGTCTAATCCTTCCCCTAGGCTAACCTTTTCCCCTGGTCTAAACCTTTTCCCCAGCCTAACCCTTTTCCCCGACCTACCCTTTGCCCCAGGCCTGAGCTTTCCCCTAGCCTACCCTTTTTCCTTAACCTAACATTTCCCCTAGCCGTGGGTTCAAATCCCACCTCTGCCACCTGTCAGCTGTGTGACTTTGTATAAGTCACTTAACTTCTCTGTGCCTCAATTACCTCATCTGCAAAAAGGGGATTAAGACTGTGAGCCCCACGTGGGACAACCTGATTCCCTTGTGTCTACCCCAGCGCTTAGAAAAGTGCTCTGCACATAGTAAGCACTTAACAAATACCAACATTATTATTTCCCCTGCCATAAAACCTTCCCCTGGCCTAATGTTTTCACCTTGCTGAACTTTATACCAAGCTTAAACTTTCCCCTAGTTTTACCCTTTGCCCCTAGCCTAACCTTGACCCCTGGCCTAACCCTTTCCCCTAGCTTAACCATTTCCCCTTGCCTAACGTTTTCCCCTGGTCTAACTTTTTCCCCTACCTTAACCTTTTCCCCTGACCTACTCTTTTCCCCTAGCCTAATGTTTTCTCCTAGCCTAACATTTCCCTTAGTCTACTCTTTCCCCTAGAGTAACCTTTTCCCCTAGCCTTACTATTTTACCAGGCTTAGCCTTTTCCCCTAACCTATCGTTTTTCTTCCCGCCTAACTCTTTCCCCTGGCCTAAACCTTTAGTCAAAGCTAACATTTACACCAAGCCCAACTTTCTCCCTTGTTTAACCTGGTCTGCTAGCCTAACCTTTTCTCCGGACCTAATCTTCTCCCCCGGCCTAACGTTTACCCTGGCCAAGCTTTTCCCTGACCCAAACCAATTCCCATAGCTTAACCTTTTCCGCTAGCCATACCTTTTCCCCTAACATAACCTTTTCCTTTGCTTAATGTTTACTCATTGCCAAACCTTCCGCCTAACCTAATCTTTGCCCTAGCATAACCATTTCCCCTTGACTAATCTTTTCCTCTGGCCTAAGCTTTTCCCCTAGCTTAACCTTTTCTCCTGGCCTAGCCTTTTGCCTTAGCCTTACATTTTCCCCCAGCCTAAGCTTATCCCCGACCTAGTCTTTTACCCGGGTCTAAGATTTTTCCCTGGCCTGACCTTTTCACCTCACCTAAACTTTTCTTCCTACCTAACCTTTTCCTTGAGCCTCACGCTTTCCCCAGGTCTTAACTTTACCCCTTGCCTAATGGTTTCCCCGAGCTTAACTTTTGCCCTAGTCTATCTTTCTCCCTGGCCTAACCTTTTCCCTAAGCCTAACCTCTTCCTGTGGGCCTAACCTTTTCCCCTGGCCTACCTTCTCTCTTGGCCTAAGCTTTTCCCCAATCCCAATGTTCTCCCCAGCCTAACGTTTTCCCCAATCTATTCTTTCCCCTAGGCTAACCTTTTCCCCTAGCCTTAGCATTATCCCAGGCTAAGCCTTTTCTCCTAACCTAACCTTTTTTCCCCTGCCAAACTCTTTCTCCGAGCCTAAAGATTTTCCCTGACCTAACATTTACACCAAGCCCAACCATCTCACTGGCCTAGCCCATTTCCCCTGGCCTAAATTTTTCCCTGTACTAAGCTTTCCTCCTGGCCTAACCTTGTCCCCTTTCCTAACCTCCTCCTGTAGCCTAAACAGGAAGCAGGGTGGCTCAGTGGAAAGAGCACGGTCTTTGGAGTCAGAGGTAATGAATTCGAATCCCAGCTCTGCAACCTGGCTGCTGTGTGACCTTGGGGCAAGTCACTTCACTTCTCTGTGCCTCAGTTACCTCATCTGTAAAATGGGGATGAAGACTGTGAGCCCCACGTGGACAACCTGCTTCCCCTGTGTCTACCCAGCGCTTAGAACAGTGCTCTGCACATAGTAAGCGCTTAACAAATACCAACATTATTATTAAACATTTCCCCTGGCCTAACCTTTTCCCCTGGCCATACTTTTTCCCCCTACCATAACCGGTTTACCTGGTTTTATGTTTTCCCCTTGCCAACCTTTTGCCTATCCTAATCTTTCTCCTAGCCTAACCAATTCCCCTTGTTTAACCTAGTCCCCTGATATAATCTTTTCCCCTAGACAAAATTTTTCTCCTTGCCTAACCTTTTCCCTGAGCATACTGTTTTCCCCAAGCCTGAGCTTTTTGCCGAGCCTTAGCTATTCCCCGGGCCTAACTTTCTCCATGGCCTAACCTTTTCCCTTAGCCTAACCTTTTCAGCTAGCCTAAACCTTTCTCCTAGTCTAAATTTTTTTCCCTAGGCTAATGGTTTCCCTTAGCCTAATCTTTCCCATATCCTAAACGTCTTCCCCTGGCCTAACCTTGTCAACTGGACTTAACTTTTCCCCTGGCCTAACGTTTCACCATAGTCTAATCTTTTCCCTAGTCCACCCTTTCCCCTAGCCTTCCCTTTTCCCCTAGCCTAACTTTTCTCCTGGTCTAAAATTTCCCTTAGCGTAACCCTTTCCCCTAGCCTTATCTTTCTCCCAGGTTTAGCCTGTTCTACTAACCTAACCTTGAAAAGCCTCACTCTTTCCCTTTAAGTAACCTATTCCCTTAGCCTCACCTTTTTCCCAGGCTTAGCATTTTCCCCTAGCATAACGTCTTCCCCCGCCTAACTATTTCCCCTGGCCTAACTGTTCCCTGGCTTAAGGGTTTCCCCTGGCCTAGCTTTTCCCCTAAGCCTAACATTTCCCCTAGCCGAACCTTGACCCCTATCACAACCTTCTCCCCTGGCCTAATGTTTTCCTCTTGCCAAACCTTTTGCCCAACCTAATCTTTCCCCTAGCCTATTTTCCCCTTGCCTAATCTTTTACCCTGGTCTAACCTTTCCCCTAGCCTAACCTTTACCCCATGCCTGACCTTTTGACTCAGCCTGACCATTTACCATAGCCTAAGCTTTTTGCCAGGGCAAAACCTTGTCCTAACCGTTCCCCCTTTTCCCCAAGCGTCAGCTAATTCCCCTAACCTAACCTTTACTCCTAGCCTAACGTTTCCTAGAGACTAACCTTTTCTCCTGGTCAAACCTTTTCCCATACAATAACCTTTACCCTGGCTTAAGCTTTTCCTCTTGTCTAACTTTTTCCCATAGCCTAGCCTTTTTACCTAGTCTTTTTCCACTATCCCTTAATTTTTCCCCCTATTCCAATCTTTTCCCCCAGTCCAACCTTTCTGCAAACCGAACACTTTCTCCTAACCTAATCTTTTTCCCCTAACCTAATCTTTCAACATTGCCTAGCCTTTTCATGTACCCTAACCTTTGCCCATGCCTAACCTTTCCCATAGCCTAAACATTTCTCCTAGCCTAACCTTTCCTTTAACCTATTTCCCATAGTCTCATCTTTTCCCTTAGCCTAACCATTTCCCCTAGCTTAATTCTTTTCCCAGTCTTAAACTTTTCCCCAAAGCCTGACCCTTCCCAGTAGCCTAAGCCTTTCCCCTGGCCTAACTTTTTCTCCTGGCCTAACGTTTTCCCCTGGCCTAATCATTTCCCCTATCATAACCTTTTCACTGATAACCTTTTCCCATGGTCTTTCCTCTCCTGCTGGCTTAACTTTTTCCCATGGCCTAACCTTTTCCCTTAGCCTAATCTTTTTCCTGATTTAAGCTTTTTCCCTAAAGTAACCTTTTCCTTAGCCAAAACCTTTCCCAAAAGCCTGACCTTTTCCCCTAGCCTGACCCTTTCCAGTAGCCTAAGCTTTCCCCCGGTTTAATAGTTTCCCCTGGCCTAAAGCTTTCCACTGGCCTAACCGTTTCCCCCAGCTTAACATTGGCCCCTACCATAACCTTTTCCCAGGCTTAAACATTTCCCCTGGCCTTACCCTTTGCCTCTGGCCTAACCTTTTCCCTTAACCTAACATTTTCCCCTAGCCATATCTTTTCGCCTACCATAAACCTTTCCGCTGGCCAACCTTTTCCTTCTCATATCCTTTTCCCCTGGCCTAAGCTTTTTCCTGGTTCAAACATTTCCCGGCAGTAATGTTTTCCCCTTGACTAACCTTTCCCCTAACCCAACTATTTTCCACAGCCTAACCTTTTCCCCTAGCCTAATCATTTCCCCCATCATAACATTTTCACTGATATCCTTTTCCCATGGTCTGATATTTTCTCCTGGCTTACCCATTTCCCATGGCCTAACCATAGCCATTAGCCTAACCTTTTACCCTAGCTTATCCTTTTCCCCAGAGTAACCTTTTCCTTACCTGAACCTTTTCCCCTAGCCTGACCCTTTCCAGTAGACTACGCTTTTGCCCTGGATTAACGTTTTCTCCTGGCCTAACGTTTTCCTCTGGCTAACCTTTCCCCATGTCAAACCTTTTCCCCTGGCCTAACTTTTTCTCCTAGCCTCAGCTAATTCCCCTAACCTAAACTTTACTCCAAGCATAACCTTTCCTAGAGTTTAACCTTTTCCCCTAGCCTAAACCTTTCCCCTGGCCAAAACGTTTCCCCGACAGTTACTTTTACCCCGGTTAAACCTTTACCCATGCCTAACCTTTTCTCCTAGCCTAACCTTTTCCCCTAGCCTAACGTTTTCCCTTAGCCTTAACTTTTCACCCATTTTAACCTTTCCCGCTAGCACAACCTTTCCAGTAGCCTAATGTTATTTTCTGACCTAAGCTTTTCCCCAGTCCTAATCTTTAAACGTTGCCTAGCTTTTTTCCTTAGTCTAGCTTTTGCCCATGCCTAACCTTTCCCCTATCCTAACCATTGCCCATAGCCTAACCTTTCACCCTAGCCTAGCCATTTTCTTTAGCTTAACCTTTTCGTGGTCTTAACCTTTTCCCCAAAACCTGACCTTTTCCCCTAGTCTTATCTTTGCTCGAACTTAGCCATTTCCCACTGCCTATCCTTATCCACAGCCCAATCATTTCCCCTAGCATAACCCTTTCACTGATAAACTTTTCCGGTGACCTGACCTTTTTGCCCGGCCTAAGCTTTTTCCTCTCCTAAAATTTTCCCCAGGCCCAACCTATTCCCCTGGCTTATGTTATTCCACTAGCATAACTTTTTCCCTGACTCATCCTCATCCTGGCCTAAGCTTTTCGTGGTTCAAACATTTCCCTTGCCAGTTTTTTCCCCTGGCCTAAGGTTACCCATCATGTAATCTTTTCCTCTGGCCTAACCTTTTCCTCTGGCCAAACCTTTTCCCCTAGCCTAACCTTTCCCCTAGACTAACTTTTCCCTTAGCCTAACATTTTCTCCTTGCCTAACCTTTTCCCCTTGTCCAACCTTTTCCCTGAGCCTAACATTTTCCCTCACCCTAACGATTTTCCCTAGCCTTTCCATTTCCCTTGGCCTAACTCTCTCAAAGAAAAGGCTAAGGGGACCAAAATTGAAACAGAAGGTTTCAGGGCCAAGTCTGGAAGGCAAGGCTCAGGGACCAAAGCTGGAACTAGAAGTGTTCAGGGCCAGGCCTGGAAAGCAAAGGGTGGGCACCAAAACTGGAAAGAGAAGGGTTCTGGGCCTAGCCTGGAAGGCAAAGCAATGGGGTTGGGGGGCGTTAGGCCTGTAAGGCAAGCCCTGGGGGGACAAACTGAAACGAGAAGGGTTTGGGGTCCAGGCCTGGAAGGCAAAGACTTGGGGGTGACAAACTGGAAAGAGAAGGGGTTCAGAGCCAGGCCTGGAAGGAAATCCGGGCTTGGGGAGGGGCGTTAAAAGTTAAACGAGAAGGTTCAGGTCCAGGCCTGGAAGGCAAAGGCTGGGGGCGGCGCATAACTGGAACGAGAAGTGTTTGGAACCCTGCCGGGAAAGCATAGGCTGGGGAGGGGGGCAAAACTAGAAAGAGAGGAATTCAGGGTCAAGCCTTGAAGGCATAGGCTGGGGAGGCAAAACAGGAAAGCTAAGCGTCCGGGGTAGGCCTGGAAAGCAGATGCTGGGGCTCCAAAACTGGATAGAGAAGGGATCCGAGCCAGGCCTGGTAGGCAAAGGCCAGGTTGACAAAACCGGAGTGAGATGGGTCTGGCTAAAGGTCTAGTAGGCAAAACGTGGTGGGGCAAAACTAAAACCTGAAAGGTTGAGGACCAAGCCTGGAAGGCATAGGCTGGGGGACCAAACGTGAATGAGACGGGTTTAGGACAAGCTTGTAAAGCAAAGGCTAGGGGCAAAAACTGGAAAGAGAAGTGTTCAGGGCCAGGACTGCAAGGTAAAAACCTCTGGGACCAAACTCGAAATAGAAGAGTTTGAAGCCAGGCCTGGAAGGGTTAAGGCTGGGAGGCCAAAACTGGAACAAGAACAGTTCAGTTGCCAGGCCTAGAAAGAAAGGTTGGGGGGCCGAGGTCTGGAAGACAAAGGCTGGTTAGCCAAAATTGCAATGAGAAGGATTCGAGACCAGACCTGTCAGGCAAAGGCTGGGGGACCAGGTCTGGAAAAGAAAGGTTGGGGTGCCAAAACTGGAAAGAGAAGGCTTCGGGGTCAGGTCTGGAAATCAAATGCTAGGGCGTCCAACACTGGATAGAGAAGGGCTCAGAGCCAAGCCTGGAAGGCACAGGCTGGGGGACAAAACTGGAATGATAGGGGTCTGAGGACAGGCCTACTTGGGAAAGTTTGGAGGGCGGGGGGAACAGAAACGAGAAGGGTTCGGGGCCACTCTTAGAAGGCAAAGGCTGGGGGGCTAAAACTGGAAAGAGAAGTGTTGGGTGCCAGGTCGGGCAAGGCTAAGGCAGGCGGGGGGCAAGGGGGACAAAACTGGAAGGGGTAGAGGTTGGGGTCAGACCTGGAAGGGAAAGGTCAGGGGTTGAGGAGAAACTGAAAAGAGAAGGGTTCAGGGCCAGGCCTGGAAGGCAAAGGCTGGGGGGCAAAACTAGAATGAGAAGGGTTTGGGACCAAGAATGGAAGGCAAAGGCTGGGGGCCAAAACAAGAAGGAGAAATGTATGGGGCTAGGTCTGGAAGGCATAGGCTGGGGGACTATAATGGGAATGAGAAGGGTTCAGAGTCATGCCAGGAAGGCAAAGGGAGAGGGGCCAATCCTGGAACAGGAAGTGTTCAGGGCAAGGCCTGTCTGGTAAAGGTAGGGATAATCAGGTCTGGAAGGCAAATGCGGTGGGTGGGAGCAATCCTGGAACACAGTGTTCAGATCAAGACCTGGGAGGCAAGGTTTGGGGGGTCAGCCTAGAAGACAAAGGCTAGGAGGTCAAAACTGGAACGAGAAAGGTTCAGGCCAGGCCTATAAGGCAAATGCTGCAGGACCAAAACTAGATAAGAGAAGGGTTTCGGGCCAGGTCTGGAAGGCAAAGGCTGGGGGTCCAAATCTGGAAAGAGTAAGGTTCAGGGCCATGTTTGAAGATAAAGGCTGGGAGGCCCAAACACTTTCCCTTAATATAACCATTCCCATCACCTAACCTTTCCCTCTTACCTAAGATTTTTTCCAGTAGCCTCACCTTTTCCCCTAGCCTAATGCTTTCCCTTAGCCTACCTTTCCCTTAGCCTAACCTTTCCCCTGGCCAAACTTTTTCACATAGCCTTACCGTTTTCCTTGGCCCTAACTTTTTCCCTGGTCTGAGGTTTTCACCTAGCCAAACCTTTCCCCTCACATAACCTTTTTTTAGGATTAAACTTTTCCCCTGGCTTAACCTTTCTTCCCCGGCCTAAACCTTTCTCCTGTCCGAAGTTTTTCCCTGGCTTAAACCTTCCCCCTGGGCTAACTATTTCTCCAACCCTAACCTTTCCTCTTGCCTAACCTTTTCCCTGAGCTTAACGTGTTCCCCTAGCCTTACTTATTCCCCCAGCCTAACTTTCTCTTTGGGCTAATTTTTTCTCTTGGCCTAACCTCTTCCCCTGGCCTACCATTTTTTCATGGCCTATGCTTGTCCCCTATCCTAATGTTTCCCCCCAGCCTAACCTTTTCCCAAATCTAATCTTGCCCCTAGACTTACTCTTTCCCCTAACCTAACCTTTTCCCATAGCCTAAAACTTCACCTTAGCCTAATGTTTTCCCTTATCTAAGGTATCCTTTTCCCCTAACGTAACCTTTTCCCCTAGACTAAACCTTTCCCTTAACCTAATGTTTTCCCTCAGTCTTAGGTATTAGGTCTTAGGTATCCCTTAGTCTAATCATTCCCCTAAGCTAACCTTTTCCGCTGGCCTTAACTTTTTTCCCAGCCTACCCTTTTCCCCCGCCTACCCTTTGCCCCTGGCCTAAGCTTTCCCCTAGCCTAACCTTTTCCTTAACCTAACATTTCCCCTAGCCATACCTTTTCCCCTACCACAAACCTTTCCCCTGGCCTAATGTTTTCCCCTTACCGAACCTTACACCAAGCTTAAACTTTCCCCTAGCTTAACCTTTTCCCCTAGCCTAACCTTTTCCCCCTGGCCTAAACACTTGCCCCTAGCTTAACCATTTTCCCTTGCCAAACCTTTTCCCATGGTGTAACTTTTTCCCCTACATTAATCTTTTCCCCAGACCTACTCTTTTCCCGTAGCGTAATGTTTTCTCCTAGGCTAACATTTCCCTTAGTCTACTCTTTCACCTAGAGTAACCTTTTCCCCTAGCCTTATTATTTTACCAGGCTTAGCTGTTTTCCCTAACCTATCCTTTTCCTCCCACCTAACTCTTACCCTAGCCTAAACCTTTCCTCTAACCTAACATTTACACTAAGCCCAATCTTCTCTCTGTTTAACCTTTTCCGCTAGCCTAACCTTTTCTCCGGACCTAAAACTTCTCCCCCGGCCTAATATTTTACCCTGGCCAAGCTTTCCCTGGCCAAACCTTTTCCATAGCTTAACCTTTTCCCCTAGCCATACCTTTTCCCCAAACATAACCTTCTCCTTGGTCTAATGTTTACCCATTGCCAAACCTTCCACCTAACCTAATCTTTGCCCTAGCATAACCATTTCCCCTTTGCCTAACCTTTTCCTCTGGCCTAAGCTTTACCCTAGCTTAACTTTTTGCTGTCACCTAAGCTTTTATCCTGGTTTAAGATTTTCCTACCTAACCTTTTCCTTGAGCCTCACCTTTTCCCCAAGGCTAACCATTTCCCCTTACCTGACCTTTTCCCCTGCCTCACTTCTTTCCCGACCTAAGCTTTTACCTGGATTAATCTTTTCCGCTGGTCTAACCATTTCCCCTTGCCTAACCTTTCCCCCTTGCCTAAGCCTGACGTTTTCCCAAATCTAATCTTGCCCCGAGTCTAATCTTGCCCCTAGACTTACCTTTTCCCTTAACGTAACCTTTCCCCTAGCCTAAACCTTTCCCTTAGCCTAAGGTATCCCTTAGTCCAATCTTTCCCCTAGGCTAACATTTTCCCCTGGCCTAGCTTTCTCCCTGGCCTAACCTTTTCCTTTAGCCTAACCTCTTCCTGTGGCCTAACCTTTTCCCCTGGCCTACCTTCTCTCTTGGCCTAAGCTTTTCCCCAATCCCAATGTTTTCCCTCAGCCTATCGTTTTCCCTAGTCTATTCTTTCCCCTAGGCTAACCTTTTCCCCTAGCCTTACCATTTTCCCAGGCTTAGCCTTTTCTCCTAGCCTAACCTTTTTCCCCGGCCTAACTCTTTCCATGAGCCTAATGATTTTCCCTAACCTAACATTTACACCAAGCCCAACCGTCTCCCTGGTCTAAACCATTTCCCCTGGCCTAGGTTTTTCCCTGTAGTAAGCTTTTCTCCTGGCCTAACCTTGTCCCCTTTCCTAACCTCTTCCTGTAGCCTAAACCTTTCCCCTGGCCTAACCTTTTCCCCTGGCCATACGTTTTCGCCTACCGTAACCCTTTCACCTGGCCTTATGTTTTCCCCTTGCCAAACCTTTTGCCTAGCCTAATCTTTCCCCTAGCCTAACCATTTCCCCTTGCTTAACCTTGTCCCCTGGTCTAATCCTTTCCCTTAGACAAAACCTTTCTCCTTGCCTAACCTTTTCCCTGAGCATAATGTTTTC